>NC_140648.1:33210392-36032392 GCF_978046115.1 Saccoglossus kowalevskii | reverse complement strand
TTTGGAAGTTTTAAAATCGATATCGCTGGCACAGGTAACTTCTAGAATTGACCTATGACCTCTACATACTTGGAGTTACAGTACGGTAATTTAACAGTATTTAAAAAAAAATATTTATTCACATTTTCGAACTTTTAACTATGAGACTTGTTAATATGATATCACAGGTACCAATTCCGAATGAAACTACCAACTTTACAATCGCTTTTCACAACTTTGTAACTATTTTTTGTCGATTTTTCGGTTGGCTGTTGTGATAATCTGCTTATATATGAGGCATTATCGATACATTTACTTAATGTTTTCAACATTTAACTGCGGGGTTGTCATTACAAAGACTTAGGTTAAATATACAAGCTTCTTCGCCAACATTTCGTTCGTTTTTTCAACTTTGCACACTGTTTTCTAACAGTTTACAGTCAGCTCATGTGAACATCTATAGGCAGCTTTCAACTGATTTTATCAAATTTGTCGACTTTACAACTGCGCGTTTCTATATGCCAACAACTTAGGTCATACATACGAATACATCTACTAACTTTGTAATAACTTTGCACAACTTTGCAATTACTATAAACAACTTTGAACGGTGTGTTAACAGCTTAAAACCAACTACGTGCCGACGACATAAACAACTTGTTCTTGAAAATTAGAAGGATTTTGAAAACTTAAATTAAAATAGTTACAACAATTCCGCGATTTTCCGCTATGAATGATTGACATCACAGTAAAAAAGAATGCAGGAACGTTGTTTTATATGTTTTACATGTGTGTGATGAAAAAAAAATGGTAGACAGTTTTCAAGACGGCACTTTCTTCATAGTAAACAGATGTACCCGTTAACCAATTTTGACAGGAAACAGAAGCATGGTTTAGAAGCAATTTTTTTTTAAATCACTTTTGACCATAATAGCACATTTTTGTGCATATTTTAAACTATTGTCCATGAAAAAAAAATACAATTATACAAAAACACAATTTTAAAATTCATACGATAAGCTTTCCGAAAATATATAGTTTTTGTGGACAAGGGAGGTCATCTTGGTTTCCTAATTAACTAATTAAAATACCTGTCAGGTAAACTGCATCTCTACCTTAGGGATTGTTCAGTTACTTCGGCCTAGGGGGGGTCGGCAGATTCCATTTTGCCAGCTGTAAATCTCAGTTGACCCACCCCCTATCAAATAAAAAAAGTGGGTGACACCCCCCCCCCCAAAAAAAAATATATTTTAAAACTTAAAAAATGTGCTGACCCCCCTAAAAAAACAAAGAAACATTAACAGTTTTGGCTCTGACATGATTACAAAATGTATTATATGTACATTGAAAATATCATGGTTTGCCCGTAATTTTGACATTATTTTTAGCGTTTGCATTTAATAGACCTTAGGAGGGAAGGAGAAGCATAAAGCCAAAAAATGACTACAGAAAAAGCTGCAGGAAGGAGGGAAATCTATGTTGCTAAAGATAGTAAATAAAAGCAAAGCTGTGGAATACGCGCTTGATAAACACCCTTATAAGATATGAAAAAAGGATTTGAATCTAGGCGGTTTGAACTCTTTGAAAACTAAGTTGGATTTAAAATATCTTTCATATCTTATAGACCAGGAAAGCTTTACACCCGAAGCACAGTCTGTGCTTATGAAAACAAAGGAAACTTTGATTTTTGCTTAAATTTGTGTTGGATTTTGCTATTTTACAGAGCAAAATATGCATATTTAAAAGTTAAAAAAAAAACTATTTATTTTTTTATCATTTATTTTAATTTATATATCAGCATTTTCACAAATTTAACTTTTTTGATTTGCTAAACAAAAACTATCACTTCTCTTTGTACTAATTGCTGTGTTGTCTTTCCGTCTGCTGTTATAATTGGATAAATCCAGTAAATATCTTATACAATGGTGACTTCAGACTTCAAATAAAATAATCTGATATCAGCAGCACATGAACTTGGGATGTGTTTAAAACTTAACTGTATAATTGGGGTTCTAGCCGCATTGCATAATCTGTTAGTTATTTGGCAACTTTAACCTCAAAATATTTAGCCTATAACATTTTTTGCATCAACAAATTTATAGGCAATACAGGTAATAGTTATTATTAAGAACACATTTGTACGATTAACTTTTTTATCGTTTGTTCTGAAATAACATTTAAAAAAATATATGCATGAGCGCGTGTGTGAATTTTGGAAAACATGATATCAAAAACAGGGTGACCCCCCCCCTATTTGCACAATCAAAAACAGGGTAACCCCCCTACTGATCCACCGACCCCCCCCCCCCTAGGCCGAAGTAACTGACCAATCCCTTAAGTTGGTACAAAGACAAGTCATAGTGGTAGCAAGATACCGATTATATTTTCAACATGTCATCAATCGTTTCTCGGACATGTCATGCTAGTTTTCTTGACGTACCTTAGTCTTTTGTAGTTTGTTGGCAAAGAATGTGTGATTGTTTTGCAATTGATTCTCTTTACTATCTTATAAATGCTTTTTCTTAATGATTCAAATTTTGCTTTCCACTTAGAAAAGAAAGTGTGTCCTTCCAGAAGACCTTCCACCTCCCAAAAAAACTGTAGAAGTTTGGTGACAAAATTCACCATTCTTCTTCCTGATGAAGAGGCCAGAGATGTTAGTAAGGCTTTTCTAACGTCTCTAATGCAGCATGTAAATACTGAGGATATTTTTAAAAACCTTAGTCAGGAGGAGAGGAGAGTTACAAAGTGAGTTCATGTTTGTTATATTGTTAGGGGTCCAAGCATCAGGCTTGGGCACCTTTTGTTATCGCTTTTCCGCTGTTTATTTCACCAGGCATTTTTTGGTCTAAATGTTCTTCAATTCACTTGAAACTTCACTCGCACTTTGGGGCCCATGAGATCTAGTACATATAACTTTTTCGAAAAAAATGGTCACATGGTTCGTCCACCATCTTGGATTTAGCTAAACCTGGAAGTGCTAATATGCTTATACTTATGAGGGTCTAGATTTTTTTGTGTGTATTATCATCATAAAAAAATCTTTAGCGGTCATATGACTTTTTTCGAAAAAGAGGCTAAATAGGCTATTGAAGCTTGATGCAATACATGATGCTATGTCATGTCATTATATAATGGCAAAAACAAATCAAAAATTACCAACAGTTCATCATTTTCTCAAAAATACTTTTTACCAAGTGCCTTAACATAGACATGCACCTAAAGTTGTTTGCTTTCACTTGTGATCTTTGTTTTTCTTTGTGAGCAAAAAAATACCTTGTTGAAAAAATGTAACGGGTACTACTAAAAAGGCTTTTTGGGCATTTTGTATGGAATTTATTTTCACTGATTTCTGATGAGTTTAATGTGAAATATAGGAAAAAAAGTATATTCGATGGATTTTAAAATAAAGTATTCTACAGTATGTCATTTTCAATGACTCATCAATCTTAAATTCTATTCTTTAACATAGATCAAGTCTGAAGAAGATAGCCGACAACTTTTCAACTTATGATGAAGAATCTAAATTCAGCATCACGATTCATACCTTCGGACCACACGCAGCTTGTGGTCTCCTCAATTTTTTGGAAGAAGGCCTATAAACCAATACATGAAAGATTTCTGTAATGTATGCCACATGATGGGATGAAATATCAATACTTATTTGTTTAAATTTCTGGAGAAAAAAAATTCAGAATTACTCACCTGTTGATTTACCCATGATACACCAAATCCATGGGAGTTCAGTAGATTTTTTACATAAAGGCGCCAACATTTCAAACCCATATTTGCCCTGGTACATGTAAACTGATACTGATATAAGGCTGATTCTATGTGGATACATTTTAACCAAATCTGAATTATCTTGGTATATAGACCATATTCACACCATGGCCATTGCTGTTGGATAACAAGTCTCCTTACAAAAAAGTTCCAAAACGTCATTTATACACATCCGTTTCGGATTGGTTATGAGCGATTATTTGTCTCCCCTTTCCAAAACTCAATAATTTTACTGTGTAAACATATATACTACCGTAATGCCATATTTACATATGAAAATATTAAGAGCACGGTATAAGTACTGAAAATCATCACACGAGATAGCAAGCTTGAAACGTCTTGGACCCATTGTTACAGACAGTATAAAGTTTAATGGGCTGTGTTTTTCTCTATTCTAGGTATATCTGAGTTATAAACACCTTCTTTATTATATCACTTTCAGTACCGTATAAAGATTAATAGGCTGGTTTATTTCTCTTGCGAAATAAAATTACTTGGTGGTTTGAATGTATCTACTGGTATTTTCTGTACTCTACCCAATGTAATATTTTCATATGTAAATATGACATTAATTACGATATTATATAGGTTTATGCAATAAACTATTGGAACTGCTTGCTAGTAAGCTCTTTTAGTTCCTTTGTTTACTAGTAAACCTACATACTTACGGCCACCACGCCTTCCACAAAGTCCATTCCAACCCCTATGAGCCTGTGGTTCCGTAAAAATCCGAGGCACTAGCACTGTGCATGCGCAGACTATCCGTCTCGTGGTGAGACGAATAAATTCTATTGTTAGCATGTCATCTGTTTTGCTTTATTACACGATTTCCCTAAGGCATCAAATTGAGTTCTTGCCCATAGTGTAGCATCATGTCAGTACTTTCAGACGGCTGTCATATTGAACATTTATTGACTGGCCATGAGACGATAGTATAAGTCTATTTTACCTGAAGGAATGATTCACCCACATATCGGTATATTGCCTGAGGGAAATGTACCATTTTGTGAATGAATCTCATTTGGGGGGTAAATATACGTATGCTATCACCCGAATAAAGCCCAGTTAATAAGGGTTTTATTACACACCTTGTTCAGATTTGCTACAATGTAGTTCACTGGGAGACTTGCACCAGGACTTGCACTCGACGGCCTGAAATCCTATTCAGAAAGCGGTGCAGTATATTATACAGTACATTTATATATATATATTATATTATACAGCACATATATTCATTGCACCGTTGATTACTCTCTTAGTTTCCTCGGAATCTTTACTGGATATACTACTTTTAATTAATTCTATTCTAATTAGCTTGAATTTGGCATTCCATGTGCTTCGCTTAAGTGGTTTGTGTTCCCACCGTTTTTAAGTAAATGTTTTTTTAATTCTCGCGTGTATGCAGGATCAAAATTACGTCACCACAGTGGATCTCCCGGTGGAGACGTCACTGCACATAATATGAACAGGCATTTAATAAAACATATTCTATCTACTTGCTTTGTTAGAACATGGGCATATATAAGTAATTGTATATACCTCTAAATTTTTGTCAGGATTGTTAAAAAAGATTTGAAGAGTTTGGTGTGTCTTGTCATGTATTTGATATTGTGGAATGCATTTGATTAAGCAATTAATTGCTCAACTAGAAGCAACCTTGTTATGGTCCAGGTGTCATTGCAAGTCATTAATCTTCTGTCATCCTATAATCATTCCACTCAAACTATGTTCTATTGACACTGCATATGCAGTGGGTAAAGGAGTAGATTTACACAAATGTCCGTGTAATTTATTCACTGAACTCCGTAGGGGGCCATACTAATTACAATTAGGTTTGGTGAAAGGCCCTTCGAGTTAAAGAACTGTTCATCATAGTTATGATTTGGGCATGGTCATTTTGAACATCTCTATTGAGTGAACACAGCACAAACTTGGTTACATGAATGAATATATACACAATCTTTGATGTTAAAGGCAATTTATTCAAACGTGTACCAGTTCATCTAATATACATCATCAGTGTGTACGTAATTGTGTTAATAAAATGCAATACCGGTAGTGCTAATACAGTGCACAATAGTTGGCAGCGACATCTGCATGCTGGTATTTCATGCAGTAAGCTGGACAAATTACATAAATGTAAGCTCACAGGATCTACTAGTAACCAAAAGACATCATGGCATGTACATACCAAATTTACAAACTAATCGGGAATTTTAATCAAAGCTCCCACATACATCTATACATAACAAGTAATGTCATGACACAGTCCCCGTAAGTATCAGAAATATAGTATTATGGCCAAAGACATGATGGAAATGTACATTTCTATATTAACATGCATAAATGACAACATTTCTGCAAGTACACATGTAAACGATGATGTACTTATATCCATGTGTAAATTGCTTTAGGGATGTATGACTGAAATCAAATTCATTTGAAACAAAAAGACCACCTAAGGTCATATTTGTATTGAAATGTGACTTGCATTAACTACCATTCCATTCATTCCACCAAGTTTGAATGAAGAGTATTCAAGAACACATACCCAATATCTGGTTCCAGACATGTCAAAATGCCTGATTTTTAGTCATTTTTCAATAATAAAAATGACCACCAGTAGGCTAACTTTAATCCAATCATGAAATTATTGCTCATGCATACAATGTATGTCCCAGATATGGTACTAGGCATCAGTAAACTTTGAAAAGAATCGGTTAAGAGACGTCCGAGATACAGATGGATAGATGGACAGACGGATAACAAAAATATTGCATGTACATATGTATGCTGTGATGTTCTATCCATTTATGAAATTTGAAGTGAATAACTCCGGACATGCATTTTCACAATCAAACTGGTTGCCAGTCGGCCATCTTTGATCGAATCATGAAATTATTGGACGTGCATATGTCCTTGGTAAGGTACTAGGTATGTACAAAGTTTGACGGATGCACGGAGACCAATGCACGGAGACCAATCCATAAGTCCCTGTTTCGGACTTTGTCCGAATGGGGACTAATAACAAAATTTGGACAAATTCTAGGTTGTTTTAATGTTGAGTGGACTACTACCTTAAATAAAAGTGAATGATTGATGCAATCTGATTGGATAGTGCTGGTTAAAATGGGGTTATTAGGTGAGCTACGACAATTTCGCCATGGTTGTTCAGACATTAAACTGTTTGAAAATGTTTATACAAGGATTTTCTTACTTTGTCATCATTGTTATCAACAATTCCAGCTGTGAGAAGTTTGACAGTATCAACAAGTTCGCTGAAATATACTTCTCTAAGCACAGATGATTCTGGTACAATATTCTTAGTTTTTTCCAGCTCTATATAGTTGAGAGCAGCCTTTGAAATCAATATTCCATGAAAGTTTGAGCTTTCCATACACTGTTCATTTTTTTTCATTTGTTCCCTTAGCGTGGTCCTCCTTTTATTTATTTTTTGTTTTGAAAGCGGACTTCACTGGATAAGATTTCTTTGTAGCTTTCTTCTTTTTTAATGTTGAATATACATGATCACTTGTTGAACTTTGTGTATTTATCTTCAAATGTAGGTCACCATCAGTAGTGCTTTCACTATTTTTTAATTTTGTTTTCTTGTTCTTATTGGTAGACAATGTTTTATCTTTTTTTATTATACTTGACCTTTCAGGGTGTAGTGGTTCAATTTTTCTTTTTCTTATCCCATGCTTCATCGGAAAATCAGGACATTCTTTGCTCGCAGCAGTTGTAGGACGACTATGGACTAGATCCTCAAATGAAGTTAATACTTCTATCAACTCAATTGAGATATAGGATAAAATGTTAATTTCAAGACCAAGTTGTTCAAGCCTGGTAATAACTCCAGTTTTTCTGTCTATTGTATGATTATCTTCACCTTCATCATCAAGCTCACTTATATTGTGCATACTCTCACTTGCACATGCATCACCGCTGTCTGTTCCACCTTCAAGGAAAATCTCTCTGGCAAGTTTAATACAGGCACATGTCTGATAGTGTGACAGCAAGTGCACATATTTGTTGATAATGAAGCAGTAAATACTTCACTTGTAACCATACTGCTAACACTGATTTCCATGGTCTCGTGCCATATAATAGAGTAGTGTTTATTTCTGCATAAAGTGTCGCACAGACTATCAATTTGAATTTCAGTTGATGGGAACTTACTCTGGTCTTGAGAAGACAGCTTTGCGACAAGCATAATGTGTTTGCAAATGCTACCTCTAGATCCAACAAAGCAAGTACAATAGCATTCAGCTGGTAACACTTGATAATATACACCATCAGAAAATTCTGATGGGACATTGTAGATAAAAACATTATCTTTGATTTCCATGGTAACTTTCTCAATCCATCCTTTTGTAACCAAGCGATCTGCAAGTTGTCCTGTGTCTTCTCTAGTGGCAGCTGTCCCATATCTGCCAACTTCTTGCAGACCAGATATAATATCAAAATAGTCCTGAGCCCTGTGCATGAGCACCTTTAGAAGATCGTCAAGTCTTCTATTCCGGATACCATTCAGAAATTGATATTTGATGCGTAGAAAAAATCTGGGTAAAAACAATATCACAAAAAATTGAAAATTCTTGATTCGTCACTCTAGCAGCCAATTGGCTGATATACCACTGCTGTATGATGAAATGTACCAGCTTAACATATTTTGATATAGTCTAAATTATATTTACCAAAAATGGAGAATTTGAGATTTGGACACGAAATGAACAAATCTGAAAGAGAACCACCCAAGGTGCTTGTTTGTCAAATTTGAAAACATTCTGACTCACAGTTTTGAATAAAAATTGCAAGAATATTCACCAACAAGCAACCTCATGGTCGAAATAGCTCCGCTGTCTCACTGTCAATGAAAGAACAAAGATAGGTACTTACATATCAAATCTGAAACCATTCAGACAAGAGGTTTTGTAGAAGTCGTAAATATTCGTTTTGACAAAAAATGACCTTAAAATATTAACCAAAAATACAAAAATTAAGATATTGACACGAAAAGAACAAATCTGAGAGATAACCACCAAAGGTACTTGCATATCAAATTGTGGTTTTGGACAAGAAGATGACAATGTAATTGTTGACGGACAACGGCCGGCGGCGGACAATTAGTAATATGAACAGCTCTGCTGTGTCATCTATGATGACAGCAGAGCTAAAAATAGAGATTTTGACACAAAATGAACAAATCTGAGAGAAAAACACTTAAGGTGCTCGTATATCAAATTGGAAATCGTTCTGACTTGCGGTTTCAAAGAATTTGAAAATGTAAAGTTGATGCAAGCAACGAACAATCAGTAATATGAACATTATATAATACAAATACAGGTAATGCTGCAGATAATCGTAAAGATAAAGATGCCAACACCCATGGCAAAGTAATGCTATGTAAATTATGGTAAACACGCACCTAGTGCATGACTCGAACAGGTGTCTGCACCGAATCACCTCGCTACGCAGGGCGATATCCATTCGACCACCGAACATCCCCCAAAAAGGATGCCTAATTTTCAAACTTAACTTCACGTCTAACCACGCAACGTGATCTTTAGCTGATTCGAGACACACACAATGTAACTAGGTGGGGGCAAAGGCCCACCTTACAAACCTAGCTGTGCTATGTTTCACAAACCAATTTTAACGGAGTGCTGACTCGGATTCGACTTGACTGTGTGATTCGGTGCTGACGCTGGTTCGAGTCACACACTAGGTGCGCATTTACAATAATTTACATAGCGTATGTTGCCGTCAGTAATAATGAAATTATTAATATTTTTAGCACATCTGACACGTACCTTTCTACTACTAGTATATTATTTGTATCAGAATTCAAATGATTGAATCTTCTACCATGATCAGACCACATGAACGATGTTGTCTCCCAGTTATTGATAAAATATTGTACCACTTTCGAGTATTCAGAGAACCTACTCTTGCACACCTAAGCCTTTTCTAGAAAAGCAGCCACACTCAAAAGATTGGCCTGCAAAAATCAAAATGCGACATACACACATAAATACACACATACATACACCTTAACCACAAAGGCTCACATTTTGCTTCTCACACGGGAGCCCCATAAGAAAAAACCAACATACCAAGTTTCAATGAAATCGTTCCAGGCATGTACTAAACATAGGGACACTAATATAGCATTGCCTTAATTGATTTATATTACAAGTTGGCAAGTAAAATTATCAATAATAATAAATTTCAGAATTTCAAAACAAGAATATGGCAGAGCAATAAACTAATTCAGTTACCTGACAAATGTCACTAGAGCGAAACATCTTAAAGTATCCTAGAAGTCATGTTACACCAGTGAAGACATTTGATACTGACCTACTGAAGTTTCAACACTTGAAAATGTTTTAAAATTAGATGTCCCCTGGGAGTTACATTTGTAGTCTACATGCATTTTTCTATCTGTAATTGACCAAAATGGAGAATATTTTTTACAATATATTTCCCAAATATACATGTTTGAAAGCCCAATTTCTAATCAGATCCAGATCTCATGCAGCTTTATATGATCTATCACACTCAAATACATTGCATCAAAACGTTTCCTGCAATCAAGCTCACAACTGACAAAGCATATCCAGATACTGCATTTTCAAAAAACCAGATGCCTGCATGTCGGCCATCTTGGATCGAATCGCTAAACCACAGCATGTGCAGATGTCCCACATAAGTACTAGGCACATGCAAATAATGAACAAATTCGGTCCAAAGGGTTTTGAAATATGACTGTGGACAGAGACCGAATTATAAGTCCATGTTGTTGAAATTCATTCAGAGACTAATAAAGTACAACAATGTACTCAACAAAGATGCTATAATTAAACATTGAGTGAAGAAAAGAATAAACAGCATTTGGGGATAATTTTTTTATGAAATGGATAATCAACTTACTGTGTGACTAAATTTCATTTCTGTCATGGCATTTAATATATCATTTCTTGTTTGACCTTTTTCAGGACCACTCACACCAGATTCTCTACGCATTAGCCATCTATTTACCGCCTGAATACAATAATGATATTATACATGAATATGTGTTGACAATGAACATTCTCTATTGTAATATTTTCAGTAGTTTATCTTTATATTCAGCAGAAGTTTTATGTAGATATGGATATCAATACAAACCACCAATACCATCAATCAACTGTCAATTTTCACTGAGTACATATTGTAAGAGACAAAATCTCGGTCATATACCACGATATGTGTGAAATCCCACCCACATGTCTTTAAACACTCATAAAACTCCAAAAGCTCCTTAGTTTGCCTGGTGACCCTATATTTTGCGGTCATTTTCTGAATAGTGGAATACATCAGATTGACACAGAAACATACAAAAAGCAGAAAGCAGCGTAAAGGTATCTGAGATACAAACAGGTTTATCCAAGCCCGACATGTACCCAATTTAGTATAACATATGTGCCTCGCCCTAAGCCCCTTTTGGCCATTTTCAATATGCAATGCATTATGGGATAAACAATTGCCACAAGTTATCAAATAAACATGGCATACTGAAATGAACAAAATAAACTAAAACTTGAATATCTCGACAAAATAAAAAGTGTACATTGATATTTATATTACATGTAATTACAAAAAAGGTAATGACAACTCATGAATTTTGACTGAGAGGTCCTTTGGGATTACTGATAGAACATACATGTATCTACAAAAAAGTGAATTACCTGCATTACATGAAAATAACAAAGAAGGATGGATGATTTTGGAAATACACAGGCAATTGAATTAATCTCGTAAAAATCTTTATCCACCATAAAACATCTACAGAAAGATATACATTAAACATAACATGAATAACATGGAAAATTATGTCATTAAAAATCAGATTTATGGTGGAAGAAATCAAAGTCTTTTGACTAAACTCCATTACAATAGTGTCTATGAACATATTGGGCCATTAATATTAATTTTTGTTAACATCATGTGTATTAAAGTAGTATGCAAATTAGTCATGGTCTTCAATTGAGATTTAAATGAAACAAGCTCATATGGTTACAGTTCCAATGAAATGTTCACAAATGTGGTGTGCTTTTGTGTGAGAAAAAAAAACGTATTGTATTTTCTATCATTAGTTGTTATCAGACAACATTGGGTGAAGTGTTGCATCCTGGAATATCTATCAAACTACCTAGTTAACATGCTACTAAAACACTTATCACAATTCAAAGTGGTAGGTCCTTAAGAGAAACACACAAACTTTATATTCCGAACATTTCACAGGAAATGACGAAAAAAGGGTAATCTCGCTTGAACTACATAAACTTAAAAACACAAGTAACGATAATGACTACTTACATAGTCAATGTAAATTTGATGACGATACTAACTAAAATGTTTCAAATTATAACACATGGAGGCATTATAACCGATAATAGTCGTACATCTCTATTTAATCGTATATCGATATAACTACCCTATGTGTTTAGATGAATCTTTTCAGTAATTTAACGCTTCTAAATTGTGAAAAAACAAGTCAAAATATAAATGTTCTTGACTATTTTACCTGGTACTTTGTGATAAAGGTTTGAAACTTTATTAAAATGATGCTGTCATATACAGAAAAGCAAAACGACATTGAGTTGCAAAATCATATCCTAAGATATAAGGGATAAAAGTTTTGCCGTTTAAAAGAAAAAGATGAGGTCTGAACAAGTAAAGATTTGTACACATAATTATATACATACCTTGGTAAAACAGAGGTGCTTTGGCGAAGTGCAGTGAGAGCTTTGATCAAGGCACTCTGTTTTTCGTTACTCATTATTATATAGGCCCCAGGTTTTCCTCTTCCTGTATCATGACGTACAACCAAAGAAGAGAGAGGAAAATTATACTGATTCACACTGTTTGTTGCATCCAAGAAAACCATTTTCTTTCCGTATTTTGTATAATCTTGTTTCATATTCTGGGACTGAAGTACTACAATAAAATCACTGATCTCAGAATATTGCTGGTAGTATACCACATTGCATGCCATCTCACCTATAAATTAATAAAAGACTAGTAAGCATTTGCAAGCAAAAGCAAGTTCCAGAGCCACATTGAGATTGATCTAGAGCCTATTGATTCTACTGCTCAGTCACATTAAGATCTGGTAAATAATAGGAGAAAAAGTAAATGGATTCACTTTAGTATGCTTTCCACTGTGCTGCTACAAGATTCTCGCATAACATGTTAAACATCTTAGTAATATTTGTAGTTGTCAAAACATTTGTACTTTGAACAACTTTATTCTTCATAATTAATAATTTAAAGTTCCTATAATACTGCCCTATTTTAATAGTTTACAGTGATACAACCCGGACATATAAGTCACAGAATATCGCTTTTTAAAGGAAAGAACTAACGATTATCAATAAAGTATCAGCCTTTGTAGTTCAATATCCATGTTTTTTGCAGATATAATCAGCAGAAATATAAACCAAAATAAAAACATAGAATAACTTCATCCACAGTATGGGTATCAGGAAAGCCCTACCCATTGTGGTTCAAACATACTTTAATTTAAGCTATAGCTAATTAGCTCATTTGCATAAATATCAGATTTCCTTTAAAATTAATCAGGTCGGTTGGGTTACCCGTCCCCACATCATCTTGATTTGGGATGAATTAAGATATGCTGAACAGTTCTTGGGATATTGATGGTCAAGACAGACAAAAACACAAATGCACATATACCACTTCCCAGTTAATAACTTATTGACGCTGATAGTGTCATTTTCATCAAGACGTTTCCTTCGCATAAAAGATAGTCGAATATTTCTTATGTCTTGTGGTGTAACGAAATAGATTCTGTCATTCAAATCACTATGACCTTTCTTCTGTGCATAAGTATGTGCCAATAGAAGAATTACATCTGGCTTAACACCTATTTCTACCCACTCTTCTATCTGCTTTATGAGTTCTTTATTTATTTTGGAGAAGTGTTTGTCTGAGACTTCAGTTGGTTCATGTCCATTTGACACGCTCTATTATAACTACATATTGTCCTTTAATTTCTATTTTGAATGACACATATGCACTACAACCAACAACTTGTTTACTTCGTTCTCGCTTTCTACCACTACGAACACAGGAGAAATGACTGTAAGAGCTTGAGGAAGTGTCAGACCAAGTCCTGAACTGGCCAGTAAGAACATTCATTTTGAGGTATTCAAGTCTCCTTTTAATAAATTCAACAGCATCTTGCTTCTTTTTAATCACATGTACTTTCAGCAAAGTGTCTTTCACTGTCCTCTCATTCTTCAAAATTGAATTACAAATGACATCTTCCATAATATAAAACGATTACAAAGAAATTTTGTTTAAATCTGTGAAAAAATTTGACATAAATTATAATGAATATATTTGGCAAACCAGCGAATAAACAGATGGTATTTATATTACCAAATTGTTCAAAGATTACTTCAAATTAATGTCAAGATATTATGCATAGGAGAACACCGCATGATAAAGTTGTCCCAGGAACAACAATACATCAGTTAGTATAATAAAAGACTGATGTTGTCCCAGGAACAATGTGTATTATAAAGTTGTCCCAGGAACAACAAAGCATTAGTTTGTTTAGTAAAAGACTGATGTTGTCCCAGGAACAACAATGCATCAGTTAGTATAATAAAAGACTGATGTTGTCCCAGGACATAGACCCTCCAGTAGACTGGAGGGTCTATGCCCAGGAACAACATGTATTATGAAGTTGTCCCAGGAACAACAAAGCATTAGTTTGTATAGTACAAGCACTGATGTTGTCCCAGGAACAACATGTATTATTATAAAGTTGTCCCAGGAACAACAATGCATTAGTTAGTATAATAAAAGACTGATGTTGTCTCAGGAACAACATGTATTATAAAGTTTCCCAGGAACAACAATGCATCAGTTAGTATAATAAAAGACTGATGTTGTCTCAGGAACAACATGTATTAAAAAGTTGTCCCAGGAACAACAATGCATTAGTTTGTATAGTACAAGCACTGATGTTGTCCCAGGAACAACATGTATTATAAAGTTGTCCCAGGAACAACAAAGCATTAGTTTGTATAGTACAAGCACTGATGTTGTCCCAGGAACAACATGTATTATAAAGGTGTCCCAGGAACAACAAAGCATTAGTTTGTATAATAAAAGAACAGACGTATTTGCATGGCTCCGAGAACAGCAAGCATCTATTTACTGTCTTCAAGATACCCATTCAACTACTGAAGTGGAAGATCTCTGGCGGACAGGATGGGGTAATAAATGTTTTTTTAGCTCTGGTCGCAGCAATAGCAGAGGAGTCACTAGTTATTTTAGCGGTAATTTCGAATTCCAAAGCTATGCGTATAAAGCTGATGTGGAATTATGTCCTGATAGATTTGTCAATTGGTGATTTTCGTTTTACACTCGTTTCAGTTTATGGCCCAAATGAGGACAACCCCCAGTTTTATAAAGAGTCACAAAATGAAATAAATATCATCGGGAATCAGAGTATAATTGCAGTAGGCGACTGGAATTTAGTTCAAAACACCGAACTTGACACAAAATTTTATAAACATAAAAATAATCCAAAGGCAGCTAAAGAGGTGAAAAATATTATCCAGAATTACCAATTAGTGGATATTTGGCGGGTACAGCACCCTACCAAAAAACGATATACTTGGAGAACAAATAGAACCACAAAACAGAGTTGTTTAGATTATTTTTTAGTGTCCCCTGACATTCAGACTATAATCAACAATTCCAACGTTGAACCTGGCTACAGAACCGATCATTCACTGGTTAAAATCTACTGCAATTTTACCCTGGTACAAAAAGGGAGCAGTTTCTGGAAGTTTAATAGTTCCTTACTTAAAGATCTCGAGTATGTAAGACTGGTTAAAACCTGTATTAAAGAAACTGTTAACACTTATGCAGAGCAAGACCAGAATACAGAGCCGTGCCAGAGTGTCAAATTTAATATAGACGAAACATTAAAGTTTAGTATTAGGGGGTGTCAAGTAAATATTCAAGTCGTAGGAAAAAGGAAAAAAATCGACAAGAAAAAAAAATAATATTGGAAATTGAGAGATTAGAAGAACTAATAAGCATCGAGCCTAACATTCAATTAATTGTCCAATTAGATGAAAAAAGGGTGGAGTGGGAGGTTATGAGAAAGGAACATTTAGATACAATAATAATCCGATCATGTGCTAGGTGGGTGGAATACGGAGAAAAAAATTCTGAGCCTAGAAAAGAGAAATTATGTGAATAAAGTAATGACCACTCTTATTAAAAAGACAGTAGACGAGGAAATAACTATTACAGACCAAAAAATAATACTAAACGAACAAGAACAATTTTACAGAAATTTATATAGTACTAAACAAAACATTAACAATGATGAAAATTGTGAACTAAGAGAACAATTTTTTAAGTTGGATACTAAATCACTTTCTGATGATGAGTCACGACTATGTGAGGGAATCATTACTAAAGACGAATGTTCGATAGCAATGAGTAATATGCAAAACGGAATATCGCAGGGTAGCGATGGTTTCACAGTTGATTTTTACAAATTCTTTTGGCCAGACATAAAATATTTTGTTGTTCGCTCTATTCAACACGCCTATATGGCAAATAACATGTCAGTAACCCAGAGGCAAGGGATTATCACACTACTTCCGAAGCCAAACAGAGATAAAAGATTTCTAAAGAATTTGATACCGATTTCTCTGTTGAATATTGATTATAAAATTGCGACGTCGTGCATTTCAAGGCGATTAAAGAAGATTCTCTCCCAAATTATCAGTGAATCCCATGTAGGGTATGTAAACAATAGATATATAGGTGAAAATACTCGTCTCCTGTATGATATAATGCATTATGCTAAACAATATAATATCCCTGGGTTATTATTGTTAGTCGACTTTGAAAAAGCATTTGATTCGTTGGAATGGGCTTTTCTTGATAAAGCATTACATAAATTTGGCTTTGGAGAAAATATAAGAAATTGGGTACGCATATTTTATAAAGATATAAATAGCTATATTATAAGCAATGGCCATGTCTCTAAAAAAAATGATTTACAAAGAGGTGTTAGACAAGGAGATCCATTGTCCCCATATCTGTTCATTATTTGTGTTGAATTGTTAGCTCAAGCTATAAAATCGAATCAACAAATCAGGGGTGTAGTAATTTCAGGCTCACAATCTTTACTCGGACAATATGCCGACGATACATTCATAATCATTGATGGGACGAAAAAATCGTTAAAAGCAGTCTTTAAAGTACTTGATGACTTTAAAGTGCTATCAGGCCTTCAAACAAATTATGAAAAAACACACGCAATTTGGTTTGGCGCTAAACGAAACGGAAAAGAAAGAATTAATACAAATCGTAACTTAATGTGGATTGAAGGTAATTTTAAAATTCTAGGTATCACATTAAACCCGAGCTTAACCAATCTTATTGAAATAAACTTTCGAGATAAAATTAAGGAAAGTAAACGGCTGCTGAACATTTGGAAACAAAAAAACCTGACGATAATTGGAAAAATAACTGTCATCAAAAGCTTAATATTGCCAAAATGTAATCATTTATTCTCAACCCTGCCTTCACCTTCACAAAAAATAATAAAAGAATTAGAACAGTTGTTATATAATTTTTTATGGAATGGTAAGGGGGATAGATTTAGTAGAAAAATTCTGGTAAATAATATATACTCTGGAGGAGTGAAAATGCCACACATAACAAGCGTAATTGAAAGTCAGAAGATGTCATGGATAAAAAGGTCTCTCTCAACCCAAAGCTCCAGTCCATGGAAACAAATGTTTAACATAATGTTTGCTTTCTGTGGGGGAAAATTTGTTTGGAATTATAAGAGCAATGGACTACGTACAATATGCGATCAGGTTAGTAATGAATTTTGGCGGGAAATAACGAACATATGGAGCAGGGTGACAGATAGCACTAGACAAATTAAGACAGCAAAGGACTGTCTGGGTCAAACATTGTGGTTTAACTGGGAAATTCAAAAAGGTAACAAAACTATATTTATTTCAAAGTGGCACAACGAAGGAATAAACTACGTTAATGGTTTAGTTAAGCCAGATGGAACATTTATGTCATACGGAGAGTTCGAACAACAATATAACTTGAAAAGTGATTTTATGACATACCAATCGACTTTATTATCAATTCCAAAGAAATGGAAAACGGGAATAGAAAAAGAAGGAAAAAATGTAGAACTTGTTAAAAATCCATATTTAGACAAGTTTATTTTCACTGGAAAACCTTCAAAAAACGTCTATAACCATCTAGTGAATGAAATTAAACAAATGCCAAGTAAAATCACGTATAAATGGGAATCGATTATAGGCGAGCTAGATAATGAATGGCATTTAATATTTGCTAGACCGTTCAAAATGACCAAAGAAACCAAATTGCAAGCCTTTCAATTTAAAATCATTCATAGGTTTTCAGCTACAAACTATAGTTTAATTAAAATGGGAAAAACAGAAACTGCTCTGTGCACATTTTGTCAGTCGAGTCTGGAAACAATAGAACATTTATTTTATGAATGCGATTGCATTAGAGTTTTTTGGTCACTTTTTGTTAAATGGATTAAAGACCAAACTGACTATATAGATATTCATCATTTCACATTAAAAGATATATTATTAGGTAATGATAAACACTCGGCACTGATAGGTAATTTGATCTTGCTCTGTAAACTTCACATTTATCATTCTAAACTTAAAAAAATCAAACCACGATTTTGTTCAATGATCCCAATATTGAAGTGTAACCACCAGACAGACATCACCATTTCTAATCTGGAAGGCCACAACAAATTGAGACAAAAGTGGGAGAATGTTAGATTCACTTGACATGTATTTTTTTAAGGTATATTGAATTATGTAATAGTTTACGGACTCAATTAATTGTTATATGTTGTATTTTTCTGTTGTGTATTAGTTTTTCTTTGTTGTTTGAATAAAAAAAATAATTATATTAAAAGACTGATGTTGTCCCAGGAACAACATGTATTAATCAAAGAAAGCTTAGAAAGAACTCCCGCGTGCTGAGAAGAGTATTAGAGACACATTACAAATTAATTCAAAATTACTTATACTTGAGATATTGATGGAATAGCTGAAAACTAATTATGCAAATAAGGTAACTAATATGAACAGATTTAAGTGTAAAACTAATAAGGTCTGCACAATGTACCAAGTTTCATTGAAATGTGATTAGAACCAAAAAAATATTAATTATTATGCTAATTACAGAATTAATATGAACAGATTTTAACCCAAAATTAATCAGGCTGTCTATTGTCCTAGAGCATCTATGTACCAAGTTTTATTCAAATGTGTTGATCAATACTTGAGATATCAGTATTAATTAATTATGTTAATTAAGTGATTAAGAAGCATAAATATTTACCAAAAAAAATATGGTGTATAGTCCTAGGTTCATTGAAATGTGTTGGGTACTCTTTAAAAAATTCATTGAAATCCAATGAGTGGTTTTTAGACATCAGCCATAGAACAGCAAAAAATTTACTAATTATGCAAATTAGGTAATTAATACATGTAGGCACAATTATTTATCCCAAAATTAATCAGGTCTCAGCATAGTCCTAGAATATCTATGTCGCAAGTCTCATTGAAATGTGATGATTTGTACTTGGGATATCAGGTGAAAAGCTGAAAGTTAACTAATTATGCTTAGTTAGTATAATAAATGACTGATGTTGTCCCAGGAACAACATGTATTAAAAAGTTGTCCCAGGAACAACAATGCATTAGTTAGTATAATAAAAGACTGGCGTTGTCCCAGGAACAACATGTATTAAAAAGTTGTCCCAGGAACAACAAAGCATTAGTTAGTATAATAAAAGACTGATGTTGTCCCGGGAACAACATGTATTAAAAAGTTGTCCCACGAACAACAAAGCATTAGTTTGTATAGTACAAGCACTGATGTTGTCCCAGGAACAATGTGTATTATAAAGTTGTCCCAGGAACAACAATGCATTAGTTTGTATAGTACAAGCACTGATGTTGTCCCAGGAACAACATGTATTATAAAGTTGTCCCAGGAACAACAATGCATCAGTTAGTATAATAAAAGACTGATGTTGTCCCAGGAAAAACATGTATTATAAAGTTGTCCCAGGAACAACAACGCATTAGTTTGTATAGAAAAAGACTGATGTTGTCCCAGAAACAACAAAGTATTAGTTTGTATAACAAGCCATGCATGGCACAGTCCCCGTTAGTTATCAAATTTAAGATATAAAGTTTTGTTTATATGTCGCATACGACTTATGTACCACTTCCGTGTCACTGAGAATGTTCTAGAATCGTACTGTGTCTGGGTGGAATATTCTAGATTTTGTTTAGAAACTGGTTGGATAGGTAATAGAACACTGTAGGAGGCAATAGAAGGTAATGGAACATTCTAGAAATTGGTAGTAAGTTCCAGACTCATTATGTATGCTGATGTAATGGTCTATTTATAGACAGTGTGGGTATATATAGGGGAGTTGTTCAGCACTGAGTTCAGATCGGAGATCTTGTTGAATTGTATTGGAGTTTAAGTATCTAGTTATTGGAGTAGTGGAGTTTTACCGCGTTATTGTACTTGATGTTTGCAGAGTATAATAATACCAGTACCAGTTGAAACCTGATCTGTTGGCTCCGTGTTCGTACTTTATCATCGCCGCCAGGGAAGTCTTTCTGTTACTGTTGCCATTTTGGTATTTGAACCATCACACTTGTACTATACCAATTACGGTAATATTACGTTGCGTGTGACATTATAGTAATATAGCTGGAATATAAACATGTCAGGAATATGATGATTGTTTAACATTTAAATGATTGACATTTGTATCTGATCGTCAAATGAGTATTGAGAGATATTGCTCTGGAACAGCATTAATTAAAACAAAATCAGCCATTATGAATATATGTATAATGAATATTAACAATTTGAACATAATCAGTCAAAACAAGTCAGACATATGGGTCTGGAAACCCATTCATTAAAACAAAAAGACCACCGGACAGCCATTTTGAGTCTGATCTGAAAAATAAAATGACGTGCATCAGGAACCCGTAATGCCTAATGTATCTACCAAGTTTGAACGAAATCCATCCATCAATGCCAAAAATGCTTGATATTTGATGATTTTTTAGCACAAAAATGACAACCATTCGGCCATTTTGAATAGGATCGTCAAACCAATATATCTGTCTATCTATGACATGATTTGAACATAATCAGTCAAAACAAGTTGGAAATATGGGTCTATCCCATTCATTAAAACAAAATGGCCGCCAGTCGGCCATTTTGAATGTTATCTGAAAAACAAAATTATTTGCATCAAGGTCCCATAATGTCTAATGTATATATCAAGTTTGAACAAAATCCATCTGTAAACAGCCAGGAAATGCTTGATTTTGATGATTTTTAGTACTAAAATGGCCGCCATTCGGCCATCTTGAATCAGATCGCGAAACAAATTGATGTGCATATGTATGATATCATGTATGATGTATGTGTGAAGTTTGATTGTGATTGGTCCAGGCATTTCTAAGATACAGGTCCGGACGCACGCACAGATGCACGCACGCACGCACGCACACACACATGCACGTACGCACGGACACACGGAGATCAAAACATAAGTCCCCTTTTTCGGACTTCGTCCGAACAGGGACTAATAAAAGACTGCAGTTGTCCCAGGAACAATATGTATTAAAAAGTTGTCCCAGGAACAACAAAGCATTAGTTTGTATAGTACAAGTACTGATGTTGTCCCAGGAACAACATGTATTATAAAGTTGTCCCAGGAACAACAATGCATCAGTTAGTATAATAAAAGACTGATGTTGTCCCAGGAACAACATGTATTATAAAGTTGTCCCAGGAACAACAATGCATTAGTTTGTATAGTATGAAGACTAAAGTTGTCCCAGGAACAACAATGCATTAGTTTGTATAGTATGAAGACTGATGTTGTCCCAGGAACAACATGTATTAAAAAGTTGTCCCAGGAACAACAATGCATTAGTTAGTATAATAAAAGACTGATGTTGTCAAAGGAACAACATGTATTATAAAGTTGTCCCAGGAACAACAATGCATTAGTTTGTATAGTACAAGCACTGATGTTGTCCCAGGAACAATGTGTATTATAAAGTTGTCCCAGGAACAACAATGCATTAGTTTGTATAGTACAAGCACTGATGTTGTCCCAGGAACAACATGTATTATAAAGTTGTCCCAGGAACAACAAAGCATTAGTTTGTATAATAAAAGACTGATGTTGTCCCAGGAACAACATGTATTAAAAAGTTGTCCCAGGAACAACAATGCATCAGTTAGTATAATAAAAGACTGATGTTGTTCCAGGAACAATGTGTATTATAAAGTTGTCCCAGGAACAACAATGCATTAGTTTGTATAGTACAAGCACTGATGTTGTCCCAGGAACAACATGTATTAAAAAGTTGTCCCAGGAACAACAATGCATTAGTTAGTATAATAAAAGACTGATGTTGTCCCAGGAACAACATGTATTAAAAAGTTGTCCCAGGAACAACAAAGCATTAGTTAGTATAATAAAAGACTGATGTTGTCCCAGGAACAACATGTATTAAAAAGTTGTCCCAGGAACAACAAAGCATTAGTTAGTATAATAAAAGACTGATGTTGTCCCAGGAACAACATGTATTAAAAAGTTGTCCCAGGAACAACAATGCATTAGTTAGTATAATAAAAGACTGATGTTGTCCCAGGAACAACATGTATTAAAAAGTTGTCCCAGGAACAACAAAGCATTAGTTAGTATAATAAAAGACTGATGTTGTCCCAGGAACAACATGTATTATAAAGTTGTCCCAGGAACAACAATGCATTAGTTTGTATAGTGCAAGCACTGATGTTGTCCCAGGAACAATGTGTATTATAAAGTTCTCCCAGGAACAACAAAGCATTAGTTTGTATAATAAAAGACTGATGTTGTCCCAGGAACAACATGTATTAAAAAGTTGTCCCAGGAACAACAATGCATCAGTTAGTATAATAAAAGACTGATGTTGTCCCAGGAACAATGTGTATCATAAAGTTGTCCCAGGAACAACAATGCATTAGTTTGTATAGTACAAGCACTGATGTTGTCCCAGGAACAACATGTATTAAAAAGTTGTCCCAGGAACAACAATGCATTAGTTAGTATAATAAAAGACTGATGTTGTCCCAGGAACAACATGTATTAAAAAGTTGTCCCAGGAACAACAAAGCATTAGTTAGTATAATAAAAGACTGATGTTGTCCCAGGAACAACATGTATTATAAAGTTGTCCCAGGAACAACAAAGCATTAGTTTGTATAGTACAAGCACTGATGTTGTCCCAGGAACAATGTGTATTATAAAGTTCTCCCAGGAACAACAAGTCATTAGTTAGTATAATAAAAGACTGATGTTGTCCCAGGAACAACATGTATTATAAAGTTGTCCCAGGAACAACAATACATTAGTTTGTATAGTATGAAGACTAAAGTTGTCCCAGGAACAACAATGCATTAGTTTGTATAGTATGAAGACTGATGTTGTCCCAGGAAAACATGTATTAACAAGTTGTCCCAGGAACAACAATGCATCAGTTAGTATAATAAAAGACTGATGTTGTCCCATGAACATATAACTATCACCCAATATGCATGAAATTACTTTATTTATCCAATGAAAACTGTTCAAGAACAAGAATTTAGCTACCAGTCAGTTATGTTTGAATAAATGATAAAACAAGCAGCCTCTCGGCTGAGATAGTTCTACTGTTAACATTTCAATTAAAGAACTGAACAAATCTAAGAGACGTCTACCCAAGGTAGTTTGTAGTTTTCAAGAAGTCAAAAAAAGTAAAAAGTTGACACGGACGACGACTGTTGTTACTGCGCATCAACCTCTTCTTGTTCAGATTGAATGAGATCTGGTTTCATTTCTTCTAAAAATTAATATATACAATTTAAAGATATTATTTATAACATAGAAAATACCAGAGGGGGTAATACATGTTCACAAATAAATACTGCATACAAATACTATAAAATTAAGTATTCTTACCAGTAAATTGAAGGCAATTTATTTAATTGAATTTATGTACAGGGAAATGTTAAACATGCATGTGAGATATTGTTGATGAATGTTTGACTGCATTTTCATTTTGATAATCAGATTCAATAAACTTTTGTATATTTGAAAAAGCAACTTATTTAGATTGTTCTTTTCAGGTAATTACCCAAAATGAAGAAGGCTTAAAAAGAATTTAGGAATGGGCAATAAATTTATCAGAAGTTGACAGTTCAAATACAACATTAAAATGTATAAGATGTCACACATGCCCTTTAAAAGATGCTTAGATATTTAAACCTAAAGTTGCATTCATATTTTGTAAATATTTAAAATAATATATATAGATTACTATGAGAGATATTCGAAGTTACAAAAGTGCGCGAATAACAAGAAAACGACCTTGAAACTTTATTTTAGGTGGGTCACCTGAATTATTAGCTGAAGACCAACGAACAAACATCGGTGTGCTTTCCGCACGGTCCACTCCAATAGGGTGACCAATAGGGTGAAGGCAGTTCATCTCAAATCCCCGACTGTCGCAAATAAATATTCAGACAATTTGCGCTCACCACTTTAATAACTATATTGGCTCAATTTTATTTCTATTTTTGTTAGGATATTTTTTGTTTGGATGATAGAAATACACTTCACATTTTGCTTATGCAAATGCGTAGAAGACAATCTATTCCCGTTCCCAAGAACTAATTCTTGTTTTCGTTAATATATAATATAACTTGTTAACATATAATATAAACTTGAACATTTTTTATCAAAAGATCATAATTTTGGCATGTTCTTAATATAGTTTAGGCATACTTACTCACTGATTGCTCCACCAATTAAACAAATAATAGAAAGCATCCAGTGGCCACTAATACAAAACGTAGTAATAGAAAAGAATTATAAAAATAATACCAGTAAGGATAATTAAGGTACATGTATTCATCTTTAACAGTTTTATAGAAACAGACAGGCACTTGCCAACTGTAAACAAACAGTTTCAAATGGCATGCATATGTATGGGTTCAATCAAAAAACAAATTCATAGTGAAGTGCAATCAATAGCGTTTGTCAAATCCTAAAATCAAAGACGGCTGACCAGAGGCCATTTTGATCAATGCAATTCAAAAACACAGGATTATGGGATAGAACAGCAGATCTAGACCACAATGAGACCAACCCTTTTTTTGTTTTATCTAATTCACTTTTTTTGTAATGTCCAATCATGAGAACCACTAAAAAAATTGCCTTATAAAAACTTGAGAAACAAGGATTAAAAAAAGTCTTGCCTTATGTATAAGCTATATCTTACCTCTTCAGGTCATTTTTTCTAGTTGGATGTCTTTTAACAAGAACAGAAAGTTTCTTGTAAAAGAAAGTATCAAGCACGCATACTGATACTTGCTCCAACTGGCTTGCAACACTCCTGAAATAAAACAAATAATTCATTGTCAAACAGAAACTAATAATAAAAAAATGGCAAGATGCAACATAAAGGTATTATTATTACAAATGTATTACAAGTAAATCTTAATAATTGCTAACATGACATCTTGTACCCATGTATTGATACAATGTACAGAAAAAAAGTATCATTTAACTTTAAAAATCAACTATTTTTGTAAATATTTGTTTCATTATTAATGAATACACACTATAATAGTTTCATAATTTCATAATGATATTAATGTCAGAGTTCTGTATAATATTTTCAGGGAGTACCGTACTTACTTTAAACATACATTCACAACAACATCATTCAACTGTTCCCCTGGTTCTAAGCAAGCAAAGTCATGTTTGTGGACAAGATGTCCTTGTATGTATTTTGGGATGTTACGACGACCTTAAAAAAATTGTCAGGGGTACACATGCATTAATCAAGGCATTCAATTCTAAATAAAATCATAATTAATATACAATATGTATACATAAAAGATACTAGATTAATAGTAGTTAAAACCAAACAATTTTACACAATTTTTATACAAATAATAATAACATTTTAATTGCTTGAATACCTCTAGTACTTCAATTTGAAAATTACTTTCAACTTCAGATGTTCTGTGTTTACAAGACATGCATGAGAAAATTATATTTTGTTATAGATTATATAAACTGTTAACACTATTTGCTATATCTATAGCTTGCGAAGGCCAAAGTTTTGTTGTTCTTCACTAATTGTATATTGCGAAATTATTATTACCGGTACTTAATTATTCACAAGCAGACTCACCCTCTGTACACACTGGGCAAAAATAAACCTGTGATTGCTCCATATCATATTTGCTGGTATTCACACACCGGGGATGAAACCACTCATTGCAATTATCACATTGGCATGTAAACTCCCCTCTATACTGTTCCCTACACACACACACACAATTTCAGATACACTGTAATCCATGATATACTACAATGAACAGAATATGGCTATTTTTATTCACATTTACTTCATGAAGAAAGAGCAAGACGATGATAATATAAACATAATTAATAAATACCTTTGGGGCATATCTACACAAAGGGACAAAACAAAAACAGCATTAAAATACACATGTAGGAAAGAATTGGTAGATCCTGGCATAGTATAGGACTGATCACTGCATAAATGAGAAGATACAATAAAATTACAGAGTAAAATATTCTGCCCTAGGGGCAGATAACTACAATATAATTACAGAGTAAAATATTCTGCCCTAGGGGCAGAGAACTACAATATAATTAGAGAGTAAAATATTCTGCCCTAGGGGCAGATAACAACAATATAATTAGAGAGTAAAATATTCTGCCCTAGGGGCAGATAACTACAATAAAATTACTGAGTAAAATATTCTGCCCTAGGGGCAGATAACTATAATATAATTACAGAGAAAATATTCTGCCCTAGGGGCAGAGAACTACAATATAATTAGAGAGTAAAATATTCTGCCCTAGGGGCAGATAACTATAATATAATTACTGAGTAAAATATTCTGCCCTAGGGGCAGATAACTACAATATAATTAGAGAGTAAAATATTCTGCCCTAGGGGCAGATAACTACAATATAATTACTGAGTAAAATATTCTGCCCTAGGGGCAGATAACTACAATAAAATTACTGAGTAAAATATTTTGCCCTAGGGGCAGATAACTATAATATAATTACAGAGAAAATATTCTGCCCTAGGGGCAGAGAACTACAATATAATTAGAGAGTAAAATATTCTGCCCTAGGGGCAGATAACTATAATATAATTACTGAGTAAAATATTCTGCCCTAGGGGCAGATAACTACAATATAATTAGAGAGTAAAATATTCTGCCCTAGGGGCAGATAACTACAATATAATTACTGAGTAAAATATTCTGCCCTAGGGGCAGATAACTACAATAAAATTACTGAGTAAAATATTCTGCCCTAGGGGCAGATAACTATAATATAATTACAGAGAAAATATTCTGCCCTAGGGGCAGAGAACTACAATATAATTAGAGAGTAAAATATTCTGCCCTAGGGGCAGATAACTATAATATAATTACTGAGTAAAATATTCTGCCCTAGGGGCAGATAACTACAATATAATTAGAGAGTAAAATATTCTGCCCTAGGGGCAGATAACTACAATATAATTACTGAGTAAAATATTCTGCCCTAGGGGCAGAGAACTACAATATAATTACAGAGTAAAATATTCTGCCCTAGGGGCAGATAACTATAATATAAGAACAGGGTAGAATATTCTGCCCTAGTAGGCCATGGGCCAGGATAGGCTATCGTGCATCCCCCCCCCACAACTCTACCATACCAATTTCTTTTTAACCATTGGGGTCTACTCAATATGAAATCAAGTGGCAACAGTGAATAAACTGGGACTCGGTGTTCATTTTCCACATATTTTAGATGGTACCTCTGAAAAGTCATATTTCTGTTGTTGTCACCACACAAAATGCAAACCATATTACCATGACTATTATGATGTTTAAATAAATAGCAAGAATAGCAATTGTTGGTAAAATTGAAGGATAACATCTGCTGATTATAACGAAATGTCAAAATGTTACATTTTATGTCAAAATTTGCATAATGGTGGCCATTTTGAATATTTAATGAGCAAAACGCTAAATTTCAGTATTTTTTGACAAATGCAATATAATCATGTTTAATACATGTCATTATAGGTTTGTTTGGTCAAGGAATTTATTTTTGCTATTAGTAAGGTAAGAAAATACACTGATATTAAGAGATTAACACTTTTTCTTGTTTTTTAGTGTCAAGAAAAGGAAGAACCTCTCACATATATGTGTGCATGATTCTTATAGATAATCTGTACATTTCCAGATACTATGTTTTGGCTGTAACAGATTTGATGACCATCAACTAAATTAATGCCATCATAGAACATTAACTCGCCCTTCATTGAACGCACATTTTGGTATCCTTTTAACCACTTTCTAACCACTTTTTTTTCTATTAATTTGCAGATTGTGCATTGTGGCTGAAATAACAACCAAATCAATGATTTGAAGTAACACAATGGAACCACCATCGAAAAGAAAACGGCCATGTGTACGACTTCCTCCCACTGTCTGTATAGTTCATGTGCCAGGCTTAAAGTATGGCGAACTGCAATTATTCTCTGGGATGAAAGATGCTCAAAATAAATTGGCCAAACTGCGAGAGATTAAAGAAATGCGGCTTGCACAACCTTTTGGATCTAACCACATGATGAAAGATACATGTCAGCTAATTCCTGATCAGATTGCAGAACACCATGGTTTCCACTGGCAATGCTATAAGCGTTTTACAATGAACCTTGATAGACTTAAACCAACTGCAAGTACATCACAGGGTGCTGATACAACTCCACAACGTTTGAGTCGTAGAAGTGCAATTGACAAGATTATATTCAACCCTGATTGTATTTTCTGTGGTTCAGAGAAACGAAAGAAGGTCAAAGTACATCAGAGCTGGACTAGCCAGGGGATGAGCCAGTTTGAATTTGATGGCTGGAAGTCGGTTCTGGAGATGGCTGAGAAGAAAAGGGACGAGTGCCTATTAACAAGGATCAGAGGTTATGATCTTTTTGCTTGTGAAGCAAAGTTCCATAAGAGCTGCCGAATGAAATATATGCAGAACCCCGAGAAATGGCAGAGTTCTAATGAAGAGGCACGACAGCAGCAGCTTGATTTAGAAGATGGCCATAAAAAGGCCTTTGAAGTAGTGTGTGACATTGTGGAGAAAGAGATCCTTACAGAACAGAAGATTGTGAAACTATCTGTCCTGAGGCAGGTGTATGTTACCAGTCTCGAAAACAGCAAACACTATAATCCAGAGTATCGAAGTGAGAAACTGAAGGCAAAGCTGAAAGGTCACCACCCTTTCAAAGAGAGACTCTCATTTTGTGATCTTGGAATGTTCCAGTCCTACATTGTATTCAGCTCTGAAATTGATGTCCAATCAGCAGTAAAGTATGCTTTCTAGTTGGGATCAAAGGGTATTATTGAAACTGCTGGGTCACAGTTGAGGCAGTCTATTCTAAATGGTTTCTCTGAAGCACCTGATCCCAAATGGCCGCCAAATCCCTCTGATCTTCCTCAGATAGATACTGTCATACCAGACTTACTCAACAAACTACTATGTTACATCATAACTGGAATGCCAGCTGCCACAACAACTCGGAGCCAAAGATTAGTTCAGTCAATTGGACAAGATATCTGCCGTGCTGCCACCAGTGGATCCTGGAAACTCCCAAAACATATACTAATGTGCATGTCTTTACGACACATGTTTAGAAGTGAAAAACTCATAACACTTCTTAACAGAATGGGACACTCTGAGAGCTACTCCTTTGCACTGGAATTAGAAACTGCCCTGGCTCAGGCTGCCATCCAGTCAGCAACACATCTCTCCAACCAGATCGTCAGATTACCATCTGGTCCATCTGTTTTCCATTCTGAGTTCGATAACTTTGATTCATTATTGAATGACTTAACTGGCAAAGGATCCGTCCATACAGCTCATGGAATAATGCTACAAGAGGTTGAGGGTGACATAGGTGAAAGTTTTCTTGAAATGCCTTCTCAAACAAAGAACAAACAACGTTTTCTGCATCTAACAGAAGAAGTCACGCTTCCTGACTGCTATGTCACTAACAGACAGAGTCCAAAGCTTCAAGTTACAAAGCTAAATTATCCAGACAGCACAAAAGCAAGGGAAGCTTCAACTAAGCTACAACTGATATGGATCATGATAAGAATGATGGCAAAATATAAAGAACATGTCCCTAGCTGGGCAGGTTTCATATCTGAGACAGGTAAAACACCTTCAAAGCTCACAACAATAGATTATTATTCAGTCATCAACCATCCTATTACCGAGTACAAAACTGTACAAGAGTGCTTGCGTGCTGCAGAGGAGGCCACCAAAGAAGTTGGACAGCCTTATGTAATTACCACGTTTGACCTGGGGGTATGCATGAAAGCATACCCTCTGATATGGAATTCACCTGAAAGGTACAAAAATCATATCATCCTCATTGGAACCTTTCATTTGGTATGTGCTTACATGAAGATGATTGGCAAGAAGATGGCAGGATCTGGCTTGATGGATTTACTCCTGGAAGCAGGGTTGATTAGTGGTGGTTCCTTAGCTGGTGTGATTTCTGGAAGGCACTACGACAGAGCACTACATTGTCACAAGGTAATGCTGGAATGTCTTGAGAGACTGTTGATAGATGAGTACCTTAGAGATAAGGATGATGTTGAAATATTCTCTTTCCTCTCTGGAGAATCTTCAGATAAGTTGCATGCCCTGGTAGAATCTCCCAGCCAAGCTACTTTGGATGCTGTGGCAATGGACCAGTCTGTTATCTGTGTGATAGACGAGTATACAGAGTTTAGACAGGCAGTCACAAATGGACACTTAGGGAAAACTGCCCAGTTCTGGTTGTCATACATGGAACATATCCGTCTCATTCTGGCACTCCTACAGGCTGTGAAGACAAATGACTTCCTCCTGTATGCTGATTGCATTAGTCGAATGACATCACTCTTCTTCAGCTTTGATGGATACAACTACGCTCGGTATCTGACATACTTTTCAGTGTTCTTGGCCAATATGGACAGGTCACACCCAGGAGCTGTCTCCATCATCAGAAGAGGAGCATTCAGTGTAGCTCGCTCGTTCATACCAGGTAATCGATGTGCAGTTGTTAAAACGATGGAGGAGACCTTCATGAGACATGCTAAGTCGCGTGCTGGAGCTGGAACCAGTGCTGCAGGCATATCTGGCCTGCTCACCAATTATGAAGCATATCAAAGATGGGTGCGGACCACACATGCTAGGTCTCTTTATGTAGATGCGACACTTGGTATGGCTCATATGGCAGATAATGGAGAAGGCAGTAAGCATCGTGATGTTCGTCCAACAGAGGTCAGAAAAGGAGAGCAGCTGGTACGAAAAGCCCAAAATGCCATAGACAGCTTTATGAATCCATTTACAGTTGAAACAAAGGACAAGCTCTTAATTCTCTCATCAGGAAGTGCAGCTTCTGATAGTGTGGCTGAAGATGTTCTGAAGGCTGAAACCATTGGTAAAAAAATATGTGATAACTTCATTGAGATGCAGTTAAAGACTGGCAAAGACTTCTTTGAACCTGTGAAGCGACTGAAACTCAAAACTTTGAGCGACATGAACAAGATCTCCAAAATGACGACAACTAAAAATATAGTTATCCAGTATAAGTAGCAAGGCAGTATTGCTTTCCATCTTTTTGTCAAGTCTCAGAATGCAGGTTTGCAGCTTGACCTGAAGGAATTGATGAGCTACCCACTAACAGCTGTGCCCTACAGCATTGCCACAGCTGATGGCTTCCTTGCCAAGACTGACAAATCAAAGGGTTTCCATTACCTTACGAAAGATTGTACTGATGCTGATGTACCACCAACAAGTGAGACTTTGACTGTGTATGATGGCAATGCATCGTTTTACATAATTAAAGACTTGCCTGGAAACTTCAGTAAGATCTCCAGCAAGGTATTTAACACCATGGGCAAGTCAGGAGATGTAGTATTCAGCACAGATCAATACTTACCTGGTTCAGTGAAGTCCATGGAGAGGCGACGACGGGGATGTGGGGAGAAGCTGATACTAAAAGGAGAAGCAACCAAGAGGCCACCTGACTGGAAGCTGTTTTTATCTAATGATGAAAACAAGATTCAGTTCATCAAATTACTGCTAAGGCTATGGAGTAGTGACCAGTATGCTTCAAGACTGCTTAGAAGACAAGTAATCTTCATATGTGAAGGGATTGCATACCTACTCACATCAATAGATGGTCAAAAAACAGTTTCACAAGATGTGCCTCAGCTGAAATCGTCACAAGAAGAAACTGACTCACGAGTGATACTGTATGTTAACTATGCCAGAAGCAGAAAGTACCCATTTGTTCGAGTGAGGAGTCCAGATTCAGATATATTCTTCATCCTGCTCCATTATGCTGCCTCTGCAGAAGATATAACAATTCTTTTTGACACAGGAGTGGGGAACAAACAGAGGCTGATCAATGTCAGCAAACTCAGTGCAGAGCTTGGCCAGGATAAATGTACAGCTATAATGGCTCTCCATGCATACAGTGGCTGTGACAGCACAAGTGCATTCAGAGGGATTGGTAAGCTTAAACCAATTAAAACACTACTACGCCTACCAAATTATATTTCCACCTTAAAGAAGCTAGGAGAGACATGGGATGTAGGAGATGAGCTCATTGATGAATTAGAAAGCTTTACATGTGCCATGTATGGTAGAGCATCCAAGGTGTCCAAACTGAATGATCTAAGATTCACTCGCATAAATGAGTTATGTGCCAAAGATAATCGTCATGTTACTTCAGGCAATGTGGATATGGCTACCCTGCCACCTTGTAGAAGGAGTCTCACACAACACATTCGGAGAGTCAACCATCAAGTAGGAATTTGGAAGCGGGCTCATATTCCTGAACCAAAGGTACCAAAGCCAAGTCAGGGTCATGGTTGGGAAGAAAATGACCAAAACCTAGATCCAATATGGTATGACGGAGATCTTCTACCCCGACAGCTGGCTGACATAGCTCAAGTCACATCAGACAGTGACAGTGATTCAGAAAATGACACATTTGATGATGTCCAGCATGGATTTGAAAGTGATAGTGATGACAGTGACAGTTATTATGAATAAGTAATGGATTTTTGGTAGCCCTTGGTTAAGTAAATATTAAATTGACATTCTTTGACTAAGAAACATCTCAGAGGAAAAGTTATAATATTTAATTAGCATAAGTATTAGTAAATTTGATTAATACTCACATCGCATTGTATTTAATTTGCAATCCAAATATGGCGACACTTCCTGGATATTAATAAATTTTATTAGAATGTTGATCTCACTGTATTTGATTAAAGTTCATAATAAGTATTAGTCAGTTTTGTTAAATTGTTCATATCACTGCTCTGGTACATATGTTAATTTGTTTCTTCAAACTTTTTTCTAGTGTAGACGTTGACATTTGTGAACATGTGTTCACGAACAATTTTGAACAGTTACTTGACAGTATATGTTCAAAATAGTATGTATAATATATATTTGTGACAGGACAGGATGTTTATCATATGAAAGTTAATAAAAGTGAAAATGTCACAAAATAATAATTTTCTGTTGTATTTAATTTTCATTCTATTTAATTTACTTTCTAATATTTCAGTATTTTACAGCAACAGAAACAACCAAAAGCTAGACAACAGGTAACCTAAGTATGATGGACGTTATCCTACAAAATTGAATATTAAATACGACTTGAAAAATAAACCATTTACCCCAAAACGTAAATAAACTATGGTGTTTATGTCAATACTGGCTAATTTTCCGACCTTACAAATAGTAAAAATGAATTCCTTGACCAAACAAACCTATAATGACATGTATTAAACATGATTATATTGCATTTGTCAAAAAATACTGAAATTAAGCGTTTTGCTCATTAAATATTCAAAATGGCCACCGTTATGCAAATTTTGACATAAAATGTAACATTTTGACATTTCGTTATAATCAGCAGATGTTATCCTTCAATTTTACCAACAATTGCTATTCTTGCTATTTATTTAAACATCATAATAGTCATGGTAATATAGTTTGCATTTTGTGTGGTGACAACAGCAGAAATATGACTTTTCAGAGGTACCATCTAAAATATGTGGAAAATGAACACCGAGTCCCAGTTTATTCTCTGTTACCACTTGATTTCATATTGAGTAGACCCCAATGGTTAAAAAAAATTGGTATGGTAGAGTTGTGGGGGGGATGCACGATAGCCTATCCTGGCCCATGGCCTATAGGGGCAGATAACTACAATATAATTACTGAGTAAAATATTCTGCCCTAGGGGCAGAGAACTACAATATAATTACAGAGTAAAATATTCTGCCCTAGGGGCAGATAACTATAATATAAGAACAGGGTAGAATATTCTGCCCTAGGTGCAGAGAACTACAATATAATTACAGAGTAAAATATCCTGCCCCAGGGGCAGATAACTACAATATAATTACAGAGTAAAATATTCTGCCCTAGGGGCAGATAACTACAATATAATTACAGAGTAAAATATTCTGCCCGAGGAGCAGAGAACTACAATATAATTAGAGAGTAAAATATTCTGCCCTAGGGGCAGATAACTACAATAAAATTACTGAGTAAAATATTCTGCCCTAGGGGCAGATAACTATAATATAATTACAGAGAAAATATTCTGCCCTAGGGGCATAGAACTACAATATAATTAGAGAGTAAAATATTCTGCCCTAGGGGCAGATAACTATAATATAAATACTGAGTAAAATATTCTGCCCTAGGGGCAGATAACTACAATATAATTAGAGAGTAAAATATTCTGCCCTAGGGGCAGATAACTACAATATAATTACTGAGTAAAATATTCTGCCCTAGGGGCAGATAACTACAATAAAATTACTGAGTAAAATATTCTGCCCTAGGGCAGATAACTATAATATAATTACAGAGAAAATATTCTGCCCTAGGGGCAGAGAACTACAATATAATTAGAGAGTAAAATATTCTGCCCTAGGGGCAGATAACTATAATATAATTACTGAGTAAAATATTCTGCCCTAGGGGCAGATAACTACAATATAATTAGAGAGTAAAATATTCTGCCCTAGGGGCAGATAACTACAATATAATTACTGAGTAAAATATTCTGCCCTAGGGGCAGAGAACTACAATATAATTACAGAGTAAAATATTCTGCCCTAGGGGCCGATAACTATAATATAAGAACAGGGTAGAATATTCTGCCCTAGGGGCAGATAACTACAATATAATTACAGAGTAAAATATCCTGCCCCAGGGGCAGATAACTACAATATAATTACAGAGTAAAATATTCTGCCCTAGGGGCAGATAACTACAATATAATTACTGAGTAAAATATTTTGCCCTAGGGGCAGAGAACTATAATATAATTAGAGAGTAAAATATTCTGCCCTAGGGGCAGAGAACTACAATATAATTACAGAGTAAAATATTCTGCCCTAGGGGCAGATAACTACAATATAATTAGAGAGTAAAATATTCTGCCCTAGGGGCAGATAACTACAATATAATTAGAGAGTAAAATACCCTGCCCCAGGGGCAGATAACTACAATATAATTAGAGGGTAAGATATGCTGCCCTAGGGGCAGATAACTACAATATAATTAGAGGGTAAGAAATGCTGCCCTAGGGGCAGATAACTGCAATATAATTAGAGAGTAAAATATCCTGCCCCAGGGGCAGCTAACTACAATATAATTAGAGGGTAAGATATGCTGCCCTAGGGGCAGATAACTACAATATAATTGGAGGGTAAGAAATGCTGCCCTAGGGGCAGATAATTACAATATAATTAGAGAGTAAAATATTCTGCCCTAGGGGCAGATAACTACAATATAATTAGAGAGTAAAATATTCTGCCCTAGGGGCAGATAACAACAATATAATTAGAGAGTAAAATATTCTGCCCTAGGGGCAGATAACTACAATGTAATTACAGAGTAAAATATCCTGCCCCAGGGGCAGATAACTACAATATAATTACAGAGTAAAATATTCTGCCCTAGGGGCAGATAACTACAATATAATTACAGAGTAAAATATTCTGCCCTAGGAGCAGAGAACTACAATATAATTAGAGAGTAAAATATTCTGCCCTAGGGGCAGATAACAACAATATAATTAGAGAGTAAAATATTCTGCCCTAGGGGCAGATAACTACAATAAAATTACTGAGTAAAATATTCTGCCCTAGGGGCAGATAACTATAATATAATTACAGAGAAAATATTCTGCCCTAGGGGCATAGAACTACAATATAATTAGAGAGTAAAATATTCTGCCCTAGGGGCAGATAACTATAATATAATTACTGAGTAAAATTTTCTGCCCTAGGGGCAGATAACTACAATATAATTAGAGAGTAAAATATTCTGCCCTAGGGGCAGATAACTACAATATAATTACTGAGTAAAATATTCTGCCCTAGGGGCAGATAACTACAATAAAATTACTGAGTAAAATATTCTGCCCTAGGGCAGATAACTATAATATATTTACAGAGAAAATATTCTGCCCTAGGGGCAGAGAACTACAATATAATTAGAGAGTAAAATATTCTGCTCTAGGGGCAGATAACTATAATATAATTACTGAGTAAAATATTCTGCCCTAGGGGCAGATAACTACAATATAATTAGAGAGTAAAATATTCTGCCCTAGGGGCAGATAACTACAATATAATTACTGAGTAAAATATTCTGCCCTAGGGGCAGAGAACTACAATATAATTACAGAGTAAAATATTCTGCCCTAGGGGCCGATAACTATAATATAAGAACAGGGTAGAATATTCTGCCCTAGTGGCAGATAACTACAATATAATTACAGAGTAAAATATCCTGCCCCAGGGGCAGATAACTACAATATAATTACAGAGTAAAATATTCTGCCCTAGGGGCAGATAACTACAATATAATTACTGAGTAAAATATTTTGCCCTAGGGGCAGAGATCTATAATATAATTAGAGAGTAAAATATTCTGCCCTAGGGGCAGAGAACTACAATATAATTACAGAGTAAAATATTCTGCCCTAGGGGCAGATAACTACAATATAATTAGAGAGTAAAATATTCTGCCCTAGGGGCAGATAACTACAATATAATTAGAGAGTAAAATACCCTGCCCCAGGGGCAGATAACTACAATATAATTAGAGGGTAAGATATGCTGCCCTAGGGGCAGATAACTACAATATAATTAGAGGGTAAGAAATGCTGCCCTAGGGGCAGATAACTGCAATATAATTAGAGAGTAAAATATCCTGCCCCAGGGGCAGCTAACTACAATATAATTAGAGGGTAAGATATGCTGCCCTAGGGGCAGATAACTACAATATAATTAGAGGGTAAGAAATGCTGCCCTAGGGGCAGATAATTACAATATAATTAGAGAGTAAAATATTCTGCCCTAGGGGCAGATAACTACAATATAATTAGAGAGTAAAATATTCTGCCCTAGGGGCAGATAACAACAATATAATTAGAGAGTAAAATATTCTGCCCTAGGGGCAGATAACTACAATAAAATTACTGAGTAAAATATTCTGCCCTAGGGGCAGATAACTATAATATAATTACAGAGAAAATATTCTGCCCTAGGGGCATAGAACTACAATATAATTAGAGAGTAAAATATTCTGCCCTAGGGGCAGATAACTATAATATAATTACTGAGTAAAATATTCTGCCCTAGGGGCAGATAACTACAATATAATTAGAGAGTAAAATATTCTGCCCTATGGGCAGATAACTACAATATAATTACTGAGTAAAATATTCTGCCCTAGGGGCAGATAACTACAATAAAATTACTGAGTAAAATATTCTGCCCTAGGGCAGATAACTATAATATAATTACAGAGAAAATATTCTGCCCTAGGGGCAGAGAACTACAATATAATTAGAGAGTAAAATATTCTGCCCTAGGGGCAGATAACTATAATATAATTACTGAGTAAAATATTCTGCCCTAGGGGCAGATAACTACAATATAATTACAGAGTAAAATATTCTGCCCTAGGGGCAGATAACTACAATATAATTACTGAGTAAAATATTCTGCCCTAGGGGCAGAGAACTACAATATAATTACAGAGTAAAATATTCTGCCCTAGGGGCAGATAACTATAATATAAGAACAGGGTAGAATATTCTGCCCTAGGGGCAGATAACTACAATATAATTACAGAGTAAAATATCCTGCCCCAGGGGCAGATAACTACAATATAATTACAGAGTAAAATATTCTGCCCTAGGGGCAGATAACTACAATATAATTACTGAGTAAAATATTTTGCCCTAGGGGCAGAGAACTATAACATAATTAGAGAGTAAAATATTCTGCCCTAGGGGCAGAGAACTACAATATAATTACAGAGTAAAATATTCTGCCCTAGGGGCAGATAACTACAATACAACTAGAGAGTAAAATATTCTGCCCTAGGGGCAGATAACTACAATATAATTAGAGAGTAAAATACCCTGCCCCAGGGGCAGATAACTACAATATAATTAGAGGGTAAGATATGCTGCCCTAGGGGCAGATAACTACAATATAATTAGAGGGTAAGAAATGCTGCCCTAGGGGCAGATAACTGCAATATAATTAGAGAGTAAAATATCCTGCCCCAGGGGCAGCTAACTACAATATAATTAGAGGGTAAGATATGCTGCCCTAGGGGCAGATAACTACAATATAATTAGAGGGTAAGAAATGCTGCCCTAGGGGCAGATAACTAAAATATAATTAGAGAGTAAAATATTCTGCCCTAGGGGCAGATAACTACAATATAATTAGAGAGTAAAATATTCTGCCCTAGGGGCAGATAACTACAATATAATTAGAGGGCAAGAAATGCTGCCATGGGGGCAGATAACTACAATATAATTAGAGAGTAAAATATTCTGCCCTAGGGGCAGATAACTACAATATAATTACTGAGTAAAATATTCTGCCCTAGGGGCAGATAACTACAATATAATTAGAGAGTAAAATATTCTGCCCTAGGGGCAGAGAACTACAATATAATTACTGAGTAAACTATTCTGCCCTAGGGGCAGAAAACTACAATATAATTACTGAGTAAAATATTCTGCCCAAGGGGCAGAGAACTACAATATAACTAGAGAGTAAAATATTCTGCCCTAGGGGCAGATAACTACAATATAATTAGAGAGTAAAATATTCTGCCCTAGGGGCAGATAACTACAATATAATTACTGAGTAAAATATTCTGCCCTAGGGGCAGAGAACTATAATATACGAACAGGGTAAAATATTCTGCCCTAGGGGCAGATAACTACAATATAATTAGAGAGTAAAATATTCTGCCCTAGGGGCAGATAACTACAATATAATTAGAGAGTAAAATATTCTGCCCTAGGGGCAGATAACTACAATATAATTAGAGAGTAAAATATTCTGCCCTAGGGGCAGATAACAACAATATAATTAGAGAGTAAAATATTCTGCCCTAGGGGCAGATAACTACAATAAAATTACTGAGTAAAATATTCTGCCCTAGGGGCAGATAACTATAATATAATTACAGAGAAAATATTCTGCCCTAGGGGCATAGAACTACAATATAATTAGAGAGTAAAATATTCTGCCCTAGGGGCAGATAACTATAATATAATTACTGAGTAAAATATTCTGCCCTAGGGGCAGATAACTACAATATAATTAGAGAGTAAAATATTCTGCCCTATGGGCAGATAACTACAATATAATTACTGAGTAAAATATTCTGCCCTAGGGGCAGATAACTACAATAAAATTACTGAGTAAAATATTCTGCCCTAGGGCAGATAACTATAATATAATTACAGAGAAAATATTCTGCCCTAGGGGCAGAGAACTACAATATAATTAGAGAGTAAAATATTCTGCCCTAGGGGCAGATAACTATAATATAATTACTGAGTAAAATATTCTGCCCTAGGGGCAGATAACTACAATATAATTACAGAGTAAAATATTCTGCCCTAGGGGCAGATAACTACAATATAATTACTGAGTAAAATATTCTGCCCTAGGGGCAGAGAACTACAATATAATTACAGAGTAAAATATTCTGCCCTAGGGGCAGATAACTATAATATAAGAACAGGGTAGAATATTCTGCCCTAGGGGCAGATAACTACAATATAATTACAGAGTAAAATATCCTGCCCCAGGGGCAGATAACTACAATATAATTACAGAGTAAAATATTCTGCCCTAGGGGCAGATAACTACAATATAATTACTGAGTAAAATATTTTGCCCTAGGGGCAGAGAACTATAACATAATTAGAGAGTAAAATATTCTGCCCTAGGGGCAGAGAACTACAATATAATTACAGAGTAAAATATTCTGCCCTAGGGGCAGATAACTACAATACAACTAGAGAGTAAAATATTCTGCCCTAGGGGCAGATAACTACAATATAATTAGAGAGTAAAATACCCTGCCCCAGGGGCAGATAACTACAATATAATTAGAGGGTAAGATATGCTGCCCTAGGGGCAGATAACTACAATATAATTAGAGGGTAAGAAATGCTGCCCTAGGGGCAGATAACTGCAATATAATTAGAGAGTAAAATATCCTGCCCCAGGGGCAGCTATCTACAATATAATTAGAGGGTAAGATATGCTGCCCTAGGGGCAGATAACTACAATATAATTAGAGGGTAAGAAATGCTGCCCTAGGGGCAGATAACTAAAATATAATTAGAGAGTAAAATATTCTGCCCTAGGGGCAGATAACTACAATATAATTAGAGAGTAAAATATTCTGCCCTAGGGGCAGATAACTACAATATAATTAGAGGGCAAGAAATGCTGCCATGGGGGCAGATAACTACAATATAATTAGAGAGTAAAATATTCTGCCCTAGGGGCAGATAACTACAATATAATTACTGAGTAAAATATTCTGCCCTAGGGGCAGATAACTACAATATAATTAGAGAGTAAAATATTCTGCCCTAGGGGCAGAGAACTACAATATAATTACTGAGTAAACTATTCTGCCCTAGGGGCAGAGAACTACAATATAATTACTGAGTAAAATATTCTGCCCAAGGGGCAGAGAACTACAATATAATTAGAGAGTAAAATATTCTGCCCTAGGGGCAGATAACTACAATATAATTAGAGAGTAAAATATTCTGCCCTAGGGGCAGATAACTACAATATAATTACTGAGTAAAATATTCTGCCCTAGGGGCAGAGAACTATAATATACGAACAGGGTAAAATATTCTGCCCTAGGGGCAGATAACTACAATATAATTAGAGAGTAAAATATTCTGCCCTAGGGGCAGATAACTACAATATAATTAGAGAGTAAAATATTCTGCCCTAGGGGCAGATAACTACAATATAATTAGAGAGTAAAATATTCTGCCATAGGGGCAGATAACTACAATATAATTAGAGGGCAAGAAATGCTGCCCTAGGGGCAGATAACTACAATATAATTAGAGAGTAAAATATTCTGCCCTAGGGGCAGATAACTACAATATAATTAGAGAGTAAAATATTCTGCCCTAGGGGCAGATAACTACAATATAATCAGAGGGCAAGAAATGCTGCCCTAGGGGCAGATAACTACAATATAATTACAGAGTAAAATATTCTGCCCTAGGGGCAGATAACTACAATATAATTAGAGGGCAAGAAATGCTGCCCTAGGGGCAGATAACTACAATATAATTAGAGAGTAAAATATTCTGCCCTAGGGGCAGATAACTATAATATAATTACTGAGTAAAATATTCTGCCCTAGGGGCAGATAACTACAATATAATTAGAGAGTAAAATATTCTGCCCTAGGGGCAGATAACTACAATATAATTACTGAGTAAAATATTCTGCCCTAGGGGCAGAGAACTACAATATAATTACAGAGTAAAATATTCTGCCCTAGGGGCCGATAACTATAATATAAGAACAGGGTAGAATATTCTGCCCTAGGGGCAGATAACTACAATATAATTACAGAGTAAAATATCCTGCCCCAGGGGCAGATAACTACAATATAATTACAGAGTAAAATATTCTGCCCTAGGGGCAGATAACTACAATATAATTACTGAGTAAAATATTTTGCCCTAGGGGCAGAGAACTATAATATAATTAGAGAGTAAAATATTCTGCCCTAGGGGCAGAGAACTACAATATAATTACAGAGTAAAATATTCTGCCCTAGGGGCAGATAACTACAATATAATTAGAGAGTAAAATATTCTGCCCTAGGGGCAGATAACTACAATATAATTAGAGAGTAAAATACCCTGCCCCAGGGGCAGATAACTACAATATAATTAGAGGGTAAGATATGCTGCCCTAGGGGCAGATAACTACAATATAATTAGAGGGTAAGAAATGCTGCCCTAGGGGCAGATAACTGCAATATAATTAGAGAGTAAAATATCCTGCCCCAGGGGCAGCTAACTACAATATAATTAGAGGGTAAGATATGCTGCCCTAGGGGCAGATAACTACAATATAATTGGAGGGTAAGAAATGCTGCCCTAGGGGCAGATAATTACAATATAATTAGAGAGTAAAATATTCTGCCCTAGGGGCAGATAACTACAATATAATTAGAGAGTAAAATATTCTGCCCTAGGGGCAGATAACAACAATATAATTAGAGAGTAAAATATTCTGCCCTAGGGGCAGATAACTACAATGTAATTACAGAGTAAAATATCCTGCCCCAGGGGCAGATAACTACAATATAATTACAGAGTAAAATATTCTGCCCTAGGGGCAGATAACTACAATATAATTGCAGAGTAAAATATTCTGCCCTAGGAGCAGAGAACTACAATATAATTAGAGAGTAAAATATTCTGCCCTAGGGGCAGATAACAACAATATAATTAGAGAGTAAAATATTCTGCCCTAGGGGCAGATAACTACAATAAAATTACTGAGTAAAATATTCTGCCCTAGGGGCAGATAACTATAATATAATTACAGAGAAAATATTCTGCCCTAGGGGCATAGAACTACAATATAATTTGAGAGTAAAATATTCTGCCCTAGGGGCAGATAACTATAATATAATTACTGAGTAAAATTTTCTGCCCTAGGGGCAGATAACTACAATATAATTAGAGAGTAAAATATTCTGCCCTAGGGGCAGATAACTACAATATAATTACTGAGTAAAATATTCTGCCCTAGGGGCAGATAACTACAATAAAATTACTGAGTAAAATATTCTGCCCTAGGGCAGATAACTATAATATATTTACAGAGAAAATATTCTGCCCTAGGGGCAGAGAACTACAATATAATTAGAGAGTAAAATATTCTGCTCTAGGGGCAGATAACTATAATATAATTACTGAGTAAAATATTCTGCCCTAGGGGCAGATAACTACAATATAATTAGAGAGTAAAATATTCTGCCCTAGGGCCAGATAACTACAATATAATTACTGAGTAAAATATTCTGCCCTAGGGGCAGAGAACTACAATATAATTACAGAGTAAAATATTCTGCCCTAGGGGCCGATAACTATAATATAAGAACAGGGTAGAATATTCTGCCCTAGTGGCAGATAACTACAATATAATTACAGAGTAAAATATCCTGCCGCAGGGGCAGATAACTACAATATAATTACAGAGTAAAATATTCTGCCCTAGGGGCAGATAACTACAATATAATTACTGAGTAAAATATTTTGCCCTAGGGGCAGAGAACTATAATATAATTAGAGAGTAAAATATTCTGCCCTAGGGGCAGAGAACTACAATATAATTACAGAGTAAAATATTCTGCCCTAGGGGCAGATAACTACAATATAATTAGAGAGTAAAATATTCTGCCCTAGGGGCAGATAACTACAATATAATTAGAGAGTAAAATACCCTGCCCCAGGGGCAGATAACTACAATATAATTAGAGGGTAAGATATGCTGCCCTAGGGGCAGATAACTACAATATAATTAGAGGGTAAGAAATGCTGCCCTAGGGGCAGATAACTGCAATATAATTAGAGAGTAAAATATCCTGCCCCAGGGGCAGCTAACTACAATATAATTAGAGGGTAAGATATGCTGCCCTAGGGGCAGATAACTACAATATAATTAGAGGGTAAGAAATGCTGCTCTAGGGGCAGATAATTACAATATAATTAGAGAGTAAAATATTCTGCCCTAGGGGCAGATAACTACAATATAATTAGAGAGTAAAATATTCTGCCCTAGGGGCAGATAACAACAATATAATTAGAGAGTAAAATATTCTGCCCTAGGGGCAGATAACTACAATAAAATTACTGAGTAAAATATTCTGCCCTAGGGGCAGATAACTATAATATAATTACAGAGAAAATATTCTGCCCTAGGGGCATAGAACTACAATATAATTAGAGAGTAAAATATTCTGCCCTAGGGGCATATAACTATAATATAATTACTGAGTAAAATATTCTGCCCTAGGGGCAGATAACTACAATATAATTAGAGAGTAAAATATTCTGCCCTATGGGCAGATAACTACAATATATTTACTGAGTAAAATATTTTGCCCTAGGGGCAGATAACTACAATAAAATTACTGAGTAAAATATTCTGCCCTAGGGCAGATAACTATAATATAATTACAGAGAAAATATTCTGCCCTAGGGGCAGAGAACTACAATATAATTAGAGAGTAAAATATTCTGCCCTAGGGGCAGATAACTATAATATAATTACTGAGTAAAATATTCTGCCCTAGGGGCAGATAACTACAATATAATTAGAGAGTAAAATATTCTGCCCTAGGGGCAGATAACTACAATATAATTACTGAGTAAAATATTCTGCCCTAGGGGCAGAGAACTACAATATAATTACAGAGTAAAATATTCTGCCCTAGGGGCAGATAACTATAATATAAGAACAGGGTAGAATATTCTGCCCTAGGGGCAGATAACTACAATATAATTACAGAGTAAAATATCCTGCCCCAGGGGCAGATAACTACAATATAATTACAGAGTAAAATATTCTGCCCTAGGGGCAGATAACTACAATATAATTAGAGAGTAAAATATTCTGCCCTAGGGGCAGAGAACTACAATATAATTACAGAGTAAAATATTCTGCCCTAGGGGCAGATAACTACAATACAATTAGAGAGTAAAATATTCTGCCCTAGGGGCAGATAACTACAATATAATTAGAGAGTAAAATACCCTGCCCCAGGGGCAGATAACTACAATATAATTAGAGGGTAAGATATGCTGCCCTAGGGGCAGATAACTACAATATAATTAGAGGGTAAGAAATGCTGCCCTAGGGGCAGATAACTGCAATATAATTAGAGAGTAAAATATCCTGCCCCAGGGGCAGCTAACTACAGTATAATTAGAGGGTAAGATATGCTGCCCTAGGGGCAGATAACTACAATATAATTAGAGGGTAAGAAATGCTGCCCTAGGGGCAGATAACTACAATATAATTAGAGAGTAAAATATTCTGCCCTAGGGGCAGATAACTACAATATAATTAGAGAGTAAAATATTCTGCCCTAGGGGCAGATAACTACAATATAATTAGAGGGCAAGAAATGCTGCCATGGGGGCAGATAACTACAATATAATTAGAGAGTAAAATATTCTGCCCTAGGGGCAGATAACTACAATATAATTACTGAGTAAAATATTCTGCCCTAGGGGCAGATAACTACAATATAATTAGAGAGTAAAATATTCTGCCCTAGGGGCAGAGAACTACAATATAATTACTGAGTAAACTATTCTGCCCTAGGGGCAGAGAACTACAATATAATTACTGAGTAAAATATTCTGCCCTAGGGCAGATAACTATAATATATTTACAGAGAAAATATTCTGCCCTAGGGGCAGAGAACTACAATATAATTAGAGAGTAAAATATTCTGCTCTAGGGGCAGATAACTATAATATAATTACTGAGTAAAATATTCTGCCCTAGGGGCAGATAACTACAATATAATTAGAGAGTAAAATATTCTGCCCTAGGGCCAGATAACTACAATATAATTACTGAGTAAAATATTCTGCCCTAGGGGCAGAGAACTACAATATAATTACAGAGTAAAATATTCTGCCCTAGGGGCCGATAACTATAATATAAGAACAGGGTAGAATATTCTGCCCTAGTGGCAGATAACTACAATATAATTACAGAGTAAAATATCCTGCCGCAGGGGCAGATAACTACAATATAATTACAGAGTAAAATATTCTGCCCTAGGGGCAGATAACTACAATATAATTACTGAGTAAAATATTTTGCCCTAGGGGCAGAGAACTATAATATAATTAGAGAGTAAAATATTCTGCCCTAGGGGCAGAGAACTACAATATAATTACAGAGTAAAATATTCTGCCCTAGGGGCAGATAACTACAATATAATTAGAGAGTAAAATATTCTGCCCTAGGGGCAGATAACTACAATATAATTAGAGAGTAAAATACCCTGCCCCAGGGGCAGATAACTACAATATAATTAGAGGGTAAGATATGCTGCCCTAGGGGCAGATAACTACAATATAATTAGAGGGTAAGAAATGCTGCCCTAGGGGCAGATAACTGCAATATAATTAGAGAGTAAAATATCCTGCCCCAGGGGCAGCTAACTACAATATAATTAGAGGGTAAGATATGCTGCCCTAGGGGCAGATAACTACAATATAATTAGAGGGTAAGAAATGCTGCTCTAGGGGCAGATAATTACAATATAATTAGAGAGTAAAATATTCTGCCCTAGGGGCAGATAACTACAATATAATTAGAGAGTAAAATATTCTGCCCTAGGGGCAGATAACAACAATATAATTAGAGAGTAAAATATTCTGCCCTAGGGGCAGATAACTACAATAAAATTACTGAGTAAAATATTCTGCCCTAGGGGCAGATAACTATAATATAATTACAGAGAAAATATTCTGCCCTAGGGGCATAGAACTACAATATAATTAGAGAGTAAAATATTCTGCCCTAGGGGCATATAACTATAATATAATTACTGAGTAAAATATTCTGCCCTAGGGGCAGATAACTACAATATAATTAGAGAGTAAAATATTCTGCCCTATGGGCAGATAACTACAATATAATTACTGAGTAAAATATTTTGCCCTAGGGGCAGATAACTACAATAAAATTACTGAGTAAAATATTCTGCCCTAGGGCAGATAACTATAATATAATTACAGAGAAAATATTCTGCCCTAGGGGCAGAGAACTACAATATAATTAGAGAGTAAAATATTCTGCCCTAGGGGCAGATAACTATAATATAATTACTGAGTAAAATATTCTGCCCTAGGGGCAGATAACTACAATATAATTAGAGAGTAAAATATTCTGCCCTAGGGGCAGATAACTACAATATAATTACTGAGTAAAATATTCTGCCCTAGGGGCAGAGAACTACAATATAATTACAGAGTAAAATATTCTGCCCTAGGGGCAGATAACTATAATATAAGAACAGGGTAGAATATTCTGCCCTAGGGGCAGATAACTACAATATAATTACAGAGTAAAATATCCTGCCCCAGGGGCAGATAACTACAATATAATTACAGAGTAAAATATTCTGCCCTAGGGGCAGATAACTACAATATAATTAGAGAGTAAAATATTCTGCCCTAGGGGCAGAGAACTACAATATAATTACAGAGTAAAATATTCTGCCCTAGGGGCAGATAACTACAATACAATTAGAGAGTAAAATATTCTGCCCTAGGGGCAGATAACTACAATATAATTAGAGAGTAAAATACCCTGCCCCAGGGGCAGATAACTACAATATAATTAGAGGGTAAGATATGCTGCCCTAGGGGCAGATAACTACAATATAATTAGAGGGTAAGAAATGCTGCCCTAGGGGCAGATAACTGCAATATAATTAGAGAGTAAAATATCCTGCCCCAGGGGCAGCTAACTACAGTATAATTAGAGGGTAAGATATGCTGCCCTAGGGGCAGATAACTACAATATAATTAGAGGGTAAGAAATGCTGCCCTAGGGGCAGATAACTACAATATAATTAGAGAGTAAAATATTCTGCCCTAGGGGCAGATAACTACAATATAATTAGAGAGTAAAATATTCTGCCCTAGGGGCAGATAACTACAATATAATTAGAGGGCAAGAAATGCTGCCATGGGGGCAGATAACTACAATATAATTAGAGAGTAAAATATTCTGCCCTAGGGGCAGATAACTACAATATAATTACTGAGTAAAATATTCTGCCCTAGGGGCAGATAACTACAATATAATTAGAGAGTAAAATATTCTGCCCTAGGGGCAGAGAACTACAATATAATTACTGAGTAAACTATTCTGCCCTAGGGGCAGAGAACTACAATATAATTACTGAGTAAAATATTCTGCCCAAGGGGCAGAGAACTACAATATAATTAGAGAGTAAAATATTCTGCCCTAGGGGCAGATAACTACAATATAATTAGAGAGTAAAATATTCTGCCCTAGGGGCAGATAACTACAATATAATTACTGAGTAAAATATTCTGCCCTAGGGGCAGAGAACTATAATATACGAACAGGGTAAAATATTCTGCCCTAGGGGCAGATAACTACAATATAATTAGAGAGTAAAATATTCTGCCCTAGGGGCAGATAACTACAATATAATTAGAGAGTAAAATATTCTGCCCTAGGGGCAGATAACTACAATATAATTAGAGAGTAAAATATTCTGCCATAGGGGCAGATAACTACAATATAATTAGAGGGCAAGAAATGCTGCCCTAGGGGCAGATAACTACAATATAATTAGAGAGTAAAATATTCTGCCCTAGGGGCAGATAACTACAATATAATTAGAGAGTAAAATATTCTGCCCTAGGGGCAGATAACTACAATATAATCAGAGGGCAAGAAATGCTGCCCTAGGGGCAGATAACTACAATATAATTACAGAGTAAAATATTCTGCCCTAGGGGCAGATAACTACAATATAATTAGAGGGCAAGAAATGCTGCCCTAGGGGCAGATAACTACAATATAATAGAGAGTAAAATATTCTGCCCTAGGGGCAGTTAACTACAATATAATTAGAGAGTAAAATATTCTGCCCTAGGGGCAGATAACTACAATACAATTAGAGAGTAAAATATTCTGCCCTAGGGGCAGATAACTACAATATAATTAGAGAGTAAAATACCCTGCCCCAGGGGCAGATAACTACAATATAATTAGAGGGTAAGATATGCTGCCCTAGGGGCAGATAACTACAATATAATTAGAGGGTAAGAAATGCTGCCCTAGGGGCAGATAACTACAATATAATTAGAGAGTAAAATATTCTGCCCTAGGGGCAGATAACTACAATATAATTAGAGAGTAAAATATTCTGCCCTAGGGGCAGATAACTACAATATAATTAGAGGGCAAGAAATGCTGCCATGGGGGCAGATAACTACAATATAATTAGAGAGTAAAATATTCTGCCCTAGGGGCAGATAACTACAATATAATTACTGAGTAAAATATTCTGCCCTAGGGGCAGATAACTACAATATAATTAGAGAGTAAAATATTCTGCCCTAGGGGCAGAGAACTACAATATAATTACTGAGTAAACTATTCTGCCCTAGGGGCAGATAACTACAATATAATCAGAGGGCAAGAAATGCTGCCCTAGGGGCAGATAACTACAATATAATTACAGAGTAAAATATTCTGCCCTAGGGGCAGATAACTACAATATAATTAGAGGGCAAGAAATGCTGCCCTAGGGGCAGATAACTACAATATAATTAGAGAGTAAAATATTCTGCCCTAGGGGCAGATAACTACAATATAATTAGAGAGTAAAATATTCTGCCCTAGGGGCAGATAACTACAATACAATTAGAGAGTAAAATATTCTGCCCTAGGGGCAGATAACTACAATATAATTAGAGAGTAAAATACCCTGCCCCAGGGGCAGATAACTACAATATAATTAGAGGGTAAGATATGCTGCCCTAGGGGCAGATAACTACAATATAATTAGAGGGTAAGAAATGCTGCCCTAGGGGCAGATAACTGCAATATAATTAGAGAGTAAAATATCCTGCCCCAGGGGCAGCTAACTACAATATAATTAGAGGGTAAGATATGCTGCCCTAGGGGCAGATAACTACAATATAATTAGAGGGTAAGAAATGCTGCCCTAGGGGCAGATAACTACAATATAATTAGAGAGTAAAATATTCTGCCCTAGGGGCAGATAACTACAATATAATTACTGAGTAAAATATTCTGCCCTAGGGGCAGATAACTACAATATAATTAGAGAGTAAAATATTCTGCCCTAGGGGCAGAGAACTACAATATAATTACTGAGTAAACTATTCTGCCCTAGGGGCAGAGAACTACAATATAATTACTGAGTAAAATATTCTGCCCAAGGGGCAGAGAACTACAATATAATTAGAGAGTAAAATATTCTGCCCTAGGGGCAGATAACTACAATATAATTAGAGAGTAAAATATTCTGCCCTAGGGGCAGATAACTACAATATAATTACTGAGTAAAATATTCTGCCCTAGGGGCAGAGAACTATAATATACGAACAGGGTAAAATATTCTGCCCTAGGGGCAGATAACTACAATATAATTAGAGAGTAAAATATTCTGCCCTAGGGGCAGATAACTACAATATAATTAGAGAGTAAAATATTCTGCCCTAGGGGCAGATAACTACAATATAATTAGAGAGTAAAATATTCTGCCATAGGGGCAGATAACTACAATATAATTAGAGGGCAAGAAATGCTGCCCTAGGGGCAGATAACTACAATATAATTAGAGAGTAAAATATTCTGCCCTAGGGGCAGATAACTACAATATAATCAGAGGGCAAGAAATGCTGCCCTAGGGGCAGATAACTACAATATAATTACAGAGTAAAATATTCTGCCCTAGGGGCAGATAACTACAATATAATTAGAGGGCAAGAAATGCTGCCCTAGGGGCAGATAACTACAATATAATTAGAGAGTAAAATATCCTGCCCCAGGGGCAGCTAACTACAATATAATTAGAGGGTAAGATATGCTGCCCTAGGGGCAGATAACTACAATATAATTAGAGGGTAAGAAATGCTGCCCTAGGGGCAGATAACTACAATATAATTAGAGAGTAAAATATTCTGCCCTAGGGGCAGATAACTACAATATAATTAGAGAGTAAAATATTCTGCCCTAGGGGCAGATAACTACAATATAATTAGAGGGCAAGAAATGCTGCCATGGGGGCAGATAACTACAATATAATTAGAGAGTAAAATATTCTGCCCTAGGGGCAGATAACTACAATATAATTACTGAGTAAAATATTCTGCCCTAGGGGCAGATAACTACAATATAATTAGAGAGTAAAATATTCTGCCCTAGGGGCAGAGAACTACAATATAATTACTGAGTAAACTATTCTGCCCTAGGGGCAGAGAACTACAATATAATTAGAGAGTAAAATATTCTGCCCTAGGGGCAGATAACTACAATATAATTAGAGAGTAAAATATTCTGCCCTAGGGGCAGATAACTACAATATAATTACTGAGTAAAATATTCTGCCCTAGGGGCAGAAAACTATAATATACGAACAGGGTAAAATATTCTGCCCTAGGGGCAGATAACTACAATATAATTAGAGAGTAAAATATTCTGCCCTAGGGGCAGATAACTACAATATAATTAGAGAGTAAAATATTCTGCCCTAGGGGCAGATAACTACAATATAATTAGAGAGTAAAATATTCTGCCATAGGGGCAGATAACTACAATATAATTAGAGGGCAAGAAATGCTGCCCTAGGGGCAGATAACTACAATATAATTAGAGAGTAAAATATTCTGCCCTAGGGGCAGATAACTACAATATAATTAGAGAGTAAAATATTCTGCCCTAGGGGCAGATAACTACAATATAATCAGAGGGCAAGAAATGCTGCCCTAGGGGCAGATAACTACAATATAATTACAGAGTAAAATATTCTGCCCTAGGGGCAGATAACTACAATATAATTAGAGGGCAAGAAATGCTGCCCTAGGGGCAGATAACTACAATATAATTAGAGAGTAAAATATTCTGCCCTAGGGGCAGATAACTACAATATAATTAGAGAGTAAAATATTCTGCCCTAGGGGCAGATAACTACAATATAATTAGAGAGTAAAATATTCTGCCCTAGGGGCAGATAACTACAATATAATTAGAGGGCAAGAAATGCTGCCCTAGGGGCAGATAACTACAATATAATTAGAGAGTAAAATATTCTGCCCTAGGGGCAGAGAACTACAATATAATTAGAGAGTAAAATATTCTGCCCTAGGGGCAGATAACTACAATATAATTAGAGAGTAAAATATTCTGCCCTAGGGGCAGAGAACTACAATATAATTAGAGGGCAATAAATGCTGCCCTAGGGGCAGATAACTATAATATAATTAGAGAGTAAAATATTCTGCCCTAGGGGCAGATAACTACAATATAAGAACAGAGTAAAATATTCTGCCCTAGGGGCAGATAACTACAATATAATTACTGAGTAAAATATTCTGCCCTAGGGGCAGAGAACTACAATATAATTAGAGAGTAAAATATTCTGCCCTAGGGGCAGATAACTACAATATAATTAGAGAGTAAAATATTCTGCCCTAGGGGCAGATAACTACAATAAAATTATTGAGTAAAATATTCTTCCCTAGGGGCAGATAACTATAATATAATTACAGAGAAAATATTCTGCCCTAAGGGCAGAGAACTACAATATAATTAGAGAGTAAAATATTCTGCCCTAGGGGCAGATAACCATAATATAAGAACAGAGTAGAATATTCTGCCCTCGGGGCAGATAACTACAATATAATTAGAGGGTACGAAGCGTCAAACGTCAATACAAGGAATCAGTATCCACGCAATGCGTCTGTATCGCATAAGTATTTTTTGTTGACATGGTCAGCTGGCCATTGCTAAGCAACCGAGAATGTAAATATACACTGTACGACCGTCTGGCTGGGGCGAACTTGTCAGTTGATTTGTGAAATAAAGCAGGCCAACAAATTGACATGTACTCATATTGGCAAATTCACTGTTTCCCGGTTGTGCCGCAACAGACGAAATAACCTAACAAAAAAAAAAATGACAACCGCGTATGTTTGTAACAGCAGCGAGAGCTTCACCAGTACACAGTCCTGGTGTTGAGGGACTGTCACCAGTAACATCGATTTGAAAGGAAGACAGTGACACAGTTTGCTTTTAAAGTGCACAAAGTTACCAATTCATTTGTGCTAGGGGTGATGTTAAAAAAGTAACTAAAAACAATAATTGCCGAGATATGCGCAAGCAGACGGGCAGACAACACGGCAGCAGGCAGACAATTAAACAAATTTGCCGCGCATAGAAGTACGTAGGACCCCTTTGCTGAAATATACCATAATGAACGACGTAGCAGACACATATGACGTCACCAGTTTGTGCGTTCTGCCCTCGGAGCAGATCTTCCCCGATCGGACTCCAGCTAAATGTTGATAGTAAGCCCAGGTTTTCTCTTTACCATGATCATAGCAAGTTGCGATATTCATGGAGAATGCAGAGGCACGTTTAAATTTCACTCTAGTACTATTGCTCAAAATTGCTCAAAATGTTTTCGGTGACTTTTATCAGTGACAAGTTACCTAATTAGTATGCATTTCGAGAAACCACAGTGTGTGTGCATGCGCAGTTTGAAATAGAACCCTTTTGAACGCAATAAAATCACGCGTAGAACTCAGGCTCCAGCAAGAAATTGTGGCGTCAAACTGGTTGTCGGTTGAATTGTTTTGCAATAGACATAATTTTGGAGCCTGTATTTGTCTGTGAAATGTTTCTAAGTTTTGTTGAGGATTATTCTGTAAAGAAATTGCTGAAATTATTTCATCTGTTTGTAAATGGTACGTTGTTACTTTGACGATGGGCTACGGACGACTGACGTCGAAACGTTCCATTCAGATCGGATGGCGCCCTCTCGTGCCAATCCCCCCTGCCTCAATCTGTAAAATCTAACGGAGCAGACGCTTCGAATGATTCGATTGCATAAAAAGAAATGAGCGAGGTTATCATCGCATCCAAACACGCAAAACACGCGTAAATGCGTGCATTACGTATAAAAAGCTAAGACACTTGCAGAAACAGCCCAACGAACATTGTCCCGTTATGGTCAAGATTACACAGACTATAATGCATTAGTATTTTCTCTAGGACTGTATGCATGTCTGGGCGACGGCGTTCGAATTCCCGAATGTGCAAATGTTTTATTCTCGTGAGATCTCATTTGCATATCACGTCACTTGCATACCCATCATCTTATTATTCTTTGGTTGTAAATATTTTATGGTGTTCTCTTTTATTTTTTATTTTCTGGAAATGACATGTAAACCGCCATTTTGCTTCATACACAGCTCGTTAAAGTATTTTCAAAGTTCACGCACACCGATATTGACTGTTCTGGGTGACGCCAACAAATGATCCAAGTTGGAACATATAATTCCATTTTCATTATAGTTCTATCTTCATTCCGGTGTAAGCCTACTTCAGGTTCGAGTGTCACATCTATTTACCTGTTGGAGAATGGAGTCATATAATCATACTAGTTCACCTCCCTGCAAGAACCAGTCTGTGTCGTCGGTTCAGTTCAATAACTATCTACGAAACAGTGCGTATATGGATCGATATGAAGAAGGAACTACGATAGACTCCAAGGTGGATGCTGAACGACAAACCCAGTATAATGAATCCGCCACGATGACATGGAATGAAGACGCAATCTCCGAAGTTGGTAAACAATGTAACGCCAGTCGCTGTAGAAACCATATGGATATGCTAAATAGACCCAAAGTTACAGCTAGAACTATAAATCACGATTCGGCGGCTTCATCGATTGGTTTGCCAATGCCATCAAGTAAGGGATACCGGGCGCCGTGGGTTAAGTTCGATGACCAATCAGCTCCTCTTAATAATTGCCAGTTCACGGCCAATGAAAAATCGACTAATTTAACACGTATACCGTCATACTATCTTTCAGGAGACAAAAACAAGTGCACTGAATTTGAAACCGGGGCAACTATTTTCCGTGGTTATTTCAGACATGAACTGCCAGTCAAGACGGTTTTAAATAAGAACGTTCAACGACTTGGTAGAAACTACATCTCAAAGGATAGGCGCGACTTTTCACTGGGCAGTCTGCGTCAATTCGTCGACTCTAAGCGATCTTTCGTTGCAATTAAAACTGAAGACTGGGCGCGCAGACAGGTAGTTCGTGAAGGCATCGTGTTCCATGAGAACCTAGCCAGAGAGTTAGTGAACTCAGAAATTAACGGCAAGGAGAGGGACTCTCTCCAGTTAACTAATTTTACAACAGGAAACACGTCCATCAGAAACGCACTTTCCAAACAGTTTAAAACTCTAAAATCTCGGCTTTCTGGACAGGGATTGTATTCAAGTTACAGTCATTCTGATCTTCATCGATTTCTGTGTTCACGATAACATTGATTCGCTCGGTTATATCACTGAATTAACAGCCCTGTTCCATGGTTAGATATAATAAGTCGTGCAAGCGTAGTGTAAATCTATTTACTTTCACTGGCATTTAATTTCACTATTTTGATTCAGCGGATTTTACTTATCAGCGAAAATAGCGAAATTAAAAACCAGTGAATAATTAAATCATTTACAGTACATATACACTGATGGTATTCGTAGAGGGCGCCCTACCAAGGCATTATGTACAGATACACAAGGGGGCAATTATTTTATCTCTAGACAAGGTGTTGCTATGGAAATCAATATATATATATATATTGATAAAAATAAAATAGGAAAAAGTGGTCACATCTGACGTATAGTAGATATAAAAGTTCTTTTGTATTATAGTTGGACCCAAAAACATTTGATGACAGTATCCTCGAAATGGTGAATTGTTCAAGTTAAGAATTACAAAAATTATAGCTTGATGTTCAATTAATAGGCAAAACAGATTTTTTTGTTTAACATCCACATTCAGTAATTCAAACTTTAACCTGAGTTACCGGCAAGTTAGATTTATGTTTAAACTTCATACACGAAAAAAACAACCAAAGTTAAAAATGAATTACGTATACAGATGTTTTAAACAAAAATTCAAATCAAGGTTGCCTGTAAATCAACTGTAATAAAAAAAAAAAAAGATCCGGTACGTGAATGGAAGGAAGGACTGATTTGATAGATACTAAGATGACTACCATTGTATCGCCATGAATTTGCATTTATCTGCCACGCCCATTGCCGACCGTTTGCTGTTCCGAGCCCAGCTTTCACATTGACTGAACGTATTAACAGCGAATCTTAGGCTGTCCATGGTAACCAAAGTATGCAATAGCTTTACTATTATGCTTTCATGAAAGAAACTGGAACAATCAAAACTAGTATTTGAGACCATTCCCAGTCGTTTTTACATTAGGACAGTGAAAAGTGAACTTGTATATGAAGTTTTGATTTTACTTCCAGGAATGGATGACAAAGACGCCTTTTGTTTCTATAGTAACCTAAGCATGACAAATATGTGCATATAATTATGTACCGAGGTATAAACTCATTCATGGAGACAGCAGTCATTTCTCAGCAAAATACCAACCTATTTATTAGTGTATACAAATAATAAAGATTATCCTACAGGTTATTATGTACCTTATTTACATGATAGAAGTTTAGAATCCAGCACCAAAATTTGACCTCATCATATGATCTCTTGATTTGACCTTATCAAATGATCTCTTGATTTGACCTCATCAAATGATCTCTTGATTTGACCTCATCAAATGATCTGTAGATTTGACCTCATCAAATGATCTGTAGATTTGACCTCATCAAATGACCTCTTGATTTGACCTCATCTCTCATTTGGCCATGTTTATAATGTATGTTTTAACTGAAATATTTTCACAGGGTACTTTTGTCAGAATAAGTCATATACTAGTCATGCCTGTTCGTAACAACCAAAATTATTCTTCAATTAATCCATTTGATATTACCACCACATGTTTTCAGTTAAACATTTATTTTAGGAATTTGGATAAACATTCAATACTGAACGATGTATGTCATGCACACTTTGAATGAGCCTGCAGCGTTATTGACTTAAACATATCACGTATACACAAAACCTGCAAATAGTCTGCAAATAAATGGAGCATACATTCTGTAATACAGAAACACAACTTGTTTCACTCGCATGCAAATGTAAATCTGACATTACAATGGATATATGGGATAACAAAGGTCAGCATACTGAAGTTACCATAAACTGATTAACAAATCAGAACAAATGTAAAAGCAATACAGCTAATTAATTACATGAATCTGATGATAATTACGTTTAGGTTCCACTCTAGTACATGTGTTTGTATATCGGCTAGACTCAGTTGCGTTTACATGCTGGAGACGATAGTTAATACGGACAAAAGGATGCATCAAACTTATCAAAAATGTGAATAATGCAAATATTTTTAATTCGTAGTACAGTCACCAGGGAGGTACACATTTTAGTTTCATGGTTGTACTATACAATAGTGAATCTCACTGACAGCATTTTTTTGTTTTTCTTGAGAACAAATTGGTTTTGATGGTCACCATGTACAAAATGATATACCAGAACTAATATAGTAAATCTCCCCAATGGTATTTTGTTGCCAAAGGTCATTTTAGAGGGCGCACAAAGTTCATTAGTCCATATTTTGGGCCAGAACCATGTCTTAAAGCTGCTTAGATGTAACTAGGTGTAGTTATTTCTTAATACGTACTAAGCGTTCATGCTCAATTTCTTAGTACAAGCAAACGTTAGCCCATGCTAAGGAACTGTGCATGAACGCATGTACTGTGAGAATCATTATATATTTCAGAGTTGTACATAAGACTAAGAGTAGTATTTTGTTATCAAACAAATCACAAACTACATTGCTTTAGGAAGTAGTTTGCTTTAATCTTTCCACGTCTTCTGGTTGCAGCAATCTAGTCTCAGGTCCTTTCTCAACAACTAGTTTCAACATTGGTTCTTCATCCGTATCAATATTACGATTATCATACTGTTGCAAAACCATAGCTTTCAGCAATGGTGGCAATGGCCGATGACTTGGTACAACTGCAAAGTCTCTGAGGGGGTCTGATTGAAATTCACAAAACTCTTTCTCATCACTTTTCCTTATGAGTATCCACTCTTTCTTGAAAGCAGAAGTAATCAGCTTTTCTTCTTCAATTCTGTAACCTACAAAATAACCATTCATAAACTAAAAATAACATACAAATTAGTATGTAATTGCCAATGAATTATGAACGACACTGATGTGTGATATATTTAGCAGTTGCACATTAATGTAGTTTAGTATTTTATCAGATACAAAACCAACATTTTAATATGCAATAATCATAATCCCTACTATATTATTCATATTTCCTCTAAGATTACTCAAAATTAAATCATGTAGTCATTTTTTTTTATTTTGACATGTTTGATGCATATTGTATCATATTACAAGAATGAAAAAATGGATTAAAAATATGGGTTACCTTTGCTCAGTTCAATAAAATTGATCAATACAATATAGTGAAAATAGCATGTTTTGTCTGTTTTAGGGTATTCTACCATTCATTGCTATGGCGAGGATCCATCTCAAAATTTTGCTTGGTGACATATGGTTTTAAAAAAAAGATATACTGTCTTACAAGGTACTTTTCCATGTTCAAAATTATTGGAAAATAGACAATATTTTAGTGGGATTTTATTTTGTTCTATGAAAATGCTGCTAAATTGAAAATAGAACGATTCAGAAATATTTCCCGTAATAAGCACAAACTCAGACCATCAAATATTTCATTTGGACTGAAGATACCAATAAAGGTTTACAAATAATTTCAGCATGCATACCTCTCCAGGTCTTCACACCCCATATTTTTCCTCCATCAAGATCCTGAAAACAAAGAGATCAACATGTAATTCTGATTACTAAATACATTATCAACCTATACTAAGTGTGCAATGATATAGTTGATCTCAGTATATGTGCTACATTGAGTTGGTAATTTAGGTTAAGAAAATACTACCATCATATTTAGCACATTTCATACAATTCTTAATTGAGTTTTCAATAGTGGCATTCTCTTGGAACCCAGATATAATACACCCATTTTGAGGATGCAAAAACGCTATAGTGTGCCACAGTAATAGAAACCAGTTACTGAATGCAAACGCTCAAACATCGCTACATGTTGGCTGATATGATAAATCGCCGTACTGACCCCATGCACATTTTGCGATATCCCCATATTAACCTCATAAAACTCAGAATTTACAAGATTACATAAAAATAAGTAAAATCTTATCAGAAATCTCCCCAAACTCAAAGAAGTGCATTGGTGGGATGCCGTATTGATGCATTCGACAGAAATGTTATGTGGTTATACTGGTAAATGCAATTTGTTAAAAATTAGTATGACAATGTCTGACTTGATCTGTCTTGAAAAAGATTGAAAGAAAGCGGAAATTCAAATGCAAAATATATGTCAATTTATGAACATCCTTTAAGAAATTGTGAAACTTTAAATTATGGACTACTGTACATATCTGACATTGAACAATGGGTTTTGCATAATCCAAAGCATTTTGGGAATTCTACCAAATCAAAATACAAGAGTGCATCAGTTGCCAATAATATTGACTTTGTGCATGGCGAGAAGGTGACTGAGGACTCTTAATTATGAATATTGTGGTAATCTGATGTATTTGTACAGTGTCACAATTCAGTTTATTTTATATATTTAATCACAGTCCCTCTATCAGGGGAGAAACTGCGATTTAATTTTATGTATTGTTTTTTGTTACATACATATGATTTTATATTTATTTTAACTATCACCATTGTCGATGCTTTTCATGATCGCTTTACATCTGTGTTAACTGATTCTGATGTACAAGAATTACCCGTTGTGGTAGCCTGACAAGTTGGCATAGGCACCCTGGACTGCTGCGATCCCCATCCCCATCTGGTGCGGACAATCTTCCTGTCACAAGATTACTGTGCTATTTTCAATTTCAGAAGCGTATCAATTCAAATTAATTTATGTAAAGAGTGGATGCACAGAGTTGATTAGTGTGTAGCCTTGAGTACAGTCCTGTAGGTTGGCCTCCTTCCGCTGATCATTCAGCCCCTACAGTCCTGAGAAGTGGCATAGACCGAGGATTCGACACCCACCTACAAATTTATGGCGGAGAACCGTACTGCAGTTTTCATGATTGTAACCAGCTAAAACATTTATCGACCAATCTAGCGATCACAAATACCTTTTTTGTGGCCGAAAAATGAACCTACAGTACTGGAACGTTGGCGAAAGCAAGTTTTACGCAACGAAACAACGTTTTGTTTATGAATGCGTCAAGAACAAGATGGCGGCGTATATTTTCGGTTGATGTTGTAAAATGTCGATTTGATCGACCCTAGTGGGTAATCTAATGTAATTTCGCTTCCAGTTAAGGTATTTACAATAGTTAGATTTGACGACTTGCTTATTTTTTAACTGCAAAGCTGAATGCCTCTTAAACCATCTGATACATTCCTTCACAATAGTGTCGAATCCCCGCTCTATGCGACTTCTCAGGACTGTGGGGGCCAAATGATCAGCGGAAGGAGGCCAACCTACAGGACTGTACTCAGGGCTAATGAGTGTGAAACCCAACTCGAGATAATCCAACTCAGGACCAAAAATGACGCAAAACCACGGCTGCACACATTCATGTACACTAAAGTGTAGTAACATACAAATCTGCATCTTGCACGTCACTCACCTTTCTTGATGGGTCTATTTTAACGCGTGTAATCTGGAAGTAAGACGGTTCGTTCGGATACAGTAACGTCCACCTTTGTCGTGTTGCAATGCGGCCGATTCCAAACTTTGGACATTTCATGCAAACGTTGAATAAATTGTTGCCAGTAAAAAAGAATTTCTGGAAAATTTCATTCCTAGAAAACGGAGAAAAGTTTCCTACCAGGTGGTGTATGTTGGTAATTTTTCTGGGCATGATGGTATGTTTAAACGGCTAAAATGTTTGACGAATTTCACACGCTCGTGTTTCTAATGGGCGCCGCCATTTGTAATATTCCCAGTAGTTTGCGCCCCCAAACGTCGTGGACTATAAACTTTCGTGATGCAGGCTGCCGCCATCAGTGTTCAAACACAGTATAAAACCACAGTCCCTCTGTGATAAAAATGTACATTCCTGACAAACTAAATAAGCTGGCCGGGTAGATTTCACAGTCACGCTAAATGATGAAAAATAACGAAAAAGAAGGATCAACTTGGCCATTCTAGGAAGAGGGGTTCCAGTTTCCTGAGTGTTTTACATCGAAATTGTCAAGGTTAGACGCGTGAATACAATCAATGATAATGATGTCACACATAGTAGTCTTGTAGAACACATAGTCTCAGTAACTCAGAGACTCGACAGTCTCAGTAACTCAGAGACTCGACAGTCTCAGTAACTCAGACTCGACAGTCTCAGTAACTCAGAAACTCGACAGTCTCAGTAACTCAGAGACTCGACAGTCTCAGTAACTCAGACTCGACAGTCTCAGTAACTCAGAGACTCGATAGTCTCAGTAACTCAGAGATTCGACAGTTTCAGTAACTCAGAGACCCGGCAGTCTCAGTAACTCAGAGATTCTACAGTCTCAGTAACTCAGAGATTCGACAGTTTCAGTAACTCAGAGATTCGACAGTTTCAGTAACTCAGAGATTCGACAGTTTCAGTAACTCAGAGACTCGACAGTTTCAGTAACTCAGAGACTCGACAGTCTCAGTAACTCAGAAATTCGACAGTTTCAGTAACTCAGAGATTCGACAGTTTCAGTAACTCAGAGATTCGACAGTCTCAGTAACTCAGAGATTCGACAGTTTCAGTAACTCAGAGATTCGACAGTTTCAGTAACTCAGAGATTCGACAACTAAGGCACTCATTATGCTCCAACCCTATGTATGGTAAACATAATATTTCAATTACGTATTTTAGCTAACTTGCTATTTTAACCACCCTTTCGCTTATCCAAGATGTATATAATTTTTAAAAAGTCTATTTTAAAATAGGATGCATCTAGCTATTTCAAAGTTTGACGTAGTTCGATGACCGTTCTTTTTCATCTGTGTTTTGTGAACATGGAATTACACTTCGTGGTGAAAGTCAAACAAAATATTCTAAGTTGATACAATCGTAAGTACATGATCTAGAGTATTTATCAATTGATAAAGAATGGTTATGACAATAAATCGTATTTTGTCTCAACACTTACACACATTTGTTTCTCGAAGTATTTTTTTCAGTCAATATCGTGTGGTGTTTCAGTATGTTTTGCCGCTAGGAGGCGTTGTGGTGTTTCAGCATGTTTTGCCGCTAGGAGGCGTTGTGCTAACTATGTGGTCCAAAGAAAAGCATGGCCGAATAAATGAAATATTGGCGAGCGAAGATGAATAAACGAAACGCATGTAGTGAGAATGTATATATTTTATTTATTTCAGAAGAACGAAAGGTATTCAATGCATAAACGAAACGCATGTAGTGAGAATGTATATATTTTATTTATTTCAGAAGAACTGTTCATTGAGATGTTTTGTTATTATTTACAGATAAAGATACAATTTTACTTTTTTTTTAAACGAGGCAGTGACACAGAAATAGGGACGTCAAAACGAGGCAGTGACACAGAAATAGGGACGTCGACAATTGTTTTTTGGCAGATTATAACAACATTTATAAAAACAGCCCAAATAGAATGGACTATCCCTAACTTTAAAATTGGTATTTGTGTCGTGCCATAACGGACGAAGTGAACCATTTACGAGTGACAGGCGGTCGGTTCGTGACCGGGCAGTTATCGCCAGGTTGTTTTAACGAGTACGTGACAACTGCTGTACTAGCGAATGTAACACAGCTGTATTTTAGTAGAAGACTTCCAATTTGAAAATGAAAGTTATAAACCAACTTATCGACTTGTATGTATGACATATCACAAGTTATATATTTTGGTTACTACTTACGGATATATTATTGATTTGAAAATACGGTCAAAACCCAGGGGCTCAAGACAAGTTATAAACCCGCAAAAGGCACGGTTTAATTAGTCTTCTTTATAGTGCATGTACTCAACAACTTTTATTCGATATGTCTTTCACTTTAACAGCAATAAATGGTGTCGGTGGTCAACCGGGAACGAGGTCAACGGTGTGAATACACATGCAGTCATGTGTGTTGTGGTAATACGTGTCATTCATTCTACTGAAACGTGATTTGAATACATACAGCAATACTTGAAAGGACGTACAAATCTTGCCCAAGGGTATTTCTATTGAAATCATGACGTACGTTCCAATAGTGGGATCCAATGAGTTACGAGTAAGTTACAACAAAACACCTCGTACGGTATTGTTCGTTGTAGGAAGTTAAAAGTTCAAGGTATATTCGGCACGTACGACGAGCACTTTTCTGATCCTCACCTCGAGGGTCGAATACTAGTAGTTGTACATGTATTTACTCCAATCCGATGAAAATAAGATCATAGTTTGGGCTTTTTTATAATTATTTAATATAATTAATCTTTTTTTCTGGTAATCGCGAAAGCCCACTAAAATATGAGAATAAAAAAAATAACTTAGTCAGAATGGTATCTACTTCTATTGTACTAAATGTGGAAACTTGCTATTTATTTATTTATTTATTTATTTATTTATTTATTTATTTATTTATTTATTTATTTATTTATTTATTTATTTATTTATTTATTTGTTTATTTATTTATTTATTTATTTATTTATTTATTTATTTATTTATTTATTTATTTATTTATTTATTTATTTATTTATTTAGTTATTTAGTTTAGTTTATTTATGTTTATTAGTGTATTAATAGTTAAGGGTCACTAATTTAGAAACCATGCAGCCTATATGTGTTCGTGATTACGATGACGTCATTGATCACTGACTTGCTCAATAATAATGAGACAGCTGGATATATTTGCTTGATATGTTTAGGCGGGAAAGTGATTAATAATGATTAGTCTGTTGCATTCGGCAGCGGATGTGATATCGCCGGCGGCCGCTCTAAGAGTACATAGGCTGCAGATACTAGTAATAGTCTGCTACTGTTTATTAAACACTATCACATTTCTGCCAATACGGTTTACATATATGAATCCCTCATGGAGGGTTCGAAACTCCGTAATAACTCTGTGCTTTTTCTACAAACAGAAGCAGGCTATCGTTTTACCAATTATATAAGGGTTATAATTGAAGCGGTCTGATAGAAGACATCACTACATGACTGCACACGGTGTACCAGATTCGTTTCACTTTACGGTTAATGGCAATGTATATACCGCACCAATTCTGCCCCAGGCGATAACAGACAGACATCTATATATATATATTTATATCCGTCAGTAATGGAAAGTCTTTCAAAACGTCTCCATATTACTTTACGTACTTTATAACAACGATACAAATTAATTCTTGTTTACAACTAATATAAATGTTTTAATTATATTCGGAAAAGAGGGCCAATAAACGTGCGTTGTTATACTTGAATATTACCACTACACTACACTACACTACACTACACTACACTACACTACACTACACTACACTACACTACACTACACTACACTACACTACACTACACTAAATATATATATATATATATATATATATATATATATATATATATATATATATATATATATATATATATATATATATATATATATATATATATATATATATATATATATATCGCGATGCATCATGGGTTAACATCATGATGTCATTCAGGTCAAAGTAATCAAGGCAACCTACACAAAAAAGATTAGCTGGGACCATATGTTGTATTCGCTTTTTAGGGTCAAGTGTTAGTCAATCACAAATGCGAGTTATAGCTACCATGCGGGCTACGCTGATCTTATGAAATAACGTGCATTCCAATTGAACAATGTTAAAGTGGTCTTTATCTCAAAACGTAAACACAAGTAGAAAGCCTTGTTGCTAGTGTACCAGTACCAACACGCGTAAGCGAAATTTCAAGTCCCGGATAATATATATCTACAAGATATTTTCACTGTAAATATTCACATATACATAATGGTGGGTGGTCCTTATACACACGTGTGGCCCGTTCCCAAATATTACGTAAAACCAACAGTGAGATACAAATAATTCAAAATTGAAAATGTTTAAGATCTGAAAATGTCGACCTTAACTAGTAAGCAACAAATCCACGATAGTTATGCATGGACTGCAACGGCAACGTACATGCTAGTGTACACTAGAAAGGTAACTTCATTATTAGAGGTTTTAAAATAGGGGTGAGGCGCTAGCATTTTGTTTTAGTTTGGGGTCTTTATTTGTACGAAAACTTGGGATTGCGTTTCCATATTTTGATCGCATGTTATCCCCGTGGTGTAGATTTTGAGGTAAATCATAGGATGAAGTAATCATATGCACTGAAAATATTGCTTGCGGGTACAAACCAGACAAGCTAAGAGAGAGGACGACGCAGCTGTCGAATACATAAGTTATTGTTGATTACAGTTTTTCTTATGTTAATAAGAGCACACAAGAATGTGAATTGGTATGTTTTGTTGCATTTATTGTACATATACTTTGGTATGAGACACATCTCTAAATTAAGGACTGCAGGTACATTTGAGGCACCTCACGTGGACCAAATACTGTGTTCAAGTTGCACTTCTCCTTATTCAGCGATTGACATCAGGCCGTACAATTTATTAGGATGCGCAATTATTTTTAATGTTTCTTTAAATTTTCAACGATTTGTGTGTGACAATTTATAATAGATTCATACAAAAAAAGCTGTTTTGAACCCAAAGGGGATACTAAATGACACGACTATGTTCTTGCAGGACTACCATCGTATACCGTTATATTGTACAATACAATGCCCGGATGTGAACTTTGACATCTATGTTATGTTACCATTCGTGTTTGCATTTCAACGACAATTTAAAAACCAATTTCCGGAAACTTCGCTGGTTAGAATTCTAATTGAATGTTGTCACTTGATTGATTTCCCAATTAAAGCCAGACATAATGAACACCAATGATAACATAGCTCTGAAAGAGCGGCAATAAAGCGTCGTCTGTAGTAACAGCCTGAGGTGTACAGTGTGTGGATACAGCCCGACTACTATACATAATGTACGAAACACAAGTTATTTAGTGCTACTAGAAGCATAATACGTCAACCGAGGATTCATGTAGTAGTTCCCTCGCGATTAATGACACCAAAAGGGTACTTTTTGGAAGCATTGCCTACCCTGAACTGCACAATTTCCAATGACAACTGCTCACATATCGGGTAGTTGAGAAATCACCAATGACGGTAAATGTGTACTCCAAGGATGTTCCAGGATGTGTAAAATTTAGGGAACATGCTAGAAGTACGTTGTGGACAGGGACCGGCGGGAGGGAGTGTGGTAATGTGATAATTATATGTGCCTGAAGTAGGATTGCTACCCTAAAATCTAGTCAGTCCCTGTCATCCCCAAATGTACAAGCAACATGCGTTTTTATTGTAAGACTGTACAATCGTCAATTGTAGTCAATACTACGTCAGAAATTTAAATTTATTCAGCAGACACAAATTGCAGATTAATATAAACCGTAACCGTTTGGGGGTTACTAGTATCTTGTTCGTGTCCTCAACGGTTGTACGTAATGCCTGTTTTTCGGTGACCGTAACCGTAAAGTGAATTATAGCATAACCTCTTCGATCATAGTACGGTGTATTCACTGGGGGTTACTAGTATCTTGTTCGTGTCCCCAACAGTTGTACGTAATGCCTGTCTTACGGTGTATTCACTGGGGGTTACTAGTATCTTGTTCGTGTCCCCAACGGTTATACGTAATGCCTGTCTTACGGTGTATTCACTGGGGTTACTAGTATCTTGTTCGTGTCCCCAACGGTTGTACGTAATGCCTGTCTTACGGTGTATTCACTGGGGGTTACTAGTATCTTGTTCGTGTCCCCAGCAGTTGTACGTAATGCCTGTCTTACGGTGTATTCACTGGGGGTTACTAGTATCTTGTTCGTGTCCCCAGCAGTTGTACGTAATGCCTGTCTAATGGTGTATTCACTGGGGGTTACTAGTATCTTGTTCGTGTCCCCAGCAGTTGTACGTAATGCCTGTCTTACGGTGTATTCACTGGGGGTTACTAGTATCTTGTTCGTGTCCCCAGCAGTTGTACGTAATGCCTGTCTAATGGTGTATTCACTGGGGGTTACTAGTATCTTGTTCGTGTCCCCAGCAGTTGTACGTAATGCCTGTCTTACGATGTATTCACTGGGGGTTACTAGTATCTTGTTCGTGTCCCCAGCAGTTGTACGTAATGCCTGTCTAATGGTGTATTCACTGGGGGTTACTAGTATCTTGTTCGTGTCCCCAACAGTTGTACGTAATGCCTGTCTTACGGTGTATTCACTGGGGTTACTAGTATCTTGTTCGTGTCCCCAACGGTTGTACGTAATGCCTGTCTTACGGTGTATTCACTGGGGGTTACTAGTATCTTGTTCGTGTCCCCAACGGTTGTACGTAATGCCTGTCTTACGGTGTATTCACTGGGGGTTACTAGTATCTTGTTCGTGTCCCCAGCAGTTGTACGTAATGCCTGTCTTACGGTGTATTCACTGGGGGTTACTAGTATCTTGTTCGTGTCCCCAGCAGTTGTACGTAATGCCTGTCTAATGGTGTATTCACTGGGGGTTACTAGTATCTTGTTCGTGTCCCCAGCAGTTGTACGTAATGCCTGTCTTACGGTGTATTCACTGGGGGTTACTAGTATCTTGTTCGTGTCCCCAGCAGTTGTACGTAATGCCTGTCTAATGGTGTATTCACTGGGGGTTACTAGTATCTTGTTCGTGTCCCCAGCAGTTGTACGTAATGCCTGTCTTACGGTGTATTCACTGGGGGTTACTAGTATCTTGTTCGTGTCCCCAGCAGTTGTACGTAATGCCTGTCTAATGGTGTATTCCTTGGGGGTTACTAGTGTCTTGTTCGTGTCCCCAACAGTTGTACGTAATGCCTGTCTTACGGTGTATTCACTGGGGGTTACTAGTATCTTGTTCGTGTCCCCAGCAGTTGTACGTAATGCCTGTCTAATGGTGTATTCACTGGGGGTTACTAGTATCTTGTTCGTGTCCCCAGCAGTTGTACGTAATGCCTGTCTTACGGTGTATTCACTGGGGGTTACTAGTATCTTGTTCGTGTTCTCAACGGTTGTACGTAATGCCTGTCTTTCGGTGTATTCACTGGGGGTTACTAGTATCTTGTTCGTGTCCTCAACGGTTGTATGTAATGCCTGTCTTACGGTGTATTCCTTGGGGGTTACTAGTATCTTGTTCGTGTCCCCAACGGTTGTACGTAATGCCTGTCTTACGGTGTATTCCCTGAGGGTTACTAGTGTCTTGTTCGTGTCCCCAACGGTTGTACGTAATGCCCGTCTTACGGTGTATTCCCTGGGGGTTACTAGTATCTTGTTCGTGTCCCCAACAGTTGTACGTAATGCCTGTCTTACGGTGTATTCACTGGGGGTTACTAGTATCTTGTTCGTGTCCCCAACAGTTGTACGTAATGCCTGTCTTACGGTGTATTCCCTGGGGGTTACTAGTATCTTGTTCGTGTCCTCAACGGTTGTACGTAATGCCTGTCTTTCGGTGTATTCACTGGGGGTTACTAGTATCTTGTTCGTGTCCTCAACGGTTGTACGTAATGCCTGTCTTACGGTGTATTCCCTGGGGGTCACTAGTATCTTGTTCGTGTCCTCAACGGTTGTACGTAATGCCTGTCTTACGGTGTATTCCCTGGGGGTTACTAGTATCTTGTTCGTGTCCTCAACGGTTGTACGTAATGCCTGTCTTACGGTGTATTCACTGGGGTTACTAGTATCTTGTTCGTGTCCTCAACGGTTGTACGTAATGCTTGTCTTACGGTGTATTCCCTGTGGGTTACTAGTATCTTGTTCGTGTCCTCAACGGTTGTACGTAATGCCTGTCTTACGGTGTATTCACTGGGGTTACTAGTATCTTGTTCGTGTCCTCAACGGTTGTGCGTAATGCCTGTCTTACGGTGTATTCACTGGGGGTTACTAGTATCTTGTTCGTGTCCCCAACGGTTGTACGTAATGCCTGTCTTACGGTGTATTCACTGGGGGTTACTAGTATCTTGTTCGTGTCCCCAACGGTTGTACGTAATGCCTGTCTTACGGTGTATTCACTGGGGGTTACTAGTATCTTGTTCGTGTCCTTAACGGTTGTACATAATGCCTGTCTTACGGTGTATTCCCTGGGAGTTACTAGTATCTTGTTCGTGTCCCCAACAGTTGTACGTAATGCCTGTCTTACGGTGTATTCACTGGGGGTTACTAGTATCTTGTTCGTGTCCTCAACGGTTGTACGTAATCCCTGTCTTACGGTGTATTCACTGGGGGTTACTAGTATCTTGTTCGTGTCCCCAACGGTTGTACGTAATGCCTGTCTTACGGTGTATTCCCTGGGGGTTACTAGTATCTTGTTCGTGTCCTCAACGGTTGTATGTAATGCCTGTCTTACGGTGTATTCACTGGGGGTTACTAGTATCTTGTTCGTGTCCCCAACGGTTGTACGTAATGCCTGTCTTACGGTGTATTCCCTGGGGGTTACTAGTATCTTGTTCGTGTCCTCAACGGTTGTACGTAATCCCTGTCTTACGGTGTATTCACTGGGGGTTACTAGTATCTTGTTCGTGTCCCCAACGGTTGTACGTAATGCCTGTCTTACGGTGTATTCTCTGGGAGTTACTAGTATCTTGTTCGTGTCCCCAACGGTTGTACGTAATGCCTGTCTTACAGTGTATTCCCTGGGGGTTACTAGTATCTTGTTCGTGTCCTCAACGGTTGTACATAATGCCTGTCTTACAGTGTATTCCCTGGGAGTTACTAGTATCTTGTTCGTGTCCCCAACAGTTGTACGTAATGCCTGTCTTACAGTGTATTCCTTGGGGGTTACTAGTGTCTTGTTCGTGTCCCCAACAGTTGTACGTAATGCCTGTCTTACGGTGTATTCACTGGGGGTTACTAGTATCTTGTTCGTGTCCCCAGCAGTTGTACGTAATGCCTGTCTAATGGTGTATTCACTGGGGGTTACTAGTATCTTGTTCGTGTCCCCAGCAGTTGTACGTAATGCCTGTCTTATGGTGTATTCACTGGGGGTTACTAGTATCTTGTTCGTGTCCCCAACAGTTGTACGTAATGCCTGTCTTACGGTGTATTCACTTGGGGTTACTAGTATCTTGTTCGTGTCCCCAACAGTTGTACGTAATGCCTGTCTTACGGTGTATTCACTGGGGGTTACTAGTATCTTGTTCGTGTCCCCAGCAGTTGTACGTAATGCCTGTCTAATGGTGTATTCACTGGGGGTTACTAGTATCTTGTTCGTGTCCCCAACAGTTGTACGTAATGCCTGTCTTACGGTGTATTCCTTAGGGGTTACTAGTGTCTTGTTCATGTCCCCAACGGTTGTACGTAATGCCTGTCTTACGGTGTATTCCCTGAGGGTTACTAGTGTCTTGTTCGTGTCCCCAATGGTTGTACGTAATGCCCGTCTTACGGTGTATTCCCTGGGGGTTACTAGTATCTTGTTCGTGTCCCCAACAGTTGTACGTAATGCCTGTCTTATGGTGTATTCACTGGGGGTTACTAGTATCTTGTTCGTGTCCCCAACAGTTGTACGTAATGCCTGTCTTACGGTGTATTCACTGGGGGTTACTAGTATCTTGTTCGTGTTCTCAACGGTTGTACGTAATGCCTGTCTTTCGGTGTATTCACTGGGGGTTACTAGTATCTTGTTCGTGTCCTCAACGGTTGTATGTAATGCCTGTCTTACGGTGTATTCCTGGGGGTTACTAGTATCTTGTTCGTGTCCCCAACGGTTGTACGTAATGCCTGTCTTACGGTGTATTCACTGGGGTTACTAGTATCTTGTTCGTGTCCCCAACGGTTGTACGTAATGCCTGTCTTACGGTGTATTCCCTGAGGGTTACTAGTGTCTTGTTCGTGTCCCCAACGGTTGTACGTAATGCCCGTCTTACGGTGTATTCCCTGGGGGTTACTAGTATCTTGTTCGTGTCCCCAACAGTTGTACGTAATGCCTGTCTTACGGTGTATTCACTGGGGGTTACTAGTATCTTGTTCGTGTCCCCAACAGTTGTACGTAATGCCTGTCTTACGGTGTATTCACTGGGGGTTACTAGTATCTTGTTCGTGTCCTCAACGGTTGTACGTAATGCCTGTCTTTCTGTGTATTCACTGGGGGTTACTAGTATCTTGTTCGTGTCCTCAACGGTTGTACGTAATGCCTGTCTTACGGTGTATTCCCTGGGGGTCACTAGTATCTTGTTCGTGTCCTCAACGGTTGTACGTAATGCCTGTCTTACGGTGTATTCCCTGGGGGTTACTAGTATCTTGTTGGTGTCCTCAACGGTTGTACGTAATGCCTGTCTTACGGTGTATTCACTGGGGTTACTAGTATCTTGTTCGTGTCCTCAACGGTTGTACGTAATGCTTGTCTTACGGTGTATTCCCTGTGGGTTACTAGTATCTTGTTCGTGTCCTCAACGGTTGTACGTAATGCCTGCCTTACGGTGTATTCACTGGGGTTACTAGTATCTTGTTCGTGTCCTCAACGGTTGTGCGTAATGCCTGTCTTACGGTGTATTCACTGGGGGTTACTAGTATCTTGTTCGTGTCCCCAACGGTTGTACGTAATGCCTGTCTTACGGTGTAATCACTGGCGGTTACTATTATCTTGTTCGTGTCCCCAACGGTTGTACGTAATGCCTGTCTTACGGTGTATTCACTGGGGGTTACTAGTATCTTGTTCGTGTCCTTAACGGTTGTACATAATGCCTGTCTTACGGTGTATTCCCTGGGAGTTACTAGTATCTTGTTCGTGTCCCCAACAGTTGTACGTAATGCCTGTCTTACGGTGTATTCACTGGGGGTTACTAGTATCTTGTTCGTGTCCTCAACGGTTGTACGTAATCCCTGTCTTACGGTGTATTCACTGGGGGTTACTAGTATCTTGTTCGTGTCCCCAACGGTTGTACGTAATGCCTGTCTTACGGTGTATTCCCTGGGGGTTACTAGTATCTTGTTCGTGTCCTCAACGGTTGTACGTAATGCCTGTCTTACGGTGTATTCACTGGGGGTTACTAGTATCTTGTTCGTGTCCCCAACGGTTGTACGTAATGCCTGTCTTACGGTGTATTCCCTGGGGGTTACTAGTATCTTGTTCGTGTCCTCAACGGTTGTACGTAATCCCTGTCTTACGGTGTATTCACTGGGGGTTACTAGTATCTTGTTCGTGTCCCCAACGGTTGTACGTAATGCCTGTCTTACAGTGTATTCCCTGGGGGTTACTAGTATCTTGTTCGTGTCCTCAACGGTTGTACATAATGCCTGTCTTACGGTGTATTCCCTGGGAGTTACTAGTATCTTGTTCGTGTCCCCAACAGTTGTACATAATGCCTGTCTTACGGTGTATTCACTGGGGGTTACTAGTATCTTGTTCGTGTCCCCAACGGTTGTACGTAATGCCTGTCTTACGGTGTATTCCCTGGGGGTTACTAGTATCTTGTTCGTGTCCTCAACGGTTGTACGTAATCCCTGTCTTACGGTGTATTCACTGGGGGTTACTAGTATCTTGTTCGTGTCCCCAACAGTTGTACGTAATGCCTGTCTTACGGTGTATTCACTGGGGGTTACTAGTATCTTGTTCGTGTCCCCAACGGTTGTACGTAATGCCTGTCTTACAGTGTATTCCCTGGGGGTTACTAGTATCTTGTTCGTGTCCTCAACGGTTGTACGTAATGCCTGTCTTACGGTGTATTCACTGGGGGTTACTAGTATCTTGTTCGTGTCCCCAACGGTTGTACATAATGCCTGTTTTACGGTGTATTCCTTGGGGGTTACTAGTATCTTGTTCGTGTCCCCAACGGTTGTACGTAATGCCTGTCTTACGGTGTATTCCCTGGGGGTTACTAGTATCTTGTTCGTGTCCTCAACGGTTGTACGTAATGCCTGTCTTACGGTGTATTCACTGGGGGTTACTAGTATCTTGTTCGTGTCCCCAGCAGTTGTACGTAATGCCTGTCTAACGGTGTATTCCCTGGGGGTTACTAGTATCTTGTTCGTGTCCCCAACAGTTGTACGTAATGCCTGTCTTACGGTGTATTCACTGGGGGTTACTAGTATCTTGTTCGTGTCCCCAACAGTTGTACGTAATGCCCGTCTTTCGGTGTATTCCCTGGGGGTTACTAGTATCTTGTTCGTGTCCCCAACAGTTGTATGTAATGCCTGTCTTATGGTGTATTCACTGGGGGTTACTAGTATCTTGTTCGTGTCCCCAACAGTTGTACGTAATGCCTGTCTTACGGTGTATTCACTGGGGGTTACTAGTATCTTGTTCGTGTCCTCAACGGTTGTACGTAATCCCTGTCTTACGGTGTATTCACTGGGGGTTACTAGTATCTTGTTCGTGTCCCCAACAGTTGTACGTAATGCCTGTATTACGGTGTATTCACTGGGGGTTACTAGTATCTTGTTCGTGTCCTCAACGGTTGTACGTAATCCCTGTCTTACGGTGTATTCACTGGGGTTACTAGTATCTTGTTCGTGTCCTCAACGGTTGTATGTAATCCCTCTCTTACGGTGTATTCACTGGGGGTTACTAGTATCTTGCTCGTGTCCCCAACGGTTGTACGTAATGCCTGTCTTATGGTGTATTCACTGGGGGGTTACTAGTATCTTGTTCGTGTCCCCAACAGTTGTACGTAATGCCTGTCTTACGGTGTATTCACTGGGGGTTACTAGTATCTTGTTCGTGTCCTCAACGGTTGTACGTAATCCCTGTCTTATGGTGTATTCACTGGGGGTTACTAGTATCTTGTTCGTGTCCCCAACAGTTGTACTTAATGCCTGTCTTACGGTGTATTCACTGGGGGTTACTAGTATCTTGTTCGTGTCCTCAACGGTTGTACGTAATCCCTGTCTTACGGTGTATTTACTGGGGTTACTAGTATCTTGTTCGTGTCCTCAACGGTTTTACGTAATCCCTGTCTTACGGTGTATACACTGGGGGTTACTAGTATCTTGTTCGTGTCCCCAACGGTTGTACGTAATGCCTGTCTTACGGTGTATTCACTGGGGGTTACTAGTATTTTGTTCGTGTCCCCAACGGTTGTACGTAATGCTTGTTTTACGGTGTATTCCTTGGGGGTTACTAGTATCTTGTTCGTGTCCTCAACGGTTGTACGTAATGCCTATCTTACGGTGTATTCACTGGGGGTTACTAGTATCTTGTTCGTGTCCCCAACGGTTGTACGTAATGCCTGTCTTACGGTGTATTCACTGGGGGTTACTAGTATCTTGTTCGTGTCCCCAACGGTTGTACGTAATGCCTGTTTTACGGTGTATTCACTGGGGGTTACTAGTATCTTGTTCGTGTCCTCAACGGTTGTACGTAATGCCTGTCTTACGGTGTATTCACTGGGGGTTACTAGTATCTTGTTCGTGTCCCCAACGGTTGTACGTAATGCCTGTTTGACGGTGTATTCCTTGGGGGTTACTAGTATCTTGTTCGTGTCCTCAACGGTTGTACGTAATCCCTGTCTTACGGTGTATTCACTGGGGGTTACTAGTATCTTGTTCGTGTCCCCAGCAGTTGTACGTAATGCCTGTCTTACGGTGTATTCACTGGGGGTTACTAGTATATTGTTCGTGTCCCCAGCAGTTGTACGTAATGCCTGTCTTACGGTGTATTCACTGGGGGTTACTAGTATCTTGTTCGTGTCCTCAACGGTTGTACGTAATGCCTGTCTTACTGTGTATTCCCTGTGGGTTACTAGTATCTTGGCCATGCCCCCCCCCCCAAACGCATGACAATTCATATCATCTGGATTACGCATAGCTTCTCTTCGATTTTTGCTTCGTAATGTTAAGCGAAGCTTCCCCCCCCCCCCAAATACATTTTGCTGGATCCACCACTGTGTCTTACGTGTTTAGGGGCATGAGAAAGAACGTCACGTGACAGTATATATTGGTGTGCAGTGCAGTTTACCGGGACACAGTGTCATGGCGTGAACACATTTTGTCACTGGGTGAACACAATGCATCTGTTGAGGTACTGCCAATCTGGTTTATATTCCCGTAGCAACGTAATCTCATCTTGCTGGTACTGTGGAGATATGCACTGATGAAAAAACCTTACATCAAATTAGATTAAGTGGGTTGGCGTGACGACCTTTAAAAATCAAATCAACCAATCAGATAACAATGAAGTATTGAACTTGATTGAATTTGGTGGGTATGTATGTATTCTGTTTATTGCTTGTGGAATTTGTATGAACGTCAACAACTAGATGTAGTCCAAACTGGAGAATAAATCACCACATGTACTTAAAAATCACCAACAACCATTTATTTATTTATTTATTTATTTATTTATTTATTTATTTATTTATTTATTTATTTATTTATTTATTTATTTATTTATTTATTTATTTATTGATTGATTGATTGATTGATTGATTGATTGATTGATTGATTTAAAATGAGATACTATGAACATAACGTTCGCTAAATTGTGAGAGAGACCTGACCATCTTCATGGTACTCTATAGGTCACTAATAATACATGTAGTGGTACATAGCCATACGTATCATGTATGTCAGTGGTTCCATTGGATGACTGCTTTGATTAGTGCTAGTCATGTGTATCTAGTTGACTGCATTATCAATGCTATATTGCAGTATACATGAATGAAACTATGTGAGGCATGAACGAAAATGTCGGGACATTTTTAACGATCACTTTTAACACTTGCTTTACATATATGGTATAGTGGTATTGAGGGGGGGTGACAGTAGTGGCAATAGTAGTCCGGTGACAGTAGTGGAAATAGTAGTCCGGTGCCAGTAGTGGCAATAGTAGTCCGGTGACAGTAGTGGCAATAGTAGTTCGGTGACACAGAGTGACATGAACATGGTCAACAATATGATAGAATATAAATCAACTCGTTACAATCATAAAGCATGAATGCTAACAGTTACCGGTTACACTGTCATCACGTCTAAACGAATAGCGAAATTACTTTTTTAGGGATAGGTAATTAGAAACTCTGGGTAGGGAGATGTGACAGATATGGATTTCCTGTGCCAAGATTTGAACTGAAATCCATTCATCAAACGTGTGCGTGACTTGTCTCGTATGTATATAGACATGTTACGATAAAATTCCCTGTAGAATTTGTTTAGTCTCGATGCAGATTTTTCCTTCACAATTACCACCCCTGAATTTCTCATGGCAAAACCCTTAAAGCCGATAGGGGTCCTCAGTCTTGGCGAGTGCAGTATTGAATCATGGGATACTATTGTTCTTGCTCAAATAACTAGTCTGTCACTTGATTCCTGTCTTTTTTAATCCAGATAGTAAATAAACTGAACATTAGTCCAACAAACAACCTCACTTTTTAAAAACATTATTTGTTTGACTTAATAATGAAGTGTCGACTGATGCCGTAATCACACTATATGAAAAATGAAATATAGGATGAAAACAGATGAATGGCAACGGAAGAAATAAACTTTTTTAAAAAAAATAAGAGGATTATTTGACAAACATTAAAAATATTGAACTCTGGGAATTAATTAGTGAGCTTCGTCTAAGTAACCATTCACTGAGAATTGAAAAGGGGCCTGAAAATGAAAGGGTATGTCTTCTCTGTAATCATGGAGGTAGAAAAGAACTACCTCCATGCTGTAACACAAATTAGATCGAAGATGAACAACATTTCGTGATGTTTTGCCCTGTTTATGTCTAGCACAGAAACATTCTATTTACGGAAGCAAAGCATATATCCCAAAATTTCAGTAAAATAAACCACGACGACAAATTCAGATTGATCTTGAGCAATGAATCCCTGTCAATTCCTTTAGGTCAATTATTTGTGAATCTGTTTTGAATCTGGACAGCAACACTTCCTAGACATGGATGTCATCTAATGACCTTCAAAATTCTTGGATTTTCTGCCATTTTCATTTTTTTTTTAATTGTTTTTTTCTGTGCATGTGTATTTGCTTTGTCGTGTCACTTTTCGTGTTTTTTTGTGTATTGTATCCATCATCATCATCCATTCCAATTAAATATATCTATCTATATTCATGGCGCGCACCATCGCAAAGACTGACCTGAGACAACTTGAAAACTGAATCTTTTTCACACGTATTGGGACCCCATAAAAACAGAGGCAGGGCCGTTTTCATTTGAGAACTCCTAATACATGGAAAAGTTTGGTGTTTATAGATATATATCATTTCGAAATAATTTTTTAGTTAGGGTTGGCCATTATTTTAACCGTGATGAACTTGTAGAACCCGTGGCAGATGTTATAAAATATGAAATCTACATAACATGAAAGGAGTAGCGAGATTCACACTCAAATCTTATGCAGTTATTTACTCACTTGTTGGGTTTAACAAACATTAAACCAGTAAGGGCTTAACCTCTGAAATTTGGTGATGTTATTTTAGTGTCGAAAAGATGGAACAAAATTTAAAAAATCTTTTATACATTCAATAACGTAGAGCAAAACCAAAAAAAGACACTAAGATAATCCTGAAAATAAAAATCTATCTCAGACTAACAAATAATTAACCAAGTTGTACTACAATCTCTCAGTCACGTGTTTCTATTAGTCAATCCTTAGTATTTACAATCTCTATTCCTGGCGTATATCACGATAAATGTACTCAATCAAATATAAATGCCGTTGTCTCGCTTGATTTACAATGCTTATCAATGCAAGTTGGCACATACCCATTAATATGAATTAATTAAGAAATGTGCCAGTACGTGGATACCCTGGTATCTGTGACCATGGAGGTAATAACTTATTACCTCCATGCTGTGACTATACCAGCGTAAATACCCGTCCAGGGAAGGGTCACCTTTGACCGCGTGACGTATGGAAACGTCATGACGTACTCGTATTGATGAGATACCGGTATTAATTAATGGATCTTGAATGGTTTGATATTAAGTGCACAGCATGATATAGTCAGCTCGGACAGTGCTGCCTGATATTTCTGTCTTCAGTGATTAAAACTCGCCCATGAATGTATCACAAATCGGGCACAGTACTAGTAAGCTGAATCATTGGGCCATTGCATTGGAAGATTACGTTTTTTAGACAATGCTCCCAGATTGGGAACGTTAGGAAAAAAAGTTCCAGAGTTTTGAGGATTCGAAAAAACGCAAATTTTATTTTTATATTAGTTTACATCATTGTACACAGTACCATTGTTATTTATACCGCGCCGAATTTAAATTGCCTTTGGAAGATGGGAAACTATAAGATATTTAATAATGGCCGGTTATTATGTTGATATGAATGGTTGGTGGTGTTATCACAAGAGTGAGATGTTTATGCAAGATGACAGTTTACACATCATCTAATTGTGCCATAAATATCACCCAGTAAATTTAGACACATCACTACAGGACTTAATAGTGTAATAATACATGGGGAAAGTAAATAATAAATGTCTTTGATAACATCTATTCCAGGACTGGATCATTGTTCAGCCCGTCTTCAAATCATAGATTCACCTAAGATACTGATACTGTGTAATTAAGATCATTACTAGTATTATAATTACACTATTTGAATTTTTAATTAGTATTATTATATGAAAATTTTTTAAAAAAACTACTGAACTTACTACAATGTGGCATGACATAAATAATTATTTGTATGAAATGTACAATCTATCAAGCCATCTTAGATGCTGCACCCTTAACTAGAAGGGCTTCCAGGTGGGGTTTGCTCAAACACCCTGAAGTCTAAAAATGTTTTTTTATATAAATAGTGACTTTTTATTGTGTTTTTTTTTACAATGAGCAAAGTCTGTCCGTGTTGAGAGTGCAATGCATGACATGGATATTGGTGAATATGTAGGAATTACAGAGTCCAACTTGTATGTATGTGAGCAGATTGTCATATATACAAGTAATATTTAAGTAACAAGTATGTAAATATAATTTTTTGTTTCATGATTTAGATTTATCAAAAATTTAATAATACACAAAAACAATTTTTGTTGAAATAATATAACTATACATATGTGCTTTTATTACAGCATGCACAGTTGCATAAATCATTATTTCATCAAACAAATATTATTTTCAATATCAATATGCAATATGAAACAAATATTTAAATAAATACTTACTGATAAGTTATTCCTTTCAGTGCTTGGTTATATGTGGATAGTGTGTGTGTGAATAATACACCCTGAACAGTATGCACTAATCTGTTTCCATGGTAACTTAAATTTAACATTCACAGAGGAGGACAATGTCTACTTCTGTACTGAAATAAACAAGCAGCTGGCACATAAAAGAATAATTAACTTCTTTTGTTTGTTTTTACAGCTTGCCAGGACAAGACTGTTTCCAGTTTCAATAGATCAAAAAAAAAAACTTCAGTTTTCATGCCTGTTGAAGTGTTGGTAGATTTCACTTCCTAGGAGCAGAAAGCTATAGATAGAAGTCAAAGTGTCACAAAAGCTTTTTACAAAAAATCTTATTTTTTACAAAAAAAACAAGGACAATTTACTAACTTCATTCACCAACACTTCATGACAGCTGTGACAGAAACTTTGTATGTCACGATATAATGAATAATGATGTGAATGCGTAATCATCCATTCAGTTACAAAATGCAACAAGCCACATCACGTTATACCGGTCAATCAACTGACTGTAACACCTTCAGTTAATAGCAACAAGTGAAATTTAAAGAGGACCAATACAATGCCTCTTCATGTTGAACTGTGAAGGGGTTAGAAACCTAAAATATTATTATGACCCTCCCCCCCCCTCTCAGTCAGGCTGTTTAAAAATATATAATAATAATTGTATCTAGGCTATACCATGGTTTATAGTTCCATGGCTATACCAAACGAGTGCATTATTTTCACTATTTTTAGGTAAGAGACAGATTACCTTCTAAAAGGTGTGAATATTAATTGACACAGCATTGTGCCACACATCACACATTTTAGTACAAGTGTCGAAGGCTAATAAATTCCTGAAAACTAACGAGTTTTGAGGAAATGAAAACAGTTATAACTTTCAAATGAGTAATTTAATATGTTCCATTATTATTGATGGCAGCACTGCTGACAGTAATCCTTGATGGAGATATTAATAAACACAGTAATTCATACAGTTCTGAAAATTAATTGCTTTTCTTATTTTTCATGTGTATGTAGAACTTGAGTAATAAATCTATTAGTTAGTATGGATTAAACTAATACGCAATAACAGTGATTTTCTCTCAAAACTTATTTATAGAAAAAAAACTGCATTATTATTGAATATTTTTTTCTAGTCAGCTGTTGAGAGCTGTTGGCACTGTATGATGATTCACAGCACTAACATGTTTAGTATGGACCCCTGGTAAGTTATAACAATCCGCTCCAACAGATAACTAAAATAACATGTCAGCAAACACAGTGAAATCAACAAGACATGACAGTATTATATGTCTTCAATGAAATACTAATCTATTTATAGCAAAGACAGTTGAAAGTCACTTGTCTAGTCACTCGCTGTATAAAATAACAATTCAGCCATTATTCATGATAAATTATTTTATTGTACCTGTTTTTAATACACATATAATGTATTTAGATTTCTGTCGTGGCAGTGTATTGATCTGAGACATCAATTCATTGGTTAATAAATATATGAACTCTCCCCTAGCAAGAATTATGGGGAAAAAGTGGCAATATACAAGTCTGACAATTTGATACGACTAAGGCAAGATCTGTTCAGCTTTGTAGAGTTTTTAACACAAATAAATTTATAGGTTAGGTTAAAGTGTAATTATTTGTAATATTGACCTGCATGTAATGATAATGACCTGCATATAGCGATAATGACCTGCATATACTGATATTGACCTGCATATGGTTTATACAATGGGAATGTACCATTTTAAACTGTGAACAATTTTTGTGAGTATATAAGTGATAGACATGTATTAATTAATGGGTAAGATTCATGTATTTTCAGGAGTGGATCATTTGACAATTCAGAAGGGAAGCCTCAAAAAGTAAACTGCAGTACAATTTTATAAATAAAACTACTAGCAGACACTGTGTGGAATATAAAAGTGTGGGCAGCAAATCTTTTTCATGTTAGTCTAAAACAAAATATCCCTTCGGTCAATTTCGTCCAATTATTGAATGGTGCGTCCCTTAAAATGATCTCACATAAATTTCGGATGGTACATCTCTAAAATGTGTATGCTCGGCAGATGTGATGAACAGTAATTGTAAAAACAAAGAGTTGAATATACCAAGGCATTGCGGTGATAAAAATAGATATGACGAGTTTATCGAAAACAACAAAATCCTTCATTATAAACTTCATTATACATATGTGAACTTGCGAACAAAGGACTTGTGCATTGTTTGTTGTTAACATAAGACAAAATGATATATTGTTTACAAACAAATACACCCACGAATCAGTGTCGTCAAAAACTGAGAAATGTTTTTTTTTTTCAATAAAAAGCAGTGTCAATTAAAAAAATTATAAGGCAGTTCTCTGTGGAAAGACAGTTAGTAAATGACGGAGTTTTTTCTCATGTATGGCTTCTCATTGCTACCTTTTTTTCTTCTGGTGCTTTAATGACTTCTTCTTTTTAATGATCATTTCATAAAGAATATCAAGTCCTTCAAACAGGCCTTCTCCAGTGATAGCGCAGGCCGGTTGTAAATGCCATAATTGCATATGCCCGACTATGTCCGGTAATGCTAATCTCGCTTCGAGTTCGCTGACACTCAGCGCAGCTGGCAAATCCTGTTTATTCCCGATCACAAGCAACGGGGTTGCTTGATTATCCTGCATTTTGATGATCTTGGTGAGCTCGACTTTAGCCTCTTCCAGCTTGTCAACGTCCGAACTGTCAACTATAAACACAATCCCTTCGGCTCCCCGAGTGTACGATTTCCACAGCGGTCGTATTTTGTCCTGTCCTCCCACATCCCAGAATGTAAAGTTGGTCCCTTTGGCTTTACCTGACGACGGTTTGACCTTTTCTACGTTGAATCCAATGGTCGGAACACTATTAATAAATTCATTAAATTTCAGTCGATATAATGCTGTGGTTTTGCCGGAGTCATCGAGGCCAAGCATGACAATTTGCAATGACTGGAACGCCGGTATATGCTCCAACAATGACCGTCTTGTACGCGACGAACCGCTTCCCATGTTGTCGACGATATCGTGAATGTTTCTATCCTACGTTTCCCATGGCCTTGTAACGAAGCAGTTAAAAATATTGCACTGCACAGTCGAATAATTAACCTGCAGTTTGCGGACTGATCGCCATAACAACCTCGACGACACGCCAATCTTAAACGTTCTCACGAACGATCTAAGAAGGTAACTTGCTTGACCTAAATTCAATTGGAGTTTGCCGAATCAGTCGCCGTCGTCCGGGAAGGTAGTGGTCACAGAGCCTCGGGATTCAGAGTCGCCGGGGAATGCAAGCCAATCAATGCTCTATTTCCTTGATCGTGCAATTCCAAGGACTGTTGACGTCACTGCCAAGGTCTCGAATCATGTAAACACTTGTGATATCACTGCCAACTCTGTTATCACCCAAAAACAAAACAACTGATAGGCAATCAGACCGCGCAGTGCACAAAAATCCACAAGCTGGTGTCAAATGATGGCGTCGTATGTAAATCAGGTCGACGTTCCCAATATGGAAGTCAACTCATTATAATGTCGGACCCAACCAATCAGCATCGAGGGGAGTTTAGGTGTGGCCGCGGCACAGTGAGTCACTTTCCACCTGTTGTAGGCGTACGTAATCCCGTCCAGGGATACTGATGCTCACTAATAACAAAACTCAAATGTTGTTACTTTTATAGTAAATTACGATTTCACACATCTTACTTGTATACATATATAACGCATAAATGTTCACGCCTTGGAAAAAAAATAATAATGTCGAGAGGGCGGGTGGTATTATGTTCTGAAGAATAGGTTGGTCATATGTCACTTGTTCAGTCAGGTGAAAAGAAAACAATAGCGGGTCCCTTTTGTGCAAACTCACGGACATTGCATTGATGAAAGACAATCGCAAGAACACACACTACGTCTTGTAAAGTGAACGGGATGTACGTGAGAACGTTTCTCGTTGCACCCCGGAAAAAAAACGAAAGTTGGGTGGAGCAATTTCACAATTAATTGTGTAGTGAGCGTACGCGTTTCAAGTTGCGTGTATGGGTGTAAAACAAGAACAATAGCGTGGGCGATGTTAGTATGCATGTACTAAGTATTTAAAGAATGTCATGGCCTCTTTGTCTCAACTCAGTAGACTTGTGATATATTACCAGCTCCATAGTATACCCGTGTACCGCACAGGTCATAGTTACTAGTACTGTCGTAAAATATATCGATAGTAACGGTGTACTATTATTGTTTTCGGTGTAACGTCGTCTACCTCATACCTCATTCTATATTCTGTATTCACCATTGGCTGCAAATTGTCTTTATTGTTTATTCATATTTGTTTTTGATTTGTTTTATATTTTTAGAATAGTTTTTTTTTTCATTCTAGATTATAGTTTTTAAATTTCTTTCTGTAAGACCCTTTTTATCCTTTCCTAAGAATTTTATACGTCTAATAAAAAATATATATATTATCTACCATCTTTTTACCTCCATGCTCACACCAGCCTGCTCACACTAAGTGAAAATACTTTAAATGTGCGTTTTCACCCTGAACTGCAGTAGAACAATTGTCTCAAGTCGATCGGGTCACTGGAATAATAACACTGCGAGGAATAAAGTTTAAATGTTGTTACTTGTCGGGCTCAGGCTTCACGGATACGGATAACTAAAAGAAAAAAAAATCGCGTGTGTACATCAAGTTACGTTAAAGTGTCCCATTTCCTGCTTTGCTGACGTCACACTGTAGACAAGGTAATCTGACAATTGTCGTCTTGATGAGGAACGTCAGGGACAAACAGACACACCCGATGAGTGAATAACCACCGACATCGATGATATATCTAGTTTATAATATCAATAGCGATTAGCCAGACATGATATTGACGTCACGTTCCGCCGACAGACATGTAAATCAATCGCAATCAAGAATGTCAGATTCAAACCGCGCTCAATCGATACACAATACGTTATCAGACTACAGAATCAATATAACCTGAATAAACATTAATTATAGACCACGTGACGTATCTCAGTTTATACATGGAGGTTTATACAACTCAGTTGAATCACATGGTTATGGTACGCATATCACGTAACCATAGCTACAGCGTATGTGTACATTATATTGTTGGTGAGAACCAAATCAAAGACGTTGTTATATCTTCTAAAGGAAATTTTATCAAATATTCACTATTTGCTAGTAATCGCCAAGTACAAATGCAGTGTGTGTCATGGATACACACACAAACACACACACACACAGCAGGTAGTTATGATATCATACTTACCCATAATTCTTTGCTCGAGCCTGAGAATAAAGATGGTTGGCAACATAAAACTAATAAAAAGTTCAATATCTAGAGAATGAAAAGCAATATAAAAAAACTGTAAATCGCATTATATTTTTCAAGTTGCCCGGATATCGCTTTTAATTTACAACTGTGTTATTTCAGTATGACATTGTTACCATTGGAAAATACACTACCAACATTTCCTATCGCCGAGTCTATAGCCGCTAGACAAACAATCAAATCGATAAAAAAATTAAATAAAATATTTCCTCTGACCCAAACTTTCATGAAAATAATAAATAACAGCGAATAGAAAATAATAATTTGGCATGACATCCCGCCCAGCTCGTAAGGAAACATCTTTTACACTGCAAAGTCCATAGCTATTTTTATGGTTGCACTTCACATTCAGTTCTATAGGAACAGTCAAGCTATACTGTTTTGTCTATGTCAGTAATACATGTACTAATTTGTTATAACCGCACTCATACGTACGTGTAACCACATTGAGGAAGTTCCGCACCTACTAGTATATACTAATCATCGACTGCATTTGTCAATCCCGCCTATAGAGGGAGTCACAAAAGATACATGTAATATTGGACAACCAGCTGAGGTGAGACACGGACTGCAAATCGAGTCTAGTTTATGGCGTGGGATAATATTAGTCCTGGACGTTTATTTATTTTGTATATTTCCGCCAATCAATGTAATACTCAGCAGTGCAAAAACAAACAAGGATACGTCAGTTATAGAGCACAGCAGTACAACATGCCCTCAGTTGTACATTCAAACCAAACGCAAACCAATTTAACTATCTAAGTTGGTTAATGGTAATTGTCTGTGTAGTCGATGCTCGACACAGACACGTAAATGAACACTTCAAATCTGAAACGCCAATCTTGTTTTGAATACGAACCTATCGTGCATACAATAACATGCTGTCCTATGGTGTTAGCAATCATGAATAATACTTATTTTTGGAACAATTTTTACCCCGGAACGTCGCGATTGTATTACAATCTGTTTTCTATTGAATATCACACTACAAATGTTGAGTGGTATTCAATTTAGTGAAAACCGTTCGGGTTTGAAATGACATATTCATCAGTAAGCGAGATCGTTGTTTTCAGTGTTGCCCGTGTTAGTCACGGTCTCAGTACCGATGTTCATTTCGTACGTAACTAATATACCTTTGATACGAATGGTCGCCGGGATCTGGTTGTACAATTTAGTGTTTGACTTAACACATATATTTTGTATTTTGTATTTTTTATTTTATTTTATTTTATTTTATTTTATTTTATTTTATTTTATTTTATTTTATTTTATTTTATTTTATTTTATTTTATTTTATTTTATTTTATTTCATCTTTATTTTCTCTCAAAGATAACACATTTTGTGAGTTTTTGACCAACTTAGACAGTTATGTTCAATTTAAATCAATTTTGTAATGAACAATTTCTAGATCCATAGCTACTCCAACAACTAAAGATATATTTCCGTTGACAGTTGTTATATATTGCTGAATTTTGACCAATTTTCAAATCAAAATTTTGGACCTAACATAAGATGCAAAATCCACCCAACCGCGGATAGTATCTTACTGTAATTCAATTCCATGTCGACCCTGTTCTAAGAAACACTGCCCTCTATAGTTTATTTTCAGTGTTTGGTCGAATAGAGTGTAGTAGAATCGAATAAAAAAAATAAGTGTTTTATTGTCGTCCTATAGAAAATCTCTCATTCCAAGTTGAACTTTAAACTTAAAACAAAAGTATTGAACTTAATTCCAAAAATAAGAAGAACACATTTTTAAGCATAAAGCCAGGTTTAAAACGACTATGAATTGACTAAGTAAGGAATTGTTGAATACTAACAGTAAATTTGATGTTTGTTGACGTCGTTATTAATTTAAATTGCTAATTTGTGTATATTATCTAATAGTTTTGGTGTATTTTTTCGATAATTTGGTTCTTAATGTTTCTTTGCTGTGTGAACAATTTTCACTCTATCAGATGATGTATGTTAATCATTTACTTGATTGAACATCCACATGGCCACATGTACATTAAGTGCGGTAATTAGTTTTCGCCGTGTTATCTACATCGATGTGGTGGCAATTAACAGTTAATTGAACTTCGAGTTACGGGCAATATACTTAATATTAGATTGTTGTTTTTTTGTCTAACGTTCACATTTATTAACTCTAACTTTAATCAACAATCAAATATCTAGTAACGGACAACCTAGGTTGTTGTTGTTGTTGTTGTTGTTGTTGTTGTTGTTGTTGTTGTTGTTGTTGTTGTTGTTGTTGTTTTATAAACATCCACACACCGCATTCATTTTTGACCATACTGTAAGCATTTTATTCAACCTTTGGATTACTAGTATTGGCATTTGCCTATAATTGTTTGAAAACAGAGCTTAGTCAATTATTTTCTATTCGACGCTCAATGCATGCTAACGTCACAGCGTGTGTGATTTTACCAGTGTGAACTGGGTGTAAAACAGAGCAGTATTTTATCTTCTCTTTTTTACAGTGTCCCGCCACAGTCCCACTGTGGTCCAGCATTATAACACCATGAACAAAACACAACTCATTCACTGCCAAGTCAGTAAGCTACGCACAACCCTAGAGATAACACTTAATTGACCAACAAACACCGTTCTGTACATTTGCAGTAATCGTGGAATATGTTAACATATATTCTATATTACATATTTCCATCATTATAGCATACTTTTTAGTAACAAAATATAAAATAATACAGATTGTCATGGGTATTCTCTAGTTAACTAAATAAATTTAGTGGTCTGAGTCTGCGCACAAACTCAAAAATGACAAGTGGCTAGGTCACTTTACAATCGCCTTCCACCGACAATTCAGCATGATAAACTTCTACAGTATATACCACATATAATGCATATACATACATATATACTGAGAAATAATTTTAAACTCATAGTTGCTGTTGACATAGGAAGTAAAGTAAGCAAATAACACCGAATAAACGGCAAGGTAAAGACTATGTCTAATTATAGTAAATACGTATTGCGTGCGTGACTCGAACCAGCGCTCGCGTACGGCACCAAATCGCCTAGCTTCACGCCACTACACGTCTTCCCCTCGGCCACCGGGCATCCCAAAAAAAGGATGTTTAATAACCGAGCTTATTACGTGCAGAGAACATGAAACCCGTCCACGCGATACGCGCCACACAGCGTGGCCAGAATGCGGCAAAGGCCTTCAGATCTGGCTGTAGTATGATGGTGAAAGTAATGGTACAGCATTGTAACAGTGAATAAGTACTGAGAAATAATTTTAAACTCATAGTTGCTGTCGACATAGGAAGTAAAGTAAGCAAATAACACCGAATAAACGGCAAGGTAAAGACTATGTCTAATTATAGTAAATACGTACTGCGTGCGTGACTCGAACCAGCGCTCGCATACGGCACCAAATCGCCGTGTAGACGCCAAATCACCGTGAAGACGTGTAGTGGCGTGAAGCTAGGCGATATGGGTGAGGCTTTGTTTATATCAGGGCGTTGGTAGTGATAATATCACAACTCTATTCCAACAACTGTGCCATGATATGAACGTATAGAAGCTGCAGTTGGGTATAGAACTTTATCCACAGTTAGATGTATATCGTCCATTTAAATTGATGTTTGGTTAAAGCGTTCATTTATCTGTTGTTGAAAATGCATTGACCCAAATTATTGCTATACTATTAAAACTTTTAATAAATTCATACAACTCTCACAATTTAACAACCCATCAATTTTGCGCAAAGTAACAAAGTATAGCTTCTTTGACATGAATACACGGTCAGAGTTGAACTCCATTTGCAGCAGTTTGGGTTAATGTTGCTGAGTTGTTTACATGATTTCTTTGTATATCAAGTTTCACTTCCATAGTAGACTCTTCATTTCATTGTGTATTATTTACTTTTTCTGATATCAATAGGTCACCAAGCATAAATAAACGGACAATAAAAACGTTATAACTTGACGTGACTGAGCCCTTTTGCGTGCGGTGAGTGGAGGGAGCCACCCACCGAAGCTGCTCGTTTTATAGATAATAGTTTTCCCCTGTATCGCGTTTGAGGGCAGTATACAGTGCAGACATCTCGATGTGGCAGAGAAGTGTGTTTCACGCTGCTCGCTTGTAAAATTTTGCTAGTATCGATAAATAGTAAATACGACAATATGAATGGAAAGAAACATCTATGTACGTTCCGTGCTGTCGACATGAAAATGTCATCAGTTATTATTATCCGAACAATGCAGTTTATCGTCCACTCCGGATTTGTCGTTCAGCCCCTCTCCATCTCTCTCTTCCTCCCTCAACTAATAAGTGGAGGAAGTAAGCTGGAACATTTTACTTTGGAAGTTCGAGCTGCTGTTTGTTGTCCGAAAACTAGCACATGACGTAGCCGTACTCGGGGTCCGCTCTTTGATCAAGATATCTGTCCTTGAATGATTTTTAGCTCAATGTCAAAGCTGGATTTACGACGGAGAAAACTGTTCTCCCGGCAAGAATTTTACCGGCGCCAAGTTTACGCTAACACGGATAGCACCGCCCCCGGTGACTGTAACAAAATCAGGTTTCTTATATATCCAGTGTCGTAACACTACGGGCGTTGTCTTTAGAAAAGTGGCGTACGTGCGCCAAAATAAAAGAAGGGATACCCTTGCATATAATGCCACATCTCTCCCTTCAAGTTTTAATTTATTCACAAGGTGATTTTGGGGGGATCATTTCTCGTCAGAACTAGTATAATTGTTATGGTCAGTAGATCACGTAAACATATACGAGTGTCCTGGGGTACTTTAAATGTATGTGTATGCATTTGATACCTACCGGCAAAGACTAAAAGCTGCCCAATTGAATGAGTTGTTTGGGGATTAGGTTCTTAATGTGATGTTCCTACATACTGGTACATCTTACTTGGTCTTGTACGGATGCTCTAACATGGAGCATCAGAGACAATTTCGGGCTTACTATAACCAATTTGAGACCAATATGGAACAAGACAAACCCCTTAAAACCTCGTACATTTCAGTTTCTAATAAAAAAAAAAAAAAATTCTCCCAAATATTCATACTTCGCATTACACTTTCATGGTCGTTAAAGTGCGGCAGTCGTCGTGCCGCGTCCTGTTCGATATGGGACTCGTAGCGACGTATACAACGCGGGTAATATACATTGTTTATTTACATGAAATTCGGAAACGCGCTGCGCGACGACCACCGCGCTTTAACCCTTCCTTACTTAGTAGTAAGAGTACTAAAGAATAAAATGGCACTGGACCTAAACATGGTCGTGTGCATGCAAGGGGTCTGCAACCTTATCAAACTTCGCCCCAATGTGGTAAATTTAACACATGTTACGTACACCAACTGTTACTCAATCCGACTTGGTTCTGTTTTAAACTGACACACACCACACTGATTCGAGTTTTAGATTGTGGTCATTCAGCCTTGTTCCATTTATAGCGGGAGGGTCGTCACCTGCGCACGCGCGGGAATTGAGTCCCAAGCGACGATAACAACACACGCTAAAAACGCAAAGGCTTATAGGTAGACGCGTGTTTGTAAACAATGACACGATATGCGCAGGTGACGACTCCCCCGCTTTAAGAACCAAATATTGTATAATGTTTTCAGCTTCATGCTTACAGCAGCATGCGAATATTCTAAACAAATCGCATAAGATAAACAAATCATAACAAAGCATATTATTATAAAATTGCTGGTCCATTTTGAGGCAAACAGGTGACTATCCGGATTCATAGTATTCAGAGAGGGCAGACCCCCATATACCAGTACAATCAGCACATACTGCATCTGAGAATAACGCATGACGACCTTTTTTTCAAGACAGTAACTCGGAAAATATAAATACAAAATATAGTATAAAAATCAGGACGGTATGTGGGAGAGGAGGGGTATATGGGACAGGAGCTGTACACTTCGTGACCTTGTACATGCTGCGCAAATTATGTCCACATTCGGTTGGATGCTAGAATTTAAATGTCGCTGCGATAATTACGCACAAATCAGAAGCCGTGTACAGGCACTGCCGACGCGTCGATTCACACCATATTCGAATGAGTACGTGGGCGTCGATAGAAACAAGTTTTTTCAAGACATTTTCACTGGAGTTTACATTTTCGTTGATTGATACGATTCATGTGGAGGTGTATGTGACAAGGAGAAACAATACAAGGTATATTTATATTTATTTTCACCTACAGGTATATTAATCATTTTGAAATTGAAGGACTTTATTGTCAGAACAACTCATTACTACATGAACTACATTCAACAATATATATGAACGATCCAATTGAACTGCCGAGGGATAAACATTAACTGGGTTTAGTTTTGGTGACTGTTGACATACACAACTTAATGCATAGCGGAAGATCACGTCAAAGTGGCATCGATTGAAACGCCATCTGACAACGAGCTGCCATTATAGTTGTTGACTAGTTGCCCCATAACGACGCACTTTGTTCATTTTCGAAAACTAAATTATAGCAAAATGCAGCCTATACAATATTGATTGATAAAGCAATGATATAGAAAAAAAGCTACCGGACAACTTATCTTAACGACGCATACATCGGCGCAAACTCGTATAAACCAAAGAGGCGTAGTTATAGTTAAACGACGCACTGATAAAACCGTTTAAAGGCCAATACAAAACTAAGTGGTTTAGACAAAAGTATTAAGAATACAGCCGAGATCAATAGACTACGCGCACCATTAAGTAGCGGTTAGACGTGATTGATTGACTGGCCAACTCTTTTGTTAGGAATCCCCGATGACGTGTTGATATCTGCTTAGTAGTGGACCAATTCAATTCTACTACGACCCATCCAACGAACAGAATCCATATGCGAGATAGTTAATTCTTTGACGCTGTATTCCACAACTATGATCGGAAATACCTTGACCATTGCATCGTAAATTATATAACAAAAGGCTGTGACATTAATACAAGGTGATCAACAGGTGGGTTGATCATCGGCTTCCTAAATATCTGATCCAACATTCGACTGGCTGACACTCTCGATATTTCAACTTCAACACTGTTTCCAAGGTCGGGAACACAAAAGGGTGTTGGTGTTTACAACTGTGATTAAGATTCTACTGTGTCACGGACTTTACGTTGGGAGAAAATCCGTTCTATAAAGCAAACCACGTTGACTGAAATCAACAAAGGACGGGATCTGGTGTTATACACTGTGTCGTGGTTACATTGATGTGCATACAGAATAATACAAACATTGGCAAGAAGGACGATTACGTTGCCTAGGGGGCTACACTGCTTTCCCAATACAAATCATTGAACCATCCTCGTCTAACTGTGATCAGTAAGGTAAGAGTTCAAACAGAGAAACATTTCATTCACTTTCGGACTTCGGGAAAAGATCGAACTGTTGTACTTCACTCGGAATATATGGTATGGAGTGCACAATCATTGAGTGAGGTTGATAGAATTGAAGAAAAGACCTTGAGTCTGAGACATCAATGCCAACTGTTCGCTACGTGTCACGGAGAGGCCACAAACTGTCGTGTTTGTGTGACATAATTGTTTAGTTAAGTGCAAACAAGAATGTGAAGAAGAAATGCCCACTAGAACTGAGGCGATTAACGGTACATCCGTCGATATGTCTGGCATTTCATGCGTCAGCGGGGAGGACATTTTCCGCAACAACGCACGTAACTACAACCAAGTTTCCACCTCAATGGAGGAGAAAAGAAAGGAGGTCCCTACAAACAGTACCCAGCAAACGGCAACTCTGCATCCTCTGTATAGTATGACTGACGGCTTTGCTACACATCGATTTCCTTCACGGAGACAGTCAAACCGAGACGAGATAGTTAACCAGGATGATATCATTCAGCGAGTTTCACGGTCCCAGAGCGCTCGTCGTAGTAGGACGATGCCAGACATTTTCCGGCGTGGATCAGTTCCCGGATCAGAGTCACCAACTAGACTGTTCAACATGAGCACACGGAACGTGAGAACATGTCAGCCGAGACGACGTTCTATGAGGCCGATAACCGCGCTGGGTTTCAGCGAAAAGGCAACATTGAATGCAAACACGTACCCAGGACGCCCTGATTCACGTTCTGCTGCACCTTCTTCTGTTCAACTAGACCCAGATATACCAATAACCAGCAACTGGGCTCAGACTGGCATAAAAAATCTTAATGAAGATAAAGTACAAGATTTGTACAGAAGATATTTAGGACGCGAGTATAGAGTTCAGACAGCTACAGATGAAACGAGTGAAAAGAGGGAAGATGAAGATGAAGATGAAGAGAATGAACGAGAACAAAATACAAATAATAACATAGGGGAATGGACAGTTTCACCAAAACTTGACTTGGGCAATAACATCACTGAGGTGGCTGCAGACACTTCCGATGTCAATGTTGGTGACAAAGACAACCAAGACAAAGAGAAAGGACCAGACGTAGAAGGCTCGCTTAAAAAACAACTTCCCACTAGGCGCCCGAGTATAGAATTTTCTCTGAATCAAGTCTCAACTTTGGAAAAAGCTAGAAAATCAATGATTAAATTCAGAAAATCTAAGCTACAGGAGGAGTCGAGGCCCAGTATAGAAGTAGAAACCCCAAATGGAACTATTCACTTTCCCCACACACCTAGAAGACGGCAACCGAAGGCACCAACTCTGAAAGTTGCTTGCAGTGTAGAATTCGAAACCGCATTCAAAGGACTGAACGTGTCGTAGTGTTTGGCGCCAAACTGTGCGCGGTTTGTGTCGTGAATTCCTGTCTATTTTACTTGGACGACAACGCAATGGCAAAGAGCAACCTTCTTTCAACTTTGAACAATTAACAATAATGTTGTAAGTGAAAACGTGGCACTCCCCGCACATAATGGTGCCATGTTGTGATTACTGAGAACGTTGAAATGGTGGAAATATTTATGAATTACAAACACTGTGTGTAACGGCCACTCGACATGTTCAAATATCAATGAATTTGGAAATATGCACGCTATACCGGACTTATTCGCAATATGTAATTTGTCTGTGTATGCAGATGGACTCTTTTCTAACTGTTCATACTTACTACAATCAGTAGTAGATTTAGTTCAGTTGATTCTCATATAATGTTGTTTCCTTTTAAACTAATTCCCATGTTTATCAAATAATTGTAATGTAGACGTTTATATAAATATATGTTTATACTATTGGTGTATACCGCACTCCGTTTACGAAGCCAAACACGCGACAGTGGTTAGGTAATTTCACTTACGCATAAATATTGCAGGGAAAGAACAATTTTTACCACTTTTCACAACAATAACAACCAAAAACAGCATATTATTTTCAAACTTTTGATCAAGTCCTATAGCAGTGGGAAATGTTGTATATTTGTGCCCAAAATTAACAAAGTCTAGACAATATTTCGAGAAATACGTAAAAGTTTTGGCGGGAAAACTGAAGACTTAGAAATCTGGCCTGTGAATGTTGAAAAGCCATACTAATATTTAAATGGAGTAACCATTGGCAACAAAAGCTGTAACCAGTTTTCACATAATGACCGCAATGGGACAAATTAAATCATTGGAAGCAAATATTATTGCCACTTTTCCCTTTTTCCAGATTTTAAACTTTTCGTACAAACTTTGAACTATCAAATGAGCCAAACAAATGTGACATGTTCAGGAGACATTCCTATTTGTATTTGTTGTTATGACAACACAGATGTTAAATTTTTCCTTTGCTGTATTTTTTTCATAAGCCTTATATTCATTTCGCGAACCCTGCTGACGTCACACAAAATAAAGTATACACGAAAATTGAGAGTTTTTTACAGCTATACTACACATTAATTTCTTGGTTCCTTGTACAATTTAGAAAAAAATAGTCTCACACTTTTTTTACATATTAAACAGCGATTCAACATATATTAGTATTATAAAGTTTGTGTTCGCGTTATTTTTTTCAGTCGCGACCTTTTGACTTTTCGGTGTATTGTGAAAGTAAAAAGTATAATAAACAAACAGACAAATGTGGCCTTCCCCGTTTGGAAATTGTAAATTAGCCTACGTAATTGTGACATGGTTCGCGTTGGTGTGAGATGCAGAGAGAGAAATACGTGTCATTATTATTCCAAGTTTATTTTAAAATAAGCCTATTAATACACATCACAATACAATGGTGTTTGCAGTGTGGATAAATAAACCACAATACAGGTTATACAGGGGCAGCTAATGTGTATGTCCAGCACATACTATACGCAATTATCCACGATTCTAGTCACATCTCACCATTTGACTCGGTAAATGTTATTCACAATTGCCCACTTTTATTTCATCACCGTTTTTTTCGAAAAAAAATCACTACCCCAGGTGTTTTTATGAACAAAAGTTGATTGTTGTAGTTATACCAAAGTTTCCAGACAATTGTCGGCGTAACCCAGTCCTACTAAATGTTTACCGACAATAATCAACCTTTTCAAGAGAAATTTTCGCAATTAAATCTATTTTTAATATTATTGATACTGCATGTTGATGAACGGAATATATTACCATAAACATAAAAAGGATGTCCTTAGCACAAAACTACACTAACAATTGACTACGCATGCGTATTAATTACTGCTTTCGATGAAACACCGATATTTATGTATAATAGTAATCACTACACTTGTGATTGTTTGTTTTTTAAATTTTTGCCGAATTCGATGCATCGTGCTTTCAAAAGCAACAATATTAAAAAAAACATACTGTTTTCGTCTATTTTAACCTGTACAAAGATAATGTAGTACATAAGTACACACATGACATAGAAAGCAATTACTTAGACTAAACAGTAATGTATATAGATAACTGAGAAAGGCATTCACTAACCGTAACAAAAAGTATGTTCATAAACTGAATTCAAACACAGTTTATAACGTTCTAGTTGTCCAATCAATGCAACACTGAGTCAGAACATGTAAACAACGACTTGACAACTTTCGAAAATTGGGTGATGATCTTTCCTTGCCTTGTTGTCATCGTTTAGAAGTTACGCCCTTATCCACTATACCTCACTCCGAAAAGACACTGGGCTGCTTTTTACGGCAAGCTCGTCGACAATAGTATATATTCATTCGACACTTTCATTACTTTACCAATGATAATAATACCGTATTACAATATATGGGGTTTAAAATAAAGATAAAATAAATCACATTCTATAATATTATGGCACCTGATATTGGTACTGTTACCTTTCCTGAGAACATATCACGACAAGATAAAGATAAGTAGATATTGTTGATTTATAATGTTAAAAGTTCCATATATTGGCGGGTCAATGCCAAAATAATTCGGTCATTATTACCTAACATTGAATGTTTGAAATTTAGACAGCCTTGACTTAATCGACTGAATCGTATGAAATTCGTCTTAGCAAACGATGTTATATGCGTCGTACGGTTCCTTATCGAGCACGACCACGGCACCGGAATGAACATGCAAAATCATACTTACAATATTGTGCATTCAGCGCCATTACGACTTATATCTACTTTTCTACTACTCGTGCAACGATGATATGTAAACTACACAACTTTGCAATGACCATTTCTATATTTACTGGCACTGTTCATAAAGTACCGAATAGCGAAACATCCACGAGATGTCTTATTGTATCCGGAAAGAAACTCAAACTTTTGAAAAACGCACGTTTCCCAACCAGAAGTAAATGGTTAATTTGTTCCACAGAATTATACAATATTCGTGAAGTAAGGTAAATGTAGACTGGTAAACTGCACACATCTTACAATGGCAATAGTAGATCATGATCTAAAGATACCAGAGAGTCAGGAAGACATACAGGATACAGTTGAATTATAATTACGGGTATTGAAGCGTATTTTTGGTGATTTGCACTTTTCAGTGATGCGTTTGTAGTTGTATCACCATATTCGACTTTGCAGCTTTCTAGGTTTGTTTAGCTGTATCATTTTGAATGGTGAACCGTCCAATTAAACCCGTGATAAATCCGCTAATTGACTTTTGTTCTGGGAAATATTACTTTCCATGATTTTTTAGCCAATTACAGAGGAAGCGGTACGAAATTTTGCATGGGGGGGGGGTCTGTTCACCATCCCTTAGGCCTCGTAGGCGCAAGTGGTTGCAATTGGTTTATATTTTGTTCGGCTACCTATAGTGTATAAATCATTTGAAATTGATTTCACATGCACTCCGCCCTGTACTCACTAAAACTATGTCTTACTACATGTGGTGAACACAGTCAAGTGTAAGAGTATACCGAACAATTGACTAAACCAAGCTGCAGTAATGCCATTGTCCTTATTAGAGCTGGCATGGCAACGAATACGTTCGGTACATTTGTTCGATTCAAACGATACGCGACAGACGAATGTCGAAATAGAAGCAACTACGTACCTATATGTAGATAAGAGTATCACCAATGAATAGAGGTTTTTAAATTTGTTTACTTATACAGGTAAATCATTTGGAATGGCAGTGATAAATACTATGTAGTAATTACTACAGATAGGTAGCTAGCGTGCATATGCATTAATGTATCGGGCATAACAGATTAGTTGCCATGCTAACCAAAAGTTGATCAAGAAGAAAACATCAGTGTTGCCATGTAAATACCAGATTGCTAAGGTGGGTATATGTATGAATAGTTGATACAGCTACATGAAAAAAATGCCTTGGAACTCATTTGTTAATGCATACGAAAAACAAACCAATGGTTATGAATAGTATAATTCATTACATAATAGAACAAACTACATTAGTTATATATATCCCAGGCAGAGTTGTTTTTTACTGATTTTTTCTAAATATACTATGAAGTAGTTACAGTAGTTAAGTGTGTTTGGTCATTGTTCACGTCATGGGACAAGTGCCCTGAATCTTTTCAGCCAACATTCAATTCACAACGTTATTTGCAAATAAGTTTTTTTTTTTGAATCCCTGGCTCGTGTTTAAGTCCAGCAAGGATGATTACTGTCACATGTGTGTCAATCAAACTACCAGACAAGGTGACACTTCAGTTCACTTTCATGTATTTTCAAAAGAACTTGAATTATTTAGTAATTGGTGATGGTTTTGTGAATTTTGCATTGTGACTGTATTCACAATTGTGTTCAACTTGGACATACAATGAACTCTATAGGATGGGTATACCCTTAGCAATAGCTGTCAATCTATTGACAGGGAATGCATGTAACACAACACTTTGCCACAAGCCTTAGGCTAGGTTATAACAATTTACAATGCATTTAACATGGAAATTAAGTTCCACAGTTTCTATTACCACACAATAAATAATGCCATGATGATAAAACCAGCGGTTATTAAAACTGCTTGGGAGTCTGTGCTGTATGCTGATTACCTTTTATATGTATTTAAACTTTGTAACATTGAAGCATAATGCATTACCATGGATACATGGCTATGAGCCAACTCATTAATTAAAAACAAGAAAGCCAGTCTAACATAACACTGGCATAAAATACATGCGAGCTATGTTCATGAATGATTTCGCAATATTTGGCAGCATATTGAAACAAGGGTGTGTTTGAAATATTCCCGCGATTGTGATACCTTTCAAAAGTTCGGCACCTTTAAAGATCTTTACTTCTGATATGGTGATAATTTGTCATGTCTGGTACAAGTGTTGTTGCTCTGTGCAGTGACCCGACTCGCATTCTTTACAATTCTTTTTTATAATCCACAGTCCTTCAGTACTCCAGTGTGATTCCAACTGTATGAGCAGAGCTTTTGAATCTTGAAGTACACCAATCTCTAAGTTTGATGTATTCCAAGTGAATGTTCTCAATAACATGTGCTTATTTTCACAACATGTCACTGCATAACCAGGCAAACTATTTGTATGATGAATAAACTAAGCTTTGAGTAATGACATGGTCTACTGCGCATACAAATGAATAAGATTAGATGAGCTGAATTCGCTTGTGTAACAGGAGTGGAATGGAGCACAATGAAGGGATTACGAGAAACTTTGCAATACTGCAATAGATAAGCCATAATAGATATATTGTAGTCTCTGTATGAAGTGGGTCATCAAGATAGATTAACAGTCAACAGTTATGAGACAATATGTAGACAATATACATTCTCTGGTATTTACAAAAATATATAAATAGTAAAAGCTCCTCGTGAAAAGTACTTACAATAATAATTCAGTGTATAGTCATTCTTTGTTATGGACGAACAGGAAGGTATTTACGATTTTATTCAGCAAAGAAAGACATAATCCTTTGATGTAATGAGAGGAAATCCTGTGTGACATATTGAAATATGCTGTAAAGGTTTTACTATTCATGTGAATGAGTGCGAGACGCAATAAGGCCGAGGTGGGACCATGAAATAATCAGTGTCGTAGTTCAATGAACCCACCCAGGAAGACATTTTATATACTTCTTTCAAGTCCCTAAGAAATGTACTATACACATGTGCACCAGGAGTACTTTATCATTAGTATGGTAATTTAGTTTAATGGTTTTAGCACTTAGTCAGTCGCTTGAAGTGTTTTGTAAACTATAAATTCTGTTCATCTATAAACATAACATTATTAGTGACTAAATGGACATATCACCGTAACTAACCACTAACCATGAATGAGCTAGTACAGTGATATATTTTTGAAAATCTATGTTTTTAGCTGTAATGAAAATATTTTATACAACACACTTAATATTTTGACAGTTTTAAATTTGTTAAATGTATTAGTATCTTTAAATGGGGGGTGTAACAGCACAAGTTTTTATATCTCTTAAACACAAATAACATTACTGCAGCAAGTCCTTAGCAAGCAGTAAATGCACAATGACCATCAATTCACACAATAGAAAATAATTCATAAAATATGACATACTGTAAAATTTCAATCAGAAATTTATTTTCAGTGAAAATAAATCTAGCGAATATGCCTTTTTCTTCTCTATTTCATATTAAACTCATCAAAAATCGGTGAAAATAAACTCCATACATAACACCCAAAAAGTCTTTTCAGCAAAAATTAATTCTAGCTAAAATAAATTATTTTACAGTATTCCAGATAAGGTTTGTATGCAATGATTATCAACAAAATCAACCCAAATTGTCAAGCTGGAGGAAATCTCATTTTGAGAAAAATTTTATTTATTTGTCACTTGAATTAAATACTGACAATAAAAACAAGTTAAAAGTTAGGTTTTAAAAGGAGATAATATTAACTAACTCCTCTTTGACAGCGAATATTTCAACAATAAAATGTAACACTTCAAAGATATTACACCAACAGTGGGCAATTAAATTATGGAAAACATGCAAATGTAACAAAAATCATTATTATAATAATTTTCTGAATGGTTGAACTGAGATGTGACATTGAAATTTGCATAGAATGAGGACTGCAAAGAGGTAATCAGTAACAGAGCCTTAACTAAGCACAATTTGGTTGTATTATTAGTAGAGCAAATAACGTTTATAAACCAATTTTGTATGTAATTATTAATAAATTTATATTTATATTAATAAATATGTAATAAGTTATATATTGTGTGTAACTATACTTTATAAAAATCACATTCCACATAAATAGCAATAATGATGATGCTATTTAAATATAATCACATATTTACATTTCAGATTGATTTTCAAAAGTAAATAAACTTTGAACTTGTCTACAAACAATGTGCAGAAAGACATAAATAAACGAATACACAACAACACAATACAGATGACACATTACTTATTTAATTTACAATGGTAGGATGCTAAGAATGTCTTTATTGAATATACTTGACAGCCTCATAAGGGTCAGCCAGGTTGCATGACAGAATTCGCAGTATAGGTTTTTGATTGTCAAAATGTGGTTGGAAAATCTGTAAATAAAGAAGACAATTGACAATGAATTTACTCATCTATTGGTAAATACCAATGATTTTAATGCAATGCAATTATAATGATCCTATTGAAAACTACACATAGGAATCAATCTCTGGAAAGCCTAACCTAGTCAAGCCTATTGCACCCAACCCTAATCAAAACTTGTAGTTTAAAGTCATGCCTCTCAAAAAATCTGCCCTAATTAAGTCACCCTTTGGCAAGAGCCTTGGGCATTATACAAGTATTCTTAATCCATAAATGCAGGCCTTGTATGAAAACTGCCTCAATAGTCACTCAAAATGATTTGTGTTATATATAGCACTGATGAGGTCAGAAAACAGTCATGACTGCTGGCATCAGCAGTTCAAGTAATTAAAGCAACACAATAATTGTTTTGATTTTAAAAAATGTCAGTGTTGTTTATGTGAACTAAAATCCACCTTGCGTGAACATTAGAAGGATTAACTAATTCATCTCCTGTCAAGATAATTAACTTCATATGTTTGAATTGTGTAGCTATGTATTTTATTACTGACAATAGAAGCTACAGCAGATTGTATATCATACAATGACAAACCCAGGTTATTATGTCAAATGAGAAACCGGTGTTGATTAAAAAAACCTATCCAGGCTATGTCAAGCGTATTTTAATACATTGGCTTAAATATTTTAAGAATATGAATGAGAAATGTAATCCTTTCTAGCAAACAAAAACATAAGGCTGGTCCAACTGCCCTAATGTGAGGCTAACATTTGTTGAGCACCATATCTATACTCTTTTAATTGTCACTTAGCAACCAGTGATGGCTATGTCAAGTTTACATGACAGGGTATATACAAATAATCACAACAATGGCTGCTTAACAATTACCCATGGCAGTCATTTGACTGAATGATCGAATTATCCCATAGATAGCGAAAAAGAATGGTATAAAAATGTTTGGTCTAAATGTTTTTAAGCCCCAAACAACATAACATAAACCACATTCATATAGTCAGTAAAAGAAGAAAATCTACATTGACAACAGAAAAAAATAAAAGGTTATAAATACTTAAGCAATTAATAAAATATCAAAGGCCTATGTCATTTTCCATGCAATAAATAGACTTTCATGATTCGAAATTCAATCAAAAACTAATGACAAATGTAGAATTAATACAAAACAGATAATGAGATTAAGTAGATCATCTAGACTGCCCTAAATACACCCAATAATTTTATGCTTAAATAAAAAAAACAGTACCGACAGTGATGTGTGCAAATTGCACAACATTTGACAATGCACAATATCTTAAACAACTTTTAGTAAAGCAGTTTCATATCACATTTGTTTGCCTACCCAAGAGATAATTGTTAAATTTTAAGTCACAAACGGTGACTCAATGGCTTTTGTAAATGAATAGAGCTGCTAAACTCCATTTGACAGAATTCACAAAATCATCAACCATATTTATGTTTAACCCATAATTCAGAGTACCTGTAGGAGATCACAATATATGTTGAATTTTCATGCAGTTTAGATTGTTAATAAACCTGTATATAGTTGATAAACTGTTGGCCGGTTCAAACATGTTTATTATATTTATATTAGTATGCCAAAAATAGTCAAAAGTTGTTGGCTGTTTAACGCAATTGAGTTGTAGACAAAAACAAATGAAAAAAGGAACACGAAATAAACTGTCAGCACTATGTTGCACAATATTTAGCAACTGACATATGATAGATACTCTTCTTGAAAGAAATTGCATGTGAATTTAGAAGTTTCTTATCTTTTTAATTATTGAGTGCAACTTATGCTTGGGTAACTTTTTCAATTGAGAATACAGTATGTTGAAGCAATTGTTAAACATACCGGTATTATCTACAAATCAAAGAGTAATCCAGTCAACAAACATTACTGTACTGTAAACTACAGAACACCTGATAAATCAAAGAAAGCTTAAGAAAGAACTCCTGTGTGCTGACAGTTTTGAAGGCATATTAATAATTAAATAAGATTTGCTATTTGAGATGCACAACATGAAAACAATATAATTCACATTATTGAAGTTTATAATACTTACTGAAAATAAATTTGATTGTAATCTGTTCAAGTTCAAATTTAAATCTGATTTTTTGAGATATCAAAATTGACAAATAATAATTAGATAATCAGTATGCAAGTTTTAAACATTAACCTAATCACGTCAGGATTACCCCTGAACATATATAAACCAAATTTTATTGAAATGTGATAATTATGATATTATGAAATTAGGCAATTAGAATGCTTGAATTTCAATCCCAAACTAATCAGGTCTTTAGCATTGTTCCCGGGCACTTACATACCAAGTCTTATTGGAATACAATATATGGTTTTTGAGATATACATGTAGGTAGAAAATTGGGTAATTATTTTGCAAATTAAAAAATTATAGAAATAAGGTAATTAATAAGCACGGATTTTAACCCAAGGATAATCAGATTTGTGCAATGTCATAGAGCATTTATGTATCAAGTTACAGGTAGTAAATTCGAATTTGACTAATCGTAATGCAAATTAGATAATTAATATGCATGGATTTGAACCAAAATCAAATTAAATCTGTGCATTAGTCCAAACATCTATGTACCAAATTTAATCAAAATCCAATGATTTATATATCGGTGGAACAGACATACACTCTTTAACTGCAAAGACTTCGCTCTTGGGGTCAAAAACATTAAACAACAAAATATGCATACAGATCATGAATATACACATTCAATAGGAATTGATCAAGTGGTTGAACTGCAAAAGACATACATGCCTTGAACGTGGATTACAGGTTTGCTCTTAATAAATTATATGACCTCTAAGGCAACACTATTATTTGAATGGCCATGTATGCACTTCAAAGTACTAATTACACAGTTTACATGTATGTGTTAGATTAATTGAAATATATTTATTGTCAAGTACAATGATTTTCATGCAACATTGATTCCACAATCCTTCAGGAAGAAGTGCCTATAATTGAGTTGAAAGAATAAAATTACAATCATATATTGTATACACTAAACTATAAAGTGTCGTAAAGTAAAACAAAGTCAAAGAGGGCACAACATGAAAATATATAGTGCATTCAATTGTAGACACAAGGGCACAGTTTATGTTTATATATACTAAGCATATACTAAAATTTCAGGACATAATAATAATAATAATAATAATAACTTTATTGCATCCTTAGAAATACAATGTTTCTATCAGTTAATAGCAATAAAGATTAGTTGTGATAACTACTACTACAAAAAGAAAGTTAGTTGTTAAAAAAGATAAAGCAAGTGTGGACATATGTGCTAGAAAAAACTACACTAATCAATCCTGCTTATCATACTGATTACAACACACAGAATAAATTTCATTTAGCAATTTATACCTTTTTAAACTTTAGATATATTTTTCACAAAATGGTTGATCAAGGCATATTACATACATGTACCAGGTGTTTTTTAAAACTTTTTAGACGGTTTAATTAATTCTGGCATTATGGAAGCATGGACTAGGCAGCCTGTGTGAATACCATACTATAGAGTCATATAGTGTACAAACAATGTACACAGAATGAAATAGAAGATGAACTGCACTTTGTTATGATATGCTCACAATATAAAGTAATACGCCAACAAATCATACAAGACATTACATTTCCACAAGAAACACAAGATGATCTCCAGAAATTTAATTTCTTGATGACTTCAAAAGATGATAAATAATAATAAAAATGATTGGCAACTATATTCATAACTCATTTCAATCAAGAAATGAAAATGCCATTTGATATGTAACACTTGCTTTAATCTTTATTGCTATTAACTGATAGAAACATTGTATTACGAATGATGCAATAAAGTTATTATTATTATTATAGTATTTTTTATTGTGATATGGCATAGATTATTGAACTTTCTATTACAATGGTAAGTAGCTTCAGGAATAAAATCTGTCCTATTTTACACACTCCTGAGGTCAAAGAAAGTTGAAAGAAATAAATCATCTAAATGGCACTGCAAATCAGTACATGTCATGGTCAGGTTAGCACATAATTCAAAGATAAAACCTAGCTCTGACCATGACAAGGAAACTAACCTTGAAATATATTTTACACCTTTCAAGCAAAAACTTCCACTTCAGTTGAGTCCTAATGTCATCATTCAAATTACAGAACTCTTCAACCTGAAAAATTCAACACAAAGGTATTTGTGGGAATGATTTCCAAAGAATTTTATACTTGGGCCAAATTTATTACATTCAATGTTTAGCTTCTCTCAACAGTACAAAAGTATACATACTCTCATGCAATGACTTATGTTTTTATATTTGTCTATAGTTCTTGATAGCTAATTGTTCACAGACCTTCATCAAATGCAGTGGAGAAACATGCACATACATAGAGGTATAATTTGTAAGAAATCAGACCACAGTCCCTCCACTGTGATCAGACAAATGTTAATAATGGCAGTGAAAGTCAATGTGATATACTGAGGGGTATATAGATTTAAAAAATGAACCATCGCATTATAACACATTGTTGTGTAATGAATGGGTAAACTAAGTGAAAAACAACCTTGTATGCAATCTTCATCAAGACAATTCCTTAGATTGATTGTTGATTATCAGCAGTTTACCAACAGTTTGTAAGATTTCTCATGAAATTCATTTGATCAAATGTATGAGAAGGGGGATAACATAGAACTACATTAGTCTGGCCTTCTTGAACATCATGCAAACAGTCAAACAATCAGTTTGTTGTTACCTAAGAGAGGGCACTGAAATTTCACATATTTTTATGCTTACATTCTTTCACCCAGGTACTTCAAATATGCCTGTGTTAAAGGTATTTCATCAGACTCATTGAATTTCAAGCTCCTTTCTTATTAATAGATTTTATGTGTTGACAATTTGAAATATCACAAAAGTTGTTGCTGAATAATGATAATGAACATATTTATCAGAAATCGTTTACACAAACACAATATAAAGGGGATCCAATTAGATTTGCTACATTGCCCTTTTTTTAAAAGATTTAGCCTTCTGGAATAAAATGTTGATAGCTTCTCATGTGAAACTGTGTCATACCGAGTTTATTCAGGTTGTCTGCCATAGAACAATGTCTTTTGTTATACATGTAATTCATTTTCACCTAACAGACAAATACTAGAATTGTGAAAAAGCTAATAGAACAAACCGAAGCATGGATCTCATGAAACAGTAATGCAATAAATTGAGAAGTTTAATCAAATTTGAACTTCATTAAACTGTGTATTAAAGTTTGTGATATTTGTGCAAAAAACAATGGAAATTGTCAGTTTTCGTCAAACAAATCAGTCAGCTCAACTTAGAGATAATGCTCTACACACAAATGTAGGGTTTATGCCATTTTTCAACTAAATAAAAGATTTCACTTACCAGGGGTATATTCTACAAATATTAATCTAAACCCAAACCAAACCCATAAAGGTCATTGAAGTCTATCACTTACTGGATAGCCAAACATCATTTCAGCAACACTGCCACTTAATCTACAATTGTGATATGTTCCAGTATGGTCAGAAACTGAGAGTAGAACATCATATGACATCAGTGTAGTCACATCACCAGTAACAGATGCAGGACATTCACGGTTTTTACAACCACCAGTTGCTCTATCAATCCGAAATTTACACTGTGAACTAGCAATAGAAATGAACAAAGATTTATTATTCAGTTTTTCCATACAGAAAACTTTTCCCAATTCTATCAAAGTACCATTCATCTTTCTACAATCATCAAATGTTTCTTACTTAAATATACTGTTGATAGTTTGACAATGTGTGAGCTGGTCTGCATGTTGTTAAATAATATTTTGCACAGCATTTTACTGAAAGAAAAAACATTTTCCAACAGTACATGTCACCTGACTGGTTTTGTCTAATACACAAGTATTAAAAAAGGTTTGAATCATTACTAATGTATTAGTTAGTATGTTGATATAGAGTGTGCGCATAGAACACACTGCAAAGTAATTTGGTTAGTATAGTTTTTATCTTTCGAGGATGGGGGGGGGGTAGTTCTTCATATACCAATGAACTCACATTTGTAAAAATATATATGTATCTCTTTTGAAAGCTTTTACTATCAGTACCAGTAATCTGACAGTATATATTACCATACAAATGTATAAATTACCATTTCACTGATACAGCAGTACTGATGCCAGCGTCAATATTCATGGATGATATTAATGCATAGATTATGCCATATTCTGGAGCTATGTTGAATTCTGATTTGGTAGCAAACTTATTTTTAACTTGTTGAATAGTATATACATCAGTTATATTTGCCACTAGAGTAGAAAAAAAAAATATAATGCACAATGTAAGAAGATAGTTCATATTCAAACTCATTAAATTAAGTAACACTTCAACTTTAAGAAAAAAACAAAAACATTTTTTTTAAATACAAGTCATCATCATTTCAGCTTCAACAATCTCATTCACTTAATGTATAAAGTATAAATCTGTTTCTATATAATTGGTAGAATCCCCAATGCACATCACTCGTGGCTACACTAGCTGCAGTCAAAGTAATTGCTTGTTGCACTGGAAATAATAATAATGTACATGTAAGTAATAAGGGGAGAACAATTGGTGGAGTGAACACATAATGGTTGTATTTATGCAAATTTGGTTGTTTCTGCATGCTATCAAATTATTATTATTGGTCAAAGGTCAAAAATGGTGTAGTGTATAAACAGAGTTTTTTTCGAGAGTCAAATCGAGCAAAATTTTGCTGTATTGAAGGTACAGCATGCAGTTTGAGTCAGTTTGGATAATTGTTCTATCATTCTGCAAATTTTTACATTTTCACTTGTTTACAGTATAAGAAAACAACAATTAACTCAATTGAGTCTATCCTATGTAAGTCTAATTAAAACACTTACACTCAGGGTCCTTTCCAGCTGATGATCCTTCATTCAAGTTTTCTTCTTCAAAATTGTAAGTTTTTCCATAGGTATATAAAGAATGAGCTTCTCTAGTATCTATTATACAAAACAAAAAAATATACGCCTTGCTCTGTAAGAGGGGTGAAGCCAAAGTAGCATTTGATATATGCACATGAGAGTTGTTAGGCACAGACCCAACACTGTACAAACACAAAATTTCAGAATTTATGCCCTCATGCTTTTCTACGCTGTGTAATTTGTATGTAATTTTCCCTCAACAGTTTGGCCTTTCAGACAATACCTTCAATATACCGGTACAATGCATTTGAACTTAAATTCCAGTACTTTGTGAATAACTTCATAATATTATTATACATTAAATACTCTAATCTAGAGTTTCAGAATACAATAAGTTCTGGGATTTGCATCCAATAACTATGCAAACTAGGAGTTCAATAACATTGGATTCTGAATGGATCCAAATATAGATGATTCAAACTCTAAAATTTGCTGACATGACTGCTCAAATACATGTCTTCTAGCTTGTATGAAGCATAAGTAAGTGGATTAGGGTCTCAGTGTGTGATAAAGTATGAAACAGTACTGAGATATTGTGTTTCAGTAGTTGTGGCATTCTGCAAACTCTGGCTCTATTAAAGGGCGGTACAGACAAAGATGGCGACTTTGACTGTTGCACAGATCAACGAGTACAAACTGAGACGTTACCAAGCATTAATAAAGTATTTTTTTCGGTGATTAGAAGGTATCAAACAAGTCACTGGTGGTAATTAGGGCAAGTATGGTCCAGGGCAAAACTTGTACTCACGATTTCATTAGAAAAGCACATTGGATTGTCGAAAAATCAATCAACACAAATATTGCACATGCACGGCGCAACAACAACTACCCTTCAAAAGATGTATAATAATAAGGTTATTAACAAAATACCAGAATTCATGCCTTGTAGATCATTGCCCTCAATGATACATGTATCAAACAATACCTTCACTGTATGATGTACTAGAACATACATTTCTGTAATTCTTTATTAACCTCATATTATTACATATGTACCACAGTTTACTTTATTGTACCTCTGAAAGTATTAATATTTCTATCGATATGCAATTGAGTAGAAATCGCATACTTGTGATCCTCTGATCATGAAAATACAGCTGCAGGATATACCTCAACACTCATAAAAACATCTTAAAAACCCCACCCCCCATATAGAACTATAGATCATGAAAACACTTTAAACTACCTGGATTTACTGTGAAGATAGTTTTTGAATCTACAGTGGCTATCATAGTTTTCCTGAAATCATCAAAAGATACTCTAACATCAGCAGCAAATATCACTGTCAAAGATACAATATCAGTGTGATGTCACTATTCAGAAATATGAATTGGTTTATCAAACAGAGCCATATGACCATATTTTGGCTTCATGTTAAGTTACTACATGATGATACAGTATTACTCAAACATATTCCATGACTTGCTTTATGTTTTATCATTAAATTTGTTAATGAACAAACATACAAGCTCAATTCTATGTGATGAGGAAATTATATAATAAACTAAGCATATACTAATTAATAGAAATAAAATAAGTAACTTCAATTAACAAACGCTTGAAAACATCAAAATCTGTGTGTTGTAGCTGAGAATTTCAAAAGCATACACATTCAAGGGTTACTCTGTTTTGGATGTCTATTTTACACTTCTCATTGATCCTATCGAGAATTTTTTTTTCATATCAAAATCCTCATTAATTGTCATTACTAATAGCTGAATTTTGCTTATAGATTTCAAATTATTACCTGTATCTTTGACATTCCATGTTTGGGCATATTCAATATTTTCTTCATCCCAACTTAGAACAAAAAAAAAAGTAATAGTTAAAAACAAACGAGTTCATTACAGTGTGAAAGCGGGTGCTATTCTACCAAAAGAATGATTATAATAAAACTGTTTTAAATTTCCATCATTAAATCTCAGTGTTTAATATTATTACCCACTGTTAACATGAAAGGATTTCCATTTATTTCTACATCAAGTTATTTGACAACTTACTATGAAATTAACAGATAATATAATAACACCATCATGCGTTATGTGTCAACTTTACTAGCTTCACCCCTGACATTAAGATGCTCACCACCAACAATAGAATAACTAAGGAGATTCAAAATGGGTTTTGGCTTTTCATTCCCCCTCTCTAGAAAGATGGTAGTAACACCTTGCAAAAGTGAATGATACTATGCCACAATTAAATTTTACCATGGTAATTTGAAAAAGTAAAGTAAATGTCCAAAAAGTTTAATATTTGCTAATGGATGTTAGACCAGATGTGAAGTAATTATTTTTATTTTTTAACTCCAAGAACAACAAGTCACAGTCCCCGTAAAATTTTTAAAAGTACTCTTTGTGCTTGTCATATTAATGTGGAGAGAGCGTGTCCTTGAAACTTGAGTCCAAAGTGGCGTATACAACAGATTGTTTATTTACATCAAATTCAAACATGTGTTGCGTGACGACCCCTTCCTGTTTAAGACATAGCAAAGAAAAACATAAATCATAAGTGAAAGCATGTCCAAGTTATCACATTTTAAATAAACAAGATGGCCACCAGTCGGCCATATTTCATCAAATTGCAAATTGAATTGTCATGTACATGTATCCATTTATGACATATCAATGAAAATGATACATGGGTGACAGAGATATAGTAATATGGCCAAAAATAAAAACAGCCGTTAATCGGCCATCTTTGATCTGATTATGAAACAAAGTGACATGTATGATGTATGTGCCAAATGATGTGTGTCAAAATGTTACATAAATCTTGGAAATATAGTAGTAAGGCCAAAAAGTCAGATGGCTGTCAATCGGCCATCCTTGATCCGATTTTGAAACAAATTGTCATGAACATGTATGCTAACATGTATAAAGTATGTGGCAAATTTGAATGAAAACTGACAAAGCATGTCCACTATGTATACCATGTGGTATACATTTAAAAAAAAAAGATGCCTGCCAGTCAGGCATTTTGAATCGAATCGCTAAACCACTGCATGTACATATGTCCCACATAAAGTACTTGGCACATGCAAAGAATGGACAGAATCGGACTGACAGATTCTGAAATATGATTCTGGACATACAGATGGATGGAGACCGAATTATAAGTCTCTGTTTTTGGACTTCGTCCGAACGGAGACTAAATATCAAGCCATTAAGTGAATATAAACAAGTTTTTCTTAAGTTTAAAGTTTCATTGTTGGCAAAATTTTGTTTGAAAATAGTGCCTTGCCATCGCCAAGCATTTCTGGTGGTTCAGATGTGATCAAGTTTTTAGGTTCTTATGGTGTCATCAAATCACATTGAATCACATGCAGGATTCTTTGTACTCTGAGATGTAAGCAAAAGTTTTGAGTAGTTTCTTGTATAGTCATTAGGGCCCTCTCTTTCTAATTTTTATAGGCAGGTTGTTTTACTCAGCTAAACCACTGCATGTACATATGTCCCACATAAAATACTTGGCACATGCAAAGAATGGACAGAATCGGACTGACAGATTCTGAAATATGATTCTGGACATACAGATGGATGGAGACCGAATTATAAGTCTCTGTTTTTGGACAAGCCATTAAGTGAATATAAACAAGTTTTTCTTAAGTTTAAAGTTTCATTGTTGGCAAAATTTTGTTTGAAAATAGTGCCTTGCCATCGCCAAGCATTTCTGGTGGTTCAGATGTGATCAAGTTTTTAGGTTCTTATGGTGTCATCAAATCACATTGAATCACATGCAGGATTCTTTGTACTCTGAGATGTAAGCAAAAGTTTTGAGTAGTTTCTTGTATGGTCATTAGGGCCCTCTCTTTCTAATTTTTATAGGCAGGTTGTTTTACTCATGTTACCACTGCAAGCTTAGAACTTCAAACATTATATACTTCCTAGGTTAGTTGTGCTCTGTATGATCCTGAAGCAGAATCCCAACAGCTTCTAATCAGTATAACTTTCAAACACCGCAACTTTCAGATTTGATTTTTGATAAAGATACTCAAAATTGAAAGGGCTTTCAAATTAGGTTTTGCCAACAATAAAACTTTAATATAAAATATCTAAAAAAAATAGAAAGCAGAAAAAATATACAACTAAAAAATATATATACATGTACTTGTTATAAGAATTATCCAATAAATATATTATAGGGAACAAGATACTCACAACATAAGTGTAAACAATGGACATGTTTCATCAAGCAGTTTTATTTCACATCTTTTTGTTTGTCTTCCTGTTTTGGTCACCAAATCCTTAGGTATTCCCATCTAAACACAACATAGTTAGAAAAAATCTAGATTTATTATCCTTATTGAGTTATGTGACAATTATAGCGATACTGTGACATTATTATTTCTGATTTGTGATTCAATCTCCTTACAAAATAATATCTATGAATCGATTTAAATACCTCTCTCACTAAAGCTAAAAGGTTGATATGTTGTCCATGTAAATTCTGTCCATTAGTAATAACATCAGCAAGTGTATAGTAATCATTGCTTTCTTTGACTGGTATATGTTGAATTGAGTTAAAATTAGCAAAATCCCACCCACTGTAGTGGACAACTGTTGAACGAGTTTCACTGATATTTATTTCTACACCTCTGTAAGAAAAAGTAATTATTTACTACAATTAATAAAGCTAACATGGACAGTGTGATTTTACTGTGCCCTTGCAAGTGGATTAACAGATACAGTAGTTAGCATCAGAAAGAAACAGTAATTTATGACAACAACATATAAGTATAATGTATAAAGTTATTTTAAATGTCAACGTTGAGGGCGCAAACCAAAACAACATGAATTTCCATCCCGTGTGTGAGGGCTTTATTACACAAAGTTATGGTTCATAATGCTGTGCAGCAATGTATTTTACATGATGGAAACTAATCGTATTTTATCATTTCAATCAAGATACAAAGGTTAGTAATAAACTTACAAAGGAGTCCATGGCCCATATTTGTCAGCTAGTTCACCAGGGGGCTTGCTCTGAACATGAGGATTCTGAACTTCAACTGAAACCAGAAACATAGGTTCTATTTAATAGTTATTTATAATTTCACACAAAGTGATACATAACAGAGATTTACATATTTATACTGTAGCAGCATATGTAATTTAAATGATAGAAGTTTGTCTATGGTCAAAATACATCTGTACTTTAATTGCCCAATATAAAATACATGTAATTTTTTGAGTTCATTTACCGCTTTATTAGAGATATGCTTCTAATAAATTATATGTTATATATATTTTTAATAAGATTATCATTATTATATATTAATTGCCTTGCCTTGTCTGTCGCTGTATATAAACATCGCGTACATTAACTACTCAGTTATAAAATTGTATACAAATCTGAACCTTAACAGCTATAGTCTGCATTTAGAAGACTTTTTTTGCCTGGTAAGGTTAATATCATTACAATTAAACAAAAATAAATAAGATAAACTTACTAATGTCACCAATTTTAAATGTATTACTTAATTCTCTAATGTGTCTTTCATTACCCCAACATGTTGCATTTATAAATTCAGTAGGAGTATCTCTAAGTGTAAAGCTCATCAAGAAATTTTCAGTTCCAATATCTGAAATATAAAGATGAAGTTAAGTATACATATTTAATTCTTTGAATAGGCATGTCATGAAGCACAGTTAAATTGAAACTGGTTTGATAGATTCGCCTACTATGATTAAAAAATAACATGCATATATATAATTAACTTGTTTCAATTTAACTTTCAGTTAAATTCCATTTTATTTTCCCATAATAAGGAAATAACATTCATAAAAGTGAATAAGGTGAATCTTATATTGTGTGAAGTTTCAGCAAAGTATATAAATATTTGGCTGCACATGTTCCAATTTGCCATTTGAAATGCTGGATGAAATTTTAAAAAAACAAGCTATATCATGCTTTGAATTCCAGTTTAATACTTCAATAACATATAGTATAATTATCACAACCTTGCCCAATGAAATTCTACATATTAAATAATGAATAATTGTTCAAGATGGATACAAACTACCGACAATAATGCAATCGCCACATAGTAAGATTTTTTCTTTGCATGGAAATTGAGAATAATAGTATTTAAACAATGCAACAAACTAAATTTTGTGTAGAAAATACTGCCCACACCTTTGGCGGGAACAGTTCTGACACAATGAGGTCACCATAATAACTATTATTATACATCTGTAACTGTAACGCCATAAGTTTCAGCATGCCATAATTTTGTGGTATTTTATAGGGTATTTTCATCCTACCAATGCAAATTCCAAATAAGTGTCCTCTAATAATGAAAAAACAAACATGGCAGCCCCAGAGTTTGACCAGACCCCATACAAAGAAGTTTGCTCAATCTGTTCTAAACTTTTTGTATTTTGGCATTCATATGATTTCAACTATTACCAGAATCTTTATTTGTTCTTAAAGGCCACCGGCCCATTTCACAATATACATGGAAAAATAAATACATAACTAATTCTTTCCTTAGGTCAAAAGTCACCTCATGTTAATACATTCTTGTCTCAGAATTTGTGCTTTATGTACAAACATTGCTAGTTTCCCATGATGTATCCTTGGGAGGAAAAGAAGTATAATATTAAGGTTATTAAAAGGGAAACCAAAAAGTATGCACTCAAACAGCACACAGTCGCATCGTCCTCTGCGGCACGTCAGTCGATACTCCCGCTGTACTATCTTCCTGCATACTTTTCAGTATCCTTGTAATAACCTCATATTAATATTCATGTTCCTAAATTAATACTACATGTAATAGATACATATACAATATAACATGATGTATAAATATATATTTAATCATAATTTACAATAAAATTCTATTCACTTACTTTTTTTGCTTGGAAAAGATCTCACACTTTGCTTAGTTATTACAACACCAACCAAGACCTGGAACAAATTCAAGAAATATACAAATAATAAACAGGTCAGGTGAAATATTAGATGCCAGTACCGGGGGTACATTCATCCTAATGCATAGGACTTGTCCTGCTTACTTAAACTACACTAATGCACTATACACTGCCACTTTTTATGATTAAATTATTTTTAATTACCGTATTAGGCATTCCTGGTGAAAGTTCTCTGAGCATAGTCCTTCGAACTGTGGCATTATTTCCTTGATTTGCATTCCTTCCAGTAATAGTAGTACCATCAGGCCATGTGTTCTGTGTCCCAAACTGATTCTCATATCCTCCTGACCAGGACATGATGTTATCTTACTGCTTTAAATCATTTGGATAAATACAATACCTGTAAGATAAACAATGAATGAATTTACACTATGTAAACAATATATATACCGTTACAGTAAATTTTTATAAATGTTTCTCGTATATGCTATTTTTACATGGCTGAGCAACTGTTCCTCCCACCACAGAAGATTATCTCCAATGCTTTTACACCGTTGAGGACCAAATAAGAGCTGAGAGTTCAATTCAGTTCGATTAGAGCCGAAAAGAACAGTGCCCTCAAATACTTAGTATGAAAACAACATGGCTGTAAAAGATTTTGGTGTCGTGCTTGTGTTGTTGTTTCTTTATATGGCACAATGCTGTTGAGCTGGGAGAAATAAGAAACAGTCATGAGTCTGAGACAATGCACTGATGTTATGATTTAGGTATCTCGAATAAACAGGATACACGGCATACACTAAATGTGTTACAGCCTACTAGTATTCTTTAAAAAGTTTCTTTAATTTCCATTGTATCTGTTCAGTCATCTTTTCAAGTTTTTGTCACATAATTTCATACGCCATTTTTCTGTTTCCCATTGAGCTATCAATCTAAAGCTGTATTTCTTTACTCTGCCAAATAGATATTAGGGTACGTACCTCTTTTTCAAGCCAGAAATTATGTGAAATTACAAACAATGTTGTCTGCGCTATAATTGAAATAAGATGTTACTTGAAGAAGAGGATTGGGGGGTGATTTCGGCTCCGATAGCTGGGCCCGACGCATATACAAGGTTGGAGCCATGTCTGGGCTCAATCCTATCGGAGTTCAAACCTGAGGGTTTATTGGAGCCAAACTTGGCTCAAGCCAAAGCTTATACATGGCCATTCTTGCTGGCTCTAGCCATTGGGCTGTGATAAAATGTTGTGTAAGCATAGCAAATAATTAGAATTTAAAGTGTGGTCATACTCATACTCGCAACAAAGGCATTCCCTTCACCTTTTTTTCATAATTATAAATTTCAATAGCTGTTGAATTAAATCAGCCAATCAACGAGCACATTATAGCATCATTTAAAAATGTTAAAATTGGTATTTAATCGGCCAATAGAAACTTCTTGTTTCAGTTTGAATTGTCAAATATATAAATATTTATAAAAATGAATGCAATATGCCTTTGTTGCGCCAATAGTATAAGAAGTAATATAAAAACAAATATTGCCAAACCAATTCATTATGAGAAGGTTCAAAGAAAACCATCACAACTTCTCTAATCTTGTCTGAAAATTGCGGAATTGATTTGTTTGTAGTTTTAATATAGTCACTATTGACGTTTTAGTACCAGTTCTCAGTAAAATTTAAGAAAAACGTTTAGTATGGTTTCTTCAAATTCTTGCTTCTTCTGACATGCCAGTTTTCATCGAACTCACTAACAAACTTACAAAAAAGCAAAAAAAAAAAGGAAACATTGTACATTCATACAGCCTACATGAGCATAAAACACTTCTGATATAGCTTTTGATAAATGATAACATTTGTACGAAAAAGACAGATTGGGGGATTGTTGCTAAAAGAAAGTCACAGTTTTCATGAAACATTCCTAAACTTCTAAACTCATATAAAATGCATCGTAAGTAAATAATACATGACAAACAAATTTACATAACACATACCTAACCTTGCTCATGTGTGCACAGTTTTTAAAGACAGAGACCTTTAAAAATGTCGGCACCTGAAATGCGTAAAGTTACAGCAGACGACAATATTTACATTTCTTCGCTTACGTCAATGGAAGGTCACATCAGCCTAGCCTAAGATGATACAATTACAGATTAAATACAAGAATATATATTTCATTTAATCTGACAATTAGGTAAATATTACATATAAATTAATTTAACTCTATCCTAGATGAAAAAATCTCGCAGCTACTTAAGATCTGTGGCTAAAGAGATACTCGAATGTAAATAGATAGTGAACGAGGATAAAAGATTTGGCGACTGCAAGTTTTGTGACGTCGCATCCGATTGGTCGGTTTTTGTGCGTAGTGACCTCAGTGTTCTGTACGTTTTTGATACCATCATGGCCGACATCGACATGGAAGAAATAGACTCACCGATTGTTGACATTCCTGTAAAAGAATCGGTCAGCAGTATTGACGACTCTCCAATCACAGAGACTTTAGAAGAAATACAAAAAGACTACAGATTTTTTGCATTGTATACTTATCACGCAAATAGGTGAATACGAATGTGTTATTTATCATCGTTATTCGACGTATTCAATCCGCTGTCAGTCAAACTTTTTTGATATTTTGAATGAAAAACGTGAAAAATCACACCAGCAACAAGATGAGGGATATATATTATACGGCAGAGTAACAACAAGAGATTGTTCAACTGCAGTGCAGCCATTATTACAATAAAAACATTGGTGATGATGGATTTTATCAAACTACTGCAGAATTGGCTGTATGTTCGTTGATAGCAATGATATCTTTTCCTGCTGTATATCTCTCACTTGTACTTGCATCAACATAATTTCTAAGTATGCCAGGGATAAACTGACAATACAACAAAATAATAATTTGACCTTGTGAATTATAAAAATAGATTTCATTGAAATTGTGCTAAACAGCTTGAAGATATTTGAAAAATTTGCATAATTTTTGTGTAAAACTGTTGTCTTCTGAACCATGAAACTGCTATCTCTTGTTGTTCATAAATAATCTAAATATATAAATTTGTTGATGCTTCTATACACTGATATTTCTAATAATCATGAAGTTACAGTAATGTTACATATGTCAATGTTTGTTTTACAGACCTAGTAATGCATTGAGTTCTACACCAGATGATGATGGTAAAGGGGATTCAGTTGCTGACTTTCTCCAGAAAGAAGCCATTGTAAATAGTGACTTGAGGTAAGTTTATCTGTTTGAAGTTTACTCTGTGTAGTTGTCCTATTACAATTTGTTGGTGGGACAGGTGTATATTATTTTTGCATTGTGATTTATTACCAAACGCTTCAGCGTGGTATTAAGATTTTGTTTTCAGGCTTGGGTGGTACCAAGGTGGAAAATGATTGCACATATGGGGGGTAATTCCTGGAATTGCAATAGAGAGGGGTCAGGCCGAAATACATATATATAGTGTTTCCATGTTTCGTCTGATATTTCTGTGGTATTCTGCTGCTGTAAATAATGCAAGATTTGTTCCGAAATTCAGTGTGTTGTGTGCACTCCAGGGTTATTCGTTTTTTGCTCAAAACACCCCTATTTTTTAATGGCAGAGTCGAATAGTTTCACTCCCACTGGGAAATCTGCATTGTTACTTGAATGAGAGCTAACTAAACACATTTTCCAGACCGGCGAAAGTGTATGCAACAGCCAATTTTAACAGCCTGTCACGTGATTTTAGTCTGAATGTCAACATCAAAAGAGGCTAATCCATTTACGCAGGTATAACTGGGAATAGAATATGTGAGGGATTGTATCAACAGAGATGTGTATAATGAAAAGTAACATCTATTCTTCTTTTGCATCGCTGAGCATTTCTGTTTTAGTATACTGGTTTGAAAATGTTGATTTGCATGATTTGCAATGTGTTTTTTTACTGAAACTCCCCTATTGATCGAATCCCGGGTTTGAAAGAGAACGGCACACCACGTGATTCGTTTGAATACAATGGTGAAGGCACGCAAGCATGACTTACGTTGTCAGCAGTAGTCGCTGAGCTTCACGCTAAAACTTCACTTGTGATGTTGCTTGTTAGCCGTGGATTGAATTAATCTTGATTACCGGTTAAAATGTTGCTTATTTGGCGTTGGTGATCTTTATTTGGAACTGGGTAACGTCGCCAGCAGAAACCTTCTGGGATTTTGATGTTGATGGTTGCGCCTCCATGGCAATCTCTAATTTTACTGCGGGTGGATCTTCCAAGAGCCCTTCGGGGTTTATAAAACTCATTCAACATACATAAAGTTCTCTCAATCGTAGTAATCCATGTGATGTACACCTAATATGCCAAACATGTTGCTGAACGATTTTGCCAATGAAAACAAGCCGGTTGGCGATCCACTTCACTAAAAAAAAACTAGCAATATGTTTTCGGCTGTTGCCATGGTAGGACATGAACGTGAAGCTAACGTCGGTTTATAACTAAAACCGGGCACCGTATACAAAGTTCGCAAAAAAACATTCAGTCCTTAGAAGTCATTTTATTTTATTGCTAGGACGTATGCTGTTGTTAGGGATTGGTCAGTTACTTCGGCCTGGGGGTGGATCAGTAGGGGGGTTACCCTGTTTTTGATTTTGCGAATGGGGGGGGGGGTCACCCTGTTTTCCACAATTCACACACGCGCTTATGCATATATTTTTTTTAAATTTTATTTCAGAACAATAGATTAAAAAGTTAATCGTACAAATGTGTTCTTAATAATAACTATTACCCATATTGCCAATAAATTTGTTGATGCAAAAAATGTTATAGGCTAAATATTTTGGGGTTGAAGTTGACAAATAACTAACAGATTATGCAATGCGGCAGAGCCCCATGCAATTATACAGTTAAGTTGTGAACACATCCCAAGTCCATGTGATATCAGATTATTTTATTTAAAGTCTGAAGTCACCATTGTATAAGATATTTACTGGATTTATCCAATTGTAGCTGGAGACGGAAAAACACAGCAATTAGTACAAAGAGCAGTGACAGTTTTTGTTCAGCAAATCAAAAAAGTTAAATGGATTCATGTATATAAATAAATAGTTTTTTTGTTTTTTTTTAACTTTTAAATATGCATATTTTGCTCTGTAAAATACCAAAATCCAACACAAATTTATACAAAAATCAAAGTGTCCTTTGTTTTCATAAGCACAGACTGTGCTTCAGGTGTAAAGCTTTCCTGGTCTATAAGATATGAAAGATATATTAAATCCAAATTAGTTTTCAAATCGCCTAGATTCAAATCCTCTTTTCCTATCTTATAAGGGCGTTTATCAAGTTAGTACTCCACAGCTTTGTTTTTATTTACTATCTTTAGCAGCATAGATTTCCCTACTTCCTGCAGCCTTTTCTGTAGTTGTTTGTTGGCTGTATGCTTCCCCTCCCCTCCTAAGGTGACTGGTCTATTAAATGCAAACACTAAAAATTACGGCAAACCACGATATTTTCAATGCACATCATACATTTTGTAATCATGTCAGAGCCAAAAATGTTAATGTTTCTTTGTTTTTCGGGGGGGGGGGGGGGGGTCAGCATGTTTTAAAATGTAATGTTAGGGGGTCGCCCACTTTTTTTTGTTGATAGTGGTGGGTCAACTGAGATTTACAGCTGACAAAATGGAATCTGCCGACCCCCCCCCCCCAAGCCAGAGTAACTGAACAATCCCTTAAATTTATTATTTCCAACCGATAGTATTTTCTAGATTGCAGGCAGCATTTCAGTTCATTCAAAGTTCAAAGTTGCGTCGGGATTACGTTGATACAGTGTAACAATGTCGGCGTCGGTGATCTCTTACCGGTGTGCAACGTAGCCAAAATAAAAGGCATGAATACAAGACTAGTGGGAGGTAATAAATTTGGGATCGAAAGTATTCAAAAAACAGTTTTTGGCTGTTGCCATGGTAGCTGTGGACCAGGATTGTTTTGCCAATTAGTGACGGTACGACCTGCCTGTCAATTATAAACAAAATTAGCCAAGCCAAAAACAATCTCAGTAAATTGTTGCCCACACTCAAGCGGATTAGAATGAGCTACGTCCATGCTTTTTAATCATAGAAATGTAGGGTGTGATACATTTGGCGTGAAGGTATTAACAAATTCAGTTGTTGGCTGTTTCCATGGAAACGGTGGTCAGAATTTGTTTTCAGATTTTACCAATAGTAACTTTGTGCCTACAATCAAGCTGAGCAAAATGAGCTATGTCTGAGGTGTTGTATCCAAAATTTGTAGGAGATACATTTCCTGATAACTAGGGTGAAGGTGTGACCTACCTGCTAAGTTTGAGCGAAATCGGCCAACCCAAACAAATCACAGAAGAATTAATACGTGAAAACACTAGAAATCACACACACACACAGATACACAAAATTAAAGTGATTTTAAGGGCAATCCAAGTGGAACGAATCGCCAATACCATGTTCATTTGCATATTGACCGTGAAAATACCAAAAACATCATTGCATGGGTGATATGCAAATTAGTTTTAGTCCAAATAAGTTACTGCTTAGAAGTACCATTACTGTTGTTCAAATTTCATTTCACTCGGCAAATATATTCATGTACCCAAACGTAAAGTATCGTACTTCTAAATATTGTTTATTTCTGCTATGTTTCGAAAAACGCTACTCTTGAACGGACTACTTTATTCGCTCTCAGACCTCATTTGCATATGGGGTGTGGAAGTACCGATTTTGATTTCAGGGACGAATCAAAATAAACTGCAGTATATATGTAATAATGTGGAATACTTCCTTTCACTGTGAACATTTTTCCGCTAAAATAAATTCCAGTGAAAATGCCATTTCCCTCATACTCTATTGAGACTTGACACGGCACAGTGTAAATTTGATTCACACCGTATGCTCGAAAACTTTTCATCGAAAATAAATTAAGTGAAATTCTGTGTGATTTCATGAGAGTTGAAAATGAAAAAATTATATGACACCCAACCCTACCACTCCATACACAATGTAACCACACCTCAAAAACATCATTTCACCAGTTTATTCTATTTGAATACAGGAGAAATTTAAATAAACAAATTATATGACAACAAACTTAATTATAATTTCAACCTCTAGTTCAGCACTGATTAAATAAACTACCTCGTCTTTATGCCAACTTGAAGTTATTCAATGCCTACACCAGTGACTTCAAAATCTATGTTTCAATTCCAGGAATTTCATTTGTTATTAATTGTATGGGAGTGCCAGTCTTTTATTTTCTATTGTAATGTCAATTTCTTGTGATTACTCGGAAAATGAAGCTGTAACCACAGACCACAGTGCTGCAACTAAATCCTGGTATAAGCACCGGTTAGGCAGTCTTGAACTATGCATGTGAAGCCAGCTGAGAGGTATATCCAATCCTATAGATTTCTCATAGTTTGGTAACTATTTGCTGCAAATGCAAAAAAAAATCAATATAAAAATATTACCCACACAGCATTCTACAGGTTACTTGTATTACATAGAATCTGTTTATGAGTTTAGGATCTAAACAAAAACCAATACGTATATATTATTTATTTTCGTTATAAAGATAAACGAGAATGGGTTTATGTGGGAGTTTGTTTTACAATAAAATTATGATATATATATATATATGTATGAACTCAATTTGAAGGAGTGCAACTTTAAAGTATACCTGTACCCAGAGGCACCTTCAAATTATCATTTTTATACAAAAATTAATAACTTTTTTGAAAATTTTGACTGGGTTAATTGGAACTGAATTCATATAATGTTAATAAAATTTTTATATATATGTGACATTTACAAACAATTCATATTATTCCAAGCCATGCCATTTGAGGAGCGTAATCAAATTGCAAATTATATAATTTGATCTAATTTTAAAAAAATGGGGGTATTGATTGAGTTTCTGAAATTCATTGTCTCACATGATGATTCAAGCTAATCACAATTGGTAGCATGAGTTGTTAAATATATCTACTGTATTTCAATAGCGATTGTTCTTTCACCATTATGTCATTTCAGTATATCTGTTATAGCAACTGACTTGCCAGCAGAAAATGAAACCTCACTTCGCAGTGCAATAGCTAAGAGACTGTCCAAAGGAACTGTGTATGGAGGAAGTGGTAATGTAGCATCTATTGAAATAGGGTAGGCAAACAAAGCAATAAAAATTATCTGTATCTCTGTACTAAATTGCTTTATTTTTGTGAGAGAAAAATTTTCAGGTCAGGGGAAAACCGTGAAATTTTATAGTAGTGAATATTTCATTGAGATCTTTAAGAGTGACTATTGCAAAATTATGTCTCGGTGTAAGTTATTGAATTTCAAATATTGACGAAACTAAAAATTGAAAATTTACAGTATATTATTATATATCTAGAACCAAAAAATAGAATTTGATATTGTATAAAATTTATTTTCCCAAAATGTATCTGCATTCACTCAAACATTGCAACTTTCCCTGATTTTGGATAAACTACATCACCAACATAGATACATTCAAAATTATTGACACTGACCCTTTCCTTGGTTTAAATCAAATGTAAGAGTGCTTGTAGCACATTTAACGCATTAGCACAGCAAAAAAAAAAAAAAAAAAACGTTTTTTGTGTTACATTTGCCACTCTAGGCTATTATCCATCATTAAATTATTGCTACAATCAGGAAAAATATGTATAATTAAAAGCTTATCATAAGTACATGTATACTGTAAAATGTGCAACGTGTAGGTCAATACGGTCACTGTACTGCCTTCATGTATACATTGCAGTATACTTATCATAACCTCGTATTCTCAAATAGTTTGGAAACCAAATCATCTTTAAAAAAACTAATTTAAAATGAATTATGTTACTGAGGAATTGTTTGATGTACCATAAATAAATAATGTTGAATAATAATCATTTGTTTATTAGATTATCTGGTGATTCATCATATTGTTACTATTGTTTATTACGACAAGCTGGTGAAGATAAATTAACAATAGAGGGAGCTTCTAATAATTTGATAACAGAAGGAGCTGCCAGTGTTACATCCAGGGAATACGTAGTGTGTTTTGTCACAAATCAAGATATTATATTGGATCTATATCCTTTATTATTTACAAAAAAATCATTGGTCAACAAGATGTCACTTCAGAGATGTTCTGGTTCGATAACTCATTTGAACTGTGTCTGAAGTTGGTAAGGAAAGGAGTATTCAAATAGTATTGGTAAAGTACTAGTATTACTAACCTGTGATGACTGACAGTTCAATATTTTTCTTGTAGTTACCGGTAGTAATTAATACTCCATATTAGTTGTCATTGTTTTTCTTAACGATATTTACATATCGACCAGAACTTGATATTTTCAGTCATGGTTTGCTGCCATTGATCGACACAGATGTAAGTCTGTTTAACATCATTTTGTACTACCAGTATAGTCATTGTGATGGAGTAATGCAATGTAACAGTAAACATGGTTTTCTTTCTTTATTCTGATAGTTGACAGAAATCAGTAAAATGCACAGTTATCTTGTAGATTGGTATACATCATCTATGGAGTTCCTATGTCGGAGTGTGCAAAAACTACAAAATAATGTCGCTTACGTAATACATGCTGTAAGTACACGGTTCACTCATACATGTACAGGGCGGTCACAAGGCAATGTTAAAATTAAAATAAATGTGACTAATATTTTAAAATTAGTATATGGGGTAGCCATCTTAACTTAAATTTGCAAACCTGTGCAGTACATTTAATTTATTTAAATTAATTTGAACATTACCATGCGTTAAAACAAGTATTTTGATCTAAGGGAGTCATATTCCGCCATGATCAGGCCCCTGAAATTCAATCTTGAATGCAGTGTAGTGCATTTCAACATGTTGTACAACAAAGCTTAAACTGTTTGATTACAATTCATTATTTCTGAGCATGTCATTTTTATAGCCATTCCGCATAAGACTGTCTATTAATGTGCATCATTCATGTCAATAGTCACTCTGTTCCGCACAATACCTAGAATGTTAGACATAATTCCACTTTTATTATGAATGTATTATGAGATGTATATGTATGATGCATATCGTATTTTCAATTTAATTTGTCCCTAAGCCAGTAAAAAGTTTGTTTGCATTTTATAAGCCCCCCTAAGTTTCTGATAATGTATCATTTACTGTCAGTAAGTTGTACTTATATTATGGCTGTTGTGTTATGTGAAATTACAAATATTGAAATGTTTTCATTTTTTTTTAAATTCAGGCTATGATGAATTTCAAGATTGATATTCATGGGGAGAATCAGTCACTAAAGGAGGATATTGAAAAGTGAGTAATCAGTAATAGTTGACATATCAGTACTGTTCATAATATTTACAGGTTATTTTCAATAGCTTGTGGTATTGTGAGACGCATAGCAGGGGAATAAATAACAATACTGCATGATGTAAGACAGTAAGACCATGCATTACCTCATTATCATATGTGCAGCAGCATCAGCAAAAAATCACAAAACTGACCTCAAGAAAGTGGATGATTGAGAGAAATTAGACGGCCAAAACCTGCCAAAAATTTTGACCATACCCATTATTTTTGTGGAATATGCAAATTTTGATGTGAGGATTACTGTTGCAATTTGATTTGCCAAATTTGAATAGATCTTAGCTGGCAAATATTGAATATTCTGACATTTCTGGCAAAGTATCTAAATGAATCCTTACATTAAAGTTGTAATAAATTATGAATGCATGCATAACTAAAATGTAATGGCCCAAAACTGCTGCCATAGATGTCATCTCGCTGACTCAAGAATTCTACTTTTATGAAAAGTCAAGCACAAGTTTTATGACAATTTTACAGCAAGTGTCAGAAGTATTGGGGCAGCCAATATAATAAACCAACCACAAAATTCACCATTTCTCATATGTGTAGATGCTCAGATTTTACAGTTACAGTATTTATCAACTTTGTGACACTTATTGATATTGTTGACTGATGTGTTCATGTATATTTCTAGGTTTTCCAATTGTTGTAGTCTAGCTGGTCTGCTTCAGCATAGTGACATATCGGAGACGCAGTTATCACCGGATACACCAATAGACACATCCCTTGTTGAAATATCTCGTAAACCACATAAAGAAAAGTCCCTGGGTAAATTGAGCATAGTTGTAACACCGGATAAAGTCACCTTTGATTGCACAGGTAGGAAGTGATACAGATTGTCACTGTATTATTCCTCATAGGACTAAGTACATGTATTATGTGTAATTAACCAAGACTATGTAATACATTTCAGAATGTAACATATTCTGTCGTGACTGGGCACAGGCTTTGTGTAATGGAGATGACCATAACCCTGTATATCTGAGGCAAATCATTGAAAACTACAAACTGAAAGCCATCCAAGATATGAACACATTACAGAGGTTAATAAGACAGGCAGAAAATGATCATTATGCTTTATATAGGTAAGTTTTTTAATCTCCTTTGGAACAATAATAATTTTGGTTTGGTTCATTTGTGCATGTGTCAGTTCATCATTCAATGGAGTTCTCAGACATGCTTTGATCAATATCATTCAAACTTAACACAAAGACATGTATAATAACTTACATAGGCACACTGATTTTGTTGATCAAATATGGCTCATTGGTGGTCATAGGTGCATGTAATTTGTTTCAAACTGGTAGAAGTTTTGTTTTTATTTTTGTCCATGCCAATTACTCACTAATATACCACCTGATTTATTTGAAAGTTCGTACACAAGTAACACTGTAGATTGTGTTTGTTTTGTGATTTGTTTAAATTGGTTAACAATAAATTTTTAGCTCCGCTGTCGACTTTGTCGAGCGGAGCTTATCATATGAGTGATTGTCCGTCGTCGTCCGTCGTCCGTGTCAATGTTTTACTTTTTCGACTTCTTCTTGAAAACTACAAGCCTAAATGCTTTGATACTTGGTGTATATGTACCTTGGGTAGACCTCTCTTAGGTTTGTTCATTTCATGTTGATATCTTTAATTCTCTAATTTTGGTGAATATTTTTGTCATTTTTGGTAAAAACTGATATTTTCGACTTCTTGTTAAAAACCGCAAGTGCAATTGCTTTGATATTACATTTATAGGTACTACATGTGGACCTCTCTCAGATTTGTTAATTTTGTAATGATATCTTTAATTCTTTAATTTTGGTGAATATTTTTGTCATTTTTGGTAAAAACTGATATTTTCGACTTCTTGTTAAAAACCGCAAGTCCAATTGCTTTGATACTACATTTATAGGTACTACATGTGGACCTCTCTCAGATTTGTTCATTTCGTGATGATATCTTCAATTCTCTCATTTTGGTGAATATTTTTGTCATTTTTGGTAAAAACTGATATTTTCGACTTCTTGTTAAAAACCGCAAGTGCAATTGCTTTGATATTACATATATAGGTACTACATGTGGACCTCTCTCAGATTTGTTCATTTTGTAATGATATCTTTAATTCTCTAATTTTGGTGAATATTCTTGTCATTTTTGGTAAAAACTGATATTTTCGACTTCTTGTTAAAAACCGCAAGTGCAAATGCTTTGATATTACATATATAGGTACTACATGTGGACCTCTCTCAGATTTGTTAATTTTGTAATGATATCTTTAATTCTTTAATTTTGGTGAATATTTTTGTCATTTTTGGTAAAAACTGATATTTTCGACTTCTTGTTAAAAACCGCAAGTCCAATTGCTTTGATACTACATATATAGGTACTACATGTGGACCTCTCTCAGATTTGTTCATTTCGTGATGATATCTTCAATTCTCTAATTTTGGTGAATATTTTTGTCATTTTTGGTAAAAACTGATATTTTCGACTTCTTGTTAAAAACCGCAAGTGCAATTGCTTTGATATTACATATATAGGTACTACATGTGGACCTCTCTCAGATTTGTTCATTTTGTAATGATATCTTTAATTCTCTAATTTTGGTGAATATTTTTGTCATTTTTGGTAAAAACTGATATTTTCGACTTCTTGTTAAAAACTGCAAGTGCAAATGCTTTGATATTACATATATAGGTACTACATGTGGACCTCTCTCAGATTTGTTCATTTTGTAATGATATCTTCAATTCTCTCATTTTGGTGAATATTTTTGTCATTTTTGGTAAAAACTGATATTTTCGACTTCTTGTTAAAAACCGCAAGTGCAATTGCTTTGATATTACATATATAGGTACTACATGTGGACCTCTCTCAGATTTGTTCATTTTGTAATGATATCTTTAATTCTCTAATTTTGGTGAATATTCTTGTCATTTTTGGTAAAAACTGATATTTTCGACTTCTTGTTAAAAACCGCAAGTGCAATTGCTTTGATACTACATATATAGGTACTACATGTGGACCTCTCTCAGATTTGTTTATTTCGTGATGATATCTTCAATTCTCTAATTTTGGTGAATATTTTTGTCATTTTTGGTAAAAAGTGATATTTTTGACTTCTTGTTAAAAACCGCAAGTCCGATTGCTTTGATATTACATATATAGGTACTACATGTGGACCTCTCTCAGATTTGTTCATTTTGTGATGATATCTTCAATTCTCTAATTTTGGTGAATATTTTTGTAATTTTTGGTAAAAAGTGATATTTTCGACTTCTTGTTAAAAACTGTAAGTCCGATTGCTTTGATACTATTCATATTGTTCATTTTCTAATGATGTCTTAAGTTCTTTAATTGAAATGTGCATTGCTAACAGCGGAGCTATCTCAGCCGATAGGCTGCTTGTTTAAAATCCAAAAATTTATGCATTCCTGAAAGATGGACAGTGTGAATTTTTATATCATGATCATGCATAGTGTGTTACATGTGCATGGAGTTACATGGAGTCGTTTAGTAGACCTGTATATCTACATCTGATTTGTACTGAATATTGAGATTGAATACCAGGGGCTATGCAATTTTAATGCTTATTCTTTAAATATTGTTAAAAAAATATTAAAAATTTAATTTGATAATAACTAATTTCTCCATCAGTTTGAATGGCCACTTATTTCCAAATATGCATTGTCAGATGCTCAGTGGGTACAAAACATGAAAACATGTCCTGAAATCGCTTAAATATTCAACGTTGTTATTTCTTAGATCTTTCATGTTTTTAAAACACTGCGGCAATGGAGATATTTTATTAGAGACTGCCAAGATAGAAGACCATATCATGACGTCATACGATGCACAGAATGTACTCAAAGCTTTAGAAGAATTCATAGAGGAAAGTGGTGGATTCACGGAAAATAAAAATACCTAACTCGGCATTATAATGAAGAAGAACAAATTGGAAAAGGTGAAAGTGGAGCATGTCAGCGATATCCATATATAGGACTACAAGATGAAATTGATGGAATTACTGAAGATGAACATACCGATATACTCACCTATGTATGCGGTGTACTAAAAAGATTTTATAGGTGAAATGTTGGGCAGTTGAGACTTAGGTTAGAAGTATTAACCTTTCTATTACTCAAGCTAGAAGACAGTAAACCCAAATTGTTTGTCAGTGGAGGTAGTGAGTTGGGAGGAGAGGTTGATATTGTAGGTGGGGTTGGTGTAAGAAGTGGTGTAATGTAGGTGGAGGAGAAACAATGCTTAAGTATACATTGGTTACTTATTCAAATCATTCTAGTAACTATATTTCAAAATTAATTTCTTGTAATGAATCAGATTTTATTGTATTACTGAATCATCATTACCACTGATATAGCCTTGTTTGACACAATTTATATCGGCACAGTAATTGTGCAGTACGTGTTTTTGAACTAATAAACAATGTATGTTACGCATGTTGTATACATTTCATGGTACTCCATGACGCAATGCTGAGACTGTGTCACTTCAATTGTCTTCTGCTCACAAGACAGGATACATATTGTAACAGTGCACATTATCTCCATCTATTTTGACACAACTTGTGTCATATATCATACAATAGTGGAAATATTTTACACCCGTAATTTGAATGTCCCAAGCACGAGTTCATAGACGTGGGCACTATATAAAAGTATTTATATGACTCTTTGTAGCTCCAATGATATAATAAACTACCAGTCAAGTCTGATGGACACTAGGAAAGTGTGCTCAGCTTACTCATACCATTCATAATACCATGGATGTAAGACAGATTACGTCCATGATAATACTATATTAGATATAAGTAAACATGCTTAACGCATTGATATTTTTCCCCTTCATGTTTGCTATCTAGGGAGGCCTTCAGCATGTGATGTTATCATTCCCTGATTTATCAGCTCCTAACTTTTTCAGATTTAAATGTTTAGATGTGATTCTGGTAGTTCAGAATTAAATCATGTTGACAATTTTGATCACCTATCTTTAAAGAGATTTCAGTTAATTGTTGAAATCCATGTTCTATGTAAATAGGATTTAATGAGTTATTTATAAAATTGTACATTACTATGTATACTATCGAGAGAAAGCTGTTGGTGTATTACTCACTTATTGGACAGCGTTATTTAAATAAAGGTGAATTGGAAATAAAAACAAAGCTATCATGTGATGAATTGTATGAAGAGGAGCAATGAAGTAATAACACAGGTGTCAATATCAAAGAGATAGAGTTGATGAGAAAATATACAAAGGTAATGTTTTATAAAGATCAAACAATTACCATTCAGAATTTACCTCATTTCTGCTAACTAGTACAGATTACATATACCCATAATGCAACAATTATATTTTTCATAATCTGGGAGGGAGATGGCATTCCAGGGGTGCAAAAATATAATCGATTGGTATTAGTTTCCAAGGTAAACCCCCTGCTCACATTAATGCATCAGTATACATGTATTAGATTTGATATGCCTCCAAAGCTTTCTTTGATTTCCATCACTTGAACAAGGACATCATCAAGAGTTTTGTGGACTTTAAGACATCAATAGTCACGCCAGTTTTTACTGAATAATCACCTTCCAATTCACTCTCAGTCAATTAACAAAACACACAGTTAAATAGAGTAGTTTTATTTCTCTTTCATTGTGAAGTTTTTACAGTCTTTTTATCCCTCTACTGTAAAGCAATAATTTTTAAATACAAGATAATGCTGATTTATTATATTAAAATATATACATACTGAAAATAACGATATTATACAATGAAAAACGCACACAACATGCACTGATTACAGAGATCAAACCGAGTAATAGGTTGATAAATTGTACAATGCTGGATTCAATCAAATCAATATGGTAAATCTAATCAAGTTTGTATATTAAAATTCTGTAGATTTATAAACCATTTTTTTGATAGCAGCTCGTCTCCAACTGGTTATTTTCGACAACACATCAGCAGATGCGCATTTGCCACAGAAGTTAAAGAGTATAAATATAGACACGTACAGCGAGGTCAATCTGACATGTGCTACGTAACAAATACATATCTTCTGTTAATAATATGCACTGGTGTCTAGCTACCATTGTAGGATTGAACACAAAAAACAATGAGCAGCTGAACTCATAAGGTTGCTATGAAAAATATCACGACTAATGTTCAATACTGATCAAAAGTAGTTTGTTGTTTGAGAATTGTTAGTAAACTTGTGAGATGTTTACATAGTCATATTGAGGAGAGCATATGAACTTTATCAAAATTATTTAGTTAAAAATATATTATTTTTAATACTGTCAGAAGGTAAAGCAGGTATTACATGAAGTATTATAGTGAGATCAGATACTACGACAAGCTGAAAGATAACAGTTGTTTGATGTGTTTCATGTGAATGGTGGTACAATTCAGTAATTCAATATCATTGTTTTTAATTATTCTTTCCACAATTTATTTGTCAATGTTAGAAAAGTTGAAAGATATATCCTCAGTTAATTTGTAATAGATTTAGAATTTGAACAATTTGATGAAGACTTATCCACCCACTCTGTCAATTTTACAATGCTACCATATTTTTACCAGTAATTAACACTTTGTATGCCACAAGTGTTTTGGCCCAATTTTGATACAACATTTTGCTTTTTTCTAGAATTTCTTTGTTAATTTTAGACTTAATTTGCATACATGTTTTGATCAATATGGAAATAATTATGCATTTAATTTAGTGAATGTTAACAAAAGTTAACTTTGGCACAGAATGGGTTAAATTATATGCCTGGTCTATGAGATCGCAGATTACCATCCAAAGTAATTTCACAACACCTGTTGATATTTGGAAAATTATTTATAGGGGCCAGTAGTACCGGTGTATGTAATAATTTGGTGGTGGTAATTCTCCAATGATTATCTTGGGGAGAAAAACAAGCAGCCTATCGGCTGAGATAGCTCCGCTGTTAGCAATGCACATTTCAATTAAAGAACTGAAGACATCATTAGAAAATGAACAATATGAATAGTATCAAAGCAATCGGACTTACAGTTTTTAACAAGAAGTCAAAAATATCACTTTTTACCAAAAATTACAAAAATATTCACCAAAATAAATTAATTAGAGAATTGAAGACATCATCACAAAACGAACAAATCTGAGAGAGGTCCACATGTAGTACCTATATATGTAATATCAAAGCAATCGGACTTACAGTTTTCAACAAGAAGTCGAAAATATCACTTTTTACCAAAAATGACAAAAATATTCACCAAAATTAGAGAATTGAAGATATCATTACAAAATGAACAAATCTGAGAGAGGTCCACATGTAGTACCTATATATGTAATATCAAAGCATTTGCACTTGCGGTTTTTTACAAGAAGTCGAAAATATCAGTTTTTACCAAAAATGACAAAAATATTCACCAAAATTAGAGAATTAAAGATATCATTACAAAATGAACAAATCTGAGAGAGGTCCACATGTAGTACCTATATATGTAATATCAAAGCAATTGCACTTGTGGTTTTTAACAAGAAGTCGAAAATATCAGTTTTTACCAAAAATGACAAAAATATTCACCAAAATTAGAGAATTAAAGATATCATTACAAAATGAACAAATCTGAGAGAGGTCCACATGTAGTACCTATATATGTAATATCAAAGCAATTGCACTTGCGGTTTTTAACAAGAAGTCGAAAATATCAGTTTTTACCAAAAATGACAAAAATATTCACCAAAATTAGAGAATTGAAGATATCATCACGAAATGAACAAATCTGAGAGAGGTCCACATGTAGTACCTATATATGTAATATCAAAGCAATTGCACTTGCGGTTTTTAACAAGAAGTCGAAAATATCAGTTTTTACCAAAAATGACAAAAATATTCACCAAAATTAGAGAATTAAAGATATCAACATGAAATGAACAAACCTAAGAGAGGTCTACCCAAGGTACATATACACCAAGTATCAAAGCATTTAGGCTTGTAGTTTTCAAGAAGAAGTCGAAAAAGTAAAACATTGACACGGACGACGACGACGGACGACGACGACGGACAATCACTCATATGATAAGCTCCGCTCGACAAAGTCGACAGCGGAGCTAAAAAAGTGCCATATCTTTTTAACACAAGTTTGGCCAAATTGTTGAGTAGCAAGTTGTATATTTTTGTCCCCAACCAAATTATTGCATATCAAATTTATATACTGGCTTATATAAACATCATCAACTGAACAGATTTTCTGTAATTATTATAGTTGAAACATTGTTCATTTCATTTGAATATAATATGATTAAATCTTTGACATGTCATAAAACCGACAGTCTGGTGGATATGATGAAAATTTCTCTACAAATAGCTATAACTTGTTACATGTAACTTATTTACATTATAAGTATTTATAAAATGTGTACTTTTATTTGAGAACCCAATGAAATATTTACTGTACATCTTGATGTTACAAAACCGTTAGCCAGAATATGCATGTATTCAGAGTTCATAGGTCATAGGTCATATCCTCAAACATCAAGTTGACTACATGATTCTGTTGTCAGGATGAACTTTAAAAAAATTATCCATGAAAAAAGATAGAATAGCTATTGTTAAAATGTGATAAGTTGTTTGTAAATTGTAATACTGAATTTAAACAGTCTTGGGTGTACCGTATCAAGTGCTAAACACATTGCCATAGCAACATATTGCACACAAATTTTTAGTGATAACCACACCTAATTTTTAAGTTTTTCTCACGTTTTTTTTCTCGCATTTTTCTCATACATTCACTTTCAAAAATAATATGTTCATACATGTTCCCAAACCAGTATGTAAAAAATACAGTGTACATGGTTTTAGAAAATTTGAAATCGCTTTCAGAATAGTATTGATTTTCATAAAAAGCTTTGTAAAACAAACTGTAAAGCAAACTTGTTCAGACAGATAATTAAGTACCCTAAAATCTGTCTTACAAGCATTCTTTTGAATTGAGAAGCAACAATTCACTATTTGTCATATGTTTAGATGCTCTAATAGAAGCCTCATTCCCTCCGTTGCATTGTACCATTTACTAGAAGACCAAGTTTCTAATACAGATTTTACATATGTCAACAAATAACTTGAATCATCTTTTCTTAAACTCCCTGGGGAATGAAAACCACATATGTGTCCCACACACAATCTGAGCAGTGTTACATGTGGATTTGTGATAGTTTCAATGGAGACAGACAGTATGAATACTAGTAGCGATGACACACAATCTGAGCAGTGTTACATGTGGATTTGTGATAGTTTCAATGGAGACAGACAGTATGAATACTAGTAGCGATGACACACAATCTGAGCAGTGTTACATGTGGATTTGTGATAGTTTCAATGGAGACAGACAGTATGAATACTAGTAGCGATGACACACAATCTGAGCAGTGTTAAATGTGGATTTGTGATAGTTTCAATGGAGACAGACAGTATGAATACTAGTAGCGATGACACACAATCTGAGCAGTGTTACATGTGGATTTGTGATAGTTTCAATGGAGACAGACAGTATGAATACTAGTAGCGATGACACACAATCTGAGCAGTGTTACATGTGGATTTGTGATAGTTTCAATGGAGACAGACAGTATGAATACTAGTAGCGATGACACACAATCTGAGCAGTGTTACATGTGGATTTGTGATAGTTTCAATGGAGACAGACAGTATGAATACTAGTAGCGATGACACACAATCTGAGCAGTGTTACATGTGGATTTGTGATAGTTTCAATGGAGACAGACAGTATGAATACTAGTAGCGATGACACACAATCTGAGCAGTGTTACATGTGGATTTGTGATAGTTTCAATGGAGACAGACAGTATGAATACTAGTAGCGATGACACACAAAATATTCAAACCTATACACAATAGTCATCATTGCTATGAAGTACATTGTCATATTAAAATCACATCATATGTTATATAAACAAAATGCAATCGTATCAGGAATGTTCACACATTTGTATGTGTTTTTTTTAAGGATTACAAATTTGGTTTAAAAACATGGTAAAAATAAAGGACACTTCTAAAAGCAGGATCTTAAACTCATTGCATGTCCTTCTAGTCAAGTACACTACAGGTACTCTGAGATCTGTTTCATAATTTCATAATAAGTCACAAGTCTCTATACCATGCCACTGCCCACTACAAAGAGGCAGTAAATTGGAGCACCCATGGTCTGAGAATCCATACCACTAACTCTATCACTGCCATACCTTCCATATTAAATTCTCACAAATATGATTACCAGTGGTAATTTTAAATTGTTGCAAATTGTGTCTATACAATCTTTGATTAAAAACAGAAAAAGAAACAAGAAATTGGAAAATGTGTGTCATACTAAATAGCTTTGGTACATAAATAAAATGAAATCTGTAAGCCTTTTATCAATAATTTCATTTTACTAAAATTAAACAAACATCATTAAAAAGATACTACTCTGGTAGTACTGGTAAATAGACAATGGAAGCCATCATGATCATTCAGTCATCTCAAAATTGTGAAATATCCAGAGCTAAAAAATATTTTAATATTTCTCACAATGCAAAGGTGGGTTTTTTTGTAAGAATAACTAAATTCAGTAATCATCCACTTCCTATACCTTCTCACACCAACAACCATTTCTAGTTGTATCATCTAGTTTACTCATGTCAATGTTCTTCATTGAATGCTTCTTATAAACGTCGGTTTATTCGTTCGTTTCTTGGAACGGTGAATCCTGATACAGAGAGCGATGTTTTCTGGGCATATGCGGGAATAGATGGTTGCTGCTTCTTTGATGGTCGGTGTGATCCCTGGGGGGTACTGCTGGCTGACGAGTCAGAATTCAAGTTGCCAGTAGGTCCTGACAATAACAAACATATTTGACTGATTAATTAAATGTGTTTTTGAATACATTGATATTCTTGCTCATTTCTGTTTATGCAAATAAACTTTTCAAAGTATCCTCTGTGTTCTGTAATGCTTTCGGTGAGAAATGTGTTTGGCTGGAATATTGTCACAGTGATAATTACTTGAAGTATTCGATGGTCTGACTTTGTTCAAATTGAGGCAAACAGGTACCTACAGCAATATTCAATGATTTTCAGCCTGTCTGAATGCTGGCGATAGTTCACTTTCAATTGAGTGTTTAAACGATTTTGAATATGGTTTTCATGTGCTTGGATTACGAAAATACAAATCTGTTTATTGAAGGCCGAGTAATTCGGAAGAGTTAACTACATCATCATATATAATACTCATAAGAACCCAATGATTGATGAGAACAGATTAATGCATTCTGAGTGAATAATTAACAAAAGGCCAACATTGAATGTTATATTCAATATTATACGCATTTTCTTTGCCTTTACATGTATTTAAATAAACTGCATGTGATAGAGGGGAGGTAGTATTAGACAGTCTACTCACCTCTGTATTTTTTCTGTATTGTTTGTCCTTTGCCTCTATCCACGCCACTCTGATACACCACAACAGGTGGAGAGTCAACAACATCAAAAGACAATAGATCATTGTCATCTACAAAGAAAATAATACAATTAACAGTAAGTTTTATTATATTGTCCATCGTACATGATGACAATTGATCACTGAGTATTTCATGAAATATTTACCTGACTGGAGAGCAGGTGGGTATTTTATATGCGACTTCTTTCCTTTCTTACCAGTTTTCATTTGAACATTGCTTTTCTTAGAATACTGTGATTGAAAAAAAGGATGATATGACACATGATCCAAGTAACACAAACTACCAATCAGTATAAGTTGGCCTTCAAGACCAAGGATTATAACCATCTAAGCTAAGATTCTTATGGAAATGGAGCAAAAATTGTCAACACTTGTATGTATGATTGCAGGTAGCAAAAGAATAATATTAGCATGGGACAACCAACTATTTACAAAGTAACCTTTTCACTATTGTTCATATTCTGCAGACGATTGGGACAAAAATAGCCAAATCTTTGAGTAAAAACTAAAAATTTACTCAAATCAAAAAAATTGTTGTCTCCAAAATTAGGGTTCATTTCCAAAAATGTTAAAGAATGTAAGATAAATGTGCAGACAAATTTGGCCAAGAAAGTCTGGTGTTAAAAAGGTTCAACCAGCCTCACTAACAGTAATTTCAAGCCTTCTACATTGAACAATAAATGCAATGCATACCTGAACTTCAAATGACTCGTATTTTCCACGTCTTCTCATGTCAAATTGTCTTGATGGATTCTTCTTAGGTCTGTATTTAGGTCTACTATTGAGACTCAATGAATCACTCATTACTCCTTTCCTATCAGATGCATCAGTTGACAAATTATCATCACTCAATGTTTGTCTCATCGATCCTGGTGGAGGCGTGAAATGTCCCAATAACTTATTGTGTTTGGCCAGTCTGCTTGGTGATAGATATTCAACGTCCGTTTCACTTACTTCATGAACAGAATTTAAAGACATTACTGCCTTGTCTTGTAAATTCAACCTATCAAAGTTAGGTTTGGAATAGACCTGTTTGCTCTTTCTCTTGGCAGCAATGGCCGAAATGTTTTTTGTTTTCAATGCCATTTGCTTCAGTTGCTTAGGTGTTGCAGCAGGATTGGCATTGGGATTCTTGTTTTTGCCTAGCGCAGATGAGAATTGTAGATCAGTTGGTGAGTTTGTCTGGCTGTTATGTGGACTCAGTTGTGTTAGAAACGTCTCTGATGGAACAGATTTACTCTGTTTTGGTATCAACGATGCTTGTTGCTTTTCACGCAGCTGTCGGGAACGTGGACTCTGTTTGAACAATCTTGTTGGCTCATTGTCCTTTGGGCTGAAAAAAAAAGAAACAAAAACAATTACATTGGCTACAACAGTAGATGCATATACTGGAGAGGTTTTACAGTGGATGCTGTACACATATACTGGAGAGGTTTTACAGTGGATCTAACACATATACATTGTGTAACTCTAATCATGAATTCTATACAATCTATTTGTTTTATTAGTAATGTGCTTTATGTAAATGACAAAGGTGTGTCTAAAGTTGGTTTTTCAATGACCCAGTATACAAATATTTTTTGGTTTGAGTGTGCTTCTATTGTAGATGTGTTACAGAGAAAAACTGAAGCGGACACGTCATGTAAACTAGAACTCAATCTCATTTATTCTTCAACAACATACATACAGATGTTAACTCAAGAACAACTGAAATGCAACTGCTCAAAACGAGCGCAAAAACATACAATGTTGCCATATATCACATCGAGTAACAATTTTTAGGGTGGGAGGCGTTCTCATTGCCCGATTATGAATATGGTGTTTACTCTGACGTTCAAAACAAATATTTGCCAAATAAAAAAATGAAATACGAAAAAAATGAAATCCGAAGAAAACATGATTATGAATAAAGATCAATAAATCAAATGAATTTCCCCACAAATACTGTACCAGTAGAATCAAAAATCAGACATCAAACTGTATAGATACCATTACATACCTGTCACTTTCCTGAGATCTTCTGGGTAACAGTTTTTTACTTGGTGGTGTCTCATCTTTGTCTTCACTTCTACTGTCATCATTGTCTAACTGATACTGGGAATGAAGAACTGCCATGTCCTGAGTACGGACCAACAATTTGACTTTAACATAGTATACTGTTTTATTATGAATGACAGTGAGTCTGTAGGGAGTCTGTAGTTTGTTGTAGTATGTAATATATTATTAAGAATGACAATGATGCTAGGGAGTCTGTACTTTGTTGTAGTATGTAATATATTATTAAAAATGACAATGATGCTAGGGAGTCTGTAGTTTGTTGTAGTATGTAATATATTATTAAGAATGACAATGATGCTAGGAAGTCTGTAGTTTGTTGTAGTATGTAATATATTATTAAAAATGACAATGATGCTAGGGAGTCTGTAGTTTGTTGTAGTATGTAATATATTATTAAGAATGACAATGATGCTAGGGAGTCTGTAGTTTGTTGTATATAATATATTAAGAATGACAATGATGCTAGGGAGTCTGTACTTTGTTGTAGTGTGTAATATATTAAGAATGACAATGATGCTAGGGAGTCTGTAGTTTGTTGTATATAATATATTAAGAATGACAATGATGCTAGGGAGTCTGTAGTTTGTTGTAGTGTGTAATATATTAAGAATGACAATGATGCTAGGGAGTCTGTAGTTTGTTGTAGTGTGTAATATATTATTAAGAATGACAATGGTGCTAGGGAGTCTAGTTTGTTGTATGTAATATATTAAGAATGACAATGATGCTAGGGAGTCTGTAGTTTGTTGTAGTGTGTAATATATTAAGAATGACAATGATGCTAGGGAGTCTGTAGTTTGTTGTAGTGTGTAATATATTAAGAATGACAATGGTGCTAGGGAGTCTGTAGTTTGTTGTAGTATGTAATATATTAAGAATGACAATGATGCTAGGGAGTATGTAGTTTGTTGTAGTGTGTAATATATTAAGAATGACAATGGTGCTAGGGAGTCTGTAGTTTGTTGTAGTATGTAATATATTAAGAATGACAATGATGCTAGGGAGTCCATAGTTTGTTGTAGTATGTAATGTATTAAGAATGACAATGATGCTAGGGAGTCTGTAGTTTGTAGTAGTGTGTAATATATTAAGAATGACAATGGTGCTAGGGAGTCTGTAGTTTGTTGTAGTATGTAATATATTAAGAATGACAATGATGCTAGGGAGTCTGTAGTTTGTTGTAGTATGTAATATATTAAGAATGACAATGATGCTAGGGAGTCTGTAGTTTGTAGTAGTGTGTAATATATTAAGAATGACAATGGTGCTAGGGAGTCTGTAGTTTGTTGTAGTATGTAATATATTAAGAATGACAATGGTGCTAGGGAGTCTGTAGTTTGTTGTAGTATGTAATATATTAAGAATGACAATGATGCTAGGAAGTCTGTAGTTTGTTGTAGTGTGTAATATATTAAGAATGACAATGATGCTAGGGAGTCTGTAGTTTTTTGGTAGTATGGGGCAGTCTGGAATAAAGCTTGGACGTGGCCACACGTGTTGTGCAGGTGTCTCTGTCTTTATTGGCTCACAAACATTACACTGTTAATGGTTTAAATGGATAAATCTGTTTCTTGGTAAAATATAAACTCAACACCGCACCCATAACAATATTTCACTGAATGTGCTAAATTACCTTTTGAAGCACCATCATTTTTATAGTCAAAAATTGGTGTACCATTTTGTCTCTTTATCTATATTTATTTGGCTAAATTTGAACCAAATGGACATAATTTCTATTGGCTACAAGTTGTGATCAATATTTTAGTAAAATTGTAAAAACAATTATGAAGGTTTAAAATTTGCAATGTTGAACAAATTTGGACTCAAAAGGTTATTGCCAGGTTTGCTGTACCCAATGCTATAGATCATTTAACAATACTGTAAAACCATTTATTTTCACTGGTGTTTAATTAATTTTAATATTTTAAGAGTATATTCATTTGCCAGGAAAACAACAAGTTCTATTGTTATTTACATTTTTCAGCTTTTATTTATCAGTGAAAATAGCAAAAATTAAAACCTAGTGAATAATTAATGCATTTACAGTACATTGTATGTAACATTCAACAATTTAATTTTTATTTTAGTTCATATTTCCCAGATTACAAAAGACCGTAAACTAATATATTTTCACTGCTATGTTTTTTTTATGATTTGATTTTGGACATTTGTAAGCAACTGTCACATATTGTGTCCTAAATACACAAAACAAAATTGTTGGGGTTTTTCCCCAACTCACGGAATATCTCTCGTGATTTAATTCTAGAATAAAAAGAAACCTGGATACATAAGAATAATTACATACCTGTGATGCCGTCATTGTCTGGGATGCATATCTCGATAAATTCCCTTCATCCATCATTAACTGATACTGTTCATACAATTCGTCTAAATCATCCGTACATACCACGTGATTCTCATCAATTAACGAGCGTTGTTGTTGTATGAGTTCATCACATAGTCCTCGATATTGCTCATATCGTGCAATTGTCAGATCTTTTTGTCTTAGTAGATTTTCCCGGATCAATGCAGTAGACTGAATCTCTGTGTTCTCAATTTCTAATTCGTGTACTTTACACAGTAGACTCAGTATCTCCCGCTGTTCCTCACTATTAATCCGATTTGGGAGAATCTTCAAAATAAACAATATTACTTATTTATAATTATCTTAGTTTCAATATTGTTTAGACATCCAATCAGTAGAAATCCTTTATTGTTTTTTTTGATAAATTAGTGCAAGGATTAGTGTTGTTTTTTTGTTTTTAACACAATTGCCAGAGATGTTCTCCCTAGCAGAATGATTACTGTAAAAGGGTTAATTATTTACTGGGTTTTAATTTTGCTTATTTCGCTGACTGGAAAATGAGCTAAATTAAATCCCAGTGAATATGTTAAATTGAGCACATTAGAACACATTATCTAATTTATATCAAATTTATAAAACCGTGAATTTATAACCCACTTAATTTGCTCAAAATCCTAATTCAGTGTAATTTAAACCTAGTGAAAATTAGTCATTTTACAGTTGTTCTCCGGTACTTTTAGCAGCGAATATATAGCCGTACATTATTCATTCAATGAAAAAAAAAAAAAAAAAATGTGTCTGGATTTACCTAGGCAGGCTACTGTATATATACAAGTAATTCAAAGGCTGTGCATATTTTTATTTTTGTCATTAAACAAATACTGTATTTGCTTAATTGGAAGCACAGATAAACCTAAAATTACATTTATTGTATACTAAATCATTAATATACAACTTATTTTAACCAGAAAAACACTTCTGTGACATATGTGAGTGCATGTAGTAATGTACTATTAGAACAAAGATGCTACAGATAAAAATGTTTGCAGCCAGTAAATACATTTTAATTTTACAGTAATCATACCTTATTCTTTTTATTGAGACCAGTCAGTTGTGTTTTTAAGTGAATATTAATTATGATGTCAACAACTATTGTTCCCCTGACTCAATTCAAGTCAGTGACTTTGGCCAAGAAGGAGTCTCATCAATGATGAATCTTCCTGAATGACTTACTGTTGTGCTCACAAAGTACAATAAAATATTATATGCTATGTAAAATTCAAAGAAACATACCTCTTCCAGTTTAGAAGCACTTCCTTTTATAACTCCTAATTTCTTTTCCAAATCAGATTTCAATTCAGCGGTTTTCTTCTGCTCAGCGAGTAATGAAGTGATTTCATCTCTGGCTTCAATTACTTCACCTGGTTCTGGTGATTGACTACTAGATTCTACATCCTTCTCAAGATCTTTTTCTGTAAGTGTATTATGTAAATAACAAATAAACATTGTGATGACAACAAATACTATATTCAGCTCAATTTCACAAGAGACAACTTTTTGTAAGATTCTCAAGTCAGTGGAAACAGTTACAGTACAATGCATAGAAGCATTTTTACAGACAAGGAGGAAGGATAGCAAAATATACAAAGTTAACTAATAAAATGTATTCTTTCACAAACCAGTAAATTTCAAACCTAGTGAAAATAATTGCCACATCAAATCCATTAAAATTAACCCCAGTATTTCTCCTACCTTGTACTAGTACATCATCATTTATGTAGTATTTACCTTGTACTAGTACATCATAATTTATGTAGTATTTACCTGATTCTCTGTTGTCTAGACTTTCTTTAGATGCATTACTTTTCTTAGAAGCTCTTCTGACTTTCTCTTGTTCCCATCTAAAGAAAAGATTCAATCATTACATCATCATACATAGCAATAACTTTTGTGAGTTTTCTCCAGCAAACTATCCAAACATGGTGACAAATTTGCATAATACTGTCTAATTTACATATTTATTTTGTGGCAATCAAAATAATAAATATGTCAATAATCTCTAGTTTCATATAAGTTCAAGTACAGAATTCTTGTGACCAAACATGGCAAAACGGCCTTGCATTCTCAAAAAGGCTTGGCACACCACTGGGGCTAGGTCAAGCCAGGTCTACAATCTAATTGAATGATATGTACAATGATACAAACTGCATCGTATCAGTACATTGTTATAACATTAAAAATACTAGGTACAATATTGTAATCATGGGGCTAAAAAATAGATTTGTTAGCTCTATGGTATAATCAAATAAGAATTCTGTTTATATATTGATCAATAAGACTAAGAATATGCACCTGAATTATAGCACCTAATTTTGACTGAAAAATAAACTACTAATATGTATCAAAGTAATAGAATTCTCAAAGATGGATCGGAACAGGAAGACAAAAGATTTTTTCTTTAGCATGGGGGGGTGGGGGTGTCAGTGTGAGGGAAAAAGAGGTGTTAATTCGAAAATACATTGTTCATTTTTGTTTACGATTGGTCCTGGCAACGTTTGGGGGATTGTGACGTAGCTTCGTCTTTGAGAACATAGTACTCACTCAGCAATGGTTAGTAAATGTTTACTGGTATCCATAGCGATCTCCATGTTTGTATTTTCCAGTTCCATTAAACTGCGCCTAATTTCCATTTGTTCCTGGAAATTGGACACAAGTTGTTGTCTGAGTTTGTCCATTTCTTTACGATCCTGAAAAGCTGTTGTCCTTTCCACTTCGGCTGCAAAGTGAATACATCCAATCAGTAAACAGGAAGTCAGACACATGGTGTTATGTTCCCTTGTTTATCATGGATAAAGAATATACTTCCAAAGAAGACAACTCAACCAATGAATGGATGTATATGTGTACAAGTGCTCATTTGCATGTGGTACTGATGAAGCCCAAAAAAATATAGTTGCTCTATACTTGATTGGTCTGGACGTAGCTCTTACTTTATAATACTTCATTTTAGCTGGAATTAATTTCGCTGAAAAGACATTTAGGATGTTTTGTATGAAGTTTATTTTCACTGCTTCATGTCCTCAGCCAAAATAGAAATAAATTCCAATTGAAAATAAAGTATGTTATGTGAGATATTAAAAATTTAGTTCCATAGAAAACATAATTTTGCCCCTTTTTGGTAGATTTAAGGCACTCAAAATTTTATAATACAAAATTGAGTTTGTTTATCAACAACATTTGAAAAAGTGTTATAGGCTTGAGGAGTATAGAGGACTTTGCACAGAATTGTCTTTTATGTTTTTTTTATTCGGTTCAATAAAGCCAATTTTGTGCTGAGGCTATTTTGCCGAAAATAAGTTTAGAAAATTTTCAAGTACAAGAATGAATCCAGTGTCTACACAACAGAAATTATTTTGATAAGTAATTGCTTAAGCAATTGGATAGTTTGATTGACGTCATTGATACACCAACTTTGTGATTGGCTCTAAAAGTTTAACTTCAAGGAAGCAATTGCAAAGTTGATTTCTATTGTGTTTGCATTCCTCATCAATATCAAAATACTTAAATGACCATTACTAATAGTAATTTCTGGTTGTGTTTAGTTATGTCTGGTGGAGACAAGTTTTGTTAGGTTATGTCTTGTTAAGACTCGTTAATCCAACAATATCTATTTACATCTGGTACTGTCTGATAATATCAATTATAGTTAAAAGAAGAGGTTTAAATAGAATTGATAGGAAAGACTTACATTGGATGTCTTTAATGCTGGCTGAACCCTGAGTTCGTGTTGGTTGGATTTCTTGCTCATTTATTTTCTTTTTAAGTCTAGCTATTTCTTTTCTTAAATCGGCTATGATACCAGTATACTGAGCTATGTGAAAGGACACGTTGAAAAAATTGGCTTTCACCTGAAAAATAACAAAAATATGTAACCAGGGAGCCGGTCAAATGTCATTTAATTAAATTGATATTAAAAAAATTTTCAGAAAATAACATCTTTGATTGATTCTAAACTAAAACCAAACAATGAATGGTGCATTACAGTCCGTTGTGAGGCACCATGCACTGGATGTTCCGGTAATCACTATTGTCTGATTTGTTTTCAATGAAATTGAAAATATTTTTTCTTGAAAATGAAATAGACCAAGTAAGTTTTTATAGAAATGGGTAGAGACACTTTCTTTTCATTTAAATGTTGATGTTGTTGTGATTCTATTACCTACTGGTGCTTATCAATCTATCATACTTGCTCTATCAGAAGCACATCTGCTTAGGTACATTACAGTTTTTGCAAGGGAAAATAAGTCATGTTTTAATTATTTTGTATAAAACACATGTAATTTTTGGTTTATATGAGCTTCTATTGCAGATACGTTTTTTTTTAGAGCAAAGATGGTATTGCTTTTATTGTCCTCAAAGGTAATCTTATAAAGAGCAGTTCTGAATCAGTAAAACTGTCTTACGCAGCAAAGACACACATATAAACAGAAAGCTTACCCTAGTTTTGATATTCTTAGCTCTATCAGCATAAAGTAAGGTATTTCTTGACTCTTCAAAGAACATACTAGCAGGACTGATATGAGCTATCATCACTGTGCGGCAGTTACCTCCCAAAGAATCCTGCAATATACAACATGTGATACTGTAGAGACAGTCAGTCACCTTTACTGTGTTTGCCACACAACTACTGTGGCAGTAAAAATCTCCAAACTTATTTGCATATCATTTGCATAAAAACAGAAATTGTAATGGTTAACATGCATATAATCAACCATTGTGAGAGTCAGGATGATGACCGTGGCAACGTCAAAAGACAAATGGGACGGTAAAACCAAGCACAGTGGTGGTATCACACCACTGTTTGTACCCTGAGAAGAACACTGTCTTTAGATAAGATTGGTTCTACCCATGGTATACGTGAACAATGACACATGTTAGTAATGACTAATATCACAATACCAACAATTAATTCTCGTTATTTACCACACCATAGCAAATCTTGAGCGAATTTTAAAGAATGAAAAGTAACAAACTATACTGATTTTTAGTATGGTAATGAGGTGACCTTTGGCCTTACCTTAAGTAATCTTGTAAGTTTGCTATCTCTAAAATTAACATATTTGAAATTTCCGCCTTTCTCAGCCAATGCATTGATACAGTTGCCTAAAGCTAACAAGGATCTGTTTATGTGAGCGCCCTCTATCATCCGTTTTCCACGATTCTGAAATTCAAGAACAAATCAAGTCACCTAATCTAATGATTGAGGCTTTATAAGAAATCCTGAGTACAATATCAATTGTGAACATATTATACTAAGTCTCGCTACTAACATAATGTTAACCACTCACAAGACAAATATTCTCATAATTTGGTAGCAACAAGCACCAGTACAAAGTGTAAAAGTTTGTGCAAATTAAACATTTTATAGTATTAGGTATTTGACCACAACCATTGCATATATTTCTTCAATGTGGCACAGTAAAGGATGGAATACAGAAATGCTACACAGTATAAAAGTCACAGCATGATGCACACTGTATTGTAAAAATACTGTAAACCACTTTAATTTAATTAAGACGATAAAATATTCATACTTTCCACACTGTATTGAGGTATTGTAAACCATTTTTATGTCACGAGAGACTAATTATGATTTCCACGAGTCGAATTTGCAAAATTTTGTAGCAGTGAAAATTTCGCTGGGGTCCTACTACTGCGGGTCAGTGACTTTTTGACAAATCATGAAATTGTAGAAATTTCCTGCATTGAAAATGAAAGCAGTTTGCGGTATAGCTCCTAAAACACAGGGAACTGTAAATAGTACATGCTTTATTTTTAATTCAGATTGTTTATATATTCACCTTTGTTTGTGCGGCTCTTTCAGACCCGGCTAGATCTATCATGAATAATTTACCAACACGAATTTCTTGCGATATATTTCTAACTCTATTACGTTTCTTGACTGTCACTTGTAATACAGCATGTGACCGAGATGATGTCTTATTGGCTGCTGTGGGTTCAGATGTTCTTTCTTTGTTTCCTCTTGTCAATAATCTCATCACCTACATGTAAAACAAAATGTATAAACATCGCTCTCTCTGTCAGATATTGATAATCACTTGATTATGATATATTAGTAAGATGAGGTTAACACTGGCTTCCAAGTTTTATTGAAAAAATAAAAGAATCAAAAAAAAAATATGAAAATAGCAAAACTGAGAAATATTATTAATGGAATCATCGTGAAAAAAAAAAGACTTGTGTTCTTTGTATGTGCCCTTCCTTAGCTTAGCTGCACAGTCTAGGTTTCTAGCTATTCCCGTAACTAGGATCTATTTATGAAATAACCAGATTACGCCAATCAGAAACTACTATATTTTCATAATATAAAGATGATATTTGACAGAAAGAAACTATCATTTGTTTCATTATTATATTTTTCATTCACACTTTTCTTGTTCAATGTTTTGCAATGTCATGTGATTGACTACATCTTTGAGTTGGCATTGTTGGTTTCATAGAATTCAGAGACGATGACAGGTTCGTTGCTCGGTTTGCTGGAAGGTGCACATAGTGTTACAAACAAATGGTCACATGATATACAAATGAAGCTGATAAATATTAAATGGCAGTGGTCGTAGCACTGCACATGTGCAACATTTCTCACGATCCAATGCACTCTTCTAATGGAAATACAAGTACGAGTTTTGACCTGGGTGCAGCTTGCACACTACCGCCAGGGACTCCTGCAAGTTAGGTTTGATTCACAGTCAGCAAATTAGTTACAATGCTAGAGATAAAAGCATAACAGTGTAAGTATCTCACCTCTCGAGTTGACTTCGTAGAGACTTCCGATATGCCTGCTACTTGGACATTGCCAGCAGCATCTTCCCTGAGATCCAGAAATCCTGACGACGGATTAAGCAAGTCACGGATCATCTCATTGTAAATCTGAAATTGATGACATCCAAAACTACAGCACCTCTCAAATACATGAATCCACAACATCATAGGAACTCGATCTTTTTCTATCACAAGTGACGCCCTCGGTGGTGAGATTGCTAAAATAACAGCTTTACACTTCTGCCTCAAGAGGGCGGTAGACAAAACCTCAATATTTATTGCAAAGAGTGTGATACACATGTTAAGTCCCATGTGTTGCAGCAAGTGCATTTTTTAAGCCTACACTTAGAAGCAGAGGGTTTGGCAGACTCATTTATGTAAATATTTGAATATACAGAAAATACATTAGGGGTATCATTACATCCCAGCTGGTGTGTAGAAAAGCTCATATGACAAACAAAAAACCAAACATGTGGTTCGATATATGAGCAGGGAATTAACTATGACTGCAATGCATATTTGCTTTTCTTACCATGGTCAAAATTGTTATTACAATTAACCTACTTAGCATATATATTGTTTTTGGGGGTAATTCAAGCATGCGGCCACCGACTGCCGATAAAATAATGCACTAGACTGCAGTAATGCTGTCTTTACACATTTCTAATAGTAGCACACATTATTGTGAACATGTACTGCTCATTAAAATATGACTTATTTTATCGATAATATGACAATTTATATAAGCGTATGCACTACTAACAGAGCAAACTTGGTACATGAAGTTGGACATATGTCAGGTTTTTACTCACTTCTAGATATGACATAGTCACTTTATAAACCTGATTCTCACTTGTATCTTCCATGGCTGTAAATAAATCATTTAATGTCCTTGCCATAATTCCCGGATCATTGTCCTGTCCCAGCATGGTATACGTCTTACCAGCACCTAGGAATGCACATATAATTAAATCATTGGTAAAAATCACACGCACATTTAGAAATTATTCACCTAAATTGCAATTTTTACAATACTGAATGATCAAGAGTGCATAACAACAAAATATTCAGCAAATAAACAGCATAAACACTATATATTCTCATATGAATTATAATGCATTAATGCACAAAAAAGTTTTCAGTGCTCCCCTGAAATGGCTACTGTACAATGTATATAACTGGAAATGTTTTGTCATGCGTTTATTCGCCTTATGTTACCAATACAAAAAGAGATTTTTACATTTTTTTTAAACAATGCATTCACCAGAAAAAATTATTTCTTTATGGTCCAATTAATTTGAGGATTGTGGTAATGGCATAGTTTCACACTGATCACAATCTGTAATGATCTATACATTCTCTTGGTTGAAATCAAAATGTGAAACAGGAATAACTAAAAACATTTCAATTTGGTGAGAAGACACCTTGACCGCTATGAAAAACAAGCTGGTCATAAGCAGACAATAAAGAACACAAATGCTGCAGAATTAAATATTGCTATGAACAGAATTCTAAGGAAACAGACGTGATGCATTTCTTTATCATGTGGATCAAAAGAATATCAATTTAATTGTTGGTACTCTACATGTAGAAATGAGAGGCCACAGAGCCCTAATTATAACATGGTGAAAAGGGTTATTGTACTGAAAATTACTCAGTTATACAGGTGTGAACACAATATAACCTTTGTGTACGGGCCAAATACGAAGGGACACGGGTGACACTAATTTTACACAACGTTAATGATTTATTTCATCGAAGCACAGTAAGCTACCTTGTATCCTTGGAAACCAGCAACAATCAAGAGTGTAAATGTCTTGCAAATATAACATGAAAGAAAGACTACAGAATGAGAGAGATACTGTTATGTGCCTGCTGACAGACACTCAAAGGAACCTCTAGACACACGTTAAGACCACATGTACTGCTATAATGCCAAGATTTAATATACTGTATTTTCAATGGTTATTCACTGATCAATACTCTACAGGAATGCATAACTAATTTGAACGATATCATTGCATCACATTTACCTGGAGAATAGTATGAAAACACTGTTGAATTATGGGATACCATTATTGCAATTCAAAACTTGCACTTAAGATATGAAAGGGTAGCTGCTTACGAGCCAAGTTTGATAAAAATGGACTAAATGTATAAGAACAGTATGGGAAAAGAATCTGTTTTTTTCAAAGAGTACCAAGGCAAACATCTTGACATTGAGACAATTGTCTTCTATGTGTTGATGAAGCCATGTTGCATCACGTCACAGGCCAACACTGTTGCATGCTGGGATATATTTATTTACCTGTAGCTCCATATGCAAATACGGTTGCATTAAATCCATCCAATACTCCATCAATGAGAAAACTAGTCTGTTGATATACATCTTCCTACAGAGAAAAGTGAAAATATTGTGAATTCCTGCAAATACTAGAAAACCCTTTACTTTCACAAGACAAATTTGAGAATCAAGGACACCAGTTCCACAAATTATGCAAATTATTTTGATCACACTCAATGAGTTTTAAATTCTCATATATGCCACATCATATTTTATATATTTATACAGCAGACTTCATGTATCAGAAAGTTTTGAAAATTACAACCCAGTGAAATTTTAATATGTTTACAGTATTTTTTCATACAAAAAGTTTCCATGCATGTCCCTTTGTTTGTTTACACCAATCAACATGCAGAATTGACGTGCAGAACTGAATGAAAACATCAGTTTAATTAACTTTCTTGAAATGATAGATGACAGTTTGGCAAGAAGACTTTACACTACCACTTAGGTAAGGGGCATAGTTGCCTTTCTGGATGATTTGTAGTCTAAATGAGCTACGAACCAAATAATTCATCATAGTTGACAGGTAGTTCGTGACTATCAACATGATACACCTGCGATACGCTGACACTGTGTCAGCTTAGTGTCATGACATTCTGTTACCAAAGGAGGATATAAAATTGACTACAGTGATGGGGAAAAGCTTGTAGGCAATTCAATCATAATGTTTCCAATACACATAATACATTATAACAATACAAGATTGAAAAATACTATCTATTGTTAAACTATGTATTAATTAAAAAATTACACCCCAAGGCTCATTTCATCTGTGTTTAGAATTATCGACTCGTATATAAAGATAAATGTGTACAAATTTGCATGCAGAATGTTTTACATTTGCATCAAATCAATATCACGTACGTCATATGCCATTACTTTCAGATCACAACAAAAGAAGCATGGCATAACGTGATCACAAATATGGTGGTTAAAAACGATCAATCTTCAGGAATTTTCCTAAGCCCAATACAATTTTGAAACAATGGATCTTTACACAAATGTTATCCTTGTCAAATTACAGCTTTATTAATATCAAGGTATAAGCAGGATTATCTGATCCATGAGAATTAGTGTCAAGAATTTCATTAAAATATCAGCATTCTTTATCAGCATGTGCGACACCTGTTGGCCATCCAATACACATCAATAACAAGTCAAGTGTGCTCGCAGTCAATTCTGGTACCATTAATTACAAGATATAGTTATATTCAGTGACTTATGCAAAAGGCAATGCATGTAGTACAATTGTAAAGCAGAATCGATTTTGTTAATAAAACAAATTTATTTAAGAGATTAATTTTCCCGGGTCTTAGAATATGCAATCTTTTGAAGCAATGAACATTTCATCACAGAGACAAAATTTGATACTAGAGTCATTCACAAAATACTGTCAAAATCTAAAATCTGTTTACATTAGCTCATATACTGGTAGTAACAAAACTAAGCATTAAGTGCAACTTTTAAATGATTTAAGGACAAGAGTTTCCTGAATCTATGTTATATTATTTGTTGTTATTGGCTGTTTAAAACTGAGAAGGAAAAACTTAAAGTACCTGAACTAGTTTTTAATAATCTTAATTGTACGTCTTTTACCATTTTTTTCAATGCAAAATGGCTGCCAAAGTAGGCTTTATACAGGGAAATCACAAATTCATAATTATTGGTAACAGGTTCAGGTACCCCCACATTTTTTTGTTCTTTGTTTTTTATTTGATGAAACCTTTCACTCACCAAAATATCAATAGTTTGCAGCGCTTTCAAAAATGATTGTACTTTTTACGAGTTAGCAGCATCCATCCATAAAGCTTTTTCCAACAAATACATCACCCGTCAATCACAGTGATGATGAAAAACACCCACCAACCTGAGTGAGGAAGACTGTACCTGCCAACTAGAATGACGAAGACTGCACCCACCAGCCAGAGTAACGAAGAGTGCACCAGAGTATATCTGCCAACCAGAGTGATGAAGACAACACCCAGCAACCAGAGTGATGAAGACAACACTCGCCAACCAGAGTGATGAAGACAACATCCAGCAACCACAGTGATGAAGACAACACTCGCCAACCAGAGTGATGAAGACAACACTTGCCAACCAGAGTGATGAAGACAACACTTGCCAACCAGAGTGATGAAAACAACACTTGCCAACCAGAGTGATGAAAACAACACTTGCCAACCAGAGTGATGAAGACAACACCCGGCAACCAGAGTGATGAAGACAACATCCAGCAACCACAGTGATGAAGACAACACTCGCCAACCAGAGTAATGAAGACAACACTCGCCAACCAGAGTAATGAAGACAACACCCACCAACCAGAGTGATGAAGACTGCACCCACCAACCAGAGTGATGAAGAATGTACCCAGCAACCAGAGTGATGAAGACTGCACCCACCAACCAGAGTGATGAAGACAACACCCACCAACCAGAGTGATGAAGACTGCACCAACCAGCCAGAGTGATGAAGACTGCACCCACCAGCCAGAGTAACAAAGACTGCACCCAGCAACCAGAGTGATGAAGACTGCACCCACCAACCAGAGTGATGAAGACTGCACCCACCAACCAGAGTGATGAAGACTGCACTATGAGTTAGCAGCATCCATCCACAAGCTTTTTCCAACAAATACAGCACCCGTCAATCACAGTGATGATGAACAACACCCACCAACCTGAGTGACGAAGACAACACCCGCCAATTAGGGTGAGGAAGACTGTACCTGCCAACTAGAATGACAAAGACTGCACCCACCAGCCAGAGTAACGAAGACAACACTTGCCAACCAGAGTGATGAAGACAACACCCAGCAAACAGAGTGATGAAGACTGCACCCACCAGCCAGAGTGATGAAGACTACATCCACCAGCCAGAGTAACAAAGACTGCACCCAGCAACCAGAGTGATGAAGACTGCACCCACCAACCAGAGTGATGAAGACAACATCCAGCAACCACAGTGATGAAGACAACACTCGCCAACCAGAGTGATGAAGACAACACTTGCCAACCAGAGTGATGAAGACAACACTTGCCAACCAGAGTGATGAAAACAACACTTGCCAACCAGAGTGATGAAAACAACACTTGCCAACCAGAGTGATGAAGACAACACCCGGCAACCAGAGTGATGAAGACAACATCCAGCAACCACAGTGATGAAGACAACACTCGCCAACCAGAGTAATGAAGACAACACTCGCCAACCAGAGTAATGAAGACAACACCCACCAACCAGAGTGATGAAGACTGCACCCACCAACCAGAGTGATGAAGAATGTACCCAGCAACCAGAGTGATGAAGACTGCACCCACCAACCAGAGTGATGAAGACAACACCCACCAACCAGAGTGATGAAGACTGCACCAACCAGCCAGAGTGATGAAGACTGCACCCACCAGCCAGAGTAACAAAGACTGCACCCAGCAACCAGAGTGATGAAGACTGCACCCACCAACCAGAGTGATGAAGACTGCACCCACCAACCAGAGTGATGAAGACTGCACTATGAGTTAGCAGCATCCATCCATAAGCTTTTTCCAACAAATACAGCACCCGTCAATCACAGTGATGATGAACAACACCCACCAACCTGAGTGACGAAGACAACACCCGCCAATTAGGGTGAGGAAGACTGTACCTGCCAACTAGAATGACAAAGACTGCACCCACCAGCCAGAGTAACGAAGACAACACTTGCCAACCAGAGTGATGAAGACAACACCCAGCAAACAGAGTGATGAAGACAACACCCAGCAAACAGAGTGATGAAGACTGCACCCACCAGCCAGAGTGATGAAGACTACATCCACCAGCCAGAGTAACAAAGACTGCACCCAGCAACCAGAGTGATGAAGACTGCACCCACCAACCAGAGTGATGAAGACTGCACTACGAGTTAGCAGCATCCATCCATAATGCTTTTTCCAACAAATGCAGCACCCGTCAATCACAGTGATGATGAACAACACCCACCAACCTGAGTGACGAAGACAACACTTGCCAATTAGGGTGAGGAAGACTGTACCTGCCAACTAGAATGACGAAGACTGCACCCACCAGCCAGAGTAACGAAGACTGCACCCAGCAACCAGAGTGATGAAGACAACACCTACCAACCAGAGTGATGAAGACTGCACCCACCAACCAGAGTGATGAAGACTGCACCTGCCAACCAGAGCGATGAAGACAATACACGGCAACCAGAGTGACGATAACCGTACCTAGCAACCGGAGTGACGAAGACTGCACCCACCAACCAGAGTGATGAAGACTGCACCTGCCAACCAGAGCGATAAAGACAATACCCGGCAACTAGAGTGACGATAACCGTACCTAGCAACCAGAGTGACGAAGACTGTACCTGCCAAACAGAGTGATGAAGACTGCCCCTGCCAACCAGAGTGATGAAGACTATATCTGCCAACCAGAGTGATGAAGACAACACCCAGCAACCAGAGTGATGAAGACAACACCCAGCAACCAGAGTGATGAAGACAACACTCGCCAACCAGAGTGATGAAGACAACACTCGCCAACCAGAGTGATGAAGACAACACTCGCCAACCAGAGTGATGAAGACAACAGTTGCCAACCAGAGTGATGAAAACAACACTTGCCAACCAGAGTGATGAAGACAACACCCGGCAACCAGAGTGATGAAGACAACATCCAGCAACCACAGTGATGAAGACAACACTCGCCAACCAGAGTGATGAAAACAACACTCGCCAACCAGAGTGATGAAGACAACACTTGCCAACCAGAGTGATGAAGACAACACTTGCCAACCAGAGTGATGAAGACAACACCTGGCAACCAGAGTGATGAAGACAACACCAGAGTGATGAAGATAACACTCGCCAACCAGAGTGATGAAGACAACACTTGCCAACCAGAGTGATGAAGACAACACCTGGCAACCAAAGTCATGAAGACAACACCAGAGTGATGAAGACAACACTTGCCAACCAGAGTGATGAAGACAACACTTGCCAACCAGAGTGATGAAGACAACACCTGGCAACCAGAGTGATGAAGACAACACTTGCCAACCAGAGTGATGAAGACAACACTTGCCAACCAGAGTGATGAAGACAACACTCGCCAACCAGAGTGATGAAGACAACACCTGGTAACCAGAGTGATGAAGACAATACTTGCCAACCAGAGTGATGAAGACAACACTCACCAACCAGAGTGATGAAGACTGCCAGCTGCCTTGAGACATGACAAGTAGATTTTGTTAACATCTGATAATGACATGACATTAATCAAATCCTTGTCAGTGATCGATGTACGTTCACTATGTTTTTCCCAGAAACACTAATTATTCCAATAAAAGGACCGGCAATTCAATTTCACATTGTATTTATTTTTGTACTAATTTCATTATGACTGATTATATTAACATCAGCACATACAAGTCTGTAAGACAAGTTTACTGTCAACAAGGGTGATTATGGAATTAGCACATACGCTTCAATAAATAAATGACAGGGGACTATCGTAAAAATACCAAATTTGCTCTAATAGAACACATGCTTTTACATAAATGACAGAGGCGAATTTTTGTATTTTGATGTTCCAGTATACAATTAGGGCAATTTTTAAACTTCATGTGTGCACTTGCTCCTACTGCAAATATGGTAAGTTGTATTTTAATGATTTCGCATTAATGTAATTTTGGTTTATGTGCACTTCAAATTGAGCTAATAACATATAGATATACGTACATGTTTTTTTACTATTGTGTGATTGTGAAGCACTCAGGAATTCATTCAATATGATATATGAAATTACATTTAATCTTAAATATACCATTTAAACCCAGGGTCAAACCATGAGAACAACGCAAACAAAGCTATAAGGAGCTAGATTGTTTTATTTAAGTCACATAACTCCTAAGTTTATTACGAAACAGCTGCAGGTAAATATACATCCTGTTTCTTTATCTGTATCAGTAAATCATTCTAAGTTATGAATCAAACTAGACAGCTGGCCATACTTCTGTTACTAATTGACTTCTCACTACAGCATCTATATACCTGACAACTGTTCATATCAGACCAGCTGTTTTACAAATAGATCATTGTCACAAAAATGGAGCAGAATATTATATTGCTGTCATAGCTCGTAAATCAAACCTGGTTGTCACAGGATTAAAGTAGATATCCCATTACACAAGTTCTTGTAGTCAGGTAACTATCAATTCCATAGTAGAATTGATAATAACTTGATAAAAACTCATGGTATACTCAAATGAAAAGCCACATGTGATTGGAAAATGTGAGCTCCAAACTTTTTTCTCAAATGTAATCACATGTAATCGCTAAATGTCCTCATTAACAACACTACATGTTTGCAATTACAAGATTAAGGTAGCGAGAAGGTTTTGTGACGTTTTCGAATAAAACATTCTCTGTCTGTTGTCTCATTCAGAACAGTAATTTAGCTTATATATTTCAAAAGACTAAGTATAGAGGTACAAGTTCGCACAAACTGGACAGTCATTGTTTACATAATTATCACGTGACATCAAAAATGGCAAACCTTGTAAAAATGACTAAGTCCGCGATTGCGAGAGCACACTGCGGAATTTCCTGGTGAAATTTTCGTCATGCATTGTCCGTAATCAAGTCCATTGAAATGTGTCCCCGGTAATCAAAAGATCTAGTATTCCGATTTCTATGCAGGTTTGTTTTTTTGTCCCCAAATTATTTCATACTTGGCATCTTTATCAGACTATTATTCTTTGACAAAGCATTTTCTTTAAAAACCCAGACATATTTCGCACCATCATTATCTTTTGAATGATAACTGCGAGTTTGAATGTCCTAGTCCAAACGCACTTCCTTTGGCGGCGGTCCCAATGAGTCGTACTCAGTCAAAACTTCAACTCGAGAAAAACGCGAAAAACAGTTTTGGTTAATAAAACACTGTAGATTTGCTGCATTATTATAAATATACACTAAAAATGGCCAAACATATTAACCACTGATATCATAGAACTCATAAAGAATGTCAGATAATGAATAACTTCATGCTTGAGCATGAAAAATGAAGAAAACTGCTGGCATTTGAGTCCGTACTCCAGGAACGTTCGGGTTTCCATTGTTATGCAAATGAACAACGAGGGATAATTCACTGACAAACATTACTGTCACACTGTACACGCTGACAGTTTACAAACAGGCTAATCCTTCCAGTGTCTCTGATAAGAGATCTAATAAAACGGTTTTCATGGTGAAACAAAATGGCCGATGTTTGAAAAAAATTGCTGTGTCAGAGTGCGACACTGAGTGGCAGATTTTTCTTTGCCTCGTCTGTCAACGCTTTCTTTTCTTCGCCATTGCGTTATAAAAAATGGTATTAGTAAAATAGATAATTGACTTGAAAAATAAAACGATGTAAAAGAAAGTTGCGCAAAGTTACAGTACTTATTTCGCACAACCTCCCACCCGCTTCCGCTTTCCAATCACCTTTTTCACTCGCTTTTGCGACCGCTTGTTGAATTCGACCGGACAATTTCCGCTTTATTTTTGACCACGCAAACCCTGAAATATCACCGCCCGCTCGCTCGCGCGCATTTGAAATTAGGATTAATAGAAAAATTTCCGAGGTTCACATTGTCTTATAATTGTCTTTCTGGTTTTTATGAATGTTCAACAGCTGACAAAAGTTCAAATACTTTTTGTTTTAACTATCTATAATTATATGCACGCAATTAGACCTTTGACCTCGATTTGGCTTGGACTGAATATTTTATTTTGAACAATATTCTGACGTGAAATACAAAATGTATTTCAACACAAGTACGACATGTTGTCTGGGTTTTCTTTCCTGATTGTTGAGTCTTCGCAATGTGTTTTGTATAATTATTGTTGTTTTCCCCGAGGACGATGAAGCTAAATGGCAGTTTCATGCAAGGGCTGAGTGAAAGGAAATATTTTTAAGCCTAAAATAAAACCTTATATTACACCTCTTTGTGTATTTGTTAATTTTACATATGTTTTTAATGACAGTATGTCTGTAAATATCTAGAAAAATCTCGTTTTCGTTGATAATTTCGATTGTTTGGAATGTCTGTTTACCGTGTCCCAATAATTTGTTTGGAATGTCGATCCCAGTTGGTTTATCCATACTGAGTTTAGGAAGGACGTCGATCAACACAATCAGCCGAAACGAGACAAACATTTACCGTAATTCATGGGGATCATGTCCGTAATTTGTGGGCTGAGACCCCAAATAATTTAACAAGTACTATTATTATTTTAATATATATTTTAATTACTGTAGAATACTTTATTTTCGCTTGGAATTTATTTTCGCTATTTTCGCTGAAGGAATGATTCCGTGAAATTAAAATCCAGCGAATATACTTTTTTTCCTATATTTCACATTAAACTCATCAAAAATCAGTGAAAATAAATTCCATACAAAACGCCCAAAAAGCCTTTTCAGCGAAAATTAATTCCAGCGAAAATAAAGTATTTCACAGTACATCGCAAAACTACAACAGAGCTGGAGTTGTTCGCGGTGAAACAACCGCCTTGAAGTCGATGCAACTTCAACTAGCCATTTCTTACCTTGAAATAAAAGAAAACTAAAAATTCAAAGAGCATCGGGGAAAATATTAATAATCATTCTTATCAATCGCTTGCTTTATTTTATTCGAATCCACGAAATTCACGAGTTTTTTGACATTTGTTGGCAACTTCCACTCTAAAAAAGATTGAAAATGTGGGTGTGGTTCTTTTGCGAGGTCCTGTTGATAATACGGACAAATATGGTTCTGTGACCCAGGTCGTGCTCCGATCATGTGACTTTCAGCCAATCAATCATTTTGTAACAAAGCATATTTGAGGCTAAGTGAAAGGTCGTCGTACCATCAAATTTCCGGCGTTGATTCACATAGTGTTTTTGTGCTGTGACCGGCTTCAAAATTCGCTGAAAAACATCGGTATATTTTGACAAACGAATGGAATTTGACCTCAGTTCAAACAGAAAATACTAGGCTTAGATACATTAGAGTCCACGGCGAATCAGTTTTCTTTGCAAGTTGGGAAATAAAGTAAACCAGAGTAGGGTCGATGATTTTCAGCCCTGAAGGACTTCCGTGTGAATCCTGAGTTACAAATTGTTCATCGACTGGTCACCAAATATTTATGACTATAACTAAATTTGACACGTTTTTTTTAAGCCCAATAAATTATTCATACATGTCAAGCTCTGTTCGATTTTTTCAGGGCATGTGGCCATTTTTAGTTGAAAATATTTGTTGTGGGAAAACTTTTACGGTACAGTATAGACTGAACTCATTCAATGATCGTGACTTATTTTTGAAAATTGAATGTCAAATTTTAGCAGACATGGACCGACGTGGATTCGGTATCGTTATTTTTGGAATTAATCATTAACATTTCCTCGTTTCTCTACTCTGTCAAAATGAGTTACCTATGCTTTTTTCACGTAACTGTCATTAAAATAATAAAAAATAGTACATCTAGAACAAGCACCCAAAACATGTAACAAGAGGTCACAGTTCAGTTGCTTTCACGATACAAGTGTCATACAACTATTAGATTCGAAGTGTCATTCAGAATTTAATAATAGTTAGTACAAGTTGTATGTTCACATTTTACTATCAAAACCACCATTTCGACCAGTGATCCGTGTTTGGGTAAGCGGTCGGTGTTTCAATGAGCGAGCTAGCGAAAAAACCGCGATTAAAATGCGGTCAGTTTCCGGTCGGACAAGACCGCATGGTCGGAAATTAAGCGATAAGCGGTTAATGTAAAAGCGGAAGGTTGGGCGAAATGAATACTGTATGCCCGGACTGTATGACCATGTTTCTCCGACGAAGTCTTGACTGACAATAATGCTGGCAATGGACGTTAGATAAACATGCATTGTTTGCGATGGAAAGCTTATCACCCGTTATATCAGAATCGTCAACAACAGAGTATACAGATAAGATGTTATCATTTAAACCCTTCCAAAGATAAACATTATGCAAATATGCATGAAACGGCAGGTGTACCGGGTAGTCTTTTCTTCTAGCGTTTTAAAACACTAATTTAAGCAACGTTATTTTGCAATTTCGATCTTTTGTAAACCTGAGATGATGTATCAAGGTCTGAATTAACCGTTTTATCAATTTTTGAAAAATCAAGAAAAAAGTGAAAATTTCCCTTCTTGCTACCTTAAAGGCAACTCTATTATTGTGTAAAATTATACCAAAATACTAACAAATCATAGAAAATAGTTCATCAAAAATAATAATAATGTGTGATATAAAAATTATTCTCACACATAACCAAAAATTGTCTCAGCTAAACAATAGAATTTCTTTTGATACGCAGGAGCCTGGTGGATTGAGTGTGATCGTACGGGTATTCTTCAACTCTCTACAACTGCATTTATGTGTTTCCACTCCCCTTTCATTTAGTTTTATTTCTCATCTTGCTATTAAGTAGTTGCATTTTCGTAGTTGCACAATTAGCAGCCTTATTCATTTTTGTAATAGTAGCTGTGTAACTCCACACATAGCTCCGGGTGAAAAACCCACCACCCACCCCCTAGGGTGCATTCAAGCATGTGGTGGGTGGGTACAGACTTGTAGAGATGTTCAGTCCTGTTATTATTCAGGTATTTAATATGTTTTTTGTTTTTTTTTGTACAGCTTGTGTGCTGCTTACCAATTTGTATACAAGTTTTCAATTCTTATTACTTCTGTATTTGTGATTACTTCATAGATGTGACAATACAAATTTATGTATATCTTCAGGTGTGTATTCTTGTGGCACCAGAATTACATTCTGATTACCAGTGTGTTCATGGGTTTATCATGAATACGTGACAATGTCATAGTCTAATAAAACCTCATGAAATGTTTGCGGAGATATTTTTAGATATTTTTAGACGATATTATCGATATTATCAATAATAGTTGCCCAGACAGACCTGTCTAACTTAGACATTTTTAGACGATAATATCGGATAACGTTGAAAAGTGTAATGTCCCACCATCCTCAGTTTTATGGTGTGGCACTCACAGTGACTCCCACAGAAACCTTCACTGCTACATTTCTTTCTCATATAATTCAGGAATATTTGAAATTACTGTACATCATTTTTAATAAAATAATCAATTTTTAGAACAGCATCTCGATTTAAAAACAAATCTTTATACTGCATACAGAATAAAAGTTATTTTTGTAAGAGCTTCATATTGTTTGTAATAATTTGTCACGCCTGTATGAATCTGTTGGTGTGATTTATGGAGGTTCAGACCAAATTGAAGATTATAAGTCTTCTACACACTCTCATTATTATCAGTTAATATCATTAGGATGCAGGAATATTAAAACAAAATTGGGTTCACTGAAATGTCATGAAAATGACAACAAATTTGCATTTTGCCCTTGTTTCTATAGTGACATAGCCTGGTAACACGAGATAGAAAAAGTCATTATTTTTTACATAAATCCTAATATTGTTAAAACATTTCAAACCAGATATGAAATGAAAGTGCTTATGTTTGTTAATCAATTATTAAATATGCAAATTAATTGAACTGATAAATTCCAAACTATTTATTGATATTATGTGTTTTTGTTATTGCGATAAAATACAGAAAACACAGTTAATCAGTATGCAAATTAGCTAATCAATATGCATAAAGTATCCAAAACACTTTTTAGGTATTAATCTACGAACAGCAAACACATAACAAATTTTAATCAATTTACTAATGAGTAAACATTTACAAACAGTGCAAAGAACAAGCTAAACCAAACAATTATGTAAATTAGTTAATTAAAACGAAGACTGATTCTAAGCAATCATCGATCACGAAACTACACAAACAGTACACTATGCTTAAATCCATTTTAGCAAACTTAGAATAAGAACAGAACATGATGAAAGTAGTTAAATAGAATACAAATTAGCTAATTAATATACAGATTAATTTCAAATAAGGGTTAGACATTTAACTAAACACACAGTATGCAGATATCAAGTTTAAAGCAAATGGAGCAAACTACTATAATCTAAAATAAACAAGACGAAAAGAGTTAATTAATATTCTAATTAGCTAATTAATATACAGATTAATTTCAAATAAGGGTTAGACATTTAACTAAACACACAGTATGCAGATATCAAGTTTAAAGCAAATGGAGCAAACTACTATAATTTAAAATAAACAAGACGAAAAGAGTTAATTAATATTCTAATTAGCTAATTAATATACAGATTAATTTCAAATAAGGGTTAGACATTTAACTAAACACACAGTATGCAGATATCAAGTTTAAAGCAAATGGAGCAAACTACTATAATCTAAAATAAACAAGATGAAAAGAGTTAATCAATATTCTAATTAGCTAATTAATATATACAGATTAATTCGAAGCAGTTATCAGATATTTACAATAAATTTGAGACTGATGGATTTACTTTGTGCTTTGTATAGAGAAGCCAAATATTGTTAGTGTTCTATATATACACTAGAATATTATCTCCCATAATGCATTGCACATATGTGCAGTAGGATGCAAAATTTGAAAGAGCCTTAAATATGCAAATTAGATGATTATATTCTTGATTGCGCATACAATGTATCAATTGCATATAGCAATCTAAAAGTTGGTACATATTCAATGAACAATTTATCGTGAAAATACAAAATATAAGATTGATTAATTATTATGTAAGATAGCTAATTAATATGCATAAACAATAAGAAAACTAAAAACAGACTCATAAGTGAAATGACAGTCAAGTCAGGTCATTACTACCTCTCTTTTGAGCTAAAAATAGACAAATCAATAGTTGGACAAAATATTGATATATTGCCATAGCAACTTGCATGACATAAAGGTAACAGATGTAAGACGATGAATATATATTGCTGGTAGTAATGGAAAGCTGTATTCAATAAAGAACCACCAGTGTATGGTTATTTGTTCAAAAACATATAATATTATCAGCATGCCAATACAAGCCATGGCCCTCTTGTTATAAGCAACCAAAGAAAAACTCAGACGAAAATTGACCTTTGTGACATAGGAATGATTATAGTGAAACTGTACAAAAGAAGTGAGGATATTGTACAGTTTTTCCAGGAGAATGGACTGGGAAATAAGAAATTGGGTTTAGCCAGACTAGTTTACGTGAAGCGTTAGGTATCGACAGGTTTTCTGTACAATTAATGTGAGAAATCAATAAAACATGCCAGTTTTGAGTAAATCTTAAATTTCCTCTTTTTTTATGTGTGAAATAACATTTAAAAACTAGAATTAAAAAAGAAAACAATATTTCCTTCAATGTGAAACCTAAACAGTAAATCCAAGTGTACTAGAGTACAAAACCAATAACAACAATTGTTAAAATCGTATCAACAGACAAGACAACAAGCAATCTCTCGGACGAGAAAGCTCTGCTGTTAGCAATGCACATATCAATTAGAAAATTGAAGATATCATCACAAAATGAACAAATCTGAGATCAATCCACCTCAGTTACCCACATGTACAAATCTAAGAGAGACCCACCTGAGGCACCAATATGTAGTATATTAAAGCAAACGGACTAGTGGTTTTTAACAAAAAGTCCAAAATATCACGTTTTACCAAATATGACAAAAATATTCATTTAAAATTAGACAATTAAAGATATCACCATGAAATGAACAAATCCAAAAAAGGTCTACCCAAGGTACATATACACCAGGTATCAAACCATTATCATTAATTCCCTATATACATGTAGGTGTTTTATGTTGAAGATAATTTTATGTTTCAATTTAAGCTTTATCGCACAGCACCAAACACTTTTCAAACAGTATACATTATTAGAGCACAATTATTCACTTCTTTCACTACATGCTGCACATATTTGTATACCATCTACCAAAACCTCCATATTTATCACAGATTTTAGTATTTTAATTCGTCTACCTACAAAAACCATACAGTTGTGGCTGTTCACCAATGGACAGTAAAGTGCAGTTATTTACCTGTGTAGCCTTGGCATCAAATGCATAATCAAAGACGTACTGTTTTTCTCTTGACCTATTTGCTCTAAGGATGTCATCTGGATCTTCAGTGGGATCCAACAATACCACCATCTGTAATGACAAACAAAACAATTCAATTAATTAAAAGATCACATTTATATAAATTTGCTTCAGTAGTTGAATAATATGAGGTTATTACGAGGATACCTCAAAGTATTAACGCAGACAATACAGAGGGAGTATTGACCGATGCGCAGCGAAGGTCAATGCGATTGTGTACTGTTTGAGAGCATACTTTGAGGTATCCTCGTAATAACCTTATTATTATACATCTTTTCCTTCTAAGGATACATCATGGGAATGCTGAAATCGAAAATGTTTAGAACAGAATCAGTGAACTTCTTTGTGTGGAGTCCAGTCAAATCCTGGTGGCAGCCATGTTTGTTTTTATTATTATAAAACGCTTACGTGCGTAATCATTCCATATTTGGAATTCGCATTTCCTGATATGGTAGGATAAATATACCCTGTAAAATACCACAAAATGTAAGACACGCTGTAACTTATGGCTTTATGGTGACAGATGTATAATAAAAATCGGTATGTCTAATATTAATAATGTACATAAATATGTACATTTATATTTTGAAAAACTGACTGAAGTGGTAATGTCCAAACCTTAATGGCACCAAAGTGACAGAGACAGTTGTCCGGTTTTCAAAGGTATTTATTTTATAGACACTAGGGTAATACAAATAAAAAGCTTTATATATGACGCTTAGACAGATTTCACAGTTGCAACAAACAATTTTTATTTCAGTTTTTTTATTAATAATCTTGTATTTTGATAAAATAATTATTTTTGTATCTCTTTACTGTTTACTGTTGATATTTGTTGAAACTGACTGCATTTTAGTCCATCATTTTCTTTTGGTCATTTGTTTTCCAAAAAGGCTTTCTTTCAGCAATATGGATCTATTGGTTGCTCATATGTAGCGGTATGTTAGAAGCTGCATCTGGAATGAATCTATCAATGTACCATACCGTAGTAGTGTTCATACAATGCATGTATCATTTCATAGATAGAGAGTAAAGAAAGCTATCGTAAGTAAATATACCATGTATATCAGCTTTAATGACTATACCCCCTCTCTCATTCTTCTTTTTAGTGTTTCAAATAACTAGACAAGTTATTAAAATTGACTCCTCGTTTTAAAAGACAGACATGTCAATCAAATGGTATACGCTTGATTTTATATAATTAAAAATCTACAAGCTTTCACTCCTTGATATTAATAAATGAATTAATAAATGAATCGTGTGGTATAATAACAAGAATTTAATAAGGCCCAAGATATGATTAATTTGTTAAGTGTGCTCAACTGTGTTGTTATATTTTGGTTGTCATGGTAACATAGTATAACAGATATAAATCTTTGTATGCTTAGTTGTGAAGAGTGTTATCTGATGAAAAGCCACATGGTGTTCCTTCAATTGCCATCACTTGTATGTATGTACAGTATGGAGGATATCATTACAACAGCTTTATCACCAAATACACTATCAAACCCAGCAAATACGTCTTAGGATTAACATTGACCTTCTTGTTGTTATTCAGTGATATAGAAAACTGAATGCAGAGAATACAGCACAAATTAGGACTGTACATGGAACAACATAGAGACATGACAATGCAATCTAGTTTGAACAAATTTAACACTTTCATGGTCAAGTCAATGAAAAAATACAGAGGGCCGACAAGATTAGGGTTTAAACTGTAACCTTGTTATAATGAACACCTTTATAATAAATTTCCTGATATAATGAACAGATTGCATGTCTCCCTGCTCATAACAAACCCAATACATTACATACTTCATTATAGTGAACACTTCACTGTAACAAACCCAATGCATTATGTGCTTCATTATAGTGAACACTTCACTGTAACAAACCCAATGCATTATGTGCTTCATTATAGTGAACACTTCACTATAACAAACCCAATGTATTATGTGCTTCATTATATTGAACACTTCACTGTAACAAACCCAATGCATTGTGCTTCATTATAGTGAACACTTCACTGTAACAAACCCAATGTATTATGTGCTTCATTATAGTGAACACTTCACTATAACAAACCCAATGTATTATGTGCTTCATTATAGTGAACACTTCACTATAACAAACCCAATACATTACGTACTTCATTATAGTGAACACTTCACTGTAACAAACCCAATGCATTATGTGCTTCATAATAGTGAACACTAAACTGCAACAAACCCAATGCATCATGTGCTTCATTATAGTGAACACTTCAGTATAACAAACCCAATGTATTATGTGTTTCATTATAGTGAACACTTCACTATAACAAACCCAATGTATTATGTGCTTCATTATAGTGAACACTTCACTATAACAAACCCAATGTATTATGTGTTTCATTATAGTGAACACTTCACTATAACAAACCCAATGTATTATGTGTTTCATTATAGTGAACACTTCACTATAACAAACCCAATGTATTATGTGCTTCATTATAGTGAACACTTCACTGTAACAAACCCAATGTATTATGGTGCTTCATTATATTGAACACTTCACTGTAACAAACCCAATGTATTATGTGCTTCATTATAGTGAACACTAAACTGTAACAAACCCAATGCATTATGTGCTTCATTATAGTGAACACTAAACTGTAACAAACCCAATGCATTATGTGCTTCATTATAGTGAATACTAAACTGTAACAAACCCAATGCATTATGTGCTTCATTATAGTGAACACTAAACTGTAACAAACCCAATGCATTATGTGCTTCATTATAGTGAACACTTCAATGTAACAAACCCAATGTATTATGTGCTTCATTATAGTGAACACTTCACTATAACAAACCCAATGTATTACTTAGTATGTGCTTCATTATAGTGAACACTTCACTGTAACAAACGCAGTGCATTATGTGCTTCATTATAGTGAACACTAAACTGTAACAAACCCAATGCATTATGTGCTTCATTATAGTGAACACTTCACTGTAACAAACCCAATGCATTATGTGCTTCATTATAGTGAACACTTCACTATAACAAACCCAATGTATTATGTGCTTCATTATATTGAACACTTCACTGTAACAAACCCAATGCATTATGTGCTTCATTATAGTGAACACTTCACTGTAACAAACCCAATGTATTATGTGCTTCATTATAGTGAACACTTCACTATAACAAACCCAATACATTACGTACTTCATTATAGTGAACACTTCACTGTAACAAACCCAATGCATTATGTGCTTCATTATAGTGAACACTAAACTGCAACAAACCCAATGCATTATGTGCTTCATTATAGTGAACACTTCACTGTAACAAACCCAATGCATTATGTGCTTCATTATAGTGAACACTTCACTATAACAAACCCAATGTATTATGTGCTTCATTATATTGAACACTTCACTGTAACAAACCCAATGCATTGTGCTTCATTATAGTGAACACTTCACTGTAACAAACCCAATGTATTATGTGCTTCATTATAGTGAACACTTCACTATAACAAACCCAATACATTACGTACTTCATTATAGTGAACACTTCACTGTAACAAACCCAATGCATTATGTGCTTCATTATAGTGAACACTAAACTCTAACAAATCCAATGTATTATGTGCTTCATTATAGTGAACACTTCAGTATAACAAACCCAATGTATTATGTGTTTCATTATAGTGAACACTTCACTATAACAAACCCAATGTATTATGTGCTTCATTATAGTGAACACTTCACTATAACAAACCCAATGTATTATGTGTTTCATTATAGTGAACACTTCACTATAACAAACCCAATGTATTATGTGTTTCATTATAGTGAACACTTCACTATAACAAACCCAATGTATTATGTGCTTCATTATAGTGAACACTTCACTGTAACAAACCCAATGTATTATGGTGCTTCATTATATTGAACACTTCACTGTAACAAACCCAATGTATTATGTGCTTCATTATAGTGAACACTAAACTGTAACAAACCCAATGCATTATGTGCTTCATTATAGTGAACACTAAACTGTAACAAACCCAATGCATTATGTGCTTCATTATAGTGAACACTTCACTATAACAAACCCAATACATTACGTACTTCATTATAGTGAACACTTCACTGTAACAAACCCAATGCATTATGTGCTTCATTATAGTGAACACTAAACTGCAACAAACCCAATGCATCATGTGCTTCATTATAGTGAACACTTCACTATAACAAACCCAATGTATTATGTGCTTCATTATAGTGAACACTTCACTATAACAAACCCAATGTATTATGTGTTTCATTATAGTGAACACTTCACTATAACAAACCCAATGTATTATGTGTTTCATTATAGTGAACACTAAACTGTAACAAACCCAATGCATTATGTGCTTCATTATAGTGAACACTTCACTGTAACAAACCCAATGCATTATGTGCTTCATTATAGTGAACACTTCACTGTAACAAACCCAATGCATTATGTGCTTCATTATAGTGAACACTTCACTATAACAAACCCAATGTATTATGTGCTTCATTATATTGAACACTTCACTGTAACAAACCCAATGCATTGTGCTTCATTATAGTGAACACTTCACTGTAACAAACCCAATGTATTATGTGCTTCATTATAGTGAACACTTCACTATAACAAACCCAATACATTACGTACTTCATTATAGTGAACACTTCACTGTAACAAACCCAATGTATTATGGTGCTTCATTATATTGAACACTTCACTGTAACAAACCCAATGTATTATGTGCTTCATTATAGTGAACACTAAACTGTAACAAACCCAATGCATTATGTGCTTCATTATAGTGAACACTAAACTGTAACAAACCCAATGCATTATGTGCTTCATTATAGTGAACACTTCACTATAACAAACCCAATACATTACGTACTTCATTATAGTGAACACTTCACTGTAACAAACCCAATGCATTATGTGCTTCATTATAGTGAACACTAAACTGCAACAAACCCAATGCATCATGTGCTTCATTATAGTGAACACTTCACTATAACAAACCCAATGTATTATGTGCTTCATTATAGTGAACACTTCACTATAACAAACCCAATGTATTATGTGTTTCATTATAGTGAACACTTCACTATAACAAACCCAATGTATTATGTGTTTCATTATAGTGAACACTAAACTGTAACAAACCCAATGCATTATGTGCTTCATTATAGTGAACACTTCACTGTAACAAACCCAATGCATTATGTGCTTCATTATAGTGAACACTTCACTGTAACAAACCCAATGCATTATGTGCTTCATTATAGTGAACACTTCACTATAACAAACCCAATGCAGTGTTCTCCCCAAAGCGTTTTAGCGTAGCGGGGCCGCTACTCCATTATTTATGCCGCTACTCTGAGAGATTGCCCGCTACTCTGTGGCATTTCCTGTTACTCTTTCTTTTAGCTTGTTAATACACGTGCGAATCTGTTAGTCAGCGTCATCAGCGTCCGGTACTGTGAGCCAAATCAGGTGTGAATGGAAACATGTCAGTGATTACGCAAAGACAATGGACTAATACAGCTTCGTACTTCGACAATAAACACTTTCGCCCTATTTAATTGGGGGTAATAGCGAGTATTTTCTCAGTAGCATATTTGGCTGGAAGAAGCAACGATGTCAAACAGCAGAAATATTACGTTGTGGTTCCGCGTAGAACGCCCTGCTGGGCCCCTGGTTGCGAGCGATAAACCCACCAGCAACGCGGTCACCGGTACCCCTGTCGGCAGTGGTACTAAACGTGTCCAAGATGATGTTACAACGAAAAGTGCAAAAAAATAAACTCTAGATTTGATGCACAATGGACAACAAAATATACGTGGCTGAGAGAAACATCCGATGGCAAAGGTAAAAAAAGTATTTATTTGTAGCGTTTTACTTGGAAGCGAGTTTTGACCTAGTTTAGTAAATTTTTGTATGGCTTCATTTTTTGCCGATCGTCGAAACATTTTTTTGGAAACGACCTTCTTTCTGGAAGTTCAAAAATTGTTGGCTACGATTTATCAAAGTAACTAATACTAGTATTGTGTTTTGAAATAGTTGGGTAAAGTTTATCGTGGCAATTTTTAAGTTTAGCGACTTTTCAAAATGGCGGCAATTTGTTTATTTTCGTGTTGATCGTGACGATATTTTTTAAATACAAGTATTGATTCGCTCCTATTTCTTATCTTTTAGGAATGCTGTGACACATATGTGGAAAATTCAACTTAAAAACATCCAGAAATAGTTCTTTGGTATGGAATTCTATGCCATGTATAACTATTACGAAATATGCTATCGATAAACACGCACACTCGGAGATGCACAAGAAGGCCATGTCATTTAATAGAAGTGGGAAGCAAAGAAAATCACGGCGTTCTCAAAAGCTGCAGATCACTGGGCTTCCATGAAAGTCCGAAGAATCAACATTACATAGAAATCACACAGCAGCAGATTCATTTAATCTTTTACATAAATTTGTTAAAAAATAAAGACACATTTTCATCCATGCAAGCCTGTCATTATTGTTTTCTTTATCTTCAGACAAATGCTAATGATATGTAAATTATATGCAAACTAGCCGCCACTCTGATACATTTTTCTGGGGAGAACACTGCAATGTATTATGTGCTTCATTACATTGAACACTTCACTGTAACAAACCCAATGCATTGTGCTTCATTATAGTGAACACTTCACTGTAACAAACCCAATGTATTATGTGCTTCATTATAGTGAACACTTCACTATAACAAACCCAATACATTACGTACTTCATTATAGTGAACACTTCACTGTAACAAACCCAATGCATTATGTGCTTCATTATAGTGAACACTAAACTCTAACAAACCCAATGTATTATGTGCTTCATTATAGTGAACACTTCACTATAACAAACCCAATGTATTATGTGCTTCATTATATTGAACACTTCGCTGTAACAAACCCAATGCATTATGTGCTTCATTATAGTGAACACTTCACTGTAACAAACCCAATGTATTATGTGCTTCATTATAGTGAACACTTCACTATAACAAACCCAATACATTACGTACTTCATTATAGTGAACACTTCACTGTAACAAACCCAATGCATTATGTGCTTCATTATAGTGAACACTAAACTGCAACAAACCCAATGCATCATGTGCTTCATTATAGTGAACACTTCACTATAACAAACCCAATGTATTATGTGCTTCATTATAGTGAACACTTCACTATAACAAACCCAATGTATTATGTGTTTCATTATAGTGAACACTTCACTATAACAAACCCAATGTATTATGTGTTTCATTATAGTGAACACTAAACTGTAACAAACCCAATGCATTATGTGCTTCATTATAGTGAACACTTCACTGTAACAAACCCAATGCATTATGTGCTTCATTATAGTGAACACTTCACTGTAACAAACCCAATGCATTATGTGCTTCATTATAGTGAACACTTCACTATAACAAACCCAATGTATTATGTGCTTCATTATATTGAACACTTCACTGTAACAAACCCAATGCATTGTGCTTCATTATAGTGAACACTTCACTGTAACAAACCCAATGTATTATGTGCTTCATTATAGTGAACACTTCACTATAACAAACCCAATACATTACGTACTTCATTATAGTGAACACTTCACTGTAACAAACCCAATGCATTATGTGCTTCATTATAGTGAACACTAAACTCTAACAAACCCAATGTATTATGTGCTTCATTATAGTGAACACTTCACTATAACAAACCCAATACATTACGTACTTCATTATAGTGAACACTTCACTGTAACAAACCCAATGCATTATGTGCTTCATTATAGTGAACACTAAACTGCAACAAACCCAATGCATCATGTGCTTCATTATAGTGAACACTTCAGTATAACAAACCCAATGTATTATGTGCTTCATTATAGTGAACACTTCACTATAACAAACCCAATGTATTATGTGTTTCATTATAGTGAACACTTCACTATAACAAACCCAATGTATTATGTGTTTCATTATAGTGAACACTTCACTATAACAAACCCAATGTATTATGTGCTTCATTATAGTGAACACTTTACTTTAACAAACCCAATGTATTATGTGTTTCATTATAGTGAACACTTTACTTTAATAAACCTAATGCATTATGTACTTCATTATAGTGGACACTTCACTATAACAAACCCAATGCATTATATACTTCATTATAGTGAACACTTCAGTATAACAAACCCAATGTATTATGTGCTTCATTATAGTGAACACTTCACTTTAACAAACCCAATGTAATGTGTTTCATTATAGTGAACACTTCACTATAACAAACCCAATGTATTATGTGTTTCATTATAGTGAACACTTCACTATAACAAACCCAATGTATTATGTACTTCATTATAGTGAACACTTCACTGTAACAAACCCAATGCATTATGTGTTTCATTATAGTGAACACTTTACTTTAATAAACCTAATGCATTATGTGTTTCATTATAGTGAACACTTCACTATAACAAACCCAATGTATTATGTGTTTCATTATAGTGAACACTTTACTTTAATAAACCTAATGCATTATGTACTTCATTATAGTGGACACTTCACTATAACAAACCCAATGCATTATATACTTCATTATAGTGAACACTTCACTATAACAAACTAATTGAACGTCCCATATAACAAGGTTACAGTGCATTACTAGCACATCTCAGCACAGTATAGTTAAGTACAGTAGTTTGCAAATGTTTATAATAAATTACATCAGGCCCAGCACTTCAGAATTTAGAGGAGACTCATTTTTCAAATTTTATAAAATTACCTTAGCTATGGGAATTGTATAAAGAAAATATCTGTATTTTTTTAATGACATCAAGGCAAAGTTCTGTTATATGTCTATATTAATTTTAATAACATCACATGTGAGTTGGCAAAACTGTGTTAAATTTGATTGGTTAAATACCAGAAATATAAAAGTTCGCATGATGTAACACTCCCTGGCGTCACAGGGCCATGCATTTTATTTGTTTATTCATAAAATCTAATATCAATTAGTAAAACCTACATAAATCAATAAATATGAAAGGTGAAAATATAATCTATTGTTGTATCACTGTTTTGACATGGTTTCCATGCCGACCACATCACACTTCCAACAAGAGGATGAAATTCACAGATACTGACTGCAGTATCTCTGTCCATGGCAATCCTATCAGAATTCCTCAACCATATAAGGGGAATATATAATTAAATTCCCACTATCAGTCAAGATTGATATCACCATGGCAATAGCACAAATATCATCTTCCTCTTTACTGAAAAGAAGATGATGCCCCCAAGTAAATGCAATGCTAAGAAGCCTCATAATGTACATCTTCTTTTATAATTGGGAAAAAAAATAGTGATTATAGCGAGACAGACATCATCTTGAAAAATCATCTGTCTACACGATAGCAATAACATCTTCTCATCATCTCAGCTTCTATCAACTGGTAAATATAAACCACATACTGCAATGTTTGGGATCAGTTGGCATGGTGACAAGCAAAACAAAAATGATATTGCACACTGGGAAATTACTTTTTGATCCTTCTACTGCAGTGGAGGCTTAAATATAAAAGTTAAATTGTCAATTCAGAGAACTTAATGTTGAAAACCAATAACAAGTCATTAACAATGACACAGTGTTGTTTTTCTCTGTATCTTTTTTGTATTAAACACCAGAAATCATGATGCACGTCATTGAGGTGATTGCCATGATGCCCCACCAGAATGCCTTGATGGTCTTCAAAATAATCAAATATATTTTCAGAAAATTGAAGCCCAGATAGCGTAATCAAATTATCCAATAGCTCAAGCCTTGTTTTGATGATTGAAGCTTGATTGTCATAATATAGTTTATTTAGTGGGTGCTAATTGATAGCATTTTCACATTTATCATTAAATGGTATATGTATATCAACTGAAGTTATCATTGACCCAAAATATTAAATGTAGGTCTCTTTTGAAATATGTTATCAACAATTGGGTAATAGAGCATGCCAAATATATACAATGTCAAATGTTCAATGTAATTAGTACAATAGGACTATAGCACATAGATAAATGGAGCAGCTGTGTCAACATTGTAATCTTGTTTCATTGAAAAAATAGTTGTACTTATTGTTATTAGATTCAAACCAAAACCAGTCGTTATTTACTAAACCAAAATTAATCAAAATTGTAATAGCCAGTATGTTGCATTGCATTGAGCTTCAGCAGAAACAGCCAATACACGTCTGAGAAATTGTGATCTTGGGTAGTGTCAATTATTGAATTGTTGGAAAAATCACTATATGCATTCATCTACATGTACAAGACAAAATGGTTAATAGATCCCAGAGAAGTCGCTTAAAAGACAAAATGGCGTCCATTCAGCCAATATCATAAAATAATAAACATTAACCATATTCTCATCCATGCTTGTTGATCAAACATTCAATATTGCATTTTAGGATGATTTTGAAAATACTGTAGAATAACAGTATTTATTTCATTTTTACATTCATTATTTCAAAGTTTTGGACAAATTGTTAAAATATTCATACTTTTATTCTAAATAACTTTCAGTAGTTTGCATACCAGGGTGCATATTTACATCCCCATTTCAGAAAACAAAATTAGAAAATAACAGTTTGCCAGTATACTGTAAAAACAGAAATACATGTATTTCCTGGATTTAATTTTAGTGGATTTGATGTTGCAGAAATATTCACTTGATTTTAAACTGACAATTTTAAGAAAACACTATATTCCATAGTGAAATTTGATTGTTTATTGGGGTTCAATTTAGTGCACTCACCTATCAGCAAAATTAGAGGAAATAACGAATAATTAAACCCTTCATCAGACAGCAAATCGCTAATGTATATATGAAACACATGCGTGCGTGTTATATTGTTGTAATACAGCACCTGAATGGAACACATAAGGCAATATAAAAGTTACTTGCTGATGCTAGCAACCAAACTATATTTCAATTACTGCCGTTTCATCAAAGCCGCTACTGGAGTAAAAGTCAAAATGTTCACAATTAGGGTGTATTTACAGTTCAACTATCAATGCACATGTCAAAGTCAAAGAAAATTGACTTAATTTTTAGCTTTTACACAGTCTAATTAAGTTTCACATTGCAACAATGCATGTCTATTTTTAACTTTTTAATTCAATAATGGGCTGTCCTCATTGTGTTCAAGGTGTTTTAAAAGTGTTCAATTTCCATTAACAAAAGCAGAATAACAACTTCAAAAAGAAATGACTCAAATTAAATACTTGAAATCAATCAGTGTAAATTGCTTTCTTACATTATCAAACTTTGTTTTCTTCCAGACTAATTCTAAAGACGTCACTATTCAAACTACCGATACTAAGGTTTATTTTAAAAAACTCGCTGAAGCTAACAGGTGGTTTGACTACCAGGAATAGTATCATCACAAATATAAATTTGATATAATTTTTTAGTACTTTGGCTGAAATCGTACATTGCATATTCTTTGTGTTACATTGAACCATAGGCCATAGCAGACACACTGTAGCCTTGGTTACGCTGATACTTATGCAGGCTGTAGGCAGGCAGAGACACCCTTGGATAAGCAGACACTAAAAAGCACAGTAATGGACTATTTTTCTAGTAATAAAACACTTGAGAAAGGAAATAATTTTCTAAAATGACACCATTAGCCAATAGAAAGGAATTGTATCCTTAATGACACGTTGATTGGCATGGCCATCAAATGTTGTCACTGACAGCATTAATAATTATCAAGGGTGAGTTCCCCTCCACTCAGGTCACATACATGGCAGTTAGAGCATGCACTTGATTATGACATTGAAAATCACTGACTGACTGACTGACTGTCAACACATACAGTACCTTTGAAATTTATGGAGATTGTGAATTGAGACCACATGATGCCCTACCTGACTGACTGCAGAGGTACCCATATATGTTCATTACACAGTTTCAATGACACCAAAGCATTTTCAAAATGTTTTGCCTGAAAATGAGTGCCGTCGTTTGAAATTCAAGTCTCGTTTTAATATATCAAGAATTTATAAAATGTACGCAACTGAAGCGATACGAGATGAAGATCCCAAATGAAATCAATTGAATTACAAGTTAATCACAAATTTTCAGAAAATATGAATGAAAATGAGTGATCATGAGTTTATGAAAGAAATGATCAGTGTTTATTTCAAGTCGTTTATTTCATTGCTCTTGCGTGCTACGTGTAATGACATGTTTTTTGGTAATTTTTCTGAACAAGCAGATAACCTTGCTGATTTGTCTCCACAATCAAACAATTAAGTTAACTTACTGTGATGCCATTAGACAAGCTTGGAAGACTTGCATGTAGACGGAATAACCATTGCATATCATCAGCCATCATTAGATCCATACTGCTTTCATTAATTTCACCAGAGACAAATTATCAGTGTCAGTGAAAATCAAATAAAATTGTAGCAGTGTAAACTTCACTGGGAAATGACATTTTTTCTTTATAAATGCCTTAAAATCATCAAATCACGAAAATTACTCGCAGCAAAATTGAGTACTTTATTATACACCCTTGTCATCAAGAAACAAATGTATACTGAGATTAAATTTTCAAGTGAGTTGAATGTTGTTTATTTCTTTGGCAACTATGAATTCATATTATTACAGTGCAATGAAGTTACAAATGAAACGTTGAGCAGATGAAATTGTTTGTGGATGAAGTCTCCCTGCGAGTTGTTAACAGGAATTCTCTTAGCAGCAATAATACTATCAGTAATAACAAGTTGATTATACTCCATACATAAATTCTATTTTCAGTTAAGTTACTTCCGTCAAACCGATGCTTTTTTCTAATCAAATACCGTTAACGCACTGTGCCTTGCAAACCAAACTTTTTGTGCATTCACATTTTAACTCAGTTTTATACAAGAACACTGTAACTGGTATAATAAATGAAATAGCTGAGATTACATGCAGTCATATTCACAAAGGATTTCACTATTCTAAAAGAAGTATTATGTAAAGTCTTAATTCAATCAGATTAAATCTGTCACTTTTTGCCACCAGCTTGTGATTTTGAGATATCAGCGTACAACGGTAACTATTTTGGTTTAAGCCACTGAAAGTGATAGATCTCACTTAGAAATCTCCCACGCATGATTAAATGAACCACTCTATGCAAGTAATGAAGTTTTCAAAATGACAATGCTTCAGTTAAAATACCTGAAAAAAAATACAAAGAAGAAGTTTCTTGGGATAGGTTTTGAATTGCAGTGAATCGAGAGGCTTAAAGCACCACTAACAATAGTGGGTATTTGTAACATGAAACATGAACAAGCCACGGATCTCTGTTTCCAGTTGGAAAGAAACAAAATAAGATCACTTCCACTCAAGATCATCACGCAGTGACCTAGTTCAGGTTAGCGACAGTATTTTTACCAAAAATATTCATCAAAATTAGAGAGTGAAGATACCATCACAAAATGAACAAATCTGAGAGAGGTCTACACAAGGTACATATACACCAAGTATCTTGTTTTCAAGAAGAAGTCGAAAAAGTGAAAAGTTGACACGGTCGATGGACGACAGGCACCGACAGACAACCCCTCATATGATAAGCTCTACTCGACAAAGTCAACAGCGGAGATAAAAAAATTAGGGGTAAGTACATGTAACTTAATTTTCAAGAAAATGATGGTCAAATTTGAGTGGATTTTAGTTACTATGGCACAGATATTAGGCCATATCTCAAACTATGGTCTGGTGACATAGGCTGAAAAACTATATTTTGTAAATGATGGGGTACTTTTTGTTGTCCTCAATTATTTCACAAATCAGGATTTTGAAAAGTGTCAAAAAATGCTATTTTTCTTTAACATTGTGCTCTATGGAATTTTTCAAAATATAGCGATTTTCTGAAAATATTAGGACAAGTTTCTCGAAATACATCACTGTAACACACAAAATAATTCTATTTCATGGTATCATGGCTCCATGATTTTACATAATAAACCAATGAACATTGTCATGCGATTTATGACCATTTTTTCCACTTTAACATATACATTTATCACATGTTGTACACAAGCATGTCTATGTTACAATTATTGCTACTGTATAAAAAATTTCAATCATTAAGAATCTCATAAAATTGTAAATTATGAAAATATTTTATGACAGTATCCTTCGTTGTGTCATTTAAGGGCACAACAAGAACAGGTCACCAAACTCATTTCCATGGATATTGTATTTTATATTATCCCCATCATACCAAAGTCTAAACTGTTGTCCATTTTGAATAAATAGTGTGGACATTGATGAAATCTATGACTTCTGTGAATCGCTAACTGGGGAAAATAAAATGTGATGACCGATATGTTTGAATTTGAAAGTTTTTTTGAATTTGATAACTTGTATTATATCGCATCATACTGTAAAAAACTATATTTGCAATTGTTTGAACATTACAATATTCCCTTTATTGGGGTGAACTACATCACTAATATTGATACGTTCTAGATTATTGACGTCTTTTGCTTACAAAAAGACACAGAAGTACTATAGCACAACAAGTCATTGTCAATGACACGTCCCCGTTCCGTTCATATTTGAGTGACATATACATTCAAAGCAGATCATGACCGAAATGCACCTGCATATGTACAACACATTGTGCTAAATCTGAACAAAATCCATCCATGCATGACTGAGATCCGGTTCTGGAATTGTGAAAATATGTGATTTTGATGCATTTTCGGCCTTAAAATGGCCATCATTCCGCTATTGTTAAGCAGATCATGAAACAAATGCACATATCTATTTGTGACATGATGTACCATATGTGTGTGAAGTTTGAACTTGATCAATCCAGACATGTCTTGGATACGGATCCAGAACTGAATTCTTTAACAAAATGGCCGCCAGTCGGCCATTTCGAACTTGATCCGAAAAAAAAAAAGACGTGCATCAAGGTCCTATTATGTTTAATGTATGTACCAAATTTGAACAAAATCCATCCATGCATAACTGAGATACGGGTCCGGAATGGTGAAAATGTGCCATTTCAATGCATTTTCGGCCTTAAAGCGGCCCCCATTTGGCTATCGTTAATGAGATCATGAAACAAATGCACATACATATTTGTGACATGATGTACCTTGTGTGTGTGAAGTTTGAACTTGATCAATCCAGACATGTCTCGGATACGGATCCAGAACTGAATTCTTTAAAACAAAATGGCCGCCAGTCGGCTATTTCGAACTTGATCCGAAAAAAAAATGACGTGCATCAAGGTCCTATTATGTTTAATGTATGTACCAAATTTGAATGAAATCCGTCCATGCATAACTGAGATCCGGGTCCGGAATGGTGAAAATGTGCGATTTCAATGCATTTTCGCCCTTAAAGCGGCCGCCATTTGGCTATCGTTAATGAGATCATGAAACAAATGCACATACATATTTGTGACATGATGTACCTTGTGTGTGTGAAGTTTGAACTCGATCAATCCAAGCATGTCTCAGATACGGATCCAGAACTGAATTCTTTAAAACAAAATGGCTGCCAGTCGGCCATTTCGAACCCAATCCCAAAAAAAAAATGACGTGCATCAAGGTCCTATTATGTTTAATGTATGTACCAAATTTGAACAAAATCCGTCCATGCATAACTGAGATCCAGGTCCGGAATGGTGAAAATGTGCGATTTTGATGCATTTTCGGCCTTAAAATGACCGCTATTCGGCTATCGTTAATGAGATCATGAAACAAATGCACATACATATTTGTGACATGATGTACCTTGTGTGTGTGAAGTTTGAACTTGATCAATCCAGACATGTCTCGGATACGGATCCAGAACTGAATTCTTTAAAACAAAATGGCCGCCAGTCGGCTATTTCGAACTTGATCCGAAAAAAAAAATGACGTGCATCAAGGTCCTATTATGTTTAATGTATGTACCAAATTTGAATGAAATCCGTCCATGCATAACTGAGATCCGGGTCCGGAATGGTGAAAGTGTGCGATTTCAATGCATTTTCGGCCTTAAAGCGGCCGCCATTTGGCTATCGTTAATGAGATCATGAAACAAATGCACATACATATTTGTGACATGATGTACCTTGTGTGTGTGAAGTTTGAACTTGATCAATCCAAGCATGTCTCAGATACGGATCCAGAACTGAATTCTTTAAAACAAAATGGCCGCCAGTCGGCCATTTCGAACCTGATCCAAAAAAAAAAATGACGTGCATCAAGGTCCTATTATGTTTAATGTATGTACCAAATTTGAACAAAATCCATCCATGCATAACTGAGATCCGGGTCCGGAATGGTGAAAATGTGCGATTTTGATGCATTTTCGGCCTTAAAATGGCCGCTATTCGGCTATCGTTAATCGGATCATGAAAAAAATTCATGTGCATATGTCCCATATAAGGTGTGATGTATGAGTGAAGTTTGAACTTAATCGGTCCATGCATGTTCGAGATACAGGTGATCACGGACGCACGGACGCACGGACGCACACAGGGCAAAACATAAGTCCCCGTTTTCGGACTGCGTCCGAACGGGGACTAATAAGGAATCCCTGCACTGAATGCAAAAATACACACATTTTGGGCTATAGTATTATCTCTCAGTGAATTATGAGTTGTTATGATCGGTGTACTGGGCAAACTTTACAGTGATCTCATGATGACATCATAGATAATTCGTAAATAAATGATGTCATACATCATAAATGTTATTTAATTCATTCAATTTTCATTCATATTTGAATTCAAACATATACATAATTAAATTTTTCAAAAAATAATTCAAGACTCACACAGAATGAGTGGCATTCTGAACATTGGATATCAATACAAGCTTTTAAGCAGTAAACAATCTCTGGTTACATCAGTACCCAGTAGCTACAGAAAAACAAGTTGTTGTGAAGCAAGTTTCTTGCCAGCATAAACATTGTGTTTTTATTTTAAATTAGTTTACAATCATCCAAAACTTTAGGAATTGAGCATTTATTTTCAGGCATTATTTTCATCATGAGACCAGCAAAACAGGATGCAGCTGTGATCAAATTACAATAGTCACAAAAATTAGATTTTTTTTTTTTAACACAGTTCAATTGAAAAATCACGCATACGTGGAGCATATTAGAAAAAAAACATATTTGCTGATATGCAAATGAGCTATTTAATATGCAAACATTTGCAAATTGGGTCCATCTTAGGTATTTCAGATTCGGACTCTCCACATTAATCACACAACTCACAACTTCAAAACAGTGGTTGTCTGTAAAGCTGACTTTTTAGAATGACTGAAATGGTCTGTATGTAATCCATTATGTAAATAAAATATATTTGTTAAAATTCTCCATCACAACATTTAAATAATTTGCATATTCACTTGGTTTAAAATTCACAAATTTCAGTAAAACAATGACTAACATAGTATTTTTGCGGATTTCAGTTAGCTGTGAAAATACTATAATCTACAATTATACCATTTAACACTAATAGCAGAATGTGTAAATTTATCTTTCAATTTATTGCTGTAATAAAGAGACCCCAATAAATTCTATGATTTGTATCCTATAAAGAACATACATTATTCAAATAGTTAAGGTAACATCATCCACATGTAAATATGTTTGATGACGTCCTAGCAACCTTTTATGGGTGTTCTTGCATAGCGTATCAGTCACACTGAAAATTCAAAACACCATGCAGTAACACATGTAACAACTTGTCTTTCTTGATATCTGTCACGTAATGATAACATCCAGACAAACACAATTTTTATGCCAACCCAATTTTAATGTTTTGTTTTTCAGACAGGATCTGTGTCAAAAACAAAAGCTGTTTTGTTTTGTTTTCCTGTACTGCATGAGAACATTTTAAAACAAGTTTCAGAGTTGGCCAAATACATCCTGATTGATTTATTGTTTAAAAAATAAGAAATGTGTCAAAATACCGATTATTGATTTTCTAAGATATTTATCACAAATAATTATCAGAAATTAATAATGCTGGATTTGAGAGGATTTCAATTCAAATTTAAAACCATTATTAATCAAAATCGGGTTATTCTAGTCTATTTGTCAGTCATTTTTCAGGACTAGTGACTTTTACTTAGGACTAGCGAATCATGTTTCTCATTACTGCAACATTATTAGCAGAGGCAAAGTAAGATGCAAGTTCAGGGATTTATCAACTAAACATGGTGAAATTAGCATAGACTTGAGTATCTGGAATTGACTAATCTGATAATAGACATACATGATAACTGCATGGCTTTAGACGTCATTGCGACTCAAGCGAGAGACACAGTAGTAATAGTATTTCCCCAGAGCCTAGTGATTGACAGATAACCCATTTAGTGAAATGCATCATGGGTAAATATCCACTTAACTACAATGTCCAGCACTAAATAAAATAGGTAACACTGAAACAAAATATTCACCCAAAGACCATATCTCTCAAACAAAGTAATGTGGTTTCCATGACAACTGCCAAATTAATGGACATTTGTAATTAGCCTTTAATTCTTGCATCTATACATCATTTTGTAATGTAAGGTTTCCTTACATCTTCAAATGTTAATGAGATTGGGAGATATAATACATTTGAAGGGCTCTTAGGAATACACACTATTAGGCCATTTTTGAAAAATAGACTGCTTCGTGTGTCAATCATGTGATGCAGGACTGCAGCAGCTCACAGTGAACTAACGTTAATACTGGAGTAAAATTACAACGTTAAAGAGAAGGCATACATAGCATGAACAATAATATTCCATTATTCTATGGTGCAATTTCTGTTGATAAAGTAGCAGAGTTTATACTGTCCTACATGTCATGCTGTGGGGGCATATTAGGCCAGGGCATCCACAGGGATGAAACACAGCATGTACAGTTCTCCTTTTAAGAAGCCTGTTACATTAATTGGATCTCGATTGCTATTCAACTGCCTCAGTGAAAAATAAAGCGGGATTGTTTCAGGGAAACATTCTCTTGAAATAGTGTGGATGCACTTTAGATTTTTCATACAAGAAATAATTATAAAATACTACTGAAAAACATGAAGTTTTCAGAACGGCGTATGAATACGTCCTATCCTGCATGGTGACAATTTTTTTAATGTAAACATGCCAAACAGAAAATATTGACGCACTAAATTCAAAACTTGGAGAGCTATACCCACATGCTGTATTAAACTAATAAGACAGTTTTAAGTGGTGCTTATTCAGAAAGTTTGTATAATTATTCGTTTATAACAGTTTCTGTTGAACTATACAATTCTGAGTTTTGTTATCATCCAGTAGAGTGAGGGTTATTTCATCAGTTATTGGGTGATCATGAACCCCAGAGATATTTAATTGACTCAGCTGGTATGTCATAGAGGAAAAATACATCCCTTTGATGATTTTGTTATATATGTGCAATGACCACTTGGCAAAGATAATTCAATAATTTGGTAAATAATTTATTGAGGATCTTGTTTAATATTAGTAAGATGAGCTGTCATTTTGTCTGTATTCCACAAACTGAATACAGATGTTTTAGTGAGATAATGTTGCCCATTCAGTTTTGAGAAATAGCTGCTTGAATTGCATGTACTTTGTTTACAAGACAATATTTTATCAAAGATCAACAGCTCAAACCAGCAAACATCGTCGTTTAAATGCATTTAGCTCAAGCCAGCTGGGCATTGAATGAATCAAATTGAATTTTCGACCACAGTTGGTCACATCTGTATAAACGCACAAGAAATTATCACCTGTTAATTAGGGAGAGGAGCTCCGTTAAAATGCTACCGTGTAAAACGCATTGGAGATAATAATTTATTAATCGGTGAGAGGAGCAGTAGTTTGGCTCCGATAGAATGCTGTTGTGTACACGTAGCAATAAAGGCCATGGCTTAAGATATTGGTTGGCCCCCTGTGTTTTGATTTTCACATGTCCAACTTCTTGTTTGGCATGTCAATATTTACATTAGAAAAATTGCTTGATAGAGAACATACTTTGCTACATGAAAGGAGTTCTGGGAATCTTTTTATACAATGCTCCAATCAGTTCACCAATTATAGCAGTATACAAGGTATTAAAATAAACACTAATAAACTGCCTGTGCAATGTTGGTGTAGTGAACAACTTTGGCCTCGAGACAAAGATCCCATAATACCGTTGAAAAAGGTAAAAATAAAAATGTATTTAGCACTATGGCTACCACTGATGGCTACAGTACAAAAAGATATGTACCAAGGACAAATGAAACAAGGTAGGTAACCTATGTTGACATTGCTACATTATTACTGTTATTAATAGAACTGTTACAGACTGTCAGGTGAGTAAACAAAACATATTTTATTACTGTCAATGATGGCTGTGAAACAGAAAAGAGGAACATGTACTGCCAATAACAGAGGCCAAAAATAATATGTACTTTGACTACGTCATGTGGATAAATTAGCGATAATCTAAAATACAATTATACATGTATAAGATTCAGCTTAAGATTGGGTTTCAACACAAGCCATGCACAGTTAGTTATATTTCAACTAATGCATCATGCTACTTTATTTTCAACATACTGGTACAGGTGGTAGCTATATGTGTACGTGATGACAGTCATGTCACTGACACGTATTTCATTGTAATTAAACTAATTTTTATGCAGTGCCGGAAATATGGACTATTTTACATATGGAAATGTACATTCCATGCACCATATTGCACACGAATATATTAACCTTTTGGTCGTCATAATATTTCTCGGAAAACTTTGATGCATTTTGGCTGTTTAAATGTTTTTTTCTATATTTATTTTGATAACTTTTGACCAAATGGACATAATTTTCCATTGGCTACAAGTTTTGATCAAAATTTTGGAAAAATGATGAAAATATTCTGAAGGTTTAAAATTGTGAATATGACAATAGTTGACTGTGGCTAGGGTTAGTTGCAGATTGTAACTATAAACCAATTAATAAACAATCGTTTTATTTACACAGGTATGGTTAACTATTCAGTACCATGTTCTGTTTTTTGTGTCTTTTTACGATGACGCAAGTTACATCAACATAATAGAAAAACAATGTGAACACGTTGCAGAAGCAAAAAGGGGCATGAATATGGCTGGGGCAACACTGGTGAACATTCGCAACAGGTGTTGTACATGTGTTGGCATCCTGAAACGAGTTTGAGTGCTGCTGTATTTCAGTTTATCTTTTAAAGCAGGCCGGTTTGCAATGTTGTGTCAAAAGTCAGTCAGTTTAGGTTGTTATTTTACATGAAATTATGCCAATTGGTTCCAAAACAGAACAAAAACAGTTAGAACACGGTACAGAAATATGTTTGACCCAAATCGATCATTGGTTTGTCCCTTATGAATTATTGGCTAACCCCCAACAAATTAATGACTGACCCCTGACCCCTAAGTATTAATGATTGACCTTTGAAGATTATCTTAGTTTTAATGCAACCTGTAAGAGTTTAATAAACAGATGTGCCTGATAAAAAATGTGCATATGAACAAGGTCAGGGGATTATTATGCTTAAAAAATAATTGATTATAATCCGTGTATACCATCTTGTGAATCAGCAGTGCTGTTATTAAACTTTTATATTTAACTAACTATCTACAGATAGTATTCGTGAAGTGTTTTCTAGAGTTTATTGACATTTAATTAAATGGTTCTGCATTGAAATGTCCACAGCGAATCTAACAAGTGGTTCTAATACTCATGTGGTCACGTACTAAAAGGCTTTCCTGAATGACTACCCTGACTATTGTAACTGTTCAAATAATCTTAAATATGGTTTTTCTGCCATGAATTTTAATTATTTCAAATTAGCAAGTATCAAATTGGCTAGTATCAAATATCAAATATTATATGTATGAGATGTGTAGATGATCAAAATATGGCTTAGTATAATGAATTTAGCATACAATAAATTCTGTAATTTGCAGCACACACACAGTACTGCAGCAGTCTTCACACAGACAGTATTGCAGCAGTCTTCACACAGACAGTACTGCAGCAGTCTTCACACAGACAGTACTGCAGCAGTATTCACACAGACAGTACGGCAGCAGTCTTCACACAGACAGTACTGCAGCAGTCTTCACACAGACAGTGCTGCAGCAGACTTCACACAGACAGTACTGCAGCAGTCTTCACACAGACAGTACTGCAGCAGTCTTCACACAGACAGTACTGCAGCAGTCTTCACACAGACAGTACTGCAGCAGTATTCACAGACAGTACTGCAGCAGTCTTCACACAGACAGTACTGCAGCAGTATTCACACAGACAGTACTGCAGCAGTCTTCACACAGACAGTACTGCAGCAGTCTTCACACAGACAGTACTGCAGCAGACTTCACACAGACAGTACTGCAGCAGTCTTCACACAGACAGTACTGCAGCAGTCTTCACACAGACAGTACTGCAGCAGTCTTCACACAGACAGTACTGCAGCAGTCTTCACACAGACAGTACTGCAGCAGTATTCACAGACAGTACTGCAGCAGTATTCACACAGACAGTACTGCAGCAGTCTTCACACAGACAGTACTGCAGCAGTCTTCACACAGACAGTACTGCAGCAGTCTTCACACAGACAGTACTGCAGCAGACTTCACACAGACAGTACTGCAGCAGACTTCACACAGACAGTACTGCAGCAGTCTTCACACAGACAGTACTGCAGCAGCATTCACACAGACAGTACTGCAGCAGCATTCACACAGACAGTACTGCAGCAGCATTCACACAGACAGTACTGCAGCAGTCTTCACACAGACAGTACTGCAGCAGTCTTCACACAGACAGTACTGCAGCAGTCTTCACACAGACAGTACTGCAGCAGTCTTCACACAGACAGTACTGCAGCAGTCTTCACACAGACAGTACTGCAGCAGTCTTCACACAGACAGTACTGCAGCAGTCTTCACACAGACAGTACTGCAGCAGTCTTCACACAGACAGTACCTGCAGCAGTATTCACAGACAGTACTGCAGCAGTATTCATACAGACAGTACCTGCAGCAGTCTTCACACAGACAGTACTGCAGCAGTATTCACACAGACAGTACTGCAGCAGTATTCACACAGACAGTACTGCAGCAGTATTCACACAGACAGTACTGCAGCAGTAATCACACAGACAGTACTGCAGCAGTATTCCACAGACAGTACTGCAGAAGTATTCACAGACAGTACTGCAGCAGTATTCACAGACAGTACTGCAGCAGTATTCACACAGACAGTACTGCAGCAGTATTCACACAGACAGTACTGCAGCAGTATTCACACAGACAGTACTGCAGCAGTATTCACACAGACAGTACTGCAGCAGTATTCACACAGACAGTACTGCAGCAGTATTCACACAGACAGTACTGCAGCAGTATTCACACAGACAGTACTGCAGCAGTATTCACACATACAGTGCTGCAGCAGTATTCACACAGACAGTGCTGCAGCAGTATTCAGACAGTACTGCAGCAGTATTCACACAGACAGTGCTGCAGCAGTATTCACACAGACAGTGCTGCAGCAGTATTCACACAGACAGTACTGCAGCAGTATTCAGACAGTACTGCAGCAGTATTCACAGACAGTACTGCAGCAGTATTCACACAGACAGTACTGCAGCAGTATTCACACAGACAGTAACTGCAGCAGTATTCACACAGACAGTACTGCAACAGTATTCACACAGACAGTACTGCAGCAGTATTCACACAGACAGTACTGCAGCAGTATTCACACAGACAGTACTGCAGCAGTATTCACACAGACAGTACTGCAGCAGTATTCACACAGACAGTACTGCAGCAGTATTCACACAGACAGTACTGCAGCAGTATTCACACAGACAGTACTGCAGCAGTCTTCACACAGACAGTACTGCAGCAGTCTTCACACAGACAGTACTGCAGCAGTCTTCACACAGACAGTACTGCAGCAGTCTTCACACAGACAGTACTGCAGCAGTCTTCACACAGACAGTACTGCAGCAGTCTTCACACAGACAGTACTGCAGCAGTCTTCACACAGACAGTACTGCAGCAGTCTTCACACAGACAGTACTGCAGCAGTCTTCACACAGACAGTACCTGCAGCAGTATTCACAGACAGTACTGCAGCAGTATTCACACAGACAGTACCTGCAGCAGTCTTCACACAGACAGTACTGCAGCAGTATTCACACAGACAGTACTGCAGCAGTATTCACACAGACAGTACTGCAGCAGTATTCACACAGACAGTACTGCAGCAGTATTCACAGACAGTACTGCAGCAGTATTCACAGACAGTACTGCAGCAGTATTCACACAGACAGTACTGCAGCAGTATTCACACAGACAGTACTGCAGCAGTATTCACACAGACAGTACTGCAGCAGTATTCACACAGACAGTACTGCAGCAGTATTCACACAGACAGTACTGCAGCAGTATTCACACAGACAGTACTGCAGCAGTATTCACACAGACAGTACTGCAGCAGTATTCACACAGACAGTACTGCAGCAGTATTCACACAGACAGTAACTGCAGCAGTATTCACACAGACAGTACTGCAACAGTATTCACAGACAGTACTGCAACAGTATTCACAGACAGTACTGCAACAGTATTCACACAGACAGTACTGCAGCAGTATTCACACAGACAGTACTGCAGCAGTCTTCACACAGACAGTACTGCAGCAGTCTTCACACAGACAGTACTGCAGCAGTCTTCACAGACAGTACTGCAGCAGTATTCACAGACACTACTGCAGCAGTATTCACACAGACAGTACTGCAGCAGTATTCACAGACAGTACAGCAGCAGTATTCACACAGACAGTACTGCAGCAGTATTCACACAGACAGTACTGCAGCAGTATTCACACAGACAGTACTGCAGCAGTATTCACACAGACAGTACTGCAGCAGTATTCACACAGACAGTACTGCAGCAGTATTCACACACACAGTACTGCGGCAGTATTCACACAGACAGTACTGCAGCAGTATTCACACACACAGTACTGCAGCAGTATTCACACACAGACAGTACTGCAACAGTATTCACACAGACAGTACTGCAGCAGTATTCACACAGACAGTACTGCAGCAGTATTCACACAGACAGTACTGCAGCAGTATTCACACAGACAGTACTGCAGCAGTATTCACACAGACAGTACTACAGTAGTATTCACAGAGAGTACTACAGCAGTATTCACACAGTATTGCAGCAGTATTCACAGACAGTACTACAGTAGTATTCACAGAGAGTACTACAGTAGTATTCACAGAGAGTACTACAGCAGTATTCACAGACAGTACTGCAGCAGTATTCACAGACAGTACTGCAGCAGTATTCACAGACAGTACTGCAGCAGTATTCACAGACAGTACTGCCACAGTGCTATCTGTCTCTGTTCACAATTTTTGTCATTATTCTAACAGTAATGTAATGGATATATGCACCAGATATACATTGATCAGAAGACTGTTTCCTGACCTGCGGGAGAAATATCAAATGTCAAACGGCTTTTTTCTGCGATAATGGACGCCTTCTGGCAAAACTACAAGACTCACAGAATGTAAATGAGAAGTATAAAGCTTCACAATCCATAGTGGTACACCCACCAACTACATCACTAAAGCAGTAAATCAATACATATATACATACATCTTTATTTATGTTAAATCTGGGGACATGCTTTCAATTTAATACTTAAAATATGAAATATATCATCTTTTAATTCAACAGCAAAGTTTAATTTATGTAGTATAATAAACTGATTATTATGATGAGTTATTAAATGACATCATAATGAAGTGTAAGAATGTTGTTAGCGTAAGTCGCCGTAAATGAATGTATTAAAATATCTTTGATAGAAATAAATACTGATTTACACTTTTATAACGTAGAAATGACCTGTGCAAGCCATGCATGCTCACAGTTTGCTCTGAAGTGACCTCACTAAGATACACAGTAAAAAATCAATATAAAACGAATAAATCCCTAGTTTAACTACAATTTCATCAAACGCAAAATACACTTTACAGAAGCAAAGTGAGTTAATTTTAATCATCTGTTGGAAAATGTGTGAACAGATTTACTCACCAGGTTAGTTTAGCTCAAAGTCGAAAAAGATAGTTCGGACCCGAATCTGAGATGAATCATGTGTGAAGATGTTATGATGACAATGCAATGGCAGTTGAGTAAGGCGTGAAAAGGAAGGAACTTTGAGTAAAATATAAAACCTCACATGACACATGAACAGATTGCAGGTTTATCTAACTGATAATAATATTTATAATAAATGATAATAATATTTACAAACTGATCCAACCCTTAGTTTCTTAGCATTTGTAAACAAGGCTATTGTGTATGATAGTTATTTAAATATGTTCAATTATGCAAACAGCTTGTATTTACATGTTACCATGGTAACAGTATTGATCAACTCCAAAATTTACATTCCATCCCAAGTACTGACATTTCATACAAACCTTTCATTTGAATTTGAAAACACTTATTTGCTTGAATTAATTATTTTTATGCATGTCCTCCTCCAATAGAAGTGCACATATATAACAAATTGCATTATTTCATTTTGGATTATTGAATTTATGTCAGCACAAGCATTACTAATAGAGAAAATAATATTGAAAATAACTGCACAAGTTTTAAAAAAGGTATTACATGTAGTTGACCAATGGTTGACCTCATACTGTAAAACCATTTATTTTCACTAGCATTTAATTTTGATGTTTTGAGCAATTATCAATAATTTTACTGAGAAAAAAAACGTTCTGTTGTTATTTTACATGTTCATGTGGAATTAATTTAGCGAAATTTACTTTAATATCAACGAAATTCAAAACTATTGAATATTTAATGCCTTTACACTTACAGTATGGTATAAAAAGATTCACAGACACATACTGTTTACTATGTTTGTTGTTGTCTGTTGTTGAACCACACATAGGTAGTACATTTTCTGAAATTTCTTTTTTGATGTACAAGTAATAAGTCAGCTGATTTGAGTACAACAGTGTCTCAATTACAAGTGAACCAATTGTACAGCTGATCCTAGAATTGAGATCTATCTGAATTCACCAAGTCGGTAAATAACTCACTTTATTTTAAGTTCAACTAAATTGTAATTAGTGTGCAGCAATCCATGAACTATTTCACACACAAAATAATCTGCCATAGTTACAATGAATACAGCTACCAAGTTAATTACCAATTAAAATACAACAACATGCACAGACGTAAATCCTCAGCGACTACAATGTGTTAAAGGCCCCATCATGAATCCCTGGGATCATCTCAATTCATTATTTGCCATAGTTCTGATGTATTTTTTTTTACCTCTAGGTAGTTACTGTTGACTAGACTAAGAACTGAAAGAAACGTTTATTTTCAATTGGACATGTATGATTGGTCCTCACACTTGATTAATTTTCAAAGGGGATATATAATTAAATGTTATACAAGCAGGTTAATAGTTTAAAAAACAAACAAAAAGACCAGACTACTATACACAATAAAATTGAACCTTTCACTCATGCATTGTAGTTATAACACTCATTTCAAAGCTTGTCATTAATTACCATTGCAGTATATGAGTTACCAGAACATGCTACAGTGAGTATTCAGTAAGTCACCATAACACAATCTAAATATCTGCAATGATACATGCACTTCTGGTGCTCACAATTATGACACTAAGTTAAAAAAAATACTCATTTTTTCCATCTTCAGATTGCCAATTTTTCACATCATTCGCACAATAAAGCCGTATAATTTTTTTTCATACTTTTAAAAAAAATTAATCAAGATCTGTAGAAAATGGGAAATTATGTCAATTTTGACCAAAATAAATTATAGAACAAGAAACATATTGGCTGAGACAGCTAAAATAAATTATAGATTTGAATTACAGAATTCAATATCATTATCCAGCATTATCGAGAAACTGGCTTATAGTACTTCTGAAGTCGATAATTTCATTTTTCGCTAAAAATAATAAAAATATTTACTAAAACTAGAGAATTCAAGTTATCATCAGCAAATAACATATCTGAAAATATTTTTTCATTATATTTAATGTTTTTCCCAAGATGCAATGCTCAGTAACGATCAGTTGATGGAAAACTAGAATTCAGCTTTAACTAACATAATTAAGAAACATACAATAAATATAGCAGTAAAAGCCTTCAAGCAAAAAAACAGCTCAAATCTTTATGACATAATGTAGTTTTTGAATTATTTTTGTTATTAATATTACATTTTATTATGTAATAAAGTGCACAAGGGAGTAGTAGGAGAGAAAAACACTCAAGTATTAGCGATAATCTACACTATTAAATCGGTAATATTTTTTATCACTCCAGTATTTGCTCTATTAGAAGCGTATCTCTATTAGATGTGAAACAAGTTGTCAGAACAATTTCACAAAAATAAATCTGTAAAACAAGTAATTAAAATACAAATACAAGCAGCCTCATGGCTGAGATAGCTACGCTGTGGACATTTCAATTAACGAACTGAAGATACAATTGCAATTGGACTTGCGGTTTTCAACAAGAAGTCGAAAATATCACTTTTACCAAAAATTACAAAACTATTCACCAAAATTAGAGAATTAAAGATATCATCACGAAATGAATAAATCTAAGAGAGGTCTGCGCATAGTACATATACACCAACTTCTAAGTATCATAGCAATAACAAGTAAAAAGTTGACACGGACAACGGACGCCAATGGACAATCACTCATATGATAAGCACATTAAGCACATTCTAGACAAGAGAAATCACATGTCCTTCTTATAAAAGTAAATACATTACTTTTCTACCAATCAAATCGCTTAAACATATATTCTGTGAACCCTGAGAAACGAAAAGGCCAAGAAGGGCATGAGAGGAGACTAATCTGTGCCGCTAGATAGAATTAAATATATGGACTTACAGGCGTCATTATACATTTGAACAAAATAAGTATGCATTATAACCCAGGGCATCAGTTAGTTATGCATCAAGGGCAGTCAGAGAGTGCAATCTGCATTTTACCCCCAGGATGCTGACTTGAGATCTTGTACGATAAAAATTAGTTGCATGGTGATTGAACTACTAAAGTATGCCGAGTAGGTTTACTGTACAGAGCCCTCTTTACTGTGAACAATGAATAAACCAAATTTACTTTATAGTAATATTCAGAATCTGAATCCACGATCTCTGATCAATATAGAAAAAAATTCTCGGGACTCTCTTCTCAAATTGTACTTTCAATCATTTTTAGTCAAATTTCTGATGTTGGACAATATTGAACTTGAAGACATATACATGTACAATGTAACTGTGACTGGCCTATGCATGTAACTAGTGGATAAAGGGCCCCTGACACAATTACCATTATAATCACTTCAACCACAGAACAATTGTTAAATATTATAATGTATAATAGGGGACTTTATTCATATTTATTGATAATCTGCTATTAGTTTTTTAGTGAGTAGTCAGTGACACAGACAAGGATATAATAAAACAGACTAGATAAAAGCAATATTATATTGATAAGTCTGTGGAAGATTAGACTAGAGACTAAAATATGCATAAGAATAATGTCAAATGAATAAAATGTATATTATTTAAACAATTTAATCAAACATCACAAAATAGTAGTAGTGATAAAAAGTCATAAAAGAAATATTGACGCACAGCAACATGTTTCCTTGATATCAAGAAATCTTATATCCATTAGATAGATATACATACGGACATATTAATCTGCTAATTATTAATTTAATCAGTTGTATAAACAAATACTTTTCCTATCGGCTGAGATAGCTCCGCTGTTAGCAATGCACATTTCAATTAAAGAACAGAAGATATCATTAGAAAATGAACAATATATATAGTATCAAAACAATCAGACTTGTAATAAAAATATCACTTTTTACCAAAAATTACAAAAATATTCATCAAAATTAAAGAATTGAAGATATCATTACAAAATGAACAAATCTGAGAGAGGTCCACATGTAGTACCTATATATGTAATATCAAAGCAATTGAACTTGCGGTTTCCAACAAGAAGTGAAAAATATCACTTTTTACCAAAAATTACAAAAATATTCATCAAAATTAAAGAATTGAAGATATCATTACAAAATGAACAAATCTGAGAGAGGTCCACATGTAGTACCTATATATGTAATATCAAAGCAATTGAACTTGCGGTTTTCAACAAGAAGTCAAAAATATCACTTTTTACCAAAAATGACAAAAATATTCACCAAAATTAGAGAATTAAAGATAGCATTACAAAATGAACAAATCTGAGAGAGGTCCACATGTATTACCTATATATGTAATATCAAAGCAAATGGACTTGCTGTTTGAAGTAAAACATTGACACGGACGACGACGGACAATCACTCATATGATAAGCTCCGCTCGACAAAGTCGACAGCGGAGCTAAAAATGGCCTTTTACTTTGTTAGGTTTCTGTATATTTCACTACACACAAGTATAAAATATCAAGGTTCCAGAATTCGACCCTTGACCTGTAAACTAATATTACAAACGAAATTAACTCCTTATTTGCAGCTCAAGGATGCAACTTGTTTATTATTTCACAGCTCTCAGCAAGCTAGGGATTCAAAAAATAAAGCCTACAGTTACGTGTTTGTTTTGATCCAAATAACTGTTTCCCCGCAGATATAGCCGACTCAATGCTAAGAACAAGTGAATGTGTGGAAGTGGGTGGATTGCTGCCAGTGCAAACATTGCAGTGAATAGAGGTTTAATTTTAACACAGTCACCGACAAGCAGTTAGAATGATGTATTCACAACATTGATAAAGTAAATACTGTAACTGTAGTATTATTGTCATTTGTATGACATGTTCTCGTTCCTAAGCATTTATCCACCCGGATTATGTGTGAAATTATCTGTACGGTACGGGTGTTGTCAGATCAAACGCAATTAAGCAACTGAATAAAACAGTCTGATTGCCTGTCTGGCCAACACACACTGGGTACAATTCTCACGCACATGACTGCAGTCTTTCTATGCATTCAAAGATCATATTGTTGTAATAATTAATGATCAAAATAGTTTATTAATGATAATAATACACGTATAATTGCTAGAAAAGATCATATCTCTAAAATTGAATTTATTTAATTAACTGAAAATTACTAAATAAATAATTATTAAAGTATTATTAGCCAATGAAATAAGTTGCATTTCCTTTGTTCAAATGACAAACCAATAAATCTGACTGTTATTTAAGGTTATGTAAAATGAAGTTGTATTCTTTATTTACTTATCAATGTTGGTTCAAATTTATATTGGCGCGATGAGTTTGGTTCTATGGGTGCAAAGATATTAAATCTACACAGAGAATATTAAAAACAAAATACTTATAAAACAAAAACGCACATACAAAATCTAAGCAAAGCAGAAAAAAATCTCAAAAAAAAAAACCTCAAAACTAAGTGAAAAAAAAAAGGATGATTTTCACAGTTTTCAAAGATGGTATCTCTAACTCTGCTGGTCAACTAATAATTCATTACTCAAATATTAATGTAGAATGTTAACATGCTCTTTAAAATTACATAAAATGGTGTTCTCACCACTGTTAAGTTTTTAAAGATTCTGTTATCGAAACCCATCAAATTTACTAACAGTCAATAACATAGCAAATGAACAGTTACAGTTTATGACGCAAACAATTCCAAACTACATTCCTTTGGAAGCCAGCATTGCCCTGAGTAACAACAAATAAACTGCCAGTACATTTCCAACACATCAAAGTTTATTGTTTTTGAGCTCTGACCTTACAACATTGTAATGATTCATCTCAAGTTGTTTGTAATAGTTAGGGGGGGGGGGCTAAAATTTCCTTGATTTTTCTTGTTGGTTTGAGAAGTTTTCTATATTCATTACACGCCTATCTTCAATAAAAGTGAATAAATAAATCAAAATAATAAAATTATCATATTTAGCTATAAAACATTTTAATAACAATGTAAATATAGCATTGGCTAGCGTGCTCTACATCACTAAAATAGTTTTAAATGTATTAAATATAAACTGATTTTCCATTTTTATTTTCTTGTTTAGTTGTTTTATTCTAAGCTTCATTTCACACCCTTGGTTTTAATTTAGTAAGATTACTAGTAGCAATGTGGTGATGTGATTGTGCCGCTTAACAATGATCATGAGTAGTTATACGACGTATCTATCTAGTAGCTATGGTTTATTTAATTTGTAGTACAGTTGTGGCAAATCCTAGGGTGTTTCTCCAATCACTGTCACTTGAAAAATTAAATTCTAGATGCGTACATGGTGCGGTACTTTGATATCATTACCATACCATAGCCATGTTACGGAATATAACCAGGGCAATTCTTGAATGCTCATTCGGCAATTCAGGACAACCGTGGTAAAGTCAATTTAAAAACCAGTGAACAATTAGGACCTTCACCGATTATCCGGAATTGTTGACGTGTTGAACATTGAACTATTTTTAATACCTTTTCTCAAACTGTTTTAAGGTCTCAACAGGTAATTAGCGAAATTGAATTACTATGCCATGCCCTATGTAAGGTACAGATCATCAGAACCAGTACAGACAAAACAAGATGAGCACAGTGACTAATAAAAGACTGGAGATAACCGTGTGTTTCATGATGTGGTATAGCTTTATATCCTTTAACCAGCTTTGGGTATATCATAAACAACACAACTCCAATGAGTGATAGTGACGTAGAAAACAGCCAGTAGCCGCCAGTCAAACTAACCACTAACTTTGAATAAAAGATTTTTTGCTTTTTAGCACTAAAATAAAATGCATACATGTGGACAGACAGTGGTTGTGTTGGGACTACTTATATTTCCCATTTTAATGTTATAACTTGAAATCAAATCTACCGTACTTCACTGAGTGAGCCATCATTTTTGTAAGGAAGAGTCTGCAGTATCATTTCAAAATATCATACAGCATGTATCTAGTGACAACGCTTACCAATTAATACATACTTTTAAATGTCTGGGCTCAAGGGGCACAGTTAGCTAATTAGACTGAGGTCATTGTGGGTCAACTACAGTCTGTGACAAGTAGAATAACTTGCATAAAATGAAAGCAATAATGATCATTGTTTACTACAAGATCCAATTTTGTGGGAATTTGATCAGAAATTTTTTTTAGTCCATATCAACTTTCTTAAATCACATGGTTAAAATTTCCAACTCTGCAAATGTAATCATTTTTTTTTTCAGGCCAAAAATAGGCACATTTTTTGTTAATTTTAATTTCTGCGTTAATTTTGGACCAAATGGAAATAATTTTTGTTGGCTTTTTTGAAAACAATATGGAAATAAATATGCAGGTTTATTTTGTGTGAAATGTGACATAAGTTGGCTCTTGATATTGAGATATGCATATATTGTAGCTGACTTATTCCAATATAAAAACAATTGAACAGAGCACCATACGTCATCATGCATAGCATCATTTCTTGCATTACATAGTTGACACAAATGAAAGCGATTAATTGATACAGTCACAGTATCAGTTGCACACTGTGGTTTTCATAAATACCTACTACAAGATATATTTACTGTATAACCACCGTATGGTTTCTGACATCAAAACAGAAACATTGCCAGCTAGGTTGCTGACTGGTTTACTATTCCCATTTTGTTACCAAATGGAAAAAGTTGGGTCAAACCAACTAACATCAAACTAATACTGAGGGACACGCTGAATACCAATACAAGATAGAATTTCCTTTTAATTTATTTTTACTAATCGTATAAATTGCTGTATAACAAATGGCAAAGCAATCTTAAAAAATTTAACATTAAAATTATTGTATGATGAGACATAGTTGCTGGTGGGATTCTAGTGGGTACATTTAACTGCAAAGCACACCCTCCTAAAAATGGTTTGATCTTTGTAAGAAACTCAGGAAATTCAGTCAGCAGCTAATAGCAGGCAATCAGTAAATTGCGGTTTTGGTTGAAAACAATATGGTGGAGACAGTAGAAAATAATAAGGCTCAGGAACAGTGTAATCACTATTGAAGCAACACAAAATTAGAGATCAGCAACAAAAGTCAAAATCTATTACAAAATGTGTATATCCAATTTACAACAGTTCTAAAAAGGCAGTCAATAAGAATTTGGTGGGAATATAAAACTGAAATTCTGACAAAAAAGTAGTTTTTACTCATTGCCCAATGGATTTAAATGTTGTCGCTATTCAGGTGCACAGCGGTACCGGTATATAATTTACAGCGCATGGTTGCCAAGCACGTTATTTTACGTAATACCATGTAGTAGCGGGGCAAGAACGTTTATTCAAAAAAAAGTTCAGGGAGGTCGAAGCTAGGTTGTTACAAGTCATTCACAGTTAAAGCAAATATGGGAAACATGTTCACAAATAGTCATTATATTAAAATATGGATATTTCATTGTATAGAGCTCTGACATCCAACAAACTCAATTAATAAATATTTTTTAAATTTCTGAAAAGTTTAATATTTGTTTTTTTACAGCAGGAATGGTAAATCAGGTAAAATAGTTGACCAACGTTTCTCTTAATAAGATTCATCTAAAAATCACAAATTAGTCAAAATGCTCTACGCACAATTACACAAAAATATTTTTTTTGGCCAAATATTCTATATTGAATAGTAGCATGCTGTTTTTTTGTATAGTTATGTGGACTTGTTTTCATCCACATGACTCCACCTTTAAATCACACACAAACCATTTGTACAAGCTTACTTCAGGTAAACTTACATTGTCTTCAACAACATGAGCAATCTTGGTGGGCGCTAGCTCTAGCTCTTCTTCGGTAAAAGGACGAACTCGGAGGGCCACCTTCGAAAACAATTAAAAAATATATGTACATTTTGAAAATAATGCATTTGTTATTATTATTATAAAATATAAGAAAACAATAAACCAAAAGTCAACGTCCGTCAACGTACAGCGCAATACCGTAGCAAAAAACTTTCAGCTAAACTTGTATACTGAAAAATGTTGATTGATCCTTACCGTTAATTGGTGGTCTCTCCAGTTTTTCGCAGTTTTAGCTGACATAATCGCTGTTTGTTATTGCCTTCCGTTTTGCCTCCATAAAAGGCATTCTCGGAAAGCAACACAATTATCTGTCTTCTGTGTTGAATAGAAGTGTTCACAGTTTCCCAGTGTATACATCGACCACACAGCTTGAATGGCGTGGACAGTCAGCGGAACTTTAAATCGCGGTCATTCAGTTTTCAGACTTGTGCATGGTTCTCGATGATTTTAGTTAAATTTGAAATTAGTTGGCTGTCTGTGTGGCCGCGATGTACTGTATGACAATTCACTGTTGATGGTCAACAACAGAATCCAACAGGCAAACAAACTATCGCGAGCCGACGGATCGGAACAGATGCTCTGTGCTGCACTTCGTTCGAAACTCTGCGAAGTATCCTCGATCCGATCCAAACACTGTCTTGCAACCAATAATGTCAATAAAATCGTATTCCAGGGCGGGAATATAAACCTATTTCAATAATATGGGTTGTTATTAGTGTTCCTTGCTTACGGTCCTCAGTGAGTTTCGTAGCTGAGTCGGTTCATGGGTTCGACTTTGCTGCACATGACAGCCGCCATAGTTGTATGCAATCAAACCGCATCACAAGTTGTTTACTAGTAACACTACGCATCGCGAAAAAATAACACATAAAATTCGCAGAATATACTGTTTCAACATTTAAAAAAAGTAACTGATTTCTAAAATTACGATATTCTGACTACTAAAGGCAAAATTAATCGGATATTCACTCCTTATAAAGAGAGAATAAATAAATAATATGATAAAATTAGTTCGGGTTATTTACAATTACCGATTTACGCATGGCTATTGTTTGTATACGAGCTGGTTTGTTTTCACATGGGCGTGCGTAATGTAACTGTCCACTTGTGAGTGTTGCCAATAGAGATAAACACAAATACATGTACAACCAAATTATTCCACAGCAGTCACGCCCTCGTCCGTGAAAAAATACTCATGTGACTACTTATTGATTAAATCGGCCAAAGTAATATCGCTGAGGCTGCGAGATTCGGGAAACTGTTATCTGTCACAAAAACATAATAATAATACTATTAAAGAAAGCTATATGTATATTGAAACACAATTAGTAAATAACTTATACCGCCACGGTAGTATTTTTCGCTACTCGAAGTTCGCTGGCTGTACGTAAATGTATATTTCTGGAGCAAAGTATGTAGGCATGTGTGTCATTATTTCTCAGGAAACGGTCAAATAGTAAAGAAATATTTCCTTTTCCCGTTTGTTGTTATTTTTCGTAAAATAAAGTTACAGAACATCTAACCGGACAATTTTACATTGGTACACACATATAAACAATTGTCTGAAAATATGTAATTTTAATAAAACTGAAAATGGTTTAACTTTATAATAAATATACAATGCATTAAAGTGGAGTTGGAAATAAATAAATTACTTTGTCAACATCAATAATACTTGTCACATTTTGTGAATTGGTGTGAAGAATTTATTTTCTACAAAGAATTTCAATGCTACCAATATGAATGTAGACAACGTGGGTAGACATGGCAGGGGCGGATACAGGATTTTTTTATGGGGGGTTCCAAACTTTAAAATCGCCAGACTAAGTTAATGGGGGGGGGGGCCCAAGACTAGATCCGCCACTGCATGGGTAGACATGTGAGCGCAGACACATAAGTGTAGACACGTGAACAGACATGTGCAACCGTAAATGGAGACCTCATCATTTTTCGGTTGTCGATATTGTACACATTGCATATACAACAGTAAATATGAACTGACATTGATATATCACAGCTATACACACTGCAAAAGCGGGTGCACATTTCAATCATATTTTGAGGACCTCCCCTTCCTTTCCGAAGTCCGGTTGCGATCACCATAGAAACAAATTATATTTCGATCTATCGCATCAATGAATACATTTGCAAATACTATTTATTATCAGAAATATTGATAAAACTACTTCGAGACTTGGTCATTCAATATCACAAACGTTTTGGGTCAGTATTACATAGATTTACAAATTTGAATTTACAAAGTTTGTTGCCCTTGGAATCATCACTGTTACCTCGCCTCGTAAATGTGTTTCTATAGCAACCTATTAAAATTATTTCATACATTTTTCTCAGAATGTGAATCTGTTGGCACACCCCAAGTACTTCTAGGAAACTAATCTCACTTAAATCCCACATAATTCTCAAACAAATATGACGGTGCCTGGTTAAAATACACGTGTTGAGGGACTGATTATTTATATGTACTACACGATAGTTGTGGGTGGTACGTTTTGTTAAAATTCCATAAACACGGAAATGTTTCCAGATGCAACATGAGGAAATGGTATTGCCTAGCAACCCTAAGCAAGATTAAAGAATCCGAAATTACTGTATTACATCAAAGAATTGTGCGTGCGCAACTTAAAGTACGTGAGAGGTAAAACGAAAGACAAATTACAACAAAGAGGGCGTGTACTGAATACTCGTAGTCGTCTCTTCTTGGCCTATAATAGCTGTATCGGGAAAACTTATATCAGTATATAGTGAATATATGCACAGAAAATGTGTATCTTTCGCCGATTATTGTACATTCGCTCAAGGTCGTCACATTAAATCATTTTTTGTCACCCAAGTGATATATTTCTGCATTTTATATTTATTTACTTATTGACTCTTACACAATCCCCGGAGGGAAAGAAAATGGCCACAAAGTACAAGGAAAAAAAATATATAAAAACAATATATTAAATAACAAATACAATCAATAAATTACTAAATAATACAAAATCTTTACAATACTATCTAATATGAAATTACTAAATTGACAGCAGGTTAAGATGTCAAGTAAGACCCTGCTTCCTGACTTCGAAGCTTTTACTTATGAACTGTGCTACTGGTATAATAATGTTTTCATTCTGTAACAATTCCGTGATTTTTTTCTCTGCAGGTATATTTTCATATGCTGGGATCATATCCTAAGCTTGATTGAACAGTTTTGGTACGCAGCTCATTATATTTGTTGCATTCCAGCAGAAAATGCATTTCATCCTCAATTAGACCTTTGTTACAAACCCTGTTGTTTAATGGGATTTTTTTATGACGACCAATTTCAATTTTGAGACTATGGTCACTAAGACGAAATTTGGTAAGCACACTACGCAGTTCAAAGTTTTTTAGCTTGACTAAATATGGCTCAAGTTTTAAATCTGATTTGATTAGCCGATATGTTCTTAGTTTGTTTTTCTCATTTGCTTTGGTGCGGTTATCATTATGGACCTCACCTTTCCATCTTGTTAGAAATAAATCCTTGATGCCAAAATTAATTAGTTTCATTTGTGCCGAGATTAATTTATCACGGTTGTTAACTGAATGATATTGTTGAATATTGATTAATAACGATGTTACTTCTAAATACCATTTACTTTTAATGTTTTGGTTAACCACAAAAGCTTCCTTGAGTAACACATTATTAGAATTCATGGCCCGACTGTAATATTTAATTGTTTTTTTTATAAATACGTCTAGGGGGTATCTGCCTAACTCGCTATACATGGCCATAATTGGTGTGTGTTGTGACACCCCTAGTAGATACCGACAATAACTTAATTGAACGTCTTCAATAGGTGATTTAGTGGAGAACTCATCACCCCAAACATCACAACCATAAATGAAGATAGGTCTGATGAGTTTGTCAAAAAGGGAAATTGAAACTTTTATACTTGTGTTTTGAATTGAGCCAAGCTTTGCTTTCATTGAAAACAGAGCTTTTTTAGCATTACGTTTTTAGTGACTAGTCCCAGATAGTTATAAGATTTAACTGTATCAAGTTCGATACCTCCAAGAAAAAATGTATCATTATTTAAACGTCTATTTGATTTATTGAAAATTAACATTTTGGTTTTGTCAGTGTTGACTCTGTTTTAGCATACAATGCCAAACTATCAAGACATGTCAGTAATCTGTTTAGTTTTAGAAAGTATCACAATATCATCGGCATAGAGTAGACAGCTGACATGTGAGTTTTCTAAATAAGGAGGATCACAGGTATTAGGATTGAAAATAGTGGGCAGGTCATTTAAAAAAAGATTGAAGAGAGTTGGACTAAGATTACATCCCTGTTTAACATCAATATTCGACTGAAATTGTTTTGTTAAACCTTCTTTACATTTAACTTTATATTTTACTTTACTGTACATGTTTTTGATAGTTTTATACATTTTCCCTGTTATACCATATTTGATTAATTTTTCGAATAGACCATCATGCCAGACACTGTCAAAGGCCTTTCTAATGTCAATAAAGCAGGCATATAATTTATTTGATTTTTTAATATTTGTCTTATTTTGTTTATTGGCGCTCTCTGACTTACCACTGTAGAGATATTTATTTACCAGGGTTTTCAGTATGAAAAGATTGTCTGTAGTTCTACAATCATGCCTGAATCCGAACTGTTGACCGGAAAGAATGTTATTAGAGCCTAAAAATGATGTCAGCCTAATATTCAGGATACTATTGAATAACTTGCCAAGACAGCTAGAGATGGTAATTCCCCTGTAGTTGGCCGGGTTATTTTTCGACCCAGATTTGTGGATTGGTACCAACAGGCCAGTGCTCCAAGAATGTGGATAGTTATTTGAACTATAAACAATATTAAAGAGTTTATGTATTGCATCTAATAAGTGATGTTCACCATATTTTAACAATTCATTGCAAATTCTATCTTTTGCCGAAGCCTTGTTACTTTTAAGAAGTCTAATGGCTTTCGTGATTTCATTTTTTAAGATTGGTCTGTCCAAATAGGGGTTGCTACTTGCACTCTTTTCACTATTCTCCAGTTTATTCACAATGTCAGAGTTTGATGTGCTGCTATCAGTATTAAGTAGGTTCTTAAAGTAAACCAACCAATCACCAGGTTGAACATTTCCATTATGATTATTACTGGGGTTTTCGCCATTCATATCACGAAGAATCTTCCAACATTTAGATGTGTCTGCTTTTGAATTTTCCAATTCTTTGAGTTGGGCAATCTTTTTCTGATTACTTTTATGTTTGATTAGTTTTTTATACTGTTTATGGGTTTGAAAGAATTTCCCTCTGATATATGGATCTTGAGGATACTTTTGTAATAGTAACGCATCCCATTTAAAAACACTTTGCGTCGCTCTTTTGTTTTAGTATCACCCGTTACGAAGTTGGCAAATGAAGTCCAACGAGTCAGTGCCTTTTATTTGCCGCTAATTTTACTCAAAGCTGAATGGCGGCGATCAATCGGACAGGTTGCTGCATTGTTTTGTTGTTGTTTTTGTGAATTTGAGGGTTTTACCCCAACTTGAGTAATCCTTTTTAATATATTCATCAGAAATAGAAAATACGCAGAGTCATACTGTCGCAAATATGCGGTCAGCGAAATGTTGAAAGATTGCTGTGACTAGAAAACGTGCATATTCAAACAGAATCAGTTACAATTTCGAGTCTGCTTGAGACCAAATAATTATAACCCCCAGCGGCTTAGCCATAATTTAAAAAAACTTGCGTTCAGGCTCTGGTTTGGCTGTTCGATAGATTCTAGACGTTTGCAGACGCATTTTCCCCGGACATTTTAAAAGACGACAGAAAATGATTCTTCTAGTAACCGTGAAATTACCAAGTGCATTCTGAGCGAAGTACGGTAGATAGAGGGCTTACTTTATATGCGTGTCATGCAGAAAAGGTCAAAAACAGGTTGCTCCTGTACTTCTCTATTTAATGATAGTATTTCCCAATCATGTTCCTAAATAAAAATTGTAAAACTTTCTCATGCCTCATGATAAGCAATTGTAATATTTCGTGATGCACGATTTTTTAAACTGCGCCCTAGTGATGTAACGCTTCTGTGGCTTCATGCGTAAATGGGTGAAGGCAATCTCGTTCACATCGACTACTGTGTTTGATTGTGTAGTCGTGATGGACGACTACTAATCAACATGATATTGACGGTTTGAGCAGTCTTTCAGTCATCCATTACATAATTGAATCTTTTCGTCACTAGAGAGCACAATTTATAGAAAAGGTGTATGTACTGGTATGTATGACATAACCATAGGCAAGATGCTCACCATTACTGTGGGTACTGCATTGAAACAATATTGCTAAGAGTTGCGATTAACAACTTGTACCATGATGAAAATAAATTCACCCTATTGCTGTCAGTGGAACAGGCCTATTTGCATAGGCACTTTGTTGTACATATCACTTGATGAAGAGTGTTTTCTTTAGATGTCTTATTTTGTAAAGCTATCCCAACCAAATCGCACTACTGATTTATAATAACAAAGTCATTGTTAGAACTCTTTTTCAACACTTAGCCAAGCTCTAAGTTCAGAAATGCCAGACACTAAAAACTGTGCAAAGTAAATTGGACGTACACATCCTGTTTTTCTGTACTAAATAAAGACTAGTACAAATCCAATAACTTGTCTTTACTTGTGAGCATTGCCATCAAACAAATAATACCACGCTCTTTACTACTTTATGTACTGACAACACAAACATGGTTGTCTGGTAAAAATATTTTATTGAAATAAGTATTTGAAAAAAACACATTTTGACATTCAAAATAACATACTTCAAAAGATTACAACAATTATTTTTTGTCAAAAATTGTAGATAAATCTAATACTATAAATATATACATGGTACACGCAATGATACTATCACGATAGATTAGCATAAATAATGATATTTGTAGCTGTAGACTGTCATGTACAAGTCATGTTGCAGGTTGTCAAGTCTTACTACCGGTATATACCAGTGTGTTGTTTTACACATTGAAATTAAAGACAAGACATTCCAATATTTGCACCAAATTACCAATGAATCTCGTACATTATATTTACAATTATTCTTACTTGACCAACATGTTTTGTAGCAAATCAATGCAAAAAGAGACTTGCCAGTATTTTAAGTTTTTTCGTGTTTTTTACATTTTTTTTTACATTTTTGTTATGCGTAAGTAAGAAAGATACCTGGTAAGTATGAACAAAGTCTTAATGAGTTAATAACTTGTAAGATTTTGTATTTATTTTTATATACATGAGAGATAAGTCGGTTAAGCTCTGTATCCGGTTGTGTGAAATACGCATTTTCATTGAAAGATGCTGTTTACAACTTGTATCTCAACTTCAAACTTGTATCTCAACTTCAAACTTGTATCTCAACTTCAAACTTGTATCTCAACTTCATGGCAGTTAATTCCAATGTTACACTCTACTCTGCATTCTCATCCTAAAAGAAGAAAAAATAATATGCAGTAGACATGTTAAATAAAGAAATAAATAAACATTTTTGTCACTTAATTTGATTTGCATATGTACCGGTATGTAAGAAAAAAAGGAAGAAAAAATGCTTACATCTTTTTCTTCATCAATCTTTTCATCACCATTCTCCTGTAAAAACAACATTATATACATATTTATTCATAGTGAATTCACTAAAATATATTTTAACAATTTTCAATTCATAAAGTTATTAAAATATTACATATTTAATTCCCTCTAGTCTCCCTTGATTGATACACATAACCATACTAAGCTTTATTAATACAGCTGAAATAATTTTCCATGCAAGCCAATGTTGTATGTGACAGATTCATCTATCGTATTTACTCTATCTGAAATGTCAGTATCTTTGATGTACTTATACTTGAAGCTAGTATATTTGTACTCATTTCAATAAATTGGTCATTCTTAAATAAGATTTATCTCTGATGAGAAATTCAAAAAGCAGGAAGCCCCCCAAAAAACAATGGTTTAAATGGCTTTTTTTTTCAGGTTTTGCTTCTAATTGAGCACAGATGTATTTGTAATATGCACCTTTATATTTGCCTCGGCAGCTTCTGCTTCTTTTCTCTTAGCTTCCTTAGCTTCCCGACTCTTCTTCTCAGCTTCAATGGCATCGTAAAAGTCTTTCTCAGCTCGCGCAACTAAGTCTTCCTCTTCATAATCATCACCGCCAGCGGGATGGTCACCATCCTCATCATCATGCCTTTCCATTCCGCTAGCTGTGCGTTGCTTGAGCCTCATTTCACGATGACGGGACTCCAAGATCTTTTCCCTCCTGGTTTCCCTTTCAAACATTGATGTGACCAGAGCTTTTTCATTTCTCTGCATCGTACATAGACGACTGGATAACTCCAGTAACGTAGTGGTACCGCTGTGCGAGCCTGTGGCAATAAATCTACCTTGGTCTTGAATACGTAAACTATGTAGGGCTTCATCAGTTACCTATCAAAATACAAACAGATTAGTAATCAGAGTAATAACGGTGTATTTTCACCGGTGAAAACAAAAGCCAAAAACTTTCATAAAATGTAAATGGTTAGTTGTTGAGACTTTCGTGAACAGTGTAAAAAGACTACCCTTACATGTGCAACATACAAAAATTTGTTTGCTCAGGATTACCGCAAAGTTGAGTTTGTGCTATTTTCTTGACCTTAACTGTTTTGGATCGGTGTTCCACAGCAGCTCTTGCATACGGTAGCCCATAGAAATTCATTATACAGTGGTGTACATCCAAGCAACATAGTATGTTATGAGACATAGCCAGGAATATTGCTGTACTTCATCATACTGTCATGGTAACATGTTCAAGCAACAAACCATCAATTCATTGGATACACCAGTGAGACTTAACAGCAAGAAGCACTACATTTCATATTTCATACTTACTTGTAAACTGAGTGTTGGGTCGTTTTGTTTGAATAAGAAATCCCAAACATCTAATGTACCATCCATTTTAGTTGTAAAGAATACAGCTGGTCTAACAGGACTCCAACAGCCATCAGTCATATAGGACATGTGGTACCTATCAGTAGCAATAACACACTATATGTCAAAAAACACAGTATGGAATTTAGGTTCATTTTATTTCATTCACAAATAATGTTTAATATTTCTATTATGAAAAAGTGTGATTAGTAGGACTACGACAACTTACTTGGTCCACATTATTGAGGATTCTCGTATATCTTCTGACCAGATCTACAAAAAACAATATCCATGTTTATATCAAATATGCAAACACTTCTTTCAGGGTAAAAACCCCAAACAAAGGAACCAATATATTCATCACTAAAAAGGAAATATACAATATACAAGTGCTAATACTTACCCTTGCTGTCCAGTCACCAACTGTTAGGAAGTTTTTAGGAAAGAATGGATTTCTTTGTAACGAATAGATTGGTCCTAAATGTGCATTATAGACAGCTACAATTTTCTCTGCCGGTGTTTTAGCTTTACGGTTACATGAGATCACACAGCCTTGTTCTGTACCAACCATGAATTTAGTAGGCTGAGAAATAAAATGAACAAGTAGTTAGTTAATAATTTATTGAGATTAACAAACTGCTATGATACTGTGGTGAGGAATTTTGCAGTTAAAACAAATATTCCTCAAGATCTTTAGGAAACATGGTTATACGGTTATACGATAATGTTACATGTTGCAGTATGTTAGGGGCGTTCTCAAATTGTCAAAGTTTGCCAAAAAAATGAAAGGTACTGGTAATTGAGGAGGAGGGGGCTATTTCTTCTAGGTGGCAAACATTAATTTGTAGTGGTCAGTTCAACAAAAATATCCTGCATTTGAAATACTTTTGTTTTTGTTTTTTGTGAACTTTACCAATTTGATAACAACCCTTAGCCTGTAAGTTGTTAAAAATAATATACATTTCCTATTCCTGTACAGGTATTGTATACTTACTATGGTGGGTTCATATTCCAATGAAATCACTCCCTGAGCTTTCTCCAGATCCTGCTTCTTTGAAACATCCATGATTAATTTCTCTGTTGGTTCACCTAATTTCCTTGTATCCCACCATAACACTTGTCCATCAGTTGATGCAGAGAAGCATTCAGTACCAGTCTTGGATTGCAACCAGATGACTTTATAGACTGGATCACGATGACTGTGTTCAACAGGTGACATTTCTATAGGGCTAGGGCCCTTTCTGGTGTCCCAGTAAGCTACAAAACAAGGAACATTAGTCAGCAATTCTGTATTTATGTTTGCTTTTAATTCATTACCATACACTCATGAGCCGACAGTGTTCTAAACAAACTAAGAAGGTACAAGTGATCTAATATAATTCTTTGATCTATTATTTGCATATATGAAACACATTTCATGAAACAGAAAGGAGTAGTAAGGTGGCAATGTTTTAGCCAACAATATGGTTGGGTTTTTTGCTTAAAAATTACACATGTCGATTGTACTTTTTTTTATGGGTGGGTACATTTTTCATTTGCTAAAACCTTGGCAGATGGCACAAAATGTTCTTGATGGACCACACCTTTATACTAGCCACTCAGAGCAAGACCGAATACACCTTTCTCAAAAATCACACACTTTAGTGACATAGCACTTCTATGATGTGAATGGATGACAGTCGATATTGTTTTGATCCATAGTTTTTGAGAGATTTTACTACGTTTTAGCTGACTAAACCACTACACAAACAAATACAATTGTTAATTTAAAAGAAATTGGCTTCACTGGTTTTTAATTTCGCTATTTTTGCTGATAAGTAAAATTGGCAAAATTAAATCTATATGAACATGTAAAATAACAATAAAACTCATTGTTTCTAGACAAATTTATGAAATTAAAACACACGGAATAAGCTCAAAACATCAAAATACTATAATTAAATGTTAGTGAAAATAAATGGTTTAACAGTAACTTTGATGTCACGAAATCGTTCCGTCACTAGAGGGCGTAATTTATAGGAATGGTATAAATAACTTACCAATTTGACCATTGTAACAACCACCAACCAACACATGTGAATCTTTAGGATTGTACTCCAAAGTCACTAATGGTGAAACTGGCTTTATTGTGAAATCTGGCTTGTTGGGATTTTCTGTAAAATGAAACAAACATAAATATCATCAATAAAACAATATCAGTTATAAAATGAGATGCATTTGTATATTAACAAATATATATTGGGTGTTTAGTTATTAGTTAGCAAAAGAAATATTCTTGAACAAGGGCACAAATACACATAATTGAGTGACTACTCTAAATTCTTTATTTTAGCTGGAATTAATTTTTGCTGAAAATACTTCTTAGGTGTTTTGTGTGGATTTTATTTTCACTGATTTTTGATGAGTTGAATGTAACATATAGGAAAATAACTAGATTCGCTTGATTTTATTTCCTCCTAAAACACCGATTCAGTGAAAATAGAGATAAATTGTTTTACTGTACATCTGTCAGTACGAGTGAAATTCACTCTCCAAAACAATCAAAACGGTTAAAATACAGCTGAACTTTGGCAAACACCGCTTCATAACAACAGTGAAAACAAGTGGTAGTGGTCACAATACATCCTTCAATGGTCCACAAAGAACCCTCTAAAGATTCATATTCTCAACTACCGAGTGTACTTCATATTTGCATGAAAGTGAAGACACAGTAAATGTTGTCCTAGCAATGATATTGTATGACTTTACCTATATCCCAGATGTATGAATCCATACTGGTATCAGGAGACGACCTTTGAAATTCTAAATTAGAGTAAGCAACTGCTAGTTTACGTGCACCATCAGGGTACCAGGACAGGTTAGTTGCTGTACGCTTTACTTCATTCGGATCTCTGAAAAAACATTTTTAGATTTACACATGTACATCACATAGAAAAGTCAAGTTATCATCAGTAATTTTTACCCATAAAGCATTAGTGGGAGCAAATGTTGATTCTAATACTTGATATAATTTGTTTTTCCAAAAGCATAAACACTACCAAAAAAAGCTCATCATGCATATTACAACTAACCTAAAAACATTAATAGTTTTGGCTGATGGTGGTTCCTCTGTTTCGGAAACATGAAGATCTTCAAAGTAATCTTCATAAATATCTATAGCATTGTTTTGTTTGATTACATGTTCCATTACCTGAAAAATACAACATTGTTTTATTAACAAATTTACTTACATACGATATTCTATGAGAACAAACATTTAGTAAGAGAAACTTAAGACAAATAATCACTGATTAATTTTTAAATCCTTTGAAACTTGCTCACTAATTTGCCACTTCAGTTTTGACTAAAGCAGATGTCTTACAATTTGAATATTGCCCATCATTCTATCACCACCGAATTTTAAACAAGTTTATAAGGTTTCACAGAACTGAATCAAATCAAATCAAATTTTGCTAACTTGCTGGCCCAGTACTTATGAGACTTTCTGAAGATTTTCAGCACAATACACAGACTGATGCCTAAGAATGCACAGTATTTGCCTACTTTATCCCCAAAACTTCCTTGATGACCTCATTTTTCCTGTGATGATTTAAAGCGAACCTAAATGCGGCCTTAATTTATAGTTGTGTATATTCTAAATTGTATTCGAAATAATATTGCAGTGGTTTAATTTTGTTTTAATTATAACTGTAGTTTGGATAGGCATTTGAAGTGCTTGCAATTAAACACCATGGAGGCCATTCATGGAGGGGAATAAACAACGAACGAACATATTTAACATCCGGGTACTTTTCAAAGCTATGACGTTTTAGTATCCGATCGCATTCGTATATGCCATTGTACATAGCCGTTCATGCTGCCAAGCATTGTGTACTACTAGTATAAACTCAACTTTTATATGCACAATGTGCTTTTTAAAACTTTGGTTAGAGCCTTATGCGTTTGAACCTCAGTATATTTACTACTGTAAAATCTGTATTAGAAACCGCGGCTTCTATTAAAATGGTACAATGCAACAGGTGGGATGCGGCTTTTATTAGAGCATCTACACATATGGAAAATGGTGAATTTTTGGTTCTCAATTATTCAAAAAGAATGGGTGCGACTTCTATTAGGGATGCGGCTTATAATACAGATTTTACGGTAGGTATTTATCGAGTTGAGAGCATTCACGATTATAAGCCCAGAGTGTTTTTACTGGGCGTCGACGATATTCTTTAAAATATGCGTGTAAAAGGTGTGTTTCATTTCATAATAATCGTGATTGGCATGGTAGTTTGGTTCGTGTTTTTTTTATGAGAAAACTCGCATTAATTTCAGAGTACATGGCGAACGTACACAACGTGGTTCGCATCTTTTCCATTCTGTCATTTACTCAGGATGAACCCCGATGTTGCAATACTGGAGTAATCCATATTTCTTTGAGTAGTAGCTTTCGAAAAGCCAAAAATGTGATCGTTAAGTCGTGTACCTGGTTATTGGGCATGGTTTACTTTGAGACTATCATGAAAGGCCTTGGGTTTGAACGATGTGACATGATGTTGGCGACCGTGAAATTCATCCTCTACGCTAAGTTTACCCACGGTTACTATTAACCGTCGTTTATATTTCGGAAATTGCGAATCGCCAGTTTTTAGGGAAAAAATCATCGTTTTTTCGTTGCAATCAGTGCTACAGATCGCATTTTAACATTGCGGTAATTCACTTCCGCATTGCGTTAAAAAATCATCGTCAATAATCGGAAAATTTCATCATTACGACACATCATTTTGATTGGTTAATGAAAGACATGACCTGTTATGTCAAAGGAAGTTGTTCCAGGTCAAATCGTGCTGAAAAACCTCATGGTGGAAAATTGCTTTGCGTTGAGTTTGCGTACGATCGAAAACATACCAAAACGAATAAATGCCTTCGTCCACTCCTCACAGATCCTACCCATTATTTCACCGTAAATTCTGACGCTATGTAAATTGTATTGTAATAAAATGTGTGTGTTTTTTTATGAGCATGTTTGTTTCTTCATTGTAAGTGTCGAGTAAATCAATGACGCATTTTTTTTCCCGAAAATAATATTATTTTCCCAAGACCAGCGTGGTGAACGAATAATTGTTTTGGATAATTTTTCATTGTTAGCAAGATGGTTACAGTGTTTAACCCCAAAACAAAATCATCTTTTCTGAGCTGGTCCTCGAGTATAAGCTCATCCCTTACTTTTCCCTTACGTGTTCATGCCTCCGGGCTTATGATCAGGGAAGTACGGTATACTGTGAAGATTCAGATCAGTCCAGTGTGAGTGATGAGAGTATATCGTCGACGATGCCCCTTGTTCGGATAATAGTTTTATTTCAAATTACACGGGAGGTCTGTGAACAATCTGCTTGGTGTTCCTGTGACAATTGTCCCATGATTTGCCAGTGCAGCCCCGTGAATACATGAACGAAAATGTTTCCATCACCACCCTACGAACTCCAGCATCCATACTTTGAATAATTTGCACGCCGCACAGTGCAATACTGGAAACAGCATTTATTAGACAGTTAGACAAAAAACAAAACAAAATGCCCGTCTCGATCAATTGCACATCCATAATGTTTGTATGTTGATACGCTTGTAAATAACAATAACGTAAAAGTCGAAACAACATAGACTAGAAATCAATTCACCAGTCCAGCCAACTATGGCTCCCTAAGTTGCTTATATTTAATCAGATACTATTTCGTCATCATGCTTTGTTATCTTACCTGTTTATACTTCATGAGGGCGCTTTTTTATGGCAAGATGGCGCAAACGGAAGTCCTTCGCAGGTTTATGGTTTCTCATATTTAAATCATCATAACTCTGAAGATAATCATTTTTTCAAATTTTTTTTTTCAAATTTATAATCACTATACATAACTTGATGAATACAAACACCAAAATAGGCTCTATTTAGTTCCCCTTTAAGTTTTTACTGTTGGAATATATTTAATTCATTTCACAGATATTCTTATTTATAGAATATGGAAAACCAAGGAACTCATTGGATACTTACACTGCCTAGCTGTTGGATAGTGTTTATGTACATCTCATCTTTCTCAACTTTCTTCCTGTATCTCATTACTTGTTCTACTTCTTGTGGGTTGACGTCTTTAGGCCAGCCTCCTTCCACATGGTTTATACCTCTGTTTTCTGTTTCATATCTTTCTGTATTAATCTGTAACAAACGGGGGACAGAATACAATTTAAAGTAAGCCTATCTTTCTTTTTAAGCAGGTATATGTGGAAATCATACATTTCAGACGAATAGTACAAAATAAATGAATACTATATCTAAATTATTCTGTAAATATCAATATTAGAGTTAATTTTGCATTGTACTGTGTGCTTGATATCATTAAAATTTGAATTATTTTGACCATGGATACCTATTTTACTATATTCTACTAATAGAGCAAATATGGTAACTGCTAAAAACAGATAACATTGGTAAACAAACATGCAATGGACTACATATTTTCGCAGATCAAATTGGAAGTTGCTCAGGAACTACAATATCAAATGTAGAAATCTGTGTCTGAGAACAACACAAGCTACTGAGAAAATAATGTATAGGTAACAAAGTGCAGCTGCTTACCTCATGTTCGGACATTTCTTGGACACATTGTAAACCACAATCAACAGGATTCTTCTCAATAAAATTACTTGTCAACGATTCATCAGGCAATATGTCGACATGTAGTTCAGCCTGCCTGTCGGAAAAATTACACTGTCGACCGAACTCATTTCGCTTCTTCGTATACACGTATACTATCTCCATGGTGAACCAGTGTTATTGCAACAACTCAACAATTCTGTAAAATAATAAATTGATTGCTTACTTAGAAATAGTTTTCACTGGTTGAAAGCAATTAAATTTTAGTAATGTTATTGTTTTTAGTGTAACCAAACACAAACTAAAATGTGAGTAATTTACGAGATATTTGTATCTCGTAATTACTACCAGAGAATCATTCAATGGTGCCAACCAATATAACAGTAGAAACTGGCGCTGTGGATTTTGAATATGTTGACAATATTTCCAATTTCATTAACAAAAAAACTGCCTGCAGCTCAAATTAAACATTTCACAATAATCAATAAAGGTTACAAAATTCAGGACATCACTTATTACGATTGGGGCATCATGAGTCAGTTTAAAACACACCAGTACGCCATGACACAAATAATCATGCTGTCCCGGACAACATGGCAAAACAATATTAATCGAATCGTACATATAAGATACAAATTGAAGTATTGAATCTTCACAGATCAGCAAATTGGCTGGCAAAAAACCAGTGCAGCTGTAAAAGATAAAAACTGTTGTAAGCCCGCGTTGAGACGAGCTGCGGGACAAGACTTCGTTCGACAAGCTTCATTCGTTTTTTTTTGAGTAATATTGATAGTAATGTAAAACATAGCAATACAAGGAAACGCCTTTTCAGGAAGGCAACCAATGTGAATCCTATATGGAGTAAAATTTCAAAAAATAAGTAACGAACTGTGGACGGAACTCACCGATGTTTTGATTGCCAACTTATTCTGAGCTCGTTGAGGTTACAGCGATCGTTGCTAAGGGTAATCTTACAACGCATGCGCAGGGAAGCTGACGAGAGACTCACGAGAAAAGCAATTACCAGCAAACTAATCAAAATGGCGGGACCTTCTGCAATCGAAAATCTATTTGATCAACTCAGGTTTGTTATATTGGATTTGATTCCTTTTTTTACCTAAGACACGCGAGAATATTCAGCTTTGATTGACACAACAAAGACGGTGAATGTTTTTGTAGTTCTCAGTGAAAACTATCATTGAATTCGCCCGTGTACGTTCTTGCTAAAAAATAATAGGCCCCGAGAGCTGGCAGCACATAAATTTAGTACCCCCTAGAGCAGACATATTGAAGAAGAAAAAACACCCCTATTGCAGACATCCTACTCCTATTGCGAGCATTCTCTGTCGTTTTTTTTTTTCACTCAAGTGGGGTGTAATCAACAGTAGTAGTGGTGTATGGGAGTGGTAGTTGCAAGAGAAGGCTTACAGCGGGTGCAGCAACCCTGTGAGTTTGTTCCTGGGGGCCTATTGCAGACATTAGAATTTTAAATTTGTTAAATCTACTTGCCTCCCGCGCGGGCCTGCTTTATAAAGTGAAAAACCACCCCTTTTCCCGCTAAATTTGGAACGCACATGGGGTAGTAACGGCATATAGAGTGATCCCCCCGGGTATGTGCCCTGGGCGTAAATGCAATTACGTAACCGTGATGCAATGTGCCCTCCAGTGATAATGTTTTATTGTTGGGGGCGGGGCTTTCTTTAAAATGAAATTTTAACAGCTATGCTTTATTGTAAATCCAGTGTATACCGGTAGTATATAAGTATTTAACTTATAAGACCACAACAACAGTTTTAAGTTTGGTAAAATTGTTGCTGCAAAGTTATACATGTAGTATATTAAATGATAGTTATTTCTGATACATTTGGTGTCATTAAATTTGCTATTTTCAGACATTAGGATTTTTATAGACACAGAAGAGCTATGGTTCCTCCCATAAATTTGCGTAACACAGACATGCAAAAAAAAATCAACAAAAGCAGAATATTTTCTTGTATCACACCATCATTGCAATTTGCACATACAAAAAAAGTCAGGAGAGACAACAGTAACATTCAATGTCCAGAACTGTCGCCTGGCACAAAAAAAAACATGTTCTATTAGGCCAGGAAAAAAAAATTCTCTGTTTCTCGTTTCATGAAAATTTGAGACAAGTGCGAGTACAAGCGCATTTTTGAATGCTTTAGAAGGAAAAAAACGACTGAGGCGCATAGTTCAAAATGATGCGTGCGGAAACGAGAAACAGATTTTTATTCCTCAGCCTTACCAGTGATATTGAGTTAACATACCTAATGTAAATAGATAACATGGAATGAACAGATTTAGGTTGACATAATCTTTCATTGTCTTGTCCTATTTACCAATACAGCTGTATTTTATATTTGAATAGGTCAGTAAATGATGAAGATTTCAAAATTTATCTAACAAAGGTTCATCACACTCTAGAATCCAATGACAAAGGACAAGGTCACCTCACCTCACTCAGGCATCTATATTCATTGATATTTTGTACCAAATTTGAAAGACGGTAAGTGATATCTAGAAACAGAAAGGATCTATGTGATTTTTGATGTTCCTGTGATAACCATTCAGACTGGGCTTCTGCTAACCAGGTGAATTCCCGGTTCCCGAATTGATAGTGTTTGCGCGTTCATTGTTTGTGCTGCTTGCACATATCACGTGACCTGGGAGCAACAAACCGAAAGGTAGGACAGATTTGAACGTTCTGAACGTGCAGAATCGCAGTGTACCGAACATCACTGTTTCCAACTCGCAACATAAAAGTTCTCCTGAAATAAAACTACCATCATCTTAAAACTAACTCGTACTAGCTTCTGAAAAGTTGCACACTATTCTGCCTAAGCAAGAATAATGAGCAAGCTAATTATTTTTGGCTATAGCATAATATTTTCATATTTTTTGCGGATATTTTTGTCACAAATGTGAAACACACACGTGCCATCTCTATTTCAGTCCATTTTCTTTGAAAAATCATCTTTTTTTTAACTGGAAATCCACGTTTCTTAGCTGTCTTAAATAGTTTTTCTAGCTGCCCTCGTTTGTACCCACCCACCCACACTTGCTCCGCTATCTTTTTGAAATATGCCACTGACACTGTTCTTTTGACTTTTTATATTTTTGTCCTACCCTCACCCGTTGCTGGGTAGGTTACGTATGTGCAAATAGAATTACATCGCGTATGTCGGTAATTCAGGAATCCCCTATTTGCAAGTCTTTCAATGCCTGCATGTGTGGAGAGGTGTGAAACTAGTATAGTGATACATGTCTTCTGTGTATTTTCATTACACCTATTTCTCCTCAAATGTGTTTTGCATTTGGATATTTCAGATTCTAGAACTAAGGTTAACATTTACAATATTTTATTGTTGACAGATTACCCAAGGAATTGGTGACACGACTTAAAAGATTGCTAATAGAGCCAAACCAGGGTAGTGGAAGGATTCGAATAGCATGTAATACCGTACTGTGTGAATATTGTCCAACAGAATCACTTGTTATTGATAGTATGAATACATTACCAGATGACAAACAAATACCGTATATATTGCCTGTAGTGAATAATCAGGTAGAGTTCCGATATTCCATTTATTATTGTTACAATATATTACCATATTTTGTCTATTAATTAGGAGCACCCATTAACCAAAACAATGCAGCATTGTATGCTGGATCATTAAAAGTTTTTGATTATAAATACATATCTGTCATTTACGTAAGCACATGTGCTATATATAAGGCAAATACAGTATTCATAATTGCAATTCATCATCAAAATTATGAGTAAAATGTTTGTTTACATTGTGTCAGATGTTATCCATGTTGTTTTTCAGGGAAGAAACATTGGCCAGTTAGAGAAGTTATTTATCCCGCAGCTAGTTCGGTGGATTTCGACCGTTGGTTTTGATTATGAAATACAAACTAGATCGCTGTCTTGTCTTGCTAATGCAGTGATGTTGCATCAAAGCATACTAGATAAAGGTAAGTGATTTGATATGATATCCAGGCAATATATATGTGTACAATTTACTAGGCAGAGAAATGTAAGACCAACTGACTGACTAAATAGTTGTACGTATTTATTGAATAGTTAATATTAAATATAAAAATCGCAACCCAATACTTTCTAGTTTATTATTACCAAATTTGTCAGATTTGGCTTTATTGTTGTCTGTATGTTAATTGTCGAGCAGAACAAATGCACATTGTGAGTTCACAGCTAGCTGACTGGTTACGAAATGCTTCCGTACATCAAGCACAAAATCCATTCTCAAGAAAAGTTTTCAAAGGAGAAGAGGTATTTATCATCATCATTTCATATCAATTATTCAAATTTGACATACCTGCGACACTGACTCTCCTATCAAATACATTCAACAGGCATTTTCCAGCTTAGTCCAAGTCTGCAACATTCACATTTCATCCAAACTGATTGCTTCTTTCAGCGTAGTACTAATTACTCTTACATGTTTATGCACTAGTTACCAGGACAGTACAATTCCTTCATGCTTTATCCCATGTTACTTAAAATAAATACCGGTAATTATTTCAGGGTAGCTTGGTGACTGACATAGACGGCACGGCGTCACGTGATATCTTCACCATACTCAGTATCGGACATTATTACAGTGGAGATCAGCTTTTGAATATTCATAGTTTTTCCATGCTTAAAAGTTGGTTGATTTCCAGTCATCCTAGTGCTATACCTCTTGATAAAGCCAGCCTGGAGACCTCAGAATCCTATAGCAGTGGATTCAGCACGAGAGCTAGAGGTGTATTGAAAGAGAAATCATGCGAATATTGTCTTAGAATCATTGATCAATGTGAGAGAAGTAAGAAATAATTTTTTCACTCCAGTCTTATATTCTCGGGGGGGCGGAGCTACATAACGTTCTATGTTGCTAAGACGCATAGTAATGTAATTCTTTGGGTTCTGCACAAGCTGCTGTACATGATACGCCAGTTGAAGAGCAAAAAAACTAAAGTCAATAAAAAACAGCACAAACTCAACTTTGAAGTAATTCTGAACAAACAAATTTATATATGTTTAACATATATGGGTAATCTAGTTAAACTGTTGAGGAAATTTTCAACAACTATCACAAAGTAGCGTTTTCTGGGAGTTTTCGGCCTTTGTTTTCCCTGGTTGCCAGGCGATTAAAATGCCCAGATGATGATGCCCCCAAGAATGGTTATACGATTATTATTATTTTTCATCTGATTTGTTTGCTGTTGACAAAGATGATTCAGCAGTGATGTCCCATAGTTTCCAACTTCTTTCCCCAATGTTTAATTAAAAATACAATATATTGGCATTTCTGTCCTTTGGATTTATTCATTTCGAAAAGATATGTGACACCAATCTACACATGGTATTTGTGTGTGAGAGAGTACTGTGTTAACAGTCACTCATTCATGCACATTCAAATCATGTACTTTTTAATCACGCATAGCATACTGTGGGGTTGGTGATTTGCAATCTGATTAAAATTTGATGTAGTGTATGGGCTTTAATTATTTTGGCTATAAACTTATTTTAATTTTATTTTTTATTACTTTTTTTTATTAATGCCTTTTAATTTTACTTTGATTTTGATTTTGTGACTTTTTTTAATTCCGCCCTACATACATCTGATCTGACGCCTATGTAAGTCCCGTTCAAATCTCACGTAAGTAGCAGCCAATCACAGCTCCCCTTTTATACAGGCTGTAGATTGCTTACTTTTCAGTGTAGCGATACTTGAATAAACCATTAATAGAAAATTGCTAGTATATTATTATTAACAAAAGAGATTCCACAGCATTTTACAATTTTTGTCATTACATTGAATATTTTTTTTCACTTCCAACAAATGTGTACACTTCGTGATACATCTTCGCCAGCCAAGGTTCGTTTCTTTAGTCATCGCTTCAATTTTACATCAAACACTGAGCATAATTATCTAGAATGGAAGCAAAAAAATAAGTAAGTCGTAATGATTAGAACACTGTAAACAGCTATAGTAAACAATGCAAACTGAGTTTAAATTGTATACAGTCACCGGCCCACGGCATCGGCACAAAAAAATATTTCCTGATCAATTGCGATGTGTTTCAAATAAAAAATATTTTATTCCAGTCCAAATCAGCTCAATTACTTTAATAAAGAGTTATTGTATAATGTACAAAATGTTGATACATTTTGATGAATATTTACAGCTATTTACAGGTCATCAACAAAAATCACCGGTCTCCAGGGCAAGCGACTGGAAAAAGACACCGGTGTTCGGTCGAACCAGTGGAAACAAAATCGTCATTCCCAGAATAACTACGCAAAATAACGATCTAACCATTCGAGCCACAATATAAACATAGAAAATGACTTTCGTTGCATTTGACAATGATAAACTTACCGAAAAGCCGTGTTTTTCTCGGTCGCTAACGTCCGTATAATCCACCATTTTATTTGAGTGTATTTTCCACCTGACTCTGCCCGGTGACGTGATCATGTGTGCTATAGAAGGAGGTCTGTGATTCGTTGACTAAAATCGTCGATAGTGGGTCTCATTGAAATCTCGTTACATAGGCATCGAGTCAGATGTATGTAGGGCAGAATTAAAAAAAATCACAAAATCAAAATCAAAGTAAAATTAAAAGGCATTAATAACAAAAGGAATAAAAAATAAAATTAAAATAAGTTTATAGCCAAAATAATTAAAGCCCGTACACTACATCAGATTTTAATCAGATTGGGTGATTTGTATCTATCTATAAATATAGTGCTTGTGACATTTTGATATGTGTACATGTAATATTATATACAATTGTACTATAATAATAATCCATTATTTGTGTTTTATCAGAGCCAATGAAGGCACAGGATGGACATTTACAGCACGCTGTAAGTATATTTCCTAATGCTATTCTCAGTAATTATTATGATAATGTGAGTGATAACAAAATAGGCGAAAAAATGGGAAATCAGGTATTTAAAATGTCAAATAATGACCATGCTCACATGGAGGCGAGTTGAACCGGAAATCGACAAATCTCACAGAATCAGTGACATAACTAATGTTTCTGTAAATTGCTCACGTAATCTTTATTGTTATTTTATGTGAGAACATACCAGTTTACAGTTCAACTCACGCACAGGAGAAACTAGATGAGAATGGAACAATATTGGTCATACTGTATATATAATAAGGGAGCTAATACATTGTATATATTAAATTTTGTATTTTATCCAATCCTGGTCAAAACCAGGTGCTTTTCTGATGGTTTTCTTAGTTATCTATGGAATGTGACCACAAGTTGATTTAATTCTCTTTAAACACATCAAACAATGAATCTGAATAAAATATTTAAACTGGCCGTTGCATAATGGTGACATTTGTCAGTTTTATGAAACAATGGCTGTTATGAAAGTGCAAAAGAAAACTAATGTTTTAAGTAGATTGGTCAAATATAATTTCATATCCTTGCATACTTGTGTATTTTTGATTTTACAGTGTTTAGTAGAAGTTCTCTCTATATTAGATATCCTATGTCAGCAAGATAACACACTCATTGCAAGATTATTTCCGACAATAAAACGAGTTTATTTACAAATTGCTGACAACATGGACTATCCCAGGGTGCATCTGGCTCTTATTCAGTTTTTTCTTAACCACGGTGAGTCTCTATGGGTGATACGAATACATGCACATAGTATGATATACTTAGATACTGTTTGATTGGTTGACAGTAACCACGGTGAGTCTCCATGGGTGATATGAATACATGCAAATAGTATGATATACTTAGATACTGTTTGATTGGTTGACAGTAACCACGGTGAGTCTCCATGGGTGATATGAATACATGCAAATAGTATGATATACTTAGATACTGTTTGATTGGTTGACTGTCAGGGGAGAGACTATGCATGGGCTTATATCAAGAATAGGTGTGTCTATGGTCAAAATAATTTGCATTTTAAAGTATTCTTGAATGTAAATATTCTACATCTGACACTGTAATCCCATAAGTTACAGCATGCCGTAATTTTGCAGTATTGCACTGGGTATTTTCATCCTACCATATTAGGAAACGTGAATTACAAATACATGTATGGAGCGCATAAACATCCTCTAATGAAAAAATAAAAAAAAACATGGCTGCCCCCCGGGTTTGACCAGACTCCACACAAAGACGTTTGCTAAATATGTTCTAAACGTTTTGGATTTCGGCATTCTCATGATGTATCCTTGGGAGAAAAAGATTTACGCATCAGTCGATACTTCCTCTGTACTGTCTTTGCAGTACCTCGTAAAAACGTCATATTATTTTCATATTACAGGTGACACTGTGATGTATGATCCACAGCAAGCCTACGAGACGTTCTTTACTAAGTTACTCAGCTTACACTATCTCGAAGAATCTGCTGCTTTCGATATCATAATGTTTCTTCAAGATAATCTTGCTGTTCTTTCTTTACAAACTAATATTATAGAGAAGTATTTCCCAAATTTACTGAGGGTTAGTGATTTCATCGTTATAGTCTATAGGGGTAGATAATTTGTTGTTTGTGATTTCTGGTATCATGGTCTAATTTAAAAGCACCACTGCCATGTGACTCGTATCAAACATGACGCTGTGGTTGATTTTAAAATCTTGGGGATGTTGTACACCGATTAATTTTCACTGCCAGACATTTCCGCGACTTCAGGACTTCATGGCATTCATAAAGACAATATTTCACTAGCACTCAGTGTCGTAGAACACAACATTTCTATTATTAGCTCAGCTCTAGGCTTGTCAAGCGGAGCTAATCATATTACTGAATTCACTACGTTCAATTACCCACCAAAGACTCCGGTCTGTCAAAATGACTATTTTGAACTGTAGGCATTAATCAGCCATTCTGCCAGTGACGGAGAGATAGAATCTAGGTCAGGGGAAGCCCCATGACCTCAAGATTCTTTTACCCCTTACGTCACGAACCCACGTGACCGAGGCCACCTGTCAGCGTCACAGGTAGCCGTCCATCACTCTTAATTTCTCTCCGCCTCTAGTGGAGATGAAATCTAGCGAGCTCTGCTGGATCGCCTGCCTTTTTTCCTGTCCGGATTTATGGCTTGGGTTGTTGCCGCTGCTCGGCATCCAACATTGTAGCTGGTAGGATAAGTTTTCCTTGTCATTTTTACCCTCGTGTCGTTTTCCCCTTTGTGTGTAGTATTTTTCACAGTAAAAAAATCAAAATCCGGCGCCACTACGTAACCAGTTGGTTTTCATGGCGGCACCTTTTACAACTGTAATTCGTTTCCCTCATGCATGTCGTCTTTTATTTTCAATGTATTTAGCAATATATAGATGTAATGACAGCACCAGGGCTCGCTGCCGTTTTCTTTCCGGTCTCCTCGTGTTTCGAGTCGACCGTGCAGTGGTTATATTCAGAATTTACCAGCATAGAACCCGCATCCGAGATACTTTGTCGTAGCTACGTGCGGGTTTCGGGGTTTTTGCATAAAAGCGTGTTTTTTCACTGGAGTTCTGAGGCCTGAGATTTTCTTTCAGAGCCATCAAAAAGCGCTGAGACTGACCGCGTCACAGCAAGGTCCAGTAAACAGATCGGTTAAAGGGAGTTGCGTGTTTGACATGAGTGGAAAGTCCTCACGCTCGGCTACCGGTACTTCATGTACCGGGACGTCGAGTAAGGGGCCCGACGGCGGAGGTACCGATATTTTTCTCGGTCTCCCCCGCTGATCGGAGGGCATCCTCACAGTCTGTTTTTTCAGGCGGTGTTTTACCCGATTTTACCGGCTGCAGCGAGGCTGTGCCCCTGGAAGCTTTCCTCCTATGGGGCCCGTTGCGGGTCTCTTTGTGGACCCTTCCTAGCACGGCGCCGGGTTTGCCTCTGAGTTGAGGGCTTTGGTCGAAGGACTGTCGGGGCAATTGTGTCTACCTGTAGTACCCTGGCCGAGAGAGCCAGGCGACACTAGGGGGTGTTGCATGCTAGATGTACCGCAACTACCGAACACATTATAGCCACATATCCCTGTCGTACACAGATTGCGCCGGTTTGGAGACGGTGGATGACCGATCCCTGGACCTTTCCAGGTGGTGACATCCGTTTACGAGATACCGCTGAAATCTCCATTTCCCTCCTTCAGTGTCCCCCCTGTTGGGCACTGCCAGGGGACTCCTGCAAGGCGGAAGCAATCAGACAGGAAGTAGCAGTGTGCTGGGTAAAGACACCATACACAGGGTACATCAGCCGGAACTAAGGCCAGGCTTCTACCCAAATGTGTTCGTAGTACCAAATCTACAAGTGGCAGGCATCCAGTTTTGGACCTCGACAGACTGAATCAGTACGTGCTCCTCGATCGGTTCCACATGGAGATACCATTCAGGGTTCTTCTCTCCATCCACCGTTTTGACGGGCTAGCCCCGCTGGACTTAAGCGGGGCCTACCTGCACGTACCGATGCACCCAGTGAGTTGCCATCCCCTTTGAATCGCCCAGCTGGGCCAAGTATTCTAATTTCGGGTGCCCCCCATTCGGGTTAGGCACAGCGCCCTACATGTTCACCAGAGTGATGAAACAGGTAGTGCTGCTGCTTCACCAGATGTCGGTACACCTCAATCCATACCCAGACTTCCGGTTACCGACAACCCGGGCAAGGGGTAATAGCCAAACGCGTCAGGCTAACACTGGATTTACTCCACCAGTTGGGCTCATTAGTAAATCGACAAGTCCCACCTCGACCCAACGTACAGTTGGTGTCCCTGGGCATGGAGTTTTGACACAGAGGTAAGCTTGGCTTAGCTATTTCAAGCGTATTGCTTAGCGCTAAGCAGCATAGCCGAATGCCTAGTCAGCGTTCCCTCGGTGTCCCTCTGTGAACTAATACGGATCATCGAAATGATGACCTCGGTTCGAAGGGTCGTTTTCCAAGCCGCACTACGCAGCCGCCTGGTATAACGCTTGTTATAATGCCGAGCTCTCCTATGGGAACTAGATAGGCAGGTTTCGATCTCTGACCAAGTGAAGGAAGTCCTGCCCTGGTGGTCGTAACTGGCCAACCTCGGACAGGGGAGCCCCTTGGGCCCGCTCGCCGCAGGTATGACTCTGGTAACAGATACCGCCCCCTAGGGTTGGGGAGCGCATCTATTGGGCCAACAAGCCCAAGGATATGGCCCCGCATTAGTTTCGGGACTACCATATCAACCGGCTCGAACTGAGAGCAGTGTACTTAGCACTACCACGCTTTCTACCCGTAGTTCGAGACCACAGAGTCCTGCTCTGAGGAGCAGTCTGGCGACGCCCTTTCAGGGCGGCTCCGTCTCCAGAACACGGAGTAGCTGATACCCCAGTGGGTAGCCTCTAGGCTGTTTCGGCCGTGGGACGGTCCAAGGTTGGACCGTTTTGCCGCACCCCGGAACGCAAAGCTCCGGACGTACGTAACACTCCTGCTGACTCCAGGAGCCTGGGCCAGGGTCGCTTTGCTAGCCCCGTGGACCCACTTCGTTGTGTACGCCTAAATTTGTGTAGTTTTCTTGATTTATTCTGCAGATATCGGTAAAATGTAGGTAAGGCTTTGGCGAAATTCGAAGGAGCAACTAATATTCTTCAACCTGGTATTTTTTTTAGATTTTATTTTTTATTTTTTTCGTCTGTTTTTTCGAGTTTAAAAAATGTGAGCTGGCTGGAGCCTTCATCCCTTGTCTATTTCTTACACTAGATACCAGCCGATACCCCCCCCCCCCCCCCCCGCCCCCCGCTCATAGAGACTGCGTATTACAGTTGATTAATAGTTCCTGGGCTCCCTGTGGTCATGGGGCTTCCCCTGACCTGGATTCTATCTCTCCGTCACCGGCAGAATCGCTGATTAATGCCTACGGAATCTATGGTGGGTATGAACTATGTGAATAGGCGGGTTCGGAGAACCCTCGTCTAATTGTCTATCATCCCTGTCAACTTTTTATGTATTCAACTACTTCTCGAAAACAACAAGTCTGATTGTTTTGATACTTAGTGTATATTTATTTCATGATGATATCTTTAATTCTCTAATTTTGATTGATATTTTTGTCTTGGTAGAAAGTGATATTTTTGACTTCTTGTTGAAAAATGCAAGTTGCTTTGATATTATACATATTATACTTATGATATCTTTAATTCTCTAATTTTGGTGAATATTTTTGTAATTTTTGGTAAAAAGTGATATTTTCGACTTCTTGTTGAAAACCGCAAGTCCAATTGCTTTGATATTACATATATAAGTACTACATGTGGACCTCTCTCAGATTTGTTCATTTTGTAATGATTTCTTTAATTCTCTAATTTTGGTGAATATTTTTGTAATTTTTGGTAAAAAGTGATATTTTCGACTTCTTGTTGAAAACCGCAAGTCCAATTGCTTTGATATTACATATATAGGTACCTCAGGTGGACCTCTCTCAGATTTGTTTATTTCATGATGTTATCTTTAATTCTGCAATTAAAATGTGCCTTGCTAACAGGAGAGCTATCTCAGCCAGGAGGCTGCTTGTTAATAAAATCTCCTAATCATGACAAATGCATTCCTGGTCAGTTATGCGCTACAAATAGCAAAGTTTGGTTTAGAGTCCGCTAAACCATATCTTTAGCATACTCATTATAGTGTAATAATTAAAGTAATTTTTGATTGAAATAAGTACATGTATAGCTATATGTTTTTTTGTTTATGTAATTATTGTTACCGGTATGCTGATAACTTTTCAGATTCTAGCGTGGAATTCAAGAACTTTTCTGTCTGATTTTGTTGATATTCTACCTTCAATGGTTTCAGCTACAACAGCCATAGAGGTGAATAAACTTTTTTATTTTTATAATTGTTAACAGAATACACAATTACTACGTCCATGGTACTGGATCATGGCATGTGCCAACATTTTGTAATCTTTCATGTTTGGAGAGAGATTACAGCAGTTGCGTTCACATTAGTCGGAACCCACCATCGGGACCCACTCAGCTCGTGTCGAAAATCACTCCCTCATTCTTTGATCTGTTGGTTAACCAAAGCATGGTGGATGATACATATATGATGATAATAATAATTATTTTATAGAAATCATATCCCTTTCCTGTTATGATATTTAGCATGAGTCAACATGCACATCAATGGTTTTTCATGTTGATGTGACATTGCAAAAAAAACTAATAACGGTTGGCATTCATTTCATTCCAACCATATATAGCTGCACTTCCCGCCATCATCATGTCATACTAGTATATGCATGTTCTCTGAAATTCACCACTGAGGGTGTGATTTCGTTTCATGTTGAGCTTTCAGGCAGCAACTCTTGGCATGTGCTGAGTTTTGGTCCTGACCAAGATTTTCGGCATGTGTCGCCCTTATTCTGATCATTCACACACACACACATGTACCAATATAGTCCCAACTTTTGCCATATCCCAAGATCATCTATCATTGATGTCCATCATCTTTCAATCATCATCAATCATTCTTGCATCCAAGATAATTCAAGTGATTTTTTAATTTTGTGTGATATGTGCAATGCAGATTATAATTTGAAATTGTTCAGATTGCTAAGTGTTCATTTACACTGTATTACATTTTTTTTCTCTTTTTTGAACATAGCGATTATCTCGCTCACTTTTGTTCACATAACCATACCTTTTCAAGTGTTACCACACCACACCCATATTCAGATTGATTTTTTCGTCTGTAGGTGTTTCATACATTGGTTGATTTGCCGTGTATGTCAGCAGCATTAGAAGTCATGTGCAAAGCTGAACGATTTGAATCTACTGCACCCAGCAGGACTGGAGGTGATATCGCGGTTATACCCGGTAGTTCATTGGAAGCCTATCTCACGCCAAGACATAGGCCCTTATTTCACTTCCTAACACGAATGGAAGGTGGTCATGGTGATACCATTGACAGGTAAGTTTGTAGCGTATCTCATGATGATTCTTGTCTGGTTGGTCAGTTTACAACATCAGACATTTGACAAAACAGGATATATTTACTAATAGAATAACAAATAGGGGTTGGCCAATACCTTTGGGAGGGGGGGGGGGTGTATGCCATAGATTCAATGGGTAGGCTAAAATTCGCCAACTAATGGTGCACAGTTGCGTGTGTGACCAGGTCTGGTTGACGTTAAATTTCCATGATGCAATCATCTGTTCCCTTGCTTCACTTTGTACATAACATATCGCTACCGAAAGCCTTCATGGATACCTGAGATGAATGAGAAAAAAACTGTGCCAAACAAATAAGTGACATGCAAGGTAGAAAACACTCTCCTGGCACACAAATATTATTTTTTAAATGAAAAGTTTGGTGTTGCTTGCTTGATTGAAAATATTTGCCCTTTGTACAGTTAATTGAATTGAGTATTATTATTTGACAGGTTGAGTACATTGCATCAATTGTTAGATGATATGAAACAGCATCCTAGAGTGACAGTGTGTTCACAAGGTGTGCCAGTCCTACTCAAGTTAGTATATACTTGTATAATATCTTTTTCCTTAGACCAATTACATACATACAAACGGCATGGTTTACAGGTGCCCACCACTTGGCTTTGCAATCCAACCCAAAATGGCTGATTGGTGGCCGTTTTAGTGTTAAAAATATTCTAAAATTCTTTTTACCATTTCAAAATTTTGCTCACATTTATTACATGCTTATAATCATCAGCAGATTTTATTACTTATTTATTTTACAATTGAATCAAATCAGACCTGAATTAAATTTAGTAGTACAGACATTATCCCTGTTGAATTCTGACCATTTTTGGATAAACTACAGTTGTTGGGCTGTCATGGTAACGCAATGTATTGTTTGTTCAGTTTGTATTTCCAGACATTATTGCAGTATGCAGACATTGACTTAGTGTGTAAACTAGTGCCAGTGATCATTGAGAGGTCTGGACAGATATACGGGTTGCCTTTCTACCAACAGTCTATCAGAAGGTATGTAAATAATATTATGACATCCATATGTAAATTTGACTTATTTTGTTCAGAAAAAATGAATTTTGTTTTACCAAATTATAAATTCTGTAACTTTAGTAAAGATGTTTTTTCAAGATAACTATATCAATGTGTGGTTTTCTGTTATGAGAATGACACATCAGTGAATTAGCACAACTACTGGTAGTTACATCACAGCTAATCTCTGTGTGATAGTGTGGGAGTCATATTGACTTAAAGAGTAGAGTAATATTTGGCTGCATGTGTAAGATCACCATTGCACTGCACCACTCAAGCAACATCTGACCACCAACACAAATCAAGTTCTGATCACATAGTATCAGTAGCCAATCAGAACTTGTGTAACTGCTCTCAAAGTGACAGAGCCTGTTTACTAAGATGCACTCTAATTGGTTGAAAAATCCCTCCAGATGAGAACTGTCTGAACATGATATCATCAGTAGTAGAGGTGTGTTCTAGTTTGTGATTCATCATTCTTCCATTGATAGTTCTATTTGATTTTTCTCTAAATTGTTTTATTTCAGAGTGCTGGCTGATAATATATTGGCGATGTTTAAACTGTATCCAAGTCTAATTATTCTGTTAAGATCTGATATCATAGATTTTATCTGTGTACTCAGAAACGTTAATGACAGGGAGGATTTCTTTATTCATCTGGTAGGTTTGAAATCAGAACACTGTTGTCGTAAACTGTGCATATACGTTTGTGTGCGGCCTGTTTACATATAGTTTTCATAGAGCTGCTAAGGACAGAACACATTTATAGACAAGCTAGTAAATACTTACAGTTAGTAAAACCAAATTATGTATTGGGTTTGGTCTTAGTTATGACTATGTGCTATGCTTGATCGATAACATTTATTTCAACGTTTCATCTTAAAAATAAAGCTTCGTCAAGAACTTGTGATATTCCTAATGAATGGTCTTACATGGCATGGCATTATTTTTAAGATATTTGAGAACAATTTTTCCATGGATAGATGGCCAACAAAGCACCATCTATATAGCTAACAATTACTCAAAATTAAAGGAATACTGATCTATTTTAGGTATGGTTGATTGGTGAATATTGTTCTAGTGTCTATGATGAAAGGTGTACGCCTGAAATTATATCTAAATACTATGAGGTAAATACTCCCGCATCCACCAATGCATCCTTCCACTCCAGTTTTTTTATTGCAATCTACTGGAATGACAAAAACTGTAATAAATGTCTTTTCTAGGCAGACAGGAGATATTCTAATATATACTAGTATAGGCCATCTCACTGTGACCAGCATGCAAATGTGTGATATCAAATATGCCAATGTGTGATATCAAATGTCACTTACTGATCAGCACAGGCTTGTAATCTGCTGTGATAACATTGCCCATACATGTTTTCGTTAGATACGCGAACATTAATATGAACGACTCTTTTATATTATCTTTGGGTGCGAACGATCATTTTTTTTACAAACCCATCCATGTGCATGCTTGCATGCATGCAAGATACAAATGTGAGATTCCCGGTCCCCTCATCATCATAAAACTAAGGCCTTTGTATGGCACCTGTGTTTGATTATTCATGGAATCTAGAACAAAAATAATCTTTGTTTATATCAATTGTGTTAATTTGTGTATTTAACTAGGCATTAGAAACCTTGAGTTATGAGATATCAGCAGACACCAGTGATACTGTCCATTATACTGTCAGATTGTTAACTGTACTTATGTCAGCAATGGCTAAGGTAATACACGTATATTACAACTCTTTTCATGTCGAATTACTTCAAACAAGCAAGCTGGCAAGATTTTGTTGTTAATTAATATGCATGGTATAAACTCAGAATTTAATTTCCTGCCTACTGTTAACAATTTTATTTGCACTGTAAGGATGATTCAGTAAAAGTAACATCTGGTGAATATACTATTTTCCCTTTATTTTATATCCAACTCTTCAACAATCAGTGGGAATAAAATCCATACAATACATGCCCATTTTTATAGATTCAGTATCTTAGAAGGTCATCTCTATCAAGCAAGATTCTCTGTTCATCAATCAAGGATGGAACACAATATTCAGAGTTTCTTTGTGTAAAGCCCTTCCTCCTGAATTGACTATTTGTACTACTTGTGTTTAAGTGCACCTGAAGCAACATTCAAAACAGCAATGCATGACAGGATCTATTGTGGTTAAGGGAATTAATATTAAAAATTGTTGATAAACGGTACAATCTGTATATTCGATCAATATACTTGGAAAAGATTCAAATTGGCAGACAAAATAAAACAGACTACAAAAGCTCATTTCGTTCAATCAAATATTTTGGTGACAACCACATGTAATAGCACTCTCTTGTTTTCATTCGAACTGGACCGATCACATTCAAACACGTACATCATGGATCTCGGTCTAATATGGACCGATTTCGTTGGGATCTTGATACATCAGTTTGTTTTTCTTATCGGATTCAAAATGATTGACTGGTGGCCTTTTTGTTTTAATGAATTTTTTTTTAGAGCTTTGCTCAATCATACTCAAACAGTACATTAAAATTTTCGTCACATGTGTTTATGTATAGTGATCATTTTAGTGCAAAAAACAAACATTTCTGCCATTTTGGTACCAGACCTTAGTTACACATGTTTTTCAAATCCGATTCAAAATGGCCGATTGGTTTTGCCTTGACCAATCAATCTTCACACATGCATAGTGAGATTTGTTTCATGTTTTATTTACTTTGAATGATTGACTGTTTCATATCAATGAGTTGTTTTTAAATCCGTTTACAGCTTGCATCTCGATGTCAAGATCTCATCAGTAGAGTGTTACTGTGTCTCAGTAAGATATCACAACAACAACAAAAGTATAACAGATCAGAAGAGAAAGACAAACTAGCTCTGATTAGCCGAGCTAACGAACTGGTTAATTTATTGAAGTTGCCTAAGTAAGTATGCATACCAGCTTTTAGTGTATTTGTAAAACATACTTACTTTGAGATGAGATTTTGTTATTTTTATAATAGTTAATATATACAAAGTGATTGGTGATCAGAAAATGGCATTTTTAGGACTGTGTACATATGATTGATATTCAAACATTGGTAGCACCCTTGTTGTGGGTCAGTTTGTTTTAGTTTTAATTAAAAGGAATTTTTTCTTTGTTTACAGCATTGCCTCGTCTATTCTCAGTCCTGCAGCAGATATTGACAGTGGTAAATGGCACACCGATCACAACACTTCAGTTCCAATGCTACTGCGGACAACTACTAATATCATACAACAATTTAATTTATAATAGCCAATCACCATTTGCTACACTTTCTCGCCCTAATTTTTGAACTAACAGACCAGATTTGAGTCAATATCTATTTTTGTCCCATCTTTCATAAAGAAAGTGCAGACTATAAACAGGACTACTGGCATTTCGTGAGGAAAAAGGGAACTGAAAAGTTAAACCCCCTAATAGCCATACTATTTTGTCAAAATATTAGTCTGTTTCTCATAAAAATTGTTTCAAACTTTCATTTATGGAAACCGTTATAATCAGATTAATTTTCACGGTGTGAGATTGAAAGCCGTTTTGTCTCCAATTTTCACATGACATCCTCTGTAATAAAGATATTCTGTAAATCTTCAGTAAGACGGCCATATTTCACTATTTTATTATATGGGGAATTCATGAAACCAGGCTTTATAATAATTTTTCTTTGCAAATTCAAATTTTGTATATTTAACAAACTGTATATATTATTACTGTATATAATTGAAAAAAAATAAAGTTATGTGTGTATGCTGTAATGGCCATGTGTTTATTCACGCCTCGTGCAATTAATACATCTAGACCAATAACCAACTGAATTTAACTAGAAGATTATACAAGGAACTAATGACGGAGTTGCAAGTCATGGAAGTAAATTGGGATAGCTGTGCCACCATTTTTAATAGATTTTCACAAATTATATAAAAAAAAATCTAATAGTTGAAGTGTTAATTTATTTCTTTTTCATTTTAAATTTTTTCCTGATTCCAGTTGACTCTTCAGAATCATCAAAATCCCCTCTCCTGCCTTTCCTTTTCTTGTCATCGTTGTCCGTCATTTCCTGTAATAATAATAAAGATATCAGTTTCAATTCAACTATGTTGATGGACCATATTTACACAACAGACGTGTGGGATTACTATTCTTACCATTCTGGCATATCTCTGTGCTTCTGTCACTCGTTCTACCAACATCATAACATCTTCTTCTTCTGATGGGTACAATGGCAATTGTTTACTGATCAATTGTTCTATTCTTTGATACAACTCAACATCATATCTGGAAAAATAAAATTTGCAGTTGAGTTTTATGACTTTGTATTTGCGGTCCATCAATCCTGTATATTGTTAAAATATGGCTGCTGAATACATGACATCACCTGCCAGAGACTCCCAGATCAGCATACATTAAAACAATGCTTGCCAGTCTGAAATTTTGAATTCGATGGAAGGAATTGTCACGTGACATGATCAGTAAGAGCATTTCAGAAATATGGCTCCAGACAACATCTTTTTAATTTATATGGCAATGCATAAAGGTACTATTAAGTAAATAATGTGACACTCACTGTGTAACAAAAGTGATGGCTTTTCCTGATTTTCCTGCCCTAGCAGTTCTTCCAACTCTATGTATGTAGTCCTATTTATGGAGATTAAAAGCAAAACATTTTACATTTCCATTGTTAACAAGTTTTTTTTCTTTCATACTTAACGGCATTTACACTCAAAATTGTATTAAAACTTAATATATAGGCTCCACCTTGTCCTTTTATATTTTTGCCATTATTCATCTTTTTTACTGTCTTCTAAGCTGAAAACATAATAAAGTCTATGCCTACATCAGATTTTAACCAGGCCAATACACTTGATACGACATACACAAATTTATTTACCTTTGAATGTGTTGGTATGTCAAAATTGATTACTATGTCAACATGTGGAATATCCAGACCTCTGAGGAAAAAAACACAAAAATTAATCATTTACAAGCACAGAAATGATGCTTTAGTTCAAAAACGCCAACTCAAATTTATACAAATTCTTCATATTTTGTTGAGCAAAAGCCATCAAATAAATGACAATACTAGTTTTAAAATTTTCCTAGTATTGAGTTCCATTTTGAATTTAAACTTGGTCAAAATTCATACAACTGGACGCTTGTCTGTCAAAATTGTGTTGCCATAAATAATCAAATTATTAGTGTCACTATTGGATAACCTTGCTGTACAATAAACACTATAATTATGATACATCTGTCACCGTAACGCTATAAGTTACAGCGTGCCGTAATTTTGCAGTATTGTACTGGTTATTTTCATTCTACCATATAAGGAAACGTGAATTCCAAATATGGATCGATTATGCACGTAAGCGTCCTCTAATAATAAAAACAAACATGGCCGCCTCCAGGGTTTGACCCAAGCCCACACAAAAAAGTTTGCTGATTCTGTTTTAAACTTTTTGTATTTGGGCATTCCCATGATGTATTCCTGGGAGGAAATGAAGCATAACTCAGACAGTACACAGTCATATCGACAGATGCACAGACCGCTGCTGCGCATCGATCGATACTCTCGCTGTACTGTCTTCATGCATACTTTGCAGTATCCTCTTAATAACCTCATATTACCTTTTTTTGTTAACTGTACAGTGTGAGAAGATTACCTGCTGGCAACATCAGTTGCTATGAGAATTGACCTGTCCTTGCCTTTGAACTTATTCAACATTCCAAGTCTTTTGTTCTGTTCAAAGAAAATACAAAGTGTAGTCCATGTCGATGAGAGTGAACGCGAACATGACATACTTTGAAAGAGAACGAGAGTATGATCACATGATAACCAATAACCATTGTCATCTTTTGTATTAATCAACATTACACTGATTAAATGAAAGACATCACATAGATGGGTATTACATATTCATGTTAGACAAATCACAAACTAAACTTAATTAAACCTTTGAATGCTGATGTTAACTTTAAACGCAAACTTGTCACCTTTCACGAAATAAACCTGCAAAATTGTTTCTGTATTTTTTCAGAAATGTTGATCAAGACCTTAAATTAATGGTATATTATGTACATTTGATCAAAAATAAACAAAAACACAGACACACTAACTGCAAAGACTCCCATTATGTGCTTTGCACATGGGAGTCAAAAATTATTGAAAAATTTTGCACTGAAAATTTGGTGAATTATAATATTCAAGCATTGTATCCTCAAGTGCTGTACTGCAGTTTAATCTAGAGGTCTGACCACTAATTATAATAAATTCTATGTTAATGGCAGATAATGCCATTTGTTTTGACCGAATTTCTTACAAACACCTTGGTACTATGTCATTATGCATGAGTACACCACAGACATCTACTGTATACGTACCTGGCTCATTTGACCATGTAGGGGTACAGCCGTCAATCCAAGATTACGTAACATCAAAGCAACACGCTGTGTGTTATTACAAGTACTACAGAACACCATGAAACTATTACCAGCTAACTCATTCAATATATAAACCAAATACACATCCTGTAAAACAAGTATACAGGAATTCTGTGATGTTCAAATCAATAGAAAGTCACTAGTGTCACATCACATTTATTATGATTTTCATTTCGAAAACATGGCAGTGAAAGCCTAACATAATGACAACCACAAATCTAAAATCAAAGTTACTGTATTTTCTCTATTAGCAGTGCATGCACTTACATAAATAACAGGGTATGTAGTATTTTAATGATTTTGTATCCTGTCAATGTGATTCATATGAAGGCTTTAATTTTAATCCCTTGAGTGTCAAATTTTGTTCCTACTCAAAATGGGTAAATTTGTTCACATTTTCTCTAATTTTCACTGAATTCATTCTTAATTTTGAACCAAACAGATAAAATGTGATGCTGCTTCTATTTTTCGATCAAAAAAATTGAAATTTTTTGTCAACAATTTCTGTGGAAAGAAGCAGACGACAAATGGAACTATTTTGTGGATGACGCTTGAGGTTAACCTTGGTGCCAAAAATGTTAATAAGCAGTGATAAAGTTCCAGCATGTAATAACTCACCTTGTATTTACTTGGAATAAAAAGATAATACTGCAGTAACTTTTCTACTGTTTGATATTTAGTATTGACTTCTACTTTCACTGGGTTTTTTAATGATGCTCTCTGTAACTTAGCAACCTACAATTATATAATACAATCCACCAATCAGAACAATAGGATGGTAATTTAAATATGAATGTTGCATTTGTTCTATTGGAAGTATATCTCAAATAGAAATGCACATGAAACAAACATTTTTTTTTGCATACTGGATCATTGTTTATTTTGGCCATAGATGCATCTCTAGAGCAAATAATAATTTGTCCTACTAATGACAACAGACAAAAAATCGTTACAGAAAACTTGTTCTTGTGTTGTACATTTCAGCGCAATGTGGAATTGTTTAAAATATTATACAACACCAATGTGTTTTGCCATCATATCAAACTATAGTTATCAACAAGTGCGAGAAAAGTCTTATTTTTATAATACAAGTTAATTAGCAACCCTACTTGAGTATGAGTACTAGAAATGCCTTGCATTACACAAGTCAAGTAAACTGGTGCTTATCAATGATACTTATCAGTAGGTGCATGGGTTTGAATCACATTACCGGGTACTGCCAGCAGTATGAAAGATTTTTCATCCAAAGAGGAAGATTATTTTCAATATAGGCATGTCAGGGAGACTCACCTTTTTAGTCATGGTTGCCGAGTATAGATAAGTCCTTCTTTCTCTTGGAATCACTTTTAAAATCTTATCCAATTCAATCTCAAAATCCATGTTTAAAATCCTGTCAGCTTCATCCATCACCTATGCATATATGTAAATAAGCAGTAATTATTATTTCTACACATAACTACATATATGACCCCTAGGGGTCATACATCCTGGCATTTTGTAGAGGTATTGTCTAATATTCAATTTTTGCAATGTTACCGATAAGCAGTTTTTGAACATTACGCTGCTTGCATGTTGTTGGCAAAATTATTAAAATTTCTCAGTTACACCTCTAGAAAGTACCAGGATGCGTGACCAGGTCACACATTTACGTAACAATGTTTGTCTAAATACATAAAATTGTTACAAGAATATAAATTTAAAGCCTGTACCCTGGTGAATTTTACTTTTTTAGTAACCACTCAAGGCATTATTCAAATTAATACTATAACAGACCAATGAATGATTGATGCACTTGACATGTGACAATATCAAACCAATCACTGGCTTGGATTATAACCTACCAAATATTTAACAGATCTGAGGTTAAATCCCTTTGTATTTTCTAAATGATCCACTAATCGTCCCGGTGTTGCTACGACAACATGTGGTTTCTTTGCCAGCTGTAAAGCCTGTGACATCATATCAATACCACCTACAACCACAGCTGAAAATAAACATTTGTAGACGTTACATAGCTGTGACAGTCATTGGTACATATAGACCAGTGTATCTCTTGATAGACTGGGTTGTGTAGATCAGCTGATGTTTGAGATGGAAGGTGATTGGATTGTGTATATTTACTGATGTCCGAGATAGAAGGTGATTGGGTGGTGTAGATCAGCTGATGTTTGAGATGGGAGGTGATTGGATGGTGTAGATCAGCTGATGTGTGAGATGGAAGGTGATTGGATGGTGTAGATCAGCTGATGTTTGAGATGGAAGGTGATTGGATTGTGTATATTTACTGATGTTTGAGATGGAAGGTGATTAGATGGTGTAGATCAGCTGATGTTTGAGATGGAAGGTGATTGGATGGTGTAGATCAGCTGATGTTTGAGATGGAAGGTGATTGGATAGTGTAGATCAGCTGATAGTTACCACATTTGATTCCAATTGCTGATCCAAGGGCTTCAAACTGTTCTGATATCTGGAATGCCAATTCTCTTGTGGGCGTTAATATCAATGCAAATAGCCTTTGTGGGTGTTCTAATAAATCTTGTAATATCGGCAGAGCAAAGGCTCCAGTCTTCCCAGATCCTGTTTCTGCTAGACCTATTACATCTTTCCCTGTAATACAGAAGCCCACAAATAATTTTATTGAAAACAAAATATTATTTTATTTTACAAATTATTGTTTAACCTGCAGTTCTTCATTTAGATATAGTCAGCAATATTGTATAGAGCTTAATTTAATTTTCGATTATTTTGCTATTAATGTGCATAAATTAAAATCTTGTGAATATGTTAAGTTGACAATAAAATGTATTGTAGTGAATATCCCAGCAATAATAAATCTGCTAAAATAATATTTAATCAAGTAAATATCTCCTCCTTTTTTAATAATTGGGTTAGTTTCGATATGGGTAACATCACAATAGGAATTAATGGTACCACAAAAGTTGCAAAATTGAATTTGAAAATAGAATATTGAATTTATAATCCCTAATTTGTTTTCATCATTGATTAAATTATGCATCATTTACATCAGCTTCTGGTATAGGATTTCAATATTTCCAAACAAGACAGACTTGAGTTTGCATTGCACTGGGATCTCATCATTATGTACTGCTTTGAAAGTTATACTTAGACAATAGAAAGAGATTGTCTTTGCTTTAACCATGTGTCAGTGATGATGTATGATTGGTCAATGTTTCATGTAATATAAAAACTCCTTTAGTTTAGTCTTATAATTCATGTATCTAGTTCTCATTCAATGGTTCATAGACTGATGTATTATTTGATAGAAATGCAATTTCAATTGTACATGTTATGCTGAATATCATTATGTAACATCTAAGGATATAATTCATACCTTCCAACGCCAGGGGAATGGATTCTCTCTGTATTTTTGTAGGTTCTTTCCATTTCAACTGCTCACATGTTTCACATAATACATCAACAAGTCCCTGTAATTTATAATAATAATCTATACTGAAGTGATGTCTTTTTGATTTTCATTATTGGAAAAGTTATATAAGTAAAAGCAATAAACTTGATTCAACCAACTGATTTATACAAACGAGTGTAACTCTTGTTTGAGTTTACATCTATTCATCCATGGCTTTATTAAAATTACAAATAAATTAATATGTACATTTTAGACTTTAGCATGATACAAAAACATTGATTACAGCTTTGATACTGTGTTGATCAGTAGTCGTCTGACAACAACAACAACAAAATAATGTTGTTTTTTTTCAAAATTTGCTATATTCTGAAAGACGAAGGACTACACCATGTAATAACCTGTCATGTATATATCAGAGAACTGCAATCCATGGTCATGGCGTTAACGCGGCCCAGTATCAGGATTAGGAGGAATAACAACTTCAGAATAATAAGACATTTTTTGGTTATCCTAGGTGTGGGGCATAATACCGAGCATAGCAAGAGCAATCAACAGCCATTCTTGAAGCAAGATCTATAGATAACATTTGTATATACATGTATAAGATAAGATAAGATAAGATAATTCTTTATTACAACCATATTGAAAGAAATTCAATTTAGGTGAATACAAATGTAATAAAGGTATAACAAACTATTCTAAAAAACTAAAACTATACTTAGCATAAAGATATAGTAAAGAAATATTACTGGTACTTGAAGATAAAAATTTGAATATTACATTTCCATGAGTTTTTGTTTAACATTGATAATATTGTTTTCTTGTTGTATATGCTGTTTTGATGTATTTAATTAATTCTTTTATCAATGGTCTATTCTCAGCAGTCTGTTTTCTGTATTATTTGCTTGAACAAAATTTTCAATTGATTCTGAGAACTTTGTGTATAATCTTACTCTGGCCTCAGTGCATGATGTGAACAAGTGTAGCTCATCTTCAGTAATATTACATTTTGCACATTTCCTATCTTCAATTTTTATTTTTGGTTTTTGGTGTCTTCCAGATTCAATGATTAATTTATGTGCACTTAGTCTTAGTCTAGAAAGAAGGCCAGTATCCTTTCTGTTTTGTACTGTTTGTACTAATATGAAAAAAAATCAAGTGAAAAATGTTCTGGATAAGGAAACACCCACGTCCAATTTCTTGGCCGACTCAGAACGAGGCTCCAGCTGGCGAACCTATGATGGGTAATTGAACGTAGTGAATTAGCATACAAGGGTGATTTGTGACGTCACAGGCGTGAATTTGTCATCGTTTCACAATGGTCGCTATACGCATGCAGTGCTCTGAAAGCGGCACGGAATCTATCTTATCATCATCTGGCGAGAGTTGTGAGATCGAGGAATATGATGACAACGAGAGATGTCACGATTTTGTTTTAGAGTGCCAGGGACAAAGTGGCCCATACAGGTTTGAACCTGCGAGAAAAGTACGCAATGTGGGTGACCGTGTACCTCCCCAAAATGACTGACGATTCAGGCACAGAGTTTGAACATTGTGACCGAAAATCTTAACGTTGTTATTTTTATTAAACTCCACCTGAACAATGTATCGGTAATGTTAGAAAATCTGCACTCTAAAATATAAATTTGTGTGCGTTCGATACATCACATGTTCTATTTCCGGTAGGACAAATACCTACAACTGCAAGATCGAAACACATGAACCTGTACTGATAAATGATTCGGGCATAAAATGAGCACTAACGCAGATAACGTTATAAGGAGAAGGTCCATCCCAATATTTCCTGGTGTTCTTGACTGCTTTGGTCCACTGATGTCGTAAATTTGAATCTTTTGGGAACGCATTTGCGCGATTGCCGTGTGTGTTACTACACCCGCCAACAACACAGCGTTTCCCCATGATAACGATCGTGGTAACTCGTTGTATATGCTGGTTTACTAAACGCGTGCGTATGGAAAATGATAAAACATCTTGTCTGCTAGCTATCTCCTGCTTTATTGTCTCGTTGGTGGCGCCATTATATACCCTTTTCACTTGATTTTTTTTTCATAATGTTGTTTATAAATAAATTTTGCACACAAAAAAAGTCAATTGGCCTTATTCAGTTACACTTTTAAGTATTTGGCAATTTCAATATATAGAAGGGAGTATGGAAGAAATCTATATACGATACTCTAAGAGTTTGGACCAGTGCCATTTCTGTGCCATTCGGCTTGTTGTTTTAACAAATTATGCAAAGTGAGACAGCTCATTCATGATAAAGCACCTACTGGATGTTGTTCAATGTTAAGGCAATCATTTTCTGGCAACAGACTGAAAATATTTCAACTTTGAATAGTGTTTCGGGTCAAATTTTAATCAGCGGAGACGCAAGAATTGTGTGTGGCACCAACTTGATATATATACTAAATCAGAGGTACATTACTTGGGGTTTGTAACTCCGGTGACATGATACCAAGATCCCATCACAATCTCGCTCTCGCATAAGCGTTCCAACTCAGAAAAAATGCGCATGCGCATGCCCGAGGTAACTAGGATACTGGGATGTCCAGGTGGATCAAAATAGCTGCCCACGATATGACGGATTACGAGAACTATATTTTCTGTACATTTTCGATGTATTACATTTTTCACTATGATAGTGACAAGAAAAGTTTATTTTTTTCATAACAAACCTTGAACATTGATATGCGTCATGTCAGAAGGTCGTAGCCTCAGTCTCGCTATCTACGAGAAGAGACTTGAATGGGATCTTGACATGATGTCACCATACAGTACTATGCGAGTTGCAAACCCCAAGTAATGTACCTCTGACTAAATCTAGTGATTTTTCTCATTCCCACATATCTCAACAAGGTGGAAAGGTCAATGCTGAGTACGTCTTCAGTCTGTTTACAAGGTCACCACGTGACTACTTCCGGCACAACATATATTGGGACAGCCATCCGCGAAAATGTGATGTACTCAAGAAAAGTGGATTTTCTTTATGTTCATCACATTTTCGCCATTTGAAATATAGGTATACATGCTTATTTGTAGACTAGATATCACACACGTGGCGAAGACAGAAGACAACATACAACCATGCAACTTCGTTGCAACTACTAGATCGCCATGCCCCGTTGTGTCGTCACCGGAAGCGCTGTCCCAGCACAGACCTGTGTCATATGACGCCTTACTAGCCGATTTTGGCTAAAATTCCGCTCCGGCGCCTCTTTACAACAGTGTTTATATGCGGAACTTGATATTGCTTTTTTACAATTTGGGTTGCCTTTGAATCACATATTTTAGTGAAACATTGTTTATAGAGTGAAATATTATTGTCATACATAATTCAATCTTTGAAACAACAGAAACTAACACATAATAACGATAATCAAAGTTGTGTTTGAAGTTCGAAAGTAGTTGCGTTATTTCCGGTTTCAACTAGTTCGAAAATATAACGTCCTTGAGCGCAATAAAATCGCGCGTAGGACTCCATCCGAACCAGACTCGGCAGGACTCCAGAAGACGTACCTACACTTTATGCAAATTTTTTTTTAATTATGCTAATTTATTCATGACGTAGCAGTTTCTGTGCTCATGAATATTCATTAATTTGTGGGTCAATACATTTTAAAAGGGGCGATATATTATTTTGGGGGGAAGAGTTAGAAAGGGGGATCAGTAATCATTAGGGGGTCAATACAAAAGAAGGGACCCATTTGGAGAGCAGCCATGCTCCTCGTGTCTGTTGTTGCACGTGACCTACAGCTGTCAACTGTGTTCGTTCTTCGTCGACTTCGACGTGATTCGAACTTGCGATCTTTGAGTTCCCAGCGCACTGTCTTGTCCACTGTACCACGAGTGTCTTCACACAAATAATAGGATTTAAGTCCTATTCATAGGAGCACTGTCTTCACTAGCATTCAAAAATCTAACTAAACATACTGGATTCGAACCAGCGATCGCTCACATTGCTGACATAGTACAAATCAACTGAGCTATGTGGGTAGTCATGCAAATTGAATAATTTTTTGTCATATTTAGCTTTATTGCCAAATAGTGTTTGCGAGAAAAAGATGGGCAGGCAAGGGAATTGAACCCGGCTCCTCCTGATCACTATGTAGAGAACTGACCCACAAGACCACGATGGATTGACTGGTTGTGTTTGCAATTGATAAAACTATACAGTGTGTATATATATAGAAATACAACATATTTCTATTATTGAGTTACAATTGTCCAAAAAATTGGCAATTTTGTGTTTTTACTTGTGTAAACTATATACATGGCATAACCCGTTAGTGTACATTTTGCCAATTGGGTGTTTGCCATTTGCGTTGCCCATACCTGACCCGACCCTAACCCTAATGCCAAGACACATTCCTGTTAATAATTCCGTTGCCCATACCTGACCCGACCCTAAACCTAATGCCAAGACACGTTCCTGTTTATATTTGCTCAATAATGATACTCTGTTGTGCACTGTCTGCAGGTAAGTTGCATTGATGTCAACTGATTAAACAAGTCGTGTTTAAGTAATTTCCACTATTAACAAGTGGTTAAATTGTGACAATAAATGTGTGGACAAATATTTGAGATTAATTTTGGTGTAGACAACTCGTTTAATTATTTTACACCATTACAAGTTGTTAAATTGAGAAAATAAATTTCTCAACAAATATTTAATACTTATTTTGGTGTAAACAACTCGCGTTTGATTAATTCCCACAAATACAAGTTGTTAAATTGAGAGAATAAGTGTGCGGACAAATATTTAATACTTATTTTGGTGTAGACAGCTCTTGTTTGATTAATTCCCACAATTCCAAGTTGTTAAATTGAGAGAATAAGTGTGCGGACAAATATTTTAGACTTATTTTGGTGTAGACAGCTCTCGTTTAATTATTTTACACCATTACAAGTTGTTAAATTGAGAGAATAAATGTATGGACTAATATTTGAGTCTTATTTTGGTGTAAACAACTCGCGTTTGATTAATTCCCACAAATACAAATTGTTAAATTGAGAGAATAAATGTGTGGACAAATATTTAATACTTATTTTGGTGTAGACAGCTCTTGTTTGATTATTTTACACCATTACAAGTTGTTAAATTGAGAGAATAAATGTGCGGACAAATATTTTAGACTTATTTTGGTGTAGACAGCTCTCGTTTAATTATTTTATACCATTACAAGTTGTTAAATTGAGAGAATAAATGTGCGGACAAATATTTTAGACTTATTTTGGTGTAGACAGCTCTCGTTTAATTATTTTATACCATTACAAGTTGTTAAATTGAGAGAATAAATGTGCGGACAAATATTTTAGACTTATTTTGGTGTAGACAGCTCTCGTTTAACTATTTTACACCATTACAAGTTGTTAAATTGAGAGAATAAATGTGTGGACAAATATTTTAGACTTATTTTGGTGTAGACAGCTCTCGTTTAATTATTTTACACCATTACAAGTTGTTAAATTGAGAGAATAAATGTGCGGACAAATATTTTAGACTTATTTTGGTGTAGACAGCTCTCGTTTATTTATTTTACACCATTACAAGTTGTTAAATTGAGAGAATAAATGTGCGGACAAATATTTTAGACTTATTTTGGTGTAGACAGCTCTCGTTTAATTATTTTACACCATTACAAGTTGTTAAATTGAGAGAATAAATGTATGGACTAATATTTGAGTCTTATTTTGGTGTAAACAACTCGCGTTTGATTAATTCCCACAAATACAAGTTGTTAAATTGAGAGAATAAATGTGTGGACAAATATTTTAGACTTATTTTGGTGTAGACAGCTCTCGTTTAATTATTTTACACCATTACAAGTTGTTAAATTGAGAGAATAAATGTGCAGACAAATATTTTGGTGTAGACAACTCTCATTTGATTAATTCCAACAATTACAAGTTCTTAAATTGACAGAATGAATGTATGGACAAATATTGACCATTATATTTGTGAGTAAATACCTGTTGTTTAATTAATTTCCACCTCTACAAGGTTGTTAAATTGAGAGAATAAATGTGTGGATAAATATTTGATACATATTTAGGTGTAAGAACTCGTGTTTGACCAACTAACACCATTGCAAGTTGTTAAAATAATGAAATAAATATACTGGTATCATTGGATATTTGATTTAATTGTGAAACTTTCTAACAAAATGTTAACAGCTGGCTTCGAACCCTCAATCAACAATTCCGCAGACACAGTATAAATTCCACAACACCACAGAAGATATTCGTCTGTTGCCTGAATTGTTTTCGTAATATAGGGAACGCCATCGACACTTTAACAAAACTTACCTTTACTTGGGTCTTGTTTATCTCTTGTGACTAGAAACTGTTGAACAAATTGCTCGTCGTCCAGTTTAAGACGTAAGTTATTTTATTATTTATTCATTCAGTTTTGTACGGTGGAGTTTTGTGAGGTTTATTATTTTTTCGTGACGTTCTTTGCTTACTTGTTTACGGTTTGAGAGATTTCAGTTTATTTGATTTACGTTTTTACGGTAGCTCTGAGCGGGACTCGAACCCACTGTCTTTTCAAGCTAATTTTCTTTTATTTTGATGGCACGCTTGTGTACCACGCCACGACGTTGGTCGTTAAGTGGTGTTCGTTTTTCTAACTACTCCAGTGTTCCGATGAGTTGAACGGAAAAGCCAAAACGATTGCTCGTTTCTGATTGCTTCGGTTCTGGTGAGTGTGTATCTCGTGTGATTCGAACCCATGTCGTTTGTAATGGGCGGTTTTTTATTTCCCATGTTGGCTACACCGTAATATGCAACCACTTCCCCGTTTTATTGTGATTTTGAGAGTGTTTAATGATGTCTTCCTCGCCCGTCACGCCATGACCCAGTTTCAACCACACGGCCATTTTGTAACAAGTGCGTGACCCTCTGCGTCACCCGACTGACTATATGATCGTTCTGTTCAACTGTTAAGCTAGGATTTATTACCGTTATTATCATTATATTGTCACATGATTTATTTTACCTTATGTGTAATGTCGTAAGTATCTTTATTGTAATTTGTATATACCAATTCGTATATACCAAGGAAACGACCCCGATTGAAGGTCATGTATTTTGTGACGTCACCAATTCGTGTGTAGGTACGGCTTCTAGATCCGTGCCCCAGACTCTAGCAGCGTAAACTTATTGCAATTTGCGCAATTTAGGCCCAGTTTGTTCTTACAAGTTTTCTAAGTTTCATTTATCATTATTTAGTAAACAGGCACATGAAACGATTTCATATATCCGTAAAATACGTGCTAACCGACGACTGACTAAAAAACGTTCGAAGTTTCGAACAAACTCCCGGCACACCTTGCGTGATATGCGTCAGATCGGTGTAGAAGACGCCGACCTGCAGCGTCAATGCGCCATGCCCAGCATACCCGACCGGAAAAACACATCGGATTTGACAGTACACACGGTCACAAACAACAGAACATTTTACGTATTATGTCCACCTGTACATCATGCTGGTTCCAGTGATACATACTCACCAAAGACTTGAACGTCGCAGGTTCTTGTGCGGTGGTTTCCTTCTGATCATCGGCAGCACTTTCGACAGACACGGTGGCAGCCATCTTGTTATTGCACAATAACAAACTTACGCCTCATGAGGGCGCGATAACGAAACGGACACAAAAGTGTTTATATGGACACAGTGCTTAGGATGTGCATTTAGTTTACGATAAATCATACTCCAATTTTAATTGTGCCTTGCGACCTTGAATGTCACTGTTGTGATATAATATTCAAAACTGACTGTAAAGAAAACTAATGAAATAAATAATAAAATAAACATCAATACATTGTTTCTGGGCAAATGACATATTCGCCAGCCAAGGATCATTTATTCGGCCGAAGCTTCAACATTAGTGGGCCGGGTTTAGCGAAACTGTGCTATTCGGACGATGGGCAAATGAAAACACGAAGTAATAAGAAAAAGGTTTCAATCTCACCTCAATTTAAAGACTTGTTTCGGCACTGGCACGTTAGTAAAGTGTGGGGCATTATATTTTTTAATTCACAAAGGGTGCATTTCACGAATAGTTTTTTAGACACAGGCAACTGTTTTTTTTACTGGTGGGTTCCAAAGGTTTGTTTTGAATATTCACAGCCACATGCACCAAATATTTAGAGAGTTGTAGCTATTGCTGAAGCTTTACAGACTCGCGGCCCCTACGTGTATCCTCGATACGACCCAGATAATTTATTAAATCACAACTGAATGCTTGCCTTCATTAGATTGACTATTACATAATTCGTAAGTCGTAAATCTACAAATAAATTAAAATGATAAAATTGTAACATTTAAAGATAGAAGTCACACTATGTCACTCCCATGGATGTCATATCATCACTATTTTTATTACCATGAACACCATGATGGTAGTCATGGCAATCATGATATGTGTTTCAATTACACCATGCAGTGTAAGGAGCTGGACAAAAAATACAAGAAGGAGGGTTGGTGTTTTTTTAGGGTCACCGATTTTTGTACAAGCGACAGTGGGAGGGCTACACTAATCAAGGCAGTAAAATAAGCGAGAATCACAACATTTTGTGTGCACACGAAAGCACGTTTACACTGCAAATCAAATAACTATTAACTGTATCTAATTAGCATACAGTTTGGTAAAGTTTACACTTCTAGGTGTAACCTACATGGTATCATTTGTTGAAAATTGTATAGACAAATCGAGTTAGAAAGTGAAGACGAACACCAGGCTACCATCACTATCGAATATGGTCTGTTTGATTTTGCATTCAGCATTTGCCATGCATCGGCCACATAATGACGTGATAGCGTGATATGTCATATGCAAGTTAAATGCATGCACTCTCACCGAAAAAAACGAAGACCTTTTCAGTTGCGCTTTAGTTGAAACTATGTGTGAATGTAAGGTTTGTTTTGTTGGTTTGGACTATAAGTTTTGGAATGGTGTCATCGGAAGAAGACCTGACGCATTGTTGATGGTTCAGAACATCATCTTAAATATGGATTTGTTTATACTGGGTTTTGTTGTATGGTAGGAATGATACCAGTTTGCGTGTTCTTTTCCATAGTTGCATGTGTAAGAATGACAAATTTTATCACACATAATTCAAATAAGTATGTTTATTAATGAGTAAAAAAAGCAGCGCCTAGACTTGCACTTAAAGTCTCATGCTAGCTGGTTATTTTATTTGAATACGAACTGAATGTATAAAGTTAAGAAATAGTGTTGTGTAACAAAGTTGTGTAAAGCGATTGCAAAATGTCTGGATTTGTTTGCAATGTTCCCAACTGAAAGTGTTTCCGCTGCTGAACCCCCTCAGTTAAACGTTAGAAAATTGAAAGCAATCACAAAATATATAAATAGGCGATTATACGAAGTGAATGTATAATTTTAAACAGCGTCCAAAGTTGTGAAAAGTGATTGAAAAGTTGGTAGACCTTATTGCAAATATACCCCAAGTATTTGTCCTACCGAACCCCGCAGTTAAAAGTTTTGAAAATTAATCAGATGTCGGGTAAAAGCAATCCCAAATTTTATAAATACACGGCCATGTGGTAATCAATACATGATAACCCAACTGGGATTTCTTTAGCGGTCAAGTTAGTTTTTGCGATCACGCTAAAAGGACTAAAAGAACAATTTATTATTCCTTTGTGTAAAACAAAAAAGAAGTCCCGACTTTGCCAGTCTACCCACGGTTACTAAAAAAGAGTAACCGTGGTGTACCCAACATAGTACGTGTAATTTTAATAAATACTGATGGTGAGATACTATTATTATGTGTGGGTTGTATTGTATTTGTTAACACAACTTCGAAAAGGTTAAAAAGTTAAAACCACAAGTGTATGATAATCATATTATGTGACTTACAATTTAAATAAGTTTAAATAACAATGCGGTTAATAACATATTGGTTTACATTATGGTAATCATTAAAACCAACATTTAACTGACTGGGGTGAGGTCATCTTATGTCACGCATTTTTTTTGGGGGGGGGGGGTCATATGTTTTTATATACATAACTTTCGGAAAACACGAACTCCCCTGTGATTTCTGTCTAAGTGAAGTGAAAACGATTTACTGTAACAATGTTTTAGATGCACTATGGACGAGAATGTTTACCATGATTGTGATACTGTATGTTGATTGGATTGTATAATTTATCATGAACTGAAAATGTTTTTGCAAACAACATAATACATTAATTTTGTAATATACTGAATGTTAACATACACAGTTTATTATATTCTGTGTATTCTATGGAACACAGGGTAAAACTCATAAAATCAATAATGTAAAATATTTAATATTCACTTCGTTATTTTCGCTGAAGTACTAAGTTAAAGTGTAATCCAATAAAAACTTTATACAAAACAGTCAAAATGTCTTTCAGAGAAAATTAATTCCAGCTAAAATAAAGCATCTTACAGTACATACTGTTACAGTTCGGGTTGGTATATGTGGTGTGGTGTTCTCACTGGACGCAATAAACCGTTGTCACACAATAAGTGCACTACATATAATCTACAGAAATTATGTTTTATTTGCGTTCTGCATCGGTAAACCGATATATACATAATCTATAAGTTGACTTTAGAAATCTACATATTCACGGGTTGATGTACTTAAATCTATAGTGGTTTCCCTATAAGTTGCTTTAAAGATTTAATACTGTATTTGTTATTTGATTACATGGGAGACATACTAATTTAACAAAATAAAACAAAACGATGAGACCTTCTCTAACATTAGGAACTCACATTTTGTTAGGAAATTAAAAGGGGATTTTGTTGGGAATTATGCAAAGGTTTGTATAATCAACCAGCCTATATACCTGTACGCCCTTTTCAAAACGATTGGCAGGTACATGTACAGTAAACAGGTCAGGTCACGTCACAGCTCAGTAAAAATATCATGCAGCGAGTGGACGTTGCCGTCATACGTTACAAGATATCTGTCTGTACGATATTGTCTTGACCTTTGACATAAGCAGCAACTTATTTGTATAAATAGTCTATGTATATAAAGTCTTATGATAAAAAACAAGTTATCACCATTACAACTTGAAACAATAATGCCAAAAACATGTCAACATGATATGGTTAAAATATATAATTGACTCGTTTGTTGTATAAGGTTTTTATTCGATGTCTACATTCGTGGGAAAATATTATGTTTCTTTATTTTAAGTTACTGAAAATTAAATCAAATATGTTTGTATTAGGATTCGCTTCAATAAAAATATACGAGTTTTTCAGTCCACGTTGCCGATCACATTTCACCATAATATGCTTTTACCATGGAAACAGTAATTAGAAGATTAGACGAACTATTTGTTTTACCCATTTGTCCCACAGCGTTAAACCATGCCTGCTTAGTGGCCATTTGAATTGAAAAATGTCAAATTATATACAATTCAGGTTACGTCAAGGTTTTTCGTCGAACTTGACCTCTAAAATAAAATGTTTAATTGTTGAGTACAAAAATGTATCAATTATTGATCCAAACTAATTTTAGTTATGAGTAAGTCAATACACATGCTTTTGTTTCCCTTAAACGCCAATGATTGTGACTCAAACCAACTACAATCCTCTAGGTTAAAGGGCGGTGGTCGTCGCTCCGCGTCCTGTTCGATATGGGACTCATAGCGACGTACACAACGCGTGTAAAATATATTGTTTATTTACATGGAATTCGAACACGCGCTGCGCGACGACCACAAGCTTTTTAAAACACTAATAGAATATTGTAATCGAAAAGATTTTCTTTTTTTCATGTGAACTCATAACAATGCAAATATCGCTGACAAGTTTTCTCATTGTTCTTTCTTTTTGTTCAAGTTTATGTCATCAACATTAATTTGAAACAATGTCACGGTGACTGAAAATCTGCTTCTGAGAAAGACTAAAATAATATAATATGAAGAAAATATCAATTTAACAGCGATTTCTAGGCACCACAATAAACATTCATGTTGTCTCTAACATCTTAAAGTGGTCAACGTACATCTTTTTTTTTTTTTATCTCTGCCCTTTACCGAGCAATTATCGTCGTTATCAACCGTCACATAAAATAATACAAAAGAAACTAGTATTCAATGTTTTTTGGAAAAAAAAGTGGGTATCGAATTACTGGCAGCTGAACCAATTTACCAAAAAGGGTTACTCCATTACTATTGCGACTAATTGTGCACAGGAAATCTGTATTATTGCAAAGCTTTTATTTTTGGAAAACACATTAATAATTTAGCAGTAGACATGTTTGTAACATTGATCAGGCTCTCTAGAAAGTAGTTCTTATTGACAATGACGTCATGGCAAAGACATTCCGCGAAATGATGTTACACATGAATGTATGACATTTTCTTTATTGACATTAATACGAGATTAATTGCCTTTTATACATTTTTGACCAAACGTTCTACGCCATCAAAGATTGTTAGACGTAACTTAAATGAATAACGTTTGGAACTATTTTTTTCGCGGAATCGAAAGTAACTAACAGAGTGGGTTAAACGTCACATGCTAATTTAAATTAAAATGGCGAAAACAGACGACGTTTGAATTCAGACGATATATGTTATGTGTAGTTGTAACTTTAGTTTGCGTAGCCGTCCAAATGACTTCAAAATCAAAAACAGATTTTTCGAGACATGGACATTCAACAAGACCTTGATAAACAATTGAAAGCTGTGTTTGATGCGTTCGATCCGAAGCAGCGAGGATACATAAGCACGGAACACTTCGTCGGTCTGGCTGTTCAATACACAAACAAGCAGGTAGCTATAATGAATTAAGATTGTCTCAGATGAATTTACCGTGCGTTGATGTTTATTGTCGCACGTTCTTGATATGTTGTGTACTCGTATACGATGTATATATGCGATGTGTTTTCTTAGAGCCAACCCGACGACGAGCGTGTTCGTCACCTGTACCGGTGATGGAATGTTTACGTCAAGTCGTTATATTGGTTTCTTGTGTATCACTGCGAATTAATGTGTCACTTGATATCATTTTATTATCTGCTCCGCTAAATACGGAAGCGCAAGAATAAAAAAAACTTGCAATCCGGAACAAATTAATAAAACTGGCGTGGCGGTAAGGGCGTAGACACAATTTGGACCGTTATCTTGCTTGAACCCATGACGTAATGTTTTTATATAGTGCAATAAAAACAACCATACTATTAAGATACTAACATCACGTGTTTCCAACTAGCTGTAGTGTTTATGTATATGTTAAGGCTCAGATTATGTTATGACCCTGAGATCTTATCAGTGAAATGAAAATACCAAATAATCAAGTAGTATAACAGAAATCAATGATTCGGAGATAATGATTTCCATGGTTTTCTCATTTTGTGAATCCAGTGAACTGAAATTGGCAAAAATAAATGAACGGTACTGTGACTATTACACTTGATCAATTTGTTATTGTTTGCTACACACAACAATGTCTTTGAATTCAAGTACATCTTAAAGAAAACAATTGTTATGGATCTCATTGAACATAGCGTATGGATTTTAAGGTCATCTACTATTCAAAAAATATACAGTATCACAACTTTTGGTTCCTTAAGAGTATTAATTTGAACATAAGTTCAAGTACAAATTTTTTTAACAGTTTCTATGTAGCAATTCATGTTAAAAGCATTATTTCCTAAAAATAAATACTGCTGATCAGAATGTTCTATTAATTCCTAACAACCAGTACACAGTACCGTTCACAAATACATGTAGCTTACCAGATTGGGGTCTGGGTGTTTGATTAATTTTTGTTGCAAAAAAAAAAACAAAATAATAAAACCACATTTTAAAAGTCAAGTCAATCTAATGATGTATTTTAATGGTAGCTAACTACTTTTTATAATAAATAGCTTTTTTTTAGACAAATTGATACGTTTTTACTTTTTCACCACCAGACTTTATCACCCAAATTTTTCTGCTCTTTTTTTTATATTCTTTAATATTTCTGAAAATGATCCCTAATCTTGGAGCCAACAGACAAAATTTGAGTAAATTTTTAATTTTTACTCAAACAATTTTGCTATTTTTGTCCAAATCTTCTGAAGGAAAGTACAGACTATAATGGGACTATTCTGTGAATTTGTGATGAAAGTAAGGAACTGGTGGTGAAAAGGTTAAAATCATAATATATTGGAGGCATAACAGTAAATAACAATTATTTTATTCCCACAGCAAATAGATGAACTTCTTCTTCACTTGGATGTAACCAACTCTGGAAAGATCAATTTTACTGATTTTAGTCACGGTGTAAAAACAATTTTACAAGATAGCCAAGGTAAGAATGAACAAGATCTCCATTGGACAACCTGGTTTATAATATAGTAATCAAATTACCCAAAATCAAACAATTATAGCCTAAATTGTAATTATTTAGTATGAAATTAATGTAATGAAAAAATGTAGGACGAATAATGCAGCCCAGACTAAACAGTTTTTTTGGTTTGAAGGAATGTCTACTTTGCCTCTAATGATAATGGATTTTGTTATCAAGGTTGATCAACAGTTTTATGGATGTGGGTGAGATTGAAGTGGATGTACAGAAGCTTTCTTATAAGAATATGTTCCATCATCCCTATATTAGCATAGGGAAAACTACTGAAACTGGCATATCTATGCAATTTGTTCATTATCAGGAAATATAAAAAAAAATGAAATGTTCAGTGGAACAGGTCTTGTTTCACTTTTCTTCATATTTTAACTCCATGATCTGTGTAAAGTAAAATAACATTTAAATTTTAAAAATATGGTCCATGATTTCAATTTTTGTGTTCACACATTGTATATCAATAAGCAATATATTCATTAGAATAGAATAGAATAGAATAGAATAGAATAGAATAGAATAGAATAGAATAGAATAGAATAGAATAGAATAGTGCTTTATTGACACCGTAAAGAAAATATTATATTTCTTTTTTGGTTGTGTACATCAATGAAGTTGAAAAATTGTAATGTAAAAAGAAAACATAGTAATGTATTAAGTAAAAAATATATAATAAAAATAGCAACATTAGACTATACTACTAGTATGTTGATTGTGAAACTAGTCCTTTCACACATACTTTGATAATAAGTTTTGACATTGTTAGTCAGTGTTTGTTTTTTTACATTGAAAAAAGAATTTAGTTAGAGCATATATAATTGTCTTATCTCTTGATTGCATTATATAGTCAAATTTTTAGCTCCGCTGTCGACTTTGTCGAGCAGAGCTTATCATATGAGTGATTGTCCGTTGTCATCGTCGTCGTCCTTCGTTGTTTGGCGTCCGTCGTCCGTGTTAATGTTTTACTTTTTCGACTTCTTCTTGAAAACTACAAGCCTGAATGCTTTGATACTTGGTGTATATGTACCTTGGGTAGACCTCTCTTAGATTTGTTCATTTCATGATGATATCTTCAATTCTCTAATTTTGGTGAATATTTTTGTTATTTTTGGTAAAAAGTGATATTTTCAACTTCTTGTTAAAAACCGCAAATCCAATTGCTTTGATATTACATATATAGATACTACATGTGGACCACTCTTAAATTTGTTCATTTCATGATGATATCTTCAATTCTCTAATTTTGATGAATATTTTTGTCATTTTTGGTAAAAAGTGATATTTTCTTCTTGTTAAAAACCACAATCATTTATGGTGAAAAATGATATTTTTGAATTCTTGTTGAAAACAGCAAGTCCCATTGCATTGATACTATGCATATTGTTCATTCTCTAATGATATCTTCTGTTCTTTAATTGAAATGTGCATTGCCAACAGTGGAGCTATCTCAGCCAAGAGGCTGCTTGTTATCTTTTGTTTTTGTTTCTGAAGTCTTGCTTGATTAATCCTATGGCATTGTACAAAGTGTTCCTATATTCTGTGTATAAATTACAATCTATTAGGTGGTGTATTTCATCTTCTATTTGGTTACAATGTGTGCATAGTCTCTCTTCCATTGGTGTCTCGGGTCTTGTATAGCAACCTGTTTCTATTGCTAATCTATGATTACTTGTTCTCTTATATGATCTTGACTATTTATAAGTGTAATGTATTGTTCCATGTTGAGATTGTCTTTATATGTGTGATAAGTTCGTAACTTTGTATCGTCTCTCATATTATCTTTCTTCCACAATGCACTGTGATACTCCATTAAGTATCAGTTACCGAGCACTTCCATAAAAATGGAATTATTGGTCTTAAGATACTGTAGAGATGTCTGAATAAATAGTTCACTGCTAAGAATTCTTTCATATTTTTCCAAAATTTGTGCAAATTTGTTTATTAAAGTGGTTTTCCTTATCATGTGATTACTTTGAAACACACAGTTCATCTAAGACATCTAAGTTGATGACTTAATAAGTTAAATTAAAATAAAGAAAAAACTTCTGATGAAGTATTTAATGTGTTGTGGTGCCAATGTTATAACCATGGAGGTTACCTCCATGTTATAACTAATGCCATTGTCTATTATTGTGTTGTATTTTAATGTTCTAACGTCATACTCCAAGGTTTATATTTGATGTTTAAATGAGATAATAAAATGATCTTAAAGATTTTGTAGTACTATAGACCAAAGTGTCCATTCACTATTTATTGTGCATCAGGGGTATATGTAATAGATTTTAAACCTGGCACACTAAGAACTATATGTTCAGACACAATTCATTCAAGTACACGTAAGCAGACAGTGACCAAAATCTTGCGTAAAGCTGCTTAAGCTAACAGCTACAAATGAAATTTGCCTGAGGTAATAAGCCTGGTGTGTGCAAGGCTTTGGGTTTATATAATTATACATTTTGTATTGTCTTCTTGTTTGGCACTGTGTACTGTATGATATACTTGGTTACTTGTTGCTAAGTAACTAGTTGGCAAGGACCAGTCATTTGCTGTTGAAGAGAAGTTAAAATTATGGCATTGTTAACTGATGAAATATACATGTACATGCTATAGAATGCTATAGAAGATAGAAGCCTACTCATAAAAATACCAAGAATTTATTCATTTTGCAATAAATTGTACATTATAAGGATAATGACTGAAAAAAGTTGAGAAAAATATGGTTGTATTTTAGTGAATAGTTGCCAATTTGTCAGTATTATATTGCTTTTACCAAATGTTTGAAACCTTTCCATGGCAGGGATATTATATCATATCTTAAATTGTAGGATTTTGACATACACTGAAAAAATCATATATTGGTATTGATGGCATACTTTTTGTACCTTTCTGAATTATTCCAAAAATCTTCTATAGAATTATTTTAAAAATAGTAATTTTTGAAAAATATTAGGACAACAAAAATGCTATTTTATTGTGCCATGGGACATTAGCTCTATGATTGTACATAAACTAATGTCATGTGATTTATGACCAATTTTCTCAAAAATTACGAGTAAGTTCCTACCTAATAAAAAAAAACTACGGCATAGTGTTTCCAGCAGATCACAAGGTAATCCTGATCTGTGCATGATATTCCTTGTCAAACATATACATGTTGGTTTAGAAAAATTGTAAATAAATCAAGCTAGTATATCACATGATATGGTGGGAAGCAAATCAACTTAAGTCAGTACAGACTCATTTTTATAAGCTATAGGAAGTAGAATTCTAAAAACATTAGAACCCAATCATTACGTAGTTGATTTAAAATACTCACATAGAACACCCATGATGCAATGTTGTGTTTCTGAGTCACTGATTGGTTATCTACAGTGGTAGAATATTAGATGCCAGGGGTTGGCTGAGCAACTATGCAAAAATAACTTTTTTATAATTAAGAATTTTGAAATGATGTATTGCGGCAGACGTTGTACATATGAGATTCAATTTGAGAGCATGAGGCTGCTGAGCTGAAAAGGTTTATAAATGATTTATTCTAATCATACTCAATATTCTGTTTCATATGAATGATGATATGTATGAATTACAACATAGATTTATTTGGTGAAGTGTATGTGAAATTAAATTTTGCATATGATGTTGAGTTGTCATGGCAACAAACTCAAATCAGACATAACATTAAATATTATGAATTAAAGAACATACAATTGTAATATTTTAATTAATGTGAATTTTTTTAGTTATTTAATCACTGCATTAACCCCATTTTAGATCTATGGCTTGATATAGTATGTATACTGTACAGTAAATGACTGTATGCAGAATTGATTCAATCAAATCTACCTACATACATATGTAAGCTGAAATGAAGAGTGAAGCCAAAACATGAGTTTACTGAGTACATATAATAGAACATTCATTTTAGTATTTTGTATTGCAAAGACCAACAGTAACAGCAAACTCTATGAACTTAGCTAAGCTTAATTGTTACATTTATTGTACCTATTGTCAAACAGAACTCATAAAGCACACAATAGTTATTATTTGAACAGTTGCCAAGTACTTCTTACAAGGAAACTTGATACTATGCCATAGATGTTTGAAGGATTCAGCAGTCTTTATAGTTGGCACATGATATAGTATCACACATGTTTTGTTATACTAGTAAACTCTTGAACATTTTTTCAGGAATTTAATGTTTTACCACCTGTAAAGAATTTTGTGGAAGTCACCAGACTCCATTTCATGTCTCTGTTACCGTACTCCAGTGAAATGTTTGCTGCTACAATATTTTCTGATTATCCTAATAATTATCTTGCAAAATGAAAGCATATATAAGAACACATATAATTAATGTTATAGCTGAAACATGTGTTGAATGCATTGATTGCTGTGTGTCAGTTCAAATATCTGATTTATTTATCATGGTTTACATATAGTGGTAGTATTGTTGTACTCTAAAAGATAGCTTTATATTGTGTCGAGTAAAGACATTTTTTTTTTCACAATGGTGATGAGTTTTGAGTTATAGCACCAACAGTCAGTTTCTGTGTGAGTCGAGGGATTTCTAGCTTGCGTAATTTGTTTGCTGATTTCCCTGGTTCCTGATGTTCTTACAAGTTATTTACACGCCAAAATCAACACCCTTACGTAGACGAAATTGGAATGTTTCACACTTGAGCGTGTAAGTTCCTATGGTAAAAGCGGAACTTTAAAACTTGTTCAAAAAGTTGGCACGAGGTTGATGCACAATACGTGATACTCACAATTCTTAAACTTTTATGTTATATTTGAACAAGTATAATTCATATTTTAAGTTGATGTTAAAAAATCCTAGATTATGCTCACATCTATTGGCAGGTGTATACATTGTATACACATGAATACTGCTATAAGTATCATAACCACATTTATACAGTTTTTAGCAAAAAAATTGTGAAAATACTCATTTTTGATCAAAAATTAATCAAGAATAGTTGTTTGCAAATACTTATACATAATGCATGAATCCATATGTAGAGTTGTTTTTTTCCTGACTCTGCAAGATGGTAATTAAATTTATTTTACCATTTCAAATCATTCACTTACCAGCCTCCCAGGTAGTAAAGGTAGTAAGCAACATTCTGTGTTTATTCTTACTTGACTTCTATGATTACCTGTACATGTATATCCAAAAGATTCACTGGAATAACAGCCTGAAAGATTTATGTGTGCTTTTAATCATTATATATTGCAAGCAAAGATAGATCAGGATAGGGTGGAAATTTGATTCTATTAGGCCAAGGAAAAATATATTCAATCAACAGCGAAGCTTATCATATGAGTGATTGTTCGTTTGCGCCGTCCAAGTCAACTTTTCACTTTTTCGACTTCTTCTTGAAAATTACAAGTCTAATTGCTTTGATACTTGGTATATATGTACCTTGGGTATCCCTGTCTCAGATTTATTCATTTTATGATACATTTAATTCTCTAATTTTGATGAATATTTTTGTCATTTTTGGTAAAAAGTTATATTTTTGACTTCTTGTTGAAAATCGAAAATTAGATTGCTTTGATATTTTATATATATGTACTACAGGTAGACCTCTCTCAGATTTGTTCATTTTGTGATGATATTTGAAATGTGCATTGCTAACAGTACGCTATCTCAGCCAAGAGGCTGCTTGTTTGTAATTCTCTTTATTTTGTGTAGAAATTAAAAATATACATGTACATCACAGGTTTTTATTATCGGTAAGTGTTTTTGTTAGAATATCCCCCAAAAAATCAGTGTCCGTAAAAAATTAAAAACATAATTTTGATAACAATTTAAACAAAAAAAATAATTTCTAATCCATTTTAGAAAACATTTTTGCTAGGAAAGAATTGACCAGCTTTGTTATTAGTCCAAGAAAAGTGTTCCGCTTGAAATGTGTCTGAATCCCTTTTTTAATATGCAAAAATGTAGGAATGTACCAAGAAAATTGTTTTTCTGGAGTAAATTGTAGTGAATTTCACTTATGAATGGGTCAAAAAGTGCATGGAGATTTTATGAAAATGTGTGAATGTTAACATAATGATGTCGTTTGGTCACAGTCGCGCAATAAATAATGGACTATTTTGGCCGTAGTTACAAAATGTGTCACTGAAGTACTCACACACGTGCATGATTCCAAGAGTTTGTGCTGTGAAGAAACGCCATTGAAAAATAAAGTATTGTGTAATTTGTAGTGAGTATTAGCTCCCTTCGAAATTCCTATTGCCATCGGGAGTATGTCTACTACACTTATGCTAACCTAGGGGGTTGCAGGATTTAGTTATTCTGACCCAGGGGGATGCAAGATGCAGTTATGCTGACTTAGGGGATGCAGGATGCAGTTATGCTGACCTAGGGGATGCAGGATGCAGTTATGCTGACTTAGGGGATGCAGGATGCAGTTATGCTGACTTAGGGGATGCAAGATGCAGTTATGCTGACTTAGGGGATGCAGGATGCAGTTATGCTGACCTAGGGGATGCAGGATGCAGTTATGCTGACTTAGGGGATGCAGGATGCAGTTATGCTGACTTAGGGGATGCAGGATGCAGTTATGCTGACTTAGGGGATGCAGGATGCAGTTATGCTGACTTAGGGGATGCAAGATGCAGTTATGCTGACCTAGGGGGTGCAGGATGCAGTTATGCTGACCTAGGGGATGCAGGATGCAGTTATGCTGACTTAGGGGATGCAGGATGCAGTTATGCTGACTTAGGGGATGCAGGATGCAGTTATGCTAACCTAGGGGATGCAGGATGCAGTTATGCTGACTTAGGGGATGCAGGATGCAGTTATGCTGACTTAGGGGATGCAGGATGCAGTTATGCTAACCTAGGGAGTGCAGAATTCAGTTATGCTGACCTAGGGGTTGCAGGATTCAGTTATGCTGACTTAAGGGGTTGCATGATGCAGTTATGCTGACTTAGGGGATGCAGGATGCAGTTATGCTGACCTAGGGGGTGCAGAATTCAGTTATGCTGACCTAGGGGGTGCAAGACTCAGTTATGCTGACCTAGGGGTTGCAGGATTCAGTTATGCTGACCTAGGGGGTGCAAGATTCAGTTATGCTGACCTAGGGGGTGCAGAATTCAGTTATGCTGACCTAGAGGGTGCAGGATTCAGTTATGCTGACTTAAGGGGTTGCATGATGCAGTTATGCTGACCTAAGGGGTTGCAGGATTCAGTTATGCTGACCTAGGGGGTGCAAGACTCAGTTATGCTGACCTAGGGGGTGCAAGATTCAGTTATGCTGACCTAGGGGGTGCAGAATTCAGTTATGCTGACCTAGAGGGTGCAGGATTCAGTTATGCTGACTTAAGGGGTTGCATGATGCAGTTATGCTGACCTAAGGGGTTGCAGCATTCAGTTATGCTGAGCTAGGCGATACATGATGCTGCAACATTGTTATAAATTGTTGAGATTTTACCTCATGTAAATGCCTAATTTACTACATATCACATCTGAAAGACCACCATTTCGACATTGAACTATAAAAAAACAAAATTCAAGTTGAAAATCAAATCATTCAGTTTTTTGTGGCAGACTTTCTGTCAGTTCATGCCTTTTATGTATTATGCTTGATTTCACTGTTAATAGGATTGTATTGAGACTGTCTGGTAATTTGACTGCTTTATACATTCTGATCTAAGTTACTATGCCCTCATTAGTTAGGTGTATGATGTATACTTTGGTCACTTGGGATTCTCAAGCATTTAATTATAATAACTCCCACTAGGTTTCAATTACATTGTATTTTGTGAGTAATTGATACATTGTTAACCTTATGTGAATGCATATATAATTACTGGCACCAATTCTAATAAGTTCCAGAATATTGGAAGTAAATAATTATATGGAGAGAAAAAAATTGTACTGCATTATTTTAATGGTAATTTTGGCTAAGCACTATAAAAATTGAAAATGCGAAAAAAATGATTGTTTCCATGGAAACAAAAATATTCTCTAGTGGCCATACTGAATTCAAAAATACATGTATTAATTATTAAACCCGTATGTTATTTCAAAGATTTCAAGAGTAAAAGGTTATTTTCATCTGATCAAACTAGGTTTTATGAATACTAGACTATAAAGCTACAGAAAAAACTACTCGGACTGATAAATATAATATATGAAAAAATGGTGGTAGAATTCATAGTCTATTCATAGAAGTTAAAGTAATGTTATATCCTATTTTCAAGTCATAGTTATAAATATTAATATTTCTATACGTCATAGTAGTTGTAAACATCTAATTTACTAAGCTCGATATTAAACCAGTTATAATAATATTAGATTCAGAAAAAAAAATATTCTTGTCAATTTTATTTTATAATAACAATGCTAAAAATTGAAAAATAAATGATTTTGAAAAACAAAATGACATGAAACTGTTTCTGTTTATTTCTAGTCCTTTTCGCAACATTACAAATTCATCAGTACGTGCCATTTCCTATAGACTGTCTCCAGAGCATCTATCTTTGCTATAATTGCTACTTATATTGATTGCTAAACTACTAGACTCCCATGACGTCAATATGTCACATACATCTATGCTTTTGATTTCCTCTGCGTAGTTTTGTCAAATTAGAATAATATATATAAGAAGATATTTAATTAAACGTTGAAGATTGTCTTGGTTGAAAACAATGCATTGAATTTACATGTTCTGTGATATTTGAGATTTGAGCCGATTTGAAGATTATATATCATGTTCATCATACTTACATTTAATGGGTTTGTGCTATTAGGATACCGTAAAAATAAAATTGAGGTCACCAGAACATTTTTCAGGATGCAAGAGTTCAAAATGTCATGCAAAATGGTCACAACTGACATTTTTTACACTGGTTTCAATGGTGGATTATTCCGTCATAGCTCAAAATTTTGCTTGTTGATATGAAATGATATATTATTATTCATATTTAGTATTACAATGTTTTCTGAAAACACTTAAAATACTTGACATATAATTTTGTAGGTTTCCAAGGTGATAATAGTTTTCCAATATATACAATGGGAGGTTTTCTCCCATAATGCATTGTGTATATGTGCAGTAAACATGCTCATTAGTGTAGAATTTGAATTGGACTTGAGCTGCCTTAAGAGCGTGTCTATCAATAAAACTTATTTACTTTTAATGCAAGTCCTTCCGATTACGGATGGAGTGGGATGACAATAGTGGTGGTGAGGCGGACTGACTGAGGTTGATTTCTAAATTTTCAGAATGATTACAGATGACTGTCACTTACCAAGTCAATCAATACAACTGACAGTGTAAAAATAATGCCTATTTATTTATACATACATTTTTCATTATTTAAAGAATTAACAATTTAATGTTTGAAATTCAAAACATGTCTGCTGTACATATTATCATTCACTGACTGAGTCTACTGGTTTGTACCAGCTGTATATCCCTCACTTTTCAAATTACATTTAAAATATCAGTGAAACAGTTTAATAATGCACATTCTGGTACCTGCATGTGGAAACAGTATTAAAGAAAGAATTAAAGCAATAATTAAAACAAAAACTCTTTTTTTTTTATTTATGTCACCATCATCTGGGAAGTAGTTGTTGTTTGTTTTTGCAGAATCTATGTAATGCTTGCAAGAGTTGTTCATGTTTTGTGTTCATACTGGTTGGAACTTGTCCTTCACATTTGAGGGTGAAATAATTGCACTGTTAGCCTCTGTTTATTATCAAATTTACACTTAGCTATTCTAACCGACTTGTGGACCAAATATTGTCACTGTAAATAGTCAGCTAGCTGCTAGATATTTTTAACTCCACTCTCAACAGAGTGGAACTTTTCATATTGCTGATTGTCTGTCGTCAACTTTACATTTAATTTTTCAATTTCTTTTAAAAAATAATCAGCTGTATGGATTTCATACTACAGATGGGCTTGGATGGTTTTCTCTCAGGTTATTCATTTCGTGACAATAGGTTTAATTCTATAATTTTTGGTAAAAAATGCTGTTTTCAATTTCTTGCATGAAAACGACAGTCCAATTATTTTGATATTTTATAAGTGGGTGATTTGGATTCATTCCTCTATCAGATTAACTCATTCAGGTTTGATAACATTTTAGTGAATATTCTTTTTATCTTGAAAATTGCTAGACTGACTGATTGATTTGATATTTCTTTCTTATTATGCATCTTGAACAGCAGAGATATATCAGCCAACAGACTGCTAGTTTTCTCACACATGCTGGTGAACGTGAATGATATTAATTTTGGTGTTATTTACATAACATTATCTGATCAATACAAAATTGAATGATAAACGAATGAGAAAGCTCACTATGGTTTCACTATGTTTATTTTTCAGGTGTTGATGATAGCAGTTACTATAGTAACAGTTTAAGTGAAGATCTTGGTACTTGGGATGATGATAGCATCAGCTGTGGGGTAGGTAATCACCACTGTAATATAACATTGTCGACAGTAATATACACTGTTGACTATTCCATGTTCAGATTTGATTCATTGTGTTTCTTGTAATTTATTGCTTAATGTTTATGTGATATTGTACTGCTATTATATTAATAAGGAACCATATTTGTTGACACTTAGATTCCAATCCACTGTTCTCATTGAAGATCACATTTTACCATCTACATGTTAGATATTTTCTGTTAGCACTGTAATATGAAGTCTTTGAAAATTATATTTATTTTTGAATAAAACCGTGTTTTTGTTTGGTTTGTTCCAAGTTTCACTTTAAAAAACATGGAGTACTGTCTATCAAAGTCAACACTTTAGTGGATTTAGGAGATACTGCATCCCAGAATATCTACGTTTTTAAAAACAATCTTTTGAAATTTTCCGAATTTTTGAATAAATTCATGGTTTTGTCAATGAAAGCATGTTTATTTTTCATTCTAGAAATGCTCAATTATATTATTTTAAATTTTCTTTGTTAAAGGAGGTCAAAAGGTCAGAAAATACTAATTTACATAATCCATTTGTCTACAGATGATTGATTTGTCAATAAGTAAAAAAAAAAGAAGAGAGATTGAGTCGTCTTTTCATCGGTTCTTCTTGTTTTCATTTTGATTCTGTCTGTCGGAGACACAAACGAGGCAGAACATTCAGTTTTAGCATTTGATGAACATTCACAAATAGCACTATAGTTCACTAGCTTCATTCTTGTAGCGTAACTAAAATTGTCAAATAACGTCTCTGTGAAAGTAATAGTTGGTAGTTGTTTGATGCTATGTATTTGATTTTTCTGAGCACATAATCTAATGAAGGTCGCTGTGACCTGCTCTCTTAATGACCCCTGTAAAATGTTCATGCATAATTATTTGTGAAATTAAAAATAAATTTGTTAAAAGGGTTTTCTCTGTATTATAATATATATATCATAATAATATTATTTCAAGTTGATATTGGTATATGAACTTCATCTCTTCAAGTGGTTTTAAGTCTGAATGGTAAATTGCAATAATGGCTATTCATGACATTTTTGTAATGGTAATTTATAACTTGTGCTGTTACCATGGAAAAGACATCATAATGGATAGGTAAATCTACTATTTATAATAAATTATTTATGTTTGAGTCATGACAAGTCAGTTTCTATGGTAACGAGTGTGAATTATTGAATATGCTTGTCTGTATGTTTTTTTTATATTGGTCATCAGGGAATTTCCCAGCATGCACAGTGTGTATGTTAGTTTTCAGAATTACCTGTACCAAGCTCAGGGATAAAATGCGCCAAATATTGTTTATAAACATGATTGAGGAAATTTGTTAATTCATTTTCATCAGACTATTCAGCAATTATCCGTTTGTGATTGTGTTGTTTTGGGACTATTTGGTCTTGTATGGGAGGTCATCAAAACACAAACACAATGAAATTACATAGACTATTGTATCGGTCCTGTATCTGCAGTCATGGATAAGTGACTGATGCAGTCAGTGGGCACATATTTTGACTTTAATTTTTCTTTTAAAAACAACAAATCTATGTATTTAGCAATAATATTGGTTTAAATTGTTTTAAATTTCTACATGCATGGCGTGCACATCATATGCAGACTGAAAAACAACATGCATGGTGCAGTGTGCAGCCATGTATTTCACTTCCTAGTCATATGATCCAGTAAAACTGCCTCTTCTCCACTCACTGGCACATTAATCCAGTGTCTATGACAGACATTTGTCTGTTATCAAAGTGGCACTCTTGGTCAGTTTATGTCTATATTCCGTGACAGCGCCCTCTATTGACTGAAAACTGATCGCTTTGAAAGTATCACACTGTATGTGGAAGTTGTCATGACAACATCTGTACAAAACAACATTAACAAGTTGGAATAATATATAAATGATTTAAAACGTTCATATTTACTACTTTATACTTGTCATAAGGTAAAACTGTCAAATATGTTCATAATTTATATTTCATTATTGCAGTTGTTTGAAAGATGGTTATGTAACTGGTGGCCATTTTGGAAAGATTATGTAATTTTCTGCCATTGTACAAATCGTGTAATGAGTTGAACGATTCAACATTTATTGAATATATTTTGGGGGAAAATATCATGCTGAACATCGATATAATGGTGAAAAATTTAACTGAAAAATAAAAATAATTATACCGGTATATTAAATGTTTAGAATATAGGTTATATTTTTGATCCGGTAAAACTTAATTGTCTACTGATTTGAGGATTACTGTGTAAGAGATTAGGAATGGAATTATCATGATCTGAGATTTATTTTTTATACTGTTCTCCCTTTTTTAATCAGCCATACATATGCAATTAGTACACAAGGTTTGCCATATAAATTATTATCGATTATTAATAACACAAATTTGTAATTTGCTGAACAGTTTATATTTATCTACAGTTAATTTCTCATATGAGACGTGAAAATGTCTCACCAAATCTAACAACCTGTGAAAGCTATAACTTTTAATAGATTACAGTGAAGCAGCTGCTTCTGTTATTCACACCCTGATTCATGCTCAAGTTGCAAGTGTTATTTCTCGTGTATCTATATACATGTACATGCTACTCATGCATCACTGTCATTCTATTTGTAACAACACTAAAAACTTGAACACATTTTACAAAATTAAGCAGCATTTTTTTTCTAAAATTTTGTTCAAGACTTTGTAATCATTTATTTTCATTTGGTTTAAAACTAACAAAAATTATATAGAAATACGTACAAATTTGCAAAATGTTGAACCAAAAATTTGGCAAGAAAATTATGGCATTGAAAGGGTTCCGGTAAGTCATAGAGGAAAATGAGATAAAAATACATTTTTCTAAAAATGATGTACCATAAAGTTTTTTTTTTATTTATTTTTGTTATTTATCGTTTGTCCAAATTTATTTGGTGCATAGTTATAGTTTATTTAAAAAAAAAATGTAGGTAAACATTCCACCATACATTTACATTTACCAAGAATAAGAGTCGATTTAGATCAGATGCTTACAAAATATGATTGCTATAGAACATTTTTGATAACAAATAAGCTGTTTATCCACGGTCAAATATGGAGAAAAGTTTATTGCATCTTTATGTGACTTCAGGCCAACAATGCATATATGTTGTCATAGTAACATGTGTAGTACGGTAACTGGTTGTCCTACCTTAAAGCTGCATTTTGGTACCAAAATAAGACTGGCTGCTTAATAAATTATTTATTGATCAAAGTCAAGAGGATATTTAAAATTGGAATTGCACTCTATGAATATTATGTACCAGTGCTTAAACATTTGTCTTGAAATGGAATATAAATATTCTTCTCTGTCTTAACAACTTCTGTGAAATTCCTATCATATCTCAAGTGACGTCCTGGCCTGGCCAGCTTCCTCTTTCGTGGGTTTCTTCGTCCCTTTCCTTAACAGTCTGGACATGTTGCCTAGATTTTGTTACCATGGTCAGTGTGTGACTGTGATGTTGATTGGCTGATAAATATAGCACATTGCTCATCTGAATATGCTAATTTTTTCAAACAATGGATGACTGTGATGTTGATTGGCTGATAAATATAGCACATTGCTCATCTGAATATGCTAATTTTTCTGAGTACTGGATGACAGTGCTATGTTCATACACATGCTGTATCAACAGATACAAATGTAGTTGCCACAGAGACCAAAGTGTGACCGTTTCATTTTTGATTACATTGTAATAAATTTACATGGTTAATAAGCGAAATCTACGCAATATTTCTAGACTATTATGGAGAGGGATGAAGGACCCACAAAATAATAGGAAGGTAACCGGACATGTCCAGACTATTACAGAGAGGGATGAAGGACCCACAAAATAATACGAAGGTACCCGGGCATGTCCAGACTATTACGGACAGAGATGAAGGACCCACAAAATAATAGGAAGGTACCCGGGCATGTCCAGACTATTACGGACAGGGATGAAGGACCCACAAAATAATAAGAAGGTACCCGGGCATGTCCAGACTATTACGGACAGGGATGAAGTACCCACAAAATAATAGGAAGGTAACCGGATATGTCCAGACTATTACGGAGAGGGATGAAGGAACCACAAAATAATAGGAAGGTACCCGGGCATGTCCAGACTATTACGGACAGGGATGAAGGACCCACAAAATAATAGGAAGGTACACGGGCATGTCCAGACTATTACAGAGAGGAATGAAGGAACCACAAAATAATAGGAAGGTAACTGGGCATGTCCAGACTATAACGGACAGGGATGAAGGAACCACAAAATAATAGGAAGGTACCCGGGCATGTCCAGACTATTACGGAGAGGGATGAAGGAACCACAAAATAATAGGAAGGTAACTGGGCATGTCCAGACTATAACGAACAGGGATGAAGGACCCACAAAATAATAGGAAGGTACCCGGGCTAGTGATGTTGCACCAATATTATTAAAATAATAAAGTCAATACTTAACTACTGCCATTTTCTCTAATATATTATTATACATAATAATATTAATATTACTGTTATCCATAAGTAGTTATCAATAAATAAACGCTGCTCAGACTGATATATTTGGTAATCATCCTAAGTAACTATTAAAACTATTATTTAATACTGGTAGTTACTTAGGACACTGATTACCAAATATTATTTACTGTTATCCAGATTGGAATGATACAAACATATCCTATATGCATAATGATTTATTTAAAAAATAGTTCACATCTTATGAAATATTTAAATATTATAATTATATTGTTTGTAAGGTACAAATATGTTTCACAAATACAACACATATAAGCTATATGGTGAGTATAAGACAATTTATATTTCATTGTTTAAATGATTCAAATGTCTCCAAAATTGACAAAGAAATTACGAGAAAATATGTAAAGTTGTGCAAAATGAAACACCAATTTTTGGCGTGAGAAATTATGGCTTCTATAGTACACGTACAGCAGAATCTTAATTTTTATCAAGACTTGTAGACAATAGGATATTGTGTTAATTTGTCCAAAATTGACAAAAAAATTATTGAAAAAAATGTGCAAAATGGTACACTGAATTTTTGTGGGAAAAATCACGGCTTTGTAGTACACAGCAGAATCTTTTATTTTGGCTGGATGCCATCAATCTTTAACGTAAGAATGATCTGATTTTTTGTTGTGATTAGTGAGAATTCTGAAGTATATTCTTGTAAAATTAGAAAATTATGTTTTATAGTACAATATTTGTTTTTAATCAAAAACAATTAAAACATGACAAAAACAAATGATTTATTATAACACTAAGAAAAACCAGTGGAACTTTCTTATGGTTGTACAAGAACAATACCAAAACAGAAAGCAAGAGAACAAAAAAAAAACAGTATGTTTTCTTGCTTTTATCAATTGTTTTAAATTTCAAATTTGATTAAAACAATTGAGAATGTTACTAAAGATTATTTGTTTATTAAGGTATGAACATAAGAAGCAGGTCTATGGAATATCATATTTCAGATAAATATTTTTCCCTGGATTATTTGACTGTCTGTTTACAATCTAAAAATAAATGTATTAATTACATTAAGATATTTGGAAGTCCTTGTCTGAGCATCTTACGAAAGCATTTGTTTATGACCTTGAAATAGTAGCTTGTCTGTGATTGGTTGTTGAATACACACTCATTAACATAATGAGGCTACCTTCAAATCTGCCATATTGTCAGGCATACATTAACCCTATTGTTATGCAAATTAACCTGTACAATTCGTAGCTGTGGACAAACAGCTGAATGCGTAGGTGATCTGCACACTGAAGCAGCAGATCAAATGTACTACGGTTACACCCAAATTTGTCACAGTTTTTAACACCTAGTTAGGTCTTGTGTATTTTTTATTGAGTGGATTTGATAAATTTGTGTTGCTGTGTTTGAAATCAGACCGTGAAGGTGGCAACCTATGCTATGGACGATGACGATAGCAGCCAGGTAAAAATACTGTTATTGTTTTCATACCTTGTGTTTGGAAAGGTTTTTGTCCTTCAAAATTAGTTTCAAGTCTTGTTTTACAAGCATGACACTAGCATTCTGTATGTAGACCTATATCTGTGCATATCTAAGACATACATATAGTGCCTCTCGAGGTCAGATATCCTGACTGCTTGAAATTACTGCATGATATCAATACTTACCATATCCACAATCCATCTCTGTGTGTTTTTACACAGAATCCATCTCTGTGTGTTTTTATACACAATCCGTGTTTGTGTGGTTTTACACAAAGATTTGCTTTTAATTATGATTTAATTAAGCAATCACAGGTAATTAAATACTCTGGCTTGATAGGATAATTAGAGAATTGATGTAAACATTAAAAAAAGGGTAGGGTGTGAAAGATGTATTACATAACAGCATGTGTATACCTGTGGAGTGACTAATCCCATCGTTGACTGCCTTGTCCAGGAATATAGATATACCGGTATAAGGTTTCTATACAGAAACTGCATTCTAATTTTACTTTACTTTGAATGCTACCTTACAATGCATTGGTAACCAGGAAATAAATGTATCTTGTTTCACCTAAAGTTCCTGTATTGTCTGTCAAAAACTTCCTTATACGAAGTGTTGATGTATATTTTTTTTAGTAGAATTTCACATGATGAAATAAATTGACCATTTATTCCTGGTTACTTCCTGCTCGACTTATGTTACTTATTAACAACCTAGTGTAATGGTGTTTCTGCCCATCATCAGGGAGTTTGTGAGTTCCTGACTCTCATGGTCAGCTGCCCTCCTAACGGGATTAGTCCATACTGCCACTTAAATTACCAGGCTCATGGTGTTAGTCAGGAGAATGGCATCCAGTGAGAGGAGATGTAAAACACTGTGTCTTGTGTGTTGTTCCTGTCCTTGGCACACATGAAAAAACCACAGCCTCCTTGTCTCAATGAGTTGTGGATTACCACAGAATGGCTTGAACTTTCACTCACTTTTGGCTTCTTCAAAATTAGTACTAGCTACTTGCATTTGCTCTGTGAGTAGCACATGTGCTCACATAGATGAAAAAGGTATTTTTCTGGTCAAAATAAGTCTTATTTTAATGTTACAGTACACAGTAAATGTAATTTTTCATTTGTATGCACTGCTGTTGGAGATGTGCTTCTAATAGAGCAAATATGGTATATTAAAATAACTGGTAACTGTAACTATTATGTCACTTTCCTAAGTAAACTAATTTGTTATTTGACATCTATTGGTTTTACAGTGCAGGGTATTAATAGTTGTGTCGCGCACAGCACTTAGCATGGGCTAAAAGGTCCAAAATGTTTGCCCGTGCTAAGAAAACATGCGTGAATGCTTAGTATCAGCTAAGAATTGGTAAGTACAAGCTAAATCTGACTCATTTTAAAGACCTGGTCTAATCCTTAGCACAGGCTAATAAAGTGTGCGATAATGTCTTGCCCGGGATCAAATCGCCATTGTATTCAAACAGTGCATTATTGGTCTGGCACCTATTTGTCAAACAGTGTATTATTGGTCTGGCACCTATTGGTCAATCAGTGCATTATTGGTCTGGCACCTATTGGTCAAACAGTGTATTATTGGTCTGGTACCTATTGGTCAATCAGTGCATTATTGGTCTGGCACCTATTGGTCAAACAGTGTATTATTGGTCTGGCACCTATTGGTCAAAAAGTGCATTATTGGTCTGATGCCCATTGGTCAAAGAGTGCATTATTGGTCTGATGCCCATTGGTCAAACAGTGCATTATTGGTCCTGGCCCCCATTGGTCAAAGAGTGCATTATTGGTCTCTGGCCCCCATTGGTCAAACAGTGTATTGCTAGTCTGAGACCCATTGATCAAACAGTGCATTATTGGTCCTGGCCCCCATTGGTCAAGCAGTGCATTATTGGTCTCTGGCACCCATTGGTCAAAAAGTGCATTATTGGTCTGATGCCCATTGGTCAAACAGTGCACTATTGGTCCTGGCCCCCATTGGTCAAAGAGTGCATTATTGGTCTCTGGCCCCCATTGGTCAAACAGTGTATAATTGGTCTTAGACCCATTGGTCAAACAGTGCATTACTGGTCTGACACCCATTGGTCAAAAAGTGCATCATGATCTGACGCCCATTGGTCAAACAGTGCATTATTGGCCAGATGATTAGTTACACTATGCATTAATAGTCTGACATTCTGTTAGTTTTACAAATGAACTAATAACTGAGAGTCATGTAAACTGTTACTCGGTACAAGTACTAAAACATTGATCAAAATAAAATTGGTATCACTGCTGCAAAATGAGACATTTTAACAGAATACATTGCATTCAATGTAAATGGGATGTGTAACACAGTGACAAACAAAACAATAACTCATCACACCATTACATTAAAATTCATGTCACAGTTGTTGTGTTTTATTTTTATCATCAGTGTTCATTAAATTTCACCAGTATCTTAGCAACTGATCCATTGTATCCATGGAGATTCATCTCTTGATGGGAAAACAAAATAATTGGCATTAAAGGAAGAGATAAAAATTAAAGGTCATGAATGACTTACTTGTAATCGGTATTGTATCACATAGAATTCATCATGTCTTGTTTCAGTTGTAATTGATTTTTGTGTTTGGAGTGTCAGTTCATGAAAAATCTATACAATTTTTTATTATGAGTTATCTGCTCCAACAACAATATGTGCAGTCTAATTATAAATGAAAACATTTTAACCATGTTCATTCTTTCTTGGAATATAGTTTATCTATTTCTTGTATTAAATAAATGTTGTATACACGCCTTTTTTTCTGTATAACCATATTGCTTCTGGCTATATTCGCTATTGCCTTGATTTATCCTCTGACCTCAATCAAGGCCATGAAATCATACCTAGATGCAAATATTTAATTTACGAGCATGACTGCATATAAATGTAAGTTTCTATGTGCATGGCAATCAACCACCTAGTAATGATTGTAATTGATTATATTCAAAAATGTTCTCTACCCTGATATCTGGAACACACATTTGTTATAATATATATTTAGTTTTTTTATTCCTCTGTTGTCAACTTCAGATTTTTTTATATTGTAAGCCATATTATTATTGATTGTTCCCACTAGAGTGACTGTCAACAGACCTTTGATTATCATTTTTTCTGATTGCATCGTTTATTCAAATGACAAATCAAAATTGACAATTCTCATAAACGCAAACAATAGGCAGATGTATGCCTGACAAATTTCATTGAGTATAAAATACTTTGCAGCTACAAACTATTATTTCATTTCATTTCAGTTGCATAAACTTACATTCATTCTTTGTATATATTTTCCCCTTTCACATTTAGTGATAAGTTCATACTTAGACTCCTGTGTGCGAAGCACAAAAATAGAGTTTTTGCAGTTAGTGTGTCTGTCTGTCTGTATGTCTGTCTGTGTGTCTCTGTTCCATCGATATCTCAAGAACCATACATTGTTTTTTGATGAAACTTTGTGCATAGATGCTCTGGGCCAATGCGCAGATTTGATTAGGTTTTGGTAAAAATCCATGCATAATAATAACCTAATTTGCATGATAATTAGCTTAATAATTTTTAGCTGTTCCACTGATATCTAAAGAACCACTCATTGTATTTTGATGAAACTTGGCACATATATGCTCCAAACTAATGCACAGATTTGATTAGTTTTGGGTAAAAATTTGTGCAATATTAATTACCTAATTTGCATAATGATTAATCAATTTTCGGCTTTTCCACTGATATCTCAAGTACTAATCATCACATTTCAATAAAACTTGGTACATAGATGTCATAGGACACTGCACAAACCTAATAGTTTTTAGGGTAATATCAGTACATATTAATTACCTAATTTGCATTATAATTCATAATTTTTTTGTTCTGTTCTGTTCATACTAGTTACCTGATTTACATAATTAGTTTTCAGCTTTTCCATCAATATCTCATGTACAAGTATTTTTGAATTAATTTTTAATGTGTCTTCAATACTCTCAGCACACGGGAGTTCTTTCTAAGCTTTCTTTGATTTTTTTTTTTACCGAATAAATAATTCTGTATTCATAAAAGGCTTTCACATCATAAGGTCCTGCAGTATGTGGTATTCTGCAAGTATTTTCAGCAACTTGCTTTGAGGCTATCTGTATTTTAAGACATATAGCATACAACAATGTAAGTTTTCACCGCCATTATCCTTAAATATTATGTGCTGTAAACTGCTTAATTTTTGCTGCTGGAAATTTCTGCGATTTGATGATTAAAAGGCATTCTAGAAAATTTTACTTAACCCATTCTGACTCCATGTCTTTTTACTGCTACAAAATTTCACGATTCCCTCACAAAAAAATTCCCTCAAGAAATTAAAGTTGCATTTGTGTGTATTAGACGTGCTGGTAATCGTGAAAATAGTATGTAAAGTAATCATTTTATGGTGATAGTAATGCATTACGTTCGTGAGATTGAATGTTTTTACTATGAACAGGCAATTCATTACATATTCATACAGTGCGCTTTCATTTTTAAAAACAAACATGCAATTGTACCAGTACCACAGGTATGTACCAATTTGAAAAAATAAAATAAGAGGGTTTGCTACTGGGGAGATAAAAAAAAAGGAGATGGGTCTAGAAATCAATGTCTTTCAAACTGACAACTTATTCATTCAAAATAAGCAAATTAACAGATTTTAAGTTATTGACGGACAACTACATTGTAAAGATTAAAACAATACAATTACATCCATATGTGAAAACAGAATATGCATGCAAACTTGAGACACATAATACATGCATTTATTTGTTTTTGATTCCTGTTCCAAATTAACTTGTAGTTGAAGAAATCAATTTAAATTATTTTCGTCTTTTAGGTGACAGTTTAAATGACCCTAATGCATTGAGCTAGATGGCGGCCATTTTGCCAGAACATTGATCATTACTTTCCATTTGCTGTTCAAAGTATTTACCCCGGTACCACCGCTAGTCTGGTCTGTTTGAGAGCATTAAAAGTGTTACCTTACAAACATGTTCACTGAAGTAAAAAGCATAATTCATTTTAGGCATTTAGCAATTTCTATTTATTTTAATTGCTTAGCAACTCTCAGAGTCCAAAAATGCAACGATAATATTACGTAGTCAGTACATGAATAGTAACTAATCAGACCTTCCTTTAATTCATTAGATTTACCTTGTCCCATTATATTATTCCTCCTGCTTGAATGTGTCGCTATGGCTACAGGGTATGAATACAATTATGTGCATACAATTATGTTATTATTTCGCATTTGATCGAAAATACTCAGTCACGTAACTTGTAACCGTATTGTATACCTGTGTCAAAGGAGAACAATTCAAGGCTTTTACCATAGTTATATATCGTTTGCCTTCCAATTTCATCAAGATGTGATACACCTATAACCTCTACTCTAAACTATGACACACTGTATCTATTTGAGTTGCGGGTGTAAACCTTGTCACATGATAATATCAGTTATTGTTCTACTGTGCATCTGATGGGGTTGTAGTTACATATTAAGTCGTTCTACGACATCACTCCATGCAGTCAAACGTTGTTGTGCATCATTCCCTACGTTGCTGTATATATATAGCAGTAACGTATCTTTGTAGTTTTAATAGCCAGTATATTGCTGTGTCGTACATTAAGTGTTAGTACGGTAAGTAATGTGACCTGAATTCTGTGTATATTACAAATGACTGAATAGAGTTTTCCTATTAAGTTATGGATCTGTTAAAATTCTATTTATCTTGTATTCTATTCTAGCATTAATTCTATCTGAGGACTAACATAATTTGTCAGGCAAACTGGAATATTGCATATGCAACAGGTGTATGTTAGATGACAGGAAACTGGCATAAAATCATGAAACTATGTCTTATGGATACCAGATTAGCATTAGAATGTCACGGTTCACTGACAAGTTGAATATTGATCAAAACATTGACTCAGGTCATAGTTTATTCGCGAGGTACGGTTAGTCATCGGTGACCAATCTAATTGCGGTCACAGTTGTGGTTTCCTTTATGTATATATTATACAGTAAACATCAACAACGTCAAGCTTTGAAATCGTCCGTTCGTTTTAAACCTGCCATGGAACAATCACCTCAGGTATCTTGCTGTAAAACCGTTTCTATTTATAAAACATGTTGTTTAAAGCTGTGGTTTGTCGGTGTATTTGAGATCTTTTGTATTTCTATGTAAAATTGGGTCAATGTGTAATTAACTGTTGTTGATAAAAAGTTGCACCATTTTTTATCTGAACTGTAATATCACTTCGTGAGTACTACGTAGAAATTAGCATATATTATCCTGTTAACATTGTTAAATATTCATACATACACGTTATTAGTTTTTAAAGATAATTAATTTATTTTTTAATAACCCTGTTCCTCTATAATGTACTGGCTATGTGCATGAGTCTACACAATAAATGATATTGTTATTTACAATATGTGATCTGTAGATTACAGCAGACAAAGTACATTTCTAAGTCTGTTATGAATATTTCAAATTGTACTCGAGGACTGAGTGTACATGTACGTAATTATTAAAGCCAAATTTCCTAGTGATGTTATTGATCGTTAAGAAAACAGTCCAAAGTCCAAGGTATAGCAGTCGTTCTGTCCAAGGTGAATTCACATAGTGGTGAAGGACTTAGTGTCAGGATATTTGACTTTATACAATTATGAAACGTTGGTCTTAAGAAGCTGGTGAATGGTAACAGTGTAGGTTTTGTGAAAGTTCTCTAATAGAAGCATTTAAAAACCAAACATTGTATGTATTGTATTCTGGTTCATTAAAATTGTTAGATAGATACATGTATGTCCTGCTTACTACCTATAATAGAGCAAATACGCTATAATACCATTAGATTGAATTGGACAACCATTATAGCAATACAGCATCAAAACCCTCATATGGTAATCAACAATATTTTGAATCATGTTTTTATTTTTTTCAGACTTATGAAACTTCTGAGAGTACATACAATGAATATGATGAGATGAACGATGACAGTGTGATGACGGACGCCACTGATGAGGATGCCATAACGCTTCTAACAACTGATGACACAGACAGTGCCTTGACTCCATCACCTACCAGTAGTACAATGAATACATTAACATATACAAGGAAAAAGTAAGATATGTTGTTTTTTTTTGCTGGTTGTCCGTTCGTTTATCTGCTGGCTTCCTTGTGTACCATATCTGGACTTTCACTAACCTTTCACAAGAAAATAAGGCTGGTAATCTCTCTTGTTTTTAAATCCATATCCTTATATCAGGAGTATTAGTGATTGCAAAATGAATAAATTCTGGGTATTTGTATTTATTTGGAGATTCCCAAGATAGATAGTTGTATCATTTTTGGGATAACTTTGTATTATTTTGTTAAACTCAGACCTCGAAATGACCATCCATTGATACTGACTGTGAGGTCTTCTAGTGATGATGAAGAACAGTTTGTAGACTATGGAGAAGGTGATGACATGGATGGTGATGACTCTGATACTGATATACCTGATTACTTGTCTGATTCTAATAGACAGACGCCGACCACACCAACACCAATGCAAACGTAAGTTCCACCTATCACATATTAAATTGAATGTGCAATATTTGCGCCAATCAAGCTCTACCCATATATAGTAACATCTACTATATGTTCCTGTAAGTACCGGTATATACATTATGTCGTATGTATTTCATCATTGTCAGCAGAATACACAAAAGCTCCATCCATATTTCCATGTAAATTTAGCAACATTGGATGTTATGTATTTCATCCTGTGCAATCATCAGTGTAATCTAGCTTATTAATTTTTATAATATCTCCAAAAATCCTGTGAATATTAAAAATGTGAATGTTATATGATTTCTAAGTTTTTTGTAATAACGAAAATTTATTCCATTTCTACTGTAAGTGAGTGCGCTTGGTGGGGTCACCACAATTCTGGTTGATTCAGAGGTATCAGTACTTGACATACATTGATGTACTTTTATCATTCTGTATTGAACATTCTTACCCAAATATTTTTTTTGAGAAGTCATTCACAGCAAATTACATTTTCATTTTCAAATTGATTTAGTTATTTTGTTATTACCCGGTATATTCGCATTCACTGTCTAAGTTTGAGATTATTTCTCGCACCTTTCAAACAGAAAGTCAGATCATAATAGTTTGGCATAAAATCGTAATAAAACTCAGAACAATTTTGATATGTGGAAATGACATATTTTGTAACACCTTTGCATGCTGTGTGACGCATTGACAGAACTTGGAAAACATCAATTGTTGAACACATTCATCAGTCAAAGTTAGGATTGTTGATATCACATCTTCCAGAAAAGGTCCCCAGATTGGATTAAGGAACCTAGTACTTTCTGAGTCAAACTACGATCAAACAATTTAGTTAAAATGAATCTTGAATTTATTTTTAAAAGCTGGAATTGTTTTTATAAATTGTGAAAATTATTAAATTATGTTTCTGTTACATATTAGTATGTTATGCAAATTGTACATACACAACAGTATGATGAGATAAACATAGCTTTTTGAATTTAATTTCCTTTTTGTTGAGAATGTCTGGAAGAGTGACTTAAAGGCCCAGGTATACTATAAATACGATCCTAAACAATAGGAATTATTTCCTTGCTTGTCACGCTGTAGTAAACAGCTCCAGCCAAGCTCCAGTAATAGCGCGTTTTCTCGAACTTACATGTCTATTATGTCGTGCCAAAGTGGATGCATGTGACTATGAATATCACAACAGTGACTGTGTGTAGTATTTATTACAATAAATAGTGTAAGAGCTAAGATTTTGGTGTATAAAAGTCAAAAACATGAACCGGGGTAAGGGACGCGCTACTAATCTTGAATAATTAACTATTGTCAATCAAAGTCACGTGATGTTGGACCGCTGAAACAGGATGCGTCATAGGCTATGCAAGTGATTAACAACACTCATTAGCATAGCCACACCTCCAATTCACACTTGCCCTGGGCAAGTGAATTGGGCCTTTAAATAAATCCTTTGTTGGAATGTAACTATGGTTTGCATTACGCTCTGATAGCCTGAGCTGTGCATACAAGTCAGTCTATCATAATACCTGGTTACTATGACAACCCGACAAGCCATGATCTCTCTGTATTTACCGTAGTAGTCTTCTATGCTGAATATGAATTTCTGAGTCTGGTAAAGAAACTTAATATTCAGATCGTGAGGTGGATTTCAGTCTGGAACTGAATTATTATTAAATAAGTAATTAGAATTTAATTTCAAGGTATTCTATATGGTAATTTAAGTGTATCAACATGCGTCCATGTAAACTGCAACTACGGTTATTGTAGATTGTCATGCCTCAATGCTTTTATATTACTAGTTATTTTTATAGCAACGTATACAGCATTAGAACAAACGTCTTTAGCTTGTGTGATCCTTTCACTTCTTTCTTTGTTGTACTAAACTTGCAAACAAATTTTTGTTGCTGATTGAAAGGTTGAATCGAGTAAGTGCTAAAACGCAAATAAAAAGATGGGATTCATGAACTTGTTTCCATAGAAACAATGACTGTGGTTCCCTCATAGCGCTTAGTCCTACTCAAGTTTTTTTTTAAACTTTCAAATAACTAGTCGCAGAGAAAGAAACGTGTGTTAGCTATGTGCATTTTTAACTCATTAACATTATTATTCACACTGAACTCTTACCCTGGTTTCTGACTGTGTTCACTCATCCACTCATTTTAGAATTCAGTATTGACTTATCTCTGTGAAACTGTCTCCATCTTTTCCAGCTTATCTTTATCCTTTGATAACCGAAAAACAATAACACAAAAACGAGATGTTTGGGGCAGAGTACGTCAACTAAGCTGGTACTGATCATTATTATAATCTCATATCTTGTATGTCTCGCATGCTGTAGAATCCCCCTAGTAAATGACTTGGTTTTATTGTCGGTGTATGAAATAAATTCCTTGGCTTGATTTCAATGTAAAGCATGTCATAACGTGAATTGATACGTCTGTTGCTGTCTCATTAGATTGAAACGTGTGTATCGCCTTGTGTTACGTATACTGTGTGAATAAGTGTCAGTGTCAGTATGGTACCGCTGTGTCAATATGTGCATCATTATGGCTGTTCATTCAGTGTATACTGTTACCGTATATCTGGAATACATGCTATAAAACTGATATCATTCTGGTGAGGATGTAGATGAGGTCTTCTATTTTTTGTTTCTCTACCACTTCTCCAATCAGCATAGCATATTGTATCAACCTGAGAGAAGTACTACCTGTATATTTAATCAGATGTGATTGAATATTTATTGTTGTGGGGCTTTTAGAATTTGGTTATATGGAAAATTACCCTGTGAGAAAAAAAAAATGTCTCTTTCCCTTTTTTTTGAAAACAAGCGACTTTAAGGAATTAATAAGGTCTACAATAAATATTTGTAGACTTGGTTTGAGTAATATGTCAGTATGAATTCCAGATTGTCAAAACATTACAGATTTTACTTCTTATTGTGCACGTTTCTATAGATGTTTAATGGTTGTGTATGATAGATATGGGAATATATTAAATTCATCCTTTACTTTTATTCCACCTGCCTGCCTTTCATACTGTCATAGCTCCAAGTGCAAGGCCAGGTTATACGTCGGGTAAATGACTATTTTCTCTAACACCTCAGTCAGTATTCTGACATGGCACTGTGTGTCCTTCTAACCAATGTTCTATTATTCCTAGTTTTGTCAGTCCCATGTATTGACTTTACCATATAAGGGGGAATCTTTTCAACACTTGATAATTCTCAGCCAATAAAATTGTTGCTCTATATACATCAATATTTTGAATCAAACAGATATATATATTTTCAATCATGCGGATGTGTTGATCTGAACTACTTTTAGCCATAAAATATAAATTTCTTTTTTCGTTCGTGAAACATACAAGATTAAGGTGCTTAGACTGATGCATCATGTCCCGTGGTTGCACAAAGTCCGAAAACAGAAACTTACTCTACTCTATCATGAAATTTTCTTCTTATAAGTTTAATATAATTTGACAAGACCAAAAATGCATTTGACAATACAATTATAAAATATTAAACTTTTTGGCTTGACTTAAAGGGTGATAATCATCACGCTGCACGAGTTCATGTGAAAATTGATGTATTTCACAAGCATTATGAGTCTCTTATCGAACAGGACATGGCGTGACAACCACCGCCCTTTAAGGCCAGAAATAGTTGAATATAGTGTTGAATGGATTCCCTGTAATTTGGTGTCTTTATTCCAATCTCTGATTCACTACCTGCACGGCACTCTATGATTCTGTATAGGGTCAAATACATGATTAAGTGAATGTTAAATTTCAAAATGTAGCGAAATTTAGATAACAAATATATTGCTTGCTTTAAAAAAAAAACCTGCCACAAATGCATCTGATAGGAAACTGAACATTTGTGTCTCTTTTGCTTCTCTGTACCATCACATTCCTAACGTTGGACGCAAACATAATTTGAATTTTACTTCAGGGGGACAAAATTACCAATTGGAATTTTTTTCTCTTAATTTTTTATTTGTATAGCTAAGCATTTTTGCCTATCACGCTTTTATTCTTTGCAACCATTTATTACTTAATGCTTCGTTTTCCGCCAGAATATGGGAATACTAATTTAATATTTGACATTAATTTTTCTTGGATCAAGTAACATTTGTGATTTATTTTTCAACAGCTGTAACTCTTAAATAATTTCTTTTCAACTGATATTTTTTTTATTATTTCTTTTGAACAGTCCTGTGAGAAGACTTACAACACGTGAAATAGCAAGGTGTGTATCGATTAATTCTCACATCATTCAACACAGTATGCAACACAGTGACGTCACATGTTCAAATGTGATTTTCTGATTGGTTGCTGAATTTTCAGAATTTTAACCAACAAAAATCTACAAAAATGTTTTCAGCATAGAATAATAATAAATTATTATTCATCGCACAAAGCGTTTTTGAATCTTTCCATAAATTTTTTAAGCCACCTCATAGCACTGTTAGCTAATGGTATTAAATGCCTGCAAAAAATATTCTTAAGGTGCTTGCGTCTCCAGATGTACTGTTATTGCATGCATGTAGTATTTCATATTTAAACTTTTCTGATGCTTGTTCATGTATGTCATGTTTCTTTACCACTATCTTGTGGTATGTTGAGTTTCGTGTAATGATTTATTGCTTACATAAAAGTAGCAGACTTTGTATGTATACGGGGATACAAATTTATGTAACTTTTAAAACATGGAAGCCATAAAAAACATGTTACCAAGAATTTATAAAATGAGGCTTATGCATATAAGTGGTGTGATATGTGATGAAGAAGTTGTGTGAATTGCAAGATGATAATAAAATCTCATGACAAATCTACATTTCTAGAAATTCCAGTATAAATAAAGTATGAAAGAGTACATGTAGCTTAATCCCATTGTACATTGGTGCAAATTTGATAACACTTCTATTTTCCATTTCCTGATCAGAATTATTTTTTCATTTCTGTAGCCATCTATACAAAAATTCAGTCTCCGCTAACAACAGTAAACACAATAGTTTAGAAGATATTTATGGAGAAACTGCTGCATCCGATGGTGATGTGACTGACCTCAATGATAAGGTAACTCCCTCCTCACCCCTTCATAATAAAAGAATTGTCTGATCAGCAATGGATTCTAAATAAAGTGAATCTGGCTAATAAATGTCTATATACATTGTATATATATTTATGTTTTCTGATTGGTTATTTCAATGAAAAAACAACAGTATGTTCATGATAGCATGTTTGAGGGCGCTGTTTGTTGTTACATTAGCAGACATGGTTTTATTATGAGAACAGTTTATCATTCAGAACCCACAATTAGAGAGTTGTTTGTAGCAATATTAATTACCAGTTTTGGGGATAATACAATCCTGCATATTTTAATGAGTCCTTTTTGCTTGGAAAACACAATGTAGGAGTTAATTTCTGTTTTCAAGCAACGAGAATGTTTTTTTTTTTATTCAGTTTTTATTTTCAAAAAACTATTATTTTTAACACTGGTATATTGGGCAGGTTTTTTGTCATTTGCCAAATGATGAATGATGTTTTCTATTCCTGGAATATATAATATTGCATTATGGGTATTTAATTAACCTTGGCTTACTATGTACCTCACTGGAGCGCTACAAGTGTTTTTTTCTGAAGGTTCCATACTAATAATGGTGTCTGGAGTGAATCATGTCAGTGTAATAATTTATGACATAATAATTGAGCTGTCAGAAAAGTCACCCAGTAATTAGGCTAATAAGAAAAGTCCCTCTATTATTTAATTTGATTTCTGTGTGTATTTGATGGTGGTGCTTGGTTGAGGGGCTCTTATGACAAATTTGGAGTTTAAATCAGGTTACCATCTACATGACAGCTGTAAGAAACAATTCAATTCATTCAAATATGTTTTGATTATAATGAATATTGCATGATGAGAAATTATGATAATGTTATTGTTTATTTTACAGGTTACTAAGTTACAATCTCAAGTTAATTGTTTACAAGCTTATAAAGCATCCAAAGATGACCTGCATTCCAAATTGAAAAATGAAAATGCGTTTCTTAATGAAAAGTAAGTATTATACCGGTAATAACTTTGATACATAACTGAGTCATTTACTGATACAGTAAGACATAAAGAAAACAATGAAAACAGAAATTAAAATAGCACATGCTGGTTTGTATATTTGTTCTTCAGAATTCGATTTTATGAAGAACAACTTAATGACACAGAAAGAAAATCACAAGAAACTGTTGATCGAGAAAGACGGAAAAACAGAGAAACAATGGTAATTATTGGTAACATTTTGCAAAATAATTATTTTGTGTATGTGAAATTGGCTTGCCCAACTTACATCAGTATGCCTGGACTTTAGCACTGATTGCCCAAATCACAACTTACATCAGTATGCCTGGACTTTAACACTGATTGCCTAAATCACAACTTACATCAGTATGCCTGGACTTTAACACTAATTGCCCAAATCACAACTTACATCAGTATGCCTGGACTTTAGCACTGATTGCCCAAATCACAACTTACATCAGTATGCCTGGACTTTAACACTGATTGCCCAAATCACAACTTACATCAGTATGCCTGGACTTTAACACTGATTGCCCAAATCACAACTTACATCAGTATGCCTGGACTTTAACACTGATTGCCCAAATCACAACTTACATCAGTATGCCTGGACTTTAAACACTGATTGCCCAAATCACAACTTACATCAGTATGCCTGGACTTTAACACTGATTGCCTAAATCACAACTTACATCAGTATGCCTGGACTTTAACACTGATTGCCCAAATCACAACTTACATCAGTATGCTTGGACTTTAACACTGATTGCCCAAATCACAACTTACATCAGTATGCCTGGACTTTAGCACTGATTGCCCAAATCACAACTTACATCAGTATGCCTGGACTTTAGCACTGATTGCCCAAATCACAACTTACATCAGTATGCCTGGACTTTAGCACTGATTGCCCAAATCACAACTTACATCAGTATGCCTGGACTTTAGCACTGATTGCCCAAATCACAACTTACATCAGTATGCCTGGACTTTAACACTGATTGCCCAAATCACAACTTACATCAGTATGCCTGGACTTTAACACTGATTGCCCAAATCACAACTTACATCAGTATGCCTGGACTTTAACACTGATTGCCCAAATCACAACTTACATCAGTATGCCTGGACTTTAGCACTGATTGCCCAAATCACAACTTACATCAGTATGCCTGGACTTTAACACTGATTGCCCAAATCACAACTTACATCAGTATGCCTGGACTTTAACACTGATTGCCTAAATCACAACTTACATCAGTATGCCTGGACTTTAACACTGATTGCCCAAATCACAACTTACATCAGTATGCCTGGACTTTAACACTGATTGCCCAAATCACAACTTACATCAGTATGCCTGGACTTTAACACTGATTGCCCAAATCACAAATTATAAAAACACTAGAGTTTTTTTGTTTTTTTTCATATTACTCTCCAATAGGGAATAATGTTCATTTGATCTGAAATTTTAAAAAAATGTCTGAAATGTTGCACCCAAATTTTGAAAAATGGTGATTGTGAAATTAAATTGTTATGTCTTGAATGCACTTGTATATTAGTCTGTATATGTACGCAGTGTACTCTGCTTACTGTATGTATTATGAATTACCAATAAAAAATTCAATAAATGGTTCCAATTTGGTGGATTTTAATTCACTTATTACAGTGTGTTTCAATTTTGTCTTTGTTCACAGCAATGTTATACTCAAGATGATAGTTATACTTGACTTGATTCAGAAAAGTTGGAAAGTGGGGTTTTAGGTTTCTCATTTTTATAAGATAAATGTGTCTTTTAGCCAAACGCAGTAAGTGGGGTTTGTAACTTTTCTATTCTGTTTTTAGCAAAGGCTAGAAGAAGACACAAAGCATGAAGTAGAATATTGTAAACAAACGTAAGTTATTCTATAACTCCCTTGTGTTCCAGTAGATGTAGCTAACTAAATGTTTCTCTGTTTTGTTATTTGAAAGTCTGAGAAAAATGGCATACCTGAATTTTAAAATTATGATTTTGACCAATTTCAATTGAAAATGACCACCACCCGGGATGTAAACTCTAAGAATAAATTATACATGCATTTTTTTAGATTATGCAAATATTAGGATATGTACATTTCACCATAGCAGTGTTTTATTCTCTACCTGTTGTATCTCTCATAGGACCTCTTAAGAATGGAATTTACAAACATTGACACAGACATAAAAGAATTCACACAATCATTTATCCAAGTGTAAACAAAGTGGTTACGCAAATATCCATTCCCAAAGTTGATGAGTTTTTGAAAACTGAAAAAATCCAGTTGAAGTGTCAATAGCATGTTGTCTCAATTTTAATAAAACAAATTTAAATAAATAATAAAATTACAAATCTTTTAATCTGTCTTGATTTTTTTAATCTCCAGAATCAGCGCATTAGAAGAGGAAGTCAGTAAACTGAAAACAGACCAGCCTCGATTGAAATCTGATATTGACAGACTCAATGAGGTGAGTTACCTTGACTGCATAAGCATTTGTGTTCATCATGTATACTTCCTGTGTTAACCAATACATGTGATCTATTTATAAGCTGTCTCGTAGTTTTTATCATAGATCTTCAAAATTGGTGATCAAAATCATTCCCTATTCCCTAACTAAGAACTTATGTAAATGGGACAAAAAATAGTAAATGTCTGTCCAGTTGTTGATGTTGTCATCGTCGTCCAATTGTTTATTTTGTGGTTACAATCAACTTGAGTTTCTAAAATTGATGTATCCTTATCGATAGGATAACCAGCGACTCCATGTTGAAATATTAGATAAGGATGCTGATGTACAAAGAATATCACATGAATATAAAAGATATCAAGAGCAATGGCGGACTGAAAGGCGTGCTATGCGAGAAGATATAGAATCTAATGCAACGGTAATAACTCATTCATTTCACCATTCAGCTGCATTGATTGAACATTTTCTGCAATTTTTTTTGGCGTAATACTGAACCTAAATAATCTTAAAGATACCAAATGAATACACACAAGAAATGCACATACAAACAGCACCTGGACAGCTGGCTATACACATACAAACATTACCTAAACAGCTGGCTATACACATACAAACAGCACCTAAACAGCTGCCTATACACATACAAACAGCACCGAGATGGCTGGCTATACACATATAAACATCACCTAAACAGCTGGCTATATATACACATACAAAGTGCACCTAGCCACTGGCTATACACATACAAACATCGCCTAGACAGCTGGCTACACACATACAAACATAACCTAAACAGCTGGCTACACACATACAAACATCACCTAGATGGCTGGCTATACACATACAAACATCACCTAAACAGCTGGCTGTACACATATAAAGAGCACCTAAACAGCTGGCTATACACATACAAACATTACCTAAACAGCTGGCTATACACATATAAAGAGCACCTAAACAGCTGGCTATACACATACAAACATCACCTAAACAGCTGGCTACACACATACAAACATCACCTAGATGGCTGGCTATACACATACAAACATCACCTAAACAGCTGGCTGTACACATATAAAGAGCCCCTAAACAGCTGGCTACACACATACAAACATCATCTAGATGGCTGGCTATACACATACAAACATCACCTAAACAGCTGGCTGTACACATATAAAGAGCACCTAAACAGCTGGCTATACACATACAAACATCACCTAAACAGCTGGCTACACACATATAAAGAGCACCTAAACAGCTGGCTATACACATACAAACATCACCTAAACAGCTGGCTATACACATACAAACATAACCTAAACAGCTGGCTACACACATACAAACATAACCTAAACAGCTGGCTATACACATACAAACATCACCTAAACAGCTGGCTATACACATATAAAGAGCACCTAAACTGCTGGCTATACACATACAAACATCACCTAAACAGCTGGCTACACACATACAAACATCACCTAGATGGCTGGCTATACACATACAAACATAACCTAAACAGCTGGCTACACACATACAAACATCACCTAAACAGCTGGCTATACACATATAAAGAGCACCTAAACAGCTGGCTATACACATACAAACATCACCTAAACAGCTGGCTATACACATACAAACATAACCTAAACAGCTGGCTATACACATACAAACATAACCTAAACAGCTGGCTACACACATACAAACATCACCTAAACAGCTGGCTATACACATATAAAGAGCACCTAAACAGCTGGCTATACACATACAAACATCACCTAAACAGCTGGCTACACACATACAAACATCACCTAGATGGCTGGCTATACACATACAAACATAACCTAGATGGCTGGCTATACACATACAAACATCACCTAAACAGCTGGCTGTACACATATAAAGAGCACCTAAACAGCTGGCTATACACATATAAAGAGCACCTAAACAGCTGGCTATACACATACAAACATCACCTAAACAGCTGGCTATACACATACAAACATAACCTAAACAGCTGGCTACACACATACAAACATCACCTAAACAGCTGGCTATACACATATAAAGAGCACCTAAACAGCTGGCTATACACATACAAACATCACCTAAACAGCTGGCTACACACATACAAACATCACCTAGATGGCTGGCTATACACATACAAACATAACCTAAACAGCTGGCTACACACATACAAACATCACCTAAACAGCTGGCTATACACATATAAAGAGCACCTAAACAGCTGCTATACACATACAAACATCACCTAAACAGCTGGCTATACACATACAAAGTGCACCGAGCCACTGGCTATACACATACAAAGGACACCTAGCCACTGGCTATACACATACAAAGAGCACCTAGTCACTGGCTACACACATACAAACATCACCTAGACAGCTGGCTACACACATACAAACATAACCTAAACAGCTGACTATACATATACAAACATTGCCTAGACACTGGCTATACACATGCAAAGAGCACCTAGCCACTGGCTATACATATACAAACATTGCCTAGACACTGGCTATACACATGCAAAGAGCACCTAGCCACTGGCTATACACATACAAACATAACCTAAACAGCTGGCTATACACATACAAACATCACCTAAACAGCTGGCTATACACATATAAAGAGCACCTAAACTGCTGGCTATACACATACAAACATCACCTAAACAGCTGGCTACACACATACAAACATCACCTAGATGGCTGGCTATACACATACAAACATAACCTAAACAGCTGGCTACACACATACAAACATCACCTAAACAGCTGGCTATACACATATAAAGAGCACCTAAACAGCTGGCTATACACATACAAACATCACCTAAACAGCTGGCTATACACATACAAACATAACCTAAACAGCTGGCTATACACATACAAACATAACCTAAACAGCTGGCTACACACATACAAACATCACCTAAACAGCTGGCTATACACATATAAAGAGCACCTAAACAGCTGGCTATACACATACAAACATCACCTAAACAGCTGGCTACACACATACAAACATCACCTAGATGGCTGGCTATACACATACAAACATAACCTAGATGGCTGGCTATACACATACAAACATCACCTAAACAGCTGGCTGTACACATATAAAGAGCACCTAAACAGCTGGCTATACACATATAAAGAGCACCTAAACAGCTGGCTATACACATACAAACATCACCTAAACAGCTGGCTATACACATACAAACATAACCTAAACAGCTGGCTACACACATACAAACATCACCTAAACAGCTGGCTATACACATATAAAGAGCACCTAAACAGCTGGCTATACACATACAAACATCACCTAAACAGCTGGCTACACACATACAAACATCACCTAGATGGCTGGCTATACACATACAAACATAACCTAAACAGCTGGCTACACACATACAAACATCACCTAAACAGCTGGCTATACACATATAAAGAGCACCTAAACAGCTGCTATACACATACAAACATCACCTAAACAGCTGGCTATACACATACAAAGTGCACCGAGCCACTGGCTATACACATACAAAGGACACCTAGCCACTGGCTATACACATACAAAGAGCACCTAGTCACTGGCTACACACATACAAACATCACCTAGACAGCTGGCTACACACATACAAACATAACCTAAACAGCTGACTATACATATACAAACATTGCCTAGACACTGGCTATACACATGCAAAGAGCACCTAGCCACTGGCTATACATATACAAACATTGCCTAGACACTGGCTATACACATGCAAAGAGCACCTAGCCACTGGCTATACATATACAAACATCGCCTAGACAGCTGGCTACACACATACAAACATAACCTAAACAGCTGACTATACATATACAAACATTGCCTAGACACTGGCTATACACATACAAACATCACCTAAACAGCTGGCTATACACATATAAAGAGCACCTAAACAGCTGGCTATACACATACAAACATCACCTAAACAGCTGGCTACACACATACAAACATCACCTAGATGGCTGGCTATACACATACAAACATAACCTAAACAGCTGGCTACACACATACAAACATCACCTAAACAGCTGGCTATACACATATAAAGAGCACCTAAACAGCTGGCTATACACATACAAACATCACCTAAACAGCTGGCTATACACATACAAACATAACCTAAACAGCTGGCTACACACATACAAACATCACCTAAACAGCTGGCTATACACATATAAAGAGCACCTAAACAGCTGGCTATACACATACAAACATCACCTAAACAGCTGGCTACACACATACAAACATCACCTAGATGGCTGGCTATACACATACAAACATAACCTAAACAGCTGGCTATACACATACAAACATAACCTAAACAGCTGGGTACCCACATACAAACATCACCTAGATGGCTGGCTATACACATACAAACATCACCTAAACAGCTGGCTGTACACATATAAAGAGCACCTAAACAGCTGGCTATACACATACAAACATCACCTAAACAGCTGGCTATACACATATAAAGAGCACCTAAACAGCTGGCTATACACATACAAACATCACCTAAACAGCTGGCTATACACATACAAACATAACCTAAACAGCTGGCTACACACATACAAACATCACCTAAACAGCTGGCTATACACATATAAAGAGCACCTAAACAGCTGGCTATACACATACAAACATCACCTAAACAGCTGGCTACACACATACAAACATCACCTAGATGGCTGGCTATACACATACAAACATAACCTAAACAGCTGGCTACACACATACAAACATCACCTAAACAGCTGGCTATACACACATAAAGAGCACCTAAACAGCTGGCTATACACATACAAACATCACCTAAACAGCTGGCTATACACATACAAACAGCACCTAGATGGCTGGCTATACACATACAAACATCACCTAAACAGCTGGCTATACACATATAAAGAGCACCTAAACAGCTGGCTATACACATACAAACATCACCTAAACAGCTGGCTATACACATACAAAGTGCACGAGCCACTGGCTATACACATACAAAGGACACCTAGCCACTGGCTATACACATACAAAGAGCACCTAGCCACTGGCTACACACATACAAACATCACCTAGACAGCTGGCTACACACATACAAACATAACCTAAACAGCTGACTATACTTATACAAACATTGCCTAGACACTGGCTATACACATGCAAAGAGCACCTAGCCACTGGCTATACATATACAAACATTGCCTAGACACTGGCTATACACATGCAAAGAGCACCTAGCCACTGGCTATACATATACAAACATCGCCTAGACAGCTGGCTACACACATACAAACATAACCTAAACAGCTGACTATACATATACAAACATTGCCTAGACACTGGCTATACACATACAAAGAGCACCTAGCCACTGGCTATACATATACAAACATTGCCTAGACACTGGCTATACACACACAAAGAGCACCTAGCCACTGGCTACACACATACAAACATCACCTAGACAGCTGGCTACACACATACAAACATCACCTAGACAGCTGGCTACACACATACAAACATAACTTAAACAGCTGACTATACATATACAAACATTGCCTAGACACTGGCTATACACATGCAAAGAGCACCTAGCCACTGGCTATACATATACAAACATTGCCTAGACACTGGCTATACACATGCAAAGAGCACCTAGCCACTGGCTACACACATACAAACATCACCTAGACAGCTGGCTACACACATACAAACATAACCTAAACAGCTGACTATACATATACAAACATTGCCTAGACACTGGCTATACACATACAAAGAGCACCTAGCCACTGGCTACACACATACAAACATCACCTAGACAGCTGGCTACACACATACAAACATAACCTAAACAGCTGACTATACATATACAAACATTGCCTAGACACTGGCTATAAACATGCAAAGAGCACCTAGTCACTGGCTATACATATACAAACATTGCCTAGACACTGGCTATACACATGCAAAGAGCACCTAGCCACTGGCTATACATATACAAACATCGCCTAGACAGCTGGCTACACACATACAAACATAACCTAAACAGCTGGCTATACACATACAAACATAACCTAAACAGCTGGCTATACATATACAAACATCGCCTAGACAGCTGGCTACACACATACAAACATAACCTAAACAGCTGGCTATACATATACAAACATCGCCTAGACACTGGCTATACACATACAAACATCGCCTAGACACTGGCTACACACATACAATCAGCACCTAGACAGCTGGCTACACACATCAGACAGCACCTAGACAGCGGGAAAATCGCTCAGTTATTTGCATGTTATTTGCATAAATGACATCACCATGTGTTTACTCTTATGATACCGCAAGTATAAAACTGAAAAAAAAAGCACATGTAAATGAACAATTTCTTCAACCAATTTCTGAATTATTTAAGCAATAAACCACCGCCGGAGGCGGATATACAACGAGATATTGCACAATTCACGACATATATGCACGAGCGGCAGCGAGTCGAGTGGTATACCCGTCTCCGGCGGTGGTTTATTGCTATTATATTATACCAACTTCATTTCTGTAGCATTTTCAACACTCTCGGCCTTTTTTAGCTCCGCTGTCGACTTTGTCGAGCGGAGCTTATCATATGAGTGATTGTCCGTCGTCGTCGTCGTCCGTCTCCGTCGTCCGTGTCAATGTTTTACTTTTTCGACTTCTTCTTGAAAACTACAAGCAGTGTAGGAAATTCCTGCCCGTCCGCACGCCCGAGACGGGTAACTTTCGTATCGGACTGGTTGAATTTCAAACTTCCCTGTCCGGTGGTCGGGTAACATGTTACCACATTCTTCCGCCGAAATTAAAATAAAAACAAGCTACCATTCTTTATATGTGCTCTAAACATTTTAAACAGAAACGTGATCAGCCAAAACTATGAAAATATTGCATTGCCGTCGCACATCGTGACTTGCCGACACGCATTCTCAACCCACAACACGGAATCCATTGACTTATTAACATAATAATAGGTACGTGACCTCGGGTCAGGTCCTATCTCCCATGGTGCAGTGACACTTCCGGTGACCCCTGACCAGTTCTATCGTTGAGTAGTTTGTTTACGAAGTTTTCATTTCGCGTACAACATGTATCGTTTTTTGGGGATAGACCCTCCAACAAAGAAACAGAAGTCGAGCATCGATAGAATTGCGGCAAATAAGGAGTATGACCAGTCAAAACGTACTCGCAAAATCGTTCCAAGCTGGAAGACGGAGTTCAAAGAATGGCTGGTCACCGATGTAGCCCTGCGTACAGTGCTGTGTTTACGGGGACGCGTTCGGTTGATAGATGTCCCAACCACAGCCTTGCGTACCTCCATGGACAAAGTCAGGGAGCGCACCGTAATTGGTGCGCAAGTTAAAAATAAGTAGTTTCCCAGCCGAAATCGGTTGAAATGACGATAGTTATCCGTAACAACCATTACAAAGTTATCTGAAACTTGAAATGTCTTTAAAAAGCGACTAGTAAAGACGGACAAAATGTAAACGCGTTGATACCGGAGGAATTATCCACCAAACGCCGCCATTTTTAATTTCATTCACGCAAGAGAATGTGTTTGTTTTTAGGGCAAAGTAGCCGATTCCATCCACAATTGGACTCCGAACTGGGAGTTCTGGATATATCTGGTGATCGATCATCATTTTTGGTACCTGGGCATGTTATTTCATTAAAAAAATTATATTTTTCAAAGTCCCGGACTTTGTCTATGGAGGTACGCAGGGCTGTGGTGGGGACATCTATCAACCGAACGCGTCCCCGTACACACAGCACTGTACGCAGGGCTAGTCACCGATGACACCGGTAATCATACGGTGTATTGCCGTATCTGCTGGGCTATTTACGGGCCGTTATCAAACCGCAAAATACCAGACAAACTCCGTAAGTACGGAAAGGGATCGTTTGTAACCGGCTGTACCAATTTAAGACATGATGCCCTCACATGCCATGAAATGTCAATTGGTCATAAACAAGCCAAATCGATATTCGACGCAAAGAATGCTCCACCCACAGTCACTTGGGGGCTGAAAATCAATAAATACTAATTTTTTTAAAAAACCAAGTTTTATGGAAGGACAGAGGAGAAAGAAGTTGAGTGCTATACAGGCAGTAGATGAAGCAGTAGAGCAGCAGAGAGCTGCTGAAGCACTTGATGAGGAGGAAGTTGCAGAAGCTGAAACAGATGGTGATGGTGATGCTCATTTGGTAGCTGGATTAGATTCTGACTATGGTTCAGATTTTTCTGATCTAGCCGAGAGCAACAGTGACACAGACGTCTGATATATCATGTTCTGAATATGCATGTTCTCTACAGCTACTTTGTTGTTAAAATAAACCGTGCATAGTATATTGTATACAACTTGTGTTTATTTGTGTGTGTGTGTGTGCGAAAATAATTGAAAAAATGTGCGGGACTGGTAACATTTTAGCAGGGCTTGTAACTTTTGAAAGTTACCAGCCCTGATGTCTGGTATGTAATCTGGACAAATTTCCTACACTGCTACAAGCCTGAATGCTTTGATACTTGGTGTATATGTACCTTGGATAGACCTCTCTTAGGTTTGTTCATTTCATGTTGATATCTTCAATTCTCTAATTTTGGTGAATATTTTTGTCATTTTTGGTAAAAAGTGATATTTTCGACTTCTTGTTAAAAACCGCAAGTGCAATTACTTTGATATTACATATATAGGTACTACATGTGGACCTCTCTCAGATTTGTTCATTTTGTAATGATATCTTTAATTCTCTAATTTTGGTGAATATTTTTGTCATTTTTGGTAAAAAGTGATATTTTCGACTTCTTGTTAAAAACCGCAAGTCCAATTGCTTTGATACTACATATATAGGTACTACATGTGGACCTCACTCAGATTTGTTCATTTCGTGATGATATCTTCAATTCTCTAATTTTGGTGAATATTTTTGTCATTTTTGGTAAAAAGTGATATTTTCGACTTCTTGTTAAAAACCGCAAGTCCGATTGCTTTGATATTACATATATAGGTACTACATGTGGACCTTTCTCAGATTTGTTCATTTTGTGATGATATCTTCAATTCTCTAATTTTGGTGAATATTTTTGTAATTTTTGGTAAAAAGTGATATTTTCGACTTCTTGTTAAAAATCAATAGTTCAATTGCTTTGATATTACATATATAGATACTACATGTAGACCTTTCTCAGATTTGTTCATTTTGTGATGATATCTTCAGTTCTCTAATTTTGGTGAATATTTTTGCCATTTTTGGTAAAAAGTGATATTTTCGACTCCTTGTTGAAAACTGTAAGTCCGATTGCTTTGATATTACATATATAGGTACTACATGTGGACCTCTCTCAGATTTGTTCATTTTGTGATGATATCTTCAATTCTCTAATTAAATTATTTTGGTGAATATTTTTGTAATTTTTGGTAAAAAGTGATATTTTTGACTTCTTGTTAAAAACTGTAAGTCCGATTGCTTTGATACTATTCATATTGTTCATTTTCTAATGATGTCTTCAGTTCTTTAATTGAAATGTGCATTGCTAACAGCGGAGCTATCTCAGCCGATAGGCTGCTTGTATAAAAGAAAAAAGAGTCGTTTTCGAATGACGTGTAATGAGCATCGGCTGGTCGACATGGTGATCAGATGAAATGGGCCCTGGAACCAGTATTTAATCTCTTATCACACACTCGCGCTCAGTACACAGAAACGCACAGAACATCAAGTTTAGATATCATCACAATCAAAAGAAGTTTGTTTCTACAACACAAGAAACTAGCCAATAATTAGAAATTGAATAAACAAGCTCGACGCTAGATTTACATATGAATAGCTGTGAATAAATTATCATCAGCAGAAATTACCGGCAGCGCGCACTGTGCGCCATTTTTGAAAACGTGTTCTGTGGACTTATTATCGTTGTCGAATTTTCTATTTTGTGTTTGTTATGCTGACATTAATTGGTCCACTAAAGGTACAGTTATGGAACAAAGCAGATGCTGCATGTGTACTTTGATTGTGGGTATTAGAAATAGAAGCGGTTCCAGATTCTGCGGGAGTTGGTCCAGACGCTACTATGCCAGTGATTCCCAGGGTACAGATGCCGTTGTTGGAAACATCAGCTTCGATCGCTACGGTCACTTCTCTATCAGAGGATTTGTTTTTATACCAAAAACTGCGAGAAAGGATACTGGGCATTCCTTGACTCCGGTTATTTGCGAGTTTGTTGGTGTAAGACCGAAACACTAGCTTCGTTTTTAGGTGCCGTGAAATACATAATCTAACACAGTGCACGCAGTTGCCCTAACATAATGATGTGTATAAATTGTCAACAAATTTGCTGCTATCGAAATCTCTTTCATCACAGATCCCAAATTATTTTCACGAATACCAGACTGTATCAGTGGGTGTTACATTTACACGGGGCCCCTGAAACAACGCATTTTGCAATTTGGACAAATACATTTTGAAATGCTGCAACGGGACAATTTTCGCCGCCGGTAGCATACATTTTAGCCTGTGTTTCGAAATCGTCAAGGTAAATTTCATTAAAATTGGCAAAACGTTTCTTTCTCTCCGTCTTGACGATTTCTCCGGTTTCTGCAAGAAAATCTTGCTCTGACAGCTCCCGAACATGATACTCGGCCATGTCTATGTTGCAGACAATGAAAACATGTCGCAAAGAATAGCATGCAAAAATTGTAGGTTGTACAATTTTTGTATTTAACCACTGCCAAAATAAAATATGTATATAATGTCTTCATGCTATCAATATTACCCCAAAATTTCCCTAATATTTAAATGCCCTTCCCTTTATTTGTTTACGAATTGAACTTGTATTCATATTTTGGGGCCTTATTTGGAACACCATAACTGTGCATTTTGCTCTATTTAACCACGGCTTGCATAAATTAAAACAGTCTCCCAACCAATCACAATGATGCATTGATGGCAGTGACACACTGGTATAATATAATAAAATATATTATTATGATTATAGACACGCGTGTCATTTGAGTAAACACATGCATTTCTAATAGAACAAATATGGTATTGTATGCTGGATCATTGAAATATGAATTATTACCACAGACATATGCATAACATTTATGTAAGCGTGTGCGCTACTAATAGAAAAGATATGGTAGCATGATGTGCAAAATACAATGATGCAATCTTGGTAGACTGATCACATGGTGATATTGTGAGAGGTGTATGTTTGCAGGTGGTGGTTGAAATGTCTAAAGAATTAGAGGATTTAAGAAGATACAAAGCAGAACATGAACGAATTGGAAGATTTCGTGCTTTGGATATGCCAAGTCGATGTGCTGAAATGGAATCTGAAATTAAATCACTTAAACAGGTGGGTGACTTTTTGAATGAAGCACAAATGTTTCGCAAATTGAACTTTTGGTATATTGAATACACTGCATGTGTTTGATTTAGCGGCAATCCCAACTTTTGGTATATTGAATACACTGCATGTGTTTGATTTAGCGGCAATCCCAACTTTTGGTATATTGAATACACTGCATGTGTTTGATTTAGCGGCAATCCCAACTTCCGTGTTGGCACATTTGGTGTTGCACATAAAAAACTTTTTCCTTCAAAAAGTGCAAGTACGAAAGATGTAATAATTGAACATAGTGTGTTTATATTAGTTGATGACCACACATTTACAAAGTATGTTTTCTTTTTGTTTATCTTTACCCATGATGCAATGTGTGAAAAGAATGACAATGTTTGTATAGTACGTGTAATTTTGGATCCATGATGATAACATCTAGTTTTGGCTTGTGGAATCGTTTACTAAGTTCAAAAATTTCCCATCCTTACTCTGTAGTCACCAAATGATGGGCAACCCTTACCTTTTAAACATGTGTTTTATGCCTGTTCACTCAATGGCTTATATAACCATGTAGTGGTCGATATCTGGAAGTGATTGCATTTGACAAGTTGGTTGGTATCATTGTAGATCTGTATGTTTTCAATTCTTGATAGGAAAACATTGCGTTGAAAGAAACAAATGAAGAACTGAATGCACAGATCATACATAATAGTCTACAGTTGGGGAAACAGTTATTGGGTGTCAGCGTATGTAAATCAGATTCCTTTGCTGCTGAAATTGAAACTGCATCTAAAGATGAGGTGAGTGACATTTCATGGTGTATCTATCAGGACTACCAGCGGAAATTCACGATAAATAAATTTATAAAGTCAGTCTTTGTATTTTGTCAGATGGGACCCCGAACATGTGAATAGTTCTATCAAATAAATGAACAAAGATAGCAAATAGTAGGGAATAGCTGACTTACTTTCCATGACCTTATGCTTTTCATATTGTGCTGTATTAAGTACTACTGCAGCGACCATTTTAAATTGATAATTGATAACAATTTTTACAACTGAGATTATTTAAAAGCAGCTAATTTTTTTGTAGAATGAACACAAATATTGAAATTGAATTCAAGGGTGCATTTTTTGATAATTCAAAGTGACTTAAGGTGCATTCTTTATTAATAAAGTTTGTTATTTTCCAGATTATGGCTGCTTTGAAAGAAGAGGAGCAGATGAACCGAGACCTGAAGGAGTACATTGACAGGATTCTTGTGAGAATCATAGAAAACAACCCGTCCTTATTAGAAATTAATCCATGTGGGAGTCCAAGATAAGTCAATCCTTCACCCCCTACAAACTAAACAGACAACCAATGAAATTGGTTGTCTTGGAACACCAGCCAATGAAATCAGACGTCTTGGAACAACAGCCAATGAAAATCAGTAGTCTGGGTTATTCCAATATTATTCAGGGGTGTATAAACTTAAATTTGAGGTGCAATTTTGTTGGTAATTTCCAATACTGCCAAGACTGGACTAACTCACAACAGAGATATGCATCTTCTCAATGAAGTGATGAATGAGTGCTTTCATTAAATACTGCAGCCATAAGTCAGTGGGTGTCACTGCTACCCATGATCCATAACAACATATTTGCTTGTTGGTGCTTGACAAGCCATTCCATTCTGTGTGCCAACATATGCTTTCAACGTAGCATAAACAAATCTTTATTTGATGTGCTTATTTATGTGCCAATGCTGTTTGGATTAATCAACTGCTTGATTGCTCAGATATGACTAGAAGTAAGTATTAGGTTGCACAGACACTGTGTTCACAGAGTCAACTCTTAACTCCAATACTGCTGTCATTCACGCCACCAAATTTTACATTAGTGATTTGACTATTATTATATGTGATTAATTTGTAAACTAGTGATTCTGCTGCCTGTCATAATGTGTGATTCATAATAGATGCCACTATTTCCTACATAGTAAAAATACAGAAAATATAAAAGCACTATGAATCCTTGTTATTGCACTGAGCAAAGCGTTACATCATGGATATAACAAGGAGTAAATTAAAAAAGTGGTACTCTGACACAGTCAGCTGGCATACAAGTGATAATAAAATTATTCCTGATTTGTATGAATCTCAGTGTTGATAAATTAATTGCCTTTATTTTATTATCACTTGTATGCCATCTGACTGTACTCTGACTAGTTTCCATGGAAACAATGAGTTTGTGATTTTCCCAAACCTCTACTCTGGCGGCCATTTTGAATTGAAAATTCGTCAAAATGCATACATGTAAGGTTCCTAGTTTGGGTACCCAAACTTATAGCTAGTCACAAAAAATACTTGAACAAAATTTCAGGAAATTCTTCTGTCAAAAACGTTAGCCATGTCATGTCCATCTTTAAATGATTTTTTTTTTTCTGTAAATTTAACTGACAACCTAAGATTACCAATATATAAAATATGATACTTCATCAGTTTCAATGAGTGGGGGCGCTGTTCATTTGTTTTAAAATATTACATTTTGATTAATATTAAGATATGACAATGATGAATTACATGGGGTCTGCAAGTAAACTGATATGCACTGTACAAATTTGAGATGCAGCTTTTCTGCAATTCTTGATCAAAACTATAATTCTTGATTTTTTAGGTAAATAGCTCTGTATTCTGGAGAAAGTAAGATGCCGATCTGCAGCGAAACATACACAAAAATTAGTATCAGAGACAATATTGTTTACTGACTGTTTATTGCATATATTTACATAAAGATTAATGAGGCCTCCTCACAAAATATGCTTTTCAGTCTAAAAACAACCTCATGTATAACTTTCTAAAAGACATTCAGTAGAATTGATTATCTCAATACCTAAATATTTCAGTGTGCTATTTATGTAAATTAGTTGTTATGCAAATTTATGCAGGTATGAATAGCTAATATGCAAACTACCCATTTACTTCAGTTCAATTACCTCTGGTTCTGTTATTTAAAACAAAATGTAATCGCAATCTTTGTAAAAATGTGACAGTTTTTGCTATCATAAGCAGAACAATAATGCCATGGTAACAAAGGTGCTAATTAATGCAAACAGAGTATCTAACTTCGATTCAGTGTTTCGTGATCAGATTACACAAATTATCTGAAACAATACTTTAATTAATTTTAACTGTTTTGACCATATTGTTTAAAAATTAAAATTAAACAAATTTTACAAAGAGGGAAATGAAAAGTGAAATGAAATGCGCAGCTCTCTAAAAATATATACTGATAACATGACATGGCTGGCATATGTCAAAATATGCTTGAAAGATGTATCTTTAGAATTGAATACAAAGATGAAGGAAACAAAAACTTTTATCCTATTTGCAACTATGTTTATAATATTGACAATATCAATGTAGATAAATTCACTTCATGAGATCTTACTAGGATCATCATTGCATTTCAAGGACAAGTTGCTTACTCACATGTGATACCCTTGGTCCTAATATTATAGCAATTACAATTATTAGTATATTTGTAGAGATATGTGGTATATATAATCAGAAGTCTATTTTTGTATATTTGATTGTACAATGCTTTCTGTGTTTTTTTTAAATGTCTTAAAATTTTCCAAAAAAAAAAAAAGGTTCTTTTATTCTATTTCAAACTTAAAGTAGAATTTAAACATGTTTGGCTGCATTTGTGTTACGTGCAATATATTTTAATGATAACTCAGTACTTTTTAGAACTGTCCAAAAATGAGGACGCCCTCTGTAGTCAATGATGTCTCAGTATTATTCAGCAGCCCAATTTCCAATTGAGACTGAAACTGTTTTGTTCACTTGATTTATTTCTCTGACGTATTAGCTTGTATCGTGTATAGCTGTGCACTCCGTACATCAAGGGCATTATGGTCCCCTTGTTCAAAACCATGGGTGACATTGATCTCTGTACAGATTATAACTCTAAATGCATGGCTTGTATTTTGTCAACATCCAGACACTATAATTCCTCTATTAGCTGAACCACTGATTTTTTTTTTTAAAAAAGAATAATTTCTTTTTCTTAATCAATTTCGACCACCTAATAGAAAATGTTTCTTCTTACTTATAATAAAATAAAACGCCTTTGACACTTTCTGTATTTTGTTTCCATTTCACACTTTTTCTTTTTTGAAATGACCTCCCTTGATACCTTTAATTCTATTATTATTTTAACATTGACTGAAACAAGTATAATTTTAATTTTTCATCTTAACAATTTAGCGACCCGATCCAATAATAGAAGAATTATGATACATCTTTTTTTCATCTTTGCTCATGAAATTAGACTGTTTTTTATTTAAAAGATTACGTTTTTATTCCATGTTTTTATCGTTCTGAGATGATTTTAGTAGACACCTGTTGTCGTCATTCCTTTTAAATACACTGAATAGCAGCGTACCATTCCTCTGCCTATAGTGGTCACGATACTTATTTGAACTACAGTATATTTTTTGCTGTATTTTCATCATTGGTCTGTAATGTTCCTCCTTATTGGTCGCTTACATTTTACTGTAATGTCAAGGGATTTTATATTTACTAATTCTACTGGAGTATAAATTGAAATTAAGGAATGAATACCCATCTTTGAAAACTTGATATTCACGGCTAGAAGGAATTGCAATGTATTTTTTTAATCATTATCCTTTAATATGTCAACTTTTAACCAATAATGCAACTCACATGTGATTTATTTACTATTTGGCTGATGCCACATTCTGTCAAAAAGTCCAGTAAAGACACAAATATATTAAAAAAAGTGTAGGTGATGATTTAACTGCGACAGATATACTGTAAATATAGTGTGAGTTGATCTCTGATTTACCTACTAATGCTTTAGAAACGTACGCATGCTTGCACCAACTGAAAAGCTGTGAATGCCGCTGCAAGTATTGTAACCATGGTAACAGCAGCCCACCATACAGCAGCTGTATGAAGTATGATACCACAATTCGCATACTGATTGGCTGCTTATAAACTATTCACTGTCTATTCACCCAACCAACCAGCTGTTGCCGATAAAATTTCTAAAATGTCAAAGGGCAATTGCAAGGTACTGAAGTCCATATAAGGACACAGCAATATAAAAATCTGGTGTATCAATTTATTTATGGATTATAATAAAAAATACCAATAATATATAATCTATTTTATTTTTGAAATATCTGTGTACAACTATATTGCTCAAAATGCTTTCACTGTCAATGAACTCTTGGTTTTTACTGAATTTGTTTTATTATCAGTCTACTTTGTCCAAGCAAGAAATTTGTTGTGATGGCATTTATATGCTTTGTATAAGTTTTATTGATTATTTTCTAAATAAGTTTTTTTTATTTATTTATTTACAGCATTGAACTGTTTGCAAATAATAGTAAAACAAATATTGATTGCATCAGAATTCTTCTTTGTCTTATTTCTTCTTGTCTAGAGTACCATATATCTATAGCGTTTTAGTAATTCTTGAATCATGATTCAAAAATATCAAAGACAAAATGTGGATCACAAATACTGAAATGAAATTTTGTGTGTGCGTGGGTGCTTGTGCGTGAAGTATATAAGTTCTTTGGAATTAGCCTTATGTACATGTTTAGTTTAGGGTTGAATTTTGTGCTTAATAAATACCTAATTTGCATAAATTAACCAAATTATAGGTGTTCCAAAGATACCTTGAGTGACACTCATGAAATTTCAATTAAACTTCATACATAGGTGCTTTTGGATAACCCACAGATCTGATTACTTCTGGGTTGAAAGCCATGCATATTAATAATCTAATTTGTATAAATAAGGACATGTGACCTTATTAATCTGTGAACAAATTGAAAACCTTTGTTAAATCCACGATGTCAGATAATTAACTCATATATTCTCACAATGTCCCCGATTCCAATATACTTTAAAAACGCCAGCTTATGTTGTGGTTGTTTCAACATTGAGGGCGCCAACGTCGCTTTTGAAGTACTAGCGCCCTCATAGACTTTTAGCTTCCTTCAATTCTCTTCTCGTGTTTGAAAATAATTTGACATTGATTCGAGGAAGACTCATAGGTATCTTGTCATAATGTATTTAATTAGGGTACATTTACTAGTCGTGATAATGTTGCCATGGAGTCTTAAAGTACTGTAACATTATTGATTAATCACCGACTAATAATATTGAAACAAGTGATGCAGATTGTGTTCGTACAACATGGGTAATCGCAATCTGATTAAAATAAGATCCTAGTTTGGGCTTTTTTTTTTTTTTATGGTAAAATAATATTATTTATTAAATTATTATAATCCCACGTGAGCTCTCGCGATTACCAAAACTTAAAAAAAACACCAGTAGATAAATTAAAAAAAAAAATAATAGATTATATGAAAAAAAAAATATAAATGATATTATTTTAACCAAAAAAAAACAAAAAAAAAAAAACCCAAACTAGGATCTTATTTTAATCAGATTGGGGTAATCGCCAACTAAGAAATATTACAAATCAACGGCCAACAGTCAACCCGCTGTCATTGCACTCGAGTACTTAACCTTGAAAAGGGGGTTTCCAGTTACGGTTTTGTTAGATGTAAACTATCACACCAATTGTTCATGTACTGGTGCATTGTAATATCCAGTTACTTGGGCCGACATTTAGCGACCTATATTTTCAGGGTGAAAACATGAGGGAAACTAAAGTTATTTATAGTCAATTTGAACTATTATTCCGAAAAACACACGGGCGATATTTCTATCATTTTTTAAATGTAATCTACCTTGTCTCACACGTTGATGGTGATTCGTTTTGCCGACGTGGTTTATTCGCTAAATCTGTCTTTATACTGAGCATTAAATGAGTATACTGAGTTTAAATGTCGAAAGCTCAAGTTCACGGCTGCTCACATTTTCTGGTGGTCATTTAACATAATGTGGGATAGATCCGGCCGTCGTACAATACAAATAACAATATCAAGCGTGATAATATATTCAAGTCATACCAAGTTTGTTACGTTATTTCATTTCCCGTGTTGGGTTTATACAACATGTAATGGACCCGAATTAATCAGTTCCTGTCGAGTGAAGCTGTTGTAAACTGCTCAAGTCGTGTTCCGGTCAAGATGTTTCTCAGTCGACTAAAAGATCGCTACATAGCACCAAATTTGGTAGAAGTGCATCGCTTACGAATCTATATATTGATTTCGTTCACAGAAAGTCAAATAGACAAACTAGGAATACGCGTGTACGACCAATAAAAGCTAATTATCGACCCGATCACATTAAATAGGAATTTAAAACAGAATAATTACAACAGCATCAAAGATGCAGGCGTCTTTGTTTTCACATCTGTGCATGGGTGTGACAGCTGCACGGTGAGAGGACGGGATATTAGCAAACACGGGTCGGAATAAATAGCGTTTTATGAAGCCATTAGCATCACCACAAGTCGAAGACTTCATTTTTAAAAGAACTCCGTGATTTACACTATTATACAATAGTTGCGTTTTTTATAAAACAGAGAGGCGCATGACAGCCAGTTTAAAATTTTCGACAAATTGCGATGTATACAATGCGCGTAGAATATTTTACACAAAACTAGGACCACCTTCAAAGTGTGCAATAGACCCTAGATAACAATCTTATTATTGTTATCTCACAATAGTCAGAAGACATCTAATAAAGACACCACTGGTATATTTGTATTATAGTATTTAACAAGTCTAAACACTATACAAAACGAAAGAAATTGCGGGGGTTCTGCGCACAATCACGTCCAGCAACGATATACTGTGGAAAATTATATATTTTGTGTAATTCCATCCATGATATTATCCAGAATGTCACATACATCTATCACTTGTCGGTACCTTAATGGGACATGACCCGAGCTACACGGCTGCCACACTCATTGCCAGTGGGAAGCCAGTGATTGGCGTGCCTCGGGGGAACGTCTGAGGCAGTACGTAAATAATTTAACCTCTGTAATACTTTCAGTGTGTGTTGACGGCAGCTGTAGTTGTGTCAGTGAACTCAGATAGCCGGCCTATCATTTCAACGTATATGAAGTCAACGTGAGAACTATTTTAATAGAAAAAAACAACCTTTCACGTCGGCGACGTGCAATCAATCACCGCAACGTACTTTTTTTTGATCATTCTGGCTTTACTTTGTTCAACAGGTCAACTTTCAAACCGTGTTAGAATTTTAATAGAAATAATACCAACGTGAATAGACTAGATTATAGTGTTATATCGCAAAGACCCTCCGGCATGGTCAAACATCACGCTTCAGTGGGACAAGATAATATACGGAAAGTGAAATGTACATCTAGTTTGCATAACAATTGAATGAAACACGCCAATTACGGAGAGAATAATACGAATCAACATTGATCGATTCTTAACAAGCGAGCGCTTTGCTTTAAATAGACGTGGAGTCGTGAGAAAACGCAGTGAAGCCTGGCAGAGTTGTGATATAACGTTACCTCCTCTGTGCCTTACTATATACATGATATAACCGTTGACTGCTTCGCTCAAATATTGCAGTCGATTGAGCAGGTCACAATGAATGTGATTCTCGAACCTATATCTTTCAATAAGTTTTCAATCTTGGAAAATTTATACTTTGTTTGAAACAGAAAATAACGCATCAGTCTCCGTATGTATGTAGACGAAGACCACATACGCACATATCGCATATCATTAAATGATATAAAGCCTGTCACTAAATTAAGTTCTTCCAATTTATTTCAGTCCAAATATAAAATAAAACGCCGCGACGTATGCGGTTACGTGACAGTCAATGCAATATGCTAGGATATCTACATATATATCAATCTCAGCAGATTGCACCATCCATTGGTCCTTGTCAACACGTCAAACTACTCGCATAGTTATAGTATCTTGTCTTATTTTCATTGGTTTGAAAACCGACACCTGTTGTTGCTGGTAACGGATTAGACGCGATAGTCGTATCACCCATATCGTTGTCTGCCAGATACGGCCACAGTGTTCACAAGGAGCATGCTTAATATCAAATCGTCGTTGCCATGACTACGTTGGCTCGACATATTTTTGTTTTTGTATTGATATTGTGCTCGCCGTTTAGGATGACGCCACTACCAGACGATTACAATCAGTGTCAATAACGGAAATCCCACGTGGTGACGCTACATGGTCAACGGCCTGACGATCATAATCCGAAACACCTGCAAGCATTGTGATCGTGTCACATTACGTCACCATTCAAATATACCCTAATTCGGTAATTTATAGTGAGTCACCGCATTCGTGATTCATACCATATTGTATTCAAATATATCTCGACGAAACATCAATATTATAATACATTCATTTTATTTGCATGCCTGACTATGCGATAATCCGCATTATACAATACGTAGATGTTAGAAGAAGACATATGGCACTAATACAGTGCTGGTTGCTGCTTTTCAAAAAGTGTAGTAATATTTTCATTCATCCTAGCGTGATGTGGGTCTCCTATATGCCGAACCATTGTCTTTATTGCGTTATGGTCAGCTACTAGGTCATTGACCTTTGCGTGTGTATCGTAAAAGCCCTCATTGTGAGTGTTCGTGTCATATGCAAATTGCGACCTTGCCATAACGAGTATATTTTCTGAAGTGATTCACTGCTGCGTCAATCTTAAAACGTGCAAATATAAGCCAATTAACTTAATTAAGTTTTATCTTAATGTGTTGTTGTTTGTGCAGCTTTACCATGACACGTGTTAACTACGTTTACGACCATTATGCTCAGTGGCAATGACAAAGTCAGATTCCAAGTTTTCGGGGATTGATTCGTTTTCTTGAAAATATGCAATTTGTTCTGGTAGATGTAGATTTGCAGACCGTACACACCCTTTCATGCTGCAGATATTCCGCTGGGTACTCTTGCAATGTAACATTGCGATTAGACATACCGGTTATACCATAGACTATACTGTCTATGGTTATACACGCAGTCTGAGTATTCAACAGGTTGTCCTTGTTCGTTGAGGGCGCCACGCTGCTCACGTTTCCGCAATTATATCACGCTATGCATTCAAACAGAGCTTTGTGGTCCTTTTATGAAGTAGCTGAAAACACAGTAGATGCTTAATAACCACCGCTCCCCGTGCGACTGTGCGTGTTTATTATGGTGCTGTGAACGTGGACAATATCACGACAAAAAGAAATAGTATATTAACACAGGCGCCAAACCGGCCTCGTACTGTTTGTTTTCAGAGTATACGGCTGTGGCACTCTGGTGAACATCAATATATGATAATAATAGTGGTATTGAAAGAATAATGTATGATAGACAATCTAGTGAACTCCATTGGGAATAAAGGAACATTTTGAAACCGGACGAGGGCTGAGTTTATCAAGTTTATAGTACACATATTTCAAAACAAATTACAGGGCGCATTACATGATAACAGCGTCTTTATCCTTAGTAATGAATATATGTAAATAGTCCAGCTACTTCCAACAAGCACTTGGCAATGTGCCAGCGCGTCCCTGTGACACAAAGGGGAGGTTTTACATTCCAAAATGATGAGGTAATGGCGTGGGCTTTCCTAAGTTTTACATCTGTTCTACAAAGCACACTGACATCCCCCATCCGTCGTGGTTTACAGGCAGCGCCACAATCGAAGATTCTCAATATTTGTGTCGATTGTGACTCATTTTGCGCCTATATCTGGTACAGCGAAAACGCGTGAAGATAATACCACTACAGCGAGCTTACATGCAACTGGAAGCCGCACCACATGTTCACCCACACTGTATGAGTCATTCGGGATTAAGCCCCTCCAAAATGACGTAATGCGCCCGGATCTACTTTCGTTTTTTACACACCTCAGACCAGAATATGTGACTCAGCCGATGTATGCACTATGTCTTTATTGTCTGTTGGTTATAAATAAACTGTAATTACTGTATGACAACCGTGAATTGTGGTCACACCCGACAGAATAGTTCATGCATGTTGCGGTCCCTCCGTTTTAGGGCTTCCGTATCGATAGCATATATATCTTCCATCATCCTACCCGCGACCCGCCCACGTCAACCCCAACTAGCTTTCAGTTATTGGCAGACATAATGTAAGCATATGCCCGATGTTGGAACGAATTCCACACAAAATTGCCATTGTGGACCAACTAATTCAGGAGCACGTTAGCAAACAGGTCGATATTCAAACTGTACAAATCCTTCATCCCCCAACGCCAACAATTGTTTGAGGTGACGTAAGATAAGTTGCTATTCATAACTGGACAACCATGGAAGGTCGTGTTCGTGAGTGTGAGGTTGCATCGAGCACAGACTATACTGGTATATTAATTACGTGTCTTATGTAATCTCACATAGTATTGTACGTGCTCATATCGTCAGTACACTCACACTAATGATTACATTCAGTTGTACTAAATTTATGCACGTATTCGCACATGTGACAATTTGCATATTTTATAAAAGTGTTACGTGGCATTTCATCTTATCGGGGTGATCAATGCTTTCTACATGTATTATAGAATTTCCATTGCATGTGTCTGCTCCCATTATATTTATTTATTTATTTATTTATTTATTTATTTATTTATTTATTTATTTATTTATTTATTTATTTATTTATTTATTTATTTATTTATTTATTTATTTATTTATTTATTTATTTATTTATTTATTTATTTATTTATTTATTTATGAAAAGGATTACAAATCAGATATTAGTAAAAGAAAAATAACTGCATGAAAAAAAAAGAAACATAAATCAAAGATATTAGGAAAAAAACAAACATTGATACTACAAATGCAAATACTGAAAACAAATGATAACAATTGGTATACAAGGAATGTGTTACTGACTTAGTTAATGAGGTGCTGCTCTTCTATTTTAAAACAGTTTTTTTTTTAAATATAGTGCCAAAGGAAATGACATTTTCTTATCACTTTATTTATTTTCATTACTAAGTTTATTGTGTACGAGAAGTGACAACGCTCCTAAGTTACGCGGAGATTCAAATATAACTCCCCTTGACGATTCAAGGTGTGGCAAGCTTTGAGTTACGTTCATGGCTGGAAAACGTTGTTAAAATCATGCTATTATGTTCAACTCGCCACGTTTTGATTGTTTGATTTGACATTCAGTCTAAAGTCAGGCCGACATAAAACTGGCGAGAGTCAAGTCCATTGCCCGAGACATCAAGATGGCCTTCGGCAGTTGATATGATTTTCTTAACTTTTACGACATGGTTATATTTTATGCTGCTGTTCACAAAACCAAAATAACAATATTTACTGATCTATTTATTTTTTATTAAATTAGGCATGGACATTTTTTTTCAACAACGAAAATAGTAAGTACTTTGGACAAAAGCAAAACAAAACAAAAAACACATCTGTCCTAATCCAAACTTATTTAGTACGCCGGAAACACAATATTGTGATAAATTGTTATTTACATGTATCGCGTCGAATACCCGCGAATAACAAACGCCTTGAGTTGTTACGTCTATTTTTACTTTTAGTGACAATGAAGTAAAAATTACCCACACATCTGCTAATATTCTCTGAAAATAAAGCTCCTTGACGCGGCACAGATGTAGCAAATCTTCAGTGTTGGCTATTTATGGTACGTTAGCAAAAAACAAAACAAACCAAACCAAACAAGAAAACGACACTGTCAGCCAATTTGTACATGACCCTAATAAATATCATTCAAACGAAAACATGTTTCGCTTGTAACTTTACAATAAATATGCAAAACTAATATTGAAACCGCCTGAATTGGTATTTAATTTTAAGTATATTCACCGGTCGTTGTCATTATTACCACCTGCTTCCGAATACACCCAAATGCGTGTTATCGAATGATGAACATTCATCCAACGAACTTACAACTTTGTATTTGACACGCCCATTTTTCAATGTGAACCAGCGCACTTTTTGTCATGTACTTTCTGTGTACTATAAAAGGGCACTGTCAGTGCGAGTTCAAAACATGAATAGATAACAACTTGCTTGTCATCATGAGACATCACCCCCTCGTAATATGAGACATCAGAGACATCACCCCCTTGCAATAATAAATAATCGACTGAAACTGGTTGACAAATTTGCGACGAATCTGCACTTTTGTATGTGGCGCCTGTCAGCACATATTAGTTGTTGTGTCGGTATTTAGCTCGACTGCACTCCAATGTAATCGCCGGTGACTGTTTAACAGTAGCGTGATTGATAACAGACATGTGATTATCGGTAATTACGATTCGAAACTGATCTCATCTCAATATACCAATAAATACAATATAACGACTATTCATCCATTCAGTATTTGTGTATTTGAAAAATTCCGATGCGTAATTTAGAAATAACGACGCCAACGTGAACCTGTCTATATTTTGACAAGACAGTGGACGCCAAATCTGTATGCTTCACTCTATCACATTCTATACGACTCAGCATTAGTACACAACCAATTGATGTTCAATATACTAGTAGTTGACCTGTCGCCGACCGGCGGGCGCGGAGAGGCATCGCTGAAGAATAGACTATACGGAAGTCGGTTTGCCCATTGTGCTACGTATTTTGCAAGATAATAGAGCAAACAACTGAGCTAACTATATATGTTTCTTTTCATTGCCCCGTTCTGTACAATACCTTGCCGTCAACACTGGTACAATTGTACTCCACAAAGGGACTGTTCGGCCAAAGAACATCTCACTAATTAAGTTAGTTTTAGGTAAAGTTACCGAATATGGACAATGCTCATTAACACTGGACGCAAACGTCAATTCACACACTACAGCTATTGTGGGCTTGATGGTGAGAATTTCAGATATTTAAGTGAGTATATTTGTAGTCAGGCACTCCCACACGATACCCGCACCTACTAAACACACGGGTTCTATTGTGCGTTTACTTTTCCTTTTAATATAACCCTTTCTCTAATTTTCAATAAAATAAAACCGTCTCCGAGTCTTCAACAATAACATTTATATAGAACATTGACATTTAATTTATTTGTAAATTTTGCAAGTGCTCGTCTCACAGTGGGCCAATGCCATTACAATGCCTTGGACCAGTGTTACGTGTACAAGTTGAATATTTCTGCAAATTAAATATATTTCTACGTTACCATATGTTTGGCGTATATCGTCATCACGACATTATTTCACCGCGTCAATTAGTTGTAATATTGTAATTTGAGTCACGATTTTTGTTCGATATTACGACTTGATTTTTTCTCAAGACTATTTGTTTTTACAAGCTAAGATCTTTATTGTTTGCAGCACACAGCATGTTAGACGCCGCGTGAAAATAATGAGCTAAATAAACGCGCATGCGTTTTGAAATAATAGTACGTACCGTAAAGAAAAAATATGCGCAGCTGCGTATTCGACCAATCACAGTCCATCTATCACTATGATTATAGTGGGACTGTGGATCAACACAGTAAATCAAGTATGGGAACAGCGAGAAACGCAGAGAACTTAGAATAATACTAGTAGTTAAAACATTTATAGTGTAAACTATAGCGAATTCAATCAACCCCTTGGATTTTATTGTGTAAATGTCCATATCAAGATTCCTTGTTTTAGTCAGCTGTTTATATATCGGAATAAAACAAATCTTACAAAACGCCAGATGCTAGAAAAGAAGGAATCAATACATTGCGTGTAACTTATCTCCAGAGATTGTTTCAGTTGTTTATATATTTAATATACTAGGGTACTCTGCAGCCGGAAATAGACATTTTGGAAAATTTATTGTTATGAAATATATTATAACACTAACCTATGCTGTGTGTAAACTTTACGATAACTACAACGACCCTAATACCCTTGGTATGTATGTTTGCCTGTCCCAGTATTTTTATGAAAAGTACATAATTGAAACATTGACAATAACAAGTCGTATATATTATTGTTACATACATCCTGTTTACGTGCACTGTGCGTTGTTGACCTTGTTGTTTGCTGCTGTGCTCGCACGTGTTTTACATATGCATTATAAATAGGAATGACGTCATTTGTTTCTACCAAATATTTCTAGTATTACTCATGTTTTGTTGTATCATTGCAATCGATTGTAGTCAAGGTACTACGGTCACCCTGTGGCTGTTAATAGGTCACTGGATGTTGGTGGCCTGGGGTATTGTGATTAACCATTGGTTGTACTGAAGTATGCCAGGGTATTGTGATTGACCATTGGTTGTACTGAAGTATGCCATGGTATTGTGATTGACCATTGGTTGTACTGAAGTATGCCAGGGTATTGTAATTGACCATTGGTTGTACTGAAGTATGCCAGGGTATTGGGATTGACCATTGGTTGTACTGAAGTATGCCAGGGTATTGTAATTGACCATTGGTTGTACTGAAGTATGCCAGGGTATTGTAATTGACCATTGGTTGTACTGAAGTATGCCAGGGTATTGGGATTGACCATTGGTTGTACTGAAGTATACCAGGGTATTGTGATTGACCAATGGTTGTACTGAAGTATGCCAGGGTATTGTAATTGACCATTGGTTGTACTGAAGTATGCCAGGGTATTGTAATTGACCATTGGTTGTACTGAAGTATGCCAGGGTATTGGGATTGACCATTGGTTGTACTGAAGTATGCCAGGGTATTGTGATTGACCATTGGTTGTACTGAAGTATACCAGGGTATTGTGATTGACCATTGGTTGTACTGAAGTATGCCAGGGTATTGTAATTGACCATTGGTTGTACTGAAGTATACCAGGGTATTGTGATTGACCATTGGTTGTACTGAAGTATGCCAGGGTATTGTAATTGACCATTGGTTGTACTGAAGTATGCCAGGGTATTGTGATTGACCATTGGTTGTACTGAAGTATGCCAGGGTATTGTGATTGACCATTGGTTGTACTGAAGTATGCCAGGGTATTGGGATTGACCATTGGTTGTACTGAAGTATGCCAGGGTATTGTAATTGACCATTGGTTGTACTGAAGTATGCCAGGGTATTGGGATTGACCATTGGTTGTACTGAAGTATGCCAGGGTATTGTGATTGACCATTGGTTGTACTGAAGTATACCAGGGTATTGTGATTGACCATTGGTTGTACTGAAGTATGCCAGGGTATTGTGATTGACCATTGGTTGTAAGCGGGCCGGGGTATTGGGATTGACCATTGGTTGTACTGAAGTATGCCAGGGTATTGGGATTGACCATTGGTTGTAAGTATGCCAGGGTATTGTGATTGACCATTGGTTGTACTGAAGTATACCAGGGTATTGTGATTGACCATTGGTTGTACTGAAGTATGCCAGGGTATTGTGATTGACCATTGGTTGTAAGCGGGCCGGGGTATTGGGATTGACCATTGGTTGTACTGAAGTATGCCAGGGTATTGTGATTGACCATTGGTTGTACTGAAGTATACCAGGGTATTGGTATTGACCATTGGTTGTACTGAAGTATGCCAGGGTATTGTGATTGACTATTGGTTGTAAGTGGGCCAGGGTATTGGGATTGACCATTGGTTGTACTGAAGTATGCCAGGGTATTGTGATTGACCATTGGTTGTACTGAAGTATGCCAGGGTATTGTGATTGACCATTGGTTGTACTGAAGTATGCCAGGGTATTGTGATTGACCATTGGTTGTACTGAAGTATGCCAGGGTATTGTGATTGACCATTGGTTGTACTGAAGTATGCCAGGGTATTGGGATTGACCATTGGTTGTAAGTGGGCCGGGGTATTGTGATTGACCATTGGTTGTACTGAAGTATGCCAGGGTATTGGGATTGACCATTGGTTGTAAGTGGGCCAGGGTATTGTAATTGACCATTGGTTGTACTGAAGTATGCCAGGGTATTGGGATTGACCATTGGTTGTCAGTGGGCCAGGGTATTGTGATTGACCATTGGTTGTACTGAAGTATGCCAGGGTATTGTGATTGACCATTGGTTGTCAGTGGACCAGGTTATTCTGATTGACTATTGGTTGTAAGTGGGCCAGGGTATTGTGATTGGCCATTGGTTGTCAGTGGACCAGGTTATTGTGATTGACTATTGGTTGTAAGTGGGCCAGGGTATTGTGATTGACTATTGGTTGTCAGTGGACCAGGTTATTGTGATTGACTATTGGTTGTAAGTATGCCAGGGTATTGTGACTGAACATTGGTTGTTAGTGCACCAGGTTATTGTGATTGACTATTGGTTGTCAGTGGACCAGGGTATTGTGATTGACTATTGTTGTCAGTGGACCAGGTTATTGTGATTGACCATTGCTTGTCAGTGGACCAGGATCTTGTGCTTGACCAGTGGTTGTCGGTGGACAAGGGTATTGTGATTGACCATTGGTTGTCAGTGGACCAGATTATTGTGATTGACCATTGGTTGTCAGTGGACCAGGTTATTGTGCTTGACCATTGATTGTCAGTTGACCAGGTTATTGTGATTGACCATTGGTTGTCAGTGGACCAGGTTATTGTGCTTGACCATTGATTGTCAGTGGACCAGGTTATTGTGCTTGACCATTGATTGTCAGTGGACCAGGTTATTGTGATTGACCATTGGTTTTCAGTGGACCAGGTTATTGTGATTGACCATTGGTTTTCAGTGGACCAGGTTATTGTGATTGACCATTGGTTTTCAGTGGACCAGGTTATTGTGATTGACCATTGATTGTCAGTGGTCCAGGTTATTGTGATTGACCATTGGTTGTCAGTGGACCAGGTTATTGTGATTGACCATTGCTTGTCAGTGGACCAGGTTATTGTGATTGACCATTGATTGTCAGTGGTACAGGTTATTGTGATTGACCATTGCTTGTCAGTGGACCAGGATCTTGTGCTTGACCAGTGGTTGTCGGTGGACCAGGGTATTGTGATTGACCATTGGTTGTCAGTAGACCAGGGTATTGTGATCGACCATTGGTTGTCAGTGGACCAGGTTATTGAGATTGACCATTGGTTGTCAGTGGACCAGGGTAGGTCAGGGTATTGTGATTGACCATTGGTTGTCAGTAGGCCTGGATATTGTGATTGACCATTGGTTGTCAGTGGGCCTGGGTATTGTGATTGACCATTGGTCGTCAGTAGTTCAGGGTATTGTGATTGACCATTGGTTGTCAGTAGGCCTTGGTATTGTGATTGACCATTGGTTGTCAGTGGGCCTGGGTATTGTGATTCACCATTGGTCGTCAGTAGGTCAGGGTATTGTGATTGACCATTGGTTGTCAGTGGGACTGGGTATTGTGATTCACAATTGACCGTCAGTCGGTCAGGGTATTGTGATTGGGCATTGGTTGTCAGTAAGTCTGGGTATTATGATTGACCATTGGTTGTCATTAGGCCTGGGTATTGTGATTGGCCATTGGTTGTCATTAGGCCTGGGTATTGTGATTGGCCATTGGTTGTCATTAGGCCTGGGTATTGTGATTGGCCATTGGTTGTCAGTAGGTCAGGGTATTGTGATTGACCATTGGTTGTCAGTAAGTCTGGGTATATGATTGACCATTGGTTGTCATCAGGCCTGGGTATTATGATTGACCATTGGTTGTCAGTGGGCCTGGGTATTATGATTGACCCTTGGCTGTTTTGTGATTGACTAATGGTTGTTAGTGTTCCAATGTATTGTAATTGACCATCGACTGTCAATGGGACATTGTGATTGATATTTGTAATGGTATTACAAGTATGCTTGGTTATTATATAACCGATTCTATGAAGTTCGATGTTTCAATGATTCTGTGACTGTTCATCAGAGGAATTATTAACACACTTAAAATGTTGCAGCCAATATATAGTTTTGTAGTATTGTTCTCGGTTGGCACACTCGAAATCATACAGCCTGAGACCAAACCTAATGAACATAATCCAGACCACCTACGATACTATTGTCACGATAAAATACATTGATGAATCTAGTGTCGTTAGGTAATGAAGATAATTTTATTAGTGTTGGCGAACGAGCCTGGTCACGACACGCCATGTTATTTTTAACGCATGTAATATGCAAATATATGCAAATTTATTGTATGGCAGTATTTTGAGAAAACCTCATATGCCAGGCGCCCATGTGATTCCGTGTGCAAATTGCATTAAATATTAATATTAATAATTAAAAACTATAATGTAAATGGGGCAATGTATAAATGTACTACAATTCCAAATACTTTCATATATACATTGTAGCGTAATATTACACAAATATTTAATATGTTCCATGATATGTTTGTTTAGTAAAATCATATTCACATGATAGTAACGGCGTCTAAACCATCAAGTGATCCCGATTTAAGTAATTTGTTCCACGGTTGTCGCCAATTGGGGAGTTTCAGTCAATCACCGAGGCTATGAATATGCTCAGCTCAATATCGCGTACTCGAAGTTGTCTGTACTTGTATCTCGTCTACACGACATAACCAAGTAACGGCATAAAACCACGGTATTTCAGGGTCGCCCATTGGTCAATTCAAGACTAATAAACAAGAATTCGTTACCAGGTAGACGGTAGCTTAGAGCATTATAATACATCTTTGTTCTGGTTATCAGGCTAATATCAATTCAGCTATAATTCCAATTTGAAATTAGACTTCGATACATGAGACACGTGCCATTTATTTTATTTTATTTATACCGACATGTGCAATGGCCATTACAAATATAATATGAAAAATAATTCAAATAATAATGTAAATATACTGAAAGCTGACATATTTACGAATTTAATCGAATTCATGGAATACAATTGTGTATAATAGATTTTGTTGTTGTTGATGTGCGTGAATTTATTTACTGTTATATAATATTGATGCTATAGTTATGCTCTATTGATATGAACACGATATATAATTAATATTTGAAAATTGACAATATATCCAGCAGACTGACTGCTAGTCATCGATGATATTGGATCACTCGAGGTGATTGATCTAAAAATAGACGACATTCACATATGTCCTTGTGAAGATAAAAAACGATCTCACATTCGAATCATTCGATTTGGCGACATTTTCGAAGTGGCTTCTGGGAACTTGCATAAAATAATTTATCAAATTGACGCGTGAACACAGTGTTCGATTGATAATCAACCAATTTATAATGCCGACTGACTTTGAAAGCTTTAAAGGTCACCGCGAAATATGCATATAAATGGTTTTACTCAGTACGTTTTAAATGCTATATACATGTAACACATTTTACGTCATTGTGTGCCTTTGAAGTCTATTTATTAAATACAAAGAATAATATTTATTTTCGGAATTGATATTGTCATGTTTCAAGGTTTAGAGTTTGTGTCGCATATTTAATGCTACGTTGCTTTGTCTGGGTTTATGTATATGACAGACAACACGTACCGAGATGCATGCATATCACGTGATAACGTGAACTTCTCTCACAGTTCACAGGTCGGACGTACCTGGGACTATTTTTTTTACTAGACTCGGTTTACATGCAGGTCAGTCACCTATATCCGGCCGTTATCAGTGTAATACACATGCTTTATTAACATGGCTTTGATACGCGTGTTGTTGCGATTGAGATAAGTTGATAACAGAAGTAATATTGGATGCTTGTATCATTGTTGCAGTTTCTTATTAAATTGTTGGTTTAAATTTTTGCATTTTAAATTATTTATAAAGTTGTTTCCAATATATCAGAATTTCGCTTATGAAAATACAAATTTTAATGAATTGAGTTAAACAAGGGGCGCAGTTGAATGCTTTGTCTGAAGACGAAATTAGCTTTCTGGGAAAGTTAATGCAATCTTTTACAAATATAAACACTTAATTTCAATGCCATTAAAGCTAATAACTGGGAAAGTGGCTGTGAGTTACACCCGGACAAATCAACGTCGACTAAAAATATCTGAAAATTCGTATTTTTGTTTATAAAGTTGTTTTTTTCTCTCTCAAATTGGGAGTTTTTCGTGCCCCCACCTCCCCGGGTCGATTAGTTTCGTACTGGTTGACTTACCGGTACTTAGTGTTGATGAAATAGTCACGTGTTAGGCTGTAAACTATGTCACGCAATACCAGTTGTCCATGACTTATCATATTACTGTAATAATATACTTGTACAAAGTAGAGATACTCTCAGCGCAACAAAGACATTCCATTTATCTTTGTAAATATTTATAATTTCAACAGTTCAAACTAAAACGAGAAGTTTCTATTGGCTGATAATAAAACATTGAAACGTTTTCAAATGACGTCGTTGCGCACTGTGCTTGTTGATTGGCTGGTTTTAATTAACTGTTATTGACATTTATGAATATTTATAAATGAAATGCCTTTGTTGCGCCGAGATTAGAGTTTTGAAATATCACAATCATACTAATATAAACTTGACTTTTTATTTACTTTGCTCTCATTGCATAGCAGCGGTGTTTCAGATTCACATGGCAAGCCACAAGTGACGATGCCGTGTCGTGTATTTTATAAGACATATTTTTCTTCATCACCTTAGAGGTATCATGCCTTCGAAGTATGGCGATAATTATCCACTCACATGCTCATACACTGATCAGCTCACAATCACGCGGGGAATGTTAATTCTTGGCGATTCGATGACAGCTGTTCTCAGTGTGTTGAGCGCATCGTATTCATTCCTATCGAGTTAGCTTCGGGGTTAGCTTTCCATCGGTGTCCATGATTACTTTTTAAGTTGTGGCCGTGACAACGATACTTAAAGGGCGATGGTCGTCGCGCAGCGCGTGTTCAAATTTCGTGTAAACAAACAATGTATTTTACACGCGTTGTATACGTCGCTATGAGTCCCATATCGAGTATGACGCGGCGCAACGACCACCGCCCTTTAACTTTACGTTGTATCATTACATTGGCCTTGAACAATGAACTTGGTACTGGAATAGCCAAACAAAGCGTACTTGGTGACTACTTTTTCATTGCGCTGATGCCCGGCTTTAACTGTCCCGGAAATTGTTGTGTATGCTTGAGATGTATATGGGTATATTGAATAAGTTCTGGCAGAGATGTCGGTTACAGACTGGAAATACATGAACAAGTTAATTGAACTGACGACTAACTTAATTAGATTAATTCCATATAAATATTTCCCGATTTTCTCAGAATTGACAGGCAGTTCATTTATGATACATCAGTAAAACGACGAGAATAAATGTTGCTGTCATTTTTTTCTCTCGTCCTGGTGCGTTGTTTTCATCACTTGGTATTCCATTTCAGTGTTGTGACGGAACTGGATGTGTGCATCCCCGTGGTATCGTATCGCATCTTCCAGTACAAATGCGACAAACGTAGTTTATTCCAACATGAGCGTACAGAAGTTTAAATGTCAGAGACCAGGGACGGTTGATGTACCGCGATGGTGGTAATCTCTGACGTTACAGCTCCGCTGTCGTGTGCACTTCCCATTCATCATGCAAGAGGCACGCGTGACACAGTTTGCGAGTCAAAATAAGATCCGACACGTGGTTTCTAGAATACTTCGCGCTATCTTGTTGCAGGCTTATCATCGCCAGTCGGTTGTCCCGGTCTCCATTCCATTCATAAAACTATTTTGAGACACGCCACGATAACGATGTTGGTAGGCCCTCTTTGGTGCGACTTACTGTCGTACTAGTAATATCTAATCTGTCACCTTCACAAAAGCTCCAATAACGACAAATAAACCCGCTCCGTGGTCCCGTAGTAACAATATACTGACGGGCGCGTTAAGAACCGGATAATTGACCAAAGCTCACGTCAGCGGAAAGAGTCACTATGACATCTAGCTAACATAGGTAACCAGGTTTCGCTCAAACTACTGAAATGGTCAACGACCCTACGGCGTACGATAACGATTGTTTATCAACTTAGCAGATAAAAACACTTCGCAAGTTGGAGAAGGGGTGCGTGTCATGATACACATGTACCGTAATTACGACACGACCGAGAACTGAGTGATATTCATTAGAATAGAATAGAATAGAATAGAATAGAATAGAATAGAATAGAATAGAATAGAATAGAATAGAATAGAATAGAATAGAATAGAATAGAATAGAATATTCAGTTGTTTACTTACGCCCACGGTAAGTCACAAGGTGAACTTGAACTAATTAATATAGACGGGTCAATTTAGCTAACAGTGTGTGATATACATATTTTAGTGCGAAATTAATAGAATAATTACTCATGTCCCATAGGACAGCCAATTGATTGTCACCCAAGTATTAACTCTGTTACTAGTGACTGATCATTTGTAAACCAACACCGTGTTTGCTCTACTGTCTTGAATTTAATTTACTTTGTACATAGTCCGTGTGTTAGTACATCCATGGAAGGTACTAACGGAGTACATTCCATGGTACATCCTGGGTGAAAGATATCGTGGAGCAAGTTGATATATAGTTGTAATCAGAGCTGTAAAAACACGTCCATACGTCCCTAAAACGTTGGAACGTATGGGTTAATTATTGGAAACTATAGAGGGAGGTAGCAGATTAGAAAATGCAGATGAACCAGAGGAAAAAAGTTACAGGCAAAAATAATATAAATACACATTTGGTAGAAGACACGAAACATCATCGCGAAAGAAGTGATTGAACTCATATTATTATAATAATTTGCTCAGTTTCTACGATTTCTGATGCCGGGTTTCTAATGAACACCCTATGAGCACAAATGAGCTGGCGTGGCGCTGGCAGGTGACCCCTATAACATACAGGTTGTGGCTTTATTATAATCAACATACATACAATGCACTAGTTTCACACACAATAATGTAGTAGAATGCCAGGCATACGCCAGATGTTCACTGTATTGTCCTACATCACCTGGACTATTACCAACTGTGTCTTACAGCTTGGCGGTTAGTTCAACAATCATGCCCCCCATGGTCTATCGTTAATACATTTACGTTACTTTGATTGCCATTCTGAAATTGTGTTCTTGTTGTGTTTCATCTCATATATCAATGTCAATGTCTTAGGTACATAGATAATCTGGACTGAAATTGATAAATGTCAACACGGCGCAGTGGGTAGAAATTTGAAATAAAAATACAAGCATGAATGAATGAGATTCACTAGCGCATCATGATTGTGATATGTTAGTATGCATGGAATTCGCATAGATACAGATAGTCACATTTAGCTGAATTACATTTCTGTTAATACTACAGCTACAAATATTAGCAATTTCTGGCCAGAATAAAATGTTTGATTATCTTTATATTTTGTTGACTTTAATTAACTCCAATGGAAGACCGGAGACTCCCGCAATAAATAAATAAACAATACATACAATAAACGCACATAATTGCTTTGTCAAACTATTATCACTTTGTGGAATCATTCTAAGCCAGAGAACTGTCAAATTCCAGGATCCCGGACACCGCCCACTTCTGAATATATCGACTCATTTTAATTTGTGGTGGGTACTTCATCACAAAAAAAACTCATTAAAATAAACGAAACAATAGAGATGCATTGAATTCACAACCCGACATGGCCAAACAATGGTAGTCCAGAGAAAATTCAATTAAATCGCGTTCGTATTCACTTTAAACAATGGGCAGCCCATACACTAAATTAAGGGAAGCTGTGAACGCGTACCCATTCAAATCCGCACAGCGTTCCCAGTGAGCATTTTATTGTCAAAAGGACGCAGATCTTTATAAACAAAATAATTGATATTGTGTATGTCTGATGTCCATCGCTTGATGAAAAGTTTGTTGACCCAGCCTCAACGTCAGCATTACCTGTGTCAATTACGTCAGAATATATTTTGTCTTCGCTGGGGGTACTTTTACGATTGCAGCCACGCCCATTGATATCAAGGTAAATATTCTGATATATCGCTCAGCAGCAATCTTTATTTTTAATAACCCGGAAGGACGGTTAAAACTTCAAATAGCGTTGTCCATTTGTGTACAACAATCAAACGATGTCTTTTGACAGGTGTTAATTATTCACTTTTATGCAAATACGTCCAGGTGATCACGTGATTCTGTCGACTGTGTGAATAGAGGTGTGCTGTGGTCATAATTGATGAAGCCGTCGAAAGTAGGCCTTCGTGTTCTCCAACATTTCTAGATATCTGCAAGTTGTCATCAACAACAAAAAACATCAGTGCACGTAAGACATTTTTTGTATTATTATTCCATCGAAAACATCATCTTTTGAAGGCGCATTTAAAAAGTGGATTATTTAGACACTGTGAATTCTGAGTGACGGTTATAGTCGGCGGAAGGAGACAACGAGGCTACGCTGGTTAGTTTCAGCGTTGGGTTGGTCTCGGTCGACTTTGGCGCGATTTCCTAAAAAGTGATTGACCGTCTCTGCTTTGGACGTCCAATTTTGTGCGTTCGGCCCTCGCATGACCCCTTGATTTTTTGCGAGCCTAATAAGTAAGTATTTGGTTGGCCCAGTGTCTTGTATATTCAATGCCATGTGATTTACTTGTTGCACAGTGTTAACATTTTAGTGCGAGTGTCGAACCCATACACACCGGTAGTTCTTTTTGTTCACACAGCGGTAGGAGCGCTAGACGGGACTGCTTGATCCTACACTGCACTGCACTGTAGTTTGGATTACTGAAGTTTACGGCCGTACTACACCGTCAGCATGTTAAGGTTTATTCGCAGTAGAGGCGGCGGACATGTCAGCGCCGAAAGAGAAAAACAGAAGAAGGAATTATTCGCTTTTAATAAGGTAGGCTTGGAATGTGAAAGTAGTAGCCATTTTGGATAGTGCTTTTCAAATGAACATGCTGGACGTGCACGATTTCACCACTTATCACTGACCATGTTGTGAAATTAGCCAGTTTAAAAATTCATACCATTCCATCTACCTCTGTTACATACCATGCTCTATTTATTTAAGTGGAATTTAAGTTGTTGTTATCGAGCTTGATAAGGTTTTTTCGGCCCGTTCCGCAAATTACATGATAGCTTTACATCCCCTGCCGAGGGTTTGGGTTTGGAAAATCCGGCTTTTCAGGAGGTCACACAAAGGACTCTATTGTATAAAGCCCTCTCCATGTTCTGTAATTTATTATTCGCAGACGTGGCCAACGTACAAAATAAGCTGCATGGGCGTTGGAAATTCGCTGCCTCTCGCTCTGTGCGAGTCTTGTTTCAGAAACATCCTACCATAGCGGTAGTGAATCAGTTTCATCAAAATACCCGCTAAACCTTTTCACGCCCAATATTTGAGTCTACGACTTAAACGACTGTGGTTGCATTTGAATCAAGTCTATAATCTTCTGACAGTCGGTCACTACGTTTCAAGTCACAATCGTACAAATTATGGTGATATTGAATGAAATGGGGAAACCTCTGGGCCATGTTGTGAACGTTTGTTTATAATCGGCGTGTACTAAAACTCTGTTAATAGCTGGTATCGATTACCGGTAGGGCGGATATAGTGCCTGGTTTCCTACTGATGTACCACGACTTCTATATGGACATAATGTTAAAAGGCTTTAATTACTATCAAATAAATAAAATGAATGTTTGGTTTTTGTTCCACAGACAGTAGAGCATGGCTTCCCCAACAAACCAAGCAGCGTGTCTTTTGACCCTAAACTGAAGCTTCTGGCAGTTGGTACACACACTGGAGTCGTCAAAGTGTATCCTTTTGTTTATAAAATTAATACCGTATACTAATGCTTTGCCGGGAACTGTTGGTTTGATACATCAATATAATTCGGAGAGTTGTTTAAATTCATTGAAGGTAGGTGATTGGTTGTAATTGTATGATGAGTGTTCAGCTTTTGTCTGGCCGTGTTTGAAAATGTTTTGTCTGCTGAAATGCTTGATTTTGATTTGTATTGTTGGATACACTAGCACCAGCCACGTGTTCAAAATAACAAAGTGATGTTTAGTCCTAATTCTGTTATTTGATGCTTTTGAATTTTTTTCATACAAATTTTTTGTATGTTGATGTTGATAATTTACAAATTGGTTAAAACTATTCGTATTTATCAAACCTTTGCCCCAATCTGCTATAGTTTTTTTGTTTCTTGGATGGCATGCCTGTTCATATGAATTGTTTATTTAGATTATCCTAAGGCAGTTTACTAAGGTACTTCCTTTGTAACAACTAAATTGTTTTATTTATTGATTGCACCTGTCCAAGGTGCCATGAGTCATGCAGTTTCCTTTGAGTCACAGGATGCAAATCCTTCAAGTCATTAGTAAGAATCCTTGAACATTGTAACTGGATCAATACAGTAAACAATGTTATTTGCATAATGTTATTGTTGATATACATGCAAGTTTATGCAATTGTACAAAATTTATTTTAGGAAATTTATCTGTATTCTCTCCTCCTTCACCCTCTGTTTTTAATGGCATGATGCAAACATAGTGGACACACAAGTCTTTAGCCATCACGGCCTGCATATTGGATTTGAATGTATCCATTGGTTTGTAATCTGATTATGACCCCTGAAGTTCACAAGGGTTCACTACTCTAGTTGAAAAGCTGCCAAGTCACCTTTATATGCAGGTTGTTGACATGAATGTAGCTAGGTATAGCTGGTTTGGTCCAACTCTAAGAGTACATCTCATAAACTGGTTAAGAGTTGATTCCAACAAGTAGGGTTATATTTCATGTCTACTATCAAGTTACTAAACTGTTGCACATGGTTATGTTTGGGCCATGCCCCCACCTGGCGATTAATAATGGCATTATTCTATAATAACAACAAACCAGTTGATATCTAGATGTGTCTGTATGCATGCGTGTCTACAAGAGGCAGGGTATTTGTATGTTCATGTGTTGTAGTGCTTGTTTTGATTATGAAGATATTTACCCAGTTATCAGATTCAGAGTTATGTATTGTAACCATAAACAAATGTTTCTCCATGTGGAAGTGGTCACACCCACTTTACTGCCAAGATTGTGTACAGTGGTTGCGTTTCAGTCGTGTTTTCTCTTAGCAAACAGTATTTTTGCACTTATTATTTTTGGTTGTGACATGTGCCGGTGGGTGTATTTCTCGCAACAGCAATACTTGATAAAATAGTTGATTTTATAATATATGCAATCTTAGTCACTGATAATCATTACCTGTAGAGCTATATATTTCAAGGACTGTTTTAATGTCTTCCAGTTATCGCACTTACATTATTCAGTCACGTTTGCATGAGCTGTAGTTCAATTCTAGTTACTAAACTGCTGCAGGGAAAAGGTTAACGACGTTCATTTGCATATTAAAAAATAATTGTATCTATTAGTGAATTGTTAAATTATTAATGCCTTTTGTTGTGGCCTTTGTGCTGGTATCTTTCATTGGATGTGGTTGACTAATGATTTTGACCATCAAAATAAGGAAATAGCAATGATAAATTACAGTAATATACAAGATGGGAGTTGTTTTTGCCAATTTACTAGTATTTTGGTGCTTGCTTGATTCACCGTATTAGTATCAGTTCGGTATGGAGCAGTGATTCTTGTTGAATTTCATTACTTGATTGTGCCATGTGTAGATGCAGCTTGTTGTAAGGTAGACAAGTCAGTTGCGTCGTGTCACATGGTGGGTGGCTGTATTGGTAAAAAACCTACCTTGCATGTCACATTACTAGTTGTGGGTCTGACCACACAATCACTCTGAAAAGTCCCAAAGTCTACAGTTTAATTTATAGGGTAAATCTTGTAAATTTCAAAATAGATGGCTTTTTTTGTCTAAGCCTCTTTGGGCCTGTCTGAAAAAAAGAATCGTGGGGCCCATTCAGGGTATTTCATAACAGACAGGTAACCTCTTCAACCGTATCCTTTCTAGTCTCAATTCCTTTTGTAAAAGGAACAATACATTTGAAGCAGTCTATGCTCTGTTGATCTTTGGCTAGTTTAGACACTAGAGTTGTTAGATACAAAAAAAAAGGAAAGTCTGGCACTGCGGCCTTAAATTGACTCTGCATATTAATGCCATGTTTAGTTAACAATTTTAGCTAGGCATTAGATTTTCTGGATAGATAATTTTCACTTCCATGATAGAAGATATATTTTTGCGTACATGTCTGATAACATCTATAGATCCAGAATTTCTACTAAGTTGATACGTTATACACGTCCATGTAATTGCCTTTGTTTGAAATTATTTTTCCTATATTGGATAGCCATATGTTTTGATTCATTAAAGCAGTTTTATAAAAATTTTACAGCAAACTTGAATAAACCATATGAGATCTTTTTTTTCTCTCTCCAACCATGGGTGTGGAAGAACTGTTTACGGGTGTAATTTGACAAAGTGGTTTGGGTAAAAGACAGAATGTAAGAAGAGTAGCTTGGCTTTGAAATTTTTGTGGGCGTGTCTGGCCTGACACCATCACTTGGTTTGTCGTGGGTATTTTGTCAAAAGAACAGTATTTATCAAATTAATCAAGTGGTTCTTGGTAACTGTTGCATAATTTGTCAAATATTTGCTAACGTGGGTGTAAGCAGAAAATACCCGACTACATGCAGAGGACAGAAAGTGAAATAAATTGATAAGTTTCTATGTACTTGGTTGAATAGTGTTGATATCCTGTTGCGCATGGGTGGTTTTTCAATGAAGTGTTTTCTCTTTCCTCTTAGCCTTTTTATTCTTGTAACCCAGACATGCATAAGCAATGAACCAAGATTAATCAGTATATGAAGCGCTTGGCTTTCAGGAAAATTAAAGCCAGCCAAATTCAAAGAAACTTCCTTTTCCATGAGCCCCTGTAAAAAACAAGTTTTAAAGTCATTTCTTTCAAAAAATGTGGATGCAGCCTTGCTTTTTTCTTAGTTCGCTTTTATTTTGATTTTTCATGAAAATTAGAATTGTTTAAAATCCTGAAAATTTTTTTTATGTGCATACTAACTAAAATACACATTTATACAATTTGTGATATATGAATTTATAGGGCAATATTTTTTTGACTGATGGTTGTAAAAATTCATCAAGGGTAGGAAGGATGCTTAGATAACATCAGAGGGTGGACACAAACTACAGCTATTGTTCATTCTTTAATTTCTTTTAAAGTCTACTTGCATCCTAAAGACCAGATTATTGTAGGTTTCTTTCAAAGGTAACAAACTGAATAATGCCTTCATAATTATTCGGTACCCCCTAAAGTACCAGGATGTGACCTTTACAGGGTCATGAATATGGATAATTACCAGCATGAATTGATGTATTGTACATTTATCCGGACTTTCAAGTGATTCTAGTCTTTCACCTTGTATATATGTATGTATGCCTGCATGCCTGTAGGTGCCCTACAATGATGGCCTTCAATACTACTTTTACACATTAAGAGCTGGCCTTGACCAAGGTTAATTCCCAGCGGAATTAAAAAACATGTTCCAAACTAAATGTGATTGTGACTTGCTGTACCTGCATTCAGATGTACTTGCCTCCATTTTCATTTTGTTTCAATTTACTTGTTGTTTTTTTACTCGCATTTTACCGGTAATTTAAATTTTCATGACATTTAATCTGTTATTTTCTGAACAAGAGTTGAGACTACACACCCATGTGGCACTGACTAATGTAATCCTACTGTTTGCAGTAGGTCACTAGCTTGTAGCATCGCATTTAATAAACCTCAATTATTCTAACATTTTACAATTGAAAATCAAATAACTAGTTTTCTAGGGATGGAGTTGGTCATAGTTTTTTTATTGGAAAATTGTTTTTCCTTTTAATTACTTGGCCAACATAATTTAAACAAAATTATTCCACTGGAAAAATGCAACATTGGTTCAGTGCTTGTACCATGTCTTGATTCATTTCATATTGAATGTGCTAAATAGAATAACATGTGGGTTGCATCGTTTGGTTGTGCGTGTGTGTGTGTATATATATATGTATATATTTTGGAGTTGCTTTGTTTTCAACAATGTAACCTCTGTATTACTGAAATGCCCTTCAGACAACCTGTAACCCCCATGCTAAAATGGAGCATTCCATTTTGCTATTCAGGTGGTTGTTAACCCAGACAGTCATGTGATCAGACTGGTTATATTGACGTCACCTTTTCGTCAACTGATTATTCGTCTGAAATTTACCTTCCTTTTTAAATTCAGATTTAATTATTCCTGAAAATGAACTTTTAACCTCAAAAATCATCAGCACTAGAATTCTGAAAATTTATATTTTGAGTACATTAATTTATCTGTTAAAAGATGATGCTGTCTAAAATGAAACTGGAATTATGCCAAAGTAAATTAGTAATGTATAATAACCTAATTTGCATAATTAACACTAGTTTTGCTTCATACTGAACTAATGCTTTCTAAATAGCATATTTTTTTATCTGGAACAAGTAAATCCAAGAGTTGAAAATGGACCGAAGAAGCAATCATTTTATCATTCCAGTTGGGTAATCCATCAATTGGTGGTAAATAATTCCATGCGTTGTCATGGTGACAACCAGTAAGTATTTGACAATAAATTTTGTTGTCGGTTATTAGCATACAATTAGAAGTACGTTCTGCTGAAATAATTGACATTTGAAGACTGCAACCAATATAACCAGAGATGGATGGTGAATTATCCTAGGGCATTATTTAAATGAGCAGTTGCCATGGATACATACAATAATGTTGACATGGCAACCAGTGATGCACTTCTTCAGACAGGAGTGCGTCAGTGAATTCGCATATTGAGTGTTATACCATTCAAAATTGACAATGTAAGATTTACATAAACGTGTAAATGAATGATTATGGCAAGTTTGTCCTTGGCATGCATGTATGCAAAGTGTAGGTGAATTCAGTAATGTAATGATACCTGCAAATAAGAGTAATTTGTCTCGCATTGCAGGTTTGCATTGTTGGTACTTGTTCATTCTTGGTTTGAATTTTACTTTTAGTCTAATATTTTAATCGATTAAGGTGGTTGCTGGTCACTCTTATTTCACTTGACATTGTAAAATTCCAAGGCATGAAACTAAATTTGCGATGTTTTTCTGTAAATGTATGCAGTGCATTATGGGTCCAGGATATGTGACTAATTTACTTGCACATATTGAATGTAGGCGTGTTGGTAGGTAGATACAATCAGTTCATTGCATTTCTATCTCTGCTGTATTTGGGAGGTGGTTTTGCAGATGGATTAAATAACTTTCCTTCAATCACTAGTGGTGTATGTGCTGTGAAACACTTAAATTCACAAGTAATTGAAATCGGGAAATATTGTAGCTCTAAGTGCAAAAGATGGAAGAATTTTGGTAAATGTTGTCCTTACAGATTAAAAAATAGTGAATGTGTTGTGTCTATAACTATTATCTGCTTGCATGGGGTGGTGGGGTGTGGATGGGATATTCCTGTCAAGGAATTTGAGTTAGGTACAAAATTACACTGACTAGAACTTCCTGCATTTCAATTATTAATTTGACATAGTTTATGGGAAAAACACTTCCTGGCTTATTTTAGGGGTATTTTATTGCCATCCTTTTCTGCTGCTGCAAAAGTACACGCGAGAGATTACTAAAAATGAACTCATGAAATATTCAACAGCCGGGTTTCCTGACAAGCTGTTGTATGACTATAGTGATTAGTTTTCTGACTGAGTTTATTTAATGAAGCCTCACCAATGTAGCCAGCATTAAAGGGAGAGAGACAGATATTTTTAATTGTATGAATTCATTAAATAGATACAATAGGGGGGGGGGGCATAAAAATGACAATTTATTCAAAAATGGCAAGTGTAACGTGGTATTTCCCCCAAGATAATTTCATGAATCTGCACAGTTAAAAAAAAGAACAATGTTTAATCATGAAATCGATCTGATTTAATTAAAATATTTAGTACCTAATCTAAATGGGGGGGGGGGGTTTGCTTTATTTTTGTTGAACACTAAAAAGCTTCTGGAAATTAATTTGCTATTAAAGCTTTGCAAAGGTGAAATTTGAAGTCGCTTTAAAGGATCAAACTCAAATATAACCAGTAATTTCCAACGCCGTATAACTCGTAAAAAGATTTATAGAAAAACTGACAATTGCTTATGTTGAGTATATCAAGATATTCACCTGTGTTCATGTCTATACTCTCCTTGAAAACAATCATTTACTGGCACTTGCAGCTGTACAGGGTGCTCGCATGAATAATTTATCAAGGGATGTCTCATTTCACTCCCCTGTCAGTCTGTAAATTTATTTCTAATACTTGGCATCATAATAGTGTATTTGTGAGCAGTAGTCCATGCCTCTAATAATTAAATGTTATTGTAGGTGTACTCTAAAATGAATTTTCACTTTTTGCTGAAGGGTTGAATTCATAAAAATAAAATAAAGCAAAAATTTTGCAAAAATAAACTTTTTGCAAAATGGCCAAAATGACTTCACAAAAATAAAATCTAGCTAAAATAAAGTACATGTACACATTTACAATATACCAACATAGTTGACAAAATCCAGTCTAAATGACCTTTGCAAGCTTACAACTGTTTGCTTCATAGGGTGGCGTGACTAAAATGCCCTTCATATATTCTTACAAGCCATGCGAGACAGATAAATTTCACAATTTTGCAAACAATTCTCCAATTTGTCACTCAAAATTTGTGACATTGCAATATAGCAGTCAAAGTGAAGGTCAATCTACAAGATGTCTGATGCTAATAAGTGTATAGTGCCTGACGTTTCTAAAGGTACTATAAATTAGTTGCTAAGCAACACCTTTGTCAAGCTGAAAGATGAAAGCAATTGAATTAATATTTGATATGTTGTAATATCTTTGATATTTGAAATATAGTTTGTGTATTGTCCTTAACGATTGTTAATAGTTATGGTGCACCTGGTGTTGAATTTATTGGTGTGCATAAAGATGAAACCCCAGTGTCTCAGCTATTCTTTCTTCCTGATCAGGTAAGTCATTGCTAATAGATCGCCATGGCCAATATTTAGGTTTAATCCTTGACTTAAGAAAACTGTTTTCAGCATGTCAAAACTCAATTTTATTTCCGTTGAATAACACTATTCATTGGTGAATAGTAAAAAACAAAAAAAAAACCCCGAACCAGATGCTCAATGTTGTTGGCTGGGAACCCCGAACCAGATGCTCAATGTTGTTGGCTGGGTCATGTAAGGGCATGTTAGCAAACATTCTGACTGTTGGCTATAACTACAAACCCCGACCCAGATGCTCAATGTTGTTGGCTGGGTCATGTAAGGGCACGTTAGCAAACATTCTGACTGTTGGCTATAACTACAAACCATAAAAGTTTCAGATTATATCCATGAATGATATTGTTTGTAGAACACTACTCAGCTTGTGCTAAATTTGAAGTCCTATTAGACAATACCCTGCTGTGTGTGATTCGGCCTTGAAACTTTAACTGCTAAACATATTCTAGTTATACCTGGACAAGCATAATTTAAAAATCCTTGACATTTGACTAGTTAAAATCAAAGATCGTGTATGCAATGGGCGTTTCTCTTACCAGCCTAAAAAACGAGGGAAAAAATGATTACATTTTTTTTTTTCATTGTCGGTTTGACTGATCGATTCGCATTCAAATAATACATTTAGAATATAGAAATCTAAAAATAATATCTATAGACAAGAAACTCTGAATGGATTTTATTAATGCACCCGTTCTTTGCAGATTTGTTATTTAAATTTGTAGATATGAATGAATTAGAGCCCATCTTCCTACTATAAACATTTGTCCTGTTTTAATAAATTGCTATTAGTATTGTACTCGGAGATTGCAACAGTCAGGTGCTCCTTAAGTGTTAACTTGGTCCCTGGGAGACGTTTAGGATAGAGAAGGTGCCTGGTTTAATGTCTGGAAATGGGCAAATCATTGCAAAAAAGGAAACGTGTAATTGTAGAACACTAGTCGTAAATCTTAGATTTGGTATTATTGTAAGGCTACACGACCTCATTTTGCTAATGTTGAATTTCAGGGTCGTATTATCAGCCTGCTGGAGAACAACACATTGCATCTATGGGAAGTGAATATCAAAGATGGAAACTCTGTCTTAGAGGAAGTCAAGGAATTCTCTTTGGAGGGCAGGTATGAAAACACACAACTTTTACCTTTTTAATCGTGCTGCTATTTAAAGGTAGACCAAATCTGTCGTATATACCTAGGCAGTGCTAGCATCGAATGTGCGGCAGTGAGTTGTCAACTAAACAAAATTTAAAACGTGGAAAGAAATTTTGCTGCAAAATGTTGTGAATTTGTCACAAGTAACCCAGTTTTTTTTTTGGGGTCGCTTTGAAAAGAGAAATTTCTGAACACAATAGAATGGAATTCTATTTCTTGATTGTGGGTTCTTTACTCTGCCATCCTATAGATTTATGCATTAATCCATGAAATGACTCGACTACAATGAGGTATTCAATAGAAAGTATATCAGTCCAAAATGCTCAGTTTATACTTGTGCTATGAAATTTCTGAAGACTAAGTATTGCTACAATATTGATTTTTATCATTTCTTACAGATTGCAGAAAATTACAGTGTGTTGCTTGCCGTCAGACTGTCAGCATCTCTTCTTAGGAACAGAAGGTGGCAACATCTATGTTCTTGACATAGTATCGTTTGAATTATTGGAGCATATCATTTATCAAGATGTTGTTATGCAGAAGTAAGTACAATGCTATCACGTTTTTGTAATCATCTTAAATCATGGCTTAGGGTGTATAAAAGAAGAGTGACCAGTTTTGGGTATGCAAATTGCACTTCATGGTAATGTATCTCTTCCACAAAACTGATATATTAGATTATCGAAATGCATGGAGTGCTTTATTTTTCTGTTGCATACAACCATGAATATTTCACGATGTTAGTTTACTAAGAATCTCTTCATAGCAGGCAATTATGTATGCAAGACAGTTAGCATATAGGATTAACACCTCAGTAAAGTGTGGGTGGGGCCATTCCAATTGCATTTCTCTGGTTTCGTTGTTAATCCCGGGGATTTCTGAGCCTCTTTAGATGGTTAATTTATTACTGATGGATGTTTCACAACAGAACTTTTATTTCTTGATAGCTAATTTATTTAATGACATTACAGCATGCAGTGTTCTTTGTTTGTGTATAAAGGAAAGGTATCGACAGCCGAAATCGGGGTAAAATGGCATGTAGAAAACTGATACTGCGTTCCCCATTAACAGGCAACCAATCTCTAACACTCAAGTCTGCCAGCATGGAACGGGCACACCAACCATCTCTGATTGGGTCGATATTGGTCCTTGGCCAAAGTATTGCCCTCTTAATAGGTATGATGTGATTATTGGCCAAGACTACTGGTCAGTCCGTCATTTAGTTCAAGTAGTTGCCATTTTACCCCGATTCCGTATTAGTTTCATGCTATGCATCAGTGTTATTCCCATATACCATCACTAGTCGTTCTTACCTGGTAGTCTTGCATGTTAATTTATTGTATGCTTCCATTGCGCATGTACATCTTCATCTGGTTTGCTTAAAATTTGTCGCCCCATGTGTATGTAATTGAATGTTTTGAGTTTAACAGTGTTTGTGTGATCAGTGTAGAATAGAATTTGTTGTACATAGTTAGTGATAACTCCAGTTGCCTGACTAGTCAAAACTTCCTGACTATGTTTAATCAGGCTTCGTGATTCCGACTGTTCCTACAGCGTGCCTGATGACTACAAGGTGAATCCTGGTGCTGTTGAAGCTATTGCTGCTCACCCCACTGAATCAAACAAGGTATGTCAAATTAGTCATTAGTTTCATTTGTCAGAATTAAGTGGCAGCCTTTATTATCTGGATGTTTGTCAAAATGTAACTGCAGATGATTGTTTTATACTGTATTGCATCTGGCAAATCAAGAACGATTACAAAAAGTAATTTATTGCACTGACAGCATGTTGGCTCTCGATAAGTGCGCATGATTGGCATAGACAATATTCCCCAAAATCATTGAAATAATATTTGGATTTTTTAATGGTTTACAGTTTAAAAAAAAATAAAATGGGATATTTTTGTTTAATAGTTGCTGATAGGATACAACCGTGGATTGATTGTACTCTGGGATAACAAGACCTGCAATGCTGATCAGACATACGTTGGAAGCCAGCAATTGGAATCGCTTTCTTGGCATCGTAATGGCATACAGTTTATGACTGCTCACAATGACGGCAGCTATGCCATATGGAATGTAAACGATCCAACCAAACCGGAGAAAGATCCCACTATTACTTACGGTAAGTTACTGTCTCAGCTGGTGTTTACACTGAAGGTCAAAGGTCACTTATTTGTATGTGGTGTTAATTAAGCATAAAGATGTAGGTTGTAGATTTCATGTCATTAGCATATACAAATGTAATAATTGAACTAGACACAGATGGCTTCAAAGTAAATTGCTTTAAATATAAAATGACTGCTGTCAACTTTCATCTAAATCACAAAGTAAGATGCCCATGAAGACGAGTTGATATCTTCAAATATATGTACTGCAAAATTAAAACCAGTTTGAACTAACGTTTTAAAAGTTGAATCAAGGTTTTGTATATCATCAAATATGCATGCATGTGTACTTTATTTGTGATAAAATATTGTCCTAAATTTTTTGCTGGTGAAATCTTAGACTGAAGAAGATTGTGTCATTTTTCTGTGCTGAGCACCAGGCCACATCAGAGTTGGGGTGGTCGTTAGATCCCTACTTGTCATAATTACTGCCGTTATTGTGAAATAGTAGCTATCAAGTTATTAATAATTGATTGTATTAATCGTACAGGATATTGTCAAATGAAAACCAAATTATTCCAATTGCTGTTAAAATGAAATTATTTCAAATCAGTAATTGTAACAAATTGTGTAGCAATTAGACGTGAATTACTGTAGAAAGATGTCTCTCGAGAATGTCTTGTAGAAAGCAAGGATTTGTGTATTGTAACATGACCTGCATGCATATAATGAGGGGTGTGGTCACTTTGAATGGGAAGACGCTTGTTCTTTATAAGATTGAATGAAGGCATTCTCATTAATGAAATATTAGATTGTAAAATGAGGGGGAAACTATGCAAGGTCAGATGGCTTGGAAAAGTGAGAATCTGTCTGAACAGGCGAAGATGTTGGATGTTGCTAAAATAAAAACATTCTGAGAGCATGAATATTATATATTAGAAATATTAGTGTATTGCAGCAGTTAATGTGTTATATGGCAGACATTTTACTGTCTAGGTTTGACCTGTAGTCATTAAGTGGAGATGAAAGCTGTCTTATCGCGTTTATCACTAGCATCCAAAGTAAAATTAAAGATGTTCTGTGCCATGGAAGAGGGAGATTAGTTTTGAAATTTTGAATATAAAACTGTTTAGAATTTGTGTTAAAGTTGCATTAATTTTAACATGCAGTTTGAATCAAGTGTTCTAAATTCTTGGATTATCATTTAAACAAAATGTTTGTAATTGAGTTCACCTCAGAAGCCATAACAAGAAACTACTTTATAAAATTGGTCTCCATTTTGTTGAAAAAATAATTCTGAAAATTGTTTTGTTTTTGAAATAACATGCTTTAAGTGTGAATGTGTTATCTCCCTGCCCTATATTGAGTTGGTGTGCAGGTAATTGTAGGTCAGATTCCTGGCATACTTAGCATGTTACTACACAGGACACTTTAGTAATTGGAGCGTTTTACAAAGTACAAAACAGTAATAAAATGTCCCCTCAAGGCGGGTTACCTGAAAACTAGAACTACTTATCCTGTAAACTCAATTTGAAAATATTTACGAACACTTGATGCACAAGAAGTGGTGATGGAGATTGCTTCCACTACTACCCCTTTGCAATTTTCAAGTTTGACTTCAAAAGTTTCATGTTTTCTACTCATTGCACAGATGAAGATTGTGTAGGCAATGATCACTATTTGAAAATGTTTTTTCACTTGGACATGTATACATCTTTAATATTTCATAATCAGTACACTAGAAAATTTCAGGTCACTGGCCAATGTTAGTTTTGCAAGTTTGCAAAGTAGCTAAGCGAGTTGATTTTTAAAGCAAACTAAATTCGTTAGTAGCCAACTTAAATAAAACTATTCTACCAGGCGAGTTGATGAGGTTGTCAGATTTGTACTTGTACAGGAATAAACTGATTTGGTGTTCACAGTACAGCTGCCTGATCGATTCACAAACTATCGCTTGTTGGCCACAGTAGCCTGTACGACAATTTAGAAAGAATTTTATATTTGAAAGTGAAGTCAGTGTGACATTTAGCATCTCTGGTATCAGTTTGATTTATGACAATGTCAGTTTAATGAATTTAGAGCCATGTCATTTTAATTGCAAGACAAGGTAGTAAAAATAGTAAATTACAGTTGTAAAAAGTGGATGGTACGTAGTTAAAAAAGGACTCCTAAAATAGTAGTTTTAACTCTTAAAAATGCAATAGTTGGTGTAAGCGGTAAAATAAATAAGGCAACCTGGCTGGTTGCCTCATCTTGGATTTTTCTGAACATCACCTTGACATATTTGAAATATGCAATTAATGTTGGGTTATTTGCTGCAGGTAGGCACCCAGGCATTTAGGCACCCAAGTCTAAATTTCATGTGGTTTGGGGCAAGTTTACTAGTGTGCTTGACCCCATTGTGCAGTATGGCAGTTTACCAGAGTGCTTTGTTACGACCGGAAGAAATTTGTCTGAGTGTCACAACTGAACAGTGTTAATGTATCTTATTATTCACCCATTTATCATGTCAAAAGGGATCCCTGGCAACTTTCCCACCTTTCTCTGTGACAGCATCTAGGGACTAGAGTTGGGGAAATCCTCAAATGTCTACTTTAGAGTCTTATAAAAGCATTTTTGGCTTTCTGCCCAATCCTGATGGGCATGCTGATGTGACTACCGTATTTGTCTTCAATTAGGCGCCACTTTGTTACACTTTCATGTCATGGTGGCGCTTATTTGTGGTTAAATTTGAGCAACTTTGTTTCAAATGGCGCTTATTTCAAGCACTTCAAGTTCTAGTACCGGTAACTGTGTTACAAGCCATTGTTTTTGCTCCATTCTGGTGATAGATTATTGACAATATTTTACATTACAGTCTGACGCTTAGTCACTGTAGCCTTTATTTTAAATACTGAGTAAATGACCCGTTTTCAGACAGTTTAGAAAGTTATACAAAAAATATCATTCTTTAGAAAACATTCACAGTTTGCCGTACAATCAACAGAAAAATAAAACAAACACAAATTCAACGCTTAGTAGTCAATGATCACGGTAGCAAAATCCGGTCATGCTGCATTCCACGGTTACGATTATTACTCAGTAGTAGTTATAATAACGTACAAAAAATAAAATGCAAGTAAAATTCAACTTAATTTCATCGTAAGCGAATGATTCTGGTCGCATGTAAACGCTCGGCGCGATTCGATGTCTGCCATGCTTCCTGTCTAGGACTTGACCTGGAACGCGTTTTTTGACCTGATAGGTCAAGTCGTTAATTAACCAATCAAAATGCTGGATGATGCCAACGTGATCAAATTACCATAGCTCATTTAAATAATGTATGAACGCAATGCGGAAGTGATTTGCCGATGTGTGCGATATTTTGGCTTTGATTTTGGTGGGAAAGACGGCATGATTTTTTTTTCAAATCAAGAAATTAGTTATTTTTGGAAAGTAAACTGAGCATTTAAAGAATAATTTAACACTGTTTACTGTGACAACAGCGCATTTGAAACAGAACATTTTCGCGTTGTTTTAATTTCGTTTTTATGGACTTACTGCGAAATTAAAAACCACGCTGATATTTTCTACAGAGTAGACTAAAAAGACATGTTTCAAGAGATTATAGACCGATTTCTTAAAAATTGTTAGAAACAAAACCATTTTTTTTTTACATAAAAGCCATTCGAACAGTAACAGCGAGGGACTTCCGCGATCGCGTCCATCGCTACGAACCGGTAACCGGTAGTCGATCCGCCGGCGCCCAATTCACGATCATTACGTGCCAAAATTTCAACTTTGTCTGGCGCTTAATTGAGGTGTAAAATACAAAGTTTTTGTGGCACTGGCGCCTAATTGAAGGTGGCGCTTAACTGAAGACAAATACGGTAATACTGAATCATTGGTCATTTAATTCAGGTAGAATGGGCGTGGCTCTGCTAGCCTTCAGTAAAAGTCATTGAAAAATTGACCAGGTATTTCAAAGATTATGACACGTACCTTCAACTTCATAAATTGCTCATCTTGAAGGTTTTTAGTCACCTAGCCTGGCAAATTGCCAGAATATGAAGTCTGTATACCTAATAATATAATAGAAATACGGTAGCCATTGAAACTAATGTTAATAATAATCATGTGCATATTGTTTTCATGAAGTCGTGTAGCCTCATTTCAAAGTATGGCAAGCTCATTTCTAGAGGCCTATTAGCACACATTAATTCATTCCAGAGTAAACCACATTACTGTAATCAAGAATTAGTAGAAAAGATAGGATAATAAATCTCCCATAATGCCTTGCTTTGTTTATTAGACAAAACTGCATTTGAAATGTTCTAATATGAATGGGGGGGGGGGACATGCAGTGTTGGTGTGAACTGTATTTGCTCTATTAGTAGTGCATATGTAAAATGCAACAGTGTATCTATGGTAGAGTCTTTTAATGACCCAAAAGAAAAATGACTTGTTTCATTTAAGGTGTGCTTCAGATGGAACAAATAGGTAAATGACCCCGTCTTTTTGCTCAACTGAGTAACAACTGTTAATACATACATTGTGTACTTTTAATATTAATTGCATTATTCGGTTATAAAACTATGGGTAGTTTCTAGATGTTTTTCGGTTTCTAGCATGTTAGAACTCGCTACATTGCAACAACTAATGTCGCTCAGAAATGAGCAAGCACTAATGGCCTATTTCAACTTGAGGTAATTACTTGTTAGATTAAAAGTAGATTGCTTGCTATGATAATGGGGTAAATAAAATGGTTTTATGGATCATTGAAATTGTGTCAAGGATGGAATTTATACGACTCGTGTTATTGTACTTGTCACACCACCTTGTTCTAGTTTCAGGAGGCAATTTCTTTGTTTTTCAGCAATAAATTAATGGACTGTACTGCACTTTCTTGACTAAAGAGGGTGCTCTCAAAATTAGTTAAAAACAAGTAATGTGGTTTTAGTTGCATTGCCAAATGTTCAAATCTTTTTTTATGCTCAATCAACAGGACCCTTTCCATGCAAGGCAATTACCAAAGTTCTATGGCAATCTACCAAGGGGTAAGTATTTTTGCTCTTTTTTTCTTGTATTATCCAATATTTCTGGAAATGAACCCTAGTTTTGGAGCAAACAGACCAAATAGACCAAATAAGAGTGAATTTTCAGTTTTTACTCAAAAATGTTTGCTATTTTTGTCCCAATCTTCTGTGAAGTGCAAAGTATAAACATGACTATTTCAAGAGTTTGGTATGGAAAGTGGGAACTTGTAGTGATTTTGATTTCCGGTGTTCAAGACTTTCCAGCAACATGATTTGGATGCAATACTTTACACATTTATTTATCAATTTTTTTTTTCACCAAATGTACGCAATGACAAATGTTTATTTATGAGTTGAAGGTTTCAAAGATGACTCATCTATTGGACACCTGCATTAGAACCTTGCAGGGTATATACTTCTGGTACCACTTGCTGTTAATCAGTTTTGTACTTACAATTTTAAAATGTTCACTCTTACAGAGAGCCATTCATAATGTTATCTGGAGGTATGCCCCGTGCTAGCTATGGTGATCGCAACTGTATCACCGTAATGCAAGGAAAGACACAGGTAGCCTTTGATTTCACATCTCGTGTGCTGGATTTCTTCACCGTTTCCGACACAGACGAAGAGTGCGAGTATGATGATCCACATTCTTTGGTTGTTTTGGTGGAAGAGGAACTAGTGGTCATTGACCTACAGAGTGAAGGGTAGGTACTAGCTAACCTCTAATGTGAAACATGAAAATTTCTCCTTTACTTTACATCATAACAGAATATTGCTCATGAAACTAATGATTCTTTGTTTTCCTATAGATGGCCTACTTTCAATAAGCCCTACCTGGCTTCTTTGCATGCATCTGCTATAACTACCACCACACATTGCAGTAATGTACCCAATGATGTCTGGGAGAAAATACAGAAAGCAGGAGAAACTCAAATGGCGCAAACATTCTCACAGAGGGTAAATATTAGTTACATTTCAATAAATCTTGGATGCCAAAGTTCCTGTTCAGATCGATGTGCCCACTGTTACAAATACCTTCCACAGAACTGTGGATAGCAATAATGCACGAGTATGGAACAGTATTCAAGGGGGGAGTAGTCTTAGTCTGTTGAGCAATCAAATTGCAGACTAAACTTGATTTTGGAGATTCAAATTTCAGATTGTTACAAAATCATTTGTTAGAAAGCACAATGACCCTGATTTAGATATGTATAAGGGAAAGTTTTCGCATTCATAGGTGAATGACTAATTTCTTATTATAGGAATGGCCAATCAATGGTGGTAAGAATTTGTCTGAAGAACCAATGTCTAAAGATCTGCTGTTGACAGGACACGAAGATGGTACTGTTAGATTCTGGGATGCTTCCACTGTTGCCTTGAAATTGATCTACAAATTAAACACCTCCAATGTATTCATGTCTGAATCGGAACATGCTGAAGGTAATGCTGGTGGCGAGGGAGATGACGACTGGCCTAGATTCCGCAAGGTGAGTATTCTGATTGCTGGCAGAAAAAAAAGCTTGAAACAGTGTTGTGCAGTAAATTGTGGTGAAAATGAGTTCACCAATTTTTGTCAATCGTATAACGATAACTTTTATTTTTTTAGGTTGGTAGTTTTGATCCATACAGTGATGATCCTCGTTTAGGAATCCAGAAAATCATCCTCTGTTCAGTGACTGGAAAGTTGGTTGTTGCTGGAACAGCTGGACAGGTTATATGTTTGAACTTGGGTGAAGAAGAAATTGAACAGAGTATTGAGGTAAGTTGAATGTCTTATGGTGATTCAGAACAATACTTGTTCGCTGGAATTGTACTTGCTCATTGATTGCATGCATTTGTGTCATTGATCTAGAGACGTGTAATGTTGAATCTAATTTTGTTCTTGCCTGTAGACACATGCTGTGAATATAGTTAGTGATCGTGATGAGTTTGTATGGAAAGGACATGACCAACTTAATGTGAAGACTGATGATGTGAAGATGGCACCAGGCTTCCAAGCTAATTTTGTAGTTCAGTGTACCCCTCCAGCTGCGATTACAGCTTTGGCCACTTCTGTTGACAAAGGTCTTTTAGCTGTAGGTACCAGTCATGGTTACGCACTGTTTGACGCAAATCAGAAGAAGATGGTGATCACCAAGTGTACCCTGAATCCCAGTGACTTGTCAGCAAGTGGAGAAACTCCCATGTCCCGTCGCAAGTCATTCAAGAAGTCTCTGCGTGAATCATTCCGCCGTCTTCGTAGGCGCCGTTCGCGTAAAGAGAAGGAAGACAAACCACGTGTTGAGGCTGTTCCAACAACAGATCTTGATGCCCCTACACCAGAGAAAGAGGACACCCCAGCAGCTGAAGCCACCGAAGAAAAAGCAGAGGAGCCCAAAGAGGAAGAAGAGAAAGAAGTGAAAGTTGAAGAAACAGAGAAAATGCCTGTTGAAAGAAAAGTTGAAGCTCGTAGTAAAGATGATGCTATGACCAGTATGGTGAGATCACTGTATTTTGCAAGCACATTCATCCGTGATGCTAACACAATGACCACTACATTCTGGGCTGGTACAAATGCTGGAACAATCTACGTTTACACAATATCTGTTCCAGATGATGAAAAACGTGATGAAGTAGATGTCAAAGCTGAACTTGGTGAGTTTAGATCTACTGAAAATATTCTCATCTAGTTTTTGTATGGTGTACCATTTTATGAAAGAATTTCACTGTTTAATTTCTGATGACAGGCAAGGAGATACGTTTGAAGCATCATGCACCAGTGGTAGCCATGTCTGTGATAGACCACGATGGATATCCATTGCCAGATCCTATTGATGTTACTAATGAAAGATGTAAAGCACCAAATATGTCTGGTGGACATTCTATTGTCATCTGTTCTGAAGAACAGTTCAAGGTATGACTTCAATTTCTATAGAGATCAAGATTCTTTTGACTGTAATTATATTTGAAGCTGAAACTAGTTTTATGAAAGTAAATTTGTATGTGACTTGTGTTTTGTCATTTTGTAGGTGTTCTCTCTCCCTAATCTGAAACCTAAACACAAGCATAAGTTGACTGCTCATGATGGATCCCGTGTCCGTAAAGTCTCATTCATCAATTTCAGGAGTAGAAGTGGTAAGTAGTTTGTTAATCACTTTAATTTCTTTACCTGGAGGTGTTTTCTTGTTCAGAAATCTTATGAATTGCATAAGATGCGTGAATTGACTACGAGCTCGAATGCAGTTTTCATCAAATTTGACTTGTCAAATGTCTATAGCATTTTAAACATGGAAATATGCCAAAATACTAGTTTGTTGAATCACGTGTGATTTTTCTCAACACTATGACCTTTCATATATAATGCCTGATCTTGCATTGAATGAGAAATGGCCCATTTCAAAATACAAATTTCTTTAGTTTGAAAATCATGTTATTAAATTGTGAAATGATAACATTTATAGCATCAATAAAATACTGGTTATTTTTCTACCTCTCGCTGTATTAGTTAAAATCACACTGAATGAAAATTTATCTGAGATGCTGAAGAAACCTAGCCACTTCTGTAAAATGTTACTAACAATTTTTGTTCTCTCCATCTCAGATGACAATTATTCAGAGAACTGCGTTACTTGTTTGTCCAATCTGGGAGATTTGCATATCTTTAGCATTCCACATCTGAAATCACAATTAAAAAAATCAGCAATTCGTAAAGAAGATATCACCGGAATCAGTTCATGCATTTTCACGTGTCGTGGGGAAGGATTCTACCTGCTATCGCCATCAGAATTTGAGAGGTAAGCCTCTTATAGACATTATTTTGAATAAGAAAATAGACTAGTCTTGATTCAGTATCTGCAAGGTATCTTTTACATATCCAGTTTATCAGAGCCACTATATTTAGTTTGACACTATATAGTTTAACAACTAATGTCTATTTCAGGTTCTCATTGTCTGCTCGGTACATCAAAGAACCGATGTGTATGCTAGAATTGAAAGAAGGAATGAGGCCAACACCACCTGAGCCTGAACCAGAGCCAGAGCAAACAGAGGAGAAAGAAAAAGATGAGGGAGAAGAAAAGACTGATGCTGAAACTGCAGAGGGGGAGAAAGATAAAGAGGAAGAAGAAACAAAAGATGGTGGTGAAGAGGAAGAAACACCTGCAGCGACTGAACAAAAAACTGATGATCCAGAAGCCACTGCCCAAGAACCAGATGGTAAAACTTTAGCTCAACTCTTGTGATATAAAACAGATCTGATCTGAATTATCAGTTGTGGCTAACCAAATTGTCATAGCCCGGTTAGATCTGTTGGTACTTGAAGAATGTGAATGTCTGAGAATGCTGATTGCCATGGTATCTTGTGTTTAGTATTGTGTGCACTGGACTTGTGAATAATAAATTGAATAGCACTGGGTGATTTTTTTTTAGGTGGTGTTATGGGTAATATTTGCATGGCATGTTACAACACTGACAATTCACAAATGCTGGCACTTCCAAGGCAAAAGCCCCCATGTTGTCATAGCAACAAGGTGGTATGGTTGTATAAGTCAACAATAGTTGATAATGTGGTTTGGTCTAGCACTGTCTATTCCCTTTCATACTGTCTGTTTAGAGCACTGTATTCTCTGTATCACAGTAAAAAAAACATCACTAAGAAACTATGAATTGCACATCTTGTTTCTTTCTAATCTTTATTTGCTCTTTGCCAATTATTTATTTTATTGTGTACTAATTTGAAATTTCCTTTCATTTTATATTTACTTTACTCACCTTTGCTGCTAGAGCGCATACTATTTGAATCCACTCCCTATTCCACCACGTCAATTGCACCGAGACTGAATACCTATCGGTATGTCACGGTAGAAACGACTACAAGTAGTGGACGCATTCAGAGAACACAGGTTGTTGACTCCCAGTTTGATACTTTATTTGAAAAGCAATCACAGCGAAATAGTGGTACCTACCAACACGGCATGACGTGGGATATTGTCCAGTCGGTTCTCCCAGATGAGAACGTTGGAAGTAAGAAACCCCTTGATGCATGATTTGCGTTGCCCAGTATTGTAATGTGCAATGCACTTGTGTGAATCCGGTTTAACATGGTGTAGCAGGTAACAGCTGGGTCACTCATCCTCGCTTCAAATGAGATTCTTCTATGTCATTAATAAGTCCATTGTTTTTGTCCATCAAGACTGCATGAATTCGTACGTCTCCTAGTAATTCATGCCCAAGTCTTCCATTGTCACATGTAGTGGTGTCTTTACTCTGTAGTTTGGTTTGACCATGGGGTCTATGCCTTGGAATGTGTACATGCACACACTTTGATACATGCTAAAACAGCAGCTTGCATTTGGGTGGCTTACTGATAGATAAGATTGTATGGCTCTTTTACAACTTCTGCTCGAGGTGCAGTATTTTGCTTTATTTTATTGGTGTTTTTTTAAGGGAAGACAAATCTGTGTTTGCATTATAGAATTAGTCGAGGAAGTTGATGTGATATTGGCTAAGGCTGGTATCTCTGATGCTAATGATACAGTAGAAGAAGAAACACAACAAGACATCACAGTAGATGAAGTAAAAGATTATCAGAAGTAAGTATGTTTGTGTGCTTGCAGCTTGAACAAGCATTGTCTTAATAGCCATCTACTAGGTTGCTGAAGAACACCAGCTTCATAAATTGTTCAAATATATACCAAACTATTTCCTGGACATGGCTAAACCAACATTCAATACTAAACTTCAAACTGGAGAAATAATTTAATAAAATCCCTGATCAAGCATAGGGTCTCGGGATACACAAGCGTTGACACTACTCAAACTTGATTTCTGTACATTGTTGATTTACCAATCTAAGTTTTATTGATCTAACTGTAATTTCAATTTATTTTTCAACAGTGAAGATGAAGGTGAAACCAAAGCAGGAGAAGGTAAGATGGAAGGCGAAGAAGAGTGATTATTTGATTTCATCCTGGTCAGTTTTCTCGTATTGCCAAATTACATCATTGTATTTCATCTGATTACATTGTTTTGTTGAATGTCATCATTGAACGCTGCATTTTGCATGCTGTGATAGAATTTGACCAGGTGACAGTTTTAACTCGCTGCCTATTGGTTAAAATGTTGTGACATGGCTTAAGCTGATGCTGTGAATAACTGAATATCAGCAGTAAGCAAAAGTTGCACATTTGTCAAGGTTTAGTTCTTAGATTGCTTGTAAAAAAAGCTTAAATGTCACTCAATTTAACAATCATATTTAACCCTTGAACACCAAGTCAATGTCCAGAATAGAAGTGTAATTTTTTTTATACATTTTAAAAACTTGTGATCTATGGACATGGAAATTGTCAATTCATCCAAAATTAACCAAAAAATGAAAGTGCGTAAAATTGTTGGCACTAAAATTGTGGCAAAGATTTGTGGTATTGAAAGGGTTAAAGAATCATCATTTGTACAAGTGTGTGTGTGTAAGATTTGTGGGCATGCTGCATGGTTGCCTTGGCAATGGATAATAACATTCAACTAAGTTGCAAACATTAATATCACTGTTACTTCATATGAAAATATACCTTGCATGATACCATGGCAATCGGTCAACATGTTCTGTTCTATGTATCGATTTCTGGTAAATTGGCGCCGTCAGTAATCTGGTCCGTCTACTGTAATATTTTCCTTAGCATGTTACCATGACAAAGTTTGTCTAGCTGACAGTTATCTCATCATTAGTGTCACTTTTTCAATCTCCCCCCAAAACGTGGCTTTTTTCATCTGCATGTTGGCTTTCCTTTCTTTGTCTGTCTGTCCTACTTACATAACCTTTCTAAGTGATTTACTGCTTGCAATACTTCACTAAACTGCAAGAAATCAAGAATTCGCTAACTGGATGAAATTTACCAGCCATTTTTAGTGGTGTGCACGATGACGAGTTCTTTTCTTTTTTCTCTCTCTGGTTGCGGTTTATGTTTTATTTCCACCAATCTGAACATCCATGTATGCTATGTATAGCAGGCGGCTTATCAAGTGAAGCTGAAAGCGCACAGAACCCAACAACTGAAGAGGTTAGGATTCCTTAGAATATTGCTCCTACGCTAGATCTGTAGTTGGATATCAACTCGGCTGCAAACACTTTTACATATATATGTTTTTTTTGTATAAAATAAAATGTAGCTCTAGATGATAGCATTCAATTTCTGACACTAAAAAAAATTTGCTCTCACACTGTCAACTGAGAAAAACGTGCAAAACCCAGTGAGTACTTGCATGTGCACGTAACAAGGCAGCAAGAACAGTGTAATCAAACTTGATGAATTTCCAGCCAAGTTCTTCCACTAATCACTCCATCCATCTCATCAAACCATATCATTTCACTCCGGCTTAAAACTATACCTTCTTTAGACCTTTCTAAATAATATCAAAGTTTATCGTGATAAAATCTTTTTAAAAGCTTGGGTTAAAAGCTAAATTATATTTCAGTTTACTTTTTTTTTTTCATTCTGAACCTGCTTTGTTTTAGATTCTAAACAAATGTTCCTGGTGCTCATGTCTGACCACATCTGACAGGCTCAAAGTATTGGGCTACTGTCTCCTCATTATCATTTTTTATATCTTTTCCCTTCTCATGCTTGCATATTTATGTTGGATGAAGTAAGTCACTGGTCTACTTGTAGCCTCTCATAAATGTTATCTTTCTGCTGTACTTGCTGTGACTGAGTGCCCCGCCCACTTTAGTTAGCCATGATCCTCCACTGCTTCTGTGGAATTAGTCATGTATTGTAGTGAGTCGCTTGTCTAAGTTTCTCTTTCTGCTCTTGTCATCCAATGCACCCATTCATAGTCTTTTTTTCAAAAATGCTTTGTTATATGGTATAAGTTGTCATCCCATGCGTTTATGTCGTACGTTTGCCGCATCTCATCAGTTCACCTGGCCAGACATCCTTGGTGTTTGGAAATTCAAAGTTGAAGTTCGGTTAGTCATCCCATTGAACACTATTCTAACAAATCCCATTGAGTGTTTATACAAGAATCTACACTGCTTTCTAGTAGACTAGAGAGATGTAATGTTTTATAATCTCTAGCAGTTCTGATTCCATTGTATGGAATTATTAGATAATTAGATGTTCCTATTTTTACCAGATGGTGGTTATTATGTCAATATTTGACGTGTAACTGCCGTTTTAACACTACATCTGGTCAGGTGAGCTGCAGGGCTATTTTCTCCCTCCGTCTCTTTCTTGCAAAGCATGACTTCCATTCAACGTATGTTAAATCAATGTGAAAGATGTAAAGATCTGCTTGTTGGCATGTCAAACTTGATTCATGTAGTTGTCATGGTAACATGTAAAGGAATAATGTTGACAATCAATTCTCTAGAATAATCTGACTTTTCAACTCTATTCAGCATAAGCAACATATTTCAGCTTGCTGAATTAGTAAAATACTGCTGTGATAGATACATGTGTTGACCTTGTTTGTATTGTTGATTTCAGAGTAGTGAACTCAGAGGTGAAGAGCTAGTTGAGCTTCAAATTAAAGAAGATGCAGACTGAAATCGAGGAAAACCTCCGTATTTAGAAAAATTGCTACCAGGATCACTTTTAGTCATTTTGAATCTAGTATTTGATAAACACTGCAAATAATTGTGTGATAGTATATATAGTAAACTCGTTATTGATTGCTATTTGATAATATTTAGAATTCATTCCCAGAGACATTTTTCAGAAATTTTTGGGGCTTAGCACAGATGTACCGTAGTATTGTTAAATTGTGAGAGGCTGACTTGGTAACTACACCGTAGTACAGTGCATTTGGGGAAAAGAGTGTTATATAATTATGCATTATGCAGCTCTCCCATTTGACACCCCTTACCCTTTTAATGTTTTTGAAGGCCAAGTTGGCTTTATTTTGAAAAGTGACATTTTCCCCTCCTTTATACCTTATTGACAAGCAATTCTCGCGGTTCCATGTATATTTGATCTAGGTGTGTGTATATCTTGCGTCAACTCATTCATGTACTCAATATTTCCTTTCTTTAAATAATACCAAGAAGTAATGTTAGAGGTTTTGTCAACTTATTGTAATTATAACTGGTCATTAAATAGTAGTTAATTTCTTTTTTTTTTGGCGCGGCGAGTTGTTTGTTGTTGCTTTGACAATGATCTTTGGCACCTTTTTTGAGTATATATGTTCTGTTGTACTTAAATCTTTGAAAGCCATTGTTTTTGTGGAGGCTAGATATATATTTTGAGGCAGGGTATTGTTATTTGAATGTATTCTGTCACAATTTTACCATCTTGTAGTTAGACCTGTCTCCAAGTAACTTGGCATGTCAGTTGGTTTTGGGTAATTCAATAAATGTAGCTTTTGAAATGTCCCCAGCTCAGAAGTTTTATGATGTTGATATATTTGGTAGTCTTGGCGTATTTGACTGCTTGATTAGTTTAAACACATCGTTATTTTGTAGCAATATTACTGCATTGTACTCTACTATATACTCTGGTTTAGGTAGTTGCACTCGCTTTTGACGATCCATTTTTCACTTGTTTTTCCTGCTTAATGTCCCCTAATCTAGTTAGGTTCTCAGCACCATCTTTATCACTGCCTTCCCCCCATTAGTTTTAATAAATGCTGTACGAAAAAAAATACTTGCTATTGTGGGTGTAATGTGCTGGATCTGCATACAATAAATTTTTATTCCCTTGGAGTTCTGTTGTGTTATTTGTGTATGAGAATGTAGTTTTCTTGTATTTATTTATTCATAGAAGCTGGTTAACCCTTTGACCACTAATTTAAATTTTGTCACGACTAGGGCACCATTCACAAAATAACCCCCCCCCCCCCCAGCCCTTGGTGGCGGAGCTATGTAACAAGACGTTGCTAAGGCGTTTCTACGGGCTCTGCACGTGCTGCTAGAGAAGAGCTGGTGAAAACAGGAACGCTACTTTGAAGTAATCCTGAACTCAGAGGGGTAATCTTGTTACATTGTTCAGGGAGTCAAAATTTCAAAGTACCGTTTTCGGCCTTTGTTTTCAGTGATGGTTGCCATGTTGTGATGTCTGCCCAGAGAATAGGAAATTTTGTTCATAGTCTAAAATTACCCAAAAAGAAATGTTGCACCAAGATCTGTGCAGGAGAAAGTTGAAGGGTTAAATGGCACAAGTGCCAAGTTCAAAAATGAGACTTGTGTCGCAGTTATTTTTGTCTGCCTGGGCTGATTTAGTTCAAATTTGGCGCATGTCCTTTAGTTTTGTACTTCAGACTGGATCTTTTTACTCCAGAGATCATCAGTTTGACATCGCTTAAACTTGCATTAAATATGCACCTACTTTTTTTGTGTGGAGACTCAAATCACTGGTGGCCTTTAGTTTTTACCATGCCCGTACCATCAAAGATGGAAGGGAAAGGTATATTAAGGGAAAATTTTTGTCCGGTGTCGTCGTCAATAATTGTTATTGTGTGCATAATAACTTTACTAATTCTATTCCAAACTTTATCAAACTTGGTCACCTTATTCATCAGTATAAAGTCTTCCCAGAGTTTGAACAACAGATGTCCTGTATGAAAATATGCAAAAATTGAGAAAATCTGATAAAATATTTTAACTGTTTCTACTTGACTGATCACTGGTGACACATCAAAGGTCACTGATCTCAGTGGAAATGTGCATTGTTGTATGTGTTCAATGAAGCAAATGATTCATCTTGTAATAATATCCTTGGTAATGTATCTCAGAATCCCATACTGGGTTTCAAAACCAACTCATGGAGAGATTGCACAGTCTGATACACATTTGCAAACCTACCAATAAAATCTTTACAGAAAACATGTCAGAAAATCAATATAAGCACTCCTATGAACTGGGTGCCTAACTTTGATCAAGATCTGAAGCTAATAGAAAATCTGTTTAGTTCAAAGTTATCAAATCAAAAACAATTAAAAGCAAAACATTTCATCCACATTTTAAAAAGAAAATTATTCTAAAATATATGTATTCTGTATTTGACAAACAGTTCATTCGACAAATGAAAACTCACAGGAATGTTTCAGCTATTAGAACAGAATGATAGAGTATGTTTCAGTTTGTTCTGACATGATCCACAAATGAGAATTGTAATTTAATCTGTGTGCAGCCACATTATTAGACTTGCCAACCACATTTAAACTTCACATGTTTGTCTTGCCTTGAAAAGTTTGTTCTACAAGCCAATTGAAAATGGTGGCCATGTGCTAAAAAAATTAGAATCTAGCGAGGGCGCCATAGACTAGTTATTCCAGGTTGTAAAGACTCCCTACAACATCCTCTAATATAACCCATGGGATGGGTGCCAGGAATTTGAATAAAAGTGAATACATTTGTATTGCATCTGTCGGCTCGCATACTCTTTTTTTTTTAAATTGAAATTAGTCTCAAATTCAAGGCAATTTTGGTACATCACTTTGTTTACGCCATCTTATTAATGTTAAAGCGAGAGAGTCGTCATCTGCGCACGCATGGGAATAGTCCCAAGTGACGATAACGCGCACTAAAAATGCAAAGGTTCATGGGTAGACGCTTGTGAGCTTCTGGCGCAGGTGACTCCCCCCCCCCCTTAAAACTGTATAGTATCAGAAATGTGTTGTACGAAAGAACTACTCGTATTCTAGATACGGCAAATACAAACCAGAAAAAAATCTTTGGGTAAAGTTGTTATTGATATTTCTACAGTATCTCTAATAAAGCAATACAAGACATCTTGCACTTGGCAACACCTTCAGATGTGATAACGAATATTATATCATCTGTCAAATTTTGTTTGTTCATCAATTTATTCCACGATAGATTAGTTGTGTTTTAGTACTTTTTTGCCATTAACATAATTATGTAAATGCATTTGCTCCGTCCCTACTTCAAAGGGTGACTGGTGGTTGCGCTGTGCATGTGCGACATTTGTGTTGATAAACATATTCTCCCACAATCCAATGCACTCTTCTAATTGAAGTATGAGGTTTGACCTGGGCGCGACTTGCACTAATTACTGCCGGTGACTCCTTCGATACCTTCCAATCGCCTAAAAAATACCTAATTAAAGCTTGGTAGCCTCTCAGTTTGTACTCGTTCATCTGCGCAACTACTACCTTTGTTTATACAAGACCCATATTTTGCTTGGTGTGATGACTTCTGCACTTTAAATAGAACCTGGATAATTGTTTCAATTCTGTTGTTATTTAACTGCTTTTATTACAAGCAAGGAATAAGACTCAACACGGTACAGTCCCAGTTTATAAATGCAAGACTATATTTACTTGTGTGAAGTTTGGTCAGAACTGCATTCTTAATGCAAAATGGCCGCCAATCGGCCATTTTGTGCCTGATCCGAAAAACAAATGTATCAAGATCAGATTGTATTCAATGTCATGGGTATGTAATAAGTTCAGAGATCTAACGTGTGGAATGGTGAAAATAGGTAATTTTTTTCTGTGCACTTTTGGCCTTAAAATGTCTGCCATTGAATCTGGTCATGCAGAAAAATGTATGCACACAAGTTTGAAAAAATGTCAATAACATAAGTCCTCGTCATGCCAAATTTAATCTAATGCTATTAAACATACTTTGGTAATAAACTCAGAACTTATTTGTACAAATACAAGTTTATTCTTTCAGCAAGGACAAAATGAATTACAGAAAACTTGGCAGATGTACAAGCATGGAATTTCAACATTGAACTACAACATTAACATGGTTTATGGTTTGATTCAGTCAAAACTATCCTACAATGCACTGAAATTTGAATTGTGATTAGGTAACAAAACTATAACAAGGGAAATTTGTACCCACTGTAAACAAAGACTAGCAGTATGAATCAGTGTAATGAATTCATATTTATTAGCTCCGATGTCGACAAAGTTGACAACTTTACAATTTCAACTTCTTCGAAACCACAATTCAGAATGTTGTCAAATTTTATATTCAAGTACCTTGGATGGTTCTTTTTCAGGTTTGTTCATTTCGTGTCAAAATCTCAAATTCTCTATTTTTGGTGAATGTTTTTGTCATTTTTGGTAAAAATTGATATTTTCGACTTTTTTTAAAAAACGCAAGTCCAATTGCTTTGATATTACATATATAGGTATTACAGGTATATCTCTCTGATTTGTTCATTTGATGATATCTTCAATTATCTAATTTTAAAGATTATTTTTGTTCTCTTTGGTTAAATTTTTAAAGTCTGATTGCTTTAATACCTATTGTTCATTTTCTAATGATATCTTCAGTTCTTTATTTGACAAGTGCCTTGCTTACAGCGGAGCTATCTCAGCTGACAGGCTGCTAGTTATGAACCAACATGACTAATTTACACTGTAAGGTTGACAGAAAATATTTGCAGTTTTTACCAGAAATAGTCAACAATTGTCTTAAAACAGAATGACAGTTCATTAATCTTGATACCTTCTCTATATGACTGTATGCAACATTCTAGAACCAGGCACAACTCTTTAGCTCATCTTTCTGAAACTCATTGAGACTGCTGGCTTTCCCATGGATACGAAATTGAGGTGACCAAACATGATTTGCTGTGACCACTAAATTACCTGATAAGCTGTTAATCAACAACCTTACTACTTTTAGATTGCTTGTACTTGACCATGTGATGAAATGATGAAACTTGGCACATGGATGCTCTGAACTAATGCGCAGATTTGATCAGTTTTAGGTAAAAATCTGTTCATATTAATTACCCAATTTGCATGATAATTAGCTGATTTTTAGCTATTCCATGACTGTTCCACTGATATTTGAAGAACCACTCATTGGATTTTGATAAAACTTGGCACATGGATGCTCTGAACTAATGTGCAGATTTGATTAGTTTTGGGTAAAAATCTGTTTATATTAATTACCTAATTTGCATAATGATTATCGGCTTTTCTACTGATATCTCAAGTACTAATCATAACCTTTCATTAAAACTTGGTACATGGATGTCATATGACACTGCACAGACCTGATAGTTTTTAGGGTAATATCAGTACATATTAATTACCTAATTTGCATAATTAATTAATTTTCAGCTTTTGATATTTCAAGCAGTAATTATCATATTTCAATGAAACCTGGTACATAGTTACTTGAGGACTATGCAGAGACCTAATTAGTTTTTGGGTAAATATTTGTGCATATTAATCACCTTATTAGCATAATTAGTTAATTTTCAGCTTTTCACCTGATATCTCAAGTACTAATCATCACATTTCAATGAGACTTGCAACATAGATCTTCTAGGACTACGCAGAGACCTGATTAATTTTGGGGTAAATAATTAGTTAATTTTTTGCTGTTCCATGGCTGTTGCACTGATGTCTAAAGAACCACTTTTACATTGTGCAGACCTTATTAGTTTTACACTTGAATCTGTTCATATTAGTTACCTTATTTGCATAAGTTTTTTCATCAATATCTCAAGTTCAAGTAATTTTGATACTCTCAGCACATGGGTGTTCTTTCTAAGCTTTCTTTGATTTACAACATTTGACTGACTGACCCAGCGTGTATATGTAAACATCTTTGGCAAAAGCTTTTGGGAATTACAGCTTTTTTAGATAGACGTGTACTGAGTAACTATGTTGATACATCATCATGAAATGTTCCAACACATAATAGAATATGCCCAAAATACTTAGCTCTACAAAATGTATAAATCCAAATAAATACAATATACAAACAAGATAGAAATAAAATCACATTTTTTTACACTTTTCATACAAGACACTCAGTTTGTATGATACATCTGCCTATTGTTACAAAAGGAACGAGGATTGATCTATCCATGCTGTAAATTAAAAATATAGCTTAATTTCATAATATCAAACTACCATTAACTATTAGACCTTGAGTAATATGTTTTGAGGTTGTCTTTATTAGTACTACCTGTGAATAATACATAGATTAAAGATATGTGTATGTCTATTTTAATAAACAAAAAATACTGGTTACATAATAAATGTTACTTCATTTCTAGCAGAATATCAACAGGTCTGTTGCCATAGCTATATATCAATGTCCAATGTTTCTTGTTTGATTTCTCTGATTGTCTTGGAAACTGCATCAGCAAGTGGATTTTTATCATAGTCTCCTGAAAACAGACAATTTATATGAATGTTAATAAGTAGTGTAATAATATTGTACATCTTCAATATGGTAGTTTTAATTACTAGTGTTCACAGAAATGTTATTTTCCTAAATAATATCTCAGTTAAAACACTATAAAATGTTTGAACTAGTGTACAAGAATTTGAACAAACACCTTAAATTGAAATTAACACCTGATTGAACACAGACCTTAAATTACCTGTTTGAATACACATCTGATATTGATAGTAGCTAACACATGTCTAAACACCTATCTGATATTGATAGTAGCTAACACATGTCTAAACACCTATCTGATATTGATAGTAGCTAATACATGTCTAAACACCTATCTGATATTGATAGTAGCTAACACATGTCTAAACACCTATCTGATATTGATAGTAGCTAACACATGTCTAAACACCTATCTGATATTGATAGTAGCTAACACATGTCTAAACACCTATCTGATATTGATAGTAGCTAACACATGTCTAAACACCTATCTGATATTGATAGTAGCTAACACATGTCTAAACACCTATCTGATATTGATAGTAGCTAACACATGTCTAAACACCTATCTGATATTGATAGTAGCTAACACATGTCTAAACACCTATCTGATATTGATAGTAGCTAACACATGTCTAAACACCTATCTGATATTGATAGTAGCTAACACATGTCTAAACACCTATCTGATATTGATAGTAGCTAACACATGTCTAAACACCTATCTGATATTGATAGTAGCTAACACATGTCTAAACACCTATCTGATATTGATAGTAGCTAACACTTACCTGATATAGGTACTAATTGACATCGTTTTTTACATTCCTTCGCAGTATTTAGAATATGCTGCAATGTTTTCAGAAATATACGGACCTGTTGTCGTCTATCATTTGCATTCAATCCCGCCTCAGGGTGCTCAGACATCTTATTCAGTGAATCAATAGGTGTTGCAAACTCCATAATGCAATAATGCAACTGAAATTATACAGACATATTACTAGCATTACATGCAATATACATGACTATGTAATACAAATCACTATATTTCCTGTATTTCTTTAGAACATCCTATCAATCCTTAAATTTACTTTACCAGACTCCTAGAGTCTATGAGAACTTACCACTCCTAGAGTCTATGAGAACTTACCACTCCTAGAGTCTATGAGAACTTACCACTCCTAGAGTCTGTGAGAACTTACCACTCCTAGAGTCTGTGAGAACTTACCACTCCTAGAGTCTGTGAGAACTTACCACTCCTAGAGTCTATGACAACTTACCACTCCTAGAGTCTGTGACAACTTACCACTCCTAGAGTCTGTGAGAACTTACCACTCCTAGAGTCTATGAGAACTTACCACTCCTAGAGTCTATGAGAACTTACCACTCCTAGAGTCTGTAACAACTTACCACTCCTAGAGTGTGTGACAACTTACCACTCCTAGAGTCTATGAGAACTTACCACTCCTAGAGTCTATGAGAACTTACCACTCCTAGAGTCTATGAGAACTTACCACTCCTAGAGTCTGTGACAACTTACCACTCCTAGAGTCTATGAGAACTTACCACTCCTAGAGTCTGTGACAACTTACCACTCCTAGAGTCTGTGAGAACTTACCACTCCTAGAGTCTATGAGAACTTACCACTCCTAGAGTCTGTGACAACTTACCACTCCTAGAGTCTGTAACAACTTACCACTCCTAGAGTCTATGAGAACTTACCACTCCTAGAGTCTATGAGAACTTACCACTCCTAGAGTCTGTAACAACTTACCACTCCTAGAGTCTATGAGAACTTACCACTCCTAGAGTCTATGAGAACTTACCACTCCTAGAGTCTGTAACAACTTACCACTCCTAGAGTCTATGAGAACTTACCACTCCTAGAGTCTGTGAGAACTTACCACTCCTAGAGTCTGTAACAACTTACCACTCCTAGAGTCTATGAGAACTTACCACTCCTAGAGTCTGTGAGAACTTACCACTCCTAGAGTCTATGAGAACTTACCACTCCTAGAGTCTGAGAACTTACCACTCCTAGAGTCTGTGACAACTTACCACTCTTAGCGTGAGAACCTACCACTCCTAGAGTCTGTGACAACTTACCACTCCTAGAGTCTGTGACAACTTACCACTCCTAGAGTCTGTGACAACTTACCACTCCTAGCGTGAGAACCTACCACTCCTAGAGTCTGTGACAACTTACCACTCCTAGAGTCTGTGACAACTTACCACTCCTAGAGTCTGTGACAACTTACCACTCCTAGAGTCTGTGACAACTTACCACTCCTAGAGTCTATGAGAACTTACCACTCCTAGAGTCTGTAACAACTTACCACTCCTAGCGTGAGAACCTACCACTCCTAGAGTCTGTGACAACTTACCACTCCTAGAGTCTGTGACAACTTACCACTCCTAGAGTCTGTGACAACTTACCACTCCTAGAGTCTGTGACAACTTACCACTCCTAGAGTCTGTGACAACTTACCACTCCTAGAGTCTGTGACAACTTACCACTCCTAGAGTCTGTGACAACTTACCACTCCTAGAGTCTATGAGAACTTACCACTCCTAGAGTCTGTGACAACTTACCACTCCTAGAGTCTGTGACAACTTACCACTCCTAGAGTCTGTGACAACTTACCACTCCTAGAGTCTGTAACAACTTACTACTCCTAGCGTATGTGACAACTTACCACTCCTAGAGTCTGTGAGAACTTTCCACTCCTAGAGTGTGTGACAACTTACTACTCCTAGAGTCTGTGAGAGCTTACCACTCCTAGCGTGAGAACTTACCACTCCTAGAGTCTATGAGAACTTACCACTCCTAGAGTCTGTAACAACTTACCACTCCTAGCGTGAGAACCTACCACTCCTAGAGTCTGTGACAACTTACCACTCCTAGAGTCTATGAGAACTTACCACTCCTAGAGTCTGAGAACTTACCACTCCTAGAGTCTGTGACAACTTACCACTCCTAGAGTCTATGAGAACTTACCACTCCTAGAGTCTGTGACAACTTACCACTCCTAGAGTCTGTGAGAACTTACCACTCCTAGAGTCTGTGACAACTTACCACTCCTAGAGTCTATGAGAACTTACCACTCCTAGAGTCTGAGAACTTACCACTCCTAGAGTCTGTGACAACTTACCACTCTTAGCGTGAGAACCTACCACTCCTAGCGTATGTGACAACTTACCACTCCTAGAGTCTGTGACAACTTACCACTCCTAGAGTCTATGAGAACTTACCACTCCTAGAGTGTGTGACAACTTACTACTCCTAGAGTCTGTGAGAACTTACCACTCCTAGAGTGTGTGACAACTTACCACTCCTAGAGTCTGTGAGAACTTACCACTCCTAGAGTCTGTGAGAACTTACCACTCCTAGAGTGTGTGACAACTTACTACTCCTAGAGTCTGTGATAACTTACCACTTCTAGAGTCTGTGAGAACATACCAGACTCCTAGAGTTCGTGACAACTTATCAGTCCCCTAGATTCTGCAAAAAACTTACCAGACTCCTAGTCTTTGACAACTTATTAGACCACTAGAGTCTGTGACAACTTACCAGGCCCCAAGAGTCTGTGACAACTTACCAGACTCCTAGTCTGTGACAACTTACCAGACTCCTAGTCTGTGACAACTTACCAGACTCCTAGTCTGTGACAACTTACCAGACTCCTAGTCTGTGACAACTTACCAGACTCCTAGTCTGTGACAACTTACCAGACTTCTAGAGCATGTGACAACTTACCAGACCCTTAGTCAGTTACAACTTACCAGGCCCCAAGAGACTGTGACAACTTACAAGACCCCTTAGAGGGGTGGCATACCCATAGTATAATCAATGAATGCTTACAATTCCTTTAGAGTCCTCAACTTGGTAAACAGAATTAACATAAGGTCTTCCCTTTACTCCAGCTCTATCAACATACAATGGCGGTAACTGGTTTTCAAACTTCATTCTTCCGTGATCTTCAATTGCTACATTTGCAGGTATGATGCAATTCTCTGGTATGATTATAAATAACTTGGGTAAAAGTTCCCCTGCCTTCATTGAATCATTATATTGGGATTTTGCAATGGTATTTTCTAATTCTGTTGAAAAGAAAATCACATCATTTATTCTTACTGATTCCGTTCTATTCAAATGAAATCAAATCAATGTTAGTTTCTGATTGGTGGCTGCCAGTTGGTCACATGACATTTCCGTGCAAATAATACATTATGGGGCAGGGATCCAGAAGGAGTACCTACACTTTATGCAAATTTTTAAAATTATGCTAATTTATTCATGACGTAGCAGTTTCTGTGCTCATGAATATTCATTAATATGTGGGTCAATACATTTTAAAATGGGCGATATATTATTTTGGGGGGAAGAGTTAGAAAGGGGGATTAGTAATCCTTAGGGGGTCAATACAAAAGAAGGGACCCATTTGGAGAGCAGCCATGCTCCTCGTGTCTGTTGTTGCATGTGACCTACAGCTGTCAACTGTGTTCGTTCTTCGACGACTTCGACTGGCTTCCATGTGGGGTAGTATTCTTGTGTTCTGTTTTTCTGACTTGAGTTTTTGAATCCGATGTTTATGTTTTTAACGTCTTTCATGTCTTTTGTAGGAGTGTCCAATCTGTGATTCGAACTTGCGATCTTTGAGTTCCCAGCGCACTGTCTTGTCCACTGTACCACGAGTGTCTTCACACAAGAGATAGGATTTAAGTCCTATTCATAGGAGCATTGTCTTCACTAGCATTCAAAAATCTAACTAAACATACTGGATTCGAACCAGCGATCACTCACATTGCTGACATAGTACAAATCAACTGAGCTATGTGGGTAGTCATGCAAATTGAATAATTTGTTGTCATATTTAGCTTTATTGCCAAATGGTGTTTGCAAGAAAAAGATGGGCAGGCATGGGAATTGAACCCGGGTCCTCCTGATCACTGTGTAGACAACTGAACCAAAAGACCACAATTGATTGACTGGATGTGTTTGCATTTGATAAAACTATACAGTGTGTATATATATAGAAATACAACATATTTCTATTATTGAGTTACAATTGTCCAAAAAATTGCCAATTTTGTGTTTTTACTTGTGTAAACTATATACTAAGTGCTCAATAATGATACTCTGTTGTGCACTGTCTGCGGGTAAGTTGCAATGATGTCAACTGATTAAACAATTCGCGTTTAAGTAATTTCCACTATTAACAAGCGGTTAAATTGTGACAATAAATGTGTGGACAAATATTTGAGATTAATTTTGGTGTAGACAACTCTCGTTTAATTAATTCCCACAATTACAAGTTGTTAAATTGAGAGAATAAATGTGCGGACAAATATTTTAGACTTATTTTGGTGTAGACAGTTCTCGTTTAATTATTTTACACCATTACAAGTTGTTAAATTGAGAGAATAAATGTGTGGACAAATATTTGAGATTAATTTTGGTGTAGACAACTCTCGTTTAATTAATTCCCACAATTACAAGTTGTTAAATTGAGAGAATAAATGTGCAGACAAATATTTTAGACTTATTTTGGTGTAGACAGCTCTCGTTTAATTATTTTACACCATTACAAGTTGTTAAATTGAGAGAATAAATGTGCGGACAAATATTTTAGACTTATTTTGGTGTAGACAGCTCTCGTTTAATTATTTTACACCATTACAAGTTGTTAAATTGGGAGAATAAATTTGCGGACAAATATTTTAGACTTATTTTGATGTAGACAGCTCTCGTTTAATTATTTTACACCATTACAAGTTGTTAAATTGAGAGAATAAATGTATGGACTAATATTTGAGACTTATTTTGGTGTAAACAACTCGCGTTTGATTAATTCCCACAATTACAAGTTGTTAAATTGAGAGACTAAATGTGTGGACAAATATTTTAGACTTATTTTGGTGTAGACAGTTCTCGTTTAATTATTTTACACCATTACAAGTTGTTAAATTGAGAGAATAAATGTATGGACTAATATTTGAGACTTATTTTGGTGTAAACAACTCGCGTTTAATTAATTCTCACAATTACAAGTTGTTAAATTGAGAGACTAAATGTGTGGACAAATATTTTAGACTTATTTTGGTTTAGAAAAGTCACATTTAATTTACTTCCACAAATTACAAATTGTTAAAGTGGGAGAATAAATGTGTGGACAAGTATTTGAAACTTATTTTGGTGTAGACAACTCTCATTTGATTAATTCCAACAATTACCGGTACAAGTACTTAAATTGGACAAATATTGACCATTATATTTGTGAGTAAATACCTGTTGTTTCATTAATTTCCACCTCTACAAGGTTGTTAAATTGAGAGAATAAATGTGTCGACAAATATTTGATACTTATTTAGGTGTAAGAACTCGTGTTTGACCAACTTCCACCATTGCAAGTTGTTAAAATAATGAAATAAATATACTGGTATCATTGGATTTTTGATTTAATTGTGAAACTTTCTAACAAAATGTTAACTGCTGGCTTCGAACCCTCAATCAACAATTCCGCAGACACAGTATAAATTCCACAACACCACGGAAGATATTCGTCTGTTGCCTGATGTTTTCGTAATATAGGGAACGCCATCAACACTTTAACAAAACTTACCTTGACTTGAGTCTTGTTTATCTCTTGTCACAATCTGGAAACTGTTGAACAAATTGCGCGTCGTCCAGTTTAAGACGTAAGTTATTTTATTATTTATTCTTTCAGTTTTGTATGGTGGAGTTTTGTGAGGTTTATTATTTTTTTTGCGACGTTCTTTGCTTACTTGTTACGGTTTGAGAGATTTCAGTTCATTTGATTTACGTTTTTACGGTAGCTCTGTGCGGGACTCGAACCCACTGTCTTTTCAAGCTAATTTTGTTTTATTTTGATGGCACGCTTGTGTACCACGCCACGACGTTGGTCGTTAAGTGGTATTCATTTTTCTAACTACTCCAGTGTTCCGATGAGTTGAACGGAAAAGCCAAAACGATTGCTGGTTTCTGATTGCTTTGGTTCTGGTGAGTGTGTATCTAGTGTGATTCGAACCCATGTCGTTTGTATTGGGCGTTTTTTTATTTCCCATGTTGGCTACACCGTAATATGCAACCACTTCCCCGTTTTATTGTGATTTTGAAAATGTGTTTAATGATGTCTTCCTCACCTGCCACGTCATGACCCAGTTTCAACAACACAGCCATTTTGGAACAGAGTGCGTGACCCTCGGCGTGACCCGACTGACTATATGAGCGTTCTGTTCAACTGTTAAGCTAGGATTTATTACCGTTATTATCATTATATTGTCACGTGATTTGTTTTACCTTATGTGTAATGTCTTAAGTATCTTTATTGTAATCTGTATATACCAATTCGTATATACCGAGGAAACGAACCCGATTGAAGGTCATGTATTTTGTGACGTCACCAATTCGTGTGTAGGTACGGCTTCTAGATCCGTGCCCATTATGGTTTAATTTTTGCATAACTATTCCCGAGCCAAGTATTGAATATTGCATTATGGGTACTCACCAGGCAGGATAATCTTCAGATATCCAAAGTAATAAGACCAGGCCAACCCATGTGCTACATTCAAGTGATCTTGTTCACTAAACTCACTAATTTCAACTTCAGAGTGTGCCTGAAATGAAAGCAGAAAACACAGAACTTGATAGTGTTATAGTTATTGTGACAAAATCATTAATTAGTACATAATATTAGTGATGTGTTATGATTTGTATTTTGAATTCAGTTGTCACCACTCTACCACAGACATCAGGCATCCCAGGGTCCATGATTTATACCACATAGCACGTAGTGTATATACCATACATCATTCACAATACTAATATGGTACATAGATCAATGTATCAATAATAGTATATATCCCATACATCATATGTCATCAAATATACCAATAGGGTACTGATTCCACATATCAATAGTGGTGTATATCTCATACATCACATTCATCAAATATACCAATAGGGTACTGATTCCACATATCAATAGTAGTGTATATCTCATACATCACATTCATCAAATATACCAATAGGGTACTGATTCCACGTACCAATAGTAGTGTATATCTCATACATCACATTCATCAAATATACCAATAGGGTACTGATTCCACATATCAATAGTAGTGTATATCTCATACATCACATTCATCAAATATACCAATAGGGTACTGATTCCACATATCAATAGTAGTGTATATCTCATACATCACATTCATCAAATATACCAATAGGGTACTGATTCCACATATAAACAGTAGTGTATATCCCATACATCACATTCATCAAATATACCAATAGGGTACTGATTCCACATATCAACAGTAGTGTATATCCCATACATCACACTCATCAAATATACCAATAGGGTACTGATTCCACATATCAATAGTAGTGTATATCCCATACATCACATTCATCAAACATACCAATAGGGTACTGATTCCACATATCAATAGTAGTGTATATCTCATACATCACATTCATCAAATATACCAATAGGGTACTGATTCCACATATCAATAGTAGTGTATATCTCATACATCACATTCATCAAATATACCAATAGGGTACTGATTCCACATATCAATAGTAGTGTATATCTCATACATCACACTCATCAAATATACCAATAGGGTACTGATTCCACATATCAACAGTAGTGTATATCCCATACATCACACTCATCAAATATACCAATAGGGTACTGATTCCACATATCAACAGTAGTGTATATCCCATACATCACACTCATCAAATATACCAATAGGGTACTGATTCCACATATCAATAGTAGTGTATATCTCATACATCACATTCATCAAATATACCAATAGGGTACTGATTCCACATATCAACAGTAGTGTATATCCCATACATCACACTCATCAAATATACCAATAGGGTACTGATTCCACATATCAATAGTAGTGTATATCTCATACATCACATTCATCAAATATACCAATAGGGTACTGATTCCACATATCAACAGTAGTGTATATCCCATACATCACACTCATCAAATATACCAATAGGGTACTGATTCCACATATCAACAGTAGTGTATATCCCATACATCACACTCATCAAATATACCAATAGGGTACTGATTCCACATATCAATAGTAGTGTATATCCCATACATCACATTCATCAAACATACCAATAGGGTACTGATTCCACATATCAATAGTAGTGTATATCTCATACATCACATTCATCAAATATACCAATAGGGTACTGATTCCACATATCAATAGTAGTGTATATCTCATACATCACATTCATCAAATATACCAATAGGGTACTGATTCCACATATCAACAGTAGTGTATATCCCATACATCACACTCATCAAATATACCAATAGGGTACTGATTCCACATATCAATAGTAGTGTATATCTCATACATCACATTCATCAAATATACCAATAGGGTACTGATTCCACATATCAATAGTAGTGTATATCCCATACATCACACTCATCAAATATACCAATAGGGTACTGATTCCACATATCAACAGTAGTGTATATCCCATACATCACATTCATCAAATATACCAATAGGGTACTGATTCCACATATCAACAGTAGTGTATATCCATACATCACACTCATCAAATATACCAATAGGGTACTGATTCCACGTATCAATAGTAGTGTATATCTCATACATCACATTCATCAAATATACCAATAGGGTACTGATTCCACATATCAATAGTAGTGTATATCTCATACATCACATTCATCAAATATACCAATAGGGTACTGATTCCACGTATCAATAGTAGTGTATATCTCATACATCACATTCATCAAATATACCAATAGGGTACTGATTCCACATATAAACAGTAGTGTATATCCATACATCACACTCATCAAATATACCAATAGGGTACTGATTCCACATATAAACAGTAGTGTATATCCATACATCACATTCATCAAATATACCAATAGGGTACTGATTCCACATATCAACAGTAGTGTATATCCATACATCACATTCATCAAATATACCAATAGGGTACTGATTCCACATATCAACAGTAGTGTATATCCCATACATCACATTCATCAAATATACCAATAGGGTACTGATTCCACATATAAACAGTAGTGTATATCCATACATCACACTCATCAAATATACCAATAGGGTACTGATTCCACATATAAACAGTAGTGTATATCCATACATCACACTCATCAAATATACCAATAGGGTACTGATTCCACATATCAACAGTAGTGTATATCCATACATCACATTCATCAAATATACCAATAGGGTACTGATTCCACATATCAATAGTAGTGTATATCCCATACATCACATTCATCAAATATACCAATAGGGTACTGATTCCACATATCAATAGTAGTGTATATCTCATACATCACATTCATCAAATATACCAATAGGGTACTGATTCCACATATCAATAGTAGTGTATATCTCATACATCACATTCATCAAATATACCAATAGGGTACTGATTCCACATATCAACAGTAGTGTATATCCCATACATCACATTCATCAAATATACCAATAGGGTACTGATTCCACATATCAATAGTAGTGTATATCTCATACATCACATTCATCAAATATACCAATAGGGTACTGATTCCACGTATCAATAGTAGTGTATATCCATACATCACACTCATCAAATATACCAATAGGGTACTGATTCCACATATCAATAGTAGTGTATATCCCATACATCACATTCATCAAATATACCAATAGGGTACTGATTCCACATATCAATAGTAGTGTATATCCCATACATCACATTCATCAAATATACCAATAGGGTACTGATTCCACATATCAATAGTAGTGTATATCTCATACATAACATTCATCAAATATACCAATAGGGTACTGATTCCACATATAAACAGTAGTGTATATCCCATACATAACATTCATCAAATATACCAATAGGGTACTGATTCCACATATCAATAGTAGTGTATATCCATACATCACATTCATCAAATATACCAATAGGGTACTGATTCCACATATAAACAGTAGTGTATATCCCATACATAACATTCATCAAATATACCAATAGGGTACTGATTCCACATATCAATAGTAGTGTATATCCATACATCACATTCATCAAATATACCAATAGGGTACTGATTCCACATATCAACAGTAGTGTATATCCCATACATCACATTCATCAAATATACCAATAGGGTACTGATTCCACATATCAATAGTAGTGTATATCCCATACATCACATTCATCAAATATACCAATAGGGTACTGATTCCACATATAAACAGTAGTGTATATCCCATACATCACATTCATCAAATATACCAATAGGGTACTGATTCCACATATCAATAGTAGTGTATATCCCATACATCACATTCATCAAACATACCAATAGGGTACTGATTCCACATATCAATAGTAGTGTATATCCCATACATCACATTCATCAAATATACCAATAGGGTACTGATTCCACATATCAATAGTAGTGTATATCCCATACATCACATTCATCAAATATACCAATAGGGTACTGATTCCACATATCAATAGTAGTGTATATCTCATACATAACATTCATCAAATATACCAATAGGGTACTGATTCCACATATAAACAGTAGTGTATATCCCATACATAACATTCATCAAATATACCAATAGGGTACTGATTCCACATATCAATAGTAGTGTATATCCATACATCATATTCATCAAATATACCAATAGGGTACTGATTCCACATATAAACAGTAGTGTATATCCCATACATAACATTCATCAAATATACCAATAGGGTACTGATTCCACGTATCAATAGTAGTGTATATCCATACATCACATTCATCAAATATACCAATAGGGTACTGATTCCACATATAAACAGTAGTGTATATCCCATACATAACATTCATCAAATATACCAATAGGGTACTGATTCCACGTATCAACAGTAGTGTATATCTCATACATCACATTCATCAAATATACCAATAGGGTACTGATTCCACATATCAACAGTAGTGTATATCCCATACATCACACTCATCAAATATACCAATAGGGTACTGATTCCACATATCAATAGTAGTGTATATCTCATACATCACATTCATCAAATATACCAATAGGGTACTGATTCCACATATCAATAGTAGTGTATATCTCATACATCACATTCATCAAATATACCAATAGGGTACTGATTCTACATATCAATAGTAGTGTATATCTCATACATCACACTCATCAAATATACCAATAGGGTACTGATTCCACATATCAATAGTAGTGTATATCCATACATCACATTCATCAAATATACCAATAGGGTACTGATTCCACATATAAACAGTAGTGTATATCCCATACATAACATTCATCAAATATACCAATAGGGTACTGATTCCACATATCAATAGTAGTGTATATCCCATACATCACATTCATCAAATATACCAATAGGGTACTGATTCCACATATCGACAGTAGTGTATATCTCATACATCACACTCATCAAATATACCAATAGGGTACTGATTCCACGTATCAATAGTAGTGTATATTCCATACATCACATTCATCAAATATACCAATAGGGTACTGATTCCACATATCAATAGTAGTGTATATCTCATACATCACATTCATCAAATATACCAATAGGGTACTGATTCCACGTATCAATAGTAGTGTATATCCCATACATCACATTCATCAAATATACCAATAGGTTACTGATTCCACATATCAATAGTAGTGTATATCTCATACATCACATTCATCAAATATACCAATAGGGTACTGATTCCACATATCAATAGTAGTGTATATCTCATACATCACATTCATCAAATATACCAATAGGGTACTGATTCCACATATCAACAGTAGTGTATATCCCATACATCACATTCATCAAATATACCAATAGGGTACTGATTCCACATATCAATAGTAGTGTATATCTCATACATCACATTCGTCAAATATACCAATAGGGTACTGATTCCACGTATCAATAGTAGTGTATATCCATACATCACACTCATCAAATATACCAATAGGGTACTGATTCCACATATCAATAGTAGTGTATATCCCATACATCACATTCATCAAATATACCAATAGGGTACTGATTCCACATATCAATAGTAGTGTATATCCCATACATCACATTCATCAAATATACCAATAGGGTACTGATTCCACATATCAATAGTAGTGTATATCTCATACATAACATTCATCAAATATACCAATAGGGTACTGATTCCACATATAAACAGTAGTGTATATCCCATACATAACATTCATCAAATATACCAATAGGGTACTGATTCCACATATCAATAGTAGTGTATATCCATACATCACATTCATCAAATATACCAATAGGGTACTGATTCCACATATAAACAGTAGTGTATATCCCATACATAACATTCATCAAATATACCAATAGGGTACTGATTCCACATATCAATAGTAGTGTATATCCATACATCACATTCATCAAATATACCAATAGGGTACTGATTCCACATATCAACAGTAGTGTATATCCCATACATCACATTCATCAAATATACCAATAGGGTACTGATTCCACATATCAATAGTAGTGTATATCCCATACATCACATTCATCAAATATACCAATAGGGTACTGATTCCACATATCAACAGTAGTGTATATCCCATACATCACACTCATCAAATATACCAATAGGGTACTGATTCCACATATCAATAGTAGTGTATATCCCATACATCACATTCATCAAACATACCAATAGGGTACTGATTCCACATATCAATAGTAGTGTATATCCCATACATCACATTCATCAAATATACCAATAGGGTACTGATTCCACATATCAATAGTAGTGTATATCCCATACATCACATTCATCAAATATACCAATAGGGTACTGATTCCACATATCAATAGTAGTGTATATCTCATACATAACATTCATCAAATATACCAATAGGGTACTGATTCCACATATAAACAGTAGTGTATATCCCATACATAACATTCATCAAATATACCAATAGGGTACTGATTCCACATATCAATAGTAGTGTATATCCATACATCATATTCATCAAATATACCAATAGGGTACTGATTCCACATATAAACAGTAGTGTATATCCCATACATAACATTCATCAAATATACCAATAGGGTACTGATTCCACGTATCAATAGTAGTGTATATCCATACATCACATTCATCAAATATACCAATAGGGTACTGATTCCACATATAAACAGTAGTGTATATCCCATACATAACATTCATCAAATATACCAATAGGGTACTGATTCCACGTATCAACAGTAGTGTATATCTCATACATCACATTCATCAAATATACCAATAGGGTACTGATTCCACATATCAACAGTAGTGTATATCCCATACATCACACTCATCAAATATACCAATAGGGTACTGATTCCACATATCAATAGTAGTGTATATCTCATACATCACATTCATCAAATATACCAATAGGGTACTGATTCCACATATCAATAGTAGTGTATATCTCATACATCACATTCATCAAATATACCAATAGGGTACTGATTCTACATATCAATAGTAGTGTATATCTCATACATCACACTCATCAAATATACCAATAGGGTACTGATTCCACATATCAATAGTAGTGTATATCCATACATCACATTCATCAAATATACCAATAGGGTACTGATTCCACATATAAACAGTAGTGTATATCCCATACATAACATTCATCAAATATACCAATAGGGTACTGATTCCACATATCAATAGTAGTGTATATCCCATACATCACATTCATCAAATATACCAATAGGGTACTGATTCCACATATCGACAGTAGTGTATATCTCATACATCACACTCATCAAATATACCAATAGGGTACTGATTCCACGTATCAATAGTAGTGTATATTCCATACATCACATTCATCAAATATACCAATAGGGTACTGATTCCACATATCAATAGTAGTGTATATCTCATACATCACATTCATCAAATATACCAATAGGGTACTGATTCCACGTATCAATAGTAGTGTATATCCCATACATCACATTCATCAAATATACCAATAGGGTACTGATTCCACATATCAATAGTAGTGTATATCCATACATCACATTCATCAAATATACCAATAGGGTACTGATTCCACATATAAACAGTAGTGTATATCCCATACATAACATTCATCAAATATACCAATAGGGTACTGATTCCACATATCAATAGTAGTGTATATCTCATACATCACATTCATCAAATATACCAATAGGGTACTGATTCCACATATAAACAGTAGTGTATATCCCATACATCACATTCATCAAATATACCAATAGGGTACTGATTCCACATATCAATAGTAGTGTATATCCCATACATCACATTCATCAAATATACCAATAGGGTACTGATTCCACATATAAACAGTAGTGTATATCCCATACATCACATTCATCAAATATACCAATAGGGTACTGATTCCACATATAAACAGTAGTGTATATCCCATACAACACATTCATCAAATATACCAATAGGGTACTGATTCCACATATCAATAGTAGTGTATATCTCATACATCACATTCATCAAATATACCAATAGGGTACTGATTCCACATATCAACAGTAGTGTATATCCCATACATCACATTCATCAAATATACCAATAGGGTACTGATTCCACATATCAATAGTAGTGTATATCTCATACATCACATTCATCAAATATACCAATAGGGTACTGATTCCACATATAAACAGTAGTGTATATCCCATACATCACATTCATCAAATATACCAATAGGGTATTGATTCCACATATCAATAGTAGTGTATATCCCATACATCACATTCATCAAATATACCAATAGGGTACTGATTCCACATATAAACAGTAGTGTATATCCCATACATCACATTCATCAAATATACCAATAGGGTACTGATTCCACATATAAACAGTAGTGTATATCCCATACATCACATTCATCAAATATACCAATAGGGTACTGATTCCACATATCAACAGTAGTGTATATCCCATACATCACATTCATCAAATATACCAATAGGGTACTGATTCCACATATCAATAGTAGTGTATATCTCATACATCACATTCATCAAATATACCAATAGGGTACTGATTCCACATATAAACAGTAGTGTATATCTCATACATCACATTCATCAAATATACCAATAGGGTACTGATTCCACGTATCAACAGTAGTGTATATCTCATACATCACATTCATCAAATATACCAATAGGGTACTGATTCCACATATCAACAGTAGTGTATATCCCATACATCACATTCATCAAATATACCAATAGGGTACTGATTCCACATATCAATAGTAGTGTATATCCCATACATCACACTCATCAAATATACCAATAGGGTACTGATTCCACATATCAACAGTAGTGTATATCCCATACATCACATTCATCAAATATACCAATAGGGTACTGATTCCACATATCAACAGTAGTGTATATCTCATACATCACATTCATCAAATATACCAATAGGGTACTGATTCCACGTATCAACAGTAGTGTATATCTCATACATCACATTCATCAAATATACCAATAGGGTACTGATTCCACATATCAACAGTAGTGTATATCTCATACATCACATTCATCAAATATACCAATAGGGTACTGATTCCACATATCAATAGTAGTGTATATCTCATACATCACATTCATCAAATATACCAATAGGGTACTGATTCCACGTATCAATAGTAGTGTATATCTCATACATCACATTCATCAAATATACCAATAGGGTACTGATTCCACATATCAACAGTAGTGTATATCCCATACATCACATTCATCAAATATACCAATAGGGTACTGATTCCACATATCAATAGTAGTGTATATCCCATACATCACATTCATCAAATATACCAATAGGGTACTGATTCCACATATCAACAGTAGTGTATATCCCATACATCACATTCATCAAATATACCAATAGGGTACTGATTCCACATATCAACAGTAGTGTATATCTCATACATCACATTCATCAAATATACCAATAGGGTACTGATTCCACATATCAATAGTAGTGTATATCTCATACATCACATTCATCAAATATACCAATAGGGTACTGATTCCACATATCAATAGTAGTGTATATCCATACATCACATTCATCAAATATACCAATAGAATACTGATTCCACATATCAATAGTAGTGTATATCCCATACATCACATCACATTCATCAAATATACCAATAGGGTACTGATTCCACATATCAATAGTAGTGTATATCCATACATCACATTCATCAAATATACCAATAGGGTACTGATTCCACATATAAACAGTAGTGTATATCCCATACATCACATTCATCAAATATACCAATAGGGTACTGATTCCACATATCAATAGTAGTGTATATCCCATACATCACATTCATCAAATATACCAATAGGGTACTGATTCCACATATAAACAGTAGTGTATATCCCATACATCACATTCATCAAATATACCAATAGGGTACTGATTCCACATATCAATAGTAGTGTATATCCCATACATCACATTCATCAAATATACCAATAGGGTACTGATTCCACATATCAACAGTAGTGTATATCCCATACATCACATTCATCAAATATACCAATAGAATACTGATTCCACATATCAATAGTAGTGTATATCTCATACATCATATGTCATCAAATATACCAATAGGGTACTGATTCCACATATCAACAGTAGTGTATATCTCATACATCACATTCATCAAATATACCAATAGAATACTGATTCCACATATCAATAGTAGTGTATATCCATACATCACATTCATCAAATATACCAATAGGGTACTGATTCCACATATCAACAGTAGTGTATATCTCATACATCACATTCATCAAATATACCAATAGAATACTGATTCCACATATCAATAGTAGTGTATATCTCATACATCATATGTCATCAAATATACCAATAGGGTACTGATTCCACATATCAATAGTAGTGTATATTCCATATATCACATTCACCAAATATACATTTATTAAAACAAAATGGCCGCCATTCGGCCATCTTGAATCAGATCGTGAAACAAATTGATGTGCATATGTATAATATCATGTATGATGTATGTGTTTGATTGTGATTGGTCCAGGCATTTCTAAGATACAGGTCCGGACGCACGCACGCACGGACCGACGAAAGCACGGAGGTCTAAAAATAAGTCCCCGTTTTTAGACTGCATCCGAACAGGGACTAAAAAGTCGTAAAGAAATTACAAGGAAATTACATTTTCCAAACTGTAAAACGACTAGATGACACAATTCACTGCAAAATTAAATATAAAAATAGATACATTTCCCGGGGGGGGGGGTTCTCTGAATATTATCTGGTACGCAAGCTGCAGTAAAAACACCTGAAAAGGGGTGTTATTCAGTTATTTGACACGTATATGCATGTACCGTGTTTAAGGTCGATATATAAAATAAAGTGTGAAAAAAGGAATCCCATGAATTCATGTTACCTCAACCTAGCAACAGTATGATTTTAGTATGTATATAGGGTATCTATTTTACGTTTCTGCACTTGAAAAGGAGTATAATTTCACAAAAATAAGTACGTTTTTAGAAGCTTTTTTGAAAAGCTATACCTCAGCATGGGTACCTGGTCCCTCTGACTTGGAGTATCCCCCCCCCCGATACATTTGCACATGTTCACATTTAATTTTAGCAAAGGGAATTATGTAGTCATTTATGAACATATTTATCTCGTTTCACTCACCTTCAAGCCAACAAGTACATTAGAAAAGATATGTACTGCCATGAACGTCAATACTATATCCCCATACACGTGGAAATAGGATGAAAACAGCGATATCTCTGTCGATATCATTAATATAAAGAATAAACCCATTACTGAGAACAGCACCGCTACGGGCATGAAGTCTTGAACTCTGTACGTGGTTTTAAAGGCTTTCCAGACGCTACCGTCATACCGGTCATTTATGTGGCGTATTTCTTCCACAAACAGACATAGTCTCCTCAGGAATTCTGACCCAACATGGGTGAGGAAAACAACACTGATGACGAAAGCGATTTGATAAATAACGACAAATGTACCAATTGTTTGCTGGGCAGAGCTGGATTTGTCACTTCCATCGGTGAGCAACCCGGATTCTTCCAGTATACACTTTGGCGTTTCAAAAGCTATAGCAATTCCTATGCACACTAGTACAAGCACCACCGATGTTATGTTCACGTAAGCCCGACCACGCTTTCGCGGAATAGGCCCGAAGCCGTTATTTACTTCTTGGCGCATCGTCAAAAACCGTCAACTAACGTTCGGAGCGTGGACGACAGCACTTGTAGGGAAGTGTGTGAAAACAAAGATGACTGTATCGCCTATTTCAACCCTCGGACTGAAAAAACACGCGTAATTAATTCCGAAAATTACGCTGACCGTATCATCAATTCTTACTTCACTTCCGTATTATGCTAATTGTTTTCGTTTCGACGATCATGTCGTGGTGTTCGGGGGATACTCACCACAACATAGTCTGATGTGTCACCAATACCGAGACAGCATAAACCGGGAATCAAAATCTATGCATAATAAACATGAACTTCCAGGCCGAATATTAGAAATAAGACCTTCGTCTTGCAATGCCACGATGTGACCTTAGAATGTCACGTGTACTAATGGGGAAACCCCAGTTGAGTGCGCATTCTGTGACGTCATGGTTACCAGTAAACTACGGTTACCTTGCCTTTTGTTATTATCCCTGAAAGTTTGACATATTTAGTAACTTAATTTTGTAATTTCATTTTTTATAAAAAAAAAAAAAAAGACCAACGCATTTACTAACATGCGACCTGGCGGTCAAAAGTATTCCGTCATATAATAGGAACTTTGTGACAATGTTTGGCCAAATGGGACATAATTTGGCAACAAATCGACATGTGGGTTTTTATTTTGCAAAATATAACAAAAATTGACTTTTGGCGCTCAAAATGTTAATTATGAAGTACTAGTACTAATAATGAATTATCTTCGTGTTACAGCGGGCGCACGATATTTACAAACACCTTACCGGGGAACTATGCAACATTTCCAGACACAAAACACCGGGCGCGGTATGCCTTTGATATGTGGCCACGAGGGCCGGGGTGGAGGCAATGCATAGAACTTGACTAATTGGGACGTGCCTCTGAAATGGGTCTCGTTTTTTGGATTTTAGCTATAAGTATCGGTCTTATTTCTGGTCAAGATAGGTATAAATATCCTTAAGATTTTTCCGATTTCCGAGATCAAAGAGAATAAGAACTGCTGTTTCTCATTTAACAACCTAAATAACCTGAACATAGTGTTAATAATATGCTCCTATGTAAGTAACAGAGATGTTTCTATGGTCAAAATACATATAATAAATCAACATACAATGCAACTGTTGACTTACATGTTCTTCTGTTGGAGATGCTCTTCTAATAGAGCAAATACGGTAACTGTTTTCATTTGGACAGCGATGACAGAAATGATACTTTGGTATAAATATGGGTATAGATTTTGCCACTATCCAGGTATAAAAATGTTCACACTTTGAGCACTCGGCACCTCCCTACCCAGCTATGTATCAACTGCCCCCCCCCCGATGAATATTAACAAGAAATGATAAATTTAAATTCCGTTGGTAGTTTGTTGAGATGTCGTCAATGAGCTTATATTAATAATATTACCCTTGTGAGTGTATCTTTCTACACTTCTCATTATTGGCGGATTTAGATGGGGCCAAGGGGGAAGCGCAGGAAGCGCTGTTCCAGCACAGACGGCTTCGCGCCATCGGCGCTCGCGAACTTGGCCTTAGGCCAACTTATCGCCCCCCCCTATTTCAGAATCCTAGATCTGCCCCTGCTCATTATGATAGGATGTCTCATTGTCAGTTTACCAGAACACTCATCGTCCAGTCATTCTTTCCTGGAACCTTCTACTTTTAGTTTCCCTTCCACACCGTCACCATATAACAGTTTCAAATATCCTCCAGATCTGTCAGAACGTATCCAACCAGTTTAACGGACATGCTACACAATCCCTTGAACACTCGCTAATCCACCTCCTTGGTGATCGTTCGCAAACTATTTCCACATAAAAGGCGAATAATCGTCTTCCGAGTCTCTTCGTCTACTCGTACACACTTTGACATAATGGCAATAATTGTATAGTCAACGATGAGTTCTAAATCAGAAACTACATTCAAAAACTAATTTAGGATATTGCATTTTATTGGTTTTTTAATCAAATAATTGTATCAACGAGGTTTATTAATTTCGTGAAACGTTCAAAATAAAATTTATTAATGATCGAGCATATGCATGCATGATATAATAAAGTGTCCGTTAACAACAATGAATAAAACATTATTTTACTGAATGTCCATCTGAAACCCTGGTCTATAGTGTCGATTAACTGTCAAGTAGGCTGGTTTGTAACGTTATTGCGTCTACAACGGTCACTGGAGTGTTTAGGAAAGTTTCCGGGGATGTTGCAAAGTCCCTCGACAACTGCTTTCCATGTGCGGGTGTTAGGCGTATGTAAATATCTTGCACCCGCTGTGAAGATGCAATGTGTACCAATGTGTTGATATATATTGATTTATTACACAGACGGTAACATATATCCGCTCTACCCAGTGAAGCATTTCAAGGATAATATACAGTTTCTGCCTGAGCTGCTAAGCATACATAAATAAAGATTTTGAGATTTAGAGCACAATTTATCATAGTATTTTTACGCTAGACACTGTACAAGCAAATGTAGGCGCAAGATTTTCGCCTTGCAAAAATAAAAATTAGAACTTTGCTGACTGCTTTTGTTGACCTTTCAGGCATTTTTTTCACTTTCCAAATTACAGATCATAAGTCGCTTTGGAAAGTGGAAAACTTGTCTGAAAAGTTACAAAATCAGTCAGCACAATTGACAAAAAATGTTGCAAGACGAAAAAGTCACAAAAGCAGTCTTACAAGTTTGAGAATCGCCATGAAAGAGTGATGTTGTACGATAAGCCTGTCTGCAGCAAAGTTCAGAAATTCACTTTGAAAGGTAAGAGTGCTGCCTGAATGTTGTCTGCAACGTTAAAAAGTGAGAAACACTACTGTTTGCTAATAATGGATAATTCAGTTATCACGGAAAATATGTATGAACAGCTTGGAGAGTCGCTTTGCAACCTGTAACAATCAGGGAGCCACTTCAGAAGAGAGAGTTACCTTAAATATCACAAAAGCAGTCTGTAACATCTAAAAAAACATTTTGGAAGGCAGAACAGTTGCTTGGAAAATCAGGAGAAGCATTTGTAAAGTTTGAAAAACTGCGTTTGAAAGCGGAAAAATTGCCTGAAAAGTCATTGTTGTGGGAAAGGTTTCGAATGTTGTTTTGGAAATCGCAAAAGCAAAGCAAAGTTCGAAAAATATCTTTGTAAGGCAGAGGAGTTGCCTGAAATGACGAAAGCTGTATTAAAAGTTCAAGAGCTGCATTTGAATAAAGTTGCCTGAAAAGTATTTAAAACCGTCTGCAAAGTTTGGAGAGTTACCTCGGTAGATGGGAAAGTTGCTCGAAAGGCGAAACAGTTGCTTGGAAAGTCCTGGAAACAATTTCAAACTTCGGAAAGATTGCCTCTAAGGTCATTAGAATTGCTTTGAAAGGTGAGAAACGTGTCTAAAAAGTCATAAAAGCTCTGCAAAAAATTCAGGAAAGGCTTTTCAAAAATAATGCCCACAATTTTGCGGGCTTTACACATAACTTCGCCAACATTGCATGTATCGTCACGGACTTTCCCACTCTCCCTTGCAGAGTCTTCGAGCTTATGACCTGGCCTAGGGAGCCATAGAGAGCCGCAACTGGAGTGGACGTTTCCTGGCGACTACCTAGCTTAATGATAAAAGACCCATAGTCTCTGCACTCATTGTCACAGACTTTCCACGCAGCTTTAACAACACTTAACTTTGCAGACTTACCACATAGACTTACCATGTAAATTTACCAACTTTACCTCAAAGTGTGCAGACATTCAAAATAACTCTACCAACTATGCACACAGCATTACAGGTTCGCCACATTGCCTCATCAACAAATTTGCAGACTCACCACATGAACTTTCGATGTGCCTTTAACAATCTAAAGCTTGCATCGTCACAGACCATGTCACTTTTACAACATTGTCCCTCATACTTGCAGGCTTTCCACATACATTTACCAACTTTACACACAACTATACAGGCTTTCTACGTAACCTCATCAACGAAATTTGCAAACTTTCTGGAAAACAGAAATTTCACGTAACTTTAACAACTTTGCACGCATCATCACAGATTTTAAGTGAAGCTTTAACAACATGTCGTGCAAGATTGCAGGCTTTTCGTGTAACTTGACTAACCTTGCTCAGAACTTTAACTTTAACCAACTATGCACATAATTGTGTATGCTTCCCTGTAACTTTAACAATAACTTATACACAATTTTGTAGATTGTTTTTGTAATTTTACCGAATTTGCACACAACTTTTCTACGTAAAAAAATACACTTTCCACGTTATTTTAAAGACATCCTTAGTCAAATACCAAATTTCGTGCACCTGTGCACCATGCAATTTAACCAACTTTGAAAGCAATTTTCAAGTAACATTACTATGTACGAACATTTGCTTCACATCCGTTAGGATCAACAACTTGCATGGTTAAAAGACATTATAAACATGTATTACAGGCATTGCATTAATAGATTGTTTACTAATCTAAATGCTTTAACCGTGATCTTACCAGTGACTGCAGTGATTGGCTGATTGCATGTTTACTCTGCAATGGCTTAGCGCTTTATATTGGAATTCACAAGATTTTGTGAGAAGAGAAGGAGCGAAGTGAACAGCGAGGCGTGAGCTCAGCTGACGATTTGGATGAATAAAGCTAGACTATCTGTAATAAACTATTGTGTATTCATTTGGGTGGGAAACGGTATTTCTAAAATGTAAGTAATTTGCACGCTCGCCGGAGTCCAGCCCACCAACAACTTTGCATGTAACTTTACAGGCTTCACATATCACACGTTATTTTGCTGACTTTTCATGTTTTGTTTAAACTTTTTCATGTAGTTTTAACAACATTACCTCTAATGGTGTTGGCTTCCCACGTAACTTTACCAACTTTGTATGCAACTTTGCAGATTTTCTTCATAACGACACAGATGTCCAACATAACGTCAGCAAATTTGCACGAAACCTTGTAGGCCATGCACATATAGTTACCAACATTTGCAGACTTTTTCATAGCAACCTTAAATGTAACTTTACCTACATTTCCCTGCATCTACGTTGGCTTCCCACATAACTTTAAGAACTTCTCACTTAAAATACATGTCATAATCAATGGTTTGCAATTTGAGAAAGTCAGTCGCAAATTTTCTATGATTTTTTATTAGTTTTATTGAAATAAAAATAAATGATAGTTGAATAATGGTGCAGAGTCTGAAACCAGCATGCAAAGTGTGAAACGAGAGTGCAAAACATTGGAAAAGTGCTGCAAAGTGTGCAACTAGTGTGCAAAATTTTGGAAAAGTGCTACAAAGTGTTAAACGAGTGTGCAATGCAGTGCATTAGAGGTGCAAAGTGTGAAACTATAGTGTAAAGTAGTGGAATAGTGGTGCAAAGTATGAAACTATAGTGTAAAGTAGTGGAATAGTGGTGCAAAGTGTGAAACTATAGTGTAAAGTAGTGGAAAAGTGGTGCAAAATGTGAAACTATAGAGTAAAGTAGTGGAATAGTGGTGCAAAGTGTGAAACTACAGTGTAAAGTAGTGGAATAGTGGTGCAAAATGTGAAACTATAGTGTAAAGTAGTGGAATGGTGGTGCAAAGTGTGAAACTATAGTGTAAAGTAGTGGAACAGTGGTGCAAAGTGTGAAACTATAGTGTAAAGTAGTGGAACAGTGGTGCAAAGTGTGAAACTATAGTGTAAAGTAGTGGAATAGTGGTGCAAAATGTGAAACTATAGTGTAAAGTAGTGGAATAGTGGTGCAAAGTGTGAAACTATAGTGTAAAGTAGTGGAACAGTGGTGCAAAGTGTGAAACTATAGTGTAAAGTAGTGGAACAGTGGTGCAAAGTGTGAAACTATAGTGTAAAGTAGTGGAATAGTGGTGCAAAATGTGAAACTATAGTGTAAAGTAGTGGAATAGTGGTGCAAAGTGTGAAACTATAGTGTAAAGTAGTGGAAAAGTGGTGCAAAATGTGAAACTATAGTGTAAAGTAGTGGAATAGTGGTGCAAAGTGTGAAACTATAGTGTAAAGTAGTGGAATAGTGGTGCAAAATGTGAAACTATAGTGTAAAGTAGTGGAAAAGTGGTGCAAAATGTGAAACTATAGTGTAAAGTAGTGGAATAGTGGTAAAGAGTGAAACTATAGTGTAAAGTAGTGGAATAGTGGTGCAAAATGTAAAACTATAGTGTAAAGTAGTGGAATAGTGGTGCAAAATCTGAAACTATAGTGTAAAGTAGTGGAACAGTGGTGCAAAATGTGAAATTAAAGTGTAAAGTAGTGGAATAGTGGTGCAAAGTGTGAAACCATAGTGTAAAGTAGTGGAATAGTGGTGCAAAGTATGAAACTATAGTGTAAAGTAGTGAAATAGTGGTGCAAAGTGTGAAACTATAGTGTAAAGTAGTGGAATAGTGGTGCAAAGTGTGAAACTATAGTGTAAAGTAGTGGAATAGTGGTGCAAAGTGTGAAACTATAGTGTAAAGTAGTGGAATAGTGGAGGAAAGTATGAAACTAGAGTGTAAAGTAGTGGAATAGTGGAGCAAAGTGTGAAACTATAGTGTAAAGTAGTGGAACAGTGGTGCAAAGTGTGAAACTATAGTGTAAAGTAGTGGAATAGTGGTGCAAAATGTGAAACTATAGTGTAAAGTAGTGGAATAGTGGTGCAAAGTGTGAAACTATAGTGTAAAGTAGTGGAATAGTGGAGCAAAGTGTGAAACTATAGTGTAAAGTAGTGGAACAGTGGTGCAAAGTGTTAAACTATAGTGTAAAGTAGTGGAATAGTGGTGCAAAGTGTGAAACTATAGTGTAAAGTAGTGGAATAGTGGTGCAAAGTATGAAACTATAGGGTAAAGTAGTGGAATAGTGGTGCAAAGTGTGAAACTATAGTGCAAAGTAGTGGAACAGTGGTGCAAAGTGTGAAACTATAGTGTAAAGTAGTGGAATAGTGGTGCAAAGTGTGAAACTATAGTGTAAAGTAGTAGAATAGTGGTGCAAAATGTGAAACTATAGTGTAAAGTAGTGGAATAGTGGTGCAAAGTGTGAAACTATAGTGTAAAGTAGTGGAATAGTGGTGCAAAGTGTGAAACTATAGTGTAAAGTAGTGAAATAGTGGTGCAAAATGTGAAACTATAGTGTAAAGTAGTGGAAAAGTGGTGCAAAATGTGAAACTATAGTGTAAAGTAGTGGAATAGTGGTAAAGTGTGAAACTATAGTGTAAAGTAGTGGAATAGTGGTGCAAAATGTGAAACTATAGTGTAAAGTAGTGGAATAGTGGTGCAAAATGTGAAACTACAGTGTAAAGTAGTGGAACAGTGGTGCAAAATGTGAAACTATAGTGTAAAGTAGTGGAATAGTGGTGCAAAGTGTGAAACTATAGTGTAAAGTAGTGGAAAAGTGGTGCAAAATGTGAAACTATAGTGTAAAGTAGTGGAATAGTGGTGCAAAGTGTGAAACTATAGTGTAAAGTAGTGGAATAGTGGTGCAAAATGTGAAACTATAGTGTAAAGTAGTGGAAAAGTGGTGCAAAATGTGAAACTATAGAGTAAAGTAGTGGAATAGTGGTAAAGTGTGAAACTATAGTGTAAAGTAGTGGAATAGTGGTGCAAAATGTGAAACTATAGTGTAAAGTAGTGGAATAGTGATGCAAAATGTGAAACTATAGTGTAAAGTAGTGGAATAGTGGTGCAAAATGTGAAACTATAGTGTAAAGTAGTGGAAAAGTGGTGCAAAATGTGAAACTATAGTGTAAAGTAGTGGAATAGTGGTAAAGTGTGAAACTATAGTGTAAAGTAGTGGAATAGTGGTGCAAAATGTAAAACTATAGTGTAAAGTAGTGGAATAGTGGTGCAAAATGTGAAACTATAGTGTAAAGTAGTGGAACAGTGGTGCAAAGTGTGAAACTATAGTGTAAAGTAGTGGAACAGTGGTGCAAAGTGTGAAACTATAGTGTAAAGTAGTGGAATAGTGGTAAAGTGTGAAACTATAGTGTAAAGTAGTGGAATAGTGGTGCAAAATGTAAAACTATAGTGTAAAGTAGTGGAATAGTGGTGCAAAATGTGAAACTATAGTGTAAAGTAGTGGAATAGTGGTGCAAAGTATGAAACTATAGTGTAAAGTAGTGAAATAGTGGTGCAAAGTGTGAAACTATAGTGTAAAGTAGTGGAACAGTGGTGCAAAGTGTGAAACTATAGTGTAAAGTAGTGGAATAGTGGTGCAAAATGTGAAACTATAGTGTAAAGTAGTGGAATAGTGGTGCAAAGTATGAAACTATAGTGTAAAGTAGTGAAATAGTGGTGCAAAGTGTGAAACTATAGTGTAAAGTAGTGGAACAGTGGTGCAAAGTGTGAAACTATAGTGTAAAGTAGTGGAATAGTGGTGCAAAATGTGAAACTATAGTGTAAAGTAGTGGAATAGTGGTGCAAAGTGTGAAACTATAGTGTAAAGTAGTGGAATAGTGGAGCAAAGTGTGAAACTATAGTGTAAAGTAGTGGAACAGTGGTGCAAAGTGTTAAACTATAGTGTAAAGTAGTGGAATAGTGGTGCAAAGTGTGAAACTATAGTGTAAAGTAGTGGAATAGTGGTGCAAAATGTGAAACTATAGTGTAAAGTAGTGGAATAGTGGTGCAAAGTGTGAAACTATAGTGTAAAGTAGTGGAATAGTGGTGCAAAATGTGAAACTATAGTGTAAAGTAGTGGAATAGTGGTGCAAAGTGTGAAACTATAGTGTAAAGTAGTGGAATAGTGGTGCAAAATGTGAAACTATAGTGTAAAGTAGTGGAATAGTGGTGCAAAATGTGAAACTATAGTGTAAAGTAGTGGAATAGTGGTGCAAAATGTGAAACTATAGTGTAAAGTAGTGGAATAATGGTGCAAAGTGTGAAACTATAGTGTAAAGTAGTGGAATAGTGGTGCAAAAAGTGAAACTATAGTGTAAAGTAGTGGAATAGTGGTGCAAAGTGTGAAACTATGGTGTAAAGTAGTGGAATAGTGGCACAAAGTGTGAAACTATAGTGTAACGTAGTGGAATAGTGGTGCAAAATGTGAAACTATAGTGTAAAGTAGTGGAATAGTGGTAAAGTGTGAAACTATAGTGTAAAGTAGTGGAATAGTGGTGCAAAGTGTGAAACTATAGTGTAAAGTAGTGGAATAGTGGTGCAAAGTGTGAAACTATAGTGTAAAGTAGTGGAATAGTGGTGCAAAATGTGAAACTATAGTGTAAAGTAGTGGAATAGTGGTGCAAAGTGTGAAACTATAGTGTAAAGTAGTGGAAAAGCGGTGCAAAATGTGAAACTATAGTGTAAAGTAGTGGAATAGTGGTACAAAGTGTGAAACTATAGTGTAAAATAGTGGAATAGTGGTGCAAAATGTGAAACTATAGTGTAAAGTAGTGGAACAGTGGTGCAAAGTGTTAAAATATAGTGTAAAGTAGTGGAATAGTGGTGCAAAGTGTGAAACTATAGTGTAAAGTAGTGGAATAGTGGTGCAAAGTATGAAACTATAGGGTAAAGTAGTGGAATAGTGGTGCAAAGTGTGAAACTATAGTGTAAAGTAGTGGAACAGTGGTGCAAAGTGTGAAACTATAGTGTAAAGTAGTGGAATAGTGGTGCAAAGTGTGAAACTATAGTGTAAAGTAGTAGAATAGTGGTGCAAAATGTGAAACTATAGTGTAAAGTAGTGGAATAGTGGTGCAAAGTGTGAAACTATAGTGTAAAGTAGTGGAATAGTGGTGCAAAGTGTGAAACTATAGTGTAAAGTAGTGGAATAGTGGTGCAAAATGTGAAACTATAGTGTAAAGTAGTGGAAAAGTGGTGCAAAATGTGAAACTATAGTGTAAAGTAGTGGAATAGTGGTAAAGTGTGAAACGATAGTGTAAAGTAGTGGAATAGTGGTGCAAAATGTGAAACTATAGTGTAAAGTAGTGGAATAGTGGTGCAAAATGTGAAACTACAGTGTAAAGTAGTGGAACAGTGGTGCAAAATGTGAAACTATAGTGTAAAGTAGTGGAATAGTGGTGCAAAGTGTGAAACTATAGTGTAAAGTAGTGGAAAAGTGGTGCAAAATGTGAAACTATAGTGTAAAGTAGTGGAATAGTGGTGCAAAGTGTGAAACTATAGTGTAAAGTAGTGGAATAGTGGTGCAAAATGTGAAACTATAGTGTAAAGTAGTGGAATAGTGATGCAAAATGTGAAACTATAGTGTAAAGTAGTGGAATAGTGGTGCAAAATGTGAAACTATAGTGTAAAGTAGTGGAAAAGTGGTGCAAAATGTGAAACTATAGTGTAAAGTAGTGGAATAGTGGTAAAGTGTGAAACTATAGTGTAAAGTAGTGGAATAGTGGTGCAAAATGTAAAACTATAGTGTAAAGTAGTGGAATAGTGGTGCAAAATGTGAAACTATAGTGTAAAGTAGTGGAACAGTGGTGCAAAGTGTGAAACTATAGTGTAAAGTAGCGGAACAGTGGTGCAAAGTGTGAAACTATAGTGTAAAGTAGTGGAACAGTGGTGCAAAGTGTGAAACTATAGTGTAAAGTAGTGGAACAGTGGTGCAAAGTGTGAAACTATAGTGTAAAGTAGTGGAATAGTGGTGCAAAGTGTGAAACTATAGTGTAAAGTAGTGGAACAGTGGTGCAAAGTGTGAAACTATAGTGTAAAGTAGTGGAATAGTGGTGCAAAGTGTGAAACTATAGTGTAAAGTAGTGGAATAGTGGTGCAAAATGTGAAACTATAGTGTAAAGTAGTGGAATAGTGGTGCAAAGTGTGAAACTATAGTGTAAAGTAGTGGAAAAGTGGTGCAAAATGTGAAACTATAGTGTAAAGTAGTGGAATAGTGGTGCAAAGTGTGAAACTATAGTGTAAAGTAGTGGAATAGTGGTGCAAAATGTGAAACTATAGTGTAATGTAGTGGAAAAGTGGTGCAAAATGTGAAACTATAGTGTAAAGTAGTGGAATAGTGGTAAAGTGTGAAACTATAGTGTAAAGTAGTGGAATAGTGGTGCAAAATGTGAAACTATAGTGTAAAGTAGTGGAATAGTGGTGCAAAGTATGAAACTATAGTGTAAAGTAGTGAAATAGTGGTGCAAAATGTGAAACTATAGTGTAAAGTAGTGGAATAGTGGTGCAAAGTGTGAAACTATAGTGTAAAGTAGTGGAATAGTGGTGCAAAATGTGAAACTATAGTGTAAAGTAGTGGAATAGTGGTGCAAAGTATGAAACTATAGTGTAAAGTAGTGAAATAGTGGTGCAAAGTGTGAAACTATAGTGTAAAGTAGTGGAACAGTGGTGCAAAGTGTGAAACTATAGTGTAAAGTAGTGGAATAGTGGTGCAAAATGTGAAACTATAGTGTAAAGTAGTGGAATAGTGGTGCAAAGTATGAAACTATAGTGTAAAGTAGTGAAATAGTGGTGCAAAGTGTGAAACTATAGTGTAAAGTAGTGGAACAGTGGTGCAAAGTGTGAAACTATAGTGTAAAGTAGTGGAATAGTGGTGCAAAATGTGAAACTATAGTGTAAAGTAGTGGAATAGTGGTGCAAAGTGTGAAACTATAGTGTAAAGTAGTGGAATAGTGGAGCAAAGTGTGAAACTATAGTGTAAAGTAGTGGAACAGTGGTGCAAAGTGTTAAACTATAGTGTAAAGTAGTGGAATAGTGGTGCAAAGTGTGAAACTATAGTGTAAAGTAGTGGAACAGTGGTGCAAAGTATGAAACTATAGGGTAAAGTAGTGAAATAGTGGTGCAAAATGTGAAACTATAGTGTAAAGTAGTGGAACAGTGGTGCAAAGTGTGAAACTATAGTGTAAAGTAGTGGAATAGTGGTGCAAAGTGTGAAACTATAGTGTAAAGTAGTGGAATAGTGGTGCAAAGTGTGAAACTATAGTGTAAAGTAGTGGAAAAGTGGTGCAAAATGTGAAACTATAGTGTAAAGTAGTGGAATAGTGGTGCAAAGTGTGAAACTATAGTGTAAAGTAGTGGAATAGTGGTGCAAAATGTGAAACTATAGTGTAAAGTAGTGGAAAAGTGGTGCAAAATGTGAAACTATAGTGTAAAGTAGTGGAATAGTGGAGGAAAGTATGAAACTATAGTGCAAAGTAGTGGAATAGTGGAGCAAAGTGTGAAACTATAGTGTAAAGTAGTGGAATAGTGGTGCAAAGTGTGAAACTATAGTGTAAAGTAGTGGAAAAGTGGTGCAAAATGTGAAACTATAGTGTAAAGTAGTGGAATAGTGGTGCAAAGTGTGAAACTATAGTGTAAAGTAGTGGAATAGTGGTGCAAAATGTGAAACTATAGTGTAAAGTAGTGGAAAAGTGGTGCAAAATGTGAAAGTATAGTGTAAAGTAGTGGAATAGTGGAGGAAAGTATGAAACTATAGTGCAAAGTAGTGGAATAGTGGAGCAAAGTGTGAAACTATAGTGTAAAGTAGTGGAATAGTGGTGCAAAGTGTGAAACTATAGTGTAAAGTAGTGGAATAGTGGTGCAAAATGTGAAACTATAGTGTAAAGTAGTGGAATAGTGGTGCAAAGTGTGAAACTATAGTGTAAAGTAGTGGAATAGTGGAGCAAAGTGTGAAACTATAGTGTAAAGTAGTGGAACAGTGGTGCGAAGTGTGAAACTATAGTGTAAAGTAGTGGAATAGTGGTGCAAAATGTGAAACTATAGTGTAAAGTAGTGGAATAGTGGTGCAAAGTGTGAAACTATAGTGTAAAGTAGTGGAATAGTGGTGCAAAATGTGAAACTATAGTGTAAAGTAGTGGAATAGTGGTGCAAAGTGTGAAACTATAGTGTAAAGTAGTGGAATAGTGGTGCAAAATGTGAAACTATAGTGTAAAGTAGTGGAATAGTGGTGCAAAATGTGAAACTATAGTGTAAAGTAGTGGAAAAGTGGTGCAAAATGTGAAAGTATAGTGTAAAGTAGTGGAATAGTGGAGGAAAGTATGAAACTATAGTGCAAAGTAGTGGAATAGTGGAGCAAAGTGTGAAACTATAGTGTAAAGTAGTGGAATAGTGGTGCAAAGTGTGAAACTATAGTGTAAAGTAGTGGAATAGTGGTGCAAAATGTGAAACTATAGTGTAAAGTAGTGGAATAGTGGTGCAAAGTGTGAAACTATAGTGTAAAGTAGTGGAATAGTGGAGCAAAGTGTGAAACTATAGTGTAAAGTAGTGGAACAGTGGTGCGAAGTGTGAAACTATAGTGTAAAGTAGTGGAATAGTGGTGCAAAATGTGAAACTATAGTGTAAAGTAGTGGAATAGTGGTGCAAAGTGTGAAACTATAGTGTAAAGTAGTGGAATAGTGGTGCAAAATGTGAAACTATAGTGTAAAGTAGTGGAATAGTGGTGCAAAGTGTGAAACTATAGTGTAAAGTAGTGGAATAGTGGTGCAGTGTGAAACCATAGTGTAAAGTAGTGGAATAGTGGTGCAAAATGTGAAACTATAGTGTAAAGTAGTGGAATAGTGGTGCAAAGTATGAAACTATAGTGTAAAGTAGTGAAATAGTGGTGCAAAGTGTGAAACTATAGTGTACAGTAGTGGAATAGTGGTGCAAAGTGTGAAACTATAGTGTAAAGTAGTGGAATAGTGGTGCAAAGTGTGAAACTATTGTGTAAAGTAGTGGAATAGTGGAGGAAAGTATGAAAATAGAGTGTAAAGTAGTGGAATAGTGGAGCAAAGTGTGAAACTATAGTGTAAAGTAGTGGAACAGTGGTGCAAAGTGTGAAACTATAGTGTAAAAGTAGTGGAATAGTGGTGCAAAATGTGAAACTATAGTGTAAAGTAGTGGAATAGTGGTGCAAAGTGTGAAACTATAGTGTAAAGTAGTGGAATAGTGGAGCAAAGTGTGAAACTATAGTGTAAAGTAGTGGAATAGTGGTGCAAAGTGTGAAACTATAGTGTTAAGTAGTAGAATAGTGGTGCAAAATGTGAAACTATAGTGTAAAGTAGTGGAATAGTGGTGCAAAGTGTGAAACTATAGTGTAAAGTAGTGGAATAGTGGTGCAAAGTGTGAAACTATAGTGTAAAGTAGTGGAATAGTGGTGCAAAATGTGAAACTATAGTGTAAAGTAGTGGAAAAGTGGTGCAAAATGTGAAACTATAGTGTAAAGTAGTGGAATAGTGGTGCAAAATGTGAAACTATAGTGTAAAGTAGTGGAATAAAGGTGAAAAGTGTGAAACTATAGTGTAAAGTAGTGGAATAGTGGTGCAAAAAGTGAAACTATAGTGTAAAGTAGTGGAATAGTGGTGCAAAGTGTGAAACTATGGTGTAAAGTAGTGGAATAGTGGCACAAAGTGTGAAACTATAGTGTAACGTAGTGGAATAGTGGTGCAAAATGTGAAACTATAGTGTAAAGTAGTGGAATAGTGGTGCAAAGTGTGAAACTATAGTGTAAAGTAGTGGAATAGTGGTGCAAAATGTGAAACTATAGTGTAAAGTAGTGGAATAGTGGTGCAAAGTATGAAACTATAGTGTAAAGTAGTGAAATAGTGGTGCAAAGTGTGAAACTATAGTGTAAAGTAGTGGAATAGTGGTGCAAAATGTGAAACTATAGTGTAAAGTAGTGGAATAGTGGTGCAAAATGTGAAACTACAGTGTAAAGTAGTGGAACAGTGGTGCAAAATGTGAAACTATAGTGTAAAGTAGTGGAATAGTGGTGCAAAGTGTGAAACTATAGTGTAAAGTAGTGGAAAAGTGGTGCAAAATGTGAAACTATAGTGTAAAGTAGTGGAATAGTGGTGCAAAGTGTGAAACTATAGGGTAAAGTAGTGGAATAGTGGTGCAAAATGTGAAACTATAGTGTAAAGTAGTGGAAAAGTGGTGCAAAATGTGGAACTATAGTGTAAAGTGTGAAATAGTGGTAAAGTGTGAAACTATAGTGTAAAGTAGTGGAATAGTGGTGCAAAATGTGAAACTATAGTGTAAAGTAGTGGAATAGTGGTGCAAAGTGTGAAACTATAGTGTAAAGTAGTGGAATAGTGGAGCAAAGTGTGAAACTATAGTGTAAAGTAGTGGAACAGTGGTGCGAAGTGTGAAACTATAGTGTAAAGTAGTGGAATAGTGGTGCAAAATGTGAAACTATAGTGTAAAGTAGTGGAATAGTGGTGCAAAGTGTGAAACTATAGTGTAAAGTAGTGGAATAGTAGTGCAAAATGTGAAACTATAGTGTAAAGTAGTGGAATAGTGGTGCAAAGTGTGAAACTATAGTGTAAAGTAGTGGAATAGTGGTGCAAAATGTGAAACTATAGTGTAAAGTAGTGGAATAGTGGTGCAAAATGTGAAACTATAGTGTAAAGTAGTGGAATAGTGGTGCAAAGTGTGAAACTATAGTGTAAAGTAGTGGAATAGTGGTGCAAAATGTGAAACTATAGTGTAAAGTAGTGGAATAGTGGTGCAAAGTGTGAAACTATAGTGTAAAGTAGTGGAATAGTGGTGCAAAATGTGAAACTATAGTGTAAAGTAGTGGAAAAGTGGTGCAAAATGTGAAACTATAGTGTAAAGTAGTGGAATAGTGGTGCAAAGTGTGAAACTATAGTGTAAAGTAGTGGAATAGTGGTGCAAAATGTGAAACTATAGTGTAAAGTAGTGGAAAAGTGGTGCAAAATGTGAAACTATAGTGCAAAGTAGTGGAATAGTGGTAAAGAGTGAAACTATAGTGTAAAGTAGTGGAATAGTGGTGCAAAATGTAAAACTATAGTGTAAAGTAGTGGAATAGTGGTGCAAAATGTGAAACTATAGTGTAAAGTAGTGGAACAGTGGTGCAAAATGTGAAATTAAAGTGTAAAGTAGTGGAATAGTGGTGCAAAGTGTGAAACCATAGTGTAAAGTAGTGGAATAGTGGTGCAAAATGTGAAACTATAGTGTAAAGTAGTGGAATAGTGGTGCAAAGTATGAAACTATAGTGTAAAGTAGTGAAATAGTGGTGCAAAGTGTGAAACTATAGTGTACAGTAGTGGAATAGTGGTGCAAAGTGTGAAACTATAGTGTAAAGTAGTGGAATAGTGGTGCAAAGTGTGAAACTATTGTGTAAAGTAGTGGAATAGTGGAGGAAAGTATGAAAATAGAGTGTAAAGTAGTGGAATAGTGGAGCAAAGTGTGAAACTATAGTGTAAAGTAGTGGAACAGTGGTGCAAAGTGTGAAACTATAGTGTAAAAGTAGTGGAATAGTGGTGCAAAATGTGAAACTATAGTGTAAAGTAGTGGAATAGTGGTGCAAAGTGTGAAACTATAGTGTAAAGTAGTGGAATAGTGGAGCAAAGTGTGAAACTATAGTGTAAAGTAGTGGAATAGTGGTGCAAAGTGTGAAACTATAGTGTTAAGTAGTAGAATAGTGGTGCAAAATGTGAAACTATAGTGTAAAGTAGTGGAATAGTGGTGCAAAGTGTGAAACTATAGTGTAAAGTAGTGGAATAGTGGTGCAAAGTGTGAAACTATAGTGTAAAGTAGTGGAATAGTGGTGCAAAATGTGAAACTATAGTGTAAAGTAGTGGAAAAGTGGTGCAAAATGTGAAACTATAGTGTAAAGTAGTGGAATAGTGGTAAAGTGTGAAACTATAGTGTAAAGTAGTGGAATAGTGGTGCAAAATGTGAAACTATAGTGTAAAGTAGTGGAATAGTGGTGCAAAATGTGAAACTACAGTGTAAAGTAGTGGAACAGTGGTGCAAAATGTGAAACTATAGTGTAAAGTAGTGGAATAGTGGTGCAAAGTGTGAAACTATAGTGTAAGTAGTGGAAAAGTGGTGCAAAATGTGAAACTATAGTGTAAAGTAGTGGAATAGTGGTGCAAAGTGTGAAACTATAGTGTAAAGTAGTGGAATAGTGGTGCAAAATGTGAAACTATAGTGTAAAGTAGTGAAAAGTGGTGCAAAATGTGGAACTATAGTGTAAAGTGTGAAATAGTGGTAAAGTGTGAAACTATAGTGTAAAGTAGTGGAATAGTGGTGCAAAATGTGAAACTATAGTGTAAAGTAGTGGAATAGTGATGCAAAATGTGAAACTATAGTGTAAAGTAGTGGAATAGTGGTGCAAAATGTGAAACTATAGTGTAAAGTAGTGGAAAAGTGGTGCAAAATGTGAAACTATAGTGTAAAGTAGTGGAATAGTGGTAAAGTGTGAAACTATAGTGTAAAGTAGTGGAATAGTGGTGCAAAATGTAAAACTATAGTGTAAAGTAGTGGAATAGTGGTGCAAAATGTGAAACTATAGTGTAAAGTAGTGGAACAGTGGTGCAAAGTGTGAAACTATAGTGTAAAGTAGTGGAACAGTGGTGCAAAGTGTGAAACTATAGTGTAAAGTAGTGGAACAGTGGTGCAAAGTGTGAAACTATAGTGTAAAGTAGTGGAACAGTGGTGCAAAGTGTGAAACTATAGTGTAAAGTAGTGGAACAGTGGTGCAAAGTGTGAAACATATTGAAAGTAGTGGAATAGTGGTGCAAAGTGTGAAACTATAGTGTAAAGTAGTGGAACAGTGGTGCAAAGAGTGACACTATAGTGTAAAGTAGTGGAATAGTGGTGCAAAGTGTGAAACTATAGTGTAAAGTAGTGGAATAGTGGTGCAAAATGTGAAACTATAGGTGTAAAGTAGTGGAATAGTGGTGCAAAGTGTGAAACTATAGTGAAAAGTAGTGGAAAAGTGGTGCAAAATGTGAAACTATAGTGTAAAGTAGTGGAATAGTGGTGCAAAGTGTGAAACTATAGTGTAAAGTAGTGGAATAGTGGTGCAAAATGTGAAACTATAGTGTAATGTAGTGGAAAAGTGGTGCAAAATGTGAAACTATAGTGTAAAGTAGTGGAATAGTGGTAAAGTGTGAAACTATAGTGTAAAGTAGTGGAATAGTGGTGCAAAATGTGAAACTATAGTGTAAAGTAGTGGAATAGTGGTGCAAAATGTGAAACTATAGTGTAAAGTAGTGGAATAGTGGTGCAAAGTATGAAACTATAGTGTAAAGTAGTGAAATAGTGGTGCAAAGTGTGAAACTATAGTGTAAAGTAGTGGAACAGTGGTGCAAAATGTGAAACTATAGAGTAAAGTAGTGGAATAGTGGTGCAAAATGTGAAACTATAGTGTAAAGTAGTGGAATAGTGGTGCAAAGTGTGAAACTATAGTGTTAAGTAGTGGAAAAGTGGTGCAAAATGTGAAACTATAGTGTAAAGTAGTGGAATAGTGGTGCAAAGTGTGAAACTATAGTGTAAAGTAGTGGAATAGTGGTGCAAAATGTGAAACTATAGTGTAAAGTAGTGGAAAAGTGGTGCAAAATGTGAAACTATAGTGTAAAGTAGTGGAATAATGGTAAAGAGTGAAACTATAGTGTAAAGTAGTGGAATAGTGGTGCAAAATGTGAAACTATAGTGTAAAGTAGTGGAATAGTCGTGCAAAGTGTGAAACTATAGTGTAAAGTAGTGGAATAGTGGTGCAAAGTGTGAAACTATAGTGTAAAGTAGTGGAATAGTGGAGGAAAGTATGAAACTATAGTGTAAAGTAGTGGAATAGTGGAGCAAAGTGTGAAACTATAGTGTAAAGTAGTGGAACAGTGGTGCAAAGTGTGAAACTATAGTGTAAAGTAGTGGAATAGTGGTGCAAAATGTGAAACTATAGTGTAAAGTAGTGGAATAGTGGTGCAAAGTGTGAAACTATAGTGTAAAGTAGTGGAATAGTGGAGCAAAGTGTGAAACTATAGTGTAAAGTAGTGGAATAGTGGTAAAGTGTGAAACTATAGTGTAAAGTAGTGGAATAGTGGTGCAAAATGTGAAACTATGGTGTAAAGTAGTGGAATAGTGATGCAAAATGTGAAACTATAGTGTAAAGTAGTGGAATAGTGGTGCAAAATGTGAAACTATAGTGTAAAGTAGTGGAAAAGTGGTGCAAAATGTGAAACTATAGTGTAAAGTAGTGGAACAGTGGTAAAGTGTGAAACTATAGTGTAAAGTAGTGGAATAGTGGTGCAAAATGTAAAACTATAGTGTAAAGTAGTGGAATAGTGGTGCAAAATGTGAAACTATAGTGTAAAGTAGTGGAACAGTGGTGCAAAGTGTGAAACTATAGTGTAAAGTAGTGGAACAGTGGTGCAAAGTGTGAAACTATAGTGTAAAGTAGTGGAACAGTGGTGCAAAGTGTGAAACTATAGTGTAAAGTAGTGGAACAGTGGTGCAAAGTGTGAAACTATAGTGTAAAGTAGTGGAATAGTGGTGCAAAGTGTGAAACTATAGTGTAAAGTAGTGGAACAGTGGTGCAAAGTGTGAAACTATAGTGTAAAGTAGTGGAATAGTGGTGCAAAGTGTGAAACTATAGTGTAAAGTAGTGGAATAGTGGTGCAAAATGTGAAACTATAGTGTAAAGTAGTGGAATAGTGGTGCAAAGTGTGAAACTATAGTGTAAAGTAGTGGAAAAGTGGTGCAAAATGTGAAACTATAGTGTAAAGTAATGGAATAGTGGTGCAAAGTGTGAAACTATAGTGTAAAGTAGTGGAATAGTGGTGCAAAATGTGAAACTATAGTGTAATGTAGTGGAAAAGTGGTGCAAAATGTGAAACTATAGTGTAAAGTAGTGGAATAGTGGTAAAGTGTGAAACTATAGTGTAAAGTAGTGGAATAGTGGTGCAAAAAGTGAAACTATAGTGTAAAGTAGTGGAATAGTGGTGCAAAGTGTGAAACTATGGTGTAAAGTAGTGGAATAGTGGCACAAAGTGTGAAACAATAGTGTAACGTAGTGGAATAGTGGTGCAAAATGTGAAACTATAGTGTAAAGTAGTGGAATAGTGGTGCAAAGTGTGAAACTATAGTGTAAAGTAGTGGAACAGTGGTGCAAAGTGTGAAACTATAGTGTAAAGTAGTGGAACAGTGGTGCAAAGTGTGAAACTATAGTGTAAAGTAGTGGAATAGTGGTGCAAAGTGTGAAACTATAGTGTAAAGTAGTGGAACAGTGGTGCAAAGTGTGAAACTATAGTATAAAGTAGTGGAATAGTGGTGCAAAGTGTGAAACTATAGTGTAAAGTAGTGGAATAGTGGTGCAAAATGTGAAACTATAGTGTAAAGTAGTGGAATAGTGGTGCAAAGTGTGAAACTATAGTGTAAAGTAGTGGAAAAGTGGTGCAAAATGTGAAACTATAGTGTAAAGTAGTGGAATAGTGGTGCAAAGTGTGAAACTATAGTGTAAAGTAGTGGAATAGTGGTGCAAAATGTGAAACTATAGTGTAATGTAGTGGAAAAGTGGTGCAAAATGTGAAACTATAGTGTAAAGTAGTGGAATAGTGGTAAAGTGTGAAACTATAGTGTAAAGTAGTGGAATAGTGGTGCAAAAAGTGAAACTATAGTGTAAAGTAGTGGAATAGTGGTGCAAAGTGTGAAACTATGGTGTAAAGTAGTGGAATAGTGGCACAAAGTGTGAAACAATAGTGTAACGTAGTGGAATAGTGGTGCAAAATGTGAAACTATAGTGTAAAGTAGTGGAATAGTGGTGCAAAGTGTGAAACTATAGTGTAAAGTAGTGGAACAGTGGTGCAAAGTGTGAAACTATAGTGTAAAGTAGTGGAACAGTGGTGCAAAGTGTGAAACTATAGTGTAAAGTAGTGGAACAGTGGTGCAAAGTGTGAAACTATAGTGTAAAGTAGTGGAATAGTGGTGCAAAGTGTCAAACTATAGTGTAAAGTAGTGGAACAGTGGTGCAAAGTGTGAAACTATAGTGTAAAGTAGTGGAATAGTGGTGCAAAGTGTGAAACTATAGTGTAAAGTAGTGGAACAGTGGTGCAAAGTGTGAAACTATAGTGTAAAGTAGTGGAACAGTGGTGCAAAGTGTGAAACTATAGTGTAAAGTAGTGGAATAGTGGTGCAAAGTGTGAAACTATAGTGTAAAGTAGTGGAATAGTGGTGCAAAATGTGAAACTATAGTGTAATGTAGTGGAAAAGTGGTGCAAAATGTGAAACTATAGTGTAAAGTAGTGGAATAGTGGTAAAGTGTGAAACTATAGTGTAAAGTAGTGGAATAGTGGTGCAAAAAGTGAAACTATAGTGTAAAGTAGTGGAATAGTGGTGCAAAGTGTGAAACTATGGTGTAAAGTAGTGGAATAGTGGCACAAAGTGTGAAACTATAGTGTAATGTAGTGGAAAAGTGGTGCAAAATGTGAAACTATAGTGTAAAGTAGTGGAATAGTGGTAAAGTGTGAAACTATAGTGTAAAGTAGTGGAATAGTGGTGCAAAAAGTGAAACTATAGTGTAAAGTAGTGGAATAGTGGTGCAAAGTGTGAAACTATGGTGTAAAGTAGTGGAAAAGTGGTGCAAAATGTGAAACTATAGTGTAAAGTAGTGGAATAGTGGTAAAGAGTGAAACTATAGTGTAAAGTAGTGGAATAGTGGTGCAAAATGTAAAACTATAGTGTAAAGTAGTGGAATAGTGGTGCAAAATGTGAAACTATAGTGTAAAGTAGTGGAACAGTGGTGCAAAATGTGAAATTAAAGTGTAAAGTAGTGGAATAGTGGTGCAAAGTGTGAAACCATAGTGTAAAGTAGTGGAATAGTGGTGCAAATTGTGAAACTATAGTGTAAAGTAGTGGAATAGTGGTGCAAAGTATGAAACTATAGTGTAAAGTAGTGAAATAGTGGTGCAAAGTGTGAAACTATAGTGTACAGTAGTGGAATAGTGGTGCAAAGTGTGAAACTATAGTGTAAAGTAGTGGAATAGTGGTGCAAAGTGTGAAACTATAGTGTAAAGTAGTGGAATAGTGGAGGAAAGTATGAAAATAGAGTGTAAAGTAGTGGAATAGTGGAGCAAAGTGTGAAACTATAGTGTAAAGTAGTGGAACAGTGGTGCAAAGTGTGAAACTATAGTGTAAAGTAGTGGAATAGTGGTGCAAAATGTGAAACTATAGTGTAAAGTAGTGGAATAGTGGTGCAAAGTGTGAAACTATAGTGTAAAGTAGTGGAATAGTGGAGCAAAGTGTGAAACTATAGTGTAAAGTAGTGGAATAGTGGAGCAAAGTGTGAAACTATAGTGTAAAGTAGTGGAACAGTGGTGCAAAGTGTTAAACTATAGTGTAAAGTAGTGGAACAGTGGTGCAAAGTGTGAAACTATAGTGTAAAGTAGTGGAATAGTGGTGCAAAGTGTGAAACTATAGTGTTAAGTAGTAGAATAGTGGTGCAAATTGTGAAACTATAGTGTAAAGTAGTGGAATAGTGGTGCAAAGTGTGAAACTATAGTGTAAAGTAGTGGAATAGTGGTGCAAAGTGTGAAACTATAGTGTAAAGTAGTGGAATAGTGGTGCAAAATGTGAAACTATAGTGTAAAGTAGTGGAAAAGTGGTGCAAAATGTGAAACTATAGTGTAAAGTAGTGGAATAGTGGTAAAGTGTGAAACTATAGTGTAAAGTAGTGGAATAGTGGTGCAAAATGTGAAACTATAGTGTAAAGTAGTGGAATAGTGGTGCAAAATGTGAAACTACAGTGTAAAGTAGTGGAACAGTGGTGCAAAATGTGAAACTATAGTGTAAAGTAGTGGAATAGTGGTGCAAAGTGTGAAACTATAGTGTAAAGTAGTGGAAAAGTGGTGCAAAATGTGAAACTATAGTGTAAAGTAGTGGAATAGTGGTGCAAAGTGTGAAACTATAGTGTAAAGTAGTGGAATAGTGGTGCAAAATGTGAAACTATAGTGTAAAGTAGTGGAAAAGTGGTGCAAAATGTGAAACTATAGTGTAAAGTAGTGGAATAGTGGTAAAGTGTGAAACTATAGTGTAAAGTAGTGGAATAGTGGTGCAAAATGTGAAACTATAGTGTAAAGTAGTGGAATAGTGATGCAAAATGTGAAACTATAGTGTAAAGTAGTGGAATAGTGGTGCAAAATGTGAAACTATAGTGTAAAGTAGTGGAAAAGTGGTGCAAAATGTGAAACTATAGTGTAAAGTAGTGGAATAGTGGTAAAGTGTGAAACTATAGTGTAAAGTAGTGGAATAGTGGTGCAAAATGTAAAACTATAGTGTAAAGTAGTGGAATAGTGGTGCAAAATGTGAAACTATAGTGTAAAGTAGTGGAACAGTGGTGCAAAGTGTGAAACTATAGTGTAAAGTAGTGGAACAGTGGTGCAAAGTGTGAAACTATAGTGTAAAATAGTGGAACAGTGGTGCAAAGTGTGAAACTATAGTGTAAAGTAGTGGAACAGTGGTGCAAAGTGTGAAACTATAGTGTAAAGTAGTGGAACAGTGGTGCAAAGTGTGAAACTATAGTGTAAAGTAGTGGAATAGTGGTGCAAAGTGTGAAACTATAGTGTAAAGTAGTGGAACAGTGGTGCAAAGTGTGAAACTATAGTGTAAAGTAGTGGAATAGTGGTGCAAAGTGTGAAACTATAGTGTAAAGTAGTGGAATAGTGGTGCAAAATGTGAAACTATAGTGTAAAGTAGTGGAATAGTGGTGCAAAGTGTGAAACTATAGTGTAAAGTAGTGGAAAAGTGGTGCAAAATGTGAAACTATAGTGTAAAGTAGTGGAATAGTGGTGCAAAGTGTGAAACTATAGTGTAAAGTAGTGGAATAGTGGTGCAAAATGTGAAACTATAGTGTAATGTAGTGGAAAAGTGGTGCAAAATGTGAAACTATAGTGTAAAGTAGTGGAATAGTGGTAAAGTGTGAAACTATAGTGTAAAGTAGTGGAATAGTGGTGCAAAATGTGAAACTATAGTGTAAAGTAGTGGAATAGTGGTGCAAAATGTGAAACTATAGTGTAAAGTAGTGGAATAGTGGTGCAAAGTATGAAACTATAGTGTAAAGTAGTGAAATAGTGGTGCAAAGTGTGAAACTATAGTGTAAAGTAGTGGAACAGTGGTGCAAAGTGTGAAACTATAGTGTAAAGTAGTGGAATAGTGGTGCAAAATGTGAAACTATAGTGTAAAGTAGTGGAATAGTGGTGCAAAGTGTGAAACTATAGTGTTAAGTAGTGGAAAAGTGGTGCAAAATGTGAAACTATAGTGTAAAGTAGTGGAATAGTGGTGCAAAGTGTGAAACTATAGTGTAAAGTAGTGGAATAGTGGTGCAAAATGTGAAACTATAGTGTAAAGTAGTGGAAAAGTGGTGCAAAATGTGAAACTATAGTGTAAAGTAGTGGAATAATGGTAAAGAGTGAAACTATAGTGTAAAGTAGTGGAATAGTGGTGCAAAATGTGAAACTATAGTGTAAAGTAGTGGAATAGTCGTGCAAAGTGTGAAACTATAGTGTAAAGTAGTGGAATAGTGGTGCAAAGTGTGAAACTATAGTGTAAAGTAGTGGAATAGTGGAGGAAAGTATGAAACTATAGTGTAAAGTAGTGGAATAGTGGAGCAAAGTGTGAAACTATAGTGTAAAGTAGTGGAACAGTGGTGCAAAGTGTGAAACTATAGTGTAAAGTAGTGGAATAGTGGTGCAAAATGTGAAACTATAGTGTAAAGTAGTGGAATAGTGGTGCAAAGTGTGAAACTATAGTGTAAAGTAGTGGAATAGTGGAGCAAAGTGTGAAACTATAGTGTAAAGTAGTGGAATAGTGGTAAAGTGTGAAACTATAGTGTAAAGTAGTGGAATAGTGGTGCAAAATGTGAAACTATAGTGTAAAGTAGTGGAATAGTGATGCAAAATGTGAAACTATAGTGTAAAGTAGTGGAATAGTGGTGCAAAATGTGAAACTATAGTGTAAAGTAGTGGAAAAGTGGTGCAAAATGTGAAACTATAGTGTAAAGTAGTGGAATAGTGGTAAAGTGTGAAACTATAGTGTAAAGTAGTGGAATAGTGGTGCAAAATGTAAAACTATAGTGTAAAGTAGTGGAATAGTGGTGCAAAATGTGAAACTATAGTGTAAAGTAGTGGAACAGTGGTGCAAAGTGTGAAACTATAGTGTAAAGTAGTGGAACAGTGGTGCAAAGTGTGAAACTATAGTGTAAAGTAGTGGAACAGTGGTGCAAAGTGTGAAACTATAGTGTAAAGTAGTGGAACAGTGGTGCAAAGTGTGAAACTATAGTGTAAAGTAGTGGAATAGTGGTGCAAAGTGTGAAACTATAGTGTAAAGTAGTGGAACAGTGGTGCAAAGTGTGAAACTATAGTGTAAAGTAGTGGAATAGTGGTGCAAAGTGTGAAACTATAGTGTAAAGTAGTGGAATAGTGGTGCAAAGTGTGAAACTATAGTGTAAAGTAGTGGAATAGTGGTGCAAAATGTGAAACTATAGTGTAAAGTAGTGGAAAAGTGGTGCAAAATGTGAAACTATAGTGTAAAGTAGTGGAATAATGGTAAAGAGTGAAACTATAGTGTAAAGTAGTGGAATAGTGGTGCAAAATGTGAAACTATAGTGTAAAGTAGTGGAATAGTCGTGCAAAGTGTGAAACTATAGTGTAAAGTAGTGGAATAGTGGTGCAAAGTGTGAAACTATAGTGTAAAGTAGTGGAATAGTGGAGGAAAGTATGAAACTATAGTGTAAAGTAGTGGAATAGTGGAGCAAAGTGTGAAACTATAGTGTAAAGTAGTGGAACAGTGGTGCAAAGTGTGAAACTATAGTGTAAAGTAGTGGAATAGTGGTGCAAAATGTGAAACTATAGTGTAAAGTAGTGGAATAGTGGTGCAAAGTGTGAAACTATAGTGTAAAGTAGTGGAATAGTGGAGCAAAGTGTGAAACTATAGTGTAAAGTAGTGGAACAGTGGTGCAAAGTGTTAAACTATAGTGTAAAGTAGTGGAATAGTGGTGCAAAGTGTGAAACTATAGTGTAAAGTAGTGGAATAGTGGTGCAAAGTATGAAACTATAGGGTAAAGTAGTGGAATAGTGGTGCAAAGTGTGAAACTATAGTGTAAAGTAGTGGAATAGTGGTGCAAAGTGTGAAACTATAGTGTAAAGTAGTGGAATAGTGGTGCAAAGTGTGAAACTATAGTGTAAAATAGTGGAATAGTGGAGGAAAGTATGAAACTATAGTGTAAAGTAGTGGAATAGTGGAGCAAAGTGTGAAACTATAGTGTAAAGTAGTGGAATAGTGGTGCAAAGTGTGAAACTATAGTGTAAAGTAGTGGAATAGTGGTGCAAAATGTGAAACTATAGTGTAAAGTAGTGGAATAGTGGTGCAAAGTGTGAAACTATAGTGTAAAGTAGTGGAATAGTGGAGCAAAGTGTGAAACTATAGTGTAAAGTAGTGGAACAGTGGTGCGAAGTGTAAAACTATAGTGTAAAGTAGTGGAATAGTGGTGCAAAGTGTGAAACTATAGTGTAAAGTAGTGGAATAGTAGTGCAAAATGTGAAACTATAGTGTAAAGTAGTGGAATAATGGTGCAAAGTGTGAAACTATAGTGTAAAGTAGTGGAATAGTGGTGCAAAATGTGAAACTATAGTGTAAAGTAGTGGAATAGTGGTGCAAAGTGTGAAACTATAGTGTAAAGTAGTGGAAAAGTGGTGCAAAATGTGAAACTATAGTGTAAAGTAGTGGAATAGTGGTACAAAGTGTGAAACTATAGTGTAAAATAGTGGAATAGTGGTGCAAAATGTGAAACTATAGTGTAAAGTAGTGGAATAGTGGTGCAAAATGTGAAACTATAGTGTAAAGTAGTGGAATAGTGGTGCAAAGTGTGAAACTATAGTGTAAAGTAGTGGAATAGTGGTGCAAAATGTGAAACTATAGTGTAAAGTAGTGGAATAGTGGTGCAAAGTGTGAAACTATAGTGTAAAGTAGTGGAATAGTGGTGCAAAATGTGAAACTATAGTGTAAAGTAGTGGAATAGTGGTGCAAAATGTGAAACTATAGTGTATAGTAGTGGAATAGTGGTGCAAAATGTGAAACTATAGTGTAAAGTAGTGGAATAATGGTGCAAAGTGTGAAACTATAGTGTAAAGTAGTGGAATAGTGGTGCAAAAAGTGAAACTATAGTGTAAAGTAGTGGAATAGTGGTGCAAAGTGTGAAACTATGGTGTAAAGTAGTGGAATAGTGGCACAAAGTGTGAAACTATAGTGTAACGTAGTGGAATAGTGGTGCAAAATGTGAAACTATAGTGTAAAGTAGTGGAATAGTGGTGCAAAGTGTGAAACTATAGTGTAAAGTAGTGGAATAGTGGTGCAAAATGTGAAACTATAGTGTAAAGTAGTGGAATAGTGGTGCAAAATGTGAAACTATAGTGTAAAGTAGTGGAATAGTGGTGCAAAGTGTGAAACTATAGTGTAAAGTAGTGGAATAGTGGTGCAAAATGTGAAACTATAGTGTAAAGTAGTGGAATAGTGGTGCAAAGTGTGAAACTATAGTGTAAAGTAGTGGAATAGTGGTGCAAAATGTGAAACTATAGTGTAAAGTAGTGGAATAGTGGTGTAAATTGTGAAACTATAGTGTAAAGTTGTGGAATAGTGGTGTAAAATGTGAAACAATGCAGCAAAATTAATTAAAAGTTTCACTGTTTTTACGAAAACCAACAATATACTATTAAAAACAAAATAAGGAAATCTTACCTAACATTTCTGTGTTCATGTAAATGTAGTTCAAGTTTCAGTGCGCGGAGGACGATGTGCAGTAACTGTGCGCACAAGTTACAGAGGTCCCTGTTGGCTGGGACTGATGGTAGAGAATGGTACGTTCGCTGATATCGATGGTCCGCTTCGAAAGCCTGGACAATTTAGCTTCAGTTCAGAAGAAGAACTTGACACACTAGTAGAAAATAAAGATGTACTAGAAGTACGCAAGTCGGACCAGATTTTAGCACACCTTGGGTGCGAACTGATTGATTTCACATATCGCCACGTACATGACAATTGCTTGGTTATTTTCGTATTTGCTAACGCTGGAGTTTTCCTTCGAAACAAGTGCTTCGTGGAGATCAGATACTGTAATATTTAGTTTCAGTTCGCGCAATTCTAACGTATTTTCATTTGACAGTGAGATTTCGTAATCACAGGACGATGATCATAAAACCAACAAACTGTTTATGACCCGGGGGGGGGGGGGGGGGGGGGCGCTACTTACACATTAAGTGGGTAAGGGTGTGTAGGCCACCTCTCATAAACCTTACTCACTTCTAAACCATTCTTTTCTATTTATATACCCACTTCTAAACACAAGTGTTTTCAGCAAAAAAAAAAAACGCCCAGCTCACAACTTTCGCAGCCAGTGAGCGCATCCGGGCAATGCATTTTATTCAGCCTTTTCCGGTATTTGGCTTTGAATATAAGGTCCTGTGAAAAAGTAAATAACTGCTACACACTTCTAAACCAAACCATTGATAAATGGCTACCCACTTCTAAACAAAATAACGTGAAATGACATCCCAGTCGGGCGGCACATACCCGTATTGCACTTCTATGCAAGTAGCCCCCCCCCCGGGTTTATGACGAATTATGATTATTTAAAACTACATGTACAAACCTTTAGTTTGAATTATTGTACAAGAAAAAGGTAAACATGTAAACTGTGATAAAACATTTATTTATGACGAGTTTGTCTGTATTTTTCAATAAAATTGCTAAAACCTCTGAATGACGTTCAATGCAACTTTGCAGTTTTTCCACGTAAATTTACGTTTTTTTTTAATGACATTAAAGTCAATGTCACCTATTTCTAGTCTCAGGGGTACAGCAGACATTTATTGTCTGCCAGGCAGTTACCCATCATGCTTTCTTTAACCTGTAATGTGGCAAATTCATTCACCAAACTTTGAAATCACTCCTATATCTCGCCTCAGTGCTTTTAGGAGACGTATATTTTTCACTGTTCATTTTCAAAAGACAAGGCCTGAGGATGTTTTGTTTACATTCTGTACAATAAGAAGTTGTTATTGACACCAAGCTCGTTGATATATCTTAAGGCAAAATATAAGGTCACCAATGCTTGGAACATGTGCCATTCAAAAATAAAGTGTAGGACATCTGATATACAGTACGTTCCCCACTCTAGGGGCAGCTGTCAATGGGTTATGGAGGGGGGTCATAAAAATGTTTCTCTTCTTTCCACTATGGGACCTTCCTGGATGTTCAAGAAATTAACCACTTTCATAGGAATGTGAAGATGATGTACTACATAGGTCTATGCTGCATCTTAGAAGGGCACGACTTCAACTTTAGATTGGATTGCAGATTCTTTGAAATCCCAGATGTGGAATATGCCCAAGAGGATTTAAGATTTAAGATATTTGGCATGTCAATTATGAAATAGTGGGTAACACAGAGTTAGTTAGGGATAAGGAGAAAAGATGAACTAATCAAAGAATACATGGCTCTCTTAGATGCACATGCCATGGATTCCCATGGTCTTGTCAAGCTCTTTAAGAAAAAACAAGAGCTGCAAGAATGGATGAAAATAGGATTTGATCTAGTTTTAGAACAATAACTACCAGCTTCCCCTGTAGGACTGTTGTCATGATTTCATGAGAATACTGAATGTACACTCAAAGTATTGTATAGTGTGGATACTGTATTCCTAAGTCTTTCCATGCTCTGAATACTTCAACAAAATAGTCCTTGTTGATAAACACAGTGTATACTTTATTTTTCTTTCATATACAATCATGATTATTTATAGAACATAATTTAGATATTAGTTGAAGCATGATTTGATGACAATTCCTGTCTAAATGTTTACAAGAAAGTACATTTTAAACAGCCTTGCAAGTCTTCAAAAAGACTGTCACTCACAGGTTAATTAAAATACTAATCCAGACTATTGTGTGTGTAAGATGCAAGCACATAAATATTCCCATTTCCCATGATGCATTGGTGTAATCCTGGGGATTTTATAATAACACTTGAATGTGCAAAACCATACTGTGTTGCCCCAGTTGAACATTGGGTGTGTGCACCCACTAAAACCATACTGTGTTGCCCCAGTTGAAGATTGGGTGGGTGCACTCACTAAAACCATCATTACTCATACACATATCCCATAATGCAATGTGATCATGACATACATCTCCAAAAGAGGCAAATAAACAAATGTTTGCTTTCAGACTACGTAACAAATATAATCAATATATATAAAAAATTCATAAAAGATAAAAATTAATCTAAAATCAGGACAATACAAAATACTAAAGGGTATGTTCAACATGACAGTAACAGATCGATCAATTTCATTAAATAATATCAAACAAGTCATTGAAAATGACACAGTCTCAGTTAAATTTTTTAAAGTTCTTTTTGTGCTTGTCATATTAAAGTGGAGCGAGCATGTCCTTGAAACTTGAGTCCAAAATGGCTTATACAACAGATTGTTTATTTACATCAAATTCGAACATGTCTTGCGAGACGACCCCTCTGGTTAAAGACATAGCATAGAAAAACATAGATCTCAAGTGAAAGCATGTCCAAGTTATCACATTTTAAACAAACAAGATGGCCACCAGTCGGCCATATTTCATCAAATTGAATTGACATGTACATGTATCCATTTAGGACATGCTAAATATCAATGAAAATGATACATGGGTGACAGAGATATAGTAATATGGCCAAAAATAAAAACAGCCGTTATTTGGGCATCTTTGATCTGATTATGAAACAAAGTGACATGTATGATGTATGTGCCAAATACTAATGAAAATGGTATATAAATCTTGGAATTATAGTAGTAAGGCCAAAAATTCAGATGGTTGTCAATCAGCCATCCTTGATCCGATTTTGAAACAAATTGTCATGAACATGTATCCTAACATGTATAAAGTATGTGCCAACTTTGAATGAAAACTGAAAAAAGCATGTCCAAAATACCACATTTAAAAAAACAAACAAGATGCCTGCCAGTCAGCCATCTTTGATCCAATTGCGAAAGAAATTGACGGACAGACGCACTCAGAGACTATAAGAATTATAAGTCTAATAAAACAGATTAGATACATTATAAGTCTAATAAAACAGATTAGATAAATTATAAGTCTAATAAAACAGATTAGATAAATTTGTATAAAGAACATGATAAATAATTAAAACAAATTATAAAATTGTTTTCGAAGATAGAAAACATCATGACTGTGTCAGATTTGACATTCCCACATTGCATAATTTCACCGTGATGTCAGGTGGTCTCAAAATTACAGCCCAAGTATAATTGTACTTCTAACCATTTCACCACCAATTCCCTCCTTTCATCACAAATTTACAAAATAGTCCTGTTTATAATAAATAACCGAATTTTTTGAGTAAAAACTGACTAAAATTGTGTTCATTGGCTCTAAAATTAAATTTCATTTCCAGAAATATTGAAGAATATAAAAAAAAAGTGCAGACAAATTTGGGTCAGAAAGTCTGGAAAGGTTAATTCATTTATCTGTGATGTTTGCTGAGTGAAGCACAGCTGTATATTAAAGTCAATCGACTTAAATTCCAATATGATAGTGATAGAATTTCTGATAAGCTGAATATTGACTGTCTGCCATATGCATAAACTTGACCCGAGAACAAGTAACATCTGCTTATACAGTATTGTAATGAAATAATGAAAAAAAAATGTTTGCATCAATTACTATATTATTAGTACCTATAATGCATATACATATGTAAATTTAATACAGAGCTATTTCTATGGTCGAAATATTTTTGTGATTCAGTATACCCCCTATATTCAATTTTTGATTCACGTGTAACATTTGAGAAGCACTCCTAATAGAGCAAATATGATATTTGTAAAATACGCTGTCAGGCAATGTATTTCACACATTTTGTATACATTGCATGGGACCCATCTTGAACACAGCACTTTGGAATGAACATGACTCTTTACAGCAAGTCTTAGAAGTATTGAGGCAGCCAATTTGCAAACTCAACTGACTTTGACTGAACGGTTGGCTTCCGAATATCGCTGGTGCCGTTCTGTGGTGACGCAGACTGAGTGAATCTATATACCGGGGTAACAGTAGGGGGTCATCATACATTAGTTAGATGGCGATTTCGTTTTCAAATACACAAGGGAAATTGTTCTATTTTCTTCGTGTAATGAGGTGTTCGTATACAGGGATTGTCCACGCAAAAATGATGAATGTAGTCGAATTTTATTAGCGGTTGGTTTAATGTTACCCCAACGAATCATTTGGATATGAACATTTATTTTCTCCCTGATTAATAGGAAACTTTCTCAACTTGTCTCTTTATTTAGTTTCAATCAGTGTTCAAGATGGCTACCCCCATATAGTAAATATCAGTGGATTAATCGCATTTATCATATTATCTTTTGTACACCAGCTGACTGTGGCCATTCTCAGGCTGACCAGGAAAACTACTTTCACATTATCACGCCTCGCAATGCAAATCATTCATGTACTACTGAGACTACGTAAAAGCATTCTATGTTCCCTAATGCAATATAGACTCACCCAGAGTGGACACGACCATGAGTCGGTGCCAGTGAGATTCAAGAGCTAACTGTTGAGTCAAAACCCAAGCAGTTAGCTAATTTGCTAGCGAGTTTGCAAATTGGCTGCCCCAATACTTCTGAGACTTGCTGTAAGTACACTAAAATGACACTAGAATTTGATGTAAAGTGTACTTCAAAAGAACGAATACATTATGTCACAACTGATATAATCTCTGATGGTTCTACACAGCTGTGACTGATCACTATACATTTGATGCCAGTAATGCTGCCGAGACTAGTCCACTGATGGCAATTTCAATGTCATAAAACATCTTCCTAATGTACACCCTTCACCATTCATCATCACAATATACAATGATTTTAACGGCAATGCGTCCAGCACATCTTTCACTCTTTCATCTAACCTCTTCAATGTATCCTACAACAAAAACATGTATCAGGGTTTATATTAAAAAGTACAAAATATTTCTACCACACAACAAACACGTATACTGGTATATACCACACAACAAACACGTATACTGGTATATACCATTACAACAAACACGTATACTGGTATATACCACACAACAAACACGTATACTGGTATATACCACACAACAAACACGTATACTGGTATATACCACACAACAAACACGTATACTGGTATATACCACACAAGAAACACGTATACTGGTATATACCACACAACAAACACGTATACTGGTATATACCACACAAGAAACACGTATACTGGTATATACCACACAACAAACACATATACTGGTATATACCACACAACAAACACGTATACTGGTATATACCACACAAGAAACACGTATACTGGTATATACCACACAACAAACACGTATACTGGTATATACCACACAAGAAACACGTATACTGGTATATAACACACAACAAACATGTATACTGGTATATACCACACAACAAACATGTATACTGGTATATACCACACAACAAACACGTATACTGGTATATACCACACAACAAACACGTATACTGGTATATACCCCACAATAAACACGTATACTGGTATATACCACACAACAAACACGTATACTGGTATATACCACACAACAAACACGTATACTGGTATATACCATTACAACAAACAGGTATACTGGTATATACCACACAACAAACACGTATACTGGTATATACCACACAACAAACACGTATACTGGTATATACCCCACAACAAACACGTATACTGGTATATACCACACAACAAACACGTATACTGGTATATACCACACAACAAACACGTATACTGGTATATACCATTACAACAAACAGGTATACTGGTATATACCACACAACAAACATGTATACCGGTATATACCATTACAACAAACACGTATACTGGTATATACCATACAACAAACACGTATACTGGTATATACCATACAACAAACACGTATACTGGTATATACCACACAACAAACACGTATACTGGTATATACCATTACAACAAACACGTATACTGGTATATACCACACAACAAACACGTATACTGGTATATACCACACAACAAACAGGTATACTGGTATATACCACACAACAAACACATATACTGGTATATACCACACAACAAACATGTATACTGGTATATACCACACAACAAACACGTATACTGGTATATACCACACAACAAACACGTATACTAGTATATACCATTACAACAAACACATATACTGGTATATACCACACAACAAACATGTATACTGGTATATACCACACAACAAACAGGTATACTGGTATATACCACACAACAAACACGTATACTGGTATATACCACACAACAAACACGTATACTGGTATATACCCCACAACAAACACGTATACTGATATATACCATTGCAACAAACACGTATACTGGTATATACCATTACAACAAACACGTATACTGGTATATACCATTACAACAAACACGTATACTGGTATATACCACACAACAAACACGTATACTGATATATACCACACAACAAACACGTATACTGGTATATACCACACAACAAACACATATACTGGTATATACCACACAACAAACACGTATACTGGTATATACCATTACAACAAACAGGTATACTGGTATATACCACACAACAAACACGTATAATGATATATACCACACAACAAACACGTATACTGGTATATATCACACAACAAACACATATACTGGTATATACCACACAACAAACACGTATACTGGTATATACCATTACAACAAACATGTATACTGGTATATACCACACAACAAACACGTATACTGGTATATACCACACAACAAACACATATACTGGTATATACCACACAACAAACACGTATACTGGTATATACCATTACAACAAACACGTATACTGGTATATACCACACAACAAACATGTATACTGGTATATACCACACAACAAACACGTATACTGGTATATACCATTACAACAAACATGTATACTGGTATATACCACACAACAAACATGTATACTGGTATATACCATTACAACAAACACATATACTGGTATATACCACACAACAAACACATATACTGGTATATACCACACAACAAACACGTATACTGGTATATACCACACAACAAACACGTATACTGGTATATACCACACAACAAACACGTTGGATTTGAAATCAATACAAGCTAGGATGCAGTTTCTGTATATATACAGAATCCTTGATTTGTATAGTACATGCAGTTTTTCAACTGTGATAAAAACATCAAATACTGCTTTAAAGCAAACTAACAATTTCTATAAAATACTTTATTATAGCTGCGATTAATTTTTGCTAAAAAAAGAACTTTTTTGGTGTTTTGTATCAAATTTATTTTCACTGATTTTTGACGAGTTCAATGTAAAATATAAGAAAAAAAAAGTATATTCGCTAGATTTTATTTTCAGCAAAAATAGTGAAAATTAATTCCAAGCAAAATTATTTACAGTACTTAGTTTCCATGTAAACAAATCAGCAACTTCAAATAGCATTTGTTTCAGTTCTAGTACAATATGTGAAACAGTTGAATAAAAAATATTAAATCAGCGATATTTTCATGAAGAGAGCACTATCAGTTCAATTAAGCAAGCATATTATAGTTTAAAAAGTACCTAAATAATATGCAAATTATCTCTGATTATGCAGGCGTTCAATTACATAAGCAGCTGACATGTACAAAGTTTCAATTAAATCTAACAAACTTGTGATACAAAACAAAATATGCTGAAAATAGCTCATTTGTATGCAAAACAATTAAACAATACAGCTTAATTTCATTGTATGCTAAATAGGTAATTTATATTCACAAATGAGTTTCAAACCAAACATAATCCTGTGTATTCAAAATTAACAATGTGGTGATATTACTCACAGATATTGTGTTATCATCCAGTGTGACTCCTTGTAAGACAGTATTCAGTGAATGCAACTGAAGCCAAGTAAATTTCCCCAAATGTAAAGCTCCTGGTAGTTTACGTAACGCCTGCAGGAATGACAACAGACATACATTCCATTGAGTAAAACTGAACACCACACTTACACATTCAAATACTAATTTTTTGTCAGAATACCTCCCAAAAATTCGTTGGGAGAATTGAAAATTAACACATACATGTAGCAGTGTCAAATAAATAGCGATTTTGTCGTGTATTTCTTGTGCAAGCATGTTATAATGCGGTTATAAATACCAATTACCATTACTTGCCATTAAATAAAATAATCCTAAGAAAAGTTGTAAATAAATGTGCGAATAAAAATAAATAATTACATAGTGAATTATAGTTTTCTTCCTGTTGAATCTCTTACATATTATGTATAATGGTATACAAATTTTGTATAGTTTCTGATTGGCTTAACCTGCTCCTTCCAGAAATAGATACAAGTTGCATCACTGGTAGGAAATCACGCTGGTGCTAGGAGGCGGCATGAAAAGTCATCTATTTTCAGGGCATGTTTCTTTTTAATTTCTACATTGTTATTTTCAAAAAAGACAATAAGAATTGTATAGAAGTCTATGTTAGTACATTTCACTGACTGACTCACCTCTTTATCGTTACAACATGGTATAGTACTCACAGGATCACTTTTAAATTGTCTGACATTACTTATATTGTCTAACATACTACCATCAACATCTTCTCTGTAAATTGTGCGAAAAAAACTAGAAAAAAAAAGAGAAATCATAGCGAAATAGTTGAAACCCTGCCCATGATACTGCACCATACTGAATATGAAACATTGGATCATAAAATATCATTTCCTCTGCTTACACTTTTCAAGATATTCATGGAATGTTCTTAAATACACTGAATTTCATGATAGCATGAATGTTTTTATTATGAAATATTTACGAAATATTCACACCGGAGACCCTGGTGTTTTATTCATCTCTATTTTCAATTGGCAACACCCATTATCTGTGTGTCTGCTGGCTTCCCTTCAATCATTCGTAGATTTACTGTAATACATCCGTTAACGCCTTGTGATTGGTCAAGTTGTTTTCAGCCGCCATTTGAAATTTATTTTGAACATTTATAAATTTTTTATATAAAAAACATTTATTGTATTACCGGTACAATTCATTTCAAAAATTTACAATGAAATCACAACGAAATGTTCACTGCTACAAATGTTTTCACTTATCAAAATCAGAAGATATGCAGTATAATAACAAATGACAATCAAAATAAAACTGACTATGTGATTACAATGAAAGACATTCATAACATGTCTATAGTTGTATGTACATTTCATCACATGTGAACTTACCTTTCAACTTGTCTTCGGGTCATGTCATGATATGATTGCAATGACGGCCCCTTTTCAATTTTCAGCTGAACAAGTTTCATGGCCGCATTAGCATCTTCTATAGAGTCGTGTCCATCAATTCCTCCCTGTATTGACTTCCTGTCATGAAAATATGTTATGAAGACATTTAAGCATTGACATAATTAATGACAAGAGAACACATGTTAGTCCACCATGCAACGGATACACTAAGCATTAAACTCCCACAGTATGTTGGTACAGTCAAAACCATCTTTATACAAAAACTATTTTCTACACTTTTTTATTGAATTCTTCAATAAACTTCCTGAAATGAACCCTAATTTTGGAGCCAACAGACAAAATTTGAGTAAATTTTCATTTTTTACTAAAAAAATTTGGCTATTTTTTGTCCCAATCTTCTGAAGGAAAGTGCAGACTATAAACAGGACTATTTTGTGAATTTGTAATGAAAGGAGGGTGGAGAAAAGGTTAACACTGAAATGGTCAAATTACCTTTCATTGAAAAACTAAAATAACAGATATAAGATCAATAGCTGATATTTTTAACACATCACTTCCTGGTACCACTATACACCATTCACTTTATCTAACCATTGAGAGTTTGAGCAGGTGATGTTTTGAAGCACAGTGATCATCATGCATCATATACAACATATGTGAATTACATTGTTTGTTTAACACAAAAATTTGAATGTGTGTTGTTTGGTGACCACAACCCTTGAAAAATCATAGGCAATCACTATACGCAGTATGTTGGGAACACATAAAAGGGATACAAGATCCACCAGCTATACCCATAATGAATAACAATTGACGTAATGCAGCATGTCGTTAACTTACTTGAGGTACACTGCTGAAAGGTTTCGCAGACTAAGTTTATGTTGATTTCGTCCAATAAATAGAACACTGGTATCAATTACATTAGGATGGTACATCTATAAAACATAAGTAAAATTGTTATAACTGTAATAATTTATGTAATTCAATTTATGTAGATTACTAAGAAACAAAATTTAATGTTAATAGCATTCGTTTTCATATAATATGGCTAAGCATTATGACTTATTTATGAGAATGTTCGATTTAGACAAGCTTTAAGGTAGCAACAGGGGAAATCTGGTCAAATTTTCATATTTTTTTTAATAATCGGTATATTACTTTCTTTCAGTGTATTCTTTTAGTACAACTAACAACAAAAATAATACTAATGTTATTTTAGATGTAAATTGGAGAGAAAACTGAGCACAGCAAGCTGACTTCCATTTGTCATTCAAAATGCAAACAACCACTTAATTCTTAGTTCAAGCAGTAAACTTTTATTTGGATTCACAACAAATTACTGAAACATCAGAGCAAAGTAACACAGTTGAAAATGTTTTTATCATTTACAAATGATGACCTTATTCGATTTCCTTCATGTGCTGCACAGTTATCTAGGATTACGTCAGTTCTATTTTTAGTAAGACCTCATAATCAAGACATGCTACATGTTGTGGCATGTTCAAATAAGCATGATGCATATCAACCATACGTGTGATATTATTTTTCATGGACTGGATACCGCTCTTGCGGCCTGAGGTCGTGCGGCAGAAGCAATCGAGCTTGCGAGGGCGAATGAGATGTACGACCGAGGGCAGCAAAATCCATATCCAGGTATTAAAGGTATTATTATATACCTTATAGGTTAATTAAAATTTTATCACACTGTGACGTAATTTAGAATTTTGTTTTGATTAATAAAAGCAGGGTGCGCTGGGGCAGGCGTGATAAGGGAAATTATTGCTTTGAAGTGAGGATGCACTTAAGTTACGAAGCCAGGCAATACAGGGTATGTGGTAATTAGTGTTGATATGACATCACTTGTATCAACCAATATTCATCTAAAAAAAGTGTACAGATCTTGACAAAAAGGTATCTCGTCCTCAATTTGCAATTATTTTGATAATTACTATATTTACCTTTATTGCCTGCAGATCACTTTCCAGAGAATGTCCAACAAGTATTGCATCTGGTGGTAACAGACTTATTAACTTCTGTTGTACATCTTTAAGTCTTGTTTCAATTGGGTCTAACATTTCTTTAGTAACACCACTGTATCTACATGTGATACAAATGTATAAACATATTTTTTTTTATAAACTGCAAATTCTGTGTTTAATGACAAATGTCTGTATCATTATATACCATCCAATCTGTATCAGTTACCAGTACATTTAATCCACAATAAAGCTGGTCCAAGTCACAATTAATTAAAACATTAAAATGAAGAGTGTTACATTGTTATCACCAGAAATATTGATATTTGTAATTTGACAATATTTGTAAATATAAACTATCACTATCTATGAAAACTATCAAAGGTGCATTTCTAGTAGTGAAGCATTATCATTTGTGGTTAGGCATTTCAAATAATAATTACAAAACAACTTACTGTGTTAAATAGTCTATGATTGGACGTTTTGGTTTGACTAGCGTATCGTATAAAACATTATATTTTTCATCCACTAATGATATTCTAGTGAGTTCATGACCTTTCTTGGTCTGACACTGAAACAAGAAAATTTACATATATACATTTATATTATTATAGGTTCAATGGTACAACATACATAAAGTCTATCAGAGAATTACTGTAAAATCTGTATTAGAAACCACAGCTTCTATTAAAATAGTACAATACAACAGGTGATGCGGCTTCTATTAGAGCATCTACACATATGAGAAACGATGAATTTTTGGTTCTCAATTGTTCAAAAAGAATGGGTGCGATTTCTAGTAGGGATGCCTCTTCTAATACAGATTTTACTAACACACACTTTTGACAATTTAGCTATACGGTTATTCTCAATTTTGGGTTGTTTTGGTTGGATTTCTGAAATTGTGTTTCAAATTATGAAACTAAATTGTATGTATTTTTAATTCAAAATGGCTGCCGTTGAACTGCTCATCGCTACAAGAAAATTACAAATTCAATGTTTTCATGAAAGCTGGCAGTTCAGGTACATGTACCCCAATTTTTGATTTGAAATTATTTAGAATTTCTGGTGCTTTTAAAATTTCCACATTTTTACTAGCCATCCTTAACATGTGATGTAATTTGTCTAGATGGTACAAATGTACAAGTAAGTGGTGTGCATACAAGTTATACATTATATATACCATTTCACAATCTAATCCAAACATGGGACTGTCTTTGGATAAGGTTTCGCTGTAATTTGTGGATTTAAAATTTTTCTCATTTTCTGTTGGAAATCCATTCATCATCATCATTTCCTGCGTTAATACATATCCTCTTCTGTCTGGTAAACGTACATCATCAAAATCACTCTCATCACCATTGTCTGAGTGCAACAAAATGAATGATCAGTCAGCTTTTAGGCAACAAAGAAAAGATTTGGGTCCAGGCAGCGTGCATAATTTCAAAATTGGCTAATAATATTTTCCTGGTTTCTACCAATATATTGAAAAATGATCAACAAATGCATCTTTTTGTTCAAGCCTAAATTTGGTATGGTGAAATTTCAAGTACAGTAAATATATAGTAAATAAATTTCAAGAAAATGTCAACTAATCCTAATAACTGAATGAACCTTAACTTAACCAGTCGAAAACCATTCAATCAACGGAAATCTGACAATCAAAACTTTTTACTCAATTCAAGAAGCCCTAACCCTACAGAATACATGTACTTACTAAACTCATTCATAATTCCACCATTCTGTTTATCTGCAAAAAACCATTAACATTTATGATATTTTATACCCAAAATAATAAGTTGTGGATGTTATAAATACTACAGCTACAAGCCACTTTAATGTTAAATTTAGGATAGGACAGTCCTGTACATCTGTAATTTCACTGTATCAAATGGGTAAATCTAGCTTAAATCTAATTGTCTGTTATAAATTATTTATATTATTATTTAATAATGACAGGAGAAAATAAAGTAGGTCTCACCTTTCTCATCACTATTCATTAATTTTTTTATTTTCGTCTTTGACAAGGGTACATATAAAAAGTCGTAAATGAAAGAATTTTTAGAAGGAATGACTGGAACACTCTGTAGAATAAATAAATGAGAAATTAGAAATGCAAAGAAATGTTACAGTATAAAGAAATAATCACTGATGAAAGTCATGCTACACTGTCATTTGTTTTGATTTGATATATACATGTACTTACCATATCAAAAATAGCTCTAGTATTTGTAAAGCATTCTGGGTATTTTTCAAAGTGTTCCTGAGATACACTGTTTAACACCACCATTACAACTGAACTTATTTTAGTCCATCTTAAAATTTTACACCACCTAAGAGAGAAGTACAAATGTATGTATGTTTTCAATTAATCTAAGCAGGTTTAGTTGTTGACAGGTGAGTGTCTAAATATACATCCGGTGTGAGTGTTCACTTTCTTTGGAAGTCATGATGTCTTGTTACTTTGCAGCTTTCACCAAGATAGTAATTTATCATCAAGTATTTTACTGGTCACTGGTAGCATAGTGGTTGTCATGATCAGTAGGGTAGACCCAAGTTTAAATCTTATCATCAAAATGGGTTGATCACTACACTTGATGAGTTTGCCACAGACTCAATGAAAAGCCAATTTCACTGGCCGAGATTCATTCACTTACGAATACAACTTTTGGGGAACCTTGGATAAGGTCCGCAGGTACTTGTGTTCGACCGAGCCTGGTTGATGCCATGATAGCGCATAAATTGACATTTGACAGAGAGATGGCCACACAACCGGTCATGGGTGGTTGAACATCAGGTCACTAGGATCGATGTTCCCCCCCCCCCCCCATCACCCTACGACATGTCTCTGAGGGGCTGCCCGAGGTAGCACCCGCCGTGATGGCCGGGCAAGTCCCCTCTGGGAGCGTCTGCGAGTCCCCAAAGAAGGAGTGACTCGTAGTGGAGGCGGAACTCAATTCCTTGTCATTGGGTCATTGTCACTAGCCAAGGCAAGGGGCAACTGCAGTGGAGGCAACCTGCATTTGGTCTACCTGACCTGCAAGGTACGCAATTTGTCCTCAACCAAAGCCTGAGTCCTGTAGGCAAACCTGGTGCCGTGCGAGGACGGGTCCACAGAGGGACCCGCAATTGGTCCCATTGGAGTAAAAACCTTCAGGGGCACAGCCTCGTTATTATCGGTATGATCGGGCAAACCGTCGCCTGCAGAAGCAGACTGCGAGGAAGCCCTCTGATCAGCGGGTGGGAGTGGGGGGGCTCCACTGTCAGGCATCTCACTCGTCACCGCAGTATACGAGGCACCTGTAGTGGGAGGACTTTCTGCTCATACTCCACTCATTCACGCTTCCATTACTGTACGCTCAACTGCTGCAACTAGTAGTGAAACGCTCAGTCTCGATGTTTTGCACCCTAGCCCCGCACACAGTCGAAACACAATGCTATGTGGGTTATAAGCTGGTAATTCCTGGTGGCAACTACCATATGAAAAAAAAAGGGAGGTGAAGAGGAATGAATTACAGTTAAAAGCTGACACAAAGAGATCACCCAAGTTTGTTTGTTTTTTTGTAAGGCAATGCACACAAAAAGGCGACACAGGGGTAAATAATAAGAAAGACTTATTCTACCAGCCAGCATCGGCAGGTGACAGCTAGTCTGGATAAAATCTGGATGACTGATCGCATCGTTTTTATTGCGCCAACCACTCGAGGCGAAGAAAAAAACAGAATGATTGAGAGGACAGGATGGCTGCGCCTCATTGCCTCGTCACGTGGTTCATGATGTAAGGGAAAATTTTGAAGTCATGGGGCTTTCCCTGACCTAGAATTCTCTCTCGTCTTCGGCTGAATCAGATTAATGCCTACAGTTCAAAATAGTCATTTTGACTGACTGGAGTCTATGGTGGGTAATTGAACAAGAGTGAATTACACTTTTTACATGCATATTTTAATAAATGCCATCGACGCACGGTAAAAACATCCTGGGCCTATACTTGGGGATGCCCTCAACTTGTTAAATCTCTAAAAACAGAGGGTTGGAGGCTTATACTCGGGGAGGGGCTAATGATCGAGAAGTAAGGTATATATATTTGTCAGCAAGTATCTGGGACAAGTACAATGCATAGCATATGACTGACAGTTATCAACAACCCTGTCTGACATTTTTGTTGAAAATAGATTGGGTGGCAATGGAATTTTTTAACAACTAACATTGACAATTGATTTAAAAAAAATAATACTAGAAGCTAAATATGAGTGTACCCTCCTCACATTAAGCCAATAATCCCCCCAACACTTGGGAACACAGTAGTAATACTATAGTCAAAGCACAATACCACACTCTGAGCAAAACCTACCTTGGAATAACGCTGGCATTCATTCCAATCAGAGAGTATAAAACTAAATCCTGAATATTTTTGATATCCAAAGGTGGAATGATTGCATCTTCCTTTTCAATGGCTCTGCCGTAAATTTCTTGTAAAGTTAAGAATATCTTTGGAAGTTGCTGGATCAGAAAAAGAAACAATGAAAGAGTAACCTAGGTGTAGATGTAAATCAATCTCTCCCAATTATCATCCCTGTTTTGCTTGTAGCCAAAAATGAATACAGAAGACTGTAGCCGGGTATATGTTTGTGTTCTAAACCCTTTAAATATCATAATTTCTTCTGCCAAAATTTTGGGCGCATTTTTATCTATTTTTCTACAATATAATTGTTAATTTCATTTCATTTCAAATGCATATAATTTCCCGATGTATATATCTTTGTGTTTATTTTTTTGAAACACAACAAAAGTGACTTTGGTGTTCCAGATGTTAACGTGTTATGTGATGAAGAATCCACACAAACATAGTCTTCTTTTAATTTTCTTTCTTTGAGCTGGTGTAAGTTCTCTGATAATAACCTTGCAAAAATTTGATAGATTACTTGAGAATAACTGGTCACAGGGTATTGACAATCATTCACCTTATACACAGATGTGAGTTAGTGATACAAGACAAAACATCAATACTGCAAATGTGTTTGTGTTCTTGTGCCTGATAATAGGACTATGAAGGGATAGTATGTTGTTTTAATTAATATGCAGATTAGTAAAATATATTTCAGACAGTGGGCAAAGTGTTAAAGCAGTAGACGTCTCTCCTATTTGAGTCAAAGAGTGAAGAAAAGTAAGAGATGGAGAGAAGGGTCTTACCATTAACTTGTTTACTTTTTTTTTCTTTTCTAATTTTAGGAGCAGTTTATCTTCCGTTGTTAAATCAGAACTTGTCGACTCCATTTCACTGGTGTCAATTTTAGATTTCTTTTGTGGACTGGAATCCTCATCTTCCTGATGGTTTGAAACAAAGAGCAATATAATATTCTATGTTAATTGTTAATTCATTAGAATAGATATTTTTTTTTAAATATTACCCTGAATATTGTACATGTAATATTATATCAGATCACATTATTACAGAGCCACAGTCGTCTCACAGCGCATATTTAACTTTCGTGTGAATAAACTTTGAGACCCATACTGAACAGCACAGAATGATTTATGTGACCATTCGTCATGAAGCACATAATTGAGTTTTGTATTTATATGCACTGTGGATATCATATGGGACCTATTTCAAACACAATGCATTTCAATGGTGTTCAATGATGATTTAGTTATAAGTTGAAAACACGAATACTTAAAGATGAGAAATGACATTTTTAAGATTGTTATTGTTAGTACTCTATTTTGACAAATATGTATATACCTATAGTGGAGCACAGAACTTTAATTTGTTCAATGATAAATGAAACACACTAATATGTGCATTGATCACAAAATCTATTACTGAATAATTTTACAAATTGTATAATAGTTGCTAAATAGTACAAAGGAAATCTTGGGTAGAAAAATATTTACCAATTTTTTTGGAGGAAAAAGTACATTTGTATTCTACATGATACTGCATTTTCTGATTGACAGATCTCAGATAGAAATTAGTGTAATCATAAGAAGGAGACAATTTTAATTAAGTGACATTTTCACCAGTATTTTATACATATATACATACGAGACATGCCAAAATAAAGCATGGCTGAGACACAACTGGTTAATTAATAATATATCCAAGTTTTAAAATGGTTATATTTTAACCCCAAAAAATAAAGTTTAAGTAAAAATATGTCATGTTTTTATTTATGTTGTCTATTTAAAATTGGAATGATTGAAAAAAGAAGTAATGACTGAAGATGTCCTTCTAGAATGGCAATATTCCCTACAGTACTTTAGCCAATGGCACATCTCAACAAACTTTTTGACAAAATTGTTCTATTTCTTTGATAAATTTGATATAAAAAATTGACTTACTCTAATTTTTCTTTTTTTCTTTTTCTTTTGATGTCCATCATTGATGAGATCTGCTGCATATTTCTCTGCCTTCTGCAAGAGACAAAGTAAAAGTTGCCCACGAAATGAATATATGTTTTAGTTTATGTTAGAACTTTTACGATAACGTTATTGTTACATTCAGCTACAATGTTAGAACATTCAACCAATCGCATGGTTTACCGCTCAATTGTTGTTATTGTTACAATCTGTCACTTTGCTGTTGCTCCACCATCTTGTTATCTCTTGGTGTCCAAAATATTAAACTATCGAATGATTATATAATTCTCATGACTGAGTGATATTCCTGAATCGACCGTAGATGTTCCTAAATAGATTATGGCTATCCCAACAATATAGTTTGGCAAAAGTATATATTGCAAAGTCAATAATTATTAGAAAGTTTTTTTTTTAAATATGGTTAGTTGCACGTCTGTTTCAGGCTCTGTCCACACTGCTCACAGGATAACATGTGTCAAACTCTTCCTATTAAAATTAGTGAAATTAATAAAAAAAAATGTATATATCTACTCTTGAACCACAAATTAATCCATTTTATGCCATAAATTTTCCTGCTCATTTTTTGGTACATAATTTTTCTATAATTTATTTTGTTAATTTTGGACTAAATTGGTGATTCTGAGTCTGTCTTTCGATCACTACTGTATTATATTGTAAATAGTAAATTTACTTATTTCACCATTTCAATATCATTATGAATGTCTTGGACCAAGGAGGTTGTTCAGCGGAACTAGTCAAGTCCCTGGCCCCATTGAGTTACAGCAAGTCTCAGAAGTATTGAGGCAGTCAATTTGCAAACTCGCTAGTGAATTGGCTAACTGCTTGGGTTTTGACTAAACAGTTGGCTTTCGAATCTCACTGGCGCCGACTCGTGTCCGTGTCCACCCTGGGCGAGTCTAAGTTGCATTAGGGGACATAGAATGCTTTTACGTAGCCTGGTAGGTACATGTCTAGATTCCCCTGAATGATTTACTTTGTTACGAGGCGTGATAATGTAAAAGTAGTTTCTCTGGTAAGCCTGAATATGGCAACAGTCAGCTGGCGTAAAGCTACAATATGATAAATGCGATTAATCCGCTGATATTTACTATATGCGGGTAGCCATCTTGAACACTGCTTGAAACTAAATAAAGAGACACGTTGATAAACAGTTTCCTACAAATCAGGAATAAAATGACAAACTTTCACATCTAAATGATCCGTCGAGGTAACATTAGACAACCGCTAAAAAAAATCGACCTCATTACACATAGAACACTTTCCCTGGTATATTTGAAAGCAAAATCGTCAACCAACTGTGTGGCTGATTAGCTCCTAAAAGTATGACGACCGTCCCCCGCTGTTATATAGATTCGCCCAAAGTGGGCGTGACCACAAGACAACGCCAACGAGATTCGAAAGCCAACTGTTTAGTCAAAACCCAAGCAGTTAGCTAATTCGCTAGCGAGTTTGCAAATTGGCTGCCCCAATACTTCTGAGACTTGCTGTAACATGAACAATAATTAAACTTACGTCAAAAAAAAAATTTCCCATCAAAATTTGGTGTATTATTTTGCACAATGATTCAGAATAAGAAATGTTTTTGCACCTCAGTACACACACTGGAATAACAAACTGAAGATATTGTCAGCGTTAATTTGTAATGGCCATTGCTGAAATGTGGATGCTGAAAGCATGAATATAAGCATAGCATATATACTATGTATATACAAACATTGTGAATTAAAACACATGCAAGTAAAAAAAGATGGCAACAGGATTACGTTTATGTCTCTAGAGGGCACCCTTTATTGAAATCCATTTTTTTGGGATTACAGTACAAGACAAAATGACAACTTACCTAGGGCCCTGGGTGAAATGTAAAATATATGTCAGCATCTTGAGAGGCTAAGCCTCGCTCTGACGACTTCTCACTGATGATTTTTTGTGTCATTTCTCATAATAGTGTTGATCATTTTCTTGGCTCAATCACATGACAAATTTCTATGAAATATTGACTACTTAACCCTCAGTTTTCACATAGCATTCTATATGACATTAGTCTTGTGTAGGGTCACTTGGTTCATGCAGTTGTGTCTAAAACAATATTTCAGTATGATTTGCTCATTTTATGTGGTTTTATTTAAACGAAAAAATGTTTAAAATATCCGCAGCTATATCCGAATTAATGATATACATAAATTCGTAACAATTTGTAAATGTCCATGCACAGTTTTCCTTCAAATTCAAAGTACTGTGATTGACCCAAACACTCAAAATATCACACCCTATTAACAAAATTTATACCTAAAAATTTTCTATCCTTTTGTTACATTCAAATAACTAGTATTTTCATTGTCTGGAGAAGACCTTTAGCAGAACCCATTTAATTCACCCATTATACCTTGGCAGGTATCAAATTGTACAAATAGTATTGTTACCACAGTTTTGCACATAATATTTGAATAATTTTCACAGCTTTTTGAAATGTACAAATGAAGTGAACACACAAACTTAGTAAAATTATATGAACTTGAAATATGACAAAATATTTGTACCTTTCTTTCTTTTTTAAGCTTTCTTCTCATTTTTCTTTCTGCCCTCGTTTCCTTTCCCTGTTGATCATCTGGTACCTCTTGTTGAGTTGATGCTGGCATTTCCTGTTCAGCGAGTAAAAAAAAGAAATTTTAAAATATTCTATATCCCACCAAAATTAAGTTATTCGTATAATAAATCCTGTCAAATAAACTATAGGCAACAATATCGCTTTAAGGTAGCAACAGGGAAAAAATTAGTTGAAAATTGATCTGTAATTCAGACATTCTAAAAAAAGTTATTGCATGCTACTACCGCAATCTGATTAAACTCTGATGTAGTGTACGGCGTCAATATAATTTCTATTTATAAATGTTATTTTATTTTTACTATATAATTTTATTATTTTGTAATTGTTTTTATTATTACGTATATCATACATACTTGTGAGCTTCAGCAAATAAATAATAAGTTTATAAAAATAAACTAAAATAAAGTGTATAATAAAAATAAATACATAGATGGATAGATAGATAACAGCTTTATTACAACCGTGTAGAAAATTTTACATTTCTAATTTGGTGTTTAAAATATAAGTAAGCAAAAGTTGAGTAAATAAAAAGTTAAATAAGTGTGATTGAGTGTATTCTTTTGTTTGTTCATGTAAATAAAAACATTTAAACATTTAAAAAAATATATATATATAAATAACTAAGCTTTAAGAAGATATATAGGTTGTTAAAGTAGCACATACTTTTAGCTTTCAAAGAAAGTATTTACAGATCAACTATTATCTTCTTTTTCTATGTTGCTATCTTAATAATTTAAACACTGCAACGAGTCCTTGATTTTGCAGATTAGTGTCACCTATACACAAATTGGGAGCCCCAACACGTAACCGTTTTATCGGTACTCTACCTGATCATTATTCGTCTCATTATCACAGTCACTCTGTTCTATGTCTTCACTTTTGAAATCCACATCACCAACTTCAATCATGTCACCACGGTCGTCGGTCGGAGTTGGTGTTGTTGATGTTGAATCAAACACCTCTCCTTCTTCGCACTCGGAATGTTCGCCACGATCTAAAGCATCGCGTTCGGAGGACTCTGGCTGTCCACTCTTTTTGTCCGTCATAATAATGTAATACCTTCTTTATGCACAGGCTCGTTGTCTGCTTCTGTTGACGAGCGCCATGCTTTTACCTTTCACCTCTGACCTTTACATGTAAATACCCGGATGCGACTGGTGAGGCCGCTACAATTTAAAATAAGCATTGTCGATTCCAGGCTACTATGTTCTGCTTTCTGTCGCGTTATGTGTGACACTGTAATATGGTGATTCTGGTAAATGCCAGGGTGGACATCCAGTGGACGACTGTGCGTAGGTTTGACCATCAGTGTTACTTTACTGCAAACGTCTTGAAGAATGAAGTCGACAAAGGAACTCGCCAGGTTAGTCATTGCTTTTGTTGTTTGTGTTGTTACGTAATGCGAAACTGTAGTACCGGTCACAGTCCCTGAGGGTACAGAAGCTAAAATAAGCAGTATGCTTAGTAGTAGTGTTACTGTGAATCCAAAAAAAAATATTAATGAAAAATAAACAGTCTATGATTTATATGTAAATTAATTCACAATTATTGTAAATTTCAGGCAGCTTGGTATTTTACGCAAGCGTACTACTGGTTCTCAAGTTGACAAAGCTATCAAAAGAGCCAAGAATACTAGTAAGTTTTATGACTAACATCATACTAACATGGTTTGAACTTAGGTAGTCTATGGATGGACGTTCATGAGTATTCTAGCCGTACCAATTTAAAATTCTGAAGGGTTTGTTCTGGCAATAAACGTCTTTAGGATTCACAACTTATTAAAGTAATACAATTGCACTTTAAAATGTCTTCATCGTCATGATATCATAGCCCCTCCTACTTTTACGAACACGCACTGTGACAATGGAACTTGAAGCCTTCCCTAACCAGGTGTGGAAGGACTGTGAATTACGTTGCCACGGTGATAACCACGATGCATGTGTGCTTAGGATGCTATCAAGCTTGCTACGGTCAACAATAAAAAAAAATATTCACTGCACGGCGATCACACATGTACTCGCATAAATGCTGCTATTGATACGTAAATAGTAAAGATAAAAAATTTGAGATGATGCATCACTGCATGCGAAAACCTGATGACTGACCACAGCCAATTGTAACACCAAATTAAACTGCTACCGGTATATATCAACTAGTGTACATTTCCTAATGTGTACAAAAGGCCGGTTAGACAAGAAAAGTCGGAACTTGTATTAACTAAAATAAATGATTTTAGTCATTTGTTCTCATACTGTTAGCATGACTGTAAAGGCCAGATTTAGTAGTCACGTTGAAAAATTTAGTTTTATAGAAAACAAAAATTGGCACGATTTAGCTATGGGCGCATGGGCAACCAGATATGGCATGAATTTACCATTTTCTTAAACAACTGTAAAAAAAAGTCCTAAAGAAGCCAGTAAATTAATTCGTACTGAGTCACATGCAACATTATTCATCCATCATCGGCAACTCTCGAGAGTCTGGTTCAAGGAGTTTCTTTCCTGTTCCATCTATCGTACCTACACACGAATTGGTGACGTCACAAAATACATGACCTTCAATCGGCGGCATTTCCTCGGTATATACGAATTGGTATATACAAATTACAATAAAGATACTTAAGACATTACACATAAGGTAAAACAATTCACGTGACAATATAATGATAATAACGGTAATAAATCCTAGCTTAACAGTTGAACAGAACGCTCATATAGTCAGTCGGGTGACGCCGAGGTCACGCACTGTGTTGCAAAATGGCCGTGTGGTTGAAACTGGGTCATGGCGTGACGGGTGAGGAAGACATCATTAAACACTCTAAAAATCACAATAAAACGGGGAAGTGGTTGCATATTACGGCGTAGCCAACATGGGAAATAAAAAAACACACAATACAAACGACATGGGTTCGAATCACACTAGATACACACTCACCAGAACCAAAGCAATTAGAAACCAGCAATCGTTAGAAAAATGAACACCACTTAACGACCAACGCCGTGGCGTGGTACACAAGCGTGCCATCAAAATAAAACAAAATTAGCTTGAAAAGACAGTGGGTTCGAGTCCCACTCAGAGCTACCGTAAAAACGTAAATCAAATAAACTGAAATCTCTCAAACCGTAAACAAGTAAACAAAGAACGTCGCGAAAAAATAATAAACCTCACAAAACTCCACCATACAAAACTGAATGAATAAATAATAAAATAACTTGCGTCTTAAACTGGTCGACGCGCAATTTTTTCAACAGTTTCCAGATTGTGACAACAGATAAACAAGACCCAAGTCAAGGTAAGTTTTGTTAAAGTGTCGATGACGTTCCCTATATTACGAAAACAATTCAGGCAACAGACGAATATCTTCTGTGGTGTTGTGGAATTTATACTGTGTCTGCGGAATTGTTGATTGAGGGTTCGAAGCCAGCAGTTAACATTTTGTTAGAAAGTTTCACAATTAAATCAAATATCCAATGATACCAGTATATTTATTTCATTATTTTAACAACTTTCAATGGTGGAAGTTGGTCAAACACGAGTTCTTACACTTAAATAAGTATCAAATATTTGTCGACACATTCATTCTCTCAATTTAACAACCTTGTAGAGGTGAAAATTAATTAAACAACAGGTATTTTCTCACAAATATAATGGTCAATATTTGTCCATACATTCATTCTGTCAATTTAAGAACTTGTAATTGTTGGAATTAATCAAATGAGAGTTGTCTACACCAAAATAAGTTTCAAATACTTGTCCATTCATTTATTCTCTCAATTTAACAACTTGTAATGGTGTAAAATTATTAAATGAGAGTTGTCTACACCAAAATAAGTCTCAAATATTTGTCCACACATTTATTCTCTCAATTTAACAATTTGTAATTTGTGGAAGTAAATTAAATGTGACCTTTCTACACCAAAATTAGTCTAAAATATTTGTCCACACATTTATTCTCTCAATTTAACAACTTGTAATGGTGTAAAATAATTAAACGAGAGCTGTCTACACCAAAATAAGTCTAAAATATTTGTCTGCACATTTATTCTCTCAATTTAACAACTTGTAATTGTGGGAATTAATCAAACGAGAGCTGTCTACACCAAAATATATCTAAAATATTTGTCCGCACACTTATTCTCTCAATTTAACAACTCGTAATGGTGTAAAATAATTAAACGAGAGTTGTCTACACCAAAATTAATCCCAAATATTTGTCCACACATTTATTGTCACAATTTAACCACTTGTTAATAGTGGAAATTACTTAAACGCGACTTGTTTAATCAGTTGACATCAATGCAACTTACCCGCAGACAGTGCACAACAGAGTATCATTATTGAGCAAATATAAACAGGAACGTGTCTTGGCATTAGGTTTAGGGTCGGGTCAGGTATGGGCAACGGAATTATTAACAGGAACGTGTCTTGGCATTAGGGTTAGGGTCGGGTCAGGTATGGACAACGCAAATGGCAAACACCCAATTGGCAAAATGTACACTAACGGGTTATGCCATGTATATAGTTTACACAAGTAAAAACACAAAATTGCCAATTTTTTGGACAATTGTAACTCAATAATAGAAATATGTTATATTTCTATATATATACACACTATATAGTTTTATCAAATGCAAACACATCCAGTCAATCCATTGTGGTCTTGTGGGTCAGTTGTCTACACAGTGATCAGGAGGACCCGGGTTCAATTCCCATGCCTGCTAGTCTTTTTTCGCAAACACTAATTTGCAATAAAGCTAAATATGAAAACAAATCATTCATTTGCATGACTATCCATATGGTTCAGTGGATATGTACAATGTAGGCAATGTGAGAGATTGCTGGTTCGAATCCAGTACGGTTAGTACGATTTTTAAATGCTAGTGAAAACATTGATCCTATAAGTAGGACTTAAATCCTATCATTTGTGTGAAGACACTCGTGGTACAGTGGACAATACAGTGTGCTGGGAACTCAAAGATTGCAAGTTCGAATCACGGACAGGACACTCCTACAAGACAAGATATGAAAGAAAAAACCCATAAACAGCAACTTCTGTATATCAGAAAAACAAAACACAAGAAACTACCTCACATGGAAGCCAGTCGATGTACGAACACAGTTGACAGCTGCAGGTCACGTGCAACAACAGACACTAGGATCAATGCTGCTCTCCAAATGGGTCCCTTCTTTTGTATTGACCCCCTAAGGATTGCTAACCCCCTTTCTAACTCTTCCCCCAAAAATAATATATCGCCCCTTTTAGAATGTATTGACCCACAAACTAATGAATATTCATGAGCACGGAAACTGCTACGTCATGAATAAATTAGCATAATTAAAAAAAAATTGCATAAAGTGTAGGTACTCCTTCTGTAGTCCTGTCGTAAAAAATACTAAACACTGTATTCATTTTATTAAAACATGACTAGGGAAGTTTCTGGCTCATAGTCATACTCTCTGGCGTTTTTCATTTCTTCGTTGAATCCGCTATGTGTTAGTGATAATGAAAAAAAACATTAGGAACTGTGTAAATGTTTTTGGAGATTAGATAACGCAACCTGTTTAAGTGGCCCAACGTCACGTTAGATTGATTGACAGTAGTTAATTATTCAAGCTTAGTAATGCATCCCTTTTTGACTCCCGTGTGCGAAGCACAAAAAGGGAGTCTTTGCAGTTAGTGTGTCTGTCTGTCTGTGTGTGTGTCTGTCTGTCTGTGTGTGTGTCTGTTCCATCGATATCTCAAGAACCAATGTTCGGATTTCAATGAAACTTGGTATATAGCTTGTCTGGGGCAATGCGCAGATTTGATTAGTTTTTGGTTGACATCCATGCATATTAATGAGCTCATCTGCATAATAATGTGTGAATTTTAAGCTATTTCAGTTATATCTCAAGAAGCATTAAAACGATTTTTATGTAACTTGGTAAGAATGTTACTAATGATTGGCTGCTGCAATTCATTGTTGTATTTTACATTTTAATTAAAATTTAGTATTTTTTATGTATTTTTTTATTATTTTTTTTAAAAGTTTTTTATGCCCAATTGCATGAATACAACTAATAGGAATCGGTGAGTAGACTAATTTGCATAATGATGCGCATGCGTATTCTATTTCTTATGACCAGCAATTTATGATGGTGTCAGTCATTTTGTTATTTTCAGTGTGTTGTACAAAAACGAAGCAAGCGCTCGGGAGATGAAATGTATCAGTTTACATTATGAAAAGGTCTAAGAAATTACATTATGATTTTTTATTATCGTATACATAAATAAATAAGTAATTGAACAAATGTATAACCTCAATGACTGTGAAACGAATTACTGTGCAAGCTAGTTTACATTCACGTGTGGTGTACAATTACACTCAAGCCACGGAACATTGAACCCTGTTTGAGCCCAGTCAAGAAAATAATGAATTTGAGATTCATCATCGCCAAAACCATGGCAGTGTTGAAGATATGAAAATGGTTGGTAGGTTCGATTTCATGGTAAAATGTTGTGTAAATTCGTTGTACTTGTGAATCCTGATTTATCATCGTATTATTGAACGTGAGAACAAATATGGTGACCTCCAGCATCAATGTAGTTGTATCAAGTCGCTGCCGTAAGGAGATATTTCCTTTGTATCGCTTACCAACATTGTATTGTACTTCTTTCCTTTATTTTCCTTTACACATTTGGAAACTTGCATGGTGCACTTTCACCCCCACCTTCCCCAAATTACGAAGCTATCAAGTCGATTAGTAGGTATAGGATGTCTATGTGTGTTGATGACTACTACGTTGTGTATGGGCTTCTCGTACGTAAAATGGGGCACATTCCCAGTAAAAAAATATCTATTTACACAGAGCTGACAAAATTCGCCTACATGTGTAAATATATGTTGGGATTTGGAGAAAAAAATTCGTAAAACATGCCAAATTTACCATGACAGGAGTGATCAATTTTGGTGCCGATTGTTGGTGGGCTGATCAGCATGTCGGATTATTTCTGAGAAAGTTCTTCGTGTGGGAAATCACAAAATCATTAGCACTAAGTAAGCTGGTTTACCTTATTTTTGTGTCAGAGTACCCTGCACAAATGACATGAATCGACATGCGATGATTACCAAAACAATTTGACAATCGGTGTCTCATTTGTTTACCGCCCCCTCAACACGGTGATTTGTTATGACGGTGATTTGTTATGAGGGGTATTTTTTCCCGGCCCTTTTCGTCGGAAATTACGAATTCATTGGCTCTAATATATCCTAGTTTACTTCAGTTGTTTCATCCGATTATTCTGTACATTGATTTTACCTAGCAAAGGAAACAATCGGTGTCTGGCTTTGTTATATTTACACTATTGCAACACCTTATGTGGGCCCCCAGCGTGAGCTTCGTGTTTCACTATTCTTTTCATTGAATATATTACACGGCACGATATCCCTCAAATCGGAAGGCACATTTATTGCTCGAGTTACTGTTCCTATTAAGTTAAGCCATGGAGCAAAAAAGAAAATATGGTTAAGCTGAATACCATGCTTCATGTGGAATGTATAGACCGTGATGTCGGCGTTAACTACTGGATGCATAGTGGAAACCACTGGGGCAATGCCACGCTGACCGGCGTCTCCTGCCTGGTAAAAAAAAAACATGCGGGCTGCAGGGTTTTAAGCCATCGTAGATGTTTTCGAAACGAAAATTAGCGAATAGGTTTTGTTTTGAGCCACTTAAAATGTCCTGTGTGTATTTTTGGTTGATACTCATCGCGTGCGACGTGCCCCAGATAGTGTCAATTTATACGCAGTATCAAATGAGACGCGTTGGGGATTACTTTGAATTTTATGTACCGAGAAGTACGTTTGCCGTAAATTATTATTATTTGTTATGGTTCTGAGCTGTACGATGGTTGTAATTTTACCATGTCGATTTTTGGGATATATGAACCAATCCAAAAGATTGTGATGCCTTCCTTATTAATATACGTAACTGAAAATAAATAAATATAATATTTATTGAAACACATATTGATATTAAGATAGTGGTTTGAATTTTAGATATTTAGATTGTTTGTCAGAAATTTACATAGTTGTTTTTGCTACTTTACGTTTTCTGTGTTAACTAAATTTCTAAAATATGTTTAAATGCCCTACAAGTTATTTTGGGCATTTATTTGTTTACTATTTTCGTTGCATTTCATTTTCCCCAATGTTTTATGAATTATTTCAGTTTTCTTTTTAATGTTTTGTATAGACTTTTTATGCATATTTTTAAGTAGGCTTATTGTAGGTATACAATGTCTATTTGTGTAGATGACTACTGGTGCCTCCTTATTTAATAGATTATTCATAATTTGTTTATCATTTTCAAATATTCCCGAATATTAGATCATGATCCCTATTCCCTCAGCACACGGGAGTTCTTTCTAAGCTTTCTTTGATTCCAGTTTGTGTTTTTGACGTTTATCCGACAAAATCCCAACTCGTAAACTATTTACATGTACCGGTATTGTCATAAATGCTACATAAATATTCATAGTCGAGAATTTCGAGAAAACGCGTCATTATCGGAGCTTGTCTGAAGCTGTTTACTTCAGCGTGACTTTCAAGGAAATAATAAGCGTACTTATAGTATACCTGGGCCTTTAAATCCAACATTAAGGAGCTCTTACTGGAACAGTAATGCCCTTAACACTAATGCTCATGTCATAATTGCTCCATATTTTGCGATATTTTTTTATTTTCCGCACAAGTGCAAAAATTTGTCAAATGAAAAGATTTTTAAGTGACAAAGTTGTGATTCGCATACATCAATGTAGTCACATTATTCATTTTTGAACCCACCATACACTATATCCGAACAGTTCGATACCCGTGAATGACGTATTTGCAGTGCCCTCGCATGGCAGTATGGAACATTTGAGGGAACTCATTAAACCTGCCATTGCACAGCGCCCTCTGTTGGCAAATTGATTAAAACTGCAAATTTGTTCATCAAATATTTTAGCTAAAAAAAAAATAAACAATTAAAAACAATTTGAAAAAAAAAAAATATTCTTTTTTTTTCAAGGCTATTATCATCAAAAATTTCACCTGCTGACCAATTTAGCAGGGAAATCCCTACAGGCTTTGGTAGGCTGCAAGGGTTATGGTATGTCCGTGTCATTCTACAAGAAAATCCTGTGAGGTGTCAATTCAGTACATTCATCCATGTAAAACTGCATACAGTGATTTCACATTTACTATATTTTCTCTATTTGTAGCGCATTCACATACATGTACATAAATGACAGTGGAGTGTCAATGGTAAAAATAAATCTTATTTTAATAAGCTTGCCACCATACAATAAATGCAATTTTTGGTTCTGTATGATTCTGTCAGAGCTTCTAATACTAATTTGGAAAACATTTTATATATTCAATTAGTTCAAGACTCTTATATATTTTTTTCTGTGATAATAACAAATTATTTTTTGAAAATATACCACAAATTTGTGCAATACAAAATTTAATATTTGGCTGACATATTTTACCCCACTTATTGATGTTTGATAATTAAAATACATGTTTTTGTTACTTATTTTGTGTAGATCAGATATTTTCCTATTTAATTGTGATTGACTTTGAGTCTACATGCTGGCGTGATAGAAAAACAACCATGCAAGAAGTTAGTAAGTATAATATTTTTACAATATCCATCATTGTTTTAATTGTGTTTTCAAGTAAATCATGAATACTGTGTCAATTGTTAGTCTGATTATTATCGTCTATTTGACTTGTTTTACATCAGTAATCTAAAGGACATGTAGCTGGAACTCAACACCTCATAGCCTAAATATATGTACATATGATAACACTCTACACTGGTAGCCTAGCAGGCTTACTTTGTATAAACTTTTGGAACAATAGAAACTCTGCATGATTTTCTGTTAGAGAATTACAGTGTTGTGCAGCATGAGGCCGATAGAACATAGAGTAATACTCTGTTAAATGCCAAATACGGAAAGTGATTTGTTATATAGAGTTTTATTGCATCAACTTATTAATTGCTTTGATGTAACATATTTAATTTTGCATGTACCGTTTAAAAGATGTTATTCGTAAATGGCCAAGGGGGTTTCTAGCGGGTGAGAGCCGTCATTGTGTCCAATGTTCAGCTGACATATGTAACCATGGTAATATAAACATTTGACGTGATAACGAAAGAGAATGGAACACTATGTGATGGACAAAAACAATCACCAGACAAAATTGTTTTCTATACTTTGCATGCAATCTACCAAAAATTAGCAAAAGTAATACACCAACATACAGTTTTCAGTGAAAATATTCTACAATACACATAAAAAAAATGACATAATATTCCTGTTTTCATTCATTTAGTTGAGTTTCCTGCTGTCTTATTGAATACTAAGACTGGTGATATAGAATCTGAGTTTCATCATTATGTACAACCACAAGAATGTCCAAGACTAAGTGAATTCTGTACAGAGTTAACCGGTATATCACAGGTACATGTAATGCAGTCATTCTGAACAGGAGATATCAGAACAGAATAGTACATAACATTTAAGGCAGATTTTCTTTTTTACCATGTATGGTTTTATTTTATGCTCTTGCTTACGAAATCAAGTAATGACTATGTGGTCTCCTAAATGAATTTGACACACTAAAAGGGAGATTTTTAAGCCATTACTGGTACTGGTAATCAATGCGAGTACCAGTAGTGTAATTAAAGTGTAAGGTGCTGTTAGTTTTACTCTTAACCTTCATTTCAAATAACGTTCTATTTCTTTTGGCATCCATTTCTGAGTCATGTGGATAGGGAAAACTTTAAAAAGACGCTATTTTTATAAACTTGTCTTGATTAAAGTTTGTGTGAATGAACTTCATTTCACAAGATGCAGTTGCATAATGGTATGGTATGGTATATACACTTTATATGACAAACAATTCCTCAAATTGATTCTTGATAATTCATGTTTCTCAGCTGCAATTACCGGTACATAGTTTTCTAGCTTCCCACACTCATGTTTCTCAGCTGCAATTACATAGTTTTCTAGCTTCCCACACTCGTGTTTCTCAGCTGTAATTACATAGTTTTCTAGCTTCCCACACTCATGTTTCTCAGCTGCAATTACATAGTTTTCTAGCTTCCCACACTCATGTTTTTCAGCTGTAATTACATAGTTTTCTAGCTTCCCACACTCATGTTTCTCAGCTGTAATTACATAGTTTTCTAGCTTCCCACACTCATGTTTCTCAGCTGTAATTACATAGTTTTCTAGCTTCCCACACTCATGTTTCTCAGCTGTAATTACATAGTTTTCTAGCTTCCCACACTCATGTTTCTCAGCTGCAATTACAGTTTTCTAGCTTCCCACACTCGTGTTTCTCAGCTGTAATTACATAGTTTTCTAGCTTCCCATACTCATGTTTTTCAGCTGCAATTACATAGTTTTCTAGCTTCCCACACTCGTGTTTCTCAGCTGCAATTACATAGTTTTCTAGCTTCCCACACTCATGTTTTTCAGCTGCAATTACATAGTTTTCTAGCTTCCCACACTCGTGTTTCTCAGCTGTAATTACATAGTTTTCTAGCTTCCCACACTCGTGTTTCTCAGCTGTAATTACATAGTTTTCTAGCTTCCCACACTCATGTTTCTCAGCTGTAATTACATAGTTTTCTAGCTTCCCACACTCATGTTTCTCAGCTGTAATTGCATAGTTTTCTAGCTTCCCACACTCATGTTTTTCAGCTGTAATTACATAGTTTTCTAGCTTCCCACACTCATGTTTCTCAGCTGTAATTACATAGTTTTCTAGCTTCCCACACTCATGTTTCTCAGCTGCAATTACATAGTTTTCTAGCTTCCCACACTCATGTTTTTCAGCTGTAATTACATAGTTTTCTAGCTTCCCACACTCATGTTTCTCAGCTGTAATTACATAGTTTTCTAGCTTCCCACACTCATGTTTCTCAGCTGCAATTACATAGTTTTCTAGCTTCCCACACTCATGTTTCTCAGCTGTAATTACATAGTTTTCTAGCTTCCCACACTCATGTTTCTCAGCTGCAATTACAGTTTTCTAGCTTCCCACACTCGTGTTTCTCAGCTGTAATTACATAGTTTTCTAGCTTCCCACACTCATGTTTCTCAGCTGTAATTACATAGTTTTCTAGCTTCCCACACTCATGTTTCTCAGCTGTAATTGCATAGTTTTCTAGCTTCCCACACTCATGTTTCTCAGCTGTAATTACATAGTTTTCTAGCTTCCCACACTCGTGTTTCTCAGCTGCAATTACATAGTTTTCTAGCTTCCCACACTCATGTTTCTCAGCTGCAATTACATAGTTTTCTAGCTTCCCACACTCATGTTTTTCAGCTGTAATTACATAGTTTTCTAGCTTCCCACACTCATGTTTCTCAGCTGTAATTACATAGTTTTCTAGCTTCCCACACTCATGTTTCTCAGCTGCAATTACATAGTTTTCTAGCTTCCCACACTCATGTTTTTCAGCTGTAATTACATAGTTTTCTAGCTTCCCACACTCGTGTTTCTCAGCTGTAATTACATAGTTTTCTAGCTTCCCACACTCGTGTTTCTCAGCTGCAATTACATAGTTTTCTAGCTTCCCACACTCATGTTTTTCAGCTGCAATTACATAGTTTTCTAGCTTCCCACACTCGTGTTTCTCAGCTGTAATTACATAGTTTTCTAGCTTCCCACACTCGTGTTTCTCAGCTGTAATTACATAGTTTTCTAGCTTCCCACACTCATGTTTCTCAGCTGTAATTACATAGTTTTCTAGCTTCCCACACTCATGTTTCTCAGCTGTAATTACATAGTTTTCTAGCTTCCCACACTCATGTTTCTCAGCTGTAATTACATAGTTTTCTAGCTTCCCACACTCATGTTTCTCAGCTGTAATTACATAGTTTTCTAGCTTCCCACACTCTTGTTTCTCAGCTGTAATTACATAGTTTTCTAGCTTCCCACACTCATGTTTCTCAGCTGTAATTACATAGTTTTCTAGCTTCCCATACTCGTGTTTCTCAGCTGCAATTACATAGTTTTCTAGCTTCCCACACTCATGTTTCTCAGCTGTAATTACATAGTTTTCTAGCTTCCCACACTCGTGTTTCTCAGCTGCAATTACATAGTTTTCTAGCTTCCCACACTCATTTCGCTATCTTTTAAAACCTGATTCATATATGCCGCAGACTTCTTCCGGGTTGCATGTCTTTGTTCTTTTGACTTTTTATATTTCTGTCCTATCCTCGCCAGTTGCTGTAAAGGTTAGGCATGTGCAATTAGAATTACATAGCATCTGTTTGTAGTTTTGGGAATTACATTCACCTGTTAATACATACTATCTTACTTACAGGAACAAGTAGATGATGGTATACCACTACATGTATGTTTGAGTCAGTTTATGAGATGGCTCCGAAAACTAACAGATGAGAGGAATATTGCATATCACCATGGAGACAATAGCAAAAGTCTGTGTACATTTGTTACCTGGTCAGGTATGTATGAATACAATCCATTTACTGAAAAATACTTTATTTTAACTTTCGCTGAAAGGCGTTTTAGAAGGTTTTGCATGGAATTTATTTTCACTGATTTTTGATTAGTTGAATGTAATGGATTTTATTTTCAATGAATCATTTCGTCAGCGAAAATAGTGAAAATTAATTCCAAGCGAAAATAAGGTATTTTACAGTAGTGTTATATTATGTTAAATCATGATGACCTATCGGTAAGTCTTTCCCAGTTCACCTGAAAGGATTCTCTAAGAGACCCCTGTGAGGGCGCCTGACTTATGAATAGGGTCTGTATTCACTGAGATAATAATATTGAAACTTTAGTTAAATTTGTAGAATTATTAGCGAAAAATTATCTGGCAATAACAGTACACAACCTTAGTAGGGGGGGGGGGTACCTGGTACAGATTACAGAAAATAAAAAAGGCACTTTACGTGCCATTTTCAGTAAAAAATAGGTTTTTACTCTTTACAGATAAAGCAAATTCCTAATTACCTTTTACATTTTTATACTATATTTTGTAATTTGTATTTAAGAATCAAAATTGGAAATTGCGTATGAATTACGACATTTAATGTGAAACATATTTTGTATGCTTACAAAAAATAAGATCTTTGTACAAATTACGAACAAATAAAATAGCTGATTACATTTTACACCTTGCCCCATCTATGATTTTATGTTTTTTTATTTATTTAAATTACATTATTATGCAAAATAAAAAAAAATGGATTACAGCTTACGAAAATACCCCTTGCCCAACCCTCTTAGTACAACTTAAGAATTGTACATTCCAAGTTTGTTGCTAAATGAGTAGTATACTGTGTATGCTTTAACACTTATCTTGTTCAGCCCTCATGTACTTTACATTGACTGACCAGGTAACGGTTTAAGATTTAATCTTGATTAAAAAAAAAATACAGTGACCCCTCGCTAAGTCGTGCCTCGGTAAGTCACGCTTCGGCTAAGTCGTGGGTACTTGGATGGCTCCCAAAATTTCTATTTCGTCTTGACGGCAACTTTTGAAGTACAACGACTAATGTTTTGTTGCATAAAGAGACAACTTAACACCTACTGTCCGTCAATGACGGCGACCTTACTCAAGGTGTCAAAAGGGGTGTCGATAAAGAACGGTCTGCCGGAACTCCACTCTCTGGTCCCATCACCCAAAGCACGGATCGTCGTCGAACAAGTTTATAATTGCGATGAAACTGGTTTATTTTGGAAGCTGTTACCGTCAAAGTCGCAAGCAACAGCAAACGACCCACATAATATCAGACACATACAAACTAAACAATGCATCACTGCAATGTTTACAGCAAACATAATCATGATCGATTCTTATTTGAATACTGCTTGACACATGTGATGATACGACATACAATTTGTAAATATGTTTCTAACCTTTCAATTAACTTGTGTATTAATAATCATGTTGTGTTTTAATAAAGAAGACACACTATAAATACACCCATGGGTTTATACATGTTTTCAATGCACGACCCCCCTCTTTCACGAAGACCCTCAGTAAATCGCGACCCTCGATAGATCGTGGTTTTTGCTTGGATCCCGACACCCGGGACTTAGCAAGGTGCCACTGTAATTTTCATTTTATTGATCTCCCAAAACTAAGGGTACAATACAAAACTAGTAATACTACTTTTTAGCTCATCTTTATTGGTCTACTATTGTGTTTTCGTTAAGCAGCCTTTGCTATCATTTCCTGTGTGGCTGTGTGTATGTATGGTCACTCTCATGGTCACTGAATGAGATAAGTAGGTAATTTCTGGTTGAAAGCATGAATCAGGTGTGATTACATAACACACGTACACTGTGACAACACAAACTCGTGATGAGGCTGCAGAAAAACTACCTAAAACTCATATTACTCTCAGACTGTTAAAAGTAGCAACTTGGATGCAATACTTCATTGTATGTTTGGGTCTCAGCTCTAGTAAACATCCTCAGCCCTACAAGCCTGACACATTTACCAGAACCCATACAGGCTATAATTAACATCTTCATCGCTATTGCCATTCTATAACTATCAGTATTCAAACACTGTCAATTACAAATAAATAGTGATGAGTTTTGATCAATCTGCAGATTGGGATCTTGGTGTGTGCCTTCAGTATGAGACAAAAAGAAAACAGTTACGAAAACCTCACGAACTGAACAGTTGGATTGATCTCAGAGCTACTTATAGAGTAAGTATCGTACTTTAAATATGAGAAGTTAAATATGTTTTCAACATGTTTTCAAAAAAGGGTAAAAAAAAGTTCAAGCGCTTTGTCTATTTCAATAAGTGGCAAAGCTATAAATAAAATATCTAGTTGACTGTTTACAGTAGCAATGCCTGAAATATTTGGTTTTGCGCTAATTGTTTAAATGAACTCTACTTGGAAAACTGTGACACTTTGCTGTAAGGAAACTGATTCATATACTCAGAGCTAACCATGTGTGGAAGTAGGTGCAACAAGAAAGAGACATTATACATGTATAATGTGTAACAGTTACCTGTATTTGTATTTTTTAATATCTTTGATTATCTGTGTATCTTACAATTATGATACATTAAGCATCTTTTCTGACTACCGTATTACCCCGGGCACGCGCCCAGGGGCCTAAACATACAAAATCGGGAAAAATTGGGGGTGGGCGCTTACCCGAGGACCCTCCCCCCAAAAAGATTTTAAAAAGTTGCTTTTGTGATCGTATGATAAGGTCAAATAAAGGAATGCTTTCGTACACTTTGTACACGTACTTATTTCTTGATTTATGTGAGGTTTCAATAAACGAGAGCACTCGTGAGAACTGTGGGAACACTAAAACACAGGGTCGAATTTCAAGAATAAAACTTGTTTTATGTCAGCGAATGAAGTTGTATTACTCACTGAAATTGGCTTCAAAGTATGGTAGGTATTGTAATCACTGCACGGTTACTTTCTTAGTAACCGTGATCAGTGCAAGTCGAAACGGCCGGGAAAAACTACCACTTGTAATCCAAGATGGCGATGACCTCATTAGCATAATGCCAAAAAGCCCCGCGTCCATCGCCTGGCGATGCTCTTTCGTTATGGATTCACAGTCAGCGAAGTGCTACGTTTTGAAACCAAAGCTAAGTGTTTCAAACCACTCACCAAGGTATGGATCGTTGCAATATTGGATTCATCGTGAAGGAAGAGAAAGCGGAACGTGTGCGCCAACATGCTGCGTGGTTCATCTTACGTCGTTAAGTTCCAATGAGTTTTTACGTAAAAACACAAACAAAACGGCCCTTTCAGGGCCACCACACATTCCAAAAAGAGAACTACCGTAACAAACACACTATATCCTTTTTGACAAGTAAAACTTTATTGTTGACCCCATTCTTGGCTAAAAATCACTCTGGGCGTTTAACCGAGGATGTCCCCAACATGTAACTTTTGTGAAAACAGGGGGGTGGGCGCTTGCCCAGGGAGGGGCGTGTGCCCGGGGTAATACGGTATATAATGAACCTAGAACAAAGACGATCATATACCTAATCAGCATAGTCAACACTTCTGATAGGAACCTACATATCTCACTGTTTTTGTCAGCAATGTACAACTCTGAATATCGCAGCATTGAATGTATGCCAAATTTATAATGGTTACTTGCACAAGTATCAAGATTTTCTTAAAAATATCTGCAAATTCAAGCACAGACAACTGAAAAAAAACTCCTGCCAATTACGATTTAGTCTTAGAAAATAAGTATTTTCGCTCTCAATTTATTTTCACCATTTTCACTGAAGTGATGGTTGAGTAAAAAAAAAATCCAGTGATTATAACTTTATATAAATACAAATTGAACTCAGTAGCATCCTGAATTAGTATAGCCACCCCTTTATAATTCTCAGTATCTATGTCACTTTGTGAAGGTCTTTAACATATCAACTGCTGCTTTTGATAAGTAGAATGTAATATGTTGGTACAGGTATATCAATGGATTTTATTTTCACTAAATCAATCTTTCAGCGAAAAATAAATTCTAAGTGTAAAATAAAGTATTTTACGGTAATATGTTTGTATTATATTTCAGTCATTTTACAGTAAAAAACCCAATGGTTTAAATGGTGCGTTGCAAGACCTTGGAATTCACTTTGCTGGAAGACAGCACTCTGGTGAGAATACAAATCTAAAAGAAATTCTACAGAAATTGTTGACAAATGATAGATTTACATATTGAATTCTTATTAGGTCTTTTCTCACTTTACTGTTATCCCAATATCGCTGCAATCTATTGAAAGTAAGCCTCCAAGACTGCAACAATTTTATTGGGATTTTTAGGCAAGAGGTTGTAAAGATTTGAAATAGGAAACATTTCTGGTTAGGGAAATGTATCTACATTAATAATAAGTAATTGTATGTTATAGGTTTGGATGATGCCCGGAACACTGCCAAACTAGCTTGGAGGATGATTACAGATGGATGTAATATGAAAATAACCAAATCATTGCCTAATCCTATGGTCAGTACATACGCTGTCATGAAATAACATGTCAAAGCAAGCATGACCCATTACCTTCCTTAGTTGTCATAGTGATGTTATTTTCTAATTGACTGCACATATTTTTAATATTGTATTTATTATGTATTTATAAAAAAAAAGTATCTTTATGTATTCAAATCAATTTTTATAATTGTTATTGTAATTTGTTAATGAATTAATGATTAAACTTCTAAAAAAAACTATATTGTGATATTAATGCATCTACAAATAACATTTGATAAGTGATGTCCAGATATTTAAATATATTATGAGTTCAAGAGAAGACGCAATAAGACAAGTTGGTGAATACAAAATATTTGAAATCAAAAATAACAATAACACTGACATTTTACATGTATTGTACTTAATTACTAACATTTTATTGCTGTCAACCAATGGAAACTATTTCTAAGCATGCAATAAACTAATTATTATTTGATATATTTTTTGTTTTTCAGCATCAGAAACCGAAGAATATTGGGAAAGCGCCCTCAATTCAATCCAGTAAAGTAACTAATAGTCATGTGACTATGGCTCCTCATGTCTGTTTGAATAGTAAAGTGTATTCCATGTCAGCTGGTATCAGAAAATCACTGACAAAGATTAAAATATGCCCAAATTCTGAGAATTACAAACCAGTTTTAGGTTTGGAAGAAATATCCAGCTCCTATGTGGATAACAGAAATGGAGTTGAGTGTGTAGAGCCTAGTGTGACTGTTCAGACCAGGAAAGGAATGCCCACAAATAATGACAGGACTTTAGTGCCGCTGAAAACTACATTGGGACCCAACAATTCAGTTCCACAAACATTGTTTTCAAAGTGTAATGGTAAACTAGATAATCCTACTGTGTCGACAAAGAACGCTGTGAACGCCTGCGAATTGCTGTCTGAGGTGGTCACCACTTCGCAGATGCTACGACGAGATCAAGTTGAATATTCCAACTGTCTCCCAGCAATGGATGGTAAGGTAAAAACTGGAATAGCCTGGTCATCGAGGAGAACAAATTCTAATCACAGCAACAATGTTGTTCCTTCAAAAGATCGTTTCAAGACCCCGACTGTACCATCTAGATTTAAGGTCGAATTAAAAACGCCATTTTCTCGGTTTAGTACACCCGATATGTTAATTGGCAGAATTACACCACCGCTATGTCGCTGTGGACGGCGAGCTAAACGAAGAACTGTCATCAATCCAGGACCTAATCAGGGTAGAGGATTCTTTTCTTGCCATTCTGGACGGACTAATAATGGCAAAGCATGTGCTTTCTTCAAATGGGAAGTTAGTATGTCGCCTTCACTTGTCAGAAAGTCAAAAATGATGACTTAAACCATTTAGTGATTGTACTTTGTAAACTTCGTCTATGATGCCCATTGCTGCATTTTATCAGTGGAGAATGCCATTACAGGCTCTGACAAGTCACAATAATGCTTTTATTTATGCAATGTTCAAAAAGATGTCTAACACACACTCAATGATGAACTTTTCTTTCTGTCTTTGAAATGTACAAAACATGATACACAAAATATGTGACAGTGAAAAAAAAAAAACTTTTATTTAATCCTTGCAATCATACAAGTTTGAAAGAGAAATGAAATGAATGTTTCAAGATTTAAGGTCAACACATCGCTGCCATGGATTGAAATTCTCAGGTGTGTTGTTGCCATAGCAGCCAATGATATATACATAGTTATATAGTACAAATGCAATACAAGATTAATTGGTCCATTTCTTTTTTTGCAATAAAGCGTTCACAAAGCTGAGAATTTGATGCCAATAAATGTTGGTTTTCTGAAAGTTTTTCATACATAATTTGGAAAACATGGCCAATAAATATCACTGTTGTAAAAATGACCCCTGATGTGTTGGTGTTCTTAGTATGGTGGATGGGTATGAACACTCACAAATCTGTTTAATTTGTACACTGCCATTGGTGTAGTACAGAAGTGAGATATGGCATGGTACATTCAATGCACTGCCAGTGGGTACCTTGTATCTGTGGTTGGTGGTACACTCAATGCACTGCCATTGGGTGCCTTCCATCAGTGTGGTGCGTGGTACACTCAATGTACTGCCATTGGGTGCTTTGTATCAGTGTGGTTGGTGGTACACAATGTACTGCCACTGGGTACCTTTGTATCAGTGTGGTTGGTGGTACACAATGTGATTGATGGTACACAATGTACTGCCACTGGGTACCTTGTATCAGTGTGGTTGGTGGTACACAATGTACTGCCACTGGGTGCCTTGTATCAGTGTGGTTGGTGGTACACAATGTACTGCCACTGGGTGCCTTGTATCAGTGTGGTTTATGGTACACAATGTACTGCCACTGGGTGCTTTGTATCAGTGTGGTTGGTGGTACACAATGTACTGCCACTGGGTGCCTTGTATCAGTGTGGTTGGTGGTACACTCAAAGCACTGCCATTGGGTGCCTTGTATCAGTGTGGTTGATGGTACACAATGTACTGCCACTGGGTACCTTGTATCAGTGTGGTTGGTGGTACACAATGTGGTTGGTGGTACACATTGTACTGCCACTGGGTACCTTGTATCAGTGTGGTTGGTGGTACACAATGTACTGCCACTGGGTGCTGTGTATCAGTGTGGTTTGTGGTACACAATGTACTGCCATTGGGTGCCTTGTATCAGTGTGGTTGATGGTACACAATGTACTGCCACTGGGTGCCTTGTATCAGTGTGGTTGGTGGTACACTCAAAGCACTGCCATTGGGTGCCTTGTATCAGTGTGGTTGGTGGTACACAATGTGGTTGATGGTACACAATGTACTGCCACTGGGTACCTTGTATCAGTGTGGCTTATGGTACACAATGTACTGCCAGTGGGTACCTTGTATCAGTGTGGTTGGTGGTACACAATGTACTGCCACTGGGTACCTTGTATCAGTGTGATTGATGGTACACAATGTACTGCCACTGGGTACCTTGTATTAGTGTGGTTGGTGGTACACAATGTACTGCCACTGGGTGCCGTGTATCAGTGTGGTTTGTGGTACACAATGTACTGCCATTGGGTGCCTTGTATCAGTGTGGTTGGTGGTACACAATGTACTGCCACTGGGTGCCTTGTATCAGTGTGGTTGGTGGTACACAATGTACTGCCACTGGGTGCCTTGTATCAGTGTGATTGATGGTACACAATGTACTGCCACTGGGTGCCTTGTATCAGTGTGGTTGGTGGTACACAATGTACTGCCACTGGGTGCCTTGTATCAGTGTGGTTGGTGGTACACTCAAAGCACTGCCATTGGGTGCCTTGTATCAGTGTGGTTGTGGTACACAATGTACTGCCACTGGGTGCCTTGTATCAGTGTGGTTGGTGGTACACTCAAAGCACTGCCATTGGGTGCCTTGTATCAGTGTGGTTGTGGTACACAATGTACTGCCACTGGGTGCCTTGTATCAGTGTGGTTGGTGGTACACAATGTACTGCCATTGGGTGCCTTGTATCAGTGTGGTTCGTGGTATACTCAAAGCACTGCCATTGGGTGCCTTGTATCAGTGTGGTTGTGGTACACAATGTACTGCCACTGGGTACCTTGTATCAGTGTGGTTGATGGTACACAATGTACTGCCAGTGGGTACCTTGTATCAGTGTGTTGGTGGTACACAATGTACTGCCACTGGGTGCCTTGTATCAGTGTGGTTGATGGTACACAATATACTGCCAGTGGGTACCTTGTATCAGTGTTGTTGGTGGTACACAATGTACTGCCACTGGGTGCCTTGTATCAGTGTGGTTGGTGGTACACTCAAAGCACTGCCATTGGGTGCCTTGTATCAGTGTGGTTGGTCATACACTCAATGTACTGCCACTGGGTGCTTTGTATCAGTGTGGTTGGTGGTACACAATGTGATTGATGGTACACAATGTACTGCCACTGGGTACCTTGTATCAGTGTGGTTGGTGGTACACAATGTACTGCCACTGGGTGCCTTGTATCAGTGTGGTTGGTGGTACACAATGTACTGCCACTGGGTGCCTTGTATCAGTGTGATTGATGGTACACAATGTACTGCCACTGGGTGCCTTGTATCAGTGTGGTTGGTGGTACACAATGTACTGCCACTGGGTGCCTTGTATCAGTGTGGTTGGTGGTACACTCAAAGCACTGCCATTGGGTGCCTTGTATCAGTGTGGTTGTGGTACACAATGTACTGCCACTGGGTGCCTTGTATCAGTGTGGTTGGTGGTACACTCAAAGCACTGCCATTGGGTGCCTTGTATCAGTGTGGTTGTGGTACACAATGTACTGCCACTGGGTGCCTTGTATCAGTGTGGTTGGTGGTACACAATGTACTGCCATTGGGTGCCTTGTATCAGTGTGGTTCGTGGTATACTCAAAGCACTGCCATTGGGTGCCTTGTATCAGTGTGGTTGTGGTACACAATGTACTGCCACTGGGTACCTTGTATCAGTGTGGTTGATGGTACACAATGTACTGCCAGTGGGTACCTTGTATCAGTGTGTTGGTGGTACACAATGTACTGCCACTGGGTGCCTTGTATCAGTGTGGTTGATGGTACACAATATACTGCCAGTGGGTACCTTGTATCAGTGTTGTTGGTGGTACACAATGTACTGCCACTGGGTGCCTTGTATCAGTGTGGTTGGTGGTACACTCAAAGCACTGCCATTGGGTGCCTTGTATCAGTGTGGTTGGTCATACACTCAATGTACTGCCACTGGGTGCTTTGTATCAGTGTGGTTGGTGGTACACAATGTACTGCCACTGGGTGCCTTGTATCAGTGTGGTTTGTGGTACACAATGTACTGCCACTGGGTGCTTTGTATCAGTGTGGTTGGTGGTACACAATGTACTGCCACTGGGTGCCTTGTATCAGTGTGGTTGATGGTACACAATGTACTGCCACTGGGTGCCTTGTATCAGTGTGGTTGGTGGTACACTCAAAGCACTGCCATTGGGTGCCTTGTATCAGTGTGGTTGGTGGTACACAATGTGGTTGATGGTACACAATGTACTGCCACTGGGTACCTTGTATCAGTGTGGCTTATGGTACACAATGTACTGCCAGTGGGTACCTTGTATCAGTGTGGTTGGTGGTACACAATGTACTGCCACTGGGTACCTTGTATCAGTGTGATTGATGGTACACAATGTACTGCCACTGGGTACCTTGTATTAGTGTGGTTGGTGGTACACAATGTACTGCCACTGGGTGCCGTGTATCAGTGTGGTTTGTGGTACACAATGTACTGCCATTGGGTGCCTTGTATCAGTGTGGTTGGTGGTACACAATGTACTGCCACTGGGTGCCTTGTATCAGTGTGGTTGGTGGTACACAATGTACTGCCACTGGGTGCCTTGTATCAGTGTGATTGATGGTACACAATGTACTGCCACTGGGTGCCTTGTATCAGTGTGGTTGGTGGTACACAATGTACTGCCACTGGGTGCCTTGTATCAGTGTGGTTGGTGGTACACTCAAAGCACTGCCATTGGGTGCCTTGTATCAGTGTGGTTGTGGTACACAATGTACTGCCACTGGGTGCCTTGTATCAGTGTGGTTGGTGGTACACTCAAAGCACTGCCATTGGGTGCCTTGTATCAGTGTGGTTGTGGTACACAATGTACTGCCACTGGGTGCCTTGTATCAGTGTGGTTGGTGGTACACAATGTACTGCCATTGGGTGCCTTGTATCAGTGTGGTTCGTGGTATACTCAAAGCACTGCCATTGGGTGCCTTGTATCAGTGTGGTTGTGGTACACAATGTACTGCCACTGGGTACCTTGTATCAGTGTGGTTGATGGTACACAATGTACTGCCAGTGGGTACCTTGTATCAGTGTGTTGGTGGTACACAATGTACTGCCACTGGGTGCCTTGTATCAGTGTGGTTGATGGTACACAATATACTGCCAGTGGGTACCTTGTATCAGTGTTGTTGGTGGTACACAATGTACTGCCACTGGGTGCCTTGTATCAGTGTGGTTGGTGGTACACTCAAAGCACTGCCATTGGGTGCCTTGTATCAGTGTGGTTGGTCATACACTCAATGTACTGCCACTGGGTGCTTTGTATCAGTGTGGTTGTGGTACACAATGTACTGCCACTGGGTGCTTTGTATCAGTGTGGTTGGTGGTACACAATGTACTGCCATTGGGTGCATTGTATCAGTGTGGTTGGTGGTACACTCAAAGCACTGCCATTGGGTGCATTGTATCAGTGTGGTTGTGGTACACAATGTACTGCCACTGGGTGCCTTGTATCAGTGTGGTTGGTGGTACACAATGTACTGCCACTGGGTGCCTTGTATCAGTGTGGTTGGTGGTACACAATGTACTGCCACTGGGTGCCTTGTATCAGTGTGGTTGGTGGTACACAATGTACTGCCACTGGGTGCCTTGTATCAGTGTGGTTGGTGGTACACAATGTACTGCCATTGGGTGGTACACAATGTACTGCCACTGGGTGCTTTGTATCAGTGTGGTTTGTGGTACACTCAATGCATTGGCATAGTACCCAAGTGATACCATTGCATGGTTGGTGCCTTGTATCAGTGTGGTTGGTGGTACACAATGTACTGCCTTCTGGTACAGACTGGCATCCTATATTGAGTGACACACAACTATTCTGGTGATGAACTAATAATTTTGTGTGCAGACTGAATTGTCACAAAATACCAATCACTAATGTTTGCATAGAAAAACACAATCTCGCACATTTCATATCAGAGTCAGAAGTTACAGTGTAGGATCAAACCCTGAGGACGTAGACATAATAATGGAAGTAGTAATAAAAGTATTATAGTAAGAAGACTCAGAGAAAAGTAGAAGGAAGGAATAATAATAAATCACTACTAAGATCAACCATGTTGCATTATAAAATCCTAGAACAAACACTGGTTTGTTATATCAGAAATCAAAAAATTAAAGTTTCATGTAGGAAATCGCATACAAGATTTAAATATCAACTTCTGTATTAACATTGATATGGAAGTAGATATTGACTCGCTGCGGTTCTACAGGGATTTACACTGGGTTCATGCCAGACTGACATTCATAGCGAAAACATTAAAGGACACGTTTTCTGGTTGTCCCCAGTTTCCGATTCTAAGTCGCATTTCATGAAGGAAGTGAAATCAAAGCAGACAGAAATTCCACATCTCTACCCCTCTATTACTTATTTCACAAACAGCAGATAACAGTTGCTACAATTGGCTTTTTGATATCATAGAGAAAAATAGAAAACATACTTAAGATTAAAATGTTGTGTAATATAGATATTGTAAAACATTATGCTCATTTGCATAGTCAATAAGAATAATTTACAACTATTTTTTTTTATCTTTATCTAGTGCTCCTGAATCAATATTAAAGCAACACAGTCATGACACTGACATGTTTGATATAGAGTAAATGACAATTATTTTTATGAGTAAAATAAGTCCTGTGTTTATGATTCAGCGTACAGTAAATATAAATGGTAGTTTATGTGTGCATATAGTATTTGTTCTATTATGCACTGGCATAAATTAGACGCATTTCTATGGTCAAATTAAGTAATATTTTTATGATTTAGTATACAACAAATGTGATTTTTGTTTTATATATTGGAAATGTACTTCTAATATAGCAAATATGGTAGATTCCATGCAACATATGTAAAATACTTTTACATTGTATTATGATTTGTCATGACTAAAACTGTTTTGTAGCACACATCTAAACGTTCATTTGATAAAATTCTCTAATATACATATACACTGGTTTTAGTACTTAACCTTTATATTCTTCAATATTTCTGGAAATGAACCTTAATTTTGAGGCCAGCAGAGAAAATTTGAGTAAATTTTCACTCAAAAACATTTGTCTATTTTTGTCCGAATCTTCTGAAGGAAAGTGCAGACTATAAATCAGACTATTTTGTGATGAAAAGAGGTAACTGGTGATGAAAAGAGGTAACTGGTGATGAAAAGAGGGAACTGGTGATGAAAAGAGGGAACTGGTGATGAAAAGAGGGAACTGGTGATGAAAAGAGGGAACTGGTGATGAAAAGAGGGAACTGGTGATGAAAAAGTTCAAATACTCACTACATGTACATATTATTATTTTGATGATTACTGTTTTGTGTCCTGCAAACATCATTTTTAGTCTACAGTATGGTGTATCAAACAGCAATATTGAAAAATATATGTTCTTTATGCAACTTTAAACACTTGACAACTGGGGCTTTAAAAATCATACCCTACAGAGATATGTTTATTGCAAAGTCTGGAGTAACATGTGATATGTGTAGGAATATCACTTAAATGTTTAAATTTGTGGGAGCTTAGAAAGTCTACACCAATGACTTGTACCAAATTTGACCATATTCAATTATTGAGCCAATGTAACTTAATGCTCATGAATTGTTTTTCAGATTCAAAAAGTTTTGCAACCATCAGTGATTTAGACTGACTACCAACATTTTTCATACATGCTTGATATTATTAATAGTATGACTTTGACATGGCTTGCAAAAGTACACATCTCCCTATAATTAACCTGACATGATTCATTAATTATGCAAATTAACTGATTAAAATGGACAATTCTCATTTCATTTACCTTTTGTCGCCATTCATTTTCAGAATTTTTCTACAATTGTGATTAAGACTTTGCTGCCAATTAGAAATTACGTCCACTTTGACCAAAATTATCAAATAAACAACTTGAATTTAGAATTTTGTAGCAGTGAATATTTTACTGGGATCTATAGAACAAGGAGTCACAAAATTTGTGATGTACATTGTTCACTATAGCATGCAAATTAAATTTAATCCACATTGTAATTCTTTTGAAACATCTATTCAGCCTATGAAGGCTGATTTTTTTTTAAATATGGATGTAGTAGCAAATGGGTAATTTTGTCCATTTGATTTAAAATTAACATTAGAGAAATGCACACATATGATGGCCTTGAAATTACAAGTAGCATTATTATGCTCAAATTTGAAACTTAAAACAATCTGATCTTGTCCACAGTGTCAGTACCAATTGATACCCACAAGTCAGTCACAAATGGTGGAACATGATTGATGTGTACAAACAAACAGACAGACAGACAGACGGACATGACCTCCCAATGTTGTGCTCAGCACAAGAGGAGCTTAAAGTCAGTGACAATTTAACATAAAGAGAAGTTGATTATGTTTTTTAAATTTTCTAAAATTATTTTCTATTGCTTATATGTTAATTGAAAATGGTGCAGAAATTCATTATGGGAATTAGCTGGTGTACAAGTAGCAAATACTACATTCAAAATTACAGTATATTGAGTAATTCAAATATACAATAAATTAACCTAGTAGACTGGAACAAATTAAGACACTATATTTCACAAACAGCAAATTCCCTATATTAAACACAAATTTGTGGAGCTGAACCATCAATTTAATAATAAAATTGGTTAACATGTCACCTGATGAAAGCCTCCATGAATTTACCCCCAAAATGGGAAAAAAATAATGTAAACGGACGATATGTCAATGCTTGAGCACTAATTATTTGTGTGGGGTAAATATAAACCTTATCTTCAACTAGCAATAGTATAATACTGAATATACCATCCAGGATAAAATGACTATTAACTAATTACTTGGTAAAACAAATTCATTAACTATCAGTTAAACTACCTGTCTGGTGATGTCCCAAATGAGTGTTCCTTTTTGAGAACATCTAGTAAAATCCAAGTTTTGACACAATATAAAATATTACATTTATCCTAGTCCATTCTGCAGACGTGCTCAGATCTGACAGAATATAATATTCATGTCATATTTATATATATATATTAATACATTATTTCTCTTTGCTTGTTGGTCCTCCTCATGCACTGCCGTGAAGATCTTTGAAAACAACATACATTGTTCAAAAGTGTGTCGTATGTGTATCAAGTACCATAATGCTATTAATCCTCAATCGTTTTTTGTATAGTCGATAAGGAATACTACAGTTATGTAATTGGTGGAATTAAACAGATGCAGCCACACAAACCGGGTTATGTCGATGATGTTTTTTGTTTTTACGACACCGAAAACTGCCGTTGTGGTTAGTGCACATACTGTGTACTGCAACAAATGTCAGCAGTGGTATACACATTGTTAGGAACACAATACCATAAATGGCAACTGAAGACAAGCCAATAGGCTCACTGCCGTTTAGCAAAGTTGCGTTAATCTCTTTAATAAGCATTTGAATGCCCAAGTAATAGTCTTGATTTGTGAAATGGTTCTGGTTATTTTCATGTATCTTCTGTATTTTCGGAACAGTCAGTATTTCTGCTGTCATTTCTCCTGCGACAGTGGCAATCTGAAAGAAAGTAACATTTCAATGACATTGTATCATTCATGAAATAGAAAAGATCATAATAATTTATTAGGTCAATAGGTCACACATCCAATTAAGGTCATGTGTAAAAAAAACAATAATGTACAAGGCCGACATGTCACATACACCCCCCCCCCCCGGTATTAAGGTCACGCATCTCAATAATTTACATAGCCAAAGGTCACACATCATGGTAATTTACAAAGCCAAAGGTCACACATCATGGTAATTTACATAGCCAAAGGTCACACATCATGGTAATTTACATAGCCAAAGGTCACACATCATGGTAATTTACATAGCCAAAGGTCACACATCATGGTAATTTACATAGCCAAAGGTCACACATCATGGTAATTTACATAGCCAAAGGTCACACATCATGGTAATTTACATAGCCAAAGGTCACACATCATGGTAATTTACATAGCCAAAGGTCACACATCATGGTAATTTACATAGCCAAAGGTCACACATCATGGTAATTTACATAGCCAAAGGTCACACATCATGGTAATTTACATAGCCAAAGGTCACACATCATGGTAATTTACATAGCCAAAGGTCACACATCATGGTAATTTACATAGCCAAAGGTCACACATCATGGTAATTTACATAGCCAAAGGTCACACATCATGGTAATTTACATAGCCAAAGGTCACACATCATGGTAATTTACAAAGCCAATTGTTGATCATCCTGGTAGTTTATAGGACAATCAAGATACAATTCGTCCATAATTCATTACATGCTTTAAGCACAGAGTACCAAGAATGCAATGCATTTCCCATGATCCTTTGAGGTGGGTGTTGGGATCACATATGGGTATGTTATGGGGGGGGGCTTAATAAAGGGATCAACAGTATCACTTTTGTCCATTCTATTTATGATCATAAATTACCACAGTGAAGACATGTCCCTCAAAGAGAGGGTAAGGACTGACACTTGCATGAGATAATTTAGACTTTTAAAATTTTGTATCAATGAAAATATTACTAGTGTGAGGTTTACAAAGGTTTACAGTATAAACATTACATTGATGACAATTAAATTGATTGAAAAGTTATTCTCTTCATCTGGTGGAGTTTTGTCAGTCAAGTGATGTCTGAGAAGTTAAAAATAAGACTTCCTAAAGCATGCATCACTAATTTATGATTGAGACATTAACACAGTGAGTTATTTGGCTTCACTGGTACTGAAATAAAGTAGTCAACGGATATTGGATTTCAATAGACCATTATGTATCATGTCCGGGCAAATTGGATGCCCGGGAATACAACTGTATTGTGACTCCATGTACTAAAATTGAAAATCAAATAAGTATGATAAGTTAAGTAGTTCATACATGACTGCCATTTTTGAATTATTAACACTGAAATGAAGAAACACAAGGAAGAATTGAGGCATACTGAATACGAGCATGAACAATTCAACTGTAGATCTCAATTATGAACAACATACATGTACAAGCTAAATAAAAAACAAAATAAATAACACCACAATAAATCATTTCTCACAGTAAGTCATCTATTTTCACCTTGCCAGTAATGTGAATAAATAAAATGGTATAAACATGTTTTATCATTTTTGTCTTCGTCATCAACTTTTTTTTTCTTGAGGTTACAATAGCACACGCCTTGTCGAGGCGTTGCACGTTTGATGTCGAAAACACAAGCAATTCTGAGGAATTACACACCATATATAAGGGGGTGTTGAGACACCGAGGTTGGGGGGGATGAAGAAATAAAATGGCGAGACATGGCAATCATTTTCACCTGGGCGCCGAGCGTGGCGTGGGTACAGAGAGGAATGTGGTGATCCTGAGTCATTCGTCCAGGCACTGCCGTGACCGCAGTTCCCCCCAGAAAATTTTTTTTTATCTGACTGGTTTACAAATTTGATGTTTGTTACCTATAAATTGTGTTATCTTTTGCTTCACTAGTTTTCTTTTATTAACTGAGCTCTATTCTCTGGGTATAAATACTCACTTTGTTATCCTCTTTGGAAATGAAAACCACAGCATCATTGCCACAATTCCCTAGTTTCCATGAATCGTGTAATAAATATTCAGCCCATTGCTGAGCTTCTGCTGTCAAATCTTCGTCAGTTTGTTCGTCTCTGTAAAATAGCAATAGATGCATGATTTGATTGGATAATAGCAATAGATGCATGATTTGATTGGATAATATGGCAATCGTTTACTACTTTGGGCACTCTTTGAATAATATCCAATAAAAGATTAGATTACATCATCGAAGCAGCTAGTCCAAAGAATGATTTTATAAACGCCACAGATGGTAATGATTTATTTAGATGATTGAATGGTGAATAGAACAACAATTTGTGTATGTAAACAAATTCAAATAAATGTCATGGGTTTTCAAATATTACAAAAAAAAATTTGCTAATTACTATGGAAATGTTATGTTAATTATTATATGGGTTATCCTAAATCGCCCATTTGCCTTATTTCATTGAAATATATTATGTAGTTTGTCAAATGAGTTCAGAAATTTAATTCTAAAATTGGCTAATTATTATGCAAATTAGAGAAATTCACAACAATGCACAAATATCCTATTTCAGCTACTGTGGAGAAGAAAAATGAAGAAATGGTAATTGAGACTGTTTTGTTTGAATGTTTTATAACTCACACATCAATACATTGTACAATTGTCAGACATCAGAATGGTATTAAAGTTTAATATGCACAAATTCAATGAAAAAACTAATCAGGTCATGGGATTATCACAGATCACCTTTTGTACCAAATTTCATTGAATATTAGTGGTTCATGCGATATCAGTGCAACACATGCAGACAGGAAAACTTGAGATTCAACATATATAAGCATAGTATCAATTGCATACATTGTCAATTCTTTGCTTGATGAGTCAAACGTTGATTTACGACTGAATCATGCCTGAAATACTTAACCCACATATGATGACCTGGGGATAAATTCACAGTATCTCAAATTAAATATAAATAAAAGAAAGCAATATGTCATTATTCTGTGACCTGCATAGCATATTTTGAAATCTAACTTCACTAACGTAACACTCAAAAAGTTAAAGCGCAAAGGTAAGATCTCCCTAGGGTAGCATTACATTGCTGGGACAGCATTATAGAGTAGTATGTGTAAGAGGTTTAAAGGAGATTTATTCATGTATACTTAACTGGACTAACCGATTAGGAGCCGAACAGAGAATTCTATTTCCTGTTGTATCATTCAACTAAGATAGTTTCCGATATTGTAGTTACATAGACATAAACGCTAGTATCAACAAGCCATGCATGGCACAGTCCCCGTTAGTTATCAAATTTGAGATATATAGTTATGTTTATAGTAATATAGCTGGAATATAACCATGTCAGGAATATGATTTTTTTAACATTAAAATGATTGACATTTGTATCTGATCCTCAAACAAGTACTTGTCCATATTGAGAGATATTGCTCTGGAACAGCATTCAAAATCAGCCATTTTGAATACATGTATATATATATATATATAACATGATGTATAACGAATATATAAAATTTGAATATAATCAGTCAAAGTATTTAAGAGATATGGCTCTAGAAGCCCAATCATTAAAACAAAATGACCACCAGTCAGCTATTTTGAATTCAATCTGAAAATAAAATGACATGCATCAGGAACCTGTAATGTCTAACGTGTGTTATAAGTTTGAACAAAATCCATCCATAAATGCAAGAAATGCTTGATATTCAAGGATTTTTTTAGCACAAAAATAGCACACTTTGAAAAAGATCATCAAACCAATACATGTATATCCGTATATCTGTGACATGATGTATAATGAATATTAAAAATTTGAACATAATCAGACAAAACAAGTCAGACATATGGGTATGGAAACCCATTCATTAAAACAAAATGGCCACCAGACAGCCATTTTGAATCTGATCTGAAAAATAAAATGACGTGCATCAGGAACCCGTAATGTCTAATGTATGTACCAAGTTTGAACGAAATCCATCCATAAATGCCAGAAATGCTTGATATTTGATGATTTTTTAGTACAAAAATGACAACCATTCGGCCATTTTGAATAGAATCGTCAAACTAATATATCTATGACATGATGTATAATGAATATTTAAAATTTGAACATAATCAGTCAAAACAATATATTGGAGATATGGCACGAGAACCACATTGATTAATACAAAATGGCCGCCAGTCGGCCATTTTGAATGTTATCTGAAAAACAAAATTATTTGCATCAAGGTCCCATAATGTCTAATGTATATACCAAGTTTGAGCAAAATCCATCTGTAAACAGCCGAGAAATGGTTGCTTTTTATGATTTTTTAGCACAAAAATGGCCGCCATTCAGCCATCTTGAATCAGATCGTAAAACAAAATGATGTGCATCAAGGTCCTATAATGTCCAACGTATATACAAGGTTTGAACAAAATCCATCTGTAAACAACCGGGAAATGCTCGATTTTGATGATTTTTAACACAAAAATGGCCGCCATTCGGCCATCTTGAATCAGATCATGAAACAAATTGACGTGCATATGTATGATATCATGTATGATGTATGTGTGAAGTTTGATTGTGATTGGTCCAGGCATTTCTAAGATACAGGTCCGGACGCACGCACAAACGCACGGAGGTCAAAACATAAGTCCCCGTTTTCGGACAGCGTCCGAACGGGGACTAATTACACTTTGTTTTGAACATCATTACTTTAAGTATAAATTTGCAATTTAATTGTCACTCATTGATGTACATATACTTGTATTCTCATGGTGAATGCATGCTGGCGCATATTCACTTGGTTTTCCTTTAATGACTTTCGCTTATTAGCAGAAAAAGTGAAACTAAAACACAATGAGTAATTCCATCAGTCGTTTCGCTGAATCCAACATCCATGGCCTTCCCTATGAACCCGTGAGTGATTGTGTTAAGAAAAGCTGTATTCAACCTCTGTTTAATTGAATGATTTGATTGGGCGCACCAAGGAGCTGGATTCATCAAGCAGCATTCTAGTAAGAACTCGCATCAGTTCCAAATTTAAACCAAAAAAATTTGCATTTGATTTCTCATGGTAACATTCCATGGTGCTTGAAATGTACCAGAGTATGTGCCGTTGTGTTTGATTGCATTTATAGTGAAAGTTCTGCCAAGGTATGATGCTGCATGAGATGACTGCCGAATAAATGAACCATGGCTGCATGGCAAAGATGGAATATATATTTCTCAGTCGTATCTTGCAACATATGTTATTAAGAAGAGTAACAAGGATACAGTTTGACAGAAAATAAACCTGCCATTTAAACAAAGTCATTTATCTTTACAGTGCAAACCATGGATGGTGATTGGCTATTTTAAATTCTGAAGAAAAAATTAACTAGTTTTGGTTTACATTTTGTCTTTCAATCATCAAAATATCTAAATATAATAGTGCTTTTAAACTTTCTATATTCTTTACTTATTATGTTTAAAAGGAATAATAACATAATTGAAATACTGTATTTTTTCTATTAAAAGTACATACATTAAAAGCACGCCCTTAACATCAGCCTCACTCTGGAGTTACATTAAAGTATTTTAAAGAAACGACCGATAACAACACCAGCATTTTATACACGTATGAACACAGGACCAATTAAACAATTGTTTACCAAGTTAGTCGGCTCTGTGGCACACGTGTCAACATGGTATTAAAGACATGTTCTTTTTAAGACACAACTAGAATGATGGTAGACAAAATTTATTAACAATAATAAAATAAATAAATTGACAATTGCACTTCTAGTAGTGGGAGCAATATACTCAGCGTGGTAGTACCGTAGGAGTGCCACATTTTCTACCATTACACACTCCGGATAAAGATCTTTCCATTTCAAACTGCACAAATTCAAATACAAGTCCAAGCGAAATTGAAACAACTTTCCCAAACAAGGTGGCAGGAAACAGACAAGGAATCAAGTGAAATTATGCAAATAATGAGCTACAATATTATGCAAATAAGTGTCCATGTCCCTAAACATGGCTCGACCGTGTATACGCATCAGGCCCAACTATTGGGCCGAAATCATGCCCTCAATCGTCTTCTTCAAGTAACCAGACATTTGAATTATCAAGTCAACATCAATTGTAATTTCACATAATTTCTGGCTTTACAAAGAGGTATGTACCCGAATATCTATTTGGCAGAGTAAAGAAATACTGTGGTAGAATGATAGCTAAACGGGAAACAGAAAAATGGCGTTCAAAATTATGCGGCAAATATTGAAGGGACCAATCACTGATCAGATCCATTGGAAAGAAACTTTTTTAAAGACACCAAAGACAAAAATCGTAGAAGCAGTCACTGTACGGCGACATGTTCCTACTAGGTTTAGTTTGACAACTGTTACAAATTTTTAAACAATTACAAGATGATAATTTTGCATGACAAAAACTTAAGCGAATAGGCTGTAACACATTTAGTGTATGCCGTGTATCCTGTTTAATCAAGATACCTAAATCATAACATCAGTGCATTGTCTCAAACTCATGACTGTTTCTTTTTTCTCTTGATGTTCACAAGCACGACACCAAAATCTTTTTCAGCTATGTTGTTTTCATAATAAGTATTTGAGGGCACTGTTCCTTTCAGCTCTGATCGAACTGAACAGATCTCAGCTCTTGTTCAGTTCTTGACTGTGTAAATGCATTGGAGATAATCTCTCGTTAATCGGTGGGAGGAGCAGTAGTTCGGCTGCAATAGAATGCTGCCGTGTAAACATAGCAATTAAATACTGTCTAATGCAAGCATTAAACAAATATTAATAGAGTAAATACAGTACACACAATTACCAAAAATCAACAATTACTAAATTTCACTTATTTTTGTACATTACATAAAAAAATGTTAATCATTATATTGCCCTTTTTTTTCAATAACATTTATAATTATTGAAATTTCATATAAATTGGGTTAGTGATATAAAAATCCACTTAAAAAGATGTCATTGTTTACTTTGTGTCTGCTGTTCAAATTAATAGAATAAACAAACAAAGAATCTGTTCATTTTTAGTGAGTATTTCAACCTAAATGATGATTACTTTGAGAAATATTTTCGTGGGTGACATATATTTAGGCTAATATAATAAAACGTTCTGAAAGGTCATCTTACACAATGTGTAAAAAGCGTCAGTACAGTGATGTAAATTGATATGAATCCCTCAAGAGAAAATGATTGATAAAACATAACAAACCAAATTGATGATTCTTCTTTATGTTGCTATGATACCATAAATATAAAAAAATTAGTATCACCAGAAAATTATTGTTGTTTCTAAAAAACATTTAATTTAGCGAGTTTCTAGTTTGATAATAGTTTTCGCGGTATATACAATGATAAGTGCTATCCCATATAAACATGCTCAATAGCGAAAATTTTTAATTCTGCTTGAAATGGCTTAATAATCTGAACCCTTTGTGGAAGACTATAATGGAATACTTAATGATCTAAGCATTGAGCCGCACTTAATGCATCTTATAAGCTCTAGCTGTACATTTGTATTTAATTTGAATATTTCACGATATTGATCTTCCAAAATCATTTGTAAATTTTAATTTCCATGAAAACAAACTAGAAATATTGCTCATTTCATATTTTCGTTCATATGACACAACCTAAATTACTGTACAAGTTGGCTAGTTATACATTAAATTGAATGGTTAATATTATTTATTCATTATTTTAGTGTACAATATTAATGATATACAAATATAACTGCTTTGCAAAATGAGTTTCTAATATCATTCTTCACTGTAGAGAGTACCATAGTTAAGCTACGAAAACACTAAATGTAGCAGTGACATCATCAAAAAGAGCAGGTGTTCTTGTAATTCTGCTACACATCGTTATAAGACATCTCGTTATCTCATTAAATAGATACAGTGTCGCAGCAACATGTTTTATCTTAGCCATCTACCAACCTAAATGGATTTTACTAATTTTTAAGGTCATGTGTTTATATTATCCTTTCACTAATGCTACATTCACTTCCAACGATTAGTGTCCGTATTTAACGCAGGGAACAACAACGACAATGATATTCATTGATCGCATTTGCATGCGTATACAGCAGTTTAGAATACATGCTTGCCATACTGTATACCTCATAAAGTTTAGAATACTCGTACAAACTACGTATAAAATATTTAGATTCCCTAAGCTTACTATACGTTAGCATTCCAAACATGTATTGCTCAATAGACCTACATGTATCTCCCAGGGGACCAAGTCAAGTCATGGCGTACTTGCTCTAGTAGTAGCGTGGTCAAAATAAGTTGTATATTCGCTTGATGGGTGATATCCCCGAAAATGTTTTTTCTGTGTTCATGACATCTACCGTTCCAGCCAAGATGAGACGAACCAAGACGAATAATGGTAATAGCGATATCAAAACATTGTGAATTTTAGGGTATTTTCATGCTTACATATTTGATGGTGGTCAATTTTCAATGAAGTAATGATAACTCAACACCATGTTCCTCTCAATCTGACTAAAATTTTAAGTATTGTACAGCATGAATTTTATTTCATATATTTTGTTTTACTTTTACTAATATTTCTATTATTTTGGAATTGTTTTTTATTATTATTATTACATTTACTGTAAAATATTTTATTTTCGCTTGGAATTAATTTTCGCTGTCTTCGCTGAATAAAATCAAGCGAATATACTTTTTTTCCTATATTTTACATTCAACTTGTGAAAATAAAATCCACACAAAACACCCAAAAAGTTTTTTCAGCGAAAATTAATTCCACCTAAAATATTTCACAGTATTTTATTTTGTATTACATGTATTACTCAACCAACGCATATATAACAAGATTTCAACAAGATCCCTTCTGTTTGGATTAGTCAACCAATCCACCCTTTTATAGCACACCTGATGATGAAAGAAGTCACAAACACACTCAAATATCACTGTTGAATGCAACGAAAATCATCTATGATTTTTATGATTATATTGTAGCTTAAATGGTTCCAGTTTAGGGTATTATTTTTCGTGGTTATTCCGAAAGTGACGATTTTTTTCCACCGGTTTGACCAAACACTGGTAACTTTTTGTGTTTGTGGTGATGTTTTGTTGAAGTTCAATATGATATACAATAACTCTTTATCAAAGCTGATTTGGGCTACTATAAAATATTTCTTCGTATTTAGAACAAATCGCAATTGATCAGGAAATGCTGTGGAATCTCTTTTGTAAATAAAAAATGTAATTTCTATTAATTTAATTAGTTAATTTATTAAGTTGTACATGAATTGTTGAGCAAAATATATTGTACAGAAAGACTGCCCATATAGTGTAGTTACTCTGATAGCTACTTGATATTATCCTAGCCAATAACTATTTATTTGATGTACAGAAAGACTGCCCATATAGTGTAGCTACTCTGATAGCTACTTGATATTATCCTAGCCAATAACTATTTATTTGATGTACAGAAAGACTGCCCATATAGTGTAGCTACTCTGATAGCTACTTGATATTATCCTAGCCAATAACTATTTATTTGATGTACAGAAAGACTGCCCATATAGTGTAGTTACTCTGATAGCTACTTGATATTATCCTAGCCAATAACTATTTATTTGATGTACAGAAAGACTGCCCATATAGTGTAGCTACTCTGATAGCTACTTGATATTATCCTAGCCAATAACTATTTATTTGATGTACAGAAAGACTGCCCATATAGTGTAGCTACTCTGATAGCTACTTGATATTATCCTAGCCAATAACTATTTATTTGATGTACAGAAAGACTGCCCATATAGTGTAGTTACTCTGATAGCTACTTGATATTATCCTAGCCAATAACTATTTATTTGATGTACAGAAAGACTGCCCATATAGTGTAGTTACTCTGATAGCTACTTGATATTATCCTAGCCAATAACTATTTATTTGATGTACAGAAAGACTGCCCATATAGTGTAGCTACTCTGATAGCTACTTGATATTATCCTAGCCAATAACTATTTATTTGATGTACAGAAAGACTGCCCATATAGTGTAGCTACTCTGATAGCTACTTGATATTATCCTAGCCAATAACTATTTATTTGATGTACAGAAAGACTGCCCATATAGTGTAGTTACTCTGATAGCTACTTGATATTATCCTAGCCAATAACTATTTATTTGATGTACAGAAAGACTGCCCATATAGTGTAGTTACTCTGATAGCTACTTGATATTATCCTAGCCAATAACTATTTATTTGATGTACAGAAAGACTGCCCATATAGTGTAGCTACTCTGATAGCTACTTGATATTATCCTAGCCAATAACTATTTATTTGATGTACAGAAAGACTGCCCATATAGTGTAGTTACTCTGATAGCTACTTGATATTATCCTAGCCAATAACTATTTATTTGATGTACAGAAAGACTGCCCATATAGTGTAGTTACTCTGATAGCTACTTGATATTATCCTAGCCAATAACTATTTATTTGATGTACAGAAAGACTGCCCATATAGTGTAGTTACTCTGATAGCTACTTGATATTATCCTAGCCAATAACTATTTATTTGATGTACAGAAAGACTGCCCATATAGTGTAGTTACTCTGATAGCTACTTGATATTATCCTAGCCAATAACTATTTATTTGATGTGGTGGTGGTGGCATATAATTTTGAAATAAAACAGTCTAATGACAAAAATCCAAATTCCCATTAATACATTTTGAATATTAGCAAAACATTGGCTCAAGCGTAGCATCCCCCCCCCCCTCATTTTTCGCCAAACAATTCCTGCAAGATGGAACATGTCTGGCAGTGTTTTGTGCAACTTTCAAGAAAATATGGTCAAGAACACATCAAAAAAAAGAAAAATTAATTAATTTGCCCGTTGCTGTCGACGACAGAACATGAATTTTAGCCTTCAAAGGCAATTGAAAAAATTACCCGAGTATCTAATGACCATTTCCGGGCATTTTCCCTGACACACGCAACACAATATTTTTTCTTGTACATTGTAATTGTTTGTTAATTATTTTCTCAAATGAGCCCAAACTGCATATTATTTTATTTAGATTGTGTTCCTCTCTGAAAGATAGTTATTTCGACATTGAACTATAAACAAGCAGCCTGTGGGCTGAGATAGCTCTGCTGTTAGCAATGCACATTTCAATTAAAGAACAGAAGATATCATTAGAAAATAAACAATATGTACATGTATAGTATCAAAGCAACGGGACTTGCTGTTTTCAACAAGAATTCAAAAATATCAGTTTTCACCAAAAATGACAAAAATAATCATCAAAATTAAGTAATTAAAGATATCACCACGAAATTAACAAATCTGAAAGAGGTCCACATGTAGTACCTATATATGTAATATCAAAGCAATTGGACTTGCAGTTTTTAACAAGAAGTTGAAAATATCACTTTTTACCAAAAATGACAAAAATATTCACCAAAATTAGAGAATTGAAGATATCATTATGAAATGAACAAATCTGAGAGAGGTCCACATGTAGTACCTATATATGTAATATCAAAGCAATTGGACTTGCCGTTTTTAACAAGAAGTCAAAAATATCACTTTTTACAAAAAATGACAAAAATATTCACCAAAATTAGAGAATTGAAGATATCATTATGAAATGAACAAATCTGAGAGAGGTCCACATGTAGTACCTATATATGTAATATCAAAGCAATTGGACTTGCCATTTTTAACTAGAAGTCAAAAATATCACTTTTTACAAAAAATGACAAAAATATTCACCAAAATTAGAGAATTGAAGATATCATTATGAAATGAACAAATCTGAGAGAGGTCCACATGTAGTACCTATATATGTAATATCAAAGCAATTGGACTTGCCGTTTTTAACTAGAAGTCAAAAATATCACTTTTTACAAAAAATGACAAAAATATTCACCAAAATTAGAGAATTGAAGATATCATTATGAAATGAACAAATCTGAGAGAGGTCCACATGTAGTACCTATATATGTAATATCAAAGCAATTGGACTTGTGGTTTTTAACAAGAAGTCAAAAATATCACTTTTTACAAAAAATGACAAAAATATTCACCAAAATTAGAGAATTAAAGATATCATTACAAAATGAACAAATCTGAGAGAGGTCCACATGTAGTACCTATATATGTAATATCAAAGCAATTGGACTTGCGGTTTTTAACAAGAAGTCAAAATATCACTTTTTACAAAAAATGACAAAAATATTCACCAAAATTAGAGAATTAAAGATATCATTACAAAATGAACAAATCTGAGAGAGGTCCACATGTAGTACCTATATATGTAATAACAAAGCAATTGGACTTGCGGTTTTCAACAAGAAGTTGAAAATATCACTTTTTACCAAAAATGACAAAAATATTCACCAAAATTAGAGAATTAAAGATATCACTACAAAATGAACAAATCTGAGAGAGGTCCACATGTAGTACCTATGTATGCAATATCAAAGCAATTGGACTTGCGATTTTTAACAAGAAGTTGAAAATATCACTTTTTACCAAAAATGACAAAAATATTCACCAAAATTAGAGAATTTAAGATATCATCACAAAATGAACAAATCTGAAAGAGGTCCACTTGTGGTACCCATGTATGTAATATCAAAGCAATTGGACTTGTGGTTTTTAACAAGAAGAGAATTGAAGATATCATCATGAAATGAACAAATCTAAGAGAGGTCTACCCAAGGTACATATACAACAAGTATCAAAGCATTCAGGCTTGTAGTTTTCAAGAAGAAGTCGAAAAAGTAAAACATTGACACGGACGACAGACGACGACGGACAATAACTCATATGATAAGCTTCGCTCAACAAAGTCGACAGCGGAGCTAAAAATAGGAATTCAAGTTCAAAATCAAATGATTTTATTTTTGCGTCAAATGTTTGGTCAACGCCTTAATTTTTTGCATTACATGAGATCTTTTGGTATTATAGAATTACAATTTACTAAAATATCAAACAGGTATTAATATTTACAATAAAATATGCTTTTATTATTTGTTATTGCGCTACATACCAAATACACTTGTTATGCATTATACGTAAGATCAATTCCTAATCTTATCTTTTAGAAATGCATCGAATAATTAACGACAGCCCTCACTCTCGCTTCATCGAATTTAAAAAAATACAAGGAATAAATTACCATACTTTTAACTATGTTTTAGGTATATTTCTTTTAAATTTGTTTCCAATGCATACTTTATTTTCTTACTGGTATTCCAAAAATGAATTTTGTAATAATGATAGTCAAAATATATTAAAATTACCTACATGTATTTAGGATTATAACGCAGTTGTACTATAAATACTAATGGGATTAATGGTATTAAGAATGGTTGCTTGGAAAGTTTAATTATTTACAATATGACGTGATCGGGAAGGTGGTTAGCTGTGTACTAAACATCGCTTCAGTTGAAATAATTTCAGTACAGAGTTGGTTAATTCACAAACTCGTCGTTCTGGGAATATATTTTGCATTAGAGAATATACCATCAAAAGGCACCCAAGCACATTATCTTGATTCACCAAGTTCACTGAAATCAAAAAGTATTCTACTTCACTTGAATGTTTCCCCAATGAGTATGTAAATCTGATCACAGGTTTACCTTGCATATTGTAAAGTCATCAACATCATCACTCACTCACTCTAGTTTCATTGTTGGCATAAATTTCCCACCCAAAGCTACAGGGTAGTAAATCCAAAATATTGTAGACATCAAAATCATCACTCACCCTGGCTTCATTGTTGGCATAATTTTTGCAACCAAAGCTACACCAATAGTAAATCCATAATATTCCTCGTCTCCCAGTATGATTTCATCTGAACTGCATGCCCGACACGTACATGCTGTTAACCGACGTATTTCATCCAGGTCCATTTCTATGCTATCAGCTATGTGGAAAAAATACAAAAAAAACATTAGCACATCAAGGAAACAGAGATCTGAATGGAACATTAAATAAAGCATGCACTACTAATAGATTAAATAATTTGTTCATAGTTAAATTAATAAGTGGATTATGGTATTTCTTGAATCCTGATTATCAAAAATTCAACAATCTGGAAGCCCAAACATTATTTTAATCAATCGCTTTGCAATACAAATCAATGTGTGATTATTTATCTGGATTATCAGTTATCCAAATTAATCCAGCTCAGCTCAAGATTTATGATTAATGAGACAGAGAAATTACTCAAGTCTTTTTGAGTATCTGGCAATAATATCTAACGGGGGAATGCTTTTTGCCTCAGTGACTATCGTACTGGGACTATGTTTCAGCCACAATTACACTATCATAGCAGAACTATGTTTCAGCCACAATTACACTATTGTAGCAGGACTATGTTTCAGCCACAGTTACACTATCATAGCAGGACTATGTTTCAGCCACAATTACACTATTGTAGCAGGACTATGTTTCAGCCACAGTTACACTATCATAGCAGGACTATGTTTCAGCCACAGTTACACTATCATAGCAGGACTATGTTTCAGCCACAGTTACACTATCATAGCAGGACTATGTTTCAGCCACAATTACACTATTGTAGCAGGACTATGTTTCAGCCACAGTTACACTATTGTAGCAGGACTATGTTTCAGCCACAATTAAACTATTTTTATCTTTCCTTTTTTCTGGGCACAGTGTCTAATGTGGTGGTACTATCAACACCACAAACCCATTCTCTTAAGTTTTATAAATATTTAAAACCACATATTGCTACAGGCAGTGTAACCAGTGTACTGTAAAACATGTTGAAAAAGCGGCATGCAATTTTAGCGAATTGTGGTAAAATGACGTAATAGCGAAATGGTGATTTAGCGAATCAACGTTTGGTGGCCATTTTGAATTGATAATAAAGTCATTAGCAACATCTTGAATTAGCGAATCAGTTCTCTCACTAAATTCGCGAAAAAGACATATTTTACAGTATATATCATGTTTAACAAATACATCATTGTCATATCAACATTATTTAGCATTTAACTCCAGTATTTATTCCATTCATCAGTCTATGACGTCATCATTACGTACATGGATATCACACAAACTTTACATCTCAGTGGTACCATTTCTACCTCCATGGTGGTACCTAGCATTTCTACTATAAAACCATCGAATGATTGGTTGACTTTAAAATGTTACAACTACTATGCATGTATACGGTGGCTGCTACGTTAAAATATTAATTTTATAATGTAGTGTGAATGTATTGTAACACCTTGACGTATTTACTGATTTGGAGATGAAACCCCCAAAACCCAGTGTAAAACACTAGTTTTATGGATTCTCTTCAGCTGTTACGTAGCATGCAGCTTGTTATGTCTATTATTAATAAGGGTCAATACTAAGACAATGCACATAAAATGTGTTTTAAATTATGACACTGACCTTGTTCTGCTGTTAAAATCCCATTCGGGTCGCATATCCAGGAGATATTTCCTCTGCGACCACATTCCATGGACCCATCGAACGTCTGTGGATTAGGGTACATTTGTTTGATCCACCACTCGCGGTGCAGTACGCTATTATCTTGTCCGACCAATGCATTGGACGCAGAATAGAACGGATTCTGTTCGGTGTCGTTCAGTCTGGAATACACACTTGCCGCGTAAACGACAATAATAATAATACACGGCGACACTACAGACTGCATGAAACAGGTATACTTCATGGCTCCGCTTTCACCTCAATACGTTGCCACTTTACTCTACGTTGTTCTATCTAACGTCAGCGATTCCTGTCCGAACTGACCTGTGGTAATAGTCGCCGACCACGATCCATCAGTACACGCATAGAAACAATTCTCAGTATGACATCCACGACTAAAACAGCGACGATGTGATGAGTGTTGTATAAAACCGGTTAGCACGTGACCACATAATCTACATAAAGCAGACGGCCCCACGCAGGGCGTTCTTGAATCGGAAAATGAACATACTAGTAAACGTCACTACAATAACTATAGGGATTCGTTAATTGATTGCCTGGTAACACCTGGTATAAAATTGTGATTTTAAACAAATCATATTATGGATAAAAATATATATTTAGATTACTGAGACTGAGAACTTGATACTTGATCGTACTGCTACTTAAACTTTCGGAGGTCACTGGATTCACTGGATACATTTTAATGAAAATTTCAGTCTGAAACAGCTATTGGAATACAACTATTTGTTCTTCATATCTAGTATATTATCATCGGGACATTATCCTGTGACGTTGTCAAAGCGCGCAATTCATGCTCATTTGGTTGCCATGGAAACCACGCAACATGAAATAACCATATTAATAACAAAGCATTTGACCCTTTGGGAATATAATGCATTTTATCTTCATGCACGCATGGGATGTGTGTACTCTGAGGTAAACAGGTTGACATTGCTTGATAATTATAGAGTTGACCATTAGAAACTTTGGGACCGCAGGCAGACGGAATTGGAAGTAAAATGCATAGCAAAAATCATGGAAAACAAAACCCAGGGTTCAAAAGAGAAAAATATTCCACAGAGTGTTAACAAATACAGCAAATTAATCATGAAAACAACATAAATTAGCACAAAACTAAGTGAAGAGGGAAATGCGCAGTGTTTCTGCCATCGATCCGCTAAGAGTTTCTAATGGTCTTCTCCTTAATTTATTAAAGTAGTACCTGTACCGTGACATTTGAATATATCTGCACGTGAGTTCATTTTGAAAGATTTGGAAATAAAACTAAACGTGCTTCTCACAACGGATTGGTGAATGGGTTATATCCAAATATAGAACAAATATCACAATTAAAATATTCGTTGTTAATATGATGAGGGCGGTAGTCGTCCGATGAAACAGCATAAACGCTTCCGTACAGACACGTGCCATCCATCATATTTGACTTATTTAGCTATTTCTCCGCTAGTTTACCAATTTGACGAAGAGAACGACGAAGTTTGACCAACAATTATTTCAGTTTACATATTGCTTGAATATCTTTTACAACTGCATACCAAACATACTGAATTGTTAACATTCTGGGTAAATTGAAATGATATCCCGAAAGTGATTTAACCATTTCCCAGTCTCTATGGCATAAAAGCAGTTCCTATGTGGCATACTCAGAGTCCAGTCGATAATTAATTATGCTCGTGTAAAGCAATATAACAAACACACATATAGTATTTACTTTAATTCTGTTTGTATGAACAAGCCAAACACATGATATATCTAGGCTATACTAATCTTTAAGCTGTCAGGCACATTTCGCGTTTTAGTATGCTAAACGTGCGCGCACGACCACATTGTACCGTGACATTTCCATAGAGTGATTTATTTTTAAAATATTGAGCAAAAGTCATGTTACGTGATAGTATTTTGCATATTTCGCATTATGACATGTTTGACTTTCGAATATATATTGATAATCTTTACCAAACCTTTCTCTGAAAATGTCTGTTTTTTCATTTTTTATGATTTTGACAGAATTAAAAACCCAATTTCTTATCGGACATACCCCATAGGCGCACTCAAACCTTCCATGGATACATTCTCAACCTCACTACTTACAACAAGACGTTACCCTGGATGTAAATGCCACATTTGGGATCACGCAACCATTAAATAATAATTTGATATTTCATCGAGATAAAAACAATATAGGATGATTTATTGTAAAATAAAAACGTACTTTTGGCAGCAAACATGTCAGTATTCGTTCGATAATATAATTTATCATATATCTTGCATTACCCAGTCTCGTAATGCTATGAGAAACCTGCTGAGGAAGTCTTTTTAAAACATCGTTTATATTAGCCGTATAAACACTGAACAAGTAACATGGGACCCGCTTGTGAAATCAGCAAGACATATATTTGCTGTTACATTGATGATCACCGAGCTCATTTCCACTTGTTTGATGAATTTCAGTTAGTACAGCCAACATGACATAATTTGCACCCAGGAATTTGCATAATTACTAGTAAGTAAACAAATGACACAATTGTTTTAATTACATGATATTCGTTAGATGAAAGGTATGTAATCTGAAATAAAATCACAGAATCTATGACGTCATCATTACGTACATTGATATCACTATATTCAGGCCCAACGTTTTAGAAATCAGAATACAGCTTGCACCTCAATGTAGAACTGAAAACAGATTTAAAATTGAGATATGTGCATATTATTATTAGCACAAATCACATGTGCATAATTATCATGTGTGTGGGTGCAATCAATAATATTAGCACAATAGTGTATAAGCTTATGAAGGTAAATTATGACCCGTGTGCAATGCTTGTTAAAAGTTAGCAATATCGATAATGTTCGTTATCAAATTCAGAACGAGAAAAAAAAACAATGTTGCCATTCTTCTGTGACCCCTCATGACCCTATGAAGTCCAAGATGGCGTCCAAGATAGCCGTATAATCTATACATTCCCATATATCTGCCAACCCCTTGATATAATATAGATTAAAGCATCAAATATGAGTTATTAAGATCAAAGATTATATAAATATACAATTCAGTTTGCATAATGATATTTGGCATAAATACAAACTATATACTGTGTACAACTAACTACACAGTGTATGTATTTGCCCGTGAGCTACATCATGTAGCCACTCATTCGTAAATCCCGGCAATCTAGTATTTTTTAGGTCTCATATGATGTACTCTAATTGGAAAATGTTATTGAAAATCTGGGAATAGCTCACACTCATTAATTTGGGTATTGAGGCAAATTAAACCAATAACGCAATTGTCAAATTGTGATCAATAATGAAAAATAATGATCAATGTTACGATTTTGTCCACACAATACTACTGTTCCTCATTTCTTTGATTTTGGTATTTTCAGGTCCGCCATAATGTTTTCAAGGGAAGAAGTATGAAAAAATCAACAAGCCCACCACTAATTTGTACATTTACCCTAAAATGAGTAAGGGGTATTTTCGTAAGCTGTTTTTATTTTCATAATAATTCAAATGTCGTGAACAATTCCGACCAAAAATGAACAAGAACAATGAGGTCATTATAATAACATTGTTTAATATTCAAGTTTCTCGAACAATATTTTATATCAGTAAAAATTCAAAAAAATGTTTCCTTCCAAAAAATCGCCCAAGTAATTTTCGCGTAATTATTTCGCGGATTTTCGTAATGCATTGGCTACTAAAATTGTGATCAATCGCAGAAAATTTGGATTTCCTACGTAAAGCAACGGCTTAACAATAATTCAGAACAAACAGTGTTAGGGACAACATTACTCGCAAACCATATACGTAACTAAACATAATTAATAATTTCCACCAGCATTGCATAATATTCAGTCATAACTATGGTTTGGTTAAAATTTCATCGCGAGTAAATTTGTTGACGGTGAAAATACTGACCAACTTTTTAACGTGAAGAGTATATGTAAATTACATTTCGGCGGGAAAAGTACTTGTCATTTCATTTCTTTATAAACATGATGGAATCTTGGCCTTAATAATAAACGAACTTAACTGATACAAGTAAATCAAAGAAAATATATAAAATGACACACACAGGGTAATAATGAGAGTAAAAATGAGCAAGAACAATGAGATCATCTGTAATAATATATAATCATATTCATGATATTTCTCAATTATTACCACTGTTTAACTACAGGGTAAAAACAAAATATAAATAGTAAAGCAATATGTGACGTAGCACGCAGTAACTAGTAGTGTGATAACAACCATGTCTTAATTTTATTAAAATTATCGTGGCATGTAATGGCACGCAGTTTGTTGCGATCAAAAGTACTTCAGATTGCATGCATTTACACTTGTCAACGTTTGGTTTATGCTTGGCTGTCGCAGCACGACCTTTATCATCAGTTCCACTGATCGAGAGCGCAGAAGATGAAATCACCTTGAAGCCTTTCACAGCCATGAAACCGACTGACATCCGTCCTGTAAACTTCTTGCACGAGTTTATCATCACCTCCGTTATAACAACTGACAAACATCATAGTGATCATCACTTTAGTGTCAATTATTTTTATTATATTCTTTGTGATCCCGATTTAAAGCTGTGTATTTCCTCTTCGCTATCCTCCTCCCGTAGCTGGATCCGCCTCGGTTTAGATTTGGGGGAATAACACATAACGACGACCAAGAGGAAGACCATAAACGGAATGAAGACAGAAAAGAACACAATAGCATAGAGTTGTAAATCAGTGAATGGCATATGATGCGCACCGTTCCCTGTTACTAACGTGCGATTATATGCCTCCAGTATGTACAGCAATCCATCGTAGTAATCCTCCGATTTGAAGTACTTCTCGGAAGATGACCTGATATGGAGTATATGTGATTCAAATAACACTTCTGACGTCTTTTTCCCAGTTGACGTAGAAATCTGCAAAGTTAATGAATATTAGTTGATTGACACCAATCTACGTAGGAGTTACTATCAATTTTCACAATGCTATAAAAACAAAAGCCCGCAAACCGATGATCATTGGCGGCGCACTTCTAACCAAACTTAGTTACTAGTACATGTACATGTATTTCTTACCACAGCATCTTCTCGGGATACGAATATTACGATGTCATTCCCACAACTTCCTAATTTCCAACTTTCCAATAGATAGTCTGCCCATTGTTCAGCTTCTTGCAATCTCTCCTTTTCTGTTGGACAGGATCTACAAATACCAATCATTTTTCACTTAGAGGTACGTGACAAAGTGGGAAGTGATAGTGAAGGGTGGTAGTCGTCGCGCCACGCATGCGCGAGGTGTATGTGTCTCATATAAACAAGGATGGCGACTTTGACTGTTGCGCAGATCAACGAGTACAAACTGGGACGTTACCAAGCTTTAATTGGGTATTTTTAGGTGATTGGAAAGTATCGAAGAAGTCACCGGCGGTATTCAGTGCAAGTCGCGCCCAGGACAAACCTCGTGATTTCAATTAGAAGAGCGCATTGGATTTCGGGAAAATTGGTGAAGCCAATAACTGTCACGGTATATTAACCTTAATAAAACTTAATCCCTCTCCAAGATTGTATTAGAAATTCTTCAATGCTTTCCTTCCAAGTCTCTGCGTTCTGCATGCCATTTCCCGTGAATAGGACACAATTTTTCAGTTGCACTATGCCGGCCCTTGTACCGACGACTACAATAGTATCCTTAATTATCACGGATTTTGATTCGTTAGGTTTCTGTAAACAGTTTCTTTTTTCCTAAAATGTTAAAACCGTTCAATTTTTTTATTATTATTATTTTTAATTATGTATTTTATTATCTTACAGTTTTGTAGCTGTATTTTTGCTTGAAATTCGTGAACAAATCAAATCAAATATGCATCCAACTGCCCCGGTGAGGTTTTGGTCGACGAACAGCGGTCGTGAAAGCCTCTCTTGAAAACAAACGCGCTATGAATGATGCGTATTCAATATGATCTTTGTAACACAGTGCTTGGTTACAAGCACATTGACAGACATGTACTTGTAGTTATTCAAACAGGAACATTATAATGTCACTGACGATTCCATTCAATTATATATTTTCATTATTCAAGTACAATGTAATTTGAAAAAAAACTGATCTCTGATGATTAGTGGACGTTTGCAGACGATTTATACAAGTAGAAACACGCAGTATATGAGTGTGTCTTGTATGCGGCAGATTCAAATGAGAACGACAATTCTCTAACTCAAACCTGAATCACGGATTGTCCCTTGCCCGGGTTTAATAATTTTACCAAATGTTCTAGGTATTCATAGTTTTGTTAACGAAAATGATATGAATGGAAATACAAAATGTATACGGAAAAAAACACGTCCATTCATTTCGATGATATTTTGACCGCAACAGATAAATGTTACTGACTAGATTGGTCAGTTGCGCACTGGCATGTGAGTTCCCATGGTAATGTACTGAAGTCATACAGACAGCCAATCAGTGACGATACATAATTATGTGCCGAATACATAGCGATTTACCAGGCCATTCTGGATTCCAGTGTTATTAATGTTTTTAGCGAGGTACTGTGACTGTGACTGGGTATTCTTGGAAACTGCATTACAATGAAGTCAATATTAAGAAAGTCTGCTTCCCTGTGTGTATTGTGAAAAGTTCATACTTACTGATCTGTGTATTCTCCGTCCATTTTGTTAACGATTGCTATGGCAACTACGTATCCAGGCCGTGGCATTGTGTGATTGGTGTTACATTGAGGGCAGACACACGGTGTCAATTCACGAATCGCATCGAGAAATTCATCAAGTGAATCAGCTGGATAGAAACATAAAAAATAAATTAGAAATCGATTTGAACAAAAACTTCTCAAATTGACAATTTGAACCATTTATTCACTAAATTATAAGAGGGCAACTATTTCTCTAGTACACATTTATTTCAAATATACACATGCTTCGATCCACGACTGATCTATGTGTCCCATGTTAGTGAACGTTCCTTGATGATAATATTTGAACGCTGATGCGACCCGGATACGACTGAACTGCTTCTCGCTCAATGGTATTCATCCATTTGACTGCTTCATGGTCTACGATAATTCGTTGTTTCCAGTCGAACAACCATTTTCAATTGACTTAGTTAGAATAGAAAGCAATAAGATGCAATAGCAACCAATTTCATTTTGTTCCTCATTGAGTGTAGCTTGCACATAACGGCATACATGCACGACGTAATTTTATAAACATAAACTTTTCAGGTGGCCTATAAATGAAAATTTCTAATAATTCCCTCAAATATTTGAGATTAGCATTCAGCAAGGATCACGCACTTTCGTCCACAATTTGCCATATTCTCGTTACTTGCGGGCATATATACATATAACATGGTCGTGTTTGATGAACATACTGTGGAAAAGCGTTATATAATAATTAACACTTTCACGAAAGGATGACTCAGCTGCCACTCTGGTTTTTCAAATCTTAAAATTCATAGAATCTTGTTACGCAATTATTTCAATGTTGATAATTACCCAATTAAACGAAGGTAAATGATACGATTTGTCTAGCAATGCTACATGTACATGTAGTAGACAATAGTGGTCCATGGCGCTGATATTAACATGAGTTTCTAGCACCCGGACCGCGTATAATCTATCAACCTAATTTGTATGCATAAATATACAAGTGATTCATTTCAGAATTTTCGAGAAACCTGCAAATAATTTGCTAGTAATTGTATGTGAGTGCCACTCAATATGAATATTATTAAATTAGTATTTCCGGGACTTGTGTCGAGTCAAGTATGTAGCAAATTACGCGTTGTTAGTGTATGATACACGTCGTCGATTCAATAATAATCGCGACATCCAACTAGTGTGGTGTTTCCTGTGGCTTAGAACACATAATACGATACTTTCAAAATACATTATAATCCATGAATATTTTAGTCATGCAGACATTCATCCAATTTGAAAAGGAATTAAAATAGTTTTAATTATAGTGAAGAGACAACTATGCGACCTCCACGACGAGTCACAAGGCTATTAAAATGACCTAGAAGCCCCGAAGGAATAATAATTACGTACGATGATTAGTCTTGTCTTAGTACATCATAACATTTTACTGGCAGAATAGACCTACAGTGGTCGCATACATATAGAGACCTCGCCTCTAATTTATAATATACCAACCGATATTTGAATATAAATTAAAACCTCAATGAAACAACACTCGGTTTCTTTGTTCAGATTAAAAAACAAATGTTTCAGTGCGCGTTACTGTATTTAGTGCTGGTGTGTAATGTTGATCTGGACTGTTTACTAAATCACGTGACACAGACGAAACGTTTCACTATATATTGCGGTATTTATGCTTTGTCTCTTTGAATCCTAGTTGTCGGGTCGTCGTACTGGCAAGTTGAATGCTATTTTTGTTAATAGTCACCTATATTTCCATATCGTGAAGGTGAACAATATCACAGCGTTTAACAGCGTTTAATTGTTGTTATAAGTATGATCATAATCACCGTCTATTCGTGCAATTGCCAAATTACTGTTGTCTACCGGGACGACCAAGTACAATTGTTCTACGAATAATGTTATACGCCTTCCGAGATAGTTACCATTCAATCTGGAATTTACACACCATATGTGCTCTTGTATTGAAAATTGTAGAGGTCAATTGTTGAGTCTCTAAATTAAAGAAGAGTGCGAAAGTCAAACAACCCACAGTCACTCTATCCTTCTATCTGATAAAGGGACTGTGAACAAACTTTGCCAGTCGCTGACTTGAGTGACTTTCCTTTAATAAGTATACACATACCAAACATTACAAAATATCCACGTCATGCTCAGACATTCTGACCCTATGCATGCATCAGATATAAATATAAAAACAACTATATACCTTGTTGCTTATCTAAAACACCATTTGGGTCACAAATCAACGATGTATTGCGTGTTGTTGACAATCTTCCACATTGTAAGGATCCAATACGTGTCTGAGGGTTTGGATAATCTACTCGCAGCCAATCATGATTCTGTTGCATCGCATCTGTGTCGTCAACTACTAGTGTCATAGGGTTCGCCTTACTCACGAGTGATATTATTGATACCATTATCATCGCAGTGATGCTCGCCATTTTGAACAGACCAGCAGGCTTCCAGGTACTGACGCAGCGGCGGCTGTTGTTATTTATCGTATACATACGGGCACAAGCACTATAAATCAAGTTTGCATACAGCCGGATTGATTGACAGCCATAATAGCTGGCGCCCTCGGTATTGTACTATTCCCCTATTATCACATTCATGATCGGATATCATTTGCATATTATTTAAAATAGTAATGTGATAACATTCATTTACGCAAAAATCGCGATCTATTTACGCTGCGTGAAATTCAACAAACCAGAAGTGAAATCTAGCCACGTACTGTAATTTGCACACTAATATCATTATGTCACATTTCACGATATCATGCAGTGAGCAGTGTTGATGACACGTAAGTCAAAAAAACTTAATCCTTTGAAATATTGAAATGATTTCTATTAAACTATAGTAATAACAATGGTATATATAATGATAAATCGATTTATTTATTTATTAACAAATGCATTGTTTGCTTAGCGAACGCATGTTATACGTAATTCTTGGAAAGGATTAAAAGTAAATACGCTTTATTTTATCAATCTGCATATTTTTATCACGTGACACGTGAGTGTTTGTGACAAAACAACTGAAGGAAGCTGGGATTCGAGATTATTGATATGAATATAAATGGCAAACTCTCCTTGATAATAATTTCATCTACCAGTCGAAAATGTAATATTATTAGTTTATATTATATTTTCAACCATTACCTTTACTAAGGATTACCGATCCGATATGAAACCGTTCGCGGTCCGATCTCAATCGACTTAGGAGTGTGACCAGTGTAGGATTGGTCTCAATACTTATAATATAGTAACCACGCGCATCACTTACGTCACTAATAATAATTAATATATAATTTCAGTTTAGGGTAAATGGTTATATCACAAGAAAGAACATGTCTTTTGAGGTCTATGTCGTAACCAGGTCATTGTGTTAGCCTCACATGGTCGCGTGAGTTGCGCCCTCCGCGATGCTCCAAACTCGACACAGTTGGGTGTGATGCCGTTCGGCCGGCCAAGTTGCCACTCACGCCTACATGTGAGGCTAAGTTTATGTGAAATGTGTGGAATTTCAAATGTATCGGTTTGTCGTCATGCTTAGTGCTTGTCACGTAACCAATTGTACAATGCAGTGGTATTTTCGTAAATGTATTGGCAATGAGTTATGTTTTTTCCCCCACTTTACGAGTTGGCATTCCTAAAATGTGACAAACCATATCACCGTCAGACATAGAGATAGAATGCTGCCACCAACGTCTCCTGCCATTGATACACACAATGTCACCGTGCTAGCGGACGATTACGCCACGCATGGTCATTTCACACGAATTTGTGTGTATCATTATTATCATATATGTAAATCCACTGTTCAACTTAATCACGTGACAGTGACAGCATACAGCGTAGGCTTTTAACAATGCATAATTATTTATTTGACCCCGAAGCAAAAAACAAAAACATCATATTCTCGAAAAACGTGTGAAATATTTAAATACACCGGTTCGCAAAATAGGACGATTTTTATAAACTGCTAGTGCTTTGTGGTATTCGCAATATTTATTGTAACTGACTTATAGTACTAATATAAGCAATGAGGTGACATCAATGTTTATGAACTGAGGCACCATACCAAATTGTTACGCTCGTTTAATAAAAAAACAAACATTTTTTTCAACATCATCTTTCCCACGAGGAACGCCCCCTAGCGGTGAAGCGCTGCATTTAGTGAGCGAAATGTTATTTTTTTTGTAATACAAATAAATAACTAAAACATTCGTCCGTCTAATCGGCATTTTTACTACCTACTTAATAATATACTATTCTATAAATGCCAATGACTTAAGTACTCATTACTCGTTTGGTTAACTACTCCAATCGTGCGAACATCGCACAAATATGGTTGTTGGCGACCATGCCTTCCTTGGTATCTGTTTAGTTACTGCATTTAATTATTCGGACTTCACCGATTTCGTAAAAGGAGATTGTTACACAGATTTGAATTTTACTTCCCTATTTACTAGGTTAAACCTCAGATTCATTTTCAACTGGTGAAGGCTCTGTAAGGTGTATACACATATAACCAAGTTTATTTGGTTCTGTGGGGGAAGTTTAATCTCTACTATAACTAACTAGAAAGTAGTGTTCTCAGACGAGTATGGCAGATAAGTGTTATTTGTGATTAATATGGAAAGATTCTGCCTTTAAGTTAGGCCAATAAATTTCCCAGTATCTTTACTGTTAAAGTTACCTATGGTAAACCCCCGATGCTTTCAAAAATCGTGATACATCAACACTGACAACTGTTAGTATCGGTCGCGGTTCCATTGATATTTCCATTGATGGTTCATCCGCCAACCAATATCAAGAAAAAAAAATCGTCAGAAAGTATGATTTTGTGTGAGGGTAATCCTGATTTGCGATGATCTTCTAGGATGCGTAGGAGGAAAGTCTTATTCCATTTAATAACGCTGTCCAAGCTGTTTGTCTGGTGGCGGCTGGCACGTTTCTCACTGGCAAAGGTAAGCCGCAACTAATGACATTAATTCTGTGTTGATGACGGCAATCACAGAGTTACATAATAGCATCAATCTCAACCCCAAAGATAATATGAAATTTGTTCTATTTGCATTTTCTCACTGTGGATTTCTTTCTTTATTACTAAAGTTTTATGTATTTATCTAATCAGTGCCAATAGTTGGTGTCTATCCATTGTTTTCGACATGTGAATAAATTTGTCTTTGTTTTTAAATTGTTAAATGCACCATTCCGGGAAAATACGGCATATTATAGTGTCTGTCTTTCCTGTATTATAACATCAAGTTTACATTCTGTAGTAAAAAGTATCGCATCCTCAATGTGTTCGGTTTGAGTCGTAAGAACAAATAATTAACAATATTAAATGAACCATGTATTTATTATACTTTCAGCGCAACAAAGGCATTTTCTTTATAAATATTTATAAATTTCAATGGCATTGAATCCATGCCAGCTTACAAGCGCAGTGCGAAAAGGCATTCACTCATCGACCAATAGAAACCCTCGTTTCATGATTTTGGATAGTGAACTTCAATTTATAAAATAAAGAGAATGTCTTTGTTACGCATTATATAAACACAATTTTGAGAGATTTATAAGACAAGGGCATGCAAGTTGCATGCGCACGTCAATAGAACATGTTCTGAGCACTTACATCACAGAACGCAATAGACGGATGCATCATGGGAAGAATTCGCAATGTAAACAGAAATAAACAACGCATGTTTTAAATTGACATCTACAAAATGACTGTAAAGTAGGTTTAGTCAAATCAAAATGTTATGGTCACTCTATGTCATTTCAATGCGAAGACAGTGATGTGTCATTTCAATGCGAAGACAGTCATGTATGTGTTAGCACTCACACCCAGTAGCGTTTGTGAACGTAGTAAACAATGGAAGGGTAATTCAGATTATGTTTTTTATGCCGAACGAGTCACTGCAAACCGTGGGGTCAGGAAGCTACACTTTGAACCTGGGACAAAGAGACCTAGAGATGTAGAATATCTACTTATGATCACATGAACAATTTTTCAGGTTTTGTGCGAACAATGTTACCTTTGGGAAGTATGTTGCTTCGTGTCCAAGGCTTTTTTTTACCATACCGTAATTACGCTAATTCAAGATTTGTCTGTTTTTGTTTAAATAAAGCATATTCTCACAATGAAAGCTGTATATAATAATGGTTTAAAATTTCAAAAAGTTGAATTTTGCTCAAATAAAAACGTTAACTTTGTTGTGGTCACTCTGTTTTGAATTTTTTAGAGGGTGGGTCATTGGATAATTTTTTTTTTTAAATCACAAAAGGGTCATCTAATTTTTGCAATGGAAAAAAATGATTTTCAGTGATCCTCCTCTGGCTGAAGTGAATAACTTTTTCCGAATTTACTAATTATTCGTATTGCATTTATATCATCTAATTGTTCAAGTATGATTCTTGTTTAATTTCCTTTTTGATTCCTCTCTTATTCCACTTATCTTAACAGTAAAGTGTTTGTAGTTTTTATTAAATGTGCATTTTGAGAAGATCCTCACTTAATGGTTATCATTCCACATAACTAATTGTTCTTCAAAGAGTTGTGAAGCTCCATTGGACCTCACATGTCGAGCGAGTGATTGGCGTGAACACTAGGGTGAAACAAGCTGTGGCGTGAAAAAACATGATCAGTGTTAACCTTATCAGTGTTGGCAAAGTGTGAAAAAATGCAAAGCATGACGGGATAGCGTCATCGAGGTCAGGTCATTTTAGTCGAACAGCTGATCTACGCGACTGTACTATTAGAGACTCGACTCTGTCGGTCATTTCAGCGCCACTCGAAGCTATATAAGAGCGCTGTGCACGCCAGCACGTACTATTGCCAATGAAAGGTGCATATGTCTAGAGAACGCGTTACATTTAAACTGAGATCACGGCCAACCGACGATTGTTTTGTGGTATGAACTTGAAAGTGACTGAAGTATCGCTACCAGATCTTTACATTTTTTTCACTGTGCCGACGCAATCAAGAAACCATGTCCAATTTCGACGCTGTTCTCGCTACAATCATCTGGAATGTCTCTCTCGTTTTAGGAACTTTGGCGATTATATGGAGAGGTTTTAAATATTTTTATCCTGATTTAACTCTGCATCCAAGGCAGCTGTTCTCTAGAAACCGGAAAAAGAAACTCCAGTGACCAACAGTATTTGCGATGTGACCGACCATACATCACACCATGGAGTTATTGGTATTTATTGTATGAACCGATTACATGAGACTGGCTGTTTACATCGTGTTATACTATACAATGAAACGAAACGCGCCGTCACCAAAGTCACAATGTCGTCGATATTTTTAAAGGCACATTTGAAAAAAAACTAATACTTTTTAAATTATTTTTATTAATTTATTGTGTTTTATTAGCTGACTGATGATTTTATAAAACCGACCTTTACTAAATCATCACGTTTGCTTTAAAAATACACAAATAACATCATGTTTTTAATAAGGTGCTGGAAGATGAATGTCAAATCATGTATCTTTTTTAGCCTTGGGGAAGTGCGCCCTCAATGGATTATTCTCAATTTTACCCTATGTAACAGTGATCACGAGGCAGTGAGTTTTGCCTGGAGCAATGTACCGGTATATAATTAGGTTTAAATTGTTACCTTTCCGGTATCTTAGATGAAAGGAAAATGTCTGTGGTACGACTCTAGCGTAAACGTCTTTCTTGTAATTACAATACATTGTATGCTGACTGTGTATATAATTATACAACAGTTTGATGCATGGTAATTATATAATCATAATGTTGTTACATTGTACTTGAATTTATGCTGTGAACATTTTGCAGTATCATGAAGAAGTAAACAAAATGCAATACTTAAAACCAAATCTTCATGTCTTATATTGGTAAAAATATCCCATAAAATTGTCTTCTTTTGTAGTAACAACTAATTTTTATCTAATCATCTTCAAATCTTAATAATCATCCAAGAAGATATGGTGAATCTTTGACTAAATTAAACTTTTGTTCATAGAAGTAAGTACAGTGAATGGATACAAAATACCGGTAATGCTAATCATGAGAATAAGATTTTAGTAATATTCTTTTTCCAAGAACTTTTATGTAGATAGTGCTGTAACCCAATGTGTGATTTTCATTAATTAGGTCCCCACTATTAGGTAATTATTTGTCCTGCCCACAGTCCCTATAGAGGGACTGTGTCCTGCCTAATTTTGGCCCTGTAATTTTAGCTCATATTACTGATTGTCCGTCGTCGGCGTCAACTTTACAATTTCAACTTCTTCTATGCAAGTCAGAATGTTTTCAAATTTGATATGCAAGTACCTTGGATGGTTCTTTCTCAGATTTGTTCATTTCATGTCAAAATCTCAAATTATCTATTTTTGGTGAATATTTTTGTCATTTTTGGTAAAAAGTGATATTTTCGACTTCTTGTAAAAAACCTCAAGTCCGATTACTTTGGTATTACATATATAGGTACTATATGTGGATCTCTCTCAGATTTGTTCATTTGGACGTTATCTTTAATTATCTAATTTTGGTGAATATTTTTGGCACTTTTGGTAAAAAGCGATATTTTCAATTTCTTGTTAAAAACTGCAAGTCCAATTGCTTTGATATAATACAAATATGTACTACATGTGGACCTCTCAGATTTGTTAATTCCGTGGTGATATCTTCAATTATCTAATTTTGATGATTTTTGGTGAAAAGTGATATTTTTGAATTCTTGTTGAAAACAGCAAGTCCGATTGCTTAGATACTATACATAGCAATGTGCATTGCTAACAGCGGAGCTATCTCAGCCGATTGGCTGCTTGTTCTATATGAGACTTGAAGATTAATACAGTACATATAATATTCCAAAAGGATTAAATTAATTTTTGCCTTGCCTGTAATTATATAGAGGTTGGTTAATTTTTATCAAATCTGTCTCAGACTTTGTTATATTATAAATCAATGTATTACACTTGGTTTAGTTCAGTGATAGTATGTCTGGCACATGTATGGCTATAGATAATCATTAATGTGAATTGGGTTAAAGTGACAATAGCTGTAGCTATCTTTTTTCTTTGATTTTTAGTATTTATAAAACATTTCTTGTATCATTATTGTCAATTTGTAACGGCCAATGCCAAAATGTGAACATTGAAAGCATAGCATATTATATACAGAGTTCATTAAATCACTTACAAGTGAAAGAAGATTTGTCGAGCAGACCTCAGGAATTACAGTACAAGATGACTTACAGGTGACCTGATGATTTTTAAATATATATATGTATATAAATGTATGTATGATTTCCCATGTGTGTGGGTCGTTATACCATGTATCACATGACCAATTTCAACAAAATGGTGACTAGTCTGCACTCAGTTTTTACATCGCATTTTATGTTACATTAGTCTTCTGTACCCATGCAATTGTGTCTAAAACAATATTTTGGGAAGATTTGGTTTTCTTCATGTGGTTATATTTAAACGAAAAAATGTTTAAACTTTTTTTGCTTTGAGGTATAATCTTATTTTAGTTCAATGATAGTGCATCTTACACGTGTATTTCTGAAACTAATGCTGAAAATGTGTCTTCAAATATGCATTTGTTTTTTTGTGAAATTTCCCCAGTGAATTTGGACCATTTGAGAAATACCAACTCTAGTTTATGTTTGTTTGTTTTATTATTTTAATTTGTAAACATGTTTAATAAATCATTGTTCCTGCCAAATTTGTTCAATATTACGGTATATGTTGGTATATCTCTCCTGTCAAAGTTGTTCAATATTACGGTATTATAGTGAACATTTATAAGGTTAATGTTATATTCAACAAGAGATGTTGGTATTTATAAGGTTTATGTTATATTCAACAAGAGATGTTGGCATTACCACTGTTTATGCTAAAATTATTAAATTATTTTTATCAGATAACTTTTTTATTCTCAGAAGACCAGCATCCACATGTCATTACATAGTTCAGGGATTTTTAAACCGGTCATATAATTTTACTTATTGAGGCACTGTGGAATTTTCTTATCTTTCTTGTCATTCTGTAAACACTGCAACATTTGTATGCAGTTGAATGGCCTCACCTCAGTGAGTAGCAAACTCAAATGACTTATTAATCACTTATTAGAAAGAAACTGTTTACTTCATCTCCTACATTCTTGAAATTGTTTTCACTAGCATGTTCTTTTAGCGGATTTAACTAATCTGTAATTTAGCTGATTCAAGTTGTTGGTACTTTAGCTAATTTAATGTTAATTTAATGTTAATCAAATTCTCAAAAATTCTCCAAACTGATGTTGGAACTTATCAGTCACTTGTCTGTAAGTATGCAGTAAAGTGTCTGCTTAGCTAATATGAATTTGAATAGTGGCTTTAGTTTAACAATTATAAATATATCATGACTATATATGATGACTTAATATTTTGGTTATATATCCTTTCCAACAACACAATTATAGTACAGTACTAGTTGCATGTCTCTATCTGCAACAGTGCTTCGGATATTACAGTTATGCATATTACATGAGGTCACATGACCATATAGTTATCTGATACAATAGTCTTATCTCTGATGCCTTCATTATAGCACTTGTTGCATGCTGTCATTGTCTGCAACAGGACTTAATATATTAGTTATGCATATTAATTGGGTCACATGACCATAGGTTCATGTGATGTTGTAGTTATTTCTCTTGTATGATGCCTTCAATATAGCACAGAATGCATATCCCTGACTTTAACAGTGCTTGGAATTAGTTATGCATAATAATGAGGTCACATATATGGTCATATGTTGTTGTGTGCATTAATTAGGTAATTAATATGCATGGATTTCAACTCTGAAGTAATCAGATTAGTGTATTATCCAAAAGCACTTATTTACCAAGTGTCATTGAAATTTGATGAGTGGTACCCAAAATATTAAGCTGCCAAAAATGGCAATGTTATCTTAAGTTTATTATAGTAGCTACAGAGGGGGGGGGGGGGGTTGCAATTAGGTTATTCTTCACTGGAACGCCATTTTCCGTTCACTGCAAAATCTTGTGTCATGTCTGTGATCGGACATAAAAAAACAGAACAAACAAAATTCATGAAAGCACTTTTTGGGGCTTATTAATGTGCTGTACACATTTGATGAGGGCAATTTAGATGAAAAGATATGAAACATCAACATTTAACTATTAAAAAAAAAATTTAAGTTCAAAATCAATTTTTTTGTGGCAGATGTTTCAGACATTAAAAATTAAAATCTGATTTAGGTATAGGCTCCAATATTTTTTTATTAAGTTTTTAGTCCCTGTTCGGACAAAGTCCGAAAGCGAGGACTTATAATCCGATCTCTTTGCGTCCATCCATGCGTCCGGGGTGATATTTCAGAATCCTTCAGACCGATTCCATTCATTCTTTGCATGTGTCTAGTACTTTATGTGGGACATATGCACATGTGGTGGTTTAGCGATTCGATTCAAAATGGCCGACTGGCAGCCATCTTGTTTTTTGAAAATTAGGCGAGGGTTCTCCGAACCTGCCTATTCACATAGTTCATACCCACCAAAGACTATGGTCTGTCAAAATGACTATTTTGAACTGTAGGCATTAATCAGCGATTCTGTCGGTGACGGAGAGATAGAATCTAGGTCAGGGGAAGCCCCATGACCCCAAGATTCTTTTTCCCTTACGTCACGAACCATGTGGCCGAGGCCATATGGCAGCGCCATAGACGGCTGTACAATCACTGGTTCCTTTCTCTCTGCATCAAGGACCAACGCTACGGAAAGAGTGGGGTGGTTGGGGGGACCCGGAGTCTATGGTGGGTATGAACTATGTGAATAGGCAGGTTCGGAGAACCCTCGCCTAAATTCACTATGTTCAATTACCCACCATAGACTCCGGTCAGTCAAAATGACTATTTTGAACTGTAGGCATTAATCATTAATTCTGCCGGTGAGGGAGAGATAGAATCTAGGTCAGGGGAAGCCTCATGACCCCCAAGATTCTTTTACCCTTGCGTCACGAACCCACGTGACCGAGGCCACATGGCAGCGCCATAGACGGCCATACAATCACTCTGGTACCTTTCTCTCTGCCTCGAGGACTTAGACCAACGCTATGTAAAGAGTGGGGTGGTTGGGGGGGGGGGGGTCGGTCTATGATGGGTATGAACTATGTGAATAGGCGGGTTCGGAGAATTCTCCGCCTAAATTCACTACGGTCAATTACCCACCATAGACTCTGGTCAGTCAAAATGACTATTTTGAACTGTAGGCAGAGTCAGACACCGATAGGTGGCAGGTTTTCCGAGCAAACAGAAAAATGATGAAAGGGTGGTGTCTTACCTTGTCTGTACTGTCCCCGAAGCAAAAGACCAAGTACTGCTATGGTGACAGGGTTCGGTGTGCTCGAGAAAGATAGACCCCAACTAGATTTCGAGGGTAATAAGCTTGAAGTAAGGACCGAAACAGTTCGCATAGGTCGAAACAAGCGAAACCTGGGAGCTTCCAGGAAGTGCTAGTGGTACAGATAATCTGTGCGCTAAAATGCCGAGACTGACTTATCGCCTATGCGCATGGACCCCTTTGGTCATTCGGGCTGGGTCGGTAATCAAAGCCTGACCCGCTACGACTGGGCATAACCTGAAGAGACTCTGCTCAATAGATTGGGTGTTTCTTAGGTAGCAATCGTCTCTGCAAGGTCTGTGTTGAAGAGGATAATGTATTATAGACCTCCAGTACAGTCGCAGTAATACACCTGGAGATGGAAGTCAGGGAGGCCAGCTTATCCTGTTTACAAGGGCCGTAACACAAAAACATGTGTTTGGTTTCCCGTCTGGAAAACCTGGTATGGTTCTCATAACAACTCAATGCTCGGACCGGGCAGAGAAGCAATTCCTCCTGATCCTCCGGACCGACAATATTTGACAGTTGGGGTATGACGATCGGTTGAGGATCGTGTCCTGGGATTTGGTTCTTGGTGAAAAACCCAATTTGTGTCTTTAGTACAACTTGATCGTCCATAAAGGCGACGCAACCTTTTGCGAAGGACAGTGCGTCTAGCTCTGACCGGCGCCTACCCGAGGTGAGGGCCAGTAGGAAGACTGTTTTCCAAGTCAAAAACTTGAGTGGTGCTGAAGAGAGGAGCTCGAAAGGTGGTCTGCCTAGGGCTGCTAAAACAACCGACAGATCCAAATTAGGCGGTTCTCTTGTACGGGTTCTCGGCCTCTGATTATGGAAAGCAGTTAAGTCTCTTAATAATAGGCCAATCGGCTAGACTTGACCCCAAAGAGTTCTCTACGGCGGGGGACAAGGCTGACCTGTAGCCAACGATCGCTGCGTAAGACAAACCTACTTCGTCAAACAAGTGGACAAAGAAGTCTGCTACCTGGCCGATAGAGGGATGGCATGGATCAATCTTCCACTACACCAATTAGTGTGTACTCGCCATTTCGAGTTGTAGGCAGCGTTGGTGGAATCCCTGTTCGCCCTGGCCAGGATGTTGACAGCCCGCTTAGATAGACTTTCGTCTGTGTGAGTTTACTGAGAGCCTCCATACGTGTAAGTGGTTCACTGCTGGGCTTGCTTGCTGGCAGACCACCACTGTGTTGTCTGTGTGGAGCAGGACTCTGTGGTCTCGAACTTCGGGTAGAAAGCGTACTAGTGCTAGGCGCACTGCTTTCAGCTTGAGCCAGCTGATATGGTGGTCTGAAACCCACTGCGGGGGCCATATTCCTTGGGCATGTCTGTCCAATAGATGCGCTCCCCACCCTTGGAGGGAGGCGTCTGTTACCAGAGTCATAGCTGTGACGAGTGGGTCCAAGGGGACCCCCTGCCCGAGGTTGGTCAGTGACAACCACCAGGACAGGGTTTCCTTCGCTTGGTCCGGGATCAATACTCGCCTGTCTAGTTCCCGTAGGTGAGCTTGGTGTTCCAATAACGAGCATTGGACTGGGCGGCTGCGTAGAGTGGCCTGGGGAACTACCCTTCGAACGGAGGTCATCATTAGGAGGTCGCATTAGTTCGCGGAGGAACACTGAGGGAACGGTGACTAGGCGTTCTGCTAGGTTGCTTAGCGCTAGGCAACGTGCTTGAGATGGGCGAACCAGGCCTACCTCAGTGTCAAACTCCATGCCCAGAAACACCAACTGTTGAGTCGAGTCGGGTCGGGTCGGGATGGGACTTTTTCTGATTTACTAGGAAGCCCAACTGGTAGAGTAAACCAGTAAACTGCGTTAGCCTTACTTGTCTGGCTAATAACCCTTGTCTGGGTTGTGTAACAACCAGTCATCTAGGTACGGATTGATGTGTACCGACATTTGGTGGAGCAGCAGTACTACCTGTTTTATCACTCTGGTGAACACGTAGGGCGCTGTTTAGTCTGCTTAGGTTCAGAACCGGACGCCAGCCGCCTGTAGCTTTGGGTACTACAAATACATTTGAGTAGAAGCCCAGACTTAGCGCCGGCTGAACTATTCTGTGTATGGCACCTTTTCTTAGCAAACTGTCTACTTCCTGTCTGATTGCTTCCGCCTTGCGGGGCTCCCCTGGCAGTGCCCGAGGGGGGGGGGGTGCACTGACAGGGGCAGTGGAGATGTCAGTGGTATTCTGTAACCGAGTGTCACCACCTGGAGTGTCCAGGGATCGGTTACCCGCTGCCTCCAAGCCGGAATTCACCGGCGCAATCTGCGTGCAACAGGCATCTGTGGCCATGCGTCAAACATGCTTCCCCCGCTGCCGGGGTTGACAACCGCCGGAGGAGGAGCCACCACCTGGTTCTCTATTTCCCAGGGGCGTGCTGCTACCCTTCCCTCCCGCGTAAGGGTATGACCATTTGGTTTGTTACACCCCAAAGCTCAGCGGCTGCACCCGCTATCTTCCCATCAAAGAGGGTGGGCGATGTCCAGTCTGTGTAACTGAGGCGGCCGCGTACTCCCTGACTCAGTTCGCCGCCGAAAACACACATGTCTAAAACTGCATCCCGCTGCACAGTAGTAGCCCCGGCCAAGAGAGCCATATGACACTGGAGGATATCGCACATAGCCGTGCGGTGGCCTACCATTAACTGTGTCGCCTGGTCTAGGAGGCGAGTGTGTTCTGTGTCTCAGAGTCCTGGATGCGCACAAGAATGCACTCCAGTGTGGCAGCCACGAATTCTAGGGAATTGATGGGTCGCAACTCTGCCCTCAGGGCGTGTTGGATAGTCTCAGACTGGGTCGATAAGAATGACCATGGAACGCGGCTGTTCCCCTTTACCCGGTTAGCAAAACAGAAATTTGTGGTACTGGGGTCAGGGGAAGGAGCCTTGGGGTCCGGTCAGGGGCTTCTGGTTTCGTCCCATGAATTGGGGTCCGAATCCGAAATTGCCCCGATAGGGTAGCGTTTGGTCCAGCGAAAGGGGTTATGCAAAAGATTACCCCAGCCTGGGGCTTTTGGAGTTACCTCCTCTGCGGCTGACCAACGGCCGCCCCTCAACATCGTCTGCGCGCTGTCCGCCATGCTCAGTGCTCGACTGGTCCAGGGAAGACGTGCAGGTGGGGTCGATCTGGATCCCGGTGTCTGCGATCCCATCAGCGTAGAAGCGACCATGAGTGATTGCTTTAGGATCGAGGATGGGGGAATATACATCGTGTCACCTGAACTGATAATATTCCGCATCACCCCAACGGCGTGGCTTACCGAGTCATTACGCATTGTGGTCTCACTGTATCCGACGCGAACGAACTGCCACCTCTCAGCTTAAAAATGTGGGCGAGAGCGTGTTCGAGAGTGCATCTCATGACAGGGTTGGTTTTCTCTGGGAACGCCAGTGGGTCGGCAAGAAGGAAGTTGAAACCCACAGCGGAGCTCGGACTTGAAGGTAAATTCCGGTACTACACTGCAAACCTTGGCTGGTTGAATGCGGGGGGCAGGTATAATGTATGCACTGCCCCGACAGCCCTGCCCCGAAAACGGAGTCTTGGCTACCAGCATCTCCATTGGTGTTTCGTGTCCGAGGTCACCGAGGAGACCTGGTGTCACTAGCCTGAGCCTCGGCCTCCCCCAAGTTAGCAGAGCGGTCACGGCTGGGAAGAGACATGTCTAGAATGCGAACAGTGCTTTCTATGTTTCTTCCTGCTTGCCGGCTGAGAGGCCGCAGTGGAGACAGCTTGCTCCGACTGCATTTGGCCTGCCAGGGACACAATCTGCCCCAACAGACGCCTTTATTTCAGCGGCAAAACCGGCGCCGTGTGAGGATGGTTCCACTACGGGACCCTGGGTGCCCCCCCCCCCATAGGAGGAAAAACCTCTAGGGGCACAGCCTCGCTGTTGCCAGTGAAGTCGGGTAACCCGCTGCCTGAAAAAACAGACCGTGCAGATGCACTCTGATCAGCGGGGGAAGACCGAAATACGTTGGTTCCTCCACCATGGGGCCTTTTGCTTGGTATCCCAGTACGAGTATGGTTAGCCGAGCTTGAGGACTTCTCACTCATGCCAACGCACAACTCACCCATACCTAAGCAAGTTCCACCTTTTCGTGAGCGAGCAATGCGGTCAGTCTCGGCAATTTTCACAAACTGCTGGAAAGAATCCCAGGCTTCAGAACCCTAGTGATTGCAAATGTTCTCTGGGCAGACGCCTGAACCCTGTACGCAAGCAATACAACAGTAGCGTTTAGCATGTGGGTTCCAGTCCTGCAAGTTCTGTGTACAATGGTTGCAGACCCGCCTCAAAAACTCAGGGGATAATACCGGCGGCGAGCTTCTGGCGTTGCCAGTGCATCTATCCATTTCTAAATATATTGTAAATAAAAGACGACATGCATGCGGGAAACGAAAAACAGTTCTAAAAGGTGCCGCCATGAAACCAACAAGTGGTTACGTGGTGGTGCCGGGTTTTAATTTCTTTGTTGTGGAAAAGCATAACACACAAAGGGGAAAATGACACGATGGTAAAAAGAAAAGAAAAACTTGTCCTACCAGCTAGAATGTTGGATGCCGCGGCTGCGGCAATGACCCACGCTAGAAACCCGGACAGGAAAAAGCAAACGAGCCAGGCAGAGCCGCTCAGAATCATTCCCGACGAGGCGGAGATGAAAGAAGAGTGATTGTACGGCCGTCTATGGCGCCGCCATGTGGCCTCGGTCACATGGGTTCGTGACGTAAGGGTAAAAGAATCTTGGGGTCATGGGGTTTCCCCTGACCTAGATTCTATCTCTTCATCACCGGCAGAATCGCTGATTAATGCCTACAGTTCAAAATCATCATTTTGACAGACCATAGTCTTTGGTGGGTAATTGAACGTAGTGAATTAACATATTCTATTGAGTTAATTTGCATATACTGTATGCTATTTTTCTTGGGAGAACAATGATAGGTGGTCGTATTGATCGGCTACCAAGATTTCTACATCACTACATGCAACTGTGGCAATATATACATTTTCAGAGTTATTCATGTAAAGGAGATTTAACAGTACGGTAAGTTGAAATTTCTGTGAACTTCGTTAATAATCTTTGAAATCCAGTCTCAGAATTTATATGTAATTCTGGAGATACATGTATAGTACGTCATACTCAACTTCATGGTTGTCTGTAATCTTGGTCATCACTGGTAATTTAAAATCATATGCTTCATGTAAACGAGCAATGTATTTTACACACACAGAGTACACCACTACGAGTCCCAAACAGGATGTGATGCAACAACCACCACTATTTAAAGCATTTTCTGCCTATACCATACCACATGATACATTCAGTTTATGCTCTAAATTTTTCACATTATTTCCCCAAACTAGCTAAAAAATACACGATCAATTTGAACTAAAAATCCCCCTTATGTATTATAAGTGACAAAATGTCAGACTCCATCTGAGAACTGCAAAAGTATTATAAGAATTGTGTGGGTGTGGACGGCAATATGTCACACAGCAATTCCATCTTTCAAGAACCTAAAATTAAAGTTGGGCAAGACATATTAAACAGAATACACAATTACACAAATTGCTGATCCTAATCAATAGACTGCTTTAATTGAAAGCACCATACAAAATAACAATTGCATCAAATTTCAAGATGAAAAACAATTTCTCAATACATCAACTTTTTTCATTAACCCTTTTCACACACACCCCCCCCCCCACCCCAAGAATGAAGCAACTTTTTAATTCATTGCCAGAAAGACAACACTCAACCAATGGTGTTGGTATATTAGGACTACCCAAGTTATAACAAAAAATAGTGTTTCTGGTAACCCGACCTTGCCTAATTTTTTGTTATGGCTAAACTATAAAGTGGTCACTGAAGGGTATGCACTTCCTCTTTCTAGCTGCATGTTAGGTAAATTATTCACTACAGGCACATCGTCATTATGAAAATTCATTTACAAAAATCCTCCTATATTGACCAACATGCCCAGCCGTATGCAAGAAACCTACATGTACCTCCCTTATTCTTTTTTTTTCAATATTACCAGAAATACTATTTTACTTGGCTTTTCATACTCCAGAGTAAAAAGATTAAATTAATAAAAAGCTCTAACTTTACAATATAGATTTAAGTAATACTATAGACTTCATCATAGTATATCTTAACTGAATATTTCTAAATCGACCACACCCATGTGCATGTGCAGAAGACAAGCTGCCACAAGTGCAGACAAACCAGTCAGCAGCAAATACAGCATAAGTAGCCAAGGTGAGCATAGCATGTGCAGGCTAACCAGGTTGAGACATGTGTAGCCGATGTGAGCATAGCATGTGCAGGCTAACCAGGTTGAGACATGTGTAGCCAAGGTGAGCATAGCATGTGCAGGCTAACCAGGTTGAGACATGTGTAGCCGATGTGAGCATAGCATGTGCAGGCTAACCAGGTTGAGACATGTGTAGCCAATGTGAGCATAGCATGTGCAGGCTAACCAGGTCGAGACATATGTAGCTGATGTGAGCATAGCATATGCAGGCTAACCAGGTTGAGACATGTGTAGCCGATGTGAGCATAGCATGTGCAGGCTAACCAGGTTGAGACATGTGTAGCCAAGGTGAGCATAGCATGTGCAGGCTAACCAGGTTGAGACATGTGTAGCCGATGTGAGCATACCATGTGCAGGCTCACCAGGTTGAGACATGTGTAGCGAAGGTGAGCATAGCATGAGCAGACAAGCCAGGTTGAGACAAGTGTAGCCAATGTGAGCATAACTTGTGCAGCTAAGCTGAGCATGCTGCAGCATAACTTAGCCAAGTTGAGCATAGCATGTACAGACAAGCCAGACTGCAAAATATGTGCATGTGCAGACAGTCAGCTGCGACTATTGCTGTTGATGGTGATATTTTACCATGCTATAAAGTAAAACTAAGTAAATTTAAGCACCATTATTCAAAATAGTAGTAAAAAAACAACATGACATTTTTTTGCCATGGATTGAAGTTACATTTACATGAAAAAGCATATATACAATAGGTTATAAAGCAGCCATCTGGGGCTACTACTCAGGCTTCTCTGACTGAGATTTTGGCAGTGTAATATTTGTAAGTAAGTTGCCAGCATTACATTCACAATTGGCATGCAGTAAAAAGCAGTGCTACCGAAAATACTGTGAACCATCACATTTTTGCTGCTGCAAATGCCTTTTTATATAATTTGAGTGCACTTATGCAAGGACATATTTGGACAAATTTGCGAAAATTGCTGTGACCCCACAACTAGTGATATCCTTGTAAATTTGTTCTCTTGTAAAATTGAAGTGGTTTACATACACAGAATACTGTAAAAGGATTAATTATTCACTGGGTTTTAATTTTGCTTATTTTGCTGACTGGAAAATGCGTTAAATTAAAACCCAGTGAATATTTAAAATTTAGCATAGAACACATTATCTAAATGATAAAACCCACTGAATATGCCTGAAATGGTAAATCAGCAAAATTTAAACCCAGTAAAAATTAGTCATTTTACGGTAGTTATTAAGTTTGTTAGTTGAACCCTTCTCTCCATGCACAGTACTTTACATATCAAGTATTTGGATATAGTAGTCTGTACTGAGATAGTGAATGCATCATATAATACACATAAATGTCTCTGAATGCATGCAAAATCAACAGAATATGGCACTAATCTCCCAATGTGACTGTTACCCTGCTTTGACGTCAACATAAATTTGTTCTAAATACAGAGAAAAACAAAAAATAGAAATACGTGTTTAGTATATATCTTTACAATGAAATTAACGTCTTTAATATGCTTTATATACACATGTAACCGTATCGGCATGTATCACTTTATACAACACACCATCATACTGTAAAGATGCGTGGCAGATACTCAGTCTTGCTTCAGTTTTTTAGGCTCCCTAACTGACCTCTTTTGATGAGAATAACTAGACTCCCTATCAGAATACATTTTTGAACTATTTCTCCATGGGTCGTCATCATCAGACTGACTAGAGCTACAATCATCATCACTGTCATGTGATCGTTTCCTCGATGCATCATCGTTGCCACTTGGAACAGAAATAGCAGATTTCAGTCTTCTTTGTTCATTCAATGAATCGCCATCTTTTTCTACTGCACCAGTCAAAGGCAGCGGCATGTTTATTTTATCACCAAGACGTGGGGCATCATCTCTCACTCTAGATTTATAGAATTAAAAAACATTATTTATTAATTAAAAGTCTTTGTTGTTCAATAAATAATATACATGTTGTTTTATACAGTATACAAAAACTAAATTCTGAAAGAAAGATTTCAGATGAATAAGCCATTGTCGATGACATGGTTCCCAATCAGTTGTAACGACTGTGTGAACTATATGTTAAGAAAGTATTTAGTATTATAACATGCTTTTTATACCAACTGAGTAAAGACAACTTTCTTAAAGGGCAGTGTTTGTCACGCTACTCATGTGCGAGATATGGGTCTCATATAACAAAGATGGCGACTTTGACTGTTGCAAAGACCAACGAGTACAAACTGTGAAGTTTTAATTGGGTATTTTTGGTAATTGGAAGGTATCAAAGGAGTTGCTGGCAGTAAATAGTACAAGTGGTGCCCAGGGCTAATGTCATACTTGTGATTTCATTAGAAAAGTAGATTGTGGGAAAAATCAATCTTTCTCAAAACAAATTTTGCACATGCATGGCTTAATACATGAACAATAGAACAGTGCCAGTCGACAACATTATGCATGTTCTGGTCAGAAATTCAGACGCTTGAAACCAGCATGGAATGACATTGGCTAATTCTTGCTTCAGTGTGTGCTTGTCGGTATCTTGTGAAATACTGGTAGTAGCATGCGGCAAATGCAGTATCATTATCAATATTGACAGACAATTACACATCTTTTTTTCCCTCAATTTCAAGATCAGTTTTTTGTTTGTATATTTTGTACTATAATATGAATAGTTTGCTTACTTTCTCAGAATGATAACAGCTCTTCTGGCTTTCACATCCTGGGGTCTAATGCAATGTGTGATATCATTAGCTGCATATCCACTGAACAACGTGAAAACAAAAAAACATATTGAGATTAATATCATTGATACGATCACACATGATATGCATATTTTTCCCAATGTTCTTAAAGTCATGAAATGATGAAAGTCTTGTGTTTGGAAGTAAGTAGGTAATCAAACAGAGGAAAATTGAATGGAGATGCATCACAATTGGTTTATAACTTTGTATCCATGCAGATAGAAATAAATTAATACCAGTAGTCCTAGGGACTGAAAATACTAAATAACCAGTACAACCTGTCTGAATCAAAACCTGTAATGCCATTCAATACTCATGACTTAGAGTTTGGTGAAACAAATTTCACTTTTTCACCACCAGTTCACAAAATAGTGATAGTTCTTAGTCTGCACTTTTCTTCAGAAGATTGGGACAAAAATAGCCAAAAGTTTTCGAGTAAAAACAAAAAAATTACTCAAATTTTGTCTGTTGGCTCCAAAATAAGGGTTCATTTCCAGAAATATTAAAGAATATAAGAAAAATGTGCAGAACAATTTTGGTGAGAAATTCTGGTGTTGAAAAGGCTATATACCGGTAGTACATTATATTTCTGTTCGTTACTGATATGACAACTTTGTCAGAAATCAGGTGGGGGAACAGGGGTTTGATATATGCTGCCGTTTTTTATACTGATAAAATAATTATGTCTCAAATTTTGCATTCAAACTATGCTATATAGCAATGCCAAAAATGCTGCCATTTAATTGAAAAATAAGTATTTACAATACAAATAGTAAACATTCTATAACATCAAGTATTTTATTACATTTCTAATAATTATATTTAATCAGATAAATAATATCTATCAATTATCTGTGAATTATATCAAATATTAACTTATCGGTAATATCTATCAATTATCTGTGAATTATATCAAATATTAACTTAATATAAAACATTTCTACACAAATCAAAATTGATAAATTGGCCGAGAATAATTAAAAACAGAAGGATTGAAACACATCTGCTTTCCAAAATATGGATCAATAAAAAAACTTTAAATACTAGGAATAAAATAAATCGCTTTAGTTTTCAATGGTATTAGCATCTGTGTCAAAATATACTTAATCACATTTAGAATTTGAATTTTCAGCATCATTTCTAGCTTTTAACTGAATAGTTAACACTGATACAAAGATAACATTCTAGAAAATTATGAAACCAAGGTAAAAAATGTAAATTTATTTTTAATATTCCAGTATTTATTATCATTAGAATTTATTCAATTATAACTACTTTTTTTTTATTATTCTTTATGTGTAACAGTTTACTTATTTTACTTTATTTTCAGCATTAGCCTTGCAAACCAACCCTGTTAATCACTCCAAAAGAGCCTGTAAATAAGCAGCAAGGATTTATAAATTCATCTCCACACCATATTGCAATTTGTGTTATTTCAGGACAGAGAAAACAGACAATTATAGCCTTGAACTGACTGTCACCTCTGCATAACATTTTTTCATATAGTTCAAATATAAATTACTGACCTTCACCTACATATGAATACATGAAGATGCTTAACGAATATAAAGATGTAAACCACTTTGATTTTGCAAAGATAACTTATAGCGAGTCATGGACAATGTTCACAGGATATACAATTAGTGCATGTTGTTCTTGTTTTATTGTTTTATTTATCAGTGTGTAATTTACACACATTTAATTGACATATTGCGTTCTAATCTGAAAAGAGACCAATTCTCTTCTTATTTTTCTCCTACATGAACGGTGACGTTATAAATTTATTATTTTCAGCAGATTTCCCACAGATTACAGAACTGTGAATAAAATGGATTTACTAGTATTAATAAACAACATTTAACAACACAATTGTGATATACATTGTATCATATGCTCACGACCCAAAACATGTACTTTATATTAAAAGGTCTGTGTAATTTTCCACACTAAAAATGCTCTTTGAATCTGGCTAGAAAACAGATGGCACAGAACAGACAATAGGAACTATCTTGTGGCTAGGTCACAAGACTTAGGCTTTCAAGCCAACTTTTGACAGAATCCCATTAAATTCACATTTTTCCTGTAAGCAGCAGAAAACTATATTCCCTTGATCCAACACTAGTTGACAAAAAAAAATAACAAATGAATAAAGACTCATTTGAGGGAGCGAAAGAGAAAAATTTATGAATTCTGACAGTCGAGGAACGAATAACATTTGTCAGCAGTGTACATTTCACTGGAGCCATCAAGTACAGGAGTCAGTGAACATTTCATTGGGGGCCATCAGTCCATGGGTCACAGTGAGCATTTCAATGGAGCCATCAAGACCAGGAGTCATAGTGAACATTTCATTGGGACCATCAGTCCATGGGTCACAGTGAGCATTTCATTGATGCCATCAAGACCAGGAGTCACAGTGAGTATTTCATTGGGGCCATCAAGACCAGGAGTCATAGTGAACATTTCATTGGGACCATCAGTCCATGGGTCACAGTGAGTATTTCATTGGGGCCATCAAGACCAGAGGTCACAGTGAGCATTTCATTGGGGCTATTAAGACAAGAGGTCACAGTGAACATTTTATTGGCGGCCATCAGTCCATGGGTCACCGTCACAGTGAACATTTCACTGGGGCCATCAAGACCAGGAGTCAGTGAACATTTCAATGGGTCATCAAGTCCAGGAGTTATAGTGAACATTTCATTGGGGGCCATCAGTACATGGGTCACAGTGAACATTTCATTGGGGCCATCAAGGCCTGGATTCACGGTGAACATTTCATTGGGATCATCAAGACCAGGAGTTGCAGTGAACATTTCACTGGGGCCATCAAGACCAGGAGTCACAGTGTACAAATCTGAATGTTGGCAATCATTTAGGCTCCCAATTTTATTTGTTTTGAATTTCAGTTGCTGCACTTAATATTTTTAACAATCATGGATTCACCCTTGTTTCGAAGTATTGCGAGCAAAATTCAAAAAAATATTGTCCTGAATTATTCATACATGTCACATAGTCCAAATAACCAATACATATTTATAAAATGTCTTTTTATTAAAATAAATGTGCTGTAAATTGAGCAACCTTGTTTATATACACTTACCTTAGCAATGTCACACACCCACGTGTGAGCGGCAAACTTAGTAGTGGTCGTGACGTACGGATGGGTTTGAATGAAAACTTGCAGCCAAAACATAACGCACAATCACTCATGAAACTAACTGATGCAATGGGGCGCTCAAAGATATGGATTGGATCAACATGCGACACAATACAGCCCCCTGGTTTGTAATCATTGATCACGGCACTATTTACAAAACCATCTGGAATCATCTTACTGGAAACCAATCTTTTTATAACAAGTTCTTGCACCCAACCTGGGATGTCGTCAACTTCCCCGCGAGGGTACAGTCTTTCTTGCCCTGGTCCTTTCTTGTCAAGTTGCGTGCCATATGTGTAACCTTCCCCGAAAAAATATTTATTTCTTAAAGGGGCTCTGTCCACTGTATGCTTTTTGAAAATACTTCTGTCCGCGTCAGCCACCACACTATCAATTTTCTCCTCAATAATACGACACTCTTCTGCCGAGAACACGTCGCGTCTTTGCTTGATTCCCGAATGAACTAGTCTCAGCTCATCTTGATTGTTTCGGGGTTTTCGTTTCTTACTGTGGGTGGTTTTATATGAGCGGTGTCTATACATAAAATCTCTGTCGTTGTCGTCCGCATACGATTGCCTGTTATTCACATTTTTCCGATGTGGCGACTTCAACTTCTCTCGAAGATCCACAAATGTAGCAGCCATCTTGCTAAATGTAAACAGGTATCCCACAATCCACGTGGGTTTGTATTTCCGGTGGTGCTACTTCGATCGTGGTTCCAGGTAGAATTACTGCAAAATTTCTTGTAGTAAAACAAGTAATGATACTGACATATATAATTTTATTTTTTTATTTAAGTGAAATTAATAATGCTAACATCTTCGTAAATATTTATGAACCAAGGACATAAACGTTGGGGGGGGGGGGGGCTGTTACGCAACACAATATGGCGGTTCGACGTGAACGTTCAAGTTTACGAAGGTGACGTCGTGTCACTCTTGAACTGTTTTGACATTTCTACCTTGATTTAATGTCCTATCAGTTCGTGAAATTGGAATCGAATGATTGGTCAATTCATCGATCGGAATGGATGGTCAAAATATCGCCATGGAATGTGGGAAATCAAATCGATCTGATGCCGGTCTGGATGACAGTCGTCCTGTTAGCGCCACCACAACACAACCTCAATATTCTGAAATACCTGATTTTCGAGTAGATTTTAGCGGCTGGGAATGTGCATCTGAGCCACAAGCGGGGTTAAGCTACCTAAGTCTTGTGCCAATTGACTATTTTGGCGCAGGGTATGAATTTTCGACCACTACCGAAGATTATAGTGGAAAAATCAAGAAACCCCGGCGTTCGAGGTTATTTTCCAGACGGGGGGCAGTGGTCTTACAAAACAGCCCTCTTGGCAAAGGGTCGCACCTTGTGAAGAAATTACACATTGCAGTAAACTCATCAGATTATACTGCAGGTAAATTGCAACATAGATTTAAAGTATCTGTTTACCTCCATCATAACAAATTATTAATATGGTGACAACAATCACGCACCTCTAATTAGAACTTAGTGCGCATAAACCTAAAAATACATTTATTGACAGTGATAGAGGGACTATGATTTATTGTATGTTAATAGAGCATTTAAATATGACTTATTTTGACAGGAGACATTTGGAGAGGTAGCAAAGTACATAAACCATATTTATATGTAAATGAGATAGGTGTGTCTCGGGGTCAGCCCTATATTCCTTGGTATCTAGGACATTTTCCTTGGTACTAAGTTCCCTCAAATTGTTTACTGTAAAATACTTTATTGAAGCTGGAATTAATTTTCGCTGAAAAAAAACATCTTAGGTGTTTTGTATGGAATTTATTTTTCCTGATTTTTTAGAAGTTGAATGTAAAATATAGAAAAAAAGGTATATTCGCTGGATTTTTTAGCCTTCGCAGACGAAGTCTGCCGAAGGCTTATAGATTGGGTTCTGTCCGTCCGTCTGTTCGTCTGTCTTTTACCTCTTATAACTTTGATATGCTCTGTCCAATTTTTTTCAAAGTTGGTGCAAATGTAATTCTCAATGCCATACATATGCACGCCAAGTATTTTTTTTATTCGCCAAAGTTTCATTGTGTTTTTCTGTGATTTTCAACATTTTACTAGTACAAGTGTCGAAATTTGCCGGAAAAATCCGAGTTTTAACGACATCTCGCAAGAGAACTGGCATACCGTATTGCGCATGCGCCAGTCTAACCGCTAAGGAAATCGCCGTCTATTTCGTCAGAGGATATTGTATTCCGGGACTGTATCTTTCTTTGCACAAGGCTTACATAGATTAAATTCTATCTCAAAGGTAAGAAACTGTGCTTATGGTATTTATTATGAACTTTGATTTATCCTTTTGTGTCCTGACTTTAATGAGAAACTTGCGATCGCACAGTGTCACACTTTGCCAGAAAAACAGTCCTGCTATTATGGGATAACCAGGCAAATATATATGGGATAACCAGGCAAACCATCATTTTGAAACATCACAGCTATTACATAACAGTGATATTGAATATTATCTTAACAGATCCTATAGTGACAATGATACAGACAAGGCAATTATTGACTTTGAAAATTTAATCACCTCCAAGTCTAAAAAAATCCATCAGAAAAGAGCTGAGAAGCCTTTCAAATTTGCTGGAAAAATTTCCCCAAAACCCAAATATACGTGGTCGTTTCTTCCAAACAAGAAAACTGTTCAAAAAAACCATCAAAGAGAAGAAAAAACAAGAAAAAGCTCTACTACTAAACCAACTTGAAACCTCAAAAGAAAACCCTTCTGAATTCTGAAAAACATTGCGTGAAATGAATAATGAAGAATCGCACAACGAGTGTAACAATATAAAACCAGTTGAATGGCTTTCATATTTTAAAAAATTATTTAATGCAAACTCCACATTCCACAGTGATGATTTAACTACTGAATTAAAGAAAAAAGAAGAACACATGGCTCTTAATTCTGACTTCAACGGTCCAATTCTAAAAGATGAAATTTTAAAAGGGATTAACCTATTGAAAAATAATAAAGCTTCAAGTCAAGATAAAATTTGCAATGAAATGCTAAAACACAGCCAAGCCAACTTACTGAAAGCCATACATAAGCTTTTTAATATAATTTTTAATTCAAACCACTTTCCAGATTCTTGGAACCTCAGTTTTTTGATACCAATCCACAAATCCGGCTCCAAATCCAACCCATCTAACTATAGAGGCATTGCCATTTCTAGTTGCCTTGGCAAATTATTTACAAGCATTCTAAACATTAGACTAACCACATTCTTAGAGAAAAAGAATATACTTTCAAACAAGCAATTCGGATTTTGAAAAGATCGACGGACAACAGACAATATCTTCATTCTTAAGACAATAATTAACAAATATCTTTATGATACCCCCCCGGTAGTAGCACTGTCAATAACAAAGAAAATATTAAAATACAAAAAAATAATAGTAAAAATTCAAATAAAATATATGCGTGCTTTGTTGACCTGAAAAAGGTTTTCGACAGTGTCTGGCATCAGGGGTTGTATATTAAATTGTTAAAACTTGGAATATCGGGTAAAATCTAAAAAATTATAAAAAATATGTATAGTAAGGTAAAATATAAAGTTAAGAGCGAAGAAGGATTAACTGAACACTTCACTTCAAGGGTGGGAGTAAAACAGGGCTGTAACTTAAGCCCAACCCTATTCAACGATTTACCTGATGTTCTTAATAAACCTAGATGTGACCCACCCAAACTACAAAATACACCTATTAACTGTATAATGTATGCTGACGATCTTGTAATACTTTCTGAATTGAAAACAGGATTACAAACTTGCTGGATAATTTAGACTTCTAGAGAATGATATTTTCTTCTTTGAAGGTTGTGAGTTAATTACTGTAAAATCAACCAATTACCTAGGATTAATAGTAAGCGCTAATGGAAAATTCAAGGAAGGCCTAAAAAGCATAAAAAGAAAAGCTTTAAAGGCAAAAATCTAAGTATACCACTGTCACTCTCTCTGTTTGATAAACTAATCAGACCAATTCTCACATATGGTAGTGATGTATTGGGAGATGAAATTTCACTGAAATCACCAATTGAAGATGTACATATAAATTTTCTTCATTTTCTTTTGGGTACATCGAAAAACACTACAACAATGGGTTTATACGGCGAACTTGGACGTTACCCATTGGAGACTTTTATCGAAAAACAAATGATAAAATATTTTAAGCGTATAAAGAACTCGTCAAATCCATTACTAAAACTAGCTTTCCAAGAAAATAAAGAAATTAATAGTAAATGGTACACCAATATAGATTCCCTTTTAAATAACATCAACCAGTCTTACCTGATCGACAGCGATGAAACTCTAACAGCAAGGCAATTAGGACAAATCAACAAAAATATACAAACATCATTCATGTCAACTTGGAAAAGTGAATTACATAATGACAATCGATCAAAACAAAATGAAAAAATAAATTAAGAACATACAGAGAATTAAAAAACAATTTTGCCTTCGAAACATACCTTGTTACCCTGAAAAACATTGAGATGCGCGAAAATTTAACTAAATTCCGCCTCAGTGACCATAACTTGAAAATTGAGACTGGCAGACACAAAGGAATACCCCTTGCTAATAGATTATGCAACCTTTGTGATCAAAATGAAGTAGAAGATGAGTATCACCATGTAAAAGATATACCCCCGAAAGAAATGTCCTATTCGAAATGGCAAAAACCAAAACTTTAAAAATTTGCCACCAAAGACACAATTCATAGCCTTGCTAAACAGCAGTGGCCTAACACTCCCCGTAGCAAGGTACCTAAAGAAGTGTTTTGAAATAAGACAGCAACCCCAGTGATAACCTTCTCTCACTATTTGAGTTTTGCATTTTGTCTTCTAAGTTCTATCTATCGTTGTATCATAATTTTATACTTGCTATTATCTGTAATGTATTAGCTTAGATTTTATTTTTTTATTTTTTTTTATCTATTTACATTTAGGAGGCTTGGGAATATAAAATACTGGAATAATAAAAACGTAAAAGTTTAGAACTCGCTGATCATGATTCTGTTATGTACGATTGCTGTTGCCGGTGTTCATTGGCAACTGCTAGCAGATTGAAACTTGGTTTCGTGACGACATATTAGACTAGAATTATCGAGAAAACACAAGTCAAGTTTGGCCAACCGTGACTGCTTGAAAGCAATGATGAAATTAAAAAGTACTGTAATTAAATATCAATGAATCTATCATCGCTTTTAAATTACCTTTGAAGTAAATATGATAACCGAGTGCGTTACTGCACTCGTGACCGGGACCTCTATGCTCCATGCGGTGTTGAAGTTTATCGGTAAATCGAACCTCTGTCAACAGAGACACATTTTCCCAATCAGCTATTTATTTCGGTACTGAAGTCAGGGTGGCAATTTCAATGTTTAGCTACCATAATTTATCTCCATTATGAGCAGGAAAATAAATTACGGACCTCGATTGAGATGGATTTAACGGCGGCCATGTTTTTAAGACTCAAATATCTTTTTTAATTAAATCTAACAGCCAATGGGAGCACATTTGCTACAACCTCTGCTTACTTTGGGCTAAATGTTTTGTTTTTTTTAGGTGCATAGCTAGATTTTTTTCTCTCAGAAAGCAAAGTCACTGGAACTGCATGTATTACAAAAACATACCGGTATTATTCACTGCGTGTCCGACAATTGTATAAAGTTTCGCAGATCCTCTTTTTTTACTTTGAGAAGTTCTGTCAACCAAAGCGTAAATATGTGTTTCTCTGTACATATAATTTCACACGATTTGTTAATATTAATGTAAAATAATAAAAACTTGATAATATTTTTACTGGATTTTTGCTCTTTATTAGTCCCCGTTCGGACGCAGTCCGAAAACGGGGACTTATGTTTTGCCCTGTGTGCGTCCGTCCGTGCGTCCGTGATCACCTGTATCTCCAACATGCATGGACCGATTAAGTTCAAACTTCACTCATACATCACACATTATATGGGACATATGCACATGCATTTTTTTCATGAGCTGATTAACGATAGCCGAATAGCGGCCATTTTAAGGCCAAAAATGCATCAAAATCGCACATTTTCACCATTCCGGACCCGGATCTCAGTTATGCATGGACGGATTTTGTTCAAATTTGGTACATACATTAAACATAATAGGACCTTGATGCACATCATTTTTTTTTTGGATCGGGTTCGAAATGGCCGACTGGCGGCCATTTTGTTTTAAAGAATTCAGTTCTGGATCCGTGTCTGAGACATGCTTGGATTGATCGAGTTCAAACTTCACACACACAAGGTACATCATGTCACAAATATGTATGTGCATTTGTTTCATGATCTCATTAACGATAGCCAAATGGCGGCTGCTTTAAGGCCGAAAATGCATTGAAATCGCACATTTTCACCATTCCGGACCCGGATCTCAGTTATGCATGGACGGATTTCATTCAAATTTGGTACATACATTAAACATAATAGGACCTTGATGCACGTCATTTTTTTTTTCAGATCAAGTTCGAAATGGCCGACTGGTGGCCATTTTGTTTTAAAGAATTCAGTTCTGGATCCGTATCGGAGACATGTCTGGATTGATCAAGTTCAAACTTCACACACACAAGGTACATCATGTCACAAATATGTATGTGCATTTGTTTCATGATCTCATTAACGATAGCCAAATGGGGGCCGCTTTAAGGCCGAAAATGCATTGAAATCGCACATTTTCACCATTCCGGACCCGTATCTCAGTTATGCATGGATGGATTTTGTTCAAATTTGGTACATACATTAAACATAATAGGACCTTGATGCACGTCTTTTTTTTTTTTTCGGATCAAGTTCGAAATGGCCGACTGGCGGCCATTTTGTTAAAGAATTCAGTTCTGGATCCGTATCCAAGACATGTCTGGATTGATCAAGTTCAAACTTCACACACACATGGTACATCATGTCACAAATAGATATGTGCATTTGTTTCATGATCTGCTTAACAATAGTGGAATGATGGCCATTTTAAGGCCGAAAATGCATCAAAATCACGTATTTTCACAATTCCGGAACCGGATCTCAGTCATGCATGGATGGATTTTGTTCAGATTTAGTACATTGTGTTGTACATATGCAGGTGCATTTCGGTCATGATCTGCTTTGAATGTATATGTCACTCAAATATGAACGGAACGGGGACGTGTCATTGACAATGACTTGTTAGTTTTAGCCCAAATGGACGTGAATTTGGTGTTCAGACATCGTTTATTTATGCCCAAGTAGCTGTTAACGGATTTTGAGCTACCAAGCTTACCAAGCTATAGGCTTCTGCCTGTAGTTGCTCAGTAGAAAAATGAGTCTTCTATCAGGGGGTAATTCTTCTCTCCGGGGTTTTCCACACTTGTCAGGGGGGAATCTCGTCTCGTCTCGACTGGTGGCCATTTTGTTTTAAAGAATTCAGTTCTGGATCCGTATCGGAGACATGTCTGGATTGATCAAGTTCAAACTTCACACACACAAGGTACATCATGTCACAAATATGTATGTGCATTTGTTTCATGATCTCATTAACGATAGCCAAATGGGGGCCGCTTTAAGGCCGAAAATGCATTGAAATCGCACATTTTCACCATTCCGGACCCGTATCTCAGTTATGCATGGATGGATTTTGTTCAAATTTGGTACATACATTAAACATAATAGGACCTTGATGCACGTCTTTTTTTTTTTTTCGGATCAAGTTCGAAATGGCCGACTGGCGGCCATTTTGTTAAAGAATTCAGTTCTGGATCCGTATCCAAGACATGTCTGGATTGATCAAGTTCAAACTTCACACACACATGGTACATCATGTCACAAATAGATATGTGCATTTGTTTCATGATCTGCTTAACAATAGTGGAATGATGGCCATTTTAAGGCCGAAAATGCATCAAAATCACGTATTTTCACAATTCCAGAACCGGATCTCAGTCATGCATGGATGGATTTCGTTCAGATTTAGCACAATGTGTTGTACATATGCAGGTGCATTTCGGTCATGATCTGCTTTGAATGTATATGTCACTCAAATATGAACGGAACGGGGACGTGTCATTGACAATGACTTGTTTGTATCACTGTCGTATGAGAAGTAATCTTGTCCTTTTTATTTAGAGATATTGAAACTAATCCAGGGCCACAAACTAGTTTATCCAAACAGACACAACACTGACATATTTGCAGATCTGATTTGTATACTTCCTTGTCATTTTACCTGTTGTACTGGTTTGGTGCTATCTGGTTTCCTTGCTGAGAATAATGCTGACCTGGATGGAGAGTGCTATAAACTTGAAAATGCCATAGAAATCACGTTTGCCAATTTATGTCCATGCAACTTTAGAATGATAACTAGCGAAGGCAGTGTCATTCATGACTTGTTTTCTGTGAATCATTCCTTCAGCGAAAATTAATTCCAAGCGAAAATAATGTATTTTTCAGTAAATATACATCATTTATAGTACTTTCAGAAAAGCTGTTTGCTTTACTTTATAACATATTTATCAAATTTCATTTAAATCCAGTTGAGACAACTGGATTGCATGTATAAATAATTCACATGATGTTCCACGATGTGCCACAATTAAAGCCAATCACATACCTGTGTTACCCAACATTTGCTATTGACATCAATTTTTATGGTTCAATGTATAATTTGTAGACTGTTCAGGTGCTTCAATGTTTGAGTTAAATCTGTCTCTGTATCCATAGTTTGTAAATTTTTAGAAGATGGTGTTGATCCAAGTGCTGCAGATGATAAACATAGAACTCCTTTACACATAGCCTCAGCTAAGGGAGCACAAGAAATTGGTAAGTGTCTAATAAAAAAACAGGGTGTGTCCAGTTGCAGCTTGTTTGGATGGAATGAAATGGAAATATGTTTCCTTCCATTAAACGTGAAGAACAAGAGTAGTACACATGTACTATAAACTGCTGGTATTTCACAAGTGATAAATTTCTGTGAATCAGACAAAATCACAAAATTTTGTAACAGTGAAAATGTCACTGGGATCTGAAAGACAATGAGTCACAGGAACTTTCTTAAAATGTTGTCATCATGAGCGCTATTACGAAAATAATCATGAAATGTTTTTGCAGCAAGGATTAAACAGTCCACAGTATTCCCATATCTTCATATCGATTGCCATGATGTGATTTTAACACTCACTGAGAGTGTCACTATATCTTTTGCTTATCAGTTGAATTATGCATAGAATATATACACTCACAATAAAGGTAAAGAACAGTTCTCTATGACAGTGATATCACTCTGTTGTCATGACATTGGCTCTGTTTTTTTAAACAAATAATCAGATTGGTTTTAGATGCCGATGAAAAAACACAGAAATATTTGTTTTAAATATATATCTACATTTGATTCCAGTACAAGTTCTTCTACGCCATGGTGCAAATCCAAATACAAAGGATGTTATTGGAAATACTCCACTCCATTTAGGTAAGAGATTTGGTGACTTTTATTAACGATATTGTAATAGGTTCCAGAGATGTGATGATCTGGAAATAAACTTGAATCACATAAGATATTGTTAGTGAAATGCTACAAAGAAAAACTACTATATTTTAAATTACTGTACCATTAAGCCGAGTTGGCTTTTTCCATAAAAACTTATAATTTTAAAAATGAGTGTTATTGTTATCAACAATTTCAACTTATTTTTCTGTAAAATCACATATTTCATAATACGAGACATCTTTAGAGAGATTATTCTATACAAGTGTGGCAGTATTGAAAGCAGACTAAGTTATCTAAATGTTACATTCATACCGTACTGTATGTGTTCAATGCATTTTTTTGGATGTCACAATGCAGTGCAAGACTGTCAATTTAGTTTATACTGGGCAGAGTTAGTGTTTAGAATTGTTTTATGAAGATGTTCATGCTTTGACTGGACTTGAGGGTGTATTTTTCCCCAAGATCTTCATTTTTAAAGATACTTGTTCTCTAGAAATGTTCCACTATTTAGGCCATGTTAATCTTGATGTTCATTGTTTTACCATCAGCTGTATGCAGCAATCAAATCGGGACTATAACTATGTTGTTGAAAGGAGGTGCCAATGCCCATGCTCTTGATAGAAATGGAAGAACACCATTACATTTAGCTCACTCCAGATTGACACGAACTACTGACTATAATTATAATTCTCAGCAACTGAGAATGGAAGTGACAGAGGTATTCTATTCTATTCTATTCTATTCTATTCTATTCTATTCTATTCTATTCTATTCTATTCTATTCTATTCTATTCTATTCCCATCCCTTCCCATCCCATCCCTTCCCTTCCCATCCCTTCCCTTCCCTTCCCTTCCCTTCCCCTCCCTTCCCTTCCCTTCCCCTCCCTTCCCCTCCCCTCCCCTCCCCTCCCCTCCCCTCCTCCCGAACTCCACTGTAAGTTAAGAGTGATTCACTGATCCTCAGGAAAAAGTGAAAAATAAACCTGATCATCACTAGATGTGCGTGTGTGACCCCTGACCCTGACTAGTTTACCTAACGTGAGTATGAACTCTGACCCTCTCTATTAGTTTGGCAATCCCTGATTCTCACGATAAGTTTTGACAACCCCTGATCCTCACCACTCTGACCCTCATTATAACTTGAGTGTCCTCTGGCTCTTTTGTGTGATTCCTGAAGTTAAGGATTTAAGTAATAACCTCCGCCGATGGCGGGTATACCACGAGATATTGCATAATTCACTCTATATATGCACCCGCCGCAGGCGATTGAATATATGGAGTGAATTGTGCAATATCAAGTGGTATACCCAACTTCGGCGGGGGTTATTGCTATTATATTATACCAGTATATTGACAATTCGATAAAACTTGAAAAAAACTAGTTTACTTACATCTACTATAAGATCATGATTATGGCCCTTGAACATGAATATTTATAAGAATAGTATGTAGTTGTACGCTGAATGCATACAAAATTTACATACGCAACACAGTTCAAATTGAATACAAACTAATTTTTATTCCGTATGAAAACGAAACGTATCCAGTCAATAGAGGAGTGTAAACACAAAAATTAGCATAACAAAAGATGACCTTCCTGACCTTTTACTGACCGTCAACGCCATTTGAAATACAGGGTCGTGTATAGTTTGGATCATTAAAACAACAGAATTCCCACGTTTTCATTCCGGTTTTCGTACAATTTGGACTGTTATTTGCCCATTGAAAGTACAGTTGTGAAATAAACCGGTTTGTGATTCATCATACTACTTGTAACCGTGGATATTTGACGTTCAGCGGTACTTGGTTCGACGGAAGTTTGAGACGCGGCGGGACGTGGTGTATGTACGGCCGCCAGCACGGCGGCCTCAGTCCCAACATCTGACCTGGATACATCTTTGGTATAACCAAAGACAGTTTTGTAACAGTATGCCTGACAAGTTTTGTCGTTGTTCTGGAGTAAATTTGATGGTGTAAGATCGGATTCTCGCATCGTTTTTGTGACACATACATGATATGCCTTGTCTCAACTCGACCGAAAGAAAGACTGTGCGAATCGACATCAAATTCTGCATTCTCCCTTGTTCTTTGAAATAGATGGCAATTACCCGGGTGCAATTTCACTGCAATTTTGTCAGCTAGAATTCGAACGCCGCTACAGGACACTGGTTGTTATTGGTGGCATACATTTTTGCCTGTGACTTGTAGTTTTTTGCATTTTTTTAGTCCTTCAATCCTTCAATCTCATCTAGCTGGTCACCATTTAAACTTAAAGATCATGTTTTCTTAGTTGGAGGTTCGCAATCCATTTCAAAGTCACAACACGGAGAACACAGCGTTCTGGCGTTCGTTTAGGCACCTCACGGTGTTGAGGGACGGTGGTTTAATTTAACGACAATCACCCAACGACCGACGCTCACAACTTGGATCCCGCCATTAACAAAAAGCAATATTTTGGTTATATAATTTTTCAGATGTTTTTAATTCCCTATTTTTTTCAATATTTTTCCAAAATTCAACCACTATATTTTTCTAAAAATCAAATACTACGTATTTCCGTATTAAACCTGTAGTCAATTCATGTTCAAGGGCCACTTGGTTTAGCCATGCATTATCAGCCAATATATCATTCATCTCATATGCAAATTGTGTGTTTGGACCAATCAAATCGATGGATTAACACCATCAATATACTGGTATAATATAATTACAGTTTAATGTCTTAATTACTCAAATGTATTTTGACCAATGACTTTGAAATAGCTTCATGTCCATCAAAGAGTGTACTGAACTTGTCACCAGAGTAAAATTCCCATGATGCTAGTAGTTAGTTTGCTTTCATTTCATGAGTTTCTAATATTTATTTTTTCAGATTATAGCCATGCTGAAAATGTATATACATAGCATTGGTTTTGGTGGTGAAATTGACAAGCTTAATGAACTTGGTGATAAACTAGAAGAAACTACAACAAAGAAAGGGGTGCGTAATTTGTAATAATAATATAATGTTATTACAAAGATACCTCAAAGTATGCACGAACATACTTTGAGGTATCATTGTAATAACCTTATTATTATACATCTTTTCCTTCCAAGAATACATCATGGGAATGCCGAAATCCAAAAACTTTAGAACGGAATCAGCAAACTTCTTTGTATGGAGTGCGGTCAAACCCTGGTGGCAGCCATGTTTGTTTTTGTTATAAGAGGACGTTTACACGTGTAATTATTCCATATTTGGAATTTGCATTTCCTAATATGGTAGGATGAAAATAACCCATAAAATACCACAAATTTACGGCACGCTGTAACTTATGGCATTACGGTGACAGATGTATAATCATCATCTTTATTGTTATCGTATCCTCTACAATTAAGGTATAGTATTGAAAAAATAAAATGAAATGATTATAAAACAAAATAGTAAATGTTTTTATTTATTTTGAGGCAGCTTGTAGTACTCTCTTCAAGTTATTATCTTGACTTTTAAAACAATCATGGAGGAACCAATTTTATACTACAATTGTTTAGTATTGCAACTAGTACACATACCTGTACAATATTTCCTTGATGATTCCCAGAGTCGAAGCCTACCCTGTATTTTTGAACATTTAACAAGTTGAGGGCATCCCTGATTAAAATGCAGGGTGTTTTTACCGGTTTTTTACTTCATTAAAATATGTGTGTAAAAAGTATGTTTCATTGCATAAAAATCGTGAATGGTTCTGTAGTTTGTTTCATGCTTTTATGAGATGCACAACATGGTTTGCACTCTTTCTATTCTGTTATTTACTCAAGATGATTAACAATGCTGCAATACTGAAGTAATCCATATTTCTTTGAGTAGTAGCTTTTGAAACGCCAACAATTTGATCGTCAAGTCGTTAAATCTGGTCATTGGACTTCATTTCGTTTAATTGTGTTCATTGAGATTATTGGGGTGTGAACAAGTAAACTATTCTTCAACGTAACCTGTTTGCGACCGTGAAAGGTATTTAATTACCTTCTCCATGCTTAGTTTACCTTTTGAAAATTGTGAATCACCAGTTTTAGGGAAAAAATCACTATTTTTTTCGTTAAAATCAGTGCTAAAAATCACATTTTAATATCTCTGTAATTCACTTGTGCATTGTGTTAAAAAAATTACTTCGTTAATAATCGGAAAATTTCGTCAGTGCGACACAGCATTTTGATTAGTTAATGAAAGACATGACCTATCAGGTCAAAGGACGTTTCAGGTCAAATCGTGGTGAAATTGCTTTGTATCGAGAGTTTGCATTCGATCGAAAACACCCTACATTGAAGATAATGATAAAGATCTTGCCTTTGTCTGTTACCCACAGACCCCACCCATTTTTACACCGTAAATTCAGGCGGTATGTCAATCATACTGTAATTAAATGTTTGTATTTTTATGAACATGTTTGTTTCTTCATTGTAAAAGTGTTGTAGAAATCAATTACAACTCGTTTTGCATTTAATCTCTTCAAACAGAACCCAACGTGGTGAACGAAAGATATAACTTGGATAGTTTTTCGTGAGATGGTCCTCGAGTATAAGCCCACCCCTAACTTTCCCCCGATTTTACATGTTCAGGCTCCTGAGCTTATGATTGGGGAAGTACGATAATACTTAACATATTGTCTACTGTTATTTGTTTTTTTGTTCATTTTGGCTTTCCGTGGAGGCTTTTTCAACAGATGGTGTTGAACAGATTTATTTGATAAAACCTTGCTATGGTATCATAGTTGGTGTTTATTAATTCTACTTGATGTTATAACAGTGTATTGTTGTATTGCAATGACAGTGATACCATCTACTTTAGTCATAGAAGGCTACCCCTCACAAAGGGTCAATGTCTTCTGCACATAATTTGTTCAACTGTTCTGTTTGTGTTGTTAAAAGGTAATTTGTAACATTTTTCTCCTCTTTCATAGGTTGATGAGATCCAGGAGATGTTGGTTGGCTTCACTCATATGACAATAGAGAAACAGTGCAAGGTGAAAGATACATCATGATGTGATCGGGAAACAGTATGAAATGATATGGCAGATGATATTACAGATGTTGTTTTACTTTACTACTACCGGTATTACCAATATATTGATTAATGAGGTATTGGTAGTTTATTCCCAACATCATCATAGGGATTGTCATGTACACTGTAATTTTAAAATCAAAACTCAATTTAGAGCAGAAGTTGAGATGGCTGTGTCAATTGATAGCTCCTCATGAAATTTGAAATTTTCAAACAGACTAACCAATATTTTTTCCTGTATAATTGGTTTTGCACATTTGCTTATCGGTATTTATATTTTTTTTTTTAATTTTGGACATTGTTAATTGGTTATAGGTCTTAATTAACATTCATAAAAAAAAAAGTACACATGTTTGATTTGTGAATGTTGACAAAAGTGTACTTTAGCGTGTGATGGGTTAGATATATAATACTAGTATATGATAGCTGTTGTGTACTTGTATTTCTAAAGTGTTGAATGCAAAGACTGAGAAACCAGCACTGGATTCTGTCCTTACCAATGCAGTTCATATGGTTGTCATGACAACTACACTATGACACAGGCATTTTAGCTCCTCAGTGCCACAGCTGTCACAAATGTTGAAATATTCGCAGAAGAGTAATCCTTCATTTAATCTGACCATAAATAAATAATTATTTTTAAAGTTGGCTAAATTGTTAGAAAAAAAAAAGAAGGAAAAATCATTGTTTTTTTGAGTTGGTGAATTTTCAGAATATTAAGTTGTTGGTGATTTCAAATAAGTGTAGAACACTCATAGATAGATTTACTGAAAGATGTAACTAGTTATGTTATTCATTAATAAGGAAAAAAAATCATGTAAGATTGGTGGGATCTGAATGTGGTTGAATTGCTCGGGAAAAAAACAAATTGTTGTTCTAGTGACAATCCTGTGACCCAACAAATAGGTTTTTAGTTTGTGTTATGGACTGCATGATTTGGTGGCAATGATTTAAATGCCAAAACAACCAATAATATTTCAGTATTGAAATATTGTAATTTTACGCTATAAAAGAATCAGCCATATCATTTGAAGGGCTCCATGCTGTTTGATATGAGATTCATAGCGACATAAACAACGCATGTGAAATGCATTGTTTGTTTACATGAAGTTTTTAGTGTGCACCCTGAAAATGTTCAAAACATTATTAATGGGTTTTTCTTGATATACACTAGTAAATGGAGATTCACTTAATTGTATTGGCACTGAACTCAATCGTCATTCATCCTGGTACCTATTCATAATCACAAAGGTCACACATCCTGGTACCTATTCATAATCACAAAGGTCATACATCCTGGTACCTATTCATAATCATGAAGATCATACATCCTGGTTACCTATTCATAATCAAAAAGGTCACGCATCCTGGTACCTATTCATAATCACAAAGGTCATACATCCTGGTACCTATTCATAATCAAAAAGGTCACACATCCTGGTACCTATTCATAATCACAAAGGTCATACATCCTGGTACCTATTCATAATCACAAAGGTCATACATCCTGGTACCTATTCATAATCACAAAGGTCATACATCCTGGTACCTATTCATAATCAAAAAGGTCACACATCCTGGTACCTATTCATAATCAAAAAGGTCATACATCCTGGTACCTATTCATAATCACAAAGGTCATACATCCTGGTACCTATTCATAATCATAAAGGTCATACATCCTAATTTTGAACCATTTACATTTTTTGGAGGAAAATATTTGAGAAATTTACATTTATAACGAATTTCTATCTCCAGAAAGTTCCAGGATATGTGACCATTCATAGCTCCTGCATGAGGCCTGTTATGGTGCGTCTTACTTTAATTTATCAATGAGAAACCTCTCTGAATGTTTGTAGATAATGAATTAGCTCACTTACTGTGAATAAAGACAGAAACTCTGTATTTTATTACGGTATTTAGACTACATTCCAATGACCATATTGTAAAGAATATATGTACAGTTGATAGTTTTTCTATATTTAATTTCACTATTTTGTTATTTGGTCCTAATTGCTTGGTTTTCAGAGATTCACAGGTAAAACAATGAATACTTGTAACTGTTGTAATAATTGTAACTATATATATATAACTATACATGGTCACTCATGTAGTACCGCAATAAGAATTTTGGATCAATAGCAAATGGAATAAAAAACTTCAAGCAAAACACAGCTCATGCCTCCTTAATGTGCCGATTTAAAATTAAAAATATACACACAAGCTTTATTTAGATTTGTATTCATTTGCGTTGCATCCCTTCACATTCATCTTCAAATGCTACAAACAGCTGTACTTTGCTGTTTTTACTAGTTGGACTTTCGCTGCTGCGACACAGCAAACCCATTCACTTTCATAAATATTTATAAAAATTTATATGAAGGTTGAATTCAAGCAATCAGCAACTGCAGTGTCCAATCATGTAAAGTTTCAATTATGTCGGCTAATAGAAATCTCATGTTTGTTTCATTGTGAAATTTATAAACATGAAGAGAATGGGTTTGTTGTGTCGATAGTACAAAAAAACAATGCAATTATGTTTTATTTTACTGAAATATGAATGACTATTTTTTATAGCTCAAATACTGTATTAGCGTTACCAGAGTGTACAGTTCAATAAAATATTAGTGATATTTATTGAACTATTAAAACTTTCCTGCCTTTCAAAGAGACTTTTTGAACTTAGCCGACAACTCTTTATTCTTCCAAAGACTGGAATTTGCCTACCATTTCCATATTTCAGGCTACTTTCCTATCTAGAAATACAACTTTTCAAATAGCTTTTGTAAATTTTCAGCCTTCAGACAGCAACCTTTCAAATGGTACTTTCTGAATTTTTCAAAAAGCTTTAATGATTTTTCGAGCAATTTGTCCACCTTCCAAGGTAACTTATGGAACTTAGCATATAGTTTTGTGATATTTCAGACAACTTTTCAGACACTACAAACTGACTGCTTTTGTGAAGATATTTTGCAGATGACTTTCATGCCTTTTCAGCCATCTTTCCAAGGCAACTCTTGATATGCAAATGCTTCTGTGATTTTTCAGGCAAATATCAATGTTCCTAAGCGTCATTTCAAATTTTGCAGACTGCTTTCACGACTTTTTAACCAAATTTCCTTTCAAAATGACCCTGCAAGACATTGACTTTCAGGCAATTTTTCCACCTTCCAAATGGATTGCTCATAATTACAGATGACTTTCGTGACCTTTCATACAATTTTCCACCTTTCACATACTTTTCATGCATGAATCACAAATGTGTGTTATGAGAGTGTTACATAGACCAGTTCATATACATAGACTAGGGACATACATTGTATTCAAATAAATTATATAAACATTAATTATGCTATTCTTATAACTATAGCTGGGTGACAACATACTGTAATAAATGAATATAATAGGTAAAATTATAAAGAGCTCTCGTAAAATAATATTCAACATTGCAATCTTGTCTGTCCCTACTCCACAACATGTACACCAGGTGTTGTCACAATCCACCTTCATACAGAGTCGCAGTTTAATCAAAATCGCATGTACCGCATGCACTTTCTCGTACGTACCATCTTTTTGCATAATTTGGTTACTGTACACGCGACTGAATTGAGAATGAAAAGGTAAAAATAATACGACAATGTGACATGTGCCCTTGAGATGACCCTAACCTGGCTTTGAAGATTTTGTGGAGATTGTTTAGTTCCTCCCTCCCTCCCTCCCTCACTGTTCAGTATAAAAGCAGCAAACGTATAAACCTTGACCTGAGCTTGAGCATTTCTGGAAGATATTGTACCGAGAAAGCCTAGCCTCCAACGGTATTTGTGACTTTTTTTGAATATCTCTTTTGCGAGTTTTCATATGTCTTGTAAAGTGAGTCTCCGAACTTCCTAAAACTTTAAAGCAACTTTTCCACCTTCATGGAGCATTGTGTTTGATATGTGCTGCAAATTGAGTGTCTTAATAATTATTATGTGCCGGTATTGAAAATATTGCTGGTATAATCAGAGACCATAAATCAAATACATGTACAAGTTTATTACAACTTTTTAAGTACATACCAAAAGTAGAGAAAATACAATCTAGTAAATCCATATTCAGTCACAAGATCACAGTATCTAAAGCCGAATACATGTAAACAACCCAATAAAGTCAGCTGAACACACCACTGCAACTTAGAGGGTGATCAAACATTGAGAAATCTAGCTACTTTGGAAGGGGGGGGGGGTAATAGGCCATTGGTGAGACTGAGCCCTCATATGGCAGTTACCGGTAACTGTTATCCTACAGAACTTGCATGATGTGGCGCCCTCATACATCAGTAATGTCCAATGACTAAAATGCTATTTACAGTTAGTGAGAGTTATTTCTATTTTAAACTACAAACAGTAGTAAACATGCCAATGTCAAAGTAAAATGCTAATCACAGAAATGTAAATAAAGGAACATGGAAGTGATGGTGTCCAGGTTTAAATGGCAGCTACAGCATAGACACATAACTGACTGCAGTAAATGTCACACATAGAAAGCAATAAATGAAGTGACCAATTACAGTTTTTTCAGTTTATAAAAAATGCATTGAATGTGACTATGTACTGTTTGAGTGTATACTTGGCAGTACTCATACACTATACACATCATAGGGGGCCAACATTCTGAGATTGTTAGATAAAATTATTTGACTTTAAACCTCAGCAAAAATTACCCAAGTGAATACAAGCAGAAGTGTGTAGCGTGATAACATATATTAGGCCAGACTTTTATTATCCCTTGTTTCGCGAACCCGCCGAATGAACAGGAGCCAAAAATGAAATAAAAATAAAATTTTATTTCAGCGTAATTTCTTGCGCCCACCGACTTGTAAGCGCAAAAAATTGCTAAAAAAAAATATTTTTATCTTCATTTTTTTACCGCCCGTCGCATAACAAATCCAAGTTGTATTTTCGTGGGAGTATCATGATCAAAGTACCGAAGTCTTGCACAGATGAGAAACAAGGTTATACATAGAATAACATTTTTTTTTCATTTCTTCTTTCCGATCAATGATCTCACTTAAAATTCTTTGAAAACCACACAAATCTAATGAAAAAAAAGAATTAATTTTTTTTTTTCCCTGCCCTCAAAAAAATTGCCTTATAAAAACTCGAGAAACAAAGAATAAAAAAAGTCTGGCCTTACAGGTATGAATTGATTGTTGTTCATGATTTTGGCTGGGGGGTAATAACAGGAAATTTGAATCTATATATTTTGCCTCCAGAACTGGCACACTGCAAGACTGTGAAAATTCATTTTGGTAGCTTCAAATCAATTGCAGTGGGCAGGAAAACTGTGATAAAACCATAGATTTGACAGGCAAGCTAGATGTAATTAATTTACTTCAATTCGTCTCTCTAAAAGTTAATAATGGATGGACGTCAAAAATCTCGTAATTAAATTCTAGAATATACATTCAATATAAATCTGTATATGCTGAAGCAACGTTTTAATTTTATGAATGACAAATTATAGCAAGTTGTTTGAAACTTTGTAGCGGTAAAATACTCACTGTGGTGCTCAAAGACACCAAGTCAAAGTGATTCACAAATTTTTATTTTCCAGAATTCTTTTCTGTGAAAATTAAATGGTGTGCAGTAATGTAATATAATGGTAAATAACAAACACAGGTTTTAATCAGTTGGGTTAATGATTACATAAGTGACACATGGGTGAGATAATATTACCACCACATGTACTTAATTCAACTCAAGGCTAACAATTGAGAAATCATTACATCTGTGTTACCCATGGTAAACACTCAAAACGACTTGAGACTTATTTTTATTATTCATTTGTTAAGAAATACAGTATTTTCGCATAACCCTGTGATACATTCTATGAGTACCGATTTGCATGGATTTTCAATTTTAATGATTATGAATTTTTGTACATGACTGAAATAATGTCATTGACAAAAAAACTATTGTATTAAACTGGTATTGTTTCCAGTATATTACAAATTTGTTCTTCAAAGCAATATCAAAATTGGGAATATTGTCAAAAGCATTTCAACGAAAATACATATGCAACTTACAAATTCTGAAAAACAAAATCAGCTGCATTGACTGAGAAAAAAAATATGAGGCAGGTTTTTTTTATTATTTTCTATAAAAAAAAATTAATATGGTAATAAATCAGAATATATGATGAATTGATAACATCATTTCTTCAATAAATGAAATAATAAACAAGCCGATGTACAGAAATGTAAGTTGTAAGCGCCAACACAGACCCATAGTGTCATTAATGTCACTGATTTATCACCAATCACTACCTAGTTTGGTAATATTCATCATGCCTCAGAAAATTGTTAGTTCTCAAATTGTGTAAACAATAATACACTATTGTGAACTCAATTATTATATCAACACCCCCATAAAGATTAATAAATTGCATTATAACAATACTGTATGCAATATTCAACAAATGTTTTATAAATTGCGCCCTCTATCACAATTTTCTTTATATACATATTTACATAGTTGCCATATTGAATACTGCATTCTGGGATAGATAGTCATTGATATCACCCTGCATGTACATTTCACTGGGCAGTGAAGTTCATCCCGACAAGCCTCATACCTATTTAGAATTGCATAGCTGATTTCTTGTACTCTATTGTAATGTTTCAAGTTAGTACCCAATTTTTTTGTAAAACAACAAATATGGCGTACAAGTGGAGGTGGTGGCCGGCGACATTTGTTGTTCAAATTCCTCATCGGACATTTCAATGACTTTCTCATCGTCAAACTGGTACCATATTTCCTGCACAGTCGCGCCATTCGTCATCACCTCTTTGAGATCTCCGTTAACACCATTTGACCTATGATCAGCTCTCGTTGACACATCCTTAGCAGAATGTTTGATATATGTTATGTAATGTCCGCTGGAACTAGATACCCCACTGTGCATGACGACTGCAAATAATTGATACTTGCATTGACTGTCCTCACAATTGACAGTACACCACTGTTCCAAGCTGAGTTCTGTCGGCGTTGCTATCGGGTTGTTTACCTTGGAGACTGTACCCGTTTGATAATATCTGCAAATAACATAATTATTGCAAACACATAATTATTGTTCAAATGTTACAAAACTGAAGGTAAACACTAAAATGTGTGTAAAATGAATATTCAGCCTGGGAGAATAGTAACCAATATTGCTTGAGAGATCAACATTGCCATGTGGTAGTTCATCAATTATAAAACCTTAAACTGCTACTGTATTTGCTCTATTAATAACGTATGCATTACATGTACGTAATAAATGACAGGGGAAAAACATTTAGGAACCTGTAATAGTTTGTTTATTATGAACCACAGTTGCATTTTGACAAGCATGGATTTCAAAATGGCCACCAGAGCAGAGTATGGGAGAAATCGGTCCTGGTTTCTATAGAAACAAGTTTTGGCAATCGCTCTTTTTTATTTGTAGTGATTTTAAATTTTATACTAGTTGGCAAGTTCATACCTTAAAACAGCACTGTCGTCAGAACTGTGCATATACAAAGCTCACACAATGAATGTTCACATATTGATAACAATCAGTTTTTTTACGAGAAATGCTCAAAAGCTAATTGCATATTACAGGCAAGCTGATAAATTCAAACAATTGTCAAAATTATGTGTTGAGCTTGGTCATAATAGCCCTGACCTTGAGTGACATAGATGGTGACCAATCAGAAGTTGTGTAACAGAATCATTGAAAATGACAGTTCTGCTTTAAGTGAAGAAAATAACACTTATCGAGTGTTATTGCAGCAGTATTAAAATATTATTTACCCATTTACTGTAGCAGTAAACCTCTTCAAATGAACAGTAAAGACCTGAGGTAGCTTTTCAAAATGTAGAGTTCTCTCTGCTTCGGTATGCCTGATACATGTTTCACAGTAATACTTGTTATTTCCAGTTAAGCGTTCTTTACATGCAAACTCAGATATGGCCCAACTGAGTGAAAGATTGGGTGGTCTTGGAGAACCTAAAAAAAAAAAAAAGGGTATCATAAAAACTATTTGCATGGTCATGGTTTGACTAGCTAAGCGGAAGAAATTTACGCAAGCTTAGTTCAGAGAATGTTATAAATGCTAATGTTTTTTCAGCAAATGAAAAGCAACCATGTTTGAACTAACATTGCCGCTCACCCATAAAGTCACAAATTTCCTGTTTTGACTACTTATTAGTTTACCACAAGTATTGATTTAGCAACATGCTAAGCGATAAATATTTCAATTATCAAATATAGATAACACAATCCTCGCTCAGCCCCAGTCGGCTGGATGATTAACCTTTTAACCACCAGTAGTAGTCTTGTTTAAATAGTCTACACTTTCCTTCAGAAGATTGGGACAAAAATAGACAAATGTTTGAGTAAAAACTTAAAATTTACTCAATTGCATGCTGGCTCCAAAATTAGAGTTTGTTTCCAGAAATAATGAAAAATAAAAAAAGTTGTATTAGCATTACTACTCCTTGTGAAGAACAGCACATGGGATCAACAGTTGTAACTCTACCTATCTGATAGGACATAGTCCCCCAAACATACATAAAGAATTAGTCTAGATGCCAGGTAACCGTTCCGCTAGTTACTTCCCTCCACACCTACAGTCTTTACCTTCTGATAAGATTTCGCTTCTACGGTGAGTGAGTGAGTGAGTGACCGTACGTGACATTCAACACTGCTAATTTTCCTTAACAATGGATACAGTTATAAGTTTTACCCACAAGATACATCAAAAGATAGTTGCCACTATGATAGTGTGCCTGCCCAATTCGTCATGACATTGTAATGAATTCACATGATTAATGAGTAAAATTTTAGGAGTATGTTCAAAGTATATCTAAGATATGAGCCAGGTATGCATTCCAAGATATGAGCCAGGTATGCATTCCAAGATATGAGCCAGGTATGCATTCCAAGATATGAGCCAGGTATGCATTCCAAGATATGAGCCAGGTATGCATTCCAAGATATGAGCCAGGTGTACATTCCAAGATATGAGCCAGGTATGCATTCCAAGATATGAGCCAGGTGTACATTCCAAGATATGAGCCAGGTATGCATTCCAAGATATGAGCCAGGTATGCATTCCAAGATATGAGCCAGGTATGCATTCCAAGATATGAGCCAGGTGTACATTTCAAGATATGAGCCAGGTATGCATTCCAAGATATGAGCCAGGTATGCATTCCAAGATATGAGCCAGGTATGCATTCCAAGATACGAGTAGAGATAATATGTATGAATAAACACTGACAAAAAAATTAATTGAATTTTTAAAATAATATCACTGGATTGAAATACAGTATATTGGAGATTTCAGCATACTTGTTGAGCTAGATAGACAAAATTTAGATTTCGTAACAGTGAATATTTCATTAGGGTTTCATCAAATATCCAACATGTAACACACATTACAATGAAGAACAAATAGCACAACCACTACAAGATGTCAACTACATAAACAGATCTAACAAATTCTCCACATAAAATAGTTTTTATTTTTATTCTCACCTCCATCATCATCTTCATCATTATTGCCGTTGTCACTCTGGACTGGTACGCTGACATCTTGGAACACTTCTCGTCTTTCAGTGGAACATTCACATTCCAAGCAACGTGTGCGCATCACAAGGGAACCTTGAAACAGTTTATCTACTATGTCCACAACTTGTACCTTGTAATCAATTTCTGTTTCAGAACCCCCAAGTTCCATACAGTCAGATTCAATTGTTCTAACAGTGTCCATGGAGACCACAGAATCGATCTCTGATAAAGACGTACTACTGCTACGAGATCTCAGTTTATTGGAGTAAATTTTACCAACATCATTAATGGAGACATCTTCCATTTTATCAGCAGGGACATCATCGTCGTCGTCATCATCATCATCTGCCGTCTGGCACTCAGCTTCCCTGACTAGTCTTCCATTTGGTGAAAGGCTTCCCTCACCATTAGCAATGTCTCCATTCTGCAGACCGTCCTTATTTTTACTCTTAGACTTCCCAAAGAAAGCCTGTCTAATTCTCCCAAGGCCAAGACGTTTCTTTTTCTTTGTTGATTTCATAGTATTTGTCGGCGACTCTAAACTACTACTATAGGATATAGAGTCCATGTTGACAGAATTATCCTTTTCTTTTTTCGGTGACTTAGATTTATTCCGCTTCTTCTTGCTTTTTTTGTGTGTTTTCACTTCCCCATTGACAGAGGTACTGCACGAAGATGCTGACCCATTTCCGTTTGTATATCCGTTCTGTTCTATTTTAAGTTTTTCACACAGACTACCGTCTTCATTGACAGTTTCCAGCCTATTGCCGTTATGACCATTTGCCTGCTGCTGCAGTTTAGCCTTCCTTGATTCTTTCTCTATTTTCCGCAATTCTTGACTAGCATCTTGTACATGACTCAGAAGACACCTTAGTAACTCTTGCGCATCATGTTGCATGTACCCTTGAAACATTGGATTCAAATCCCTGCAAGAACATAAAGTTATTAGAGGGTGGAGTGACAGCGCCCTCTATCAATCATACATGAATGAAACCTGCTGCATAAAATTATGTTAAAGTGCTATCCTGACGCCAGCCAGGCTTTATCGAACAAAAGCACCTGTGTATCAACCATAACCAATGTTCCCCAAAAGTCATATCTGTTAATGGATGAATGTAGGCCAGTAGATTTAGCCTTTTTAATGTTCAACCCATAGCAATAGGTTTGGGTATCCTCTTGTTTACTTGACTCAACACTTCATTCAGCAAATGAGTTGTAAAAAACCTTAAAATATTCTTCATTTTTACTAGTAATGATATAAAAAAAAATATCACAGTATCGGTAAGATAAAGACAAGCAGCCTATCGGCTGAGATAGCTCCGCTGTTAGCAATGCACATTTCAATTAAAGAACTGAAGACATCATTAGAAAATGAACAATATGAATAGTATCAAAGCAATCAGACTTACAGTTTTTAACAAGAAGTCGAAAATATCACTTTTTACCAAAAATTACAAAAATATTCACCAAAATAAATTAATTAAGAGAATTGAAGATATCATCACAAAATGAACAAATCTGAGAGAGGTCCACATGTAGTACCTATATATGTAATATCAAAGCAATCGGACTTACAGTTTTCAACAAGAAGTCCAAAATATCACTTTTTACCAAAAATTACAAAAATATTCACCAAAATTAGAGAATTGAAGATATCATCACAAAATGAACAAATCTGAGAAAGGTAGTACCTATATTCAGTGTAGTACCTATATATGTAATATCAAAGCAATCGGACTTGCGGTTTTTAACAGAAGTCAAAAATATCACTTTTTACCAAAAATGACAAAAATATTCACCAAAATTAGAGAATTAAAGATATCATTACAAAATGAACAAATCTGAGAGAGGTCCACATGTAGTACCTATATATGTAGTATCAAAGCAATTGGACTTGCGGTTTTTAACAAGAAGTCGAAAATATCACTTTTTACCAAAAATGACAAAAATATTCACCAAAATTAGAGAATTGAAGATATCAACATGAAATGAACAAACCTAAGAGAGGTCTACCCAAGGTACATATACACCAAGTATCAAAGCATTCAGGCTTGTAGTTTTCAAGAAGAAGTCGAAAAAGTAAAACATTGACACGGACGACAACGACGGACAATCACTCATATGATAAGCTCCGCTCGACAAAGTCGACAGCGGAGCTAAAAAAGGACATAACTGGATATGATTACGAACAAACTGATGCCAGATAAAATGAGCTGCAAATATCATGCATGATTTCATAACTGATAGAGTTCAGTAGAAACAAGATAACGAAAACAAACATTGACATACAGGGCATTACTGATATTTACAATAAAATCCAAGATTAGTCACATATTTAGTACCATATGACAGATTGCTAGAGTTAAGAACACTTCACATTGTACAATGGTGTGGACTGACCTTTATACAGACTCAATGATATAACCATTAGGTGCTATGGTACATACAGTGACAAGGTAACTAAGGTATAGGTACTACCATGCAGGTCTATCTTGGTAAAGGTCATCATGAACTGCAATGTCAAACTAACTTTTTCGGGAAAAAGTGAACTTCTGTATATTTGGAAATGCTTAAAATTTGTCACACTAAAATATAGCTTGGTGGATTTCAAGTAACCACTCGCGTTGATTAGCAATTACATATGGATAAGTGAGGGGGTACTTGTCATGGGAAAAACAAAAAGGAACTCAGTGATCTTTGACTCGCACACAAACACATTATCTAGATAAGACTCACCTTAATGTTTCCAACAGTTGCTGAGGTTTGACCGCTAAATCAGTGTCAACTGTCGGTTTTGCGACGTAACCTTTCTCACTCTTCAGCATATGCTCCAGTAACTGTGTGGTAACAAAACATAATCATAGACAATTACGTTTACACTCATTATTCATTCAAGCTAAATATACATTTGTAAAGCTGGTACACTGTACTTGAATAATTGAAAACAATTTAATTAAAATTGAGTGTGCATCTTTTAAAATATAAAAAAACATGTGTACTTAAGCTGTATTAAAGAAAATCCTAGAACCTCAAAAATCACAACTTTTTTATCGTTTAAAATACAACCCATGTGTACTCAAGCTTAATCCTGAACCTCCCAAATGTGCTTCAATTGTCATGTCAGAAAAAAAAATATGTGTTACCCTTTTTTAGCCAACTGTGTTTCAGTGCTCTTTTCTATGCTAGGGTATAAGCCCCAGATGTTTTTCACTGTGTCTGAAAAATGTGAAACTTGATCTGGCCTGGTATCACATATCAGGTCGGCCTTGAGTACTACTGCTAGTGCGTGTGAAGAGCTATAAATAGGCAGTTAAATCTACAGTGGCATACTTCACATCGTCTTCAAAAAGTGGGAAAATCGGCAGAATTTTTGCAGTCCTTTACATGGTTTTCAGTAATTTTGCAGGCACAATAGGACTCAATTGCACTATGGATAAGAACAGTAAGTAACAGTTGGCTATATCAGTGGAAATACTAGGAAATAATTGGCCAGTGTTTTGAACACATTAGAACACAATTGGCCTGCCTTGCATGCACATTGAGAAACAACTGCACTATGGATACGGATGGAAGGCAACACATTAGAACACAATTGGCAGTATATGTATACACACAAGTATACAACTGGCCTGATTTGAAGGTACATTGAAACACACTTGGCACTATGGATAAAAACAGTGAGTAGCAACTAGACATTGTACTGGGCCCACTGAGGTACAATTGGGTAGTGTTTTAAACAAATGTAGATGTAACTGGCAATGCTTCTAACTATTCATGACATAGTTAGCCTGGGCTAATAGGAACATTTAGTCACAATTGGCTGTGTTTCTGATGCATGGGGAAATAACTGGCATGTAGTTAAAGTATATTGAATCCCATATGGTTGATGTATTTTTGATACACAAAATTGACCTTGGGCTAAATACTTTATACTTACAAGTTTTTCTCTTTTTTTGCATAAGTGTGTGAGGAGCTGGAAATGTCACTTAGAGAGGTGGCTGCCTTGCAACTCAGCAATGAGGAGTCACGTATAATGAATTCTGGTGGCAGGACAAGGAGAGGCAGCAGGTTACAATTTACAGATAGAACCACCCCTTCTAGTGGTGAATCTACACCTAGTGAACCACCAGAAGAAATGCCAGTGGTTCGCAATCCTGAACATGCCAGTGAACCCCCGCAGGACATGGCAATGGATGTCAGTGACAGTGACCCACTGCAAGACAGGGTACATTTAAGATATACAGATAGTGGTAGAGCCACTCCTTTTAGTGGTACATCTACACCACAGGAAATTGAACCATTGCAGGACATGGCAGTAGTTGGCAGTGAACCACCACAGGACATGGCAGTAGTTGGCAATGAACCACTACAGGACATGGCAGTAGTTGGCACTAGTGAAGGTGGCAGTGAACCACCCCAGGACATGGCAGTAGTTGACACGAGTGAAGGTGGCAGTGAACCACCTCAGGACATGGCAGTAATTGGCATTAGTGAAGGTGGCACTGGCAGTGAACCACCCCAGGACATGGCAGTAGTTGGCAATGAACCACCGCAAGACATGGCAGTAGTTGACACGAGTGAAGGTAACAGTGAACCACCCCAGTACGTGGCAGTAGTTGGCACTAGTGAAGGTGGCAATGAACCACCACAGGACATGGCAGTAATTGGCAATGAACCACCACAGGACATGGCAGTAGTTAGCAATGAACCACCACAGGACATGGCAGTAGTTGGCAATGAACCACTACAGGACATGGCAGTAGTTGGCAATGAACCACCACAGGACATGGCCAGTATTGGGGGAGATGAGAGAAGCAATGAACAGACCAATGATGAGAGACATGATAGGGTGATTGCCGTCAGTGAAGAAAATGACCTGTCAGATGATTGCCTGGAGTCAGGGGAAGATATGGAAGTCAGTAGTGACCATTGTTTCCCCTCATCTTCTGGGGAAGATGTAGTGTCAGATGAAGACCCGCATGAAGGGCTTACCTTGAGATCACGTAGGAGAATAAGACAAAATGTAAATGTCAGAAGAATTGAAGACACATGGAAAAGAGGCCACAGGTATGAGGAGCCAACTGAATACATGCACCTTGGTTCTGATGACAGTTCTGAAAGTGAGGATGATGAAGGGTGGTCATCACACCTGAAACGTCACACTGGTTCAATGGAATTTACAGGTGACCCACCTGGCCCCAATGTTCCTTTGGATGAGAATGCAAGTGTCCTGGAAGCATTTCATACCATTTTTCCTACATATCTGATTAAAAAACTGCGCCGTGAGACAAACAAATATGCTCAATGGAGCCAGCTCAGAAAACGCAAGAGAGATAAATTTTGGCATGAAGTCAAAGATGATGAAATTAGAGCATTTCTTGGAATCCTTATCTTGATGGGTGTTGATCCAAAGATGGAAATTGGGGACTACTGGTCTAACCAGACTGCTCTTAGGAATGAATTTATAGCAGGAACAATGAGTAGAAATCGATTTCAAAAAATACTTCAGTATTTTCACTGCAATGATGCTGACAAAGATCCAGCAAATATTAGTGATCCTGAGAGACGTAGAATTGAGAAAAGTCGGGAACCAATGTATAAAGTACTTCCAGTCCTAAACAAAATTATGGAGTCTTCCCAAAATTCTTATAATCTCCACCAAGAGATAGTAATAGATGAAGCTATCATAGGTTATAAGGGGAGTAAAGCAGGTATCCCAACCGTATTTATTCATAGCAAACCAAGATCCAAGGGATTTAAAGTTTATGTACTTGCAGATGCAGTCTCTAATTACATAAGCTGTATCAGATTCATGACAGTATCTGCCATTACTGATAGAAAAGGGGATAGAAAAACCCATGATCTGTGTGTTGATATGATCAGCCATGTACAAGGGTTCAATCATATTTTATATACAGACAGTTTTTACACTAGTCCTGACTTGGCAATGACTCTGCTAAACAATCATCACACATTCCTTATTGGCAGTACTCGGCCAACCAGGAAGGGAATGCCAACTTGTCTAAAGGCAAGTGATAAGAATCCTGACAGTAAAAGGATAAAACGGCTTGAGAGGGGTCAATTTGTCTCAAGACAGAAAGGAGACTTGGTTGTAGTCGTATGGAAAGACTCAAAATTATTCACTGCTCTGACAACATGCAAGGAAGGTTTCAGGACCAGGGGAGAGAGACTTGTAAGATATGTAAAAAACAAAGAATCGCATAAAAGAGTGACCTACACAGTGCCAGCACCTGAGGTTATAGAAAATTATAACCAGTTTATGGGTGGTGTAGACAGAGCAAACCAGTTGAGGGCATATTACACCTCACAACGCCAAACCCACAAGTGGTGGAAATATGTATTTTTCTATTTGTTGGACACTGCCTTGACCAACAGTTGGATAATTTATCAAACCATAACCAATGCCAATCTGACACACAAATCTTATCAATTAAAGATTGGTATAGCTCTGGTTGGTGGTTTCTCTTCACGTAAGAAAGAGCTTGTCACTGCACAGCCATCAATTGACAGCTACAAGGGGCACACACTGGTGCGTGAGGCAGGACGTGGACATTGTTGTAGGCTGTGTATCAAACTAAATAGAAAGACAAGGAGTGGAGGCTACCACCTGAGCAGCTACAAGTGCAACCGATGCAGTATTCACCTTTGCAGGGACTGCTTCCTGCCCTATCACCATATTTCTACAGGGAAGTCAACTGTGTACAAAGAGACCCAGTATAATGAAGAGGATCAGGCAGAAGCCAGACTAAGGTGGGATGGCAGAGATCCTAGAAATCAAGAAAGACCAAGAGTGGGAAGACCAAGAAGAAGACAGCTTAGAAATTAGTGCTGGAACTTTTTGTTAGGATGGGCCCAAGGGTGGTGGGTGGTGTTGGGTAGGGTGATATTTATGCAATTGTAAACTGACCATGTATGCTTTATTTTGCAGGCCTAATGAATCAGTGCAGTGTGAATATTATATATATATACCTACTAATCAGTGTATTTTTAGGTAATTAGATATTTCTGAAAACCAGACCAAATAGGACTCAATAAATAATACTCCATGCCAGTTTTTTTAAATGCACAGAACAACGCCTCAGTTGTCAATAACTGTGTGTGTGTGCTGTCCAATTGTTCATGAATGTGCTCAGCAAGACACACCATAGATTACTATGTGTGCCTACAAGCCTATCCAATTGTTCATGACTGTGCCTCTGTACTATGTAATTGTACTTAGGTTGTCAGCAAGCCACTCCATATCAGTTGTTATCTGTTGTGTACTTGGCCCAGTTATATTTGAGTAGGCAAGTGTAACCTGATCCAGTTGTGTATGAGTTTGTCAGTTAAAGTGGAAGTTAACGCAAAGTATCAGGGCTCTACCAAAACTATACACAATTGGCCAGAAAGGTCATACTCCCTTTGGGAGATAGAGAATTAAAACAAATGAGACAATTTTTCAAAAATCATGAAATTTTGTGGCAGTCAACTTGAGTCAATAGTAAGCTTTAGGAAGATTCGTTTCTCACATACGCCCATAAATCATTAAAACATGACAATTCCGAGTGTTTGAAATTTACAGTTGTCATTTTTATCAAAGAAGGACAGGGGTAAATTAATCCGGTTTCACTGGTTTCAAATATCTAAATGATGCTAGTTCATTCTGGACATTCTTTTGTCATGACTTCAAAATTGGTTTCCTGCAGAGTCTCAGTTTACACTGATCACAGTTCAAACGGCATGAATGTATTTGGTATGACCCCCTAACTCTCTCTGAATCAACCAACCATCTCACATTGCTGTTTAGTTTTACTGATTGCCATCCTTGTGGTGTAACGTAACAAATGACAGTGTTTAGTGTACTAAAAGCACGCACACATGTACATTCGATGAAGTGCTTCTAAAGACGCATTCACATAAATCAAGATGTTTCTATTTCGACGTGAAATATACATAGGGATCAGTAGCTGGGCATCTGCTAACAGTAAAATTTTCACAGCCACTTTGGCAATTTGGCAAATAAAAGTACTAGTAGTATCACCAAAGATTACAATATTCTTTAAATTTGTGTAGAAAATTAAAGCGAGGAGAGTCGGCACCTGCGGCAGACAGTCATAGTGTTTCACTGTTTACAAACTAATGTCTACTTATGAGCTTTTGCATGTTTAGCATAAATGTGCTTAGCAAATTCAGACAACAGAATCTTTGTGATGTTACGAGTATAATGATTGACAATTTTCTCAGAATAATTTGTAAATAACAAATTTTCAGAAAATTATACACACCTCTTTAGTTTTCTTGACCAAATGAAAATGAGCTGGGAGTTGAGAATCTTTGCCGTTTGTCTCCGATTTATCATTTTCATCTTGTTTGGAGTAGTACTTGTCAATATCTCCACCCATCTCCAGTATTCCTTCATTGAATTCTGGGCAGTAGCGAAGTGCCTGTATAACACTATTGAGATAACATGTATTACCAAGGTTATACAGACCAGTATATGGTGGCACATATTCCTTGCTCTCTTCTTTATTTTCATCAGTGTTTAGAATTTTACTTTCATCATCAGACCTAGAACTGGATACAAAAGTGAATATAATTAATTGAAAATATACTTTAACATTCACTGACCCCCCCCCCCCGCCAAATACATTATATCCCCAATATTCATTGATCTAAATACACTATGTCAGTAACATTCATTGATATAAATATACATTGTATCAGTAATATTCATTGATATAAATACATTGTCTCATTGACCCATCAAAATACATTGTTATATTCATTGACCAACCTAAATTAAGTTCATGTAACATTCATTGGCCCATATAAACACATTCATTGATCAATTCTCGCACAAATGTTGATAACATTCACTGATCTACATGAATACAGTATGGCAGTAACATTCATTAACCTACCTACACTGTATGTCAATGACATTCATTGATTTACCTAAATACAATAACCCACCTACATGTACACAACACATGTTGACAACATTCATTGATTTACCTAAATACACCAATATATAATATGGCTGTGATGTTCACAATTCCATACAATATGGCAGTACGGTAATATTAATTGACCTACTTCCATAACAACATTCATCTACCCAGCTAAATACATTAATGTCAGTAACATTAATTGACTGACTGACCCACTTACATACATGATGGAGTTAACATTTATTGACCCACTTACATACAATTTTAACAATGGTAACGATTTTAGGTCGATGGCACATGCTCCATACAGGTGTAATGCAAGTACATGTACTTTCTATTCACCTATACCAATGTTAGTTACCGGTACATATGGCAGTTTTAGGTGATTTAGCACACTATAACTAAGTATAGAGGTAAGCATTGCACTTGATAGCCGCGTGTCAAGCTATGTATTACGGCAAAACTATGTATAACTTGTTCCACAACAAAAGTTTCCAGTTAATTCTTCTCACCAGGCATTATCCATGGCAGAGGAATGCCAGTACATATTGTTCAACAGACAAAGACAAACTACTTAAAAGGCAGCTAATAAAATGTGATCTTCTGTACAAAAGGTCAGAGTACAAGCCTTAAGGGCAGCTATTATGGTTATAAATAGTATGCATCAGTGAATGCATGTGTGGGAAAATAATCCTGTAAACAACAGGTACATAACTTAATATATGGCTGGTAGCGAGGAAGACAAGAAGTGTCCGGCAATACTATGAAGGTGACATTTAAATAAACAACTCAAATGAACCGGTTAGGTTTGAACAATTCAAAGTCAAATAATTGTATTACATCAGGGAAATCTTTGGGTTTCACCAGGTTACCATGACAATCAGTGTTGTCCAGAAAGGAAATAGATAATCTAGTCATGAATCAATCATCCAAGTACATAGTTATTATAGTCTTGTAAATGGAGCTGGTGACATGCCTTCCAGCTATATTTATTTGCCAATAGGATAGGAACCAGGAAGCTAAGTCATAGTTGCCATCAATAATTTAATAAGTGTGTTTTAAATCTTAATCTATTGAAATACTATATAACAATTTACAAAACAAAGATTGCATGAAAATAATAACTAATCATTATCATATTTGCTGTATTAGTAACATATACACTTATGTAAATGACAGCAGTGTATCTCATAGATGATAAACAAAGTAAGACACTTTTCAATGATATAGCAAATAATGAACTTTGGTTTACGTGCCTATTCAAGACGTACAAATAGCAAACACAGTAATTTCTGGTAACCATGGCAACCATGAGGTATGAGACGATGTAAAGTAAATAAACAAATAAGGTGGATCAGAAGAGCCTCCTACATATTGAACTGGATTTAGGGTTGGCCATTTAAGAAAAGGAATCACTACACTTGTGAAACCAACATCCAGGAGACCCAGGCTATTAGCAAGGAATTTGCAACTGGCAGTCCAAAACAATTCAACTTCATGAAAATGTAGATGGTTTTGGATATATTTTTGTAAAATTATCAAAGAACAATAGGAAAAAACAGAAAAATGGGAAAAAGTTGCAAGTCCAAAATCAAAGTTGCCAGACCATTTGGTAGGTGGACTGGTGGCTCGCTAAAACCCTGAGGAGACCTACATGTCATTATCACTTTCAATTATCAGACATATTTGAATATATTTTAATAGCATACGCCCTAAGCCCCCCCCCCCCCCCCAAATGATGAATGTGTTCCGGATAGCCATTTATTTCAAAAGACAAGGCATGTGCATAGTTGTCAGGATTGAATACAGTTCTATTTATCGCAGAGACCACTAGTTAGTATACATTTTGTAAATCCAGTAAACTGAACAAGTTATCTATTTTCCTTGGGGTGAACAGAATCCAAGTAAGATTGAATTAGATTGTTTAGAGATGTGTTTAGCAATTGAAATGTCAAATGATTTAAACATCAGTGAATATGGCGGTGGACATTATTTTCTATGCGTCATACATTACATGAAGTTCACCCCTTATCCTACCAGCCACATGTCCTTTACCTTGACATGATAAGGTTAAAGTTTAGATGAAATTGACCTAGTCATCTTCAAGAAATGAGTAGGGATATATCCAAATATCAAGATTTAGACTAATAAAAATGGCCACCAGTCAGCCATAATTAATCACAAATCAAAACGTAAAGAATTGCATACGTACGACATTATGTATTGTATTTTAGCATGTTTTACTTGGTTGATAACATGTGTGAAAATTGTCATTGAACACAGAGATAGAGCCTAAGTAAATATATGCAGTGCAAACTAACAGACCATGGGTATATATCATATACAGTAGGTCAAAAAGTTCCAACAGCATTATTTATAACTTTAATAACAATGCAAATACTAACACAGGCATACACAAGTCCTATGAAATGTTTAATAATTAATTTGTTATTAAGGCTTGATCTTGACAAGCAAGCTAAGCTTCCTTGGTGGCTTTCAAAAAATGCAGATATATGTATTTTCTTTACTAGTTTTAAAGCTAAGAAAATTTGGCCTTGAGAGAATGTTCCTACTAAAAGAATTTCAACCCAACTTATAAAGATACTTAGTGTGAGGCAAGGTAGTAGAAATGAAAGTGATAAAGGTTAGACTGGGTGTTTAAGTAGCCACTAGACAAACCCTATAAGATGTATTCAGAATTCTTGAGTCAAATCCCCCACAATGGTACTCCTTTCAGTTGAATGCCCCAATCAATAGGAATTTTGCATATATGGGGTTAACAAACTTTTGTTCAACTTTAAAGGGGCAACTCAGTTTGTATGCACACACACATGGACATGATTCATGTGAAATACAAATATAGGAAATTGAAACTGGACACATATACCGTATTTCTCTATTAGTAGCACATGTACTTTATGTAAATAAGATGTGTACCTGTAAGTCAAATTTTAATGATTTATGATACAATAAATCTAATGGTTGAAAAATAAATATGTTGTACATGCTTCAATGAAGAAGATACTCACTCAATATTTTCCTTAGAAATAGCCCCATTTGGCTGTTGTTTGTTGAATAATGGGGTTAATTTCTGTTGTGCAGGCATAGTGGAATTTTTACGCTTCGATTTCAAAGATAGTTTGGGTCTCTTTTTAGGAGGGCTTGATGTCTTTGACAAACCAGAATAAGCTGCTGACATTTTCTGAAAATATAAAAAAAAAAGTTGATTCTAACATATCCTATGACATACATGTACTGTACGTAATTCAGGCAAGAAGTTTGATTACACCAACAATTAGGCCTGAGTAACACAACCACTGTAGTTACGTCAGTGTTCAAAGATATACCAACAAGATACATGGTGTATCAAAACATGGAAATACTTCATGGTAATCTCAAGTGTTTGCAGCAGTGGACATTGAAGAATATTTATACCCAAAAACAAGGCTTGACTTGAGAGTTGAGACAGCACCTACATGTATTTTCAAAGCAAAATTTAATAAAATTGCTTTTAGTAACAACTTGTATGCGGTAACTTTAACAACTAATATATTTCTGCAATTAAATATTCCTATTGTGCAATATATTAGTATATAATTAAGAGACAACTGAAGAACACCAAAGCATACTCATTGAGCAATAAAGTTTTGACTCCCTTGCTAAGTGTAAGCTTTGCAATGAATGCAATTTTGTAATAACCATTGCTGTAGTTCATAACTATAGCATTCGTAATACTAATTGCAATTGTATTGCAGTCACAAGAATTAATTTCAGTTATTACCAAAAAATTCATAAATTAGGTACGAGTGAGGCACTTTTTAATGTGAATCAAAAATTTTCATGGTGAAGTGAAAAATTGACATAGTAAAATTAAATTTAGAGTGGGGCAATTGCTAATTTTTCTCGGAGTGCTGGCAGAACAGACGGTTGGGAGTCTTCAATATGACACATTGCTTGATGACACAGCAGGTGTTGTATATAGGTACTCAATGATCCCTCATAACAGGACTGATTTTGCAGAAATCCTGAGTCAAAATGGAATCCCAAAAACTCAAAGTAAGTCAGCTTTTTGATGCCCTTACAGTTGTTTTTTTAAGAAAAAGTTAAAAATGTAAAGTTGACGATAACAGTTGATGACAGACAATCAGTAATATGAACAGCCCCCCTCTGTTGACTTTATGAAAAACATGGACATCAAAAACACCCACATCATAATAAGATTAACCACCTCTAAGAAACAGTTAACGATACATTCAAGTATCAGAATTTAGACTAATTTTAGGTGAAATATGGCCACCAGTCAGCCATAATTGATCAAATAAAAAAATAAATGACATGTACGACATTATGTATTGTATTTTAGCAAGTTTTACTTGGTTGATAACATGTGTGTGAATACGATGTTTTTCAAGATCTCTAGATATCAATGTATGATTTTCCATTGCGTCAATTATGCATCAGGTATTTAGGGGTGATCTCATATTCAAACACCTGGGTCAAACCTGGGTTAACCTGGGTAAACCCAGCCTGCCCTATTCAGACCTACTAGACCTACAATATGCAAATTAGTAGTAGATTTGAACCTAACCTCTGGATTAACTGCCCATTAACGCCCCCACTGAAAACAAACAACAGAGAACAAAGAAGACAGACCTAGGGAAACCTAGGTTTTTCTTACAATACTGTTTCAGCCTAGTTTCAGTAGGAAAAAAAATAAGATGTATACTATGGAGCTCCATGTTCATACTGAGTGTTATATTTTGAAGTTTTAAGAATTACAGCAGCGATTTTTTTTCTTTGCAAGTCTTGTACATGTAAATGCTAATAAAAACAAACTTGCATTTGTTTCACAAATCTATTTACATCATGTCATTTATAAGTGTGATGAAAATTATATTCATTTATTTCTGTGATTGGTAATAATAATCAGTTTCCTACAACTTACATTTTGATACAAGTCAATATAATTTTTGTTGTTATTCAATTTATCTGTAATTAATTACAGACGTGATGGTTTGTTATATTTTGTCATTAAATGTGAATCAAGTGATACCATAAACCCTCTCTATTGTGATATATATGGTAAATTAATGTTTGAAACAGAAAAGGGAAAAAATGCACTAGAATTTTAATGAGCAGCTTCTTAGGATAAATTACTTACGTTATATATATATTTGGCATAGTCAGTAAAATATGTTTATCCACGGAGCGAACTGGTACATTTTGTCCGCAACAAGTACGGTCAGTTTTGTGTCCATGTCAGTTCATAAATTCATAGAGCACATTTTTTGGTTAAGTTTGTAAAGTCTGTGAGACTGCGAGTTATCAAAATATGATGAAAGTATTAAATCGGTAATGGCAACATTGTTTTCTACGAAGGCATCTGAAAACCACAGTCCCTCTATCACTGTGTCAAAACTAAAGTAGGGGCTAATGCTACGACTCCGGCGCTACGACCACCGTAACATTGTCAGCTGACGGCATTGCGGGGAAATTACAGGTATTTACCGCTGCCGATATCTTACTTTTCTGTGACAAAATGCACACATTTCGAACCCCCGGTTAATTAAAAATAAACGATTATTTTAGAAAATACATCAAAGCACAGTGCCTTGAGGGACTGTGGGCGAAGTAGGCAGCGAGGTGTTGTTTTAAACACCGCAGAAAATCATGCACTCAACGCAGCCATCTTGGTTACCTCAATCGGAATTTCCCCTTGTCACCCAGCATGCATCGATTGCTATATCGCAACGTGCACTGTGTCGCCTTGGGCGACGGTCTTTTGGTACAAGGCACTCTATGCATAAGGTATTTTCAGAGGTCAGGGTTCGTTTTTTATAAGCAGTCTCGTCTGCAGATGAATAGCCGTAAATAATCAGCGCGAGTCCATTTAATTTAATTTTCTGTTTTGATACTTCGTGTCACTGGAAATTGAATAAGAAAAACTGCAAATAACCGATGTGCAGCAAATCGAAATAAATTTTCATGGCGTACGCTGCATTTGTTTTTCTGGATTTTGCGATGCCGCACTCCTGAAAGAACTGTTAGAAAATTGAACGCGCAACAGTAGTAAAGGCTTGAACACAGTAGCGTAAGTCTCAAGTGCAACTTTGTATCAACAAATGTTCGTCTTTTGATACTTATTAGCTGTCAGAGACACATATCAATTGTCCAGCCCAATGAAAAGTCTGATTCACGTCCTCTGCTCAATTTGCGACTCGAGCATAACAGTTTATCAAAACAAAACAATTTATTCAGCACGCTGTTCACCGATATATAAAAGAGTGTTTTTTTTAGGCAAGGCACACGGTAAAATTACTACTGTACACCAATAAATCGACACATTTTAGAGACAACTATCTAGTCTTCAAAAAGCAATGTAAACTCTGTCAATCCTAAAAATAAACAACAGCTTGAATGAGGTGCAAATGAGATCGGTTCGAACCGCAGTTTTTATGCAAATTCGTGCGGTCGTCCTGAACCGCACTGTCTATTGTTTAAACTTACAAACCGCAAAACTGGGTTTTGTTCGGGCGGTTTAGGGCGGTTAGGGTTTTCGTAGGTTTGACCCGCATGTTTGAATATGAGATCACCCCTTAGAATGACTAGTTGCATCACATCAAATCTGGCGAGGTGTATCAGATTATAGGGCACACTGTATGTACAAGTGAAAGGCATATGTTATGTAATCCAAACATTTGAAGGCTTGAGTGACGTGACAAGGCTGAGAGTTGAAGATGGCTTTACATGTAGCTTGAGGTCAAAAGTAAGACAACAAAATTGAGACAGCAGGCCATCAAAATATTGGGAGTTAGTAAGCTCCTTCCAATGAGTAAAAACCACTTAAGTTAATGGCATGGCGTGACATGTTTAAAACACTTCATCATCCTAGGAAATACCAGCAATGACACTGTGTTGACCACTTGAATAATAATAAGGCGTTGGTAACTAAAGCGGACAGATGTGTGTCATGATTAACACAATGAAAACGAATAATATAAATTTGCTTGTTTTAGTTTCTTGTGGCACGTCACTGTGATACCTTGTCATATGTCACACTGTTATCAAATGGAACATAAATTCTACCTTCTGTGTCCAATGAGAACCATGTACAATTGAATTGGGTTGTAATTATCTAATGGCAATACCTAAGCACAGTCCCTTTATCGTGATAGAGGTCATGTGACCTGAACAATATCTTTTAGCATATCCGGTACAAACAAAAGAAAACCTGTCAACAGGAACAGTCTTTGATTTTAATTTTATATTACTTGTGTATTATATTTTTTAATATTTCAAAATTAAATAACACAAATTACATCAATACATGTCAGATTTGTCATTTTCTTTTCGTCTTTCTCAATTATTGATTAAGGTTATATAGTACGGGGTACCATTACAAATCTAGACTGGTAGATCTAGCACAAGATTGCTATAAAATCAACATATGACCACCGGCACAACCAATTAAGTGTACCTACTAGAATGAATCAAAGACAGTTTTTAATAGAACTCACTGCTACAAGTGAGACACCAATGTAATAGTCTTGTATTTTAAATTGATTTACTACAAGTAACTATATTTTCTAGTTAATGGTCTTGCACTGATTTACATAAACCGAACCATTGTGACATGAATTATGCATCATTTCAGTAATCACACTCAAAGCATTCCACATTAGTGCCAAAATGATGTGAATATGAGCACCAAATATGGTGGACCTCACAGGTCAAATAAACAAAATTTTCTTGGAAACCTGGTGAGATGCCAATTTAAAAAAGTTGGTAGTCCTACAGTAATATCGGGTAGTCCAACAGGTTTCTATGGACTGTAGTAGGAACATAAAGCCATGCAAAGAAGTGATAACACAAATATATAAATATCACATTGCTAAAATACATGTGTACATGTACATGTAGGACAACCACAACATACTGGTTAATGTAAAAAACAACTTATTTTTTTTAAAGTTTCTAGTAGTCCATTTGGGCTACCTTTGTACATTTGAAAAATGGTAACCAAAGGACAAGTATTTGTAGTCTATGTGCTTAGGGCTACTGCTAATTTCCTGCATTGGTAAGTAGAAGAGACTCCACATCTAGCTACTTGGCAGCTACATCAACCATCGCTAAGTTACTTGTATGCACCGTGTCTGAACAGTTACATTACTCCCAGAACACGAACAATTCAACCATACAGAAAAGAAAGTAGTGATCATGTCACTACCTCATAAGGAATTGTTTTGATTTTTATGACATAACATTGCATATAACAAGAGGTGGGAACATTCCACTCCCTGACCTACCAGTAGATCAGGGCAAAAGTCACATATAGCAATCCACTGTCATAGATGTGTCTCAAACAAAACAATACAATACAGATAAAATCAAATGTTTCAACAGTTGAGCGTAATCAACCACATCTCACAAGACCTGATTTATGATGAGACTTCATGCACATATGTATTTAAATAAAGTGTTTGATGACAGAAAATATAAATTGAACTATCCCGGTAGATTAAAAGATGTATAGGCTCTGATGTAAGTCAGTCAATGGAAGTGATTGACTGAAAATCTTTTTTATAGACTTCTGAGGTCAATCCATGCAATCCATGGGAGTTACCAGAGACTGTTCTAGAGACTCAGAAAAAAAATCACAGTGTCACAGTAACTAGTAGTGATTCTGAACACAGCAGCCTTGTACATTTCATCGCTACAAAGCCTTTATGACAGGAGGATGCCTACAAAACACTGTCATGTACTCCCAAATAAGAATTATGTTGTCTTGAAAGCTAACTAGAAAGTCTTTTGATACATAGTATTAGTTGATATGTTATGCGGTTATAATCTCCAGTGAAAAAAAACACAAACCATGTCGTGTAAAGGTAAAACACAGAATTCAAAGCAGCATTGTTATAATCACCCATTGTAAAAACCATCTATCATTTGCTACCTAAGATTTCACAATAGTAGTGACCCCTAGTCTATCATTAGTTCATGGTCAAATCCAAAATTAGCTCAACCATATGTGTATTGGAGGTGAAGTATGTGCTTTGTAATTCATTGAGTCCACATTCCAACTGGTTCTACAAACTTGTATTTTCACTTCACTTCAAGTGGAAGTATTGAGTACAGCAATATTTGAGATGTATATATTTGCCTCATACCACAATTGAATTATTCGTAAAAAAAAAATAGATAGGATAGATTTTTGATAATATGAACACAATTTAAATTAAATTATACATGTAACATTCATTGTATTGAATTTACTAAAATTCTTTTTCTTTCCAATTTGTACTACACTGACAATCCTGAAAACTAGTAGATAGATCATAGCAACAGTTGCTAAGGTAGTTAAGTTTATACATTTCAGCTAATCAGTTCCATTGATTTGAGAATATGTCATTGATTGAATTAATTAATCAAGCCCTCTGTGCACTAGGTCCCCATTTTGATGACCGCATTACTGTACATGGTGCAAATTGTTGGTCTTAAATAAAATAAAATAATAAAAAAAGGTCTCCTCTGGCACTGCAAAATGAATGTTGTATGCTGCTGTGTTTTCTACTATTTTAGTCTGAACCTCAGTTACCTACAGTGGCAGTGCTCTTCCCAGAAATTTAAAACACTATAGCAGTAAAAATTTACATAATATAATTTTCATATGATTTGCATATACTTATTTCAAGCAGTCTAATTGTATGAAAAATAGTTTTAAGTTTACAGAAACTTATAATTTGAATTGAATAGTTGGCAATGGCACAGTGGAAATAAATCTGTTTGACAGTCAAGATAATGACTGTGGCAGTGTCAGACTACATGTAGTGTTGTGGTAAAACAAAGGACTATCTCATTTCCTAACAGTTAAATTCAATTCACACTAATTTTACGGAAGTATTACTTTCCCAAAATTGAATTATAGAAGAATTTAGATAAATTGAAAACAGTAAAATTGTCAGATCACATTAAATGAAATATAAATTCAAATCAATATAAAATATAGGTTCTCAAAAATGCCTTACTTTTGGCTCTAATTGTTTTTTTGTTTGTTTTTTGGACTTTGATCCAAAGTTTGTAAATACACTTTTCTAGTATGGTAGGAACGATACCGGTACTTGCAAACATATGTTGTGTGTTGTCCAGTCAACTCACAATAATCCTGATAAATTGTTAATAAACATATCTGGTTAGTTTACTATAATGTATACTTAACTGCATTATAGATATTATTAAATTACCACCATACCAGCATATATGAACAATATTTACTGAGTAAAAGAGTTTATTCAGAGATCATACACACAGGATGAAATAATATATTAATTAACAGATCTTTTGAATTAGACCAAAATATAAAAAAAACCATACTGGTATGGGAAAAATGAAAAAAGGCATTAATGTAGGATATATTCTCCATTAAAACTAATTTAATAGAGTTTACACGAGGTTAATCTGGAAATTTAGACTTGTATAGAATTTATTGTATGTTCAAAAATACCAAAATAAATAAGGTTATTAACCCTACATACCTAAACTAGGATTAGGGATTAAGGATTTTGGCATTTGTTCAGGCTATTTTTCTTGAGTGCAGACTTTGTTTTTTGCTACATGTACATTTATTTTTATTGGATTCATGCCCAGTCACTGTGACCCCTAGAAAGTATAATAGTGGAACCAGATAAATGAATTCCATGTGGGTAGAAGACAGTAGAATTCATTGTTATTAGTAAAATCCATGCATGTAAGACATTGTTAAAACACCTGTAATATAACAAAATTGAATACCAGCAATGATGACAAAGACTTTAACAGTAAATTTACCCAAGAGCTACACAATAATAGACCTCATGGCAGTGGTACAGCAATGCGCAATATTAAATGGAAAAACAAGTCACTTCACTGGAACATGCACGACTAAGCTGTACTTGATTGATATAGAAAACGGCAAAAACACCATTTCCCTCGATTTTGATTCTCGGATTTTGTATTACACCCCTGGATTGGTAATAAAGCGCACTGAACATAGGTCAATATGATTACAGTAGTTAATAGACAATCTTATTTGTGTGATTTGGTTAAAAATACATGCTATAATCATTCACTGATTATATGATCATCTTAAGGGACAGGAATTTTGATAGCAGAATAGGGCCATAGGGCGTACATGTATTTACTCTGACTAGTTAAATATTAATTAAAACAAGCAAAAATTCTCAACTGAAATGCATATTGCAGTAACATAAAAACTACAAAATGTTGATGTGATTTAAATCATTAGTTTAGATTTGAAATATAATAATATTAATAATGAAATTCACTTCCGCAATATTCTGAATATGCCAAGAACTGTTGGTTGGGTCAAAAGACACAACTGCAACTGAATGAGCATTACTATACATTCACGAAAAAACTAATTTAAATTTGACAAATATTTCAGAGCAAACCAAAAAAATTTAATAATTATGACTAATTAATAAGCAATATGCTGGCTGAGCATCGAACAGTAAGACATTTCTTTAACACGTTCCCCAATGTGATTTGTTCTCATTAAAACCCAAATTTAGTGTTGAACCATTGGTTCAAAGAGAAAAATCTAAGAATGACGAAATTCTGGAGAACGAAAAAACAAAACAATTCTATGAATGGTCAAAATTTAGAAGTCAATAAATAAATTACAAAAAAACGCCAAATAATTTACGTGGTCATAGCGTGATATATATTTTTTAATTATAATTATTCTATAAAACCACTGCTGAGTAATTTATAATGACATAACAACAACAAAATTTGATTTGTTGACAGCTTTGACTGCTGTAATGCTGAATCAGCACATACATCTACAAACTTTGACAGGGTTGGAATCTCATTGAAAACTCATCATTGTCATTGTTATATGCGGCACAATTACAGGAGCTTCTGCTACTGTGTAACGTGATTACATAAACTTGTGACCAATGTCATGAGCTTCTAACCACCTTGGATTTGTTTGACAACGGGACGTCTGTTTCGTGTTTATGATACAAACTAGTGTATTTAAAAAACTTACAATACGCTCAACGGCCTAGTCTTCAAACAACTATCCGATGATAGCGTAGATCGAACTGTCGATATGTTGTCAAAAAAACACGGTGAGTCAAGTAAGGGTGGGGACATTGTTTCCCCTTCTCGTTAGGTGCATCAGATTTGGGCGTGTCCTACACGCCAAGGTTTTCACTGCTAATAAAACGCGATGTGGTTGCGGGAAAACACAACAAACCGGGCGTAGCACGTATCACTTTAGTGCAGCATAGCATTAGTTATACCAGCCAAAGATGCCAGTGATATGTGCCGCACTCAGTGAGATAGATAAAGCCACACTTTGATAAGAAAATCTCATCGAAATGGACATAGGCTCGCACCTTGCACTCTATAATAGTATACATTCCTAAAGTGAAGAAACGAAAAGAGTGACCTTGCCAAATATATCGTAAAACTTGTGAATATCTTGAACAATGGATGGATATACATACCCGAAGACACACCAGATATGCTTCTTTTTTCACACACGCCAGCGCTGTTCTTGACAATAACGTGTCACTCTTGTTTCATCCCGAAATTGTGTACCACCAGTTTTACGCATAAGATTGCCGCCATTTTGGTTTCTGTTTGTGCACATGCGCACACCATAGATCTGACATTCTGTTCCAATATGATCTTTGAACTGTTCGCGTATTATGTTAATGACACAACCCAGTGTTGAGCGGAAGTCATGGGTAGCGTAGTCATATAATGTTATACTAAGCAGGTAACGTTTGTTTCAAGAGTGAAATGAATAAATTTACGACATTTATCATACATTCTGCACAAATATTTAATTTTAATCATACCAGAAACAACACATATCGATATAGAATATGATATAATAGAATAGAATATAAATATTTTCAATAAAATACAATACTTATCTACTCTAATCAATCACAGTAATTGTTGTCTATTGTGGGTATTCATAATTCTAACTTATCTTGTGTCTTTTGACGGTGATAAAAAAATGGAATATAATTACTATCTTTATTTTTATAAAGGGCTTATTCTGTAATAAAGTGTGGGTCATCTTTTACATGGCATTTGATGCATCAACGTTTGTTTTATATCGTGTTTGACTGTCTATTTGTTCAATGCAAGTCTGAATTTACTTAAAACTTTAATTGAACGCCTATCAATCAGCTGCTCTATGTACACTTCTTGTTTCATAATTTTTTTATGATAATATGTTTTCTACGTTTTGATCTGCTCTGCATGTTCTTCTCCCACTGGCAGATAGCAACTCGAATAACTTATTGAGACTCTGTGTAAGTTTAATTTTGTGATATTCAGATTTATACTGTTGAGAACCAGTGACCAGTGCATCTTGTTAAACATAATATCGCATGATTTGTCATACAATCAAAATATTGACAATAAACATACTCTCCAGCGCGTTTCACTGCGCTTCGAATTCCCCGTATGTACACTGGGTATCTATACAATCATACAGAGGTTGCGTAATGATATAAAGAATATGTGCTTTTTGTAGCAGTGACTAGATAATGGGCACAATTCACTTAATTACGGTATTACAGTTATTCTCTTTTGATGGTATATTATCTGCAAAATACGTGGTGCATGGTAAAATTAAAATGAAGTGGAATTTTTCAAGTTAGGGTTTAGATCCGACACAGGATAAGATGTACTCTCAAAACAGTTTTCCTTATTTAGGAAATGAGCAAAAAATACAGGGCAGGTAAGTCTGGATTTCTACCAGTCAGAGTAAATAGCTACCAGTGACGGAAAAGACGTAATTTCTGAACTTTCATAATATCAATATTGGTATTATCGATCACGTCCTATAATTGGTTGTTCAGGGCTTTCGAATTGATTATTTTCTTAAATAATAGGTAATAAACATAGAGCAACATTTTGTCAAAAGTATTAACATATTCAGCGTTTTCCAGACTACACTTCGAAATTCAGGATTTTGATGTGTTCCACAGTTATAAATGGGCCAGTTTTTTTATAACTGAATACAAAATGGAATTGCTCAAGAGTTTCCGGCGAAAATATCGTAAAATAATTCACAACAAATCACATTGGTGCTCTCTTCACTTTGTCGGTAACCATTTGGATGAATACTATTTCATTTTTGGTATTTTATCTGTAAATGATGCATTCTTGTATTCGCGTCAAAGGATATGATGCAAATTAAATAACTAATGTAAATGAGTAAATCATAAGAAATCAATATTTACTTGTTAGTATTTGAGCCGCTCCTCGAGAAGAGATGTGGAGAGATGACAACAACCACCGAGTGATTTATTTATGTCATGTATGGACATAAATACTGTTAGGGATATTTATGCCTGTAATTTATGTAATTATTCATCTCCCTAATTTGCATTATTTCACCGTTTAATAATTATACACAATTAGAGCAACATATCTTTTATGTTAAAAGCCTGTAACTGGGGAACCATTGGACTAGATTCTAGATCTCTGTCCCTAACGTAAATAATTGCCGTTTCTGTTTGTTATACTGCCCCAACGGTATATTTGTTATATACAGTAATCAAGAGACTGGAACAGGATCTAGTGGACCATTGGTGCCATGACGTCTGGGAATTTTAGAAACAGTAATCACTTTGATTTGCCGTTATCGATTTTGGGAAAAATAATTGTCCACATATTTGAAATATTTGTGGTTTGTTTATTTACTGCTGTCATAATTATGTAATTTGTTTTTGAAATACCGAATCACATATTTTACGGTCCAACAAGCACATTGGCCCAGCCTCGTTCGCAATGGAGACTTGTAAACAATCGAGCACAATTAAACGATATGTAGACGAAAACAACTTGCACATTTGCTATCCGAACATTTCAAATGGAATTGTTTGTAGTGACAACACATGTCTCGGTAAGATACGACTACAGTAAATACAATGCATAATATCAAATGCAGAATTTTGACAGAAACATTAAATGTTCCTTATAAACAACTAAGTGAATATGTACAAATTAATAAAAAATAACGTAATTAAATTGTTCGTATATTATTATCAACCTAACTGCAGTATCTAATACAAGATTGTACCAAAATTATGCCCACAATTAAATATTATAATAATTATGTCATCGCGTAAAGTCCAGATAATTAACAGTTAATTAACAAATAATGGTTTTAGTAATCATAATAGAAATCACGTGATTTTAGAATTAATTGACTCACAATAAGCGCCTGGCTATAATTCTTTACGTCTTGCAATAAAGATGTATACAGCTCGTACTTAAGATAGCGCCCTCATTGTCAGTTTTAGCCAATATAAGTGAAATAGCTTTGAGCATAATAACATATTTATTTACCAATGTGGTTGGATGATTCTATCTCCGATTTCATCCGTATTATCTGTATATGGTAATTACAGCAATTCATGACGTAACGTACGGACACATTTGGTTCTTTGAGAAGACAAACCAACACATAAGGCATATTTTCAGACTAATAATTCTAAAGATACAAATCAAGATGAAAAGATGTGATCACTAAACGCATACATTTTCTCCCGATTTTACTGGTACCCCAGTTGCCCCTAAGTCTGTTTTTTTTATTTTTCGTCAACGCAGCGGCAGATGGATACAGCTGGGGTAACAATTCTAAGAATTTTATTTGTATTTGCTTTTATTTCCTAAATGTGTATTCAAATTGACATGCTGGTAACCACTGGTAACCACTGGTAACCAGCACAAATGCCAAGCATTTCATCTTTTCACCACCAGACTTTCTCGACCAAATTTTTCTTTTTTCTCATATTCTTCAATATTTCTGGAAATAAACCCTAATTTGGAGCCAATAGACAACATTTGAGTCAATTTTCCACTCAAAAAATTTGTCTATTTTGTCCCAATTTTATAACTATTTTGTGAATTTGTGATGAAAAAAGAGAACTTGTGTTGAAAAGGTTTAATGAATTACACATACTTGATATTTTGGCCAAAGCAAAAAGTCAGTCACATGCAACAATATCACTAAGACTACAAGTTTGTAGATGTTACGTGAAGGTATTTCCTTAGATATGTCAATGAATAAACACCATGTGATATGAATGGAAATCAAATTCTGTGGTCAATGCTGCTATTATTTCGGTTTACTGGAGCAATAAACCTCCGACGAAGTCGCTTATACAACGAGATTTTGCACAATCCACGAGATATACTAGTAACTACGGGCGTCAACGACTGTGTTGTATATACCTGACATCCGTGACGGTTTATTGCCATTTTATTATATCAACATCATTTTGTTTGCAATTCTGAGACTTAACTTTAATGCACCCTCAAACCACAAAGAAACGTGACAAGGCACGGTAAAAGCACAGGCGCTCGGTATGTTTCTGTGATAATAAAAGAAATATACAATAACCATTACAGGGCCGGGCGATCTCTCTAAGACCCTTAGCTTAGTTAGAGCAGATCTGTGCGATTGGGTTTTCACATCTTCCACATACTTTTCAAAATCAAAATTTAGGTATGAATATTTAGGGACATTTTCTAATTCTTGTCAATGCAAAATTTATTAAATATCATGATTTTGGATTTTGCTGTATTGATTTCTAATTTCCATTTTGTTGCAGTAGGTTGTTAGAGAGGGGAGGGGGTCATTATTGAACTGCTCAATTTCATTTTTAATATCATTTTTAATAATAAATTTATTCATAATACTGTAGGCCTCCGGCCTCAAGGTATACTCATTGTAATTACATAACATGTTACAGAGGACAATGTAATTTTACAGTGACTGAAAAAGAACAAGAAAATATGAAAAGAACATGAACTGTCAGACCAAAATAATTGTAGTACGTTTATTTGTGGCGGGAAAAATAAATTTAGAAATATTACGCAAGATTACTGCATTTTGTAATTGTAATAGCGATATACATTTTTCGGGTGAGGGAAGTGTATAATAATAACTTGGGATGTATTTAGATCTCAACTCTTGGTAAAACGGACAGATAATGCAAAAATGGTACTCGTCCTCTACACAATTGGTATTACATAAAATACAAACTCTTTCTGTGCGTGTATTATGGAATTTTCTATCAGTTATTTCAATACGTAGACAATGGGCAGAAATTCTTAGGCGACACAATGCTTCCCTGTAACAGTCTTTTTGGACTGTTTTAAAATAATTCTCTTGACCAAATATATATTTAAATTCTCTATAAAAGCACAGCTTCGGAAATAGCTTGAGTCCACTTTTGAATATCATTGTCCAAGCATCGCTGTTTGAAAATCTTAACAAAGTATTCAGAGTTCCCCACCCCTTGGTTGTACCATGCCTCACCCAGACCATAAGAAAGAAGCAACATTTTTAAATTCAGGGCCCAACACTTTTTACCCCTTTCTGCTTCATGGTACTGAAACATGTAACATAAATATACCAGTCTGTGTCGGGGTAATGATAAAATGCGAAGCCAGTACTTAATAATCCTAATAAGTCTAAACGTTTTAATAGTAAACCTACCTAACTCCCCCCTTATAGCCAAATTTGGTGCATTATGATAGACTTTCAATATAAATCGACAGAATTTGTTTTGTATAATTTCAACTTGATTGCCATTGTGAAAGCCCCAGACTTCGCTAGCGTACATTAAAATTGGTAGGATTTTACCATCAAAGATTTTAAATGCAATATTTACATCAATACCGTCAAATTGCGTAATACTTTTCTTAATCGCAAACAACGATCCTGACCCTTTTTTTGGCCAAACTAGAAATGTTGAACAGAAGAGGGCTTAGTTCATCGCCCTGTCTGATACCTCTTTTTATTGGAAATTCATATTTCTTTTATTATCACAGAAACACACCGAGCGCCTGTGCCGGGTCCCACAGGCGCTCGGAACGTTTCTTGGATAATAAAAAATGGCCTAAAGTGGGATCGGCATAGTAAGTTAGCCAGTCGCCGGTAAAAGTTCTACATATGCAGCTGCGGTAAAAAGAAAAAAAAATGCACTGGAACTAGCATACAACGATTATAGATAATTGTATTTCGGGATTGTAAATAAAAAAACAAACAGACGCCGTTTATCACGTGCTCCCTAGAATCCAATACTTTACCCTGTGATGTGTGTGTGACCCTTAGAAACCCCATACCCCAGTGTATACAATTTCAGCTAAAAAACACACCATATACCAAATTAGGATTTAGTATACCCGTTATAAACTTCAGAACTGTGCCCGAACTGTGCTTGAATACTTTGTCAGCCGACCCAGTACCACATATCCACGACACTCGCATATTTGCAAGAAACCGTCACCTTCCTAAACCAACAAACATAAATAGATGATACATGTACATTGAACCAATTGGAAATCCATACCCACAAGTATCTAGACCAAAATTCAAAAACACCCCTACCCTCCATAAAAGGGCGGCACGTCCTGCATATTGTAATCGAAGAAACAAAACGAAACGGGGTAACATACAATATTCCCCTTTCAGTGGTGTGTATAACGACATAAAACATTTGCCGAAAATAACAATATTTAATCAGTAAATGGTTCGTTTTGCTAATTACAGATAATCAAACATCTATAATCAGCAAAACAAGTATCATACACGTACAATAGTCACAACTGTTGGACGAAACTTGACCAGTATATTCACCTTTTCGTGGTTTTCGTGGCTATTATATATTTTAGATTTTAGTTGCATGCAAAACGAGAACGTTGTTTTTTAAGAACTTCACCATGCCAGAAAAGAATACTCAACGGCGAAACAAGCCGACGACATTTAATTAAATTAAAGGTCGGTGGTCGTCGAATTTCATGTAAAAAATGTATTTTACACGCGTTGTATACGTCGCTATGAGTCCCATGTCGAACAGCACACAGCGCGACGACCACTGCCCTTTAATTATTGCATTCGATATGGAATTGATACTAATAATGTATTCAACATGATGGCACATGCTGGTACTAAAACATAACAAAATACACAAGGAACACAAAAAAATAATTTCTTAATCAATTTTAAAATATGTAACGTATTTACGTCACAGAATTTTCCAGTCGTCAGTATTGCATTTGACATTGCATCCCCGCTTTGTGTTCAACTGATGATGTTTTATCTTTAAAAAAATATATACGATGTATTAAAAGTGGATATCTTGCTCTAATTTTTCTGTCCATTTCATTTTGAGAGTAAGAGAGTCTTATCCCTTAGATAAACATATCTACCGTACAATGTTTTTGACTTTCACTCAGTGAGTGTATATTGTATACATACCCGCTCATATTCTGCAGTTGATTCCCCTTTAACTCACCCACAATCTCAATGTTTTATACAACATGTATGTTAGTCAGGAAGATATATCTCACAAATTTGTAAATTGAAGATGCAACTCTTAAGAGGTTCAGTTTTAGTGGAGAAAGAAGAGAGAGACTGACTAAGAGCGACGAATGATCGATAAGAGAAAGAATTGGTTCGAACTCTGGTCGTCTTCCAAGGTGACAGTTCACATTATCGAGTTAGCTGACATGTGTACGAGTTCACAAGCTATTCCACTGTTACATTGCCATGTATGCAAATACGTTATAAATAAACGTCCACAAAATATCTGAACACAGGAGGTAGCCATAAGGGTGTGATGAATTATCATTGTCTCGTATACTGTTAAATTTTCTTGCAAGAATTTTCCAAAATTGACATGGAAATTTTAAAAACACTAATAATAAGAACAAATACAAATTGGGGGAACCTGAACTTGATTCAATGAAAACAATAGATCATAATTCAAAACAAACAAACACAAATTAGTCAAATAGGTCACAACAATAACTTATTAATTCCAAAACAGGTATTTTAAACTAAAGTACTGAATTTCCAGCAGGCAAGTTTCTGCAACCAGTCTGTCAGGAAAGAAGGTCATTCAATAGATAAAGAAACGAGTGAAGAAACACAACCACACATTCGATTCAATTAAGGACGATTTATTTATAATTCACTGATATTTTAATTTTTATAATACAAGTCAGCAAAAAAATGGTTTTGTTATGTACATTAATGGATTTCTACATTTTTGCTATCAATCACATGGTTTGTTAACCATCAATAGCCAAAAATCTAAAAATCCATAGAGAAGTCAGGATATAGTAAATATACTGTGTTAACCAGACAGCACCTGGACACAGCATTCCATTGGTTAAATATCTACTTTACGCTATAAGGAATAACATACTTAAACTATGACAAATAATGTTGATGTACCAGTGATGTGCATTTAACCCACTGCGTAGTTATAATAACATACAATACACATTTATGTAAATTAGATCAGAATATTTCTGTAAATCTTATGGCCAACAGTATCCCCATATTTGATTGGCTACAAGTTTATTGTTAATCACACACCTGATTGGATCTCAAATCCAACAGTATTCACACTTGTGCATTATAGGAATGCCCATATATGGTAATGTTTGGAACTACAAGTACATAATAGGAATGCCCATACATGGTATTACAGAACTACACGTGCATAATAAGAATGCCCATATATGGTAATATTATGGAACTACATGTGCATTATATGAATGCCCATATATGGTAATGTTTGGACTACAAGTACACAATAGGAATGCCCATATATGGTAATATTATGGAACTACATGTGCATTATAGGAATGCCCATGTATGGTAATGTTTGGGACTACAAGTACATAATAGGAATGCCCATAAATGATAATATAGAACTACATGTGCATAATAAGAATGTCCATATATGGTAATATTATGAAACTACATGTGCATAATAGGAATGCCCATATTAGGGGATATTTGGATCTATATGTGCATAATAGGAATGCCCATATTAGGGGATATTTGGATCTACATGTGCATAATAGGAATGCCCATATTAGGGGATATTTGGAACTACATGTGCATAATAGGAATGCCCATATTAGGGGATATTTGGAACTACATGTGCATAATAGGAATGCCCATATTAGGGGATATTTGGAACTACATGTGCATAATAGGAATGCCCATATAAGGGGATATTTTGAACTACATGTGTATAATAGGAATGCCCATATTAGGGGATATTTGGAACTACATGTGCATAATAGGAATGCCCATATTAGGGGATATTTGGAACTACATGTGCATAATAGGAATGCCCATATTAGGGGATATTTTGAACTACATGTGCATAATAGGAATGCCCATATAAGGGGATACTTGGAACTACACGTGCATAATAGGAATGCCCATATTAGGGGATATTTGGAACTACATGTGCATAATAGGAATGCCCATATAAGGGGATATTTGGAACTACATGTGTATATTTCTAGTGGTAAACAGCAAATATTTGTACATACTTGGTAATAGAAATCGTGATTGCTGAGATTCTTATTTGAGTGACTAGTGACAGCAATACTTTTCAGCTGACTAAAAAAAGATATTCACTGAAGATGTGATAGCATTCTTTTCAATTCTATTCAGTCGAAAATATGCTGCAATGAGGATACTGCCAAGTAAGTGCATAGATACCAAACACAAAGATATGCATGAATCTGCATACAAATATTAATATAAGCATGAATTTGCATACAAATATTGATATATGCACATATTTGCATACAACCTTAATATATGCCCATATTTGCATACAAATAATAATATATGCCCATATTTGCATTTGGATACTAATATATGCCCATATTTGCATACAGATATTAATATATGCCCATATTTGCATATGGACACTAATATATGCACAAGTTTACATACAGATACTAATATATGCCCATATTTGCATATGGATACTAATATATGCACATACTTGTATACAGATACTAATATATGCCCATATTTGCATATAGATACTAATATATGCATAAGTTTGCATACAAACACTAATATATGCACATACTTGTGTACAAACACTAATATATGCCCATATTTGCATATGAATACTAATATATGCATATACTTGTGTACAAATACTAATATATGCCCATATTTGCATATGGCCACTAATATATGCACATACTTGTATACAGATACTAATATATGCCCATATTTGCATATGGATACTAATATATGCATAAGTTTGCATGCAAACACTAATATATACATATACTTGTGTACAAATACTAATATATGCCCACATTTGCATATGAATACTAATATATGCACATACTTGTATACAGATACTAATATATGCCCATATTTGCATACGAATACTAATATATATTCATAAGTTTGCATAAAAACACTAATATATGCACATACTTGTGTACAAATACTAATATATGCCCATATTTGCATATGAATATTAATATATGCATATACTTGTGTACAAATACTAATATATGCCCATATTTGCATATAGACACTAATATATGCATACTTGTATACAGATACTAATATATGCCCATATTTGCATATGGATACTAATATATGCATAAGTTTGCATACAAACACTAATATATACATATACTTGTGTACAAATACTAATATATGCCCATATTTGCATATGAATACTAATATATGCACATACTTGTATACAGATACTAATATATGCCCATATTTGCATATGGATACTAATATATGCATAAGTTTGCATACAAACACTAATATATACATATACTTGTGCACAAATACTAATATATGCCTATATTTGCATATGAATACTAATATATGCACATACTTGTATACAGATACTAATATATGCCCATATTTGCATATGGATACTAATATATGCATAAGATTGCATACAAACACTATTATATGCATATACTTGCGCACAAATACTAATATATGAACAAGTATACATACAGACACTGTATTATGCACATGTTCTTCACAATATTCACATATATTTTACATTGTCAATGAATATTTCAAAACATCTGAGTCAAAGAACATAATAATTTTGCTACTACTAATTATTTTCTCCCACCACTTCAAGTCTGGTATCGTCCTATCATTTTTAAATATGTTCTATTTATCACATATAAATAAAGCTGAAAAACCAACAGTTGAAATCTCACTTACATACCAAGTAAATTTCAATAAAAAAATTCTCGAAATGATATGATTAGATGACTTACGTATTCTGAAAAATTAAATACATAACATTTTAAAATTTGGCATTTTCTTTTAAACAGTTTTACACCTATTCACTTAACTATATTGAAAACATCATAACTGATGTGTTAAGTGTAATATAAAAATCAGTTCTGCCAGTTAAAGTGTGATATGCAGCAGTATAATTAAAAGCAAATACAATTCTAAATACTTGTTATATTCTACATTATAACGTTGATGTCATACATCAACTTCTGCATACATTATGAGCAACATCTATATCCATAGAAAACGTATTTACACGAAAAATATTACTGTAACAAGAGTGAAAACAAAATGTTGGTAAATTTGAATCAAGTATGATAATAGAAAACATGAAAAATTCTTCATATGAAAGCACCTTACATCAAATAAAAAAACCAAATATGCATAATTCAGTAAAATGTCACACGAGCCTGAGAACCAATATGTCGATGTGTCCGGCACACAACAATAAACTCATTATCGGTTTTAGTTTAGAATTTCACTCAGTTTAGAATTTAGGAGCTTATTTAAATCAGTTTAACTAATAGCAGGAATGAATGGAATAATGGATGGAAAAACATTTGGTTATCGGTCGGTCGGACAGGCATTAAATGTTAGCGGGCGCATCTTTGGAAATCAGGTGAATACTGATCAAATATCACATGACTAATAGTTACATATCACCTGACAAATGTTTGGAAATCAGGTGACTACTGATCAAATATCACATGACCAATAGTTACATATCACTTGACAAACATTTGGAAATCAGGTGACTTATGATCCATGTAAAACGTTACATTAAAATATCCATTGCAGAAAAACAAATATATTTGATACATATATATTTCATAAAATAAATATTAATAAGAAAAATATAAATACATTTTTATAAATAAAAGTATGATATGCAGAGCAAACACGCATAACTGTATTACAATCAATCATTGCATAGACAAGACTGTTACATAATATTGCAATGGGAAATGCAAACATAATTGTACAAAAGTGACAAAAATGAGATCAGATCAGAATATAAGACCATCAAAATAAGAAAAATATCAAAATCATAATATAAACATATCAAAAATATAAGTTACAATTTTAGCTGAAAACCAGAAGTAAAACAATATTACTAAATTTGTAGTGGTGTAGTACCCCCTCACAGTTTGAAAACAGAATTAAATTAATATTACAGATTTTTTAGCAGTGTACTGCCCTCTCATGTCATTGCTTTGGAAACCTGCATCCATCTTTTTGCAAAACAATGATTTTATATTATTACCGGTATAATTGTTTGTTTGTCAAGACGTAGATAGAACTAATCTAAATAGATTGCATGATTGGATACAAGTCCATGTTATCAGCTCTGTTATTGAAGTGAATAAAACTCATAAAAGTGATAAATATCAATGATAAATAACAAACGGTAATGAACTTGATATGACCATTTTTCAATTTGTCTTTTTTAGACATACAGCAGAAAAAAAAACTATTTGCAGATACACAGCATATATATATAGACAAATTATTTACATTGCTTTTAGGGGGTAAAATTAACCCTTTGAGTTCCAATTTCTTTTTTCACTTAAATTTGAATAAATTTGTTCACATTACTGTAATTTTCACTGATTTCAATCTTAATTTTTGAACAAAGAAACAAAATGTGACATTATTTCTAGATTTTGATCAAAAAATGTGGAAAAATGCAGACTAAATAACACTATTTTGGATTGTAAGAATTTGTATGGTAAAACATCTCAACTCTTCAAGACTGAGAGTGTGTTTATCACCCAAAACATGTGAAAGAGATAGTAAGTATTCACTCATTAATATTAACGCATAATTTCACGAGTCCATCATCATTATTCAATGAGTGCATTGTCCAAACTTTTCACCATTTATAGTGAGTGCGCCCTCATTGTCCAAAGCAATATATGCAAAATTCACTACCATATATTTGCAATCACATTTGTTTTAAAACAGAAAATCTTTGACAGTCTTTATAACTTAGGAATGCTAATAATACTTTTCCTGTATGACACTGAAACTTTCTTTTCTCTAGCTATGTCATCCGGTGGATGGTAAATCTCTTGTTTTCTCCAATATCTGGCAATCAGCAAATAAACGGTACCACTGAACGAGCAGCAAACAAATCCAAGAAAACAACAGTAAAATGACCAAGAGAAATTGACCGTCTTCTCAAAACCATCAGGGAACTTGACAAGAGAAGTTGGTCTTTCATTTACAAAATATAGTTTACTTACAAGGTACAAACTCACTGTTAGAGTATCACAGATAGCTGAAAGAGAAAATAAAATAAAATATTACTATATAAAGCAGTTAAAGTATGCAGCCAGCCCTGCAAACAGATATGAAGTGATATATGAACAAGAAATATAAATTTAGATTAGCCACATACATGTGTGACATGATAGATGCAGTCAAACTAGTGTAAAGTGACTTCATTGATTTATAGACAGGTAGTCTTTATATGGAGGTTGGATCACCATGGGTCACCAGCTTGTATATTTGACATAGAATTTGTTCAGAATATACTGAGATGTTACTGAGGCAAAAACACATTTATTGCAGTTGATCAAAATAAAAAAAAAAATGACTTGGGGAAAGTGAAAATTGTTTTATAAACAGAATGACAATTATTATTTTGGTCTCTGAGAAAAAATATTGCTGAATGAGTGGTCACTATAGACAGGTGATCTTTATACACAGGTTGCTCATACATTATGCCTTGTTACTACCTAAAAGTGGTCACTATAGGCAGGTGATGGTCTTTATATACAGGTTGCTCGTACAATATGCTTTGGGACTGCCTAAAAGTGGTCACTATAGGCAGGTGGTCTTTATACACAGGTTGCTCATACATTATGCCTTGTTACCTATTCGTGGTCAATATAGGCAGGTGATGGTCTTCATACACAGGTTGCTCGTACAATATGCTTTGGGACTGCCCAAAATTGGTCACTATAAGCAAGTGGTCTTTATACACAAGTTACTCATACTTTATGCCTTGTTACTACCTAAAAGTGGTCACTATAGGCAGGTGGTCTTTATACACAGGTTGCTCATACATTATGCCTTGTTACTACCTAAAAGTGGTCACTATAGGTAGGTGGTCTTTATTATACACAGGTTGCTCATACATTATGCCTTGTTGCTACCTAAAAGTGGTCACTATAGGCAGGTGGTCTTTATACACAGGTTGCTCATACATTATGCCTTGTTACTACCTAAAAGTGGTCACTATAGGCAGGTGTTCTTTATACACAGGTTGCTCATACATTATGCCTTGTTACTACCTAAAAGTGGTCACTATAGGCAGGTGGTCTTTATACACAGGTTGCTCATACATTATGCCTTGTTACTACCTAAAAGTGGTCACTATAGGCAGGTGGTCTTTATACACAGGTTGCTCATACATTATGCCTTGTTACTATCTAAAAGTGGTCACTATAGGCAGGTGGTCCTTATACACAGGTTGCTCATACATTATGCCTTGTTACTATCTAAAAGTGGTCACTATAGGCAGGTGGTCTTTATACACAGGTTGCTCATACATTATGCCTTGTTACTACCTAAAAGTGGTCACTATAGGCAGGTGGTCTTTATACATAGGTTGCTCATACATTATGCCTTGTTACTATCTAAAAGTGGTCACTATAGGCAGGTGGTCCTTATACACAGGTTGCTCATACATTATGCCTTGTTACTATCTAAAAGTGGTCACTATAGGCAGGTGGTCTTTATACACAGGTTGCTCATACATTATGCCTTGTTACTACCTAAAAGTGGTCACTATAGGCAGGTGGTCTTATACACAGGTTGCTCATACATTATGCCTTGTTACTACCTAAAAGTGGTCACTATAAGCAGGTGGTCTTTATACACAAGTTGCTCATACATTATGCCTCGTTACTACCTACAAGTGGTCACTATAAGCAGGTGTTCACAGACACAGGTTTGACTGTATACGTAGCGTAATATAATGTGATATAATGTAATGTACCAACATGGACAAATAGTACAGCTATGACAGCTATGTACTAATTCTGGCATATTTGAATGTAATTTATCAACCTCAATTGATCAATATTACTTTATTTATACTTCCAGAAATACTGGGTTATCTGAGGTTCAAGTGCAATTCAACTCATTTGCATAAACAACATTTGCATACAAGATGAATTTGATAAATATTTAATCCCACGATATTTCCTTTTTGTCTGATGAAATCAGGCATGCATGACTACAGCCAGAGTTGCATCAATCCTTGCCTATGGCTTGGATTAATATAAAACTCTTAATCCCTTGTGTCTGCTGATGTTAAACTAAGAGAAAATATCATGGGATTATATATAAATATTAAACTAGTTTTATCTACAGATAATACAAAGTGCAATTCTACAGATTCTTCATAGTTGATGCAATGGCGTTTTCATTACAGAATATAAATACATTTTGTACTGTCTTTATTAAAATAGAGCAAAATATTTAAATTAAAATAATTTAAAACAAAAATAGACTGGTGAATCTTTTTTCTTTTTTTGCTCACCCTACAATTTTTTTTATAATATATAATATGTAAACTAATTTTTTCTCATTAACTTTAAATGTTGTATTAATCATATGAATAAATGAGGTCGGTGACCATTTATTAATTTTTTGCACAAGTCTTGATGTTATTGTGAAATTATTGATCCACTCTGTATATTCACTGACTATCTTTCTACTGTACATTGTGGTGTGATTATTCCATCAATATTATTTCATTTACCCGTATATGTGCTAACAAAGACCCTCTTACTCCTTATTATGCAAATATAAAGAAATCAATATTATAAGGTCAAATCTGATTCATTGATTGCAGACACTATTGACATTACAGTAATGCAATCTTTTGATGACAATTATGAAATGTAGGCAATGATTTGTTTAAATTTGAATCATTGATTGGTTACACTAAATGGAATAGCATATAATTAATTCATGCAGCATCTAATGACAATTATGAAATGAGCCATTGATTTGTTTAAATTTGAATCATTGATTGGTGACATAATGCTCATGCAAGCATGTAGTGAAAATCATGAAATGCAGTCATTGATTTTATATCGGACTCATTGATTGGTGACACTAAATGAAACATAATAGTAATTCATGCAGCATTTAGTAACAATTATAAAATGCAGTCATTGATTTGTTTAAATCGGGCTCATTGATTGGTGACACTAAATGACATAGCATAATATTAGCTCATGCAGCATGTACTGACAATCATAAAATGCAGTCATTGATTGCCAAAAAGACAAAGAAAATTGGGCACAAGGACTTTCATTGCCTACTGACTTTAAACAATTATTAAGTCTTGATAGACGTAAACATCCTAATAATAATGCTCACTACTATAAAATTGCACAGCTTATCCTAACTCACAAAATTAATCTCTTGCAAAAACAGAAAGGTTTACAGCAAATTATGACATTCAATTATGAATCATTAGGAAGTCTGGCTTATGATATGTGATCATTTCTTGTTTGTATTTTTTATATCTTTCATCATTAATACATTTTAAAATGTTTCTAAATTTTATTTTGACTAGATATTTAATTTGTCGGTATTTTTTTTTTAATAACACGTTATTTTCTTGTATCTATATTTGATCTTAAATTTCTATGAAAGACGACAGACAGGTAAATTAGCATTCAGCGCTTGCTCCTGATAACAGGTCTAGACAATTACTTTTCTGTCTGCATGAGAACAAAAATACAATTTCACAGCCTTGTATTTCTATTTCAGCTTTATTGAGATAAAGAAAATTCCTATATGTTACATTAAATATATTTTGCATATATTGCCGTAATATTATTTAATGTCAAAACTGATTTACAACATTAGACAAAAGTAATTTTAGACAAAAGTAAGCGGCAAAGGCAAACTGAATGTACAATTAGATGCCTATACAAAGAACCCCATTAAAATGTCAACAACAAATCCCTCTTCAGACAGGCTATATATTATTGTTACAATGTACCATATCATCTTGCAAATCAATATGACCAACAGGAAGCAATAATAACGCTCAATACTACACAATTCTTCTACTTTTTATATGAATAATACAAAGTCGTGTTACTTTGCATATTTGAATTCAGTTTTATCATCATTGTGAAAACTATAAAGTATTTTATTTTTAGTTGGGATTAATTTTCACTGAGATTTTCATGGTCAGTTTTGTATTAAGTTTATTTTCACTTGATATTTGATGACTTAAATGTAAAATATTGAAAAATAAAAACTATTTTCTCTGATTCATTTTTTGTCAGTGAAATTAGCAAAAATAAATTTCAAGTGAAAACAGTATGCAGAATTACTCATGTAAGAAAATATGAATTGAATTTTAGTATACTTAAATTTAGACCAAGTAATTGACGTCATTTTATGAATTCTGTATTTTTATCACCAGGCTTTGTACGGAAGATATAGCATTTATTGCCTGAGATGATATATGAAGCATAATAATAAGGGGCACAAATTTGAAAAAAAAAAAAATCTTGAGGCTTAGCTGATTTACCATTTTTAAGATATAGGCGTTTCATGTCTTTGCTCAATTTGTGAGGACACTCACCGTTGATGACAGATTGGTGTTTTAGAAAACACAAGCCATGCATGGCACAGTCCCTGTTAGTTATCAAATTTAAGATATATATGCGAGAAAGGCTTAATTTTTGATGATTTTTTAGCACAAAAATGGCTGCCATTTGGCCATTCTGAATCAGATAGTCAAACCAATATATCTATGTCATGATGTATAATGAATATCTAAAATTTGATCATGATCAGTCAAAGCATGGCAGAGATATGGCACTAGAACTGCATTCATTAAAACAAAATGGCCGCCAGTCGGCCATTTTAAATTGGATCTGAAAAATAAAATGATGAGCATCAAGGTCTCACAATGTCCAACGTATGTATCAAGTTTAAACAAATTGCATCCATAACTGGTTGATTTTGATGATTTTTAAGCACAAAAATGGCCGCTATTCGGCCATCGTGGAACAAATTGATGTGCATATGTATAATATTAAGTATGATGTATGTGTGAAGTTTGATTGTGATTGGTCAAGACATGTCTAAGATACAGGTCTGGACACATGCACGGACGCACAAAGGTCAAAAAATAAGTCCCTGTTTTCTGACTAAGCAACTCTATGATGATGGTTGTGACTAAATTTGGAAAATGATATCACTTGGATAAGAGTTGTTACTTTGTGCACCTTATGCTGTTCTTAACTTTGACCCCTGAAATATTCAGATTTATGATCCTTTTATATTGTATGTATGTATCGTACAACTACCGGTAGTTGTCATTGTCTTTTGAAATACTGTAAAACCATTTATTTTCACTATTTTGAAAATATTCATAAGTTCACAAATTTGTCAAAGAAACAACAAGTTTTATTATTATTTTACATGTTTTAATTTAGCGGATTTTACTTTTCAGCAAAAATAGTGAAATTAAAACCCAGTGAATAATTAATACATTTACAGTATATAAAAGTCTTTTATTTCCCAAATGTCAATTTTTCTCAGCAGTCATAATTCTCAGGCATATTTGTTTAAAATTTAATATTTTATATTATATCAGAGTCATCGCTCCATGTCATGTTGAATTTGAGAAAACACAGTGAGATTGTGGCATTGTAATAGAGGAAATATGGTAGTTGAATATTGATGTGAATATTGTGCAGACAGGGTGACTAGATATACCAAGATATGTAGTAAATTGCACAAGAAGAGTAATCATAATCTATTAGTCAAACAGCTGTTACTAGCAGCTTCAGACAGAAAAGGAGTTCATCCAAACTCAGACAATTGAATCAATAAACTAACAACAGGGAATATTCTATTGGTCAGACATACATGAAATATTTATTAAATTTTGTAAATCTGAGAAGACAGACCTTGGTTCAGAATAAAAAAAAATAATCTTCATCTTTACTGCGTAGTAACAGATGTACCTCAGTACACAAAGTTTGAATCTTACACAGACATGATATCAAGATCCTACCTTATCAGATAATGCAAATGATATGGGTAGACAGAGATAACATTTATCAGATCAGAATGTCAAGATATTTTTAGTGATAGAATTACTCTTTTGTATTTCATGTACTGTATGTGTACTTAGTATGGGATATTTGGGATGACCCACCAACCTACCTATCCATGGATTTAATTGCTATATGGGGAAATAAAGACTGACATTTTCAACTCACCGGCAAATAGAAACATGAGTCCGCAATCGGTAAAAAGTGATGATTTGATCTGCCATGCAGCTTGTACTCCTGATAAAGCACCAAATACTTGTAATATCAAACACAGACATGCACATGTTGCTGCTGCCAGCGCTGTATCTGTGATAAAAATACAACAAACTATGGTGATGACCACTGTTACAAATTTTACATATATTGTGAATATGACACACAGTGCTCTTTAGATAAGGAGAACACCATATGCACTGATCTTATATGGATTTAACCTTTTCACCACCAGTTCCCTCTTTTCATAACAAAATAGTACCGTTTATAGTCTGCACTAAATCAGAAACTGGGACAAAAATAGTCAAATTGTTGAGTAAAATCTGAAAATTTATTCAAATTTTGTCTATTGGCTCTAAAATTAGGGTTCATTTCAAGAAATATTGAAAAATATATAAAACAAGCAGCCTGTGGGCTGAGATAGCTCCGCTGTTAGCAATGCACATTACAATTAAAGAACTGAAGATATCATTAGAAAATGAGTAATATGTACAGTATCAAAGCAATCGGACTTGCTGTTTTCAACAAGAATTCGAAAATATCACTTTTTACCAAAAATGATAAAAATCTGAGAGAGGTCCACATGTAGTACCTATATATGTAATATCAAAGCAATTGGACTAGCAGTTTTTAGCATGAAGTCGAAAATATCACTTTTTTACCAAAATTAGAGATTATTTATACTTATTTTGTGGAAAAACATAGAGATTTTACTAAATTACAAATTCCATAGTCATAGTAAGATTACTATAACTAGCGTATATGCAGGAACTACACTCAACAGAGGGAAAATTTCTATAAGGGTCAGTGTATGATTTTCTGTCGTGTCACTCTGTGTACCAGGGTATGATCGAGCATGACTAGTTACGAGCGTAAGCACTGACGTCAAGTAAGCAAGGGAAATAGAACAAAAATCGAGAACGTGATGAACCAATCAGAATACTAGAACCATTACTTGGGCAGGAACCAGCCAATAGATCATGTGATCTACATGACTAGATACTACTTTCCCGGAAGTCGAAGATATAGCAATTCGCATACTGTTTTGGGGTGTAATGTAAACTTACATGCATGATATTGTACTGCAGGGTGTACCAATCAACGTCACAAGATAAAATTCCCTTCCATCGACTATCAGCTAACTGTCATGTTTTTAATCTCTGACATGAAAAATGTCTGCACCCCAGTCTTGCTACTTCCGGGAAAGTACTGTAGTCTTATAGAGGACAGTTAATCGCATGACCTACTTGACTATAGAGGGCAGTCTTTGGATCATGTGACCTATACTTACAATATACCACTTGGTCATAACCAGTCTCACCAGCTACAGTAAAATTATTATTACGACAGATAAAGTGGATCGAATCTGCAAAAAAACAACAAAAGAAAACATATATAAGCATTGTAAGTAAAATGACTGTCAAGAAGAACAACCCTGATGAAATGTTCTACTGTAGAATACTTTATTTTCGCTTGGAATTTATTTTCACTATTTTCGCTGGAGGGATGATTCCGTGAAAATAAAATCCAGCGAATATACTTTTTTTCCTATATTTCGCATTAAACTCATCAAAAATCAGTGAAAATGAATTCCATACAAAACGCCCAAAACGGCTTTTCAGCGAAAATTAATTCCAGCGAAAATAAAGTATTCCACAGTATTACTGATAACATAACACATTGTGTGGCAAAATCCCATCATAAAAATATCAAAACAAGCATTTTCTTTGATTCCTTTATTTTGTGAACCAAGGTTAACCAGGATAAGATGGTTATCAAAGTTGTTAATTTCAGATAAATATATAATCCATATATTCTGTTTAGATCTGTAATAAGATTTGATTTCAAGAATGTTTGCAAATGCTTTCATACTAAAATGTTATCAGAAACAAAATCTGACTGTGAAAGTGTTAATCGCAGAAATGGTTAAAAGGTAAGCAATATCTTATCATATAATACTGTGTGTACATAAACAGTGTGAAATTAAGGTTGAATCACTCCTGGCAAATTAAGACAGCTTGCAATTGCTACATGTACCGTAGTAAAATCTATTTACACATCATAGTCCTGGGTAATCTCTTATTACATTTAATAGCATGAAATACGAATAACCCTCAAAACTGCATTACATGATTTTTCTGACAAAATCAAAATTTTTATGTATTTTTTTTATAATTACTCTGTAAATGAATATAATTCCTTACTGGCTTCAAGACTTAATTAAAATTTATGGAAAAAAATTAGCCATGTAAACATTGCGGTATATTACGTTTTAAGGATATTGGGAGGGATATCATGGTGATCAATAAATCAACTGGCTCTGTTGCCTTTGCTTTCAAATTCTTAGCATATATTGCAGTCAACAGAATAAGCGGATTTTCAACTCAGTGTGTAAGTACGATTTTTTCATTAGGACACATAAGTACATTATAACAAAGAAGCTCACAGCGTTCTACAGTGTCAGAGAGCAGACCGTGATTCCATTATCATCAGATATATTATAAGAAATTAGGTGATGTTTCTTTTTTCTTTGATGTTAAAGTACATTGATAGAGACAGACATGTGTATGCAATTCTATGCAATAATCTATTTTAAAACCATGTAATAAAGCTGCAATGTATTACACATATCATGATAATTGGTCATGTATTATTAAATCCTTTTACCGATAGTTTCCAATTATTATCACCAGACTTTCTCACCCAAATGTTTTTTTCTTATATTCTTCAATAATTCTGGAAATGAACACTAATTTTGGAGCCAACAGATAAAATTTGAGTAAATTTTTAGTTTTTACTCCAAAAATTTGGCTAATTTTGTCCCAATCTTCTGAAGAAAAGTGCAGAATATAAATGGGATTATTTTGTGAATTTTTAAAGAAAATAAGGAACTGGTGGTGAAAAGGTTAACTCTGGAAATCATACTTCTTCTTCAATTTGTTTTCCATAAATCCATTCATGTATGTTATTTTCTTTTTTTCTTTTAAATTCCATGAACATTGACTTTTCTTTTCATAAAATTCAGACAAATATCTTAAGAAAAAAAGAACTGTAACCACAAATATTATTTTTAGGACCCAAAGATATCACCTTCTGCCAGCAAAGATGGGACTTGTTGAAAATTACAGGAATGTGTGTGCAGCAACATTTCAGAGTAAAGTGAATCTCAGTGTCAAATGGGAAAGGTTAGACATAATTTAATTGCTATAGAAGAGCGGAATCTAACTCAAGATGACATTCCAAAATTTGTAAACAATGTTTCTCTATAAGTGTTCATTTTGTTACTGCTCACAAAATAACTTGTTTTGATGGCTGCACACTGTCGACAGACTGACATGCACATCTGGGGAATTCACACAAAAAAATGGTGATGAAATAAAGACAACCATCAATCATGGCAACACTAAAAAATTAATTGTAAACAATCGCTGATTATGAATGAGGTATTTTTGACATTAAATACAATATTTTTACTCAAGCACAAGTGATCCCAAATTTCGCAAAAATTAAATACATAAGAGGTCATTTTGTTATTTGATACTTTCAAATTCCAGACAGTTCACACTTTCCCTACCTGCAATTATTAAATATACATATGACCATTTCTATTTATGGACAACACACATAGTCAAATATGCAAATTAGATAAATATTAACCAGACTAGGGGGTTCTAGTGTTATGAATATTACAGGGCTGCTTAGCATACAACTTGCTTAGAATACTAATGATAGTTAATGATAATCATGAATATTTTATTTAACCCGACTATTAAAGATAACAATAATGATGCGATCACAATATGAAAGGATGACATGTAAACATGATTTGATACTAAGACCAAAATTCCGAGAATAAGCCCATTAGTTTTAGGATGGGTGTGAAATGTCATTTGTATACCTTGTGATATTATACAATGCATATGTTTGAATGACAAATTATATATAAACGACATACTGTACAAATATTCACTATTGCTGTAAGTATAGTCACATTGTATAACTTACTACGTTGTCGGATTTGCACTGTTTCACTGAGAGCGATCATACATGGTCGTGTACGAACCAGTGAGTGGCCGTGTTAGAAAAAACTGTATTTCAGCTCAGTTAAACCGAGTCATTTGATGGGGCATGCCAATGTGCTGGAGTCATCAATTGGGGTTTCTGTAACAATTACTCACTGCCAGTGTGACATACAACTCACTGCCAGAGTGACATATGACTCACTGCCAGAGTGACATATGACTCACTGCCAGAGTGACATATGACTCAATGCCAGAGTGACATATGACTCAATGCCAGAGTGACATATGACTCAATGCCAAGGTGACATATGACTCACTGCCAGGGTGACATATGACTCAATGCCAGGGTGACATATGACTCAATGCCAGGGTGACATATGACTCACTGTCAGGGTGACATATGACTCACTGTCAGGGTGACATATAACTCACTGCCAGGGTGACATATGACTCAATGCCAAGGTGACATATGACTCACTGTCAGGGTGACATATGACTCACTGTCAGGGTGACATATGACTCACTGTCAGGGTGACATATAACTCACTGCCAGAGTGACATATGACTCAATGCCAGAGTGACATATGACTCAATGCCAGGGTGACATATAATTCACTGCCAGGGTGACATATAATTCACTGCCAGGGTGACATACAACTCACTGCCAGAGTGACATATGACTCAATGCCAGGGTGACATAAGACTCACTGCCAGAGTGACATATGACTCACTGCCAGAGTGACATATGACTCACTGCCAGAGTGACATATGACTCACTGCCAGGGTGACATATGACTCACTGCCAGGGTGACATATGACTCACTGCCAGGGTGACATATGACTCAATGCCAGGGTGACATATGACTCAATGCCAGGGTGACATATGACTCAATGCCAGGGTGACATATGACTCAATGCCAGGGTGACATATGACTCAATGCCAGGGTGACATATGAATCACTGCCAGAGTGACATATGAATCACTGCCAGAGTGACATATGAATCACTGCCAGAGTGACATATGACTCACTGCCAGAGTGACATATGACTCACTGCCAGAGTGACATATGACTCACTGCCAGGGTGACATATGACTCAATGCCAGGGTGACATATGACTCAATGCCAGGGTGACATATGACTCAATGCCAGGGTGACATATGACTCAATGCCAGGGTGACATATGACTCAATGCCAGGGTGACATATGAATCACTGCCAGAGTGACATATGAATCACTGCCAGAGTGACATATGAATCACTGCCAGAGTGACATATGACTCACTGCCAGAGTGACGTACAACTCACTGCCAGAGTGACATACAACTCACTGCCAGAGTGACATATGACTCACTGCCAGAGTGACATACAACTCACTGCCAGAGTGACATATGACTCATTGCCAGGGTGACATACGACTCACTGCCAGAGTGACATATGACTCATTGCCAGGGTGACATATGACTCACTGCCAGAGTGACATATGACTCACTGCCAGAGTGACATATGACTCACTGCCAGGGTGACATATAACTCAATGCCAGGGTGACATATAACTCACTGCCAGAGTGACATATAACTCATTGCCAGGGTGACATATGACTCAATGCCAAGGTGACATATGACTCACTGCCAGAGTGACATATGACTCACTGCCAGGGTGACATATAATTCACTGCCAGGGTGACATACAACTCACTGCCAGAGTGACATATGACTCACTGCCAGAGTGACATATGACTCACTGCCAGAGTGACATACAACTCACTGCCAGAGTGACATACAACTCACTGCCAGAGTGACATATGACTCACTGCCAGAGTGACATACAACTCACTGCCAGAGTGACATATGACTCATTGCCAGGGTGACATACGACTCACTGCCAGAGTGACATATGACTCATTGCCAGTGTGACATATGACTCACTGCCAGAGTGACATATGACTCACTGCCAGGGTGACATATAACTCAATGCCAGGGTGACATATAACTCACTGCCAGAGTGACATATAACTCATTGCCAGGGTGACATATGACTCAATGCCAAGGTGACATATGACTCACTGCCAGAGTGACATATGACTCACTGCCAGGGTGACATATAATTCACTGCCAGGGTGACATACAACTCACTGCCAGAGTGACATATGACTCATTGCCAGGGTGACATATGACTCACTGCCAGGGTGACATATGACTCACTGCCAGGGTGACATATGACTCACTGCCAGGGTGACATATAACTCACTGCCAGAGTGACATATGACTCACTGCCAGAGTGACATATGACTCACTGCCAGGGTGACATATGACTCACTGTCAGGGTGACATATGACTCACTGTCAGGGTGACATATAACTCACTGTCAGGGTGACATATAACTCACTGTCAGGGTGACATATAACTCACTGCCAGGGTGACATATAACTCGCTGCCAGGGTGACATATAACTCGCTGTCAGGGTGACATATAACTCGCTGTCAGAGTGACATATGACTCACTGCCAGGGTGACATATAACTCACTGTCAGGGTGACATATAACTCACTGCCAGGGTGACATATAACTCACTGCCAGGGTGACATATAACTCACTGCCAGAGTGACATATAACTCACTGCCAGGGTGACATATGACTCACTGCCAGGGTGACATATAACTCACTGCCAGGGTGACATATAACTCACTGCCAGGGTGACATATAACTCACTGCCAGGGTGACATATAACTCACTGCCAGGGTGACATATAACTCACTGTCAGGGTGACATATAACTCACTGTCAGGGTGACATATAACTCACTGCCAGGGGGACATATAACTCACTGTCAGGGTGACATATAACTCACTGTCAGGGTGACATATAACTCACTGCTAGAGTGACATATGACTCACTGCCAGAGTGACATATGACTCACTGCCAGAGTGACATATGACTCACTGCCAGAGTGACATATGACTCACTGCCAGAGTGACATACAACTCACTGCCAGAGTGACATATGACTCACTGCCAGAGTGACATATGACTCAATGCCAGAGTGACATATGACTTACTGCCAGGGTGACATATAACTCATTGCCAGGGTGACATATGACTCATTGCCCCGGTGACATGACTCAATGCCAGTGTGACATATGAATCACTGCCAGAGTGACATATGACTCAATGCCAGTGTGTCAGGAAACGTATGACTCAGTGCCATAACTCACCCAACATAATTATAGACAAATGATCAACAGAGGAAGAAATACAGTTTTAGCCTCAGTTGACAATGAGCTCTTCGGGTCTCTGTTGATGTGAACATTTGTACTATTATACCGAATAAATCTTAAAACGGAAATTGTGGCACTTAATGGCAATCTTCCAGGTCATCCTCGTAGAGCTGAAGGCATATGAACACAAATATACAAGTTGAAAGAGTTCAAGAACAGTGATTGAATTCTACTGCTATTTTACTTTGAAATTCATGGTTGTATTGATAAACCTAATTTCAACAGCTTCAGCCTGACGAAAAATTGATTTTTACAAACACACCCGGCACCATCCTGTGCGCAGCTATACACTACATTGCATTCCGGTTAGCAATATAACAATGAAACGAGCTTCACACGGAGCTGCACACTGCTTGAGTATAGGTTATGCCAACACCATTCTCTTTTAACAAATATACTGTACATAATATGTGATATACAGTCAAAACCTGCAAAATACATAACAAAATCCTAGTTTTCACTCCAATAAGATAGTCATATAGTGAACGCAGATCCTGGCAACCTAATCCGTTCATGAATATTGTTGTGTATCATGTTCACTTGACAAGTTATTGGCGTAAATGTAATAAATATAGGAGAAAGGTAGCCAGATGGAGGTAGACATACGAATATGTCTACCTGTAATGCACAAATCTGATTGGCTGTCATGGTTATGGTTATAATAATAGATAATATTGTACACAATATATAAAAGTAACACAAACAAATGTCAAAGAAATCAAGTCTTAAATATTGATCTAACCAGGCGACTAGGCAGCACAAGGTACATTTTGTAAATGCATTGATGGATAGTGTATTCCCAGGGTGCAGTCATGTACATCTACAAAATTCCCTCATCTAATTGTCCTCCAAATATTCCACTTGCTAGGTTTAAAGGAATATTAAATTTATTTCCAACGTATGTTTCTGTTCAATGGATAATAAATATTGTACCTTTGAAGAGATGCTTACGCTTAATATCCTCACAAAACAAAATGTTCCTGAAAATTGCTATTTGCAATTTGACAGCAACTGTAATTATGGCGCAGGATTAGTCAGGCATTCAGTCATTACAGCTGCCTTCAGATGGGTATTAATAAATATTCTCATGAATAATACAGTAGTTTGGTTAATTTACTTCTAGTAATGAGATCCATTGTCATCAAGACTAAAAATAACTCCCAGCTTTCCCATATTTAACGACCCCTATGAATTGTTAATAATTTTAAACATCAAACTAGGGAAACCTAGATGATTTTAAACATCAAACTAGGGAAGCCTAGTTGACAATTTTATCTTAACCATTCTGATATTTATAATACATGTGATATATCAAGTATTTATCACATGCATAACATGCGCATATCCGCAGTGTGATATAATGCAGGACTGATCAAAAATGCATATCACATAGTTTGACGTCATATACTGCAGAACTTTTTTTTTTATTGTACATGCACTGACTGAAGATTGTGGTGACAATTCTGGGTTTATATATGGCCTGATAACACAAGATTGTGGTGACAATTCTGGGTGTATATATGGCCTGATAACACAAGATTGTGGTGACAATTCTGGGTGTATATATATGGCCTGATAACACAAGATTGTGGTGACAATTCTGGGTTTATATATGGCCTGATAACACAAGATTGTGGTGACAATTCTGGGTTTATATATGGCCTGATAACACAAGATTGTGGTGACAATTCTGGGTTTATATATGGCCTGATAACACAAGATTGTGGTGACAATTCTGGGTGTATATATGGCCTGATAACACAAGATTGTGGTGACAATTCTGGGTGTATATATGGCCTGATAACACAAGATTGTGGTGACAATTCTGGGTTTATATATGGCCTGATAACACAAGATTGTGGTGACAATTCTGGGTCTATATATGGCCTGATAACACAAGATTGTGGTGACAATTCTGGGTGTATATATGGCCTGATAACACAAGATTGTGGTGACAATCCTGGGTTTATATATGGCCTGATAACACAAGATTGTGGTGACAATTCTGGGTGTATATATGGCCTGATACCACAAGATTGTGGTAACAATTCTGGGTTTATATATGGCCTGATACCACAAGATTGTGGTGACAATTCTGGGTGTATATATGGCCTGATAACACAAGATTGTGGTGACAATTCTGGGTGTATATATGGCCTGATAACACAAGATTGTGGTGACAATTCTGGGTTTATATATGGCCTGATAACACAAGATTGTGGTGACAATTCTGGGTGTATATATGGCCTGATAACACAAGATTGTGGTGACAATTCTGGGTGTATATATGGCCTGATAACACAAGATTGTGGTGACAATTCGGGGTTTATATATGGCCTGATAACACAAGATTGTGGTGACAATTCTGGGTGTATATATGGCCTGATACCACAAGATTGTGGTAACAATTCTGGGTTTATATATGGCCTGATACCACAAGATTGTGGTGACAATTCTGGGTGTATATATGGCCCGATAACACAAGATTGTGGTGACAATTCTGGGTGTATATATGGCCTGATAACACAAGATTGTGGTGACAATTCTGGGTTTATATATGGCCTGATAACACAAGATTGTGGTGACAATTCTGGGTGTATATATGGCCTGATAACACAAGATTGTGGTGACAATTCTGGGTGTATATATGGCCTGATAACACAAGATTGTGGTGACAATTCTGGGTGTATATATGGCCTGATACCACAAGATTGTGGTAACAATTCTGGGTTTATATATGGCCTGATAACACAAGATTGTGGTGACAATTCTGGGTTTATATATGGCCTGATAACACAAGATTGTGGTGACAATTCTGGGTTTATATATGGCCTGATAACACAAGATTGTGGTGACAATTCTGGGTTTATATATGGCCTGATAACACAAGATTGTGGTGACAATTCTGGGTTTATATATGGCCTGATAACACAAGATTGTGGTGACAATTCTGGGTGTATATATGGCCTGATAACACAAGATTGTGGTGACAATTCTGGGTTTATATATGGCCTGATAACACAAGATTGTGGTGACAATTCTGGGTTTATATATGGCCTGATACCACAAGATTGTGGTAACAATTCTGGGTTTATATATGGCCTGATAACACAAGATTGTGGTAACAATTCTGGGTGTATATATGGCCTGATAACACAAGATTGTGGTGACAATTCTGGGTGTATATATGGCCTGATACCACAAGATTGTGGTAACAATTCTGGGTTTATATATGGCCTGATAACACAAGATTGTGGTGACAATCCTGGGTTTATATAAGGCCTGATAACACAAGATTGTGGTGACAATTCTGGGTGTATATATGGCCTGATAACACAAGATTGTGGTGACAATTCTGGGTGTATATATGGCCTGATAACACAAGATTGTGGTGACAATTCTGGGTGTATATATGGCCTGATACCACAAGATTGTGGTAACAATTCTGGGTTTATATATGGCCTGATAACACAAGATTGTGGTGACAATCCTGGGTTTATATAAGGCCTGATAACACAAGATTGTGGTGACAATTCTGGGTTTATATATGGCCTGATAACACAAGATTGTGGTGACAATCCTGGGTTTATATAAGGCCTGATAACACAAGATTGTGGTGACAATCCTGGGTTTATATATGGCCTGATAACACAAGATTGTGGTGACAATTCTGGGTTTATATATGGCCTGATAACACAAGATTGTGGTAACAATTCTGGGTGTATATATGGCCTGATAACACAAGATTGTGGTGACAATTCTGGGTTTATATAAGGCCTGATAACACAAGATTGTGGTGACAATTCTGGGTTTATATATGGCCTGATAACACAAGATTGTGGTTACATTTCTGGGTTTATATATGGCCTGATAACACAAGATTGTTGTGACAATTCAGGGTTTATATATGATGTATAATGAATATTAAAAATTTGAACATAATCAGTCAAAACAAGTCAGACACATGGGTCTGGAAAGCCATTCATTAAAACAAAATGGCCGCCAGATAGCCAGATTTTGAATCTGATCTCAAAAATAAATGATGTTCATCAGAAACCTGTAATGTCTAATATATGTACGAAGTTTGAACAAAATCCATCTGTAAGCAGCCGAGAAACGCCATTTGGCCATCTTGAATCAGATCGTGAAACAAATTGACATGCATATGTATAATATCATGTATGATGTATGTGTGAAGTTTGATTGTGATTGATCCAGGCATTTTTTAAGATACAGGTACGGACACGCACGGACACACGGAGGTCAAAACATTAGTCCCCGTTTTCGGACTGCGTCCGAACGGGGACTAAAAATTCAAGTTCAAAATCAAATCATTTGATTTTTGTCGCAGACATTCGGTCCATGCTTTCCTCGCAATACGCGAGATCTCGCAGTAAACGGGAAAATCACCTAATCGTGGGACTTCAAAATGGAATCATGGAAACTTCTTCATCGCATATCACATTAGCTGCATACACTGTAAAACCACTTTTATTTTGCAACAGACAATTTGAGGGGAATTTTGCAAGTCAATGAAAATTGTTCTTGTGTCCTAGGAGTGTCAGCGACTTCCAAGAAATATTGTTTCTTTAATGCAATAAATTATAAAATCTAAAAATGATACCCTACTGGTTAGTTTAGGCAACTGTGCGATAACACCCTGAGGTAATCCCAACATTGTTATAAGGGTGCTGTTTCAATAAAACAAATACAGTATTTAATTTGACTATGTGTAAACCTATGCCTGGTAAAGGGGTCAAAAATTGGATTTGGGGCATGATAGAAGACCAAAAAAAAAATAGTAAAAGAAATGTTGCTTGTCATGTTGACATACTGACAGGTAGCTGGGTAATACACCACCTGGCAAAGGTCAAACTTTATAATAACTATCGTTTTAACTGTTGAAAAATAGTTAACGATTAATGTACATGCACAGGGTAGTTTTATGAGGCACAACTAACAGGATTCAGGTTAATGAGGTGAATCAGGTAGACATGAATTAAACACAGTGGACACCAATCAAATGTATTACAGTATGTTTGCGAAGGTCAGGAAAAGGTGATTTTCGGCTCATCGTCAGATCTTGCGTAATGTGTGAAATGTGTGTGTGCTTGCCAAAATCGAATGATTGATTTTGAACTTGACTTAATCTTTTAGAGGTGACATGATGTAGAGATATCCTTACTTCATCCAAATTGACCATCATCAAATGAGTACAACACATTAGGTATAAATAATAAATTCCACACTATGCTTTGATGCCACTAAAATGCATTTATTTGTCACGTTGTCATGTCATGTTGATTTCACGCATAAAAAGAGAACAAAAAATGGTCTATTTAAATGTCATTCTGGATTCCTGAGAGCAAAATAAAAGCATTTTGTGATAACATGAGAAAATGATCACATGATTTAAATTTTTATTATAGGAATAACTACAGATAAATGTACAAACTATATAGTACAGTATTATAAATGTAAAATATGAAAATATCATCGTTTTCGTTTATCAAAGGCACAATAAATTACATCCATTTTTCAATAATTTACACAGACATTAAACAAAATTTTACAACTTGTCTCCTAGATATTATATTATAACCATGGAAACACATTAATTTATCTATATTTTGCCTGACCATTTGAATTGCACTCATAACAGTGCTTTTTTGTTATTTGGTGTATTACAGTGTCCTATAAGAATTTGAAGATATATATATTGGTGAGAATGAATACTAACAGAATTAGATGTATAGTTTAATTTGTCTTCTGGGCATTCTACTTCATGTTCTAGCTAACTGTTTACTGCAAACACTATAAATAATTTATTTACAACTGTTTAATAATAACACAGTTTACTGTCTCCTTGAAAAGCAAATTCCCAATAACAAATACCAAACAGTAAATTGATAAATTCTCTCTTCTGGAATTTATTGACATCTGACTGACTAAATTTAACAAAATTGCCCTGAATCAATTGGTCAAAACAACCTCAAAGATCTGTCATAATCCGTCCATGTTAAAATACCAAGCATGCTTACAACCTGTACAAAGTATTACTTATTTCAATTATTTCAATTTCACAATAGTTCTATAAATATGCTATTCTAGTTTTTAACGATTGAATCATTTGTTGAAGGTGATATTGAGGCAGCTCAAATGAAAGATGTTTTGATGATTTCTACTTTAATTCTAATTTTGAAAAATGAGAATATATTGTTACTAACTATTTGTAATTCTGATCCATCAGAATATTGTACACTGATGTTGACATAGAGTAAAACAATTCATGTAAATTTAATCTAACACATTCTCATACAAATCAATAGCTATTTCATATTTAATCCAAAAAACACATGAAAATATGAAAGGAACAAATAAAAATCTACAGTCGTCACTACAAAAGAATTAATAACTTTTTCAAAAGATGATTCACACCGGAATGAATTTACGATCACTCAATTCACTGTTTGATGCCAAATCAACTTTTATCACTAGATTTTGCAAATTAAACCTGCTTTATTACTATTTTTTTAAAACTGTTGACCTGTATTGCCAATGAGAAATGTGACCAAAATTATAGAAAAACACAAAAATGTAGCTCAACAATTTGGAGGGAAAAAAATAGTGTTTAAACATGAGCCAATGATCGATACAAAAGAAACAAGTCATTAAGGTAATGACAATTATATAAAATCCATATTTTCTTTTATTGACGTTGTATGCTATAGATTAATAAACAGTACGTTTGTTGCATTCAAATGTTATCTCTTAATTTAATATTCCAGTGGCATGTAAATCCATGATAATCTTTTTTTTAGGGTTTATGAGACAATCAAAGTAATCTATTTTAGCTACATACACTGCACTTGTGTGAGAGTTTTAACAAAATGTACTTGAGTTGCACAAACATCAGTCTCAGCTATATCAGGGATTGACTTAAACCAGAGAATGTCCTGTCCTATCACCTAAACAGGTGATAATATGATACAACATTATGTTTTGAGCTTATCTTGTGTACTGCTTAATAGCTGCAATTCAGTTTATTTATACTCAACTTAGGGGGTCTTTCATTCTGAGATAGACATACACTGTAGGTTTATTTTGATGTTCAAGTATCACTCCAGGCGCTTTGATCTTATATTGTTCTGTCTGATCAAACCAATAAAGTATTTTTAAGCTGTTTAAATCAGGGATTTAAGGTAGCTTAAAAAAATTAACTGAACATCTACTGCATATATAGTTAACAAATAAATAAATAAATAATTGTAAATAAATTAGACCAAACATTTTGACATATATTGCAAAATTGAACACATATGCCTAAGTATAGGTTTTCCAATTCACCTTCTTGAAAATAAGTAAAAACCAATTTTCAATTTGGCTGTCAACAAGATTATCAGTTGCTAGGCAACAGGCTATGCTTCATCAGCGCACGTCTTAAAGTGAAGCAATTTAGCGCAGAGTTTTTGGCATTCAAATAATCCTCAGCGCAGATGATTACATCCATTGCGATCAAGAGCACACAATGTACAATCTCGTTATTGCATAGTCGTATTCAAAATACAAATGTGTATGTAGATGGGAGTATTTCACTTCAACTAAACAGTTTATATAGTACAACAAAGAAGAGAGGTACTGTCAACCATAAAATCTTCATCACCATTGATGGGTTTGATAAATGGTGGATATTTATAACACTGGATTTCAAGAAATTTTAGTCACTACGTCTTCACAACAATAGAACACTGGTGAGATAATCCCTAAATTTTGTGACAATTTTTCCATCAACAAATTCAACCAGTTTACAATATATGGTGCATAATGTGAAACATTTGAACATTTTTGATAAGTTCATATCAGGATAGATATATTTTCTAATAGTTTAATTCCTATATTAATTATTATAGTACAAGCAAATTTTAAGATCACTTGTAAACTAGCATTAATATTGAATGCATTTCAAAAAGTAGACGAGAGAATTATTCATAGAAATGATAGACAGTTATTCTAATTAAACACAGGTATCATGTACACCTAAATAAAAAAGTTGAATACATGAAAAGCTGTGAAAGTCACACTATAGAAATTGGATCACATTTTATTTTAAATATGTGCTCTATTTATGACTGAATAATGGGAATTATATTGCATCAAGAAGAGGGACGCTTCCAAGGCTACAATAAATAGAATATACTTTACAATAGACAAACAATGCGGTAATTCAATATGTATACAGTGTATACTGATGAGAAAATATAATCTCTCCAGAAAATTGCTACAGTTTATATTGTTACGAATTTATGCATTTATTGTTATGTTAAATTTTTAATTATTTTATAAGTTCTATTATTCTTCCAATCAACAGGAAATGGCAAATTTCCTTTAAAGATGATAATCAATTCCATTTTATTCTATGTTGTTCTATTCTATAATAGGCATATATGTCATTATTGATGGTGCAATTATATTGTGTATGGTGTCTTCTTGCATTACTTGCATCTCTTCTGTGATTTTTTTGGCTGGGCATATTTCGTTCAAACTTGGCAGGCAGGTCACACCTTCACTCTAGTTAGGTGGTTAAATCTGAAAAAAATTCCTGGACCACTGTTGCTATGGCAACAGACAAAAAAAAAACTGATTTTTGATCTACTACAAATCTTGGAGAAAAAACCTTGTACATATCTCATTCTACAAAGCTTGAGTGTGGGCCGAAAGTTACTATTTGTTTTTTTATATGATCCTTGTTTATTGTTTCAAAATTTGAAATCAAAGTTGGGGTAACTATTGGTTAAACTTGACATGCAGATCACATCTGAGAAAAATTAAGAAAATAAATTCTGTCCTACTGTTGCCATGACAACAATTGGAAACATTTTGATCGTAGCCTTGCCTTGTAAAAATTTTTGACTTAAAATTCTGGACTTATCTCATTCTAATTTGCTTGAGTGTGTGCCTAAAGTCTGTCCTACCATTACCATGGGAACAGCTAAAAAAAAATTATTTCTTTTTTTAAGGGAATGGATTGTTATTCAGACTACCGACTTATATTATTTAACAATCATTATATTTCTCATTATTTTGTAATCTCACTTCAGCAAAACAATATGCATTTCAAAACTGTAGGACACCAAATGAGCTGACCACCGGAAGTGTGAAAGTCAAGTGATCACCACTATTAAAATCAAACAGACTCCTGATTTGATTCCTGTATTTGAGACACTCAATATTTTGACTATGTGTAGCAAAAATAAAATGTTGACGAGCCTATAATATGCGCTATTTATTATAGAATGTCTAGATTACAGACTTTACAGAGCCTTGAGCAACAAGTAAATCCTCTATGTATACAATATGCAACAAAAAATGTACTTTCTAATAGTACGTCAAAGAGCATATCATAAAATAGCAGTGTATATAATGCAATAGCTTTCCAAATATTTATGTGATAAAGGCACATATAAGATGAAGATTTCAATTGTTGTTTGAATTGCCAGATGACAAAATTGCAAAACAAATGTAGAATTGGTCAGTGTTCATCTTGTTTTAGAGTGTCCTTGCTGTGGATCGGAATATACACTACTGCAATTGTCCATATTTAAGCTTTCAAGCAATATATAATTTGTTATACATGCAGTAGCAAGAATATGACGAATTAATTACAAATTTATGAATAGATAATTTTGTATATATAATTAATTCTATATATGAAAACATGAAAATCTAATTATTTTCACTAGCATTTATTTTTATTATTTTTCTGTTTTATGCATATTCACTGGGTTTTATGTCCCCAGCTTTGCCAGTGAAACAATAAATTCTGTAATAAATTCTGTTGTTATCACATGGATTTAATTCAGCAAATTTTACTAATTAGCAAATAAAACCCCCATGAATAATAAATGCATTGACAGCATGTGAAAGCAAACAAAATACATTATGCAAAGTAGATTTAAATATGCAAATTAGCCACCATGCTTAGGCATTTACAAATAATGTAAAATATTTTATTTTCACTATTTTCTCTGAAGGAATAATTCAGTGAAAATAAAATTCAGCGAATATACCTTTTTCCCTTTATTTTACATTCAACTCGTTAAAAATCAGTGGAAATTAAATTCCATACAAAACACTTAAAAAGTCTTTTCAGCGAAAATTAATTCCAGCTAAAATAAAGTATTTTATAGTACCTGGGAAGAACACTGTACGTGTAGTATTTTTTGCTGAGAACATGTCTACAGACACACGCAACACATAAATAGAAAAATTTGGACTCCTATGATATTAATTAATTAATTAAATGTGTTAACCCTGACATTCATTTGGCAAAAGGTCACTTAACACCATGGATTGAATATTAGCATTTACGTGGTCAAGTATTTAAATACATTCAAATGATAGAAAACCACATGTATAGGGATATGCGAAACCTGTCAATCAGAACATAACAAATATAAAACACATTTATTGGCTTCAGCTTTCTTACTTAAATGAAAAAAAAGATTTTAAAAAAGAGCAAATATTGACATTTCACTTTAAAGCTACAGATGAAAACAATAATTTAGAGGTGATTATAATTCTTTTCCCAAAATGTTCTTATTATGAGTCTTTTTAATGTCTTTCCATAAATTTACAAACATATGAATATAAATTATTTATAGATCTTCAGCATTTAATAAATTTATGAATTGATAATTTTGCATATATAATTCTATATATGAAAGCACAAAACTGTAAAATCTGCAAAATTATTTGTTTTCGTCATCTAGTTTTAAGCTATTTTTTTTTTCACAATAATGTTGCCTTTTTTACATAAATTGTTTTTTGCTCTATACATTTTCTTGTAAATTTGTTTTTTCAAAATCTGTTTCTGTGTAGATTTTTTAATTGCAATGAAATTCTAATGGTTAACTCTTTATTATTTTGGGATGAAAGGGTTAATAAGCACACCATGTAGGACTACACGACTACAATTACACGGTCTTTATCGCTAGTTAATACATTACTTGTACATACCTTAGAGTAGATGTATGTTTACAATATTGTACTAAGGGCTTTTTCGTCACATCGATATATGCAGCAGATTGGGCCGTATTTGCTTTTACTTTCACTAGATAGAGTAAATATAACTACAAACATCTGATCACATAACTTCCAATCATGGTCTTTTCTCGTTAGGCTAGTAACCAATCAGAATGGTACAAAAAGCTTCCTTGTACAGATTACGTCAGGAACAGGCCAAATGCAATTTACTCAGTAGCGAATAATAGCCATTTGGTCAGATCTAGTTAGAGGCGATGTCACTGACAACCAAAATTACAAGAAAAGGGAGCTTCTACCTACATCAAATTTAATTTGTTTTCATTTCACATCTATGAATAATTCATACCAAGCCAGATAATTCACCTTCAATCATCAGTCACTATCTCATATTTTAGGGACGACGTCAAAAGATCGATGTCGGATAAAAAACTTATTTCCTTTAGTTTGGGGGTGGGGCGTTTTGATCTCAAAAAGTTTCCATCCTACAAAAACGATTTTATTTTTTAATGAAGTCAAAAAAATCTTGGAGTATTTGTAGTTCTATCCAATCATGGACAGAAATAACCGAAAAGGGAAAAAAAACACAGATAAATGATTTTGGTTCGAGTGTAAATCTGTGCGTCAAATGAGGTGCATTTGTAAACTCTTTTTACACCCACCCGACAACTGACTGCTATGCAATACTACTGTCCGATTATCAATTTGTATTTAATGGTGAATGTAGTCTGATGCCATGACCAATATTTATCAATTAAGTTTCAGTGGGGGGTAGGGGGGTTTGGAAAAAAACTAAAGGAATTAAGTTTTTTATCCGACATCGATCTTTTGACGTCGTCCCTTAATTATGTTAAAGTCATAGGCAATTATTATTCTAGGAAAAATTCATGAATCTCTGTTAGTTTTCCCCCAAAAAATATAGAAGGTATTGAATTATATGCCAATTAAGTGGATTGCAATGTAATCACATTATATGCAAATTAATCATCATTCTATGCAAATTAGCCACAATATATGCAAATTAGCCATCATTATATGCAGATTGATCATCATTATATGCTAATTAGCTATAATATATGCAAATTAGCCAACATTATATGCTAATTAGCCATCATTATATGCTAATTAGCCATCATTATATGCAAATTAGCCAACAGTATATGCAAATTAGCCATCATTATATGCAAATTAGTCACCATTATATGCAAATTAGCCATCATGTGAGAATAATGATCTAGATTTGCAGAAAAGTTAAAACTACAAATTCTTGTCATTTTGCTGAACGAAAGATGCCATTAAAATTGAAAACTTGTTTCCATAGAAACGATGACTTTGTGATTTCCCCATGGCATTATGAGCCCTACTCTGGTGACCATTTTGATTTGAAAATGTTAGCAGACTTGTATCCGTAGTAACAGATATCACGATGGAAGAAGCATTTTAAAAAACTAATTTGTCAACAATCGTAAATGAGATTCCAATCTGAAACATGATTGATGATAAAGCCTGACAAATCCGATTGCATCGATGAAGACAAATAAAATAAAATAGACATACTCTGAGCTATAAATTAGTCTGTAATTTAAATATACAAAAATAAAAATCTTAATTGGTGGTAGTTTTCTCCCCTGGGAATAGCTCTTGCATCTCAGCAAATTTGAAACCAAAAAAAAAGATGTTAATTGATCTGCTTGCATTATTAATTCATCAAAGCATTGTAGCCATGATGCTTACAACAAGTCTCAGAAACTCGCAAACTCGCTAGCAAATTGGCTAACTGCTTGGGTTTTGACTAAACAGTTGGCTTTCGAATCTCACTGGCGTCGACTCGTGTTCGTGTCCACCCTGGGCGAGTCTAAGTTGCATTAGGGGACATAGAATGCTTTTACGTAGCCTGGTAGGAGCATGTCTAGAATCCCCTGAATGATTTACTTTGTTACAAGGTGTGATAATGTAAAAGTAGTTTCCCTGGTAAGCCTGAAAATGGCCATAGTCAGCTGGCGTAAAGCGATAATATGATAAATGCAATTAATCCGCTGATATTTACTATATGCGGGTAGCCATCTTGAACACTGCTTGAAACTAAATAAAGAGACACGTTGATGAACAGTTTCCTACAAATCAGGAATAAAATGACAAACTTTCACATCTAAATGATCTGTCAGGGTAACATTAGCCAACCGCTTGACGACCGTCCCCTGCTGTTATATAGATTCGCCCAAAGTGGACGTGACCACAAGACGAAAGCCAACTGTTTAGTCAAAACCCAAGCAGTTAGCTAATTTGCTAGCAAGTTTGCAAATTGACTGCTCCAATACTTCAGAGACTTGCTGTAAAAGGTTCTAGGGAGAATGCAGTAAATACCGTGACTGCTGTTATGTCCATTATTAGCAAATAGATATTATTTACCAGTATTCATTTCTTCAAATTTAGAAATTTTTGTTTGTGATGTAATTTTGAAATAGGTTGACATTTGAGATAAGATTCAACAGCATCATATTTATCATCAAATAATTAAATTACTAAATCAATATGATGCATGTAGTTCTCCCTTAACAAGGCAACAGGTGCATGTATTTTGGAGAGTTCACTTATGGTAACAAATAATATTTTTTTTAAATAGTTGTTTTCTAATTAATTTCTGATTACATCTAAGCATAATTAATTAACTGAAATAGGGCAATTGATGCTCTTCCTATAATGCTATGCATACATTACATCGCATAACATACATGTAACTTTCATTTTGTTCTCATGGTAACAAATTCATAGATTCCTAGGAGAAAACTATGTTATGGTCATAAATAAATTTCCAAACATTGACCTCACATGTTTTGTATTTGAGCCATTATATTAATGACATGAAAATACTGGTTATTTTGTTTATGTACATGTATTAAAAATATAAAATGACAAAAAAAATTATTACAATTATTCTGACCACTAAATGGTCATTATAACCATCAGTTGAAAATACTGGCCAAAGTTTTTGGCAATTAAAAAACCAAACAAGGTCAATATCCTTTCTTTAAAAAAATAATGACAATTATACTAGCCAGAAGTGACTTATTGCAAGGGTGTGACCAATGAAAAAAAAGGGTAAAAGTAGACTCTAAGTGTATTGTACAAATTTCTAGAAACGTGATACAATATTTGAAAGTATTCCGGAAATTGTTTAATGTGTTTGATGAAAGAATAAACTAAAAATAACTCGCATAACAAAGATTCGTTTGGTATAGCAACTGTACTGGTACCTATGCGTTAAAATAGCATATGTATTATGTATGAATAATATAACAATGATACAAATGATATACAAATGAACATACACCCACTAAGACTATTACTCTGGGTATAGAATGGGGTAGTGTCAATTGTGTATATTTTTGCTTTAACCAGTATTTGAATATTTAATATGTATAAAAATATCATGCATAAAACAAGCATGATTAGGTTATGATCTGCTGAGAAAAATTGTATGTGTTTTTTTTATTTAAACTGGGACACATAAATGTATATTTCAGAATAGTAGCAGCGAACATCGCCATTCTTTATACTCGAATGCAAACATTTTTTTTTTTGCCAACCAAACACTGTGCACATGAAGGCACATATGCCCAAAACATAAATTGTGTGCCCTCCTATATACCTAACCTAGAACTAGCAAAGATCGTAATGTGACCCTCTTCATCTCTCATTCATTTATTTCACAATATCTCAGGTTTAATATTCTCACAAAATCCATTTACCAGTACATTAGAAAAAGTCGAGTACCCCGGTAATTCCATATGAACATGAACATAGACTCTTAGTAGTGTTCAATTTAGTCAAAGAATTTCTGTGTCTGCATTATTTTTAAATTGAGATTTCAACAGAAAAAAAACGTGTTAATTAAACATGACAATTTCAATACATGTAGGAATAGTCGAAATATTTTTATATTATGTATTATATAATAGTTTTTAATTATAATAACTAAGTAAATATAATTATAACACCCATTGAATTAGCCAGGCTAGATATGATGGAATGTACTCTGAATTACAGAACTGTATGACACACATGTAGATTACCGTTTCCTGTCTGACGTTTTGACATTTTGACAAAACAATTCAGCAATTCTAGGCTTATAAACATGTACTCCCTGTTGCCACGGCATTATATTCATAAAACATACATGCAGTGAACTTGAATTAGATGCTTCATTAAACCTGGCAATGTAAATATTTAACCCATAACCGCAACAGTCTCTATAAATAAGCGTATAAATGAGGACTTAAATGTAACATTTGTGCCATGTTTTGTTACAATCCGGCAATAATCTGTCTGTAATACACTATAATTGCGCTGAATATAAAGTCCATTAAGTATTCCATGGTTGATCCAATAATACATACCTTACAATATTACAGCACAATAGCATTTACACATTATAAGTACAGTGGATTAACTCGTCGCTATGGTTACATAGTTGAATTGTTGATGATTTTATCGTCACATGTGTTCAAGATAACAAGCTATTAACCTAGTGCGAACACAACTGTGAATTTTCGTAAATGATAATAAGCATTATAATAAAACACACGATGTGAAGTCAATTGAGAGAGTGTCAATATTAAAATCCATTACATTAAAACCAATCTTTTTTTTCTTCTTTCCCACTAATACGTGCTTATAATGGAAATTTTACGCCAAGGTTCCGAGCAGTGGCACGACAAAATGATTGTGATAAAACAGCATATGAGTGTATGAATGGGAATATACTGATGTGGATTCAATACAAAATATAATAATATGCAAAGGTGGTTTTATTAAAAGTGACAATGACATCAAAATGACGCAGTTATACAAATATTACATCATGACATTAAATTCACAGATGCATCAAAAGCAAATGTCTTGATGGCCAACCAGAAAATTTGAAGATATTTCCTGTTATTCCTATATGCTAACACAATTTTAGCAAATAGGGTCATAAAACTGAGTGCACTTCAACCTAGCCTGGCAAGATCACGAGAGTTGCGCCCTCCACCATGCTCCAAACCCAACACATCCCTGACAGAACACAATATAGTTTTTCACATCTCCCGATAATTTGTTGTCGGTACCAATCAAATTGCAGGAACGTCAGAGAGTGACAGCCATCAAAGAGTAACCACTCACGGCTAAGTTTATTTCAGCCCAATGTTTATAATTTTGTTGAAAACAGTCTGATTTTTGTCGACAATGCAGACATGGCTTTGTGTTACAATGACCACCAAAATGAATATTCATTGAAACTCATTGTAAGTAGGAGTGAACTGTGCGAATTTGCAGTCTTTGAATCTTGCCAATCGGCTGGCGAGGGCGCCACTCACACCCACATGTCAGGCTACCATGAACCCTGAAGTTCAAGCCTTTTTGTATCACTTTTACATCACTGACAATTCATAGATACGTAGAATTGTTCGGCATCGCAAAAAGTGTATCTCTAAACGAAGCACACACAAACTGCATAGACGAACATCTGTCTTTAACACAAGTTCCAGTGCTACTAATCGAGTAAATATGTTAGATTGCATGCATCATTATGCACCACTTGATGAAGGCCATTCTACTATATCAACTATATCATGACACAAGTTATCACCATGTATTTTATACTAGAATTTCCATCGAAACAAAATTATTTGATGTTTGGGCCACTGAGTGTTAAATGCTATAAAACAAGTGAATTTCGCCGCTACATCTGTTTGCGGTATATTAATCAGGGATTCAATTGTCTCAAAATTAGAACAGGACAAAATGGCAACTAGCGTCATGCAACATTTTGATTATTTGATTATTTATTTATTTTATTTAACAGTAATTTTAACAGAAAATACTTAAGTCCTTTGATCGAATTTAGAACATATTACAAAAATATCAGCAAATTACTGATGTCCAGTGAGCATCTAATTCACAGCTAATATATGAGTCTATTTGTGAGGAAGAAAGTTGTCTCACAGAATTAAAGATTCCTAAATTTAAGAATGTTTGTGAAATTGAAGCAGTTTCTTTTACATTTTATGGTTTGTTGCCAACCCTAGCTGACCACATCAACTATAACTGGATTCTACTGTGACTATATAACTAGTGATTATAATTGACATATTACTGCACTCAAGACGTACAAAAAGGTAGATGTGATAAGATTACTGAGTAAACATGTTAGTCGTTCAGTCGCTACACCTTGTTGTGTTCCAAAATACATAGCTCGATCAAATTGTGAGTGTATACAGCACAACGATTATTATGCATTAAAGTCAATACTCTTGGGCAAGATCAGTACTAGTATATCATTTGTATCTGTCAGTACAAACTTTGAACTAGAAACTCTACGACTTATTTGTGAACAACATTGAAGTGATTCTGATTAAATAAATAAGGCCTATAAATACGTAATTTGTCAAGATCCCATATTAATTTAATAAGTATATGACTATGACTTCTTCAGATTTTATTTTACCCCAAAAATTAAACAGAGATCTCTAGATTGGAATGTGGTAGCTCAAATCAACTTAATATGTAGAAAGGAACAATTTTAAACTTACAAAACTGTTGCTAGTGACGATATATTCCAATGATACATAAATTAAATGTTGACAGATGATTTATGATTTGTGGGGCCGGAACACTAGCAGGTGTTACTAGATATGCACAATGTTTTATGTAACAAGCTCAGGTGGTTTGTACAGTACTGACTGTTGTTAAACTGCAATAAAGAGGTGTATATATATATATAGATATATAAACGACAAAAAACAGCATGTTATTTTGTGCAGTGTGGGCGTGGCAGGCAGTCAACTAAAGTAATTAGTAAAATGGAAGATTTGATCTCTATTTCATTGTTGAAAACACATCAAATCAAATTTATAGCTGCGTTTTGAGTAAATTATAATCATGGTGTATCAATGTATTTAGCTGCATTACCTTGGACGTTCCTTTATGCACGGTCACGTGCAAGGATTTTCTCTATTGTTAACGCATTCACTGCATCACTGATGAGGAAACGTGAGGCCTGTTTGATATTAGGACTGGATGTGCACCGAATAATAAGCAGACTGTAAGCTACATACTGTAGAGTTGAAATTTATAGATGTCTTACAAATTATATACTTATATACCATATCTGATCTACTGTAAACACATTAATTATTCACTGGGTTTTAATTTCGCTATTTTTGCTGAAAAGTAAAATCTACTAAATTAAATCTACGTGAATATGTAAAATAACAAGAAAACTTATTGTTTCCTTGACAAATTTATGAAATTAAATGGCTGACTCTTGCCGTACATTTGACCAAAGGTGCACATAATGAAAGTATTGCAAGCACATTTTCTGACTAAATATTCACTGGTAACAGCAACATGTTGCTTGACTGAGTTTTGAAAATCAGATGCTGTCTCATTATTGGTCAGGATGGTGTTTGAAAATCAGATGCTGTCACGCTATTGGTCAGGATGGTATTTGAAAATCGGATGCTGTCGCGCTATTGGTATTGCTACACTATTGGTCAGAATACAGTTTAAATGATACGTATGAAACTGAGAATAAAAAGCTCACACAAACTGTATATATTATATACACAGGATCATTAACATACAAGTTATTTTGATCATAGACATACCTATGTTGGTGATGTTGCTCATCGTCGCAAACCACGCCCTCTTTCGGCAACCGATGGTTTGAGTGGGGCAGAAAAAATACTCTGGTGGGCGAGAATGATGTTACTACACGTAGTACTAATAAAACAAATATTATTGTACACTGTAACATTAAAATATGACTCATTTTGACAATTATTTTTTCAAAGCCTTACAAATATTATCACATCAAAGTAGGATCTAAATTATATCTACAATAGTAGCAAATGTTTATTATTATATGCATAAACTGTCAAGTGCTCAATAAATTAACGATTAGTAATAATCAAATAAAAATATTTAATTCAATTTAATTAAATGATTTAAATTGCAAAATAATAATAATGAAAGATACCTGAATGAAGAAAGTGAAATTTATGCTAATAAATATGGTCTAGAATTGACAATTGTCATGAAACACCTGCACGTTAATGTTATGAAAATATATTACAATCTATTAAAGTCATGTGGGACCCATATCAAACATACAGTGACCACACCTCCACACATTCTATTACTTCTATATCAGAAATATTGAAATAGATATTATTTTCAATGATTTTTGACAAGAGAAAAAAACTGCATTAGGATTTGTCAACAAGAGATGAGAAGCCTTACCTCATTTAAAAATAATTAGTCACCTCTGGTTAATTAAATATCCATTACTCGAAAATGGCCGTCAACTTGATTAATTATGAATGCTTGGATATTATACCGCAGGACATATTCGTACAAGTATATTTCACCTACTACTTCGTAAGTGCGTATTTGGTTAATTGCAAATAAAAGTCACATTCGGACTGTGTGCATATATTCAACCACCTTGCACGTAGGCGATTATTTTATGTGTGAATAATTGCTACGATCGTACAATTTACGGTCTGACAGGACTATCGACAAATAATAACAGGGCAATTTTTTTATCATAGAAAATATTGAAATTTGCTTGTTTTTAGGATCATTTTATATCATGGTAGTGGCTTAATATTGTACGCGTCCTTAAACTTGAATACAGATCAATGCCAATGTTTGTCCAATATTACTTTTAGCGGTTTTGAATATATCATTTCAGTACATTCAAGACATCAGTGCTATTATGGGTGTGTCGGATGACTGTTAATGACACCTCGGTGAAATCATGCGTGCATAGTACCTACCATCAAAAGTTAAATTTGTTTGGCTAATGCATTCCCTCCATAGCCCTGCATTTTGAAGAACCTCTGCTATGTCGCCAACTTCCGTAGTGTTGAACTCATCGCGATTTTTCGACAAACTGTAAGTTGACGAAACCCAGAAATCGGTTCCCATTGCTATGCTGTGTAATATTAAAGAAAGAACTCCAGTAATGAAGGCAGCGGCCATCGTGCTGCTCTTGCCGAGACACGCCGCCATCTTGAGAATTTCACTTTCTGTTGACAGGACTCCCTAAGCTCACCCGCATCAAATACTATTATAATGCAAATATATATGGTCTGTTTCACAGTTTTAAACACAAACGGTTCCGTCTTTCAGCGAAGTAGCGAAATTTAATTTTAAATCAACATTTTATTCAGTATGACCTTCATAAAAAACAAACAAATTATGTATAGACATCTTCGTCGACGACTATGTAGTATACATGTATTAAGATTTTTTAAAAACCTTGACTTATTTTCTTTGCTGCTCATTTAAATAATGGATAGTGGTAAAATATCTAGAGGAAAAAAATAATGAAATTTAAATAAAAAAATAGTACTAATCGATATATTTTGACTTCAGCTCTCAACTGACTGTAGATGCAGAACAGATCGTGAGATAATTTCTGTTTGACACACAACTCCATACGGATGTCTGTCGGGGTTGAGGGCGACATGTATTTTTAATACTTCGTGGTCGGTAAAATAATTATTTTCGGTTTGTATGACAACATGTTAAATGCCTTTAAAGTTTGAGCTCAAAACTTGACGCACCGCAAAACATCAGGAAAATAGTATCACTGGCAACTTGGTGACACATCACTGTAATCGTCTGCATTTGATTACCCACCATAATGGCTTTTATATCATATTATGGGGCGTTTATTGATTCATTTTCGTCAGCTGTCAATAATTGCAACGAACGCGACATGTCATTCACTCTCGCTGAAAACAATAAAATATCCGAAACATCGGGCGGCTGTGCTGTACATAAAACCCGGAATGGCGTAACCGGAATTTAGAAATATTTAATGCCGGGAAAATATTATTAATTATAACAACATCTCTGGAACTTCTAATCAGTACACTACAGAATTGTTTGCGGAATGACTAAATTAAAACGACGACGACAACAACAACAACAACAACAGCAACTACACCACGTCCACATGAATCATAACAATAAATAGGTGTTTAGAAATGACGAGGAGCCGGGATAAATTCCAGCATACGTAATCGTTAAGAAGCAGTCTCGATAACCACATAGTGTTATTGATCATGAATATAATTATTTTATTTTGGCATTAACCATATTAGTATTATTTCGATGAAATACTGAATAACACTGACGCGCATGCGCCAAAGTTTACCTATACGAACAGGTAATACAAACTCGTGCTTTCAGTACTGCATCAAACTGAACAAATGCAGCTATGTTTGCGCCCAAAACTTTTATTTTTTAATTTACGGCGACTAACACAGAATTGTTTTTTTAGCAAGATGCAGTACAATAAAATTATAATCATTAACAAAAATATTTTACCGAGAATTTAAATGGTTCATCTAGCTCATAATAAATCATAATCGAATGTATTTACAGACATACATCATTCAACGGCATTATTAAAAATTAAATGACTTTTTTTATCCATATTGCATCTTTAACCCCCGGTACCACCTGCTGAACTACGTTCGGCAGATATTGCCGTATTTCAGCGAATGAGTTTATTATCGGAGATGTTGATTATTAAATCCTAACTGGACTGTCGGTCAACTGTTAATTAAAATTCGAATTACTAAATGTGACGTTAATCAAGTAAAACATTTTTTGTTGCCCATGACTCAAATTTTGGTTAACTATTGAACATCGAGTTATTAATTCTGATGTGGTTATGTAAAAGTTGGCATTGTTCCTAAAATATAGGCGTGGTCATTTCCGTAATTCGGCATTCGTAACACGATGTTCATAAATCCAACATTTCAGCATAGCATATTACGTCACGGTGAGTTAAGTATTGCGCCCTCGGACGAAAAAGTGGATGGTATTCCGGGGGGGGGGTACTTGCAAATATTACTGACAGGGGCGTGTAGCTACCCCTACCCCTTATCAGACAGAAATAAGCTCAAATTGCCTACTCCGTTTCAGACAAACTGTGGATATATTTCCAGACAGTGAGCAAAAAAGCAAGTGGACTCCCGGGATGGACTTTGACGGTCGAAACGAAGTTACAGTAAGAAAAAATGAGCCCCTTTTCAGACAGAAATAATGAATTTGGGACCCCTTTTGGCGGCACAAATACATATAGCACTTCAATGTGAGTACCCCGGGATGGTATTGCAACTATTAATCCCTGGGATTTAATTACACTATTTCCGTTGTTAAGTGAAACCCACGTGGACATGTACGATTTCAGTTCAGTACTGTACTAGTAAAAATACACGAATTTATAAACCATTGTGCACAATCAAACATCAAAAATATGAAATTAAACACCGCCCAGTGGATATTAATAAAACAAATACAACAAAATGACATATAAAATGCATTAGATGGCGCTGTCGGCGTTTGACGACTAAATTTTATTAAAGAAATACACTAACGACTAAATTTTATCAAGGCAACACATTAAGAGTAAATCCGTGTTTAACAGAAAATAAATAAACGACAGGCCCAGAATACATAGGCTATAACATTACATTTTGGAGACCATATGCGTGCGGGCCGTGATTTGGTAGGAGAACCTTGAGGAAAACGAAAGTGTGAAAAACTTGAACGCGGATGGCATCTCGCAGTTAGCTGAAAACAATTGATGTATGCGCAGAAAATGGCACACATGAACGAGAGGAACGGATGTGAGAGCGCCGCCAGTATTTGGAGTGTGTAACGTGTCATTGTAACACCTAAGTAATTATAGGAGTTAACACAGTTGATATGATTTCCTATATCTTGGAAATCATATCAACTGTGTTAACTCCTATAATTACTTAGGTGTTACAATGCAGTCCAATGGGAAATTTACTGAAGCCAGACAAAACATGGCAGATAAAGCCAACAGAGCCTTATATGCAATGTTAAGACACATTCCACCTGAATGCAACTGTAAAACATTTAATTATCTGTTCAGAACATGTATTCTTCCAGTACTCATTTATGGTTCAGAAATTTGGGGAATTGAAGTTTTGGATGAAAACAAATGGGACAAAACTACAAGTGAAAAACTACATTTGAAATTCTGAAGAAATATTCTAGGCCTAAATAAATTTGGTGCAAATTTAGCTTGTAGGGCAGAGTTGGGCTGTTTCCCATTACTAATAGACACCAAGAAAAACCTTATCAAGTATTGGTTACGCATACAAGGGCTTCCAGATAAATGTCTTACAAAACAAGCATAATATGAACAAATGAAATTCAATTTATCATGGTGTTCATCGGTTCAGAATTTAGTTATGGACTCAAGAATCCAAACTAGTAAAACAGATTTGAATATGAAGAACATTGATAAGACTTTAAAAGAAAACTATATTACATTTTGGAAACAGAATGTCAATCAAGAAAACACAAAACTAAGAACATATGCAAAATTCAAAAACACTTATAATTTTGAGTCATACTTAAATTGTCTTGTATTTACGGGTAGTATTGTACTTCTATGCAAGTAGCCCCCCCTGGGACAAAGAGACCCGTTGAATGTCCCAATCTGGTCACCTGACGTCTATGCAATATCATTTATTAAGGCTCAAGGTCAAAGTGACCTTAAAATCCCTGGAAAATGGGAGATTACACAGAAACACTTCAATGAATTACAAGAAACAATGACTCGCCTCGACCAGGTGTACGAACGATGATTGGTTCGCATGAAACCACGCTTATGTCACGAATTATCGGAATTGAAATATATAAATCAAACTGTCTGTGGGACAGCATCGCCAAAACAGAAGTGACAGGCACCGTTGCTGGTTAATCGTCTTGACTATGTTTTTACCTAACCACGATATCTTCTATCTATACATATCAATGTACGATTTCACTGCGTTGTTATAAAGGTGAGGAACACATTTACTTTGTGCTCTGACAAGTTCAAATACCTACTAGTCAAATAATTACGATTGTAATTTTCTATGCATATCTTAATGTTGTACTACACGGTAGTATGTTTAGAAAAGCTACATATAGCGGCTACATTTAATAGTCTATTTCTTACACTAGATACCAGCCGATACCCCCCCCCCCCGCTCATAGAGACTGCGTATTACAGTTGATTATAGTTCCTGGGCTCCCTGTGATTTGATTTCAAGAACTTCAAGAAGGCGGCATAAGAGACGTGTTTGCAAAGGTAAGTTCTCCAGTTTCTACAAAATTGAATGTATTTTGGGGTACGATTGGTGTACATTCCGTGACGTACGTACGGACGTGAATATTATGATGATTGCCAGCTTTATATTCTTGTGAAAAGCCAAAAAAGCAGATTAATTCATGGGGACATAGTTTCAAGTAAATCGTTATCCGGCCTTTTGCTTGTGTCGCGATTTCCGAAATATCCACAACTCGGGGGGGGGGGGATGTCCCTGTGTCGATCAACTTATTCATTATATAATAGTAGGTTGCCTATGATTATATTCGTATTTTTATGTTGTGAGCATTAAACTGTTAGTTGTAATGAAGATTTTGCCGATCTCGTGCGATTCAACATGGCCGATGTGCAGTGACAACACGTGTATATGGACGGTCGGTCGAGTAGTCTGCAACGGACCATGAAATCGCCCGGCGTTTTTTCGGCCTTTTTTTTTATAGTTTTTTTAAAAATATTTTAGATATTTCATTCACTCCTGGCGCCTAAAAGAGTTTAATTTATATTTTACCGTTGTCATTGACACCTATTGTGAATACCCCGAATGGGTAAGCTTCGTTTCGACAATGAGCTGTTATTTCTGCGAACAATGTTAAATTATTTTTTGAATGCTCAGTTTATATTTTGAGAACAACTAATTTTTTGATTAAAAAAAAATCATGCCGTTTTCCCCGTCAAAATCAAAGCATAAGGATCTTGCCAGAACATCGGTAAATCTACTACCGCGTTGCGTTCACCACGAGGTCACTGAACCGTCATTAACATATTTAAATGAACCACGTGTAAATGAGAACATGGCGGATATCGTATCTCTTCGAGCATTTACATTCGACCGAAATCATTCGTTTACGATGAAACTAAGTTGAATATTACTTACAATTTATAAAAATTCAATGAATTAAATTTTTGTACCATATTATAATCATTACTGAATAATAATCAACAATTGCAACACTTCGAAAACAAGTAAGTTATTCACTTGCGAAACACAGAATGACCAGATTGTGCTACCGTGATCATTCGCTACCGGTACTAACCACTGAGCAATGTATTCGTGTTTGTATTTATTCGAAACTTCTTTTAGAACATACTTTACTTTTCGTTATCAACAAGATTATAAAAAAATAATGCATGTTACAGTATGTGAATTTTTTGGGGGGATTCAATTCCAACATTTCGCGATGCCTATGAACCAAAATCCTTTCACTCTTCTCTGAGTGTGACACCTAAACCAGAGGTTTTATGGTGTATAAACTGGCACTAAATGAAAAGGCTGTTGAACCTTATTCAAATTTATAAGTACATGTTATTATGTATTTCATTATGAAAACTGACTAAATTAAATGTGATCTTATTTTTAATTATGGTTATGATTTATATCGGTAATGACGTTTTCATCTAATATTAATTGTGCAATTGTTAAAATGCCTACCTACACATTTATTGTTTTTGTTTCTGTTGCCCTGAAATAGACATTTGTAAAAAAAAAAAAAAAAAAAAATTAAAAAAATCATGCTTGATTAAAATTCGAAAAAAAAGATGTAGTCATGTAGCCCCTTCCTGTTACCTGTTTTCAACTTCTTCCAAAGTAAAACTGCCGAAGCCTTGTAATTGCCATACAATCATCAACTGTGGGAAAACTAGTATGTTATTGAAAATCAAGGGTCAAGTGATTGAGCAATAACAAATGTGATTTTATGTATTAGGTCATTGAATGTATCCAAAAACATGGTACCAATGATCTGAAATTTCAGGAGAGCTCGCTGAAGGTTTATCAATCCTGCGTATTGTCTTGTTCTTTTTCAATCCTGCATTTCAGTTACTAGAATTCATACTTAACAAATAGTTTGTTTTTCTTCTAATAATTCGACCACTTTCAAAAACAAATATTTTTCCATGGTCGAAATGCAAGAAGAATACAAAACTACTGTGATTTCATAGCGATGCCTGTAGGGCCATTGTCAATTAGTTCGCCTGATCAACACAGCGTTATTCATAGGACTGATATTGAATCAGGGAGAGTAAAATCTTGTGATACTAATATCTAGAACCAACTCAGATTGGTACATTTGTCTTATGAACCCACATGTGTATATCTTGGACTATACTCATTTTAAACTTTTTTTTTACAGTGGTGCTGTGAACTGAATTTTATCTGGGTTCCTACAACATGGAGTGTCAGGGACTTTATTGAAATGGTGTACACAAATTTCATAAAATCCTGAATATATCTAGAAGTCAAAATTAAATGGTTTACAGTATTTTATACCCATTAATAATAATTGAAATGCAATAATATCACTGCACTAAAAAGACTTCAAACAATTATTGTTACTTCTCCATTGAAGGCTATGAGCAGACCAACCTTTACTTGCTCTGAAAACATAGCTTTTACAATTGTTTAAATTAACAGATGTTGTTCTATGTACAATGAATACATTTTGAATAATAAACCTTACTGTGTTAATAACAAATTGTATTTGACAACATGAGAATGATTCTGATGCCCAGTGATGATGTTGAAACAAACCCAGGTCCTGGTAATATACTAAGACCTGATTAACAATTTGAAAGAAGTCATGTACATCAAGGTTCACTCAGATTTATGAATGCAGTTTCTTGAGCAAGTATACATGTATGACAAATAGTTTTGTTGCACTTGTGTACTCTGAGATTCTGAACATGGGTCAGTGGAAGTTTTTAGTTGTCAGTACAAAACTAGATCATCGGAAATCACTTTATGATGAGTTGTAACCACAAAGAGTACATATTTATTGACCTGTTTGCAGATGCTCCTTGTACAACTTTATAATCAAATAACGGGGACTGTGACATTTCATGTCTTGTTGAACTTACAAATTACTAGTACTATATATTGAATTTATTACTTATTACATGTAAAATTGTCAGAATAAATACAGCGCTGATTGTTGGTAAATTATTATTATTATTACTATTACTTAAATAATATTAAACACACACTTGAACACCCAGTACTTGTTTATTTGACAGAATATTTGAGGTTCAGAACGGAGAATATGTTACCAATAGAGCAATGTAAGGATAAGATATTGCAGCATATACGAAACCATCAAGTTACATGTATCCAGGGTGAGACTGGATGCGGTAAATCTACGAAAATACCACAGTTTATCATTGAAGAAGCGCAAACACCAGTGGGAGCCAGGTAAAACAGTCATAATTTGTTATTAAATTTTTCATATTTTTTCTCGAAAAGATTAGTTCCATTCCTATAAACAGTTAACTGATACAAATACGATTGTGTAAGACATAAAAGTTACCCTTCACATGGTCCTGTGGTCTTAGATGAAATATATACTCTATAAATATATAACAAATTCATTGTCGTTATTTTACATAATATTAAACACAATATAACATTGCTTCATATAGAACGTTAATAATACAAAAACAATAAACACCTAATTACCTATAAATGGTTACAGACGATAAGTTTGTCAGGACCGCCAGTTCTTATGCGTAATCACAATAATGATATTTATTCAAATGATAATTATACGCCTATCCTACTGCATATTTTGCAGAAATGCGAGAAGAAACAATAATGTTAAGGTGATAGTGACCCAACCACGACGAATGGCTGCAATGTCATTGGCTAAGAGAGTAGCTTATGAGATGAACGAGAACGTGGGTGATACAGTGGGTTATCAGATAGGAAGAGAGTCTTGCACATCAGAACATACACAAATTATATTCGCCACGATTGGATTCCTATTACAGGTACGTAAATATATTACAAATAAACAAAGTTCTCTCCAGCAATGTCAATGCCAGTATGCTGATTAATGCATGTGCGACTGGAGCAGTAAAACATATGTTTACAAACGCATGACCCTATTCACTATATGTACACCGTAATATATTTAGCTGCATTCAGATCTTTTGTCAAGTACTTGGGGTAATTGTAATATATGTTGCTAAAAATGTGGTCCACATTATGGAATATTAATAATGCTCGAAGTTAGAACATCGTTGGCAGAATGTGTGATCTTCTGCTGGTCATTTATTATATTCATGTTGATATGACTGCATGTATGTAATTTTTGATTTATAGTTTATCATAATAATAATAATGTTGACATGGATTTATGTTATCGCATTAACTGTTTCCCCCCACTGTCAGATACACTGGTATGTTTGTTCAAGAAATGTAAGAATAGTTCTGCTTTCATGAATGTCATTAAAAAAACGTATCGGAACTCTCCAAGCTTCGGCGCAACGGTAATAGGGGTAAATGACTTTAGAGAAATCGATTCACCTAGTAATATATGTTTAGAACATGTTAACAGATAATATCACATTTTAAAAGTCTTTAGTGCGTAAAATGTGTAGAAATGGTTAATTAACAAATTTAGCCAATTTGTGACCCAAATTTCAAAAGCTTCCTACTCAATATACACATGTCTCAATAAAAATGATTTGCATGTGTAATCCCTTGAATTTCACTTTTATGCCAAGTGTGAATGACATTGGTGGGTGAAATGAGCAGAAACATTATTGTCATTATTTTTAGAAAATAAAAACGGATTTTTCCATAATATATTTTCTATATATAATATGTCACTAAATCTTTAGCATTATCTGTGTAACTAAACAAGTGGTCACAATAACCGGCTGTCTCCTGAACTATAAATACGCTACTACAATATTCATTGCGCAAAGTACACATATTGCTTGACATGTCAACGGCTTCAAACCAAATTTTTCTGAATCTAACTTTAAGGTATAACTTGTTTTTCACAGAAACTTATGCATACTCCATTATTACTTGATCGTGAAAAGTATACTCATATAATCTTAGATGAAACACATGAAAGAAAGATTGAGGGCGATATATTGAGTTTAATTCTCAAACTCCTAATGGGTAATCATGATATAAAGATTGTTATAATGTCAGCTACACTTCAAAGTGATCTTTTTGCGAGGTGAGTTAACTGCTTTCTAAATTCATAACAAAACTTTCCAAGTGTTGGCTCACTTCCTGATGTTATTGAACTTTGGAATACATTAGAAAATTTAGTTGGCAAATTTTACGTTGATTGCACCCATTAAAAGTATGAACCTTTGATGAAGCACTTATTATTCATAGTGGCACATATGCTAGTATTTTTAATAACATTTGAGAACAATTAGAAAATATTGAAGTTTATTTTAAATGGTCATTAACGAACACACTATTTGAAAAAGTTGCTGTAATCGACCCATTTTGTATTTATATTGTTGCCACGTATAACTGTGTGTAAAATAAGTTTGATGACATTGGTCAAAAGGGAAATAGAAGGTAGATAAAACAAAAGCCTTTCTTACATTATGAGTGTCTGTCTCGTTATTTCTAACCAGTATTGTGCAGTCGTATATATGACACCTTTTCAGCCTAAATAGTCGCTATGCCCCTCACACATATAATGCATTCATTTGGTTTACAGCTATTTTATTGGAGAAGCCGGTGAAGCTGTTAGGCCTATACAGACCCAAGGAAGGCAATATAAGATTGAGGAAATTTATATTGATAATATACTATCTGAATACGGCGATGATGTTGAACTTGATTTTGACGACGTCTGTGCTTTAGCAAATGCTTGGATTACATTCAATCTTTGCTGGGCTGAAGTAGATCGTGTAAAAAGATGCAATTTAACCGAAGAATCTGACTCGAAGTCCATGCCTTATATCACACCAGATAATTTGGCTCGTCAGTTTCAACTTCTTTTCACGAAATGTAAGCGTGAAACATGAGATTGCGTAATGTATGTATGGATGTGTTCATTGAGGGCGTGTGCAAAATGATATGATGCGAGACGTATGACACTGACGTAATGTAATAAAATTGAAATTCAGTTGACAATTGTAGTTGATTTCACTCCAGATTTAAGCGAATGGAATTTCTTATCAGTTATTTCACAGGCACATTTTCACCAAATGTCAACCTATTTGTGCCAGATTGAATAGTTTTATTTCAACCATCACGAGAAAGTTCATATAAACGAAAAGTGTCAATAAGATGCACATAGTTATTACTTCCGATATTAGTGAGGCTTATTTAGTGTCCCAACAGTTACAAATGAAATTCAACAGTCAAATTTTACAGCCGTCAGAACCACGACGATTGACTGAATGATAACTCTACAGTAACACTTTTTTTTATTTTTATCAGGGTTTACTGGCAAGGGTGGAAGGGACGTAATGGAAAGTTACATGCATGATATCATGATACATAGTGGGTCAAATGAATTTGTCAAAGCAGAGCTACAAGAAGGATTTTATGAGCTTTGTGTAGCTTTAGTTAAAGGTTTTGCAGTCCCTGGAGAAACTATTCTTATTTTCCTTCCAGGTAACGCACGAACAAGAAATTATAGTATAATATTTAATATTACTTATAAGAAAGCATGTTATATACTTACTTATAATATTTTATTGTATAATTTGCTTTATGTTACAGCAGACATGTATCCTTGTCATGTGCCTTAGCATGGACGAGTTTATGTCAGTAAATCTACAAATGTATCTGGTTATTGTAATATCCTTGTCATGTGCCTTAGCATTGACGAGTTTATGTCAGTAAATCCACAAATGTATCTGGTTATTGTAGTATCCTTGTCATGTGCCTTAGCATTGACGAGTTTATGTCAGTAAATCCACAAATGTATCTGGTTATTGTAGTATCCTTGTCATGTGCCTTAGCATGGACGAGTTTATGTCAGTAAATCCACAAATGTATCTGGTTATTGTAGTATGCCTTAATATATACTTATGAGACGTTTTTGGTAGCAGTAGACGCATGATAAACTAACGTCATATTGTCTGAGCAAAGAGGGGTCATTTGCAAGAATTGCATACACTATCACCGAGAGACTTTAAGGGCATTTTTTGACGTTGAGTCAACTTTGTGTGAATGATTCGTGTCCTTATTTGTTGATTAATTCTTTTCAGGTATTACTGAAATATACCTGATGTGGGACGTCCTGTCATTTTTGGAAAGTACCAGATCGTCTCGTATCTGTATCAAATTGTTTATTTTACATTCGCAAGTGAGTATAAATGGACATGTACTAGCGCTGATTGTCCTGAGAGGCCTCATTCTATTTTGATCAATTCAACCTAAAGGCGTGTAGATTTGTTTCAATTATAGTAATATATTATAATAATAACATAAATTGTTACTTTCTATATCAGTATTCGCATTCAGAGAACAATCCAGAACAATCTTATATAGCCGTGGAAATCGATGTTTTAGAAATTCAAAAAAAAAAACATAAAAAAAGCAAATGTATCAGAAACGATTAAAATAACATAAAATAAAGACAGAGACGAGAAGCGCAATGAACTCACAGTTCCCCAAAAATACAACATTTCACATCATGCATGGAACATTGACTTCAATTCCAGTTATGACGTCATTGTTAATATTGCTGTATATTTTCTCTAAGATTCCACGAGATGAACAAGAAGAGTGTTTCAACGAACCTGATCCATCAGCTGCTCACGTCATCTTGGCAACAAACATGGCTGAAAGTTCACTGACCTTACCCAAAGTAAGCGTTGTGATCGACTTTGGATTGCATCGAGACATACATTACGATGATAAATCTTGTAGAACGCAGTTAGTTACCAAATGGTGTTCCAAGGCTAGTGCTAAACACAGAGCAGGTATGATACAGAGTGACATGATAAATTCAGATGGTGATAGCACCTTGGAAGTATAACCTGGTATTATTAAAAAAACAAACAACGATGATTATAATTAGTTTATACTATATAATTAGTTTATAGTTTATATTATGTGACGTGATTATATATTATATTTGAATACACTTATCTAATATTTTATTTTTAAAATGTGTTTGATATCAATAGGGCGTACTGGTAGAGTGGTTGAAGGAAAAGTCATCAGACTGATGACACGTGGTTTTTTTGACACGTGCTTAGATGAATTTGATCCACCAGAGATGGAAACGCGCCCTCTTGATAAAATTGTTTTACACGTCAAGCAAGTCACCAATATATTGTTTCGTAAGCATGCAACCAGTGATCTATTAGGACGAACCATAGAACCACCAACTATCAGAAGATTCAAATCTGCTGTTAAAAACCTTGCACATATGGGTGCACTACGGGGTGAGTTGATAACTTGATGCAGTCTGAATGGAATAGTATGTATGATTCTTTTTGTTTTCGTCCATATTTTAACTCAGTTCCCGAGCGTTCAACAACATTCCATTCGATAACCAGTCAATGATTACAAATGCATGTCACCGTATGTGTGTGCTTTTTTACGGATCTGGACAGTTGACAGTGTATTCTTTCGATCAGCCTATCATGGGCCACACGCACACGATTTGAAAAATATACTGATACGTGTTTGGCTTGATGTTCCAGTTTATACTGTAACACTGCTATGTGTAGAATATTTTAATCCAGTCTGAAATTTATGAAACATTAAAAGAATAAATAAATGTATATACACACTTTACAAGGGAAATAATTATGTCAAGATGGCAGCCAAAATTAATATGCTAATCCGATCCAAGTCAGTTGCATCATGGGATGTTCCTGGAGATCTACTATTTACGATATTTTGAGACTATTCTGTGACTTACAAAGGACTATGAATATGTGCGCTACTGATCCCAGTTTTCAGTTTGATGTTCATATGTAGTTATTTCGGTCGAACAAGAAGAATGAATGCTCACATTGAATGTTCATATTTTCAGCATCCGATAGACTATTGTGTTAGTGCTCAGGCTAATAATAAAATCTGAGATTAGTAGTGGTCTTCATCAACTTCATTTGTTAACACAAAGATCAATAATGTGTTCATTCTACTCTTTTGCGTGTTAACATATAAACAATTTGAATATTGCAATTGCATAATCTCTGGGATGTTTAAATTGTTTGTAACTGTAACTGAAAACGTTTGGAGCAAATGACCGAGCAAAGTTTGCAATTCGTTTCTTTATCGATTGTATTTAAATAAGCATCTTTTGTAAATGTAAGCATTTCAAAGGACGTTTATATCAGTTGTATTTGGAGATTAATGCGTTGGGGTGGGGGTGGGGGGATGGGTGGGGCTAAGCCTTAGTTTATTGCATTTAAGGTCTTCTTAGTGGGTGAAGGCAGAGGTTTGGAATTTAAGGAACCAATGAGTACGTATAACAAACTCTGGGATTTAGTGGCTGGGATTTTTTAACTATACTACTATACTACATTTTTTTATTTTTAGCACACACTTGATATTTATGTTTTCACTATTCACTCAGGTAATTCACAGTACAGTGATATGACAGTATTCGGACATATTGCAGTCAAGTTACCACTGGACATGCCTCTGTGTCGTCTTGTGTATTACGGAGTCATTTTCAATTGCACCTGCGATGCAGTTGTCATGGCAGCATCTTTATCAATACAAGTGTGTCCATTTAAACTTCCAACTATTTTGGTACGTTCTGTTCCGTTTATTCATTGACTTATGTGAAATGTGCTGTAAACCCACGATAGCCCACTTACACTTATGTTTACATATTTGACTTATGTGAAATGTTCTGTAAACCCACGATAGCCCACTTACACATCTGTTTATACATTTGACTTATGTGAAATGTTCTGTAAACCCACGATAGCCCACTTAAACATCTGTTCATATATTTGACTTATGTGAAATGTGCTGTAAACCCACGACAGCCCACCTACGCGTCTGTTCATATATTTGACTTATGTGAAATGTTCTGTAAACCCACGATAGCCCACTTACACATCTGTTTATATATTTGACTTATGTGAAACGTTCTGTAAACCAACGATAGCCCACTTACACACATGTTTATACATTTGACTTATGTGAAATGTTCTGTAAACCCACGACAGCCCACTTACACATCTGTTCATATATTTGACTTATGTGAAATGTGCTGTAAACCCACGATAGCCAACTTACACTTCCATTGTAAATCTTTCCGCTAGAAATTATTAGAATTCCATAAGTTGCGTAATGAAAAGATATCAATGTAATTATTCTAGCAGTATGTTGCATTGTATCGTTTTAGGTTGTATCTCATACTTTTCTTGTGTGTTTCTTTTGTATCAATTGGGATCCTTTTCTTGAGTGGTTGTTAACTAAAAGTTTAGACCAACTATGAATGTCGTATACAAATTACTCAGATGACTAGTATTCAAGTGATCCACACCAAGTCTCAATTTTATTGTATTGTACTTAATGAGCGTGACCTATCATTATCAATAATATTATAAACTGTTCGTTCTAGCCGATGATCTGTTTTAATTTTTTAGATAATTAAAGATCCAATAAAGCTGATGGCAGCTCTTCAGCGTAGTTCGGAGTCACGTGCTATGTTCGATAGAGGTGAGTACAGCGAACCCATCATGTATACAAACATGTTCCACGCCTGGCTTAGAAAAAGAGTGAAAGCAAAGGACAGACGATCTACTCGAGCACAGATGAGTAGTTTCTGTAAAGAAAACTCGCTGATACCTAAGAGACTAATTGAAATGGAGAGTGCAGTCTCAGAAATAGCATCCAGAATTCATCCATATTTACCAAGCGACAGCAAGGCACGAGACGATGTTGCAAAGATGCTGCAAATACTGAATGCTGAAGCTGCTGACGAGGATGATGAACAAGGTGCTGATGGTGGTGCGAGTGATGGCGACGACGTTGATTCCATCGACGATGACGAGGACTCTGACGGTGATAATCCTGATATTGACGATGACCGAAAGCATGGTGCTTATGGTGATGGAAACGATGATAAAGATGACGATGATGATGATGATGGTGGTGGTGCTTGGGCGACTGTCAAAGAAACAAGACACAAATATCCCGATGTTTTGGAAATATCCAAGACCAAAACCATACACAAAAAGATCAGCAAGGGACCTCAAGGCGATGTATTTCCTGATCAAAATAGATTCAGATGGCCCAATAGCAGACTTCACAGACGAGCCAATGTGACGAAAGCTCCAGCAGTATTAACACCACGCCACGTCGATGCCATTTTCTGCTCTGACACTGTTTTACTGAAAGCACTACAGGTGGCTGCATTCAGTCCAAACTACTTTATTGGAACACGTTCTAATAAACAATCTGAAAAGTAAGTCTTGCACAATTTTTAAAATTATGTCAGTTTTAACTTGATATTACTTAATAAAGTCATATTGTAGAAATGTAGTGTAAATGTTCATAGTCAGGTAGAAATTGGTTGATTCGTTGTTTTAAATGGAGATGTATATTTCTCACAAATTGGCAATTGGCAAATCACGACAAGTAAACGTAGTTTTTGTGATTATTAATTACCTTCATATTGAAACATTGATATTATGTTGTTTACTCAATGTTGAAGTCATTGGTTAGGTTTAAGCCAGTTACTAATCAAGATGCACACTGGTCTTTGATGTTAGAATTGTTTAAAACACATATAAGTCTCACTATTTATCTAGGATTTGGTGAGTTTTAGGTGAATTGTGGTTTAAGTTTCCCTCTTAAGTGAGACGCTATTCAATGTTCAGTCGTGTATTACTCTTATGACAAAAGTTAATAAATCCTAAAGTATAGTTTTAATGCTTATGGCGATACAGCCCATCTCACCTTCCCAACCGTGTATCACTCTTTCGATTTACGTGATGAAAAGGGTATTTTCTACTAAACCTAAACATAAACTTTATTTTTTAGAACTAAAAACAACATACACAAAGTCGGGTTTGATTTGACAAAGACAATTGTTCTCCATGATTGTGGTGAAATCAATGACGTCATGACGACTGGCAGGCAAGATATTTGTGATAAGTATATTCATAAGATGTACAAACCAGAGAGATATCAATGTGGCTCAGGAGGTAAATAATCACATGAACGATAAGCTACTCCGGGAAACAACGTGCAAGTCACATATTTATCTGTTGATGCAATAATTTTAGATTTTGTTCAGATGATAAAATTGCATGTGCCAATATATTATCCTTGCAGTGACCAATACAATGCACACATCCCTTGATCTGAAAAAAACAGTGATTTGAATCCAAGATGTTGTTATTTAAAAAAAATGTACCATTTTTAAATAGTGAGACGAACGTTATGCTCTTCACTCGAGTCATGTGAAAACAACCTAGTTTTGAAACAAGCCTGCTCCCAGTAAATAGGTATTGTTGAGCACAAAGAAACCAGTAAATGGGTAATGGAACTATGAAAAAGTACTTTCTTAGTAAATACTGAACACAAACCGTCCGCTATCGAAGGTTAGCAGACTGTTAGTGACGAGCCAATAAGTGGTATTACACTAGAAAAGTCTATTGATCAATAATTAATTAAACTACGACAACGAACTTCATTCCAGTCTGTGTAATCATACCTCTGCATATTAGGTAGCTAATTTGCATATTAAATATCTGTTATCAGCCTGTGTAATAAAAATATCAAAAACTTCAGAACGGACTTGCTATATAGCGGATCTGACTGATGATCCTAACCTCCAATGTAACCTTCCCGGACTGTTGGAAATTTTCATTTCATAGATATATATTTAACAACAATGACTGCATAGATACTGTATTTACATGGCAGCTTAGCAAGAGTTAAACTTTAATATCAACTTGATGCAAAGGCCTAAAATATTAAATTTCTAAGTCAATACTGTTAGAATAAAAGACTATAGAAATGTTTTTCTGTAGTTTAGATGGAAAAATTGTCCGTAATTTATTGTCATCTTTGTTTCAATATATGTTTGGAAATTGACTCATAAAAGTGCTTTCTACCTTGTTATCCATTACGGAATAATTATTTCATTTATTCGGTATATTTTTCATGATATTATTCAAAATATTCTGAATTAAAATTTATTATTGAACAAAAGTTAATAATAATACGTACATTGTTTGTTTATTTGGACAGCGTCAAAGAAGCTGATGTTTCTAGAATTCGCAACAAAGGAGAAGCCAACTAATTCAACACTACACAGTATCCCATCACAAGGGAATCTGATAAACCAATTTGCAACAGAGAAAATGAAACTAAATAGTCGTGACAAGAAGATCAAAAAAACGAAGGAAAAAGAGAAAAAGCTTGATTCGAGCAACCTGGAAGAAGACATTAAGAATGTTGTTACTAATATATACAAACCCCCCAGTCAACCATTTCAGCTTTGTTGGCAATTATTGAGCCAAAGGAAGCTATCGAAGTGTAAGAATTAATATTTATTTGATCTAAGTTAAGTTTAACATTAATTTCTTTTGTGTCATTTTACATCACGTATTCAAAACCTGGTAACTTTTTCACTAAATATCAGTTTGACTGTTACGCTGGATTATGCAATTTTAGTTCCACATTTCTTTCGTAATCACTATGATCCTTTAAATCAACAGTGGTAATATCTCACAAAAGCTTTTTCAATTGTATTTCCACTGCACGCCATTCTCAAAACAAGTCTTTGTACTATAGTTAGTAAATTTTGTGTGCGTTGAATTACATGGCACTATATTTATGTACACTTTAGGTAAACTCGGCGATATCCGCAACCCTATTGGCTTTGCATGTGAATTACGAGAGATACGTCACTTTGCAGTAGCAGCAAACATAAAAGGTAAGTCAATAGATCAATAACATGTTTTACTATCACGTGACCGTGTGCGAAGGAGCCTACAAGGTAATAACATACTCGGAGAAAATGTCACATGACTAGACGCTCACAAGTCGTAACGCTGTTTATTGTTGGTGCAAATACAATCATTTTGTATTCATTGTTACATTCAGTCTTAGTAGTAAACCTAATTAACAACTGTAATTAAACAATCTCGACTCCAAAGTTATTAAACACTAACGACTATGACTATGACTACTCTTAGGGGGTGGCAGATTTGTTCTTGCTGATGGGGCTACAGTGTTTCCGCCAGACTGTGATGGAATATTAGCTGTGATTCTGATGATGGTATTTCTACCGAGTCGGTTTGATATTCAAATCAGATTTGCTAAGAGAATAACTGATGTTAAACTTCTAAATACAAAAATTAAAGTAAAGAAAAACAGCCAAATCACGTAAGTATTTTATGAGTAAATGTAGACTAGTTTGTATGAGTTTCGTCAGCGTTTCAACGTATCAGTTAGCTTTTCAGCTCCTTTTATTCACTTTTATTTCTGATCTAGCTATTAATCAATGTACTTTTGCAGTTGTAAAGGTAGCAGCATTATTTTTTTTTGTAATTATACTTGTATCTGCGCAACTCCATTAAACGCATAGAAGGGAAATCCCCCGCCCTCTACAAGTGCATTTGAGTATGTGGCGGGTGCAGATTGCATGTTTTGTTGTACCGTCGTTATTCAGGTTTTTATTTTTGTTTGGCTGGACGGCCTGTGCACCGCCCATGAGAACGGGATTACACTCCGATTACAAGTGTGTGCGTAGTTTTATATTGTGCCGGTGTGGTGAAGTGTAAACTTCTTTTTTTCTCAGGGATAACGTCTGTTGTTTTTATTTTGTATTACAGGTTTAATATGTTATACATCGTAAACACAATTCGCATGTTGGTATCTGACATACTTGTGATGAAATCCAACAGATTACGTGAAATTCCTAGTAGTGATATAGGATTATGGATACAGTATTTAGTGAATGTTGTACAATCTGTCAAAGAAACAGGTATTTTATCGGAATTTTAAGCTTTTTGTTTTTAGTGTGATTATGCAAATTGATTCTTTCTTATCATTAGACTCATTCATCTATTATTGTGCAAAATCAATCTGTTAAAACTTTTTATACCATTTTCATTACTCAAAATCTTCATTTATTTTGCTACAAATAATTGTTTTAATTTTGTTAAAGATGCCCAATCGTCGAGAATACAACAGTTTGATCGGAGACGCTGGTCTCGGCGCTGGTGGTCTATTTATAAAGATATCGACGAAAGTGAAAACCCGTCGTCTGGCGATGAAACTGGAAATGAAGATGAAGACGACGACAACGATGACGATGATGATGATGATGATGATGATGATGATGATGATGATGATATAAAAAAGCGCTATAACTATAAAGGGCGTTTTCACTGTCCCTTCTTCCTTGAGGTAAAGACATTTTTTTACAACATAACTCCTGAAAAGTTAAGTCTATTTTGTCAGGGACAATGTTGTTTATTAAGAATATTGTTGTTATCACATACATTCATATTGCTTCTATTTTCTTATAGCCGTTCAACTTGCTACCCAGTCTGAGCAAGATTTGGAGGATTGACCCTGACAAACTGAGAAAAACAACGGTGAAAGCCTTCCAAGCATTTGTAGCAAAACAGAAAAAGCAATAACACAAAACAAATGCATGAATATGTAAAATATATTATTAATTTGATTCACGCCAAATACACGACGAATAAACGGCAATATTAAGGGGTTGACCAATATCAAATCTGTGGTAAATATGAAAGACAAACACATCTACATAGAGAAAATTGAAAAATAAAAAATATATATATTTCTTGGAAAAAGACCTAAATTTTTCATAGTTATCATCCTGAGAAAAAAACTACTCAAAACTAAATGAATGAAATAAATTGTGCAATGTTTCTACTATTTATTATTTCGATTGACCAAGACTTATGTGTATTTTTAAAACTATCCAGAGTTTGTATTTTATATCACGTGTAATATGTAAATAGTAAAACGCATAAAAGATTCATTTAAACTTTTCACCACCGTCCAATTTTTGCTAGAGTGTTGTATTCTTGTATTCTTCAATATTGCTTGAAATGGACCCTAATTTTGGAACCAACAGACGGAATTTGAGTCAATATTCAATTTACTCAAAACAGTCTTCTGAAGGAAAGTGCTGACTATAAGTGGGTCTATTTCGTGAATTCGTGATAAAAAGAGGGAACTGGTGGTGGAAAGGTTAATTTTATTATGTCCCTTATTATTCGACTAGTATTCAGTTTGGGCAAATTATTGTCATATTGGAAAATTGTTAGATTGTTAGCTTATTTCAACACTGTTAGAAGTCAAATATATATATGAGGTTGCAGTCCAGTGAAATTGCTGGATATGAATACTCCTTCATGATCAGAAAAATCACTGAGTCGTTATCGTTTTCTGTATTCTGATGGGGTGGAATAATTAATTCGGTCTACGAATTTAACAACTAATAATATACTCTGGTTTGGTATAGATGTCGTCAATTAATGAAAACTGTGGGAATTTGTACAGCACATTCCGAAGTAAAAGGTGTAGTTCATTAAGAATTATGTATCATTTATAAAATTTTACTCGCTGACCTTATCGGAAATATTATACTTTATAGTTTAATTTTAAAGTTTTTAACTACAACAGCGATTGCTCTGTAATATGTATTGTATTTCATTTTAATTACTGTCTTATCAATGTTAACTAGCTACCTAACAATCGATTCGACATTGATAGAATTATGATGATTGAGGTAATTAAAACATAAGCAATTACAAAATATATTAAGTAAGTAATTACATACATTAAAGTGGTTACATATTATACATCTGTGTCTCAGAAATGCATGCTGCACAACAGTTAATAAATTACGCAAAATAAACACAGTCAAAAACATTTCAGAAGTTCACAGCATTTTAGGGGATAGGGAACTTTAACATAGTATTCAGGAATATATTTGTCTCTTAAGTTTTTGAAAGCGGGACAGGTTAAAAAGAAGTGACATTTGTCTTCTGATACAAAAAACACACGTTCCCTCTATAGATATTAAACTGTCTTTCTGTCAGTTTTGATTTTCAGTGAATGCGTAGATACACGAACCTGTGCAGTGTAACCCTGAAAGCTGTATTACTGGCGCAGTTTAGGCAAAGTTAGGAATTTAGGGTTGTTTAATATTTTACATCGACCAAGTTTTGGGTAATTGTCTATTTCAACTTTGAAGAACTGAAAGTCAATATCCATACATTGTAATTGAAATTAATAGCAATGTGCAACGTAACGATAAGAATTCATGTTTGCGATGCGGATCCAATATTTAACAATTGTAATATCGCCTTGGGATTTTATTGCGTACTAACCAAGTTCCCCACTAACTGCTAGGTTAAATACATCACTAAATAGTCTAAAGTACATATTTGCATAACTTGTGAAGTACATGTTAATTGCCTTCGAATATGCACATAAGCGTTTCTATGTCTTTATAACTGCGAACATGGATTTACATACCTGGTCGACTAAATGTTTTGTTGCGCTTTGTACCACACTTCTGTACTCACAACAATACATTCCAAGATAAATATACTGGGATAATATAGGTAAGGCATCACATTGATAAAACCACTTTTCCGTTTCACTGAGTCTATTACCTTTCTTGTAAACGTCCACTTAGGCCTTGCCAGAGTTAACTCTTAATTTCCATTCTGAACAGTATTTAATGCTACTAAACAGATTCAAGTCGTCGGCATACAAAATGTATGTATACGCCTGAATATTGTACAAATCTCATTGATAAAAAGTAAAATAATAGAGAGAGAATAGAACGTTGCTGGACGTCACATAAATGTATAATATTTTGGTGTGCGGACACAACTTAGAATGTGTATAGCTTGATTGCAAAGCATTGCAGACATTACCAGTCAGACCGGGCTTAGTAAACTTATAAAATAAAAGATGACGGTTTTACACGATCTAGTGCTTTTTAAAACCACCAATATATGCACAATACAGACTGATGGTTTCAATAATGAAAGTTGTCGATAGTCGAGTAATTAATGCAAAAACATGCATTAATTAATATCGACCCACTCAAATATTTTGAAATACAATATTGATGCAAACATATTTTCAATAAGTAAGGATATTCTTCAATACATAATACACCGATATAAACTTACTCTTGCTACCATTTGTATGTATTGACACAAAGGGTTTCAGCTTTATTTTGGAAGGACGATGCCCCCCCCGTGCCGCCGCCACTGATTACTTGTAGTAATTAGTGTTAGGAAGATTTTCAATGTATGCTAGAATTGTTCCGGCTGTAATTCGGTAATTGTGTGAGCCATGGGGAGTTGGAATTACTTGAATAAAATTTAAATTTAAAAAATAAATAAAAATATGTTTTTCGTTTCACATCCCACATATCAAGGAGCCCTGGCATCTATGTAACCAATGCTCGTTACGAACAGTTCATTTGGCGTATTATATGATTTACAGCTTTAGGCGTTATGCGAATTGCATGTCGTGAAAGGTTAGAAAATGGTTGCAAGTAGAAATAAATAAACATAGACCCAATACGCCATAACAGCCGATGACGAGTTAGGGAAACTATCAGTATAAGTAAAAAATCAAACCTAAATAAGTCTCAAATTTAACAAATCGGAGCACGGAACAAGAAACAAAGACTTCCGGACAATTTCGGCTTTTATTCACTGGGTGTTGAAATGCTGATTGTGAATGGTTGTTAGAACTGCAGTTCCGTGACGATAACTAGTTTTGAGTAGACCCAGCAAAGTGGTCTTCAACTTGTCTATAAACAAAATCTTTGGAAGCGGAGTCGAATAAATCTTTAACATCCCTGGTTTAAATCAAGACAAAGATGTTCCCTGCCGCCAACAAATTATAACAAACCATAAAACACATTGACCAAGATGGGACAGGTCATCATCAGTGTCCTAGTCCAATTAATCTGAATGCGTCATTTGAACATGTGACTGAACACCGCCATCTTAAACAGTGTTATAATCATGGCTATTGAGCGTTGCTGAGAATAACGCATTTCAATCATATACCACATGCAAACGTTTGTTGTACGCATGACACATATAGGATGTATGGCATAGCGTGTTGTATATTCGGAAAACGACGTGGAACAACCTGAGAATCTAGTCAAACTACCAACAGTGGTGAAAGTTAATATATGTAGCTAGGAAACATATCTGCACATTCACAGTATTTAATATTTATTTAATATCTAAGTGCACCATTACACATTGTGCGTTAACGCGTACGGGTCGTTTATAATGTGTTATAACATTTACCCTGGCACCCTCATTTGTTCACCCTGACCTGATATACTCTCGAAGGCGTCGCTAACCCAGATACTAAAGCATGACAGTATTTAACCATACTTTAGTTCTCGGTGCATCTTTGCATATTACGCCTTAACTGGCTGTTCTTCATGTTGAACGTGTTGATGCCTGATAAAACCAGTAGAACCCTCTCTTTTTTAACAAACCAAGTTTGTAGTTATACTATTTACATTGGAATTACATTTACAAAGTTGTATTGTTTTTTGTCATTGGCAGCAGCAGATTTATGAAGTCTTGTTGTTGTCACCAGGTCATAGTTCAGAACAGTATAACATAATGTGTTTATTCATGGCATCAAATGCAATAAAACAAATCGTTATAGGAATATGTGTTTCCCAATTAAGTCTATACTTAGGTAGGATTGTTCTTTCTCTAGTTTTTCTGTTGTGTTTAATGTTACGTAGCCTCTGAATAATTGAAGCGTAATTCAATGGCTAAAATTACTGTTGGCAAAACAAACCCGTTTTCTTTATCTTAATAAATATTTATAAATGCCAGTGGCAGTTGAATCCAATCCTTCAATCAACGAGCACATTGCGCAACAACAGGTTCTCAGGTCACAACAAGGTCACTCAATAAGTGAACGCACTGTATATTAACTCATTGTTTCATTGTAATGCAACACTGACAACTGTCGCCTTGTCTAATACCACGGTTACTAGTAGTAACTGTGCTTAAGTACGCATGGCATGGATATAATATATCCAGGGTCAAATGGTGTACATCTATAATTATAGTACTTTATCTCTGATGTCATCCCAGGTATTGACTAATGAGATTGGAATGTTACGTGGAAACAGTGACACGCCTCGATCTGAGTCAGGTGACTTTATATCTGAACAAATATTGGTTCGAATTTGCAAAAACAAATATCGACGCTTAAATAAGTCACATATTATCGGAATTAAAATAAAATAAGTCAGTCTGTGGGACATCATCGCCAAAGCTATATATGTTATACTAAGACCATGTACGATATCACCTCTCAATATACATAGCAAACCAATGTACGACGCCACTGTGTTGTTATAAAGGTAGGAACATTTCTATTGACTCGTTCAAATACCTACTTGGCAGGGCGTCATACTGTTATACATTGCCGCTGACTTCAAGCAATTATCATCAACATATGGTCGTTGTAATTCTCCCCACAAACTTCAACGATGTACGAAACTGAGGTTCTGAACTGCAGCGTCGACACAAATTATTTATTGGTAAAAATTATAAATATTATTGGTTAAAGTTGCATTCAAAAATGGTTTATAATTTTGTAAAACATGATTAATGCTAAGTTTATACAACTTAGCCATTTGTGATCAAATACATAAAACTAAAATATTTCAAAATGGCGCGTAGTCAGCAAAAGTCAAACGGACTTTATCCGTTCTCGTTCCAGACTGATTTATACGCTATTATGGATTATTGGTAATAGTGCAGTTTTATAAGTATTCCAGCTAGATTTATTGGCTTATTGGTTTTTCCAGCAATGTCGTGGGCCGCCATTTTGAATTTTAAAATGGCCGCCATTAAGTGTTTTTTTCTTCTGATTTTAAATGGAAAATAAATGAATAAAATTATTTTTTTATTTTTTGAAACATTTTGAGGTACTGCCTCATCAGAGAATGACAATATGAAATATTCACACTGTTAAAAAGCTTGTTTAGAATTTAACAATCACTGTTTACTATATAAACCCACCAACTATCTGTAAATTTCAGATAGATAATCTGTAAATAACATAAGTTGACATTTACAGAACTTTTCGACAGACAATTGTTGGTTTCATATGACTATTCCAAATCAAGTCAATGTCTATAAACATTTAGGATCTCACTGCTTATCTTATCTAGTCTAGTTATCTTCTTCTTCACTTGTCACATTGTAATCTATTGTGTTACCACAGTTGCTGCATTTACAAAGCGGTGTACATGGCAAGTTGTTCTTCTGACAGGAACAGTTGGCACTGGCACACTGGCCACGATGTTCAACAACTGCCTGGGGTGCAGGTAACTCAATACATTTCTGAGGGGGAAATTGTTGCCAGTCATTTGTGCTATGTACGGTCTTAGCTGTTGGTATTGTTTACCAATTATGGATATGAGATTGGCTCTCTGAATTTATGGTTTCAGTGATCCAAGTGTTGGCGGCAACTTTTCTCCTTCAAGGTTTTTGGTTTTGAACAGTTCCCATCTTAGTTCCTTAACTGTTTTCGATTTACTGTTTTTCGCATACACTGTGGTCATTCCATTCAAGTCCAAGCTATTCTCACCAAATTGCTAGAAAACATCAACTACATCACAACTAGATTCAAGGCTCAGATAATGCTTTATCCACCTACTCTTAGATATACCGGCAAATTTGCCTTCCTAATCAGCACCAGTAAACGCATGGAGGCCCAGTAGTTCTTTTCCGGAGATGAAATGAAGCTCGCCTGAAATGTTGTTAGTCGAAAACAAGTCCATTAAGAAAATAAACACATCTGTATCTGGTAAATACACATCTACATCCCGAATGTCTCCATCACTCTTTGATGCATCAAGCACATGGATCGGGATCAATGTGTCTGCCTCATAATGTGAGTGCTCACAAATAAAATATTGGGATCAAAAACACCTGGTTTGTTGAGGTTCCATACACAACAACTAAAGTCTTGCTGCTATCTGCATATTCATGTAGTAGAGCTTTCCCCAAGTACTCTGATTGCTCGCCAGGATTAACAATGCCAGTGCCTGCAAGCCCTGTCATACATCTAATATGTTTTGACAACATGATTATAGGAGTGAAATTTCCACTGTTATTCAGGGTTTGGCTTCAACTGATGTTGGATTTCTGAAGTTTGTGTTGATATCCACAGGAGCAAATTCATCATGGATACAGACAGATTCATTAACAAGAATACACATACTTTCATCAGTTTTGATTACTAGCATTGTACCATGAAAAGTGTTCTGGTCATCTGCAGGGTTCTCTAGAAAGTCAATGTTATCTGCATCAAAGTAAACACACTTTCCTTTCATTACACATGTGCGAGCAACTGACAGTGTAGGAGTGTCAAGCGCTCTCGAAAAGTGTGCCAAATTATACAGTTTTATGCAACAGAGACGCACAACAAGAGGTAATCAAGGCCATTAATGAACTGGGTACCTGTAAACCTTAAACAAATTCCAATAGAACAATGATGAGACGAACAAGAAGTGGTGGAAAAAATCGTGGCGGTAAATCTACACCGACAAAAGGATACATTGCTAATTATATGCAAATTAATGCATTGACAGAAAACCAAGAATGCGATATACCTGATGAAGACACGCAATCTGGCAATGTTGACCAATCTGATCATGCGCAGGAAGCTGACACGTATTCAATCAATGAACACGGCGAGGACGACGTCTTAGAAATGTATGATTTCCAACGCTTCGTAAAAAAACGCTCTAATGTGTTTAGAGAAAAGCATAGACAAGATTTGTAAGGAACATTCAGTTATCCTTGAAAAATTGCAAGTTAAACAGGGTGAAACAATCCGACAGCTAGAGAACGCAAACCGTGACATGCATGAACAAGTGAGTCAATTGCATCATAACTGTTTACAACTACGTGATACAAACAGAAGACTAGATGAAGAAAACCTCAAAATACAGAGATATTCGAGAAGTTTTAACTTACGGTTCGGAGGTGTCCAAGAAATAGAAGGCGAAGACTGCCTACGCGTGGCAAAGCAGATTTTACAGAGCAAGTTCGGAATGGAAAACGCAGAGATAAAATACGCACACCGTACTGGTCTTAAAAATAGTGGGAAACCGCGGCATATCCTAGCCAAATTGTTATATCGTCCGCAACGCCATAACATTATTGTGAACTCAAAGAAGGCATTACAAGGTACGGGAATTTTCGTGACTGAAGATCTCTGCCCAGCAGATTATAGAAGTAAACGCGCCGTACGTGAAATAATGAATAAAGCCTATAGCGAAGGACGAAAACCAAGATTTCGGGGGGGCCCCTTAAGCCCATTTAACACTGTATTTTGTCTGCAATCGTTTACGGTTGCTTTGCTAAATCTTTTTTTTTTTTTTTTTTTTGCTATTGATCTTTTTGTTTTTTCTGTGTGTGTATTATATCAAAGGTCAAAATAGTGTCTTTAAATGTTAGAGGTATTAGGGAAAAGTATAAACGGAAAGAAATATTTCAATTTTTACGTAAACAAAAAGCACATATTGTTTTACTACAGGAAAGTCAATGTGTCGAAAAGGTTTGGAAATTTGATTGGGGAGGCGAGTTGTTTTTATGTCATGGTTCAAACCACAGGGCTGGCACCACCGTTCTTATAAACAAATCTAGTGATCTGAATATTGGCAGAAATGTCGAAGATTTACAAGGTAGATACATCCTTTTAGAGTTGTCCAAGGGGGATTACACGTTCGTTATTGCAAATATTTATGCTCCCAATGCAACTACAGACCAGAAAAAGTTTTTTACTAAGCTTAGTCACGAAATTAAAGTTAACTTTCCTCACTCTAACTGCATTATTGCAGGAGATTTTAATGTCCCCCTCGACCCGATTATAGATAAATACGGTAGCGGAATCGATAATAAAGGGCCTGCTAGAAGAACAATTTACAGCTTGATGAATGATTTGAAATTACTTGATTTGTATAGAAAATTTAACCCATCAAATTATCGGTTTACTTGGAGGTGTGGAAATTCTGGTTCACGATTAGATTACTTTTTGGTTCCCGAACCGTTACAAAACTCGGTCAAAAGTTGTAATATTATGCCAAGCATTCGTACTGACCATAGCATGATCCTTACGACCTTTGAAATTCCTGATTGTGGAAGAGGTCCCGGATTTTGGAAGTTTAATAATAGCCTTTTAAACGATGAAATTTATGTCGTGCAAATTGATGCTCTGATCATTGAAGTACAGAGAGAGTGTAACTGTTTGTGTTACAATGCTCAACAAACATTCGAATATTTAAAATTCAAAATCAGGGAGAAAACCATTATTTATAGTAAAAACAAGCAAAGGAATCTGCGTAACAAAGAGAACAACTTAAATAGAAAATTACAACAATTGGAAGAGCTTATTGATGAAACCCTTGATCAAAGCATTTTGCTGCAATATGAGCAAGTGAAAAATGAACTGGAAAAGTTGATTGCGCAACAAATACAGGGGTCTATTATTCGGTCACGGGTAAATTGGTATCAATGTGGAGAAAAGAGCAATAAATATTTCCTAAACCTAGAAAAAAATAATTATAAAAAGAAGTCCATTGACAAACTTAAGGATGGGGACACTCATATTACAGACTCCAAAGAAATATTGAACACCTTGCAAGATTTTTACGAGAATTTATATTCCAAACGAAAGTTGGAAATTAATGAGAATAGTTATTGCTTCCTTGAAACTGCTCATATTCCAAGCCTCAATCATGAGCAATCAAATATCTGCGAAGGAGAAATTACTAAACACGAGTTATTTGAAGCTCTTAAGAGTAGTCCTAAGAATAAAACCCCTGGCTGTGATGGAATTCCGCCCGAATTCTATTTGCGATTTTGGAAAAATATCAGTGATTGTCTTCTGGCGTGCATAAATTATGCATACAACAATGTCTCTCTCCGCAACACAAAGACAAGCTGTGATTACGTTTGCCAAAGCCCGAAAAAGACCCACTTCATATAATAACTGGAGACCAATCTCACTACTAAATACAGATTATAAGCTCGCAAGTCGCTGTATAGCAGCAAGACTAAAGAAAGTATTACCTATTATTATCCATGAAGATCAGTCCGCCTTTATAAAAGGCAGACGTATTACAGATAATATTCGTCTAATTTGTGACATTATTGAATGGTGCGAAGAAACTGGTAACCAAGGTGCACTATTATTTCTAGACTATACTAAAGCATTCGATTCATTAGACGCATTTAATTTCAGCCTTCATTAATAAAATGGGTACAAACATTCTATACAAACATTCAAAGTTGCGTTTTGAACAAAGGTGCCAGTACTGGATGGTTTGAGGTTCACAGAGGGGTCAGACAAGGATGTCCTTTGTCCACTGCTCTATTTGTAGTTTCGATAGAACTACTTTTAATTCATATTAGAAATAATGAACGTATTAGGAGTATTACATTACCCTCTGGATACCAGCGAAAAATATCTGCTTATGCAGACGATACGACATTCATACTTAAAGACAGCTCATCCATTCAGATTTCCCTAAACATCTTATCTGATTTTAGTAATCAGTCCGGGTTGACTTTAAATTTAGAGAAGAGAGAACTAATTCTAGTAGGCGATCAGAACGGGGTGCTTCCACAGGGCTTATCGCCGTCTTTGGGTCCCGTTAGGGTACTTGGGGTGTATGTAGGTCACGATAAATACGAAAATGAAAAACTTAATTTTTGGACAAAAATTAAAAAAATGAAAGATAAACTTCAGATATGGAAATCAAGAGATTTAACCCTTCAAGGCAAAGCATTACTGGGCAAATGCTTCGGAGCCTCACAGATAATTTACATTATACCCGTACTAGTTAATGGTATTAAAGAAGCAGGCGCATATCTATTTAATTTTCTGTGGAAAGGAAAAAAACATCATATTAAGAACAATACCATGCTTGGCCACTTTTCTCAAGGTGGCGTTAACTGTCTAGATCTTGAGCTAATGAATAAAGCATTAAAATTAACGTGGATAAACAGAATATTAAAATCATAGTCATCCTGGTCTAATTTTCCAAACCATTATTTTAATAAATTGGGAGGGCGGCCTTGCTTATGAATTGTAATTATTCGATTGACTCGCTCTCAGTCAAGATACCTATTTTTTATCGTGAAATTCTTAGTCACTGGGCAGAGTTCCAAAAATCACAAAATATTGCCGAACCTAAGCCAGGGATGCATATAATATGGAACAATAAGTACGTACTTATTGATGGAAAATATTTTACCGCAATTGGTGTGACCACGGTGTGAAGTACGTAAGTGATTTGACTGATAAAAATGGGGAGGTTTTGTCACTCAATCAGTTCCAGACTAAATTTAATATAAAGTCAGATTTTATTAAATATTATGGTTTAACGTCCGCAATCCCCACAGAATGGAAATCAGCATTAAAACAGCGTACGTCGCCAAAGGAGACGAGACCTATTTGCGAAAACTATAAGCGATATAGCAAATGCAAATGTAATGACTACTACAATGTTTTAAGAAATTCAAAATTTGAGAAGGCCACTGCATTAAGCACCTTTGCTAGTAAACAATATACAGATGATGTTGACTGGCAGGAAGCCTGGAAACAAATAAAACAGATAACAATCAACGAAAAAATGCGTGGATTTCAGTATAAAATTTTGCATCGAATTCTTGCGACAAATGTTTTTCTATACCAAAATAAGAAAATTGACGATGACAAATGCAAAAACTGTGACCTAAAAGAAGATTTAGAACACTTGCTGTGGGAATGTGAAGAAAGCCAGAAATTCTGGCAAAAATTTAAAATATTTTGGATAAATATATGTGCCGAAAATATCAATATTTGTAAAAAAGGAGGTACTCTTTAATTCTGGTGGTAAAAGTAACTTTCAAGCCCTGTGGAAGCACTTAATTTTACTTGGGAAATACGAATTATATATTGCGAGGTTCAATAATTCTAAACCAAACTTAAACTTATTCATTGAAAGAGTAAAACAAACCTTTAACCTAGAAAAAGCGATCGCAGAACAATATAACAAACACGAAATATTTGTTAACAAATGGGAAATTATAATGAAATACCTAGAAAAATAAAAATACTGTAAAAATATATATATATAACATGAGCGACTTTGACCTTGTTTTTTGTGTTTTTGTATTTGTATTATGATCAACTATTTTTGTTCATTTTTTTTGTAATTGTATTTAAAAAAAAAAAGTTAATCAGTATTCTGTTAGTTAACTAATTAACGATTAATTACAATCTGTGCATTGTATTTATTACATCACACTTCAATATACGATTAATTAAAATCTGTAAATTGTATTTATTACATCACACTTTAATATACGATTAATTAAAATCTGTGCATTGTATTTATTACATCACACTTCAATACACGATTAATTAAAATCTGTGCATTGTATTTATTACATCACACTTCAATATACGATTAATTAAAATCTGTGCATTGTATTTATTACATCACACTTTAATATACGATTAATTAAAATCTGTGCATTGTATTTATTACATCACACTTCAATATACGATTAATTAAAATCTGTGCATTGTATTTATTACATCACACTTTAATATACGATTAATTAAAATCTGTGCATTGTATTTATTACATCACACTTTAATATACGATTAATTAAAATCTGTACATTGTATTTATTACATGACACTTCAATATACGATTAATTAAAAAAAAAGAATGACAGAACCCACCAGTTGTCTTCATTCGTTCAGCAACAGTACTCCACAAGCGATACGCTTTTCTATGTTGACAACCTTGTCATAACTAGACCCAATCTGTAGCTGGGAAAAAAATATTCACAAGATCTTTACTTCTAGTTTTTGAATCGTGGGTGCTAATCCAATCGAAAGTGGTGTTTCCGTTCGGATTCTGAATCCAGTGTCTGATACAGGTTGATAAGAGGTCTGTCTGTTTTGAAGTTATGCAGTATCTGTTGCGACACAAGATTTACTTTTTGGAAGCTTAATTAGGTTAATCCTTTCACATCTTTGTTTTTAATTTCAATGATAAAGGAAGTCAGCAGTGGTGGAGATTCAAATTTCTTCAGCGATTCAGATCCTGTGAACTTCCAGTGGTCACATGTTGTGAGTTCTTTTCACAATATGGCTGCTGCATTTGCAAGCCAATTGACATTGTCTCCATCATTCTGGTGCTCTCGAAGGTCACTAACTGACATTCCAAGTAGTTTCTCACTCACTACTTGCTCACTTTCATATTCCCAATGTGATTTAACAAATTTGGCATCATCAATGTTTTCACATATGATACTTTTCAGATGTTTTTTTTTATGATGGCTAGAACCAGGATCCACATAGTTTTCGGTCAGTAAGGAAACATATTCTTCATTGATATCATTCATTGTTATAACAGATCCTGAAATCAAAGAGCACTTGATGGCATTTAAGATGTCAACATCAGCAATATATTGCCCAAGTTTCGACCTTGACTGCATATCGCAATTTGACATGGCTTGCTGTATTTTTCGTTCATGGTCTCTAAGACAATTTCTGTGATACATCAAATCAAATGCAGTACAGTCAGAAGGCTGGTTTACATGGGCTAGAGCTATTCTAATTTTTTCGTCTGCTGTGTTTGATTTAATGAACATTAACCTACTTCCCATTGCCTCACTTTCAGCTCGATGGAGTTCACCACTTCTTGGTTTGGAGTATGGGGACACACATATCTTTTTGTTTGAGGTGCTGTACTGCATGATGGTGAAACAAAATGGAATAGATTGATACTTATGTTGATTTCGGTGCAAACATTAGAATTTATATTGTCATGTAACATGTCTTTTGAATGTTTGGCATTTATTCCCAGTGCTCGCCAACGGATTTAAACAACTAGTTGAACATATGTTGTACTATAATACATCTGTCGACACAAATTAAACATGTTGTAATTTTGTGGGATTATAAATGGGTTATCTGCATCATAGGATATTTGGAATTCGCAATTACGCAATATTTCACAGCAAGAATATTCAAATAATTGTCACAATTTCGCTTGGTTCTGGGCGCCCAACACAACGTGGTAGTTATTTTTGGCATCCAACACCATGTGGTAGTTATAGACATCAAACATCACGTGGTAGTTATTGGCATCCAGCATCACGTGGCAGTTATTGGCTTTCAACATCACGTGGCAGTTATTGGCTTTCAACATCACGTGGCAGTTATTGGCATCCAATACCATGTGGTAATTGTTGGCATCCAACACCACGTGGTAGTTATTGGCATCCACCACTATGTGGTAATTGTTGGCATCCAACACCACGTGATAGTTATTGGCACCCAACACCACGTGATAGTTATTGGAATCCAACACCACGTGATAGTTATTGGCATCCAACACCACGTGATAGTTATTGGAATCCAACACCACGTGATAGTTATTGGCATCCAACACCACGTGGTAGTTATTGGCATCCAACACCACGTGGTAGTTATTGGCATCCAACACCACGTGGTAGTTATTGGCATCCAACACCACGTGATAGTTATTGGCATCCAACACCACGTGATAGTTATTGGAATCCAACACCACGTGATAGTTATTGGCATCCAACACCACGTGGTAGTTATTGGCATCCAACACCACGTGGTAGTTATCGGCATCCAACACCACGTGGTAGTTATCGGCATCAAACACCACATGGTAGTTATTAGCATCCAACACCACGTGGTAGTTATTGGCATCCAACACCACGTGGTAGTTATTGGCATCCAACACCACGTGGTAGTTATGGGCATCCAACACCACGTGGTAGCTATCGGCATCCAACACCACGTGGTAGTTATCGGCATCAAACACCACGTGGTAGTTATTGGCATCCAACACCACGTGGTAGTTATTGGCATCCAACACCACGTGGTAGTTATGGGCATCCAACACCACGTGGTAGTTATCGGCATCCAACGCCACGTGGTAATTGTTGGCATCCAACACCACATGATAGTTATTGGCATCCAACACCACGTGATAGTTATTGGCATCCAACACCACGTGGTAGTTATTGTCATCCAACACCACGTGATAGTTATTGGCATCCAACACCACGTGATAGTTATTGGCATCCAACACCACGTGATAGTTATTGGCATCCAACACCACGTGGTAGTTATTGTCATCCAACACCACGTGATAGTTATTGGCATCCAACACCACGTGATAGTTATTGACATCCAACACCACGTGGTAGTTATTGGCATCCAACACCACGTGATAGTTATTGGCATCCAACACCACGTGATAGTTATTGGAATCCAACACCACGTGGTAGTTATGGGCATCCAACACCACGTGGTAGTTATTGGCATCCAACACCACGTGGTAGTTATTGGCATCCAACACCACGTGGTAGTTATGGTCATCCAACATCACGTGGTAGTTATTGGCATCCAACACCACGTGGAAGTTATTGACCTCCAACACCACGTGGTAGTTATTGGCATCCAACACCACGTGGTAGTTATTGGCATCCAACACCACGTGGTAGTTATTGGCATCCAACACCACGTGGAAGTTATTGACATCCAACACCACGTGGTAGTTATTGGCATCCAACACCACGTGGTAGTTATTGGCATCCAACACCACGTGGAAGTTATTGACCTCCAACACCACGTGATAGTTATTGGCATCCAACACCACGTGGTAGTTATTGGCATCCAACACCACGTGGAAGTTATTGACATCCAACACCACGTGGTAGTTATTGGCATCCAACACCACGTGGTAGTTATTGGCATCCAACACCACGTGGAAGTTATTGACCTCCAACACCACGTGATAGTTATTGGCATCCAACACCACGTGGTAGTTATTGGCATCCAACACCACGTGGAAGTTATTGACATCCAACACCACGTGGTAGTTATTGGCATCCAACACCACGTGGTAGTTATTGGCATCCAACACCACGTGGTAGTTATTGACCTCCAACACCACGTGGTAGTTATTGGCATCCAACACCACGTGGAAGTTATTGACATCCAACACCACGTGGTAGTTATTGGCATCCAACACCACGTGATAGTTATTGGCATCCAACACCACGTGGTAGTTATTGGCATCCAACACCACGTGGAAGTTATTGACATCCAACACCACGTGGTAGTTATTGGCATCCAACACCACGTGGTAGTTATTGGCATCCAACACCACGTGGTAGTTATTGACCTCCAACACCACGTGGTAGTTATTGACCTCCAACACCACGTGATAGTTATTGACCTCCAACACCACGTGATAGTTATTGACCTCCAACACCACATTGAATGTTCACGTTTCACCAGCTTTCGCTACTCGTCGGAATTTTAGGAATAACCTCATATTATTTGTTGTTTTAAAACAGAGTATAAGATAATTAGTAGTTTTATGAGACGATGATCTCGGTTCAAGAATATCGGGGATCTAATGCGGGGAGAACTTTACCAATACAGCAACGTAAAAGCGAGATATTGCAACATATACGGAACCACCAAGTAACATGTATCCAGGGTGAGACTGGATGCGGTAAATCTACAAAAGTACCACAGTTCATCATTGAAGAAGCTAATCAAATAGTGGGAACCAGGTAAAATAATCACTATTTTAAATCACATGTTATTTACTTTTTTTATCAGAAAGATTGCTTGAGGACTGATGATGCCCAGCTTCAATATTCATATAAAAAAGGAGTGAATGGTAATTAATTAATCTGTTATTTCACAGTCTGTCACATTTTTTTTATATAATTTTAAAACATAATCAACACAGAAACAATGTGAAGGTCATAGTGACCCAACCACGACGAATGGCTGCAATATCATTGGCTGAGAGAGTAGCTTATGAGATGAACGAGAACGTGGGTGATACAGTGGGTTATCAGATTGGTGGAGAGTCCCGCGTTTCACCGTGTACACAAATTATATATGCCACGACTGGATTTGTATTACAGGTACGTATCTGTATTACCAGTTTTTCCCCAAGAGTGGCAATAACACTTTCAGTCTGATTATTAATGTGTATCTTCTTATACCACTTTTCCTCAGAAACTAATGCATATTCCATCAGTACTTGAAAAGTATACTCATATAATCTTAGATGAAACACATGAAAGGAAGATTGAGGGCGATATATTGAGTTTAATTCTTAAACTACTAATGGGTAATCATCGTATAAAGATTGTTATAATGTCAGCTACACTTCAAAGTAATCTCTTCGCGAGGTGAGTTAAAGTCATTTTTATTGAATATAAAGAGAAAACATGTTAATATCACGACTCACAGCATAGTGTTGTTGACGTATTGTGTTTAGATGGCATGTACGTTAAAATAAGAAATTAGCGAGATGCTAAACTAAGAAACCAACGTAAAATTAAAAACGTTTGATGCATTTTTTCGTTGTCTGTTTTTGTTTAAAATTCTAACCTGTTTTTGTCTTTCTATTTTTATCACGTACATTGTGTAAACGTGTAAATATAAAAAGAAATTTGAGTAACCCGACATTTGTGTGAGAGAAAACAAGTGCCTCATAGAACCCTTTGCTATATTATGAGTGCTTGTCTAGTCATTGCTGACCAATTAATTTGTCGTTAACTTGGTGCTATATAAAATGCCCATTGCTCAAATAATTGCTGTAAACCTCTTACGATACATACATACGACACTCAATACATTAATTTTGTATTACAGCTTACATACATATTACAGGATTAAAAGATTACAGTATTACAACCACGTGACAAGTGAATCTACATGTAAAATCTTTAGTCGTATGATTTGTTATTATAAATTTTGGGTGGTTGGTTTTATTTGATCTGTTCGATGTGATTTCCAAGACTGTGTCAGGATGAATCGTCATGTCTGGGATCGACATTCCGGCAGACAGTGCAAATTTGAGCAGTTTCTAGTAATACCAAATATGGAGATTTTGAAGTAATTTGACCTTTTATTTTAATACAGATGAGGTTGTACAGAGTAACATGTGTGTTACACGAATTCTTAAACATGTATTGGTCATATATTTGAACAAAAAGCCGACATAATGTGTATTTGTGGGCATTATCGCTTACTGGTTAATCAAGGTTCACATCAATCTGATTAAAATAAGATCCTAGTTTGGGCTTTTATTTATTTATTTATTTTTTTTATTTTTTTTGTTAACTTAAAAAAACTTAAAAAAAACTACCAGCAAATATTTTTTTTTTAAAAATAGTAAAATATATGAAAAAAATATGAATGATATTATATTAACCAAAAAAAATAAATAAATAAATAAATAAAAGCCCAAACTAGGATCTTATTTTAATCAGATTGGGCTCACATCTGAATCAAATTATACTTAGATGTAATCACCGGCAGTCACGATGTTAAATTAGTAACAAATACAGGGCGAGAAGTTTAAATTTCAAATGTGGTGTCCAGTGTAAATCAAAACAATAGTAGAAGCAAATTCCTATTATTTCATGGATTCCAGAATAAGAGTGATTGTATGTGATGATCATATATAATATGTCCGCACGGTTACTAAAGCTGCTGAGTACTCTGAATGTTGCATGGTTGGATGGCAAGGACTCTCGCAATTTGTTTTTATTTCTAGTACTGTTAGTCACGTTCCATTGCGCTGAAACGTAATAATTATTGCAGTTGGAAGTCGTTTGACACAGCTTAAAATAATTGGATTGTCATACACTTTATAGCCTATTTTGTTGGAGAATCAGTTAAACGGTTGAGTATATATTGTTGACACGAAGACAATATCAGATATCAACATATTTATTGTATTACAGCTATTTCATTGGAGGAGCAGGGACTGCACCTATACTGGTTTCAGGAAGACAACATCAGATTGATTTTATTTACATTGATGACTTAGTATCTAAATATGGTGACGGCCTTGAACCTCGTGATATCAGAGCATTGGCGAGTGCTTGGATACAATTTAATCTTGTGTGGGCCGAAGAAGAACGTAAGAAAAAAGAGTCTGACCTTCATTCAACGAATTCAATCTCTACAGGTGACTTGGCTAAAACGTTTCGACGTCTTTTTACGAAATGTAAGTGTCGTTTAAACACAACGATTTCTTTGATTTCACTGTACTTTTTTACTTTTGTTGGGATGTGATCTTTTTCAGTGAAAACTGCTTCAAGTTGAATAGCCTCAATAGGAACACCGATTTATCTCCCTCGAATGAGAAACCTTTCTTTGTAACCTCCACCACAAATACAGTATAATAATTTCTTAGTATTTCTTTTAAATTTAAATTGTCTGCAAATATAGCAACTTATTCATTTTAATCTCTTGGGTTTGTCAAAAAGTTACAAAAGATTGGAATAAATTTTAGACAAAATATTCTCTTCAAGAAACATATTAGAGTGAGAGCGCGCCGAGGTATGCTCATTCGTTTTAACATGGCTAGTCCTAATATAGCCCAACAATGAAAGGCACTCAACAATATCAACTGTGTCACAGTAACATCACTACAATGATCATCAGTTGTACTTCATGATTTCTTCATTTATACCAGATTTCACTGGCAAAGGTGGAAGAGAAGTATTGTCAAGTTACATGACTGATATAAGCCGTGGTGTGTCAAGAACATCGGTCAGAGCACAGCTACAAGATGGGTTTTATGAGCTTTGTGCCACTTTAGTTAAAATGTTTGCAAACAGAGGGGAAACTATTCTAATCTTTTTACCAGGTAAATATTATTTTACTTTCACAAGTTCTCTATAAAAACTACTGTTTGTACCTTAGATTGTTTTTTAATATATGTTATTTACTTATTCAGGTATCACTGAAATTTACCTCATGTGGGATGCCCTGTCGTATTTAGAGCGCAGCAGCGCATCTAAGCATTTAATCAGATTGTTTGTTTTACATTCGCAAGTAAGTAAACTATGACATCGAACAAACCTCATTTAATCAATTTCATATTGTTTAGAACAAACTGCCATTACTGGTTGATGTGTAATTTTGCATAATAAATTATGTACAAAACATTCAATTCCGGAAACATATTAGACCAATCTGGATAACTGGTTATACATGTACATATACATCTTATAGTTTTACAAATACATCTCATAGTGTTACAAATACATCTCATATTTATACAAATACATCTCATAGTTATACAAATACATCTCATAGTTATACAAATACATGTCATAGTTATACAAATACATCTCATAGTTATACAAATACATGTCATAGTTATACAAATACATGTCATAGTTATACAAATACATCTCATAGTTATACAAATACATCTCATAGTTATACAAATACATCTCATAGTTATACAAATACATCTCATAGTTATACAAATACATCTCATAGTTATACAAATACATCTCATAGTTATACAAATACATCTCATAGTTATACAAATACATCTCATAGTTATATAAATACATCTCATAGTTATACAAATATATCTCATAGTTATACAAATACATCTCATAGTTATACAAATACATCTCATAGTTATACAAATACATCTCATAGTTATACAAATACATCTCATAGTTATACAAATACATCTCATAGTTATACAAATACATGTCATAGTTATACAAATACATGTCATAGTTATACAAATACATCTCATAGTTATACAAATACATGTCATAGTTATACAAATACATGTCATAGTTATACATATACATCTCATAGTTATACAAATACATTTCATAGTTATACAAATACATCTCATAGTTATACAAATACATCTCATAGTTATACAAATATATCTCATAGTTATACAAATACATCTCATAGTTATACAAATACATCTCATAGTTATACAAATATATCTCATAGTTATACAAATACATCTCATAGTTATAGAAATACATCTCATAGTTATAGAAATACATCTCATAGTTATAGAAATACATCTCATAGTTATAAAAATACATCTCCTAGTTACACAAATACATCTCATAGTTATACAAATACATCTCATAGTTATACAAATACATCTCATAGTTATACAAATACATCTCATAGTTACACAAATACATCTCATAGTTATACAAATACATCTCATAGTTACACAAATACATCTCATAGTTATACAAATACATGTCATAGTTATACAAATACATGTCATAGTTATACAAATACATGTCATAGTTATACAAATACATCTCATAGTTATACAAACACATCTCATAGTTACACAAATACATCTCATAGTTATACAAATATATCTCATAGTTATACAAATACATCTCATAGTTATACAAATACATCTCATAGTTATACAAATACATCTCATAGTTATACAAATACATCTCATAGTTATACAAATACATCTCATAGTTACACAAATACATCTCATAGTTATACAAATACATCTCATAGTTATACAAATACATCTCATAGTTATACAAATACATCTCATAGTTACACAAATACATCTCATAGTTATACAAATACATCTCATAGTTATACAAATACATCTCAGAGTTATACAAATACATCTCAGAGTTATACAAATATATCTCATAGTTATACAAACACATGTCATAGTTACACAAATACATTTCATAGTTATACAAATACATGTCATAGTTATACAAATACATTTCAGTTATACAAATATATCTCATAGTTATACAAATACATGTCATAGTTATACAAATATATCTCATAGTTATACAAATACATGTCATAGTTATACAAATACATCTCAGAGTTATACAAATATATCTCATAGTTATACAAATACATGTCATAGTTACACAAATACATTTCATAGTTATAGAAATATATCTCATAGTTATACAAATACATGTCATAGTTATACAAATACATCTCATAGTTATACAAATATATCTCATAGTAATACAAATACATCTCATAGTTACACAAATACATCTCATAGTTATACAAATATATCTCATAGTTATACAAATACATGTCATAGTTATACAAATACATATCATAGTTATACAAATATATCTCATAGTTATACAAATACATCTCATAGTTACACAAATACATCTCATAGTTATACAAATATATCTCATAGTTATACAAATACATGTCATAGTTATACAAATACATGTCATAGTTATACAAATACATATCATAGTTATACAAATATATATCATAGTTATACAAATACAACTGATAGTTATACAAATATATCTCATACTTATACAAATATATCTCATAGTTATACAAATACATCTCATAGTTATACAAATATATCTCATAGTTACACAAATACATGTCATAGTTATACAAATAGATGTCATAGTTATACAAATAGATGTCATAGTTATACAAATACATCTCATAGTTATACAAATACATGTCATAGTTATACAAATACATCTCATAGTTACACAAATACATCTCATAGTTATACAAATACATGTCATAGTTATACAAATATATCTCATAGTTATACAAATATATCTCATAGTTATACAAATATATTTCATAGTTATACAAATATATCTCATAGTTATACAAATACATCTCATAGTTATAGAAATATATCTCATAGTTACACAAATACATCTCATAGTTATACAAATATATCTCATAGTTATAGAAATACATCTCATAGTTATAGAAATACATCTCATAGTTATAGAAATACATCTCATAGTTATAAAAATGCATCTCCTAGTTACACAAATACATCTCATAGTTATACAAATACATCTCATAGTTATACAAATACATGTCATAGTTATACAAATACATCTCATAGTTATACAAATACATCTCATAGTTACACAAATACATCTCATAGTTATACAAATACATCTCATAGTTACACAAATACATCTCATAGTTATACAAATACATGTCATAGTTATACAAATACATGTCATAGTTATACAAATACATGTCATAGTTATACAAATACATCTCATAGTTATACAAACACATCTCATAATTACACAAATACATCTCATAGTTATACAAATATATCTCATAGTTATACAAATACATCTCATAGTTATACATATACATCTCATAGTTATACAAATACATTTCATAGTTATACAAATACATCTCATAGTTATACAAATACATCTCATAGTTATACAAATATATCTCATAGTTATACAAATACATCTCATAGTTATACAAATACATCTCATAGTTATACAAATACATGTCATAGTTGTACAAATATATCTCATAGTTATACAAATACATCTCATAGTTATAGAAATACATCTCATAGTTATAGAAATACATCTCATAGTTATAGAAATACATCTCATAGTTATAAAAATACATCTCCTAGTTACACAAATACATCTCATAGTTATACAAATACATCTCATAGTTATACAAATACATGTCATAGTTATACAAATACATCTCATAGTTATACAAATACATCTCATAGTTACACAAATACATCTCATAGTTATACAAATACATCTCATAGTTACACAAATACATCTCATAGTTATACAAATACATGTCATAGTTATACAAATACATGTCATAGTTATACAAATACATCTCATAGTTATACAAATACATCTCATAGTTATACAAACACATCTCATAGTTACACAAATACATCTCATAGTTATACAAATATATCTCATAGTTATACAAATACATCTCATAGTTATACAAATACATCTCATAGTTATACAAATACATCTCATAGTTATACAAATACATCTCATAGTTACACAAATACATCTCATAGTTATACAAATACATCTCATAGTTATACAAATACATCTCATAGTTATACAAATACATCTCATAGTTATACAAATACATCTCATAGTTATACAAATACATCTCATAGTTATACAAATACATCTCATAGTTATACAAATACATCTCATAGTTATACAAATACATCTCATAGTTACACAAATACATCTCATAGTTATACAAATACATCTCATAGTTATACAAATACATGTCATAGTTATACAAATACATCTCAGAGTTATACAAATATATCTCATAGTTATACAAATACATGTCATAGTTACACAAATACATTTCATAGTTATACAAATACATGTCATAGTTATACAAATACATCTCATAGTTATACAAATATATCTCATAGTTATACAAATACATCTCATAGTTACACAAATACATCTCATAGTTATACAAATATATCTCATAGTTATACAAATACATGTCATAGTTATACAAATACATGTCATAGTTATACAAATACATGTCATAGTTATACAAATACATTTCAGTTATACAAATATATCTCATAGTTATACAAATACATGTCATAGTTAAACAAATATATCTCATAGTTATACAAATACATGTCATAGTTATACAAATACATCTCAGAGTTATACAAATATATCTCATAGTTATACAAATACATGTCATAGTTACACAAATACATTTCATAGTTATAGAAATATATCTCATAGTTATACAAATACATGTCATAGTTATACAAATACATCTCATAGTTATACAAATATATCTCATAGTAATACAAATACATCTCATAGTTACACAAATACATCTCATAGTTATACAAATATATCTCATAGTTATACAAATACATGTCATAGTTATACAAATACATATCATAGTTATACAAATATATCTCATAGTTATACAAATACATCTCATAGTTACACAAATACATCTCATAGTTATACAAATATATCTCATTGTTATACAAATACATGTCATAGTTATACAAATACATGTCATAGTTATACAAATACATATCATAGTTATACAAATATATATCATAGTTATACAAATACAACTGATAGTTATACAAATATATCTCATACTTATACAAATATATCTCTTAGTTATACAAATACATCTCATAGTTATACAAATATATCTCATAGTTACACAAATACATGTCATAGTTATACAAATAGATGTCATAGTTATACAAATAGATGTCATAGTTATACAAATACATCTCATAGTTATACAAATACATGTCATAGTTATACAAATACATCTCATAGTTACACAAATACATCTCATAGTTATACAAATACATGTCATAGTTATACAAATATATCTCATAGTTATACAAATATATCTCATAGTTATACAAATATATCTCATAGTTATACAAATACATCTCATAGTTATAGAAATATATCTCATAGTTACACAAATACATCTCATAGTTATACAAATATATCTCATAGTTATACAAATACATGTCATAGTTATACAAATATATCTCATAGTTATACAAATACATGTCATAGTTATACAAATATATATCATAGTTATACAAATATATCTCATAGTTATACAAATACATCTCATAGTTACACAAATACATCTCATAGTTATACAAATATATCTCATAGTTATACAAATACATGTCATAGTTATACAAATACATGTCATAGTTATACAAATACATATCATAGTTATACAAATATATATCATAGTTATACAAATACAACTGATAGTTATACAAATATATCTCATACTTATACAAATATATCTCATAGTTATACAAATACATCTCATAGTTATACAAATATATCTCATAGTTACACAAATACATGTCATAGTTATACAAATAGATGTCATAGTTATACAAATAGATGTCATAGTTATACAAATACATCTCATAGTTATACAAATACATCTCATAGTTATACAAATACATCTCATAGTTACACAAATACATCTCATAGTTATACAAATACATCTCATAGTTATAGAAATATATCTCATAGTTATACAAATACATCTCATAGTTATACAAATACATATCATAGTTATACAAATACATCTCATAGTTATACAAATACATCTCATAGTTATACAAATACATATCATAGTTATACAAATATATATCAGTTATACAAATACAACTCAGTTATACAAATATATCTCATACTTATACAAATACATCTCATAGTTATACAAATATATCTCATAGTTACACAAATACATGTCATAGTTATACAAATACATCTCATAGTTACACAATTACATCTCATAGTTATATAAATACATCTCATAGTTATACAAATACATCTCATAGTTACACAAATACATGTCATAGTTATACAAATACATGTCATAGTTATACAAATACATCTCATAGTTATACAAATACATCTCATAGTTATACAAATATATCTCATAGTTATACAAATATATCTCATAGTTATACAAATATATCTCATAGTTACACAAATACATCTCATAGTTATACAAATACATCTCATAGTTGTACAAATATATCTCATAGTTATACAAATACATGTCATAGTTATACAAATACATGTCATAGTTATACAAATATATCTCATAGTTGTACAAATATATCTCATAGTTATACAAATACATCTCATAGTTATACAAATATATCTCATAGTTATACAAATATATCTCATAGTTATACAAATATATCTCATAGTTACACAAATACATCTCATAGTTATACAAATACATCTCATAGTTATACAAATACATGTCATAGTTACACAAATACATCTCATAGTTATACAAATACATCTCATAGTTATACAAATACATCTCATAGTTATACAAATACATCTCATAGTTACACAAATACATCTCATAGTTATACAAATACATCTCATAGTTACACAAATACATCTCATAGTTATACAAATACATGTCATAGTTATACAAATACATGTCATAGTTATACAAATACATGTCATAGTTATACAAATACATCTCATAGTTATACAAACACATCTCATAGTTACACAAATACATCTCATAGTTATACAAATATATCTCATAGTTATACAAATACATCTCATAGTTATACAAATACATCTCATAGTTATACAAATACATCTCATAGTTATACAAATACATCTCATAGTTATACAAATACATCTCATAGTTACACAAATACATCTCATAGTTATACAAATACATCTCATAGTTATACAAATACATCTCATAGTTATACAAATACATCTCATAGTTACACAAATACATCTCATAGTTATACAAATACATCTCATAGTTATACAAATACATCTCAGAGTTATACAAATACATCTCAGAGTTATACAAATATATCTCATAGTTATACAAACACATGTCATAGTTACACAAATACATTTCATAGTTATACAAATACATGTCATAGTTATACAAATACATTTCAGTTATACAAATATATCTCATAGTTATACAAATACATGTCATAGTTATACAAATATATCTCATAGTTATACAAATACATGTCATAGTTATACAAATACATCTCAGAGTTATACAAATATATCTCATAGTTATACAAATACATGTCATAGTTACACAAATACATTTCATAGTTATAGAAATATATCTCATAGTTATACAAATACATGTCATAGTTATACAAATACATCTCATAGTTATACAAATATATCTCATAGTAATACAAATACATCTCATAGTTACACAAATACATCTCATAGTTATACAAATATATCTCATAGTTATACAAATACATGTCATAGTTATACAAATACATATCATAGTTATACAAATATATCTCATAGTTATACAAATACATCTCATAGTTACACAAATACATCTCATAGTTATACAAATATATCTCATAGTTATACAAATACATGTCATAGTTATACAAATACATGTCATAGTTATACAAATACATATCATAGTTATACAAATATATATCATAGTTATACAAATACAACTGATAGTTATACAAATATATCTCATACTTATACAAATATATCTCATAGTTATACAAATACATCTCATAGTTATACAAATATATCTCATAGTTACACAAATACATGTCATAGTTATACAAATAGATGTCATAGTTATACAAATAGATGTCATAGTTATACAAATACATCTCATAGTTATACAAATACATGTCATAGTTATACAAATACATCTCATAGTTACACAAATACATCTCATAGTTATACAAATACATGTCATAGTTATACAAATATATCTCATAGTTATACAAATATATCTCATAGTTATACAAATATATTTCATAGTTATACAAATATATCTCATAGTTATACAAATACATCTCATAGTTATAGAAATATATCTCATAGTTACACAAATACATCTCATAGTTATACAAATATATCTCATAGTTATAGAAATACATCTCATAGTTATAGAAATACATCTCATAGTTATAGAAATACATCTCATAGTTATAAAAATGCATCTCCTAGTTACACAAATACATCTCATAGTTATACAAATACATCTCATAGTTATACAAATACATGTCATAGTTATACAAATACATCTCATAGTTATACAAATACATCTCATAGTTACACAAATACATCTCATAGTTATACAAATACATCTCATAGTTACACAAATACATCTCATAGTTATACAAATACATGTCATAGTTATACAAATACATGTCATAGTTATACAAATACATGTCATAGTTATACAAATACATCTCATAGTTATACAAACACATCTCATAATTACACAAATACATCTCATAGTTATACAAATATATCTCATAGTTATACAAATACATCTCATAGTTATACATATACATCTCATAGTTATACAAATACATTTCATAGTTATACAAATACATCTCATAGTTATACAAATACATCTCATAGTTATACAAATATATCTCATAGTTATACAAATACATCTCATAGTTATACAAATACATCTCATAGTTATACAAATACATGTCATAGTTGTACAAATATATCTCATAGTTATACAAATACATCTCATAGTTATAGAAATACATCTCATAGTTATAGAAATACATCTCATAGTTATAGAAATACATCTCATAGTTATAAAAATACATCTCCTAGTTACACAAATACATCTCATAGTTATACAAATACATCTCATAGTTATACAAATACATGTCATAGTTATACAAATACATCTCATAGTTATACAAATACATCTCATAGTTACACAAATACATCTCATAGTTATACAAATACATCTCATAGTTACACAAATACATCTCATAGTTATACAAATACATGTCATAGTTATACAAATACATGTCATAGTTATACAAATACATCTCATAGTTATACAAATACATCTCATAGTTATACAAACACATCTCATAGTTACACAAATACATCTCATAGTTATACAAATATATCTCATAGTTATACAAATACATCTCATAGTTATACAAATACATCTCATAGTTATACAAATACATCTCATAGTTATACAAATACATCTCATAGTTACACAAATACATCTCATAGTTATACAAATACATCTCATAGTTATACAAATACATCTCATAGTTATACAAATACATCTCATAGTTATACAAATACATCTCATAGTTATACAAATACATCTCATAGTTATACAAATACATCTCATAGTTATACAAATACATCTCATAGTTATACAAATACATCTCATAGTTACACAAATACATCTCATAGTTATACAAATACATCTCATAGTTATACAAATACATGTCATAGTTATACAAATACATCTCAGAGTTATACAAATATATCTCATAGTTATACAAATACATGTCATAGTTACACAAATACATTTCATAGTTATACAAATACATGTCATAGTTATACAAATACATCTCATAGTTATACAAATATATCTCATAGTTATACAAATACATCTCATAGTTACACAAATACATCTCATAGTTATACAAATATATCTCATAGTTATACAAATACATGTCATAGTTATACAAATACATGTCATAGTTATACAAATACATGTCATAGTTATACAAATACATTTCAGTTATACAAATATATCTCATAGTTATACAAATACATGTCATAGTTAAACAAATATATCTCATAGTTATACAAATACATGTCATAGTTATACAAATACATCTCAGAGTTATACAAATATATCTCATAGTTATACAAATACATGTCATAGTTACACAAATACATTTCATAGTTATAGAAATATATCTCATAGTTATACAAATACATGTCATAGTTATACAAATACATCTCATAGTTATACAAATATATCTCATAGTAATACAAATACATCTCATAGTTACACAAATACATCTCATAGTTATACAAATATATCTCATAGTTATACAAATACATGTCATAGTTATACAAATACATATCATAGTTATACAAATATATCTCATAGTTATACAAATACATCTCATAGTTACACAAATACATCTCATAGTTATACAAATATATCTCATTGTTATACAAATACATGTCATAGTTATACAAATACATGTCATAGTTATACAAATACATATCATAGTTATACAAATATATATCATAGTTATACAAATACAACTGATAGTTATACAAATATATCTCATACTTATACAAATATATCTCTTAGTTATACAAATACATCTCATAGTTATACAAATATATCTCATAGTTACACAAATACATGTCATAGTTATACAAATAGATGTCATAGTTATACAAATAGATGTCATAGTTATACAAATACATCTCATAGTTATACAAATACATGTCATAGTTATACAAATACATCTCATAGTTACACAAATACATCTCATAGTTATACAAATACATGTCATAGTTATACAAATATATCTCATAGTTATACAAATATATCTCATAGTTATACAAATATATCTCATAGTTATACAAATACATCTCATAGTTATAGAAATATATCTCATAGTTACACAAATACATCTCATAGTTATACAAATATATCTCATAGTTATACAAATACATGTCATAGTTATACAAATATATCTCATAGTTATACAAATACATGTCATAGTTATACAAATATATATCATAGTTATACAAATATATCTCATAGTTATACAAATACATCTCATAGTTACACAAATACATCTCATAGTTATACAAATATATCTCATAGTTATACAAATACATGTCATAGTTATACAAATACATGTCATAGTTATACAAATACATATCATAGTTATACAAATATATATCATAGTTATACAAATACAACTGATAGTTATACAAATATATCTCATACTTATACAAATATATCTCATAGTTATACAAATACATCTCATAGTTATACAAATATATCTCATAGTTACACAAATACATGTCATAGTTATACAAATAGATGTCATAGTTATACAAATAGATGTCATAGTTATACAAATACATCTCATAGTTATACAAATACATCTCATAGTTATACAAATACATCTCATAGTTACACAAATACATCTCATAGTTATACAAATACATCTCATAGTTATAGAAATATATCTCATAGTTATACAAATACATCTCATAGTTATACAAATACATATCATAGTTATACAAATACATCTCATAGTTATACAAATACATCTCATAGTTATACAAATACATATCATAGTTATACAAATATATATCAGTTATACAAATACAACTCAGTTATACAAATATATCTCATACTTATACAAATACATCTCATAGTTATACAAATATATCTCATAGTTACACAAATACATGTCATAGTTATACAAATACATCTCATAGTTACACAATTACATCTCATAGTTATATAAATACATCTCATAGTTATACAAATACATCTCATAGTTACACAAATACATGTCATAGTTATACAAATACATGTCATAGTTATACAAATACATCTCATAGTTATACAAATACATCTCATAGTTATACAAATATATCTCATAGTTATACAAATATATCTCATAGTTATACAAATATATCTCATAGTTACACAAATACATCTCATAGTTATACAAATACATCTCATAGTTGTACAAATATATCTCATAGTTATACAAATACATGTCATAGTTATACAAATACATGTCATAGTTATACAAATATATCTCATAGTTGTACAAATATATCTCATAGTTATACAAATACATCTCATAGTTATACAAATATATCTCATAGTTATACAAATATATCTCATAGTTATACAAATATATCTCATAGTTACACAAATACATCTCATAGTTATACAAATACATCTCATAGTTATACAAATACATGTCATAGTTACACAAATACATCTCATAGTTATACAAATACATCTCATAGTTATACAAATACATCTCATAGTTATAGAAATACATCTCATAGTTATACAAATATATCTCATAGTTATACAAATATATCTCATAGTTATACAAATAGATCTCATAGTTATACAAATACATCTCATAGTTATACAAATACATCTCATAGTTATACAAATATATCTCATAGTTATACAAATACATCTCATAGTTATACAAATACATCTCATAGTTATACAAATACATCTCATAGTTATACAAATACATCTCATAGTCATACAAATACATCTCATAGTTATACAAATACATCTCATAGTTACACAAATACATCTCATAGTTATACAAATACATCTCATAGTTATACAAATACATGTCATAGTTATACAAATACATCTCATAGTTATACAAATACATGTCATAGTTATACAAATACATCTCATAGTCATACAAATACATCCCATAGTTATACAAATACATCTCATAGTTATACAACGACATCTCATAGTTATACAGATACATCTCATATTTATACAAATACATCTCATAGTTATACAAATACATCTCATAGTTATACAAATACATCTCATAGTTATACAAATACATCTCGTAGTTATACAAATACATCCCATAGTTATACAAATACATCTCATAGTTATACAAATACATCTCATAGTTATACAAATACATCTCATAGTTATACAAATGCATGTCATAGTTATACAAATACATGTCATAGTTATACAAATACATATCATAGTCATACAAATACATCTCATAGTTATACAAATACATCCCATAGTTATACAAATACATCTCATAGTTATACAAATACATCTCATAGTCATACAAATACATCCCATAGTTATACAAATACATTTCATAGTTATACAAATACATCTCATAGTTATACAACGACATCTCATAGTTATACAAATACATCTCATAGTCATACAAATACATCTCATAGTTATACAAATACATCTCATAGTTACACAAATACATCTCATAGTTATACAAATACATCTCATAGTTATACAAATACATGTCATAGTTATACAAATACATCTCATAGTTATACAAATACATGTCATAGTTATACAAATACATCTCATAGTCATACAAATACATTCCATAGTTATACAAATACATCTCATAGTTATACAACGACATCTCATAGTTATACAGATACATCTCATATTTATACAAATACATCTCATAGTTATACAAATACATCTCATAGTTATACAAATACATCTCATAGTTATACAAATACATCTCGTAGTTATACAAATACATCCCATAGTTATACAAATACATCTCATAGTTATACAAATACATCTCATAGTTATACAAATACATCTCATAGTTATACAAATGCATGTCATAGTTATACAAATACATGTCATAGTTATACAAATACATATCATAGTCATACAAATACATCTCATAGTTATACAAATACATCCCATAGTTATACAAATACATCTCATAGTTATACAAATACATCTCATAGTCATACAAATACATCCCATAGTTATACAAATACATTTCATAGTTATACAAATACATCTCATAGTTATACAACGACATCTCATAGTTATACAAATACATCTCATAGTTATACAAATACATCTCATAGTTATACAAATACATCTCATAGTTATACAAATACATCATAATGTTCGATCAATATAAACACAGATCACGTTTTTATGAAATGTATTACTAAAATTAGGAAATAAAACGTTATTCCTGTGAAGAGGCTTAAATACTAGTACTTATTATTGAGATATAATGTAAACCAATATGATATATTATAATAACAATTTACACGTAGTTAATGTTGATGTATATTCTAAGATTCCACGAGATGAGCAGGAAGAGTGTTTCATTGAACCTACGTCATCACATACTCATGTCATCTTGGCAACGAACATAGCTGAAAGTTCACTGACCTTACCCAAATTACGTGTTGTGATCGACTTTGGATTATTCCGCGATGTGAGATACGATGATAGGTCATGTACGACGCAATTAGTTACCAAATGGTATGCCAAGGCTAGTGCTGCACATAGAGCAGGTATGGTAGACTATATATAGACTTGATATTACTGTACACTCGCGATGACAGTGTGGTTGTCAGCCCGTGCCATGGGGCATTTGTATACTGAAGGTACGGCATATGTAGTGCGATAACAAAATATCCCCCTTTCCACTCATTTAATAATAAAATACCCATCCATATCTCAAAGAAAACGTTATTTTTGAACTACCTTATTTTAGTCCAGGAATTTAAAGATACGTGGTCTTCTTGTTTTGTTTGACACCTCCGTGCATGTTGGATTCAGATAGTATAACTCCCAAAACAAGATTTTCCACTGTCAGAATAATTTGGTTTTTCACAAACATGTGAACTTGGAATCATGTACCCTTCTCTCCTCGCAATTCAGAAAGCACATGCGTATTTCTCACCCATCCTAATCCCCTCCCCTCCAAAAAAAAAACGCTTAATACATCAAACAAAATACACTAAACCAATATTAGAAATCTAAAGTATTTTAAGGACAATTCGATGGTAACCATGGAAACTACATAAAATAACTAAATAAACAAACACAATTATATTATTATATTATATTTCAATAGTTATAATATCGACATGACACAAACAACAAAAACTATCGCCAAGCACAACCATGTTATTTAAGACAGAACCGCCAACGGTTATACGGTTGTATTATCATGAATTTGTTTTTCCCGTATCTGTTAACCGACTTAATTAGCTGATTACGAGCGAATTGCTGTGTTATGTCTGTCATCGTTTAGGCCTATTTGAAGTTTTGGACGGAACTTGGCTCAGTGATTTGGAACTAATTACGAGGTAACCATCGCTATTCTGACTACGATTTCTGACAGTTGGTATTCGTAGTTATTAATGTAGTGAACGATTAATCAAAATATATGACGTATTCAGTGTTTAGTGTGATTGGCCTTATGATTGAAGGTTACGCCCTAGAGTCTTTTTACTGTTTTGTAATTGGTTAGAGTTTTGAAAATGAATAAAGAGAGTTTGAGTTGGTCTTGGCGAGTACACCAGGACAAGTGCAGTCCTGGAGAGCCTTGGGGCGAGTGAGACGCAGTCCTGGACAGTCTTGGACAGAGTCTTGAGTCAGCCTTGCGATAGTCTTGGGGATTTTTCCCCAGGGCGCCGTGTCTTATAGAGTGCTCGAAAGACCGACTAAGACGAGAGTTGAAACGTATTTCGCTGTGTGTGCGTCTTATTTGACTGTAAAGTATAAGTATAAGTATAAGTACCTCAAGGGGACGCGATAGAGAGACGAGACGAGATTTCCCCCTGACAAGTGTGGAGATCCCCATAGAGGAGAATTTACCCCTGATAGTATATCTGAAGTATGCGACGTGTATGTTAGGGGTTTCGCCATTAGTCATGTGTTCACGTATATTTATATTGGCAGGGCGTACTGGCAGGGTGTTCGAAGGAAAAGTTATCAGACTGATGACACGTGGTTTTTTTGACACGTGCTTAGATGAATTTGATCAACCAGAGATGAAAACGCGCCCTCTTGATAAAATTGTTTTACACGCCAAGCAAGTCACCAATATATTGTTTCGTGAGTCTGCTCCCAGTGATCTATTAGGACAAGCTATACAACCACCAACTATCGAGAGATTCAAATATGCCGTTAAAAACCTTGCCAATATTGGCGCACTCCGGGGTGAGTTGATGAAGTATAAAACGAGCTTATATATAGTAGAATGATAATAGTGCACACGCTCTTCTAGAAAATAAATTCTCATATTTTATCTATATTATATGTACAGGTAATTCACAGTACAGTGATATGACAGTATTCGGACATATTGCTGTCAAGTTACCACTGGACATGCCTCTGTGTCGTCTTGTGTATTACGGGGTAATTTTCAACTGCCCTTGCGATGCAGTTGTCATGGCAGCATCTTTATCATTACAAGTGTGTCCATTTACACTTCCAACTATCTTGGTATGTCATAGTCACACTTTTCATCTATTGCATTGTGTTGTTGTGAAGGCATTACTGCTTCTTCTTGATTCATACACTTTGAGTCCGTATATTTTAAATTGTACTGTTTTAGTTTCTGTTCAATACGTGTGTCATTTGCTTGTGGGATTCGTGATCAAAAGAAGCCCATCATTTGAGGAGATGGATCTCTCATTTGAGTTGATGTCAACTGTTAACCTTGAATTTTAACTAGCAGACGACTCGGTATATTTTTAGGTAATAAAAGATCCAATAATGCTGATGGAATCTCTTCAACGTAGTTCGGAGTCACGTGCTATGTTCGATGAAGGTGAGTACAGTGAACCCATCATGTATACAAACATGTTCCACGCCTGGCTTAGAAAAAGAGTGAAAGCTACAGACAGACAATCTATTCAGTTAAAGATGAGTAGTTTCTGTAAAGAAAACTCGCTGATACCTAAGAGACTAATTGAAATGGAGAGTGCAGTATCTCTAATAGCATCCAGAATCCATCCATTTTTACCAAGCGACAGCAAGGCACGTGATGATGTTGCAAAGCTGCTGCAAATACTGAATGCTGAAGCTGATGATGAGGATAATGTTTTGGACGATGAAGACTGTGCTTACGGTGTTGCAAGCGGCGTCGATGACGATGATGACGTAAATAGTGTTGATGATGGTGATCATTGTGACAATGATACTGGTGCATGTGGTGGAGGAACCGATGATCTAGGTGGAAGTGGTGGTGGTGGATCTTCGACGACTGTCCACGGAAAAAGGTACACATTTGGCTCCGTTTTGAAAATATCCGACACCGAAACCATACACAAGAAGATCAGCAAAGGACCCCAAGGCGATGTATTTCCTGATCAAAATAGATTCAGATGGCCTAATAGCAGAGTTCAAAGACGAGCCAATGTGGCCAGAGCTCCTATAGCATCAACACCACGCCATGTTGATGCCCTTTTCTGTTCTGACAATATCTTACTCAAGGTACTGCAGGTGGCTGCATTCAGTCCAAACTACCTTATTGGAACACGTTCTAATAAAACAAACCAAAGGTAAGTCATTTCCTGGTTGTGTTATACGTGTGTATATGTGTGTGTATGTAGACAAATTCAGCTTGAATTGCATACATATTTCTCAAAAATGTTGAGGTAAAAATGGTAATATGTCATTAGATTATTTGTCGGTTTATTATTTAATCTACGATGGAACCTTTTCTTAGGATCTGGTGGTTTCAAAAACGTACTTCCATAAACTAATTACAACAGGGCACCCTATCCATATCATGGTATATTGTTTATTCAATCAAATACAAGCAGTTGAAATGTTTTTGGTAGATTGTATGCTAAAACTAAGAGTATGTACATTTCAGAACTAAAAACAACATAGACAAAGTCGGGTTTGATTTAACGAAGACAATTGTTCTCCATGATTGTGGTGAAATAAATGACCTCATGAAGACTGGCAGCAAGAGTATTTGTGATATGTATATTCATAAGATGTACAAACCGAAAAGATATCTATGCGGTTCAGGGGGTAAGTCACGTGGTTTTTACAAGGGGTATCACATATGCGTGTGTTGGCTCCATTGGGTTATACTTGTTTTTTTTTTATTTTAATTAATTTACTAATTTTTACACAGCTTCAAATAAACTCATGTTCCTGGAATATGAAAATGGGAATTCACGGGATGCAACACTACACAATATCCCACCACAGGGACATTTGATAAACCAGTATGCAGCTGAGAAAATGAGACTAGATAGTCATAACAAGAAAGAGAAGAAATCTCGTGCAAGCACTATAAAGGAAGAAAACATAAAGGATATTGTTACTAATTTACGAACCCCACCAAGTCAACCCTTTCAGCTTGTTTGGAAAACGTTGAGTCAAGTGAGACAAATACAATGTGAGAATGAACGTTATATGTACTATTGATTTCATTTAAAGGCCAGTGGTCGTCGCGCAGCGCGTGCTCGAATTTCATATAAATAAACAATGTATTTTACATGCGTTGTATACGTCGCTATGAGTCGACGACGACTACCGCCCTTCAAGTTGATTTGTTTTGATACATGAACAACGTTCCTAAAACGATACATTTCAAATCTGTAAACAAAACTGCTATAATGATGATGTTTTCAGAACCAACTCTTTATTGAAGATAGATACTTCATACAGTTTCTTGTCTTGGCATCAAGCATTATATGGGCTCTATAGGCAAACCTATAGAGAAACAATACAACATTAAACTTTATCTAGATTGCATTTTGTATTGTATATTCTTACTAGATTATATTGTTATATTGTATATTGTTACTAGATTATATTGTTATATTGTATATTGTTACTAGATTATACTGTTATATTGTATATTGTTACTAGATTATATTGTTATATTGTATATTGTTACTGGATTGCATTGTTATATTGTATATTGTTACTGAATTACATTGTTGGTAAATATAACTCTGTGCCTAGCTAAATATATACTTTATGTGTATTAAGGTAAACTGGGCGATATCCGCAACCCTATTGGCTTCGCATGTGAATTACGAGACATACGTCACTTAGCAGTGGCAGCAAATATTAAAGGTAATACGTATTTGAAATAGTTCGACCCCCCTACAGCAACAAAGTATTTATCTTTACTAATCTACCTCTTTTAATATATTAATTTAATATATTGTAATCTGTCTGCTTACAAACCCTCATCAAATTGAAGTACGCTTTCAGTTTCTTTGTTGGAATAAGGGCCAATTTGAATTTTGTATAGTTTATTAAACCATCAAACCCTTCCAAATCCAACCAAATGGTCCTTATCCCCGAGCAACCCTTCGTATAATTCCAAAACACGATTAATTGTTAGTACACTCTAAAAACGTAATCTAGTTTGGTGATCAAGTCTAGTAGTTACAAATTACAAAACACTGATGGTGACTATGCATTTACACCTAGGAAGCGGCGGTTTCAGTCACATTGATGGGGCTACAGTGTTACCACCAGACTGTGATGGTGTACTAGCTGTGATTCTGCTGATGGTATTTTTACCAAGTCGTTTTGATATTAAAATCAGATTTGATAAATGCCAGATAACTGCCATTAAATTTCTAAATGTAAACAGAAAACTAGAGAAAAACCGGCCAGTCACGTAAGTATATATTATCTCAAAATATTAATTTTTCGTAAATAAAACTGACACATATAATAAATTATACACGATATCTTATGTATGTTATTATTGTATTACAGGTTTGAGATGTTTTACATCGTAAACACAATCCGCCTGATGGTATCTGACATACTTTTGATGAAATCCAACAGATTACGTGAAATTCCTAGTAGTGATATAGGATTATGGATACAGTATTTAGTGAATGTTATACAATCTGTCAAAGAAACAGGTATTATTACATTTTACAGTTATTATAGGAAATTGTATATGCAAACAAATGTACTTATATAAAAACACGAGATTCGAACTCGGGATCTAGGCAATCGCCTCGCTATCGCAAGCAGATAGCCACGTCAAACTTAAAACGCAGTTTGAAATGACGTATAGTGAAGACAACCCACATCGACTTTTTTAATGCTCAAGTCGAATGAAAATAAGTACGATTTTTTTTATTATAGGAATCAGTTATAGTGCAAAAACTGTCTTTCTTATGTAATTTTTTTTTCATTTTAATATGCAAATATTTCCTTTGTTATTATAGCAACACCCCTTTGTCATTGTGAACAACAATTCTTCGTTATTAGTCGTCTATTATTACACAAGAATTAAATTAATGCAAATAATTTGTTTCAATTGGATTTTGTTAAAATGCTCAATTAACAGGAAGAGGACGGTTTGATCGAAAGCGATGGTGCCGGTGCTGGTGGTCTGTTTATCAAGATCTCAACGAAAGTGAAAACTCTTCACTTGACGATGAAAATCGAAACGAAGGAGACGATGATGATGATGATGATGATGAGGAGGAGGAGGATAAGATGGAGGAGGAGGTAGAGGAGGATGTAAAAGAGGGCACGAACTATGCCGCACACGTTCACAATTCGATATTTCTTGAGGTGAAGAGAGTTTTGTATATTTATAACTTTTATTTATCAAATGAAATTTGTTTCATTTCCCAATTTGTAAGTTTTTAGTTTTCCCTGATTTTTTTATATACTTAACGGCAATTTTGTAAGAGTCAGCGATTTCTAAGAATTTAATGTGTTTCTATCTTTTAATAGCCGTTCAACTTGCTACCAGGTCTGGCAAAACTTTGGGGGATTGACTCTGACAATCTAAGGAAAACAACGGTGGAATCTTTTCACGCGTTTAAAGCGGAACAGAAGAAGAAATAGCATAAGATCATATCAATTAATCATGCAAATAAAATAACGTATATTATTATAAATCTGTCACCGTAACGCCATAACTTACAGCGTGTCGTAATATCGTGGTATTTTACGGGGTATTTTCATCCTACTATATTAGGAAATGCGAATTCCAAATATAGAATAATTCTAATAATAAAAACAAACATGGCTGCCACCAGGGTTTGACCGACTCCGCACAAGGAAGTTTGCTGATTCTTACAAAAGCTGAGAAGGACCTTCCTACTTCCAAGTTCCAACTTCCGAGTTCCGACTTATAACTTCCGAGTTCCGTCTACTAATTTCCGAGTTCCGACTTCTAACTTCCGAGTTATTATTGTTGCAAACCACAGGAGCAAAAAGTACCGTCATCTGTAGTGATGAAACTTCATAGTAGTTTCTATCATTTGTGCACAGAATTGTTTTGCATACAGGTTATGGGGTGAGATCAGCGCAATAATTATTTTTATATTATCTTTGCATTATGATTGGCAATGTCTAACCATATTTATATTGTCTTTGCATTTGAATATATTCTACCTTGGAAAAAATGACCTGATAATATTCTACCCATAGTCCCTTCATTGTGATCTACCTTAGTTAAGACAAGTCCACTGATTATCATCTATCTGGGGACAAGTCGCCTGATTATATGCCCTGATTATATTCTACTTTGTGACACGTTCCCTGGTAATTCCTTTATTCTTGTGAGTCAAATATGTGAAAAGTGAAAACTGCTACCCAAACAGATTAATCATCAGTCTCACCTATACTTGGCGGACACTGACATTCACTTTTTTTTTTTCGGACATGAGGTATGGAAAGAGTGCAAGAAACGTTGGTTCCACTAAATGACATTAATTATTATTTTTTCAGATTCGATAGGTATATTATTAATCATGAAATTGACTTTCACTTTATTTTAAGGGTACAAATATAATTTTATGTTTCATGTTTTCCCCGAAATATCAGATTATATGCTTTAACTTATATATTTATGTATATATATATATATATCAAGACTCCTATATTTACACATTTTAAATTTCCGACTTCTGACTTCCAAATTCTTACTTCCAAATTCTTACTTCCAATTTTCGACTTCACATTTCCACTTCTCACTTCTGAATTCGAACTTGAGAGTTCTCTCTTCAGACTTCAGATTTACCACTCCGTGCTTCTCATTGCAGGCCTCTAGGAATATATCAATGCATTATAAAAATAAAAATAATTTTGGCGCTGATCTCACCCCATAACCTGTATGCAAAACAATTCCGTGCACAAATGATAGACTACTGTCATGATTTATATTTCAGCCTAACGGTGGTTGCCATGGCATCTACTGATAGGGGTTAAATGACGAGGTCAGTCAGCTTGACAGTGGTTGCCATGACATCTACTGATAAAGGTTAATGACAAGGCCAGATGGCGAGCTAGTCGAAATCAGCCAAAGACATCTTATGAGTCTGCAGTTTTTAAAAGATTACAGTACGGTAGCTGTAATCCTACACCAATGTTGTTTGCAATTTTAAACTCATGTGGTATCTTTGTGGAATGTTATTGCAAGACTATTACCCCATAAATATTAGTTGGTGTTGACAATATAATAGTGGTTTTCTTAATAGCTTGACGATTAATCAATTGATTATGATGTGTAAAACTTTCATGTGATTGGTTGTTTGTTTGAAGGCAAGGCCTTGGAGTCTCTTATACTGATTGTAATTGGTTAAGGAGTGACAAGAAATAAAGAGTGATTTAATGCTGTCTCGGGTGAAAACCAGGGAGTTGGCAGAGAATCGTTTGGAACATGAATGGAGCTTGTGTGTGTTTCTTGTGAGTCTAGCGTGGAAAACGACCGAATCCCGGTTACCTAAGTGAAAGGTTTTTTTAACATCAAAAATACCTATCACACGTGGTGGAGAACCCGGGCAGGTGTTTAATACACATTGACATCCTGTGAAGAAAAGTGAAATGGCGAAGATGTGTCTTTCTTGCGAACCGAACTAACAGCTCCATGGCAGAGACGACTCAGAAATCGTGCTTGACGACTAACGGCTTTACCAGTATGGCACCGATGAACGACGCTGAAGAGATGAAGACTTCTGAACCCCTTATGAAGGACCAGTATCGAATAGGACTGTATAATTAAGAATTGAGCGACATTAAAGACAAGATGAAGAAAAAGAACGACCCGGACTAACGCGACGACAAGAGAGATGACGCTATATAGACTTTGATTAGAACTTAGAGAACTTGCTTAGAGAACTGTTCGCTGGACACTGTAACTGACACTGTGTAACTCAAGATGTTGAACTCTTTTTCACAATCCCAACACTATTGCTTAGTAATGTAATGTATTGCTTGCTTTTTCTATCTTTTTTCTTACCGTTTTTTTTGGTGGCGTTAAATTGTATGTGTGTAAGCGCCCAGATCTTTGATTTAAAATGATATTTAGTGACGTTCGAGGTCCGTCTTTTATAACGATTTAAGCGCGCCTCAGTGGACAAGAATTTGCAACACAGTGTTTTGAGTTTTGTGAAGTTTTATGGTGTTTTAATGAGTTTATGAGTAAGGATTATGATGGGGAAAGTAATGCCCCACGTGTTTTTAAGAGTTTTGAGATTTGTCGATGTACAGAGATATCAACGTTTTAAGAGTTGTTTTTGTTTATGTGTTGTTTCCGGAATACTTCTGACACTTTTGAGTGGATAGCACCTTTGTAACGTTTTTTAATGTCTTTTTCGGATGAGAGTTTGGTGCGCCTATATACGTATTGTTTGATAACGCAAGCTTTTGTTCATGATTGACAGGTTTATGTAACTCAGTAGTTTCTATCGTTTTGCCTTCCCCGTCTTTTTTGCCAGAGGAGTAATGTGTTATGATAGCTTTGTCTTTGCATTCCGTTCCACGCCGTATGACTTTTGTTTAGATTAACGACTTGTGAGTTCAGTTGAAGTTTATAAGTGTATATGACAGGAGTTTGATTAATAGCTTTTTATTCATTGTTTATTAGTTACTGCTTTGCAATGCTTTAACCGAGAGACGCATCCCTGGTAATCACGTGATCATGCTGTCGACTGCAGCGATTGGCTGATCGCTTGGTTACGCCGCCACGCCTTAGTTTTTTTGACCTTTTGATATAGAGTTTGTAACCTTAGTAACGAGAGACAGTGCAGCGAAGGGTTACCTCAGCAAACTTTTTGAGAAAAGTAAGTCGATTGGTAGCCTTTCCCTTGTTTTTGATTTACAACCGTTGATATTTGTGACATTATAACCATTGTATTTAGACTTTATAATCATTGTACTTAATTAGTGTGTTTTACTCTTTTTGATTTATTCCTTTTCTTAGTATTGTATTTAACCCTATGACGATGAGTGGCTGACGGTATCTTTGATTTGTGAACGTGTTATTCCAGGAGGCACAATCTCAGTTTGGGTGAAGGGATGTGTCATGAATTTGTTTTCGCGTATCTGTTAATCGACTTAATTAGTTGATTATTAGCGAATTGCTGTGTTATGTCTGTCATCTTTCAGACCTATTTGAAGTTTTGGACGGAACTAATTACCAGATAACCGCCGCTATTCAGACTACTCATTCTGACAGTTGGTATCCATAGTTATTAATGTAGTGAACGATTAATCAAAAGATATGACGTATTCAGTACTTAGTGTGATTGGCTTTATGATTGAAGGTTACTCCCTAGAGTCTTTTTACTGCTTTTACTGTTTTGAAAATGAATAAAGAGAGTTTGAGTTGGTCTTGACGAGTACACCACGAGAGACGCAGTCTAGAGCAGTCCTGGAGAGCCTTGGGGCGAGTGTTGATGCAGTCTAAAAGAGTCTTGGGTCAGCCTTGCGATAGTCTTGGGGATTTTTCCCCAGGGCGCCGTGTCTTATAGAGTGCTCGATTGACCGACTAAGACGAGAGTTGAAACGTATTTCGTTGTGTGCGTCTTATTTGACGGTAAAGTATAAGTGACTTTCCCGATCCCATACCTCAAGGGGACGAGATATAGAGACGAGACGAGATTCCCCCCTGACACGTGTGGAGAACCCAGAGATAAGAGAATTTCCCCCTGATACTACTATGTACTGTTTTGCTCCTGCGGTTTGCAACAATAATAACTCGGAAGTTAGAAGTCGGAATTCGGAAGTTAGAAGTCGGAACTCGGAAGTTAGAAGTCGGAACTCGGAAGTTGGAACTGTGAAGTAGGAAGGCCCCTCTCGGCTTTCGTAGATTCTGTTCTACACATTTTGAATTTCGGCATTCCTATGATGTATTTCCTTAGAAGGAAAAAAATGTATAATAATAAGGTTATTAAGAGGATAGCTCAAAGTATGCACTCAGACAGTACGCCGTTGCATCGATACTCCCGCTGTCTTTGTGCATACGTTGAGGTATCCTCGTAATAACCTTATATTATAATAAGAGGTTATTCCCACATCATGGGAATGCCGAAATCCAAAACGTTTAGAGCAGATTTATTTGTTTGAGGACCATTAAAACTTTGCACTTGGGCTGCCATGTTTGTTTTTATTATTAGAGGATGCTTACCCGCGTGATCGTTCCATATTTGGAGTTCGAGTTTTCTAATATGGTAGGATGCAAATATGCATGGGATACCACAAAATTATGGCACGCTGTAACATATGGCGTTACGATAACAGTGTGAGTATAATATAGTGTTTATTTACTTACATTTTCAACTTTACTCATGCCAACTGTGATACATGACAATTATAAAGTGCTGCTAAGAGTGATATAAAATCTGTGATATATTAGAAATAAATAAATATAGTTAAAAAAGACATTAACATGGGAAAATATATATATCTGAAAAATTAACAAATGAAAAACAATAAAACTGTCCATACATTTTTATTCTATATCACTACTTGTAATATGGGATTTCACTAAATTATCCGGCATATTTTAATAATATTACGAATCAAATAGCCAGTTACCAGTTATTATTATGCAACTGGATGGAATAATTAATTCGGCTAACGCAACTAATAATACCAAACGCTGACTAGGTATCCCACGCAATGAAACAAGGATCACTACAAACAAGACACGTAATGTAGTTTTTAAATAACCTTGCTGATTGCCTCTATTTATGACTTATTAAGTGTATTTCTGTATACTCACCAGTCTATTAAAGGCTCATATAAAGGCGTATTGCAATTTAACGCTCAAAACACAGTTTGATTATTTCATATAAAGTTACCAATATGCATAGTTGTATTAAAAATGAAGGTTTTGGAAATATATAATATTTGAACTTGGACAGTATTCATTAAAACAGAATGGCCGTCCATAGTTACGTTCGGTGGCAAAATTACCTGTTGGTCTAAAATCAAAATATTTGAATTCTTGCCAATGCAAGATTCCAGTCTCAGTTTGTCTGGTCTGTCTTGATCACTTTAGCCAGGTGTGCAGTTAAATAATTATATTTTCCCATTTCTAGTGGCAATTGAGTCGTACACGTCTTACATATATCCAATAACTCACAGACTGCCTGAAATATATTCAAAATTTCTGCCTTCGTCACTATGTATCTCAAGTTGTACGATATATGGGAAAATGAATTGACGTACCAGGATATCTGCTACTGTAATCACTTCTTGGTTCATCATTGAATATACCTCAACCCATTTTGTTGAATAATCTCCAGTTACCAGCGCTGAATTTCTTCCTGGAAATGCTTCTGGAAATATTATAGTCCTATTACACCAAGTGCAATTCCATGTTGTACTCAAAATCTGAATACACCTTACTATATGGCCTGCTGGTGATTTAAATCTGAAGAACCTTTTCCAGTGTGCTATGATCGCTTCTCATTTGCGATCATCAATTGTACAGATAATATACTAGCAATTTCTTACAAGTAATGTTGTAGTTTTGCACTGGCTTACTCAGCACATCCACAATATATTCTTCACTATCCACACATGGCGCATAATCCAAAACGCATAATATTCCACTAGTACAGCCCTCTCCTGGTTTCAGATGCTAAATTAAACGAACTGTCTACGGAATTTGCAGTTGGGGTGGGCATCTTTGGTGGTGACTTTCCATAGTCCACACAAAATCTTGTTGATCCACTTTGACCTTTCTTGACCATGGAAATGGCTCATGGTGAATTAAAATGGCCTGACCATGCTTTTTTGCTTCACCTTGGGTCTTAGTTACTGCTTGAATGGTACACTGTTGCTAATGTGGATTGAATGTTAATCCAATCCGGTGTGACTCATATCTCCAGATTAAAAGACTCATGTAGTTATAAACTACCATATTCACTTCAGTCAATGTAAACAGTGTACTGCATCTCCATGGATCTTTAATAATTCTGGTTCTGGTTTCTTGGCGGTAATTTGGACTGCCTGGATCATCACCAGATAGTGCCTTCATTGTACCAGTTATGGTGCCTTGTAACCATATCGCCTCTGGCTTGGTATTAGTGCATCATGTTAGCCTCGCTACTGCAAGCATTTCAGGTATGTAAACGCTTCTGCAATTTGAGCCAGATTTGCCACACCCAGTGGGAATTTACCCAGAATGCCATTCTTCCATGCCATGACATATAGGTGTATAGTCGCTAGGTTGTACTCATTTACAGTTGGTGAATGGTCGTGAATGGTCGTCTTTGTCTTAGGTATATTGTGTTTCATCCGAGTTTCTTTAATTCGACGGAGCTCCCTTTGAGATGATAGCACTGTGATAGTTTGCATCACCCCTAAACTTTCTATTTTTTTATCATCTCAGGATATTCGTTTTTTGAACTGTTTTCATACCATTCTGACTATTGTTGTGCATTCCTGTCCATCATTTTTTGAACTGCTCTTCCTTTATAACGTCCCTGAGTTAGTCACATCACGTTTCCAAAATAATACCCTTATAGAGGTGGAAAATCAATGCCTGCAACATCTAAAACAAGTCTCCAAAATTGGTCGTCTTCTCCCTTGATGATTTAGTAATTAAACACATTTCATATTCAACATGACATTTCTTTGACTACAGTCCACTGTTTCCACGTATTCGATTGTTTACCATATTCATGCACAAGATTCAGCCATCCCATGTATGGCATACGAACATATTACAATCGGCCTTGAACTGCATATGCACCTTGGTCTCTAGCATAGTATGCACTATCTGGTTCAATGTACATCCACTCCACGGCATCCATGCACGCTCTTTCTTTGACGTGCACTCAGTTCTGTGGCATGTGTGTTGGCTTGTCTATCCATAGCGTTGGTTCAATATTTTAAACATATCCAAGTATTACATTTCTTGTTCTGACTGAGCGTGATTCAAAACTTTCTGGGATAGCCTTGTCAAACACACCGCCAAAAAGATTCGATTTTCACTATCAGTTCGTCCACTAACTATCACACATTGCGCGAAATGATCTAGTCCGTACAATACATTTTCTGGCACAATATTAAGCTCCCTGTTTGGCATCCACAAATGAGAAAAACGTCCTCACACTTTGGCTTAACAATTAATTTGTGCTTGCATAACCCAGCAGCTGATGTGTTCAGCAGTGTAATTAAACATTTGAATTGTTTCCATTTATGTACTCTCACGTGGCATACTCCAGGCTAAAACCATGCATTCTCATGATCTAAAAATGTTTGGTTCATCTTCCAGTTCCAATGTTGTAAGGGACTTTTTAGCTGTAGGGTTCTACATGACAGTGACTTAGATTACATATACTAGCATATCCACCAACTATCAATTAATTTTCTCACATTTTTTAGACGTTTTTTTCAACAATTTTACGGTTATCTCATATGCCTTTCTCTTGGCTTTTCTTCATTGTTTCTACTTTTTTACTGCAAGGTTCGATATGACAACAACTTAGATCAAATTTACAAGCAAATCTACCAACTTTCCCATCGCTTTGCTCTATTCTACACGCTGCTTAGAGCCATCATTATGTGCCGACTGTAAATACTATTTGTTCATTGAGAACACTAGCAAATTTTAAAACTCTCTGAAATTCAAAATTCAAAATAATTATCGCGACTTCCTATTATAAATGTTTGACGTCACAGTGAGAAATAATACACAAAAATTCTTAATGCATTTTTCGTGTGTGTGACGTAACAACAGAAATATTTTCTCCAGCTGTTTTGCTCAGTTTGTATTCCATGCAATTACTAGCCACGCCCGATTGATCTTAATTTTGTGATCGGTCGATCATCTGACCAATCAGCTATAAGTAAGATTTAAATTGTATCCGAATTGGCGGGTATTTAAGGTTTGGCAATGTTTCAAAATTGATATCGTGTGCACTGCGGGACTATAGTGTCGTTAGGTGTGAACCTGATAACAATGGTCACTATTTATATTTAGAAATAACAGTTGGCGATCATTCAATCTCTCTCATTAACATATATGCCCCGATATCAGACAAATCTGTCGAGCAACTATGTTTTCTTACGACCGTTTATTCCACCGGGTTAAACACCAGTGCGTCTGAGTTTATAATTGGCTGAGACTTTAATACTTGTTTGGTTCCAACACTAGACACTAGGTGGCGCAACCATTAGGCAATCAAAGTATGCTAATGGAACCAATGAATTAAATGACGAATTTGATTTGTTTGACGTTCGGCGTGTTCTCAACCCAGACGTGAGGCGTTACACCTGGAGACGCAGCAACCCACTTATTCAAAGCAGGTTAGATTTCTGGCTACTGTCCCGCAATTTGAATTACAGTGTTATTAAGTGCGACATAAAGCATTCAATTAAGTCTGATCACAGCCTTATTTCGTTAAGTTTAAAGTTTGGTTCTAGTGAAAGGGGTAGGGGTTTTTGGAAGTTTACTGCGAGTTTACGAGACGACAACTAATATACACAATTGAATAACCAAACAATTGATAATCTTTATGTAACATATAATAATTTTACTGACAAACGATTAAAATGGGAAATGTATAAATGCGAAATACGTAGGGAAATGATTACGTATTCATTTCATAAAAGGAAAACTTTAAGCAATAAGTATCGTGATTTATCTAAACGATTAGTAACTTTGGAAAAAGAAATTAACGAACATAAGAACATAATAATGAGAGTAAACTTAACGAATATGTGGCAGTGAAATCAGAATTTGAGAATAATATACTTACTTCAGGTGCAATTATACGCTCACGGGCACAGTGGATAGAGGAGGGAAAAAAGTGTACAACATATCTTCTAAGTCTTGAGAAACACAATACCAAAATAAAATCCATGTCTTCTTTTAGTAATGACGACGGTACATGTGCCTCAAACATAAAAATGATTCTAAAAGAATAGCATAATTTCTACTCCAAATTATATAGTGAACAAAGTTTGCATAAAAATGATCCAGAATTTGTACGGCAAGCAGAAGATATTTTTGTTAACCAGCCAAATATTCCGCAATTGAACGAAGATCAAAGGCAGACATGTGATGGTGATTTAATTTTAATTGAATGCACGCACGCACTTTTCTCTTCAAAAACAATAAATCCCTGGGTTCAGATGGTTTCACTTCAGAATGTTAACGTTATTTCTGGTCAAAAAGTAGGAACATGGTATTAGATTGTTTATTGCATAAATTGGAAGTAGGTGAACTTTTTATTGAACAAAAAACGGGGATAATTATACCAATACCGAAAAAGGACAAAGATTTGCGTCACCTAAAGAATTGGAGGTTTGTCACGCTGCTAAATACGGATTATAAAATCTTAACAAAAGCCCTGTCCAATAGACTTCATGATATTTTACCACGAATAATTCACCCAGACCAAACTGGCTATATCAAAGGTCGCTATATCGGTCACAATATTCGATTGATCGTTGATGTATGAAAGCTATTTGGGTAATGTCAAGGTGCTCTCGTATTCATTGATTTCTTAAAGGCCTTCGACTCTATTCGCTGATGCTTCCTGTTACGTGCTTTGCGTGCATTCAATTTTGGATCCATATCCCCCTTTTTTAAACTAGAGACGGGTATTAGACAAGGATGTCCCATGTCTGCTTTGCTTTTTATTATTTCAGTGAAGCCTCCAGCAATTTATATTAGAGACAATAGTTCAATTGCGGGTTTAAAACTTTTTGATACAGCTGTGAAGATTTCACAGCTAGTAGATAACACGACACTTTATCTACGCGCTCCGATTTCAATTCAAAACTTACTGAATGTGCTAACACGTTTTTACTTTGCAGCTGGTCAGACAACTAGGACAAAACGCAGGCAGTTTGGTTAGGACAGTATCGCTTCCTGGAAAAAAAGCCATTTCGCTTAAAATGGACCCAGTCACCAGTCTTGTCATTGAGAGTCTGGTTTGCCCATGATAACAAAGATTTAAAATAAACTATACTACACGGTTAGAGAAACTGAAATGTATCTTAAGGTAGCGAGAAGAGTTTGATGACGTTTTTGATTAAAGCATTCTCTGTCTATTGTCTCATTCAGAACCGTAATTTAGCGTATATATTTCAAAAGCCTAAGTATAGAGAGACAATTTAATTATTATTATTATTAATATTATTATTATTATAATAATTATAATTATTATTAAGTTCGCACAAAATGGAGAGTCAATGTTTACTAATTACCACGTGACTAAAAAAATGACAAACCTTGTAAAAATGACTTTTGAAGTGCCAGCTATAATTGCAGTTAAAAAATGGTCAGCAATCTTTGAGGAAATTCAAAATGATCAGTAGGTATTTTATTATTTTAATATGTCATTTATTATTACCGATGAAACTAAACAGGCTTTTGAATATAAAATACTCCATAGAATCTTTCCATGTAAGACTAGGTTATAGAAATGGGGTATAATAGATACTGATTTATGTAATGATTGTGACAAGGTCGACATATTATGTCACTTCCTATTCCAGTGTAATATAATAAATTGTTTTTAGAATGATTTAACACGCTGGTATGAGGTAGCTATATCGGATTATAAACCATTATCTTGTAAAGATCTTAACGGATTAGTACCACTTAATAGAGATAATTTCATTTTGAATTACTGTATTTAACTTGGAAAATCGTACATATACAAGTAAAAATATTTCAGAAACCGTTCTCTTCATATTTGTTTTAATGGCTTCTTACGAGAATTGAAAAATAATTAAAAAGTAGTTAAAAAAAGGCAAGCACAAACTGCTGGCAAATACCAAGAATTTACTTCATTGTGAGCTGTAATTCTTAATTTATTATTATAAGCCCGTACTTTCATTGGACATTTAAATATACCAATACTTTTATATTATTTGTTAATAAATAAAAAAAAATAGTGATTACTAACCTAACCACTGGGTTAGGTTGGTCATTTGAATTTTATTCGAATGCGGTTAAAAAAATTGACATCGTTTGCACCGTGTTTTTTGACCTATGATCTTTACATGCCTCGGAAGAGATTATTTACAAGATATGTCGAATTTAAAATACTTCTAGACACCATCAAGAATCGTAGATTTAGTGATTACAATATTTCAATGAAACATTCAACTGAATCTTACAATATTTCAATGAAACATTCAACTGAATCTTAGCTTCATATTAAGATATGTGTTTTGAATATGACTCTAAGGCCAAGCCTTTTGTATATGGAACTTGGTGTTTGGATGTTCTGTGATGATGCGCAGACCTGATTACTTTTTGTTTGAAATATGTGTATATTGGTTACCTAATTTGCATATTACTTAGCCAAGTTTAAGTATTTTCACCAATATTTAAACCAATCATCAGATCCAATGAAACTTAGTACATAGATGCTTAGGGATAAGTCATATACATGTTCAGTTTAGGGTTAAATTGTGTGCTTAATAATTACCTAATTTGCATAAATTAACCACAAATAACTTGAGTACCACTCATCAAATTTCAGTGTGAAGTTTTAGGGTCCTTTATTTTTAGAATGGCGATGTTTAAAACATATATTGCATTATCATGTCTATTGCATCTAGTTGATGCCAGAAGGACTCAAACAATGTAATAAGAGATATATTAGAATAGTGTACGGCTGTATGGATTGGGGGCGACATGCCTGGCACGTGACCTTATAAATGGACATGCATATACATTTTTAGGAGCGGAGCTACGTCATACAACGTTCCACATTGCTGAAACGCTCACCACTCTACCATGCATTTCTATGGGCCCTGCACAAGCTGCTGTGGAACGCCGGTCGAAGAGCTGGTGAAAATAACTAAAAAACAGCACAAACTTAACTTTGAAGTAATCCCGAGCAACCAAAGTTATATATATTGCACCTGTAGGGGTGATCTTGTTTCACTGCTTAGGAGGGTCTCAACGACTATCCCAAAACACATTTCTTTTTAGAGTTATCAGCCCTTGTTTTCACTGTGATGGTTGCTAGGTTGTGAAAATACCTGGATGTCCGCCCTGGGGATATATATCTACAAAGGCGAAGGGAACTGATTGGATGGTACGTACAAGAGGGTGCATGCAGCACGCTACCTGATTAAATGAACATGTGTATATAAAAGTGGAGGCCAATGATGGGATAGTATCTACGAGCAGCTAGATGAGGCTCATGATCTGATTGAGCTGCAACTTTGTATCGGCGTCCATGTGACTGCATGCAGATATAAAGACATTGAGATACCATTATTCCGTACAAGATTAAGTCATGAGTTGATTATACTATCTGAAACACCGTTCGTAGGGACTTCGTTGTAACACACTGTATTATTGTGAGAGAGTATGTTGTACTTGAATGTCCAATTATAACGAAAATGGGAGACGACGACATTATACAAACTATAAGAAGCAACCTAATGTGTCCGTAAATCATATTGAAATCTTCATTTGATGTACCGGCAATTGCAAAGAAATTACGATTTTGAAACAAAGATATCCACCAAAACTGGAAAGTTTGGACGAACAAATTTGGATGTCTTATTTCTATACTCGTATTCAGAAGGTGGTGAGTGTTGCGCAACGCATGTGCGACATTTGTTTTGATAAATATATATAAAGTCGAAAAAAGTCACGTTTTATTATTTATTATTTCGTGAGTGTCTGTAAATCATGTATGTATTAAAAATCACCTACCCTCTCATTTAAAATAATTTACATTTCGCTCGTTTTGTACTGAAATTTTCTCTGCTCATTTTGTATGGAAAATACAAAATAATCGCCCATAATTGTGTCAAAATTACTATCCATATATTACTATACATATTTTTGCAAAGGAAATACGCGCTCATTTGTATCTATGTCCCAATAATTGTACGAAACGCACCCTTCTTCTCTCATGTCATTTTTTCATGGTCTCTATCATCAAATATTTTACACCGATAGTAATCATAGTTATGCATTTTTGAACCAAGCTTCCCGTTTTATAACGAACTCTTTCGTTCCTTTGTACTCTTTCGTCTTAGTAGCATCCTACTAAATCGAGCTACTGAACTGCAGTACGTTTACACAATCTACACACTACACTTACTACACATGCACGATTTCCTGAAATCAACTTCATAGAACGTGCTCATAATTTCCACGTAGTAAACATTTAGCAACAAGGTCCATGTTTTCCACGCTCTATATGTGAACGCATTGTCAAAATACACAGGTCTCATGGTATATTTCAACCCTGGAAAACTGGACTATTTTACATACCAATCACACTAAGTCGATTGCCAAAAATAAACATGTATTTATTATGTCTAGATTTAAATCAATTAGTTAAAAAAGTTAAAAAAAATAGCAAATGTAGAGTTGATATGGCCGATTTCGAACATTGGTCATCTTACGGCTCATAAGTTCGAAGGTCAAGTATATACGTATATATAGTAATTTTCCATTGTGTCTATTCATGCGATATCAGTACAGACATAATAACAGTGACTACGATAAAATCTCGGAAAATTAGGTGTTTACATGGAAACAGTATAATGGATTACAAGAAACATAAGCCAGTTCACGGTTTAGCCGGCTTCGTAACGAGGCCGGGGTCACCTGGGGTCAAGGGGGATAAAAATCGCTGACGTTGGTGGCGTTGCATAGTGTTTGCCTTGAGGGCTCATACCACTAATTGAATTTCCATAGACGACAATGTTAACATATTACGAGATTGCTATATGAAAATGACGAAGAAAGTTGAAAATATGGCTCAAAAATGGGAAATCAACATGCCAGTAATCAACCATATGAAAAAACTAACATGTTGGCCAGCTCAAACTCTTGCAAATCTCAGGTAAACAAGACACACCTACTGTATTTGGATTGCACCAAGAGAAATCACTGGAAAAACACCAAGATTAGAACATCCATTAACACACAGAATAAACCCACAGGTACACAGCCACTAAGTAGTAAACAAAAGACCACATGTTGGTCTCACCTCTGACCCAGGTGATTACGCCCTCAAACAGGGAGCACCTGAGAAAAATAATATTTAAAAAATTTCATTGGTTCTTGCTGGGCATTTAAATTGAGCAGCCATTGGTTAATTAGTGGCATGAGACCTTCACAGTCGCGTGGATACATGCATTTAAACGGGATTCTACTAGAATCTAAAGGTTAATCTGAGTTTATTCTGCATGTGAGTATATATCAGTTGTTTGCGATGATTATAATAACAATTTTCCGAGTCTGACAATAATATTTATTTGATTATGAGCACATTAAGAGTACATATGCAGAGTACCCAATTTATGACTTTGCTGTTGCCACAGAAATGTAGGTTGTATTTCATATTATGTAATATATTATGTCCATATGTGCCTAAATTTCACACAGTTTGTGTAAAAACATGTATAGAATATAGTACAGTATTATGGTCGTATTTCTAGTAGATACATTGACAAAATGTTCCATATAGTTAATTTTAATCCTAGTATTTGATCCTAGTATTGGATCGATGAGTATTTGTTCGCTTTGAACCACATTTAACCGCATAATCTCGACGCTTAACTAGGTCATAAAGTGCCGCATTTTAAATAATACACACCAGCCTGTCTGTGGGACATCTACACCAAGTCATTCGTTGCTGAGTAATAAGACTTGTCTATGTTTTCCAGATAACATGCAAGCTCTCATCAATATACATAGCAAATCTTTCTACGACGTAAGGTAGGAGAACATTCATTTTGAGAAATGTTAACTTTACTGAAATGCCTTCTTGACAGGGCGGCAAATGGCTAGGGTATTGTCATCCACTTCATGGAGAAGCCGTCAAATAATTGTTGATGTTGTAATTTATCACAAGCACTTGGAATGTGTACTAAACGGAACAGCTGAACTGCATATGTGACACATACGTTAATGATTTCCTAGAATTTCCCAAGTATTAGCTACATTTTCACGTACTTATAATTTCCCATTACTGAATGTTGGAAACAGGTCCATGGACATTCTGGTGTATGTGAACGGACTGTAATAGCAATATTGTAAATCCCAGCCCAGTACTCCATCTAAATATGTCAGTCCGTCATTTGGTATAGGTTGGTTTTCGCTAAATTTGGCTTGGTTACTATGGTATCATAATAAATACAGCATTGAGCATGTTCAAATGAAGGGAACTACATTCATGCTCATCCTCACAAATGGCGGATGTGGAATATTTTCCATTAGATGCCCATCATTTCAAGGGTCAGGTTAAATACAAATACTTGTTTTCATTGGCAGTTCACGCGATGTAAGCACATACAAAATAGCAGTGATTACGATACAATATTGGATAATAAGGTGTTTCCATGGCGACGGTATAATTGATTATAAGAAACAATAATTTGTCTTGACTAATGTCAGGTGAAATTCCATATAGAAAGGAGTATTGATGCCTATTTAACCGCATTTGCATAAACAAATCTCGACGCTCAGTTGTGTAATATTTCGATGCTTAATGTTATCATAAAGTAACGGATTTAACATAATATACGCCAGCCTGTCTATGAGATATCTACGCCAATACATTCTTTCACATTAGTTCTACTTGTTTATCTAGGGTCAAGTAGTGTACAACTACAAATATAGTACTTTATCTCTGACGTCAACCCAGGTATTGACGATGAAATACCGCGAATTTGGAATATTACAGAGAAACAGTTTAATGAATTACAAGAAACAGTGACTCGCCTCGATCTGCGTCAGGTGACTTTATGTCTGAACGAATATTGGTTCGAATTGTACTACATTTGTATAAACAAATATCTGTAGGATATCATCCCAAAAGCAGATCAGAGGCGACTGTTCCATTTCTCAGTATTCGTTTTATATATGTTTTACTATAATCATGCACGATATCAACGCTCAATGCACATAGAAAATTGGGAAATTTTAACTTTACTGGAATGCTTACTTGTCAGGGTGGCATACACCCAGGGTATTGCAATTAACGCCATAGAGAGCCAATCAAATAAAAATGGCCGCTGTAAATCATCACACACATGGACGTTGTATCAAAACGGAACTGTTGAAATGCAGTACGTTTAGAAGAACGATGCATGAGAGATACATGTACGTTTTACTAGTTTAGTAGTATACAGAAACATTTAAAAATTGGAAAAAACCCAAACGTAAAGCCGATTCAATCTCATATAATACCAATATAGAACCGATTAATGAGTATGTCCGCCATTTATAATGGGTTGGTTTTCGCTGACGAACAGTATTATTATTATTACGAACTTTGGACTTCGTTCGTTCTCGTTTCAGTGCCGCTGTGTCAAAGGTTTTGTAATGTCAACGAATTAGTCATATATAATTCAAATATATCACCAGAGACCCATTTTATCTCGTACATGTAGGTTGTTTATTGAATGACGACAATTCGCAGCAAACAATTTATAATGCTATGTTAAACTGAAATGTTATATATAGATTACTGCCATGTCAAATGTCAACCTCAACTATCCCAGGTTCGAGGTTGACACGTTGCTCGGTATGGTAATAATCGAATAATCACAATTCAGTTTACATTTGTGTTGCAGTTAATTGTGAACACTGGTCAGTGTGGTTTCTAGGTGAGGTAATAGACAACATCAAAAGTTCAATGTAGGATAACAAACTTAATTCCTTTAGTTTTTCCCCAACCCCCACTGAAACTTAATTGATAAATATTGATCATGCCGCCAGACTACATTCACCATTAAATACAAATTAATAATCGGGACAGTAGTATGGCATAGCAGTTGGTGATGAAAAAAGTGAGTGGACCGGCGAGTCACGTCCATGCGGCTAATCTTTTGTGCATGCCAACTTTATTTCATGTTAATACAGCCATTAATACAGCCTGGTCATACAAACAATATTCACCTGTATTTAAAGAGATTTGGGGTGTGTCCAAAATTTTGGGGTGTGTCCAAAATGATGCGTATACAGCTAAATACAAGACACAGATTTCTATTTCTTCTATCACTGTGTATTGTATTGTAATGTCCTGCTTAAATACAGGCTATATGTGGATGTATTTATGGGTATAATGAGTCGACTTCCCAAAATAAACAAGTATTTGTCTAGTTTTAAATCAAGTAGTAAGCAGAATCTTTTCAAACGTTAAAATACTTAAATGTAAAGTTAACCGTTAACAACCCTGTAATGGCCATAAGTTAAGTAATTCCTAAAAATATGTCAGTCCGCCATTTGGTACAGTAGTTTGGTTATTCATGACATTACACTGACAAATAATCTAAGAATTAGTTATTATTAATTATTATTAGTTATTATTAGTTATTTAAATACAACACAAATACACGCATTTTGTTTGCTTAAATAGAAGGAAGTGCATTCATGCCCATCAACAAATATGGCCGATGTCGAACTTTGGTCACATGACGGCTCATTAGTTCAAAGGTCATGTGATATATATATATATATATATATATATATATATATATATATATATATATATATATATATATATATATATATATATATACAGTACTTGTCCACTGTGGCAATTCATGCGATGTCAGCAAATGTATTCGTTCCTGAGTAATGTTTTCACAATAAGTTATCATTTCCTCGGCCTAGGAGCATTTAACTTTGAGAAATATTAAATTTACTGCTATGCCTACTTGACCGGACTACATATGGTTAGGATGTTGTCATCCGCTTCATTGAGAGGCCGTCAAATATTAATGGTCATTGCAATCATAGATCTCTTACTATGGTCTATGCTGTTTTAATATAGTTGAATTAACTTTTAATATAGTTGCATCATGTTTGGTTTAAACACCACTCTATATAGGGTTGCAATTTACTTGGAGTTTAATTAAACTTAATTTATTTACTTTGCAATTCAATATATAATTGAGTTTTAATTCAAGTTTAATTCAATAAAAATACAACAAAGTAGAAATAAAATGATACATCCTGTGACTTAACATAGAAATGTTTAGGATTAGTAAAGGGGTAGGTTTGGTACAATTATATTAATATAAATATAAAGTGTACCAAACATTTCCCTTTACCAAACCTAAGCTACGCAAACGTGACATAAAATCGATTAAAGAATAATATAAATTATGAGAAATAGTGAAGGTCATCACTCGGTAGGTTTGTCATCACTCGGTAGGTTTGTCGTCACTTGGTAGGTGTAAAATATAAATAGAAGTCGTCACAACGTTGATAACACCAACGCAGTGTGTTTAACAGAACTTCTGAACTGTAGTACGTTTAGAAAATCCATGTGTGACACATACGTTAACGATTTCCTTGGAATTCTCAAGCATCAGCTACATTTTAACGTAATCATATAATTTCCTATTACTGAGTGCTGGAAATAGGTGCATGGACTTATTCATGAACTGTATTCAATGTTGTATGCGTGAACGCACAGTAATAAGAGAGAGGTTTTTCCAGTTTTAAATCAAATTCTAAACAGAATCATTTCAAAAGTCAAGGACTCCCTCTAAACGTTTCAGCTCAACATTCGGAATAGATAGACTGTTAAAATTCAAAATAAATATTCTATGACAATGAAGATAACACGTTTAATTGTTTTGTATAATTTGTTTACTATAATAGGCACAATTTGACATAGTACGTGTTTATAGAATAAACAGTTTGATTCGAAATAACATTGTCTTCGACACGACATCAATAATCGTTTGGTAAAATGTATGTAAACTGTCGTCAACATTCTGGTTGAAATTTATTAACAATAGTCGGCATATTGTCTACATAAAGTGTATACGCGTGTATAAACATTGCAACATAATTTATAATTAATATCTTCATACATGACAGCATTTATTAATGGAAAGAAATTGAAATGGACTTTATTATTACTTAAAAATGTGTAATTTACTGGAAACACAGAGGTAAATTAGAACATTTAATTTTAATTCAATTTAATGACAAACAAAACAATTAACTAATGTCCGGTGTTTTAAAGTTACACAGCAGATGTAAGGTGAATGGCGGGAGTTTTGTTGGGACGCCCTCAACATTTATTATAATTAAACATCTAATTATGAGCTAGCTACCGTTCAATATCTAAGATCAAGGCCTGTGAAGAGACTTTCACGATGAAAGATACTAAGCATTCACTTGTGTATACAACACCTCATAGAGATTTATCTACCATTCCTCTGCATGTTTTTTTTATAAATTGCACATATCGACATTTATGAATGTCGAAAAGCATGAAACAGCTACTAATTAACCCACTGTATCGTATACGTGCCAATACACGGGTCGATGGTTGATGACCCGGGCCTTGCAGAACGCGTTGCTTATTGCTTAAGTTGCCACAATCTCACTTACCTAATGGTGAGCTGGGTGAACTACATGAGACATGATTTATTTATTTATTTGGGGAAGACGAGCCGTTCTGATCAATATACTGAAAAACAAATATTTAGACATACATTATTTGTTTAGTTTACAAGATTGAAATTACAGTTAGATGATGAAGTCACTTCAAGAATATCGGAGATATAGAGCGGAGCGAACATTACCAATTCAGACACGTAAAGACGACATATTAAAGCATATACGAAACAACAAAGTTACATGTATCCAGGGTGAGACTGGATGCGGTAAATCTACAAAAGTCCCACAGTTCATCATTGAAGAAGCGCGAAAACTAGCGGGAGCCAGGTAAAACAGTCATGAGTTGTTATTAAAGTTTTCAGATTTTTGTTCTCGACAAGATTAGTTCCATTCCTATAAACAGTTAACTGATACAAATACGATACGATACCCTTCAACTTTCATATATGAAGTAGTGAATTTTATTTTATTTATTCACACGGTTCTGTGGCCTTAAATAAAATAGTATTATATATAAATAAATAACATATTCATTGTCGTTATTTTACATAATATTAAACACAATATAACATTGCTTCATATAGAACGTTAATAATACCAAAACAATAAACATCTAAATATCTGCAAATGGTTACAGACGATAAGTTTGTCAGGACCGCCAGTTCCTATGCGTAATCACAATAATGATATTTATTCAAATGATAATTATACGCCTATCCTACTGCATATTTTGCAGAAATGCGAGAAGAAACAATAATGTCAAGGTGATAGTGACCCAACCACGACGAATGGCTGCAATATCATTGGCTAAGAGAGTAGCTTATGAGATGAACGAGAACGTGGGTGATACAGTGGGTTATCAGATAGGAAGAGAGTCCCGTGTTTCACAGTGTACACAAATTATATACGCCACGACTGGATTTTTATTACAGGTACGTATCTGTATTACCAGTAATCAGTGCTCCCAGGCGTAGCAGTGATCGTGAACCGTCAAGTTTCAAGAAAAAAATAAGTTGAAAAATAAAACAACTTACCTTACCTTTGTAAATTGGACAGCCACTCTTACCGGTAAGCAAAGATGTGCATAATCTAATTTTCAAATGGTGCAAAGTTACTATACAATATTTACTATACAAATGAGATACTGCTTCACCTGTTTTAAAGACATTACATTTTTTTCCTTTTATTCAAATTACAAGCACGCGACTGCGTCTCGTGTGAATAGCGTCCTTGTAGTACGGAGTACCGTTTTATCGGGTGCCGTTAGTGCATTTACTAGTATAAGCAAAATATATAATATTGCTTTCCGAAATAAATATATGCATATATTTTAGTTGTCTGTAAAAATTAAATGTATATATAATATTTTTGTCTTTAAATTTTATATGTATATAATTTTGTATATGCATATAATAAAAGTAAGCCTGAAAATTATTTGTATACAACGTAAGTGTAATATAAGGTTATTACGAAGATACCTCAAAGTGTGCACGAAGTCAGTACAGCGGCAGTATCGACCGACGCGCAGCGCAGATACCTCAAAGTATGCACGGAGACAGTACAGCGACAGTATCGACAGACGCGCAGCGGAGGTCGATGCGACAACGCACTGTCTGAGTGCATACTTTGAGATATCTTCGTAATAACCTGATTATTGTACATCTTTTCCTACTAAGGATACATCATGGGAATGCCGAAATCTAAAAAGTTTAGAACAAAATCAGCGAACTTCTTTGTATGGAGTCCGGTCAAACTGAACCCTGGTGGCAGCCATGTTTGTTTTTATGATTAGAGGACGATTACGCGCGTAATCATTCCTTATTTGGAATTCGCATTTCCTATTATAGTAGGATGAAAATACCCTGTAAAATACAGCAAAATTACCGCGATGACATTTTATTTTTTGTGTGATACAGCAGTAATTCAAAATTGACAGTTGTTTCATTAAGCTTCATAAATACTGAACAGAAATTGCGGAATTATTTTTCATCAAATTCAAGATTTAAACGGTCTATGTAACTAGCACATAAAAGCTCGACATATCGAACTTTAAATGTATGTCAAGATGGCCTAGCTGTCTAAGGCGCCAGACTCAAAGATTAAATACCTTGCCATAATGTCAGGGTTATATGTGCGAGTATTCTGGTCAGGAATGTGGGCGATTGTTCGAATCCCACTTCTGACAATGTAGTTTTACTCTCGGTAACTTTGCATATTCTCGCACGTTTTAGCTTGGTATGACATTTTATTTTTCGTGTGATACAGCAGTAATTCAAAATTGACATTTATTTATTTCATTTAGTTTTTTAAATACCGAACTGAAATTGCCGAATTATTTTCATCAAATTCAAAATTTAAACGGTCTATGTTACTAGCACATAAAATCTCGATATATCTAACATTAAATGTATGTTAGGATGGCCGAGCGGTCTAAGGCGCCAGACTCAAGGAGTATATACATTGCCCTAATCTCAGGGTTATATGTGCGAGAATTTTGGTTCACGAATGTGGGCGTGGGTTCGAATCCCAGTTCGGATTATATATATAATTGGGAAGTGTGTATTTATTATAAAAAAAATTGTTTATTACAATAGCATGACAATTTCATATACTGGAAGCCAAAATTGTTTATAAATAATTAATGAGCTATCTATTATCATATACAAATAAGTTCAATAATTCACTTCATTATATAGAAACAATTTGTACCACAATTGTATTATGTACATAGAATAGTGTAATTATTACATATAGTTTGTATTATGTACATATAATAGTGTAATTATTACATATAGTTTGTATTATGTACATAGAATAGTTTAATTATTACATATAGTTTGTATTATGTACATAGAATAGTGTAATTATTACATATGGTTTGTATTATGTACATAGAATAGTATAATTATTACATATAGTTTGTATTATGTACATAGAATAGTTTAATTATTACATATAGTTTGTATTATGTACATAGAATAGTGTAATTATTACATATAGTTTGTATTATGTACATAGAATAGTTTAATTATTACATATAATTTGTATTGTGTACATAGAATAGTGTAATTATTACATATAGTTTGTATTGTGTACATAGAATAGTGTAATTATTAAATATAGTTTGTATTATGTACATAGAATAGTGTAATTATTACATATAGTTTGTATTATGTACATAGAATAGTGTAATTATTACATGTAGTTTGTATTATGTACATATAATAATATAATTATTACATATAGTTTGTATTATGTACATAGAATAGTGTAATTATTACATATAGTTTATATTATGTACATAGAATAGTGTAATTATTACATATAGTTTATATTATGTACATAGAATAGTGCAATTATTACATATAGTTTATATTATGTACATAGAATAGTGCAATTATTACATATAGTTTGTATTATGTACATAGAATAGTGTAATTATTACATATAGTTTGTATTATGTACATAGAATAGTGTAATTATTACATATAGTTTGTATTATGTACATAGAATAATGTAATTATTACATATAGTTTGTATTATGTACATAGAATAGTGCAATTATTACATATAGTTTGTATTATGTACATAGAATAGTGTAATTATTACATGTAGTTTGTATTATGTACATATAATAGTATAATTATTACATATAGTTTGTATTGTTTACATAGAATAGTGCAATTATTACATATAGTTTATATTATGTACATAGAATAGTGTAATTATTACATATAGTTTGTATTATGTACATAGAATAGTGTAATTATTACATATAGTTTGTATTATGTACATAGAATAGTGTAATTATTACATATAGTTTGTATTATGTACATAGAATAGTGCAGTTATTACATATAGTTTGTATTATGTACATAGAATAGTGTAATTATTACATATAGTTTGTATTATGTACATAGAATAGTGTAATTATTACATATAGTTTGTATTATGTACATAGAATAGTTTAATTATTACATATAGTTTGTATTATGTACATAGAATAGTGTAATTATTACATATAGTTTGTATTATGTACATAGAATAGTGTAATTATTACATATAGTTTGTATTATGTACATAGAATAGTGTAATTATTACATATAGTTTGTATTATGTACATAGAATAGTGTAATTATTACATATAGTTTGTATTACGTACATAGAATAGTGTAATTATTACATATAGTTTGTATTGTGTACATATAATAGTGTAATTATTACATATAGTTTGTATTATGTACATAGAATAGTTTAATTATTACATATAGTTTGTATTATGTACATAGAATAATGTAATTATTACATATAGTTTGTATTATGTACATAGAATAGTGCAATTATTACATATAGTTTGTATTATGTACATAGAATAGTGTAATTATTACATGTAGTTTGTATTATGTACATAGAATAGTGTAATTATTACATGTAGTTTGTATTATGTACATAGAATAGTGTAATTATTACATGTAGTTTGTATTATGTACATATAATAGTATAATTATTACATATAGTTTGTATTATGTACATAGAATAGTGTAATTATTACATATAGTTTGTATTGTGTACATATAATAGTGTAATTATTACATATAGTTTGTATTATGTACATAGAATAGTGTAATTATTACATATAGTTTGTATTATGTACATAGAATAATGTAATTATTACATATAGTTTGTATTATGTACATAGAATAGTGCAATTATTACATATAGTTTGTATTATGTACATAGAATAGTGTAATTATTACATGTAGTTTGTATTATGTACATAGAATAGTGTAATTATTACATGTAGTTTGTATTATGTACATAGAATAGTGTAATTATTACATGTAGTTTGTATTATGTACATATAATAGTATAATTATTACATATAGTTTGTATTGTTCACATAGAATAGTGCAATTATTACATATAGTTTGTATTGTGTACATAGAATAGTGTAATTATTACATATAGTTTGTATTGTGTACATAGAATAGTGTAATTATTACATATAGTTTGTATTATGTACATAGAATAGTTGAATTATTACATATAGTTTGTATTATGTACATAGAATAGTGTAATTATTACATATAGTTTGTATTATGTACATAGAATAATGTAATTATTACATATAGTTTGTATTATGTACATAGAATAGTGTAATTATTACATATAGTTTGTATTATGTACATAGAATAGTGCAATTATTACATATAGTTTGTATTATGTACATAGAATAGTGTAATTATTACATATAGTTTGTATTATGTACATAGAATAGTATAATTATTACATATAGTTTGTATTATTTACATAGAATAGCGCAATTATTACATATAGTTTGTATTGTGTACATAGAATAGTGTAATTATTACATATAGTTTGTATTGTGTACATAGAATAGTGTAATTATTACATATAGTTTGTATTATGTACATAGAATAGTTGAATTATTACATATAGTTTGTATTATGTACATAGAATAGTGTAATTATTACATATAGTTTGTATTATGTACATAGAATAATGTAATTATTACATATAGTTTGTATTATGTACATAGAATAGTGTAATTATTACATATAGTTTGTATTATGTACATAGAATAGTGCAATTATTACATATAGTTTGTATTATGTACATAGAATAGTGTAATTATTACATATAGTTTGTATTATGTACATAGAATAGTATAATTATTACATATAGTTTGTATTATTTACATAGAATAGCGCAATTATTAAATATAGTTTGTATTATGTACATAGAATAGCGCAATTATTACATATAGTTTGTATTATGTACATAGAATAGCGCAATTATTACATATAGTTTGTATTATGTACATAGAATAGTGTAATTATTACATATAGTTTGTATTATGTACATAGAATAGTGTAATTATTACATATAGTTTGTATTATGTACATAGAATAGTGTAATTATTACATATAGTTTGCATTATGTACATATAATAGTGTAATTATCACATATAGTTTGTATTATGTACATAGAATAGTGTAATTATTACATATAGTTTCTTTATGACAATCAATTCATAAACCCATATCTGGCGAGGACCACTTATTTCCTGATGGTGGGGAATCATTGATACTCCAAGTAGCTATAGTCACTGCAAATACACTGTTTTCAGAGCATAATCGTTAACGACTAACACACCAAAACCATTCATTTTGCTGATATCAGTGAGTCTGATTAAGAAACACATTTCAGGAGAATACGTGAAACATAAATTACAAAATGTAACTTTTATTCCAGTTATTAAATTTACTGTGACATTAGACTTAGTATTAATGAATAAAGAGTACCCAGTCCTGAATAATTCAGTCACGTGACTTATATATCTTATAATGAAATTGTAATCTCAGTCTACATGTTAAAGATTCAAGTTTAATATGATATTTTCTTTTCCGCAGAAACTAATGAATATTCCATTATTACTTAATCGTGAAAAGTATACTCATATAATCTTAGATGAAACACATGAAAGGAAGATTGAGGGCGATATATTGAGTTTAATTCTCAAACTCCTAATGGGTAATCATGATATAAAGATTGTTATAATGTCAGCTACACTTCAAAGTGATATTTTTGCGAGGTGAGTTCTGAACTGTGTTTTGTATTCATTATGGTGTCCAGTTTTAGTTTTGAAATTAAAAATTTGAACATATTAGAAAGCCTAATTAGCAGGTACACTGTGCTTCCTTTGAAGTCATTCAGAAATGAACCAGGTGCGGCATGAAACGACAGTGGGTTTGCTGAAACATGTTCACAAACTTGACACAAGTTTATATGACAGAATTTGTCATTTAATTCACTAAACTGTCACTAAAATGAGAGCAATTTCCAATTGAGTTGACTTGAAGGTTGATACACCACACAAATATATGGCGGGTCTTTTGTTTATATAATATGAGTGCCTGCCCCAACATTTCTTTAGTAAACCATACTTTTCAGCTTGTCACCCAATCGAAACAATGAACCACAACATGTCTACATATTCGCTGCAACCCGATCGATGGATTGGCCTATACTGGTTGACGGAAGACAATATCACGTCATTTATAATGATACCATATAAGACATTATATTATTTGTATTACAGCTATTTTATTGAAGAAACAGGTAAAGTGGCTGAGCCTATACAGGTCGAAGGAAGACAACATCAGATCGAGGTTATTTATATTGATGATATTTTATCTCAATATGGTGACAGTCTTCAGCTTGACTTCGACGATGTCAGGGCTTTGGCAGATGCTTGGATACAATTCAATCTTAGCTGGCTTGTAGTTGAACAATGGAATCAGGAAGACTCAACTGACGAATCTGGCGAATCAGACGAATCTGACTCAGGCGAATCTGACAAATCTGGGTCTACGCCTATAACCACTACAGATGACTTGGCTCACCAGTTTGAAGTTCTCTTTTCGAAATGTAAGTGTCACAGTGTCGTGCAGACACAACAATGAAAGGATATATATTAATATGACTCAATACACAGAACGGAAGCGAGTATTATTTCATAAGTGTTACAATGCATTGCGTATAATGCCAATTTTAGATAAAACAGTCTCTGGTATATATTAACTCCGAATTTTATAAGTTATATATGTAATTGACAATACTGAGATAAAAAAAAACTGGAACTTGTCTAAATCTTCCTATGGAACAACCTCAGTAAAATGTCGATTGATATTATGACATGGTCTAGTTGTGTTGTTAACAATGACCCTGAATGTAACATATAAAACGGTTTACAGGTTTAGATTTATATAAAAAAAAACACTACAGTAATTATCTGCATGATAATAAACAGTTCTAATTCATTTGTACAAGGGTTTACTGGCGAAGGTGGAAGAGAAGTACTGTCTAGATACATGTATAACATCAGACACGCTGCACCACTGACATCGGTCAGACAAGGAATACAACCGGGATTCTATGACGTATGTGTAGCTCTAGTTAAAGGTTTTGCACTCTCCGGAGAAACTATTCTATTTTTTCTTCCAGGTAATGTGAAAAACAATTTACAGGTTGTTAAATGTTAGGAAAATCACTATTAGCCAACTAAAGGATTCAATGCATAAATAAAAGGTGCCGTCTCCATGGCAATCATATCCAGAACTACCACAAAATCAAGAAAAAAATTATCCGTAACTGTTTTGACAGGCATATAGACAGACAAATAAACTAACAAACAAAAACTGGCAAATATATAGCCTTCTTGTCGTAAGTTATGCATAAATGACTTTAATATGTAGGTGGTCTCAAACTATGATAACGGCATCGTTCCATTCGAAGTTATGGATTAGGTACACTGCTTTTTTTCTTTATACGTTTCCACGATTCGATAAGTATGTTGGCAGATGTAAATAAGACCGGTCTTCTACACGAGGTGGTGAACTAGCTAAAATAAATATAATATTACTAAAATAAAATGGAATGTCTTTAATTGCATCTGTTCTGAATATATTATTTTATTCAATTGTGTTATTATATAGATATATTATTTTTCCAAGGTATTAATGAAATATATCTAATGTGGGATGCCCTGTCCCATTTGGAACGCAGTAGATCATATCGACATCCAATCAAATTGTTCATTTTACACTCACAGGTATGTATGAATGAACACGTTATAAAGCTGGTGACGGTTTACTTTCAGGAGATTTCGTTTTAAATAAATGAAATAAAATCAAAATAATACACGGGAAGTGGGAGAATTCCAAAGGCGTAACGATTTATGAATGCCAAACTGATCTTGGCATTTGCGTATGTAAACTTGGATGTACCAATCATTCAATTCTAGAGAACGCATTAATGAACCTCAATAGCACTTCATGAAAATACGTAATGAATCTGGGAAACGAATACATCTCATAGTTATCTTTACGTCAGAGTGAGAATAGATCATATAATGATAAAAGTTTAATTAAAGATATTAAATGTTCTGCTTGCATTTGCATTTGCATTGTATATGACACAATTCGTGTAATGGTCAATTTTGTTTCTTCTAAGATTCCACGAGATGAGCAAGAAGAGTGTTTCAACGAACCTGAACCATCAGCTGCTCACGTCATCTTGGCAACAAACATGGCTGAAAGTTCACTGACCTTACCCAAAGTACGCGTTGTTATTGATTTTGGATTATTCCGCGATGTAAGGTACGATGATAGATCATGTACGACGCGATTGGTTACCAAATGGTGTTCCATGGCTAGTGCTGCACATAGAGCAGGTAGGAGGTCACAATTAATATTGTAGTAGAGGTTTTAAGGAAGTAATATACTAGTATAATTGTATTATTAGCGGAACAGTTTTGAACCATACCAACATATATTTTTTGGAAGTTCATATTTCGAACTAATTAGATGCAACCTTTATGTGATCACGTGACTGCTAAGTAAATAAAGCCTTTATCGAAGATTAAAATGAGTAGTGTAACGAGATACTAGTATTTCCTTGGAAAATGTAGAAGAAAACTTGGCAAACAATCAGAGCAATTTCTCATAACTTTTAAATGTGTATTTTTCCACTTTTCACCAGAATCTTTTCTCGTTGTTACGTTGAAATTTTTTTTAGAATGCGTAAATTTAACAAAATTCGGTGACCAGAATTTGTTTATTTGTATATACCACATCACTGGAAAAAGTGAAAAATCTGTTGAGTAGTACTGATTTGATTGGTCATTTTGAGGTCAGAGGTTAAACAAAAATATACACTCATTTGCATATCAATAGATGAATAGTAGAATTGCTACATAGATAATTGAACTCGTCATGAAATCTTCTGTGGCCAATGTTTAACGTCAAGTAAAATATACTTGATTGGTAAACATCTAAAGTTGTTTTGAAATAATTTCATAATTAACTGTGTGATTTCTGAATTATTTCATCTATATGTGTCAATGCTACAAATTATTATATTAATGCATTTATTTAAAGTTGATTTGAACAATAATGCTGTGCACGAAGTATGACAATTCTTGACAACTTAGGGGGTCATGTGATCATTCCAAAGAATTCGTGGAATTGATAACATTTCCACAGGAACAACATGATACTTGAACGACAGAGACAAAGCATTGTCAACAATGGTTATATAATTAATATATATTATTTGAATGTGAGAAAGATCATCATTATTTATGATTTCATATGTTTATATGTATATATATTGTCAGGGCGTACTGGTAGAGTGTTTGGAGGAAAAGTCATCAGACTGATGACACGTGGTTTTTTTGACACGTGCTTAGATGAATTTGATCCACCAGAGATGGAAACGCGCCCTCTTGATAAAATTGTTTTACACGTCAAGCAAGTCACCAATATATTGTTTCGTGAGTATGCAACCAGTGATCTATTAGGACGAACCATAGAGCCACCAACTATTGGGCGATTCAAATATGCCGTTAAAAACCTTGCCAATATTGGAGCACTCCGGGGTGAGTTGACAAGTTGCAGTCTTAATGGTTTGGTTGTATTAATTTAGCCCATATTGTGACTCGGTCGTTTTACGTTCAACAACATTCCATTCGACAACCAATCAAGGGTCTTGTAACAATGCACGTTGTAGTAATATTGATTTTTGTAAGACGCTGTCTGATTGATAGATTAGAGACACCAAAACGGGATACTCATACGATTTAAATTTGTATCTATATATTGCATTTCTATACAGGTAATTCACAGTACAGTGATATGACAGTATTCGGACATATTGCAGTCAAGTTACCACTGGACATACCTCTGTGCCGTCTTGTGTATTACGGAGTCATTTTCAATTGCACCTGCGATGCAGTTGTCATGGCAGCATCTTTATCATTACAAGTGTGTCCGTTTACACTTCCAAATATTTTGGTATGTTCACAACGATTTATTTGAAGTGTATTGTAAACCTACAGTGGCTCAGCAATTATTTACCTACGACATAACGTGTGAGATGGAATCGTCTCACTCTAAGGCCGAATTTAATATATTTGACATTTGCTGCCTACGAGGCTTGCAACCCTAAAGCTATTGCTGTGTTTCTTTTTCTTATTCTTTAATAACCCGAGAATATTGCAAAAACAAATGTGCAACCAATAATATATAAAATCATTAAAAAAGAGATATGACTAACATATCGTATTACCATATATGATCACGTGACTTTATTGTTATGCAATAAACTGTAATATATTAAGCACTATGTGCAAAAGTTTAATATGGTTCAGACAATATATGGTTGTGACAGCTCTTTGAATAAATACATGCCAAGTAATTCATGATTTATCAGTGCTGATTGTAATCAGGTTTGCGAATTTATGCTTTCACTTTTAGCTTTGAAGGTTGTTAATTACTGTATGTGTTTAATAAACAGAGTTGCAGCTAGTGCGCTTGACCTGTTAATATCAGAAATATTATAAAATGTTCGTTCTAGCTGATGATCTGATTTATATTTTTAGGTGATTAAAGATCCATTAAAGCTGATGGAGTCTCTTCAACGTAGTTCAGAGTCACGTGCTATGTTCGATAGAGGTGAATACAGCGAACCAATTATGTATACCAACATGTTCCACGCCTGGCTTGAAAGCAAAGTGAAAGCAAGGGACAGGCGATCTACTCGAGCACAGATGAGTAGTTTCTGTCACGATAATGCATTGATACCTAAGCGACTAATTGAAATGGAGAGTGCAGTATCTCTAATAGCATGCAGAATTCATCCATATTTACCAAGCAACAGCAAGGCACGTGATGATGTTGCAAAACTGCTGCAGATACTGAATACTGAAGTTGATAACGAAGATGATATTGGCGATGATGAACATGATGATACAAGAGCCGACAAAGACGAGAGCACCGCCGTCGAATCTAGGCCCATACACAAGAAGATCAGCAAGGGACCCCAAGGCGATGTATATCCTGATCAAAATAGATTCAGGTGGCCCAATAGCAGGCTTCACAGACGAGCCAATGTGGCGAAAGCTCCCGCTGTAATAACACCACTCCATGTTGATTCCCTCTTCTGTTCCGACACTCTTTTACTGAAAGCACTACAGGTGGCTGCATTCAGTCCAAACTACTTTATTGGAACACGAATTGTTAAAAACTCAAAAATGTAAGTCGATTCAAGCTCACGTTATTTCTCTCACATACGTATGTGGGGGGGGGGGGGGTTACTATCAATCTAGAACTAAAGTCAGTGCATATTTGCTATATCTTCTAAAGAATAATTGACAACATAATATTTAATCAAAACAACATTTCAAAAGCTTTTTCATTGTACCAGAATGTCTGTGTGAGTTTAATTATTCATTGTCAAGTAAAGACACATTGTTAACTACCGCTGCCTAATTTAAAATTGTCATGGAAACACTAGTTTAGAGGGGCGTGCAAATTGCTTAAAATGATCAAGGTATTGTCATGTCAAATTTAAATCTACAATTGAGTTGATTAATTAGTTAATGAAATGGGTGAAAACACTTCCCATAAATGTCCAAGTTGACGTCAAAACATTTTTTTATTAACATCTTCTTGTCAAGGAAATATAAACTACAACTAATTATAATTGTAATATTGGTATTGGTTTAGATGGGCATCTATTTTCACAGATAATTAGATTTAAATTGTAATTTCACTGTAACAATTTAACGTAACCGTTCACTTACCGGTTTAGTATTGACACATAAGTTTATTTTTGTCAAACTGATTCATTGAGTTATGATTTGCCATTGACTCATTGGTCTAGTATTAGCAAATTCGCGTGATGTTAACTTATTTATTAAACTTTTTCTTAACTGTTTATTTTTCATATGAAATCGTTATTAAAATATATGGTATGATTTTGTTAGACACGTACATATTTATATAAAATATGTAAAACATAAAAGACGAAATATACGAATAACGATTACACTGGGATGGCATCACACCATAGTAAAACACCTCGAACTTTCATATTACATATTTTCATACACAATGGTCTGTTTCAATCCAGTGTGTTAATTTATGCAAGGCCTATAAAAAACTAAATAATTATTTTCAGAACTAAAAACCACATACAAAAGATTGGATTTGATTTGACAAAGACAATAGTTCTCCGTGATTGTGATAAAGTCAATGACGTCATGGCGACGGGCAGGCAAGATATTTGTGATAAGTATGTCCGTTCTATTTACAGTCCGGGGAGATATCAATGTGGCTCAGGGGGTAAGTCGCATGGTTTTTAAACTTTAGGAAATCTCTTCAGTCACATATTCGTAGTATTTACGATTATGTTTTTGCTGCCAGTGTGTATTATATATAGCACTAGTTTTATTTAGTTTACATTAGAAAGAAAGAAAATAATAATTATAATTAACTTATTGTCTTGTTTTACTTTAATACTATTTTACACAGCTACCAAAAAACTCATGTTTATAGAATATAACAGGACTAATACACCAACCAATGCAACAGTGCACAGTGTTCCACCACAAGGACATCTGATAAACCTGTTCGCAACTCAGATTATGAAACTAAATAATCGTGGCTTGTATTTCAAGAAAACTCAAGAAAAAGAGAAGCCATGTGATGTAAGCAATCTTGAAGATGAAGATATAAAGAAAATTGTTACAAATGTATGCAGTCCACCGATTCAACCATTTGAACTTATTTGGGAAACACTGAGTCAAGTGAATACAATGCAATGTAAGAATTTAAATTTCATATGCACATTTGACTTGATTTTGTTTAATTTGATTTTGAACACAACATTATTTACTGGCCCTACTTTTCATTGAAAATATTATTTTTTAACCAACTGTTCATTGATAGTACCCTATACCAGATACTTGTTTTGGCTTATATGCACCTAATGTTGAAGCGGTAATATATGTGATTCTCAGCTCAATCTCAACAAATCCGTATGCATTAGATATACATAATATACTAGTCACGACATGATATATTACTAGACCATTGAGTCAGTCCACCATACTCCATCGGTATTTTACGTCATTGTTAATTCACATCATTGTTACTGTACGCCAATTTCACTGCCCTCCATATCTATTGTACGTCATTATTATTGCACTTCATTGTTACTGTAAGCCAATTTTACTGCACCCCATAGCTATTGTACGTCATTATTATTGCACTTCATTGTTACTGTAAGCCAATTTTACTGCCCTCCATAGCTATTGTACGTCATTGTTATTGCACTTCATTGTTACTGTACGCCAATTTTACTGCCCCCCATAGCTATTGTACGTCATTGTTATTGCACTTCATTGTTACTGTACGCCAATTTTACTGCCCCCCATAGCTATTGTACGTCATTATTATTGCACTTCATTGTTACTGTAAGCCAATTTTACTGCCGCCATAGCTATTGTACGTCATTATTATTGCACTTCATTGTTACTGTACGCCAATTTTACTGCCTTTCATAGCTATTGTACGTCATTGTTATTGCACTTCATTGTTACTGTACGCCAATTTTACTGCCCCCCATAGCTATTGTACGTCATTATTATTGCACTTCATTGTTACTGTAAGCCAATTTTACTGCCGCCATAGCTATTGTACGTCATTATTATTGCACTTCATTGTTACTGTACGCCAATTTTACTGCCCCCATAGCTATTGTACGTCATTATTATTGCACTTCATTGTTACTGTACGCCAATTTTACTGCCGCCATAGCTATTGTACGTCATTATTATTGCACTTCATTGTTACTGTAAGCCAATTTTACTGCCGCCATAGCTATTGTACGTCATTATTATTGCACTTCATTGTTACTGTAAGCCAATTTTACTGCCCCCATAGCTATTGTACGTCATTGTTATTGCACTTCATTGTTACTGTACGCCAATTTTACTGCCCTTCATAGCTATTGTACGTCATTATTATTGCACTTCATTGTTACTGTAAGCCAATTTTACTTCCCTCCATAGCTATTGTACGTCATTGTTATTGAACTTCATTGTTACTGTAAGCCAATTTTACTTCCCTCCATAGCTATTGTACGTCATTGTTATTGCACTTCATTGTTACTGTAAGCCAATTTTACTGCCTCCATAGCTATTGTACGTCATTATTATTGCACTTCATTGTTACTGTAAGCCAATTTTACTGCCCCCATAGCTATTGTACGTCATTATTATTGCACTTCATTGTTACTGTACGCCAATTTTACTGCCTCCATAGCTATTGTACGTCATTATTATTGCACTTCATTGTTACTGTACGCCAATTTTACTGCCTCCATAGCTATTGTACGTCATTGTTATTGCACTTCATTGTTAATGTACGCCAATTTTACTGCCCCCATAGCTATTGTACGTCATTGTTATTGCACTTCATTGTTACTGTACGCCAATTTTACTGCCTCCATAGCTATTGTACGTCATTGTTATTGCACTTCATTGTTACTGTAAGCCAATTTTACTGCCCCCATAGCTATTGTACGTCATTGTTATTGCACTTCATTGTTACTGTAAGCCAATTTTACTGCCCTTCATAGCTATTGTACGCCATTGTTATTGCACTTCATTGTTACTGTAAGCCAATTTTACTGCCCCCATAGCTATTGTACGTCATTGTTATTGCACTTCATTGTTACTGTAAGCCAATTTTACTTCCCTCCATAGCTATTGTACGTCATTATTATTGCACTTCATTGTTACTGTACGACAATTTTACTGCCCTTCATAGCTATTGTACGCCATTGTTATTGCACTTCATTGTTACTGTAAGCCAATTTTACTGCCCCCCATAGCTATTGTACGTCATTGTTATTGCACTTCATTGTTACTGTACGCCATTTTTACTGCCCCCAGAGCTATTGTACATCATTGTTAATGCACTTCATTGATACTGTACGCCAATTTTACTGCCCCCATAGCTATTGTACGTCATTGTCATTGCACTTCATTGTTACTGTACGCCAATTTTACTGCCCCCATAGCTATTGTACGTCATTATTATTGCACTTCATTGTTACTGTAAGCCAATTTTACTGCCCCCATAGCTATTGTACATCATTATTATTGCACTTCATTGTTACTGTACGCCAATTTCACTGCCCTCCATATCTATTGTACGTCATTATTATTGCACTTCATTGTTACTGTAAGCCAATTTTACTGCACCCCATAGCTATTGTACGTCATTATTATTGCACTTCATTGTTACTGTAAGCCAATTTTACTGCCGCCATAGCTATTGTACGTCATTGTTATTGCACTTCATTGTTACTGTACGCCAATTTTACTGCCGCCATAGCTATTGTACGTCATTATTATTGCACTTCATTGTTACTGTAAGCCAATTTTACTGCCCTCCATAGCTATTGTACGTCATTGTTATTGCACTTCATTGTTACTGTACGCCAATTTTACTGCCCCCCATAGCTATTGTACGTCATTGTTATTGCACTTCATTGTTACTGTACGCCAATTTTACTGCCCCCCATAGCTATTGTACGTCATTATTATTGCACTTCATTGTTACTGTAAGCCAATTTTACTGCTCCCATAGCTATTGTACGTCATTATTATTGCACTTCATTGTTACTGTAAGCCAATTTTACTGCCCCCATAGCTATTGTACGTCATTATTATTGCACTTCATTGTTACTGTACGCCAATTTTACTGCCGCCATAGCTATTGTACGTCATTATTATTGCACTTCATTGTTACTGTAAGCCAATTTTACTGCCCTCCATAGCTAATGTACGTCATTGTTATTGCACTTCATTGTTACTGTACGCCAATTTTACTGCCCCCCATAGCTATTGTACGTCATTGTTATTGCACTTCATTGTTACTGTACGCCAATTTTACTGCCCCCCATAGCTATTGTACGTCATTATTATTGCACTTCATTGTTACTGTAAGCCAATTTTACTGCCCCCATAGCTATTGTACGTCATTGTTATTGCACTTCATTGTTACTGTACGCCAATTTTACTGCCCTTCATAGCTATTGTACGTCATTATTATTGCACTTCATTGTTACTGTAAGCCAATTTTACTGCCCCCATAGCTATTGTACGTCATTATTATTGCACTTCATTGTTACTGTAAGCCAATTTTACTGCCGCCATAGCTATTGTACGTCATTATTATTGCACTTCATTGTTACTGTACGCCAATTTTACTGCCCCCATAGCTATTGTACGTCATTGTTGTTGCACTTCATTGTTACTGTAAGCCAATTTTACTTCCCTCCATAGCTATTGTACGTCATTGTTATTGCACTTCATTGTTACTGTACGCCAATTTTACTGCCTCCATAGCTATTGTACGTCATTGTTATTGCACTTCATTGTTAATGTACGCCAATTTTACTGCCCTTCATAGCTATTGTACGCCATTGTTATTGCACTTCATTGTTACTGTAAGCCAATTTTACTGCCCCCATAGCTATTGTACGTCATTGTTATTGCACTTCATTGTTACTGTAAGCCAATTTTACTTCCCTCCATAGCTATTGTACGTCATTATTATTGCACTTCATTGTTACTGTACGACAATTTTACTGCCCTTCATAGCTATTGTACGCCATTGTTATTGCACTTCATTGTTACTGTAAGCCAATTTTACTGCCCCCCATAGCTATTGTACGTCATTGTTATTGCACTTCATTGTTACTGTACGCCATTTTTACTGCCCCCAGAGCTATTGTACATCATTGTTAATGCACTTCATTGATACTGTACGCCAATTTTACTGCCCCCATAGCTATTGTACGTCATTGTCATTGCACTTCATTGTTACTGTACGCCAATTTTACTGCCCCCATAGCTATTGTACGTCATTATTATTGCACTTCATTGTTACTGTAAGCCAATTTTACTGCCCCCATAGCTATTGTACATCATTATTATTACACTTCATTGTTACTGTACGCCAATATTACTGCCCCATAGCTATTGTACGTCATTATTATTGCACTTCATTGTTACTGTAAGCCAATTTTACTGCCCCCATAGCTATTGTACGTCATTATTATTGCACTTCATTGTTACTGTAAGCCAATTTTACTGCCCCCCATAGCTATTGTACGTCATTATTATTGCACTTCATTGTTACTGTAAGCCAATTTTACTGCCCCATAGCTATTGTACGTCATTGTTATTGCACTTCATTGTTACTGTAAGCCAATTTTACTGCCCTCCATAGCTATTGTACGTCATTGTTATTGCACTTCATTGTTACTGTAAGCCAATTTTACTGCCCTTCATAGCTATTGTACGTCATTATTATTGCACTTCATTGTTACTGTAAGCCAATTTTACTGCTCCCATAGCTATTGTACGTCATTATTATTGCACTTCATTGTTACTGTAAGCCAATTTTACTGCTCCCATAGCTATTGTACGTCATTATTATTGCACTTCATTGTTACTGTAAGCCAATTTTACTGCCCCCATAGCTATTGTACGTCATTATTATTGCACTTCATTGTTACTGTAAGCCAATTTTACTGCCCCCCCCCCATAGCTATTGTACGTCATTATTATTGCACTTCATTGTTACTGTAAGCCAATTTTACTGCCCCCATAGCTATTGTACGTCATTATTATTGCACTTCATTGTTACTGTACGCCAATTTTACTGCCGCCATAGCTATTGTACGTCATTATTATTGCACTTCATTGTTACTGTAAGCCAATTTTACTGCCCTCCATAGCTATTGTACGTCATTGTTATTGCACTTCATTGTTACTGTACGCCAATTTTACTGCCCCCCATAGCTATTGTACGTCATTGTTATTGCACTTCATTGTTACTGTACGCCAATTTTACTGCCCCCCATAGCTATTGTACGTCATTATTATTGCACTTCATTGTTACTGTAAGCCAATTTTACTGCCGCCATAGCTATTGTACGTCATTATTATTGCACTTCATTGTTACTGTACGCCAATTTTACTGCCCCCATAGCTATTGTACGTCATTATTATTGCACTTCATTGTTACTGTTAGCCAATTTTACTGCCCCCATAGCTATTGTACGTCATTATTATTGCACTTCATTGTTACTGTAAGCCAATTTTACTGCCGCCATAGCTATTGTACGTCATTATTATTGCACTTCATTGTTACTGTACGCCAATTTTACTGCCCCCATAGCTATTGTACGTCATTGTTGTTGCACTTCATTGTTACTGTAAGCCAATTTTACTTCCCTCCATAGCTATTGTACGTCATTGTTATTGCACTTCATTGTTACTGTACGCCAATTTTACTGCCTCCATAGCTATTGTACGTCATTGTTATTGCACTTCATTGTTAATGTACGCCAATTTTACTGCCCTTCATAGCTATTGTACGCCATTGTTATTGCACTTCATTGTTACTGTAAGCCAATTTTACTGCCCCCATAGCTATTGTACGTCATTGTTATTGCACTTCATTGTTACTGTTAGCCAATTTTACTTCCCTCCATAGCTATTGTACGTCATTATTATTGCACTTCATTGTTACTGTACGCCAATTTTACTGCCCTTCATAGCTATTGTACGCCATTGTTATTGCACTTCATTATTACTGTAAGCCAATTTTACTGCCCCCTTAGCTATTGTACGTCATTGTTATTGCACTTCATTGTTACTGTACGCCATTTTTACTGCCCCCGGAGCTATTGTACATCATTGTTAATGCACTTCATTGATACTGTACGCCAATTTTACTGCCCCCATAGCTATTGTACGTCATTGTTATTGCACTTCATTGTTACTGTACGCCAATTTTACTGCCCCCATAGCTATTGTACGTCATTATTATTGCACTTCATTGTTACTGTAAGCCAATTTTACTGCCCCATAGCTATTGTACGTCATTATTATTGCACTTCATTGTTACTGTACGCCAATTTTACTGCCCCCATAGCTATTGTACGTCATTATTATTGCACTTCATTGTTACTGTAAGCCAATTTTACTGCCCCATAGCTATTGTACGTCATTATTATTGCACTTCATTGTTACTGTAAGCCAATTTTACTGCCCTCCATAGCTATTGTACGTCATTGTTATTGCACTTCATTGTTACTGTAAGCCAATTTTACTGCCCTTCATAGCTATTGTACGTCATTATTATTGCACTTCATTGTTACTGTAAGCCAATTTTACTGCTCCCATAGCTATTGTACGTCATTATTATTGCACTTCATTGTTACTGTAAGCCAATTTTACTGCTCCCATAGCTATTGTACGTCATTATTATTGCACTTCATTGTTACTGTAAGCCAATTTTACTGCCCCCATAGCTATTGTACGTCATTATTATTGCACTTCATTGTTACTGTAAGCCAATTTTACTGCCCCCCCCCCCATAGCTATTGTACGTCATTATTATTGCACTTCATTGTTACTGTAAGCCAATTTTACTGCCCCCATAGCTATTGTACGTCATTATTATTGCACTTCATTGTTACTGTACGCCAATTTTACTGCCGCCATAGCTATTGTACGTCATTATTATTGCACTTCATTGTTACTGTAAGCCAATTTTACTGCCCTCCATAGCTATTGTACGTCATTGTTATTGCACTTCATTGTTACTGTACGCCAATTTTACTGCCCCCCATAGCTATTGTACGTCATTGTTATTGCACTTCATTGTTACTGTACGCCAATTTTACTGCCCCCCATAGCTATTGTACGTCATTATTATTGCACTTCATTGTTACTGTAAGCCAATTTTACTGCCGCCATAGCTATTGTACGTCATTATTATTGCACTTCATTGTTACTGTACGCCAATTTTACTGCCCCCATAGCTATTGTACGTCATTGTTATTGCACTTCATTGTTACTGTACGCCAATTTTACTGCCCCCATAGCTATTGTACGTCATTATTATTGCACTTCATTGTTACTGTAAGCCAATTTTACTGCCGCCATAGCTATTGTACGTCATTATTATTGCACTTCATTGTTACTGTACGCCAATTTTACTGCCCCCATAGCTATTGTACGTCATTGTTATTGCACTTCATTGTTACTGTACGCCAATTTTACTGCCCCCATAGCTATTGTACGTCATTATTATTGCACTTCATTGTTACTGTAAGCCAATTTTACTGCCGCCATAGCTATTGTACGTCATTATTATTGCACTTCATTGTTACTGTACGCCAATTTTACTGCCCCCATAGCTATTGTACGTCATTGTTATTGCACTTCATTGTTACTGTAAACCAATTTTACTTCCCTCCATAGCTATTGTACGTCATTGTTATTGCACTTCATTGTTACTGTACGCCAATTTTACTGCCCCCATAGCTATTGTACGTCATTATTATTGCACTTCATTGTTACTGTAAGCTAATTTTACTGCCGCCATAGCTATTGTACGTCATTATTATTGCACTTCATTGTTACTGTACGCCAATTTTACTGCCCCCATAGCTATTGTACGTCATTGTTATTGCACTTCATTGTTACTGTACGCCAATTTTACTGCCCCCATAGCTATTGTACGTCATTATTATTGCACTTCATTGTTACTGTAAGCCAATTTTACTGCCGCCATAGCTATTGTACGTCATTATTATTGCACTTCATTGTTACTGTACGCCAATTTTACTGCCCCCCATAGCTATTGTACGTCATTGTTATTGCACTTCATTGTTACTGTAAACCAATTTTACTTCCCTCCATAGCTATTGTACGTCATTGTTATTGCACTACATTGTTACTGTAAGCCAATTTTACTGCCCCCCATAGCTATTGTACGTCATTGTTATTGCACATTGTTACTGTAAGCCAATTTTACTGCCTCCATAGCTATTGTACGTCATTGTTATTGCACTTCATTGTTACTGTAAGCCAATTTTACTGCCCTTCATAGCTATTGTACGCCATTGTTATTGCACTTCATTGTTACTGTAAGCCAATTTTACTGCCCCCATAGCTATTGTACGTCATTGTTATTGCACTTCATTGTTATTGTTAGCCAATTTTACCTCCCTCCATAGCTATTGTACGTCATTATTATTGCATTTCATTGTTACTGTACGCCAATTTTACTGCCCTTCATAGCTATTGTACGCCATTGTTATTGCACTTCATTGTTACTGTAAGCCAATTTTACTGCCCCCCATAGCTATTGTACGTCATTATTATTGCACTTCATTGTTTCTGTAAGCCAATTTTACTGCCCCCATAGCTATTGTACGTCATTATTATTGCACTTCATTGTTATTGTAAGCCAATTTTACTGCCCCCATAGCTATTGTACGTCATTATTATTGCACTTCATTGTTACTGTACGCCAATTTTACTGCCCCCATAGCTATTGTACGTCATTATTATTGCACTTCATTGTTACTGTAAGCCAATTTTACTGCCCCCATAGCTATTGTACGTCATTATTATCGCACTTTATTGTCACTGTAAGCCAATTTTACTGCCCCCCATAGCTATTGTACGTCATTATTATTGCACTTCATTGTTACTGTAAGCCAATTTTACTGCCCCATAGCTATTGTACGTCATTATTATTGCACTTCATTGTTACTGTAAGCCAATTTTACTGCCCTCCATAGCTATTGTACGTCATTGTTATTGCACTTCATTGTTACTGTAAGCCAATTTTACTGCCCTTCATAGCTATTGTACGTCATTATTATTGCACTTCATTGTTACTGTAAGCCAATTTTACTGCTCCCATAGCTATTGTACGTCATTATTATTGCACTTCATTGTTACTGTAAGCCAATTTTACTGCCCCCATAGCTATTGTACGTCATTATTATTGCACTTCAATTTTACTGTACGCCAATTTTACTGCCGCCATAGCTATTGTACGTCATTATTATTGCACTTCATTGTTACTGTAAGCCAATTTTACTGCCCCCATAGCTATTGTACGTCATTATTATTGCACTTCATTGTTACTGTACGCCAATTTTACTGCCGCCATAGCTATTGTACGTCATTATTATTGCACTTCATTGTTACTGTAAGCCAATTTTACTGCCCCCATAGCTATTGTACGTCATTATTATTGCACTTCATTGTTACTGTAAGCCAATTTTACTGCCCCCATAGCTATTGTACGTCATTATTATTGCACTTCATTGTTACTGTACGCCAATTTTACTGCCGCCATAGCTATTGTACGTCATTATTATTGCACTTCATTGTTACTGTAAGCCAATTTTACTGCCCCCATAGCTATTGTACGTCATTATTATTGCACTTCATTGTTACTGTAAGCCAATTTTACTGCCCCATAGCTATTGTACGTCATTATTATTGCACTTCATTGTTACTGTAAGCCAATTTTACTGCCCTCCATAGCTATTGTACGCCATTGTTATTGCACTTCATTGTTACTGTACGCCAATTGTACTGCCCCCATAGCTATTGCACGTCATTATTATTGCACTTCATTGTTACTGTAAGCCAATTTTACTTCCCCCATAGCTATTGTACGCCATTGTTATTGCACTTCATTGTTACTGTACGCCAATTGTACTGCCCCCATAGCTATTGCACGTCATTATTATTGCACTTCATTGTTACTGTAAGCCAATTTTACTTCCCCCATAGCTATTGTACGTCATTGTTATTGCACTTCATTGTTACTGTACGCCAATTTAATTGCCCTCCATAGCTATTGTATGTCATTGTTATTGCACTTCATTGTTACTGTACGCCAATTTTACTGCCCTCCATAGCTATTGTACGTCATTGTTATTGCACTTCATTGTTACTGTAAGCCAATTTAACTGCCCTCCATAGCTATTGTACGTCATTGTTATTGCACTTCATTGTCACTGTACGCCAATTTTACTGCCCTTCATAGCTATTGTACGCCATTGTTATTGCACTTCATTGTTACTGTAAGCCAATTTTACTGCCCCCATAGCTATTGTACGTCATTGTTATTGCACTTCATTGTTAGTGTACGCCAATTTTACTGCCCCATAGCTATTGTACGTCATTGTTATTGCACTTCATTGTTACTGTACGCCAATTTTACTGCCCCCCATAGCTATTGTACGTCATTGTTATTGCACTTCATTGTTACTGTACGCCAATTTTACTGCCCCCATAGCTATTGTACGTCATTATTATTGCACTTCATTGTTACTGTAAGCCAATTTTACTGCCCCATAGCTATTGTACGTCATTATTATTGCACTTCATTGTTACTGTACGCCAATTTTACTGCCGCCATAGCTATTGTACGTCATTATTATTGCACTTCATTGTTACTGTAAGCCAATTTTACTGCCCCATAGCTATTGTACGTCATTATTATTGCACTTCATTGTTACTGTAAGCCAATTTTACTGCCCCATAGCTATTGTACGTCATTATTATTGCACTTCATTGTTACTGTACGCCAATTTTACTGCCCTTCATAGCTAATGTACGTCATTGTTATTGCACTTCATTGTTACTGTAAGCCAATTTTACTGCCCCCATAGCTATTGTACGTCATTATTATTGCACTTCATTGTTACTGTACGCCAATTTTACTGCCCTTCATAGCTATTGTACGTCATTATTATTGCACTTCATTTTTACTGTACGCCAATTTTACTGCCCTTCATAGCTATTGTACGTCATTGTTATTGCACTTCATTGTTACTGTACGCCAATTTTATTGCCCTCCATAGATCTTGTACGTCATTATTATTGCACTTCATTGTTACTGTACGCCAATTTTACTGCCCTTCATAGCTATTGTACGTCATTATTATTGCACTTCATTGTTACTGTACGCCAATTTTACTGCCCTTCATAGCTATTGTACGTCATTGTTATTGCACTTCATTGTTACTGTAAGCCAATTTTACTGCCCCCCATAGCTATTGTACGTCATTATTATTGCACTTCATTGTTACTGTAAGCCAATTTTACTGCTTTTCATAGCTATTGTACGTCATTATTATTGCACTTCATTGTTACTGTACGCCAATTTTACTGCCCCCATAGCTATTGTACGTCATTGTTATTGCACTTCGTTGTTACTGTACGCCAATTTAATTGCCCTCCATAGCTATTGTACGTCATTATTATTGCACTTCATTGTTACTGTACGCCAATTTTACTGCCCTTCATAGCTATTGTACGTCATTATTATTGCACTTCATTGTTACTGTACGCCAATTTTACTGCCCTTCATAGCTATTGTACGTCATTATTATTGCACTTCATTGTTACTGTACGCCAATTTTACTGCTTTTCATAGCTATTGTACGTCATTATTATTGCACTTCATTGTTACTGTAAGCCAATTTTACTGCCTCCATAGCTATTGTACGTCCTTATTATTGCACTTCATTGTCACTGTACGCCAATTTTACTGCCCCCCATAGCTATTGTACGTCATTGTTATTGCACTTCATTGTTACTGTACGCCAATTCAATTGCCCTCCATAGCTATTGTACGCCATTATTATTGCACTTCATTGTTACTGTACGCCAATTTTACTGCCCCCCATAGCTATTGTACGTCATTATTATTGCACTTCATTGTCACTGTACGCCAATTTTACTGCCCTTCATAACTATTGTACGCCATTGTTATTGCACTTCATTGTTACTGTAAGCCAATTTTACTGCCCCCCATAGCTATTGTACGTCATTTTTATTGCACTTCATTGTTACTGTACGCCATTTTTACTGCCCCCATAGCTATTGTACGCCATTGTTATTGCACTTCATTGTTACTGTACGCCAATTGTACTGCCCCCATAGCTATTGCACGTCATTATTATTGCACTTCATTGTTACTGTAAGCCAATTTTACTTCCCCCATAGCTATTGTACGCCATTGTTATTGCACTTCATTGTTACTGTACGCCAATTGTACTGCCCCCATAGCTATTGCACGTCATTATTATTGCACTTCATTGTTACTGTAAGCCAATTTTACTTCCCCCATAGCTATTGTACGTCATTGTTATTGCACTTCATTGTCACTGTACGCCAATTTTACTGCCCCCCATAGCTATTGTACGTCATTGTTATTGCACTTCATTGTTACTGTACGCCAATTCAATTGCCCTCCATAGCTATTGTACGCCATTATTATTGCACTTCATTGTTACTGTACGCCAATTTTACTGCCCCCCATAGCTATTGTACGTCATTATTATTGCACTTCATTGTCACTGTACGCCAATTTTACTGCCCTTCATAACTATTGTACGCCATTGTTATTGCACTTCATTGTTACTGTAAGCCAATTTTACTGCCCCCCATAGCTATTGTACGTCATTTTTATTGCACTTCATTGTTACTGTACGCCATTTTTACTGCCCCCAGAGCTATTGTACATCATTGTTAATGCACTTCATTGATACTGTACGCCAATTTTACTGCCCCATAGCTATTGTACGTCATTGTTATTGCACTTCATTGTTACTGTACGCCAATTTTACTGCCCCCATAGCTATTATACGTCATTATTATTGCACTTCATTGTTACTGTAAGCCAATTTTACTGCCCCCATAGCTATTGTACGTCATTATTATTGCACTTCATTGTTACTGTACGCCAATTTTACTGCCCTTCATAGCTATTGTACGTCATTATTATTGCACTTCATTGTTACTGTAAGCCAATTTTACTGACCCCATAGCTATTGTACGTCATTATTATTGCACTTCATTGTTACTGTAAGCCAATTTTACTGCCCCATAGCTATTGTACGTCATTATTATTGCAATTCATTGTTACTGTACGCCAAGTTTACTGCCCTTCATAGCTATTGTACGTCATTATTATTGCACTTCATTGTTACTGTACGCCAATTTTACTGCCCCATAGCTATTGTACGTCATTATTATGTTACTGAACCCCATAGTTACTGTACGTCATTGTTAATGCACTCCTCAGTTATTTACGTCATCGTTACTGAACCCCATAGTTACTGTACGTCATTGTTAATGCACTCCTCAGTTATTTACGTCATTGTTACTGAGCCCCATGGTTACTGTATGTCATTGTTAATGCACTCCATAGTTATTTACGTCATCGTTACTGAACCCCATAGTTACTGTACGTCATTGTTAATGCACTCCTCAGTTATTTACGTCATTGTTACTGAACCCCATAATTACTGTACGTCATTGTTAATGCACTGCTCAGTTATTTACTTCATTGTTACTGAGCCCCATGGTTACTGTACGTGATTGTTAATGCACTCCTTAGTTATTTACGTCATCGTTACTGAACCCCATAGTTACTGTACGTCATTGTTAATGCACTCATCAGTTATTTACGTCATTGTTACTGAACCCCATAGTTACTGTACGTCATTGTTAATGCACTCCTCAGTTATTTACGTCATTGTTACTGAGCCCCTTGGTTACGTACTTCATCGTTAATGCACTCCTCAGTTATTTACGTCATCGTTACTGAACCCCATAGTTACTGTACGTCATTGTTAATGCACTCCTCAGTTATTTACGTCATTGTTACTGAACCCCATAGTTACTGTACGTTATTGTTAATGCACTCCTCAGTTATTTACGTCATTGTTACTGAACCCCATAGTTACTGTACGTCATTGTTAATGCACTCCTCAGTTATTTACGTCATTGTTACTGAACCCCATAGTTACTGTACGTCATTGTTAATGCACTCCTCAGTTATTTACGTCATTGTTACTGAACCCCATAGTTACTGTACGTCATTGTTAATGCACTCCTCAATTATTTACGTCATTGTTACTGAGCCCCATGGTTACTGTACGTCATTGTTAATGCACTCCTCAGTTATTTACGTCATCGTTACTGAACCCATAGTTACTGTACGTCATTGTTAATGCACTCCTCAGTTATTTACGTCATCGTTACTGAACCCCATAGTTACTGTACGTCATTGTTAATGCACTCCTCGGTTATTTACGTCATTGTTACTGAACCCATTGGTTACTGTACGTGATTGTTAATGCACTCCTTAGTTATTTACGTCATCGTTACTGAACCCCATAGTTACTGTACGTCATTGTTAATGCACTCCTCAGTTATTTACGTCATCGTTACTGAACCCCATAGTTACTGTACGTCATTGTTAACGCACTTCTTAGTTATTTACGTCATTGTTACTGAACCCCATGGTTTCTGTACGTCATTGTTAATGCACTCCTCGGTTATTTACGTCATTGTTACTGAACCCCATAGTTACTGTACGTCATTGTTAATGCACTCCTCAGTTATTTACGTCATTGTTACTGAACCCCATAGTTACTGTACGTCATTGTTAATGCACTCCTCAATTATTTACGTCATTGTTACTGAGCCCCATGGTTACTGTACGTCATTGTTAATGCACTCCTCAGTTATTTACGTCATCGTTACTGAACCCCATAGTTACTGTACGTCATTGTTAATACACTCCTCAGTTATTTACGTCATCGTTACTGAACCCCATAGCTATTGTACGTCATTATTATTGCACTTCATTGTTACTGTAAGCCAATTTTACTGCCCTCCATAGCTATTGTACGTCATTGTTATTGCACTTCATTGTTACTGTACGCCAATTTTACTGCCCCCCATAGCTATTGTACGTCATTGTTATTGCACTTCATTGTTACTGTACGCCAATTTTACTGCCCCCATAGCTATTGTACGTCATTATTATTGCACTTCATTGTTACTGTACGCCAATTTTACTGCCGCCATAGCTATTGTACGTCATTATTATTGCACTTCATTGTTACTGTAAGCCAATTTTACTGCCCCCATAGCTATTGTACGTCATTATTATTGCACTTCATTGTTACTGTAAGCCAATTTTACTGCCCCATAGCTATTGTACGTCATTATTATTGCACTTCATTGTTACTGTAAGCCAATTTTACTGCCCTCCATAGCTATTGTACGCCATTGTTATTGCACTTCATTGTTACTGTACGCCAATTGTTCTGCCCCCATAGCTATTGCACGTCATTATTATTGCACTTCATTGTTACTGTAAGCCAATTTTACTTCCCCCATAGCTATTGTACGCCATTGTTATTGCACTTCATTGTTACTGTACGCCAATTGTACTGCCCCCATAGCTATTGCACGTCATTATTATTGCACTTCATTGTTACTGTAAGCCAATTTTACTTCCCCCATAGCTATTGTACGTCATTGTTATTGCACTTCATTGTTACTGTACGCCAATTTAATTGCCCTCCATAGCTATTGTATGTCATTGTTATTGCACTTCATTGTTACTGTACGCCAATTTTACTGCCCTCCATAGCTATTGTACGTCATTGTTATTGCACTTCATTGTTACTGTAAGCCAATTTTACTGCCCTCCATAGCTATTGTACGTCATTGTTATTGCACTTCATTGTCACTGTACGCCAATTTTACTGCCCTTCATAGCTATTGTACGCCATTGTTATTGCACTTCATTGTTACTGTAAGCCAATTTTACTGCCCCCATAGCTATTGTACGTCATTGTTATTGCACTTCATTGTTAGTGTACGCCAATTTTACTGCCCCATAGCTATTGTACGTCATTGTTATTGCACTTCATTGTTACTGTACGCCAATTTTACTGCCCCCCATAGCTATTGTACGTCATTGTTATTGCACTTCATTGTTACTGTACGCCAATTTTACTGCCCCCATAGCTATTGTACGTCATTATTATTGCACTTCATTGTTACTGTAAGCCAATTTTACTGCCCCATAGCTATTGTACGTCATTATTATTGCACTTCATTGTTACTGTACGCCAATTTTACTGCCGCCATAGCTATTGTACGTCATTATTATTGCACTTCATTGTTACTGTAAGCCAATTTTACTGCCCCCATAGCTATTGTACGTCATTATTATTGCACTTCATTGTTACTGTAAGCCAATTTTACTGCCCCATAGCTATTGTACGTCATTATTATTGCACTTCATTGTTACTGTACGCCAATTTTACTGCCCTTCATAGCTAATGTACGTCATTGTTATTGCACTTCATTGTTACTGTAAGCCAATTTTACTGCCCCCATAGCTATTGTACGTCATTATTATTGCACTTCATTGTTACTGTACGCCAATTTTACTGCCCTTCATAGCTATTGTACGTCATTATTATTGCACTTCATTTTTACTGTACGCCAATTTTACTGCCCTTCATAGCTATTGTACGTCATTGTTATTGCACTTCATTGTTACTGTACGCCAATTTTATTGCCCTCCATAGATCTTGTACGTCATTATTATTGCACTTCATTGTTACTGTACGCCAATTTTACTGCCCTTCATAGCTATTGTACGTCATTATTATTGCACTTCATTGTTACTGTACGCCAATTTTACTGCCCTTCATAGCTATTGTACGTCATTGTTATTGCACTTCATTGTTACTGTAAGCCAATTTTACTGCCCCCCATAGCTATTGTACGTCATTATTATTGCACTTCATTGTTACTGTAAGCCAATTTTACTGCTTTTCATAGCTATTGTACGTCATTATTATTGCACTTCATTGTTACTGTACGCCAATTTTACTGCCCCCATAGCTATTGTACGTCATTGTTATTGCACTTCGTTGTTACTGTACGCCAATTTAATTGCCCTCCATAGCTATTGTACGTCATTATTATTGCACTTCATTGTTACTGTACGCCAATTTTACTGCCCTTCATAGCTATTGTACGTCATTATTATTGCACTTCATTGTTACTGTACGCCAATTTTACTGCCCTTCATAGCTATTGTACGTCATTATTATTGCACTTCATTGTTACTGTACGCCAATTTTACTGCTTTTCATAGCTATTGTACGTCATTATTATTGCACTTCATTGTTACTGTAAGCCAATTTTACTGCCTCCATAGCTATTGTACGTCCTTATTATTGCACTTCATTGTCACTGTACGCCAATTTTACTGCCCCCCATAGCTATTGTACGTCATTGTTATTGCACTTCATTGTTACTGTACGCCAATTCAATTGCCCTCCATAGCTATTGTACGCCATTATTATTGCACTTCATTGTTACTGTACGCCAATTTTACTGCCCCCCATAGCTATTGTACGTCATTATTATTGCACTTCATTGTCACTGTACGCCAATTTTACTGCCCTTCATAACTATTGTACGCCATTGTTATTGCACTTCATTGTTACTGTAAGCCAATTTTACTGCCCCCCCCATAGCTATTGTACGTCATTTTTATTGCACTTCATTGTTACTGTACGCCATTTTTACTGCCCCCAGAGCTATTGTACATCATTGTTAATGCACTTCATTGATACTGTACGCCAATTTTACTGCCCCCATAGCTATTGTACGTCATTGTTATTGCACTTCATTGTTACTGTACGCCAATTTTACTGCCCCCATAGCTATTGTACGTCATTATTATTGCACTTCATTGTTACTGTAAGCCAATTTTACTGCCCCCATAGCTATTGTACGTCATTATTATTGCACTTCATTGTTACTGTACGCCAATTTTACTGCCCTTCATAGCTATTGTACGTCATTATTATTGCACTTCATTGTTACTGTAAGCCAATTTTACTGCCCCCATAGCTATTGTACGTCATTATTATTGCACTTCATTGTTACTGTAAGCCAATTTTACTGCCCCATAGCTATTGTACGTCATTATTATTGCAATTCATTGTTACTGTACGCCAAGTTTACTGCCCTTCATAGCTATTGTACGTCATTATTATTGCACTTCATTGTTACTGTACGCCAATTTTACTGCCCCATAGCTATTGTACGTCATTATTATGTTACTGAACCCCATAGTTACTGTACGTCATTGTTAATGCACTCCTCAGTTATTTACGTCATCGTTACTGAACCCCATAGTTACTGTACGTCATTGTTAATGCACTCCTCAGTTATTTACGTCATTGTTACTGAGCCCCATGGTTACTGTATGTCATTGTTAATGCACTCCATAGTTATTTACGTCATCGTTACTGAACCCCATAGTTACTGTACGTCATTGTTAATGCACTCCTCAGTTATTTACGTCATTGTTACTGAACCCCATAATTACTGTACGTCATTGTTAATGCACTGCTCAGTTATTTACTTCATTGTTACTGAGCCCCATGGTTACTGTACGTGATTGTTAATGCACTCCTTAGTTATTTACGTCATCGTTACTGAACCCCATAGTTACTGTACGTCATTGTTAATGCACTCATCAGTTATTTACGTCATTGTTACTGAACCCCATAGTTACTGTACGTCATTGTTAATGCACTCCTCAGTTATTTACGTCATTGTTACTGAGCCCCTTGGTTACGTACTTCATCGTTAATGCACTCCTCAGTTATTTACGTCATCGTTACTGAACCCCATAGTTACTGTACGTCATTGTTAATGCACTCCTCAGTTATTTACGTCATTGTTACTGAACCCCATAGTTACTGTACGTTATTGTTAATGCACTCCTCAGTTATTTACGTCATTGTTACTGAACCCCATAGTTACTGTACGTCATTGTTAATGCACTCCTCAGTTATTTACGTCATTGTTACTGAACACCATAGTTACTGTACGTCATTGTTAATGCACTCCTCAGTTATTTACGTCATTGTTACTGAACCCCATAGTTACTGTACGTCATTGTTAATGCACTCCTCAATTATTTACGTCATTGTTACTGAGCCCCATGGTTACTGTACGTCATTGTTAATGCACTCCTCAGTTATTTACGTCATCGTTACTGAACCCCATAGTTACTGTACGTCATTGTTAATGCACTCCTCGGTTATTTACGTCATTGTTACTGAACCCATTGGTTACTGTACGTGATTGTTAATGCACTCCTTAGTTATTTACGTCATCGTTACTGAACCCCATAGTTACTGTACGTCATTGTTAATGCACTCCTCAGTTATTTACGTCATCGTTACTGAACCCCATAGTTACTGTACGTCATTGTTAACGCACTTCTTAGTTATTTACGTCATTGTTACTGAACCCCATGGTTTCTGTACGTCATTGTTAATGCACTCCTCGGTTATTTACGTCATTGTTACTGAACCCCATAGTTACTGTACGTCATTGTTAATGCACTCCTCAGTTATTTACGTCATTGTTACTGAACCCCATAGTTACTGTACGTCATTGTTAATGCACTCCTCAATTATTTACGTCATTGTTACTGAGCCCCATGGTTACTGTACGTCATTGTTAATGCACTCCTCAGTTATTTACGTCATCGTTACTGAACCCCATAGTTACTGTACGTCATTGTTAATACACTCCTCAGTTATTTACGTCATCGTTACTGAACCCCATAGCTATTGTACGTCATTATTATTGCACTTCATTGTTACTGTAAGCCAATTTTACTGCCCTCCATAGCTATTGTACGTCATTGTTATTGCACTTCATTGTTACTGTACGCCAATTTTACTGCCCCCCATAGCTATTGTACGTCATTGTTATTGCACTTCATTGTTACTGTACGCCAATTTTACTGCCCCCCATAGCTATTGTACGTCATTATTATTGCACTTCATTGTTACTGTAAGCCAATTTTACTGCCGCCATAGCTATTGTACGTCATTATTATTGCACTTCATTGTTACTGTACGCCAATTTTACTGCCCCCATAGCTATTGTACGTCATTATTATTGCACTTCATTGTTACTGTAAGCCAATTTTACTGCCGCCATAGCTATTGTACGTCATTATTATTGCACTTCATTGTTACTGTACGCCAATTTTACTGCCCCCATAGCTATTGTACGTCATTGTTATTGCACTTCATTGTTACTGTAAGCCAATTTTACTTCCCTCCATAGCTATTGTACGTCATTGTTATTGAACTTCATTGTTACTGTAAGCCAATTTTACTTCCCTCCATAGCTATTGTACGTCATTGTTATTGAACTTCATTGTTACTGTAAGCCAATTTTACTGCCTCCATAGCTATTGTACGTCATTGTTATTGCACTTCATTGTTACTGTATGCCAATTTTACTGCTTCCATAGCTATTGTACGTCATTGTTATTGCACTTCATTGTTAATGTACGCCAATTTTACTGCCCTTCATAGCTATTGTACGTCATTGTTATTGCACTTCATTGTTACTGTAAGCCAATTTTACTTCCCTCCATAGCGATTGTACGTCATTATTATTGCACTTCATTGTTACTGTACGCCAATTTTACTGCCCTTCATAGCTATTGTACGCCATTGTTATTGCACTACATTGTTACTGTAAGCCAATTTTACTGCCCCCCATAGCTATTGTACGTCATTGTTATTGCACTTCATTGTTACTGTACGCCATTTTTACTGCCCCCAGAGCTATTGTACATCATTGTTAATGCACTTCATTGATACTGTACGCCAATTTTACTGCCCCCATAGCTATTGTACGTCATTGTTATTGCACTTCATTGTTACTGTACGCCAATTTTACTGCCCCCATAGCTATTGTACGTCATTATTATTGCACTTCATTGTTACTGTAAGCCAATTTTACTGCCCCCATAGCTATTGTACGTCATTATTATTGCACTTCATTGTTACTGTACGCCAATATTACTGCCCCCATAGCTATTGTACGTCATTATTATTGCACTTCATTGTTACTGTAAGCCAATTTTACTGCCCCCATAGCTATTGTACGTCATTATTATTGCACTTCATTGTTACTGTAAGCCAATTTTACTGCCCCCCATAGCTATTGTACGTCATTATTATTGCACTTCATTGTTACTGTAAGCCAATTTTACTGCCCCATAGCTATTGTACGTCATTATTATTGCACTTCATTGTTACTGTAAGCCAATTTTACTGCCCTCCATAGCTATTGTACGTCATTGTTATTGCACTTCATTGTTACTGTAAGCCAATTTTACTGCCCTTCATAGCTATTGTACGTCATTATTATTGCACTTCATTGTTACTGTAAGCCAATTTTACTGCTCCCATAGCTATTGTACGTCATTATTATTGCACTTCATTGTTACTGTAAGCCAATTTTACTGCTCCCTTAGCTATTGTACGTCATTATTATTGCACTTCATTGTTACTGTAAGCCAATTTTACTGCCCCATAGCTATTGTACGTCATTATTATTGCACTTCATTGTTACTGTAAGCCAATTTTACTGCCCCCCCCCCATAGCTATTGTACGTCATTATTATTGCACTTCATTGTTACTGTAAGCCAATTTTACTGCCCCCATAGCTATTGTACGTCATTATTATTGCACTTCATTGTTACTGTACGCCAATTTTACTGCCGCCATAGCTATTGTACGTCATTATTATTGCACTTCATTGTTACTGTAAGCCAATTTTACTGCCCTCCATAGCTATTGTACGTCATTGTTATTGCACTTCATTGTTACTGTACGCCAATTTTACTGCCCCCATAGCTATTGTACGTCATTGTTATTGCACTTCATTGTTACTGTACGCCAATTTTACTGCCCCCCATAGCTATTGTACGTCATTATTATTGCACTTCATTGTTACTGTAAGCCAATTTTACTGCCGCCATAGCTATTGTACGTCATTATTATTGCACTTCATTGTTACTGTACGCCAATTTTACTGCCCCCATAGCTATTGTACGTCATTATTATTGCACTTCATTGTTACTGTAAGCCAATTTTACTGCCGCCATAGCTATTGTACGTCATTATTATTGCACTTCATTGTTACTGTACGCCAATTTTACTGCCCCCATAGCTATTGTACGTCATTGTTATTGCACTTCATTGTTACTGTAAACCAATTTTACTTCCCTCCATACCTATTGTACGTCATTGTTATTGCACTTCATTGTTACTGTAAGCCAATTTTACTTCCCTCCATAGCTATTGTACGTCATTGTTATTGCACTTCATTGTTACTGTAAGCCAATTTTACTGCCTCCATAGCTATTGTACGTCATTGTTATTGCACTTCATTGTTAATGTACGCCAATTTTACTGCCCTTCATAGCTATTGTACGCCATTGTTATTGCACTTCATTGTTACTGTAAGCCAATTTTACTGCCCCCATAGCTATTGTACGTCATTGTTATTGCACTTCATTGTTACTGTTAGCCAATTTTACTTCGCTCCATAGCTATTGTACGTCATTATTATTGCACTTCATTGTTACTGTACGCCAATTTTACTGCCCTTCATAGCTATTGTACGCCATTGTTATTGCACTTCATTGTTACTGTAAGCCAATTTTACTGCCCCCATAGCTATTGTTCGTCATTGTTATTGCACTTCATTGTTACTGTACGCCATTTTTACTGCCCCCAGAGCTATTGTACATCATTGTTAATGCACTTCATTGATACTGTACGCCAATTTTACTGCCCCCATAGCTATTGTACGTCATTGTTATTGCACTTCATTGTTACTGTACGCCAATTTTACTGCCCCCATAGCTATTGTACGTCATTATTATTGCACTTCATTGTTACGGTAAGCCAATTTTACTGCCCCCATAGCTATTGTACGTCATTATTATTGCACTTCATTGTTACTGTACGCCAATTTTACTGCCCCCATAGCTATTGTACGTCATTATTATTGCACTTCATTGTTACTGTAAGCCAATTTTACTGCCCCCATAGCTATTGTACGTCATTATTATCGCACTTCATTGTCACTGTAAGCCAATTTTACTGCCCCCCATAGCTATTGTACGTCATTATTATTGCACTTCATTGTTACTGTAAGCCAATTTTACTGCCCCATAGCTATTGTACGTCATTATTATTGCACTTCATTGTTACTGTAAGCCAATTTTACTGCCCTCCATAGCTATTGTACGTCATTGTTATTGCACTTCATTGTTACTGTAAGCCAATTTTACTGCCCTTCATAGCTATTGTACGTCATTATTATTGCACTTCATTGTTACTGTAAGCCAATTTTATTGCTCCGATAGCTATTGTACGTCATTATTATTGCACTTCATTGTTACTGTAAGCCAATTTTACTGCCCCCATAGCTATTGTACGTCATTATTATTGCACTTCATTGTTACTGTAAGCCAATTTTACTGCCGCCATAGCTATTGTACGTCATTATTATTGCACTTCATTGTTACTGTAAGCCAATTTTACTGCCGCCATAGCTATTGTACGTCATTATTATTGCACTTCATTGTTACTGTAAGCCAATTTTACTGCCCCCATAGCTATTGTACGTCATTATTATTGCACTTCATTGTTACTGTACGCCAATTTTACTGCCGCCATAGCTATTGTACGTCATTATTATTGCACTTCATTGTTATTGTAAGCCAATTTTACTGCCCCCATAGCTATTGTACGTCATTATTATTGCACTTCATTGTTACTGTAAGCCAATTTTACTGCCCTAATAGCTATTGTACGTCATTATTATTGCGCTTCATTGTTACTGTACGCCAATTTTACTGCCGCCATAGCTATTGTACGTCATTATTATTGCACTTCATTGTTACTGTAAGCCAATTTTACTGCCCCCATAGCTATTGTACGTCATTATTATTGCACTTCATTGTTACTGTAAGCCAATTTTACTGCCCCATAGCTATTGTACGTCATTATTATTGCACTTCATTGTTACTGTAAGCCAATTTTACTGCCCTCCATAGCTATTGTACGCCATTGTTATTGCACTTCATTGTTACTGTACGCCAATTGTACTGCCCCCATAGCTATTGCACGTCATTATTATTGCACTTCATTGTTACTGTAAGCCAATTTTACTTCCCCCATAGCTATTGTACGTCATTGTTATTGCACTTCATTGTTACTGTACGCCAATTTAATTGCCCTCCATAGCTATTGTATGTCATTGTTATTGCACTTCATTGTTACTGTACGCCAATTTTACTGCCCTCCATAGCTATTGTACGTCATTGTTATTGCACTTCATTGTTACTGTAAGCCAATTTTACTGCCCTTCATAGCTATTGTACGCCATTGTTATTGCACTTCATTGTTACTGTAAGCCAATTTTACTGCCCCCATAGCTATTGTACGTCATTGTTATTGCACTTCATTGTTACTGTACGCCATTTTTACTGCCCCCAGAGCTATTGTACATCATTGTTAATGCACTTCATTGATACTGTACGCCAATTTTACTGCCCCCATAGCTATTGTACGTCATTGTTATTGTACTTCATTGTTACTGTACGCCAATTTTACTGCCCCCATAGCTATTGTACGTCATTATTATTGCACTTCATTGTTACTGTAAGCCAATTTTACTGCCCCCATAGCTATTGTACGTCATTATTATTGCACTTCATTGTTACTGTACGCCAATTTTACTGCCGCCATAGCTATTGTACGTCATTATTATTGCACTTCATTGTTACTGTAAGCCAATTCTACTGCCCCCATAGCTATTGTACGTCATTATTATTGCACTTCATTGTTACTGTAAGCCAATTTTACTGCCCCATAGCTATTGTACGTCATTATTATTGCACTTCATTGTTACTGTACGCCAATTTTACTGCCCTTCATAGCTAATGTACGTCATTGTTATTGCACTTCATTGTTACTGTAAGCCAATTTTACTGCCCCCATAGCTATTGTACGTCATTATTATTGCACTTCATTGTTACTGTACGCCAATTTTACTGCCTTTCATAGCTATTGTACGTCATTATTATTGCACTTCATTTTTACTGTACGCCAATTTTACTGCCCTTCATAGCTATTGTACGTCATTGTTATTGCACTTCATTGTTACTGTACGCCAATTTTAATGCCCTCCATAGATCTTGTACGTCATTATTATTGCACTTCATTGTTACTGTACGCCAATTTTACTGCCCTTCATAGCTATTGTACGTCATTATTATTGCACTTCATTGTTACTGTACGCCAATTTTACTGCCCTTCATAGCTATTGTACGTCATTGTTATTGCACTTCATTGTTACTGTAAGCCAATTTTACTGCCCCCCATAGCTATTGTACGTCATTATTATTGCACTTCATTGTTTCTGTAAGCCAATTTTACTGCCCCCCCCCATAGCTATTGTACGTCATTATTATTGCACTTCATTGTCACTGTACGCCAATTTTACTGCCCTTCATAACTATTGTACGCCATTGTTATTGCACTTCATTGTTACTGTAAGCCAATTTTACTGCCCCCCCCATAGCTATTGTACGTCATTTTTATTGCACTTCATTGTTACTGTACGCCATTTTTACTGCCCCCAGAGCTATTGTACATCATTGTTAATGCACTTCATTTATACTGTACGCCAATTTTACTGCCCCCATAGTTATTGTACGTCATTGTTATTGCACTTCATTGTTACTGTACGCCAATTTTACTGCCCCCATAGCTATTGTACGTCATTATTATTGCACTTCATTGTTACTGTAAGCCAATTTTACTGCCCCATAGCTATTGTACGTCATTATTATTGCACTTCATTGTTACTGTACGCCAATTTTACTGCCCTTCATAGCTATTGTACGTCATTATTATTGCACTTCATTGTTACTGTAAGCCAATTTTACTGCCCCCATAGCTATTGTACGTCATTATTATTGCACTTCATTGTTACTGTAAGCCAATTTTACTGCCCCATAGCTATTGTACGTCATTATTATTGCAATTCATTGTTACTGTAAGCCAAGTTTACTGCCCTTCATAGCTATTGTACGTCATTATTATTGCACTTCATTGTTACTGTACGCCAATTTTACTGCCCCATAGCTATTGTACGTCATTATTATGTTACTGAACCCCATAGTTACTGTACGTCATTGTTAATGCACTCCTCAGTTATTTACGTCATCGTTACTGAACCCCATAGTTACTGTACGTCATTGTTAATGCACTCCTCAGTTATTTACGTCATTGTTACTGAGCCCCATGTTTACTGTATGTCATTGTTAATGCACTCCATAGTTATTTACGTCATCGTTACTGAACCCCATAGTTACTGTACGTCATTGTTAATGCACTCCTCAGTTATTTACGTCATTGTTACTGAACCCCATAATTACTGTACGTCATTGTTAATGCACTGCTCAGTTATTTACTTCATTGTTACTGAGCCCCATGGTTACTGTACGTGATTGTTAATGCACTCCTTAGTTATTTACGTCATCGTTACTGAACCCCATAGTTACTGTACGTCATTGTTAATGCACTCCTCAGTTATTTACGTCATTGTTACTGAACCCCATAGTTACTGTACGTCATTGTTAATGCACTCCTCAGTTATTTACGTCATTGTTACTGAGCCCCATGGTTACGTACTTCATCGTTAATGCACTCCTCAGTTATTTACGTCATCGTTACTGAACCCCATAGTTACTGTACGTCATTGTTAATGCACTCCTCAGTTATTTACGTCATTGTTACTGAACCCCATAGTTACTGTACGTCATTGTTAATGCACTCCTCAGTTATTTACGTCATTGTTACTGAACCCCATAGTTACTGTACGTTATTGTTAATGCACTCCTCAGTTATTTACGTCATTGTTACTGAACCCCATAGTTACTGTACGTCATTGTTAATGCACTCCTCAGTTATTTACGTCATTGTTACTGAACCCCATAGTTACTGTACGTCATTGTTAATGCACTCCTCAATTATTTACGTCATTGTTACTGAGCCCCATGGTTACTGTACGTCATTGTTAATGCACTCCTCAGTTATTTACGTCATCGTTACTGAACCCCATAGTTACTGTACGTCATTGTTAATGCACTCCTCAGTTATTTACGTCATCGTTACTGAACCCCATAGTTACTGTACGTCATTGTTAATGCACTCCTCAGTTATTTACGTCATTGTTACTGAACCCCATAGTTACTGTACGTTATTGTTAATGCACTCCTCAGTTATTTACGTCATTGTTACTGAACCCCATAGTTACTGTACGTCATTGTTAATGCACTCCTCAGTTATTTACGTCATTGTTACTGAACCCCATAGTTACTGTACGTCATTGTTAATGCACTCCTCAATTATTTACGTCATTGTTACTGAGCCCCATGGTTACTGTACGTCATTGTTAATGCACTCCTCAGTTATTTACGTCATCGTTACTGAACCCCATAGTTACTGTACGTCATTGTTAATGCACTCCTCAGTTATTTACGTCATCGTTACTGAACCCCATAGTTACTGTACGTCATTGTTAATTCACTCCTCAGTTATTTACGTCATTGTTACTGAACCCATTGGTTACTGTACGTGATTGTTAATGCACTCCTTAGTTATTTACGTCATCGTTACTGAACCCCATAGTTACTGTACGTCATTGTTAATGCACTCCTCAGTTATTTACGTCATCGTTACTGAACCCCATAGTTACTGTACGTCATTGTTAACGCACTTCTTAGTTATTTACGTCATTGTTACTGAACCCCATGGTTTCTGTACGTCATTGTTAATGCACTCCTCGGTTATTTACGTCATTGTTACTGAACCCCATAGTTACTGTACGTCATTGTTAATGCACTCCTCAGTTATTTACGTCATTGTTACTGAACCCCATAGTTACTGTACGTCATTGTTAATGCACTCCTCAATTATTTACGTCATTGTTACTGAGCCCCATGGTTACTGTACGTCATTGTTAATGCACTCCTCAGTTATTTACGTCATCGTTACTGAACCCCATAGTTACTGTACGTCATTGTTAATACACTCCTCAGTTATTTACGTCATCGTTACTGAACCCCATAGTTACTGTACGTCATTGTTAATGCACTCCTCAGTTATTTACGTCATTGTTACTGAACCCATTGGTTACTGTACGTGATTGTTAATGCACTCCTTAGTTATTTACGTCATCGTTACTGAACCCCATAGTTACTGTACGTCATTGTTAATGCACTCCTCAGTTATTTACGTCATCGTTACTGAACCCCATAGTTACTGTACGTCATTGTTAACGCACTTCTTAGTTATTTACGTCATTGTTACTGAACCCCATGGTTTCTGTACGTCATTGTTAATGCACTCCTCGGTTATTTACGTCATTGTTACTGAACCCAATGGTTACTGTACGTCATTGTTACTACACTCCATTGTTCCTATACTAGACTATATGCAATTCTATTTATGTACATTTCAATGTCATAGGTGAACTCGGCGATATACGTAACCCTATTGGTTTTGCTTGCGAAATACGAGATGTGCATCACTTCGCAGTCGCAGCAAACATAAAAGGTAATACATGTTTAATTAATAGTATAAATCGTTGGCGTACGTGTGACTTTCAGTCAAGTAAGCATATGTAATATTTAATCTAATGTTAATTTATTCGTTGTATGAACGCAATCATTACGTCGTTTGGATCAGTACAATGTTGCGTAACTTGGGCGCGTCTACTCACACTGGCGAAGCGTATTTGACGCGTTGCAAGTTCGAATATATTTTTAAATGTTTATATATTCGTTAATGTGACTGTAATTCCCATTACTTGTGTAATGAGATAATTTCTAATCCAAAGTCATTAAACATTGACGGTGACAATGAGGTATCTTCTCCTAGGAAGTGGTGATTATGGTTATGCAAGTGGGGCTACAGTGTTAACGCCAGACTGTAATGGAATATTACCCGTGATTCTGCTGATGGTATTTCTACCAAGTCGGTTCGATTTTAAAATCAAATTTGCTAAGAGGATAACGGCTGTTAAATTTATGCATAAGAAAATGAAACTGGAAAGAAATAGACCAATTACGTAAGTTTTTTGCCGATCGAATATTTTCTCAGGGGTGAGACTGTTGCATACAAATCAAAAGATCTGTTATGTTCAATGAGTAAATTATTGTGTTTATTTTTGTGTTACAGGTTTGAGATGTTATACATCGTACAAGAAATCCGACGAATGATATCTGACATACTTGTTATGCAATCGGACAGATTACGTGAAATTCCTAGTAGTGATATAGGATTATGGATACAGTATTTAGTGAATGTTGTACAATCAGACAAAGAAACGGGTATTATTACATTTTTCCATTACATATTACTACAATTCGATTAAATTTCAAAATATATTTTCTGAATTGAATTCTGTCTTTTTGCTCTTACTTGGTAGTATCTCCAGCAAAGCTTATATAGTACACATTATTTAATAAAGCTATCTCAATAACATCGCTATTAGTTTCATTTACACATACTTATATTAACAACATCAATCATGCTTTTTATTGTATAACACAATCATTTTTCTGTTAATATACAATTACTGTTATGATGCAAATATCTGTTTCCATTATTTTCTTCAAGATGCTCAACCAGTGAGAGGACAGTATGATCGGAAGCGCTGGTGGTCAATTTATAAAGATATCGAAGAAAATGAAGAAGACGAAGAGGACGACGTTAATGACGACGACAACGATGATGATGATGATGATGACGATGGTGGTGACGATAGTGATGATGACGACGACGATCTTAATGGTGACGATGACTATCTACAAAATCCTATGTTCCTTAAGGTTAATATAGTACATTTGTTGCATTCGAAATCAGCCATATTAGAATTGACGTTTTCGTAACAGAGACAATGATGCATAAGAGTATGTTAACTATATGCTAATTATCACATGATTTGTTTTCATTTTGTTTGATAGCCTTTCAACTTGCTACCAGATCTGAGCAAACTTTGGAGAATTGACATTGTCAGATTGAAAGAAGCAATAGAGGAGAACTTCCAAGCATTTAAAGATAAACAGAAAAAGCAATAACAAAAAATATATATATTAATGAGTATTATTAGTATATATTTTCTTCTATATTCCAACTGTAAAATCAGTAAATTTAATGAAAATGACGTACAATATTTTTAGAAATATTGACACCTGTTGTTGAGTATTTGAATCCGAACATAACATTCCAGCTCTATCAGGTTAAGGATTGAACAAATATAGCCCACAACTTAGTGAGGAATATTTTGCATATTGTGGTCTTTCCTGGTTACCAATTTTTTTTTAAAAATACGTAAACAAATAATAAATAAAATAAAATAATCAGATACTTATTTGAAAAAAAACAATGAAAATGCCCAAACTAAGATCATATTAGAATCGGATTGTTTCGGAATAACCAATCACGGGCAGTGACTTGTGACCTATACAATACAGTAATTACAAAAACATTCGTGTCATTTTAGGACGATTTCCCTTCTTATATACAAAGTATCTACGATTATTTAAAGTGTATATGTGTATTGCTTTATACGATCGACTTTATTTTACATTATGTGTAATTCATTGGTTTAATTCATTTGGTTCAAATTAAATCATTCCTCTCAGGAAAGATTTGTTTGTGTAAATGTTTATATGTGGTATATATTACCAAATATGTTGTAATTGCTCCAAAATTGCCAGTAAAATAGATTCTATTTGTTATAGATTTGGTCTGCCTTTGTTAGATATTGCGCACGCGCATTATTATACCACGTGGGTTGTTGGACACAAGTTTGTTGGTTTCATTTTCTTTTGGCATTTTTTTGTTCAGTAACAGTTCCACTTCAAAATCATGTATAAAAAGGTACGAGGTTTCTCAATGTATTTTATGTTTTGCGCGTACCAAATATAAATGTACTCACCAGCTGAAGATAAGGCTACATCGATTTAATTTTATGGATGACATCCGCGCGCGCATTAGTTTTCGCCTGTTCTCAAAAAAAAAAAAAAAAAAAAAAAAAATCTCCGACGACGAGTCTCCACAGATCGGTTTTCTGTCCGGAAGTTGCCAACTCATATTGTCGCAAAGCGCCGACTTGTCGTAAAACTCGTTTTGGACTACCTCAAAACCAAACTCCGCACAGTTAGATGCGCGTTACGTAAAGCGCAAAGACCTATGGGAAAGAGATTGCCTCAAAACATGCAAATTTTGCCATAATGATCCAACATGGCGACCACACCACCAAAATATGTGAGCATAAAAGTTCAGAGGTGAAACGGAGGGATTGTTGTAGACTGGTACGCAATTGACGTTGGCCAGGGAGACGTTTACACAGCTATACGAGAGGTCGGTAGCGGCAAGCGAGTTTCGCCCACACAACTTTGAGAACATATTGTCCAGAGTTGCTGTCCCGCGTTTCTTCTGCAATGATGAGAGAAATGGGAGAGGAGTGGAGGTGTATGGTGGCCTAAAAGTCGGTCAGGCGACAAATCAGTTCGGTTGCTTTGTCCGCATTGAAGTCGACAAAACTGCAACGAAAGCAGCAGAAGCTCCTTGGCCGAAGTCCCCTTACGGGGTGACGTTGGTGTTGTTTTTTTAATATCGAGCCTCTTATAATTTGTTACATAGTTGAAGTAGTTCTAGAGAATTTGTGTCTACACTTAGTCTATCTGAAGTGTCACTTTAAAAGCTGTAGTTTGAATGTCAAAGAAGTTAATTTCCAGGTTGCTGTTGACAAACTTATTGTTCATTTTTAATTATTTTTTTTTGGCTGATTTTTTTTTTCGCCCTCTCGCATTAGTTTTGGGGTCTTCAGAGGATGTCATCCATAAAATTAAATCAGTGTGGCCTCTCTCCGTTTCATCGGCCAAACACGGTACATGTGAAAGATGGAATCAATGAACGCAAGGTTAAAGTGAAGGGTATACAAAACACGTGTTCATGCGTTGCCCATACATATAACCGTTGTTCGTTTATGCCGATGGCCTACGTATTACAACCCAGTTGACGTGTTGTTGATCATGGCGTTTTGATGACCGAGTAGTCACATCGTATAGCACTCCATCGAAGCAGCACTTATCTTTCATTTAATGGTATTACAATGTTGCAATTGGTGTTTGGTGGTATACTAGAGTCGTCAGCTTACAATGGTCATATTCGTCAGTTTCCAGCATACACAGATTTCGAGACTTAGTTCACTATTGTCACCTCAAACAATAGGTAAATGAACTCACACTTATGGTTACATCCTTGACCTTGGCTTCACTAATACAGACTCCAATGTTCGTTCATTTACCGTAGACAGTCTCTACATTTCAGATAATTTTCCCATTCCTTTGCACCTTGTTTTACCAAAACCTCCTTCAGTTCAAATGATAATTAAGTACCGTAACATCCATGCAATTTAGAAGGTTTTCGTCAAGGCATTAAATCCTTACACATCGATAAACGTTATAATTCATGTCTCACAGAGCTACTGGATGAACATGCACCACTCAAAAAACGTTTTATTATTATTCATCCAGATGCTAATTTGTATACTCCTGAAATTGCAGCAGCTAAAAGATTACGTAGATCCCTTGAAAGAAATGCTGCAGAATTGTCAACAATCTCATTCGCGATGCCAAAACTAAATACTACCCCAACATTATCGAAAAGAAATGTTATGGTCAGAAGGTTTTAACCAGTCTCACTCGTAATAATATTTCACCACTGCCAACTCATTTCATTGTTAATCAGCTTACTGAAACCTTCAACAATCATTTCAAAGAGAAAATTGACAATATGCGTAACATGAATGCCGATACTTCTGACATTAACCTGCCATTCACCACCAGTCTACCGCATCATCCATAACATCATGAAAGCACCATCTGTGACACCTCTTTTATCTCCAAAGTTCTTGAAACTGTTATAGCCATAACACTCAATGCATATCTTCCCAGAAACTCAATCTTCGAACCACTACAGTCCGCTTATAGACAGTTCCGCACAGAAATGGCACCCCTCAAAGTTCACAATGACATTTTAACATTACTTGATGCAGGACAATATGTCATCTTTGTTCTGTTCGACCACACTATTCTTCTTGATCGTCTATCCACTTTGGGCATACATGATCTTGCCCTGAAATGGTTATCTTCGTATGTAATAGACAGACATCAATCCATCACCATACATGGGCACTGAAACTCTTCTCCACTGTGGCGTGCCCCAAAAGTCAGTACTCGGACCACTATTATTCTAACTATGATACATAGCTCTACTCGCGATCGGTCTGATCATTCGCCAACACAATCTTGAATTTCACTAATATACCGATGATAATCAACTGTATGTAGCATTCACTAGAGTCAACACAATGCAGTTACACAAATGGGATGTACATCAGGAGCTATACGATCTATATTATTATTATTATTATTATTATTTCATTACCCATTCGCAAGCGGTCTCATGAGACCCCCTGTTTGTATACAATCGTCAACTGGCTGGAATTGTACAAGTGATGGTTTAACATGTGAGCATATCTCCGAAGGGCCAACATATGAAAGTTTTATTTCGGTGTAAAGTTTAGCCTAGGTGTCATTATTTGTAGGCGGTCTTAGTATTTTACTGCTCAATATAATAATGACGTCATTTTGAATTGCGGGCAATCGTTAAAAACAATATGTCTCATCGAATGAAAAAATTGTGACACCTGAACTATAACTCATCTGAAGATAATATTATTTCAAAAATTCAAATTTGATAAATTCAGGTCTAGGCTTCAAGACTATTTTCATACAAAACAATAACCAACTCACTTTATATTGGCGAAAAGCGCCCTCTAAAGTTGATACTCAATGTTAAACTTGTTGACTATTGGTTTTCTCGTGTGTCTGCGCTTTGTCAGTTCATTTCAACTGAGATGTTGTTTGGAAGCATATGTGACACAAGTCACGTGAAACTATCCTGTAAACGGTATATGATTTTTACAAACAATTACACCGGTAACAAACTATGAGAGCCCCATTATGTTTTCCGAATCGCACGGTTACTTACTCATATCACAGTCTCCAACAAACGGCGGTGCTCGAAGACGGACCTTGGGTAACGAAGATAATCCAGTCGATTTCACTGGTAGATATACAGCGAAATAAGTAACAGTAAATAACTACCATTACAATATAAATGACTCGTAATGCAGTGCTTTCATTTTGTGTTTTTATACACTTCGTCCGTGAAAATAAGACCACAGGGAAAACCGCACCAATCGTGAAAATAACTTTCATACTCCACAAACGTCAGAGCGAGGCGATAGCGTTTCGCAGTGGCGGATCCAGGGGGGAGCATGCCCCCCCCCCAAAAAAAAAACGCATGCCGATTTATATTATCTGGATTACGCATAGCTTCTCTGCGATTTTCGCTCCGTAATGTTAAGCAAAGCTTGGAAACCCCCCCCCCCCATACATTTTGCTGGATCCGCTACTGGCGTTTCGTTATAATATATAATATATAATATTGAAAATGTAACGTGAACCAATGTAGTGACATGTTACATGGTTACATATCTATGTCAGTCTAGTTGATAATAATGCAATACGCTCATACACTGTAACAAGATACCATCACGAATATTACGATGACTCCCCAATAAGCTCCCTACACAATGCCAAATTCCTGTAAACTAAAGGTAATTTTATTTGTGTAGTTATCAGTCAACTTTTATCCTATTTATACAACTGTTTATATGCATATTTAACAACCCGTGTGTCAACATACAAATATACTTCCCGGGAAATAAATTTAAATAACAATAGTATCATTCGAAGGAAAACATTTGCGAAACCGTAAAATCCTATACAAACAATCACGCCTAAAGCGTCGTGAGGATGTCCCTCTATACAGGCTAGATGTCTACAACACTACAACAACTACTGGTTCATCTTATGCATTAAAACATCGTGTATTGTGGTTGCCTACGTGTAAGTGACATGATCTTAGGTCGCTTATTTCGTATGAATCAACCCAGGTGATCGGTACAATGCGTCTTGGAACAACCTGTCTGGGAATCTATTCCAATTGAACAGCGCCCTCATGGACTCGCCTGCATTTATCCCCCGATTTTCCTAGCGGAGAGGATGGCTTATAGGCATCGCCGCAACATCGCGTGTTATTATTCTCCAGTTAGTTCTAAACATCCTGCCCTAATTCCCGGTGCCGGGCTCGGTTAATGCCTTCTAATTAATTAATTAATTAATTAATTAATCAATCAATTAATTAATTATATTTATTTATTTATTTATTTCTATATATATATTTTTTTTTCTGTTTACGTCTTGATGAAACTGATTCTAATTTCATTTGACTCACTGTCGCAGCCTGCGTAATTGCTATGGTGGAACCTGGAGAAAAAACACACACATGGCAATGAATAAAGAGTGTCCGACTGACCTTAGAATAAGCAGTAAATCATTGACTTAATAGTGGAATAAAACATAGAAAGTAATGTCCTAGTGGCACAAAACTGTTCACAGGATGCTTGGCAGGTCAGTGCAATTGATAAATAGTCGAATAGGGGCTAGGTGATTTATTAGGGTCGTGTAGCTAGATAGACGCCAAGCAACAAATGGTTCGGCGACAAGTACAACACTTAGCAGTCGTGGGATTTGGAGGTCCATAACTTCGCTTAAACCCGAGATTTGTAGCGAGATAATTTGAAATGCGCCTGTTTTGGTCACCGAAGCGCCCGGCAACAATGACTGTTACTGTGTGAGCCAGTAATCATAACAACGAAAAGTAAACCCACGTTGAAATGACCTCGTGTTACAACAAGATGAACTTTTCACTGAACTGGGGAAAAGTTCTTGTCACGAACACTATATTGTGAGTATGTGTTTCTTTGTCCTTGTTCGCTCTTAAAAGTGTTAGCCTCGAAAGAACTTCTTTGTTGTCTTTGTTGATTAGGGGTAAGTCATTTACATGGAATAGCACGCAATCCATTTAGAAGAAGGCCATCAAGAAACCAACCCCACATAGCCTATACAAGCCAAGCAATGTTCTTATATCGGCAAATAAATCATCTCAATACCCGTCAATAGACTTGTTTAGCTTGCCGTTACCACTTGGGTCATGGGTTAAAATTCACGTGAGTAGCGGCATACACTGCGATTGTCTGACACTGAGAACGAATTGTATAGGTCTTAAGAGGACCGTGAATCGCACGACCTTAGATCTATTAGCAGTGGACAAAAACGGATGAAGCAAATATCAGGCCAATTATCAGGCACTATACAGTGAACGCAGTGTATGCTGCATTACACCAGTCATCGGAATGTTATGAACCCCTGGATTGGCTGCCGTGCAGGTCCTCTATCGTTTCCTATCATCTGTGTGGCTGCACAAAACCCGAATCATACATTGTTGACGAATCACTACTCCCATATAGCCTCCTCTATATTGTCCACATGAGTCGGCTCACGCAACTCCCGTCTACTAACAATAGTTGCATAGGACCTTTGCACGCAAACCTGCTATTTCACATCATTTAATCTGTGTTGGTCACTTCGTTTTTGGGTTAAGTACTGAATGGGCCTCTTTTTATTTCTCTTCAGTCGTTGTACAAGTTGATCTGGTACCATTCGTTAGATACAGTATGGCTCCAGCCGCTGACCATATGTGGCTCACAATTATGCTCGATGTAAATGTGAGAAGCTTTCTCATCTTCACGACGCTAACTCTTCTGCTTTCGTTTCTATGGCGATATTACGTAACGAAAGTTTACCAGCCTGGCAGACGATTAAAAGGACCATGGGGAGTTCCACTGTTTGGTAACGTGTTTCAGCTAGGAAGCGAACCCCATCTATCAATGACTAAATTGAGATATGTATATGGCGACATTTTCCGAATACACATTGGTCGTTATCCGGTAGTTTTCGTTAATGGTTACCATTGCATTAAACAGGCTTTGCTGTCACAGTCGGTTGTCTTTGCTGACCGCCCACAGTTCCCATCATATCGGCACATAAGTGATGGGCTGAGTTTAGCGTTCGCTAGATATGGAGACGTGTATCGAATGCAAAAGAAAATCGGCAACAACGCGCTTCGGATATTTACTCACGGCCGTAAGCTAGAAACACTGGAAGGTAAGACATCAAGCGAGATTTTGGAGATGATTAGCGGTTTAACAAATAACAATAACAAATGTGGGAATATTATTGATCCTCAGCAAGCGATCAAAATATGTACCGCTAACATCATATGTAGTGTAGCGTTTGGGAAACGCTATGCACACCAAGACGAGCAGCTTCAACGGGTTGTTACATTGAGCGACAGGTTTAATGACGGTGTTGGTCTAGCGAATCCAACAGACTTCATGCCGTGGTTAAAATTCATCCCAAACCCGAAAGCTAAACAGTTAATGGAAATATTGTCTGAATTAAATGATTGGATGTCAAGAAAGCTCAACGAGCGCCGACAGAGATATAAATCTGGCCAACAACGCGACATCATTGATTACTTACTTAAATCAAGCCGAGAAACTGAGCGTGAACTGGTACGTGAAATAGGGATCACCGAGGACAGTATTTTAGCTATCGCACGAGACGTCTTTGGGGCTGGTTTTGATACTACTTCTACATGTATCAACTGGGCGCTTTTATATTTGGCGAAGTACCCTAATATTCAGAATAAAATTGCCCATGAGTTGGATAAAGTAGTTGGCCGTGACCGGCTCCCGGCGTTAGCTGACCGCGACCAGTTAGTGTACACTGGTGCTTTTATACTAGAGCTGTTTCGACACTCCTCCGTCGTTCCATTTGGTCTTCCACATGCCACAACCAGGGATACGACGCTGGAAGATTATTTTCTTCCGAAAGGTACTGTCGTGTTTTTCAATCTATGGTCAGTTAATCATGATCCCGATGTTTGGCCAGAACCCAGTCGGTTTAGTCCTGAGAGATTTCTTACATGCAACGGTACCGCCATTAACAAAGAAGCCAGCAACAAAACACTGACATTTTCCGCAGGAAGAAGAAAATGTTTGGGAGAACATCTTGCGTGGATTGAAGTATTCTTAGCCATTTCAATTCTGGTTCAACAATGTGAATTCGCGGAAACGCAGAGCGGCTTGCCCAGTTTAGACGGCAGATACGGCTTGGCTCTTCGACCGCAATCGTTTCAGCTATTAATTAAACCACGAGAGGTTAATTGCAATTACAGTCGCGAAATGGAATTATTCCCTCCGGATTTGAAAATATAGTAAATTAATTCTATTTCATGTTTTGAACTATAGATTTTAATATATATTTACGTCAATTGTTTGCAGTTTCGCAATTTGACGACGAGTTCTCAATTTCAAGATTTATTTTCGCGACAGTATATTTAAAAATATACAATCACAATAGGGTGAGTGTGTGTGTTCGTGGAGCGGGTCACCGTTTTTAGTGCAATTAATTGTATTAAATGAGGCCTCACCTCTATAGGAATATTATTTAAACGAGTTCTGCGGCTCATACAATTTTTTTTAACTTGATACACACACAAATAATTGACAAAAGTATTGCCATCACATTGTTTCTTCTCAAGTTCACTCATACTTTTGCTTTCAACTTGTTTGTAACAAACCCTGCCGTTGTCTGTAACACCTGAGTTAGAAGATATAAGAAATGTAACTATGTAAACAATTTTTTTTTGGAAACTACCTTTAAAAAACAATAAAAAAATAAAAAAAAATTGTTCTCAGTGTTTTCTCGAGAGATTGTAAACCAACATGGTTTTCTCAACAGAAAATGTTGTGAAATGTAAATCGTAAGTAAAGCGTCCAGTAGTTATATGAACTCGTAAAGGCGTGTTTACACAGTTTCTCCCAAGGGGCGTCAACATGTGTATAGAAGAAAACACTCACACTTGAAAATACTGAATGGGATCGTATTTGGCCTTGACTTTTTTAATATATTTCAAGGGTTCCCCTATATATTACACCTACAGTTAATGAAATATCAGCTTTCTTTACGTGAATATTTAGTGATTTTAATATTTGACGCTAGAAATTTAGTATGTCCTGGTACATACCAGTGTATCCGGACACCTTTATTAAAAAAATACCTGTTTGTTCAGCAACAGGCTTCGTTATGGTTTGCGAAGACCCAACAGAAACCTAGTTATGTGAGATCTTGACAGTTTGTACGGTTTGTTGACTTGGTTCGGATTCATTAATGCTGCTACAGAGATACCATTGTACCCCGTAAAGAATCGTCATAAATTCACCAATTTTGGGATAAGATGAAAGGGGTGCGCGTTCTTAGCTAGCTGTCTCATTTACATGTGTTCGCACGCACCTTGTCATGATTGCTGTGGGCTTCTCACGCAAACCCTATTGTCCGATTGTTATGTATGCCGGATGACCATGGGGGCCAGTCCCATTTATCAAAACAACGAATGAGCCCAATTCCCCTGGTCGAGATTAAAATTTCGTTTGCCAGAACGGAGATAAAACTTCTTCAATTGAGAATATACGTGTTGCAATTGGGGTCAAATAATTGTAAGATTACGTTCGTTGCAGATTAATATGGGTTTGAAATCAAGTGAAACGCATAGAATTAGTGGATAACTTCGAGAAAACAAGTGTTTTATAAGTTTTTTTGTGACTGGGATTTGTATTTTAAGACCAAATTCGTTAAAATAATGACACGATTGGAACGAATCTTAAACAATTATTATAGTATGGACCCACCATGCATTGCGACCAGCCTTCCATTTGATTGTAAGATGTACTTCTGCGGCGTATGTTGTTCGGATGTGTGCCGTATTCTGATATGAAAGAAGACTAACTTAGCACATTCTTTTCAGTTTATACTAAAAATAAAAAAGTCACTGCTACGGGGAGGCCAGCAAGTAATTGTATAATCGTGGCAAAGAGCAACCACAACTCGATACTTGTTAAATCTACTAATTTTAACTCCGGGAGAAGGGGGTAATTAAACACTGTTCACAAACCCCCGCAAACTGAGCGTTGGCGCACACTTACTATCCTAAGCAATGATTTCTGAAATGTGTTTGTCACAACAAATGTCAAATGATGTTCCCAAATTCAGATGGATGAGAACGTGTGAACTAGTAAATCCAAAGAACAGAACGATAAACACATCCATCAGAGCTCCCATATTGCGACCACATACGAATAAAACACACATCTTTTTGAGTTCCACCATGGGGTTTATAGTTCCATGGTTCCACCAAACAGCTGTTCAAGAAAAACAGTCTCTTTTCTACCTCCATGGTTAAACTGTACGTCATTATTCTGTATTCGGGGTTATTACATTAGATTCAACCCTAGTAGTAATCTATAATCTAACCATGTCTTACAGTAATAATCCAACGCGAAAGTTACCATGGAAATTGCACGATTTTTGTGTTTTACTGGTAATTTTAATTCCTTTAACGTCGACTTGCATTGTTTTCTTGACAACAATGGGTTTCAGCGATGAATTACAATACCTGTACAATTTCCTCTCTATACATGCATTGGCAGAAAGCATGTTATGGCAGCACAAGTTTAGGCACGGTGTCCAAGCATTGCACGTACATGGCGACGTGTTACTGTTTTCCGCTGATAAAAGTGAACTTTACAAACAAAGCGCCAAAGAATAACTGAAGCAACGAATTACAAGGTTTATAAATCACAAAAATATGACTCGTTATGCATCACTGATAGCATGACAGGATTTCTACGCCGAGGTTAATGTTGCTGTATTCGGTGCACTGAAGCGAAATGAAATACTGTTTAGAGCAAAAGCAAAGTGCGTGTCGGCGCTCTCGTTCTCAACGAGATCTTGAAGGCAATTAGCGAATAAGGTATATTTGCCATTTTTTCACAATCAGACATTGTCTATAAAAAGACCGATGTTGTTATTTGCTGATCGTGGTTCACGTAGCATATGATAAAAACAAAGAATAAAAATGTAACATTTAAGCCGTGGACAAGAAATTGCTTGGTTCACGTGTCCTGGACCACCACCAATTCTGTGATACACAGAGTATACAATTCCGTGTTCAGGAGCAAAACCGATTCAGTGATAGGACAAGGGGTACTAGTCACATACGTGTCCTGGGCCACCACCGATTTTGTGTTACACAGAGTATACGATTCCGTGTTCTGGGGCACCACCAATTCAGTGATAAGAAAAGGGGTACTAATATGTGTTATGGGCCACTACCAATTCAGTGACACACAAAGGGTACGAGTAGGTGCTATGGGTCACCAACAATTCAGTGACACGAAAAGGGATACCTAAACATGTTATGGGCAACCACCAATTCAGTGATACACTGTGAAAACTATTACGTGTTATAGGCCATCACCATTTCAGTGACACACAGAGGGTACTATTACGTGTTATGGGCCACCACTATTTCAGTAACACACAGAGGGTAATATTACGTGTTGTGGGCCATCACCATTTCAGTGACACACACGGCGTAATATTACGTGTTGTGGGCCATCACCATTTCAGTGACACACAGAGGGTAATATTACGTGTTATGGGCCATCACCATTTCAGTGACACACATAGGATAATATTACGTGTTATGGACCACCACTATTTCAGTGACACACAGAGGGTACTATTACGTGTTATGGGCCACCACTATTTCAGTAACACACAGAGGGTAATATTACATGTTGTGGGCCATCACCATTTCAGTGACACACAGAGGGTAATATTACGTGTTATGGGCCATCACCATTTCAGTGACACACACAGCGTAATATTACGTGTTGTGGGCCATCACCATTTCAGTGACACACATAGGGTAATATTACGTGTTATGAGCATCACAATTTCAGTGACACACAGAGGGTAATATTACGTGTTATGGGCCATCACTATTTCAGTAACACACAGAGGGTAATATTACATGTTGTGGGCCATCACCATTTCAGTGACACACAGAGGGTAATATTACGTGTCATGGGCCATCACCATTTCAGTGACACACACAGCGTAATATTACGTGTTGTGGGCCATCACCATTTCAGTGACACACATAGGGTAATAATACGTGTTATGGGCCATCACCATTTCAGTGACACACACAGCGTAATATTACGTGTTGTGGGCCATCACCATTTCAGTGACACACATAGGGTAATATTACGTGTTATGGGCCATCACCATTTCAGTGACACACACAGCGTAATATTACGTGTTGTGGGCCATCACCATTTCAGTGACACACAGAGGGTAATATTACGTGTTATGGGCCACCACTATTTCAGTAACACACAGAGGGTAATATTACATGTTGTGGGCCATCACCATTTCAGTGACACACAGAGGGTAATATTACGTGTTATGGGCCATCGCCATTTCAGTGACACACACAGCGTAATATTACGTGTTGTGGGCTATCACCATTTCAGTGACACACATAGGGTAATATTACGCTTTATGGACCACCACCATTTCAGTGACACACAGAGGGTACTATTACGTGTTATGGGCCACCACTATTTCAGTAACACACAGAGGGTAATATTACATGTTGTGGGCCATCACCATTTCAGTGACACACAGAGGGTAATATTACGTGTTATGGGCCATCACCATTTCAGTGACACACACAGCGTAATATTACGTGTTGTGGGCCATCACCATTTCAGTTACACACATAGGGTAATATTACGTGTTATGAGCCATCACCATTTCAGTGACACACAGAGGGTAATATTACGTGTTATGGGCCATCACTATTTCAGTAACACACAGAGGGTAATATTACATGTTGTGGGCCATCACCATTTCAGTGACACACAGAGGGTAATATTACGTGTTATGAGCCATCACCATTTCAGTGACACACACAGCGTAATATTACGTGTTATGGGCCATCACCATTTCAGTGACACACAGAGGGTAATATTACGTGTTATGGGCCATCACCATTCCAGTGACACACACAGCGTAATATTACGTGTTGTGGGCCATCACCATTTCAGTGACACACATAGGGTAATATTACGTGTTATGAGCCATCACCATTTCAGTGACACACAGAGGGTAATATTACGTGTTATGGGCCACCACAACTTCAGTGACACATAGAGTGTAATATTACGTGTTATGGGCCATCACCATGTCAGTAACACACAGGGGGATTAATATTACGTGTTATGGGCCATCACCATTTCAGCGACACACAGAGTGTAATATTACGTGTTATAGGCCACAACGATTTCAGTGACACAGAGAGTACTATTTCGTGTCATGGCCATCCACCATTTTAGTGACACAGAGAGGGTATTATTACGTGTCATGGGCCACCACCATTTCAGTGACACACAGAGAGTACTATTACGTGTTATGGGCCATCACTATTTCAGCGACACACAAAGTGTAATATTACGTGTTATAGGCCACAACCATTTCAGTGACACAGAGAGTACTATTACGTGTCATAGCCATCCACCATTTTAGTGACACACAGAGGGTAATATTACGTGTCATGGGCCACCACCATTTCATTGACACACAGAGAGTACTATTACGTGTTATGGGCCACCACCATTTCAGTGACACACAGAAGGTAATATTACGTGTTATGGGCCATCACCATTTCAGTGACATACACAGCGTAATATTACGTGCCGTGGGTCATCACCATTTCAGTGACACACATAGGGTAATATTACCTGTTATGAGCCATCACCATTTCAGTGACACACAGAGGGCAATATTACGTTTTATGGGCCACCACCATTTCAGTGACACAGAGAGTACTATTACGTGTCATGGCCATCCACCATTTTAGTGACACACAAAGGGTAATATTACATGTCATGGGCCACCACCATTTCAGTGACACACAGAGAGTACTATTACGTGTTATGGGACATCACCATTTCAGCGACACACAGAGTGTAATATTACGTGTTATAGGCCACAACCATTTCAGTGACACAGAGAGTACTATTACGTGTCATGGCCATCCACCATTTTAGTGACACACAGAGGGTAATATTACGTGTCATGGGCCACCACCATTTCAGTGACACACAGAGTACTATTACGTGTTATGGGCCACCACAATTTCAGTGACACACAGAGGGTAATATTACGTGTTATGGGCCACCACGATTTCAGTAACACACAGAGGGTAATATTACATGTTGTGGGCCATCACCATGTCAGTGACACACAGAGGGTAATATTACGTGTTATGGGCCATCACCATTTCAGTGACACACACAGCGTAATATTACGTGCTGTGGGTCATCACCATTTCAGTGACACACAGAGTGTAATATTACGTGTTATAGGCCACAACCATTTCAGTGACACAGAGAGTACTATTACGTGTCATGGCCATCCACCATTTTAGTGACACACAGAGGGTAATATTACGTGTCATGGGCCACCACCATTTCAGTGACACACAGAGTACTATTACGTGTTATGGGCCACCACCATTTCAGTGACACACAGAGTACTATTACGTGTTATGGGCCACCACAATTTCAGTGACACACAGAGGGTAATATTACGTGTTTTGAGCCATCACTATTTCAGTAACACACAGAGGGTAATATTACATGTTGTGGGCCATCACTATTTCAGTGACACACAGAGGGTAATATTACGTGTTATGGGCCATCACCATTTCAGTGACACACACAGCGTAATATTACGTGCTGTGGGTCATCACCATTTCAGTGACACACATAGGGTAATATTACCTGTTATGGGCCACCACCATTTCAGTGACACATAGAGTGTACTATTACGTGTTATGGGCCATCACCATGTCAGTGACACACAGGGGGTAATATTACGTGTTATGGGCCATCACCATTTCAGTGACACACAGAGGGTAATATTACGTGTTATGGGCCACCACAATTTCAGTGACACACAGTGGGTAATATTACGTGTTATAGGCCACAACCATTTCAGTGACACAGAGAGTACTATTACGTGTCATGGCCATCCACCATTTTAGTGACACACAGAGGGTAATATTACGTGTCATGGGCCACCACCATTTCAGTGACACACAGAGTACTATTACGTGTTATGGGCCACCACAATTTCAGTGACACACAGGGGGTAATATTACGTGTTATGGGCCATCACCATTTCAGTGACACACAGAGGGTAATATTACGTGTTATGGGCCACCACAATTTCAGTGACACACAGTGGGTAATATTACGTGTTATGGGCCACCACCATTTCAGTGACACACAGACGGTAATATTACGTGTTGAGGGCCACCACCATTTCAGTGACACACAGAGGGTAATATTACGTGTTATGGGCAACCACAATTTCAGTGACACACAGCGGGTAATATTACGTGTTATTGGCCACCACAATTTCAGTGACACACAGAGGGTACTATTACGTGATGTGGGCCACCACCAATTCAGTGACACACAGAGGGTACTATTACCTGATATGGGCCACCACTAATTCAGTGACACACCGAGGGTTATATTACTTGTTATGGGCCATCACCATTTCAGTGACACACAGAGGGTAATATTACGTGTTATGAGCCACCACCATTTCAGTTACACACAAAGGTTAATATTACGTATTATGGGCCACCACCATTTCATTGACACACAGAGGGTAATATTACGTGTTATAGGCCATCACCATTTCAGTGACACACAAAGGGTAATATTGCGTGTTATGGGCCATCACCATTTCAGTGACACACAGAGGGTAATATTACGTGATATGGGCCACCACCATTTCATTGACACAGAGAGGGTAATATTACGTGTTATAGGCCATCACCATTTCAGTGACACACAGAGGGTAATATTACGTGTTATGGGCAACCACCAATTCAGTGACACACAGAGGGTAGTAATACGTGTTGTGGGCAACCACCATTTCAGTGACACAGAGAGGGTAATATTACGTGTTATAGGCCATCACCATTTCAGTGACACACAGAGGGTAATATTACGTGTTATGGGCAACCACCAATTCAGTGACACACAGAGGGTAATAATACGTGTTGTGGGCAACCACCATTTCAGTGACACACAGAGGGTAATATTACGTGATATGGGCCACCACCATTTCAGTGACACACAGAGAGTACTATTACGTGTTATGGGCCATCACCATTTCAGTGACACACACAGCGTAATATTACGTGCCGTGGGTCATCACCATTTCAGTGACACACATAGGGTAATATTACCTGTTATGAGCCATCACCATTTCAGTGACACACAGAGGGCAATATTACGTTTTATGGGCCACCACCATTTCAGTGACACAGAGAGTACTATTACGTGTCATGGCCATCCACCATTTTAGTGACACACAGAGGGTAATATTACATGTAATGGGCCACCACCATTTCAGTGACACACAGAGAGTACTATTACGTGTTATGGGCCATCACCATTTCAGCGACACACAGAGTGTAATATTACGTGTTATAGGCCACAACCATTTCAGTGACACAGAGAGTACTATTACGTGTCATGGCCATCCACCATTTTAGTGACACACAGAGGGTAATATTACGTGTCATGGGCCACCACCATTTCAGTGACACACAGAGTACTATTACGTGTTATGGGCCACCACAATTTCAGTGACACACAGAGGGTAATATTACGTGTTATGGGCCATCACTATTTCAGTAACACACAGAGGGTAATATTACATTTTGTGGGCCATCACTATTTCAGTGACACACAGAGGGTAATATTACGTGTTATGGGCCATCACCATTTCAGTGACACACACAGCGTAATATTACGTGCTGTGGGTCATCACCATTTCAGTGACACACATAGGGTAATATTACCTGTTATGGGCCACCACCATTTCAGTGACACACAGAGGGTAATATTACGTGTTATGGGCCACCACGATTTCAGTGACACATAGAGTGTACTATTACGTGTTATGGGCCATCACCATGTCAGTGACACACAGGGGGTAATATTACGTGTTATGGGCCATCACCATTTCAGTGACACACAGAGGGTAATATTACGTGTTATGGGCCACCACAATTTCAGTGACACACAGCGGGTAATATTACGTGTTATGGGCCACCACCATTTCAGTGACACACAGAGGGTAATATTACGTGTTGTGGGCCACCACCATTTCAGTGACACACAGCGGGTAATATTACGTGTTATTGGCCACCACAATTTCAGTGACACACAGAGGGTACTATTACGTGATGTGGGCCACCACCAATTCAGTGACACACAGAGGGTACTATTACCTGATATGGGCCACCACTAATTCAGTGACACACCGAGGGTTATATTACTTGTTATGGGCCATCACCATTTCAGTGACACACAGAGGGTAATATTACGTGTTATGAGCCACCACCATTTCAGTTACACACAAAGGGTAATATTACGTGTTATGGGCCACCACCATTTCATTGACACAGAGAGGGTAATATTACGTGTTATAGGCCATCACCATTTCAGTGACACACAGAGGGTAATATTACGTGTTATGGGCAACCACCAATTCAGTGACACACAGAGGGTAGTAATACGTGTTGTGGGCAACCACCATTTCAGTGACACACAGAGGGTAATATTACGTGATATGGGCCACCACCATTTCATTGACACACAGAGGGTAATATTACGTGTTATGGGCCATCCCCATTTCAGTGACACAGAGAGGGTAATATTACGTGTTGTGGGCAACCACCATTTCAGTGACACACAGAGGGTACAATTACGTGATACGGGCCACCACCAATTCAGTGACACACAGAGGGTAATATTACGTGTTGTGGGCAACCACCATTTCAGTGGCACACAGAGGGTAATATTACGTGTTGTGGGCAACCACCATTTCAGTGAAACACTGAGAGTAATACGACGTGTTATGGGCCACCACCATTTCAGTGACACAGAGAGGGTAATATTACGTGTTGTGGGCAACCACCATTTCAGTGACACACAGAGGGTACAATTACGTGATACGGGCCACCACCAATTCAGTGACACACAGAGGGTAATATTACGTGATATGGGCCACCACCATTTCAGTGACACACAGAGGGTACAATTACGTGATATGGGCCACCACCATTTCAGTGACACACAGAGGGTAATATTACGTGTTATGGGCAACCACCATTTCAGTGACACACAGAGGGTAATAATACGTGTTATGGGCAACCACCATTTCAGTGACACACAGAGGGTAATAATACGTGTTATTTGCCACCACCATTTTAGTGACATCGAAGGTTTTGGTAGTATACTCGTGCATTTCTTATTAGATGATATGATTGTGATGTGTGTCAGCTGATCTGTGAAGCGGGCGAATTCCATGTTCGACTCTTAAATAGACGATTATGGTGAGAATTAATGTCTCTGGTATTATTTAACGCACCCCGTGGTATATTCCATACATACTCCACTAGTCAAACATTGACTGTCTAACTATTGGGTAAATATTGACGTAAAGAGAAAATATTGACCCAACTTGAAGTGTATGTTTCTTTTGGATTGACTTAGAGCGGCTCATTTGTAGTCAACAGAGTTAGCGTGACAGAAGAGGCGCTGTGTAAACAAAGACACTTGAAAGCACATTGATGAGTGTGTTATCAGTAAGAGGCGCTATCGTAAACAGGACGAATGTGAACCACCCTATGACAACAACGAGAATTTCGCGTGCTTAGAATCTATAAGGATGTCACGTAAAATAGCACTTAATCTCAGTTCTGTCCAGTGTAAAGGCAAGAGATATCGTGAATGGTCACGACAAGGTCCACTGAACTGTCTAGTAATTATCTATCCCCTATGATAAGGAACCATATTGGAGCTTTCGACCCTTTTATTTCCCTGCGTCCAGATAACCGAAGCACAAAAAGTCTTGAATTAAACCAGGGTGATAATATATAACAGGTTTTAAACTTTTTTGCGGCAACGTTATCAGCAATTATATATATGCAAATACTGTGTTTGATTAGTTACATTCAAATTATTGCATAATTATAGGATTGCGAAGTTTTAATCGTTTTGTTGTTCCGTGTAATCGCACGGACCCTCAAATGTCACTCTGCCATTTTAGTCAAATACAATTTCCTCTTTTCACGTAATTTGAAATTTTTTATACTCACAATAGTGTTGTTTAATAATAAATAGGTGAGTATGTTATTGTGATATATATAAATATGCATAAAATAAATAATTGTTTTTGGTTCATTTTTTTTTCACAGATTCTATCTAATAAATAACATTATATTTGTAACCGTGTAATCTACTGTCTTTCGGAATCGAACATTTTAAACTATGAGGGTTAGTTTTTTTACTTTGCGAGGATCAAGTTACTCTCGATTGGCTACTAGACATACTCTGCCAAATACGCTGTTTTGGGTTTTTTGATTTGACTCAATTTAGGAACAAAATCCAAAATAAAGTTCTGCTGAGCGTACTAATAATGATAAACTTGAAATGAGCTTTGTTTAAACACACATCGACTCTTGCTACTGATGACATGACCCTCCGTTCAACTTAAACTTAAATGAATATATTTGGAAAAAAGATAGATGTATCGTTTGCAATGATCCCACTACAGATATAAATGACAAGTGTGTTATCGTAAGGGGTCAATCATTTGAATTCATGGGGGAGACAGAAAGATTTATTGAAAAAAAAAATGCACGCAAGGTGTTACGTACAGGGAAAAATGCTGGCACATTTAAGAGAAATAAAAATGTATATGGCACAGCGAAGACAAAACCCTTTGTGACCCTCTTCCAAAAAACGCATGATTTAATACTGATCTGCATGTATTATGTTATGAGACCACTCATTAAGTAGAAACATAGATTACATACGTAATCAAATTGGAATACGACTTAAAATCTTTAAAAACAGGATAAAGTAAGCATTTGCCGAGTCAACAACTAGTTGTCGAGATGAACTAGTTCTATAAATTGACATGTATTTGTTTTTATGCGCCAATTAACAACATCTGTCAGCATCTGCTGCACATTAAATTTTCCACTTACTGAAGCAGATAAAGACGTCTCCAAACAAATCAGCTTGTCCACGACCTTCTGAACTACTGACCCTGCCTACGTCATTAGTTCACACTTTAACACGCAACGATTGTATCTCGTTACCTGGTATCATTATGTTATTTATTTACTCTTATTTATCGCCAACAGATGACGGGAACCCCCCCCCCCCCGAATGGGGTCAGTCAAATAATGTAGACATTTCGACAAAATTATTCACTCGCCGAGTCTGGATAGGTAACATTACATTTCTCAAATGAAACATACAAGTGTTGTTCAGCTGCAAATGTATTAAATAGGCGAAGTTCATGCAAACAAACAATGTATTTTACACGCGTTCTGTACGTCGCTGTAAGTGTCATATCAAATAGCACACTGCGCGACTACCACGGCCCTTTAAAGACAAAACACGTGACAATACGACGGCGAACACTACAACACCATGTGTTCATTGATGAAGGCAGTGGAATTTATTGAAAGTCAGAAATTTGTTTTCAATTAATAATTGGGAACAATAATACGAACATTTACAAGTAGGCACGTAACGTTCACCGTAACTACTGTACGAAAAGCGCCCTCATCGTTAACCACAGAGGCACTATCTAGTTTCATATGTTCTTTCATTTTATTTGGGAGGAGAGGTCGTTTGGTATGTTTAAAATTTCTCCTATTTGTACTTTTTTATTGTTATAAAAATAATTAAACTACATTGAATAATTGCAGAGCTATATCAAATGATTGCAGAACTATATTGAATGATTGCAGAACTATATTGAATGATTGCAGAACTATATTGAATGATTGCAGAACTATATTGAATGATTGAAGAACTACATTGAATGACAACAGAACTATATTGAATGATTGCAGAACTATATTGAATGATTGCAGAACTATATTGAATGATTGCAGAACTACATTGAATGATTGCAGGACTATATTGAATGATTGCAGAACTATATTGAATGATTGCAGAACTATATTGAATGATTGCAGAACTATATTGAATGATTGCAGAACTATATTGAATGATTGCAGAACTACATTGAATGACAACAGAACTATATTGAATGATTGCAGAACTATATTGAATTATTGCAGAACTATATTGAATGATTGCAGAACTATATTGAATGACTGCAGAAGTATATTGAATGATTGCAGAAGTATATTGAATGATTGCGGAACTATATTGAATGATTGCAGAACTATATTGAATGATTGCAGAACTATATTGAATGACAACAGAACTATATTGAATGATTGCAGAACTATATTGAATGATTGCAGAACTATATTGAATGACAACAGAACTATATTGAATGACTGCAGAACTATATTGAATGACTGCAGAACTATATTGAATGATTGCAGAACTATATTGAATGATTGCAGAACTATATTGAATGACAACAGAACTATATTGAATGATTGCAGAACTATATTGAATGATTGCAGAACTATATTGAATGACAACAGAACTATATTGAATGACTGCAGAAGTATATTGAATGATTGCAGAACTATATTGGATGACAACAGAACTATATTGAATGATTGCAGAACTATATTGAATGATTGCAGAACTATATTGAATGATTGCAGAACTCTATTGAATGATTGCAGAACTATATTGAATGATTGCAGAAGTATATTGAATGATTGCAGAAGTATATTGAATGACAACAGAACTATATTGAATGATTGCAGAACTATATTGAATGATTGCAGAACTATATTGAATGATTGCAGACCTATACTGAATGACAACAGAACTATATTGAATGATTGCAGAACTATATTGAATGATTGCAGAACTATATTGAATGATTGCAGAACTATATTGAATGATTGCAAAACTATATTGAATGATTGCAAAACTATATGAATGACAACAGAACAATATTGAATGATTGCAGAACTATATTGAATGATTGCAGAACTATATTGAATGATTGCAGAACTATATTGAATGATTGCAGAACTATATCGAATGACAACAGAACTATATTGAATGATTGCAGGAAAAGCGTAAAAACGCTGAATTTATTAAACCTGTTATTGAGACGTGTATTAATGAAATTTAGAAATAGATGGTGTCAAACAGGTTGTATTTGAATGACAGGAAAACTGAAGTGATACACATATACTCAAAATATGGTAAGCATAAGCGTTTATCATGCTTTCGCATCGTCTCTGATGAAATCAATTCTTCTGACTAAGTGAGGAAACTTGGGTTTCACATTGATAGTTTTGCTTTATACCATAATCCAAGCTCTTAGTGACAATTTCCAATGATGCACTGGTGCAATCCTGGTGATGGGGAAGCCGAACTTTAAGATTGTATTTTTCAATTTACTACATAAATAAAGACTTCAACTAAGCTCAGCAGATGTAATGTGATGTATTTATTTTATCTGTAATTCTCATTTTTATTGCATAAAGTATCTCTTGTACCACTTTATCCTCGGGTGGACATCCGGGCATTTTCACCGCCTGACAATCATCGCTGTGAAAATAAAGGCTGAAAATTCTCAGAAATTGATACTTTGGGATGGTTGTTGAGACTCCCCTGAAAAGTGCAACAAGATTAGCCCTGCGTGTGTAACATATATAAATTCGGTTGTTCAGAATTACTGCAAAGTTGAGTTTGTTTTGTTTTCTCGAATTTTCACCGACTCGACCAGAGTTCCACAGCAGCGCGCATAGAGCCTATAGAAATGCATGGTACAATGGTGTGCGTCTTAGCAGCGTGGAACATCTGGTGACGTAGCTCTGCCCCCGAGAATACCATCTGACATAATTGTAATAAATTATAGATACCATAATATGCTCTGTTCAATAACAGTCACCATGGTAATACAATTACAAGAACAATACATACTAATTTTCATTAAAAATCTTCACTGCAAAGCTGCCAACAATCAGCCACTGACATTGATTTCTAATTTCTATTTCAAACCTGAGAGATATAGTTAATAAATTACACTAATGCCTCCACCCCACTTGGTGACCGTCCTTCATCTGTGGTTCTAAGAATCCCCTGAAACTGTTACCATCACTTGTCCAGCGGGCACCATAACCTTCTGAAGTCCTCACTTCAATTACAGCTAGTTCCCCCTACATGTATAGATAAATAAACAATTTAGCTAAAAGCTGTGACAAAAAAAATGATATGCTGTTTTGTAACAGTGCTAAAATCAAACCAATAAACACATAAATAAATGTAATAACTGAAACTCACAGGCAGGCAGTGAATATTAATCCATGAGGCATCATTAAGAATTCGATGTAACACTGTATTGCCATATGTATTTTTCACTTCTTCACCTGTAAAAACAAAGTAAATGATATACTAACATAGAGGGCGCTTCCCATGGCTATTGCCATACTAGTATAATGGATTATCAAACTAGAAAAATGGATATTCACCTTCCAGCTCTAACAAGACTGAAATTAACATTGACATATGACACAATTTTTTTGTATAAAATTGTTTCTAACACTGGCCACACATAAATGCCTGCCACGGTAAAATATACAGTAGCTTTAATAATAAAATGCATAACAATAACAATTTTACTTCAGTTTTACTGAAAATTCATTTTTGTTATTTTTATTCAGATCAAAAAATAAATTGTCTGCAGGACTAAATAATCGAATAATACATGAGGCTCATCACCAATCTGTGCATTGCCAAGATGCTTATCTATTTGAAGTTTCAATTCTAAATTATTGTACATTGTACATGATGTGAGTTAATACCTACTTCCACTCACATGTCCCCACCAGCTTGATGTCTCATCACGATGACAATGTTTCGTTAGAGCTCTTGCCCCCACTGTTAACATACTGCTCGGTCTTTGAAATTAACATGAAATGCAGGGTTAGTGCACAGTGTACAAGAAATAATAACAACAATTCTGATAAAACCAATGTTTTGTAATTTTCTCTGGAAAGACGATTCCATGGTTTACTACAAAGCACTGAAATGTAATCACAGGTCTTGTGTAAAATATAGGAACAGTATTAGGCATTTACAATGGTAAATCTAGAAAAAAAAAATATATTTTTAGCATGTTGTATACAATGCCCCAGACCCATATAGAAATTACTGCATCAACGAATTCTGCTCTGCAGAATAGAGGTCAAAGACTAATTCAAGCTTTGTCAAAGTCTAGTTCAGTGTCAAAAATAAAATGACCTGTGACTGCATTTTACAAATTTAGTTATTTTGAAAATCTGAAAATTATAATTGCATTGTAGCATCTATACTTTTTTTTCAATCAGTGTTAAATAAATATAAGTAATTCACTAACTTATTTTGTAAATTGAAACTCTTGATGAGAGACGATTTTGGCAGTGGAAACACCTCAACGCTACCGACAGTTTTTCTCATCCCTAGCAAATCCATTATCCCTCTTTTTCCAAGATTCTAATAATGAAACATGAAAGATATTTATCATGATTACGCTTAGTCTGATACAAGAAATTTAGTCATCACTGAAGTCTTTTATAATTGCAGATTTACACGTCAATAAACTGGTGATAGATTTGGTTCATGTAAAACACTCATTTTAAAAATGTAGACATACTTAAATAATAAAAGTTTGGACACCCTATTGCTATTAATTGTTAATTTTAATATCGGTAGGAGACCAGATTCAATGCTCAGTTGTTCAATAATTAACAGTGCTTATTTCAAACACAGAATAATGGTGCTCTTCACTGAATACCACTGACCAAAAAAAAAACATCTCAACCTAATGTTTTTGCAAAAATTTTGGTTGGGCCGAAATTAATTAATTCATAAAATTAGGTGTTCATGCTTTTCAAATGCAGAAGGATAAACATTTATTTACGAGAATGAAACCTTTGTATCATATGTAACCTATAATCTCTGGTACCTTAATGGCGTATAGTTAGTTATGTAGCATATATAATAGTAATTAGGAAATATTAATGTAAACAACAACAATTAATAATGATTTTCATTGTAACTTATAATTAATTAAAACAATAAAACAAAAATGGATAATTACATAAGTATCTGAAATAATTCTGCAGTACATTGTAACTATTTGCTATGAGGAAGCAAAATCAGAAGTACATAAAAACATCTGAGCTGTCATTTCTTAACCCATTTAGATGTGAATAGCAGAAAAAAAAATGGTGCAAGAGTAACATTTTTAATAGCAGTGATAGTCAAAATTAGTTTTCGTAAAAAACATAAAATGTTTCTTTGACTAATCTATCGTCAAATGTATGCTTTATAAAAATACATGTACAAGTTTTAGATCTACTAGAACTGTTATTCTATAAAAAAGTGATCGTCTATCAACCAGAAAGGAACAAAACTGAGCAATTTCAGTGGGAGTGAGAGATAACTTAAACAAGATCGCATCACTAAATTATTCATAACCCTTTGTTATGTCAAACAGTTTTAATCAGTATACAAATAAAAACCATTGTCTTTAGTCCATCACTTGGCCTGACTATGTATGTGTACGGTGTTTTGAAAAACAATTGAAATAATGCAACAAATACATTGCGCAATGCAAATTTTGACCAACAATAAATAAATCAAAGTTAAACTGTAAATAGCTCCCATGTGATCAGAGCATGTATTATAAAGGTATAGGCTTTGCCTAATAAGTAAATGTAATTGCATGTAGGTCGATCCATCAATAAAATTGATCAAGATGTCTGAGAATCTATGACATACTGTATATGGAAACACATGATTTTGATATGGGCATTTTGAAAAACATGCAAGGACACTATACTTGTAAACAAAGGGCACTAATGAGGCACTCTATGAATGAGGTATTTCTAGAGGTCGGGGTTTGTCTCGTCTGCAGTTGAATAATTTTTGCTTTGATTTTCTTATGTTTTTTTCCCAATGCGACTTAATTTCACTTGTTTTTTTTTTAATTCTTGGTAATTAGTGTCATTAGTGATGAAGTAGTAAAAACCGCAATTAACCTCAGTGCAGCAAATCGGGATAGATCTTCCTGACGCAATGGGAAAATTTTGCTATTTTCGCTGACAAGTAAAATCTGCTAAATTAAACCTTCGTGAACATGTAAAGTAACGACAGATTGTTTCCTTGACAGATTCTTGAAATTAAATCATCAAAATAGTACAAATAAAAAGTCTGTACAACATACCTAGAACAGATAAATAAAAACATCGTAGTTTAATGTTCGTCCAGACTTTGAGCCCTTGAAAGTAAGTGATCCAGCCCTTACATACGCCAACGTTTGAAATTTGTTTAATTGCTATCAAATTATCGCTCGAAAAAAAAAAAATTTCATTTGTGAGACGTGCTTTTGATACAAACCGAAGATCGCGATCGACCCTACAGGGCTCAATGTTAACATATGACGAGATTGCTATATAAAAATGATGCTACGAGCAGCCATTGGTTAATTAGTGGCATGAGACCTTCAGAGAAATAAGAAGGTTTAATAAAGTTCTTGTTGATCTTATATATGATGGAATATCATTAGACGAGTAATTTCCTGTGCAAAAAAAATCCCCAAAATTTAAACCCTGGGAGTTATTTATCAAAATCTACCACTTGGTGGCGCCCTATACCCAGACAATTAGTTGTAGAAAGTGGCAACATACACACTCAGCATAACACCAAAATAGATGGTAGGCAATGAATATAAGCCTGATTATTAGATGCAGTACTGTAAAATATAATGTTCTCATTCACCACAAACAAGTACAGACCAACGTTTGGCATGATTAGTAATTTTAATTAATTTCTAGAAATAATACATAGAATAATGACAATTAAAAGTAGTTTATCACTATAATTTAAAAAAAAAAAATTCTACTGAATCAAAAGTCTCAATTCATCAGCTCATTATTTCTCCAATTAATTAAAAACAAAAAAACAATTCCACGGTATCTGCATTTAGGCCGGAGACCTGTGACGGGCAACCTTGGATATACCAAAACACAACAGTGGTTTGATTTACCATGGCCACACATAGAATTTGCTCAACATAAAAGGCTTAATCAAATCTTATGTAAAAAAAAGTAGTTCAACGAAACAATTTTATGATTTAAAAAGAAATAAAAATAAAAATATACAAACAAGAAAAGGATCTAAATATAAAATACTCGTATTACACATCCCTGATCAAATTAAATTCAAATCAACAGGATTTCTGATTAATTGGGGGGGGGGGTTACATGCACTGTTCAATAATAAACTCAAGATGGGACTAATTAGCTAACTATTCACAAAAATTCTGAGAAAAGAGCAATAATTGTGAAATTGAAAGAGTTGTAATACTTGGCTAATATACTGACAGTATGCAAATCTCTTGTCAGTGACAAGATACACAACACAATTTTGAGAATTTATTTAAATATTTGGGATTTTGACCTCATTAAACTTTGAATAGGGTACATTAGAAATGACCGCACTACAAATTGTTAAGTTTGTCTGCCATAATGTGAAAATAAGACAAAAAAACCATAAAATGGGGTTAAGCATTTTTCTCAGAATTCCTAGAGCCATTGAAATTAGTGGTGACATAAATAATTCATTGATGAATGAATAAAATTTTTGGACCAGTTTAATAAAAACATTTATATTTACAGAGCACAGCCCAACCACAGCCAATTAATAAGATTAGGGCAAAAAATATACTGAATTACAAATTTTCAAAATCTTCAACCAAGATATAAGAGATTGACAGAAATGGGTGAAACGCATAGCAAAATATAACATTTCTGGATAAAAAATTACTCCATTGTGTCTAAATAGTTGAATACAAAGCAAGAAAAGTGGTAAAATAAAAATAAAAAAGATTCCTAGTTACTTTGCACTATACCTGCCAAATAAATGGAGCTGATCTCATGAAATGTGTGCTTGAACACACAACCTCATAATTATCAGATCTATGCAAGGTCAGGAGAGGTCAAAACTTATAATAATTAGGTCAAAGTAAACTTTGGTTATGTAAGATGAGACCTGCCAAAAATGACTAAATTCCAGTGAATAGAGCCATAATTATGGTTATAACAACAACCTCAGGTGGTCCTAGGCAAACTGTTACTTCAGGGCTCATACCACTAATTGAATTTCCATAGACGACAATGTTAACATATGACGAGATTGCTATATAAAAATGATGAAGAAAGTTGAAAATATGGCTCAAAAATGGGAAATCAACATGCCAGTAATCAACCATATGAAAAAAACTAACATGTTGGCCAGGTCAAACTCTTGCAAATCTCAGGTAAACAAGACACACCTACTGTATTTGGATTGCACCAAGAGAAATCACTGGAAAAACACCAAGATTAGAACATCCATTAACACACAGAATAAACCCACAGGTACACAGCCGCTAAGTAGTAAACAAAAGACCACATGTTGGTCTCACCTCTGACCCAGGTGATTACGGCCTCAAACAGGGAGCACCTGAGAAAAATAATATTTAAAAAATTTCATTGGTTCTTGCTGGGCATTTAAATTGAGGGCTACGAGCAGCCATTGGTTAATTAGTGGCATGAGACCTACACAAAACTACCGCCATTTTGTCTTCCTTGTCCTCGTTCGGCAAAAACAAAAAAATCGCATATTTACTATTTGTTTAATGAGTGCATTTTTGTTTAAAAATATCAAACAAGAATAAACACTAAGTAAAATAGAAATCAACTGCTTCGTTTTTATTTGAGTAAGATGGAAACTATGCGAAAACAAATGTGAAACATTACTGTCTGCTCGAGGAGAAGACACTGGGAGTCGTGTGCGAAGAGATTGTTTACAAATTAGATCACATTGGAAGTGCTTTCAGTGACGTTGTGTAGCTCCAATGAGTAAAATAGAAAATTTATATCTTGAATAAAACTGACAAACTTCCTTGCTGTTGCTGTCGGGTGTCTGCCTTATACATGGATTAAGTGTAGACGCGGGGATTCAGCTTTCCTTTTCTCTGCTTGCGGCATCGCAATAGCGGTGAAGGTCAGTATACGAGGTTAATACGAGTATCCAGATAATAAGTTAGGATCGATTAGTTCACATGAATTTTTCTGTTCTGATTCATTATTGCAAAACAATGGCCTGGAAACGGCCCAGCTTGAGGGAAACAGTATCGTGGAAAGAAAGAACAGTATCGGACCCGATACCCTTAAAAGACCAGATGAGAACACTGCAGAATCGCGAGTGAAACGAAAGTTACGCGGCTATTGTCTAAGCCACGCAGGCCCGAGGAGAACACTGTACATGTAACCAGCACATTTACGAATCAAGATTGGCAGAAAGTTGTACGGCATCTGTCTTCGCTTTTGTCTTTTGATGAATATGACGCACAAAGTGAAATTGAACTTGTGTTCATGAAAATCGGAAAGGGTACTGCTTTTTCGTCAAACTGAAAAAATGTCCGCGTCACTCTTGTAACTGCGCATGCGTACTCCCCATACTCGCATACATTTGATGTTTTTAGTCGCTGTATCTGCTCAAATAACATCCATCATGATATAATAAATCATTATATACTAAAATTCGCAAATTTGCAGACCTTCCAATGAAATATTACCAGTTTTTTTTTGCGACAGTTATTGCAATATGCAAATTAGGCTACTCACCCGAGTCAAATATTTGTTAAGAAACTTTAAAGACTCTAAGTTATAAATTAATTAATGCAATAATTGACTAATTAATATGCATGGAATTGCACCAAAATCTAATCAGCACATCTACTCATCATATATTAGCTGTGTGCCAAATTTCATTTGAATTGAAATTGTAGATCTTGAGTTATCAGAGGAACAAATTTTAGTCACAGAGTCACAGATACCGGTACCACATAAGCTCCATTTCACGGGAGCTAAAAATGTAATATAATGATGCATAATCAGAGAATATTACCTCACCTTCAATATCTTTTTAATATTGTATTCTTTTTCAGAATCTGTCCAATCATCCCAAAGTGATACACCTCCCTGTAAGCTAGCCATCATTTCAGCCATTTTATCAGCCCTATGGATAAATTAGTACAATCATATACCGGTAATCATAATAATACAACCCCCATGTAAGCAACCAATATGCTATCCACCCAACAAAATTATTTTGGGACAACAAGTTCCTGCATCAAATAAAGTGAAATACTGTAATTGTGTTTAAAAATTCCACAAGGATTTGGTCAACAGTGACTTTTGCATAATTTTATTTCATTGTAAATACTTTTAAAATATAACACATTCCTAGTAGTTTATCATATCAGTAATTATAGGATATGAATAACAATTTTGTCCAAATCAAAACTTTTCTATTTATAAATGGACACCTTCACAAGTAAACTACAAAATCAATTCCTATTAAAAAGGGCATTCAATGAGATTATTACATTATTTATGATGACTGCATGTTCAGTACCTTTGTTGAGTGTATTCACTTTCATCCAAGAGAGCATAATGTGGCAGATTCAGTGATGAACATTCTCTGTCAACAAAATAAAAATAACATAAATGACTTGTAAATGTTAAACAGTCTGTTAGTTGAAATACCCCCGCTGAAATTTCATTAATTATTTTGATACTATTGTGGCAATGATGTTTGATGGTGATGAGGTCATGCAGTTCAGTTTTATGAAAAGTCAAAAATATAATTTTGTCAAAAAAATAGAAAATCTGGTGGTACACCCCAGAGTCTTTTTGGCAATGTGCCATTTTCCAATAAATTAATTACTCTATTGACATAGTCAGCTGAGTGTGACTTAGAATATATAAACAATGGAATATGTGGTATAACAAGATAGTTTGCAACCTGAAAACCAGGACTAAACAGACAGACAGATCATCACATATGAGAAGGGCTGTGAGGTAAATCCCAACATTTTGAAAAACAGATTCAAATAGAAAATAAAGTAATTTACCCAGTCTTTATACATTCTTCAAATACACCAGCGATTCGTTTATACAGTGGATATTTTGGATATGCTTTCAAAGCATCGTCATGGCAACTTAGTTCCTACAAGTAAGCAGATCAACATGTACTCACATACCAACTCAGACAGTACGCTGTTGCATCGACCTCCACTGCACGTCTGTCGATACTTCCACTGTGCCGTCTTTGTGCATACTTTGAGGTATCCTCATAATAACACCTCATATTATTTATATAAAATTATACAAAGTCTGGGAATATATCTCATAATAATATCTCAATGCTCTGAAATCTGTGAGTTATGGAAGTTATTTTTAATTGTCATGCAGGGTATTCATATATTTTAAAACGACTGCAGGTTAATCAAATCTGCTACAAGGTTTTGTAACCATCTGTAATAAATTAAAGGGTGGTAGTTGTTGCGCCACATATGCGCGAGATACCGGTATGTGGGTCTCATATAAACAAAGATGGCGATCTGTTGCGCAGATCCACAAGTACAAACTGAGACGCTACCAAGCTTTAATTAGGTATTTCTTTAGGTGATCGGAAGGTATCGAAGGAGTCACCGGCGGTAATTAGTGCAAGTCACACCCAGGTCAAACCTTATACTTCGCATTGGATTGTGGGAAAATCAATGGTTATCAACACAAATGTTGCACATGTGCAGCAGGACCACCACTTCCCTTTAATTACCTGGTCCACATCTTCTTTTAATAATGTGTAACAATCTTCAGCCGAGAGAAAAGTTGTATCAGTATTCAAACTTTCCTTCGACAGCACCTGTAAATAAAAAATAAACAGTGGTAACATTAATAAAACAGTAGCAATGTCAATATTCGTAAGGAATCGAGGAGCTAAAAGACCGGGCTATTGGGGTAACAAACAAGAGGTGACTATGCATCAATTGCACTCCATTGAATCTCAATGGGGAATTATTCACTGAAAATTTCGATTTTGTCATAGTTTAAACAGGTACTGAAGACATTGATGTATCTTCGAATCGACAACCAATAAATCGTACATTCGATTCAGTGACTTGATAGCATCATTTGATTTTGGAACTTTAGCGAATCTATGAAATCCTCGGTAATTCTCGGCTACTGGCAAGAATCTACCTGTTGCATTTCTATGTGCCACATATAGAAATGTAATATTATTACCGCATTTTAAAACAAGACGTATGCATTTTAACACTAATTTGTGTGAAATGGGTTACCTTGTATATAACAGATTCCATTACTAGCACAGTGAAATCAAACCACTGACACGACACTGTTTACATACAATGTATGACGTAATCGCCGGTAAGCCCGATATTTCACCCTTTGGCTATGGATTTCGTCATCTAAACAACACTGCCTACTTGCGTTCCATGTCTTACCAGCCAATAGGGAATCTGAGAGGAGGTGACTATGTAAATACACATTGCAATTAATAACACAGTCACGGTCGCAATGACAACCGTCGACCGCTCACTTCCGGGTAGAAAATAATATATCGTGTGGGGCGCTGTTTGTCGTGAAAAGAAAAACTGCTTCAAATGATAAATACTCTACTTAAAGGGCGGTGGTCTTTCGCACCGAGCATGTGCTACATTTGTGTTGATAAACATTAGTTTTCCCACAATCCAATGCGCTATTCAACAAAGTGGAGACTTCTTATTTGCGTTGTAGTCCAGTGTAGGAAATTCCTGTCCGTCCGCACGCCCGAGACGGCTAACTTTCGTATCGGACTGGTTGAATTTCAAACTTCCCTGTCCGGTGGTCAGGTAACATGTTACCACATTCTTCCGCCGAAATTAAAATAAAAACAAGCTACCATTCTTTATATGTGCTCTAAACATTTTAAACAGAAACGTGATCAGCCAAAACTATGAAAATATTGCATTGCCGTCTCACATCGCGACTTGCCGACACGCATTCTCAACCCACAACACGGAATCCATTGACTTATTAACATAATAATAGGTACGTGACCTCGGGTCAGGTCCTATCTCCCATGGTGCAGTGAGACTTCCGGTGACCCCTGACCAGTTCTATCGTTGCGTAGTTTGTTTACAAAGTTTTCATTTCGCGTACAACATGTATCGTTTTTTGGAGATAGACCCTCCAACAAAGAAACAGAAGTCGAGCATCGATAGAATTGCGGCAAATAAGGAGTATGACCAGTCAAAACGTACTCGCAAAATAGTTCCAAGCTGGAAGACGGTGTTCAAAGAATGGCTGGTCACCGATGACACCGGTAATCATACGGTGTATTGCCGTATCTGCCGGGCTATTTACGGGCCGTTATCAAACCGCAAAATACCAGACAAACTCCGTAAGTACGGAAAGGGATGTACCAACTTAAAACATGATGCCCTTACATGCCATGAAATGTCAATTGGTCATAAACGAGCCAAATCGATATTCGAAGCAAAGAATGCTCCACCACCAAAGCAACTTCCTGCTGATAGAATCATCGAAATGTTGAATGGTAAAAGTGTTGACAGGTTAGACAATCTATTCCGAGGCTGTAACAGATGGTAATGCTCATTTGGTAGCTGGATTAAATTCTGACTAGGGTTCAGATTTTTCTGATCTAGCCGAGAGCAACAGTGACACAGACATCTGATATATCATGTTCTGAATATGCATGTTCTCTACAGCTACTTTGTTGTTAAAATAAACCGTGCATAGTATATTGTATACAACTTGTGTTTATTTGTGTGTGTGTGTGTGTGCGAAAATAATTGAAAAAAATGTGCGGGACTGGTAACATTTTAGCAGGGCTTGTAACTTTTGAAAGTTACCAGCCCTGATGTCTGGTATGTAATCTGGACAAATTTCCTACACTGACAAGTTGTACACTAAATAATTCTCTAGAATTCTCATTGAGCCAATAGTTTTTTTGCAGAATAGTAGATAAAATGTGAAATGATACAATATTCAATGAAATATACAGCTAAGTTGCACCAAACGTTCACCCACAGTTCTCAAAAATAAACACGCACACACAACAAATGAAACCTAAGTTACTGTAACACGAAAAACCCGCTAAACTTATCATGCATTCCGCACTTCCAAACTCCTTTCTAAAAATGTAAAACTAAACGTTGTACGTAAGAAAAAATACGTGTACTGCATTATCACAGAATTGAAGACCAATTAATCCACTAAACGTTTGTGCATTTCCACTTCAAACTTTTTCTCAAAAAAGGAAAACTAAGTTTTGCACAAAGAAAGAATCCCCCATTCAAAAGGTTCATGTCCCAAAAAATAAATGGGAAAACAGCTCCTCGAATCCCGTACCCATCGCATTGCCCAAAGCACTTAGAGCAAATTGTCTGACGCCACCCAAATAAAAAAATTGAAACTATAAATATAAATACCACTAAAGAAATACTAACATTTAATTAAATAACTTAACATTATAATTACAAGGACAAACAAACCATAAACAAAAAATAAAGTATAAAACGAAACTTTAGGCGTAGCGGTGCTAGAGTGGTTCACTTCGACCACACCCTCGGTCATATACAACGTGACCCACCAATCCATTTGATGTTAAGCCTCACATCAAGACAATATACTAGTAGTCTCCAACTATACTTCCGAATCACATGAAACTTTCATTCATACCGAAGAGGGCGCCCTTACCTACAATAAGCTGATTTCTTTGACACACTTGGAATGCTCGTCACTACTTACAACTATGGACTAAACTATTACACCAAGTTAAGCAAATCTATTTGTGAGTCACCTTGAACATAGATCGCATCATTCATTATATTGGGGTAAGATCGTTGACGTGTAAGCAACCAATGTATTTTGAATACATTGTATACGCCCCTATATATCACAGACAAGGTCTTGTTATTTCGTTTCATGCCGTATTCAAGATGGCAATAATCTAGTCACTGGCCACAGCTAAATTTCGCCAGGAAAATTGAAGAAAATGTCACACTACATTAATGGCGACATTACGAAATTCCAGACACTCTTTCTATTTTCGGGCGAACATCATAATGCTTCCAGAGAAAATACCTCCATAAAAAGGAGAATGGAATGTACAGTTTTTGTGTGTTTGTAACATTCTAGCTGAAACGACCTGTTTTACGTTAGATGAAGGGCGGTGGCCGTCGCGCTGTCTGTATTCGAATTTCATGTAAACAAACAATGTATTTTACACGCGCTGTATACGTCGCTATGAGTATCGAAGTATATGGGTATCGAACAGAACGCGGCGTGGCGACCACCGCCCTTTATAGTATGTAACACAAGTAAATCAATATGACTTGAAATTTTCTAACCGCATGCTACTCATTGAAGCGGACACACGCACACAAATCTCCCAATCTGAACGCAAACTGGTGAAAAGATAGATGTACCACTTCATGATGCAAATACATTGATTATACGAGTATGAGTACGAAGAGATCATATAATTCTAATTCGTGAAACAACACATATTTACTCAACTACTTCATTATGTCATCAGCAACGACATGATATTTTTTATGTTTTTTTTTTTTTTTACCATAAACATGGTGAGTGGTTAAAAGTATGTTTAGTATATGATAAACATGTCTTGGAGACAGTGTCACAGAAAAAACAGTTAAATTATGGGAATGTCTCGTATCATAATTATTTGAATATGCTATAATTAATTTATTATCGTGTAGATTTTCAGTCCATGACCAGGTAAATATATCCATTTATATGACTCAAACGTCAAATTACTGAATAAAGGTGAATGTAATAACGGCTTCTGGATGGTACATCCTCTGAATTATTAAAGCGAAGAGCGCCATGAGCGACATCTTGTCGAATGCAATAAAGCTGGTGGCGCCCTCGGCGATTCAGTGTACCAACTTAACGTTTCCTTGTTTGGACGTGGTTGAAAGAATACAAACACACGTCACATCGCAATTATGGTGGATGTCCAATTACATCTATCGTCTTATTATGGTAGTGGTCGCGACAAGAGACACTGGCAGTGATCATTCCGGCATGACAGTCCTTTTTTGGGCAAACGAGATATATGTGTACGTTGCTATGGCAACAATATTTTTTTTAACAATAAACGTAATTCAGCGTCCTTACGTCACTGTATTCACTGGCTGGTTGTCAGTGGAGGCATGGTTCATGAATAATTAATGAGTTGCCAGTGTTCGTCTCCTAGTACGTGATATGTCGCATTACAGCTACTTAAGTAGACGGGCCCCGTAGAGTGTTTAGTATCATGTAGGTAGACCACAGGTCCGATGGCGTTCATGAGAAATTTATTTTTGGCACAATGTTAACAGACACTAAAAGTGGATTTAATCAACGATATGCTCAGTGCTAAACACTTGCATCACCTACCCGCTGTCGCCGTGGTACTCTCTGTGTCCGCCTGCGTGTGTCTCGGTGCTGCTGTTGGTACGTCATACTGGCTTGTCGGGACAGGCACACCTGCTGCCGTACTTCCGACAACCACCATACCTCCATTCCCCGATGCAATATTCAATATCTCAGAGGCAAACCAAGAAGTATCTCCGGAACCCAACGATGTGAATGTCATAACCACGCACTTCGGATTATTCGAAACTTGTAACGATGTATATTACCAATTGGATTCAACGTATGAAGGTAGGTCGTATTCACACCGGATATACACCATGGGGATGACAGCGCCAACTCAATAATATTTATCGATATATACTCGATATACATACATAACTCGACATTATATTAGATATTAAAACGCCGATTAAATACAGTTTTAGTTCACTGGAATGAAATTCCGATCGGTTTAGCTGAAATAACGTTTAATAAAAATGAAATAACGTGTTCATAGTACCATCGTGTACACTGCCTGTATTTTACTTGCATATTAGCACATTATCGATAATCAATCTTGGCATGTGTGTTGAATACATATTATTAAAACACGTTTTCCAAGCTAATTACATGTTGCGGGTTAATACAGGTTTAATTATACAACAGTTACCGTCATGACGTCTGTAAAAGACAGTGAGTAGAATTATGAAAACTTTAATTGTGATATTGCTTTTAGTGACATGTTTCCGATAATCGCCTCTTTGTTTACTAATGGTGGGTTGACATCTATTGTACAGTATGTGGCGTAGAGATAGAATTTTGTTTCATTTGTTGACTTTTGAAATAATAGTAGCGGAATTGGTTTCGACATAGACAGAGTAAAAGATGAAAATGAAAGCACAGGAAAACAATTCAAATTAATTCGTAATTGCTGTGCTTTGCAATTCTAATGTACATATAATAATAAATTGGATTCAAAATCGAAAACAAAGCTATTATACTATTAGAATTTTGAGAAAAAATATCTGTAACGGAGTGTTTCTAAAATGACCGTCTTTGGATTTATCACTAGACATAAAAGTATATTTATTTTCTAAATACATATCAAAAACACTTGACATTTCATAAACGATGTTTAGTTTTACTACAGTAGGCTGTAGAGTCTAGGGTTTTACCCCCCCCCCCAAAAAAAAGCAGAGCTCATTGATCATACTACGTACTCGTGGTATGGAAAACAAAGTGATATAAAAATAATTGTCAATTGGTTCATAATTGTCTCACTAATATTTCTGTGACTGACGCAAGTTCCTAAAAAAACAGGAATTCATTCATTATCTTTCTAATTAACAACAATTATTCAAATGTACGTGCAAAGTTGAAGGACTACAAATAATGGACCTCAGTTTTCCTTCTTTATTCCATAATGTCTGTGAATGTATTCAGTGTTGACTCATTACAATTTAATGCAATCCACTTTGATCGCTAAGCTACTTTCTAAATCTCAAACCGAATACGTTGTTTTGTTCACATTGATATTACCAATTAATAATCACCATAGATGGCGTGCGTGTTTGATACTTATTATCAAAACGCATATATTCAAAGTTAATTACTTAATATACACTAATGACTTTGTAATTATATAACTACCTTCGCAACCAGTTACAGACGTTAGCGTGGGCAGTCAACATGTTCCGCCAATTACACCGTTTATTCCTTTGATAATCGTTATTGTGTTCACTAAGAAAGAGTTTTGTGAGGAAACAAATACAAAGAAAAAATACCATTTGTAGTAAGTGAATTATTTTTCTTAACAGTTTATAGTAAGCTTTCCAGTCAATGCATGCGTGTGAATAGACTGATGTTTTAATTGACTCAATTTATGACTTAAAAGCTTCCATATTTGTTTGTTCACTAATGCAGACTAATGAAAGCATTTTCCCCCTTTCTTTCATATTTGTCATAGAACGCCATCAAAAGTGTTCAAAATAATAATATATGCTATTATTTATTTTATTTGTATTTTACATAGCAAAAAGTGCTCAAGCTACACCGCGACAGTGTCTGGCTACACCAGCTAATTGTCTTCGAAGCGAAGACATTATTTTATTGCACTGCCCCGGGGGATGTGGAATATTAATCGAATATACTTGACACTAAAAAGCAATACATTGTCTACGTCTTACAACGAAACGTGTTTGCAACCTTGGGCTATACTTTAAAACAACGTGTATTGATATCGATTGTTTAAACCACTCTTTAGCGTACGAACTGTTAGCATTCCGTCGTCTTTATGGCGATATAGTTTAGTATTTGTATTCAATCGATGCCCACTTTAATGTACTCAGTATATTGTCAACTCAAACGAACTCAAATGGATACTGTGGCCTTGAGGAGAGATCACTCAATACCAATGCACGGCGAGGTGGAATGACTAGTGTGCAATGCACCGTGGATAAAGTTCACTTCTGAATCGCATTTATTTAAACTTGTTAATAATAACACTCTCTCGATACTAATTGTATTACATGGCTTGTTCACAGGGGAAATATGCATGGATAGTCTGCAATTACATTCACGGTGGTACCAAGTTATATGTCTACAGCATTCATATACTAGTAATCCATTTGGAAAACTAAATGCCGTTCCATCTGCACTAGCGCTAGTTCCTTGCTGTCATCTGTCAATTTTATTTAGTCGTTCTCCTGTTATCTGTCTGATAACACATATACATATTAGTTACAAGAATTCATGATTGTTAAATCATTGTTTTATTTCATTTTAGTATCTATTGCATCTATGCGTCCAATACGTCCACTCTAATGCGACATGTCTTCACGATTCGGTGGGTTAATTATTAACAAATATTAAACATTTTTGGAACTGAAAAGCATGATGCTGGGAAATACAGTGGTGTATGATATGGCTATCATTGCTGTAAATAGTCACAAGCTGAATTTGAAGCGAAAACACTTTTGATTCTTCTGTTTAAGTATGGCGTTTATAAGATTCATTTGTAATAATAATAATAATAATAATAATAATAATAATAATAATAATAATAATAATAATAATAATAATAATAATAATAATAAATAAAGTTTCATATACATACAAAATGCCAAGACAAAATACAATTGAAGACAAAATGAAAGCATAATAAAATTAAAATAAAAAAACAAGGAGAACAAGGAGTGATTAGAAAAAAAACAAACAGAAAAGGTATCTTAATGAGTCATATCAACTATAAATATTATAAGGCAGCTGGTATTTTTTGTTTATGAGTGTCACTTCTTAAATTGAAGCACTCAAAGATATATTTTGAAAAATGAATTAGTGATTGTTCATCTTTAGATTTTTGGAAAGTCTACAGAGTTTTCATTTGTCAATTGTTGTAATGACCTTTGTGGTATCGAGGAACTTGTTTCTTACATAGTCATAGAGAGAACATTTTAATAGAAAATGGCTTTCATCTTCTATTTGTTTTTCCTGACAGTAGTGGCATTTTCTCTCTTCTACTGTTTGGTTGATATATATGCGATTGGGTTTTCACATCTTCCACGTATTTTCAAAATCAAAATTATGTTTTATCATTCTATGTAATAATTGTCTGCTTTTTATACTCTGTCACAGTATCCAACATATGGTCCATTCTTGTAATATTAAATATGTTTTCAGCGTGGGACACCCAATTTGTTATCCCCTTTGAGTCCATATCTTTACCTAGTCTGAAGGCCTCATAGATTAAACTGTTGCATGGTTTGTCAGAAATTCTGAGCCAATATTTTATTGTCTGTACAATGCTTGAGAAGACAAGAGGATATCTTCCTAATTCCTGAAGGCAAGCTATATTTGATTATTTGCAGTTAACGTTTAACAGAAATTTGTAAAGATTGTTGTGTATTTTTTTCATTGGTAAATTGAAGTTGAACAGATTTTGCATATTAATATTTTCATTTGACCATATTTCACAGCAGTACAGCAACACTGGTTTAATCACGAAGTTCGTTTATTCGAGCACTGCGTCATCTCTCGGCAGAACTACGCACGGTCTCACGTGATCACATAGAGTTCGAGATACCGCGTGATTCGGGAGATTATACACTTTGGCATTTTCTGATAATTCAATGACGGTTACGCGGACGCTGACGGTAGTTAACGGCCTGTTTGGGGTCGTGGTTCTAGTATGATTATTCAATAACACCCTCCGAGGGAGTGGAAATGGTTACAAAAACTATATAAGTTATATGCCGAAAAAAACAAACACGAAGAAGAAAAACCCAGGCAGGCGCGCACAAATAAATACAAATCAAGGAAAAAGACACCTAAGATTGACCTTGTTTGATTTTCCGAAATAGTTTTGATGTATTTTAAGTAAGTAGCAACTTACTGGAAATTAATTTAGTAAACTGCGCTTCTGGTAATTTTCTACTGAAATTGGAATGTTGAACAGTTCCTGGTATTAACTACGTTCGTCTTCCAACTGACGTTGGTTACACATGTCACAAATTTTATTGTGGTGTCAATTTTAAGTTTACTACGATGAATACATGGCTCAGGTGCGATTTCTAAAGGTCATTGGCCATTTATCCTTCTATACAAAAGGGGTTGCGTAACACACACACATACTGCGACAACACACGGCCCACAATAGGGCTGCAAAAAGACACACCAAAGCATACCAAATTCGCAGTATTACTTCGTTAAAGCGCGGTGGTCGTCGCGCAGCGCGTGTTCGAATTTCATGTAAATAAACAATGTATTTTACACAACAGGACGCGGCGCGACGACTGCCGCCCTTTAAAGTAAGGCAACTCAGATACTAATTGTAGTTAACAGCCTGTTTGGTGGTCGCCGCGCCGCGTCCTGTTCGATATGGTACTCATAGCGACGCATACAACGCGTGTAAAATACATTATTTGTTTTCAGGAAATTCGAACTCACGCTGTGCGACGACCACTGCCTTACTATCAGTTAACATCCGATTTGCCGTTGCTTTAACGAAGTAATACAGCGAATTTGGCGAGCTTCTTTGCAACTCCATCGTGTATTGGATGTTATAACAGCTTACGTGTTATGTAACATATTTTGTGGAGGAAAATAGGCCAGTTACCTGTAGAAATCGAACCTGATCTATGTACATATCAAACTAAACTACACGTTGCTTTTTAACCACAATCCACCTGCTTACTGTGCTTAGCTCATTGAGTGGAGTATACATACATTCACACACACACACACAGATCGTCGATTTGTTACGGGGTGTTATCCATTTTTATATAAGGAGGAAAAGTTGTACTCTTAACTTCGATCATGTGAATACAAAATCGTTTAAAAAAACAGTATTTTACTAGAAAACGGACACTGTACACGGCTAATGTTTGAAACAAAGAGCGAGTACTAGTAAATGCTGAACAAAAACTGTCGACGGTTAGTGGACTGTTAGAACAATAGCGACAAGTCAGATAGGTGACAAAAATTGGGTCCTAACTGTAGGGCACGTGTGTAACTGAACAGTCAATTGGGTGGATTCGCAATACTCCAGTGCTGTATATTTGTCTTTCACTAATATATAGAATTTCCACTCGTGATGTAGCTATATACACAATTCATTTCCGATTCAGGTACCTTAAACAGAAACGTAAAGGCAATAAAGGATTGCTGAGTGACAGATACAACATAATGTTGTCTATATTAAGACTGGATATTCAGTGTACGAGGGGAGGGCCGGTGGTTACTGGGTCATCTATTTTGGCATGAGCATTGGAGGGACGTAACCTGAAATGCCAATTAGAGGAGGATTACAATTGTATGTATTTATGCCGACTCTTATAACACACCGTCAAGTGATATAAAGCTTGTACAACATAAAAGACGCTATCGAAATCGGAATTTGGTGATTTATTAATAAAATGGATTGTTTGAATTCGGTTTAATGCTCTTCTGTCTATGAAATCAACCTGCCACGTATGGTAGAGCAATGAGTTTAGTGATGCGAGAACAGACTTGGTTTTAACTTTTACAATTTCAACGACTTTTTTTAATACTTGCCAATTGAAACTAAACCAAATAATCGGGCTGTCTGAATTGTTTTGGAAGAATGTTCCATCAAATTGAAGATTATTGATTCTATTACGTACGGAGTTTCCGAGGAGGTCTGATGTGTGAGGCGAAGTGCGAGACAGAAACGGTCAAACTTGCGGACTGCCGGGAAGGTGGGAAACTTGTGTCTGCCGATTATAACTTTGGTATCAGTGATTGTTGTAGGGAATTACTTAATGTCTAACTCGACAATTTCTGAAAATAAATATCAACATCAGCAGTGTGAACAACCTAAAGAATCACAATTAAATGTGGTGGACGTAAGTACGAGGACACATCCTAATTGGACACAATGGATCGTTCCCGTGCAGCTGTCATTAATAACCTTTTTGCGGATATACTAGAAGATTTATGAGAATTTCAAATGAAATATCCTGATTACCAAATGTTAATATCCTAGTTAACAAATTCTTCTACGTCTTCAGAAAAAAAAGTTTACTTCTGTGGAAAAAGACTATTGACAACCATAACACTGCTTTGGCAGCACAGAATAATTAAATCGTGAAGATAATAAAAATAATTCGTGTAATAATTCTATTTAATAAAGAAAATATTATTAATACGGCATATCATATTATTATTCTTAAAAAAACAATCAGATAATACCAGAAAATACGGCAATGGAAAAAAGCATGCAAGCATTGGTTTATATATACCGACGCATATTGGTGGTGAATTAATTGGATTGCTGCATTGACTACATTGTTAGCATCAGACGACTGTGACATGTGATAACATGAGACTAAAAATACAAACATTGTCCAGCAACTAATAATGAGTGATGGTTGGGTTCAATGCCCGTGCAGGTAGGACACTGACACCAACCGTATATATTCACGTACACAGCACTACTCTACAGCACACATCTGTGTCACCAACGCGGAGCAATATAAATTTCAATAACATCTTTTGTATTTCACTACATGTACGCATAAAATGAATGCACCATTAATTATACAATTCAATGTACTTTGCCCATACTCCTGACGCAAGAAAGTAACATGTTTTCAAAAACATTTATGGTTATATTCACCTGGCTACTTACAAATGCAGTTCTAATTAAGAAACTATAATAAAAAATGGTTAATGTGTTTAACCATGCTTATTTGACACTATAATTTCTTTGGGTATGCTCCACACATGTCCATCGTACTTACATATACCAAATATATTTGATTCCCTCGCAACGTGTCTATATAATTAGTTCAATTTACCACTTCCTGTGTAGATAAACCCTGAATGAATGAATATAAATAAAAGCCCACTGGTAACGAGAATAAGCCGTACACTCGTGGTCAATATAATGACTTTGTAAAACGTTGGAGGCCGCTAACTTATTTTCAAGAAATTATAGGTTATATTAATATAATATGTGTTCTAAGGGTGAGAGGTCACTGGTGTCAATTCGGTGATCTCCCATTGAATGTAGTAAATGCATAGTTGTGATATTCTTTCTATGAGCCAAGTTGTTTAGATTGTTACATACGGGGTATAAACTAAGCAATAGATACAAAACAATTATTATAGTCTGTGTGACATTTATTGTACAACACATCGTGCGAGACACTTAAGGAATATCATTGTTTCTTTTTACAAATACAATACACCTATCAGTTATTGTTACTGCTGAGATTGCGTGGATGTGCTGTGCTTGAATATTCCTACATTCCAAATACTAATTTTAATATTTTAATGAGTTATATTCATGACGAGAACAGATGACATTTATGTGTGTACTTTTTTGTGCGCATATATAGAAGTAAACATCTTGTATATGCTATAAGGGAAGGATACTTAGCAATCCAGCAATCATTTATATATATATTTAGGTTTTATTACAAAAATAAATGTTGGGTACAACCAACAAAAACATTGCAAGGTCAAACTATTAAGTACCTGGTCGGTCAGTAAGGACAATTTTAAAACTTCTATCGTTATAGCGTTATCAAAACATTCCAAATCGTTCTTATAACTTAGAAATGAGCACAAATTTGGAGCGTATTTAGGAGGATTTGGGCTCGATTAAAGATCATATGTCGTCTTCATAATTTAAAACAAAAAGATTATGATTGCGATGTATAATGGTAAATCTTTAAACCAAGGATTGTTTGTATCATAGATGATTATTAATATCTAGAGAATTATGGCGGGTGTCAAGCAGATTGTAAACGAAGGCTGACTACTTCGGACACGAGCAATGTTTTACAACAAACTGAATAAGAGTGGAATTTTAATTTACATAGTTGAAACTTGGAAAAAGGTTTTCCGACACGAGCATGCCGCCATACTAATTTGCGCAATTAATCATTCAAAACGTGTCGCCAAAACTAAAACAACACTATAGCCAGTACTTGATATATACATGCTCTGATGTGTATAGTTATCTAGGGTTTCTACTGTCTTAGTCGTGTTCGATGTGTAACTGACGTCAAAATGATGGATAGCCGTTAAAAGACTACCAAGGAGTTTTCACAGCATTTCCGTATGGTCATTGAAATATTCTTCATTGCATTAAACGTAGGAATGACTTTGAGACCCGGGTACCTAGACTAGCGCGATGTGTTACTCGGTTAAAGTTGACAAACTGAATAATACGCTGTTTTTGTTATTTGTCAAATTCGCAGGGATGAATTCGCAATGATAGTAAAATGACGACAAATTGTGAATACTGACCATAATTCTCTCAAATGGACCGCAATGCATCGCGATGGCTGGCTAATTAATATGTTCAACGCAGCGCGTTTACAGATTGCGGGTATGGCTGCTACTTATTGCAGTGGAGTGGATGACACTCCATGATACTTTGAGAGCGACCCTTCTTAAATAATAATTACTTAAACTAAGCTGACAATAACGACGTGCTTGAAAGTAGAAAGCGAAATTATATTCAATTTTAACACAATAAATTTATTATTTTGCTGTATTTATTGTCCTTAGTGATGTCCTTAGTGAATAAATTGAATAAACTGACATATGAAATTGCACAGTGCATGTACTACTTTTCAGGGTGAGTAATCTGCTTTCACATAGAGAAGCTAATAGCAATATTTTCTCCGTAGACAGGTTGATCGATGTGCAAATTAGGTAGTTATATTGATTTAGTATTCAAAAATACTGTCAGTGGGCGTTTTTTAAGTATCTTAGTATTTCCTAACATAATTATTAAATTATATCATTACTAAATAATGCAATATATCTAAACCAATTGTCACGTGACCAATTGTTCTATCTATGCAGAACGAATACAAATATTGTTCGCACGCAAATTTCGAGTTGTAAATCGTTCATTTTGACCAATAATACCATTAAGTGGAGATGGCGCTTAAGCAAACTAGCAATTCATTGTATTTATACACTGTTTACTTCCTCAATGTATTGCACTTGACAAGAGGAAGCGGCAGTGACTTTGTTTGCACAGTCACTTGAAGCAAATGGAATGTATTAATGGATAGTTTAAAATGCAATTATTCCCTTCGGTTAACACATTGATATATTCAGAATCGTGGGGGAAATGTGGTGTTTAACCACATTAAACACTATAAGTACATTAAATACTTTAAACTGTCAAATAATATGCATAAAATAGCAATTCAGGTTCGTATCCACAAATAAAAACGCTAGTATACTGTCAATTTGTTAATATTTTTAGACATGTACAAGTACATTGTGGGACAAAATATCGAGATATATCCTTGCTATAGAAAACAATAGTAAAATGCTTTAAAAACAGACAAAACAGCTATCAGCCAACTTGTTACGTCTTTTTTTTCACCAAAAAGAGTACAGTGACGACCAAAGCGTCATATACGTGAAAATATAGAAAATTACATTACTTTTTCTATTGAGATGGTTCTACCTTTAATGTGCTACAAGGGACCTTTATCAACACTTTTATACTATAATTATATATTTTGAGATACGTATACTAGCGTTAAAATAAATATCATTTTGAAAATTACATTTCTCATTCAACACATTTCAACTCCCGCGTGTTTCCGTGGGTAATATTTCCATTAACTCGATCTTTCAATTCACGCATCATTGTCACATATGAGGGGTGGCGTTGGCATTTGGAAAAGCTCGTCGTGCATTCGAATGTAAATAATATCATTAGAAATGTGCATGCTGGGAAACCCCTTAGCAATACATTATTAATATTAACACATCATTAGATGGTAATGATGAATGAATGAGGAACATAATTATACATCAGTGAATAAGACCTCATTAATTATGCAAGATATCAGTAGATGGGCAATTATGCTCGCTATACCGCCGAGGTTTAAATGAATATATTATATAGCCTGGACAATTTATTTATCGAACTAGCAAGAGTATAATCACAGTTAAAATGTAAATATTGAAAATGCAAATATAATAATTGTTTTGAAATATACTATTGTAAATTACAGATTGGCTGACAAATGCATAAAGTTAGAATTAAAAAAATAACATTAGAATATCCGACTAAACAGTTAAATAAGTTGTAACGATATAACTGTCAAATGGAATACTAATGCAGATGACTGTTGTCTGTCATCGTTGTTCGTTTAGAGCGCCACATTCAATTATACAATTGGTTTAAATATTTGAAAATATTTTCTTATTGTCAGATATCAGACAATATTTGACACAGAAATGAAACTGACAGAGAGTAACTTGTTCTTAGTTAAATATATTCCTGTTTGAATGTAAACTAGTTAGTTAAATATATTCCTGTTTGAATGTAAACTAGTTAGTTAAATATATTCCTGTTTGAATATAAACTAGTTAACTGCTAGAATTATTATTATAACGATACAGAATTGCGCTAATTAGAGAATATAAGACCTAGTTGGGTAAAATTAGCATATTTTGCGGGGGGGGGTATAACCGAGCGTAAACGTAAACCACGCAAACACATCGTGTTGGTTGCCAAATTTGGATATCGAAACGCAAAATGTTGAATGTCCAAGTACGAACAGGTTCAGTAAACTCAATATCTGCGTCAATAAAGCAATATTATCAAAACAGATACTGAAAAACACAAACGATATTTCGCTTATGTGGCGCGAGCAGCTGACAAGAGCGCGTCCACTCAAATCGCCGGTAACACAGCGCAAATGAATACAATTTGAATACGTAAACAAAAGCAACTGAGTCGGCGGCGGGGCGGAGATGACTATGTGGCATCCAAAATGTGAATAATTATTCAATTGGGGAGTGAAATTTTAATATACTCCTCAGATGCAGTTGATAATTGTTTGTTATACACGTGGCAAGGACAACAATAAACCATCGCGAGGCAGAAATATGTCTCGCAACTGACGGAAAGAAAACCGATCGCAAAGGAAAATATGTCAGTTGTCATGAAAATGGCGCAAATTTGCACGCATTCCATTAACCCTGGTCGTTATTTTGTGGTATTCTCGCAATAACCTTATAATATCATCAATGGGATATCATAAGTGGTTTCTAATCTCTCTTAGTTTGTAATCGGATAAACAAACCCCAATCACAAAGGTCATTTCAGTGTCTATTTCAATATTGAAAGTGCTTATATAAACCTTTTCTGTGTAGATTAGATTTTAATATGAGAGATTGATATGGGATTACACTTTATGTCAGACGTTACAAATACCTAGACGTTGACCGTTGGTATGCAATGTGTAGTGCAGGCAGAGTGTTGGATTAGGTTTAGCATTAGGATATATATTTATCATAGAGCTTTATGTGTAGATAACGCTACTGCTTTGCGTAAATAATTTCTGTATTTTTTTTAAATTGTGATTTGACATTACCCAAAGTCATCTCATATTGATGATCGTACCCGAGGTCATCTCATGTGAATTTTTACATCTTATCTTCCAGGTGAAAGATGGCAGTGTACTAATTTGATGGATTTCTTACACGACAAAGAAGACGATATCAGTATACGTAAGTTTCTTTTGATGTGCTATGCATTTACCGTATTCTAGTGTGTGTATGTTTTGTCTGGCGTGTACCTCATCAGTCAATGCCTTGTATGATTACACTGTAATCCGCCAATAGAGCATATGACGTATTGTCGTCACAAATAGTGTATTTCAATTTACATATTATTAACACCATCATCTGGAGTTTAATTAATAATCGATAATTTTCATATTCAGAATACCAATTACAATGGCGGATAAATTCGTGATTTGCACTCAGGTCTTAGCGAGAGTTTTTGAATGGCATATGACATATGCAGTGTACTCTGTGTAACTCACTATACTAGTATATAACTAACGTTCTATATCTACACAATGTAAACTAGAAGTAGAAACATTAAAAAACGGAAAACAATAGTGGGTGGCATTTACATTTATCATTGGGGTGAATTTATAATAAATCAATCAAATGCCATTCACTAAAGGTAAAACCATATATGTGCAATGACAAACTATACTATTATTATACACTGTATAAACAATGTGGATTACAAGTAACCACATGGAGTGACAACAGGGGCTTTAACAAGAAACACGAACGTGACAAACATTGTTATGTCATTACGACTGTTGTAGTTTAAGACGGACCTTTAGCCAGTCACATTCACTGGGGAATTACTAACGTATCATTATCCTTATCGGAGGAAATGGTGATGAGGTAGATAGATAAACTTACATAGACCAACATTAAGATGACCAGATAAGATGAACATTACGCAAGATACCGTGACGCCAAAACATGATGTCGTCTTAATGTTCAGCATTGTGCCACAAAACATTACAGTCATTGCATATGACGTGTATGTCTTATATACCATATAAGACATCCCATGTGCACAGCAATCAGAAATGTACAAAACGCCCCCGTCATTCGTGTCTAATTTAGAAATTTAATGAAGAAAATTACAAGATGCCATATTACGAGTTGATTCATCGATCGACAGATGAGGCAGTATGTATATCAGACATTATATCCATCGTAGATGGCTGTCATTCACGTCATGTAATTCATCACGGGTAATCATGACGTAACATAATCAAGCTAGTAATTTCACGTCGGATAAATGAAGCTCGTTTTAAATCATATCGTATAGTTCAACCTGTCATTTCAAATAATAAGGAACGCTGAATTTTATCAACATTATATCTGCACTGTGTATTAACCGACGCGTGTCACTTATAAATACGTTGTACCATCTTCTTCCCTTGCAATGTTTCATCACGTTTGAAGAAATGTAACTATTTTTGTATCTAAAACCCAAACAATGCCACAATGAAATCATAATTGAATATGTGTGTTACGCATGCGTAGAAGTGAAATCGAGTTAATAAGCGAGGGGAAAAATGAAGGAAACTTATTGTACGTACATGTAATTGAAATGGGATTGAGATTATGACAAGAAGCTAATACGTTATCATTGGTGATGACAGACATCGGTGACATGCTAGCCGCTAATTGTTTTTTTTTCATTCGCTCTAGGACATCAGTAATGTTGAGATATCAACTGAGCCATATGTACATTCAATTCAAGTAAACCCTAACTCACGCTTACGGACACAAATAAAGATTTGGTAAACCAATTGTTTTTCTCTGATGGTGCATCATGGGTACATTGCATTCAAATGCTGTATCATGTGATTGTTGTTGAACTCGACAATGCGATACATTACACAAATATTTTGAAACACCAGGGGTCACTGTAACAGTCCTGGTGTCATTGTAATTGTTCCAAACAAGGTGATACGTAATTGCCGAATATTCTTAGCCACTCGAAAATAAAAATGCTGTCAATTTATTTTTACATATATATATTTACAATCAAAACGCTACAGTCGACGTGCCGCGTCCTGTTCGGCATTGGATGTACACAACGCGTGTAATATACATTGTTTGTTATACACGCTGCGCGAAGACTGTAGCGCTTCAGGTAAAACATGTTTTGTCATGTCACCATTGTTCCATATAACAAGATACAAGGTATTTTGTTCGGGTGTATATGGCTATCGAAAGCTATACTGTATTACAAAGTGTATGTTAATGTCCATATGTATTTATAACGAACGTGTTTTAGCATAGACTCTATGATAAATGTTCACGTATCTAACAGTATTTTTCAAAAAAAATGATTTTACAAAAAAAAATCATATATTAAACTGAAGAAATAAATTATAGACTGTTTTCACATTAACATATTTCAAACCCAATTAAGTATGACGGCGTAATTCGTGTGAACATATTCAAAGGTACCCTACAGGGAATAATATATTTAATTTATTTGTAAAACTGACTTATAAAATTTGTCATTATTGGCTTATTGTCACACATAGCTTTAATAATTTGCTACTAAATTATATCAAACACTATTGTGTTGTCGATCTGTTATCACTTCTCAATATCGCGAGCTTCATACTATATAACTGTTTATATATTCGCACACCAGTCAACTTAAGTCAGTTTACGTTCAACCCCTATGTTGTATTAGCATTGTGCGAATGTTCCCAATGATCAGCTGCCTATGGTGTACCACGTGTTCTTAGTGATCTTGTCGTTGGTATAATTTTACCCGCAAACATCCACGAGTTAGAGGCTGTTCATTGGCTGATTACAGTGACAATCACATAGCCGTGTTCTAGTTACGTGTAACCACTCTAATAGGAATAGGGTCGAATTCGACACGTCGATAAAAACCTGATTGATATATAGTAGATAATATTTGGTAATCGTTGTCCTAAGTAACTATTTAAAATAGCTCGACCTTTCGAGCAATGGCTCTTTATTGATACATGTAGCATAGTAGAAATGTATAGATATAACATTAGAACAGGATGAACAAACATTTGCTCTCTGATTGATCAGACTGTTAAATGTTAGGGTTCGAAATCGGTGACTATTAATTTGAATTCCGTCTGTGCGTCCGCCCGGACCCATTTTCCAGACATGTTTCACCTTCAAATGCGTAACACACATGCACACCAGTTGTCATTACCATTTGATCATGTATGGCGGAATGGCGGCCATTTTGCTCCTCAAAATGCTGATACTTAAACGTGTCCGGGACCGCTCCTCTGAAACTTTGTATCATGATCATGCATACTGGATTACAGGTGCACGTTATATCTTTTTTGAGATTCAAGCAAAAATGGCGACTGGCGGCCATCTTGTTTTTTTTTTTCATGCACATGCCATTTCATTTATTTTGTGATTCGATCAAGTTTGTCAAATTGCTGACCATCTTACCTAAAATCCTGAAATCGCTGTTCATAAACGTGTCTGGAACCGTTTCCCAGAGATGAACAGGACGATTTCATTCAAACTTTCATGACCATGACCATGCATATTAGGTTACAAGTGCCAAGATTAATACATAATGGATTACAGGTGCACGTAATTTTAACTGTTTTTGTTCGTGTACATGCTGATTCCCCAATATTCTCTTAGTCCTATTCTCAAAGCTTGTACTATTTTGTAGCGACTTGATCACATTATTCGAAATCACGTTTCCGGAATCATTTCTTGTTGGTGAACAGGAATTTGTATCAGGTTCATACATATTGGGTTACAGGTGCACGTCATTATAACAATTGTTACTCTGTGATGGCTTGCATGCTTTGTTCAAACTCAGTACAATAACTGTACATACTTTATTTTGGTTGCACATAACATTTTTTAGTGATTCAACCAAATATGCTTAGCCCATTGTCAGCAACGACTGATAGTGTCACAGCACTATTTAGCAATTTGTATTCCCACAATACTCTGAATCTTTGCTAGTGGAATTTGGCAAATAAAACATACAAAACGGGGACTGAGTATAGCAAATGCACATTAATATAGCCATAAACATTAAGGCTGATTTGTCTGTACTGGAATGAGTTGTAATCAGAATGAACCAAACAACAAATCATTCGCAATATCATTAGTAGTTCTACGCACCATTAGTGAATAACTCTACTGTACTGCCTGGGACTATTTTCGGTTGGTTGGTTTTCATAAACTTTAAAAATATACATTGGGGGGGGGGGTAATGTAACATTACAATATTGACGTTTGCATGGGATCTTGCATTAGGTGAAACCAAGGCTATTGGCATTTTAACACAGAAAATACAAATGAATACAACGTGTTATCATGTCATAACCAATACTATCGCCTAATACAATGATCAGCCATTTTTGTACTTTGTCTGATTGACCCCTGTATTCATATTAAACTGATTACTCAGTATTATATTCTGAAAAGTGTATAAAAAGTTAATCATAAATTGTTGTTCAATGCCATTTGAATACTGAATCTCTTCTGATTCTGACGGCTGAATTATTGAGACATCAGAAAGTCCGTAAACGTACTCGGTGTTCTTAATATTCCATCGTTGAATTACCTGCATATTACATGAGAGCATAGTTATGATTTATCTTTCCACAATGATTCCTTTTTGCAGATACAAATCGAAATATTTGTCACAATAAATTTTCATTGCAGATGCAGCAATCTTACATCTAGATGGTCAGGTTGCCTATCTGATGATATTTACGCATTCTCCCTGTTATTGTTTTTTTCACGCCTCGTTTGTTTTACATTGCAACACGAATCATGAAGAAAGTTAATCAATCCGAGGGGTCTCCGTAAAAAGTGGGGGGGGGTATGGTTTTGTCGATGTTAGTGTCTTACAAAGTAATATGCAGTGTAACATGGAGAATATTTAAATAATAAATTACATTGTTTTATGGTGCTGTGTGGTTTCAATTTGGCCTATGGAACTGCTGGTAAATTTACAAACATGTTTTTTTTAAAGTAAGGATTCGATTTTTTTAACCTTACTGTGTGGAATTTCTTTAAGAGGTGCCTTCGTAGGGTGTTGAATCACTCCAGCGTTTTAATAATGATACGACGCATGATTTTACATCTTTAGACGATCATTGTTTTTTTTCAATATTTTTCTGACATTTTGATGTCAGCGTTTTGGATATTAAACAGTTAATCTGTGCTCAAATGTTATATCCCACTATTTATTCGAAATGAAACATCAACAATTTGTATATAATGAGATATTAGCCAGTTTGCTATTACAGGGATTGCTTTAACCCTAAATTTCATTCGCACACGCACACATTTTAGGAATCCTAATTTTGAGACTAGTCGGTGTCCAAATTCTTATAGAAATACGTACAATGAATTGACATTCTTCTCTGAAATGTTGGTGCAATGATTCGCTGCTCGCCGTGCACGTTTAGAAGAGTTGGTAACACAGCGAAATTCATCCCATTAGTCGTAGTGTATTGTATTTCCAATTCTTATCCTATCTGATCACAAGTCTGGCGTTTAGACATCGTGTCTAGAAAAAAAAACATAATGTGCGTCATTGTCACCCGGTACAAACGGGCAAGTGTCGAGGTTTCACCCTACGTATCGATAGTATCATTAAATATCCGGTCAATGAGTTGCATTAAGCTCACGACATTTATAACCGAGCCAAAATGCACCGTGCAAGGTTAACCACATACACGATCACTGTCATCAGTGTAGGTATACATTATTGATAAGCAGTGATTAGTCAGATCAGAGCCCTCTAACTCCATGTTATTTATACCTTACAAACGATACATATGAACACTAGTTGTAGCTTCTGATCTAACCAATTGGTGAAGGAAACACAAGCAACCGCGGCACATAACTCTAATACATTTGTTTTTGTTTTGGCAAGGACATCCTGTCTATTTTTAAATTACAATTCAGACACATGCCTAGGTTATAAGGCTTGAATATAAAATCATTCATATCAGTAATTCTCCAATATCTTCAAGTTACTGCGAGACAATTCTACAAATATACCCAAGTCAAAAGAGTTGATACTTTTCACCAATTTCTCAATGCACAAAATAAGTGAGCTGTGTAGAACCATGTGATGTGACTTACTGAACGATAGCAACAACTGAATTCTGCATTGACCTCTTGACGTGCTGTGTAACTGTCTCATTAGTGAGACGAATCAGTCGTAGACATCTAAATATATTAGATACTAAGCACATTATTGATTATTAAATAGTATATGATGAAAAAGTTAAAAACAATTTATATGTATATTTGATTTCCTAAACTTTGTTTCCGTAAATAAGTACGAAACGAAATAATATCATGTCTTAGTACGTTCAGAAAGCGACGTCTAAATAAAAATACCTGTACATGTACAGCGGTATATACTTGTAGTCAGTTTGTAAAAGATTTATACATAGAATATGCTAGTTTGTGCTATACACATTCTCTTATAAAAAAACATCTCATTTAATGCAATGTTATTCGAAGTAAACTATTTGCGGCTTTCTGTGTCACGTGGTATTTTGTCCGACTATTTATCTGCCATGTTGTTTTCCTAGATCGTAGTGACTAAGACAATCCTACAAGTATCCATTTAATATTGCAGCAAGTGTTTGCAGGTGTACATTCAACCACAGACTGTGATTCAACTTATACTGTAGTATTGTGAATTCCTAAAAATGTGATGTCGTTTTATGCAAATTTGGGTAAACACGTGCCGGTGACGGTGCGCGTCATGCAAGAACTTCGAACAAGCCTGCAGTGTTACTGACGTAATCCTTGAACAATTGTTTCAAATGTTGTTATTGTTATTGAAAATTTGTTTCAATAGGTGGGTTCTCGTGTCGTGAATTTGTCATCGAAATTAAGTACTGTAAAATGACTAATTTTCACTGGGTTTAAATTTCACTGATTTACCAATTCAGGCATATTCAGTGGGTTTTAAATTCACGGTTTCGTCATTTAGATAATGTGTTCTATGCTAAATTTTACATATTCGCTGTGTTTTAATTTAGCTGATTTTTCCAGTCAGCGAAATAAGCTAAATTAAAACCCAGTGAATAATTACCCCCTTTACAGTACCTCACATACCCGCATATACGTAATACAGGTGATTCCCCGGGGACATAAGTTACACTACAGTGAGTCAATCACGCTGGTGGACATGCGCACAAGCCCCAATTTGGGTCTACTTAGCTTTGGACTCCACCTTGTAATCTTCGATCAGCGCAGTTAAGCATCTAATTTATGCATGGTTCGTGAAACGACACAGTTCAGTGATCAATGGCACCCTTCTAATAAAAGCATATTACTAATACCTCTTATCACTACCTTCACGTACATATTTGTATAATAACCTTGTATATTCTCGTGAGATCCTCGCAGATATCGTGAAATTGATTGGATTTCTTACAATCACAAATATGTGTCTTTACCGATACATTGGGCATGCATATGGTTAAAGCAGGGGGGTCGTCACCTGCGCATGCGTCAGTTGGTCATAGCGTGTCATTGTTTACAAACAAGCGTCGTCTACCTTTGCGTTTTCAGCATGTGTTGTTATCGTCGCTTGGGACTCAATTCCCGCGCGTGCGCAGGTAACGACCCTCCCGCTTTAATGACTCTGGCGTCGTATATTATTATTCCCAAGTATTTTAGCTTATGGATTTGGGATAGGTATTGACGTGATAATGTTATGACGTCATCATCAGCCCTGTTATGCAACAATCTGGATATCGTATTTTGTGCTAGAGCCTGGACATCTTCGCCAGTCAAAGTTCGTTTATTCGGCCATCTCCTCGCGTGTATGAGTTTTACATCGAGCTCGTGGAACCGTGCAATTCGGACGATGGTGTTAAAGGTAGAGTGCCACGCAGTGCCACAGTCGTCATGTAGCGCCAAAGTATTCACGCAGAGCCACGGTCGTCACGCAATGCCATAGTCGTTATGTAGCAACCACGTGTGTGAAGGACACAATCTCCCAAGCAGAGATCTATTTCTGCGAATACTAGTACATCTTTGCCACCACGTGATCTTATGCTTGTCGTTGATTGGTCGATACGTCTCAGTCACACTACTTTTAAAAGCAAGCTCCCCGTAGTTGTTTTCTGCTTTACGTAATAGTACATCTGCCACAACAGCCTTCACTACGGACGGCCATAGCGCCGTAAACAACATGGTGTGTTTCGATGACGCTTTAATACTCTTTGGGACTAGTTGATATAACTTATAAATCAGCACGACAACACCACGTGATCATAGCGGAGGATTTTAAAGTTTGAGCATATTATAATTACATGAATGTACAAGAAAAACTTATCTTAAGGTAGCGGGACTATTATTTGCATACTTGTTTTCATCTTCTAATTGTGACTAAATGACTACAAATAGACCCGGGAAAGTATATATTTTTAGAATCGCTAGATTTCAAGCTTTTCACAAGTGTATTTTGCATGCCGGTATCTGCATTCTACGACGCGTTACTCAATCAAAGGTGAAAAATTACTTTTTCTGTAAAAAAAATAATTACGCATTTATGCTGGCGATAAGAAGTATTTTTTTCACTTTTCCTAGTTGTTCAATAGTCTGGTAAATTGAATGTGTCTGGTCAGTTTTATTCAAGCAACGCGTTTTAAAAAAATAGTGTGCTGAATTTTAATTACTGTTTTAGTCGCATTGCCCCCAACTCAAACCACAACTCGTTGGTAAATAATCGATGAAATAGTTTGTCTGGACACATTCAAGTTCCTCTCACTGTCACCTTAAAGCTGTGAAAATTTGGTGTTAATCCGACGACAATAAGTATACGTTATTTTTTGTTAAAGACCTTGTATTTTGAAAAACATAAACTCCTAGAAAACGTCCATGAAGTAACAGCAAAGATTTTCAAACTTGTTTATCGGCACAATCAATTTGTTTTCCCATCAGGGTCTGTTTTAACATGTGTAGGGACATCCAAATGTGTAAGGCTATTGGAAACCAAAAAAATAAAGGAATGGAATAGCTATAATTGGATAAATTCGGCATATGAAAACACCAAAATCAATGATTTTTTTTCAGTGGCTGTGTGACCTTGTATCTGACACATTCATATGCAAATGACTAATCTGTGAAACAAAGAGGGGCGGAGACAAACCACTCAAATGTTTGGAAACACTCATTGTGTGTCAGATAACTACTGATAACACATCCTAACATTGCTTTGTCTTGAGTTTATCTTTGAAACTTATAGGCACACAGATTAAACCTGTGTTGTTGATTTTGGAAAACACTACTGAGGCTGCCTTGCTTCCCTTCAGAAAATCTACATTTTAACCAACTTACATGACATTCTATGTTATGTTGACTTTATCACATGAAAGTTTATAGTGCATTTCATCAATTAATAAATAAATGTGAAAATCGTAATTTTCAACACAAATAATAGTCTCGCTACCTTAAATTGAGCTTATCCGTGATAAACTGTAATTCCTCAAACATCATATGTATCAGTCAGCGTATACTAATTAAAGATACTTCATAATCTTATACGATATACGCAACGAAGCATTCCCTTCATCTTTACGAATATTTATAAATCCCAATGGCAGTAGAATCCACGCCGCTAATAAACCACGAGCACAGTGTTAAAATGTTCAAATTGTATTATTCCATCGACAAATAGAAACTTCACGTTTCAGCTTGAATTGTGAATTTTGTAATATTTATAAAATGAGAGGAATGAGTTTGTTGTATTGAGAGTAGTTATATATTGCCTTCGCAGTAATAATCCCCGAATCGTTTCGCGTAGGTTGCTCCCAAGCGTTTAACTAAAATACTTTTCCGAAAATTGAATTACCGTTCCGAAATGGGAGGCAGAACATTCGATTACCCAGGGTAACGTTGACGGTAATCCGATTTGCTACTGACCTGTCAGTCATTGTGAATTCCCGATGAAACGACTGTGTCATGTGGATTGCAAAGTCACATTGGTGTCGCTAATTGTTAGACTTTTACTCACTGATATTGTCCATATAGTCTGTAAAAATTACAACTAAAACCCTTTAAATTAGTCTTTTTCTCTTTAAAAAAATATTTTAAATAATAAATTAGGAAACTATCATGAGTATGAATGGAATATTGACTTAATATTATGCATCATAGAAAAGACTGCGTTACATTGGAATAACCTTAAAAGCCAATTTTCCAGATTAAATATGACACAGATTGACTTCGGAAGTTGGACTTATACAGAGAGCAAATTATAAATTCAGAGTGCACTTACTACAGCATAGTGAGCATATAGCAATTGACAGATGACAAATTACAGTATTACTGTAACATTGATATAGTGGTTTTCGTTTATGTATTATATATAAATTGCTTTTAGACATTGTCCCATCTGTTTGAACATGCTTCAAGCGCGCACTTGCGCAAAAAAAATGTGCATTGTTTTGCTGCGGCATATTCTGGTTGCGTAAGTTGAACCACACGCTGTTATGAATGTTGCGAATCCCACGTGATATCATCGTTAAAACACGCCTCACGAAAAATATTATTACACAAACTCGTTGTAACTGAAATTGAGTGGAGGGACCCAATGATTTACTTGTTTTGCAGAGCTACACGTCAAATCCAGACCCCAATATATGTTAAAGGGCGGTGGTCGTCGTGCCGCGTCCTGTTCGATATAAGACTCATAGAAACGTACACAACACGCGTAAAATACATTGTTTGTTTACATGAAATTTCAACACGCACTACACGACGACCCCCGCTCTTTAGAAATACGTGACCCCACCACGCGAAAACTATATATGGACCATAGGGTGCAAGGCTTCGATCTTGGCTTCGAACTGTTGCGTTGATTTTAAAGCGGTAGGGTCGGCACCTGCGCACGCGAGATCCAAGCGACGATAACAACATACGCAAAACGCTAAACACGCAAAGGCTCATGGTTAGACGCTTGTTTGTAAACAATGCCACGCTATGGCCATCTGACGCATGCGCAGGTGACGTCTCCCCCGCTTAAATTGCACCTCGGCCGTTTAAAATATAGTTGTGTGTATATAACTAATAACATATTTGATCATTTGAATACAGTCGAAAAAATAGTGACACTGGAAATCGACGATAACAGTTTGTGACTTGTCATCTTCGCCAGCCAATCAGCTATCTTGTATCAAAATACTATAGAGCGTGTTTTAACAGGCGATCCAAGCAGAACAGATCACACATGTTTTTCAAGATAAAAAGCCTTATCAATCATCTAAACCATGCACTTAAGGCATTACTAGCTGAAAATAGATGAGTTTGTTGCAATGAGAACCGGGAGTGGCAAATCATGAAAATTTTGCAACAGTTCAATTCTTGAATGACCGGTCGAGTAGAGTTTCTGAGATTTCTTTTAAAGTTGACCGTTTCATTACTTTGTTAATATAAATATGTGTCACTTTTTTGATTAAGTATGTCACGAACAGCTGAAAAATGCAGCGCTGGTTTTTGGGGGTTTGGCAAACAACCTAAACACACTCTACACGCACGGTTACTAGAAGAATTGTGAAGTAACCGTGCTACTCGTAGCCATGTCAGACATTTTGTTCGTTAGCTTGCCGCGCAATGTTACACAGCGTCTGATTGGGCGCCCTTCCAATAGGCACATCCAATCAAACTCGGCCATTTGTTTAACATAAAATGCACATTTACCCAGGCTGCAGAGTCCCGCACGGGTTGGTGGAGTCGGCAATACGTCGACACCAACAAACCGTGCGATTCAGACGATGTGATTTACTATGCATAAATACATTGGGACAAGGACATTTTTCAAAAGTTTTATTGCTATTGCGAATGCGAAAAATACACTCATCGAGTTACCTTGCATGCATCCCATTGATAAGTCGGCAAGTGCATCGTTGCAAGATGTGTTTTGTTGAGAAAGCGTCATTAAATCATTTATGATATTTTGAGGTGACCTTTACACAATCTAACCCCCCTAAATTGTCTTCGGAATCGTTTACAAGATAAATTGTCGATAACAATTTCTTAATGACATATAAAGGATAATAGATAGATCATTATCGTCTTTGTTTGCATAAATTGTTCTGATTGAACGATAAATATGATCCCAAATGTTGTTCGGCCAGTATTCCCACGGCTCTACTTTATCTGCCTACATCGCAGATCTAATCTGTAAACGGTGGTGTATGCAACGAACGCAATAAAGAAAGACAAGAGTAGACACTATACTTTAATCGGGTATCACTCTTCACATTCAGATTTCCTGAATTATGCAAACATGACATCACAGCCCGGTGTAAAATTATATTTTTCTAGTGATTATCATTAGTCTGGCTATAAAAATCATATTAACAATACATATATTTTTTTTCTAATAAATTTATTAAATCAAATAGATATTTTTTGCAAGAAAGGAACTTGATAGTGTAAACAGATTTTAACTATTGTAAATCACCTATGGAAAATTTAAAAAGAAAATTTCACGATTTTTTCTCTTTGAAATAAAAGAAATGGTCACGATAGAAAACTAAACATAGACTTATCACTATTACTTTTTGATAAGCTTTTCATACCAATCATTGTCTATGCTGGTTATGTCTGGGGTAATGAATGTAATAAGAAATCAAGAATTGAAATAAAAAAAATCAAGACTATCAAATATTAAATAGCAGATGAATACAAACATAATTATTACTGTATCAATAATGAACAACTTTATGAAAGCTTGAAGGATTGTTTTCTTAAAATATTGGGCAGATAAATATTAACAATGACAACAGAGCAAATCCGAATGTTATAAACCAAGATTGTAAAGGTTGTGTTTAAAATGATGTTCACTTAGACAGATACTTGAGTACTACGTCTACTGAAGTCTCTCGCCAAAATTCGACTATGTAACGAAAAATAAAAATCGAATGTGGTCGCCATTGTAATGTCCCTGCTAATGAAAGGATATATGAACGATTTGGTGACAATGTCATTGAAGATGAACAGCTTTTATTAATGAGTTGTATACCAAACGCAAAAAAAAGAAATAGTTTTCAACGGCTGAGCAAATCAGTGATACATTTTATTCAATTCTAAATAGTTTTAATGACTTGTCAATATTGCTTACACAGTTCATATCAATATGTATATAACAGAGACAACAATACACAGTTTAATTGTCTGTATTTTCTCTACTTTCTTTTTCATTTCAGTTGTAGCCATTTTCACCCTTTTCCGAGGGTTGTTATGTGTTAATAAAATTATTATTATCTTAGCAAAGCGTGTTTATGTTTTTGAAATAGCTTTATCGAGTAGCCGTCGAATATTTACGCCTTGACATGGCACTATACGCCTGTACAGAAATACTATTAATTGCCAAAACCATTATAATACAAGAAACACCGTCCGCATAATTGTTGATTCGTACTGGTCGCCATACAATCATCGGACACAAGCGCGAATGCAGTGCCCCGTAATCAAACCAATCATACGGTATCAATTGATTTAAATACAGTACGCATTTATTCTTTGTACCTAAACGCTGAAAAGCCAATTTGTAACGTTCATGTCTATTTATATATTATCCTTGACGTACCATTTATTTTTCTGTGATGATGAGTTGTCGTGTTGAATTCATATAAAACGGTGATGTAAACTATTTCGTGTGGTTACTATGGCTAGTTAATATGTGTGTTATCAAGGTGACGGTAGTACGGCGCAAAGGAAGACAAAAGAACGTTTGTATAACAGTCATCGTTCTTTCGTTTTGTTTTTGTTTTACAACAGAACACTTAAAGGGCGGTGGTCGTCACGCCGCGTCTTGTTCGACAGGGGACCCATAGCGACGTATATAACGCGTGTAAATTACATTGTTTGTTTACATGAAATTCGAACACGCGCTGCGCGACGACCACCTTCGTTTATGTGCGGAATTAGTACGTCTGCGGTGAGATGTCACATGGGATCTTTGAATAAAATTTCATTTCGTAGAATTTCGTCCAGCACAGACGTCGGCATTCCGATGTCGTGTTCAGTAAATTCTAACAAACAGTTCACATACACATGTGAACATTGTTCGAAACTGTCACGGTGGCATCTTATTTAGAGGCTGTTAATAATAATCTTTTTCGACCATAAAAAGGGAGTTTGGAGACAATATGGCGCCCAGTCTTTTATAAAACTGGAGCGTAATTTCTTATCTGATTAAACCAAGTGTCAATACGTGTATATACGATACATTCAGTATATGAAACATTGAAACACCGTGCACACATGTATACCCAATACTGATAGTTACAACATTTGTCAACTTGATGGATGAATGTGTATGCGTGTACGCGTCAATACGGCGCGGATTGAAATTACTGGATATCTTTTTTTAAAATTATGCTTGGTTGTCGGAATAATTTAGAATATGTCTTACTAAAGTGTATGCGTCTTCACGGAATGCGTAAACCGCACAACAAAGACAGTTTAACAAATGAATTTATTACAAAACGGGCGTGTTACGTTTAATAAAGAGGGGCAAAGGAATAGCTGACACATGTTACAGGAATTAAAAAAAAAAGCATTTTACGTTATTACAAAAAATAAAATAAAAGTTCCATTTACAGTAAAAAATAGGTTTTTACACTTTACAGATAAAGAAAATTCTACATTATATATTACATTTTTTTATAATATATTTAATAACTTGTGTTAAAAATCAAAATTGGAAATTGTGTACGAATTACGAAATGTTTTATACGCTTACAAAAAATAAGATCTTTGTACAAATTAACTGATTACATGTTTCACATGCCCATGTCTACGAATTTATGTTTTTTTATTTATTTAAATAACATAATCTCAAAAATAAAAACAGTTGATTACAGTTTACAGAAATATCTCTTGCCGATCCTCTTTAAATGGCGACTGTGACAATTTGAGTGGATGTTCACATCACATCGTCCTTTTTTCACACTCCGTGTTTTGTTATTCTTTCAGATCAATGGAAGTCTGTGATAGCCTTTGAGTTAGTAAGCACCGTGGCGATATTCTTTGCGAGTATCATTGCCACAATAGGCTGGTTGAAGAAGATGCCGCTACCGACGCTACTTGCCGGTGTGACGCAAGCTATGGCAGGTACGTGAGACGCAACAAACACGTCATAGTCTTCGCCCTGCGTCGTGTTCGATAAGGGTCATATGCCATGCCACATGTACAACGGATGCAATGTACATTGTAATTCGAACGCGCACTGCACAGCTGCTGTTGCCTTGTCAAAGTGAATGCTGTCGGGGACCGCGTCGTGTTTGGTAAGGGTCTCACGCCACGTATGCAACGCGTGTAAATCGATATTTATTTACTCGAAATTCGGCCGCGCTGCGTAATGTGATGTTTGATTAGTAATGCCACTTCTTGGGTAAATTCCTGTGACATGATACAGTGCTTTCAGACAAGCCGTTTACAAAATTTAGAACTAATTTATAACATGTTTGCCGAACGTTTCATTCAAATCTATTTGAGACAACGTGATCGACTATAATAATTCGCGCGGTGTTCCACGATGTTCGCGAAGCCAATCAGCCACTGGTCGATACGTCTACACACCAGCACGCGCAGGAGCGTATATTCATCAGCAGTGATGTCGCGGTGTTCGTTCTAATTGGACAACGGCAGTATTCAAATTTAAGAAGGTGTTATGTTTAGAAACCGTAATTATTCTGAACGCACTGTGTGCCATTGCGATGTTATAACATTTTTTTAATGTATGTCATACCACACCCATTGTCTACAGGGACATACTATTATATTGAAGGGGTGGTCGACATCATTAAGCAAAAAAGTACATAAGCTAATGCTAATCTCATAAGATGATCAAAACTGCTCTATATTTCGTGATTAAGTCAGTAGGTGGGAATGCCAAAGCTGTTGTATACAAAATAATAACTCAGTTAATTACAGAAGAGATAATTGTATCATGGATGTACATCCATGATTGTATCGACTATTAAACCCAGAGTATAACCTATATTAAGCAGAATTCGAATTTGACAAGACTTGGACACGATAGCTGATAGGTTCTCAGTTCCATGACGGCTAAATTGCTTACCCTACTTAGCTCACTTACAAATGGAAAATCCATGTATATAATTGGTGTCTTGCAAACTCTCGTTTCCTGTCCTTTTACCGCAAATTTTTCGCCCGACTGATTTCTATAAAAGCATATACTTTATGGACCTTCATATTCTTCTTTGCTCGTTCACTGAAAGCATTTAATGGTCGTACAGTCTGTCTTTGATGGCACTGTGCCTTATGATAAATGGTGTAGATTTGTACGATATGGCTGCAAACACATCACATATATAACGTTATGTAGTACGTGTGCCTTATCACAGGGAAGAATCCTTATGCCCATTAGTTGCGCAATAGCCGAATGTTGATCTAATCACTGACACGATTTTAATCAAAGTTTGCTATATGTTAAATTGTGTGCGTTAACGCATTGTGAAATAGCGACATGTAATTTTAGCGAATTTGGCTAAATTCACAAATTAAATGAATTTTATTTTAGTAAAGCGCCAACAGTCACATTGTGAGAATATACTTTCTTTTTAAAATAGCCACATCTTGAATTAGCGAAATTACAGATTAGCTAAATAACGTGCTAGCTAAAAAGTATCTTATTTGTGTTAAGAGTGGCTGAGGGCGCCCTTCAAGTAGATGTACAACGAGCTCGAGTGTAACAAACATGCGTTCCTTCATTACGCGTCTGTCAACCGTTAATATTACCATGGTTTATCCTCTGTCCATGGTCGTCACTTCAGCACGGTAAATGCGTACTCAAAATCCGGGTCCCATGTGATGGGTAAAACAAATTCACGTAGTAGGCCTTCAGTGGGTGTTCGTGTGTGGTGTGATATGATTGCTCAATGAATTTACAAAATTATAACACAAATACACTTCTTTAAAGAAAGGGGTAGCCAGACTTGCTTGCTGCATCGGACAATATCATTTAATATAACCAACAACTTCTTTTAAATTTTGATAATTTCTTAGAGAACGTGGATGGTGCATCTGTGTTGGTTACGTGGTCGCGCTTTAATTAAGATACGTTTTCTGACACGATACAGTGATATAATCACATTTATTAATGAAATAAACAAAAAAAACAATTTTCTATTTGTTCACATACTGGGAAAAATACGCATAGCGGCATCAATCCTTCACTTAAGTACCACGCCTCATTTTGTGATGATTAATAATGCAATCGTCATGAATTATACTGATACCATCTCTTCTCTCGTTACAGATCTGTTTATGATGGTTGGGCATGCAATGTTCATTACTGCGCATGAGCGGATTCAGCAAGCACATTTTGTAGAATTAAATAAAGACATGAATTCCAAATGGAATTATGGGACATCGTTTACCATGGCATGGTTGGGATTTTGTTTATCTGCATTGGCTGCCATCGTAGACATCACCATGTTCGTATGTAGCGATAGGTATAGGGAAAACGACATTGGTGCTAACATGCCTATATGAACATACATTTAGTTGAATGTCAACATTTCAAGCAATAAGTTATGCGTAAAACGGCGGGTAGGTGAGAATGAGGACATTGTTAGTGTTTACCCACTGTCATATCCCTAGTATGAATCTGTCATAATGTCACAATTCCGGGCGGCAACGTTCAATTTTCACCTCCCCTAAAAAAGACAAGAATATTGCCACGGGCAATAAAGAGAGGCCAGTTATGTGCACGTTAATACGACATTTTGTACAACTTACTCATGTGCTATTTAAAATTATGCGCAACAACACATTTTAACGATTATAATGATATGATGAAGTAAATACCATGACGTCATGGGTCGCAGGTTATATTCTATAATTATGGCAATTAAGATAACTATCTAAAGAACATATCCATGTATCTGAATGATAAAATCTAGTGCATATTATCCTTTGTAATTTCATTTGAATAAAACTGAAGTCGTGTATAAAAGCAACATTGGGTAACACCATGTTTATACCACGGACCTTGCTTTATCTGGCATGTGTCCACACAATTAATGATACATCACGTTTTTTTCTAAAAGTCTTTTTACGAAAATGTATGCATAAGAATAATGGTCATTAAATAGCCATTAAATATTTTGAATTCAAGATTTATCAAATATAGCAGTTTTCTCGGTGACCCAAATTAGTTACAATATTTCACATACTTTGAACTAGTTCATTTTTCTAATTAATTAAAACTATTATATCTTTCACTTTCGTCATATGCAAATAATGTCAAGGCAGCTCTAAGCCCATGTAAATACCGTCATCTATGGCGGAGTGTGTGTCTGCCTTGTCGAATGTGTATAAATGCCTTACTATAAACAGGCACTTCAAAGTGCTTATAAATTAGTTGACGTCTGAAAAGTTATCTGAGCAGTGTTAGCGTTTACACCAAGGAACGTGTCAGTGACCATGATATGGTGGATATACTTAGGAATCTTTTCAACAATTTGTAACAGTACTTTCTTATTTGAATCTTATTAAAATTAAAATCAGATTATGCAAATGACATATTGTAAGTTGGTTGATTTACTACCACGTGACCATGCTGTGTTCATTCACGAATACACACTACCATCACCATCTGATTATTTATATTAAGGTAGATGCCTACTCATGATTTTTGAGAAAGTTGGTCATAAATCGCTTGACAATGTTCATTTGTTTATTATGTAAAATGGCACATTTTTGTTTGTTACAGTGGCGTATTTTGAGAAACTTGTCCTAAAATTTTTGGAACAATTTCATAGAACACAATGTTAAATAAAATTTACATTTTTTGATATTTTTTAAAGCCCAGATATTTGAAATGATTTAGGACAACAGAAAGTACTCCGCCATTAACAATATATGATTTTTTCAGCCTAATGTCACCAGACTACAATTTGAGATATGACATGATATCTCTGCCATAGGAATCTATGGTAAAAGCACTATAATACTGCCAAAATAGCCACTATCCACTAAAATACAACCATAATTTTCTCGACAATTAAGCTGGTGACCCTCAAATTTTGTAACGAATAAATTGAACGAATCGACTTCGGTCGGGACGAAATAAACTTGAAAAACGAGTCGACTCGGAACGAATGTGAGTAGGGACGAATCCACTGTCCACCATTTCACAGTCAATACATCTCAAATTCACATTCGTTCCACAAGTCGATTCGTCCCAATTCATTTTCATCCCAGTTCACATTCGTCCCATTGCAGTTGGTCAGCCTTATGATCTTGTGCAAGATCATGTCGATTTCTATGTTGGTGTGAAAAGAGTTGTCAATTTCGGATGAATGCCCGGATGAATACCACAGAATATGACTACCCAGCACCACCGTATTTATAAACTACCGTATTTATATTAATTTACTAATAACTCTACGATGCAAGTATGGCGTACATGTATTTGTATTTATTAAATAATAACTGGTACATTGCGTTTACGGCGTATTTGTATTTGTATGAATACTATGAATTATTGGCAACAGGTGGCATTGACTGCCAGCCTTGTGTGTGTTACCCACTATAGTTTCATTGTACTTAGAGACGAGCACTCGCATATAACTTGCATTTCAATTACTTCTGAGCATTCCACCATTCACTATTTCTCACTTACATTTTATTATCAAAGTTGTGCTTAACTGATCTTATTAGCTGTACATTCAGGTGTCTGCTGTCAATCAAGGCATTTATACCTATAAATAGATGCTTACTTCCGTAATATTAATAGTGTATTGTTCACGTGATGAATATTGGAATGTAACTTTCATATTTTATTTACACGTTCGAATATATCCGAGAGCTCTGGTGTGATTTGTTTTAATATGACATTTTATTTATCTTATGAATATATACAACTTCAAGAACATGATCGATAATATATAAAATATTTATATTGCCGAAACTTCCGTGGGCGTTCCGTGCATGGAAGATAGTAGGGGAGGAGAGACGAGTTTTAATCCAGATTTAACTTTTTTTCGTTCATTTCATCCCGCTTATTTACTCAACAAACCGGATCTGACTGCTGATTTTTAGAGCTCAGTAAACGATGGAATGATCCGGCCCTGTAGTAAAATTGTTTCGGTTTGAAAACTTGTGGGGCGAATAAGCTTGTGAGACGAATCGACTTGTGGGAGGAATCGTCCCCCGCCCGGGCATACAAATTTCGTCAAAACTCAAAATATCGACTCTTGAGAAATGTTATTCTGAAAAATGTTTTGGGGCGAAAAGGCATATTTTGTAAAAAAACAAAATAACATCATTTCCGAGACGAAAAAGAGACGTCTGAAAAAAATGGCGTCAATTCCGGATTATTTATTTAAATTTGTCACAAACAAGTACTACTTTCTGTCTGACCCATGATGACAGTGCTATTAATGTTAATTTGTAATGGCCATCACTAAAATGATGGGGACACCGAAAGCATAGCATATACGCTATAGGCTCAAGTCACTTATTAGAACTCCGTAGACGAAAATTCTAGCGTGTGGGTGAATTTCTCCAAAAATAGGTTAGAAAGATCAATATATAGTAATTTATTGAAATCACATTTTATATAATAAAAAAAAAACACGTGTTGGCAAGCAAAAACATACGGATTTCCTTGTTCTAGAGGGTGCCATCTACTGCAATCGACAACAGATGGCCATGGGATTGCATCCTTGTTCTAGAGGGTGCCATCTACTGCAATCGACAACAGATGGCCATGGGATTGTATCCATGTTCTAGAGGGTGCCATCTACTGCAATCGAAAACAGATGGCCATGGGATTGTATCCATGTTCTAGAGGGTGCCATCTACTGCAATCGAAAACAGATGGCCATGGGATTGTATCCTTGTTCTAGAGGGTGCCATCTACTGCAATCGAAAACAGATGGCGACGGGATTGTATCCTTGTTCTAGAGGGTGCCATCTTCTGGAATCTTGTTTTGTCAAGAGAACCTCTGGGATACACTGCAGTACAAGACAAGATGACAATTACCGAGGGCGAAATGTCAAATACGTTTCCACTATGAGAGGCTGAACCTCGCTCTGACAACCTCTCAACTGATGATTTTATTTGTATTTCCCATAATAGTGTGCGTCGTTTTTACAGCTCCACCCCGTGACTAATTTCAATAAAGTGCCGACAACTCGACCCTCATTTTTTGTATTGCATTTTAAGTGACAGTGGCCTTGTATAGACTCACTGTGCCCATGCCATTTTGGAAATATTTGGTCGTCAATATGTAGTTATATTTAAACAACACGTGTTTAAAACCACAGCTATTGCCGCTTTAAATATACACAACACTGCAAATACGGTAAATATTAAAAAAACAATAGTCACGGTAAAATGTGGGTAAATGATAAGTATTTGACTGTGGTGGCGCTATTCACGGTGTAATCTCGATCACTCTCCATGGGTGATGGATGGGCAAAGGATAGCTGTTACAGGTAATACAAACCACATTTTACGGTTTTTACATTTTACAGATAAATCAAATTCTATTTTATATTTTAATAGTTACTACTAACAAATTCCCACTTCCGGTTCCGGTTAGACTTAAGATACACCATGAATATTCACTTTTTGAGATATAATTTTTGGTTTGTGTTGGTTCTTGGATATTTCAGCTTCGTCGTTCTGTACTTCGTTTAGTAATTCACACTTCACAGATTGCGTAAAAACCGATTGTTCCGCGATTTTGACACGGAAAATGCCTTGCTCTGCAACTTGCAGCGCAAAACTGAAATTGAAATTCATCACACTACTTTTTAAAACGGGTTGCTTGAATAAAACTGACAAAACAAATTCAATTTACCAGACTATTGAACAACTTGGAAAAGTGAAAACAAAACTTTTCCAAAAATTACAAAAAATATGACTTTCCTGCAACTGGGTCATTTTGGAGTCATATAGTCACAATTAGAAGATGCATACAAGTATGCAAATAGTAGTCTCGCTACCTTAGTCTCACGTGCATTAAATTGTTTAAACACGTTTTTGGTGTCCCTCAAATTTGGGTGTGATATTACCTTTGTTACCTATTCCCCTACCAGGGTGAATTACAGCACTAATATTTGTTCCCAGGAATCTATAATCGAGTAATACAAATGGTGTCACTGAGCAATTTTCGAACTGAGTCTATTTTTGGTGTAACACATTTACGAAACATTTATGTGTGGGACACAAAGTTTCCCAATTTTCTGTCTAAACATGTTTTCAACGAAAGAAGTCAATAGGTAGGTAAAAAATACAACATATTTCACTACTGTGAGTATATAAAACTAGCAAAGACGGGAAATAAAATGATGTATTATTGTCGCCATGTTTATTCTTGACTATTCCCTCACCAGAGTGAATTACATCATGAATGTTTTTCCCCCGGGAGTCTGTAATAAAACTGAATTCACGTTCTAAATTCATATAGGTGTGTGTCATTTAGGGCCTCACTGGTCACTGCGTTTCCCGGAATCGATTGGGACGTCCTTCGTGCGTGGGGATCTTCGGGTCGGGGATCTGCATGGTTGTTTTTTTCCGATTCCTCCTTTTAAGGCTATCTTGACCAATGGCCAGCCGAAATTTTAATCTTAGTCACGTGATATAGCAACAGCCTATCGAAATTTAATACATTAGTACGTGACATTTATGACGTCACCTAACGGTGACTGACCAATGGCAGGTTGCCATTTGTTTTTCACGTGATATTTACAACGGCCAATCGAAATAGAATATTTTGTTACGTGATTTTTGTGACGTGACCTAACGGTGACAATATAACAATCATGGTAGGATTGGGCTCGACATTCTCTCGCTCGGAAATCACTGAGCTTTCTTGTTGCCGGGCCTTCTATGATATATCATTGTGAAAAGCCACGGCACAATCTAACCTGAACTTTGATGGAGTCAGCAAAATATGAATCAGTTGAGAAGACACAGTTCGTTTTAGCTACCATTTGATCCAAAACATTAAGGCAAATTTCTCCAAATGTTGGAAGATTGTTTGTTAATGCATGAAACAATGCATTTCCATCCTGTGTGTAGAGGGAATCATGTGGATAGGACAATTCGCTAACATCGTCTTCTATCATAAAATGAAGTGCTGCAGCCTTGTTAGTCTTATTGAAGAATCCATCAGCTGTGCCTAGGCTGTGAGGAACAGACGTTAGTGAGTACCGCATCAACTCATCAAGGTCAATAGGCTCATTCATCTGCTGTGACTTAATGAGTAGGACGAATGCAAGGTCACTTTGCTCACGGTACTGGATCAGCTGGAAAGTTGAAAACAGAAACCATGTCACATGTCACATAGTAAACAATACGTAATATAACATACTATCTAATAATATACTATTTATATTGTACATTGTTGGAGCTATGGGGTGACATACCTTTCCTTGTGAAGCAGTTAACTTTACAGTTTCATTTGATGCTTCCTTTGTCTTCAGTTTACATCTCTCAATTAGATAAAAAAAATGTGTTTCAGAAGGAACCATTCACAAAACGATCTAGGATGAAAGATTGCTTGGCCTTCCTTCTAATCAACTTGGCATGAAGAACATCATACTCGACTTCTGAGGAAGCAGGAGTGCCTGATGCTAGGCTATAGAGGTGGTCTTTGTCAACCAAAGTGAAAGCATTAGTAAAGTTGTGAATAGCAGCGATAGTACGCTGAACTACTTCTTCAGAATTCTTGATTTCAGTTCTCTCCGGCTCACAATGTTTCCCAGCCTTTGGGCAATCAGGGTCACTGATCAGGCGACACATCTATAGCATCTTTCTTGGTCGCTGGACTTTGCGCGTCTCGAATTTTCTCCATGTTGTCATGACTTGGACTCATCCCACCTGGTTGAGGTGACGTCTCCCGCTCAACATACAACTTTAACATATTTACATGATACGTCTTCACTTTGTCACCTACCCTCACTCGATAATCGTTTTCGCCTATTACCTGCTCCACAACATAAGGACCCTTCCACTGCATCAATAGCTTGTTGTTGTCAGTTAACAGCAAAATTAACACCTTATCTCCTTCCTTAAGCACTCGTTTCTTCGTTTTACGATCATAGTAACACTTGTATCTGTTCTGTGCCTTCTGTAATTCCTCTCGAGCAATCTCTAAAGTCTGTTCTAACCGATCTCTCAACTCAAACACATACTGGTAACTATTAACTATCTCAGGAGTATCGCTTTCTAGGGTCCATAACTCTTTAAGGATCTTCATTGGGCCTCTAACCGTTCGACCATATAACAGCCCAAATGGGGAAAAACCAGTTGACTCCTGTGGTATCTCTCTATATGCGAAGAGTAATGCACTAATATACCGATGCTATTGCCTTGGTTGTTTATGGCACAATCGCTTTAACATCGTCTTCAAAGTACCATTAAACTTTTCCACCAGTCCATTACAAATGGGGTGATAGGGCGTAGACATCAGTCTCTTAATGCTGAGCAATCTTGATACTTCTTGCATGCATTCTGACACAAACTGAGTCCCCATGTCACTTAATACTTCTTCTGGAACCCCCAATCGGCTATAAAAGTCAATCAACGCCTCGGCTACAGTCTCCGTATCTATATTTTTAAGTGGAACCGCCTCTGGATACCGTGTAGCATAGTCCACCATAGTTAAGATGTCTCGATGACCCCCGTCACTGGCTGGCGTAATTGGTCCAACCAAATCTATAGCCACACGCTTGAATGGCATATCAATTAAAGGCATCTTACCTAATGGGGCCTTCACAACTGATCCCTTTGAAACAGTCTTCTGGCACACATCACACGACCTACAAAAACTGGTAACATCTTGATGTAGCCCAGGCCAATAAAAGCTAGTCACAATCCAGTCTTCTGTTCTCTTTATCCCCATGTGTCCACCAAATATTGAATCATGGGCAATCTCCATAACAGGAGTCCTCAAAGGTTTCGGCACAACCACTTGACGTACCGTCTTGCCTCCTGGAACTGAATGATCCCGATACACACGATATAGCAAGCCTCCATATACCTGGAACTCGGTTGTATGGTGCCCCCTCACTTCTGGTTCTCTCTTATTATAATACTTCTTCAACGATGTGTCTGCTTGCTGCATCTCGATTAATTTGTCTTTTGTTACATGTGCTCCAGACTTTACATCACACACTTTGAGCGGCTTCACCTTACCAGATTTCTTCGCTTGCGCTCTGGTTGTTACTGCTCCACTCACATTCCACACTGGATCCGGGTCATTTGGTGGTCTTGCTCCGGGCACATTCCCAACAATTAACTCATAGATTGGGTCCTGCACACATAATGCTTCAACCGTGCCTCTCAAATATGGCGTATCAATTTCCACCATGGTGACTGGAACCCTTCTTACAGTATGATCAACCATCAATATATGACCCGTCTTTTTTGTATACTGGTCATCTGGTACCAAGCTCTTCTTGACTATAATGCCATTACACCCAGTGTCTCTCAACATGGTCACAGCTGTGTCACCAACCTTCCCATGACCCACAGGCAAAGTCCTGTCCTCCACAACGCCACTCCGTTCCGTTCCATACATGCACCAACAACAAATGGTCATTCTCAATCATTTTAGGCACATCACTGTTAATTTGAACAGCACAGCTAGCACTGATATTAGACTCCTCTTTAACCACTGCAGCTGCACCAGTAGTAGTGCTGGGTTTGACACTCTTTCTTTCTTGACCCCTGTGTTGTCCACTACGGCAGAACTTAGCCACATGTCCTATGGCACCACACTGAAGGCACTGTTCACCTTTGTCATGGTTGACATCAGTAACGCGGGATGGACATTGTGCTGCTCGATGACCAACACCCTGACATACAAAACATCAGTATTTCTAATGGCAGTCTTATTATCATTACGCCTCACCTGGTCCTTTGTGGATAACTGTCGACCATGTGTCACTAGGTACTGCTTTGCTATTACTGCCAACTCATCTAAATCTTTGGGTGCTCTTTCTTTAAGATAAACTGCAAGATCTCTTGTACAGGCACCAATAAACTGCTCCTTCACCATCAAGTCGGTAACACCATCATATGTTGCTTCAGTGCCTGACAACTCAACCCATTTAGCAAAATAATTCTTAAGCCGCACAATTAACTGGTCAGGACTCTCGGAACTTTCAGGTTTAATTTCACGGAATCGCTTCCTGTACCCATCCTCTGTGAAATCGTATCTTGTCAACAGCACCACCTTCACACGATCATAGTCAACTGCATCAGTGTCGGACATTCTAAAATATACTTCCAGTGCTCTACCAGTCAACAGCGCACTCAATTTTGTGGCCCATCCATCTCTATGCCAACTCGCATTCGTTGCAAACCTCTCAAACCGCAATAAATAACTATCAAGTTCATCCTTACCGTCAACATATGCAGGCAACTTTGGTGACTGTGCATCACTGAGCACATTTCGTTGACCACCAAAATCAGCCTGTTGGAACCCCGGCATTGCTGCTTGCAGCTCTAATTTCCTCAACTCAAATTCTCTTTCGCCTCCATTTTCCTCACCTCTGCTTCCCTTTCCTTTTCTCGCTGTTCTGCTTCCGCTACCAGCCGTAACTTTTCCTTTCTTTCCTCAATCTCCATTTTCCTCACCTCTGCTTCCCTTTCTTTTTCTCGCAGTTCTGCTTCTATTTTTGCCTTTCTCTCTTCCCTAGCCGCTTGTCTGTCAGCCCGCTGAGAACTCAGTTGCTCCAAAATAAATTTCCTTTTGTCTTCTCCAGTCATTCCCAGTTCATCCGCCCATTCCATCAACTCTTGTTTCGACATATCTTTTATCTCGCTGGCCATGTTTTCTTCTATATGTCTTCACTGTTCCCGGACGAGCCCCCAGATGTCACACGCAACGTAATATTACCGTTATTGGTATAGTACTGGTGTGATGGTTCAAATACCAAAATGGCAACAGTAACATAAAGACTTCCCTGGCGGCGATGATAACATACGGACACGGAGCCAACAGATGAGGTTTCAATTGGTACTGGTATAATTATACTCTGCAGACATCAAGTACAATAACGTGGTAAAACTCCACTACTCCAATAACTAGATACTTAAACTCCAATACAATTCAACGAGATCTCCGATCTGAACTCAGTGCTGAACAACTCCCCTATATATACCCCCACTAATAAATAGACCATTACACCAGCATACATAATGAGTCTGGAACTTACTACAAATTTCTAGAATGTTCCATTATCTTCTATTGCCTCCTACAGTGTTCTATTACCTATTCAACCTGTTTCTAAAACAAATCTAGAATATTCCACCCAGACACAGTACGGTTCTAGAACATTCTCAGTGACACTGAAGTGGTAAATAAGTCGTATGCGACACCATCATATGCAAAGAATAGATCTGCCATGTCCCCGTTGCACTTGTGGAAGAGAGCCAAGTTGTTAGTTTTCACAGAAAACTGCAGCATTAGAATAAGACGTGCATGGTCTATCACACTAAGCCAAAATATTGCTATATTGCCAAGGTGGGCTGTATGTACTTTGTCTTCATAGGCAACATACTTCTCAAGGATGATGAGAGTAGAGGGGTCCTGCAAAGCAAGGTTGAGGGTCTCACGACTATATGACTGGACAAGATAAGTAGAGCTGCAGGATAAATGTTTTTTTTTAATCATACAAATAAAATTATTATTGAATTCCCATGTCCAAATTATATGGATAAATGTATTTGTTTGTATCTCCGGGATGTATGGTTCAAAAGTTATACCGATTATTGATTTCTGTAAAAAAATCCAAGTTGGCTGCCAAAATGGCCGCCTAGTATCATGGCATAGAAAAATAATGCTTTCTTTTATCCAGGTTATATAATAAATAGTTGTAGTGTGTATGTATTAAAATATGCAATCATAGTATACATGCAAAGTCAGAAGAATTACGTGAATTTGCAATGGTGATGGGCATTTCCATGCCGGTTTTTAAAATTGTGAACAAATATTTTCTCATTAGTGTGTTTCGTTTATGCATATAATTATTTATCTCATATATTTTGTATCATTTTAATTATACATGGTATTCCCAGAATAACACCAGTTGTTAATGGCACATACAACATTAGATTCTCAACTCCGATGAAAAGACAAGTGCGGGGACAAGTGCCACTCACAGCGAAAGCCAATCATCGTGAAAGCCAATCATCGCGAAAACCACTTATGGCGATCTTTGCACAAATTACGGACGAATAAAACAGCTGATTACATTTTACACCTTGTCCATGTCTATGTATTTACGTTTGTTATGTATTTAAATTACATTATTACAAAAAATAGAAACAATTGATTGCAGCTTACGAAAATACCACTTGCCGCCCCTCCTCCATAGTTTTGATTTTTCTGAAATTCCGCATTTTATCAAGAAGTGTTTAATTTTCTATTTGAAAATGGATTGTTTTATATATATTTATAAATTTATTTATAATTTATATAATTTATTTATTTATTTATAATTTATAATTTATATTTATATTTATTTATAAATTTTGCAGAACACTGAAATGTCCTATCTCTACCTAGAAAGTGCTCACCCCTCCCCGTTGGAGGGGTGTCGCCATCGCCTAGTGGTAGGAGAAATTGTGGTTAAAATTTCTAACTAAAATGAATTGAAATCGAACGGTAACAAGCTTGACGTGAGAGTGTTTGTGTTGATGCTAGTTATATTAAAGTATTTACTAAATTGATTTACTTATTACTACTTACTTACTTAAGTTCGACTTATTGGCTCTTACTGATTGGACTCGGCTACACACTACAAAGGCAAATCTGCATACGTATATCATTTATATATTTATATTGTGCAATTGTTTCGTTAGCAATGTAATGTCGAATTGGTCTCTGAATTAACATGTTGGTCTGGGTGGGGTATGGTTTGTTTGTCATATTTTATGATTTTCAGAGTGATACAGCTATGTATACCAATCAATTATGTATCACTTTTAATGTACAGTACACTCAGCTATCTCTGGGGACTGATATAAACGCTGAAAAACGAACGAACAATTAACGTGATAACAGAACTCAGAGGGCGTACTACAAAACTGTCGGCGTGTTGAACAGAACTCACTGCGAAAAGTTAGCTATACATAGTGTTTAGGTTGCATCAAACGTCAAGACCTGAATACATAATTCCCTCAAGTTTCTGAACGTACAACTGTAAAATTGTTTAAGTTTGCGTAGTTAATATAGATGTTGTCATAGTTACGGCGAACAACTGATAAATAACTTGAAATAGGTTTGTTCACACCATTCACTAAGCACTACTATGTGTTATAAGATAATAAGCTAACACAGTGCTTGTTTCGACCTGCTTGTTTAGTCAAAATATAAAACTTGGTTCTGGTTAGGGTAACGCATGATCTGTCGATCAGATGACTACAATGTGACATCATGCAGAGAATATTTGACGATTCACCAGAGACGAATCTTTATGAATCAACAAATTAGTCACCTGTACTTTCATCCATGACTTAATCCACCATAATTCTGCCCATAATATTAATGACTATTTCAAACCTATCCATCATTCATATCAAACCAGACAACTTCACAATCAAAATCTTTTTGTTGAATATACCCGTACAACATTTGGCCAGTTTTCGATGACATACTCAGGTGCAAAAAATATGGAATAAAATCCCGGCTGAAATTAGGTCAATTATCTCACGCAGTTCGTTAAAAAAAATGATTAAACAATAATTATTGGCAGAAAACTAGATACATATGATTTTGTTTGCCAAGTTGTTTATTTATTCATTTTTTTTAACCTGATTGATTTTTCCAAAACTTATTTTCTTAGACTTAGACGTTCTGTATGGCATCAGGTTAGTTTTGGCGGTACCACATTCGCGAATGTCCTACGATGTTTGGTGCCGGTGGTGGTGTCGGCAAAGCGTGATGCCATACAGACATATTTGTTCAGTTGTTGATTAATAAGCTATATGTTTATTCATTACCAATTTGTATTAACTTTCATATTCATTTGTTTAGTTATTTATTAATTTGGTTAGTTAATCTTCATAAAATAAATAAATAAATAAATAAAAAAAATAAAATAAAAAAATGCGCGTTAGCGAATTTCATTCTAACGCGAAATCAAATAAGGAAACCAGCTGTCCGAGGTGATCGCCGGCATTCGGGCTACCTGAATGTCATCAATAAAATGTACATTTATGTTTACAGCAATTCGTGCGAATACGTACTATCTCTGATATTCTAAATAATACTCCCAATGCCACAACAAAGTTCCACAAATGTGTAGCTAGCATAGGAGCGCTATATTGTGTTTTTTGTGTCTCTCCCTATATCTATGTCTCTGTGTGTGTTTTTTTAAGATGCAAAGTTAATTGACGAAAACCCGTGGTGAAAACACGTACTTATGATTCACCATGAACTAAACACGTGGTGCTTTGCAGAACACAGCTTAGCATTCGTTCTAGGAAATACTGAATAACAATAATACGCATGCGCGCTGATTTTTCTGATACGTACAATAATAATCGACAGACATGCGTATAAGTGTAAATTCATAGTTCATGGAATGAATTTTTTGTGTGCTGCGTTTTTTTTACCATAAATCATACAAGGATGTGTTTACCAGACTGCAGTATCCAAATGATTGCATATTTTATATCCATATTGCATATTAAAATTGTAAAATATCTAAATAGTTGCTTCCCCCAAATTCGTGCATTTACTAGAGACTGTTTTGGGGTTTGCGGACACGTTTTTTTTTAATGTGACAAAACAGCGTATACAAAAGAAATCGCAATAGTAAACTCCACCTCACCAACCTGACAAAAAAAGCATACATGCATATTTTTAATACAAAATACTATGATAAGTGGTTGCAGTCGATACATTGAAAGCATTTATCGGTCAATATATTAGAGAAGCAATGTTGCGAATGTAGTAAACAATAATGACACAGCTTGAAATAGGGTGTATTACAGGAGTTTCGTGGCACGCGATACACTGATGTATGATGTGTATTACAAGGTCGCATAACAGTGGCGTACCTTGGAGTTGAGCCTATTGTACAATGGAGCTTGCTGTGCTTAGATACATTCATCTCAAATGCACGTATTTATGTATAACGTAGCTCAAAACGATTACAATATAAAGCGTAGAAAAGTTAAGTTGGCGTGACGGAGCTTTATTCAGTTTCATTCTCGTGCAAATGATGGTACATTTCAACTTACAGTAATGGGCTCTCGTCATATGAATATCGTACGCGATAAATGCAAATAACATATAAAAGTGGAACTGTTTAGTGTCAAAATATGTTTTAATTAACTTCAATATTCAGTGTACGAAAAGTGCGTAGAGCAGTAAATATTCACATAAATGGAGGCCACCTAATTTTTATTTCGTCTATTTCCATTCGCTAATTACTTAGGCATACAATTAAATGTCTTCACTTTCCCAATTTACTAGGTGATAAGTATTTTTATTTAAGTTATTATTTTATTCTAGAGACGGCACTTATTATTCGGGGTAGGGCTCTTAATGTGTTATTGATTTACTGACTTTTCAGGTCATCGTGAGAGTGGAATAAAACCATATCCGCACAGTCACGTGTTTTTATAATCATCCAGTGGTTTATTTGTTATCAATGAATCATCTTATATCATAGGTTAATGCACTCTTCATTGAGCAAACACACTTTAAAATACCAGAAAAAAATCAAGTCTATTAAAGTATTGTTAAACTTTTGCTCTTAAAAATTGGGACTCGACGTGAGCGCCCGACGGAACTGAAGTGCTTAAGCGACCGGGGCACTGAAATACACAGTCGCAGTCAGTTTTTCCTGTTAGTCTCCTTACTGTTAAAACCCCGACCACCATAAGATATGGTATTTTGCCAAGTTACTAAGTTTTTTTCTTTTTTTTTTATGAAAATGTCAGCCGGAGTCACCAACTGTCTTTGGCGTCGGCCGATACAAACAGTAATATAGTAGAAAAATACAGGCCCGTATGATGAAAGCACCAAAAAGTACGTAACTTTTGTAACGCATACCTTAAAATTGTGCGTCGCAACGAACATTAGGTACACTTGAATGAAATGATGAACATATCCTAATTAACAATAGAAGTGAAGTTACTAAAAAAAAATGGCGTCCAGGAGCTTGGCAGCTTCAGTAAAAAAAAAATACGGATTTTTTTAATGCGATTGAAAAATCTATCTCAACTACTAGTATATTTGCTAAGCTGCGTTTTCGCCCTGTACAGTATCGGTAAAACTCGGAAATTTGTTCTATCTGGCGGACATACCGAGAAACTTTAATATACACGCATTCGTTAATGATCTCTACTCTACTACTGCAATTCTTTCCAATATGTCATACCACATCACCTAGACATAATTCAATCGCTATAGAATGCCGCAGCTCGTCTCATTAAGCGCTCTGGTAAATCTGATCACATGACACCACTACTCAAATCTCACCCTCTGGCTCCGTGTCGAGTGTCATATTAAGTACAAAATATGTCTAATTTTTAATTTAAATTTATTGTGACGTCATTATAAACCATCGCGTTACGTAACTTGAGGGCTGAAATTCCAAATAGTGAAAACGACGGAAATCGGAAATAATAAGAGTACAGGAAATAGTACGTAATTATTTGGAATTTCAACCGTCAAGTAACTGTACATCACGTAGCTAAGGTCATCGGATACTACTACTCGTGCCATTGGTCGTTACTACCATGGAGCTAAAAAAATCTGTTTTAGATCCATGTTTCTACTAAGAAAACTTATGGCGGCGAGCATTTTCGATTGTTACCCCGATCTGTCACAACGTCCGTTTAAACGTTTCCTTTTTACGCAATGTTATTAATTTTCGTTTGTTTATTGTCATTTTACCTCCGCACAGCGTATTGGGTCGTGGTGTGTTACGCTAAATAAATAATAATAATAAAACAAACAAATTCAGAATACAATTTATCTTCCGCCGCGACATGATTATGCAAATTATTTGGACCACGTTTACAATACTATGAGCCAATGAAAAACAATCGTCATTTGCTCCAGGACTTGTAAAAATACCTTTCAGGCCATATATTCATAATGTATTAGTACTAACGCCACTGCTATCGTACTTTATACAGGTGCAACGCGGATGAATCGAGTGACGTAAACATGTGCGTCTTTATTTTTTGCCCGACATAGTCCTAGATGACGTAAACGACCCAGGCATAAAATGATCATTAATGTCCCTAGCACAAACATTTACCATTTATTTTAACGTTGTATAGTCATTTTCTCTCATCGTGAACACCACGCGTAAAGTATCAATGAAACCCTGGAATTGTTGTAGATGACCCCGGAAGCGGAAATACTTTTAGGTATGTGTTTGTATGCGCATTGGGTTGGTGCGCAGTAACACAGCTGCACGCATTGTAACATTGTGTCCATTTTACCTGACTCCATCAGAAAGTTTTCCGTCCCTGGCTTTAAAGTTACTCATCATAAAACCTACCACGCTGGATACAACAGTTGCAAATAATACAGACTGTTTCATGCCAAAATGAGCCTCGTAGGCTGCCCACATTTGAGCAGCTTCAAGGCTTCAAAAGGCACACGACCCTACCGGATAATTCAGTCGTATTTTGTGTACTGCTGTTCACCTGAAAATAGGAAGCGAAAGGTAAGTTGATCGGTAAATCTACGCCTGTACGACAAATTTAATTACTAATAAAATAACACCCTCGCAAAAGCCCATATTTCAACTTCGTTATAGCCGTGCGTTGTTGAAATTCGTTATTATTTTTTTTTCTTTGTGCCGTTCCATGACCGGCTCGCGACCTGGTTTCAGAAACATCATTGCGCCCCAACAAGTTCCGCTGTCAGTGTGACATGTGCCCTTAATTTTATAGATTTGCTTGTGCGGTGATTTTATAAGAAAGATAGCACCAGTTCACAAAATAATAATTTCAATCAATTACGCGGTGTATAACCGCTAACTACAAAGCAAGGCATTTACATCGAAACCGGAAATTGTTGTTGTCGAATGTGTTAATTTTATAACGACACAAAGGTTCTTAAATGACGTATTTCTGTTTATTTCTTATGTTGACCGCTTGTTTATTTCAATACGAGTGTCGTATACGATTTGTCCAGTAATAATTATTACTTTAACATTCGACAATAAAACAGAAACATTAACACATTCAAAAATACAAATGGTCTACGTGAATGAAACATCACTGACAGCCATCGTACGTGTCCTTGACAGCCTCGTATGCGTCATGTCTTCCGAGCACGTCTTTCTTTCATGCACCACGTACTCTAATCTCTGACACGGTCTTGGTTAGATTTATATATACATCTTTTCTGATCTTGCCCGTAACCACCTTGACCTAATCATTATCTGTTTGCTTCGTTTTCGCAACTGTGCAACTCGGTTGTTTACACCCTGCCGTGTTTCCCATGTCAACAAGGCTTCATCTAAGATATTATGAATAATGTAAAATTGGGGGGGGGGGGGCATTTGGTGATTATTTGGTGATTATCTTCTCTTTAAACAATGTCTATGCATATTTAGAAACACTTATGTACTAACTCTACACATGTTTAGGGTATATTGAACATTGTTATTAACATTGTTACTATTGTTATCAACAGTTTTTAAGATCAATTTTTTACCTCCAAACCACAACCAAAACTGTATTTAATCTCCATGCTTAGAATTGTTCGCTTGATTTGTCTGACAGTTTTGTGGTAGAAATTTTTTAGTCCCCGTTCGAACGCAGTCCGAAAACGGGGACTTGTGTTTTAACCTCCGTGCGTGCGTCTGTGCGTGCGTCTGTGCGTGCGTGCGTCCAGACCTGTATCTTAGAAATGCCTGGACCAATCACAATCAAACTTCACACGTACATCATACATGATATTATACATATGCACGTCAATTTGTTTTACGATCTGATTCAAGATGGCCGAATGACAGCCATTTTTGTGGTAAAAAATCCTAAAAATCAACCATTTCTCGGCTGTTTACAGATGGATTTTGTTCAAACTTGGTATATACATTAGACATTATGGGACCTTGATGCAAATAATTTTGTTTTTCAGATAAGATTCAAAATGGCCGACTGGCGGCCATTTTGTATTAATGAATGTGGTTCTCGTGCCATATCTCTGACTTGTTTTGACTGATAATATTTTCAAATTTTAAATATTCATTATACATCATGTCATAGATAGACAGAAATACTGGTTTGACGATCCTATTCAAAATGGCCAAATAGTGGCCTTTTTTGTGCTAAACAATCATCAAATATCAAGTATTTCTGGCATTTATGGATGGATTTCGTTCAAACTTGGTACATACATTAGACATTACAGGTTCCTGATGCACATCATTTATTTTTCAGATTGGATTCAAAATGGCTGTCTGGCGGCCATTTTGTTTTAATGAATGGGCTTCTAGACCCATATCTCCGACTTGTTTTGACTGATAATATTTTCAAATTTTAAATATTCATTATACATCATGTCATAGATAAACAGATATATTGGTTTGACTATCCTATTCAAAATGGCCGAATGGTGGTCATTTTTGTGCTAAAAAATCATCAAATATCAAGCATTTATGGGTGGATTTCGTTCAAACTTGGTACATACATTAGACATTACGGGTTCCTGATGCTCGTCATTTTATTTTTCAGATTGGATTCAAAATGCCTGACTGGCGGCCATTTTGTTTTAATGATTGGGCTTCTAGAGCCATATCTCTTAAATGCTTTGACTTGTTATATTTAAATTTTATATATTCGTTATACGTTATATATATACATGTAATCAAAATGGTTGATTTTGAATGCTGTTCCAGAGCAATATCTCTCAATATGGACATGTACTTGTTTGACGATCAGATACAATTGTCAATCATTTTAATGTTAAAAAATCATATTCCTGTCATGGTTATATTCCAGCTATATTACTATAAACAAAACTATATATCTTAAATTTGATAACTAACGGGGACTGTGCCATGCATGGCTTGTTAAGTATGCCATGCAAGATGTACATTTGTATGAATTTGGGCAGAGCTCCAGAAGGAGTACCTACACTTTATGCAAATTTTTTAAAATTATGCTAATTTATTCATGACGTAGCAGTTTCTGTGCTCATGAATATTCATTAATTTGTGACTCAATACATTTTAAAAGGGGCGATATATTATTTTTGGGGGAAGAGTTAGAAAGGGGGATTAGCAATCCTTAGGGGGTCAATACAAAAGAAGGGACCCATTTGGAGAGCAGCCATGCTCCTCGTGTCTGTTGTTGCACGTGACCTACAGCTGTCAACAGTGTTCGTTCTTCGACTGTGTTCGTTCTTCAACGACTTCGACTGGCTTCCATGTGGGGTAGTATTCTTGTGTTCTGTTTTCCTGACTTGAGTTTTTGAAACCGCTGTTTATGTTTTTAACGTCTTTCATGTCTTTTGTAGGAGTGTCCAATCCGTGATTCGAACTTGCGATCTTTGAGTTCCCAGCGCACTGTCTTGTCCACTGTACCACGAGTGTCTTCACACAGGAGTTTGGATTTAAGTCCTACTCATAGGAGCACTGTCTTCACTAGCATTCAAAAATCTAACTAAACATACTGGATTCGAACCAGCGATCGCTCACATTGCTGACATAGTACAAATCAACTGAGCTATGTGGGTAGTCATGCAAATTAAATAATTTTTTGTCATATTTAGCTTTATTGCCAAATGGTGTTTGTGAGAAAAAGATGGGCAGGCAAGGGAATTGAACCCAGGTCCTCCTGATCACTATGTAAAGAACTGACCCACAAGACCACAATGGATTAACTGGATGTGTTTGCATTTGATAAGACTATATAGTGTGTATATATATAGAAATACAACATATTTCTATTATTGAGTTACAATTGTCCAAAAAATTGCCAATTTTGTGTTTTTACTTGTGTAAACTATATACTAAGTGCTCAATAATGATACTCTGTTGTGCACTGTCTGCGGGTACTGTAAAATGACTAATTTTCATTGGGTTTAATTTTCACTGATTTACCATTTCAGGCATATTAAGTGGGTTTTAAATTCACGGTTTCGTCATTTAGATAATGTGTTCTATGCTAAATTGTACATATTCACTGTGTTTTAATTTAGCGCATTTTCCAGTCAGCGAAATAAGCTAAATTAAAACCCAGTGAATAATTACCCCATTTACAGTAAGTTGCATTGATGTCAACTGATTAAACAAGTCGCATTTAAGTAATTTCCACTATTAACAAGTGGTTAAATTGTGACAATAAATGTGTGGACAAATATTTGAGATTAATTTTGGTGTAGACAACTCTCGTTTAATTATTTTACACCATTACAAGTTGTTAAATTGAGAGAATAAATGTCTCAACAAATATTAAATACTTAGTTTGATGTAAACAACTCACGTTTGATTAATTCCCACAATTACAGGTTGTTAAATTGAAAGAATAAATGTGCGGACAAATATTTTAGACTTATTTTGGTGTAGACAGCTCTCGTTTAATTATTTTACACAATTCCAAGTTGTTAAATTGAGAGAATAAATGTATGGACAAATATTTTAGACTTATTTTGGTGTAGACAGCTCTCGTTTAATTATTTTACACCATTACAAGTTGTTAAATTGAGAGAATAAGTGTGCGGACAAATATTTTAGACTTATTTTGGTGTAGACAGCTCTCGTTTGATTAATTCCCACAATTACAAGTTGTTAAATTGAGAGAATAAATGTACGGACAAATATTTTAGACTTATTTTGGTGTAGACAGCTATCGTTTAATTATTTTACACCATTACAAGTTGTTAAATTGAGAGAATAAATGTGCGGACAAATATTTTAGACTTATTTTGGTGTAGACAACTCTCGTTTAATTATTTTACACCATTACAAGTTGTTAACGTGAGAGAATAAATGTATGGACAAATATTTTAGACTTATTTTGGTGTCTACAGCTCTCGTTTAATTATTTTACACCATTACAAGTTGTTAAATTGAGAGAATAAATGTGCGGACAAATATTTTAGACTTATTTTGGTGTAGACAGCTCTCGTTTAATTATTTTACACCATTACAAGTTGTTAAATTGAGAGAATAAATGTGCGGACAAATATTTTAGACTTATTTTGGTGTAGACAACTCTCGTTTAATTATTTTACACCATTACAAGTTGTTAACATGAGAGAATAAATGTATGGACAAATATTTTAGACTTATTTTGGTGTCTACAGCTCTCGTTTAATTATTTTACACCATTACAAGTTGTTAAATTGAGAGAATAAATGTGTGGACAAGTATTTGAAACTTATTTTGGTGTAGACAACTCTCATTTGATTAATTCCAACAATTACAAGTTCTTAAATTGACAGAATGAATGTATGGACAAATATTGACCATTATATTTGTGAGTAAATACCTGTTGTTTAATTAATTTCCACCTCTACAAGGTTGAGAGAATAAATGTGTCGACAAATATTTGATACTTATTTAGGTGTAAGAACTCGTGTTTGACCAACTTCCACCATTGCAAGTTGTTAAAATAATGAAATAAATATACTGGTATCATTGGATATTTGATTTAATTGTGAAACTTTCTAACAAAATGTTAACTGCTGGCTTCGAACCCTCAATCAACAATTCCGCAGACACGGTATAAATTCCACAACACCACAGAAGATATTCGTCTGTTGCCTGAATTGTTTTCGTAATATAGGGAACGCCATCGACACTTTAACAAAACTTACCTTGACTTGGGTCTTGTTTATCTCTTGTCACAATCTGGAAACTGTTGAACAAATTGCGCGTCGTCCAGTTTAAGACGTTAGTTATTTTATTATTTATTCATTCAGTTTTGTATGGTGGAGTTTTGTGAGGTTTATTATTTTTTTGCGACGTTCTTTGTTTACTTGTTTACGGTTTGAGAGATTTCAGTTTATTTGATTTACGTTTTTACGGTAGCTCTGAGCGGGACTCGAACCCACTGTCTTTTCAAGCTAATTTTGTTTTATTTTGATGGCACGCTTGTGTACCACGCCACGACGTTGGTCGTTAAGTGGTGTTCATTTTTCTAACTACTCCAGTGTTCCGATGAGTTGAACGGAAAAGCCAAAACGATTGCTGGTTTCTGATTGCTTCAGTTCTGGTGAGTGTGTATCTAGTGTGATTCGAACCCATGTCTTTTGTATTGGGCGTTTTTTTATTTCCCATGTTGGCTACGCCGTAATATGCAACCAGTTCCCCGTTTTATTGTGATTTTGAGTGTTTAATGATGTCTTCCTCACCCGTAACGCCATGACCCAGTTTCAACCACACGGCCATTTTGCAACACAGTTCGTGACCCTCGGCGTCACCCGACTGACTGTATGAGCGTTCTGTTCAACTGTTAAGCTAGGATTTATTACCGTTATTATCATTATATTGTCACGTGATTTGTTTTACCTTATGTGTAATGTCTTAAGTATCTTTATTGTAATTTGTATATACCAATTCGTATATACCGAGGAAACGACCCCGATTGAAGGTCATGTATTTTATGACGTCACCAATTCGTGTGTAGGTACTGCTTCTAGATCTGTGCCTGAATTTGTATTGATGGATAATTATAAATTATGTAACTATAGACTACTGAACTTTGTGAAATACATGTATACAGTTGCAGATATGATATACTTTTCAACTGTCTGCTGACGCAGCTTTTTTCCAATCATCTTGACTATGTGTTTTGGCTTTCAGCAGGCGATGTAAAAAAAAATGTTGTATAATTATTAAGTTTTTGATTGCCTTTCTGCGATACCGAAAGCAAGTCATAGAAGTTGCTTACATATTTAAAGCAAGGAGATAATGCTGAATATGCAGGGTAAATCAGTAAATGTTAAATCAAACATTATGTACTGATTATGCATGATTTGAACCATTTTTTTCTGTACAGGACCAAATTTAGTCTCATTGCGCAGAGGCCATTGCTGTCTCTTTAGATTCCAAGCCTCACTTTCGCATTGCTGAAACATATCGGCATGGAACTGTACGTATCGTATCGTATCATTGCAGGGGACTCAAAATCAAGACTTGGAATGCAAATTAGTCAGCAATGGCCACTGCAGGATATATGCAAATCACCTGCTATGTGTTGCTAAGAAGCATCTATTTAAACTTTTTAATATTTTGGTGTATTATAATTGAAATAGAGGCCATACGTAATAACCACACTCAGATGAGAATATTTACTTAAATAATAAGCCCAACTGAGTTGCTCCCATCATTTTGCACATCTCCATTTTGCCCTCTTATTCAAACAATAATAAATCCCTCTTAAAACAGTATTGGATGATAAAGGTCTATGGCAAGATAATGTATGAAGTGAAACGCATTGTTTGCAATTAGACACTTCTCTGAATATGACACTGGGAGATTCATTATTGTTATAAATCTTGTTTTTTTGAAATGAACTTTGTTGGAATAGAGGTTTACATTATCATTACATTTAAGCTAGTGATCACTTGCCCAACTCAGGACCCTGAAGAGCTAGTTATCACTTCCATACCATAGAATTTTGAAGAAATTTTGATGGCACTGCTCCTTAATCACTCGCTTGCATTACTGTTTACAGGAGAGCAATTTTTAGCTGCTAGTAATTTTCAATAAGCAAAGTCTGAACACTACAGGGAATGCACAAATTAGTCGTCTTGTTAATTCGGTGTAAACCTCTGTTCAAGTCATCTTGTATAACAAGTTTCAAGTTCTGTTGCTATGCTACCGAGTGTTTATCAGTCTCTGTGAAATAGGATATTTTTTGACCTTACATTTCATTAAAGTAGAACCCTTCTCATAAATACCCATAATTTATTCATATTGCAATAAATTATACTCTCAGGTAATACAAGGATATTGGCTTAAAAAAAAGTTGGGGTCACAAACCTAATTTTTGAGAAAATGATGGTTGTATTTTAGTGGATATTGGCCATTTTGTCAGTATTTTAACATTTTTAGCATGGGTTTCAAAGACGAGAGATATTATGCCGTATCACAAATTGTTGGCTGGTGACATAGGCTGAAAAATCATATATTGTGAATGATGGGGTTCATTTCTTGTCCTGAATCACTTCAAAAATAGGTTTTAAAACAAGTCAAAAATTAAATTTTTCTTTAACATTGTGTTCTATGAAATTGTTCTAAAAATAGCAATTTCTGAAAAATATTAAGACAAGTTTTTCAAAATACGTCGATGTAACACACAAAAGATTGCCATATCATAGTGCCATACAAAATAAACCAATGATGCAATTTACAACAAACTTTCTCAACTTATTTGAGTACGTGTTTATTTGTTGCGATTTTTTCCCTGCCAAAGAGATGGTAGTCTTGACCCATATTGTTGATGCCATAGCTCTCTCACAAAATACTTATATTTGAAGTATGCAATATTTTATTTCATGTATAATGAGTGACACATTACTCAATAGTATGCATTTTTGTACATGCCTAGTTTGCTGGAAAAAAAAGTACACAATAAATGTTACTTTCAGTAGTGTGAAACAATCAACGTACCACACCTTCTATCTGCATTTGCAAGTCATTCAGTTTAGTTTTCTTGACAAGCAAATCTACATGGTACACATGGAACGCTCAGTGTAGAACATGCTGCAGCAATCCCAAATGCGACCTTTCAGTGACGGCTTTGAAAGATGCTGTGAAAACCATGGGGTTGGGGTTTAATCTCAAAAGTATGCAATAAACCCATTGATAGTGACAATTGAATATTCTTGTATGTATTGAGTTGAAGACCAGTAGATATTACTTCAACATTATGCATAAAAAGGACTAACTTTACATGCAACAGATCAAGCTACTCGGTTTTTAAGGTTATGGTATCTACTGCTTACTGAAGTGGCATGCACATGACAAGGGGTATCATTTTATTGTATATATTCACTTTTTCGCTTTGAATTTGAATAAAAAATAAACTTTATTCGTCACATAAAGAACTTATTCAAATTCCAAACAAATTCTATTTCCTGACTAAAATATAGACAAGCAATAACCAAATTTTTTTTTAAATTTGTATTATCTGCTAAATTATTTGAAAGACGTAATAAAATGTATGTAAACTATTTTGGTCCACTGTCAATCTGATTGTTGGAAATAACAGTAAAATAATGTGCATAAAATGCATTTCCCCAGATAAAAACCTACTATAAAAATATTGTAACTTTTTTCAATACTTCTTCAAAATGGGCCTGGTAAAATGCTATATATCTTATCACTGATCACAATTTTGAGATGTATTCATCCCATTGGAAACTATGGCAAATTGCCCTAAAAAAAGACACAATTTTGTACATTGATTTTCTCCAAACCGAAAATGGTGACCCCATATTTTTATTTCATTTTCTTTGAATGATATATCAAATATGTAAACATCACTTTAAGGAGTGATGTTATTATTTGTGACAAACTAGAATCCTGTCATACAAGGAGTTTTGATCCTGCTCAACACAACTAAGGAATTACACCATTGTTTATTTAGATGCAATGACAACGAATGTTGAAGAGTTTTCATTCATCATGTACCGGGGTATATGATGTTGAACCCTCGATCACAGCTAAAATCTACATAAATACCCAGACATCCTACTTGATATGTGACACATGCTACTTCATACATGGGAGGATACAATCAAAATACATCTGATAATACAACTTTAAAATGTAATATAGACAAAAACGTGTATTTTTGCTCATTACTGTATACTGTAGACCAAATCAGATTATGACTTGTCATAAACCAAAACTATTGCGACACACAACATTATTCGTTAGATGAAAAATCAAAACCACTGATGCACGTGTGCATTGCTAGTACATACCAAAACATCCATTGCAAATGCGCATTAGAAAATTTCAGTGTTTCATTGAACGAATACTTGGATGTGTGGTACACATGTATATAAACAGTGGTTGAGTTCACGATAATAAGTCGGGAGTATTTTGCAATATGCAGTATTAGGTTTGACTTTTATTATCCCTTGTTTCGCGGACCAGCCGAATGAACATGACCCGAAAATGAAATAAAAACAAAATTTTTTTTTTCAGCGTAATTTCTTTCACTCGCCGAATTGTAAGTGCAAAAAATTACTAAAAAAAATTATTTTTATCTTCATTTTTTTTTTTCACCCGCCGCATAACAAATCCAAGTTGCATTTTCATGGGAGTATCATTAGAAATAATCTGAATGCAACTTTAACTACCTCAACTACCATGGTTTTAAATGTATGCATGTTTGGGGCCATAAGTTGGAATGCCCTATATCATCTGATTCAAATCAGTGATGTCTCTATTGCACCCAATATAATTAACATATTCTTTATGAAATGCAGTAATATGAATCAAATCAGAGTACAAACATGGGTAATTATTAATAAGAAAACATACACATTATTATAGTGATTTATTTTTAAGCTTTGACATCAATATCACATTGTGTAATTTTAAAATGCTATTTTTCATTAGTTTAAAATTTCAATAATACTTTTTTAGCCTTAATGAAAATAACAATGTACTATTAATGTACTGATTTGTTATACATGTACTGTAAATGCATCAATTATTCACTAGATTTTATTTTTTTTCTATTTTCACTGATGAGTAAAATCCGCTAAATTAATCCAAGTCTACATGTAAAATAATAGTTCTCATTGTTTCTTTTGCAAATTTGTGAACAAAATAGATGTTGTTGAAAATAAACTGTTTTATATATTAGGTCACAATATTAAAGAACGATAAATTTCTGTATTTAAGACGTTGAAACGTATCATTTATTCGCTAGTTCTCCCATAAAACTTACCTAATTGTTGCAGTCAGTGCGCTGTATCATTCGTTTACATACAATGCGCACTTCATGACTGTAGTGATTTAAAGTCTGTCCGTCCGTCCGTCCGTCCGTCCGTCCGTCCGTCCAGTTGCGTGGTAATTGTATCACATTCTCTATATTCATAAATTTACATTTTGCAATAAATTGTACTCCCCCAGTCATAAGGATATTGACTTAAAAGTTGCGAGTCACCAACCTATTTTTTTTAAAGAAAATGATGATTGCATTTTAGTGAATGACGGCCATTTGTCAGTATTATAACATTCTACCTAGGGTAAACTGTTTTGTTTTCATGCGTTACCTGTTGATTTTTGCTGTAAATTGTGATTTGATATGTTACATGTATTTAGTTACTATGAAAACATAGAAGCTAGAAAATTAAACTGCATTCTGGTGATGTGTTTAATGAAGAAAAAGACATTGGTTTACATATCATTTTGTTCTTTATGTGGTCTGATACTAAAATGCTATAATTGTGATGTGTTTGCATTAATAGGCTACAGCCTGCTTATGCCATATATGTGGCAGTCATGGAGAACGTCTCCATTCATGTCTGCATTGTGTATTTTTTGGGTGCTATAGTAGAAAACATATACAAGATCATGCCAAGTCAAAAAGACATCACTTAGGTAAGTAGTTTTAATTTCACAACATCTACAAATGTAGTAGACATATTCCAGCTCACTAGCGCTGTAATATTCCAAACCTTTTCTCTCCAGAGAGACATTACACAGCAACAAATGTTGCTACTCATGAAATCTCGTCTTTTAATAGTTTATTCACCTTTTGAGTGCTAAAGACAACCATTACAAATTAAATTGCATCATATTTGTCTTGTTTTTTTTCTAAATTTTCATCAAGGCCTGTGACCAATAAAAAAAATGACCAGTATGCTCTTTAGTTTCAAAATTATTGAAAAAAAAATTAAAATAGGCAAATTTCTGCAACAAATATTTTGGGGAAAATAGTTATGTCATTCAAACAATTAAGTAGCTGATTTTGACAGTAATGTTGCTGGCCAAGGTACTCTTCAAGTATTTTGTGTCAAGTCAGCCATGGAAATCAATTCTTGTTATGCCTTGTTTAGTCATTTTGTCTAAAGTGAACTCTATTATATTTTGAACGTACGGTTAGTGTAAAAATGAGGTTCCTGAAAATAATTTGTTGAATGGTTTGGCTTGATGAGGAATATGCAAGGTAGTTAGCTGGAGTTAATTATTATGATGTACATGTACTTCTACATGCGTAGGCATTGATCAGTAATTAGTCCGGGGTGATAGCACAGATTGTGCTATATTTTATATTAAAAAACCCTGAATGTTTGTGTAAATATAGTATTAGAATGTTATAGCCCCGAAACATGCATACACATGACTATACAATAAAGTGTAACATGTTACTCTCAGTCGATTGTAAACGTACGTTTAAAATTGAAACATGTAAAGTTATTTATATCAGTTTATTTATCATATGGCATTAAATGTTTTTGTTTTGTTTAGGACTGATGGATTGCAATAGAGTAATATTTTATCATTCATGACTGAATATTATAAAACCATTCATTTTCACTGACATTTAATTTCACTATTTTGATGGTTTGGATTGGGTTTTAAATTCACAAATATAACAGGAAAACATTGATCTCTATTGTTGTTTCAATTTTCAAACAGATTCGATTTAGTGAATTTTTACATGTATCAGTAAACATAGCGAAATTAAAAACCAATGAACAATTAATGGCTAATTGAATTGTATATTACAATAATGTAAACAGTTCAGTTTTAGCCACTATGAATTTTCACGATTAGATTTTATGGCCTGCATGAAAACAAAATTTTGTGACATAGCACTCACCAAAAAATCTCTCGTGAAATGAAAGCAGTTCACAGTACTTGTTAAACAGTTTGATAATGTTAATTTGTTTGTTTGCAGCTGTTGACTTAAGTTATGGTGCTGTGATGTGCTTTATATGTGGTGACTATGTATATGATAGAGATCTTGAGTATATTGCCAGGGAGGTGAAAACCAAAGCTGCCAAATCTATAGGTATGTGTATCAATGATGTGACAGTTTTTGACGAAGCCCCATCAGCATTTTAACATGGCACCCAGCATCGCTGATGTCTTTACCTTGAACATATTGATTAGACTTTAATACATCCAAAGTTTAGTGTCATGCGCATAAATTCATGTCAGATGACTTTTCTGGACATTTCAGTAACTGCTGTCTCTCCACATTTTTTGTCTAAGTGCTAATTGCAAGTGCATATGTTGCAAACCAGTCTCCCAAACTTAATGTCACATGTTTAGAAGGCAGGGCAGACTGTACTCAAATTTATACTGCTGAGTGAACTGTTCATGGATCAACAAAATATTTAAAAATTGACACAAAATTGGGGCTTATGTGCCTTTAGGAAGTACATACATGTATGTATTAAAGTGATTCATGTTTTAAATGTACTACTTTTTTTGTCAATTTCTTTGTAAGTTTTTTATCTGTTTTAATACTGAGCTAAAATGAAATGCACTGTACATTACTGAATGTGTAAACACATGGTTATATGTCATGCCACATGGTGCAATTGCATGCAAACAACCTGAAAAATTTGTCATTCCAACTGTCTATTTGCTGTTTGCATATACATAGCATGCAAGCATTTGGTATCTTAAATGACTCTCACGAGCCTTCAACTGTTCAGCAAGTACTGAATTTGAACTTTGCCCTTGATCACTCCTGTATGATTTGTCATTGAGTATGTTCAAACTATTACTCATGGCATGTCTGAAAGTGACATCAAAGTCTGTAGGTAGGTGTGGCTCTCACCAGATCCAGTCAGAGTCCTACTGGACCAGAGTTTAGCCACAGTTTTCTACTATTTTGCTACCATGCACACTACACCCCATAAATGATCTCATTTTGCATCTTGTAACTGTACATCTCTCTACAGTATGTTCTTATACTATGTATTACTTTAAGGAATGAAACACGCCTTGTATTGTCCATGGGAGCCAACCCAAAGGGAAGTGGAGTTGCTCAGAAAAAATCCCAAACGAAGAAAAATTACAGAAAATTCCACAATAGGTATTTACTTTTAATATAATGGCAATAATCGGATTCCTACATTGTCCCACAATGAAACAAAATTTGTTTATATATTGTAAAATCAAATGTGTAATTGCCTCGCTGTATTGAAGTTACATGCAACTAATGCATCTAACCCAAATGACCCATGTCCTACAACTTGTCAATTATGGAAAATATTTTACTGTGTGGCCAGAACTATTTATCATTCAACCACATTATGTGTCCAGGCTTCGTAAAACTGTTTATGATTACTGATTTACAAATTTGGAATGTTATAACTTTGTATTCACGTTCATCCATTCTTCTATTCGCCAATCACCTTGTAAACAAGAAGATTAATTTTAAAGCTTACAAAATTGTCGCCAATGTTCAGTTATTGGCCTTGTCTGAGGTCAATATCAAGAATTAATGTCACAAAGTGGCTGTTATTGCCTAAAGAAAAGGGCTGAGGCCCATAACAGCTACTTGGCAAGGATAATTCTTAATATCAGCTGAAGGCAAGGACTGTCTCATAATTGAGGATAATGATGTACTAAACATCAACACTAGCTAACTAAGCAGTTATGGTCATCAAATTTGCATTTCTTGATTTATGAAGTGCTCTAACTACAAGAACGTACATGTCAATGAGAAATTCACAGTGCACTTTCAGTTGTATGCATATAGTGTAGCTAAATCTACTGCAAATTTCTATTTGCCCCCACAGCATTGACTAATAACTATGGCTTCCTTTTTGAAATTTGCAAATACTTTTGAATATTGCCAATGTTATATTTTTGATATTGACTCGGAAGTACAATAAAGATGCAACTGAAATTCCTTAAAAAAAAATAAAAAAAAAATTAATAATTGCGTACTTCATTGAGTATGTGCAAATCTACCAGTAGATGCATCATCAATTTTTTTCGTGCAATTCGACTCACTCTGAGAATTCATAAAAGTTACAATACCACAACACGTGCACATAATTAAGCGTATATAGCAGTAGCAATATTGTGTCAAAATCTGTTTACAATTATTCATTTTAGTATTGGTATGTGAACTTATTTGATTCACTATCTAACTGATTTTTGAGAAACTGTAAAATAATATGAATAAATAGCAATTTAACAGCAGTTTCCATGTGAAACGTATCAAATCCACCAAAAATATTGTAAATTTTGTAATACTTCTAGACATCAAACAGTACCTTGTACATTATATATCTTTTTTCACCATATGTCACCAAGCAAAATTTTTAATATTAAAAGATATTCTTGTCATAAGAAATAATTGTCATATGATAAAATACCCTGAAAATCAAATAAGTAAAAAAAGAAAATGACAATATTTTAACTTTTGTGTAGCATTCTACTTTACTGGGTAATATCCATTTTGTATATAAAACTGTAGACTGTCTATGCATCTGTTTTCAAACTAGTTTAACATGTTTGCTGCTGAGGTATTTTTGTCCCTCATTCATTTCAGGCATCAGTAAAGGCTTTCGGCAGGCAACGTGTTGAACTTTAGGATTTAGATACTGAAAAGTAGAAATTTCTTGAGTGCATTTTTAGTAACAGTATGATCTTCAATTGCTATTTGAATCATCAGTATTTAACATGTCTACTTTTTTTTCAGGTTTACGTGGTTTAATTAATTTAGGCAATACATGCTTTATGAATTGCATAGTGCAAGCATTGACACACACACCTTTGTTGAGAGACTTCTTCCTATCTGATAAGCACAATTGTGAACAGAAACGGTCTGGTCAGTGTCTAGTTTGTGAAATGTCAAGATTATTTCAAGAGGTAAACAAGTTTTGTCGTTGAAATAAAGGAGTAACTAATGTATGATTTATGTATAATTATTCGCACCAATACATGTAGCTGTGTCATTTCATGTGCAATGTCCTCAGAAGGACAATCGTGATTTACAAGATGCTGGCAATATGTGTGGCTGTTACGCTTGAAACAGCTAGGCTATGAGATGCAATTCACAACTTGTACCATCTAACGAAAACACAGACTGAAATAATCAGTCGGTTAAAAAATAGTGAGATATTTTTTTTGAAAGAAATTGGTGTTAAGATAAATGCCATTATTTTGCAGAGTTGATCCATTTATTTATTTTAGGCGAATGTCTGACTTGGTCGGATGGTTTGTTAGTTATCTAGTTGGATCCAATTCTTGTTACTCCACTGGCGTACTCACAGATAATTTATTTACAGTTTTATTCAGGTTTACGTTCTGTACACATTCCATATCGATTACTTCATCTTGTATGGACGCATGCAAGACATTTAGCAGGCTATGAACAACAAGATGCACATGAATTCTTTATAGCAGCTTTAGATGTACTTCATAGACATTGTAAAGGTAAGCTCCATTTTACAATGTGTTTCTTGTGTGCATACTAGTGGGAATAATTATTGCGTACACCTACCTGAGTGTAACCTTACATAGATGCCAATGATATCATACAAGTAGCAGCATGTTTTTAGCCTTGTTGATTTAATGTTAACGAACAACTTCCCAGAACTGGAAAAAATCATTTATTTCATTAGTACATGTAGTAACGTACGGTTTCACTCATTGTGCACATATGGCTTCGTAGACATCTACTACTACACTCTGTGAAGCGGAGTAGCACACCTGTATAACAGACATGATGCTTCATACTTTGCTTTTCCTTTGCTTGCTTTCTGCTCTTGCTGAAAACTGACTACTTGTTCTGTGTGATGTTCATGTCACTATACTTGCTTACACAAAACTTAATTTGTTCTAGGTATGAATGGAAATGCAAATACCAATCCAAATCACTGTAACTGTATTATAGATCAAATTTTTACGGGGGGATTGCAATCGGATGTCACATGTCAGAATTGCCAGTAAGTTATTGTTTTTTTCTTTAATAACTTGTACCATGCAGGATCTTTTTTCTTCTTTGAACCTTGTATAATTTGACATGCATTTGTAGTATGGAAGTTTTTGTGTATAATTTTGCGTAGGGATCAAGCACCTTTCTCCTCTGTTCTAAGTAATTCCATTGTTGCATGTTTTCTTGAATTAGGTGGGTGGGAATGGGAAGTTGATGGAGGTGGGGAGTGTTCAAGATAACATCACAATGGTGTTGTCTTAAGGTTGTTATTACTTGCCAGTCAGAATAATAATGGCCAGAAATACAAACCCACTGTTGTATTTCCCTAATATCACATTTGTATACATGCCTTGATGTTACACATCTACTGACAATCTTTTTTTATACCTTTAATTGTTTATACATCTATATAGCTAATTTTGAAGTTGTTGTTCTTTTTAGTGGTGTATCAACAACAATAGATCCATTTTGGGATATCTCATTAGACTTAGGACCTAGCAATATAACTCCTACAGCAACCAGTAATAACAGTAGTACAAGTAACTCGTCATTGACCACAATATCAGGTAAGAAATACATTCCATCACAGATGAAGGTGGTGTCTTGTGAATATAATGGCTGAATCTTTCTTTGGCAACATACAACCTAATAGATTGTAATTGATCATCTTGTATGTTCTTGCCACTGTGGTTTGTCATGTTGTTTTTTAAATAACTAGCTTTCACTGGACACAATCTGATATGTTTATTGCACTATTTTCTGCAATTTCACTCCAAAATGAAGTTTTGCTCCAAGATGAAGGTATACATTGTATTTGATGGTGTCAAAGTAGCAAATTGTAGAAATTTGTTGAGTTGCCTTTTTTGCAACCTGCAGTAATTTTAACACAGGTAGATATTTTGGATCAGCTTTGGAAGCGATTGGCAACTGAAATTCAAGAAAATCATCAACATTTGAATGTCTTGAAAATTGTAACTGTTTATTAGTCCCCGTTCGGACACAGTCCGAAAACGAGGACTTATGTTTTGCCCTGTGTGCGTGCGTCCGTCCGTGCGTCCGTGATCACCTGTATCTCGAACATGCATGGACCGATTAAGTTCAAACTTCACTCATACATCACACATTATATGGGACATATGCACATGCATTTTTTTCATGATCCATTTAACGATAGCCGAATAGCGGCCATTTTAAGGCCGAAAATGCATCAAAATCGCACATTTTCACCATTCCGGACCCGGATCTCAGTTATGCATGGACGGATTTTGTTCAAATTTGGTACATACATTAAACATAATAGGACCTTGATGCACTTCATTTTTTTTTTTTGGATCGGGTTCGAAATGGCCGACTGGCGGCCATTTTGTTTTAAAGAATTCAGTTCTGGATCCGTATCTGAGACATGCTTGGATTGATCGAGTTCAAACTTCACACACACAAGGTACATCATGTCACAAATATGTATGTGCATTTGTTTCATGATCTGCTTAACAATAGCGGAATGATGGCCATTTTAAGGCCGAAAATGCATCAAAATCACGTATTTTCACAATTCCAGAACCGGATCTCAGTCATGCATGGATGGATTTTGTTCAGATTTAGCACAATGTGTTGTACATATGCAGGTGCATTTCGGTCATGATCTGCTTTGAATGTATATGTCACTCAAATATGAACGGAACGGGGACGTGTCATTGACAATGACTTGTTTCTGTCAATGTTTGTCATGTGTTCATATCCATCAGCTTTGTACTGTAAGTTCTATAGATAGTGTTACTATTAGTGTTGATGCCAATGATTGACTAGGTCAATGTTTCATATTTATCAGCTTTGTACTATAAGTTCTATAGATAGTGTTACTATTAGTGTTGATGCCAATGATTGACTAGGTCAATGTTTCATATTTATCAGCTTTGTACTGTAAGTTCTATGGATAGTGTTACTATTAGTGTTGATGCCAATGATTGACTAGGTCAATGTTTCATATTAATCAGCTTTTGTACTGTAAGTTCTATGGATAGTGTTACTATTAGTGTTGATGCCAATGATTGACTAGGTCAATGTTTCATATCCATCAGCTTTGTAATGCAAGTTCTGTGGATAGTGTTACTATTAGTGTTGATGCCAATGATTGACTAGGTCAATGTTTCATATCCATCAGCTTTGTAATGTAAGTTCTATGGATAGTGTTACTATTAGTGTTGATGCCAATGATTGACTAGATCAATGTTTCATATCCATCAGCTTTGTACTGTAAGTTCTATGGATAGTGTTACTATTAGTGTTGATGTCAATGATTGACTAGGTCAATGTTTCATATCCATCAGCTTTGTACTGTAAATTCTATGGATAGTGTTACTATTAGTGTTGATGCCAATGATTGACTAGGTCAATGTTTCATATCCATCAGCTTTGTAATGTAAGTTCTATGGATAGTGTTACTATTAGTGTTGATGCCAATGATTGACTAGATCAATGTTTCATATCCATCAGCTTTGTACTGTAAATTCTATGGATAGTGTTACTATTAGTGTTGATGCCAATGATTGACTAGGTCAATGTTTCATATCCATCAGCTTTGTAATGTAAGTTCTATGGATAGTGTTACTATTAGTGTTGATGTCAATGATTGACTAGGTCAATGTTTCATATCCATCAGCTTTGTACTGTAAATTCTATGGATAGTGTTACTATTAGTGTTGATGCCAATGATTGACTAGGTCAATGTTTCATATCCATCAGCTTTGTAATGTAAGTTCTATGGATAGTGTTACTATTAGTGTTGATGCCAATGATTGACTAGGTCAATGTTTCATATTTATCAGCTTTGTAATGCAAGTTCTATGGATAGTGTTACTATTAGTGTTGATGCCAATGATTGACTAGGTCAATGTTTCATATCCATCAGCTTTGTAATGTAAGTTCTATGGATAGTGTTACTATTAGTGTTGATGCCAATGATTGACTAGGTCAATGTTTCATATCTATCAGCTTTGTAATGTAAGTTCTATGGATAGTGTTACTATTACTGTTGATGCCAATGATTGACTAGGTCAATGTTTCATATTTATCAGCTTTGTAATGTAAGTTCTATGGATAGTGTTACTATTAGTGTTGATGCCAATGATTGACTAGGTCAATGTTTCATATTTATCAGCTTTTGTAATGTAAGTTCTATGGATAGTGTTACTATTAGTGTTGATGCCAATGATTGACTAGGTCAATGTTTCATATTTATCAGCTTTGTACTGTAAGTTCTATGGATAGTGTTACTATTAGTGTTGATGCCAATGATTGACTAGGTCAATGTTTCATATCCATCAGCTTTGTACTGTAAGTTCTATGGATAGTGTTATTATTAGTGTTGATGCCAATGATTGACTAGGTCAATGTTTCATATTTATCAGCTTTGTAATGCAAGTTCTGTGGATAGTGTTACTATTAGTGTTGATGCCAATGATTGACTAGGTCAATGTTTCATATCCATCAGCTTTGTAATGTAAGTTCTATGGATAGTGTTGATGCCAATGATTGACTAGGTCAATGTTTCATATTTATCAGCTTTTGTAATGTAAGTTCTATGAATAGTGTTACTACTAGTGTTGATGCCAATGATTGACTAGGTCAATGTTTCATAGCCATCAGCTTTGTACTGTAAGTTCTATGGATAGTGTTACTATTAGTGTTGATGCCAATGATTGACTAGGTCAATGTTTCATAGCCATCAGCTTTGTAATGCAAGTTCTATGGATAGTGTTACTATTAGTGTTGATGCCAATGATTGACTAGGTCAATGTTTCATATTTATCAGCTTTGTACTATAAGTTCTATGGATAGTGTTACTATTAGTGTTGATGCCAATGATTGACTAGGTCAATGTTTCATATTTATCAGCTTTTGTAATGTAAGTTCTATGAATAGTGTTACTACTAGTGTTGATGCCAATGATTGACTAGGTCAATGTTTCATAGCCATCAGCTTTGTACTATAAGTTCTATGGATAGTGTTACTATCAGTGTTGATGCCAATGATTGACTAGGTCAATGTTTCATATTTATCAGCTTTGTAATGCAAGTTCTATGGATAGTGTTACTATTAGTGTTGATGCCAATGATTGACTAGGTCAATGTTTCATAGCCATCAGCTTTGTACTGTAAGTTCTATGGATAGTGTTACTATTAGTGTTGATGCCAATGATTGACTAGGTCAATGTTTCATATTTATCAGCTTTGTAATGCAAGTTCTATGGATAGTGTTACTATTAGTGTTGATGCCAATGATTGACTAGGTCAATGTTTCATATTTATCAGCTTTGTACTATAAGTTCTATGGATAGTGTTACTATTAGTGTTGATGCCAATGATTGACTAGGTCAATGTTTCATATCCATCAGCTTTGTACTGTAAGTTCTATGGATAGTGTTATTATTAGTGTTGATGCCAATGATTGACTAGGTCAATGTTTCATATTTATCAGCTTTGTAATGCAAGTTCTGTGGATAGTGTTACTATTAGTGTTGATGCCAATGATTGACTAGGTCAATGTTTCATATCCATCAGCTTTGTAATGTAAGTTCTATGGATAGTGTTGATGCCAATGATTGACTAGGTCAATGTTTCATATTTATCAGCTTTTGTAATGTAAGTTCTATGAATAGTGTTACTACTAGTGTTGATGCCAATGATTGACTAGGTCAATGTTTCATAGCCATCAGCTTTGTACTGTAAGTTCTATGGATAGTGTTACTATTAGTGTTGATGCCAATGATTGACTAGGTCAATGTTTCATAGCCATCAGCTTTGTAATGCAAGTTCTGTGGATAGTGTTACTATTAGTGTTGATGCCAATGATTGACTAGGTCAATGTTTCATATCCATCAGCTTTGTAATGTAAGTTCTATGGATAGTGTTACTATTAGTGTTGATGCCAATGATTGACTAGGTCAATGTTTCATATTTATCAGCTTTTGTAATGTAAGTTCTATGAATAGTGTTACTACTAGTGTTGATGCCAATGATTGACTAGGTCAATGTTTCATAGCCATCAGCTTTGTACTATAAGTTCTATGGATAGTGTTACTATCAGTGTTGATGCCAATGATTGACTAGGTCAATGTTTCATATTTATCAGCTTTGTAATGCAAGTTCTATGGATAGTGTTACTATTAGTGTTGATGCCAATGATTGACTAGGTCAATGTTTCATAGCCATCAGCTTTGTACTGTAAGTTCTATGGATAGTGTTACTATTAGTGTTGATGCCAATGATTGACTAGGTCAATGTTTCATATTTATCAGCTTTGTAATGCAAGTTCTATGGATAGTGTTACTATTAGTGTTGATGCCAATGATTGACTAGGTCAATGTTTCATATTTATCAGCTTTGTACTATAAGTTCTATGGATAGTGTTACTATTAGTGTTGATGCCAATGATTGACTAGGTCAATGTTTCATATTTATCAGCTTTTGTAATGTAAGTTCTATGAATAGTGTTACTACTAGTGTTGATGCCAATGATTGACTAGGTCAATGTTTCATAGCCATCAGCTTTGTACTGTAAGTTCTATGGATAGTGTTACTATCAGTGTTGATGCCAATGATTGACTAGGTCAATGTTTCATATTTATCAGCTTTGTAATGCAAGTTCTATGGATAGTGTTACTATTAGTGTTGATGCCAATGATTGACTAGGTCAATGTTTCATATCCATCAGCTTTGTACTATAAGTTCTATGGATAGTGTTACTATTAGTGTTGATGCCAATGATTGACTAGGTCAATGTTTCATATTTATCAGCTTTGTAATGCAAGTTCTATGGATAGTGTTACTATTAGTGTTGATGCCAATGATTGACTAGGTCAATGTTTCATATTTATCAGCTTTGTAATGCAAGTTCTATGGATAGTGTTACTATTAGTGTTGATGCCAATGATTGACTAGGTCAACGTTTCATATTTATCAGCTTTGTAATGTAAGTTCTATGGATAGTGTTACTATTAGTGTTGATGCCAATGATTGACTAGGTCAATGTTTCATATTTATCAGTTTTGTACTGTAAGTTCTATGGATAGTGTTACTATTAGTGTTGATGCCAATGATTGACTAGGTCAATGTTTCATATTTATCAGCTTTTGTAATGTAAGTTCTATGGATAGTGTTACTATTAGTGTTGATGCCAATGATTGACTAGTTCAATGTTTCATATCCATCAGCTTTGTAATGTAAGTTCTATGGATAGTGTTACTATTAGTGTTGATGCCAATGATTGACTAGGTCAATGTTTCATATTTATCAGCTTTTGTAATGCAAGTTCTATGGATAGTGTTACTATTACTGTTGATGCCAATGATTGACTAGGTCAATGTTTCATATTTATCAGCTTTGTACTATAAGTTCTATGGATAGTGTTACTATTAGTGTTGATGCCAATGATTGACTAGGTCAATGTTTCATATCCATCAGCTTTGTACTGTAAGTTCTATGGATAGTATTACTATTAGTGTTGATGCCAATGATTGACTAAGTCAATGTTTCATATTTATCAGCTTTGTAATGCAAGTTCTATGGATAGTGTTACTATTAGCGTTGATGCCAATGATTGACTAGGTCAATGTTTCATATTTATCAGCTTTGTACTATAAGTTCTATGGATAGTGTTACTATTAGTGTTGATGCCAATGATTGACTAGGTCAATGTTTCATATCCATCAGCTTTGTACTGTAAGTTCTATGGATAGTGTTATTATTAGTGTTGATGCCAATGATTGACTAGGTCAATGTTTCATATTTATCAGCTTTGTAATGCAAGTTCTGTGGATAGTGTTACTATTACTGTTGATGCCAATGATTGACTAGGTCAATGTTTCATATTTATCAGCTTTGTACTATAAGTTCTATGGATAGTGTTACTATTAGTGTTGATGCCAATGATTGACTAGGTCAATGTTTCATATCCATCAGCTTTGTAATGTAAGTTCTATGGATAGTGTTGATGCCAATGATTGACTAGGTCAATGTTTCATATTTATCAGCTTTTGTAATGTAAGTTCTATGAATAGTGTTACTACTAGTGTTGATGCCAATGATTGACTAGGTCAATGTTTCATAGCCATCAGCTTTGTACTGTAAGTTCTATGGATAGTGTTACTATTAGTGTTGATGCCAATGATTGACTAGGTCAATGTTTCATAGCCATCAGCTTTGTAATGCAAGTTCTGTGGATAGTGTTACTATTAGTGTTGATGCCAATGATTGACTAGGTCAATGTTTCATATCCATCAGCTTTGTAATGTAAGTTCTATGGATAGTGTTACTATTAGTGTTGATGCCAATGATTGACTAGGTCAATGTTTCATATTTATCAGCTTTGTACTATAAGTTCTATGGATAGTGTTACTATTAGTGTTGATGCCAATGATTGACTAGGTCAATGTTTCATATTTATCAGCTTTTGTAATGTAAGTTCTATGAATAGTGTTACTACTAGTGTTGATGCCAATGATTGACTAGGTCAATGTTTCATAGCCATCAGCTTTGTACTATAAGTTCTATGGATAGTGTTACTATCAGTGTTGATGCCAATGATTGACTAGGTCAATGTTTCATATTTATCAGCTTTGTAATGCAAGTTCTATGGATAGTGTTACTATTAGTGTTGATGCCAATGATTGACTAGGTCAATGTTTCATAGCCATCAGCTTTGTACTGTAAGTTCTATGGATAGTGTTACTATTAGTGTTGATGCCAATGATTGACTAGGTCAATGTTTCATATTTATCAGCTTTGTAATGCAAGTTCTATGGATAGTGTTACTATTAGTGTTGATGCCAATGATTGACTAGGTCAATGTTTCATATTTATCAGCTTTGTACTATAAGTTCTATGGATAGTGTTACTATTAGTGTTGATGCCAATGATTGACTAGGTCAATGTTTCATATTTATCAGCTTTTGTAATGTAAGTTCTATGAATAGTGTTACTACTAGTGTTGATGCCAATGATTGACTAGGTCAATGTTTCATAGCCATCAGCTTTGTACTGTAAGTTCTATGGATAGTGTTACTATCAGTGTTGATGCCAATGATTGACTAGGTCAATGTTTCATATTTATCAGCTTTGTAATGCAAGTTCTATGGATAGTGTTACTATTAGTGTTGATGCCAGTGATTGACTAGGTCAATGTTTCATAGCCATCAGCTTTGTACTATAAGTTCTATGGATAGTGTTACTATCAGTGTTGATGCCAATGATTGACTAGGTCAATGTTTCATATCCATCAGCTTTGTACTGTAAGTTCTATGGATAGTGTTACTATTAGTGTTGATGCCAATGATTGACTAGGTCAATGTTTCATATCCATCAGCTTTGTAATGTAAGTTCTATGGATAGTGTTACTATTAGTGTTGATGCCAATGATTGACTAGATCAATGTTTCATATCCATCAGCTTTGTACTGTAAGTTCTATGGATAGTGTTACTATTAGTGTTGATGCCAATGATTGACTAGGTCAATGTTTCATATCCATCAGCTTTGTACTGTAAGTTCTATGGATAGTGTTATTATTAGTGTTGATGCCAATGATTGACTAGATCAATGTTTCATATTTATCAGCTTTGTAATGCAAGTTCTGTGGATAGTGTTACTATTAGTGTTGATGCCAATGATTGACTAGTTCAATGTTTCATATCCATCAGCTTTGTAATGTAAGTTCTATGGATAGTGTTACTACTAGTGTTGATGCCAATGATTGACTAGGTCAATGTTTCATAGCCATCAGCTTTGTACTGTAAGTTCTATGGATAGTGTTACTATTAGTGTTGATGCCAATGATTGACTAGGTCAATGTTTCATAGCCATCAGCTTTGTACTGTAAGTTCTATGGATAGTGTTACTATTAGTGTTGATGCCAATGATTGACTAGGTCAATGTTTCATATTAATCAGCTTTTGTACTGTAAGTTCTATGGATAGTGTTACTATTAGTGTTGATGCCAATGATTGACTAGGTCAATGTTTCATATTTATCAGCTTTGTACTGTAAGTTCTGTGGATAGTGTTACTATTAGTGTTGATGCCAATGATTGACTAGGTCAATGTTTCATATTTATCAGCTTTGTACTATAAGTTCTATGGATAGTGTTACTATTAGTGTTGATGCCAATGATTGACTAGGTCAATGTTTCATATCCATCAGCTTTGTACTGTAAGTTCTATGGATAGTGTTATTATTAGTGTTGATGCCAATGATTGACTAGGTCAATGTTTCATATTTATCAGCTTTGTAATGCAAGTTCTGTGGATAGTGTTACTATTAGTGTTGATGCCAATGATTGACTAGGTCAATGTTTCATATTTATCAGCTTTGTACTATAAGTTCTATGGATAGTGTTACTATTAGTGTTGATGCCAATGATTGACTAGGTCAATGTTTCATATTTATCAGCTTTTGTAATGTAAGTTCTATGAATAGTGTTACTACTAGTGTTGATGCCAATGATTGACTAGGTCAATGTTTCATAGCCATCAGCTTTGTACTGTAAGTTCTATGGATAGTGTTATTATTAGTGTTGATGCCAATGATTGACTAGGTCAATGTTTCATAGCCATCAGCTTTGTACTATAAGTTCTATGGATAGTGTTACTATCAGTGTTGATGCCAATGATTGACTAGGTCAATGTTTCATATTTATCAGCTTTGTAATGCAAGTTCTATGGATAGTGTTACTATTAGTGTTGATGCCAATGATTGACTAGGTCAATGTTTCATATTTATCAGCTTTGTAATGCAAGTTCTATGGATAGTGTTACTATTAGTGTTGATGCCAATGATTGACTAGGTCAATGTTTCATATCCATCAGCTTTGTACTGTAAGTTCTATGGATAGTGTTACTATCAGTGTTGATGCCAATGATTGACTAGGTCAATGTTTCATATTTATCAGCTTTGTAATGCAAGTTCTATGGATAGTGTTACTATTAGTGTTGATGCCAATGATTGACTAGGTCAATGTTTCATAACCATCAGCTTTGTACTGTAAGTTCTATGGATAGTGTTACTATTAGTGTTGATGCCAATGATTGACTAGGTCCATGTTTCTAGTGTTATGTTATTTATATTGTAGACCATGGTAATTTGTTTAATGGTGACATATCCTCATCATCTCTGTTATCACAAGCTATTGAATCTCCTACCTCGCTTCTTGACTGCCTTAGACGGTAAGTTTTCTATTCTACCTGGATTAGATTTCATTTTTTTAATTATTACATTTCGCAAAGTACACTAATGAGCTATTGTCTTTACGTAGTCTGTGTGTGTGTGTGTGTGTGTGTGTGTGTGTGTGTGTTAGTCTGTCTGTCTGTCTGTCGGTCGGTCGGTCGATCGGTCGGTCGCTAAAATATCAAAACATATGATACAAATCTAGAAGAAACTCAACATGTATTTAAGAGCAGTGTGGGTATGGAACTAGTGTATACAGGTTAAGTGAATGTCTTTAGGAATTTGTCCTTGACTAAGTCACTACTATGTTAGAGCGCCATCAGTGTTATAAATGTGCGTTGATGTATACATCTCGCCAGAATGTGACGAGTAATATATTTCAGATAAAGTGGTACGGTTGAAATTAATCACTAAAATTTGTCTTGCTTTGAAAAGTGATGTCTTTGTGATATGGATACAACTATTTTAGTATTTAAATCATGATCACATCTCAATATTATTGTCCTCAATGAGGGAACCCAGACACCTGCCAGCCAGGCAATCTGTTAGAAGCACACGTAACTAAAAATTGCAATTATTAGATACCAGATCATTTGAAAAATGACTTATTTTGTATGCGCTACTAATAGAGCCAATATAAGTCGTATCAACTTTTGCAAAAATTCTCAAACATTTCTAGTGATTTCTAGTTATTAGAAAAACTAATGTTAAAATTGTTTTTTCTTCTATAAATATTTGTTCAGATTCACCAAGCCTGAACATCTAGGCAGTCATGCCAAAATTAAGTGTTGCAAATGTCAGAGTTATCAAGAATCAACTAAACAACTTACCATGAAAAAGCTTCCAATTGTTGCCTGTTTTCATCTGAAGGTGAGATACATGTCAAGTTTGCACTATAGATTCTTTTACCTCATGGATGTGTTGCATTAGTCACTGAAATTATTTATTAGTTATAAGTTATGATAGCTGTTGCTTGCTTTAGGGTATGTAGAGGTAAGTTTTTTCAGCTACCATGGTGTAAGTTATTATTCATCTAGCACTGTTCCATAAAATGTTGCATTTATGAAGTTAACTTAAAGTAGATGGGGTTCAGCAGCCTAATTTTTAGCCCTGCTGTCGACACAGCGAAGCTGTTCATATTACCGATTGTTCGGCGTCGTCAGTCTCTATTTTTTGTGAATATTTTGGTCATTTTTGGTAAAAAGTGGTATTTTTGATTTCTTGTTAAAAATGGCAAGTCTGATTGCTTTGATACTATATATACATACAGATACCTCAGGTAAAGCTCTCTGATTTTTTTATTTTGTGATGATATCTTCAATTATCTAATTTTAATGATTATCTTTGTCATTTTTGGTAAAAAGTAATATTTTTGAATTCTTGTTGAAAACGGCAAGTTCGATTGCTTTGATACTATACATATTGTTCCTTTTCTAATGATATATTCAGTTCATTAATTGAAATGTGCATTGCTAACAGCGGAGCTATCTCAGCCAACAGGCTGCTTGTTAAGTAAATGATTATTAAGTGCATAGTAGCCATTTTGGCAGTATTATAATGCTTTTACCATAGGGTCCTATGGCTGATTTATTATAATGCAATATTTCAAATTATATGTTGATGGCATAGGGTGAAAAATTATATTCATTGGTAATTTCAGGGTACTTATTGTTGTCCTGAATAATTTCAAACATCTGGGTTAGAAAAAGTATTGAAAAAATGCAATTTCTCTTTAAAGCTGTTTCTTTAACATTGTTCTAAAAAGAGTAATTTTTGAAAATAATAAGAGTTTCTTAAAAAATGTCACTGTTGATAATAAATGCAATAGCACCATGATTGTACATAATAAACCAATGAATATTGTCAAGTGATTTATGACCAGCTTTCTCAAATTATGAGTAGGCATCTACCTTAATGTGAGAAATATAGGCTGTATAGTGATTGTATCAACACACATAGCAAAGGTCGCTGCATTACCATACTTTGAGATATTCTTAATTTTAACCTTATTATTTATTTTTTTGCTGTTAGTGTTAATAATTTAATGACATAACAGGAAAAAATGACAATGATTGTTTCGTGCTATGTAACATTTGCATTCAGGCTTTCTGTTTTTATCAAGTGTGGATACACTTCAGTCTGCAACTGAAGTAAACAAAGAAAAGTGCTTGACTGTGATGTAAACGTGACGCACAATTTTGATTATAAGGAAGACATTCAAACACGTCCATAACACTTTTGACATGTCCATATGACATTTTTATGGACAGTGTCAGATGTGTAATAAAAAATTGCATTTATTCAAATCATTTAAATTCATTTCCATTATTTGGGGTAAACTACCTCGCCAGCTTCAAATTACTTGTCACATTGGAAAACTTAATTTTGTTTACTGTGTGTAAATGTAAAAAGATGTATTAATAATGAGGTTATCTGGGGCTGTACAGGATTGCATCAACCACACTGTCTCTCTGTGATTGATATATATATATATACTGCCTTGGTGACATTTGGTGGTTTTCTAGTGTGTTGATCTCACAGAATCAGTATTCCCTAAATCTATCTTTACTTCTATTGTTTTCCAGCGCTTTGAGCATTCCAACAAGTTTCGCAAAAAAATTTCAACGTATATCTCCTTTCCAAATGAATTAGACATGACACCTTTCATGTCTCCTTATCGTAGACAAAACGGGTTAAACAACAACATTCAAGAGATGGACATATTTAGTACAAGTGAAAATAAGTAAGTACATCAGCTTCTATTCAGGTGTAGTGTGATAGAAACAGTCAAGTTAGTTGCATATATGATTAAAGGGGAATAGTCCTTGTGACATGTGCATTCTAAAATAAACAATACATTTAACTCGCATGCATATGATTAAAGGGGAATAGTCCTTGTGTCATGTGCATTCTGAAATAAACAAAACCTGTAACTCGCATGCATATATTGTAAACTGCTTTGATTTTGTCAGTCAATGAAAATTGTGAAATCTTGGGAATTTCGGCGCTTTTTGCCAAATTTGTTGTATGAATACGATGTATACAATGTTCTGATATGCGAAGACGACAACCAAATGAGACTTCAAGCACCATCCATAAACTAGTTCCATTTTATGCTCCATTTTACAATTTTACGAAAATTTGTTTGATTGAGAGCTAAAAGAAATGTCACATTTTATCTGAGATTGTATTCAATGAAAATTATAGAAAATTGATTCCACTTACCTGAAGTTAAGCGGCAACAACAATTTTGTTCTCAAAAGGTTAAATATTCTAGTTTGTGTGACTACAAGATGTTACATGCTTTAGTTTTTTTTTTAGTCCCCGTTCGGACGTAGTCCGAAAACGGGGACTTATGTTTTGCTCTGTGTGCGTCCGTGATCACCTGTATCTCGAACATGCATGGACCGATTAAGTTCAAACTTCACTCATACATCACACAATATATGGGACATATACACGTGCATTTTTCATGATCCGATTAACGATAGCCGAATAGCGGCCATTTTAAGGCCGAAAATGCATCAAAATCACACATTTTCACCATTCCGGACCCGGATCTCAGTTATGCATGGACGGATTTCGTTCAAATTTGGTACATACATTAAACATAATAGGACCTTGATGCACGTCATTTTTTTTGGGATCAGGCTTGAAATGGCCGACTGGCGGCCATTTTGTTTTAAAGAATTCAGTTCTGGATCCGTATCTGAGACATGCTTGGATTGATCGAGTTCAAACTTCACACACACAAGGTACATCATGTCACAAGTATGTATGTGCATTTGTTTCATGATCTCATTAACAATAGCCAAATGGCGGCCGCTTTAAGGCCGAAAATGCGTTGAAATCGCACATTTTCACCATTCCGGACCCGGATCTCAGTTATGCATGGACGGATTTCAGTCAAATTTGGTACATACATTAAACATAATAGGACCTTGATGCACGTTATTTTTTTTTTTCGGATCAAGTTCGAAATGGACGACTGGCGGCCATTTTGTTTTAAAGAATTCAGTTCTGGATCCGTATTCGAGACATGTCTGGATTGATCAAGTTCAAACTTCACACACACACAAGGTACATCATGTCACAAATATGTATGTGCATTTGTTTCATGATTTCATTAACGATAGCTGAATGATGGCCATTTTAAGGCCGAAAATGCATCAAAATCACGTATTTTCACAATTCCAGAACCAGATCTCAGTCATGCATGGATGGATTTAGTTCAGATTTTATATAATAGTACAATGTGTTGTACATATGCAGGTGCATTTCGGTCATGATCTGCTTTGAATGTATGTCACTTAAATATGAACGGAACGGGGACGTGTCATTGACAATGACTTGTTCACTATAAATTTGTTCTGTACAACCTTTTACATGTAATTGACAGTGTATTTTCTTTTGTCATTGGAATAGGTATACATTATTTGCAGTAGTTAATCACATTGGTACAATAGACAGTGGTCACTATACATGTTTTGTACGACAGCACAAAGATCAGTGGTTTAGATGTGATGATGCAGTTATTACCAAAGTTGCACAACAAAATGTATTAGATAGTGAAGGGTACGTAACAGTTTATTATACTCTCTATATTCTTATGAAGTACAGATGCTTCTTATTTCTACTATCATACATCTAATTACTTTTTGTATTCAAATATTAACACAAACATAGATGACTAAAATGAAAAAAAAACAAAACATCACATGATTAAAAAATTAAAAAAAATTACCGTAAATAAAAATTGCGTGCAAGCTATACGTGTTTCTCTTCAAATAAATGTTGAGGCTTACTCTAGTAGCTACAATTTGCATAATTATTCCAAACCAAAATTGCAGTGATTGTTCACTTACAAAACATAAAAAGTGATACAACTAATCGCAAGTTTTAAGTTTTCAGCAAATTATCAATTTGATTTAAAAAGTCGGCAAATAGCACTGTGGCAGTCCGGATAATGACTAGTGTTTGACCAATGTGGCGATAATACAAACCACAGTAGTGGTACTGTCGTTTGTGGTATCACTGTTTGTATCCTGGAGAGAACACCGAAATACGTATGGACAATAAAATTTAATATATTATGTTTTAATTGCAGGTATCTGCTTTTCTATCATAAACAAGTACTTGAGTATGAATGACTAGGCCAAGTTCCAGTGGTGGTTGAAGTATAATAACTTAAAGAATCCACCATGACTATCACAACGGATGCAATGTTTACAGACTAGGTACTCACCACGGACCTACTTAAATCCTTTGCAGCTACTAATTTAATCTGAAATTCAGACATTTTGTTGCAATTGGATGGATAGAATTACTGGTTTACATGGGAGTTCTCCTGTCTGTATTTAAGTACTCATTAATGGTGCTGAAATAACTGCTAGTCAACAACTATACGATTTTTTTTTTCCTGCAGTTTGTGCCAATTTATATTTAATTCCTTCTTTAGATTGTTTTGTTTACAAAACAGTCTGTTTCTATTGTATTTATCATATAATGGTATTGTTTACAAATCATGTTACCAAAAGTGGTAGTTCAAGTCGCGACAAAGTTATTACTAAACTGAAATTGCTGTTCATTAAACCCATCAATAGTCGCAAACTATGTTGATAGGTATTCACTGAAACTTACATAGGGGTTTATGTACATTCATCACAGACAATAAAGGTCCCACAGCAAGTAATTCTGCCTCAAAACATTGGTATTTGTGTCTAGTTGGGACAGTCTTATGTTATTTACAGTCTTTATAGCCCAATGGCATGTTTTTGATGTATAATTTCTTGCCCTGCGTTTCTCAGCATTGCTGTATCTGGTGGTATAAATGGAATTTGTTTGAAAAACATCTAGATTATAGAACTACCGTATACATGTAACTGACATAGAGAATGATTCTTTGAATTAAACATACACTTGGTGGTTGTTCACATTAGCATTTTCATTACTATGCAAATTGATTTAATAGTTGTCTAGAAGTACTGATATATAGTTTTCACGGCAGATTTACTAAATATTACCATTCAATTTTGATTGGCCATTCATCATTGTGAATAATTATAAATTGTTTTGGGTAAAATTGACTCTCATTCTTTGGATTCACAAAAAGTGGATAAAAATGCACCTGTGTCAAAATTATCACATTTGAACGGCTTTCCAAAATTTGACTGCTTGAAACTCGGGCAATGATAACTGTTCACTTACTAGATGTGCAATTATAGGTGGGTTTTATTATTAGTATATCAACTCTACTGAAATAAATCCTGATCACTGCCAATTCATTCTATTGATTTGAAGAAAATGCTGTAGTTAGTCCATGTTCAAATACTGTAAGCCGTTTTACTTTTGTGTGACTAGTGTTCAGAGAGAGGGGGGGGTACAAAATGATGTAGCTGTGAACATTTTATTTTGTCGGTGACGTTTGCAAGATTATCAAATCATGAAAATTGACAGCAACAAAAATAAAGTGTTTTACAGTAATTGCAATTATGTACCAATTTGTGTTGGCGTAATATTGTCAGTTGCATTTATACGTTCTGTAGAAATAGAGAGGGGGTGTTAGGTAGGTAGACATACATACCTGGATGACATGTAACGCCCCAACAATGCCTTAAGTATGTAACTCCCATATCAGGGCTGTTCTCAGGTTATTTGTTTCATTATCTCTGCAGAGACAACAGAGCTTAGCTTGTAAAGCCTAGAATAGATTAAGCTTAAATCCAGACTCTATTTACACTTGTCTTTTATTTTGGATTTAATTATAATGCAGCAGATTGATGGGTATAACTAGGTTCTATCCATTGAGAGGGGGTGGGGGGAAAGTGTATTTTAAAGAGAATTAACTTATTGTCTCGTCTTGCGGTCCAAGATGTGTTGCGCTATGCTTAACTGCCATGTAGATTACTTGTACCTTGGTGTACTAGTAAGTAACCATGGTTACTGTAATGACAGTAACTATATTTGTACATATCTGCATATATCCCATTAAGTACTGGGTATGTATTTTGTTGAAACGAGTATTTTTTTTTTGTATTTTGGTAGGGTGAATTGTTTAAATCACCATTTTTTTTTTTTCTGAAATAAACATTGTTTGCCTACAATTCTGCAACTCTTGTCAGTGTGTACATGTGAAATTAATGGAGTAGGTGAGTTTGGTAAACATGGATTGATAAAAGTAATGTTTGTTATTACCTTCATGCATACTTTGTTGTAGTCTTGTAATTTGGCATGTGGATCAAAATAAGGCCAAAAAAAAAAATTATGTTGCCCTCAAGACAATAAATTTAGAAATTGGGTCTGTCGGTCGGATTTTTTTTTTTTTTTTTTTTAAATTTGTGAAAACTAAGAGTATCGTAAATAGCCAAGTATATGGACTTCATTGTATTTGGAACATGTCTGAGAAATGCAGAGGTTCAAAGTCGCCACTTTATGAGGACTCTGGGGATCAAACAACTGTCCGGGATCCTTAATTTTTAGAGGAAACACTTTTTTTACTGCTTGAAATGGAGAGTTTTTAATATTTGGGCCTATTAAAAAAAAATACATAGCATATAGTACTGCTATTTGCATGTGGATGAAAGTATGGCTGCACACCTTTATCATGTGGCAGTACACACATTTGATATGCAACAAAAATAAATGTACGTAATTCCTTTGATGGAGCTGTATGATGGGAGAGTAACAAGTTTCTAAGGGCAGAATAATCAACAGTTGCAACAAACTACTCGCCATAAAAAACGTCTAGTCTGCTGGTGTCAAATTTGGTCTAAAAATCCCAAGATAACTTGCAGACTGTAATCTTTTCAGGCATCTTTTTTGCCCTCAAAACACTATGCATCAGTAAACCACTGATCATTTTGTGTGCATTATCTGCTTTGAAGTTCCCTAAAAATATCTACTACTGTCAAAAAAAATTTTAGCTGGAATTTTTTTAAGACATTTTAGGTGTTTTGTATGGAATCTATTTTCACTGATTTTTGACTCCCATGTGCGAAGCACAAAATGGGAGTCTTTGCAGTTAGTGTGTCTGTATGTGTGTGTGTATGTGTGTATGTGTGTATGTGTGTATGTGTGTGTGTGTGTATGTGTGTCCGACTGTTCCACTGCTATCTCAAGAACCATACATCGGTTTTTGATGAAACTTGGTGCATAGATGCTCTGGGCCAATGCGCAGATTTGATTAGGTTTTGGTAAAAATCCATGCTCGTTAATTACCTAATTTGCATGATAATTAGCTAATTTTTAGCTGTTCTATGACTGTTCCACTGATATCTAAAGAACCACTCATTGGATTTTGATGAAACTTGGTACATAGATGCTCTGAACATATGCGCAGATTTGATTAATTTTTGGTAAAAATCCGTGCATATTAATTACCTAATTTGCATGATAATTAGCTATTTTTTAGTGGTTCCATGACTGTTCCACTGATATCTAAACAACCACTCATTGGATTTTGATGAAACTTGGTACATAGATGCTCTGAACTCATGCTAGGTTTTGATTAGTTTTTGGTAATAATCCGTGGATACTAATTACCTAATTTGCATAATGATTAGTCAATTTTCGGTTTTTCCACTGATATCTCAAGTACTAATCATCACATTTCAATGAAACTTGGTACATAGATGTCATACGACACTGCACAGACCTGATAGTTTTTATGGTAATATCAGTACATATTAATTACCTAATTTGCATAATTAATTAATTTTCAGCATTTGATATAAGTAGTTAGCATTACATTTCAATGAAACTTGGTACTTACATACTCAAGGACTATGCAGAGATTGATTGTTTTCGATAAATATTTGTGCATATTAATCACCTAATTTGCATAATTAGTTAATTTTCAGCTTTTCCACGGGTATCTCAAGTACTAATCATCGCATTTCAATGAAACTTGGTACATAGATCCTTTAGGACTATGCAGAGACCTGATTAGTTTTAGGGTAAATAATTGTGCATATTAATTACCTAATTTGCATAATTAATTTTCAGCTTTTCTACTGATATCTAAAGTACTAATCATCACATTTCAATGAATCTAGAATTATGCAGACCCAATTAGTTTCCCGTAAATATTTGTGCATATTAATCACCTAATTTGCATAATTAACCAACTTTCACACTGATATCTCAGGTACTATACATCACATATCAATGAATGTACATGGATGCTGTAGGACAATAGACAGACCTGAATAATTGTGGGTTAAAATCTGTACATATTAATTACCTAATTTGCATAATTAACCAATTTTAAGCTTTCACACTGATATTTAAAGTACCGTAAAAACTCCAAAATTTCGACCGGTTTTAAATAATTGGTGTTAGATATGTGACGTGTTTTTAGAGTCAAAATTAAGGTGCATTTTCGGACGGTCGAATTTTTCAGAATAGAAATCAGCAAATGAAAAAATGGGGATGATAGACAGTGTGCTTCATTAGTTTTTAAAAAATGCAATGTCCGTCAATTGACGTAAACTTCCTCATGTTTCACGGTAAAAGCAAAGGTCGTGGCCGAGTTGTAACTCAAAATCTAAACAAAGTCATCAATCAGTGAGTATTATGACAAGCAAAACAAAACATCAAGACGCGGAGAAGAGGTCAGCACAAAACTAATAGGTCAAAAGACAAAGCTGTCTCGCACTACCTAGAAAAACTTGCGAATGTTCGAAGTACAGGTACCCATTGGACAAAAGATGCATGGAAGTTTAGCAAACTATCTCCCCGACCCAGTGCAATGTATCCGGTTAGAATCAAAGCTCACGTGTCCGTTATTTGAGGGACCAAATTCTGCCGTAAATTCGCCCTTGGATTAAAAAATAAAATGGGACTTTTAAGGTGTATTTTGGCGTCATTTTTTGGACATATCAATCAATCCTGCCGGCTAAAATAGAGTCTAAGTTTTACCGTAGTCATTGACGTTTGTCTATTCAAGAGTACACGTGTATGATTTTTATCGTGACTAGCGTGAGCGGGTAAGCTTCCTTTCGAGAATGAGCTGTTATCACTGTGAACAATGTTAAATTATTCTTCAGATGACCAGTTTATTTTTTAAAAACAACTAATTTTTTTATTTAAAAAAATCATGCCGTTTTCGCATCAAAATCCAAGCCAAAATATCGTACTACAACATCAATCTATTTAAATAAGCTATGGTAATTTGAACACGTTGGCATCATCCAGCTTTTTGATTGGTTAATTAGCGATTTGACCTATTTGACCTAAGAGAACATGGCGGATATCCTACAGCATCAAACGTTTATTCCAGACCGGAATCATTCGCTTACGATGAAACTAAGTTGACTTTTATTTGTATTTCATAACCATTCAACAAATTTATTTTGTGTACATTATTATAATCACTACTGAGTACAGTAATAATCAACAATTCAGAAACGCAGCATGCCGAGATTTTTGTGTTCGTTTTTATTTGAAACTTCGTTTATTTAGAATATATTTTCGTTACCAATAAAATAAAAATCTCTCAGTCAATCAGAAACCCGGATTCATGCCTTCGAGGAAGGTCCCGTTTGAACGCTCACATCGTTTTTTTTTTCGTTTGGGGGAAAACTAAAACTGGTCGCAATTTTCGAATAAGAATGAGTCGGCAATTTTTAGTGGAGTCGAAAATTTGGAGGTAAATAAAACAACGAAACCCGGCAAATAAATAGGCGTTCGAATTTTTAGAGGGGTCGAAATTTTGGAGTTTTCACGGTAATAATTATTCCATTTCAATGAAACTTAGTACAAAGATGCTCTAGGACAATGTACAAACCTAATTAGTTTGGGGTAAAAATCTGTTCATATTAATTCCCTAATAAGCATAATAATTCATAATTTTTTGGATTTTTGGTTCTAATCACATTTCAATTAAACTTGGAGACATAGATTTTCTGTTACATTGCGCAGACCTCATTAGTTTTACACTCAAATCTGGTCATATTAATTTTCTGATTTGCATAATTAGTTTTCAGCTAAGTAATTTCAAATTATATTTAATGTGTCTCCAATACTCTCAGCACATGGGAGTTCTTTCTAAGCTTTCTTTGATTTTTTTTTGCAAGTTGAACGTGAAATAGAGGGGGAAAAAAAGGTATTGTCGCTGTATTTTATTTTCACTGATTTTATTCCTTCAGCGAAAATAGTGAAAATAAAGTATTTTACAGTACCCTTCAGACTTCACAAAAGATATGTACGCTTTTCTAAACAAGTTTTCTATCCTTCCTAATAACTTGTCAACCATCACACACAGACACCTTTAGGGGGATTACTGCACTCTTATTATTTCTGACGTGATCAAAAACTTGCAGACCTTTTCGTACAACCACCTGCCTGTGGGAATTCTGCTATAAAAACTATCACAAACACAAATCACAAAAGAAAAAGGTAAATATGAAAATTGTGTTTCCATGTAATAATCATGGGGATGAAAAGATTGAATAACAAGGAATGATTATTAACTGTAAATTGTGTGTAGACATTTATACAAACATAACCTGCAGGTAAGACTTCTCAACTTTAACCTTTGCACCACCAGACTTTCTCACCTGAATTTGTCTGCACTTTTTTTTGTATTCACTATTTCTGAAAATGGACCCGAATCAATTTTCAGTTTTTACCCAAAAAATTGGCTATTTTGATCTTCTATACTAAAGTGCTGACTATTTTATGAATTTGTGATAAAAAGAGAGAAGAGTTAGAAATGTGTTCGTTATAATTGTATGTCACGATACCCTCCCAGGTAACCGAATCGTATTTGAGATTGAATCAAATAATACAAGGTATCAGTTTGAAACTTCTTTGTTCTTTTTAACAGAGTATTTTATTTGTGAAAAGGCCTGGTGCACTTCTTGCACAGAAGTGACTCCAATATTATTCAAAAACTGAACACAAGAGATAATATTAATCGCCAATTCCCTAAGGATATACAGCAGTGATAGGGTTAGTGTTGTATACCATACAGTGAAAGAATTACCAGAAACAAACCCACTTTTCTAATTAACTTGTTCATTTCACTAATTTCCAGCCTTTCACAACTTTTCAGACAACTTGAAATCCTTTCAAAATTTATGTTTTCCCTTGTTTTCATTTCACCGAAAACAGTGTTTTTTTAAAGACACCTCATTAGACGTGTTTTCAATACAACATTCTTGCCTTTCCACAGGAGGTGACAATGACAAACAGGCAAGTTGTCATGTTAGTTGAAAAGTTTATCAGAAATTGTGTGTGCGAAGAACACAAGGAAGGTAATGAGTTTGGTGTATCTGTGTAGGCGAAATCTAAAAAATGTCTGAGCAAATTTTTATCAAATTTAGTACAGGTACGTTGGTGTAATATGCAGACATTAGTTGTGGGGCCATGCCTGTAAATAATAAGTAGCTAATTTGCATATTAATAATCTTATTTCAGCCTGTGTAAGCAAAATCTCAAAAAAAAATCAGATATCAAGGTATCTTTGGGTAATGTGCAGACATGTTTAGTAGCTAATTTGCATATTACCGTAATTATAAGTTATTAGTTGATTTTGATCAGATTCGTTATATATTGGTGCTGTTGAGAATTTTCATTTCTTAGACAACGATGATTTCATATTTACACGGAAGCTTTGCAAAGTTTAACTTTGATTCTCTCTCCAAACTTTTTGGAAAATATTCTGGGCTAACCAAACTGCTGTAATTTCAGTGTTATAGAGCTTCAAAAACAACATTTGACCATTTCATTTTTGGCTTCCCAAGAAATGTACCACATACAAGACAAATTACTTGCCTTTAAATTTTGCTCTTTTTTCAGTAAACATTCTAGACATTTCTAAAACAAAAAATACTTTACTTAGATACTTTTCTTTAATATTGTTAAACAACCAACCAACGTCTCTGTATTTAACAGGACAATTTTGATGAATTCCAACAAATACATTGGATTCTAACCGACGATTACAGTAAGTGCCAGGCCAATGTACGCACATATGGTTCTTGCCATAGCACATTGACTGTTCTGAATAGAACAGATTGAAATGACATGTAATGAGCATGGCCCCACAATGATTAGCTGTTACTGTAAGCCAAATCACAGACATCTGCAAATAACGTATAAGTGTAGTCTTCATGATTCATCACAAAACTACCCAGTTAGGATATTCCCTAAGGGCAATTTTGTAGACCAGCAGAGATGATCAGCATGTGAAACAAATTGGCGCCAGACTTCCTATGGCATAGACGAATTGATTGCATTTTCTAATGCAAACCTATACTGTTGGCAGACAGGTCTGTGTGCATGTATCCAATATATATATGATTAAAGTAAGAATCTAAGAAAACATAAAGTTTATGCTGTTTCGGACACGATAGTGAAAAGCTACCAGATATGTACCGGCTCTGTACCTAATCAAAAACTACTATGCCTGGACTCTATTCCCAGAATCTTTCTCTGCCAGTACAGTATTGATGCCATTCTCATTTATTATGCTGCCCTCAAAGGTATTCGTTTTTATACACAAGTGATATCAGGAGACACCATAAATCTAGTATATATCATGCCTACTCAAAACATCAAAGAAAACAGACACAGCTTGTTCTGTATTTGCACATAAGCATAGTTTATTCCAAATAATTGGTTGATGAGAAGGCACCTTATTACAACAACTTGAGCCATATATAATTTACATCAATGCAATAATTAACATACAAATATACATATTTCATCAACAAATTAAGCTTCATTATGAACTATGTCAGAGGTATCAATAGAACCATTAATTAGACCACTTGCAGTGAGTGACGATAATGGACTACTCAATGGCTCCAACACATACCTAATTATATGCCATTATGAGTCACATTTTTCAGATGTTTTACACAAGTTATGAATACAAATACCACAACACATACAGACCCCTAAATGGTCTTTTTAGCGTCATAAATGTGACTTGAGATTAATTTAACTTTATCCACTTTACATTGCTTGTTTTGCATACAAATAGATAATTGTACTACACAACATGGAAGACGCAATATACAGATCATACCAGAAAGATAGAATATACTCGTATCTTATATACACCTGTCATCAAATTCAACTGATTCCTTTATGGACAAGGAATAACAAAGGAATCAGAAGAATCGTAGATTGTGTTATTAAATAAAATATATGTCTACACTGGTAGATGTCTATGCTGGTAGATATCTACACAGTATGTCTACACTAATAGATGTTTACACTATTAGATGTCTATGCTGGTGGATATCTACACAGTGGATGTCTACACTGATAGATGTCTACACGGTGTATGTCTATGCTGGTAGATGTGAACACAGTGTATGTTTACACTGGTAGATGTCTACACAGTATGTCTACACTGATAGATGTCTACACTGGTAGATGTCTATGCTGGTTGATGTCTATGCTGGTTGATGTCTACACAGTTTACGTCTACAATGGCGGATATCTACAATGATAGATGTCTACACTATGTATGTAAATGCTGGTAGATGTCTACACAGTGTATGTCTATGCTGGTAGATGTCTACACAGTGTATGTCTATGCTGGTAGATGTCTACAAAGTGTATATCTGTATGTCTGCTGGTATATGCCTACACTGGTAGATGTCTATGCTGATAGATAACTACACAGTGAATGCCTACACAGTGAATATCTACACTGGCAGATGTCTACACTGGTAAATGTCTACACTGGTAGATGTCTATGCTGATAGATATCTATACAATGTATGTCTACACTGATAGGTGTCTACACTGGTAGATAACTACACAGTGAATGCCTACACAGTGAATATCTACACTGGCAGATGTCTTTGAGGTGATAGTCTATATTGGTAGTTGTCTGCACTGGTAGATGTTGACATGGTGAATGTGTTATAATTCTTTAAAAAATCATTTTTTGACACTACATTGACATATTTCAACATGTTGCCACATGCAACTAATATAAAACTTGTAACATTTTTCCAAATATTTGGATTACTGCAAATTATTTCACTGGAAAATCAAAATTTAAAAAACAAACTGAACACCTTATTTTTGAAGTACACAATATAGAGTTTAGAGTTATCCTGATGCTGAATGCTACTATGTGTGTATAAAAGTGTGATTATATGACAAGTTACAGGGCATATATTTATTTTTTCAACATTTTCATAGTATGAATCCTAACACTTGACATTATGTGTGTTCATTTAGTACTGACAAAGGTCATTTTGGCCCAATGTTACATGGTTTGAAATAAAAAGCTCATTGAAAGTTCCCTTTAAAGGTAAGTCAAACCACAAAACATGGCCAGCTTTTTCAATAATTTCTGTATGAATAAAAGACTCATTATTACTACATTACAATCTTCCAATGTTGATGTCTGATACCAAACTGAAGCTGGTCAAATTTAAAATGCATAGATCTCAGACGATTAAATAAAGCAACCTCTTTTACGCACAAAATTAACAAAACACACAGAGTAGTCTACAAGCAGGGAAAGTCTAAACTTGCGTACTGTAAAATACTTTATTTTAGCTGAAATAACATTTTGCTGAAATGACATTTTGGGTGTATTGTATGGAATATATTTTCACTGATTTTTTACAAGTTGAATGTAAAATGGTGGAAAAAAGGTATTTTCAGCAAAATTTAATTCCAAAGTCAAAATAAAGTATTTTACAGTAAGCACATGATTAAAAAACAGATTACAGTCATTCAAATACCAAGTCATATGGAATAATTCCACTAACTTGAAAAAAATTGATAAGCAATAATTGTATTATTTGGCATTTATTTGAAAGCATCAATACTTATTATTTTAGGCAATCATTTTCCAATATGTTATTTCAGTCAACAGTCAGCATACAATATCATTATGAATATAAAAAATTAAAAACACCAATTTGAAATTATCAAAACATATTATATAAAAGTAGTATCCAATATTGGATACAAAAATAATTATACTGCTGTGCAAGTAAGTTCAATGTCATAAGCAAAACAAGACGCGTGCATTAAAACTGAATAGCAACAAAAAACAGACTACTAGTATTAAAAACACTATGCACTTTCAATGTTGGGAATATACAGATCAAAAGAATTCTGTATATTCTACCATAGACCCTCTAACAGAGTACTGTAAAATACAGAGGGTCTATGATTCTACAAAAAGAACTAAGGGAAAATAAAAAAATCTAGACAATGCCCTGTCGCTCACTCTCTTCATGATTATTCATTTTATCGATGATAATGTAAGGAACAAAGTGGTACTGGGTGTGTACATTTATAATATGTAAATAATACAAAGTAATTTTTTTATCAAACAGGAAAAATATTGCAGTTTTCATCATGAAATGAATGCCAAAGATTTCAGTGGGTTAGTGATTCACCAACTGATAGATGCCAACACAGTAGTGGTTCCAATAACACATCCCTTCTTATGTCACAAGATACTTTGAACATACATTAGATTATTACAAAGATGGGGACCAAACAGCGTCCATCGGTATGTACAAACTGTGAAACACTAAGAAATCAAAATGCCCAGTAATTCTTAATATGTAAACTGGAAAACAATTCCACAGAAACAAAATACATACTGACCTACTTTTTGAATGACACATTAATAGAAGCACCCCATTTTAGGGACCTCACGTGAAATTTTCTCTTACAAAATGTTCTGCTACCTATCATTTGGTGGTCAATGTTTAATCCATACCATCAATGTTCAATCCATACCATCAATGTTCAATCCATACCATCAATGTTCAATCCATACCATCAGGGGTAGAGGAGACGGTGGTTCCGCTATATTAGTGATTGATTAATAACAGAGCTCACATGTAGTGAACTTGTTCAGTCTGTCAACAATACTAATCATTCATAAAACAAATCATCATCACTGACATAGTCCAAGTTCAGTAATTAAACCATACTCATTGCGGCACAGCACATTTGATATGAAATCCATGCAATGTACATTTTTTTTTAAATGTGTGCAGCACTACAACTATGTATGGCACTTCAATTTGATATTTGAAATTCATCAACACTGTCAAAATATATAAATAAATTTGAATCATACTGTTGTATCATATTCTTGCACATGCTGAGTTTTTGGCACAACTTATGATATGCAAACTTTGCAAAAACACAAGAAGAGAGTAATATAATATCTCTCTTCATAAGTCAAACGTATTAGTAATTATTGTAAAAAAGCTGCTCTCTCCTAGCAACATTTGTAGTGAAAGTAAAAATGGCAGCCAATGCTAATTCCCTAGGTTATCTTCTAGTTACTTTATATGACTATCCAAAATAAAATGTCATCAAACAATTTTAAAAAACGATTACCTCATTGGTAATTAAATGATAATCATTTTTCAGAGCATTGCATCAAAGAAAAGTTAGGGCTTCTACTGTACTGAGATAAGTTATTTGTAAATTTCAATCTTTAATAATAATAATAATAACTTTATTTAATTAAGCGCAACAATTCCAACATATGAAGATCAAAGGCGCTGATACAATAAACAATCAGTCAAATATTAAAAGCACATTTAAATAAGTGCGTTTTCAGTCTGGATTTAAAAATGTCTACTGAAGGACTAGAACGAACAGACAGAGGTAATTCATTAAAAAGTTTAGGACCTAAATTTTCAAAAGCACGGTCTTTGTATAACACCTTGGACTTTTTACTACACACCTGACGAGTTTTAATAAGAAACTTTGATTCAGATCTTAAACTACGACTAGGTACATAAAATTCGATTAATTCACATAGATAATTTGGGGCAAAACCATACAAAGATTTATACACTAGTAAAAGTAATTTGAAATTGATTCTTTGTACAACTGGTAACCAATGAAGTTTAATAAAAATGTCTGTAATGTGGTCATATTTTCGAGCACGAGTGACAAGGCGGGCTGCTGCATTTTGTACACGAATAAGAGGTTTTATCTTAGTTACAGGGAGACCAGACAATAATGAATTACAGCTGTCTAAGCGAGAAGATATGAATGCATGTACCAACTTTTCAGTATCAGATTGGGATAATGATTTACGAATACGATTAATATATTAATATCTTTGCAGAATTATATATGATTATCATCAGAGGTACATTACTTGGGGTTTGTAACTACAGTGACATGATACCAAGATCCCGTCACAATCTCGCTCTCGCATAAACGTTCCAACTCAGAAAAAATGCGAATGCGCATGCCTGAGGTAACTAGGATACTGGGATGTCCAGGTGGATCAAAATAGCTGCCCACGATATGACGGATTACGAGAACTATATTTTCTGTACATTTTCGATGTATTACATTTTTCACTATGATAGTGACAAGAAAAGTTTATTTTTTTCATTACAAACCTTGAACATTGATATGCGTCATGTCAGAAGGTCGTAGCCTCAGTCTCGCTATCTACGAGAAGAGACTTGAATGGGATCTTGACATGATGTCACCATACAGTACTATGCGAGTTGCAAACCCCAAGTAATGTACCTCTGTTATCATACATATATTCCTATCAGCAGCATACAGAACATAAAATACACATAAATACAAACTACTTACATATTAGAAATAATTAAAGGAAACACCATCAATTGTAGAAAATAATTGCACATATCCTGCTATACATTTAAATATAAAGTGTACATCAAGATGAAAATTAGTTTGAAAAAAATCTCATTTACCCTTAGCTACTTGTGCAGTAGTATAGGTTATCACACTTGTTTATATTCTGCAGTGACTGGTTTTAAGAACCAGTTGTTAGCACTTGAAGACAAAATAACAATGTTGTTCACTGCTGTTGTTATTAAATATACATGTATATGTACCTGTTAACTTATAGGAAATGTTATCGCAGCAGATCCAGAGCTTGTGTTGATTGACATATCACATTTTAGCTTGCTGGTTGGGGAAAATGTAAAGATATGAGGTCACAGTGCGACAAAAACAGTGACCCAGCAGTTACATTGCAACCATGGACAGGATAGCATGTCCATTGAATGCATGCTGCAAGTCTTTGTGTTTTGTGATTTACCATCATGTCTCATCTGTGCGGCTGCGTTTCAAATTTCACATACTTCATAGGTAGTACTGTGCAACAAACAATGCACAATATTTGCTATGTATGCATGACAACATGTTTATAAAGCAGTTACAGACAGCACATGCAAGAAAGGGTCATTGATGTTCTTTGTCTGTGAAGTGTTAAAAATTGTCATTTCTTGATATTGAATCATATTATAAACTAAATTTACTTTTTACATGGCGTGACTGATATTTACAAGCATAATATATAATGTACAATTTTTTTTCAAATTGCAATGAATGAAACTGCTGTGACTAATAATTACAACATTTTAATGAAAGACAATACATGTAGTGTACAACAAGTAATGTCAGGTATAACGACGGTTTACACTGTCCAAATTACAATCCTAATTTCGTATTTAAAACAAAATAAAAACATGGAATGTACAACAGCAAATGTTGGGACGAATATTATAATGTTATTATGCTCAAAGGCAGTGGGGTCATCTAATTGACCAAAATATAGAAGTCTGCATTCAGTGATGTGATTCTATTTCCTTTACATTGTTTTTTCTACCTCCAATATAAATGAAGAAAATATTTAAAAGGTGACGTAGATGTGATGCAAATTATCCAAAGTAAATGGTGTTACAATGGTTAATATGAACGTCTGAAACGTTTAATTTCATAGTGAGAAGAATAAGATGACATATATAATAATCTTTTCATCAATTCTAACAACCATCAACATAATAATAATCACAACTTAAAAATTATTGCTATTTGCACAGACTTCTTATTAGATTCTACACAAAACATACATGTGGATATAAATGTAAGTAGATATTACCTATATCGCAACAAGGACTGCCATTTTCAATACAAATATATACAATTCAGTCTACATAGTAAATTGACATACACAGAAACAATTCAAATATGATTTTTCAGGTTGTGCTCATTACAGAAAATTGGAAGCCAGTAATTCACAACTGATTACTCAAAGAGGTGATCCTTTATAAATACTGTATTTGTTCTATTAATAGCATACGCTTTAATGCACATATTACAGAGGTACATCTATGGTCAAAATAAGTCATATTTTAATGTACCAGCATATAATATATGCAACTTTGGTTTACATGTGTTTCTATTGAAGGTGGACTACTAATAGAGCAAATATGGTAGCAGACCAACTTAAAGCACGGTGGTCGTTGCGGAGCACGTGTTCGAATTTCATGTAAATAAACAATGTATTTTACACACATTGTATACGTCGCTATGAGTCCCATATCGAACAGGCCGCGGCGCGACGACCACCGCCCTTTAAATGCAAGTTACATGCAAGCTTACAGCATAGTATGATATACTGCTATAAGCTGAAACAGTGACACACATTTGGTTGAAGTATTATGCTAGAATAAAGTTAAGAATTTCTCATTAGAATGATAGCAAAATAATATCATTACTGTAGTATTGCTGTCTGTCGTGGCATCCAGAGACATCTTCGTGCAGGGACATGTGCAAAATAGTTTTGTTCATTTTCTAAGAATATGTCTATAGACGGCAATGTGTCTCCGTGGACACAAATACACACAGACTAACATAAAACACAAAGGGAGCAAAAGACAGTACCAGGGTAGAACTGATTTAAACTAGAAGGCAACTGCAGTAAGTACTGCATATATATTTGATATATACATGTAGCTATCTAAGATGTACTGCACACATCAGAAAAATTCTCAAATTTTAGACGCCTCAAAAAAATTAAACCAGACTAGATAATTTAGTATTCCGAAAATGACAATGTTTCGGGTTTTTTTTAAACTTGGTCGAAATTTCAGAATTTTTACGATACATATATATATAAACTATAAATATCTGTGATTACATGTATATATATATTTGTAAATGAAGACCTTGTTTGAAACGTCAGAGTAGATTTATTGGTCTGTCTCTGTATTTTGATCATAGCTTTCATCCAGACCCCCATCCATTATGGGGACAACTAAATCATCCATATTTGGCATCACAAAGACTTTCTGTAAAAAAAGAAAATGAGAAGTCCATTTAAAATTTATGTTTAGTCTTTTCAGCAGACGCCCACATTTTTCTACATTTTTTTCTTATATTCTTAAATATTTCTGAAAATAAACCCTAATTTTGGAGCCAACAGACAACATTTGAGCCACTTTTCAGTTTTTACTCAAAAAATTTGGTTATTTTTGTCCCAATCTTCTGAAAGAAAGTGCAGACTATAAATGGTGAAAATGATAGAGACTCACATTCAAGGATAGAACAGTTCATTAACCTTCTGATTGCAACATTCTGTCATCTATTAATGTTTACCATGTGTACAAGAGGAAGTATGAGCCGAACAGCACAAATTAATTATTTCTTTCAGAGCAGTGTTAATTTTCCCACCCAAGGGATCTTTATAAATATGTCACATACCCAAAAGTGGAGTGAAGCTTAACTGTCAATTTATTAGTAGTTGCAGTCAAAAAAAATACTGATATTATTTATAGCTAATGCTGAATTTAGTGTGGTATTGCAAGATATTAGATATTATATTTAGTGTGGTATTGCGAGATATTAGATATTATATTTAGTGTGGTATTGCGAGATATATTTAGTGTGGTATTGCGAGATATTAGATATTATATTTAGTGTGGTATTGGGAGATATTAAATATTATATTTAGGGTGGTATTGCAAGATATTAGATATTATATTAAGTGTGGTATTGCAAGTTATTAGATATTATATTTAGTGAGGTATTGCAAGATATTAGATATTATATTTAGTGTGGTATTGCAAGATATTAGATATTATATTTAGTGTGGTATTGCAAGATATTAGATATTATATTTAGTGTGGTATTGCGAGATATTAAATATTATATTTAGGGTGGTATTGCAAGATATTAGATATTATATTTAGTGTGGTATTGCAAGATATTAGATATTATATTTAGTGTGGTATTGCAAGATATTAGATATTATATTTAGTGTGGTATTGCAAGATATTAGATATTATAATTAGTGTGGTATTGCAAGATATTAGATATTATATTTAGTGTGGTATTGCAAGATATTAGATATTATATTTAGTGTGGTATTGCAAGATATTAGATATTATATTTAGTGTGGTATTGCGAGATATTAGATATTATATTTAGTGTGGTATTGCGAGATATTAAATATTATATTTAGGGTGGTATTGCAAGATATTAGATATTATATTTAGTGTGGTATTGCAAGATATTAGATATTATATTTAGTGTGGTATTGCAAGATATTAGATATTATATTTAGTGTGGTATTGCAAGATATTAGATATTATAATTAGTGTGGTATTGCAAGATATTAGATATTATATTTAGTGTGGTATTGCAAGATATTAGATATTATATTTAGTGTGGTATTGCAAGATATTAGATATTATATTTAGTGTGGTATTGCAAGATATTAGATATTATATTTAGTGTGGTATTGCAAGATATTAGATATTATAATTAGTGTGGTATTGCAAGATATTAGATATTATATTTAGTGTGGTATTGTATAGATACATGTATTTTACGAGAGTGTGGCATGAGAAAAAATATCTACATTGTTTTTGAATAAACAAATGTCATCTAACTCACTTCGCTTCTTTGGCAAAAATAAGTGTGATATCGCAATTTGCCGTAAAATCACAGGCAATAAACGGACGGTAAAACTGTGTTCAAGGAGTGGTACATTTTGATATGTAAATGAGATCTGACATACAGTAAAATACTTTATTTTAGCTGGAATTAATTTTTCGCTGAAAAGAAATTTTTTGTGCTTTGTATAGAATTTATTTTTACTGATTTTGGACAAGTTGAATGTATAATATAAGAAAAAAGGAATATTCACTGGTTTTTATTTTCATTGAATCATTCCTTCAGCGAAAATAGCGAAAATTAATTCTAAGCGAAAATAAAGTATCCTACAGTATACGATTAGGATGCGCACACGCAAAAGTGATGTTAATTTCTATTGAGGAAATAATTGCTAATCAGATACATGTGATAAAAAGAATATAAAAATTCGTTACTCATAATTTCGGATTTATTAAACTTGAGTGATAATTTTTACTACACTTGTTTAATAAATCTGATATCATTACATATCCTCTATGAAAATTTTGTGTATAACTTCATTCTTTACACAAATGTGACGAGGAAAATACAGGATATTCAATAAAATTTGGATTGACCACTTGTACAGTACAACCTGTTACTATGTAATGATGTAGTACTGGATTCTGCCATAAATTTGCTCTGGGTTGTTAAACGGCAGTTTTTTAAGGTGTTATTTTAATCTTTTAAAGTTTCACTGTGGTCAAGTGTATTGATGTTTATTGTGACTAGCGTGAATGGGTAAGCTTCGTTTCGACAATGAGCAGTAAACAAAGTTAAATTATTCTTTAAATGCTCAGTTTATCTTTTGAAAACAACTAATTTTTTTATTTCAAAACAAATCATGCCACTTTCCCATCAAAATCCAAGCCAAAAGATCGTACAACAACATCGGCAAATCTCTTCCATGCTATGTTCAATAACGTCAACATATTTAAATGAGCTATGGTAATTTGAACACGTTGCTATCATCAATAGTTTTCATTGGCTAATTAGCGATTTGACCTGTCAGGTCAAAGAACACTGTTCCAGGTCAAAACATAGCGGATATTCATTTCTACAGCATTGTGCGTGGAAAATGCGATGAAATAAGTTGAAATTTATTTGCATTTTTTTTGCATGTTATTATAATCATTACTAGGTAATAATCAACAATTGTGAAATGCAGCATGACTGAACTGCACTATCGCAATCATTTGGTACTAAGCAATGCAGTTGGGTTCATTTTTATTTGAAACTTCTTTTAGAATATACTTTCGTTATAAAAATATAAGCCCCACAAAAATATTTGATGATCATTTTTGTGAAATTTTGAACCCCAAATAAGGGCCCACCAGCTGTGAAACCGCCCAGGGCGATTTTTTAGATGGGCGAATTTACGGCAGAATCCAGTAGTTCAAGATGATGGCTGATGTCAAAGGTCAAGCGGATTTTATAAAAAGTGTGGTACATCGTGATTGAGTAAACTTGACATATTGACTTAGAGGAATGTTATATAAATTTTACAGTACAAATATTGGAACACATGCATTTGGATAAATGATCTTATGCACTTATAACTGTCCACACTTTGCAAGTAATATATAAGGTAATACTATCTTTCATTGACAATTCGAAAAACACATGTCAAATTACTGGTTCCAAATAAATAGTGAAATAAAAAACTATAATTAATACTAGCCTGAAATTCTTGTTCTAGTTTCTTCTCTATCCATTCAGTAACGTGTGTAATAGTAACTTGTCTCATTCCTAGTTTAGGTCGTGCTGACAACCAGAGATGTGGCTTAGTACGAAAACCATACCTAGTAAAAAAACCCATTTACATAGAATCAGTGAATGTAGACAGGATACATCACTTATTTATTTTAACCCACATCCTAATATGCTGTAACACTTAATTCGCAGTAATTAAAATAGGTACTCTTTTGGGAGTAAGCGAATTAATAGGATACACTTTGATCGGTTCAATTGGAAGCAGTTTTCACCAATTTGATAGTGATCAAGATGTTCATTTGTGTCTTTAGACGGTTTAGGGACTGTGGCTAATAAGTAGACAAGTAAAGCAGACAGCTGGCAACTCAACCAAAAGCCATGAATCTCTCCACACTCAAAATGTTATTTTCTAGCCATTCAATTGCATGGAAGAATGACAAAGTGCCAATCACTGAGACGTGTTGTATTTTGCGCCACAGCGAAGGAACAAAGAGAGCCCTGCATGCAATGAATTTTAATACTTTCCAAAATGGTGGACATATGTCGATTCAACTCTGTGGTTATCGTACTATTTCGATGCCATTGCATGTTAATCGACTATGTAATTATCCAGCCAAACATCTTTAGTGCATTGAGTGAATAAAACATTATTTTTCGCCGTCAAATCTTGACTGCACCTCGGTACCACTAGCTGCGATCACTGGTGATTAGTAATGAAAACACGATAATCACAAACTGAAAACAAGTTTTATGTTTCTCTATACACGTTTTGACAGAATTTTAAGTGAGCGAATTAATAAAATAAAATTCTAATAAAAATATTTCGAAATGTAGCAAATTAATAGGATACAAATAATAATTATTTTTTGAAAATAAAATAGATGGGTGAATTAATAGGGTTTTTACAGTAGATCACCTACTGAAGGCATAAAGTGAATGGGAAACTCATAAACAGCCGAGTCAAGAGGCTCCATCTGGTTATGCTGCATTTTGAATCAGCATGCATAGGTTTCACAATCTCAGTATTGAATAAGTTTGGTTGTTTATGCATCTTTTTTAACTTGATGCCTAGTGGCTGATGGAAGACATGCTGTGATGTTTAGTTAGGTGATTTAGTAATATATACATCTTTACATTGATTTGAGTCACAAACGTTGTCATGTATACGATGTTGTATAAAGACAATGAATCCAGTTATCACCAATTCTGGATTTTCTGTCATGCCATTATTATGGAGAATTTTTACTGTTTTGGGGTAATTTTTTGGGCAATCTGACTCCTGCAAGGGTGTAAGTGGGAGTATTACCTGGATCTGCAAGCTCAGTGTCACTCACGTTTGTATTTTTCAGTATATTTAAGGTTATTTTTTTTCAAGATTGTCATTAAATTACTGTAAAGTACCTATCACTTGGATTTTTGTTTTCGCTATAGGGATAAATCAATAATATCATATATTACAGTCAACTCATCAAAAATCAGTGAAAATAAACTTTGTACATAACAAAAAAAAATTTTAAATTAAAAAAAAATAATTCTATATTTACAGTATATCACAGTATACGAAAGAGTGCATAAACAGTGACAAATACTACCTACCAAAGTCTATCAGAAGGAGGCGGGGGTAAATTGACAGCGAGTGTTCCATGTAAACCTTTCACTTCAACAGTCAGCACCAATGGCAAATTAGATACTTCTTCTATAGCTTTTTTAACATATGAATTCTCAGCTGCTTTCTGGAAGTATTTGGATTTAGCAATTCTGTCCACAATACGTAAAATCTTCTTACTTGTACTGCTTCCAGAATAACTACTATTGAAGAGAAGAGACAATTCTGTATCAGTGCATGGAATATCACATATCATCTACATCTCACTGGCAAATAATTCAATCACAAGCACTTTTAAACCACTGCAAGTAGGTGATTCCATTTGATATGGTAACTGCATGGTTAGTATAATCACTGTAATGTGAGCAACCACAGGTACTTGATGCAGGAATTCTGTGAAATACTTTAAACTAGAATCGTATTTCACTTGACAACCAGCATCTCATCATTTGCTTTCTGAACATTATCACACAACATAATGTCTTACAGTCACCAAAATGAGCCATATATCCTCACTGTCATAATTCTGACCTTAAACACATACATTGAAGCAGATTACAGCTGTTACACACTGCTTGAGTGGTCACAACCAGCCCAGCTGCACACTTCTACACTAGATGCATGAAGCCAGAACAGCCACTGGTGGCGTTGTATACAATTGAGACCTATTTAGGCTTGTCGTAGCTCATTTAGATTTGACAGTGTGAAACAAAAATGTAGTTGTTGAATTTGGTGACTAGTTTAGTATGATTGAAGGCATTTACAGTTTTCAAATAACCACAATAGACATGCAGAGTGGGGGTCAAAACTGAATATACGTGATTCCGGAGTTTTACGTGATTCCGGAGTTTTACGTGATTCCGGAGTTTTACGTGATTCCGGAATTTCATACTAAATGCTTTCTATTAATAATTTCACTTTCAAATAATATTCATGAGATATGTCTATGTCATAGGGAACGACATCAAAAGATCGATGTCGGATAAAAAACTTAATTCTTTTATTTTTTTCCCAAAACCCCCCACTGAAACTTAATTGATAAATATTGATCATGGCGTCAGACTACATTCACCATTAAATACAAATTGATAATCGGACAGTAGTATGGCATAGCAGTTAGTTGTAATAATGAAGCAGAATATACGCATGCACAAACTACTTTTCTGAGTTCCGCGCATGCTCTAGGTCCATGCCCTGAAGTTGACCTCATTTGACGCACATATTTACACTCGGACCAAACCATTTTCTCGTCTTGGATGTTGTTTTTTTTTCATTTTCTGTTATTTTTGTCTATGATTGGATAGAAAAAAAAACGAACTACAAATAAAGTTTTTTTGACTTCATTAAAAAATAAAATCTTTTTGTAGGATGGAAACTTTTTGAGGTCAAAACCCCCCACCCCCAAACTAAAGCAATTAAGTTTTTTATCCGACATCGATCTTTTGATGTCATCCCTAACTTTGTTATGTATGCAGTGTGCATACTTCAGGCTCTTTTTCCGTATTCCACAATGTATGCGTCATCACAGTGAGGTCAATTGAAGTTTACGTTCCATGTAACGTAACATTCAGCACCGCCAATGTGGTTTCACCATATTGATGATGCTGGATGCTGCCTTCACATTCAAAACCCACACATAAGCAACACTACCAGATATATACAACAGCTAACAAGCCACATCAACCCAGCGACTGCTGAGGATTTATACATACTCCCACCATGTCATACGTTGTAATATACAATTACATATCTGGTTTCCCATAACTCTGGATGACAACAATATGTTACAATACATGCACCACACATTATCACTGAGGACCAGGGACTGCGTGTTAACCCCAAACACTGCTTACCCAAGCCCCATTTCGAAACAAGAAAGGTTTCCATTTGTGATTAAAGACACATCAAAAATATTGTCAACTCTCGTGGGCATTTGCTAAATTAAAATGCTAACACAATCCCTGCTAGGGAATGGCAAACATTACTAACCTCTCAACATGTTCTGTAGCACCAGGTTCAGGGACATCAGCATCTTCTTCTTCAGAAGACTCTGCACTATCCTCCTCATCACTATGTAAAGCTGCAGGTGGACTAGACATAATATAGAAGAACATCTTAATATCATGTTTTTGTTTCTCATTTAATTAATTGTTGTATCATGGAAATAAGTCTGTTTCAATTACACTAACTGATGTACATAAATTCACAAATAGTAACCTGTTAAATTTTCATCTGCTATAAATTTTTGACGATTGGAAATTTAAGAGCATTAGTGATCATGAAATTTTACAAAAGTCAGGAAAATACACGGTTAGCAATTGCAATTAGAGAGGAACCTAATGCTACCATAATTTCATGAAGGTATATAGGAACACAACGTATTTGATACATTCTGACAGGAACTATTTGCAATGATATTAATTATAGATCAAAACTATGCACCCAAGCTAAGAAGAATCGTTTTTTCATCCACTTTTCAAGGCTATTAACTTTATTTTAGTTTATCTTAAGAATCACTGGAGACAGCAATACTCTGCATCTCCCTAACATGTTCATAATCATATGGAAATTTGTGTAATAGTGTAGTGAATCTAAGCTAGTAATGTTTGTTTTATCTTTAATTGGTGACTCTTTTGTAGATTCTATGTTTTGCCTAGCACATTAAAAAGAACAGACTTTCAGACTGTTCAAAATTCTATTGTCCTAGTTTGCCTATTAAAATATCGATTATGTGTTTCTATCACAGAAGCAGAATGCAGATAATGCATGGTAAGTTTTATTCAACATTTTTGTCCTATTTTTTATGTTTTCACAGAAATAAGTTTGTAAGAGGATAATTTTTTTTTGTAAATACTTCCATTTTTTGTTCTTACTTCATTTCAATTATTAACTCAGCTTCAAAGTTTCATTTCAATTTGACTTTCAAGCTTTCTGAAAGTTGATGATATGTGTCAATACCTGTATTGTTTGCAGGAACTGACAGCTAACAGTGTTCTTAAGCGAAGGCTTCACTTTACAATATTTGGCAATTTTGCTAAAATCTTCTTGTCACAAAATTATCGCATTTTACAGTATTATTGCATTGTAATGCTTTTATTTTTGTTTATCTTGCGAGTTTCTGTGTTACGACAAATCAATTTGCAATTTTACAAAATTTTACTGTCATGAGATTGATGTGATTTACAGTATTATTGCTTTTTATTTTTTGTGATTGTTTTGTTTTGTCATACATTAAACAGCAAGTCAATTGTCTAATCATCATTCACCTATAAAGCTGATGATATGCACACAATAGACAACGAAATGTGCAGAACATTTTATTATATTGAGTTTTCATTATAAAACTGCTTCCCAAAAATAAAAATACTGATATGAATTATTTTTGCTCATTTAAATATCGGAATATCTATTGTTACTAGCAGTTCAGAATATGGAATAATTCAATAATGTTTTTTGAACAGGCTACTGAATGAGAAAATAGCCAACTATGTAGAGAATATACAATATGAAAAGTTGTTAGTATTAAGTAGAATTTAACATCGTGCGCGGTGATCTCACCTCTTCAGTAAAAGTGATTCGTGTTCAGTGTTATAAGAATCATCATCGTTCTTGTTAGTGTTAATCTTCACACTACTACTACTACCATCATACTTCCTCCTGCCCTTTCTATTGGGTGTCAAGTGTTAAAATAAATCATAACACAAGACCAAAAACCAAGCAAGGAATGGTGCAGCAGCAGCAACAGCAACATAAATAGAGGGATAAAAAGGATTCGAGCAACAGTTAGAAAATCAGAAAATTATAAGTAATTACACTGGTCAATAATATTTGTGGTAAAGGAATATAATGATACATATAATAATTTGTTGATTAAACAATAAATCATTTAACTAATGAATATGGGTAACATTATTTTTTTCATTGCTAATATATCAGGCTAAACTGCCTATTAATAGGGAAAAAAAAACATATTACACAAGTGTATGTTGTAACTTAAATTGTGGTTTGAAAAAAGTATAGTAAAGCCAATTATAAAGACATGTTACCAAGTTGTAGCTGTTACCTGTAGGACGAAAATTAAAATATGTTTCATAGCACGTTTTGGATTGTTCATTTTTTGCGAGTTGACAACTGATAAAATCATGCACAACTTTTTTCATACTATAAGAGAAGCATATGTGATTATCTGACAGCCAATTCTATAGGTTAAATAGGCAAGCTTGGTGCTGAACTTGTAATCAAGCAAATTTGATTGGTTAACAATATAATTTCACTGAATAGCGCCCTCAAGCAGCCATTTGAGCAACATATCAATTTAAGCAGTGCCCTCTGAAGGTACACATTTTATGATTACAAATGATAAACAATTGTCATATGTCTGGTACCCTTACAGTTTCTTGCACACAGGGGGTGTCATGTTTTTGCCACATGTACAGACATGTACTTTATATTTTTTGTTGCTTTTTAATTCAATCCATCAGTGTTATTTTATTAAAGTAGTTTTCCATGGTCAACTAATATTATTATTATTATCATCTCAGACATGTGAAAAAAGCTACAAATGTAATTCTAAGCTGTCAACCTCATAAATTTTTCCTATGCATGTACAGGCAGCAAAAACCACTGAATCTTCTCCCACAGAAAACTGTGAGGGCGCCATACATATGAAAAGGATCTATGGTTGTAAAACACAATTGAATTTAAAAGGTCTTACAGCAACATTGCATCCAAAAACCACAAATATGATCGAAAATTAAATTTAAAACGAAAGTAATAAGACCTCGCAAATAAACATGTTTTTGGTCAAATTATTTTTCCCAGTGAGGTATTTTATTATTCAGTTGTGTACACATGGTACACATGGTTAGTTCAATTTGTACACTGTTGAAGTGGTAGAGTGAGTGAAGAAAAAAGTGTGCACACTGACCCAAAAAATTAATTATTTTTTTAAGGTCTAATAATATATAAAATAGATATGGAAAAACAGCCATCATTTGGGAGGAGTGAATAAAAAAAACAAAGAGTAAGATCGAGTGCACAGAATGCAAAGAAAGTAAAGCAAGTGAACATGTCTTCAATATGATAGTAAATTAATACTGTGTGGTTACACATTCTGGAAAGTGACTTAATTGGAAGCAGTAAAAAAGACAGCCAATCAAATTTCATCAATTTTAAAAATAAATTGATGAGCACACAATTATATATACTACACTATGTCTTGTCTATACATGTAGTACCAAACTTTAAAAAAAAATAGGTCAATGCATGTCAGAAGAATTACGTTGGGTGCACACATGAAAAAAACTTATAACATATTAAAAGTCACGTCAGATTCAAACAGGAACAAAAAACCCACCTGCCACTCTTAGAAATCTTGGAAGATGAGAGAGTATGCTCTCCAGCTTCAGTATCTTTTCCTAGTTTTGTCAAATTAAGTTTGGTTTCCAGCGTCATGCAACATGAGCCGTAATACGTGATATCCAAATCCACCCAGACTCCTCGTTCATCCATTACTGGCTTAGAGGTACGGCGGATGACCGGCATAGCAATACCAAGATCAATATCAGTGATTTCCAACTCATTGATGAAATATGGAACCTATGGGAAAACGTCAAGTCTGAGTTGTCATTTATCATATATATCTCTCTAAGGCAATGAGATATGTGTTATTCCCACCTCCCCTACTGCTGCTATCTTTATCACATATTTTTTGGAATGGCATTAATAAACAATCTACCGGTACTCAGGCATCAAGACCTTTCTCTTACATACTGCAATGGTTCACTGACTTCAATTAGTTCCTTGCTTCCACCTCCCACACTTTAGCTTGGCAGAACAATCATACAATAAAACATACATACCTTTATTTTACTCAGTTTCCTTTGTATCTTATGGGCCACTACTCCAGCCCATTGTTGTTCTCTTAGAAAGTCCCAGAATGCTCTTCCAATCAAAGCATTCACCCAGGAAGGAGATTCATTTACAGTACTTTCAGTTTTGGTTTTTCTAGCTGGACTTGCATACGTCACACCACCAGCTTTCACATTAACACCTTGACCAACTTCTTCTTTGTCCTTTGGTATCAGTCTTGACATGTACTTGTAATAATCCTGTCCCACCTTCAGATTAATTCTCTCTATGTCTTCTAGCAATGGAGGGGCATCATCCGAAGGAGTGTTAGGTTCTTCAGTGACTTTAATCTTTGTTGATGGCTTATCTTTTAATAGAGTTTGCAATGGTTTCTTTCCCTGGTTATTGTCCCAGTTAGCAGCAAGTTCTAACTTCCGGAACCACTCTTCTTTTTCCCTTCCAGTTCTACCAAACAGATGCAGAATATCATCTTCACAGTCTTCACGAGTAATGATGTCAAATGATTTCATATTATCACCTAAAGGTACGCAACCATCAGTTGGACTATCTACTTTCTTCTGAGCTGAAGTTCCCTTTTTCTTCAGCTTCACACAAATTGGGTACTTCTTACTCCACCAGCGTTTTCGACAGAGTCCTTCTGGGAGGAGGACAACTTCACTGCCTCTTAAATCAAAATGCCTTTGATTAACAAACTCAGCCTTGTGATTTGGTTCATCCCATGAGGCTTTGCGTGGTATGTTGATTTTTGGTCGAGAGAGTCGTAGACTGTATTCTTCTAAGCGTACAAATACAGAATGAGTGTGACTGATGTGATAGTTGGTAGGATCGTATTTCATTATTTCATTCATCCAACCCTGTAAATAGAATTTTTAAAAAATACTTAAAATCAGAGATATGCTGACTGGTGTTTTCAGACCACTGAATCTATTAAACTGCAATTATTTAGTTACACTCAGAGATCATTTCGATAGATTTATTGGGGACTTAGGACTATTATGTCACACATTTGATTCTATGAATATACTAGAATTATGAGAAATATTCAAGGATTCACCTGGAATCAACTTTATTGTAAAATATCAAAGATGAATCTTTGTGAATCCGTATTCATTGGAACCCAAATTCAACTACATGTAATGAGATTAGAGGCAAAACCTTTCACCAACATTCAATGTGAAAATTTAGTACATACTTCTTGCATTCACAGGATTGACATATTTATATAGTATGTAAATTCATGCAATTCTAATAAACAGATACAGCAGTATCATGTACATGTATATCACTACTTGTTAGTATGGACAAACACATTTATACTACTTACATGTAATCATTAGACAAGTGTTAGTAGGATCATAATACAGTGTAAAATAAGAAAATGTTTGGTAATCAGAACAACTACATATTGTTATACTAGTATGTCACAATTCGGACATACATGTATATGTTTACTACTATATCATTGCTAAATATTATCTTATTATCATTTTCCACTGGTACAGAACATGCATAAACTGTTGATAAAGTGTCAACAAACATGCACAAAATTAGATTAGTTTTATGTAGGAGTGAATGCTGGGATGTCGGAATGTAGGAATTAAAATAATACACTCCATGTCATGTCCATTTTGGTACAGATGATTTAATTTGTCATCTGCATGTCTGAGCAAGAAAGCAGAGACCTCTATGTATAAAAGACATACAAAATGTATAGTTATTAATAGAGCAATACGCTTGATATTCCACTAAAACCATATTTGCTCTATTATAAGGACATAAGCCAAACACTGCACTCATTGTATGCTGGATCATTAAAATCTGACTTTTTGACACAAGTGCATGTACTTCTAGTAAAATAGTTATAGTATTCTGATTTAATTAAAATATGCATTAACAAGTCTGCCATAGTTTGATAGTTGACATGATCAACTTGGAAAAGGATATTTGCATATACATTTGTACTGACTGTAGTTTTAACATTTTGGATTTTTTAGTTAAATAGATGACTTTTCATTGACTGAGAGATATTGCATATTGCATGAAAGTTGTGAACTGAACCCTCTGGCCGCAAAAATTATAAGATTTGATTTTGAACTTAAATTTCCTTTTTTTACAGCTCAAAGTCAAAATGTAATTTTTTGAGGAGAATATTGCTTCAAAATTGACCATTATCAAATCTGTACATCACATTATTAAACATGGAAATTCCCCCAAAATACATTTGTGTTTGTTGAATCTACTGCAAACTTTTAAAGTCATTTAGATGCTATGACCTTTGTTTATCCTGCTTTTACATTCGATTTTATGCATAATGTAGGATTTGGTAGTGAACCGAAAAAGATCTGTTAGAGGCAATCACAAAATAAACAAGCAGCCTGTCAGCTGAGATAGCTCTGCTGTTAGCAATGCACATTTCAATTAAAATGAACAATATGTATAGTATCAAATCAATCGGACAAGAATTCAAAAATATCACTTTTCACCAAAAATTACAAAAATAATCATCAAAATTAGATAATTGAAGATATCACCTTGAAATTAACAACTCTGAAAGAGGTCCACATGTAGTACCTATATATGTAATATAAAAGCAATTGGACTTGCAGTTTTTACCAAAAAGTTGAAAGCATCACTTTTTACCAAAAATTACAAAAATATTCATCAAAATTAGAGAATTGAAGATATCATCATAAAATGAACAAATCTGAGAGAGGTCCACATGTAGTACCTATATGTATAATATCAAAGCAATTGGACTTGTGATTTTTAACAAGAAGTCGAAAATATCACTTTTTACCAAAAATTACAAAAAATATTAACCAAAATTAGAAAAATAAAGTTATCATTACAAAATGAACAAATCTGAGAGAGGTCCATATGTAGTAGATCTATCTATGTAATATCAAAGCAATTGGACTAGCGTTTTTTAACAAGAAGTCGAAAATATCACTTTTAACCAAAAATGTTTACTAAAATTAGAGAATTGAAGATATCATCATGAAATGAACAAATCTAAGAGAGGTCTACCCAAGGTACATATACACCAAGTATCAAAGCATTCAGGCTTGTAGTTTTCAAGAAGAAGTCGAAAAAGTAAAACATTGACACGGACGACGGCGGAGACGGACAATCACTCATATGAAAAGCTCCGCTCGACAAAGTATGAAAAATATGGTATAATGATTTAGTATACATTTCCTATAAATATCTTTGAACAGAATGATATATAAACAATACTGTTACAACAAAATTGTTGTCTTTTAGTCATAGTCACAGAATTATCAGAGTCGCAAATTGTCTTAAGATTATACTTATTAACCTACAAAAGCAACTGAAGGCACAAATTGTTGCCAATAACCCTTTTGCCACAAGATGTGAATCACCTTTACATCCACAGTGGCATATTATTGTAGAATTTTGATTGTTTGCATCACAATACTAGTAAAATTGATATGTTAACCTTATGAGTGTTGCATCTATATTTAAATGAATGCTAAAGAACATGACCAAATTACTAAAAAACATCAAAGTTATATTTCAGAAATGATGATGATTTTATGTGGAAGAAGCTGCATGCTCTGCATCAAAACATTTTATTAATGTTGTGAAACCTGCAAGAGGTCATTTTTTAGCACAAATAATGACCATTAGTATGACAACTTTCAGCAAGACCTTCATACAAAATTCAAACAAAATATATCCGACAATGTCTCAGAAATGATGTCAGACAGATGGATGATATTCATAGTTTCAGTTATTAAATGTATACTAGTATGCTAATTTATATAAAGTAAACTATGAACACACTTTTTATTCTCATATGCAGATTAGTAAATCACTTATCAGCTTGTTCACTGACATGAAAAAAATTAATAAAGAAGCATTTTGTTTCTCAACTATTGAAAAGATTACTAGATATAAATTGTGTATTACCCCCAAAAACAGAAGGAATAACATACTGGTGGTCATGGGAATGGTTAAGTGTTTTTACAGATTAAAAGTGTGTTGCACTCTTTTGTATTTAATAATATAAATGAATACAGTTTTATCAGCATCTGCTGACCACAGCTTAGCCAATCATAGCACAGTTTATGTGTATCTTGGCCAATCATAGCATAGTTTATGTGTATCTTGGCCAATCATAGCACAGTTTATGTGTATCGCAGCCAATAATAGCTTTGTTCAACTGTATCTCAGCCAATCATAACACAGTTTAACTGTACCTCAGCCAATCATAGCACAGTTTAACTGTATCTCAGCCAATCATAGCACAGTTTAACTGTATTTTGGCCAATCATAGCACAGTTTAACTGTATTTTGGCCAATCATAGCACAGTTTATGTGTATCTCAGCCAATAATAGCATAGTTTAACTGTATTTTGGCCAATCATAGCACAGTTTATGTGTATCTCAGCCAATCATAGCACAGTTTATGTGTATCTCAGCCAATCATAGCACAGTTCAACTGTATCTCAGCCAATAATAGCATAGTTTAACTGTATTTTGGCCAATCATAGCACAGTTTAATCATAGCACAGTTTAACCATATCACAGTTTAACTGTATCTCAGCCAATCATAGCACAGTTTAACTGCATCTTGGCCAATCATAGCACAGTTTATGTGTATCTCAGCCAATAATGGCATAGTTTAACTGTATCTCAGCCAATCATAACACAGTTTAACTGTATCTCAGCCAATCATAGCACAGTTCAACTGTATCTCAGTCAATCATAGCACAGTTTAACTGTATTTTGGCCAATCATAGCACAGTTTAATCATAGCACAGTTTAACCATATCACAGTTTAACTGTATCTCAGCCAATCATAGCACAGTTTAACTGCATCTTGGCCAATCATAGCACAGTTTATGTGTATCTCAGCCAATAATAGCATAGTTTAACTGTATCTCAGCCAATCATAACAGTTTAACTGTATCTCAGCCAATCATAGCACAGTTCAACTGTATCTCAGCCAATCATAGCACAGTTTAACTGTATTTTGGCCAATCATAGCACAGTTTAACTGTATTTTGGCCAATCATAGCACAGTTTAATCATAGCACAGTTTAACCATATCACAGTTTAACTGTATCTCAGCCAATCATAGCACAGTTTAACTGTATCTTGGCCAATCATAGCACAGTTTATGTGTATCTCAGCCAATAATAGCATAGTTCAACTGTATCTCAGCCAATCATAACACAGTTTAACTGTATCTTGGCAAATCATAACACAGTTTAACTGTATCTCAGTCAATCATAGCACAGTTTAACTGTACCTCAGCCAATCATAGCACAGTTTAACTGTATCTCAGCCAATCATAGCACAGTTTAACTGTCCCTCAGCCAATCATAGCACAGTTTAACTGTACCTCAGCCAATCATAGCATAGTTTAACTGTATCTTGGCCAATCATATCACAGTTCAACTGTATGTCAACCAATCATGGCACAGTTTAATTGTATCTTGGCAAATCATAGCACAGTTCAACTGTATCTCGGCCAATCATAGCACAGTTTAACCATATCTCAGCCAATCATATCACAGTTTAACTGTATCTCAGCCAATCATAGCACAGTTCAACTGTATCTCAGCCAATCATAGCACAGTTCAACTGTATCTCAACCAATCATAGCACAGTTCAACTTCATCTGAGCCAATCATACATGTAGCACAGTTTAACTGTATCTCAGCCAATCATAGCACAGTTCAACTGTATAAGAGGAGTTATATATATAAAAGTCAGCAACATGACAATATTGACATACACCAGTTTGACATTTGCTCTACTACATAAATCAAAATGACATCTACATGTATATTGATGACTGTTGTAATGTTAAATCTAATGAACAAGTAAACTACTATATATAGATTGCAAAGCACATAGATTCACCTGAGCGTCACTTGCCAGCCACAGCTGCCATGCCATGCCAATGACACATGCAGTGAGCAGAGAGACAATAATGAAAGAAAAAAGAAATATGATGAGTGACAATAATTTTCAGCTGCAAGAGAAACAATAATAAGAGAAGTAAAGTAGTTAATGGAAATAAAGTCTCAGAAAAAATATTTCTGTTTCTGGTTATCATTTAAAAATGTGCATGTCACAGCTTTTTTTAAAAGAAATGAAGAATTTAAAACAAACAATTCTAATTTTCAACAAAAAAAATATAAAATAAAGATAAAGATTTTTGAAAACAGATTGACAGAAATTTTTGATAATTTTTTCTAGACTTCAGTTGAATGTACATTGTAGCATACATGCCAGACATCACCGATGAAAGCAAGCAATGAATTGTGAATGAACGCCATAACATCCCTGTTTCTTCACACACACTGTGACTATTTTGATGATAAGCAGACTGAGTATCATGGATTATCCTTGGTATTGAACAAATAACACAAAGTTGCATGTCATTTGAGTTCTTATTTTTTATATAATACAGAAAACAGTGATAAGGATAAAATGGTACACCATGTGCAACTAATGATGTGGTTGCTGTAAAACGGTAGTATAAATTGTGTGACAACTATATGGTTTACATTTCACATAGGAGCCACATTGAACAGTGTGATCATGACCACCATCTTTTTAAGATTTGAGAATGCAAGAGAACATGACAGTTACACCATGCAATGAATAGTGTTTTCACTTCAAAATCAAAGAAAGCTTAGAAAGAACTCCCATGTGCTGAGAGTATTGGAGACACATTAAATATAATTCGAAATTACTTAGCTGAAAACTAATTATGCAAATCAGAAAATTAATATGACCAGATTTGAGTGTAAAACTAATGAGGTCTGCGCAATGTAACAGAAAATCTATGTCTCCAAGTTTAATTGAAATGTGATTAGAACCAAAAAATTATGAATTATTATGCTTATTAGGGAATTAATATGAACAGATTTTTACCCCAAACTAATTAGGTTTGTACATTGTCCTAGAGCATCTTTGTACTAAGTTTCATTGAAATGGAATAATTAGCACCGTGAAAACTCCAAAATTTCGACCCCTCTAAAAATTCGAACGCCTATTTATTTCCCGGGTTTCGGTGTTTTATTTGCCTCCAAATTTTCGACTCCACTAAAAATTGCCGACTCATTCTTATTCGAAAATTGCGACCAGTTTTAGTTTTCCCTCAAACGAAAAAAAAACCGATGTGAGCGTTCAAACGGGACCTTCCTCGAAGGCATGAATCCGGGTTTCTGATTGACTGAGAGATTTTTATTTTATTGGTAACGAAAATATATTCTAAATAAACGAAGTTTCAAATAAAAACGAACACAAAAATCTCGGCATGCTGCGTTTCTGAATTGTTGATTATTACTGTACTCAGTAGTGATTATAATAATGTACACAAAATAAATTTGTTGAATGGTTATGAAATACAAATAAAAGTCAACTTAGTTTCATCGTAAGCGAATGATTCCAGTCTCGTATAAACGTTTGATGCTGTAGGATATCCGCCATGTTCTCTTAGGTCAAATAGGTCAAATCGCTAATTAACCAATCAAAAAGCTGGATGATGCCAACGTGTTCAAATTACCATAGCTTATTTAAATATGTTAATGTTATTGAACGCAATGCAGAAGAGATTGATGTTGTAGTACGATATTTGGCTTGGATTTTGATGCGAAAACGGCATGATTTTTTTTAAATAAAAAAATTAGTTGTTTTTAAAAAATAAACTGGTCATCTGAAGAATAATTTAACATTGTTCACAGTGATAACAGCTCATTCTCGAAAGGAAGCTTACCCGCTCACGCTAGTCACGATAAAAATCATACACGTGTACTCTTGAATAGACAGACGTCAATGACTACGGTAAAACTTAGACTCTATTTTAGCCGGCAGGATTGATTGAAATGTCCGAAAAATGACGCCAAAATACACCTTAAAAGTCCCATTTTATTTTCTTAAATCCTATTTTATTTTTTAATCCAGGGGCGAATTTACGGCAGAATTTGGTCCCTCAAATAAGGGACACGTGAGCTTTGATTCTAACCGGATACATTGCACTGGGTCGGGGAGATCGTTTGCTAAACTTCCATGTATCTTTTGTCCAATGGGTACCTGTACTTCGAACATTCGCAAGTTTTCCTAGGTAGTGCGAGACAGCTTTGTCTTTTGACCTATTAGTTTTGTGCTGACCTCTTCTCCGCGTCTTGATGTTTTGTTTTGCTTGTCATAATACTGATTGATGACTTTGTTTAGATTTTGAGTTACAACTCGGCCACGATCTTTGCTTTTACCGTGAAACATGAGGAAGTTTACGTCAATTGACGGACATTGCATTTTTTAAAAACTAATGAAGCACACTGTCTATCATCCCCATTTTTTCATTTGCTGATTTCTATTCAGAAAAATTCGACCGTCTGAAAATGCACCTTAATTTTGACTCTAAAAACACGTCACATTTCTAACACCAATTATTTAAAACCGGTCGAAATTTCGGAGTTTTTACGGTACTTTAGATATCAGTGTGAAAGCTTAAAATTGGTTAATTATGCAAATTAGGTAATTAATATGTACAGATTTTAACCCACAATTATTCAGGTCTGTCTATTGTCCTACAGCATCCATGTACATTCATTGATATGTGATGTATAGTACCTGAGATATCAGTGTGAAAGTTGGTTAATTATGCAAATTAGGTGATTAATATGCACAAATATTTACCGGAAAGTAATTGGGACTGCATAATTCTAGATTCATTGAAATGTGATGATTAGTACTTTAGATATCAGTAGAAAAGCTGAAAATTAATTATGCAAATTAGGTAATTAATATGCACAATTATTTACCCTAAAAACTAATCAGGTCTCTGCATAGTCCTAAAGGATCTATGTACCAAGTTTCATTGAAATGCGATGATTAGTACTTGAGATACCCGTGGAAAAGCTGAAAATTAACTAATTATGCAAATTAGGTGATTAATATGCACAAATATTTATCGAAAACAATCAATCTCTGCATAGTCCTTGAGTATGTAAGTACCAAGTTTCATTGAAATGTAATGCTAACTACTTATATCAAATGCTGAAAATTAATTAATTATGCAAATTAGGTAATTAATATGTACTGATATTACCATAAAAACTATCAGGACTGTGCAGTGTCGTATGACATCTATGTACCAAGTTTCATTGAAATGTGATGATTAGTACTTGAGATATCAGTGGAAAAACCGAAAATTGACTAATCATTATGCAAATTTGGTAATTAGTATCCACGGATTATTACCAAAAACTAATCAAAACCTAGCATTAGTTCAGAGCATCTATGTACCAAGTTTCATCAAAATCCAATGAGTGGTTGTTCAGATATCAGTGGAACAGTCATGGAACCACTAAAAAATAGCTAATTATCATGCAAATTAGGTAATTAATATGCACGAATTTTTACCAAAAATTAATCAAATCTGCGCATATGTTCAGAGCATCTATGTACCAAGTTTCATCAAAATCCAATGAGTGGTTCTTTAGATATCAGTGGAACAGTCATAGAACAGCTAGAAATTAGCTAATTATCATGCAAATTAGGTAATTAACGAGCATGGATTTTTACCAAAACCTAATCAAATCTGCGCATATGTTCAGAGCATCTATGCACCAAGTTTCATCAAAATCCAATGAGTGGTTCTTTAGATATCAGTGGAACAGTCATAGAACAGCTAAAAATTAGCTAATTATCATGCAAATTAGGTAATTAACGAGCATGGATTTTTACCAAAACCTAATCAAATCTGCGCATTGGCCCAGAGCATCTATGCACCAAGTTTCATCAAAAACCGATGTATGGTTCTTGAGATAGCAGTGGAACAGTCGGACACACATACACACATACACACACACATACACACATACACACACACATACACACATACAGACACACTAACTGCAAAGACTCCCATTTTGTGCTTCGCACATGGGAGTCAAAAATTTATATAAACTAACACTATATCTGATTGACTTTAGACATTAAACATTTTAGATAATTTCAAGTCATCTATCATCTGCAATACACTTCACAAATTCAAATGTGTTATGGTATAACAGGTCACAGGAATTATAATTAAATGTAGAGTAAAAGCAGGATTACATGTATTAATCCCTGGGTAAGGTACTTAGATTTTTTACTTGTCTGAACTCTAATCAAAAGGTCTTTGGCATAGCAATCCATCTGACACTCAAATAAATAATAATACATTTACATGCACAAGCCCACAATATAAGATTTTCTCTTCATTATGAGATTGCGCACTATGCATGAAATTTAATGTAACAACAGGACAAACAAGGCCATAGACTTGAACACATAGTGGCATCAAAACATTGTGAGACATTCAACAAACACAAAACTGTAAGTTTAGCATTTCGACAGTGGGCTATAAAAGTGAGAAATTTTCAAAAATTCAAATCATTTGATTTGTTTTAAATGTTTGACCCATGTCTTTCAATGTGTTAGATCTCGCAGTGAACAGAAAATTATATATTTCTAGACTACGGTCTCAACAAATGATTTCATGGGATGCATGGTTTCAGATTTTAAAACAACTTAATTAAAAAAGATATGCAGATTTATCTTTAAAAAAATGGCACTAGTGGCTCTGATATATATAGAGCAGACATGCACTGAAATAGACAAATTCAGCATGAAATATGACATGAACACATATCATTGTGGTTCTTATAATAGACCAATGAACAGTAGGCAAGAGTTCTGATCATACAATCTGAGTACCGGGGTATTACTTAACTAAAAATGACAAACATAGATGCAAGCAGTAACTAGCCACTTATAGGCCATGTTTGCTCTTGTACATGTATTACCAAGATATGTAAGATATACCAAACCAATGTTCTTACTCTACTTCTTTGTTTCTGAGGGACAGTCCTACAAAGACTTTAAAATATCTATCTATTGAGCTTAACTTAACTTAGTAATTATTATAACAATAAATCCAAGCAATAACTCCATCAAAGACTACATGTAAAGGCATAATGGACACATTCACCTGGTCTAGACACACATAACTACTTGTAGATCTTAACATAGAATTCTTAAGTCATTGGTAATTATTATAACAATAAATCCAAGCAATAACTCCATCAGGGACTACATGTAAAGGCATAATGGACACATTAACCTGGTCTAGACACACATAACTACCTGTAGATCTTAACATAGAATTCTTAAGTCATTGGTAATTATTATAACAATAAATCCAAGCAATAACTCCATCAGGGACTACATGTAAAGTCATAATGGACACATTAACCTGGTCTAGACACACATAACTACCTGTAGATCTTAACATAGAATTCTTAAGTCACTGGTAATTATTATAACAATAAATCCAAGCAATAACTCCATCAGGGACTACATGTAAAGTCATAATGGACACATTAACCTGGTCTAGACACACATAACTACCTGTAGATCTTAACATAGAATTCTTAAGTCATTGGTAATTATTATAACAATAAATCCAAGCACTAACTCCATCAGGGACTACATGTAAAGTCATAATGGACACATTAACCTGGTCTAGACACACATAACTACCTGTAGATCTTAACATAGAATTCTTAAGTCATTGGTAATTATTATAACAATAAATCCAAGCAATAACTCCATCAGGGACTACATGTAAAGGCATAATGAACACATTAACCTGGTCTAGACACTCATAACTACCTGTAGATCTTAACATAGAATTCTTAAGTCATTGGTAATTATTATAACAATAAATCCAAGCAATAACTCCATCAGGGACTACATGTAAAGTCATAATGGACACATTAACCTGGTCTAGACACACATAACTACCTGTAGATCTTAACATAGAATTCTTAAGTCATTGGTAATTATTATAACAATAAATCCAAGCAATAACTCCATCAGGGACTACATGTAAAGTCATAATGGACACATTAACCTGGTCTAGACACACATAACTACCTGTAGATCTTAACATAGAATTCTTAAGTCATTGGTAATTATTATAACAATAAATCCAAGCAATAACTCCATCAGGGACTACATGTAAAGGCATAATGGACACATTAACCTGGTCTAGACACACATAACTACCTGTAGATCTTAACATAGAATTCTTAAGTCATTGGTAATTATTATAACAATAAATCCAAGCAATAACTCCATCAGGGACTACATGTAAAGTCATAACGGACACATTAACCTGGTCTAGACACACATAACTACCTGTAGATCTTAACATAGAATTCTTAAGTCATTGGTAATTATTATAACAATAAATCCAAGCAATAACTCCATCAGAGACTACATGTAAAGTCATAATGGACACATTAACCTGGTCTAGACACACATAACTACCTGTAGATCTTAACATAGAATTCTTAAGTTACTGGTAATTATTATAACAATAAATCCAAGCAATAACTCCATCAGGGACTACATGTAAAGTCATAATGGACACATTAACCTGGTCTAGACACACATAACTACCTGTAGATCTTAACATAGAATTCTTAAGTCATTGGTAATTATTATAACAATAAATCCAAGCAATAACTCCATCAGGGACTACATGTAAAAGCATAATGAACACATTAACATGTACATGCATGTATCAGATGTGCTGTGTTTACTTTCTGGTTGGTTACATAACACGTGTGTAGCCAGATGTACATGTATGTATTATTTATTTGAAACAAAGAGATCAACAAACGATACATTGTGACAGAATCTCCCTGACACAATCAATGACAATGTCTGTTTTAGGGGTATTTCTAATAGAATTTTGATATGGAATTGATGCCATTGGATAGTGGGTATGTGGTTTAAGTCAGAAAATCGCTGCCACATCTGGGTTTCTGACTTAGAATTATTTTAAGCATCAAGGTTCAAAAATTACATGCTGTCAAAAGTGATGAAACCTTTATTTAGCAGCAACAAAACCTGTAGAGATGTTGGGCCCTCACTTTTATTTACGTGAATATTCATTATCTGAAAATATTCAGAACAATACACATGTGAAATTTATATATTGTTCTTTCATTAAAAATCACTAAAACAGGATTACGAAAAACCTTCAAAAAAACATGATTACAATTTTTGTAATGAAAATACCTTTAGAGAGAAGATACATGTACAAAAACAAGCCGGTAGGCTGGTTGACGATCCGCTCCGCTCAAAAACAAGCACCATGTTTTTGGCTGTTTCCATGGTGTGACATAAACGTGAAGCTAACGTCGGTTTATAACTAATACGAAGTTCGCAAACACCATTCAGTTTTTGGAAGTCACTTAGTTTATTACTAGGACCACAATCACTCTCCTAGTCGAGTGACTGTGCTAGGACGTATTCTGCTGTTACATTTATTATTTCCAACCGTTTTGCGATAGCATTTTCTAGAATGAAGCGTTTCCTGTAAATGCTGGAAAGCGAAATAATGAAATAACGAGATGGTAAATATTTACCTAAAGTACAGTGTGTTGACCTTCAAAATAATATACTTCATAATGCAAAACATTAGTCACGGTGAGTTATTTAAATATACGACACCTAATCGAAAAATATGACCACAGTCCAGAATTTCAGACGGATATTAAGAAACCTAAGAGCATATCAAAAGCATTTACTCTAAAATATAAAAAAGAACTGCAGTCAAAAGTCAAGAATGCCAGCAAATAAAGGACTCTGCCCCACAATCCTTCGTGCGCGTTATTACGGACACGCGCAAAAAACTGTACCACGCTTGTCAAATCTGGGTCAAATATACAGTACGCTACTATCTTGCCACAGTGGAGTGTTCAGTGACCATTGAATTAGCCCGTGATTCATATTTTATGTGTATTAATTTATTCATCAATTTTCGTGACTGACAGTACTGCCCAAATTTTAGTCAAAAAAACGCAACTGGTGAAACGGAAGAGCATTGCCAGGCGATGGACGCGGAGCTCTTTGGCGACGACCGCATAGAGGTCAAAATACGCGTTCTATTTTTACGCGTTAAATATGGCTCTTCTATTTCGCTCTCTCCGGAATGTTCTACTTTCGCAGCCTAATTGCAGGTTTTTCGAAAAACGTCGAAAAAACACAAGAATTAGTAGAAATGTTCCTGTTTTGGGCGGATTATTGATGGAGAATAATGTCTTTATTACAAAAATGCTGAAAAACCGTGAGTTGTTGCCTTAGTTATTTTTTTATTGGCGAAAAACTGCGAACTCGGCAAATTTGGTTGCACAACTTCCCTTTATCATATACACCCAGCGACACCGATAAAACTGGTAGGAGGTAATACATTTGGGGCGAAAGTATTCAAAAATCAGTTTTTGGATGTTGCAATGGCAATGGTGGGCCAGGATTGTTTTCCAATTAGTGACCGCACGACCTACCTGTGAAGTATGAACAAAACCGGCCGAGCCGAAACAATCACAGAGGAGTTAAAAGCCGTTGCTGGTGAAAAGTTACCCCAACTTTAGGGTCAAATTTCTCGGTAATGAAAACAGATATCAAAAATTCAAATGGTAACTTTGTGCCCACACTCAAGCTGAGTAGAATGAGCTATGTCTGAAGTGTTTTATCCCAAATTTGTAGGAGGAGATACATTTGCCGCGAAGCTATCCAAAAATCAGTTTTTTTGGCTGTTGCTATGGCAACGGTGGGCCAAAAGTTTTTGCAGATTTTTCCTAATAACTAGGGTGAAGGTGTGACCTACCTGCCAAGTTTGAACGAAATCGGCCAAGCCAAAAAATCACAGAAGAAATCATACGTGAAAACACTGGAAATGTACACACACAGACACACACACAAAACGACAAAAGTGATTATAAGGGCAATCCTAGAGGAGCGGATCGCCAATAAATGGTGATTTTGGGATTGAGTGTGGTGAGGATAGCGTTTTTATAAAGAAGTTGTTATTTTACAGGAAATAAGAACCAACGCAATTTTTACTGGTTTGGTAGCTTAAATGACATGGACATCCTAGAAGGCAGCAAATATATCACAAACAAAAGGTCACTGAACTTTAATACTCCTACGCAGACACTCTACCTCATATGAGGCTAGGACATCAATTCAGTTGGATATTAAAATTTACATTTATCTGGCACTGGCAGTCTACTGAGAATATTATAAGGTTATTATGAGTATACCTCAAAGTATGCACAAAGACAGTACAGCTAGAATATCGACCAATGCACAGCGAAGGTCGATGCGTGGCCTACTGTCTGAGTGCATACTTTGAGGTATTCGCGTAATAACCTTATTACTATACATCTTTTCCTTCCAAGAATACATCATGGGAATGCCAAAATTCAAAAAATTTATAACAGAATCAGCAAACTTCTTTGTGTGGTGTCTGGTCAAACCCTGATGGCAGCCATGTTTGTTTTTATTATTAAAACACGCTTACGCGCGTAATCATTTCATATTTGGTATTCACATTTCCTAATATGGTAGGATGAAAATACCCTGTAAAATACCACAAAATTACAGCACGCTGTAACTTATGGTGTTACGGTGACAGATGTATAATAATTATAGAATATCGTGAAAATATTGCAGGTATTATTGTGTTTTAGAAATAAAATTGAAATGAATTGTAAAATATTAAATAAGTGAACCATATTGACAGCCATAATTCAGCCCATAATGAATGAAGTTAAATTTTCGTGGCCTAATGGTAATGAGAAATAGTTCAAATGCTAATATTATTTAAGTGTAAGGTAGTTTGCTACATGTACCATTAAAACAAATATTCAGAAATAATCCAGCAAGATCAGGCCTCTGTAAGTATGGTAACAAATTTGCAGTTCTATCCCCATCATTCCAAGCCCCAAGATCAGTGAATACAAAAAAAACAATACCCTAAGACATCTAAAGTGCATGGAAAAAACAGTGGTTTAGGGTAAATACTTTACGGTATTACTCAGATATGGAAGACTGGAATTTCATGATAACACCCTTATGACCAGTTTGTTCATGCTGGAGGTTGCCCTAGGTAACAGTAACTATGGCCACATTAAAGATAAATGTACAAACCTTATGATGAAGTATGACAGTATACATACATGAATAAGTTTGGTTTGCTCTGATCATTTAGCCAATGAATTAAATATGCCATCTTTATAAAACATATGTATACAATATCTGCGTATACAAATTTTATAGAGAAGGCAAATTCTGTCATTTGGACCAAAATTCACATGAAAACTAATAAATACAATGGTATTGACCTTCACACATAGAAACTATAAACATTACATCCAAGAGAGCTTCAACATTCACAAAATAAAAGTAAACAGAAAACTGAGCACATTGATGTATCAGTATGCTTTTATCAATAAAGCGTATTACCATGGCAACCTGTAAAATGGACATATCAATACCAGCATTTTCATTCATATGCTTTCAACATTATACACAGATAAGCTTATGAATGCAAATCTGTTATAAAGATGAGAGGATTCAAATATCCCAATATTGATTTGATACGTATATTTATTCCTTATTTATACTATTTCATAACACAAAGCAGGACAAATTGAGAAATCCATTACATGCTACAATGATCACAGAATATCTACCTCACTCAAACATTTCCTCACGAAATAACTGCAGCAATCAAAGGAAACAAGCCGGTAGGCTGGTTGGCGATCCGCTCCGCTCAAAAACAAGCACCATGTTTTTGGCTGTTTCCATGGTGTGACATAAACGTGAAGCTAACGTCGGTTTATAACTAATACGAAGTTCGCAAACACCATTCAGTTTTTGGAAGTCACTTAGTTTATTACTAGGATCACAATCACTCTCCTAGTCGAGTGACTGTGCTAGGACGTATTCTGCTGTTACATTTATTATTTCCAACAGTTTTGCGATAGCATTTTCTAGAATGAAGCGTTTCCTGTAAATGCTGGAAAGCGAAATAATGAAATAACGAGATGGTAAATATTTACCTAAAGTACAGTGTGTTGACCTTCATAAAAATATACTTCATAATGCAAAACATTAGTCACGGTGAGTTATTTAAATATACGACTCCTAATCGAAAAATATGACCACAGTCCAGAATTTCAGACGGATATTAAGAAACCTAAGAGCATATCAAAAGCATTTACTCTCAAATATAAAAAAGAACTGCAGTCAAAAGTCAAGAATGCCAGCAAATAAAGGACTCTGTCCCACAATCCTTTGTGCGCGTTATTACGGACACGCGCAAAAAACTGTACCACGCTTGTCAAATCTGGGTCAAATATACAGTACGCTACTATCTTGCCACAGTGGAGTGTTCGGTGACCATTGAATTAGCCTGTGATTCATATTTTATGTGTATTAATTTATTCATCAATTTTCGTGACTGACAGTACTGCCCAAATTTTAGCCAAAAAACGCAACTGGTGAAACGGAAGAGCATTGCCAGGCAATGGACGCGGGGCTCTTTGGCGACGACCGCATAGAGGTCAAAATACGCGTTCTATTTTTACGCGTTAAATATGGCTCTTCCATTTCGCCCCCTCCGGAATGTTCTACTTTCACAGCCTAATCGCAGGTTTTTCGAAAAACGTCGAAAAAACACAAGAATTAGTAGAAATGTTCCTGTTTTGGGCGGATTATTGATGGAGAATAATGTATTTATTACAAAAATGCTGAAAAACCGTGAGTTGTTGCCTTAGTTATTTTTTTATTGGCGAAAAACTGCGAACTCGGCAAATTTGGTTGCACAACTTCCCTTTATCATATACACCCAGCGACACCGATAAAACTGGTAGGAGGTAATACATTTGGGGCGAAAGTATTCAAAAATCAGTTTTTGGATGTTGCAATGGCAATGGTGGGCCAGGATTGTTTTCCAATTAGTGACCGCACGACCTACCTGTGAAGTATGAACAAAACCGGCCGAGCCGAAACAATCACAGAGGAGTTAAAAGCCGTTGCTGGTGAAAAGTTACCCCAACTTTAGGGTCAAATTTCTCGGTAATGAAAACAGATATCAAAAATTCAAATGGTAACTTTGTGCCCACACTCAAGCTGAGTAGAATGAGCTATGTCTGAAGTGTTTTATCCCAAATTTGTAGGAGGAGATACATTTGGCGTGAAGCTATCCAAAAATCAGTTTTTTTGTTGTTGCTATGGCAATGGTGGGCCAAAAAAAATTTCCAGATTTTTCCTTATAACTAGGGTTAAGGTGTGACCTACCTGCCAAGTTTGAACGAAATCGGCCAAGCCAAAAAAATCACAGAAGAAATAATAGTGAACACTGGAAATGTACACACACAGACACACACACACACAAAACGACAAAAGTGATTATAAGGGCAATCCTAGCGGAGCGGATCGCCAAAATAACAAAATCAACATAATTCAATACCCACTACTAAAAATATCACAAAAATTTGGTTCACATCTTCATATTTTACAGTTCGATCCCCTGAACAAAACCTCAAGAAAAAGACACACTACATTAATGAACAGTAACTTGCAAAAAATATTTGTAATAGTATCGTTAAATTGAAAGCAATACCTGAGAACGATTTAGCTCAGGTGCACTTAGAAATGAAACAGCTTGTCTGTCTCCATGGATATGACCTTTACTGACCTCTATATCATTTTCAGTCAACCAGACATGACAGGAGGAAAGAAATTAAACATGTATGTTCATTTATGGCTGATTTGGCACCGAGCAATCATTTAAATCTAAGCATAATTTAACATGATGCTGTCAGAACATAAATATTTAATACTTCTTTTACAATCGGGAGTGATTCCAGACAGTAGAATGAAACACTTTGAAAATTGGGTAACATGACATTATTATAGACTATAACAAAATCATGTCATTTCACAGAAGTATTAGGCCAAATAAAAAAAAGTTTGTGTTTCCAAGCAAAAAATATAGGATGGTACAGTGTCGGCAAGATTTTTTATTTTTTTTCATTTATTTTTACGAATTTAAATCTAACAGATATTTTTGGACATAAAAAGAACTTTTCAATTTACAACAAAACATGGGTAGGTTGGGTACTGGAAAGTTCAAAATGTCAAGCAAAATGGTCAACATTTTCTGCACTAATTTTCCATGGTTAAATTATTTCTTCATATCTCGAAATTTTGCTTGATGAAATGGGATGTAAATAAAGTTGTATGTTATCACTGATGTGTTAAAACTTACCAAAACAAAATTGAGTTTTTAGTATGATAATAGTTTGAATATAATATATACAATGGGAAACTTCAATAACATATACTTGCAGTAACATCATCAACATTGTAAAATATATATTTGACTCAAACTCCCTTAAAACACAATATTAAACCCTCATGGTAAAATATTGTCTTTCTGATAACCCTCAAATCATATCCAATTGACAATTTTTATAGCAATGAAAAAAACACCCATTAACTATTAGTTGGGTTTGCTACTGTGTTAAATTGAATGTATACAGGTTTAATATTCAGTTTAATTTGATTCAGCAACTTATAAGCACGGTTCATAGCATACACAGTTACTAGTATGTGCATGGAAAAGGAATGCACCAAACAAATACAAGTAGTGGTTCAGTAGATTGGAAGAGTATTTCAACTTTTTGACCACCAGAATTTCCTGCCCAAATTATTCTGCACTTTTTTCTTATATTCTTTGATAATTCTGGAAATGAATCCTAATTTTGGAGCCAACTAACAAAATTTGAGTCAATTTTCAGTTTTTACTCAACAAATTTGGCTATTTTTGTTCTAATCGTCTGAAGGAAAGTGCAGACTATAAACAGGTCTGAACTATTTTGTGAATTTGTGATGAAAAAAGGGAACTGGTGGTGAAAATGTTAGAAATCTATATACAGACAAGAGGGATTTTTGATGTACTTTGCCAAAAATACCATGTGACACAGAAAACAGCAAATATAGTTAATATAAGACATTTAAACCAATGCAATTGACATACATCTCATATGCTCTATATCTAAACTTGGTGATCTGGTTGTTTTTTGCTGATCCTTTATGTGAAACCAATTGTACCTGTTTTTGAAGGACAATACTGACAGTACAATGTGAAGTGAAAATGGTAATAGAAACTGAAAGCCTTTAAATTGACAGATAACAGGGATCAAACTTTATAAAATACACTCAGCATCATCTATTGGAATAATATAGGGTATTTTTGAAAGAAACCAAGAAAAACTCATTTGCTATCCAGGCTATTGCATCTGTGAAGTTCAAGCCCTAAAGTAAGACATTAAAGTAAGAGATAAAACACATAAACAAGAATAATTTGATTGTGTTCACAGCCTGACAAATTAAGGTCACATGAATCATTATCGATCTACAATTGAGACACAGAGACAAAAGAGAGCCACTTCAGATAAACACACAATGTCATCTCTTTTTCCATTGACAATGCCCATGTATAAACCACATCATTATGTGCATATATGATGTATATCCAATTAATTTCATTATAATGAAAGGATACAGAATAATGAAATTTGCAAATCATCAACAACTCACCTTGTATAGATAATTCCTAATAAATTATTAAGTTTATACATGTATGATTAGAAATTTGGATAATAAATCTATTTTATTTTCACAGAAGCAAGATACATGTATAGAAGCTAAAATTGAATATTTATGGTATAAAATAAAAATCTTTTAAATTTTTACTATTTTTGCTGAAGAATTATTCAGCGAAAATAAAATCCAGCTAATATACCTTTTTTTCTATATTTTACATTCAACTTGTCAGATATCAGTGAAAATAAATTCCATACAAAACACCCAAAAACACTTTTCAGCGAAAAATAATTTCATCTAAAATATATATTTTACAGTAATTAATTATTGATTATTATTTAAAATTTTCAGAATCTTGAAAAATTTATTTTCACTCAATTTGAACCTACGGGCATAATACGTTTTGTGTTCAATATGAAATACACCTTTTGCTAGAAAGTGCTCGTAAAAATGCAGAAAAAAATATTCAGACAATACAAGTAGAGGTATTTTTCTGTCAAATTGAATACCATTTGGCAACCTTGTAACATGTTCCTTGTTTTTGAGATGCAAAAATGTTATGTAAAATACCTTGCAAAATTATTTCATGATTGCTACAATCGTCCAAATATGTCCATGTCACGTCAATAATTTCTATTTGTCAGAATCAAACACTTAATGAATAATTCAGTAGATTACGTAATGCTTCTGGCATCAATTGAAAACAACACTATTAAATTTCAGCCAGTAAACCATTGAATTTATTCAACTCAGAAATATTTGTGACTCAATCACTTGAGCATTCAAGATGAAAAAATTTCATTAAAGACACTAACCACCAATCATTTTTCAGCGCAAAAATTTGCGTCTGGAAAAATTTAAGCCATTGCAGTAATCTATTAGCATGAAATGAGCTGTCAGTAATCATAAACCTAAATCAAAAATCACATTATCTGCTGCAGCATGTAATTACAGTGAAATATTCAGTTAAACATAATTGAATTTTCATAATATTATTATCATATATGTATAGAAATTGTCATATTACTATGTATGGAATACTAATGACTATAACATGTTGTCACCGAACGCATCACAGTTCAATAAAAAATACTATTATTAGTATTTGCAAAAGGGAAGTACTGTATGTATATGTATACAGCAAAAAGGCTGTAATGTTTATTTAACTCCAAAAACAACTCCAGTGAATGAACAGCTGGGTAATTACCTACTATTTACATGTGTTTAACACAAACTATCTGATACCATAGTGGGTGATAGAGGAATTGTACTGTGATGCTCTCAAAAAATAAATTTTGTTTTTATTGTAAAATACTGATGAAAAAAATAATACAAACGGGAAAAAAAATCAACCTTTAAAATGATTTTTTTTTATCATATTGTATCTGCATGAAATATTTTAGTGACACACCTGCCAAATACTGGTATAAACTAGATTCTGCTGAAATAGTCTGCTCATAAGCTAGACTTTATTGCTTGCTATATGACCATACTATAGATGTCATCCAGACTATGTCTGCATAGAGGATGAGTACCTAATAATTATCATTCTTGGGATGGATTTAAAAAATTACAGCTTGGATTATTATGAATGTGATGATAATAATAATAATAATAATAAGATTATTATATTAATGGCTTCAGGCACAAAAATATACAAGTACATGTATATAATGTTGTTGCAGAGGGCAAAAAAAGTCGTAAAGCATACTAATTCATTTCTTTAAAGAAAAAAACTAAAAAAATTGGCTAGATTACATATTGTCTGCTTGTGGGTAGTACTCACCAACTGAATGAATTTGCCAGATATATAATAATAGTTGGTTAGTAACAGATATGCCCAATAGAGTTGTGATTAATAAATAAGCTAGTGTTGCACAGTGATTGTGGCACTCCAACAGAATGGTAGAACCCTTTGTAGATGTTCCTTTTAGAAGTGTGATGGTATTTATTGCAAATTCTTTGATCAACAATAATACAAACTAGATTTCAAAATGTTATAGTCACATGTCACACAACCAGGTTGATAATTATGGTGTACATATATTTCTAAATGTTTTTGACGTCCAAATGCATAAATTATACTTGTAATTATGGCATAAAATCACTGCTTTAATATTCATAGTCACATAAGTCCAATTAGATACTATGCAGTGACTTATAACCCGACAAAAAACTACTTGACCAAAACTGAATGGCTGCTGTTTACAACAGCTTCAGTTGAAAGAAATAATCTCATTATATACCTTCATGGACGTTTAAGAGATTGTAATAATACAATAATACTTAGGTATGCTCAATGTACCAGAAAAACAACAGTCTAGGCGTGCCAGACATCTTCACTGATTTGCATAAACTGCTATTATAATTTAAATTTTAAGGAGCGAGACATTTTGACATTTTAACATTTAAATCTGGAGTCAGGTTGTGGGTAAACATACTGCTGTGATACTGTTTCAATTATTCTCTAGAAGAATGTGCATAAATATAGTATTTGCTCTATTAGTAGGTATGCGCTTTAATATAAAATTCACAGAGATGTTTCTATGGTCAATATAAGTAATATTTTAATGATTCAGTATAAAAGATTTTTTTTGGTTTATACATGTACATACTTTATGGAGATGCACTTCTAATAGGGCAAATATGGTGATACTGATTCCAAAGGACCTTTAAGGTATCACATAAAAAAACAAGAGATGTTATAGATAACCTATACCTTCTGGCTGCATCAGTATTGTTTACTTGTGCATAGTCTGTACTAGCCAGGGATCCACAGTGTTGTCAGATTGGGCAATATTTAAATTTGCTTGTCAGCTACCAATTAAAACACTGCCATGAGTCAATAGCAAAACAAAGTAGATGGGCAGAAAATTAATGCAATCGATTAAATCAAAGAATCACACATGTGTTGCTTCTTGTATTATTATTTATGAACGTAGGTTAGTGTAAGGAAGGATTTTGTAATGAAAAGAGTGATTTTATTAAAGATTGCATGATTCATTAATAAGTTTCTGACAAACAGGCATAACATTCTAAATATATGATCTGAGCATAAAATAATTGTGTCCGGTTTTTGAATTACTACATAATCCTAACATAGTTACAAGGTTAATAAAAGTGTTTTCTACTGGAACTATGAGCTCCTACAACAGGAACTATGGTTTGCTTCAAATTTATATACAATCCTAACTTAGTTAGGAGGTTAATAAATAATTTTCTACTGGAACTGTGAGCTCCTACAACAGGAACTATGGTTTGCTTCAAATTTATATACAATCCTAACTTAGTTAGGAGGTTAACAAATGTGTTTTGTACCAGACGTATGTCTATTGTACTGTTTAATGTACTGAGAAACACTAATTGGCCAGCTCCATGTTCAAAATAAATAATGAATCAAAGAAAGCTTAGAAAGAACTCCCGTATGCTGAGAGTTTTGGAGACACATTAAAAATTAATTCAAAATTACTTATACTTGAGATATTGATGGAATAGCTGAAAACTAATTATGCAAATAAGATAACTAATATGAACAGATTTAGGTGTAAAACTAATAAGGTCTGCACAATGTACCAAGTTTCATTGAAATGTGATTAGAACCAAAAAAATATTAATTATTATACTAATTAGAGAATTAATATGAACAGATTTTAACCCAAAATTAATAAGGCTGTCTATTGTCCTTAGCATTTATGTACCAAGTTTTATTCAAATGTGATGATCAATACTTGAGATATCAGTATTAATTAATTATGTTAATTAGATGATTAAGAAGCATAAATATTTACCAATAACTAATATGGTGCATAGTCTTAGGTTCATTGAAATGTGATGGGTACTCTTTAAAAGTTTCATTAAAATCCAATGAGTGGTTTTTAGACATCAGTGCAATAGCCATAGAACAGCAAAAAATTAACTAATTATGCAAATTAGGTAATTAATACATGTAGGCACAATTATTTATCCCAAAATTAATCAGGTCTCTGCATAGTCCTAGAATATCTATGTCGCAAGTCTCATTGAAATGTGATGATTAGTACTTGGGATATCAGGTGAAAAGCTGAAAATTAACTAATTATGCTAATAAAGTAATTAATATACACACATATTTACCCAAAAACTAATCAGGGGTCTGCACAGTCCTCAAGTAACTATGTACCAAGTTTCATTGAAACATGATCATTACTACTCGAAATATCAAAAGCTTCGCACACGGGAGTCAAAAAGTAATCTGGACTTTATGAAATATCAATGCCTATAAGTGATTCAGACCAAATAACTACTGCAAAGAAAAAAATATCAACTGCAGAGAAACCTGTGTTAGTGACCATTTCTAGTTCCAACACAATTTACATGTGATTTGTATATAATGGCAACCTGTTCAATATGACTAGTAACCGCCCTTTTGGCATTAGATCGGTCAAATGAATCTGTGTATCTGAATTTACAGGCACATTTATGAGATACTGTACATGTACATGTATAAATATGAAACACAAGATTTGAACTTGAAGGACAGCAAAGCTTCTCGCCACTGTAAGCCTACACACTCCCAGTTACACCCCATCACAGTGTCCCAAAAAGGACAGCTAGATATAGCATGTAGTGAATTCACTCTTACAATGATTAGATGGGCATGTGCAATTTGAATCTCTAACGTCACAGTTTAACATGCATTCTGCACAGAAAAAACAAACATATTTGTATTCACTCCCTCTTAATTGCTCCTTAAACTGAGAAAACATTGGCTTAATTTTATTCACAAATTAAGTAATCAACCTCTGTATAAAGAACACCTATATATTAAGAACAATTTCCTTATGTACCTACCTTGGGTGGTTACTATACTGTACTATATAAATTTGTCACAGACTACTAAAATTTGTTTTTTCACATTACCTATATATTTACTAGAAAATTGCAGTAAAGAAATATATTTCTATGAACAAAAGCAGCTTACCCGTTGCAGAAGCTTTTCGTCTTCTTTCTGTTTTTGATTCGTTATTGGAACTTTTAGTTGTGGCAGTAGGGATACATCAGGCAACTTCATAGGTTCTCTTGGAGTTGGTGGTACTATTAACCAGACAAAGAAACTGAAGAGGAAAAATGCTATTCCAAATCCAAGAAACATGCCTTGAATATAGGGTGGCAGAGGAACGGTGAAATATGTATACACAAGCATCGTCAGTAATAAACCAGGGATAAAAGGGAACGGTTCAGCTGAGGTAAATACAATTGTAATGGGTGGTTTGGTTTCTTTGGGGGATTCAATATCCTCAAGTTGAATGTCCAAAATACCGTTACTACTTCTCTCTGATGATGGACTGTCAATCTTACTATCATCTCCCTCACTGGATTGATCTGTAGCTCGTCCAGATTCGGTTCCATCCAAGCTTATAGAGTGTGCTAGCAGTCCAGACATGGAAATACTACCAATGTTCCTTTTTTTACTGTTAGTGTGCTTTGGGCTCTCAGCTTTCACTGATTGTTCCTTGGGTTCAGTTTTCTCTTGGTAGCCTTGTTGTATCTTGGTATGGAAGAAATATGGATCAGACGCAGATGGGGGAATGTCATAATGGTCAGAAACTAGATCTAATCCATCTGTAGCAGTATTGACATGCACTTCTCTGTCCAAACTTTTGGCTCTTGTATGCAAAGTACCATTTTTAGCACTGCTAGCTCTTGGTCTTGTTAGCGGAGAGGTTGGAGGGCTTAGATCTTCTTCTTCCCACATTTTACTCAATAAAGTAAGTGGATCAGTTCCGGCATCTTTTACACCTTCAAATTTTGTGTGTGTGTCCTCTCCTTTTACCTCCAAAATCTCACTATTAACAGTAAATAGTCCTCTATCAAAGGACCGTGATTTTGTTGGCACACTAGCAGATCTGGGTTGTTCTGGAACAGCTGATTTTGTTGGTGGTTTAGCTGCATTTATTGGTACGGTTTCAGATGTATTCCTTTTACTTGGCTGACTGACACTTCTACCGTTGGATACACTGGTTGGCTGAATTTTCTTATCTTTCACTATAGATATTTCATCGTCTAATATAAAATCGTCATCATCTAAGGATGATAAGGGGTTGTATCGAATACTGACAGAGGGCAGGTTAGTCTTTCCACGATTCCTACTTCCTCCTTTCATTGAACCCAATTTTGGCGCTGGAGGCCGAGGGGGTGGAATCTTCTTATCACTCATGATATTCACAATGCACAATTGAAAAGTAGCCAAATCGGTTTTCTCATATCATCCTTTGGAACTAACCATTAGACTTGTTGTTCTGGTGTACACTTGAATCGGTATTGAGTATCTGTTTAGAAAAGCAATAAACATCAGCATGTGAATACCATCAGCAAACAATGACCTTAATAAAAAATAAGTGTACGTTAGTCGTCCGAAGAAGATATAATTGAACTGGTAAGTTATAGACAACACTAACGACTGACTGTCTATTTATTTCTATGACGCATGCACGGAGACCAGCGCAGACTGCCACCTAGTATATTTAATAAGTTATAATAAATAAGTGTTATTGTCTTGTTGAGTAAACTGGGTTAAAGTCTACAGATGACATGAATGTTAAAGTCCGATCGGCCATCCATCACCCGATTTGGCGATACATCACGCGTCTGATCAAAACGAAACATGGTACCGATCTTTCGAGGTTCCTACATTTTACTACAGGTACGCAATGACTGAGTTATTAATCTATAAAAATGAGTAATATTAAAACAGATAAGCTATTATTTGAATAATAATAAACATGGGGATGTATGCGCCAGACGCAAAAATAGCAAATCGTCAATGTTAAATTGTCGATGGTCAACAGTAAATACGTGATTGTGTTTGTTCTCACAACCCAATGTAATCACAAACAGCTGGTAGGCTAAGCAAAGACATTCATAATGCAAAACTTACCAAATTATATAAATATTACAACAGAAATGTTGGTAAATGAAGAAAACTTCCGCAGCTCAACACAAACCTCAATCGACCTGATGTAAATAAAAGATTCGATATTTTGCGCATATAAATCTGCGCAGAGGCGTGTGACCAATCACATCACTGCATTCTTTCTCACAGGTCATTGCCCAGGTCAACGAATTGTGTCACATTGTACTGTTGTAACTTCTGTGTATATATATATATATATATATATATATACACAGATATATGTACCTGGTTTTTAATTTGTTTTTAAACATGAATTGATATTTTAAAAATGGAATGTTTATTCTCTCCGTTTTTAGAAAGCTTACTGATTAACAGGGTACATAAGATTTGTATTAACTAAATATTAAAAAAAAGAACAGTTTACAGCATTTGAATGATTTTGTGGGTTTATTTTCTTAAAACTGGGTAAAAGTCACAAAACTTTATTTAGTTTTACCAAAGTATATCTTTCACGCCAGGTTCAGTTCCAGTTGCACTGAAAAAAAGAGACTATTTAATATGGTCGATGGTGGCGCTGTTCAATTAGTTTTGAATTTTATCAGGAGTTTGATATTGTGAATGTTTTTTTTTTCTTTTCTCTATCAAAGATACATTTTTTTAAGAATATAGTTTGTTTGTCCGAATGTCGAGAAAAAAATTACAGTTACAGTTAATATACAAAACTATGAACATTTTCAGTCCTACTGGTGTTACGGTGGTCGTGTTTCTTTTTTTTTTCACATGGAATTCTCTTTGCGTGTGTTCAAATTTCATGTATTTTACACGCTAGGAGTCCCATATCGAACTTATATATTTTCTAAAGCGTACAGTGTTGTGTAACTTCAACGCATTGCATTGTTATGGAACCGGACGTTATAATTACTTTATTTATATATTATAATAATGGTAATAATGCATATGGTGAATGTCAACAACTTGAATGAAACCACAAATAGGAATCTTATAATTATGTTAACTCAATTGGCCTTTAACGACCCCCGTTCTTTCTTAAATATTTGTCTTATCTTGACATTCCGGTTGCTTTTGATCAAAACACAGGCTCAAGAAATTACTAGTAATTGTTTTGAACATTCACAAGCCTTTTGCTGAATTACGGTCATGCTTCTTCTAGAAACACAGAGGACGATTGTATAATCTGAGCAGTCAATGCCTTTCCTTAATTTAGAGGATCGATCAGGCCTCCCCCTTTTTCGACGTTCTTCCAATGCTGTTAAATTCAACTTGCGAAGATTCAATTATTAGTTACAATTTTCCGAAACTATTAATTTTTTAGCTCATCTCCGAACCTTTTTTTTCTATGAGATTGATGTGTTTGTATAAAAAGGGGGCTCTCAACTTGATATGCAATAATCTAAATGTATGTTCTTGTCTGAACATGTGCTTCAACACTATGTGTCACTGCAATGTGTTACGATACAGCAATGTGTGTTTCTATTATTGTTCTGACGGTAACTTGTGTTTTGCCAGTGTAATAATTTGACATTGTGTCAGTTGTGTCAATAACATTGACTCGTCGTGTTTTTCTTGTCCCTGTGATATTGTATATATTATTTAAACTAAAATAAAAAACTAAACTAAACAATTTGCCATTAAATCATAGTTAAATGACATTGTTTTCTTTTAATGGACTGGTTTATATCATAATTATACTTCTATGATTATATGTTCCTTTGTTGTAGTTTGTTGGTACACGTTCGGTTTAACCATTATAGACGATTGTTTCTAATGTCCATGATTTTACTAGTCTTTGTTCAGACTCCTTCATGCTGGACTGTCACTGCTAAATCAACGTGGAATAAACACATATATATTTATATATATAACTCAAATTAAGATACCTTCAATTAGACGTAACAAATTTATGTTCATGATGGTAGAAAGTAATTCCAAATTGTCACTCCCATCACTAGTGATTTTAAACTCATCAAGCTAATTATAACAACATAATGGAACTGAAATCAACAACAACTTGATTCACTCATTTGTTTACAATAAGGAGACAGCACAACTTAAAGCAAAGATCAACAGAAAAGCGATTTAATTGACATAATTTGGACTATGTTGTGACATTTATTGCTCTGTATTTGCTATTTTTGTAACTGACCATATATGTTCTTATTCAGTGAAGTCATATGTACAATTTTTGGTTTTCTAGATATGCTGAAACAAATCTAGTCCGCTCTGAATGACCGTGACGACGATGCAATAAAATAATAAACATTAGAAACTCGACAAGACCTAAAAATAATCGTTTTAAATGTTATAAACTGTGAACATTTGTCATGTCTTTACATCCAATAGAATACAGTAATGTATTTATTTGTAGTTTATATATAATTATGAAAATTTACAAATGTCGTTCCAAAATCCATATGCGAGTCCACTAGACTGGTCTGACCCAAGGTCGACGTAAACCAATCAGCAATGAATACGCAATGTTCGAGCAAAACCAAAAAACGTCACTTCCGCTTTACAATAACAAAACTTTTAAACGAGCGTGTGAAAATGAAGATGTGTTGTGCTGTCTAATTTGTCGTGTAATTTCATGCTATATTCGCCATAACGGGACATAAATATGCAGTGGTTGTGCAGACACCTTCTTACCACGATACTGGTGTTCTTCGCCTTTGAAATCCGAGTAGGAACAGCAGATAAGGTGAGAAGTGCACGATGATTACAAAATGCAAATGTTGTTGCAAATCGTACGGTTCGGTATTAATTTTACTATTATACATGTATGTGTACCCTGTTTATAAAATATGTGTATTCCAGCAATACGGCATTCCTACGCGGCGTGACAATTGAATAGTGGTCTCGTGTAGTATCGCATGTAAACGACACCGATATCTTTGTTTTGTTCGATCGGCGGATCGGCAATATTTTCTGTGTTCCCTTTCCCCCAGAGTACAGTAATCACGATGTTATCACTTCCTGTTTTGAAGGCTCGCCATTAGCTAATGCATATTTTATTTTCTGGCGTTTTTTGTGGTATACCGGTAGTATCACTGCACGTTATAGCATAATGAACATGGGTGGTCATGATTACATCATCCGGGGGTTCCCTCGGACAAGTACACGTCAACCTGTTGTCGTCAATGCCTTGACTCATAGTTGGCAGTAAAATAATCGACTGTTACTGTAGATTATGTGCATGTTGAATGAAAGTGAAGGAGCAATTTCTCTTCTTTGAAGTATGATTTATGGATGTACTGCACTTCAATGATTTTAAGTTTATGTTTGTATGTTACTGTGCATTTCATGAAAGCATGGATTTACATTTATAAGGGAAGAATTCCTTTTGTACCTCCTAACACTAATTGTACCCCTATCCTGCAGCACTCCCCATATTAATTGTATATGCCCCTCCTATAACTATATCTAGAGGGGACATATGCAATTGAATGGAGAGTGTCTTGAGTGAGGTTAAAGTTCGGGGACATATTTATAAAATATTTATCACAAGGAAATCCTTGTGCTTCATTCAATCCAAAGAAGATGTTTTAATTAGCTATAAAAACCATTTGGTAAAACATTTATAAATGCATTTCATAAAGGCATAAATGTTTTTATATAAATGTTTATAAAATTCAAATGATGGTTAAAAACCACTAGCCCAATCACCACATGTTTAGCATGCATAGACATATGACTTAAGAAAACCTGCAAAAACTCATGAATAATGGATGTTACCAAATGTCTTCTATAGAGCATCTTCTTTTGATTTATATCGAAGCGTGAGAATCTTCCATGGTCGATTGTTGTATAATATTTCATACATTCCATGATTCCTTTCGAACAATAAAACAATTACAAATTTGACACGATGTCTAAACATAGTCAACATCGCCAATTTCACAAAATCTACAGCCAAAATTTATCCTTCAAGTGTCAAAGTCAGCTTTGCTCACATTTCATGATTCTTCAAAAACTAAATCTGCCTAATTTTTTTTTTTTTTTTTTTTTGTAATCAAAATCTTGATGATAGAAAATTACTTTCTTTTTTTGGGTCAAAATACATAAAAGTGTCAAAATTCTTACTCCAAAACTCCTAAAATTAGAATTTTTACAGTAAAGTAGCACATACGATATATATGCTTTAGTTCTTATAAAAGATGACCATATTAATTTTTTACAGATTTGGTAATAGTATGATTGTTTTTAATTCAGATTTTCAACCATCCCTGGCACAGTCTGGTTGCTTGTATGTGTTATCGCAGCCCCTTTGTCGTATGTTATCTATTATGGAGTCTTTGTTTTCTGAAATTAGCTGTCAGTTAAAAATGTTGAATAAGCTTCCCACCCCTTCCCCTTTAGTTTATATACGTACTGAATACCATGGCTACCATAGTTTGTCAATTTCTTATCAGTAATCATGGATATATATGTAGAATGGCACGTACATGAACTCACATGACAAATGGGCTAATTTTTAAAATTGAATTATAAGTGAATCATACAATCTTAGAAGTACAAAATAGAAGACAGAACTGGTTTCAACCCTCTTTACATACTTTTGTCTTCTTAATTTAGTCATATATTTCCAAGTACTGGCACATGTATTAGTAGTCTGGATGTAGGCTCCAATGGGAAACACATTCCCTTTTCAATCTATTGATCATTGCCCTTAAGGCCATAGTGAGGGTGGCCTTGTTATAACTAATCACTGTATTTGCTCTATTAGTAACCACATGCACATGGTTATGCTGTGGAAGAAATAAAAATGATGTCGTAAGACTGGTTTTCTTGGCTTTTGCCTTGTTCACTGAAACATACATGTCATGAACATCACAAAAAAAAATAGTGCTCTTTTGCAGAAATATAATCAATTTTAGAATAATTTTATATGCGTAATGGTGAAAAAACCTAATCTCAGTGAAATAGGAGATGATATTTGCACTGTGAGGTAAATACGACAAAAAAAACACACATCACAAATGTAAACGTTCCATGTAAAAGTAACAGTAACATTTCTATTAGTTGTTAGCAATAAATACAAATTTGAAAGTGATACATTTTTTTGTGTTGTGAAGCTTCTTCAAAACTTCAATGCTTTTGATCATTTCCTCATCTCTATTGTTAATTGCGTATACAAGTTTCTGGAATGAATTGGTGATTTTAGCCGGGAATGCAATATCTGTCAGGGTTTTTTGGTGGCCTATGATATTTAGAACAAAGTAGTAAAAAGTGTAATTCATCTTCAATCTCATTTTAAAATAGCAAATATTGTTTACAAATTTGATTTTCTATTTTTTTTTTTTTTTGCCAACCTTTCTCAATTGTATGATAATTATTATAACCTGCCAAAATTCATTGTCAATTTTTGCACATTTTGAATCATACAAAATGTACAGACAGTATTAGTAGACAGTAGACATTGGCTTCTAGGTTTTGATAATAATTTTTATTAATATTTCATGTCAGGAGCAGACTGTACAGAAATATTTCTTGTGAATGGTGCCAAAAGTTGACACTCAAAAGAGTTAAACTACATACATGTACTACTTCTATTGGGCATTTACTCTGGATATTTTGATAGCAATGACTTTAATATATAGTAAATGGTAAATAGTATTGTCAAATCTGTACTAAAGGGGCATCCCTAATAGAAGGATGCACACATTCTTTTCGAACAATTCACAACAAAACAGTCACCATTCCTCAAATAAAATCCACATTCTTCTGTTGTATTGTAACATTTTAATAAGTCATGACTTCTAATATAGATTTTACAGTAAACAATGTCTTTAGTAATTATTGTTCCATTTCATTTATTAATAATAATAATTATAACTATGACTAGTCAATGCGTGATAGTTTTTAGTACTACCTGTACATGTACATCTCATTGTGAAACTACATTTTTTGATTACCAGACTCACTCAATTAACTCATCATTTCAGTTGAACCATATTGTATTGAACAAATAATACGTATAGAGAGAATATTTAGACTGAATAAAGGTCATTGTAGCAATTAATTATCTTAATATATTCTGGCAATGTGAAACAACTTTTACAATTATTCTTATAATACAAATTTCATTCTAAAATTGTTATTTTTCAATTTTAAGTTGTTAATGAACAACAAACTGTTTTGTTTAAATTTTACTAAAATTTAATTCATTTATTATTGTTGTTGTTTTTCATATTTGATGATTAAAATAACATTGTTAAGGAATAGTATTTAATTTAAATAGCATTATTTGTGATAATGATAAAAAATTAAGATGGTACAACATATTTTGTACATTTTTCACAAATTTGCATGTTTTTCTAGAAAGCAGCTTAGTTTAGGAAGACTAAGTCTTAAACAATTGCGGTGTTCTATTTTAATGTAGAATTGTTTAAAAAGAGCTAAAAATATAATTATTCACAACAAATGACAATATTAAATTAGTTTCTATGTGTTTTTACATACAGACCTGCACGTTTCAGTGTATTTGTTTGTGACATATTGTTGACCTTTTGAGTAACATGAATTTCAAACCATCTGCCAGGCATATCAAATGAATTTATAGTACTACTGTATTTATTACAAAAGTTTGTAAATACATGCGTATGAAATCAACAATTGATAATTTAGCGTCATTGTTGTTAGAGTCTTTGTCACCTTCACTTGTGGACATTGACTTTGAGATGTCATGAGTTTGAAGAATCGGAAAAAATTGTGTTGAAGACGAGTAAACATTTCATAGGGGTCCTTAAGACAAGGAGTTGCTGTGAATTTCACAAACTTTCCTCCTCATGAAAGTGCTTAAATTATCAAATTACAAAAAAATATTGAGGTAAAAATATAACGATTTGCAATGTATGTGTACATTGTATTGTTCATCAGAGTTAACCAATACGTAGTAGTTCTGCTTCAATTGAACTGTTCTGAGCATCATACTAAAAGGTAACGGTACCTGGAAGCTAACCTATTAAATATTTTTATGATCAGCTTGGTATGATGTCTGTGTGTCTTGGCATTCCATGTCTGTATGTTACTCATCAGTATACAGTTTCATCCATTTTTCAAAAATTTTGATTTGGTTTGTCTTGCTTGTATGTCAATGATTTAAAATCAAATCATTAAAATTATCAACCATAAATCATACGTATGTTGTATATTGGATACATGTAGAAGCTCTCTTTGATTTCCATTGTTAGCAGTGAAAGCCATGCTTTTGTTTCACCAAGGTGAATTTTATATTACTGATAGTACCTAGGTTTGTGTGTATCTCTGAGTGCATTTATACTTTAAGCATACAATATACATTTTATTTTATTTGATTCTAGATGGCTAAATAGTGCGTAAAATTCATTAAAATCAAGCATTTCTACAATTATGGTACCAATTTTTTTTCCAAACTTGGTATATATGTTATTATGAGACCATGATGCAAACCATTTTGTTTTTTATATCAGATTCAAAATGGATGAATGGTCAATAGCATGTGGCCATTTTGTTTTAACAAATGCTGTTCTGGAGCCATATCGCTGACCTGCCTTGACCAATCACATTCGAACTTAAGGAATACATATATGTATTCATTTGGCTAGCCACTTAAATGTTAATAATGCTAATGCCTTTTCACCACCAGTTCCCTCTTTTCATCACAAATTCACAAAACAGTCCCGTTTAAAGCCTGCTTTTTCCTTCAGAAGATTGGGACAAAAATAGCCAAATCTTTCAAGTGAAAATTGAAAATTGACACAAATTTTGTCTGTTGGCTCCAAAATTAGGGTCCATTTCCAGATATATTGAAGAATATACGACAACAGAAAAATTTGTGTGTGAAAGGCTTGTGGTGAGAAGTTAAAATCAAGCATTTCTGTCATTCCACAACCAGATCTTTCTATATGGATTAATTTGAATACATTGATTTTTAAAAATCAGATTCCAAATGACCAACTGGCAGACATTTTGATTTAATAAATACTTTTCCAGATTTGACCAATCACATTCAGACTTTGTGCATACGTCATACATACGTCGCATACTGTAGACTTAATTTTGAGTAAGATTGAAGACATTTTTGCAAATTTAACAAGTTGTTGAAATCAAAAATTTTGTAGCTGAGAAAATTACTGGGTCTTACGACATGATGTCAGCAAAAATTAAGCAATTTACATTTCATGCACATGCATTAGTTTGACAATTCAAGTAAAAATGATGACCATTTTAATAATGTTAAAAATGCTTCAAAATTCTGGATTCCGGTCATACATACACGGACTGCTGTTGTTAAAATTTTGTACATACATGTATACCGTATTTAAATTGAACACAACAGGATAGCATTTTGTTTTTCTAATTGGAATCTAAATTGTCAATTGATGGACATTTTGTATTAACGAATGCCATCATCTTGGACATGTCTCGACTGATTGCAATAAAATTTACAACTACATAATATGTGTCACACATGCATTCATTTCAAGTTCTGATTCAAAATGGCTGACTGATTTCAGTTTTGTTTAATAACAGGGACTCTATCATGTCATGACTTGACTTGTTTCAACAATACAAAGAAAGCCTGAATTATGTTCTAATAATTTTTCTTTTTCTTTTAGAAAAATACTGGAAGGCTGACCATTCCCTATGTTGGACAAGAATCAGTCTTATTGGTTTCCACTCTTGATGGTAGAATGCATGCTGTGAATAAAAACACTGGTATCACTTTGTGGACTTTAAAAGAAGGTATATGTCCTGTAACAATTAAAGTATTATAATTGATTGCAAGGTATCTTAGTGGTAGTTCCAATGATCTTATGATTGGTTGATTCTAGATCTAATTGTGACTAGGTTGAATAAATTAATTTTTGCTTAAAAGACTTTTTGGGTATTTTGTATGGAATGTATTTTCACTGATTTTTGATGAGTTGAATTGTAAAATGGTGGAAAAAAGGTAGATTCGCTGGATTTTATTTTCACAGAATCATTCTTTCAGCGAAAATAGCGATAATTAATTCCAAGCAAAAATAAAGTATTTTACAGTATTACATTGCTTTAAATGTTTAAAATGTCGATCCAGAAACCAGTTTGCTATTTGGACCGTAGGCTTAATAAACTGATGTGATATCTCATTAACTGTTGTTATTATTTTCTACCAGATCCTGTATTAAAAGTTCCTTCAGAGTATGCTAGAGGTCCATCATTCCTACCGGATCCAAAAGATGGCAGTTTATATGCTCTCGGTACAGAAGGCTTGAAAGTACGTCATTTTATTCATGTGACTGTTTGATTATGCTTATAATTAGTGATACATGTTAATCTGAGTTCCCTGCAACACAATCATACTCTGATCTGAAGCATGTGTCCCAATTAATTGTTATGTGTGCTTTTAAATATGACAGCTTGCTGATAGAAAATATTTTAAAGTCGATCCTGGGTATTTGACCTAATTAATAGAAAAACAACTTTGTCTCATTTTTTGTTTCAAAAGTGTTACAGATTTATTGATTTTGATCAGCAACTTTGTGCTTTTGTTTCATAATATACAATTTTATTGATATACAATGTTAGGAGTAATATTTCCCTCAATAGTAATTTCTAACCATATTATTTACCATATTGTATACACTGCTCATCCATGTATCAGCAAGTGAGTGATCTTTTGGTTACAAAAAAACTGCTATCAGTTTAGGAGTCACAGAAAATGTCTAGAGCAGATCAAAGTTTTAGAAATGTGATATAAGTGATACCGGTACATGTAGGAGTAATTTTTAGAACATTTCACTCTATCCTGGCGCCAGTTCAATTTATGTATTTCAAGTATATGGAATACACAATTTCCTGTTTCTTTTAAAAACATCATGCTGTTTTTTTTTACCGAATTCAATGCTAAAAGATTGTCCTTACTGATGTTTTTGAGCTATTACTCACCTAAAAAATATGAGCAGCTCTTCTAAACATTGCTCAAGGCAGGCTATCAGACAAATACCGTAACAAAAAAAATTTGGAGACATGACCTTTTTACCATAGAAATTTTTTGCAAATTTTATGGGTTGCGGAAATCATGTACAAATAGTTGCTGTGAATTTCAAAAATTTTCTTTCTCTCGAAGTTCCTAAATCATGAAATTACAAAAATATATTAACGTAAAATGTAAAAACAGTTTACAGTGTACATGTACATTTTAATATTGTTAACCCGTAGTTCTGCTTGAATTGAAGAACTGTTCCAAGCATGTTAATAGATGTACTGGTACCTGGGAGCTAGTCTGTAATGAAGTAAAGATAAAAACATGATATTATAAACTAGATATGTTTACAATCATCAGCTTGGTTGTTTAAATATTCTTAACAACTAGGAATATCCACTGTAGGTTATCAAAACAAATTTGAAAATATGAGGTAAACTCGGCAGGTTGATGAACTAGTCTCTGCCGAATATGCACGTAATTTTTTTATTCAGATCTGAAAATCCTAAGTGGGTCTTTTTCATGATTTTCATTCAAAACTACCTCTCCCAACACCACTCAGAGAACAACTGAGCATGCTTAGAATAAATAATTAGCTCAGATTGTAATGCTAGGGTTTTTAGTGATGTCATGTTATTACCTTGATCTGAATCAGTGACAGATGCAGGGGTACCAATGAAAGTGTAGCTTTTTAATGAAAATCACAGCTTTGACACCGTGCAGCATAGCTTGGTCAGGAAAAGCTTAGCTGCAGGGAATGAAATCCGCTAGTTTTGACATCGAGAACTCAAGCTTTGAACATATTTTGATGTTGAGGGCGTACACAACATGGCTGCCTCCAAAAGCAGCGTTAGCGACGGTAAGTATTTTACTCGTTGTCTCAACAAAATCACCAAGTTATGCTGTGTAATATGCCGCGATCAGTGAGGTTCAGGTTCAATTTCATTTCTAGAAAGTTTCAGCCACCATTTTACAAAACTTGCAGAGAAATCTCTATTCCAATTTTCGAAGCAAACAGGCTAGCAGGACGTCCTATTCTTATACATGTACTTGGATTTTATGACAGTGTAAAGACGTGGTGGCTAGCGCATAAATGAAAGGAAGAGAAGCTAAATATTCATCTCATATGATGCTAACTTTTAAATCTTCGTGAGCTTTTACAAACTCTCGAAAACAGACATTGCCAACACTAGCCACCACGTCTTTACACTGTCATAAAATCCAAGTACATGTATAAGAATAGGACGTCCTGCTAGCCTGTTTGCTTCGAAAATTGGAATAGAGATTTCTCTGCAAGTTTTGTAAAATGGTGGCTGAAACTTTCTAGAAATGAAATTGAACCTGAAATTCACTGATTGCGGCATATTACACAGCATAACTTGGTGATTTTGTTTAGAAAACGAGTAAAATACTTACTGTCGCTAACACTGCTTTTGGAGGCAACCATGTTGTGTACGCCCTCAACATCAAAATATGTTCAAAGCTTGAGTTCTCAATGTCAAAACTAGCGGATTTCATTCCTTCAGCTAAGCGTTTCCTGACCAAGCTATGCTGCACGGTGTCAAAGCTGTGATTTTCATTAAAAAGCTACACTTTCATTGGTACCCCTGAGATGGGTCATACCATTACCAATCTCAGTGGAAACTGTAGAGGGGTGTCAGGGCTACATTTTGATGGGAATTATAGTGGTGATATGAAACAAACCCAGATATGAAACAAAGACCTGAATTAACAAAGAAATCAAGTTGTTATTAAAGGTACATCAAGGTTTACTCAGATTTATGAATGCAGTTTCTTGAGCATGTATAAGACACAGTTGGTTGCACTTGTGTAATCTGAGATTTTGGACCAGACTCAATGAAAGTTTTCAGTTCAGATAAAGGGAAATCATGATGAGTTGTACCCACAGAGAGTACATATTAATTCAGTTGTTCGCAGATGTTCCACGTATTACATTGTATTTTAATATGAGTATTTTATATTATAATAACTGGCACTGTGACATTCATGTCTTGGTTTTATTTCATCTGGGTTTTGTGAATAACAGCATAAAAATAAACCATGTAGTAAAATTCAGTGAAATCTACTTACTTGATTTACAATATTAAATCTGAGTCTGAGGATACTTTGAGTGAAATGTCATATAATGGATGTGTAATAGACTTTTAACACATGTCCAAGACCCTGAAAAACTCATATGCAACATATCTCACAAAATGCATGAAAATAATAATATTATTTGATGGATAAATTATAAAAATTAATTTCAAATTAATAATAATATTAACTTTATTCATTTTTAAAAGAACATAGTAAAATGCTATTCTATAAAACAAAAATAATGATTTAAAAAAGAAATAACATTACAGAAAGATTGAAATAACCTTATTCTTGCTTCTTTATGTTGTGGACAGTCGATCATGAACGACATGAACTTTTCAACCGTTGTTTTTGATGTTGTCTGCTACCTTAATATATATGTTGCATCATGTTTATGAAAACTATTATAAAACAGCTTAGTGTAATGTTGACAGTAAACATGACACTATTTGTGTCAAAATGCAAGTAAAGTAAAATGTCATATTTATATTTGTTGATTTTCAAACAATTACAAGTCTATGCCATAATAGTACCTGATCTAGTCATTTTTGAACATTGATACAAAATGTTTAGTAGTGTACACATGTAATTATTCACTGTATGCCTTGAATAATTAGTACTGTTTTCCAACCATCACCATGCAGAGTGACATGTTTGCCCATGTTCCAGGTTTTCATCTCTCCTCCTGGGTTTTGACATCAAAGCCAATAATAGCAGTAACTTCCCATCAAAAAATGGGACTTCAATTTTGTGAAAATAGATAGTTTAAATATTTGTCGTAGTCGTACAAATTAAAGTAATTAATTAGACATTGTTTTATTACAAACTTAATGAAAAAAATTATCAAATTAGGGTATAAAATTATTTCATGTGACACAAAGCAGAACATTTTAAGTCGTTTGGTGCATCTGAACGCAATACTATTCGACTATTTGCAACAATAACACAATCATATTTTTATATTTGTACCAATATTGCTGTGTGCTATTTTCACAAGTCGTTAACATTTACACATGTTCATGTAATCACCAAAACAATCCAGACCATGTATTATTTCCTTTGTTATTGAAATATTATAAAACTGTTTTATGATGGTCACTGACATGTAATTTCACTTTATTGATGTTTTGAGCATATTCACTGGGTTTTACATTGCCAAGGAAACAAAGAGTTTGATTGTTATTTTAATTGTTCACATGGATATAATTTGGTTTATTATACAAAAATAGCAAATTTAAAACCCAGAGAATAATTAATGAATTTATAGTAATCATTATCATTTGTTATTCTTCATAATAGAAACTACCTTTCACAATACCAGAACTGGTATCTGCTGCACCCTGTAAGAGTACAGATGGCCTTCTCTATACTGGTAAGTTGATCACAAACTAAAATCCGTATGACCAGCTGTCTGTCATTAGAACAGGTTGATATGTCCTTGAATGTCTCTCTGACATATGTCGGGACAAATTTCAATCAAACTTGGTATGAAGATTACGTATGATGGAATCATCAATGCACTTTTGTTTTATTATTAATAATTTTAAAATGCTTTAAATAGGGCTACATCAGTTTAATTATTTCATAGCTCCGCTATCGACTTTGTCAAGCAGAGCTTATCATATGAGTCGTCGCCGTCCATCGTGTAGACCTCTCTTAGATTTGTTCATTTCATAATGATATCTTCAATTCTCTAATTTTGGTGGATATTTTTGTCATTTTTGGTAAAAAGTGATATTTTCGACTTCTTGTTAAAAACCGTAAGTCTGATTGCTTCGCTATTATATATATAGGTACTACAGGTAGACATCTCTCTGATTTGTTCATTTTGCAATGTTATCTTTAATTCTCTAATTTTGGTGAATATTTTTGTCATTTTTGGTTAAAAGTGATATTTTTGACTTCTTGTTAAAAACCGTAAGTCTCATTGCTTTGCTATTATATATATATATATATATATATATATGTACTACAGGTAGACATCTCTCAGATTTGTTCATTTGATGATGATATCTTCAATTATCTAATTTTAATGAATATTTTTGTCATTTTTGGTAAAAAGTGATATTTTTGAATTCTTTTTGAAAACAGCAAGTCTGATTGTTTTGATGCTATACATATTTGTCTTTTTATAATGATATCTTCAGTTCTATAATTGAAATGGGCATTGCTAACAGCGGAGCTATCTCAGCCGACGGGCTGCTTGTTAAGTAATAGTAAGTGACAGCATTTCATATGCATTGTGCTGTATTTGGGGCACATAGTGTTGTATTTGGGGCACATAGTGTTGTATTTGGGGCACATACATGTGTAGTGTTGTATTTGGGGCACATAGTGTTGTATTTGGGGCACATACATGTGTAGTGTTGTATTTGGGGCACATAGTGTTGTATTTGAAGCACATTGAACTCCGCTACATCAGTATATTACACAACACTCTCCTGTAAAATAAACCAGCATGACAATTAGAATACCAATAAATTACAAATAGGTGATAAAATTATTGGCGTATATATCTTACTTTAAAAAAAACATGAAGATTTGCATATCACTCTAATTAAACCAATAAGGTTCTTAAAATTCTAACTGTGAGTGCATGTCAAGACCTAATGTAAATATAAATGTGTTTCCAGGTCGAAAAACAGATATTTGGATTGCAGTGGACCCATTGACTGGTGAGAAACAGCAGACTTTAACAATGGACGGTAGTGATACCACATGTCCCTCATCAGGAAGTGCTTCTTTGTACCTGGGAAGAACTGAATACACTATAACGATGTTTGATAGTACAACTAGGGAAAAAAGGTAAAAGTACTCTCTGCTGCTACTAGAATTTTGTTTGTTACTTTCCTACAATATTGCAAATTGTTTCATACTTGTTGTAGGCAACAAAGCCATAAAACTACTTGTCAAGTGGTTAGATCAAGTAAATAACACTAAATGAACGGCATGGTAAATACTACGTCAAATTAAAGTAAACACGTACTGTGTGTGTATGCCATCTAATCGCCTAGCTTCATGCCATGGCATGTCTTTCCCTTGCATGGCCACCAGGTATCCCCCAAAAAGGATGGTTAATAGCCAAGCAAGAGGTAAACTGCTTTCCCTTCCGTTCTTGGCAATTTCAACATAACCAAAAAAAATCACATTGACAATCAAAAAATGTTTGTCAACATGGATACGGAAATCTTTGAAAAAAACAACACCAAATTTCTACCACCCTTGATAGATATACATGTATTTTGGTAACATAGCGGATGAACACGGATGAAGCACACAATTCAAATATGGAAACAAAATGCAAACAGGAGATTGGCAGATGGCTAGGGTTCTTCTAGACAGGGGAATTGGGGTGCAGCGCCCTCATACCCAAGGCTTGCTCCCTCGAACCAGGAACAGTCAGAAGATTATGATCAGTTATAACAAGTGTTACCAATGGTAACAAGTGTGTGCTTCCTCTTAAAAATTATTTTTAGAAAAACCCCTAGATGGTATCAGAAAGTCAAATTTTGATCTTTAAATTATGTTAGATCTCCAAATTATGGAAAATTGTCCATTACTGTTGTACATTGCTAGCAGTGTTTTCTGCAGACAGACACAATTACAATAGTAATACCACTTGGTGAATTTGAGAGAAATTTTTAACCAGTTTTTTGGGGTACATGAATATGACAATATTTCTCCACGATCTGACATTCATTCACTATTTTGCAAGTCATTCATCTTCATGTATGCACTCGACTTTGGTGTGTGCATTTACCAGTGTACAATGTATCATAAGTTGTGAAATACTGGTAACTTGGGGGGGGGGGGTTATTGCTTATGTCATAAATGATATCTGAGGTTATTATTATTTTTACATGTCTGTAGTGTCATTAAAAAAATTCTTAATTTATAACTCAGTTTTTCAGAACAAAAAACAATCCTGAGATCCTTGTGTGGTTTGAAGTGCAATTGTTTAGGATGTTATACCATTAAAGGGCGGTGGTCGTCGCGCTGTGTTGATAAACATAGATTTTCCCACAATTCAATGCGCTCTTATAATGGAAATCACAAGTATGAGGTTTGACCTGGGTGCAACTTGCACTGATTACCGTCGGTCACTCCTTTGATACCTTCCAATCACCTTAAAATACCTAATCCAAGCTTGGTATGGTCTCAGTTTGTACTTGTTGATCTTTGCAACAGCCAAAGTTGCCATGGATGGCGCGACGACTACCACCCTTTAAATTAACCCAAGATACTACTAAAAATAAAATGTATCATCTCGATGTTCAATATTTTATATAATTTTAATTTTAATTACATTACCTTAGTATTAATAGCGCTTTCACTCAATAAATTAAAGCGATGGGTCAAGGGGTTGGAACAAGTTATAGCAATCCACTGCAGTTTTTGGTTCATGTATGCTTCCATTAGAGATGCACTTTTAATAAAGCAAATATATTATTATGTATTAAGTTATAAACTAAAAATAAAAGCATATTAAAATGAACAAATACAAATTAAGCATACCGGTATATCAACATTAAATTATTTAGTTACAAATGGCTTGTCTCATTTGTTGTCTGCGTGTCTCAGCTTATGAGGTATTTTCATGTCAAGGTACTGCTTTGTGCTACATGTGTATATGTGCCTCACAACAGTGGTATTTGGGTAGACTGGCGCAGTCGGGCGATTAATTTGTTTTTGTAGTTTAAATAAAATAAAATAAAAAATCGCGAAATGGAGGTGTTAGCGCGAAATCACCCTGACTGGTTTATTCTGCAGGAAATTCATTGCTATTAAATATTCATGATGCACATATTATACTGAGGTGGGCACGGAAATACGTGCATAATGAGGTCAACATGGTAAAGGTCACACTGCAGACCCAACATGGCGGCACGTTGAAATTCGAGTTTGTCGTAGTCGTCGTTTCTAATTCATCACAATGTGTAAAAAAGTAACTCGTACTAGTCGTAGAACTAAAAAAATATCAACTGCTACAATCAGCCGACGTCTTCTCGGTCAGTTGTCAGTTGAAAAGATGCTGTGATTGGCTCAGATGATTGTCAATTATCACACTCATTAACATAATTACCTGTTGAAAAATTGACGGGTTCCTGCAGTGTCGATAGAGGGCCATGCAAAGGAAACCAGTCGGGGTGATTTCGCAGTTACAAGGGATTTTGCGCTAACACATCCATTTCGCAATTTATTTAATTTTATTTATACTACAAAAACAAATTAATCGCCCCGACTGTGCCAGTCTAGTATTTGGGATGTAAAGTCAAAATGAGTGTGTCACACGCAACGTAATATTACCGTAATTGGTATAGTACAGGTGTGATGGTTCAAATACCAAAATGGCAACAATAACAGAAGACTTCCCTGGCGGCGATGATAAAATACGATCACGGAGCCAACAGATGAGGTTTCAACTGGTATTATTATACTCTGCAAACATCAAGTACAATAACGCGGTAAAACTCCACTACTCATATGACTAGATACTTAAACTCCAATACAATTCAACGAGATCTCCGATCTGATCTCAGTGCTGAACAACTCCCCTATATATACCCACACTGTCTATAAATAGACCATTACATCAGCATACATAATGAGTTTGGAACTTACTACAAATTTCTAGAATGTTCCATTACCTTCTATTGCCTCCTACAGTGTTCTATTACCTATTCAACCATTTTCTAAAAAAAATCTAGAATATTCCACCCAGACACAGTACGGTTCTAGAACATTCTCAGTGACACGGAAGTGGTAAATAAGCCGTATGCGACATGCCTCCCCTCTCAAGAATATTATAACATATAATATTACATGACTAGCAACGATATCAATAATACGAATATGATAACAATTTCAAATAAAACAACAATACAATATATCAAATCGAACTGAATAAAGCTCTGAGTACATAAATTCGAAAATCACATACAGTAGAATATAATAAAATATGAAATATAATCATAAACGAATAACATTCTACTATACTGTTCAACAGTTCCTCAGTCCATCAATCTACTCAGGTAGTCCGCTACCACATTGTCCCGTCCAGGAATATCCTCAACACGATAATTATATCCTTGCAGAGTCATCGCCCATCTCATCACTCGGTCATTTGGAAACTTGGTTTTATCCAGGTAAGACAATGGTTTATGATCCGTCTGCAAAATGAACTCCACACCGGCTAAATATAAGCGAAATTTATTCACGCCCCATACAATGGCTAAACATTCTCTTTCTACAGTTGAATATTTCTTTTCTACATCGGATAACTTCTTACTTGCATACGCAACTGGATGAAGCTTCTCACCATGATTCTGCATATTAAGTACTGCTCCAATTCCTACCTGAGACGCGTCCGTCCGCAACACAAATGGTTTCTGTGGGTCTGGCAACTTCAAAATTGGTTTGCCCAATACGTATTCCCGCAAAGTGTTATATGCTTTCTCCTGGGCCTCTCCCCATACAACTTTGTTGGGTTGTCCTTTCCTTAGTAGATCACTCAGGGGTGCTGCAATAGTTGCGAATAAGGGGATGTGGTCTCTGTAGTAATTGACCAGCCCAAAGAATGATCGGACACCTTTCTTGGTCGCTGGTCTTTGCGCTTCTCAAATTTTTTCCATGTTGTCGTGACTCGGACTCACCTAATTATGTCCAATTTCATAACCCAGGAATTCTACTGATGTTGCACCCAGAACACACTTAGATGGTCTAGCTGTTATGTCCGCTGCCCTCAGTCTTCGTAACAACTCAGATAATACTTGAACATGCTCATCCCAGCAGCTTGAATAAACTATCAGGTCATCTATATAGCTTCCAACCCCCTCCATACCTGACAATAATTTCCTGATTCCCCGTACCAGAGTAGCTCCCGAATTCTTCATTCCAAATGGCATCCTTAAAAATTCAAAATCAAAACCGCTGAGACTGACCACGTCACAGCAAGGTCGCGTGTCCAGTAAACAAATCGGTTAAAGTGAGTTGCGTGTTTTGCATGAGTGGAAAGTCCTCACGCTCGGCTACCGGTACTTCGTGTACCGGGACGACGAGTAAGAGGCCCGACGGTGGAGGTACCGATATTTTTCCCCGCTGATCGGAAGGCATCCTCACAGTCTGTTTTTTCAGGTGGTGGTTTACCCAATTTTACCGGCTGCAGCGAGGCTGTGCCCCTGGAGGCTTTCCTCCTATGGGGCCCATTGCAGGTCCTTTTGTGGACCTTCCTCGCACGGCGCCGGGTTTGCCTCTGAGTTGAGGGCTTTGGTCGAAGGACTGTCGGGGCAATTGTGTCCCTGGCAGGCCGGGTAGATCAGATGCAGTCAGAGCGAGTTGTCTCCACTGTGTCCCCTCGGTGGGCAAGCAGGAAGAAACATGAAAGCATGTTTGCATTCAAACATGTCTCTTCCGGGGAACCTCCGTTCCCAGCCGCGGCTCTCCCACTATATTGGGGGGAGGCCGAGGCTCAGGCTAATTGCAACGGGCCTCCTCTGGAGCCTCGGGCACTGAATGCCAATGGGGTGCTGGCAGCCAAGCCTTCGATCTCGGGGCAAGGCTTTCAGGGCAGGGTACACGTTGACCCCCCTACTTTCAGCCAGCTAGGGTTCGTTACGCGGTAACGGTACAACGGTAATGAATTTATCCTTGTGTCCGGTCTCGGCTGTGGGTTTTTTACTCCTTTCTTACCGACCCACGGGCGTCCCCAGAGGGAACCGACCCTGTCATGAGACGCACAGTCGAACACGCTCCCTCTCACATATTTAAAGTGAAAGAGGACGCAGTTCACTCGCGTCGGATACAGCCGGTACTCCGGGTGGTCCCTCAGAGTCTTTCATCTGTATGACTCGGTGAGCCACGCTTTTGGGGTGAGGCGGAATATCATCAATCCCAGTGATACGATGTACACTGTAGATACCCCCACCCTTGATCCTAAAGCGACCACCTAAGGTTGCTTCAACGCTTATGGGTTCACGGGCGTCAGGATCCAAAGCGACCCCGTTGGCACATCTCTCCCTGTCCGTCTGAGTGCGGAGTGGGGTGCAGAGCACGCAAACGGTGTTGATGGGGCGATGTTGGTCAGCCGCGGAGGATGTAATGCTTAAGGCCCCCGGGTGGGGATAACATTAGGCTACACTTCCCACTGGACCAAACGCTACCCGGGATGAGACCAAAACGCCCCCAACCGGATTCCAAGGCTCTTTCCCCAGACCCCGGTACCACGAATTTGGCAAACTGGGCAAAGGGGGATAGCCGCGTTCCATGGGTGTCTTTGCCAATTGAAGACGACCCATTCAGGCCTGAGGGCAGAGTTGCTTGAGCCCATTATTGTGCGTGCCCAGGAATCTGGAGACCTTGGAGGCAGAACGCACCAGCCTCCTAGACCAGGCGACATTTTTACTGGTGGGCCACCGCACATCTACGTGCGACACCCCCTAGTGTCGCCTGGCTCTCTTGGCCGGGGTCACTACTGTGCTACGAGACGCGGCCTTAGATGCACGTGTTTTCGCCAACAAGCTGAGCCAGGGTACGTTTACACCTCAGTGACGCAGACTGGACATCTTCCACCAGCAGGGGAAGCGTGTTTGACACTTACCTCTGCAATGGGGGAGGGGGAGGGGAAACAGGCACATGTTTGGTGAGTGGCCAGGTCACAACTTAGTGACTACTTTAGGCTTTGGGGAACTCACCTCATGGGGAAGGAAGCACCCCCCCCTCGCAACTGCCGAACACATGGCCACATATCCCTGTTGTACACAGATAGCGCCGGTGTAGTCCGGTTTGGACACAGCGGGTGTTAGGAGATACCGCTGAAATTTCCATTTCCCCCCATCAGTGTCTCCCCTGTTGGGCACTGCCAGGGGACTCAATCAGACAGGAAGTAGAATTTGCTGGGAAAAGGCGTCATACACAGGGTACATCAGCCGGAAATAAGTCCAGGCTTTACCCAAATGTGTTCGTAGTACCAAATCTACAAGTGGCGGGCGTCCAGTTTTGGACCTAGACACCATTCAGGGTTCTCCTCTCCATCCACCATTTCGACTGGCTAGCCCCACTAGACTTAAGCGAGGCCTACCGATGCACCCATCTCCTTCGAATTGCCCAACTGGGCCAAGTATTCAAATTTTGGGTGCCCCCCTGTTCGGGTTAGGCACAGCGCCCTATGTGTTCACCCGAGTGATGAAACTGGTAGCGCTGCCGCTTCACCAGATGTTGGTACACCTCAATCCGCACCCAGACTACTGGTTACTAACAACCCGGGCAATGGGTTAATAGCCAAACACGTCAGGCTAACACAGTATTTACTTCACCAGTTGGGCTCGTTAGTAAATCGGCAAGTCCCACCTCGACCCAACACGCAGTTGGTGTCCCTGGGCATGGAGTTTTGACACAGTGGTAAGCTTGGCATATCGAGCGTGTTGCTTAATGCTAAGCAGCCTAGCCGAATGCCTAGTCAGCGTTCCCTCAGTGTCCCTCCGAGAACTAATACAGATCATCGGAATGATGACCTCAGTTCAAAGGGTCGTTCCCCAGGCCGCACTACGCAGCCGCCCAGTATAACGCTTGTTATAACTCTGAGCTCTCTTATGGGAACTAGATAGGCGGGTTTCGTTCTCGGACCAAGTGAAGGAAGCCCTGCCCTGGTGGTCGTCACTGGCCAACATTGGACAGGGGTGCCCTTTGGACCCACTCGCCGCAGGTATGACTCTGGTAACAGATGCCTCCCCCAGGGTTGGGGAACGCATCTATTGGACCAACAAGCCCAAGGATATGGCCCTCGCATTAGTTTCGGGACTACCATATCAACCGACTCGAACTGAGAGCAGTGCACTTAGCACTACCACGCTTTTGACCCGTAGTTTGAGACCACAGAGTCCTGCTTCTCACAGGCAACGCAGTGGTGGTCTCCTTCAAGAAGGAGGGGGGACGCCTTCCCCATCGTTGTCAGTCCTAGTGGAAGCAAATCCTCCTTTGGTGCCTGGAATACAATGTGGAGCTAACCGCACACCACCTTCCAGGGGTAAGGAACAGTCTGGCGACGCCCTTTCAGTACAGCTCCGTCTCCTGAACACGGAGTGGCTGATACCCCAGTGGGTAGCCTCTAGGCTGTTTCGGCTGTGGGACGGTCCAAGGTTGGACGGGTTTGCCGCACCCCGGAACGCCAAGCTCCCGACGTACGTAACACTCCTGCTGACTCCAGGAGCCTGGGCCAGGGTCACTTTGCTCACCCCATGGACCCACTTAGTTGTGTACGCCTTTCCTCTCTTCCCGTTCACCGGGCATCGGTGAAAACTTCGACAGGTGCACACCTGCATATTATCATGGGTTGTCCTATTATTAGGAGACTATTTACTGCTTTCCGGACGCCAAGACCCCATACAAGGGAGCCGCCCAACTGGGACTCGTCGGCTGTTGTTTGCTCTAAGCAGACCACTCTTTGAGCCTCTCCCATCAGCACCACTCAAATTTTTGACGTGGAAAATAGTCTTCCTACTGGCCCTTGCCTCAGGTAGGCGTCGGCCAGAGCTGGGGGGGGGGGCATTGTCCTCGGATGATGGACCGCCGTTGTGGACAATCAAGTTGTGCTAAAGACATGAATCGAGTTTCTCGCCCAGAACCAAATCCCAGGACACGATCCTCACCCGATCGTCATCCCCTGGCTGTCAAATTTTGTCTGCCCGGAGGGTCAGGAGGAATTGCTTCTCTACCCGGTTCGAGCACGGAGTTGCCACCAAACCGTACTAAGGATTTTGAATGGGGTGCCAGGCACACATCTTTGTGTTATGGCCCAGGCAGGCAGAATGGGCTGGCCTCCCCAACTTCCATAACTAGGTGGTTTACTGCGACTGTATTAGAGGTCTAATACTTTATATTCTTCGATACAGAGCTCGCAGAGACACCAAGTATGAGCGCATGAGGTCTGTGCGATGGCTAACTCGCTAGTGCTAGCACACATGGAGGGCAGGCTTCTGGAGAACGCAGAACGTCTTTATCAACTACCATCTAAGAGACACCGAATCCATTGAAAAGGGTCTCTCTAGGTTGCATCCCGTCGTAGCGGATCAGTCTTGGTTTGCTGACCCCCAGCCCGAACGACCGCTAGTGTCCCTGCGCATAGGCAATAAGTCAGTCCGGCATTTTATGCGGACAGATTTCTCTACCATCAGCACTTCCACTTCCCAAGTCCCGCTTTGCGGCCTATGCCCTCATGCAGAACTGTTTCGGTCTTTACTTCGAAAGCTTAATACCCCCAGAATTTGGTTGGGGTCTAGCTTTCTCGGGCACACCGAACCCTGTCACCGTAGCAGCATTTTGGCTTCTTGCTCCGGGGACAGCACAGGCAATAGTCATTTTGACTGACCGGAGTCTATGGTGGGTAATTGAACGTAGTGAATTTAGGCGAGGGTTCTCCGAACCCGCCTATTCACATAGTTCATACCCACCATAGACTCCGGGTCCCCTCCCCACTCTTTCCGTCGCGTTGGTCTAAGTCCTCGAGGCGGAGCGAAAGGAACCGGAGTGATTGACGGCTACCTATGGCGCTGCCATGTGGCCTCGGTCACGTGGGTTCGTGACGTAAGGGGTAAAAGAATCTTGAGGTCATGGGCTTCCGCTGACCTAGATTCTATCTCTCCGTCACCGGCAGAATTAATGATTAATGCCTACAGTTCAAAATAGTCATTTTAACTGACCGGAGTCTATGGTGGGTATGAACTATGTGAATAGGCGGGTTCGGAGAGAATCCTCGCCTAATTTACATTAATTTATATATGCCTAAGTTATAAAAAATTGTACATGCACATATGTATAACAATTTGATCTGAAAAACAATTATGCGTAAATTGCGTGATCGCACAAGAGAATAGTTCAATGTCAATGATTCAACGTTACATAAAAGTACTTATCAGTAAATCAGAATAGTATCGTCTTGTATAAGCAACCGGTAGTCAGAAGAACATATTCGTTGTTCCCAGTTGATCACTGTGAAGTTGGTCACCAGGAGACAGCTCGCTGCGTAGATTTCACGGTAGGCGCTGGGATCGATCCCTGTTAAACATCTGATGCTTTGTGCAGGTTGAGTTCGATGGGATAGTGTCCGGGTTCGCACAAATTCAGGATGGCAATCGATCTCACAGACCGTGAAGGAATCCCTGTCAGGTCACTACAGATTTCACGTCGTTGGGCGTAGATCGGCGAACTTCTAACTCAGTAGTCACACGATAAAGTAAGAAAAGCGCGGACGTGGACGATTTGCCGTTAAAACAATAGTTCGCAGATTCGCACGAGTTCGTGATGATTTCACATCATGAACCAGCCACAAAGTAATCAGTGTTCACTGACCAAACGTCACGTAGACTTCGGCAAAGTTCAGGGTAGTTCAATCTGCGGCGCGTCGGAAAATGGTTGCTGTCAGTCCGACATCTTGAAAAAGGCGCTCTCCTAGACCTCATGGTCCCATCATGCATTTCAACTTCTGGTTGTTTTGTCACGCAACTATGCTAATGAGAAATCTCCTAAAACTATCAAAATACATTTCAATCGTAATGCAACTCGGAAACAAGACCAAGTAAATAAATATCAAGCAAAAAAATACATATTGATAAACTAAAATAATAATAAAAAGTAGTAAAATTGAATACTGTTTCATTTACAAGTATTCTTTCAGCAACGAGTTGGAGAATTAATTTTTTTGCCGACTTTCATGTACCACTAGGAATTAGCTGAATGCTGACTGTCTAACCATATAAATAATCAATGTATAAACAGACTCATCGTAATTAGTTACAATGTTGCATCTACATGTATGTTTTACGTTCATCACACAACCTGTATAGTTTGCATGAATTTTTCATCATATTCCAGACGAAAGCATTAAAATATTAAAATTTATTAGTCCCCGTTTGGACGCAGTTCGAAAACGGGGACTTATGTTTTGACCTTCATGTGTCCGTGCGTGCGTACGAGTGGACCTGTATCTTAGAAATGCCTGGACCAATCACAAAACAATATGTTGGACATTATAGGACCTTGATGCACATCATTTTGTTTTACGATCTGATGCAAGATGGCCGAATGGCGGCCATTTTTGTGCTAAAAAATTATAAAAATCAAGCATTTCTCGGCTGTTTACAGATGGATTTTGTTCAAACTTGATATATACATTAGACATTATGGGACCTTGATGCAAATAATTTTGTTTTTTAGATAACATTTAAAATAGCCGACTGGCGGCCATTTTGTTTTAATGAATGGGTTTCCAGACCCATATGTCTGACTTGTTTTGACTGATTATGTTCAAATTTTTAATAATCATTATACATCATGTCACAGATATACAGATATATTGGTTTAACGATCCTTTTCAAAGTGGCCTAAAGGTGGCTATTTTTGTGCTAAAAAAATCCTCGAATATCAAGCATTTCTTGCATTTATGGATGGATTCTGTTCAAACTTATAACACACATTAGACATTACAGGTTTCTGATGCGCGTCATTTTATTTTTCTCGATTGGATTCAAAATGGCTGACTGGTGGCCATTTTGTTTTAATGATTGGACTTCTAGAGCCATATCTCTTAAATGCTTTGACTGATTATATTCAAATTTTATATATTCGTTATACATCATGTTATATATATATACATGTATTCAAAATGGCTGATTTTGAATGCTGTTCCAGAGCAATATCTCTCAATACGGACAAGTACTTGTTTGACGATCAGATACAAATGTCAATCATTTTAATGTTAAAAAAAATCATATCCCCGACATGGTTATATTCCAGCTATATTACTATAAACAAAACTATATATCTTAAATTTGATAACTAACTGGTACTGTGCCATGCATGGCTTGTTCATTTACAGATGGAATGTGACTTTTATGGATTATTCATCTCATGTGGCGACTGATAATTCAAAATATGGTGAGTGGGTTTGTGTATCGCAGGTTGATTATATTTTGGATGACTATAACTTAATAAAATTATTTATGAATATTTGGACAAATAAATAATTGAACAAAAACTAGAATAACAGTAGATGTATTTATTGCTTGTTCTGGCAGGCTGTAACTTCCTTGTGATTTTGTAGCTCACTGAAATACCACAGTAAAGCAGCAATTGGGATTGAAAATGCATTATGTGTTATGGTACACTGCTAAGATTTTGTAATTATCACAAACACTATAGATTGCTGTTCATTTGTTTGATGTCAGTGAAACATGTATCACCTGTTGAAAACAACCATGAATAGCCATCTACATGTATAAAATGATTTTGTACAATTTGTGCCTTTCCCCATGAAATGTTAATACAAAATTACACTCATTTTGATCAAAAACTAAAAGCAATATCTAAAACTATCTGTATGGTCCAAAATGATGATGACATTTTAGTAACAATTTTACAAAAGCAGGAAAAATATCTAGCATCAAGTATGCACATTGATGAATGTCACAGTGTTGCCTTGATGTGATTAAAGTGCCTGTGCAATGCCCACCCTCACGTTTCCCATTTTAGATCTGTATCCCACTGAAATGGGCAGTTATTGATTTTTTTGCTGAAAATGATTACTCGTATCCAAGTAACTTTGGGATATTTCTCGTGTTGTGGCCACACCCACCTATCCTGAAACGGTTGACTGTTTCCGGATTTCCGACTCTCGCCGAAAGTGCGCCACCAAAATGCCAAAATATGAGAGGAAGTCATACCCCTGAGCCGTAATAACACTGGTCATTCAGTATACTTTTAAACGATATACATTTTTCAGTCGGCGTTTTTTTTCTTTCTTTTTTTGTCTATTTTCTTTTTTTTTGAGAGAGAGAGTTTTTAGATGTTGTGTTGTGGGCAGTTGCAGTGAAACATATAGTCATAGTGTAAGTATTCACACGTTTCTAATCGATCAGAAGGTGCGACATCAGTGAACGAAAGCCACTTAACCTCAGATTCATTTTTTGGAAAAACTGTCCTCGTCCATGAAAAAAACAACTAGGTTTAAAGAGAAACGCTGACAACATTTCTTTTGAAAGAAATAGATTCCGGACCATGATCACCGAGGCGGATTTCAGAGGAGAGAGAGACGTCCGGCAAGTGTTTCAAATGAGTTGACTTTTTTGCGATCCTGATTATCGTTTTGTAGAGACTATTTAGTCCCTGTTAAGTAAAAGGTAGCAATAATTTTGACAGTGACACGAAAACGAAGCGTCGGACAAACAGGAAATTACACAGCCCTTACACACTGCTAATTGTTTTCATTTTCGAAGGCTAAAAGTTTTGTGAATTGTTCGGTGGTTTGTGTTGAATGTCAAATTCACACCTCTGTTCTTGTTTTACCTCCATGCTTGCAACTTGATCTGCGTAATATTTTCTGAAATAAGAATCCGGGCTTGGTCAATGTGTTTCCACCAAATAAAGTTTTAATATGATGCTATAATTATGACAATAACGCCATGGATCACAGTAACTCGAATCCACTCTGAATTTATCTGTATGTGTGTCGATCTCGATTATTTTTGTTATCCAATTAAACGCCGCTTTTAACGCACTTTCCCTCGTTGTGACCCGACGCGTTAACCTATTTCAACAAAATTTCAATTTATTTCCACGCGGCTGTCATTTATTTAGTAACTGTGATTTGTCGTTTTTTAAATTATTTTATAGTGATCACTATGGTCTAATGTTTAGAATGTCAAAATATGTTCTCTTTTATTTTAATTTTGAAAGTTTTACTCAGACGATCGATGAAATAAAACAGTGTAGTGACGTGCCTAATAACCTGCTAAATAACGAGATAATTCCGACGGCAAATTCTATTTTGTCCAGCGACAGTGTACAAACGTGCGCCGCTGACGATCACGGTGACCAGCTACACCAGAATGAACATATTTCGCATCTAACTCAACCCCATGCAACAAAAATTGATACTATGTGTTCATTATGGTCCATTCCTCCTCGACGAACAAGTACATAAGTGAAAATTTAGTCAAAGACGAGAAAACTGCAGAAGAAATTTGCCTTATTTACACGTATCGGCAATGGAAGCTGCCATGCGACTTCCCCTTCTGACGTCACAAGGGGAATTTCTGTATGCAAATAAGAAGCTAATGAGGAGCCTCGTTTTAAAATACACAAAAATAAAGTTGCCGTAGATTGAGTTTAAAACACATTTTTTCACTTAAAAAAAATAATTCATGCTTAGAAACATAAAAAAATAATAATATTTATGTATCAATGGATAATTTTAGGCGTGAAAATAGCAGCCATTTCACAGGCACTTTAAACTCAATGAATATGCTAATAAAGGAACCAACTAACAATTATCAATATATTCTGCCCAGATTTATTTCATTTCTCATCAAGCTCGGATGGTCAGCTTGTCACTTTAAACAGAAAATCTGGTGATATATTATGGGATGGTAACTATGGTTCCCCAGTAGTTGCTATGTACTCGTTAGAACATGAGGGACTGAGGAAAGTAGCAGTGTCTAATGTAGCTTCAGAGACTTTAAACCATCTAACAGCTGATCATGCAGCTGGGTCAGTATGGAAAGACAGATTCCTTGGAACCACAGAGGATACGCATCTTTAGTAAGTATTATTTGTCATGGCCAGACACTATATGAATTAACTTGGGGTTGAAGCCAACTGATAAATGCAAATACCCAGAATATATTCATTTTGCAATAAATTGTATATTGATTTTATAAAAGTGCGGGATCATGAACCTGTTTTCCGAAAAAAATTATACCCTGGTAGTCATATTTCATTGAATCATAGCAATTTTGTCAGAAATGCTGGTACCATGGCGGGCATATTATTCCAAGTCCCAAATTGTTGGCATAAAATAAAAAAATTCTATATTGCGACTGATGGTGTACTTTTTTTAAAATGCTTAAATGCCTTTACTTTAACAATACATTCTATGAAACTGTTCTAAAAATATCATTTTTGAATAATATTTGGCAAATATTTTCAAAATACGCTACTGTGACACACATAAAATAATGCCGTTTCATGTTCAATGGAATTATATCTCTATGATTGAACAGAATAAACCACATAAACAATGTCACTCAATTCAGGAACATCTTACTAAAAAATTATGAGTTTCGTATTTGCTATATTTAATAATTACTAGTGCTTGTATGTAAATTTCAGAGGTGTTTTATTGGTAATTTGTTAATGATTCAGTGTAAATTATTGATTTACATATGTTTCTAGTAGAGCAAATAATGTAAGCTTTTACACAAAATTTAGATAATTTTGCCAAAATTTTGACTTTTGTCCAAAATTACACTCATTTTGATCAAAAACTAAAAGCAATATCTGAAACTATCTGTATAGTCCAAAATGATGATGAAATTTTAGTAGCAATTTTACAAAATGTGAAAATTTTTGCACTAATTTTGAGTGGGAAAAATATCTGGCATCAAGTATCCACATTGATGATCGTCACAGTGTTGCCTTGATGTGTTTAAACTCAATGATTATTCCAGTCGTAATTATAAGTATAAGGTGTGGTATTACAAGATACTGCGTTGATATTATAAATACCACACAGTAACTGATTGCTATTTTGTTACAGCCCTACTCTCTATATTGGTCAATATGAACATGGTTTATATGCCCTTCCTTCTATGGTGGAACAGAACACTGTACCTGTTATAGTAAGTAATATCTTTCCAGAAAAACAATTGGAATTATGAAATATTGTAATCGAATTAACAGTAGGCATGTAAATGTTGTTGGTTTTAGTTCTTATTTTGCTCTTGTAGTGTACCGCTAGTACCACTATTTCAAAAAGTTGGTCAGTTGGTGCAATATGGAATGTGTTATCAGGTGATAACTTAGCAGTGCTTGAGATCAGTGTGCAAAATTGTGTGTGAATCAATAATACATGTATCCAATGTTAAAACAGATCATCAAAACGAACGTATCATGATTCTTCCATTTAAGAAAAATCAGGTTATTTTCATTTTAAAGAAATCAGGTTATTTTCATTTTAAAGAAAATCAGCTTGTTTTTATCTGGAATATTGTTTGGCTTGTTATGTTTGTGTATGTTTTATGTGCAACTGAAATACAAGAATCGTTAACATGTTAAACTTTCAGTTTTTAATGAAATATAGGATTTTGCACTGCAAGGACATTAGGGAAGAGTAGGAAATCAAACGGGCGGTGCACCGCGGTTATTACGCGGTGGTGGTGGGTGCTCGCCGGACGACCGCATTTTATGCAAATTAATGCATAGATTCCATGACCCCGGTTTACCGCGGTCGTGTGCGGTGGGCTCGCACAGCAATTCACACTTATTGTCAAGAAAGAACTGGGAAATTAAAAGGATCACAAAGTTCTAATGAAAAATTAAACCAATTTGGCTGAGCCAAAAGCTAGGAAACTAGTCTATAATAGTTCACATTATTTTATTTGCCTGAGCTTTGGAATAAAATCACAAAACGATCCAGAAAGACGTAGAGATGCACTAAGAAGAAAAAGCAAGCCAAATTCGAAACAGGGTGTATCATGGACTTGGTACAACATGCGTTGCGACAATTGAGTGATCGTCGACATCATTTTGGGGCACAATTGAACTTCAAGTAAGTTGCGAAACTTGCTACGCGGCGATGCTGACATCAAGTGTGTGTTGACCGAAGTTTGACCCCCAAGTCACGCACTGAACTGGCGCGTTACCTTAGCAACCCTTTTCTTTTTTGGTCCGCGCTTCGATCTCGTAAATTTGTTATCATATCCGGCGGTACTGTAATAACACAACTTGTATCCAACGGCGTAGTCTTTTCCACGAAACGAAATGAAACAAAAGAAAACGAAACGAAACGAAACGAAACCTTAACCCTAACCCTAACCTTAGATTTTGAACGACCTCAAACATCGTCACGTCCGTATTGCACAGTGTGAAATTTTCTCAGATATTATTGGGCCAATGAAAAAAAAAATGCGAGTTAGGGTTAGGGTTAGGGTTTGGGTTTGGGTTTGGGTGTGGGTTTCGTTTCGTTTCGTTTCGTGGAAAAGACTCTGTATATTGGCTTTGAATATTTCAACATCGTTTACTTAGTGTGCTGCTTTTCTAATAACGCAAATATGTTTACAGTATTGGACGGGCTCTAAATATTTCAATTTTGCAATGTATTACTTTTATAATAATTACGCAAACTAAGTTATTTTTATTATTGTTGGGACACTAACCCGGGCTATTGGGTCTGTGAATATTTCAATATTACCGACTTGATAATGCGTTGCATTCGTAATTATTACGCAAATATAAACATGGGCGCATTTACTAGTAAATCATTGAAAAAGATAGTCAGGTCCCAGAGTCAGGTGTCTAACGAAAGTCGAGAAAATATTTTAAATACTTGTGACTCGTCGGTGAATTATTTTATTCGAAATAAAGTGAATATGTAATATTAACCATACAATAACATACAATATCATGCGTAATGTTAAATTTTTCTATAATAAACTCGCAGCGCACTTCGATCGCATTATTCACGTACATTTCGACTGAACTCTAATAACCACGTGTTTGAATTACGTGCGGCAATGGGCAATGACCTCAATGAGTTCACGCACTGACATTTAAATTCGGGCCACCCAGTTTGACGCAAAACGATATAGTTATTTAACATTTGTTCAAAAAATCGGTAAACTCTCGCGAAGAGTTAACTGAAAGGCAACGTCGTTTTTGACCCCCCCCCCCAAAAAAAAACACGTCAATACAAGATTATGTGTGCAAGGTTAGATTTATAGAACGTACATGACCGCTTAACTCTGTTTTTTTTAATAATCATGTCGCACGTGAAACACAGGAGACATTTTAGTTCGTCCATTTCTTGTTTACCGATCTTGAACTTTTTGTCTGGAATGCGATACAGGCAAAGAATAAACATTAATGATACCCACCGTTGTCAAATCAACAAGAGGCTCGAATCAGGAAGGCTCGGCTATTAACTTCGTAAATAACATTCTTTTCATGTGGTAGACTTTATTCAAGTGTAACAAACGTAAGTGAAATGTATGGACGAGTCATAATACTCGTACCTTCGAAAGTTACGACTTTTACTCTTGGAATTGGTGATAAATACATGCATAAAATACAACATTGTTTCACGCAACAACAATTCGTATACAGCATTGGACTTATGGATTTTTATATTAATAAAATACGTGGGCCGATAATATTACTATATGCTTAGTATTTCCATGCCAGCGATGCTCGTAACCTGCTCGATTTAAAAACAGCTATTTGAAACAAAGACTCATGCAATCACAAAGGAAACTGTTAAGTACGTATTTCACACCTTTCCTCCGACCGCGGTTGCAACCGGTATTGGTGGCCACCGCGGTAGAGACCCCTAATTATAAGCAGTCCGCGGCTCTCCCCGGTGTACCGCGGAGAGCCGCGGTGAACCGCCCGTTTGATTTCCTACTCTTCCCTTAATGAATATCTCTGTGACTGTCTATCGCAAGGACCCCAATAACATACTACCAATTTCACAGCTTTCTGTGACTATCTATCACAAGGACCCCAGTAGCATACTACCAATTTCACAGCTTTCTGTGACAATCTATCGCAAGGACCCCAATAACATACTACCAATTTCACAGCTTTCTGTGACTATCTATCGCAAGGACCCCAGTAGCATACTACCAATTTCACAGCTTTCTGTGACTATCTATCGCAAGGACCCCAGTAGCATACTACCAATTTCACAGCTTTCTGTGACTATCTATCGCAAGGACCCCAATAACATACTACCAATTTCACAGCTTTCTGTTACTATCTATCGCAAGGACCCCAATAACATACTACCAATTTCACAGCTTTCTGTGACTATCTATCGCAAGGACCCCAGTAGCATACTACCAATTTCACAGCTTTCTGTGACAATCTATCGCAATGACCCCAATAACATACTACCAATTTCACAGCTTTCTGTGACTATCTATCGCAAGGACCCCAGTAGCATACTACCAATTTCACAGCTTTCTGTGACTATCTATCGCAAGGACCCCAATAACATACTACCAATTTCACAGCTTTCTGTGACTATCTATCGCAAGGACCCCAATAACATACTACCAATTTCACAGCTTTCTGTGACTATCTATCGCAAGGACCCCAATAACATACTACCAATTTCACAGCTTTCTGTGACTATCTATCGCAAGGATCCCAGTAGCATACTACCAATTTCACAGCTTTCTGTGACTATCTATCGCAAGGACCCCAGTAGCATACTACCAATTTCACAGCTTTCTGTGACTATCTATCGCAAGGACCCCAGTAGCATACTACCAATTTCACAGCTTTCTGTGACTATCTATCGCAAGGACCCCAGTAGCATACTACCAATTTCACAGCTTTCTGTGACTATCTATCGCAAGGACCCCAATAACATACTACCAATTTCACAGCTTTCTGTGACTATCTATCGCAAGGACCCCAGTAGCATACTACCAATTTCACAGCTTTCTGTGACTATCTATCGCAAGGACCCCAGTAGCATACTACCAATTTCACAGCTTTCTGTGACTATCTATCGCAAGGACCCCAGTAGCATACTACCAATTTCACAGCTTTCTGTGACTATCTATCGCAAGGACCCCAATAACATACTACCAATTTCACAGCTTTCTGTGACAATCTATCGCAAGGACCCCAATAACATACTACCAATTTCACAGCTTTCTGTGACTATCTATCGCAAGGACCCCAGTAGCATACTACCAATTTCACAGCTTTCTGTGACTATCTATCGCAAGGATCCCAGTAGCATACTACCAATTTCACAGCTTTCTGTGACTGTCTATCGCAAGGACCCCAATAACATACTACCAATTTCACAGCTTTCTGTGACTATCTATCGCAAGGACCCCAGTAGCATACTACCAATTTCACAGCTTTCTGTGACTATCTATCGCAAGGACCCCAGTAGCATACTACCAATTTCACAGCTTTCTGTGACTATCTATCGCAAGGACCCCAATAACATACTACCAATTTCACAGCTTTCTGTGACTATCTATCGCAAGGACCCCAGTAGCATACTACCAATTTCACAGCTTTCTGTGACTATCTATCGCAAGGATCCCAATAACATACTACCAATTTCACAGCTTTCTGTGACTATCTATCGCAAGGACCCCAGTAGCATACTACCAATTTCACAGCTTTCTGTGACTATCTATCGCAAGGACCCCAATAACATACTACCAATTTCACAGCTTTCTGTGACTATCTATCGCAAGGACCCCAGTAGCATACTACCAATTTCACAGCTTTCTGTGACTATCTATCGCAAGGACCCCAATAACATACTACCAATTTCACAGCTTTCTGTGACTATCTATCGCAAGGACCCCAATAACATACTACCAATTTCACAGCTTTCTGTGACTATCTATCGCAAGGACCCCAATAACATACTACCAATTTCACAGCTTTCTGTGACTATCTATCGCAAGGACCCCAATAACATACTACCAATTTCACAGCTTTCTGTGACTATCTATCGCAAGGACCCCAATAACATACTACCAATTTCACAGCTTTCTGTGACTATCTATCGCAAGGACCCCAATAACATACTACCAATTTCACAGCTTTCTGTGACTGGTAAAATTTGTGGCTTACACTATTTCCTATAGCTTATTCATTTGCCGACAGTTGCAGCAAGAATACATTATACAACAACAACTTGTGTTTACACTGCACATGCTTGCAATTAGAGTTAGGAGTTGACCATAACAAACTTTAGGGAGGAGGAGGCGTAAAAACTACTGTACCTTTCACCAAGTATTGCACGACATATTTGTTTTTGTTATGATGTGCTGTACAATTTCTTTTGCTTTTCTTTCAAGTATGTGTAGAATTTTTTTCATAAATATAATTTTCTTGTTCTGTGTACATTAATTTGTTATCAGATTCCACCATCCATCAACCCCTTAGACTTTTAATGGTCAATCCCTTCTTTGTTCTTTTGAAATGTTTTCAAAACAGGTTTTCAAATCTATACATTTTGTTTTGTTAACAGCCACGAAACCTTGGTGTACCATTGATAGAGGGACCTGTTCCATCAGGAAGTACACCATCTAGCATGTCAATTGTACCAACACCATCGTACCAAGATGATACTGTCTTAGTGTCTGCATATACTGTTGATATACCTGAAACAACCAATGAACCACATCCTGTAATATTAGGTCAGTATTGTCGTATCTAGGGTGCCCTCTAGTGTGTGGGTGCATGATTCTTTTGTTTTCTCAGGAGAAGTTTGCCCAATAGTTATAATATTGTGCACAGTATTAATAATAGTATCTTTGCATCGCTAAATACACTGACCTAATAGTATGGAAATTGGTGACTTGGTTCTTGATTAAAATCATTATGGCCAACTGTTTTTGATTATTTGTCGCCATTTTCTTTACCATGTATGTAATGACATAATCCAAATTTGGCGCAGAGAAATTAGTGTTACCATGTTATGTTTGCCAACTCCTCAGTGATTATTATAATGTTCAATAAGAACAACATTATCATTTATTAATCTCATTATTTCAGGTTATCATGAAATTCCTGAGAGTATCGGCAAAGAATTACAAATCATCCACATCAAACATCCAACAGTCAGCATAATTAGACCTCCACACTTTTCACACTTACCCACGCCACCATTACCTGATACTACAGACGAGAACGAAACTAATGGAGATGAGAAACCAACAACAAACATACCATCTGGGAGAGAAGTTCAGGGGACGAATCGCGATGTTCCTGACCGTACATATCGAATCGTTGACAATGATGCTTTGGTGATAGGCGTATTCATAGCCTTGTTAGGAGGACTGGTCATTATTATTTTCTTGGCTCGGAGAGTAAGTCTTGTTTTTTTCGGCTGCATATGAGGCATTTAAAATATTAAAGGATGAAGGTTGCTATGACTACATGTTTCAATATGGCTCCCAAATGCTTTGTTTTTTTCACACCAAATTTGCTTTCAGCTGTGACAACCATCTCCTTATATTTCAAACTTTACTTTTAGTATAATTAATAACATTTTTAAAAATGTGGATTGCATTTCGTTTCTAGTATGGTTCACAAACAGTGACAATATATCAACCAATAAGCCGCTTGTTAGTAATTTTGTATAATATTTGAATACTATTTTGTTGGAATTAATGTGGGTCCCATGTGACGTTAAACAACATGTGTAAAATATATTGTTTATCCAAAACTTTGTTGTGTTGCATAATGACTGTGGTGCTTCAAGCTTGGAAGGAGATGTTCTGCAGAGCAAAGTTTGAGATCAATTCTTTTTTTTTTTGCAGCCTGTTATTGTAATGTCATCTAGTACAGGGTCTCGTCAATTTTCAAGTGGAGGGAATCCCTCATCATATCATCAGAACAATGACACTGCAATACCAGAAGGATTTGTACAAGTTGGTAAAATTATTTTCAACCCGAAAAAAGTTCTAGGGCAAGGTTGTGAAGGAACATTTGTATTCAGGTATAGTGTCTTATTGAATAATCTTGCAGTGTCTGTGATCATGCTGGTTTACATACAATGATGTATTAGAAGCTGCGTTCCTAATAGAAGCCGCACACACTCTTTGTGAATGATTGAAAACCAAAAATTCTCCATTCCTCATGTGTAAGCCACCTCCCCCTGACAATATTGTACCATTTTAATAAAAGCCACAGTTTCTCATACAGATTTCATAGTACTAGGTGTTTGTGTATCACAGGTCACATTTTAATTGTACCTAGAAAATCCATAACAAAAGAAACAAATGATAGTATGTTTAGGAGTCAAGCACACACCAAATGATAGGGGAACCAGGGCTTGTTTCCATGGTGACAATCATATATATCACTTCAGGTGGTGTTGGTTATATGATCATTTCACTCATCAAGATAGTACATAAATTTAGTCCAATAATTTTGTTGTTGAAAGTGCTACTTTTGTCACTTTCCACAAAATAATACATTTTTTTTTTATATTTTGTTCAACATTTTGATCAAGATCTGTAGCAAATAGAGTATTATGTTCAAAAAATAAAACAATTACAAAAAAGAAAGCATATAAAAATATTCACAATGTTGGACACAAATTTTGGCGAGAAAAATGATGGCATTCTAAGGGTTAAAAAGTCACTTGTGTTAGCTGTGTCTGTGCATCAATATTTAAATAATGCTGATTTGGATGTATGTAGGGGATTATTACTATTAACCACACACCTGGCATTTACAGGGGACGTTTTGACAACCGTGATGTGGCAGTGAAGCGCATTCTACCAGATTGTTTTAATTTTGCTGACAGAGAAGTTGACTTGCTGCGAGAATCAGATGAACACCCACATGTTATCAGATACTTCTGTACAGTAAGTTAAATAAATTGAATGTAATGTCAAGGGGTGCAGGGAAAGGGCTGTAACTTTTAAAGTGACAATAACTGTAATTTGCCTCTCAAAAGGGAAACATTTCGCCCAGGGTCCCTGGTGAGTTGTCTTCTTGTACAGTAATTCCTGAGGTTTGCTTGACAAAATTGAATTTCAATAGATGGCACCCTCTAGCGACTTGGAGGCAAACCTATGGCAATATTTTTTCACTTGCAAGTGATTTAATGTACAACGTCGGTGTATAGCATATAGTCATTACTGCTTACATTTCAGTGATGGCCATAACAAACACTAATAACACGGGTAATGTTTTATTAAAAATAAAAATTGGAAAAAAAAAGATGGTAATTTATATTTGAGCAACTTCACATTAAGTTCTGTAAGAGTGTATTAGGAGTGCACAGGCGTTCAAGTAATATTAAGTTTTTTTAGAGCACAAATACCCTGTGTATGATATATGTTGTGATTCTGCACATTATTGATATTTTGCTCCAAAGTGCCATTTTTAGGAATGATTGTATTATAGTTCTGGTAAATATGGATTTTAACTTGTCAGTGTGGAACATCTTTGTTACATTTGTAGGTGGCATGTGACGTACAATGTACTTTTTATCTGTTCCTATATTACATCCCATAGTGGAAATGCGCAGTGCTCTCACCAAGTAAATGTGCAAAGACTGCAACTAATTTTCAAACATACCAATAACTTCTATCATTTTGGTGGCTTAGCATGGTCAAACTTCCTTTCTTATAGGCCTGGGGTAAACACAGCATGTGTTATTTGAATGTGCTAAGCACTGTTCGCTCTAAGCTGATATGATGCGCCCTGGATGCAAAAAAATAGCAATCGACTGGCATCATTGACACAACAAAAAATCAGACATTGGTATAGTGATGTTGAAAAATATCCTACTCCATTGTACATGTATGTGTAATTTGATAAAATTAAATTCGCACCTTATATACAAACTAAGTGTAAAAACAAAGGCAATGACAAGCCAAAACATTTTTGTTTTGTTTTGTTATAAGTCACCTATACAGTCACAAACATTTTTATTTTTTCTTGAAAACAGACCTCGACAACAGTCACCAAGTTAACTTTTGATTTTACGGCTTTCATTTTGACTCTCTACAAAATAAGTTATGTTAGAGGGCGCACTGCTGCAAAATATGCACAAATTTAGTGTTGCAATTTTATCAACCAAAGTGTAGTGACTCATGTGGGACAGGATTCTATTTGCATTGTGCTTCTCTATTCAATGTAAACCAGTAAACAAAATAAAGTGGTCAAATGTGATGTCATTCATCTGGAATGTGTTCTTCATTGGTGATGTAGTTTTCCTTGAATATCAGCAAAACCAGGGAGATGTATGATGAAATGCAAATAGGACATTTTTTTATGCTTGATGTATATTTAATAAATATTATCTGTTTTAATTTTTGTTAGGAAGAAGATAAACAGTTCCGATATATTGCTTTGGAGTTATGTGCAGCAACTCTGGCCAACTATGTCATGAATAATAGTTTTGATAAACAGTTATTAGAACCTGTGGATGTATTACATCAAGCGATGGATGGATTGACATACTTACATTCATTAGACATTGGTAGGTTTCCACATTGTTACTGTTGCTAGGCAATAGACCTCAGATGTGGAATGCTGAACATGATTGACAGTAAAGAATGTATAACACTATTTGCTGAGCAAAAATGAGTCTCGGCGACCATTTAAATCTAAGGTCAATTAATGCTGGTCTGCAGGATCATACTATATACAAACCTCATTGGCTTTTCACCAAAATGACATTCACAAATCTAAGACTTGGTTTTTCTGATGTCATATCCAACAAAACAAAACAAAACCAATGAAATTTGGCTAAAAAATGTTTCTGAAAATAAAAGAAAATAAATTTACCATGGCCACAAATATGTTTTATCAAAGCTAATTAAATTTATTGCAAGCAATGATGTCTTCTAATCTGATAACGAGCTACTGGCCTAATTCCTGAAGAAACATTGCTTGCAAAACTGTAGTATTATCAGCTAACTGATGATATTACTGGTTAGGTTTACGAATCAAATTCACAGCTATAGTAAGTGCCTCCTACATGTACAAATAGTAATTTTGATGTGAATCCCACAAAAGTATGATTCATTCATTTTTTTAATGATAAACTTCATGACTAGCAATGTGTGTATACAAATCATTGACATTTTCAAGTGGAATCCAGCTGTTGCAAGCCTGTTTGTCAAATAAATCTGATTGATACTTGTGTAAGTGTCTCATGTTTGAATTTCTGTGGTGTATTTATAGATTGAAATGTTTGAATTCAGTTCACAGAGATATCAAACCTCACAATGTACTCATATCAATGCCCAATGCACATGGCAAAGTTAAAGCTATGATATCAGACTTTGGTTTATGCAAAAAATTGGCAGCAGGGAGGCATTCATTTTCACGTCGCTCTGGAGCGGCTGGTACTGAAGGATGGATCGCTCCAGAAATGCTGTCAGAGGAGGCCAGAACAGTGAGTATAATGTATTAGCGATGTAACCAGATAGCTTGACATATTCAAATGAATGTCTGTGCTTGTATATATCTTTGACTGTAATAGTTTATCGTGCTAAAATTTTGGTGCAACATTTTGCCTATTTTTTAGTATTTGTTAGTAATATTTTTGATAATTTTGAAAACAAATGGACATCATTTCCTACTGGCTACTGATCTTAACTGAAAATTTGGGGGAAAAAATCATACAGTTTTGAATTTGTGATAGTGAGAAAAGTTGATTCTGTCGCTCAAAAAGTTAAATTGATTGATTAAAGTATGGTAGTAATTTCAACTATGAAAATTTTGTGATTGATGTGTTTTAATGATTAGATAAAATTTGCAATTTCCTCTTGTTTATGATGAGAAAATGTATTTATTTCAGACCACAGCTGTCGACATATTTTCCTCAGGATGTGTGTTTTACTACGTTTTATCCAAAGGCAAGCATCCATTTGGAGATTCTCTCCATAGACAAGCTAATATATTATCTGCAGAATATAATCTAGACATGTTAAACCAAGGTATGTTTGTATACTAAAGAAATTACGCTGACCCTTCACAGGTACATGTAGTGTAGTGGTTGTTGCATCAAACTCATGATCAATAACCCAAGTTCAAATCCTACCTGAGATAGAACCCGATAACAAGAATCAATTCCTACCCTGTACCACAGACTCAATGGGTAGGCAAAATCCACTGGCCAAGATTCATTTACTAGTAAATGTGACTTTGGAGGAACCTTGGTTAAGGTCTACAGGTGCTCGTATTCGACCATTATAGTTTAGTGTCATGTAATCCCAAACATAAATATTGTTTCTGTGGAAAAATTCACTATATGTTGCACTTGCTATTTTAAAATTTAATAAAAATATTCAACTGTCACCTGACACAAAAATACATAAAAAAAGAAAAGAAATTACACTATAATATAATATCTTTAACAATGACTTGTTTATCATGTTTTGTTCAACTAAGAGTTGTTTTTATGGTATTTGAACTCGCAGAATCTTTAATGCTGCTATTCCTGTTTTTTTTCTGTTACAGATGACCATACGTCCAGGCAGTTAATATCTCATATGTTAAATCAGGATCCAACACAAAGACCTGCAGCCAATACTATATTAAAACATCCATTCTTCTGGTGTCTTGAAAAACAACTTGCTTTCTTTCAGGTAACTTTTTAGGCAAAGTTTGAAGTCGGGAATTATTTATCTTAGTTCTGTTTGTTGGTGCAAGATCCATTTCTCAGACATGCTTAGACCAACCACATTTAGGTTACACAGATATTGTCTATAATGACTTACATATGTACATCTATTTTCAGTACCATTTGATCAAATATGACTGACTGTGATTTTGGTTCTCAAATTTGCTAAACTCTGATACATTCTACATATTCAGAACCATTTTTCAGAGACAAACATGGCAATTTCTCAGAGACAAACATGGCAATTTTATTCAAACTTATTATCAGTGTCATGCATATTTGGTTACAGGTGTACTTCATATTTGGATAACTGGTGACTATTTTGTTTTTATTTTTGTCCATGTTGAAAGTTTGCAAACACTCATAGGTAATACCACAGGTTGTGGTGTTTTGTGTGATCAAACTTATCTCATCCTTAAATCACATTTGTAAATTTGTCAATAACTATTTTTCGCAGATGAACAGTTGTTTTGTATCAGGACTATAGGTGCAGGTCACACTGTTTTAAGTTAGAATTAAAATGTATGATGATCAATTTTTTTGTTATGGTATTTGTGCTAGTTTTCCTGTCTGGCCTTATTTGGGCAATCTGCAACTTCATAAGATTGGTCATAGTCCTTATTTGGGCATTCTGCGACTTCATAAGATTGGTCATGGTCCTTATTTGGGCATTCTGCGACTTCATAAGATTGGTCATGGTCCTTATTTGGGCAATCTGCGACTTCATAAGATTGGTCATAGTCTATATTTGGACATTCTTTGACCATATAAGATTGGTCATAGTCCTTATTTGGACATTCTGCGACTTCATAAGATTGGTCATGGTCCTTATTTGGGCATTCTGCGACTTCATAAGATTGGTCATAGTCCTTATTTGGACATTCTGCGACTTCATAAGATTGGTCATAGTCTATATTTGGGCATTCTGTGACCATATACGATTGGTCATGGTCCTTATTTGGGCATTCTGTGACCTTTTAAGATTGGTCATGGTCCTTATTTGGACATTCTGCGACTTCATAAGATTGGTCATGGTCTGTATTTGGGCATTCTGCGACTTCATAAGATTGGTCATGGTCCTTATTTGGGCATTCTCCAACATAAGATTGGTCATGGTCTATATTTGGGCATTCTGCGACTTCATAAGATTGGTCATGGTCTATATTTGGGCATTCTGTGACTTCATAATATTGGTCATGGTCCTTATTTGGACATTCTGTGACCATATACGATTGGTCATGGTCCATATTTGGACATTCTGCGACTTCATAAGATTGGTCATGGTCTGTATTTGGGCATTCTGTGACTTCATAAGATTGGTCATGGTCCTTATTTGGGCATTCTGCGACATCATAAGATTGGTCATGGTCTATATTTGGGCATTCTGCGACTTCATAAGATTGGTCATGGTCTATATTTGGGCATTCTGTGACTTCATCAGATTGGTCATGGTTCTTATTTGGGCATTCTGTGACCTTTTAAGATTGGTCATGGTCCTTATTTGGACATTTTGCGACTTCATAAGATTGGTCATGGTTCTTATTTGGACATTCTGCGACTTCATAAGATTGGTCATGGTCTATATTTGGGCATTCTGCGACTTCATAAGATTGGTCATGGTCCTTATTTGGGCATTCTGTGACTTCATAAGATTGGTCATGGTCTATATTTGGGCATTCTGTGACTTCATAAGATTGGTCATGGTCCTTATTTGGGCATTCTGTGACTTCATAAGATTGGTCAAGGTCCTTATTTGGGCAATCTGTGACTTCATAAGATTGGTCATAGTCTATATTTGGACATTCTGTGACCATATAAGATTGGTCATAGTCCTTATTTGGACATTCTGCGACTTCATAAGATTGGTCATAGTCCTTATTTGGACATTCTGCGACTTCATAAGATTGGTCATAGTCTATATTTGGGCATTCTGTGACCATATAAGATTGGTCATGGTCCTTATTTGGGCATTCTGTGACCTTTTAAGATTGGTCATGGTCCTTATTTGGACATTCTGCGACTTCATAAGATTGGTCATGGTCTGTATTTGGGCATTCTGCGACTTCATAAGATTGGTCATGGTCCTTATTTGGGCATTCTGCAACATCATAAGATTGGTCATGGTCTATATTTGGGCATTCTGCGACTTCATAAGATTGGTCATAGTCTATATTTGGGCATTCTGTGACCATATAAGATTGGTCATGGTCCTTATTTGGACATTCTGCGACTTCATAAGATTGGTCATGGTCTGTATTTGGGCATTCTGCGACTTCATAAGATTGGTCATGGTCCTTATTTGGGCATTCTGCAACATCATAAGATTGGTCATGGTCTATATTTGGGCATTCTGCGACTTCATAAGATTGGTCATAGTCCTTATTTGGACATTCTGCGACTTCATAAGATTGGTCATAGTCTATATTTGGGCATTCTGTGACCATATAAGATTGGTCATGGTCCTTATTTGGACATTCTGCGACTTCATAAGATTGGTCATGGTCTGTATTTGGGCATTCTGCGACATCATAAGATTGGTCATGGTCTATATTTGGGCATTCAGCGACTTCATAAGATTGGTCATGGTCTATATTTGGGCATTCTGTGACTTCATAAGATTGGTCATGGTCCTTATTTGGGCATTCTGCAACATCATAAGATTGGTCATGGTCTATATTTGGGCATTCTGCGACTTCATAAGATTGGTCATAGTCTATATTTGGGCATTCTGTGACCATATACGATTGGTCATGGTCCTTATTTGGACATTCTGCGACTTCATAAGATTGGTCATGGTCTGTATTTGGGCATTCTGCGACTTCATAAGATTGGTCATGGTCCTTATTTGGGCATTCTGCGACATCATAAGATTGGTCATGGTCCTTATTTGGGCATTCTGTGACTTCATAAGATTGGTCATGGTCTATATTTGGACATTATGTGACCATATAAGGTTGGTCATAGTCCTTATTTGGACATTCTGTGACCTTTTAAGATTGGTCATGGTCTTTATTTGGGCATTCTGTGACCTTTTAAGATTGGTCATGGTCCTTATTTGGACATTCTGCGACTTCATAAGATTGGTCATGGTCCTTATTTGGACATTCTGCGACTTCATAAGATTGGTCATGGTCTATATTTGGGCATTCTGTGACTTCATAAGATTGGTCATGGTCTATATTTGGGCATTCTGCGACTTCATAAGATTGGTCATGGTCCTTATTTGGGCATTCTGTGACTTCATAAGATTGGTCATGGTCTATATTTGGACATTATGTGACCATATAAGGTTGGTCATAGTCCTTATTTGGACATTCTGTGACCTTTTAAGATTGGTCATGGTCCTTATTTGGACATTCTGTGACCTTTTAAGATTGGTCATGGTCCTTATTTGGACATTCTGTGACCATATAAGATTGGTCATAGTCCTTATTTGGGCATTCTGTATTTTCATATAAATAACCATATGTGGTTCTTACTTAGAAATTGTGGTCCTTATTTGGGCATTGTGTTTCTATAGATCAATATTTGCCACTGTCTGGGATATGACAAACCTCTAAAACATGTAGATTCTTGGCTATACATGTAGTGATAGAATTGGTAGAACAGTGACTCACTACATCATATTCATCTATTTCACTCGCAGGATGTCAGTGATAGAATAGAAAAGCTGCCTTTGGATGATAGTGTTGTTATAGAATTAGAAAAAAATGGAAAAGAAGTTGTAAAGTATGACTGGAGGTCAAATATCACTCAAGAATTACAGTCAGGTGAGTGTATTGAATGAATGTATAATCTTATCTTCTGTATTTGCTTTATTAGTAGCGCATGTACTTATGTAAATGACACATGAGTTTCTACCATCAAAATAAGTCACTGATGAAATATACAATGCATAGAACTCATGGTTTACATGCACTTCTGTTGGAGATGCACTTATAATACAGTAAATATGGTATATGTCATCTATTGTACCATGTTTAATTATTTTAAATGAGTTAACAGATTTATTAGTCCCCGTTGAACATTCCATGTTTTGAGTTCTGTTCTTCTGTCTAACGTCATTTCTCAGGCCTGCCTGTACTGATTTTGTATGGGGACTATGTCATTGTAAGAATTGTTTTCCCAAAATTCCATCCATAGATTCCTGCTTGCATGACACTATATGTCTTTATTGTTTACAGATTTAAGGAAGTTTAGAACATATCGTGGTAATTCTGTGAGAGATCTACTAAGAGCTATGAGAAATAAGGTACAGTATAACTAACTTTTCACTCCCTGTGGACTAATTGCTTGGCCTCTGTTAATTCTTCCATTGCTTGTTCATCTAGATTCATTTTGTTGACTTGCTTAGACCTGGACCAAATTTTGCTATGAGTATCTGAGCATTAGGTTAAGGTATAAAAGGCAAATCTTTTCAAAATCAAGAATACTACTATTTTAGAACTGAATTTCTGATATATAATGATAGATTTTGTTTGAGTTTTCTACTTGTATGGAACCTTGTTGATTTTTCTTATACAGATCTGATTTCACATGATATGGGGAATAAGGTATTACCATGATCATCTAACTAAATGCCCAGGGCACTTGACTTCAAAAATCATGAGTTTTAGGGGGATGGACACTTACCCGAACACCCCTCATCGAAAAAGAGTTTACTTCTTTTGGGGAAAATAAAACTACATAGTACAAAATCAGTTGCGTCGTCATTTATTTCAACAATAATTGTACAATGAAGAAACAGAAATGGTCACAAAAAATATGCACATTTTATAACTTACTGGTTAAACAAGTCATTGAAAATGACACAGTCCCCGTTAAGTTCTCTTTGTGCTCGTCATATTAAAGCGGAGGGGTTGTCGCGAGCATGTCTTTGAAACTTGAGTTCCAAGTGGCGTATACAACAGATTGTTTATTTACATCAAAACACGTGTTTCGTGTCATAGTAATATGGCCAAAATAAAAACAGCTGTTATTCAGCCATCTTTGATCTGATTATGAAACACACTGATATGTATGATGTATGTGCCAAATACGAATGAAAATGGTACATAAATTGTGGAAATATAGTAAAGTCAGATGGCTGTCAATCGGCCATCCTTGACCAGATTTTGAAACAAATTGTCATGGACATGCATTCTAACATGTATAAAGTACATGTATGTGCCAAATTTGAATGAAAACTGACAGAGCACGTCCAAGATACCGCATAAAAAAACAAAAACAAGATGCCTGCCAGTTGACCATCTTTGATCCAATTGCGAAATATATCGTCATGGACATGTATCCTAACATGTATAATCTATGTACCAAGTTTGAATGACAACTGACAAAGCATGTCCAAAATACAACATTTTCAAAAAACAAGATGGCTGCCAGTCGGCCATTTTGAATCGAATCGCTAAACCACTGTATGTGCATATGTCCCACATAAGGTACTAGGCACATGCAAAGAATGAACGGAAGCGGTCGACAGGATTCTGAATTATGACGTTGGATAGACTGACTCACGGACAGACGGACGGTCGGACGGACAAACTCAGGAACTCACGGACGGTCGGGGACATGTATCCTAACATGTATGATCTATGTACTAAATTTGAATGAAAACTGACAAAGCATGTCTAAAATACGACATTTTCAAAAAACAAGATGGCTGCCAGTCGGCCATCTTTGATCCAATTGTGAAATAAATCGTCATGGACATATATCCTAACATGTATAATCTATGTACCAAGTTTGAATGAAAACTTACAAAGCATGTCCAAAATACAACATTTTCAAAAAACAAGATGGCTGCCTGTCGGCCATTTTGAATCAAATCGCTAAACCACTGCATGTGCATATGTCCCACATAAAGTAGTAGGCACATGCAAAGAATGAACGGAATCGGTCCAAGGGATTCTGAGATATGACTCCGGACGGACGCACGAACGCACAGACGGACGGAGACTGAATTATAAGTCCCCGTTTTTGGACTTCGTCCGAACGGGGACTAAATATTAGAGCCTGTTGGAACACAGGCGAAGTTAGAATCTTCATCATTATCAATCGTATGCAAACTCTTAATGCAAAGTATTTTCGGCCATGTTGTTTTCTTGCACGATTTGACCTTCAACAACATCTGACCTGATAAAGTCAAGTCTGTTATAAACCAATCAGAATGCTGTGTTGTACAAATTTTTTTTCTCTGGGAATTTTCAAGGGATTCTTTGTAAAGCAATGCAGAAGTGAATTATCGATGTATGATCTATTGGAACTGATTTTGGCGAAAAAAAGCCATGATTTAAAAACAAAAAATGGTAATTAGCAATTTTTTATAGGTAAACTAAATATGGAATGAAGTATTTATCGTCTTTCACATTCGTTAACAGGTCAAGGTTGAGGCGTAGTTTACATACGGTTACGCATTGACAACATGTTCATGGCGGTTGATATCCACCCTGTATTATATAAATATGATTACCAGTATTCAGGAATGTTTTATGAATAGACAGTCAATTTAGGGGCAAATGTTCCTAAGTGGGGGTGGGTGCTTAGCCGAGCATGGGCACTATACAGGTTGAATATGGTATATAACCACTATTGTTATCATTCCTCTTCATCAGGTCATCATTTATGCAATTTTTCTCCCCAGAAACACCATTATAGAGAACTCCCTGAAGAGGTGAAGCAGTCTCTTGGCACGGTTCCAGATGAATTTATGTACTATTTTACATCTCGTTTTCCTAAACTACTTCTACATACATACAATGCTATGAAGTGTTGTAGAAATGAGAGACTTTTTAGACTGTATTATGTGCAAGATGACGAACTACACAACAATAGCTTAATGGAGGTTGAGAAGACAGTGTTAAAAGAACTTGAGACTGACTTTATTAAAGAAAAACAGATGCAGAATACAGGAGCACATGATACAGTGAATGATGATGCAGTCTGACTAACGACTAGTGCAATGTAGAAAACAATAGAAAATCATAATGATGTCTGATTGCATGCGGTGAGTGATCAAGTCACAAGTCTCAGATGATTTCAACAATTTACACCATATACACTATTTACTCTTGATATCTGTGTTCAGTGTGCCACAAAACGAAAGAAAAATTGTGTTTGGGATGTAGTCTAGGGATGAGAAAGGGAGTGCTCATAAAATGTGTAAGATATGGCACCAGTCTGACTCATTTTTTATTTATTATTTATATTTCAATATTATATGTACTTCATTTTTGTGATGTTTTAATAGTGCCTGCTGTGCATGGCAGTGAATTATAAGCTTTTTTGTAATACGCCAAAGACAAATTTTGGTATTAAATTATGATCTATCTCATTGTACTGCCATGATTTAATTAGTAATATCATATGGTTATGAACTCCCATATTTTTGCAAGAGACAAATATGCATCAGGAATATCTCAAAGTATTGTCCTCAACAATGATCTCAAATTATGAAATAGGAAATATTTTTAATGGAAAAAAATTGATAGTTTACTGTGTATAACGCATGTATTTTTACACACTGCATTTTACTATATTAGGGGTCATATTGCTTTGTTGTATACGATTTAATTGAACAAGCAAGATTTTTACTGTACTTCAAAATTCTGTCCAAAAACACTCACTACATTGTAATTGAAATGATAAAATATTGATTTGTGGGATGTTGCTAAGCAACCAGTCCTAACATTTTTTTAAAAATGCAAGACTATCAATAAGCTCTTATTGAGGTATGGGGGAGTGTAGTTTGATGTGTTACGTGTACATGTCTTAGTACAGATTGCATGTATTTTAATTCTTGGTGCCTTGAGTGTGCAATATTTTTACTTGCTATTTTCTGAATATCGTCTGAGTGTCCGGTAACGGAGACACAATTGATAATACCTTGGCTAAGTGAGACAAACATGGGGTGACTTTGGTAGTTCAGAATAACATGGGCTGACTCTGGTAACTAAGACAAACATTTGGTTTCTTTGATAACTAAGACAAACATGGAGTGACTTTGGTACCAGAGACAAACATGGAGTGACTTTGGTACCAGAGACAAACATGGAGTGACTTTGGTACCAGAGACAAACATGGAGTGACTTTGGTACCAGAGACAAACATGGAGTGACTTTGGTACCAGAGACAAACATGGAGTGACTTTGGTACCAGAGACAAACATGGAGTGACTTTGGTACCAGAGACATGGGGTGACATTGGAAGTTCAGAATAACATGGGTTGACTTTGGTAGTTCAGACTAACACGGGGTGACTTTGGAAGTTCAGAATAACATGGGTTGACTCTGGTAACTAAGACAAACATTTGGTTACTTTGATAACTGATACAGGGATGGGTAACTAAGACAAACATGGAGTGACTTTGGTACCAGAGACAAACATGGAGTGACTTTGGTACCAGAGACAAACATGGAGTGACTTTGGTACCAGAGACAAACATGGAGTGACTTTGGTACCAGAGACAAACTCGGAGTGACTTTAGTACCAGAGACAATACTTTCGTAGTTCAGACTAACATGGGGTGACTTTGGTAGTTCAGACTAATGTGGGGTGACTTAAGTACCAGATACATTACTTTGGTAGTTTAGACTAACATGGGGTGACTTTGGTAGTCCAGACTAACATGGGGTGACTTTGGTAGTTCAGACTAACAGACTTTGGTAGTTCAGACTAACATGCGGTGACTTTGGTAGCTAAACAAACATGGAGTGACTTAAGTGCCAGAGAAAATACTTTGGTAGTTAAGACTAACATGGGGTGACTTTTGGTAGTTCAGACTAACATGGGGTGACTTTGGTAGTTCAGACTAACATGGGGTGACTTTGGTAGTTCAAACTAACATGGGGTAACTTGGTAGATGGTAGATCATTGGGTAACTTGAACGCACTTTGTATGCCTCTATACTCACTCTCATTTTTCATTGGTTAATGGTAAACTTAAAACACATTCAGTATTGGCGTAAGAGTCACTTGTGTATTCTTATCAAGTCATTCATAAAATTACTTTTTCACTATGTTGACACTATTGAGGTTTAGTATGTCTATTTTCTAAAAACAAGATTTCTATATGTATATATTTCAAAGAAATAATAAAGATATATCTCACCTTCATATGATGCTGTGTTTTTTATTTTATACACAAAACATGAAGACCACAAGGGATTCGAGGTGTGTCTGATGAAACATTGTTCTTAATTTATATATATAGCGCCCTCATGTGGCAGTAAGTATCATTGATTTTCTCTGTTATACAAGTATGTGATCTCATGTCGTGTGATTATAGGTTCAGTTATGGTTTGTTTGTAGTGCTGGTTAATGGGAAAATAAAATATACTATCACAAAGATTTCTCGACCAACAGCTCATAGACTGTTGCCACTTAACATTGACTACTTGCAATTAAATGTGCATTTTTACGTTTTTATTATATGCAGAACACCTCACATTGAAATTTGACAAATGATAAAATGATTTGACAACAAATCTCGAAAATACTGAAGTTGACCTGCACTTAAAGATGTGATGTCTAATCATTTAGTCAAACATACATGTAATATTCGTTGTTGTGATCATTAAAGTTCACCTTACTAAGTTAAATTCAAGGCCCCTGAAATGTTTTCAGGTATCATTGAAAGTAGGAACGTGCCAGAATCTGTTATTTCAGGGTTATTTATGTGAGATTTCAGGTCAATGAATGTGGACGTGTGTTCGTATCCCACTTCTGACAATGTTGTTTTACTCTCGGTAACTTTGCAGACTCTCACACGTTTTAGCTTGGTATGACTTTTTATTGTTTCGTGTGATGCAGCAGTGATTCAAAATTGACATTTAGTTTCATTTAGTTTTTTAAATACTGAACATAAAATTGCCGAATTATTTTCATCAAATTCATGATTTAAACGGTCTATGTTACTAGCACATAAAAGCTCGATATATCTAACATTAAATGTATGTCAGGATGGCCGAGCGGTCTAAGGCGCCAGACTCAAGAATTAAATACCTTGCCCTAATCTCAGGATTATATGTGCTAGTATTCTGGTCCAAAGCAAAGTCTGAAATCGGGAATTATTAATCTTAGTTCTGTTTGTTGGTGCATGTGTGTGTCTGCCTTCAAGATCCATTTCTCAGACATGCTTAGACCAACCACATTTAGGTTACACAGATATTGTCTATGGGTATCACAATAGAAGACAGGATACGAAACTTAACGAGCCTGGTAGTGTATACACACTACGCAGTTACGGGATAAAGTGACAGCGAGACGATATACTTCAGCTATGGATAGTATTTGTTCTGGAGAACATAACATGTATCATCGAGAGTTTGGTAACAACAGGTAATTACAAAGAAATCACAGTATTTATAAACCGCCAAGGATTCACACCGTGTAAACAAATTTTGGAGCTGATTATATAATTATGAGTGTTTCCTATTACGTTAGTATAAGTGGCCTTGATCATTAAAATGGCTTAAAGCAGTCAAGGTTGTGCTAGTTTTCTATAGCTTTACATGCAATATCAAACAGAAACACATTGAACTAACACTAAAAGGATGGAGGTATGTAATGGCAATCTTGAGCTTCAACCTGAGCTTGCTCAGAGTCAACCTGAGCTCCATCCTGAGCTTCAACTTGGGCTTGGGAAATTGTTCACAGCAGAAGCTCAAACAAAGTTGGGACACCTGCACTGAGTTCCAACCTGAGCATCTATAAGATTACATCAGCTGGGTTGAAGTTGAATATTATGTTTTCAATTTAGCAATTGCCCAAGAGTTTTGTTACGGTCACCTGCTGAACCCACAAAAATGCCACACACGTACATACTTTAAAGAAGTTAGCAAAAACAAAGTCACTACAAAAGATCAGGAAGAAGAGATAATTAAAAAGCTGGAAGACATAGAACACAGTAATCAAGAAAACCAGTTTTTAAATCATGAAATTACAGATAAAGAAATAATCAGTTCTATGAAGAGACTAAAGAACAACAAAGCATGTGGAATTGATGGCATACCAGCAGAGATGCTAAAACACAGTAACTCGCAGATAAAAAGAGCACTGAAGAAGCTATTCAACCACATATTACAAACAGGACAGTATCCAGACAGTTGGAATATAAGCTTATTAACTCCTATACACAAACAAGGGGATCGCTTTGATGCAAATAATTACAGAGGAGTATCTGTGGGTAGTTGTATTGGAAAATTATTTAATGCCACAATTAATAATAATAATAATAACTTTATTATACTACTAAAAACCTTCAGAGGGTTTTTGTATGGTAAGGAACATAAATACATACAATACATAAGAGATAAAAATAAAATGTTAGTAAAATAAAAGAAAAAAATAAATTAATTACTTTCTGTGGTTTTAAAAATTGTGCTCTTTAAGTATTTTGCTAAAGCTATATTATTCTCCATAATCTTTTTAAATATGGAATTCACATCCATTGTGTAAATATTTATTGCACACTCATCAAACAGTTTTTTTCTTTGTTCTATATAGCCAGTACAAAATAGCAGGAAATGTTTTTCATCTCCTAATGCTTTAGTGTTACATTTATTACAGTGTATATTTTCTAATTCTATTTTGGGCTTTGTTCTTCTACCTAATTCTATTTCTAAGTTGTGGTCACTCAGACGGAATTTTGAAAGCATTTTCCTGAGGCTGAAATTTGAAATGTTTTGCAAATAATTTTCCATATTATAGCTTACTTTGAATAGTTTGTATGTTCTCAGTTTTGTTCCCCTATTTTCATTGGTTTCACTGAAATTTAGTTCTTCTCTCCATCTTTGAATATAAATCTCAGATAGTCAGAGTTTTACTTTTTTTAGTATTTGATTCCAATTTTCCATATTGTGATCATTTTTTATTTTAATTAGATCATGTCCCAGTGTAGCATTAATAGTCCTTACCCAGTTTGAATTAATTTTCATCATTTCATCCAGGGCTAATTTTAAAATGTGATTATCTGGCAGACTATATAGTCTATGGCAGTATTTAATTTGAGCCAAATTAATTTTTAATTTTACTGGTAACCTACCAAGTTCTGCTTTCAAACCACTAATTGGCGTCATTTTACTCACTCCTAGGATAAACCTGTAAAAATGACTGCAAACTTGCTCTAAACTGTTACTGTCAGTTGTGATGTCATTGGCCCAGATTTCTGCACCATACATGAGTATAGGTGAAATTAATTGGTCGAAAATTTTCAAACTAAGTGCTGGTGAGATTATTTTGTGGTTTAAGACTGTTTGTCTGATGCTGAAAAGAGCATTCATTGATTTATTTTTTAACATATATAAGTTTGTTTTAAATTTCCCATTTGGAGTAAATATTGCCCCTAAATAGCAAAACTCGCTAACAGCTGTTATGTCTTGGTTGTTGATTTTAAAATTCATGTTTTTAATCAGTCTGTTGCTGCAATTAAATACCATGACTTTAGTTTTCTTTACGTTTACTTCTAAATTCCAATTTATACAATAGTCATTTAATTTGTTCAGACAGCTTTGTAGGCCGTCTTCCGTTTCTGAAATAAGTGCAAGGTCATCTGCATATTGGATAATAACAGGTTAGTTATGTACCTAGAAGAAAACAACATCATTCACCCAAATCAAGGAGGATTTCGTTCGAACCATAGAACAACAGACCACATTTTAACATTACACACAGTTATCAAAAAGTATCAAACAAACAGCAAAAAGCTTTACTGCAGTTTTATAGATCATAAGAAATGTTTTGACACTGTCTGAACAGAAGGACTTATGTACAAGCTGCAAACAAACAATATACAAGGTCATCAAACATATGTATCAGAACACACAGTGTGCAGTTAAACATATGTATCAGAACACACAGTGTGCAGTTAAACATATGTATCAGAACACACAGTGTGCAGTTAAACATATGTATCAGAACACACAGTGTGCAGTTAAACATATGTATCAGAACACACAGTGTGCAGTTAAACATATGTATCAGAACACACAGTGTGCAGTTAAACATATGTATCAGAACACACAGTGTGCAGTTAAACATATGTATCAGAACACACAGTGTGCAGTTAAACATATGTATCAGAACACACAGTGTGCAGTTAAACATATGTATCAGAACACACAGTGTGCAGTTAAACATATGTATCAGAACACACAGTGTGCAGTTAAACATATGTATCAGAACACACAGTGTGCAGTTAAACATATGTATCAGAACACACAGTGTGCAGTTAAACATATGTATCAGAACACACAGTGTGCAGTTAAACATATGTATCAGAACACATAGTGTGCAGTTAACTATGCAAGAAAATAACACCAAGATTCAACCTGGAAAATGGTGTTAGGCAGGGATGTCCATTAAGTCCCACACTTTTTAACATCTACATAAATGATTTAATTGATGAACTAAACAACCAAAACAACTTTCCTCCACAGCTTAATAACAAGTTAATACCATGTTTATTATATGCAGATGACATTGTCATCATGTCAGAAAGTCAAGAAGGTCTACAAACCTCCATGGAGGGCCTGCATAGCTATGCAAACAAATGGGGACTGCAAATAAACGTGAAAAAAACAAAATCAATGATATTTACAAAGAATGGATACAATACAGAAAAACTTAACATAATGTGTGGAACAGAACCCATTGAAAAAGTCACAAACTACACCTACCTTGGTGTCAACTTTAACACCAATGGCTCAATGGATTCCACAATGACCAGACTTGCTGAGAAAGCCAGAAGAGCAGAAAAAGCACAAACATCAATCTTGAATGCTGATAACAACAATTCAATTAAAACCAAACTTTTTGAAACCACACAAATTCCAATTTTGACATATGCAGGAGAGATGTGGGGCTTGTGCACAAATAAAAAATGGGATACAACATGTACTGAAAAATTTCACCTCAAATTTTGTAGACATGTTTTAAATATTAACAACAACACAAGCAATATAGCAGTTAGAATGGATTCTGGTAGATTGCCACTTGTCTATTATTTACACTATAAGTCATTTACATATTTCAAACACTTGATTTCATTAAAGGAAGACAATATTGCATACAATGGATTGATTGAAATGCAGAATCACACCCAGAATGATCACTGGCTGTCAAGACTAACAAAAATTAAAAAGGAATACAGTATTAATCAAGATGTCACAAAGCTAAACTTTCAAAAAATCTCAGCAAGTCACTGTCTTGATATCTGGAAGAAGGACATGCAAAGGGCTGATTCAAAACTCAGAACATATCAGCTTTTCAAAAATGATATAAAACAAGAAGTATACATAGATCAGCTTAATGATAGACAGGCAATCAGAATTCTAAGCAAATTCAGACTGAGCAGCCACAAATTACATATAGAAACAGGTAGACATACACGACCAAAAACAAATATTGAGGACAGAAAATGCAGAAAGTGCCAAGTCATAGAGGATGAAGTGCACTTTATCACAGAATGTGTACTTTATGAATCTGAAAGACAGGAATTATATTCCTTGTTTGATAACATCAATGGTATCAAAAAAAAGGACAAATTTATATGTATTATGAATGCCCATACTAGACAACAATTACTGGGGTTAATTAAATATATCAAAACAGCGTATACAATAAGAGAGCAAATAATATTACCACAGTAGTTTACTTTTTCTTGTTTGTTTGTCACACTTTTTGTTTTGTTTGTTTTTAACTTTATTACCTTCTACATGTGTAGAAACCAAAAAAGAATTGTCAAATTTTCTTTAACGTTGTAATAAAGCGATATTCTATTCTATTCTATACATAAGACCGAATATATTTCTTGAAATATTATGTTGAAAATAAATCTCGCTAAGTGAAAGGGAACTACTTTAAAGATTCACAGTACTGGTAAACGCTGTAGCCATTGTTTACTAATCACTCAAACCCGTAAAATATCTTACTTTTCCAAGCTACGTTGACATCAATATCTGTATTATGTGGGGATTATACTCATGAGCGCCCAGTAGTAAAACAAAATACATAGAAATGACTGTTTCACCACAAAATAATGGTAAGATGTATAATCTGCAAGGTATGCTGAGAAATGTTGTGGTCTCTGGTGTCAATTATTTTCGGTACATGTTTTTCCAAAAAACATTATTGTCTCCCACCCACCTCCTAAATGCCAAACAACACAACAAAATGAATGTATCTTCTTTTTTTATTCTGAATGTTTCTAACATGGAATGACAACCATGCTTTATTGTACTTAGATCTATGTCCATTTTTAGGATACGACTTCAATAAAGACTATTATTATTATGAAGTACAATATTCCCTTCACCTTTCTGTCAATGTATTACTATGATATTTATAGTTTTGTTGTGCTTTTGAGGTGTTTTTGTCTCTAATGTTTTACCTTTTTTGTTTATGTTTAAACAATCTAAGGTGACTAATCACTAAATAGTCGGCTTTATATATCTGTCATTTTAGGGTACCAGTATAAAGAATTAAAATGCAACAATACAGAATAATTTGCGACTTGAGTATATTCACAGTCCCTAGCTCAATCCTGTATAGAGGGGTTGTGGTATATTGAATAAAAAAGTAAGAACATGTCAAAAGTCTGTTTTGGGTGTAGAGATACGTGTTAGACCTTGAGTTTATGTTTGCTCTTAATGTAGCTTGTAATCAAACAAACCAGGGCATAGTCTAGCCTGGTTTTTACCCATCAAGCACTGCAAAATTTTAGTTTTTGTTTTGTATAATTTGGGGTAGATAATCAAATTCAGTTAAATTACCCGCCTTCAAATATCTATGAATATACCCCTTTGCTTATAGGTATGCTAATTTTTGTGTTGGTTCAATAAGTAAGCTGTTAAGGTAGAGATGCAGTTTACCTGACAGGTATTTTAATTGGTTAATTAGGAAACCAAGATGACCTCCCTTGTCCACAAAACTATATATTTTCAGAAAGCTTATTATATGAATTTTAAAAAAATTTTAGTATTTTTTTTATGGACACTGTAGTTTGAAATATGCACAAAAATGTGCTTTTTTGGTCAAAAGTGATTTAAAAAAAATTAGCTCCTAAACCATGCTTCTGTTTCCTGTCAAAATTGGTTTATGGGTACATCTGTTTACTATGAAGAAATCGCCGTCTTGAAAACTGTCAACCAGTTGTCAATTTTGCAGGGCAGCAGCCCAAATTTCACTACTTCAAGTTTATGCATAAATTAACACCCAGGCTAGTTGTCTGTACGATTGTTGTAACACTGTTCAACCAAAAACAATGTCCCGACGGTGTTTTGAAGATAAACACATTGTCAATCATTTGTGAAAATTTCAAAACAAAAGGTCAAAGCGTCTAGGAGCTATTTTTTTTTTTAAATTTCTGGGATGTGCTCTAAAAAAAAGTTGAGATAATTGCTAATTTGCATATTATTGCAAGAAGGCCGGGGGACCAATCTAAAATCCCTGCAACTCTAAATATATAAACCCTAACTACGAAATTTATATCATCTAAAATTATAATAGTACTATAAAATAATACAACCTATGGGGCAAAGAAAACAACACGCTGGCACAATACAATAAATCATAAGCGGTGCGCAGCAAAACCCTCTACAAAAATCAGCTGGTCATGCCCTACGCATGTTGAAATCATGACGTCACTCACATAGTAACTTTCCAAGACCAACTTGGCAACAAAAGTCACGCCGTTCAGCCCATACTGCGTCAAAGTAGAACGCACTCATATATTTTAAAACACGGGAAAATTAGCATGTTAACGAACAAAAGAAATACTGCTTACTCCTAGGATTATACATACAAGACAAATATAATAACTCAAAAACTAGGTCACCAACATAAATTCTGCAAATTATCCTTGACACCAGAAAAACTTTCAAAACAAAACACGCCGGTTAATACAACTCAATGCTGACTAAATAATAAAAATAAAGGGCTCATTCACAATACAAAATGAACTACTCTAGGTGATTTTAACCCAATCATGTGTGGCCTACCTACACTAATATCCTCCTTTGAGGACAACAAATTAACCCCGTGGGTCTAATACCCATTGGCGCAACTCAACAGAAGTCATGGTTACACATTCTTCAATATTTCTGGAAATGAACCCTAATTTTGGGGCCAATAGATGAAATTTGAGTACATTTTCAGTTTTTACTTAAAAAATTTGGCTATTTTTGTCCCAATCTTCTGAAGCGAAGTGCTATAAACAGGACTATTTTGTGAAGAAAAGAGGAAACTGGTGGTGAAAAGGTTAACAAATAATAATAATATTTATTTATTTACCCAATAATAATAATAACAATAAGAAACACTGAAAAAAATATAACAAAAGTAAGCCATACAGAAAAACAAATACGAAGAAAAACAAATGGTAAGAAAAATACATATATATATTGGGTAAAAAGGAAATCAGAAAATAGCTTATTGCTAGTCTAGTCTGATTTCCTATATACATTGGAAGTAAATTATAATGTATATAGTAGAGAGCCAAAAATAAGTATATTAATATGAAGATTAACTAACCAAATTAATAAATAACTAAACAAATAAATATGAAAGTTAATACAAATCGGTGATGAATAAACATATAGCTTATTAATCAATAAGTGGACAAATATGTCTGTATGGCATCACGCTTTGCCGACACCACCAGCACCAGCACCAAATGCATATCATATAATCGACAATGACAATTACTTGTTATATATTGGGTAGGATTGTAGATATTATAGTTTGCTGTATCTTGAATACAAGAAGACAAATCCAAAGATGGCCATGTTTAAGACGTATAATTTAACCTATAGGTGTTTTAGAATTGATCCTGAGAAGCGTGCCACTGCCACAGATTTATTGAATCATAAGTTTCTTGCCAAGGAAAAACCAAAAATCAAAGTAACAACAGAGCATCCACAGTATGGTAGAAGTCATTCAGGTTAGTGGTCATTGTTCATATTCTACACTGTCCTGACATGGGACAGTATGGGAAATGTTTACTTATCCAGTTTACTTATTTCTTTTTCAGTTCCATTATCTTAATTATTATTAGAACCCAGTTCAGTAGCAAAGAAGGCACATAAAAGTGTTTCATCAACATCAGATTCTTTTACTTCAACAGTGGATGATGATCTCAGGTATGTACATCATTTCTCATTGATCTCTTTAATCAGTTATCTATTGTTATACTTCTCTTTGCCTCTGCATGTCCATTGTTACAAGGCAGTTTTCATTCAGAATTCTTTGTTCACAAGTACTTAGAAAGTATTCTTTTATTGTTCTAAACATTCTACATTTATTTGGTCCAAACAATTAGCCTGGAAAGGACTGTTTCTATGTTGAAAACTGTTGGCATTTACTTAGTAACCGGGTTGTATTTCAGAACAAGGTTGTTCTCACATGATCTAAGTGGAGATTACTACTTTTTTCTCTTATTGATAAATGATCGAAGCTAATTTTTGAGCAACAACACTTGGATATTAACTATGAATTTTCAGACCTTGCCCAAATCTCAGTGTTATATGTGCGAGTATTCTGGTCCACGAATGTGGGCGTGGATTCGAATGCCACTTCTGACAATGTAGTTTTACTCTCGGTAACTCTGCAGACTCTCGCACGTTTTAGGTGAGTATGACATTTTAGTTTTCGTGTGACACAGCAGTGATTCAAAATTGACATTTATTTTCATTTAGATTTATGAAGACTGAACAGAAAGTGTGGAATAATTTTTCATCAAATTAAAGATTTGACCGGTCTGTGAAGCTAGCACATAATCGCTCGACATATCAAGGATTAAGTGTGATACAGCAGTAATTAAAAATTGAAATTTATTTAATTTAGTTTTTTAAATACTGACCAGAAATTACCGAATTATTTTCATCAAATTCAAGATTTAAACGGTCTATGTTACTGGCACATAAAAGTTCGATATATCTCACATTAAATGTATGTCAGGATGGCCGAGCGGTCTAAGGCGCCAGACTCAAGGATTAAACACCTTGCCGTAATCTCAGCGTTATATGTGCGAGTATTCTGGTCCACGAATGTGGGCGTGGGTTCGAATCCCATTCCTGACAATGTAGTTTTACTCGCGGTAACTTTGCAGACTCTCGCACGTTTTAGGTTAGTATGACATTTTATTTTTCGTGTGACACAGCAGTGATTCAAAATTGACATTTATTTTCATTTAGATTTATGAAGATTGAACAGAAAGTGTGGAATAATTTTTCATCAAATTAAAGGTTTGACCTGTCTGTGAAGCTACACATAATTGCTCGACATATTGAGCATTAATTTACTGTAAAGATGGACGAATAGACAACTTGCCCTATCTCAGGGTTAATTGTGGGATTATTCTGGTCCACGAATGTGGGCGCGGGTTCGAATCCCACTTCGGACAATGTTGTCTTACTCTCGGTAACTTTGCAGATTTACGCACGTTTTGGCTTGTCTGGCATTTTATTTCTCGTGTGATACAGCAGTAATTGGTCCCCGTTCGGACGCAGTCCGAAAACGGGGACTTATGTTTTGCCCTGTGTGCGTCCGTGCGTCCGTGCGTCCGTCCGTCCATGCGTCCGTGCGTCCGTCCGTGATCACCTGTATCTCGAACATGCATGGACCGATTAAGTTCAAACTTCACTCATACATCACACATTATATGGGACATATGCACATGCATTTTTTTCATGATCCGATTAACGATAGCCGAATAGCGGCCATTTTAAGGCCGAAAATGCATCAAAATCGCACATTTTCACCATTCCGGACCCGGATCTCAGTTATGCATGGACGGATTTTGTTCAAATTTGGTACATACATTAAACATAATAGGACCTTGATGCACGTCATTTTTTTTTGGATCGGGTTCGAAATGGCCGACTGGCGGCCATTTTGTTTTAAAGAATTCAGTTCTGGATCCGTATCTGAGACATGCTTGGATTGATCGAGTTTAAACTTCACACACACAAGGTACATCATGTCACAAATATGTATGTGCATTTGTTTCATGATCTCATTAACGATAGCCAAATGGCGGCCGCTTTAAGGCCGAAAATGCATTGAAATCGCACATTTTCACCATTCCGGACCCGGACCTCAGTTATGCATGGACGGATTTCATACAAATTTGGTACATACATTAAACATAATAGGACCTTGATGCACGTCATTTTTTTTTCGGATCAAGTTCGAAATAGCTGACTGTCGGCCATTTTGTTTTAAAGAATTCAGTTCTGGATCCGTATCCAAGACATGTCTGGATTGATCAAGTTCAAACTTCACACACACATGGTACATCATGTCACAAATAGATATGTGCATTTGTTTTATGATCTGCTTAACAATAGCGGAATGATGGCCGCTTTAAGGCCAAAAATGCATTGAAATCGCACATTTTCACCATTCCGGACCCATATCTCAGTTATGCATGGATGGATTTTGTTCAAATTTGGTACATACATTAAACATAATAGGACCTTGATGCACGTCTTTTTTTTTCGGATCAAGTTCGAAATGGCCGACTGGCGGCCATTTTGTTAAAGAATTCAGTTCTGGATCCGTATCCAAGACATGTCTGGATTGATCAAGTTCAAACTTCACACACACATGGTACATCATGTCACAAATAGATATGTGCATTTGTTTTATGATCTGCTTAACAATAGCGGAATGGTGGCCATTTTAAGGCCGAAAATGCATCAAAATCACGTATTTTCACAATTCCAGAACCGGATCTCAGTCATGCATGGATGGATTTTGTTCAGATTTAGCACAATGTGTTCTACATATGCAGGTGCATTTCGGTCATGATCTGCTTTGAATGTATATGTCACTCAAATATGAACGGAACGGGGACGTGTCATTGACAATGACTTGTTCAAAATTGACATTTATTTCGTTTTGTTTTGTTTTTCAAATACTGAACAGAAATTGCCGAATTATTTTCATCAAATTCAAGATTTAAACGGTCTATGTTACTAGCACATAAAAGTTCGATATATCTAACATTAAATGTATGTCAGGATGACCGAGCGGTCTAAGGCGCCAGTCTCAAGGATTAAACACCTTTTCCTAATCTCAGGGTTATATGTGCGAGTATTCTGGATTAACGGATTAAATACCTTGCCCAAATCTCAGTGTTATATGTGCGAGTATTCTGGTCCACGAATGTGGGCGTGGATTCGAATGCCACTTCTGACAATGTAGTTTTACTCTCGGTAACTCTGCAGACTCTCGCACGTTTTAGGTGAGTATGACATTTTAGTTTTCGTGTGACACAGCAGTGATTCAAAATTGACATTTATTTTCATTTAGATTTATGAAGACTGAACAGAAAGTGTGGAATAATTTTTCATCAAATTAAAGATTTGACCGGTCTGTGAAGCTAGCACATAATCGCTCGACATATCAAGGATTAAGTGAGATACAGCAGTAATTAAAAATTGAAATTTATTTAATTTAGTTTTTTAAATACTGACCAGAAATTACCGAATTATTTTCATCAAATTCAAGATTTAAACGGTCTATGTTACTGGCACATAAAAGTTCGATATATCTCACATTAAATGTATGTCAGGATGGCCGAGCGGTCTAAGGCGCCAGACTCAAGGATTAAACACCTTGCCGTAATCTCAGTGTTATATGTACGAGTATTCTGGTCCACGAATGTGGGCGTGGGTTCGAATCCCACTCCTGACAATGTAGTTTTACTCGCGGTAACTTTGCAGACTCTCGCACGTTTTAGGTTAGTATGACATTTTATTTTTCGTGTGACACAGCAGTGATTCAAAATTGACATTATTTTCATTTAGATTTATAAAGATTGAACAGAAAGTGTGGAATAATGTTTCATCAAATTAAAGGTTTGACCGGTCTGTGAAGCTACACATAATTGCTCGACATATTGAGCATTAATTTACTGTAAAGATGGACGAATAGACGCCTTGCCCTAATCTCAGGGTTAATTGTGGGATTATTCTGTCCACGAATGTGGGCGTCGGTGCGAATCCCTCTTCGGACAATGTTGTTTTACTCTCCGTAACTTTGCAGATTTGCGCACGTTTTGGCTTAGTGTGACATTTTATTTCTTGAGTGATACAGCAGTAATTCAAAATTGACATTTATTTCATTTCATTTTTTAAATATTGAACAGAAATTGCCGAATTATATTCATCCAATTCAAGATTTAAACGGTCTATGTTACTAGAACATAGAAGCTCGATATATCTAACATTAAATGTATGTCAGGATGGCGTAGCGGTCTAAGCCGTCGGATTCAAGGATTAAATACCTTGCTCTAATCTCAGGGTTATATGTACGAGTATTCTGGTCCACGAATGTGGGCCTTTGTTCGAATCCCACTGTGGACAATTTTGTTTTACTCTCGGTAACTTTGCAGACGCTCGCACGTTTTAGGTTTGTATGACATTTTATTTGTCGTGTGACACAGCAGTGATTGAAAATTGACATTTAGTTTCATTTAGATTTGTGAAGACTGAAAAGAAAGTGTGGAATAATTTTTCATCAAATTAAAGATTTGACCGGTCTGAGAAGCTAACACATACTCGCTCGACATATCGAGGATTAAGTTACTGTCAAGATGGACGAATAGACACCTTGCCCTAATCTCATGGTTAATTGTGGGATTATTCTGGTCCACCAATGTGGGCATTGTGCGAATCAGACATCGCACAATGTTGTTTTACTCTCGGTAACTTTGCATATTTACGCACGTTTTGGCTTGGTGTGACATTTTATTTTTCGTGTGATACAGCAGTAATTCAAAATTGACATTTATTTCATTTTGTTTTTTAAAAATTGAACAGAAATTGCCGAATTATTTTCATCAAATTCGAGATTTAAACGGTCTATGTTACTAGCACATAAAAGCTCGATATATCTAACATTAAATGTATGTCAGGATGGCCGAGCATCTAAGGCGTCAGACTCAAGGATTAAATACCTTGCACTAATCTCAGGGTTATATGTGCGAGTATTCTGGTCCACGAATGTGGGCGTGTGTTCGAATCCCACTCCTGACAATTTTGTTTTACTCTCAGTAACTTTGCAGATTCGCGCACGTTTTGGCTTGGTGTGACATTTTATTTTTCGTGTGATACAGCAGTAATTCAAAATTGACATTTATTTAATTTAGTTTTTTAAATACTGACCAGAAATTACCGAATTATTTTCATCAAATTCAAGATTTAAACGGTCTATGTTACTGGCACATAAAAGTTCGATATATCCACCATTAAATCTTTGTCAGGATGGCGTAGCGGTCTAAGCCGTCGGACTCAAGGATTAAATACCTTGCTTTAATCACAGGGTTATATGTGCGAGTATTCTGGTCCACGAATGTGGGCCTTGGTTCGAATCCCACTTTGGACAATTTTGTTTTACTCTCGGTAACTCTGCAGACTCTCGCACGTTTTAGGTGAGTATGACATTTTAATTTTCGTGTGACACAGCAGTGATTCAAAATTGACATTTATTTTCATTTAGATTTATGAAGACTGAACAGAAAGTGTGGAATAATTTTTCATCAAATTAAAGATTTGACCGGTCTGTGAAGCTAGCACATAATCGCTCGACATATCGAGAATTAAGTTACTGTCAAGGTGGACGAATAGACACCTTACCGAAATCTCAGGGTTAATTGTGCGAGCAGACTAAGGCGCCAGACTCAAGGATTAACCACCTTGCCCAAATCTCAGTGTTATACGTGCGAGTATTCTGGTCCACGAATGTGGGCGTGGGTTCGAATCCCACTTCGGACAATGTTGTTTTACTCGTGGTAACTTTGCAGAGTCTCACACGTTTTAGGTTAGTGTGACATTTTATTTTTCGTGTGACACAGCAGTGATTCAAAATTGACATTTATGTTCATTTAGATTTATAAAGACTGAACAGAAAGATTGGAATAATTTTTCCATCAAATTAAAGATTTGACTGGTCTGTGAAGCTAGCACATAATCGCTCGACATATCGAGAATTAAGTTACTGTCAAGATGGACGAATAGACACCTTGCCCTAATCTCATGGTTAATTGTGGGATTATTCTGGTCCACCAATGTTGGCGTTGTTCGAATCCCACATCGGACAATGTTGTTTTACTCTCGGTAACTTTGCAGATTTACGCACGTTTTGGCTTGGTGAGACACTTTATTTTTCGAGTGATACAGCAGTAATTCAAAATTGACATTTATTTCATTTAGTTTTTTAAATACTGAACAGAAATTGCCGAATTATTTTCATCAAATTCAAGATTTAAGCGGTCTATGTTACTACCGCATAAAAGTTCGATATATCTAACATTAAATGTATGTCAGGATGGCCGAGCGGTCTAAGGCGCCAGACTCAAGGATTAAACACCTTGCCCTAATCTCAGGGTTATATGTGCGAGTATTCTGGTCCACGAATGTGGGCGTGGGTTCGAATCCCACTTCTGACAATGTAGTTTTACTGGCGGTAACTTTGCAGACTTTCGCACGTTTTAGGTTAGTGTGACATTTTATTTTTCGTGTGACACATGAGTGAATCAAAATTGACATTTATTTTCATTTAGATTTATGAAGACTGAACAGAAAGTGTGAAATAAATTGTCATCAAATTAAAGATTTGACCGGTCTGTGAAGCTAGCACATAATCGCTCGACATATCGAGAATTAAGTTACTATCAAGATTTACGAATAGACACCTTGCCCTAATCTCATGGTTAATTGTGGGATTATTCTGGTCCACCAATGTTGGCATTGTTCGAATCCCACTTCGGACAATGTTGCTTTACTCTCGGTAACATTGCAGATTTACGCACGTTTTGGCTTGGTGTGACATTTTATTTTTCGAGTGATACAGCAGTAATTCAAAATTGACATTTATTTTATTTAGTCTTTTAAATACTGATCAGAAATTGCCGAATTATTTTCATCAAATTCAAAATTTAAATGGTCTATGTTACTAGCTCATAAAAGGTCGATATATCTAACATTAAATGTATGTCAGGATGGCCGAGCGGTCTAAGGCGCCAGACTCAAGGATTAAACACCTTGCCCTAATCTCAGGGTTATATGTGCGAGTATTCTGGTCCACGAATGTGGGCGTGGGTTCGAATCCCACTTCTGACATTGTAGTTTTACTCGCGGTAACTTTGCAGACTTTCGCACGTTTTAGGTTAGTGTGACATTTTATTTTTCGTGTGACACAGCAGTGAATCAAAATTGACATTTATTTTCATTTAGATTTATGAAGACTGAACAGAAAGTGTGAAATAAATTGTCATCAAATTAAAGATTTGACCGGTCTGTGAAGCTAGCACATAATCGCTCGACATATCAAGAATTAAGTTACTATCATGATTTACGAATAGACACCTTGCCCTAATCTCATGGTTAATTGTGGGATTATTCTGGTCCACCAATGTTGGCATTGTTCGGATCCCACTTCGGACAATGTTGCTTTACTCTCGGTAACATTGCAGATTTACGCACATTTTGGCTTGGTGTGACATTTTATTTTTCGAGTGATACAGCAGTAATTCAAAATTGACATTTATTTTATTTAGTCTTTTAAATACTGAACAGAAATTGCCGAATTATTTTCATCAAATTCAAGATTTAAACGGTCTATGTTACTAGCACATAAACGTTCGATATATCTAACATTAAATGTATGTCAGGATGGCCGAGCGGTCTAAGGCGCCAGACTCAAGGATTAAACACCTTGCCCTAATGTCAGGGTTATATGTGCGAGTATTCTGGTCCACGAATGTGGGCGTGGGTTCGAATCCCACTTCTGACATTGTAGTTTTACTCGCGGTAACTTTGCAGACTTTCGCACGTTTTAGGTTAGTGTGACATTTTATTTTTCGTGTGACACAGCAGTGAATCAAAATTGACATTTATTTTCATTTAGATTTATGAAGACTGAACAGAAACTGTGAAATAAATTGTCATCAAATTAAAGATTTGACCGGTCTGTGAAGCTAGCACATAATCGCTCGACATATCAAGAATTAAGTTACTATCAAGATTTACGAATAGACACCTTGCCCTAATCTCATGGTTAATTGTGGGATTATTCTGGTCCACCAATGTTGGCATTGTTCGGATCCCACTTCGGACAATGTTGCTTTACTCTCGGTAACATTGCAGATTTACGCACGTTTTGGCTTGGTGTGACATTTTATTTTTCGAGTGATACAGCAGTAATTCAAAATTGACATTTATTTTATTTAGTCTTTTAAATACTGAATAGAAATTGCCGAATTATTTTCATCAAATTCAAGATTTAAACGGTCTATGTTACTAGCACATAAAAGTTCGATATATCTAACATTAAATGTATGTCAGGATGGCCGAGCGGTCTAATGCGCCAGACTCAAGGATTAAACACCTTGCCCTAATGTCAGGGTTATATGTGCGAGTGTTCTGGTCCACGAATGTGGGCGTGGGTTCGAATCCCACTTCTGACATTGTAGTTTTACTCGCGGTAACTTTGCAGACTTTCGCACGTTTTAGGTTAGTGTGACATTTTATTTTTCGTGTGACACAGCAGTGAATCAAAATTGACATTTATTTTCATTTAGATTTATGAAGACTGAACAGAAACTGTGAAATAAATTGTCATCAAATTAAAGATTTGACCGGTCTGTGAAGCTAGCACATAATCGCTCGACATATCGAGAATTAAGTTACTATCAAGATTTACGAATAGACACCTTGCCCTAATCTCATGGTTAATTGTGGGATTATTCTGGTCCACCAATGTTGGCATTGTTCGAATCCCACTTCGGACAATGTTGCTTTACTCTCGGTAACATTGCAGATTTACGCACGTTTTGGCTTGGTGTGACATTTTATTTTTCGAGTGATACAGCAGTAATTCAAAATTGACATTTATTTTATTTAGTCTTTTAAATACTGATCAGAAATTGCCGAATTATTTTCATCAAATTCAAAATTTAAATGGTCTATGTTACTAGCTCATAAAAGGTCGATATATCTAACATTAAATGTATGTCAGGATGGCCGAGCGGTCTAAGGCGCCAGACTCAAGGATTAAACACCTTGCCCTAATCTCAGGGTTATATGTGCGAGTATTCTGGTCCACGAATGTGGGCGTGGGTTCGAATCCCACTTCTGACATTGTAGTTTTACTCGCGGTAACTTTGCAGACTTTCGCACGTTTTAGGTTAGTGTGACATTTTATTTTTCGTGTGACACAGCAGTGAATCAAAATTGACATTTATTTTCATTTAGATTTATGAAGACTGAACAGAAAGTGTGAAATAAATTGTCATCAAATTAAAGATTTGACCGGTCTGTGAAGCTAGCACATAATCGCTCGACATATCAAGAATTAAGTTACTATCATGATTTACGAATAGACACCTTGCCCTAATCTCATGGTTAATTGTGGGATTATTCTGGTCCACCAATGTTGGCATTGTTCGGATCCCACTTCGGACAATGTTGCTTTACTCTCGGTAACATTGCAGATTTACGCACATTTTGGCTTGGTGTGACATTTTATTTTTCGAGTGATACAGCAGTAATTCAAAATTGACATTTATTTTATTTAGTCTTTTAAATACTGAACAGAAATTGCCGAATTATTTTCATCAAATTCAAGATTTAAACGGTCTATGTTACTAGCACATAAACGTTCGATATATCTAACATTAAATGTATGTCAGGATGGCCGAGCGGTCTAAGGCGCCAGACTCAAGGATTAAACACCTTGCCCTAATGTCAGGGTTATATGTGCGAGTATTCTGGTCCACGAATGTGGGCGTGGGTTCGAATCCCACTTCTGACATTGTAGTTTTACTCGCGGTAACTTTGCAGACTTTCGCACGTTTTAGGTTAGTGTGACATTTTATTTTTCGTGTGACTCAGCAGTGAATCAAAATTGACATTTATTTTCATTTAGATTTATGAAGACTGAACAGAAACTGTGAAATAAATTGTCATCAAATTAAAGATTTGACCGGTCTGTGAAGCTAGCACATAATCGCTCGACATATCAAGAATTAAGTTACTATCAAGATTTACGAATAGACACCTTGCCCTAATCTCATGGTTAATTGTGGGATTATTCTGGTCCACCAATGTTGGCATTGTTCGGATCCCACTTCGGACAATGTTGCTTTACTCTCGGTAACATTGCAGATTTACGCACGTTTTGGCTTGGTGTGACATTTTATTTTTCGAGTGATACAGCAGTAATTCAAAATTGACATTTATTTTATTTAGTCTTTTAAATACTGAACAGAAATTGCCGAATTATTTTCATCAAATTCAAAATTTAAATGGTCTATGTTACTAGCTCATAAAAGTTCGATATATCTAACATTAAATGTATGTCAGGATGGCCGAGCGGTCTAAGGCGCCAGACTCAAGGATTAAACACCTTGCCCTAATCTCAGGGTTATATGTGCGAGTATTCTGGTCCACGAATGTGGGTGTGGGTTCGAATCCCACTTCTGACATTGTAGTTTTACTCGCGGTAACTTTGCAGACTCTCGCACGTTTTAGGTTAGTGTGACATTTCATTTTTCGGGTGACACAGCAGTGAATCAAAATTGACATTTATTTTCATTTAGATTTATGAAGACTGAACAGAAAGTGTGAATTAAATTGTCATCAAATTAAAGATTTGACCGGTCTGTGAAGCTAGCACATAATCGCTCGACATATCGAGAATTAAGTTACTGTCAAGATGAACGAATAGACACCTTGCCCTAATCTCATGGTTAATTGTGGGATTATTCTGGTCCACCAATATGGGCATTGTTCGAATCCCACTTCGGACAATGTTGTTATTCTCTCGGTAACTTTGCAGACTTACGAAAGTTTTGGCTTGGTGTGACATTTTATTTTTCGGTTGATACAGCAGTAATTCAAAATTGACGTTTATTTCATTTAGTTTTTTAAATACGGAATAGAAATTGCCGAATTAGTTTCATCAAATTCAAGATTTAAACGGTCTATGTTACTAGCACATAAAAGTTCGATATATCTAACATTAAATGTATGTCAGGATGGCCGAGCGGTCTAATGCGCCAGACTCAAGGATTAAACACCTTGCCCTAATCTCAGGGTTATATGTGCGAGTATTCTGGTCCACGATTGTGGACGTGGGTTCGAATCCCACTTCTGACATTGTAGTTTTACTCGCGGTAACTTTGCAGACTTTCGCACGTTTTAGGTTAGTGTGACATTTTATTTTTCGTGTGACACAGCAGTGAATCAAAATTGACATTTATTTTCATTTAGATTTATGAAGACTGAACAGAAAGTGTGAAATAAATTGTCATCAAATTAAAGATTTGACCGGTCTGTGAAGCTAGCACATAATCGCTCGACATATCGAGAATTAAGTTACTATCAAGATTTACGAATAGACACCTTGCCCTAATCTCATGGTTAATTGTGGGATTATTCTGGTCCACCAATGTTGGCATTGTTCGGATCCCACTTCGGACAATGTTGCTTTACTCTCGGTAACATTGCAGATTTACGCACGTTTTGGCTTGGTGTGACATTTTATTTTTCGAGTGATACAGCAGTAATTCAAAATTGACATTTATTTTCATTTAGATTTATGAAGACTGAACAGAAAGTGTGAAATAAATTGTCATCAAATTAAAGATTTGACCGGTCTGTGAAGCTAGCACATAATCGCTCGACATATCGAGAATTAAGTTACTGTCAAGATGAACGAATAGACACCTTGCCCTAATCTCATGGTTAATTGAGGGATTATTCTGGTCCACCAATATGGGCATTGTTCGAATCCCACTTCGGACAATGTTGTTATACTCTCGGTAACTTTGCAGATTTACGAAAGTTTTGGCTTGGTGTGACATTTTATTTTTCGGTTGATACAGCAGTAATTCAAAATTGACGTTTATTTCATTTAGTTTTTTAAATACGGAATAGAAATTGCCGAATTATTTTCATCAAATTCAAGATTTAAACGGTCTATGTTACTAGCACATAAAAGTTCGATATATCTAACATTAAATGTATGTCAGGATGGCCGAGCGGTCTAATGCGCCAGACTCAAGGATTAAACACCTTGCCCTAATCTCAGGGTTATATGTGCGAGTATTCTGGTCCACGATTGTGGACGTGGGTTCGAATCCCACTTCTGACATTGTAGTTTTACTCGCGGTAACTTTGCAGACTTTCGCACGTTTTAGGTTAGTGTGACATTTTATTTTTCGTGTGACACAGCAGTGAATCAAAATTGACATTTATTTTCATTTAGATTTATGAAGACTGAACAGAAAGTGTGAAATAAATTGTCATCAAATTAAAGATTTAACCGGTCTGTGAAGCTAGCACATAATCGCTCGACATATCGAGAATTAAGTTACAATCAAGATTTACGAATAGACACCTTGCCCTAATCTCATGGTTAATTGTGGGATTATTCTGGTCCACCAATGTTGGCATTGTTCGGATCCCACTTCGGACAATGTTGCTTTACTCTCGGTAACATTGCAGATTTACGCACGTTTTGGCTTGGTGTGACATTTTATTTTTCGAGTGATACAGCAGTAATTCAAAATTGACATTTATTTTATTTAGTCTTTTAAATACTGAACAGAAATTGCCGAATTATTTTCATCAAATTCAAAATTTAAATGGTCTATGTTACTAGCTCATAAAAGTTCGATATATCTAACATTAAATGTATGTCAGGATGGCCGAGCTGTCTAAGGCGCCAGACTCAAGGATTAAACACCTTGCCCTAATCTCAGGGTTATATGTGCGAGTATTCTGGTCCACGAATGTGGGCGTGTGTTCGAATCCCATTCCTGACAATTTTGTTTTACTCTCAGTAACTTTGCAGATTCGCGCACGTTTTGGCTTGGTGTGACATTTTATTTTTCGTGTGATACAGCAGTAATTCAAAATTGACATTTATTTAATTTAGTTTTTTAAATACTGACCAGAAATTACCGAATTATTTTCATCAAATTCAAGATTTAAACGGTCTATGTTACTGGCACATAAAAGTTCGATATATCCACCATTAAATGTATGTCAGGATGGCGTAGCGGTCTAAGCCGTCGGACTCAAGGATTAAATACCTTGCTCTAATCACAGGGTTATATGTGCGAGTATTCTGGTCCACGAATGTGGGCCTTGGTTCGAATCCCACTTATACAATTTTGTTTTACTCTCGGTAACTCTGCAGATTCTCGCACGTTTTAGGTGAGTATGACATTTTAATTTTCGTGTGACACAGCAGTGATTCAAAATTGACATTTATTTTCATTTAGATTTATGAAGACTGAACAGAAAGTGTGGAATAATTTTTCATCAAATTAAAGATTTGACCGGTCTGTGAAGCTAGCACATAATCGCTCGACATATCGAGAATTAAGTTACTGTCAAGGTGGACGAATAGACACCTTACCGAAATCTCAGGGTTAATTGTGCGAGCAGACTAAGGCGCCAGACTCAAGAATTAACCACCTTGCCCATATCTCAGTGTTATACGTGCGAGTATTCTGGTCCACGAATGTGGGCGTGGGTTCGAATCCCACTTCGGACAATGTTGTTTTACTCGTGGTAACTTTGCAGAGTCTCACACGTTTTAGGTTAGTGTGACATTTTATTTTTCGTGTGACACAGCAGTGATTCCAAATTGACATTTATGTTCATTTAGATTTATAAAGACTGAACAGAAAGATTGGAATAGTTTTTCCATCAAATTAAAGATTTGACTGGTCTGTGAAGCTAGCACATAATCGCTCGACATATCGAGAATTAAGTTACTGTCAAGATGGACGAATAGACACCTTGCCCTAATCTCATGGTTAATTGTGGGATTATTCTGGTCCACCAATGTGGACATTGTTCGAATCCCACATCGGACAATGTTGTTTTACTCTCGGTAACTTTGCAGATTTACGCACGTTTTGGCTTGGTGTGACACTTTATTTTTCGAGTGATACAGCAGTAATTCAAAATTGACATTTATTTCATTTAGTTTTTTAAATACTGAACAGAAATTGCCGAATTATTTTCATCAAATTCAAGATTTAAGCGGTCTATGTTACTACCGCATAAAAGTTCGATATATCTAACATTAAATGTATGTCAGGATGGCCGAGCGGTCTAAGGCGCCAGACTCAAGGATTAAACACCTTGCCCTAATCTCAGGGTCATATGTGCGAGTATTCTGGTCCACGAATGTTGGCGTGGGTTCGTATCCCACTTCTGACAATGTAGTTTTACTCGCGGTAACTTTGCAGACTCTCGCACGTTTTAGGTTAGTGTGACATTTTATTTTTCGTGTGACATAGCAGTGAATCAAAATTGACATTTATTTTCATTTAGATTTATGAAGACTGAACAGAAAGTGTGAAATAAATTGTCATCAAATTAAAGATTTGACCGGTCTGTGAAGCTAGCACATAATCGCTCGACATATCGAGAATTAAGTTACTATCAAGATTTACGAATAGACACCTTGCCCTAATCTCATGGTTAATTGTGGGATTATTCTGGTCCACCAATGTTGGCATTGTTCGAATCCCACTTCGGACAATGTTGCTTTACTCTCGGTAACATTGCAGATTTACGCACGTTTTGGCTTGGTGTGACACTTTATTTTTCGAGTGATACAGCAGTAATTCAAAATTGACATTTATTTCATTTAGTTTTTTAAATACTGAACAGAAATTGCCGAATTATTTTCATCAAATTCAAGATTTAAGCGGTCTATGTTACTAGCACATAAAAGTTCGATATATCTAACATTAAATTTATGTCAGGATGGCCGAGCGGTCTAAGGCGCCAGACTCAAGGATTAAACACCTTGCCCTAATCTCAGGGTTATATGTTCGAGTATTCTGGTCCACGAATGTGGGCGTGGGTGCGAATCCCACTTCTGACAATGTAGTTTTACTGGCGGTAACTTTGCAGACTTTCGCACGTTTTAGGTTAGTGTGACATTTTATTTTTCGTGTGACACATGAGTGAATCAAAATTGACATTTATTTTCATTTAGATTTATGAAGACTGAACAGAAAGTGTGAAATAAATTGTCATCAAATTAAAGATTTGACCGGTCTGTGAAGCTAGCACATAATCGCTCGACATATCGAGAATTAAGTTACTATCAAGATTTACGAATAGACACCTTGCCCTAATCTCATGGTTAATTGTGGGATTATTCTGGTCCACCAATGTTGGCATTGTTCGAATCCCACTTCGGACAATGTTGCTTTACTCTCGGTAACATTGCAGATTTACGCACGTTTTGGCTTGGTGTGACATTTTATTTTTCGAGTGATACAGCAGTAATTCAAAATTGACATTTATTTTATTTAGTCTTTTAAATACTGAACAGAAATTGCCGAATTATTTTCATCAAATTCAAAATTTAAATGGTCTATGTTACTAGCTCATAAAAGTTCGATATATCTAACATTAAATGTATGTCAGGATGGCCGAGCGGTCTAAGGCGCCAGACTCAAGGATTAAACACCTTGCCCTAATCTCAGGGTTATATGTGCGAGTATTCTGGTCCACGAATGTGGGTGTGGGTTCGAATCCCACTTCTGACATTGTAGTTTTACTCGCGGTAACTTTGCAGACTCTCGCACGTTTTAGGTTAGTGTGACTTTTCATTTTTCGGGTGACACAGCAGTGAATCAAAATTGACATTTATTTTCATTTAGATTTATGAAGACTGAACAGAAAGTGTGAAATAAATTGTCATCAAATTAAAGATTTGACCGGTCTGTGAAGCTAGCACATAATCGCTCGACATATCGAGAATTAAGTTACTGTCAAGATGAACGAATAGACACCTTGCCCTAATCTCATGGTTAATTGTGGGATTATTCTGGTCCACCAATATGGGCATTGTTCGAATCCCACTTCGGACAATGTTGTTATACTCTCGGTAACTTTGCAGACTTACGAAAGTTTTGGCTTGGTGTGACATTTTATTTTTCGGTTGATACAGCAGTAATTCAAAATTGACGTTTATTTCATTTAGTTTTTTAAATACGGAATAGAAATTGCCGAATTAGTTTCATCAAATTCAAGATTTAAACGGTCTATGTTACTAGCACATAAAAGTTCGATATATCTAACATTAAATGTATGTCAGGATGGCCGAGCGGTCTAATGCGCCAGACTCAAGGATTAAACACCTTGCCCTAATCTCAGGGTTATATGTGCGAGTATTCTGGTCCACGATTGCGGACGTGGGTTCGAATCCCACTTCTGACATTGTAGTTTTACTCGCGGTAACTTTGCAGACTTTCGCACGTTTTAGGTTAGTGTGACATTTTATTTTTCGTGTGACACAGCAGTGAATCAAAATTGACATTTATTTTCATTTAGATTTATGAAGACTGAACAGAAACTGTGAAATAAATTGTCATCAAATTAAAGATTTGACCGGTCTGTGAAGCTAGCACATAATCGCTCGTCATATCAAGAATTAAGTTACTATCAAGATTTACGAATAGACACCTTGCCCTAATCTCATGGTTAATTGTGGGATTATTCTGGTCCACCAATGTTGGCATTGTTCGGATCCCACTTCGGACAATGTTGCTTTACTCTCGGTAACATTGCAGATTTACGCACGTTTTGGCTTGGTGTGACATTTTATTTTTCGAGTGATACAGCAGTAATTCAAAATTGACATTTATTTTATTTAGTATTTTAAATACTGAACAGAAATTGCCGAATTATTTTCATCAAATTCAAAATTTAAATGGTCTATGTTACTAGCTCATAAAAGTTCGATATATCTAACATTAAATGTATGTCAGGATGGCCGAGCGGTCTAAGGCGCCAGACTCAAGGATTAAACACCTTGCCCTAATCTCAGGGTTATATGTGCGAGTATTCTGGTCCACGAATGTGGGCGTGGGTTCGAATCCCAATTCTGACATTGTAGTTTTACTCGCGGTAACTTTGCAGACTTTCGCACGTTTTAGGTTAGTGTGACATTTTATTTTTCGTGTGACACAGCAGTGAATCAAAATTGACATTTATTTTCATTTAGATTTATGAAGACTGAACAGAAAGTGTGAAATAAATTGTCATCAAATTAAAGATTTGACCGGTCTGTGAAGCTAGCACATAATCGCTCGACATATCGAGAATTAAGTTACTATCAAGATTTACGAATAGACACCTTGCCCTAATCTCATGGTTAATTGTGGGATTATTCTGGTCCACCAATGTTGGCATTGTTCGGATCCCACTTCGGACAATGTTGCTTTACTCTCGGTAACATTGCAGATTTACGCACGTTTTGGCTTGGTGTGACATTTTATTTTTCGAGTGATACAGCAGTAATTCAAAATTGACATTTATTTTCATTTAGATTTATGAAGACTGAACAGAAAGTGTGAAATAAATTGTCATCAAATTAAAGATTTGACCGGTCTGTGAAGCTAGCACATAATCGCTCGACATATCGAGAATTAAGTTACTGTCAAGATGAACGAATAGACACCTTGCCCTAATCTCATGGTTAATTGAGGGATTATTCTGGTCCACCAATATGGGCATTGTTCGAATCCCACTTCGGACAATGTTGTTATACTCTCGGTAACTTTGCAGATTTACGAAAGTTTTGGCTTGGTGTGACATTTTATTTTTCGGTTGATACAGCAGTAATTCAAAATTGACGTTTATTTCATTTAGTTTTTTAAATACGGAATAGAAATTGCCGAATTATTTTCATCAAATTCAAGATTTAAACGGTCTATGTTACTAGCACATAAAAGTTCGATATATCTAACATTAAATGTATGTCAGGATGGCCGAGCGGTCTAATGCGCCAGACTCAAGGATTAAACACCTTGCCCTAATCTCAGGGTTATATGTGCGAGTATTCTGGTCCACGATTGTGGACGTGGGTTCGAATCCCACTTCTGACATTGTAGTTTTACTCGCGGTAACTTTGCAGACTTTCGCACGTTTTAGGTTAGTGTGACATTTTATTTTTCGTGTGACACAGCAGTGAATCAAAATTGACATTTATTTTCATTTAGATTTATGAAGACTGAACAGAAAGTGTGAAATAAATTGTCATCAAATTAAAGATTTAACCGGTCTGTGAAGCTAGCACATAATCGCTCGACATATCGAGAATTAAGTTACAATCAAGATTTACGAATAGACACCTTGCCCTAATCTCATGGTTAATTGTGGGATTATTCTGGTCCACCAATGTTGGCATTGTTCGGATCCCACTTCGGACAATGTTGCTTTACTCTCGGTAACATTGCAGATTTACGCACGTTTTGGCTTGGTGTGACATTTTATTTTTCGAGTGATACAGCAGTAATTCAAAATTGACATTTATTTTATTTAGTCTTTTAAATACTGAACAGAAATTGCCGAATTATTTTCATCAAATTCAAAATTTAAATGGTCTATGTTACTAGCTCATAAAAGTTCGATATATCTAACATTAAATGTATGTCAGGATGGCCGAGCTGTCTAAGGCGCCAGACTCAAGGATTAAACACCTTGCCCTAATCTCAGGGTTATATGTGCGAGTATTCTGGTCCACGAATGTGGGCGTGTGTTCGAATCCCATTCCTGACAATTTTGTTTTACTCTCAGTAACTTTGCAGATTCGCGCACGTTTTGGCTTGGTGTGACATTTTATTTTTCGTGTGATACAGCAGTAATTCAAAATTGACATTTATTTAATTTAGTTTTTTAAATACTGACCAGAAATTACCGAATTATTTTCATCAAATTCAAGATTTAAACGGTCTATGTTACTGGCACATAAAAGTTCGATATATCCACCATTAAATGTATGTCAGGATGGCGTAGCGGTCTAAGCCGTCGGACTCAAGGATTAAATACCTTGCTCTAATCACAGGGTTATATGTGCGAGTATTCTGGTCCACGAATGTGGGCCTTGGTTCGAATCCCACTTATACAATTTTGTTTTACTCTCGGTAACTCTGCAGATTCTCGCACGTTTTAGGTGAGTATGACATTTTAATTTTCGTGTGACACAGCAGTGATTCAAAATTGACATTTATTTTCATTTAGATTTATGAAGACTGAACAGAAAGTGTGGAATAATTTTTCATCAAATTAAAGATTTGACCGGTCTGTGAAGCTAGCACATAATCGCTCGACATATCGAGAATTAAGTTACTGTCAAGGTGGACGAATAGACACCTTACCGAAATCTCAGGGTTAATTGTGCGAGCAGACTAAGGCGCCAGACTCAAGAATTAACCACCTTGCCCAAATCTCAGTGTTATACGTGCGAGTATTCTGGTCCACGAATGTGGGCGTGGGTTCGAATCCCACTTCGGACAATGTTGTTTTACTCGTGGTAACTTTGCAGAGTCTCACACGTTTTAGGTTAGTGTGACATTTTATTTTTCGTGTGACACAGCAGTGATTCCAAATTGACATTTATGTTCATTTAGATTTATAAAGACTGAACAGAAAGATTGGAATAGTTTTTCCATCAAATTAAAGATTTGACTGGTCTGTGAAGCTAGCACATAATCGCTCGACATATCGAGAATTAAGTTACTGTCAAGATGGACGAATAGACACCTTGCCCTAATCTCATGGTTAATTGTGGGATTATTCTGGTCCACCAATGTGGACATTGTTCGAATCCCACATCGGACAATGTTGTTTTACTCTCGGTAACTTTGCAGATTTACGCACGTTTTGGCTTGGTGTGACACTTTATTTTTCGAGTGATACAGCAGTAATTCAAAATTGACATTTATTTCATTTAGTTTTTTAAATACTGAACAGAAATTGCCGAATTATTTTCATCAAATTCAAGATTTAAGCGGTCTATGTTACTACCGCATAAAAGTTCGATATATCTAACATTAAATGTATGTCAGGATGGCCGAGCGGTCTAAGGCGCCAGACTCAAGGATTAAACACCTTGCCCTAATCTCAGGGTCATATGTGCGAGTATTCTGGTCCACGAATGTGGGCGTGGGTTCGTATCCCACTTCTGACAATGTAGTTTTACTCGCGGTAACTTTGCAGACTCTCGCACGTTTTAGGTTAGTGTGACATTTTATTTTTCGTGTGACATAGCAGTGAATCAAAATTGACATTTATTTTCATTTAGATTTATGAAGACTGAACAGAAAGTGTGAAATAAATTGTCATCAAATTAAAGATTTGACCGGTCTGTGAAGCTAGCACATAATCGCTCGACATATCGAGAATTAAGTTACTATCAAGATTTACGAATAGACACCTTGCCCTAATCTCATGGTTAATTGTGGGATTATTCTGGTCCACCAATGTTGGCATTGTTCGAATCCCACTTCGGACAATGTTGCTTTACTCTCGGTAACATTGCAGATTTACGCACGTTTTGGCTTGGTGTGACACTTTATTTTTCGAGTGATACAGCAGTAATTCAAAATTGACATTTATTTCATTTAGTTTTTTAAATACTGAACAGAAATTGCCGAATTATTTTCATCAAATTCAAGATTTAAGCGGTCTATGTTACTAGCACATAAAAGTTCGATATATCTAACATTAAATTTATGTCAGGATGGCCGAGCGGTCTAAGGCGCCAGACTCAAGGATTAAACACCTTGCCCTAATCTCAGGGTTATATGTTCGAGTATTCTGGTCCACGAATGTGGGCGTGGGTGCGAATCCCACTTCTGACAATGTAGTTTTACTGGCGGTAACTTTGCAGACTTTCGCACGTTTTAGGTTAGTGTGACATTTTATTTTTCGTGTGACACATGAGTGAATCAAAATTGACATTTATTTTCATTTAGATTTATGAAGACTGAACAGAAAGTGTGGAATAATTTTTCATCAAATTAAAGATTTGACCGGTCTGTGAAGCTAGCACATAATCGCTCGACATATCGAGAATTAAGTTACTGTCAAGGTGGACGAATAGACACCTTACCGAAATCTCAGGGTTAATTGTGCGAGCAGACTAAGGCGCCAGACTCAAGAATTAACCACCTTGCCCAAATCTCAGTGTTATACGTGCGAGTATTCTGGTCCACGAATGTGGGCGTGGGTTCGAATCCCACTTCGGACAATGTTGTTTTACTCGTGGTAACTTTGCAGAGTCTCACACGTTTTAGGTTAGTGTGACATTTTATTTTTCGTGTGACACAGCAGTGATTCCAAATTGACATTTATGTTCATTTAGATTTATAAAGACTGAACAGAAAGATTGGAATAGTTTTTCCATCAAATTAAAGATTTGACTGGTCTGTGAAGCTAGCACATAATCGCTCGACATATCGAGAATTAAGTTACTGTCAAGATGACGAATAGACACCTTGCCCTAATCTCATGGTTAATTGTGGGATTATTCTGGTCCACCAATGTTGGCATTGTTCGAATCCCACTTCGGACAATGTTGCTTTACTCTCGGTAACATTGCAGATTTACGCACGTTTTGGCTTGGTGTGACATTTTATTTTTCGAGTGATACAGCAGTAATTCAAAATTGACATTTATTTTATTTAGTCTTTTAAATACTGAACAGAAATTGCCGAATTATTTTCATCAAATTCAAAATTTAAATGGTTTATGTTACTAGCTCATAAAAGTTCGATATATCTAACATTAAATGTATGTCAGGATGGCCGAGCGGTCTAAGGCGCCAGACTCAAGGATTAAACACCTTGCCCTAATCTCAGGGTTATATGTGCGAGTATTCTGGTCCACGAATGTTGGTGTGGGTTCGAATCCCACTTCTGACATTGTAGTTTTACTCGCGGTAACTTTGCAGACTCTCGCACGTTTTAGGTTAGTGTGACTTTTCATTTTTCGGGTGACACAGCAGTGAATCAAAATTGACATTTATTTTCATTTAGATTTATGAAGACTGAACAGAAAGTGTGAAATAAATTGTCATCAAATTAAAGATTTGACCGGTCTGTGAAGCTAGCACATAATCGCTCGACATATCGAGAATTAAGTTACTGTCAAGATGAACGAATAGACACCTTGCCCTAATCTCATGGTTAATTGTGGGATTATTCTGGTCCACCAATATGGGCATTGTTCGAATCCCACTTCGGACAATGTTGTTATACTCTCGGTAACTTTGCAGACTTACGAAAGTTTTGGCTTGGTGTGACATTTTATTTTTCGGTTGATACAGCAGTAATTCAAAATTGACGTTTATTTCATTTAGTTTTTTAAATACGGAATAGAAATTGCCGAATTAGTTTCATCAAATTCAAGATTTAAACGGTCTATGTTACTAGCACATAAAAGTTCGATATATCTAACATTAAATGTATGTCAGGATGGCCGAGCGGTCTAATGCGCCAGACTCAAGGATTAAACACCTTGCCCTAATCTCAGGGTTATATGTGCGAGTATTCTGGTCCACGATTGTGGACGTGGGTTCGAATCCCACTTCTGACATTGTAGTTTTACTCGCGGTAACTTTGCAGACTTTCGCACGTTTTAGGTTAGTGTGACATTTTATTTTTCGTGTGACACAGCAGTGAATCAAAATTGACATTTATTTTCATTTAGATTTATGAAGACTGAACAGAAAGTGTGAAATAAATTGTCATCAAATTAAAGATTTGACCGGTCTGTGAAGCTAGCACATAATCGCTCGACATATCGAGAATTAAGTTACTATCAAGATTTACGAATAGACACCTTGCCCTAATCTCATGGTTAATTGTGGGATTATTCTGGTCCACCAATGTTGGCATTGTTCGGATCCCACTTCGGACAATGTTGCTTTACTCTCGGTAACATTGCAGATTTACGCACGTTTTGGCTTGGTGTGACATTTTATTTTTCGAGTGATACAGCAGTAATTCAAAATTGACATTTATTTTCATTTAGATTTATGAAGACTGAACAGAAAGTGTGAAATAAATTGTCATCAAATTAAAGATTTGACCGGTCTGTGAAGCTAGCACATAATCGCTCGACATATCGAGAATTAAGTTACTGTCAAGATGAACGAATAGACACCTTGCCCTAATCTCATGGTTAATTGAGGGATTATTCTGGTCCACCAATATGGGCATTGTTCGAATCCCACTTCGGACAATGTTGTTATACTCTCGGTAACATTGCAGATTTACGCACGTTTTGGCTTGGTGTGACATTTTATTTTTCGAGTGATACAGCAGTAATTCAAAATTGACATTTATTTTCATTTAGATTTATGAAGACTGAACAGAAAGTGTGAAATAAATTGTCATCAAATTAAAGATTTGACCGGTCTGTGAAGCTAGCACATAATCGCTCGACATATCGAGAATTAAGTTACTGTCAAGATGAACGAATAGACACCTTGCCCTAATCTCATGGTTAATTGAGGGATTATTCTGGTCCACCAATATGGGCATTGTTCGAATCCCACTTCGGACAATGTTGTTATACTCTCGGTAACTTTGCAGATTTACGAAAGTTTTGGCTTGGTGTGACATTTTATTTTTCGGTTGATACAGCAGTAATTCAAAATTGACGTTTATTTCATTTAGTTTTTTAAATACGGAATAGAAATTGCCGAATTATTTTCATCAAATTCAAGATTTAAACGGTCTATGTTACTAGCACATAAAAGTTCGATATATCTAACATTAAATGTATGTCAGGATGGCCGAGCGGTCTAATGCGCCAGACTCAAGGATTAAACACCTTGCCCTAATCTCAGGGTTATATGTGCGAGTATTCTGGTCCACGATTGTGGACGTGGGTTCGAATCCCACTTCTGACATTGTAGTTTTACTCGCGGTAACTTTGCAGACTTTCGCACGTTTTAGGTTAGTGTGACATTTTATTTTTCGTGTGACACAGCAGTGAATCAAAATTGACATTTATTTTCATTTAGATTTATGAAGACTGAACAGAAAGTGTGAAATAAATTGTCATCAAATTAAAGATTTAACCGGTCTGTGAAGCTAGCACATAATCGCTCGACATATCGAGAATTAAGTTACAATCAAGATTTACGAATAGACACCTTGCCCTAATCTCATGGTTAATTGTGGGATTATTCTGGTCCACCAATGTTGGCATTGTTCGGATCCCACTTCGGACAATGTTGCTTTACTCTCGGTAACATTGCAGATTTACGCACGTTTTGGCTTGGTGTGACATTTTATTTTTCGAGTGATACAGCAGTAATTCAAAATTGACATTTATTTTATTTAGTCTTTTAAATACTGAACAGAAATTGCCGAATTATTTTCATCAAATTCAAAATTTAAATGGTCTATGTTACTAGCTCATAAAAGTTCGATATATCTAACATTAAATGTATGTCAGGATGGCCGAGCTGTCTAAGGCGCCAGACTCAAGGATTAAACACCTTGCCCTAATCTCAGGGTTATATGTGCGAGTATTCTGGTCCACGAATGTGGGCGTGTGTTCGAATCCCATTCCTGACAATTTTGTTTTACTCTCAGTAACTTTGCAGATTCGCGCACGTTTTGGCTTGGTGTGACATTTTATTTTTCGTGTGATACAGCAGTAATTCAAAATTGACATTTATTTAATTTAGTTTTTTAAATACTGACCAGAAATTACCGAATTATTTTCATCAAATTCAAGATTTAAACGGTCTATGTTACTGGCACATAAAAGTTCGATATATCCACCATTAAATGTATGTCAGGATGGCGTAGCGGTCTAAGCCGTCGGACTCAAGGATTAAATACCTTGCTCTAATCACAGGGTTATATGTGCGAGTATTCTGGTCCACGAATGTGGGCCTTGGTTCGAATCCCACTTATACAATTTTGTTTTACTCTCGGTAACTCTGCAGATTCTCGCACGTTTTAGGTGAGTATGACATTTTAATTTTCGTGTGACACAGCAGTGATTCAAAATTGACATTTATTTTCATTTAGATTTATGAAGACTGAACAGAAAGTGTGGAATAATTTTTCATCAAATTAAAGATTTGACCGGTCTGTGAAGCTAGCACATAATCGCTCGACATATCGAGAATTAAGTTACTGTCAAGGTGGACGAATAGACACCTTACCGAAATCTCAGGGTTAATTGTGCGAGCAGACTAAGGCGCCAGACTCAAGAATTAACCACCTTGCCCAAATCTCAGTGTTATACGTGCGAGTATTCTGGTCCACGAATGTGGGCGTGGGTTCGAATCCCACTTCGGACAATGTTGTTTTACTCGTGGTAACTTTGCAGAGTCTCACACGTTTTAGGTTAGTGTGACATTTTATTTTTCGTGTGACACAGCAGTGATTCCAAATTGACATTTATGTTCATTTAGATTTATAAAGACTGAACAGAAAGATTGGAATAGTTTTTCCATCAAATTAAAGATTTGACTGGTCTGTGAAGCTAGCACATAATCGCTCGACATATCGAGAATTAAGTTACTGTCAAGATGGACGAATAGACACCTTGCCCTAATCTCATGGTTAATTGTGGGATTATTCTGGTCCACCAATGTGGACATTGTTCGAATCCCACATCGGACAATGTTGTTTTACTCTCGGTAACTTTGCAGATTTACGCACGTTTTGGCTTGGTGTGACACTTTATTTTTCGAGTGATACAGCAGTAATTCAAAATTGACATTTATTTCATTTAGTTTTTTAAATACTGAACAGAAATTGCCGAATTATTTTCATCAAATTCAAGATTTAAGCGGTCTATGTTACTACCGCATAAAAGTTCGATATATCTAACATTAAATGTATGTCAGGATGGCCGAGCGGTCTAAGGCGCCAGACTCAAGGATTAAACACCTTGCCCTAATCTCAGGGTCATATGTGCGAGTATTCTGGTCCACGAATGTGGGCGTGGGTTCGTATCCCACTTCTGACAATGTAGTTTTACTCGCGGTAACTTTGCAGACTCTCGCACGTTTTAGGTTAGTGTGACATTTTATTTTTCGTGTGACATAGCAGTGAATCAAAATTGACATTTATTTTCATTTAGATTTATGAAGACTGAACAGAAAGTGTGAAATAAATTGTCATCAAATTAAAGATTTGACCGGTCTGTGAAGCTAGCACATAATCGCTCGACATATCGAGAATTAAGTTACTATCAAGATTTACGAATAGACACCTTGCCCTAATCTCATGGTTAATTGTGGGATTATTCTGGTCCACCAATGTTGGCATTGTTCGAATCCCACTTCGGACAATGTTGCTTTACTCTCGGTAACATTGCAGATTTACGCACGTTTTGGCTTGGTGTGACACTTTATTTTTCGAGTGATACAGCAGTAATTCAAAATTGACATTTATTTCATTTAGTTTTTTAAATACTGAACAGAAATTGCCGAATTATTTTCATCAAATTCAAGATTTAAGCGGTCTATGTTACTAGCACATAAAAGTTCGATATATCTAACATTAAATTTATGTCAGGATGGCCGAGCGGTCTAAGGCGCCAGACTCAAGGATTAAACACCTTGCCCTAATCTCAGGGTTATATGTTCGAGTATTCTGGTCCACGAATGTGGGCGTGGGTGCGAATCCCACTTCTGACAATGTAGTTTTACTGGCGGTAACTTTGCAGACTTTCGCACGTTTTAGGTTAGTGTGACATTTTATTTTTCGTGTGACACATGAGTGAATCAAAATTGACATTTATTTTCATTTAGATTTATGAAGACTGAACAGAAAGTGTGGAATAATTTTTCATCAAATTAAAGATTTGACCGGTCTGTGAAGCTAGCACATAATCGCTCGACATATCGAGAATTAAGTTACTGTCAAGGTGGACGAATAGACACCTTACCGAAATCTCAGGGTTAATTGTGCGAGCAGACTAAGGCGCCAGACTCAAGAATTAACCACCTTGCCCAAATCTCAGTGTTATACGTGCGAGTATTCTGGTCCACGAATGTGGGCGTGGGTTCGAATCCCACTTCGGACAATGTTGTTTTACTCGTGGTAACTTTGCAGAGTCTCACACGTTTTAGGTTAGTGTGACATTTTATTTTTCGTGTGACACAGCAGTGATTCCAAATTGACATTTATGTTCATTTAGATTTATAAAGACTGAACAGAAAGATTGGAATAGTTTTTCCATCAAATTAAAGATTTGACTGGTCTGTGAAGCTAGCACATAATCGCTCGACATATCGAGAATTAAGTTACTGTCAAGATGGACGAATAGACACCTTGCCCTAATCTCATGGTTAATTGTGGGATTATTCTGGTCCACCAATGTTGGCATTGTTCGAATCCCACTTCGGACAATGTTGCTTTACTCTCGGTAACATTGCAGATTTACGCACGTTTTGGCTTGGTGTGACATTTTATTTTTCGAGTGATACAGCAGTAATTCAAAATTGACATTTATTTTATTTAGTCTTTTAAATACTGAACAGAAATTGCCGAATTATTTTCATCAAATTCAAAATTTAAATGGTTTATGTTACTAGCTCATAAAAGTTCGATATATCTAACATTAAATGTATGTCAGGATGGCCGAGCGGTCTAAGGCGCCAGACTCAAGGATTAAACACCTTGCCCTAATCTCAGGGTTATATGTGCGAGTATTCTGGTCCACGAATGTTGGTGTGGGTTCGAATCCCACTTCTGTCATTGTAGTTTTACTCGCGGTAACTTTGCAGACTCTCGCACGTTTTAGGTTAGTGTGACTTTTCATTTTTCGGGTGACACAGCAGTGAATCAAAATTGACATTTATTTTCATTTAGATTTATGAAGACTGAACAGAAAGTGTGAAATAAATTGTCATCAAATTAAAGATTTGACCGGTCTGTGAAGCTAGCACATAATCGCTCGACATATCGAGAATTAAGTTACTGTCAAGATGAACGAATAGACACCTTGCCCTAATCTCATGGTTAATTGTGGGATTATTCTGGTCCACCAATATGGGCATTGTTCGAATCCCACTTCGGACAATGTTGTTATACTCTCGGTAACTTTGCAGACTTACGAAAGTTTTGGCTTGGTGTGACATTTTATTTTTCGGTTGATACAGCAGTAATTCAAAATTGACATTTATTTTATTTAGTCTTTTAAATACTGAATAGAAATTGCCGAATTATTTTCATCAAATTCAAGATTTAAACAGTCTATGTTACTAGCACATAAAAGTTCGATATATCTAACATTAAACGTATGTCAGGATGGCCGAGCGGTCTAATGCGCCAGACTCAAGGATTAAACACCTTGCCCTAATGTCAGGGTCATATGTGCGAGTATTCTGGTCCACGAATGTGGGCGTGGGTTCGTATCCCACTTCTGACAATGTAGTTTTACTCGCGGTAACTTTGCAGACTCTCGCACGTTTTAGGTTAGTGTGACATTTTATTTTTCGTGTGACACAGCAGTGAATCAAAATTGACATTTATTTTCATTTAGATTTATGAAGACTGAACAGAAACTGTGAAATAAATTGTCATCAAATTAAAGATTTGACCGGTCTGTGAAGCTAGCACATAATCGCTCGACATATCAAGAATTAAGTTACTATCAAGATTTACGAATAGACACCTTGCCCTAATCTCATGGTTAATTGTGGGATTATTCTGGTCCACCAATGTTGGCATTGTTCGGATCCCACTTCGGACAATGTTGCTTTACTCTCGGTAACATTGCAGATTTACGCACGTTTTGGCTTGGTGTGACATTTTATTTTTCGAGTGATACAGCAGTAATTCAAAATTGACATTTATTTTATTTAGTCTTTTAAATACTGAACAGAAATTGCCGAATTATTTTCATCAAATTCAAAATTTAAATGGTCTATGTTACTAGCTCATAAAAGTTCGATATATCTAACATTAAATGTATGTCAGGATGGCCGAGCGGTCTAAGGCGCCAGACTCAAGGATTAAACACCTTGCCCTAATCTCAGGGTTATATGTGCGAGTATTCTGGTCCACGAATGTGGGTGTGGGTTCGAATCCCACTTCTGACATTGTAGTTTTACTCGCGGTAACTTTGCAGACTCTCGCACGTTTTAGGTTAGTGTGACATTTCATTTTTCGGGTGACACAGCAGTGAATCAAAATTGACATTTATTTTCATTTAGATTTATGAAGACTGAACAGAAAGTGTGAAATAAATTGTCATCAAATTAAAGATTTGACCGGTCTGTGAAGCTAGCACATTATCGCTCGACATATCGAGAATTAAGTTACTGTCAAGATGAACGAATAGACACCTTGCCCTAATCTCATGGTTAATTGTGGGATTATTCTGGTCCACCAATATGGGCATTGTTCGAATCCCACTTCGGACAATGTTGTTATACTCTCGGTAACTTTGCAGACTTACAAAAGTTTTGGCTTGGTGTGACATTTTATTTTTCGGTTGATACAGCAGTAATTCAAAATTGACGTTTATTTCATTTAGTTTTTTAAATACGGAATAGAAATTGCCGAATTAGTTTCATCAAATTCAAGATTTAAACGGTCTATGTTACTAGCACATAAAAGTTCGATATATCTAACATTAAATGTATGTCAGGATGGCCGAGCGGTCTAATGCGCCAGACTCAAGGATTAAACACCTTGCCCTAATCTCAGGGTTATATGTGCGAGTATTCTGGTCCACGATTGTGGACGTGGGTTCGAATCCCACTTCTGACATTGTAGTTTTACTCGCGGTAACTTTGCAGACTTTCGCACGTTTTAGGTTAGTGTGACATTTTATTTTTCGTGTGACACAGCAGTGAATCAAAATTGACATTTATTTTCATTTAGATTTATGAAGACTGAACAGAAACTGTGAAATAAATTGTCATCAAATTAAAGATTTGACCGGTCTGTGAAGCTAGCACATAATCGCTCGACATATCAAGAATTAAGTTACTATCAAGATTTACGAATAGACACCTTGCCCTAATCTCATGGTTAATTGTGGGATTATTCTGGTCCACCAATGTTGGCATTGTTCGGATCCCACTTCGGACAATGTTGCTTTACTCTCGGTAACATTGCAGATTTACGCACGTTTTGGCTTGGTGTGACATTTTATTTTTCGAGTGATACAGCAGTAATTCAAAATTGACATTTATTTTATTTAGTCTTTTAAATACTGAATAGAAATTGCCGAATTATTTTCATCAAATTCAAGATTTAAACGGTCTATGTTACTAGCACATAAAAGTTCGATATATCTAACATTAAATGTATGTCAGGATGGCCGAGCGGTCTAATGCGCCAGACTCAAGGATTAAACACCTTGCCCTAATGTCAGGGTTATATGTGCGAGTGTTCTGGTCCACGAATGTGGGCGTGGGTTCGAATCCCACTTCTGACATTGTAGTTTTACTCGCGGTAACTTTGCAGACTTTCGCACGTTTTAGGTTAGTGTGACATTTTATTTTTCGTGTGACACAGCAGTGAATCAAAATTGACATTTATTTTCATTTAGATTTATGAAGACTGAACAGAAACTGTGAAATAAATTGTCATCAAATTAAAGATTTGACCGGTCTGTGAAGCTAGCACATAATCGCTCGACATATCAAGAATTAAGTTACTATCAAGATTTACGAATAGACACCTTGCCCTAATCTCATGGTTAATTGTGGGATTATTCTGGTCCACCAATGTTGGCATTGTTCGGATCCCACTTCGGACAATGTTGCTTTACTCTCGGTAACATTGCAGATTTACGCACGTTTTGGCTTGGTGTGACATTTTATTTTTCGAGTGATACAGCAGTAATTCAAAATTGACATTTATTTTATTTAGTATTTTAAATACTGAACAGAAATTGCCGAATTATTTTCATCAAATTCAAAATTTAAATGGTCTATGTTACTAGCTCATAAAAGTTCGATATATCTAACATTAAATGTATGTCAGGATGGCCGAGCGGTCTAAGGCGCCAGACTCAAGGATTAAACACCTTGCCCTAATCTCAGGGTTATATGTGCGAGTATTCTGGTCCACGAATGTGGGCGTGGGTTCGAATCCCACTTCTGACATTGTAGTGTTACTCGCGGTAACTTTGCAGACTCTCGCACGTTTTAGGTTAGTGTGACATTTCATTTTTCGGGTGACACAGCCGTGAATCAAAATTGACATTTATTTTCATTTAGATTTATAAAGACTGAACAGAAAGTGTGAAATAAATTGTCATCAAATTAAAGATTTGACCGGTCTGTGAAGCTAGCACATAATCGCTCGACATATCGAGAATTAAGTTACTGTCAAGATGAACGAATAGACACCTTGCCCTAATCTCATGGTTAATTGTGGGATTATTCTGGTCCACCAATATGGGCATTGTTCGAATCCCACTTCGGACAATGTTGTTATACTCTCGGTAACTTTGCAGATTTACGCACGTTTTGGCTTGGTGTGACATTTTATTTTTCGGGTGATACAGCAGTAATTAAAAATTGACATTTATTTTATTTAGTCTTTTAAATACTGAACAGAAATTGCCGAATTATTTTCATCAAATTCAAAATTTAAATGGTCTATGTTACTAGCTCATAAAAGTTCGATATATCTAACATTGAATGTATGTCAGGATGGCCGAGCTGTCTAAGGCGCCAGACTCAAGGTTTAAACACCTTGCCCTAATCTCAGAGTTATATGTGCGAGTATTCTGGTCCACGAATGTGGGCGTGGGTTCGAATCCCACTTCTGACATTGTAGTTTTACTCGCGGTAACTTTGCAGACTCTCGCACGTTTTAGGTTAGTGTGACATTTCATTTTTCGGGTGACACAGCAGTGAATCAAAATTGACACTTATTTTCATTTAGATTTATGAAGACTGAACAGAAAGTGTGAAATAAATTGTCATCAAATTAAAGATTTTACCGGTCTGTGAAGCTAGCACATAATCGCTCGACATATCGAGAATTAAGTTACTGTCAAGATGAACGAATAGACACCTTGCCCTAATCTCATGGTTAATTGTGAGATTATTCTGGTCCACCAACATGGGCATTGTTCGAATCCCACTTCGGACAATGTTGTTATACTCTCGGTAAATTTGCAGATTTACGCACGTTTTGGCTTGGTGTGACATTTTATTTTTCGGGTGATACAGCAGTAATTCAAAATTGACATTTATTTTATTTAGTCTTTTAAATACTGAACAGAAATTGCCGAATTATTTTCATCAAATTCAGAATTTAAATGGTCTATGTTACTAGCTCATATAAGTTCGATATATCTAACATTGAATGTATGTCAGGATGGCCGAGCTGTCTAAGGCGCCAGACTCAAGGATTAAACACCTTGCCCTAATCTCAGGGTTATATGTGCGAGTATTCTGGTCCACGAATGTGGGCGTGGGTTCGAATCCCACTTCTGACATTGTAGTTTTACTCGCGGTAACTTTGCAGACTCTCGCACGCTTTAGGTTAGTGTGACATTTCATTTTTCGTGTGACACAGCAGTGAATCAAAATTGACACTTATTTTCATTTAGATTTATGAAGACTGAACAGAAAGTGTGAAATAAATTGTCATCAAATTAAAGATTTGACCGGTTTGTGAAGCTAGCACATAATCGCTCGACATATCGAGAATTAAGTTACTGTCAAGATGAACGAATAGACACCTTGCCCTAATCTCATGGTTAATTGTGGGATTATTCTGGTCCACCAATATGGGCATTGTTCGAATCCCACTTCGGACAATGTTGTTATACTCTCGGTAACTTTGCAGATTTACGAACGTTTTGGCTTGGTGTGACATTTTATTTTCGGTTGATACAGCAGTAATTCAAAATTGACATTTATTTCATTTAGTTTTTTAAATACGGAATAGAAATTGCCGAATTATTTTCATCAAATTCAAGATTTAAACGGTCTATGTTACTAGCACATAAAAGTTCGATATATCTAACATTAAATGTATGTCAGGATGGCCGAGCGGTCTAAGGCGCCAGACTCAAGGATTAAACACCTTGCCCTAATCTCAGGGTTATATGTGCGAGTATTCTGGTCCACGAATGTGGGCGTGGGTTCGAATCCCACTTCTGACAATGTAGTTTTACTCGCGGTAACTTTGCAGACTTTCGCACGTTTTAGGTTAGTGTGACATTTTATTTTTCGTGTGACACAGCAGTGAATCAAAATTGACATTTATTTTCATTTAGATTTATGAAGACTGAACAGAAAGTGTGAAATAAATTGTCATCAAATTAAAGATTTGACCGGTCTGTGAAGCTAGCACATAATCGCTCGACATATCGAGAATTAAGTTACTATCAAGATTTACGAATAGACACCTTGCCCTAATCTCATGGTTAATTGTGGGATTATTCTGGTCCACCAATGTGGGCATTGTTCGAATCCCACTTTGGACAATGTTGCTTTACTCTCGGTAACTTTGCAGATTTACGCACGTTTTGGCTTGGTGTGACATTTTATTTTTCGAGTGATACAGCAGTAATTCAAAATTGACATTTATTTTATTTAGTCTTTTAAATACTGAACAGAAATTGCCGAATTATTTTCATCAAATTCAAAATTTAAATGGTCTATGTTACTAGCTCATAACAGTTCGATATATCTAACATTAAATGTATGTCAGGATGGCCGAGCTGTCTAAGGCGCCAGACTCAAGGATTAAACACCTTGCCCTAATCTCAGGGTTATATGTGCGAGTATTCTGGTCCACGAATGTGGGCGTGGGTTCGAATCCCACTTCTGACAATGTAGTTTTACTCGCGGTAACTTTGCAGACTCTCGCACGTTTTAGGTTAGTGTGACATTTCATTTTTCGGGTGACACAGCAGTGAATCAAAATTGACATTTATTTTCATTTAGATTTATGAAGACTGAACAGAAAGTGTGAAATAAATTGTCATCAAATTAAAGATTTTACCGGTCTGTGAAGCTAGCACATAATCGCTCGACATATCGAGAATTAAGTTACTGTCAAGATGAACGAATAGACACCTTGCCCTAATCTCATGGTTAATTGTGGGATTATTCTGGTTCACCAACATGGGCATTGTTCGAATCCCACTTCGGACAATGTTGTTATACTCTCGGTAACTTTGCAGATTTACGCACGTTTTGGCTTGGTGTGACATTTTATTTTTCGGTTGATACAGCAGTAATTCAAAATTGACGTTTATTTCATTTAGTTTTTTAAATACGGAATAGAAATTGCCGAATTATTTTCATCAAATTCAAGATTTAAACGGTCTATGTTACTAGCACATAAAAGTTCGATATATCTAACATTAAATGTATGTCAGGATGGCCGAGCGGTCTAAGGCGCCAGACTCAAGGATTAAACACCTTGCCCTAATCTCAGGGTTATATGTGCGAGTATTCTGGTCCACGAATGTGGGCGTGGTTTCGAATCCCACTTCTGACATTGTAGTTTTACTCGCGGTAACTTTGCAGACTTTCGCACGTTTTAGGTTAGTGTGACATTTTATTTTTCGTGTGACACAGCAGTGAATCAAAATTGACATTTATTTTCATTTAGATTTATGAAGACTGAACAGAAAGTGTGAAATAAATTGTCATCAAATTAAAGATTTGACCGGTCTGTGAAGCTAGCACATAAACGCTCGACATATCGAGAATTAAGTTACTATCAAGATTTACGAATAGACACCTTGCCCTAATCTCATGGTTAATTGTGGGATTATTCTGGTCCACCAATGTTGGCATTGTTCGGATCCCACTTCGGACAATGTTGCTTTACTCTCGGTAACATTGCAGATTTACGCACGTTTTGGCTTGGTGTGACATTTTATTTTTCGAGTGATACAGCAGTAATTCAAAATTGACATTTATTTTATTTAGTCTTTTAAATACTGAACAGAAATTGCCGAATTATTTTCATCAAATTCAAAATTTAAATGGTCTATGTTACTAGCTCATAAAAGTTCGATATATCTAACATTGAATGTATGTCAGGATGGCCGCGCTGTCTAAGGCGCCAGACTCAAGGATTAAACACCTTGCCCTAATCTCAGGGTTATATGTGCGAGTATTCTGGTCCACGAATGTGGGCGTGGGTTCGAATCCCACTTCTGACATTGTAGTTTTACTCGCGGTAACTTTGCAGACTTTCGCACTTTTTAGGTTAGTGTGACATTTCATTTTTCGGGTGACACAGCAGTGAATCAAAATTGACACTTATTTTCATTTAGATTTATGAAGACTGAACAGAAAGTGTGAAATAAATTGTCATCAAATTAAAGATTTGACCGGTCTGTGAAGCTAGCACATAATCGCTCGACATATCGAGAATTAAGTTACTGTCAAGATGAACGAATAGACACCTTGCCCTAATCTCATGGTTAATTGTGGGATTATTCTGGTCCACCAATGTGGGCATTGTTCGAATCCCACTTTGGACAATGTTGCTTTACTCTCGGTAACTTTGCAGATTTACGCACGTTTTGGCTTGGTGTGACATTTTATTTTTCGAGTGATACAGCAGTAATTCAAAATTGACATTTATTTTATTCATCTTTTAAATACTGAACAGAAATTGCCGAATTATTTTCATCAAATTCAAAATTTAAATGGTCTATGTTACTAGCTCATAACAGTTCGATATATCTAACATTAAATGTATGTCAGGATGGCCGAGCTGTCTAAGGCGCCAGACTCAAGGATTAAACACCTTGCCCTAATCTCAGGGTTATATGTGCGAGTATTCTGGTCCACGAATGTGGGCGTGGGTTCGAATCCCACTTCTGACAATGTAGTTTTACTCGCGGTAACTTTGCAGACTCTCGCACGTTTTAGGTTAGTGTGACATTTCATTTTTCGGGTGACACAGCAGTGAATCAAAATTGACATTTATTTTCATTTAGATTTATGAAGACTGAACAGAAAGTGTGAAATAAATTGTCATCAAATTAAAGATTTTACCGGTCTGTGAAGCTAGCACATAATCGCTCGACATATCGAGAATTAAGTTACTGTCAAGATGAACGAATAGACACCTTGCCCTAATCTCATGGTTAATTGTGGGATTATTCTGGTTCACCAACATGGGCATTGTTCGAATCCCACTTCGGACAATGTTGTTATACTCTCGGTAACTTTGCAGATTTACGCACGTTTTGGCTTGGTGTGACATTTTATTTTTCGGTTGATACAGCAGTAATTCAAAATTGACGTTTATTTCATTTAGTTTTTTAAATACGGAATAGAAATTGCCGAATTATTTTCATCAAATTCAAGATTTAAACGGTCTATGTTACTAGCACATAAAAGTTCGATATATCTAACATTAAATGTATGTCAGGATGGCCGAGCGGTCTAAGGCGCCAGACTCAAGGATTAAACACCTTGCCCTAATCTCAGGGTTATATGTGCGAGTATTCTGGTCCACGAATGTGGGCGTGGTTTCGAATCCCACTTCTGACATTGTAGTTTTACTCGCGGTAACTTTGCAGACTTTCGCACGTTTTAGGTTAGTGTGACATTTTATTTTTCGTGTGACACAGCAGTGAATCAAAATTGACATTTATTTTCATTTAGATTTATGAAGACTGAACAGAAAGTGTGAAATAAATTGTCATCAAATTAAAGATTTGACCGGTCTGTGAAGCTAGCACATAAACGCTCGACATATCGAGAATTAAGTTACTATCAAGATTTACGAATAGACACCTTGCCCTAATCTCATGGTTAATTGTGGGATTATTCTGGTCCACCAATGTTGGCATTGTTCGGATCCCACTTCGGACAATGTTGCTTTACTCTCGGTAACATTGCAGATTTACGCACGTTTTGGCTTGGTGTGACATTTTATTTTTCGAGTGATACAGCAGTAATTCAAAATTGACATTTATTTTATTTAGTCTTTTAAATACTGAACAGAAATTGCCGAATTATTTTCATCAAATTCAAAATTTAAATGGTCTATGTTACTAGCTCATAAAAGTTCGATATATCTAACATTGAATGTATGTCAGGATGGCCGCGCTGTCTAAGGCGCCAGACTCAAGGATTAAACACCTTGCCCTAATCTCAGGGTTATATGTGCGAGTATTCTGGTCCACGAATGTGGGCGTGGGTTCGAATCCCACTTCTGACATTGTAGTTTTACTCGCGGTAACTTTGCAGACTTTCGCACTTTTTAGGTTAGTGTGACATTTCATTTTTCGGGTGACACAGCAGTGAATCAAAATTGACACTTATTTTCATTTAGATTTATGAAGACTGAACAGAAAGTGTGAAATAAATTGTCATCAAATTAAAGATTTGACCGGTCTGTGAAGCTAGCACATAATCGCTCGACATATCGAGAATTAAGTTACTGTCAAGATGAACGAATAGACACCTTGCCCTAATCTCATGGTTAATTGTGGGATTATTCTGGTCCACCAATATGGGCATTGTTCGAATCCCACTTCGGACAATGTTGTTATACTCTCGGTAACTTTGCAGATTTACGAACGTTTTGGCTTGGTGTGACATTTTATTTTCGGTTGATACAGCAGTAATTCAAAATTGACATTGATTTCATTTAGTTTTTTAAATACGGAATAGAAATTGCCGAATTATTTTCATCAAATTCAAGATTTAAACGGTCTATGTTACTAGCACATAAAAGTTCGATATATCTAACATTAAATGTATGTCAGGATGGCCGAGCGGTCTAAGGCGCCAGACTCAAGGATTAAACACCTTGCCCTAATCTCAGGTTTATATGTGCGAGCTAAAACAAGGCAATTACCCTGGAACAAAAGCATTTCATGTGTATTTCGGTATTTACCGAGACGACTGAAGTGATATTTTTAAAAATGCAAATGCCACAAATTCGAATACTATTTCCTGGGAATTGTTGACGCTGTAGATACTCACTAAAATGACGTTCACCGGGTTTCATTTCATCATCTAATCAGATTGTATGCATTGCTTAGTTACTTGCCGTGAATATTTGTTTTATTTCAAAGTGCGACTAAAACATGTGCATAGCCGTATACACAGAAATTGAATAACGGCAGCTTGAATGACAGTTGTGCAAAATACTCAACAACCTGGCAGCGGTGGGATTTGAACCCACGCCATCGAAATGACTGGTGCCTTAAACCATCGCCTTAGACCGCTCGGCCACGCTACCCATAATTACTTTGCAAAAACAAGGCAATTATCCCGAAACACAAGCATTTCATGTGTGTTTCGGTATTTACCGAGACGACTGAAGTGATATTTGTAATAATGCAAATGCCGAAAATGCGAATACTATTTTCTGAGAATTTTTGACTCTGTGGTTACTCATTAAAATGTGTTCACCGGGTTTCATTTCATCATCTAATCAGATTGTATGCATTGCTTAGTTACTTGCCGTGAATATTTGTTTTATTTTAAAGTGCGACTAAAACATGTGCATAGCCGTATACACAGAAATTGAATTACGGCAGCTTGAATGACAGTTGTGCAAAATACTAAACAACATGGCAGCGGTGGGATTCGAACCCACGCCATCGAAATGACTGGTGCCTAAAACCAGCGCCTTAGACCGCTCGGCCACGTTACCCATAATTACTTTGCAAAAACAAGGCAATTACCCCGAAACACAAGCATTTCATGTGTGTTTCGGTATTTACCGAGACGACTGAAGTGATATTTGTAACAATGCAAATGCCAAAAACGCGAATACTATTTTCTGGGAATTTTTGACGCTGTAGTTACTCATTAAAATGTGTTCACCGGGTTTCATTTCGTCATCTAATCAGATTGTATGCACTGCTTAATTATTTGCCGTGAATATTTGTTGGATTTCAACATGCGAAATAAACATGTGCATAGTCGTAAACACTGAAATTGTATTATGCCAGCATAAATGACTGTTCTGCAAAATACTAAACAACATGGCAGCGTTGGTATTCGAACCCACGCCAACGAAATGACTGGTGCCTTAAACCAGCGCCTTAGACCGCTCGGCCACGCTACCCATAATTAATTTGCAAAAACAAGGCAATTACCCCGAAACACAAGCATTTCATGTGTGTTTCGGTATTTACCGAGACGACTGAAGTGATATTTGTAACAATGCAAATGCCAAAAACGCGAATACTATTTTCTGGGAATTTTTGACGCTGTAGTTACTCATTAAAATGTGTTCACCGGGTTTCATTTCGTCATCTAATCAGATTGTATGCACTGCTTAATTATTTGCCGTGAATATTTGTTGGATTTCAACATGCGAAATAAACATGTGCATAGTCGTAAACACTGAAATTGTATTATGCCAGCATAAATGACTGTTCTGCAAAATACTAAACAACATGGCAGCGGTGGTATTCGAACCCACGCCAGCGAAATGACTGGTGCCTTAAACAAGCGCCTTTGACCGCTCGGCCACGCTACCCATAATAACATTGCAAAAACGACACAATTACCCGGAAACACAAGCATTTCATGTGTGTTTGGGTATTTACCGAGACGACTGAAGTGATATTTGTAATAATGCAAATGCCGAAAATGCGAATACTATTTTCTGAGAATTGTTGACTCTGTGGTTACTCATTAAAATGTGTTCACCGGGTTTCATTTCATCATCTAATCAGATTGTATGCATTGCTTAGTTACTTGCCGAGAATATTTGTTTTATTTTAAAGTGCGACTAAAACATGTGCATAGCCGTATACACAGAAATTGAATTACGGCAGCTTGAATGACAGTTGTGCAAAATACTAAACAACATGGCAGCGGTGGGATTCGAACCCACGCCATCGAAATGACTGGTGCCTAAAACCAGCGCCTTAGACCGCTCGGCCACGTTACCCATAATTACTTTGCAAAAACAAGGCAATTACCCCGAAACACAAGCATTTCATGTGTGTTTCGGTATTTACCGAGACGACTGAAGTGATATTTGTAACAATGCAAATGCCAAAAACGCGAATACTATTTTCTGGGAATTTTTGACGCTGTAGTTACTCATTAAAATGTGTTCACCGGTTTTCATTTCGTCATCTAATCAGATTGTATGCACTGCTTAATTATTTGCCGTGAATATTTGTTGGATTTCAACATGCGAAATAGACATGTGCATAGTCGTAAACACTGAAATTGTATTATGCCAGCATAAATGACTGTTCTGCAAAATACTAAACAACATGGCAGCGGTGGTATTCGAACCCACGCCATCGAAATGACTGATGCCTAAAACCAGCGCCTTAGACCGCTCGGCCACGCTACACATAATTACATTACTAAAACAAGGCAATTACACTGGAACAAAAGCATTTCATGTGTGTTTCGGTATTTACCGAGACGACTGAAGTGATATTTTAAAAAATGCAAATGCCACAAATTCGAATACTATTTCCTGGGAATTGTTGACGTTGTAGATACTCACTAAAATGACGTTCACCGTGTTTCATTTCATCATCTAATCAGATTGTATGCATTGCTCAGTTACTTGCCGTGAATATTTGTTTTATTTCAAAGTGCGACGAAAACATGTGCATAGCCGTATACACAGATATTGAATCACGGCAGCTTGAATGACAGTTGTGCAAAATACTGAACAAACTGGCAGGGATGGGATTCGAACCCACGCCATCGAGATGACTGGTGCCTAAAACCAGCGCCTTAGACCGCTCGGCCACGCTACCCATAATTACTTCACTAAAACAAGACAATTACCCTGAAACACAAGCATTTCATGTGTGTTTCGGTATTTACCGAGACGACTGAAGTGATATTTGTAACAGTGCAAAAGCCAAAAATGAGAATACTATTTTCTTGGAATTTTTGTCGCTGTAGTTACTCATTAAATGTGTTCTCCGGGGTTCATTTCGTCATCTAATCAGATTGTATGCACTGCTTAATTATTTGCCGTGAATATTTGTTGGATTTCAACATGCGAAATAAACATGTGCATAGTCGGAAACACTGACATTTTATTATGCCAGCATAAATGACTGTTGTGCAAAATACTAAACAACATGGCAGCGGTGGGATTCGAACCCACGCCATCGGAATGACTGGTACCTAAAACCAGCGCCTTAGTCCACTCGGCCACGCTACCCATAATTACTTTACTAAAACAAGGCAATTACCCTGGAACAAAAGCATTTCATGTGTATTTCGGTATTTACCGAGACGACTGAAGTGATATTTTTAAAAATGCAAATGCCACAAATTCGAATACTATTTCCTGGGAATTGTTGACGCTGTAGATACTCACTAAAATGACGTTCACCGGGTTTCATTTCATCATCTAATCAGATTGTATGCACTGCTTAATTATTTGCCGTGAATATTTGTTGTATTTCAACATGCGAAATAAGCATGTGCATTGTCGTAAACACTGAAATTGTATTATGCCAGCATAAATGACAGTTGTGCAAAAGACTAAACAACATGGCAGCGGTGGAATTCGAACCCACGCCATCGAAATGACTAGTGCCTAAAACCAGCGCCTTAGACCGCTCGGCCACGCTACCCATAATTACTTTACTAAAACAAGGCAATTACCCTGAAACAAAAGCATTTCATGTGTGTTTCGGTATTTACCGAGACGACTGAAGTGATATTTTTAACAATGCAAATGCCACAAATTCGAATAGTATTTCCTGGGAATTGTTGACGCTGTGGATACTCACTAAAATGACGTTCACCGGGTTTCATTTCATCATCTAATCAGATTGTATGCATTGCTTAGTTACTTGCCGTGAATATTTGTTTTATTTCAAAGTGCGATTAAAACATGTGCATAGCCGTATACACAGAAATTGAATAACGGCAGCTTGAATGACGGTTGTGCAAAATACTCAACAACCTGGCAGCGGTGGGATTCGAACCCACGCCATCGAAATGACTGGTGCCTTAAACCAGCGCCTTAGACGGCTCGGCCACGCTACCCATAATTACTTTGCAAAAACAAGGCAATTACCCCGAAACACAAGCATTTCATGTGTGTTTCGGTATTTACCGAGACGACTGAAGTGATATTTGTAACAATGCAAATGCCAAAAACGCGAATACTATTTTCTTGGAATTTTTGTCGCTGTAGTTACTCATTAAATGTGTTCACCGGGGTTCATTTCGTCATCTAATCAGATTGTATGCACTGCTTAATTATTTGCCGTGAATATTTGTTGGATTTCAACATGCGAAATAAACATGTGCATAGTCGGAAACACTGAAATTTTATTATGCCAGCATAAATGACTGTTGTGCAAAGTACTAAACAACATGGCAGCGGTGGGATTCGAACCCACGCCATCGGAATGACTGGTACCTAAAACCAGCGCCTTAGTCCACTCGGCCACGCTACCCATAATTACTTTACTAAAACAAGGCAATTACCCTGGAACAAAAGCATTTCATGTGTATTTCGGTATTTACCGAGACGACTGAAGTGATATTTTTAAAAATGCAAATGCCACAAATTCGAATACTATTTCCTGGGAATTGTTGACGCTGTAGATACTCACTAAAATGACGTTCACCGGGTTTCATTTCATCATCTAATCAGATTGTATGCACTGCTTAATTATTTGCCGTGAATATTTGTTGTATTTCAACATGCGAAATAAGCATGTGCATAGTCGTAAACACTGAAATTGTATTATGCCAGCATAAATGACTGTTGTGCAAAATACTAAACAACATGGCAGTGTGGAATTCGAACCCACGCCATCGAAATGACTGGTGCCTAAAACCAGCGCCTTAGACCGCTCGGCCACGCTACCCATAATTACTTTACTAAAACAAGGCAATTACCCTGAAAGAAAAGCATTTCATGTGTGTTTCGGTATTTACCGAGACGACTGAAGTGATATTTTTAACAATGTAAATGCCACAAATTCGAATACTATTTCCTGGGAATTGTTGACGCTGTGGATACTCACTAAAATGACGTTCACCGGGTTTCATTTCATCATCTAATCAGATTGTATGCATTGCTTAGTTACTTGCCGTGAATATTTGTTTTATTTCAAAGTGCGATTAAAACATGTGCATAGCCGTATACACAGAAATTGAATAACGGCAGCTTGAATGACGGTTGTGCAAAATACTCAACAACCTGGCAGCGGTGGGATTCGAACCCACGCCATCGAAATGACTGGTGCCTTAAACCAGCGCCTTAGACCGCTCGGCCACGATACCCATAATTACTTTGCAAAAACAAGGCAATTACCCCGAAACACAAGCATTTCATGTGTGTTTCGGTATTTACCGAGACGACTGAAGTGATATTTGTAACAATGCAAATGCCAAAAACGCGAATACTATTTTCTGGAAATTTTTGACGCTGTAGTTACTCATTAAAATGTGTTCACCGGGTTTCATTTCGTCATCTAATCAGATTGTATGCACTGCTTAATTATTTGCCGTGAATATTTGTTGGATTTCAACATGCGAAATAAACATGTGCATAGTCGTAAACACTGAAATTGTATTATGCCAGCATAAATGACTGTTCTGCAAAATACTAAACAACATGGCAGCGGTGGTATTCGAACCACGCCAGGGAAATGAGTGGTGCCTTAAACCAGCGCCTTAGACCGCTCGGCCACGATACCCATAATTACTTTGCAAAAACAAGGCAATTACCCCGAAACACAAGCATTTCATGTGTGTTTCGGTATTTACCGAGACGACTGAAGTGATATTTGTAACAATGCAAATGCCAAAAACGCGAATACTATTTTCTGGAAATTTTTGACGCTGTAGTTACTCATTAAAATGTGTTCACCGGGTTTCATTTCGTCATCTAATCAGATTGTATGCACTGCTTAATTATTTGCCGTGAATATTTGTTGGATTTCAACATGCGAAATAAACATGTGCATAGTCGTAAACACTGAAATTGTATTATGCCAGCATAAATGACTGTTCTGCAAAATACTAAACAACATGGCAGCGGTGGTATTCGAACCACGCCAGGGAAATGAGTGGTGCCTTAAACAAGCGCCTTTGACCACTCGGCCACGCTACCCATAATTACTTTACTAAAACAAGGCAATTACCCTGGAACAAAAGCATTTCATGTGTATTTCGGTATTTACCGAGACGACTGAAGTGATATTTTTAAAAATGCAAATGCCACAAATTCGAATACTATTTCCTGGGAATTGTTGACGCTGTAGATACTCACTAAAATGACGTTCACCTGGTTTCATTTCATCATCTAATCAGATTGTATACACTGCTTAATTATTTGCCGTGAATATTTGTTGGATTTCAACATGCGAAATAAACATGTGCATAGTCGTAAACACTGAAATTGTATTATGCCAGCATAAATGACTGTTCTGCAAAATACTAAACAACATGGCAGCGGTGGTATTCGAACCCACGCCAGCGAAATGACTGGTGCCTTAAACAAGCGCCTTTGACCGCTCGGCCACGCTACCCATAATAACATTGCAAAAACGACACAATTACCCGGAAACACAAGCATTTCATGTGTGTTTGGGTATTTACCGAGACGACTGAAGTGATATTTGTAATAATGCAAATGCCGAAAATGCGAATACTATTTTCTGAGAATTTTTGACTCTGTGGTTACTCATTAAAATGTGTTCACCGGGTTTCATTTCATCATCTAATCAGATTGTATGCATTGCTTAGTTACTTGCCGTGAATATTTGTTTTATTTTAAAGTGCGACTAAAACATGTGCATAGCCGTATACACAGAAATTGAATTACGGCAGCTTGAATGACAGTTGTGCAAAATACTAAACAACATGGCAGCGGTGGAATTCGAACCCACGCCATCGAAATGACTGGTGCCTTAAACCAGCGCCTTAGACCGCTCGGCCACGCTACACATAATTACTTTACTAAAACAAGGCAATTACCCTGAAACAAAAGCATTTCATGTGTGTTTCGGTATTTACCGAGACGACTGAAGTGATATTTTTAACAATGCAAATGCCACAAATTCGAATACTATTTCCTGGGAATTGTTGACGCTGTAGTAAGTCACTAAAATGACGTTCATCGGGTTTCATTTCATCATCTAATCAGATTGTATGCATTGCTTAGTTACTTGCCGTGAATATTTGTTTTATTTCTAAATGCGACTAAAACATGTGCATAGCCGTATACACAGAAATTGAATTACGGCAGCTTGAATGACAGTTGTGCAAAATACTAAACAACATGGCAGCGGTGGGATTCGAACCCACGCCATCGAAATGACTGGTGCCTAAAACCAGCGCCTTAGACCGCTCGGCCACGCTACCCATAATTACTTCACTAAAACAAGGCAATTACCCCGAAACAAAAGCATTTCATGTGTGTTTCGGTATTTACCGAGACGACTGAAGTGATATTTTTAACAATGCAAATGCCACAAATTCGAATACTATTTCCTGGGAATTGTTGACGTTGTAGATACTCACTAAAATGACGTTCACCGGGTTTCATTTCATCATCTAATCAGATTGTATGCATTGCTTAGTTACTTGCCGTGAATATTTGTTTTATTTCTAAATGCGACTAACACATGTGCATAGCCGTATACACAGAAATTGAATAACGGCAGCTTGAATGACAGTTGTTCAAAATACTCAACATCCTGGCAGCGGTGGAATTCGAACCCACGCCATCGAAATGACTGGTGCCTTAAACCAGCGCCTTAGACCGCTCGGCCACGCTACCCATAATTACACTGCAAAAACAAGTTAATTACCCAGAAACACAAGCATTTCATGTGTGTTTCGGTATTTACCGAGACGACTGAAGTGATATTTGTAACAATGCATATGCCAAAAACGCGAATACTATTTTCTGGGAATTTTTGACGCTGTAGTTACTCATTAAAATGTGTTCACCGGGTTTCAATTCGTCATCTTATCAGATTGTATGCACTGCTTAATTATTTGCCGTGAATATTTGTTGGATTTCAACATGCGAAATAAACATGTGCATAGTCGTAAACACTGAAATTGTATTATGCCAGCATAAATGACTGTTCTGCAAAATACTAAACAACATGGCAGCGGTGGTATTCGAACCCACGCCAGCGAAATGACTGGTGCCTTAAACAAGCGCCTTTGACCGCTCGGCCACGCTACCCATAATAACATTGCAAAAACGACACAATTACCCGGAAACACAAGCATTTCATGTGTGTTTGGGTATTTACCGAGACGACTGAAGTGATATTTGTAATAATGCAAATGCCGAAAATGCGAATACTATTTTCTGAGAATTTTTGACTCTGTGGTTACTCATTAAAATGTGTTCACCGGGTTTCATTTCATCATCTAATCAGATTGTATGCATTGCTTAGTTACTTGCCGTGAATATTTGTTTTATTTTAAAGTGCGACTAAAACATGTGCATAGCCGTATACACAGAAATTGAATTACGGCAGCTTGAATGACAGTTGTGCAAAATACTAAACAACATGGCAGCGGTGGAATTCGAACCCACGCCATCGAAATGACTGGTGCCTTAAACCAGCGCCTTAGACCGCTCGGCCACGCTACACATAATTACTTTACTAAAACAAGGCAATTACCCTGAAACAAAAGCATTTCATGTGTGTTTCGGTATTTACCGAGACGACTGAAGTGATATTTTTAACAATGCAAATGCCACAAATTCGAATACTATTTCCTGGGAATTGTTGACGTTGTAGATACTCACTAAAATGACGTTCACCGGGTTTCATTTCATCATCTAATCAGATTGTATGCATTGCTTAGTTACTTGCCGTGAATATTTATTTTATTTCTAAATGCGACTAACACATGTGCATAGCCGTATACACAGAAATTGAATAACGGCAGCTTGAATGACAGTTGTTCAAAATACTCAACATCCTGGCAGCGGTGGAATTCGAACCCACGCCATCGAAATGACTGGTGCCTTAAACCAGCGCCTTAGACCGCTCGGCCACGCTACCCATAATTACACTGCAAAAACAAGTTAATTACCCCGAAACACAAGCATTTCATGTGTGTTTCGGTATTTACCGAGACGACTGAAGTGATATTTGTAACAATGCATATGCCAAAAACGCGAATACTATTTTCTGGGAATTTTTGACGCTGTAGTTACTCATTAAAATGTGTTCACCGGGTTTCAATTCGTCATCTAATCAGATTGTATGCACTGCTTAATTATTTGCCGTGAATATTTGTTGGATTTCAACATGCGAAATAAACATGTGCATAGTCGTAAACACTGAAATTGTATTATGCCAGCATAAATGACTGTTCTGCAAAATACTAAACAACATGGCAGCGGTGGTATTCGAACCCACGCCAGCGAAATGACTGGTGCCTTAATCAAGCGCCTTTGACTGCTCGGCCACGCTACCCATAATAACATTGCAAAAACGACACAATTACCCGGAAACACAAGCATTTCATGTGTGTTTGGGTATTTACCGAGACGACTGAAGTGATATTTGTAATAATGCAAATGCCGAAAATGCGAATACTATTTTCTGAGAATTTTTGACTCTGTGGTTACTCATTAAAATGTGTTCACCGGGTTTCATTTCATCATCTAATCAGATTGTATGCATTGCTTAGTTACTTGCCGTGAATATTTGTTTTATTTTAAAGTGCGACTAAAACATGTGCATAGCCGTATACACAGAAATTGAATTACGGCAGCTTGAATGACAGTTGTGCAAAATACTAAACAACATGGCAGCGGTGGAATTCGAACCCACGCCATCGAAATGACTGGTGCCTTAAACCAGCGCCTTAGACCGCTCGGCCACGCTACACATAATTACTTTACTAAAACAAGGCAATTACCCTGAAACAAAAGCATTTCATGTGTGTTTCGGTATTTACCGAGACGACTGAAGTGATATTTTTAACAATGCAAATGCCACAAATTCGAATACTATTTCCTGGGAATTGTTGACGTTGTAGATACTCACTAAAATGACGTTCACCGGGTTTCATTTCATCATCTAATCAGATTGTATGCATTGCTTAGTTACTTGCCGTGAATATTTGTTTTATTTCTAAATGCGACTAACACATGTGCATAGCCGTATACACAGAAATTGAATAACGGCAGCTTGAATGACAGTTGTTCAAAATACTCAACATCCTGGCAGCGGTGGAATTCGAACCCACGCCATCGAAATGACTGGTGCCTTAAACCAACGCCTTAGACCGCTCGGCCACGCTACCCATAATTACACTGCAAAAACAAGTTAATTACCCCGAAACACAAGCATTTCATGTGTGTTTCGGTATTTACCGAGACGACTGAAGTGATATTTGTAACAATGCATATGCCAAAAACGCGAATACTATTTTCTGGGAATTTTTGACGCTGTAGTTACTCATTAAAATGTGTTCACCGGGTTTCAATTCGTCATCTAATCAGATTGTATGCACTGCTTAATTATTTGCCGTGAATATTTGTTGGATTTCAACATGCGAAATAAACATGTGCATAGTCGTAAACACTGAAATTGTATTATGCCAGCATAAATGACTGTTCTGCAAAATACTAAACAACATGGCAGCGGTGGTATTCGAACCCACGCCAGCGAAATGACTGGTGCCTTAAACAAGCGCCTTTGACCGCTCGGCCACGCTACCCATAATAACATTGCAAAAACGACACAATTACCCGGAAACACAAGCATTTCATGTGTGTTTGGGTATTTACCGAGACGACTGAAGTGATATTTGTAATAATGCAAATGCCGAAAATGCGAATACTATTTTCTGAGAATTTTTGACTCTGTGGTTACTCATTAAAATGTGTTCACCGGGTTTCATTTCATCATCTAATCAGATTGTATGGCGTGGGTTCGAATACCACCGCTGCCATGTTGTTTAGTATTTTGCAGAACAGTCATTTATGCTGGCATAATACAATTTCAGTGTTTACGACTATGCACATGTTTATTTCGCATGTTGAAATCCAACAAATATTCACGGCAAATAATTAAGCAGTGCATACAATCTGATTAGATGATGAAATGAAACCCGGTGAACGTCATTTTAGTGAGTATCTACAGCGTCAACAATTCCCAGGAAATAGTATTCGAATTTGTGGCATTTGCATTGTTAAAAATATCACTTCAGTCGTCTCGGTAAATACCGAAACACACATGAAATGCTTTTGTTTCAGGGTAATTGCCTTGTTTTAGTAAAGTAATTATGTGTAGCGTGGCCGAGCGGTCTAAGGCGCTGGTTTAAGGCACCAGTCATTTCGATGGCGTGGGTTCGAATTCCACCGCTGCCATGTTGTTTAGTATTTTGCACAACTGTCATTCAAGCTGCCGTAATTCAATTTCTGTGTATACGGCTATGCACATGTTTTAGTCGCACTTTAAAATAAAACAAATATTCACGGCAAGTAACTAAGCAATGCATACAATCTGATTAGATGATGAAATGAAACCCGGTGAACACATTTTAATGAGTAACCACAGAGTCAAAAATTCTCAGAAAATAGTATTCGCATTTTCGGCATTTGCATTATTACAAATATCACTTCAGTCGTCTCGGTAAATACCCAAACACACATGAAATGCTTGTGTTTCCGGGTAATTGTGTCGTTTTTGCAATGTTATTATGGGTAGCGTGGCCGAGCGGTCAAAGGCGCTTGTTTAAGGCACCAGTCATTTCGCTGGCGTGGGTTCGAATACCACCGCTGCCATGTTGTTTAGTATTTTGCAGAACAGTCATTTATGCTGGCATAATACAATTTCAGTGTTTACGACTATGCACATGTTTATTTCGCATGTTGAAATCCAACAAATATTCACGGCAAATAATTAAGCAGTGCATACAATCTGATTAGATGACGAATTGAAACCCGGTGAACACATTTTAATGAGTAACTACAGCGTCAAAAATTCCCAGAAAATAGTATTCGCGTTTTTGGCATATGCATTGTTACAAATATCACTTCAGTCGTCTCGGTAAATACCGAAACACACATGAAATGCTTGTGTTTCGGGGTAATTAACTTGTTTTTGCAGTGTAATTATGGGTAGCGTGGCCGAGCGGTCTAAGGCGCTGGTTTAAGGCACCAGTCATTTCGATGGCGTGGGTTCGAATTCCACCGCTGCCAGGATGTTGAGTATTTTGAACAACTGTCATTCAAGCTGCCGTTATTCAATTTCTGTGTATACGGCTATGCACATGTGTTAGTCGCATTTAGAAATAAAACAAATATTCACGGCAAGTAACTAAGCAATGCATACAATCTGATTAGATGATGAAATGAAACCCGGTGAACGTCATTTTAGTGAGTATCTACAACGTCAACAATTCCCAGGAAATAGTATTCGAATTTGTGGCATTTGCATTGTTAAAAATATCACTTCAGTCGTCTCGGTAAATACCGAAACACACATGAAATGCTTTTGTTTCAGGGTAATTGCCTTGTTTTAGTAAAGTAATTATGTGTAGCGTGGCCGAGCGGTCTAAGGCGCTGGTTTAAGGCACCAGTCATTTCGATGGCGTGGGTTCGAATTCCACCGCTGCCATGTTGTTTAGTATTTTGCACAACTGTCATTCAAGCTGCCGTAATTCAATTTCTGTGTATACGGCTATGCACATGTTTTAGTCGCACTTTAAAATAAAACAAATATTCACGGCAAGTAACTAAGCAATGCATACAATCTGATTAGATGATGAAATGAAACCCGGTGAACACATTTTAATGAGTAACCACAGAGTCAAAAATTCTCAGAAAATAGTATTCGCATTTTCGGCATTTGCATTATTACAAATATCACTTCAGTCGTCTCGGTAAATACCCAAACACACATGAAATGCTTGTGTTTCCGGGTAATTGTGTCGTTTTTGCAATGTTGTTATGGGTAGCGTGGCCGAGCGGTCAAAGGCGCTTGTTTAAGGCACCAGTCATTTCGCTGGCGTGGGTTCGAATACCACCGCTGCCATGTTGTTTAGTATTTTGCAGAACAGTCATTTATGCTGGCATAATACAATTTCAGTGTTTACGACTATGCACATGTTTATTTCGCATGTTGAAATCCAACAAATATTCACGGCAAATAATTAAGCAGTGCATACAATCTGATAAGATGACGAATTGAAACCCGGTGAACACATTTTAATGAGTAACTACAGCGTCAAAAATTCCCAGAAAATAGTATTCGCGTTTTTGGCATATGCATTGTTACAAATATCACTTCAGTCGTCTCGGTAAATACCGAAACACACATGAAATGCTTGTGTTTCTGGGTAATTAACTTGTTTTTGCAGTGTAATTATGGGTAGCGTGGCCGAGCGGTCTAAGGCGCTGGTTTAAGGCACCAGTCATTTCGATGGCGTGGGTTCGAATTCCACCGCTGCCAGGATGTTGAGTATTTTGAACAACTGTCATTCAAGCTGCCGTTATTCAATTTCTGTGTATACGGCTATGCACATGTGTTAGTCGCATTTAGAAATAAAACAAATATTCACGGCAAGTAACTAAGCAATGCATACAATCTGATTAGATGATGAAATGAAACCCGGTGAACGTCATTTTAGTGAGTATCTACAACGTCAACAATTCCCAGGAAATAGTATTCGAATTTGTGGCATTTGCATTGTTAAAAATATCACTTCAGTCGTCTCGGTAAATACCGAAACACACATGAAATGCTTTTGTTTCAGGGTAATTGCCTTGTTTTAGTAAAGTAATTATGTGTAGCGTGGCCGAGCGGTCTAAGGCGCTGGTTTAAGGCACCAGTCATTTCGATGGCGTGGGTTCGAATTCCACCGCTGCCATGTTGTTTAGTATTTTGCACAACTGTCATTCAAGCTGCCGTAATTCAATTTCTGTGTATACGGCTATGCACATGTTTTAGTCGCACTTTAAAATAAAACAAATATTCACGGCAAGTAACTAAGCAATGCATACAATCTGATTAGATGATGAAATGAAACCCGGTGAACACATTTTAATGAGTAACCACAGAGTCAAAAATTCTCAGAAAATAGTATTCGCATTTTCGGCATTTGCATTATTACAAATATCACTTCAGTCGTCTCGGTAAATACCCAAACACACATGAAATGCTTGTGTTTCCGGGTAATTGTGTCGTTTTTGCAATGTTATTATGGGTAGCGTGGCCGAGCGGTCAAAGGCGCTTGTTTAAGGCACCAGTCATTTCGCTGGCGTGGGTTCGAATACCACCGCTGCCATGTTGTTTAGTATTTTGCAGAACAGTCATTTATGCTGGCATAATACAATTTCAGTGTTTACGACTATGCACATGTTTATTTCGCATGTTGAAATCCAACAAATATTCACGGCAAATAATTAAGCAGTGCATACAATCTGATTAGATGACGAATTGAAACCCGGTGAACACATTTTAATGAGTAACTACAGCGTCAAAAATTCCCAGAAAATAGTATTCGCGTTTTTGGCATATGCATTGTTACAAATATCACTTCAGTCGTCTCGGTAAATACCGAAACACACATGAAATGCTTGTGTTTCGGGGTAATTAACTTGTTTTTGCAGTGTAATTATGGGTAGCGTGGCCGAGCGGTCTAAGGCGCTGGTTTAAGGCACCAGTCATTTCGATGGCGTGGGTTCGAATTCCACCGCTGCCAGGATGTTGAGTATTTTGAACAACTGTCATTCAAGCTGCCGTTATTCAATTTCTGTGTATACGGCTATGCACATGTGTTAGTCGCATTTAGAAATAAAACAAATATTCACGGCAAGTAACTAAGCAATGCATACAATCTGATTAGATGATGAAATGAAACCCGGTGAACGTCATTTTAGTGAGTATCTACAACGTCAACAATTCCCAGGAAATAGTATTCGAATTTGTGGCATTTGCATTGTTAAAAATATCACTTCAGTCGTCTCGGTAAATACCGAAACACACATGAAATGCTTTTGTTTCAGGGTAATTGCCTTGTTTTAGTAAAGTAATTATGTGTAGCGTGGCCGAGCGGTCTAAGGCGCTGGTTTAAGGCACCAGTCATTTCGATGGCGTGGGTTCGAATTCCACCGCTGCCATGTTGTTTAGTATTTTGCACAACTGTCATTCAAGCTGCCGTAATTCAATTTCTGTGTATACGGCTATGCACATGTTTTAGTCGCACTTTAAAATAAAACAAATATTCACGGCAAGTAACTAAGCAATGCATACAATCTGATTAGATGATGAAATGAAACCCGGTGAACACATTTTAATGAGTAACCACAGAGTCAAAAATTCTCAGAAAATAGTATTCGCATTTTCGGCATTTGCATTATTACAAATATCACTTCAGTCGTCTCGGTAAATACCCAAACACACATGAAATGCTTGTGTTTCCGGGTAATTGTGTCGTTTTTGCAATGTTATTATGGGTAGCGTGGCCGAGCGGTCAAAGGCGCTTGTTTAAGGCACCAGTCATTTCGCTGGCGTGGGTTCGAATACCACCGCTGCCATGTTGTTTAGTATTTTGCAGAACAGTCATTTATGCTGGCATAATACAATTTCAGTGTTTACGACTATGCACATGTTTATTTCGCATGTTGAAATCCAACAAATATTCACGGCAAATAATTAAGCAGTGCATACAATCTGATAAGATGACGAATTGAAACCCGGTGAACACATTTTAATGAGTAACTACAGCGTCAAAAATTCCCAGAAAATAGTATTCGCGTTTTTGGCATTTGCATTATTACAAATATCACTTCAGTCGTCTCGGTAAATACCCAAACACACATGAAATGCTTGTGTTTCCGGGTAATTGTGTCGTTTTTGCAATGTTATTATGGGTAGCGTGGCCGAGCGGTCAAAGGCGCTTGTTTAAGGCACCAGTCATTTCGCTGGCGTGGGTTCGAATACCACCGCTGCCATGTTGTTTAGTATTTTGCAGAACAGTCATTTATGCTGGCATAATACAATTTCAGTGTTTACGACTATGCACATGTTTATTTCGCATGTTGAAATCCAACAAATATTCACGGCAAATAATTAAGCAGTGCATACAATCTGATTAGATGACGAATTGAAACCCGGTGAACACATTTTAATGAGTAACTACAGCGTCAAAAATTCCCAGAAAATAGTATTCGCGTTTTTGGCATATGCATTGTTACAAATATCACTTCAGTCGTCTCGGTAAATACCGAAACACACATGAAATGCTTGTGTTTCGGGGTAATTAACTTGTTTTTGCAGTGTAATTATGGGTAGCGTGGCCGAGCGGTCTTAGGCGCTGGTTTAAGGCACCAGTCATTTCGATGGCGTGGGTTCGAATTCCACCGCTGCCAGGATGTTGAGTATTTTGAACAACTGTCATTCAAGCTGCCGTTATTCAATTTCTGTGTATACGGCTATGCACATGTGTTAGTCGCATTTAGAAATAAAACAAATATTCACGGCAAGTAACTAAGCAATGCATACAATCTGATTAGATGATGAAATGAAACCCGGTGAACGTCATTTTAGTGAGTATCTACAACGTCAACAATTCCCAGGAAATAGTATTCGAATTTGTGGCATTTGCATTGTTAAAAATATCACTTCAGTCGTCTCGGTAAATACCGAAACACACATGAAATGCTTTTGTTTCAGGGTAATTGCCTTGTTTTAGTAAAGTAATTATGTGTAGCGTGGCCGAGCGGTCTAAGGCGCTGGTTTAAGGCACCAGTCATTTCGATGGCGTGGGTTCGAATTCCACCGCTGCCATGTTGTTTAGTATTTTGCACAACTGTCATTCAAGCTGCCGTAATTCAATTTCTGTGTATACGGCTATGCACATGTTTTAGTCGCACTTTAAAATAAAACAAATATTCACGGCAAGTAAATAAGCAATGCATACAATCTGATTAGATGATGAAATGAAACCCGGTGAACACATTTTAATGAGTAACCACAGAGTCAAAAATTCTCAGAAAATAGTATTCGCATTTTCGGCATTTGCATTATTACAAATATCACTTCAGTCGTCTCGGTAAATACCCAAACACACATGAAATGCTTGTGTTTCCGGGTAATTGTGTCGTTTTTGCAATGTTATTATGGGTAGCGTGGCCGAGCGGTCAAAGGCGCTTGTTTAAGGCACCAGTCATTTCGCTGGCGTGGGTTCGAATACCACCGCTGCCATGTTGTTTAGTATTTTGCAGAACAGTCATTTATGCTGGCATAATACAATTTCAGTGTTTACGACTATGCACATGTTTATTTCGCATGTTGAAATCCAACAAATATTCACGGCAAATAATTAAGCAGTGCATACAATCTGATAAGATGACGAATTGAAACCCGGTGAACACATTTTAATGAGTAACTACAGCGTCAAAAATTCCCAGAAAATAGTATTCGCGTTTTTGGCATATGCATTGTTACAAATATCACTTCAGTCGTCTCGGTAAATACCGAAACACACATGAAATGCTTGTGTTTCTGGGTAATTAACTTGTTTTTGCAGTGTAATTATGGGTAGCGTGGCCGAGCGGTCTAAGGCGCTGGTTTAAGGCACCAGTCATTTCGATGGCGTGGGTTCGAATTCCACCGCTGCCAGGATGTTGAGTATTTTGAACAACTGTCATTCAAGCTGCCGTTATTCAATTTCTGTGTATACGGCTATGCACATGTGTTAGTCGCATTTAGAAATAAAACAAATATTCACGGCAAGTAACTAAGCAATGCATACAATCTGATTAGATGATGAAATGAAACCCGGTGAACGTCATTTTAGTGAGTATCTACAACGTCAACAATTCCCAGGAAATAGTATTCGAATTTGTGGCATTTGCATTGTTAAAAATATCACTTCAGTCGTCTCGGTAAATACCGAAACACACATGAAATGCTTTTGTTTCGGGGTAATTGCCTTGTTTTAGTGAAGTAATTATGGGTAGCGTGGCCGAGCGGTCTAAGGCGCTGGTTTTAGGCACCAGTCATTTCGATGGCGTGGGTTCGAATCCCACCGCTGCCATGTTGTTTAGTATTTTGCACAACTGTCATTCAAGCTGCCGTAATTCAATTTCTGTGTATACGGCTATGCACATGTTTTAGTCGCATTTAGAAATAAAACAAATATTCACGGCAAGTAACTAAGCAATGCATACAATCTGATTAGATGATGAAATGAAACCCGATGAACGTCATTTTAGTGACTTACTACAGCGTCAACAATTCCCAGGAAATAGTATTCGAATTTGTGGCATTTGCATTGTTAAAAATATCACTTCAGTCGTCTCGGTAAATACCGAAACACACATGAAATGCTTTTGTTTCAGGGTAATTGCCTTGTTTTAGTAAAGTAATTATGTGTAGCGTGGCCGAGCGGTCTAAGGCGCTGGTTTAAGGCACCAGTCATTTCGATGGCGTGGGTTCGAATTCCACCGCTGCCATGTTGTTTAGTATTTTGCACAACTGTCATTCAAGCTGCCGTAATTCAATTTCTGTGTATACGGCTATGCACATGTTTTAGTCGCACTTTAAAATAAAACAAATATTCACGGCAAGTAACTAAGCAATGCATACAATCTGATTAGATGATGAAATGAAACCCGGTGAACACATTTTAATGAGTAACCACAGAGTCAAAAATTCTCAGAAAATAGTATTCGCATTTTCGGCATTTGCATTATTACAAATATCACTTCAGTCGTCTCGGTAAATACCCAAACACACATGAAATGCTTGTGTTTCCGGGTAATTGTGTCGTTTTTGCAATGTTATTATGGGTAGCGTGGCCGAGCGGTCAAAGGCGCTTGTTTAAGGCACCAGTCATTTCGCTGGCGTGGGTTCGAATACCACCGCTGCCATGTTGTTTAGTATTTTGCAGAACAGTCATTTATGCTGGCATAATACAATTTCAGTGTTTACGACTATGCACATGTTTATTTCGCATGTTGAAATCCAACAAATATTCACGGCAAATAATTAAGCAGTGCATACAATCTGATTAGATGACGAATTGAAACCCGGTGAACACATTTTAATGAGTAACTACAGCGTCAAAAATTCCCAGAAAATAGTATTCGCGTTTTTGGCATATGCATTGTTACAAATATCACTTCAGTCGTCTCGGTAAATACCGAAACACACATGAAATGCTTGTGTTTCGGGGTAATTAACTTGTTTTTGCAGTGTAATTATGGGTAGCGTGGCCGAGCGGTCTAAGGCGCTGGTTTTAGGCACCAGTCATTTCGATGGCGTGGGTTCGAATCCCACCGCTGCCATGTTGTTTAGTATTTTGCACAACTGTCATTCAAGCTGCCGTAATTCAATTTCTGTGTATACGGCTATGCACATGCTTTAGTCGCATTTAGAAATAAAACAAATATTCACGGCAAGTAACTAAGCAATGCATACAATCTGATTAGATGATGAAATGAAACCCGATGAACGTCATTTTAGTGACTTACTACAGCGTCAACAATTCCCAGGAAATAGTATTCGAATTTGTGGCATTTGCATTGTTAAAAATATCACTTCAGTCGTCTCGGTAAATACCGAAACACACATGAAATGCTTTTGTTTCAGGGTAATTGCCTTGTTTTAGTAAAGTAATTATGGGTAGCGTGGCCGAGCGGTCTAAGGCGCTGGTTTTAGGCACCAGTCATTTCGATGGCGTGGGATCGAATACCACCGCTGCCATGTTGTTTAGTATTTTGCAGAACAGTCATTTATGCTGGCATAATACAATTTCAGTGTTTACGACTATGCACATGTTTATTTCGCATGTTGAAATCCAACAAATATTCACGGCAAATAATTAAGCAGTGTATACAATCTGATTAGATGATGAAATGAAACCAGGTGAACGTCATTTTAGTGAGTATCTACAGCGTCAACAATTCCCAGGAAATAGTATTCGAATTTGTGGCATTTGCATTTTTAAAAATATCACTTCAGTCGTCTCGGTAAATACCGAAATACACATGAAATGCTTTTGTTCCAGGGTAATTGCCTTGTTTTAGTAAAGTAATTATGGGTAGCGTGGCCGAGTGGTCAAAGGCGCTTGTTTAAGGCACCACTCATTTCCCTGGCGTGGTTCGAATACCACCGCTGCCATGTTGTTTAGTATTTTGCAGAACAGTCATTTATGCTGGCATAATACAATTTCAGTGTTTACGACTATGCACATGTTTATTTCGCATGTTGAAATCCAACAAATATTCACGGCAAATAATTAAGCAGTGCATACAATCTGATTAGATGACGAAATGAAACCCGGTGAACACATTTTAATGAGTAACTACAGCGTCAAAAATTTCCAGAAAATAGTATTCGCGTTTTTGGCATTTGCATTGTTACAAATATCACTTCAGTCGTCTCGGTAAATACCGAAACACACATGAAATGCTTGTGTTTCGGGGTAATTGCCTTGTTTTTGCAAAGTAATTATGGGTATCGTGGCCGAGCGGTCTAAGGCGCTGGTTTAAGGCACCAGTCATTTCGATGGCGTGGGTTCGAATCCCACCGCTGCCAGGTTGTTGAGTATTTTGCACAACCGTCATTCAAGCTGCCGTTATTCAATTTCTGTGTATACGGCTATGCACATGTTTTAATCGCACTTTGAAATAAAACAAATATTCACGGCAAGTAACTAAGCAATGCATACAATCTGATTAGATGATGAAATGAAACCCGGTGAACGTCATTTTAGTGAGTATCCACAGCGTCAACAATTCCCAGGAAATAGTATTCGAATTTGTGGCATTTACATTGTTAAAAATATCACTTCAGTCGTCTCGGTAAATACCGAAACACACATGAAATGCTTTTCTTTCAGGGTAATTGCCTTGTTTTAGTAAAGTAATTATGGGTAGCGTGGCCGAGCGGTCTAAGGCGCTGGTTTTAGGCACCAGTCATTTCGATGGCGTGGGTTCGAATTCCACACTGCCATGTTGTTTAGTATTTTGCACAACAGTCATTTATGCTGGCATAATACAATTTCAGTGTTTACGACTATGCACATGCTTATTTCGCATGTTGAAATACAACAAATATTCACGGCAAATAATTAAGCAGTGCATACAATCTGATTAGATGATGAAATGAAACCCGGTGAACGTCATTTTAGTGAGTATCTACAGCGTCAACAATTCCCAGGAAATAGTATTCGAATTTGTGGCATTTGCATTTTTAAAAATATCACTTCAGTCGTCTCGGTAAATACCGAAATACACATGAAATGCTTTTGTTCCAGGGTAATTGCCTTGTTTTAGTAAAGTAATTATGGGTAGCGTGGCCGAGTGGACTAAGGCGCTGGTTTTAGGTACCAGTCATTCCGATGGCGTGGGTTCGAATCCCACCGCTGCCATGTTGTTTAGTACTTTGCACAACAGTCATTTATGCTGGCATAATAAAATTTCAGTGTTTCCGACTATGCACATGTTTATTTCGCATGTTGAAATCCAACAAATATTCACGGCAAATAATTAAGCAGTGCATACAATCTGATTAGATGACGAAATGAACCCCGGTGAACACATTTAATGAGTAACTACAGCGACAAAAATTCCAAGAAAATAGTATTCGCGTTTTTGGCATTTGCATTGTTACAAATATCACTTCAGTCGTCTCGGTAAATACCGAAACACACATGAAATGCTTGTGTTTCGGGGTAATTGCCTTGTTTTTGCAAAGTAATTATGGGTAGCGTGGCCGAGCCGTCTAAGGCGCTGGTTTAAGGCACCAGTCATTTCGATGGCGTGGGTTCGAATCCCACCGCTGCCAGGTTGTTGAGTATTTTGCACAACCGTCATTCAAGCTGCCGTTATTCAATTTCTGTGTATACGGCTATGCACATGTTTTAATCGCACTTTGAAATAAAACAAATATTCACGGCAAGTAACTAAGCAATGCATACAATCTGATTAGATGATGAAATGAAACCCGGTGAACGTCATTTTAGTGAGTATCCACAGCGTCAACAATTCCCAGGAAATACTATTCGAATTTGTGGCATTTGCATTGTTAAAAATATCACTTCAGTCGTCTCGGTAAATACCGAAACACACATGAAATGCTTTTGTTTCAGGGTAATTGCCTTGTTTTAGTAAAGTAATTATGGGTAGCGTGGCCGAGCGGTCTAAGGCGCTGGTTTTAGGCACTAGTCATTTCGATGGCGTGGGTTCGAATTCCACCGCTGCCATGTTGTTTAGTCTTTTGCACAACTGTCATTTATGCTGGCATAATACAATTTCAGTGTTTACGACAATGCACATGCTTATTTTGCATGTTGAAATACAACAAATATTCACGGCAAATAATTAAGCAGTGCATACAATCTGATTAGATGATGAAATGAAACCCGGTGAACGTCATTTTAGTGAGTATCTACAGCGTCAACAATTCCCAGGAAATAGTATTCGAATTTGTGGCATTTGCATTTTTAAAAATATCACTTCAGTCGTCTCGGTAAATACCGAAATACACATGAAATGCTTTTGTTCCAGGGTAATTGCCTTGTTTTAGTAAAGTAATTATGGGTAGCGTGGCCGAGTGGACTAAGGCGCTGGTTTTAGGTACCAGTCATTCCGATGGCGTGGGTTCGAATCCCACCGCTGCCATGTTGTTTAGTATTTTGCACAACAGTCATTTATGCTGGCATAATAAAATGTCAGTGTTTCCGACTATGCACATGTTTATTTCGCATGTTGAAATCCAACAAATATTCACGGCAAATAATTAAGCAGTGCATACAATCTGATTAGATGACGAAATGAACCCCGGAGAACACATTTAATGAGTAACTACAGCGACAAAAATTCCAAGAAAATAGTATTCTCATTTTTGGCTTTTGCACTGTTACAAATATCACTTCAGTCGTCTCGGTAAATACCGAAACACACATGAAATGCTTGTGTTTCAGGGTAATTGTCTTGTTTTAGTGAAGTAATTATGGGTAGCGTGGCCGAGTGGTCTAAGGCGCTGGTTTTAGGCACCAGTCATCTCGATGGCGTGGGTTCGAATCCCATCCCTGCCAGTTTGTTCAGTATTTTGCACAACTGTCATTCAAGCTGCCGTGATTCAATATCTGTGTATACGGCTATGCACATGTTTTCGTCGCACTTTGAAATAAAACAAATATTCACGGCAAGTAACTGAGCAATGCATACAATCTGATTAGATGATGAAATGAAACACGGTGAACGTCATTTTAGTGAGTATCCACAGCGTCAACAATTCCCAGGAAATACTATTCGAATTTGTGGCATTTGCATTGTTAAAAATATCACTTCAGTCGTCTCGGTAAATACCGAAACACACATGAAATGCTTTTGTTTCAGGGTAATTGCCTTGTTTTAGTAAAGTAATTATGGGTAGCGTGGCCGAGCGGTCTAAGGCGCTGGTTTTAGGCACTAGTCATTTCGATGGCGTGGGTTCGAATTCCACCGCTGCCATGTTGTTTAGTCTTTTGCACAACTGTCATTTATGCTGGCATAATACAATTTCAGTGTTTACGACAATGCACATGCTTATTTCGCATGTTGAAATACAACAAATATTCACGGCAAATAATTAAGCAGTGCATACAATCTGATTAGATGATGAAATGAAACCCGGTGAACGTCATTTTAGTGAGTATCTACAGCGTCAACAATTCCCAGGAAATAGTATTCGAATTTGTGGCATTTGCATTTTTAAAAATATCACTTCAGTCGTCTCGGTAAATACCGAAATACACATGAAATGCTTTTGTTCCAGGGTAATTGCCTTGTTTTAGTAAAGTAATTATGGGTAGCGTGGCCGAGTGGACTAAGGCGCTGGTTTTAGGTACCAGTCATTCCGATGGCGTGGGTTCGAATCCCACCGCTGCCATGTTGTTTAGTATTTTGCACAACAGTCATTTATGCTGGCATAATAAAATGTCAGTGTTTCCGACTATGCACATGTTTATTTCGCATGTTGAAATCCAACAAATATTCACGGCAAATAATTAAGCAGTGCATACAATCTGATTAGATGACGAAATGAACCCCGGAGAACACATTTAATGAGTAACTACAGCGACAAAAATTCCAAGAAAATAGTATTCTCATTTTTGGCTTTTGCACTGTTACAAATATCACTTCAGTCGTCTCGGTAAATACCGAAACACACATGAAATGCTTGTGTTTCAGGGTAATTGTCTTGTTTTAGTGAAGTAATTATGGGTAGCGTGGCCGAGCGGTCTAAGGCGCTGGTTTTAGGCACCAGTCATCTCGATGGCGTGGGTTCGAATCCCATCCCTGCCAGTTTGTTCAGTATTTTGCACAACTGTCATTCAAGCTGCCGTGATTCAATATCTGTGTATACGGCTATGCACATGTTTTCGTCGCACTTTGAAATAAAACAAATATTCACGGCAAGTAACTGAGCAATGCATACAATCTGATTAGATGATGAAATGAAACACGGTGAACGTCATTTTAGTGAGTATCTACAACGTCAACAATTCCCAGGAAATAGTATTCGAATTTGTGGCATTTGCATTTTTTAAAATATCACTTCAGTCGTCTCGGTAAATACCCAAACACACATGAAATGCTTGTGTTTCCGGGTAATTGTGTCGTTTTTGCAATGTTATTATGGGTAGCGTGGCCGAGCGGTCAAAGGCGCTTGTTTAAGGCACCAGTCATTTCGCTGGCGTGGGTTCGAATACCACCGCTGCCATGTTGTTTAGTATTTTGCAGAACAGTCATTTATGCTGGCATAATACAATTTCAGTGTTTACGACTATGCACATGTTTATTTCGCATGTTGAAATCCAACAAATATTCACGGCAAATAATTAAGCAGTGCATACAATCTGATTAGATGACGAAATGAAACCCGGTGAACACATTTTAATGAGTAACTACAGCGTCAAAAATTCCCAGAAAATAGTATTCGCGTTTTTGGCATTTGCATTGTTACAAATATCACTTCAGTCGTCTCGGTAAATACCGAAACACACATGAAATGCTTGTGTTTCGGGGTAATTGCCTTGTTTTTGCAAAGTAATTATGGGTAACGTGGCCGAGCGGTCTAAGGCGCTGGTTTTAGGCACCAGTCATTTCGATGGCGTGGGTTCGAATCCCACCGCTGCCATGTTGTTTAGTATTTTGCACAACTGTCATTCAAGCTGCCGTAATTCAATTTCTGTGTATACGGCTATGCACATGTTTTAGTCGCACTTTAAAATAAAACAAATATTCACGGCAAGTAACTAAGCAATGCATACAATCTGATTAGATGATGAAATGAAACCCGGTGAACACATTTTAATGAGTAACCACAGAGTCAAAAATTCTCAGAAAATAGTATTCGCATTTTCGGCATTTGCATTATTACAAATATCACTTCAGTCGTCTCGGTAAATACCGAAACACACATGAAATGCTTGTGTTTCGGGATAATTGCCTTGTTTTTGCAAAGTAATTATGGGTAGCGTGGCCGAGCGGTCTAAGGCGATGGTTTAAGGCACCAGTCATTTCGATGGCGTGGGTTCAAATCCCACCGCTGCCAGGTTGTTGAGTATTTTGCACAACTGTCATTCAAGCTGCCGTTATTCAATTTCTGTGTATACGGCTATGCACATGTTTTAGTCGCACTTTGAAATAAAACAAATATTCACGGCAAGTAACTAAGCAATGCATACAATCTGATTAGATGATGAAATGAAACCCGGTGAACGTCATTTTAGTGAGTATCTACAGCGTCAACAATTCCCAGGAAATAGTATTCGAATTTGTGGCATTTGCATTTTTAAAAATATCACTTCAGTCGTCTCGGTAAATACCGAAATACACATGAAATGCTTTTGTTCCAGGGTAATTGCCTTGTTTTAGAAAAGTAATTATGGGTAGCGTGGCCGAGTGGTCTAAGGCGCTGGTTTTAGGCACCAGTCATTCCGATGGCGTGGGTTCGAATCCCACCGCTGCCATGTTGTTTAGTATTTTGCACAACAGTCATTTATGCTGGCATAATACAATTTCAGTGTTTCCGACTATGCACATGTTTATTTCGCATGTTGAAATCCAACAAATATTCACGGCAAATAATTAAGCAGTGCATACAATCTGATTAGATGACGAAATGAAACCCGGTGAACACATTTTAATGAGTAACTACAGCGTCAAAAATTCCCAGAAAATAGTATTCTCATTATTGGCTTTTGCACTGTTACAAATATCACTTCAGTCGTCTCGGTAAATACCGAAACACACATGAAATGCTTTTGTTCCAGGGTAATTGCCTTGTTTTAGTAAAGTAGTTATGGGTAGCGTGGCCGAGCGGTCTAAGGCGCTGGTTTTAGGCACCAGTCATTTCGATGGCGTGGGTTCGAATCCCACCGCTGCCATGTTGTTTAGTATTTTGCACAACTGTCATTCAAGCTGCCGTAATTCAATTTCTGTGTATACGGCTATGCACATGTTTTAGTCGCACTTTAAAATAAAACAAATATTCACGGCAAGTAACTAAGCAATGCATACAATCTGATTAGATGATGAAATGAAACCCGGTGAACACATTTTAATGAGTAACCACAGAGTCAAAAATTCTCAGAAAATAGTATTCGCATTTTCGGCATTTGCATTATTACAAATATCACTTCAGTCGTCTCGGTAAATACCGAAACACACATGAAATGCTTGTGTTTCGGGATAATTGCCTTGTTTTTGCAAAGTAATTATGGGTAGCGTGGCCGAGCGGTCTAAGGCGATGGTTTAAGGCACCAGTCATTTCGATGGCGTGGGTTCAAATCCCACCGCTGCCAGGTTGTTGAGTATTTTGCACAACTGTCATTCAAGCTGCCGTTATTCAATTTCTGTGTATACGGCTATGCACATGTTTTAGTCGCACTTTGAAATAAAACAAATATTCACGGCAAGTAACTAAGCAATGCATACAATCTGATTAGATGATGAAATGAAACCCGGTGAACGTCATTTTAGTGAGTATCTACAGCGTCAACAATTCCCAGGAAATAGTATTCGAATTTGTGGCATTTGCATTTTTAAAAATATCACTTCAGTCGTCTCGGTAAATACCGAAACACACATGAAATGCTTTTGTTTCAGGGTAATTGCCTTGTTTTAGTAAAGTAATTACGGGTAGCGTGGCCGAGCGGTTTAAGGCGCTGGTTTTAGGCACCAGTCATTTCGATGGCGTGGGTTCGAATACCACCGCTGCCATGTTGTTTAGTATTTTGCACAACAGTCATTTATGCTGGCATAATACAATTTCAGTGTTTACGACTATGCACATGTTTATTTCGCATGTTGAAATCCAACAAATATTCACGGCAAATAATTAAGCAGTGCATACAATCTGATTAGGTGATGAAATGATACCCGGTGAACACATTTAATGAGTAACTACAGCGTCAAAAATTCCCAGAAAATTGTATTCTCATTTTTGGCTTTTGCATTGTTACAAATATCACTTCAGTCGTCTCGGTAAATACCGAAACACACATGAAATGCTTGTATTTCAGGGTAATTGCCTTGTTTTTGTAAAGTAATTATGGGTATCGTGGCCGAGCGGTCTAAGGCGCTGGTTTAAGGAACCAGTCATTTCGATGGCGTGGGTTCGAATCCCACCGCTGCCAGGTTGTTCAGTATTTTGCACAACTGTCCTTCAAGCTGCCGTTATTCAATTTCTGTGTATACGGCTATGCACATGTTTTAGTCGCACTTTGAAATAAAACAAATATTCACGGCAAGTAACTAAGCAATGCATACAATCTGATTAGATGATGAAATGAAACCCGGTGAACGTCATTTTAGTGAGTATCTACAGCGTCAACAATTCCCAGGAAATAGTATTCGAATTTGTGGCATTTGCATTTTTAAAAATATCACTTCAGTCGTCTCGGTAAATACCGAAACACACATGAAATGCTTTTGTTTCAGGGTAATTGCCTTGTTTTAGTAAAGTAATTACGGGTAGCGTGGCCGAGCGGTTTAAGGCGCTGGTTTTAGGCACCAGTCATTTCGATGGCGTGGGTTCGAATACCACCGCTGCCATGTTGTTTAGTATTTTGCACAACAGTCATTTATGCTGGCATAATACAATTTCAGTGTTTACGACTATGCACATGTTTATTTCGCATGTTGAAATCCAACAAATATTCACGGCAAATAATTAAGCAGTGCATACAATCTGATTAGGTGATGAAATGATACCCGGTGAACACATTTAATGAGTAACTACAGCGTCAAAAATTCCCAGAAAATTGTATTCTCATTTTTGGCTTTTGCATTGTTACAAATATTACTTCAGTCGTCTCGGTAAATACCGAAACACACATGAAATGCTTGTATTTCAGGGTAATTGCCTTGTTTTTGTAAAGTAATTATGGGTATCGTGGCCGAGCGGTCTAAGGCGCTGGTTTAAGGAACCAGTCATTTCGATGGCGTGGGTTCGAATCCCACCGCTGCCAGGTTGTTCAGTATTTTGCACAACTGTCCTTCAAGCTGCCGTTATTCAATTTCTGTGTATACGGCTATGCACATGTTTTAGTCGCACTTTGAAATAAAACAAATATTCACGGCAAGTAACTAAGCAATGCATACAATCTGATTAGATGATGAAATGAAACCCGGTGAACGTCATTTTAGTGAGTATCTACAGCGTCAACAATTCCCAGGAAATAGTATTCGAATTTGTGGCATTTGCATTTTTAAAAATATCACTTCAGTCGTCTCGGTAAATACCGAAACACACATGAAATGCTTTTGTTTCAGGGTAATTGCCTTGTTTTAGTAAAGTAATTACGGGTAGCGTGGCCGAGCGGTTTAAGGCGCTGGTTTTAGGCACCAGTCATTTCGATGGCGTGGGTTCGAATACCACCGCTGCCATGTTGTTTAGTATTTTGCACAACAGTCATTTATGCTGGCATAATACAATTTCAGTGTTTACGACTATGCACATGTTTATTTCGCATGTTGAAATCCAACAAATATTCACGGCAAATAATTAAGCAGTGCATACAATCTGATTAGGTGATGAAATGATACCCGGTGAACACATTTAATGAGTAACTACAGCGTCAAAAATTCCCAGAAAATTGTATTCTCATTTTTGGCTTTTGCATTGTTACAAATATCACTTCAGTCGTCTCGGTAAATACCGAAACACACATGAAATGCTTGTATTTCAGGGTAATTGCCTTGTTTTTGTAAAGTAATTATGGGTATCGTGGCCGAGCGGTCTAAGGCGCTGGTTTAAGGAACCAGTCATTTCGATGGCGTGGGTTCGAATCCCACCGCTGCCAGGTTGTTCAGTATTTTGCACAACTGTCCTTCAAGCTGCCGTTATTCAATTTCTGTGTATACGGCTATGCACATGTTTTCGTCGCACTTTGAAATAAAACAAATATTCACGGCAAGTAACTAAGCAATGCGTACAATCTGATTAGATGATGAAATTAAACCCGGTGAACGTCATTTTAGTGAGTATCTACAACGTCAACAATTCCCAGGAAATTGTATTCGAATTTGTGGCATTTGCATTGTTAAAAATATCACTTCAGTCGTCTCGGTAAATACCGAAACACACATGAAATGCTTTTGTTTCAGGGTAATTGCCTTGTTTTAGTAAAGTAATTACGGGTAGCGTGGGTTCGAATCCCACCGCTGCCATGTTGTTTAGTATTTTGCACAACTGTCATTCAAGCTGCCGTAATTCAATTTCTGTGTATACGGCTATGCACATGTTTTAGTCGCACTTTAAAATAAAACAAATATTCACGGCAAGTAACTAAGCAATGCATACAATCTGATTAGATGATGAAATGAAACCCGGTGAACACATTTTAATGAGTAACCACAGAGTCAAAAATTCTCAGAAAATAGTATTCGCATTTTCGGCATTTGCATTATTACAAATATCACTTCAGTCGTCTCGGTAAATACCGAAACACACATGAAATGCTTGTGTTTCGGGATAATTGCCTTGTTTTTGCAAAGTAATTATGGGTAGCGTGGCCGAGCGGTCTAAGGCGATGGTTTAAGGCACCAGTCATTTCGATGGCGTGGGTTCAAATCCCACCGCTGCCAGGTTGTTGAGTATTTTGCACAACTGTCATTCAAGCTGCCGTTATTCAATTTCTGTGTATACGGCTATGCACATGTTTTAGTCGCACTTTGAAATAAAACAAATATTCACGGCAAGTAACTAAGCAATGCATACAATCTGATTAGATGATGAAATGAAACCCGGTGAACGTCATTTTAGTGAGTATCTACAGCGTCAACAATTCCCAGGAAATAGTATTCGAATTTGTGGCATTTGCATTTTTAAAAATATCACTTCAGTCGTCTCGGTAAATACCGAAACACACATGAAATGCTTTTGTTTCAGGGTAATTGCCTTGTTTTAGTAAAGTAATTACGGGTAGCGTGGCCGAGCGGTTTAAGGCGCTGGTTTTAGGCACCAGTCATTTCGATGGCGTGGGTTCGAATACCACCGCTGCCATGTTGTTTAGTATTTTGCACAACAGTCATTTATGCTGGCATAATACAATTTCAGTGTTTACGACTATGCACATGTTTATTTCGCATGTTGAAATCCAACAAATATTCACGGCAAATAATTAAGCAGTGCATACAATCTGATTAGGTGATGAAATGATACCCGGTGAACACATTTAATGAGTAACTACAGCGTCAAAAATTCCCAGAAAATTGTATTCTCATTTTTGGCTTTTGCATTGTTACAAATATCACTTCAGTCGTCTCGGTAAATACCGAAACACACATGAAATGCTTGTATTTCAGGGTAATTGCCTTGTTTTTGTAAAGTAATTCTGGGTATCGTGGCCGAGCGGTCTAAGGCGCTGGTTTAAGGAACCAGTCATTTCGATGGCGTGGGTTCGAATCCCACCGCTGCCAGGTTGTTCAGTATTTTGCACAACTGTCCTTCAAGCTGCCGTTATTCAATTTCTGTGTATACGGCTATGCACATGTTTTAGTCGCACTTTGAAATAAAACAAATATTCACGGCAAGTAACTAAGCAATGCATACAATCTGATTAGATGATGAAATGAAACCCGGTGAACGTCATTTTAGTGAGTATCTACAGCGTCAACAATTCCCAGGAAATAGTATTCGAATTTGTGGCATTTGCATTTTTAAAAATATCACTTCAGTCGTCTCGGTAAATACCGAAACACACATGAAATGCTTTTGTTTCAGGGTAATTGCCTTGTTTTAGTAAAGTAATTACGGGTAGCGTGGCCGAGCGGTTTAAGGCGCTGGTTTTAGGCACCAGTCATTTCGATGGCGTGGGTTCGAATACCACCGCTGCCATGTTGTTTAGTATTTTGCACAACAGTCATTTATGCTGGCATAATACAATTTCAGTGTTTACGACTATGCACATGTTTATTTCGCATGTTGAAATCCAACAAATATTCACGGCAAATAATTAAGCAGTGCATACAATCTGATTAGGTGATGAAATGATACCCGGTGAACACATTTAATGAGTAACTACAGCGTCAAAAATTCCCAGAAAATTGTATTCTCATTTTTGGCTTTTGCATTGTTACAAATATCACTTCAGTCGTCTCGGTAAACACCGAAACACACATGAAATGCTTGTATTTCAGGGTAATTGCCTTGTTTTTGTAAAGTAATTATGGGTATCGTGGCCGAGCGGTCTAAGGCGCTGGTTTAAGGAACCAGTCATTTCGATGGCGTGGGTTCGAATCCCACTGCTGCCAGGTTGTTCAGTATTTTGCACAACTGTCCTTCAAGCTGCCGTTATTCAATTTCTGTGTATACGGCTATGCACATGTTTTCGTCGCACTTTGAAATAAAACAAATATTCACGGCAAGTAACTAAGCAATGCGTACAATCTGATTAGATGATGAAATTAAACCCGGTGAACGTCATTTTAGTGAGTATCTACAACGTCAACAATTCCCAGGAAATTGTATTCGAATTTGTGGCATTTGCATTGTTAAAAATATCACTTCAGTCGTCTCGGTAAATACCGAAACACACATGAAATGCTTTTGTTTCAGGGTAATTGCCTTGTTTTAGTAAAGTAATTACGGGTAGCGTGGCCGAGCGGTCTAAGGCGTTGGTTTTAGGCACCAGTCATTTCGATGGCGTGGGTTCGAATCCCACCGCTGCCATGTTGTTTAGTATTTTGCACAACTGTCATTCAAGCTGCCGTAATTCAATTTCTGTGCATACGGCTATGCACATGTTTTAGTCGCACTTTAAAATAAAACAAATATTCACGGCAAGTAACTAAGCAATGCATACAATCTGATTAGATGATGAAATGAAACCCGGTGAACACATTTTAATGAGTAACCACAGAGTCAAAAATTCTCAGAAAATAGTATTCGCATTTTCGGCATTTGCATTATTACAAATATCACTTCAGTCGTCTCGGTAAATACCCAAACACACATGAAATGCTTGTGTTTCCGGGTAATTGTGTCGTTTTTGCAATGTTATTATGGGTAGCGTGGCCGAGCGGTCAAAGGCGCTTGTTTAAGGCACCAGTCATTTCGCTGGCGTGGGTTCGAATACCACCGCTGCCATGTTGTTTAGTATTTTGCAGAACAGTCATTTATGCTGGCATAATACAATTTCAGTGTTTACGACTATGCACATGTTTATTTCGCATGTTGAAATCCAACAAATATTCACGGCAAATAATTAAGCAGTGCATACAATCTGATTAGATGATGAAATGAAACCTGGTGAACACATTTAATGAGTAACTACAGCGTCAAAAATTCCCAGAAAATAGTATTCTCATTTTTGGCTTTTGCATTGTTACAAATATCACTTCAGTCGTCTCGGTAAATACCGAAACACACATGAAATGCTTGTATTTCAGGGTAATTGCCTTGTTTTTGTAAAGTAATTATGGGTAGCGTGGCCGAGCGGTCTAAAGCGCTGGTTTAAGGCACCAGTCATTTCGATGGCGTGGGTTCGAATCCCACCGCTGCCAGGTTGTTCAGTATTTTGCACAACTGTCCTTCAAGCTGCCGTTATTCAATTTCTGTGTATACGGCTATGCACATGTTTTCGTCGCACTTTGAAATAAAACAAATATTCACGGCAAGTAACTAAGCAATGCGTACAATCTGATTAGATGATGAAATGAAACCCGGTGAACGTCATTTTAGTGAGTATCTACAGCGTCAACAATTCCCAGGAAATAGTATTCGAATTTGTGGTATTTGCATTGTTAAAAATATCACTTCAGTCGTCTCGGTAAATACCGAAACACACATGAAATGCTTTTGTTTCAGGGTAATTGCCTTGTTTTAGTAAAGTAATTACGGGTAGCGTGGCCGAGCGGTTTAAGGCGCTGGTTTTAGGCACCAGTTATTTCGATGGCGTGGGTTCGAATACCACCGCTGCCATGTTGTTCAGTATTTTGCACAACTGTCCTTCAAGCTGCCGTAATTCAATTTCTGTGTATACGGCTATGCACATGTTTTCGTCGCACTTTGAAATAAAACAAATATTCACGGCAAGTAACTAAGCAATGCGTACAATCTGATTAGATGATGAAATGAAACCCGGTGAACGTCATTTTAGTGAGTATCTACAACGTCAACAATTCCCAGGAAATTGTATTCGAATTTGTGGCATTTGCATTGTTAAAAATATCACTTCAGTCGTCTCGGTAAATACCAAAACACACATGAAATGCTTTTGTTTCAGGGTAATTGCCTTGTTTTAGTAAAGTAATTACGGGTTGCGTGGCCGAGCGGTTTAAGGCGCTGGTTTTAGGCACCAGTTATTTCGATGGCGTGGGTTCGAATACCACCGCTGCCATGTTGTTTAGTATTTTGCACAACAGTCATTTATGCTGGCATAATACAATTTCAGTGTTTACGACTATGCACATGTTTATTTCGCATGTTGAAATCCAACAAATATTCACGGCAAATAATTAAGCAGTGCATACAATCTGATTAGGTGATGAAATGATACCCGGTGAACACATTTAATGAGTAACTACAGCGTCAAAAATTCCCAGAAAATTGTATTCTCATTTTTGGCTTTTGCATTGTTACAAATATCACTTCAGTCGTCTCGGTAAATACCGAAACACACATGAAATGCTTGTATTTCAGGGTAATTGCCTTGTTTTTGTAAAGTAATTATGGGTATCGTGGCCGAGCGGTCTAAGGCGCTGGTTTAAGGAACCAGTCATTTCGATGGCGTGGGTTCGAATCCCACCGCTGCCAGGTTGTTCAGTATTTTGCACAACTGTCCTTCAAGCTGCCGTTATTCAATTTCTGTGTATACGGCTATGCACATGTTTTCGTCGCACTTTGAAATAAAACAAATATTCACGGCAAGTAACTAAGCAATGCGTACAATCTGATTAGATGATGAAATTAAACCCGGTGAACGTCATTTTAGTGAGTATCTACAACGTCAACAATTCCCAGGAAATTGTATTCGAATTTGTGGCATTTGCATTGTTAAAAATATCACTTCAGTCGTCTCGGTAAATACCGAAACACACATGAAATGCTTTTGTTTCAGGGTAATTGCCTTGTTTTAGTAAAGTAATTACGGGTAGCGTGGCCGAGCGGTTTAAGGCGCTGGTTTTAGGCACCAGTTATTTCGATGGCGTGGGTTCGAATACCACCGCTGCCATGTTGTTTAGTATTTTGCACAACTGTCATTCAAGCTGCCGTAATTCAATTTCTGTGTATACGGCTATGCACATGTTTTAGTCGCACTTAGAAATAAAACAAATATTCACGGCAAGTAACTAAGCAATGCATACAATCTGATTAGATGATGAAATGAAACCCGGTGAACGTCATTTTAGTGAGTATCTACAGCGTCAACAATTCCCAGGAAATAGTATTCGAATTTGTGGCATTTGCATTGTTAAAAATATCACTTCAGTCGTCTCGGTAAATACCGAAATACACATGAAATGCTTTTGTTCCAGGGTAATTGCCTTGTTTCAGTAAAGTAATTATGGGTAGCGTGGCCGAACGGTCTAAGGCGCTGGTTTTAGGCACCAGTCATTCCTATGGCGTGGGTTCGAATCCCACCGATGCCATGTTCTTTAGTATTTTGCACAACAGTCATTTATGCTGGCATAATACAATTTCAGTGTTTCCGACTATGCACATGTTTTAGTCGCACTTAGAAATAAAACAAATATTCACGGCAAGTAACTAAGCAATGCATACAGTCTGATTAGATGATGAAATGAAACTCGGTGAACGTCATTTTAGTGAGTATCTACAGCGTCAAAAATTCCCAGAAAATAGTATTCTCATTTTTGGCTTTTGCATTGTTACAAATATCACTTCAGTCGTCTCGGTAAATACCGAAACACACATGAAATGCTTGTATTTCAGGGTAATTGCCTTGTTTTTGTAAAGTAATTATGGGTAGCGTGGCCGAGCGGTCTAAGGCGCTGGTTTTAGGCACCAGTCATTTCGATGGCGTGGGTTCGAATCCCACCGCCGCCATGTTGTTTAGTATTTTGCACAACAGTCATTTATGCTGGCATAATACAATTTCAGTGTTTACGACTATGCACATGTTTATTTCGCATGTTGAAATCCAACAAATATTCACGGCAAATAATTAAGCAGTGCATACAATCTGATTAGATGATGAAATGAAACCTGGTGAACACATTTAATGAGTAACTACAGCGTCAAAAATTCCCAGAAAATAGTATTCTCATTTTTGGCTTTTGCATTGTTACAAATATCACTTCAGTCGTCTCGGTAAATACCGAAACACACATGAAATGCTTGTATTTCAGGGTAATTGCCTTGTTTTTGTAAAGTAATTATGGGTAGCGTGGCCGAGCGGTCTAAGGCGCTGGTTTAAGGCACCAGTCATTTCGATGGCGTGGGTTCGAATCCCACCGCTGCCAGGTTGTTCAGTATTTTGCACAACTGTCCTTCAAGCTGCCGTTATTCAATTTCTGTGTATACGGCTATGCACATGTTTTCGTCGCACTTTGAAATAAAACAAATATTCACGGCAAGTAACTAAGCAATGCGTACAATCTGATTAGATGATGAAATGAAACCCGGTGAACGTCATTTTAGTGAGTATCTACAGCGTCAACAATTCCCAGGAAATAGTATTCGAATTTGTGGTATTTGCATTGTTAAAAATATCACTTCAGTCGTCTCGGTAAATACCGAAACACACATGAAATGCTTTTGTTTCAGGGTAATTGCCTTGTTTTAGTAAAGTAATTACGGGTAGCGTGGCCGAGCGGTTTAAGGCGCTGGTTTTAGGCACCAGTCATTTCGATGGCGTGGGTTCGAATCCCACCGATGCCATGTTCTTTATTATTTTGCACAACAGTCATTTATGCTGGCATAATACAATTTCAGTGTTTCCGACTATGCACATGTTTTAGTCGCACTTAGAAATAAAACAAATATTCACGGCAAGTAACTAAGCAATGCATACAGTCTGATTAGATGATGAAATGAAACCCGGTGAACGTCATTTTAGTGAGTATCTACAGCGTCAACAATTCCCAGGAAATAGTATTCGAATTTGTGGCATTTGCATTGTTAAAAATATCACTTCAGTCGTCTTGGTAAATACCGAAATACACATGAAATGCTTTTGTTCCTGGGTAATTGCCTTGTTTTAGTAAAGTAGTTATGGGTAGCGTGGCCGAGCGGTCTAAGGCGTTGGTTTTAGGCACCAGTCATTTCGATGGCGTGGGTTCGAATCCCACCGCTGCCATGTTGTTTAGTATTTTGCACAACTGTCATTCAAGCTGCCGTAATTCAATTTCTGTGCATACGGCTATGCACATGTTTTAGTCGCACTTTAAAATAAAACAAATATTCACGGCAAGTAACTAAGCAATGCATACAATCTGATTAGATGATGAAATGAAACCCGGTGAACACATTTTAATGAGTAACCACAGAGTCAAAAATTCTCAGAAAATAGTATTCGCATTTTCGGCATTTGCATTATTACAAATATCACTTCAGTCGTCTCGGTAAATACCCAAACACACATGAAATGCTTGTGTTTCCGGGTAATTGTGTCGTTTTTGCAATGTTATTATGGGTAGCGTGGCCGAGCGGTCAAAGGCGCTTGTTTAAGGCACCAGTCATTTCGCTGGCGTGGGTTCGAATACCACCGCTGCCATGTTGTTTAGTATTTTGCAGAACAGTCATTTATGCTGGCATAATACAATTTCAGTGTTTACGACTATGCACATGTTTATTTCGCATGTTGAAATCCAACAAATATTCACGGCAAATAATTAAGCAGTGCATACAATCTGATTAGATGATGAAATGAAACATGGTGAACACATTTAATGAGTAACTACAGCGTCAAAAATTCCCAGAAAATAGTATTCTCATTTTTGGCTTTTGCATTGTTACAAATATCACTTCAGTCGTCTCGGTAAATACCGAAACACACATGAAATGCTTATATTTCAGGGTAATTGCCTTGTTTTTGTAAAGTAATTATGGGTAGCGTGGCCGAGCGGTCTAAAGCGCTGGTTTAAGGCACCAGTCATTTCGATGGCGTGGGTTCGAATCCCACCGCTGCCAGGTTGTTCAGTATTTTGCACAACTGTCCTTCAAGCTGCCGTTATTCAATTTCTGTGTATACGGCTATGCACATGTTTTCGTCGCACTTTGAAATAAAACAAATATTCACGGCAAGTAACTAAGCAATGCGTACAATCTGATTAGATGATGAAATGAAACCCGGTGAACGTCATTTTAGTGAGTATCTACAGCGTCAACAATTCCCAGGAAATAGTATTCGAATTTGTGGTATTTGCATTGTTAAAAATATCACTTCAGTCGTCTCGGTAAATACCGAAACACACATGAAATGCTTTTGTTTCAGGGTAATTGCCTTGTTTTAGTAAAGTAATTACGGGTAGCGTGGCCGAGCGGTTTAAGGCGCTGGTTTTAGGCACCAGTTATTTCGATGGCGTGGGTTCGAATACCACCGCTGCCATGTTGTTCAGTATTTTGCACAACTGTCCTTCAAGCTGCCGTAATTCAATTTCTGTGTATACGGCTATGCACATGTTTTCGTCGCACTTTGAAATAAAACAAATATTCACGGCAAGTAACTAAGCAATGCGTACAATCTGATTAGATGATGAAATGAAACCCGGTGAACGTCATTTTAGTGAGTATCTACAACGTCAACAATTCCCAGGAAATTGTATTCGAATTTGTGGCATTTGCATTGTTAAAAATATCACTTCAGTCGTCTCGGTAAATACCGAAACACACATGAAATGCTTTTGTTTCAGGGTAATTGCCTTGTTTTAGTAAAGTAATTACGGGTTGCGTGGCCGAGCGGTTTAAGGCGCTGGTTTTAGGCACCAGTTATTTCGATGGCGTGGGTTCGAATACCACCGCTGCCATGTTGTTTAGTATTTTGCACAACTGTCATTCAAGCTGCCGTAATTCAATTTCTGTGTATACGGCTATGCACATGTTTTAGTCGCACTTAGAAATAAAACAAATATTCACGGCAAGTAACTAAGCAATGCATACAATCTGATTAGATGATGAAATGAAACCCGGTGAACGTCATTTTAGTGAGTATCTACAGCGTCAACAATTCCCAGGAAATAGTATTCGAATTTGTGGCATTTGCATTGTTAAAAATATCACTTCAGTCGTCTCGGTAAATACCGAAATACACATGAAATGCTTTTGTTCCAGGGTAATTGCCTTGTTTCAGTAAAGTAATTATGGGTAGCGTGGCCGAGCGGTCTAAGGCGCTGGTTTTAGGCACCAGTCATTCCTATGGCGTGGGTCCGAATCCCACCGATGCCATGTTCTTTAGTATTTTGCACAACAGTCATTTATGCTGGCATAATACAATTTCAGTGTTTCCGACTATGCACATGTTTTAGTCGCACTTAGAAATAAAACAAATATTCACGGCAAGTAACTAAGCAATGCATACAGTCTGATTAGATGATGAAATGAAACTCGGTGAACGTCATTTTAGTGAGTATCTACAGCGTCAAAAATTCCCAGAAAATAGTATTCTCATTTTTGGCTTTTGCATTGTTACAAATATCACTTTAGTCGTCTCGGTAAATACCGAAACACACATGAAATGCTTGTATTTCAGGGTAATTGCCTTGTTTTTGTAAAGTAATTATGGGTAGCGTGGCCGAGCGGTCTAAGGCGCTGGTTTTAGGCACCAGTCATTTCGATGGCGTGGGTTCGAATCCCACCGCTGCTATGTTGTTTAGTATTTTGCACAACAGTCATTTATGCTGGCATAATACAATTTCAGTGTTTACGACTATGCACATGTTTATTTCGCATGTTGAAATCCAACAAATATTCACGGCAAATAATTAAGCAGTGCATACAATCTGATTAGATGATGAAATGAAACCTGGTGAACACATTTAATGAGTAACTACAGCGTCAAAAATTCCCAGAAAATAGTATTCTCATTTTTGGCTTTTGCATTGTTACAAATATCACTTCAGTCGTCTCGGTAAATACCGAAACACACATGAAATGCTTGTATTTCAGGGTAATTGCCTAGTTTTTGTAAAGTAATTATGGGTAGCGTGGCCGAGCGGTCTAAGGCGCTGGTTTAAGGCACCAGTCATTTCGATGGCGTGGGTTCGAATCCCACCGCTGCCAGGTTGTTCAGTATTTTGCACAACAGTCATTTATGCTGGCATAATACAATTTCAGTGTTTCCGACTATGCACATGTTTTAGTCGCACTTAGAAATAAAACAAATATTCACGGCAAGTAACTAAGCAATGCATACAATCTGATTAGATGATGAAATGAAACCCGGTGAACACATTTTAATGAGTAACCACAGAGTCAAAAATTCCCAGGAAATAGTATTCGAATTTGTGGCCTTTGCATTGTTAAAAATATCACTTCAGTCGTCTCGGTAAATACTGAAATACACATGAAATGCTTTTGTTCCAGGGTAATTGCCTTGTTTTAGTAAAGTAGTTATGGGTAGCGTGGCCGAGCGGTCTAAGGCGCTGGTTTTAGGCACCAGTCATTTCGATGGCGTGGGTTCGAATCCCACCGCTGCCATGTTGTTTAGTATTTTGCACAACTGTCATTCAAGCTGCCGTAATTCAATTTCTGTGTATACGGCTATGCACATGTTTTAGTCGCACTTTAAAATAAAACAAATATTCACGGCAAGTAACTAAGCAATGCATACAATCTGATTAGATGATGAAATGAAACCCGGTGAACACATTTTAATGAGTAACCACAGAGTCAAAAATTCTCAGAAAATAGTATTCGCATTTTCGGCATTTGCATTATTACAAATATCACTTCAGTCGTCTCGGTAAATACCCAAACACACATGAAATGCTTGTGTTTCCGGGTAATTGTGTCGTTTTTGCAATGTTATTATGGGTAGCGTGGCCGAGCGGTCAAAGGCGCTTTTTTAAGGCACCAGTCATTTCGCTGGCGTGGGTTCGAATACCACCGCTGCCATGTTGTTTAGTATTTTGCAGAACAGTCATTTATGCTGGCATAATACAATTTCAGTGTTTACGACTATGCACATGTTTATTTCGCATGTTGAAATCCAACAAATATTCACGGCAAATAATTAAGCAGTGCATACAATCTGATTAGATGACGAAATGAAACCCGGTGAACACATTTTAATGAGTAACTACAGCGTCAAAAATTCCCAGAAAATAGTATTCGCGTTTTTGGCATATGCATTGTTACAAATATCACTTCAGTCGTCTCGGTAAATACCGAAACACACATGAAATGCTTGTGTTTCGGGGTAATTGCCTTGTTTTTGCAAAGTAATTATGGGTAGCGTGGCCGAGCGGTCTAAGGCGCTGGTTTAAGGCACCAGTCATTTCGATGGCGTGGGTTCGAATCCCACCGCTGCCAGGTTGTTGAGTATTTTGCACAACTGTCATTCAAGCTGCCGTTATTCAATTTCTGTTTATACGGCTATGCACATGTTTTAGTCGCACTTTGAAATAAAACAAATATTCACGGCAAGTAACTAAGCAATGCATACAATCTGATTAGATGATGAAATGAAACCCGGTGAACACATTTTAATGAGTAACCACAGAGTCAAAAATTCTCAGAAAATAGTATTCGCATTTTCGGCATTTGCATTATTACAAATATCACTTCAGTCGTCTCGGTAAATACCCAAACACACATGAAATGCTTGTGTTTCCGGGTAATTGTGTCGTTTTTGCAATGTTATTATGGGTAGCGTGGCCGAGCGGTCTAAGGCGCTGGTTTAAGGCACCAGTCATTTCGATGGCGTGGGTTCGAATCCCACCGCTGCCAGGTTGTTGAGTATTTTGCACAACAGTCATTTATGCTGGCATAATACAATTTCAGTGTTTCCGACTATGCACATGTTTATTTCGCATGTTGAAATCCAACAAATATTCACGGCAAATAATTAAGCAGTGCATACAATCTGATTAGATGACGAAATGAAACCCGGTGAACACATTTTAATGAGTAACTACAGCGTCAAAAATTCCCAGAAAATAGTATTCTCATTATTGGCTTTTGCACTGTTACAAATATCACTTCAGTCGTCTCGGTAAATACCGAAACACACATGAAATGCTTTTGTTCCAGGGTAATTGCCTTGTTTTAGAAAAGTAGTTATGGGTAGCGTGGCCGAGCGGTCTAAGGCGCTGGTTTTAGGCACCAGTCATTTCGATGGCGTGGGTTCGAATCCCACCGCTGCCAGGTTGTTGAGTATTTTGCACAACTGTCATTCAAGCTGCCGTTATTCAATTTCTGTGTATACGGCTATGCACATGTTTTAGTCGCACTTAGAAATAAAACAAATATTCACGGCAAGTAACTAAGCAATGCATACAATCTGATTAGATGATGAAATGAAACCCGGTGAACGTCATTTTAGTGAGTATCTACAGCGTCAACAATTCCCAGGAAATAGTATTCGAATTTGTGGCATTTGCATTGTTAAAAATATCACTTCAGTCGTCTTGGTAAATACCGAAATACACATGAAATGCTTTTGTTCCTGGGTAATTGCCTTGTTTTAGTAAAGTAGTTATGGGTAGCGTGGCCGAGCGGTCTAAGGCGCTGGTTTTAGGCACCAGTCATTTCGATGGCGTGGGTTCGAATCCCACTGCTGCCATGTTGTTTAGTATTTTGCATTCAAGCTGCCGTAATTCAATTTCTGTGTATACGGCTATGCACATGTTTTAGTCGCACTTTAAAATAAAACAAATATTCACGGCAAGTAACTAAGCAATGCATACAATCTGATTAGATGATGAAATGAAACCCGGTGAACACATTTTAATGAGTAACCACAGAGTCAAAAATTCTCAGAAAATAGTATTCGCATTTTCGGCATTTGCATTATTACAAATATCACTTCAGTCGTCTCGGTAAATACCCAAACACACATGAAATGCTTGTGTTTCCGGGTAATTGTGTCGTTTTTGCAGTGTTATTATGGGTAGCGTGGCCGAGCGGTCAAAGGCGCTTGTTTAAGGCACCAGTCATTTCGCTGGCGTGGGTTCGAATACCACCGCTGCCATGTTGTTTAGTATTTTGCAGAACAGTCATTTATGCTGGCATAATACAATTTCAGTGTTTACGACTATGCACATGTTTATTTCGCATGTTGAAATCCAACAAATATTCACGGCAAATAATTAAGCAGTGCATACAATCTGATTAGATGACGAATTGAAACCCGGTGAACACATTTTAATGAGTAACTACAGCGTCAAAAATTCCCAGAAAATAGTATTCTCATTTTTGGCTTTTGCATTGTTACAAATATCACTTCAGTCGTGTCGGTAAATACCGAAACACACATGAAATGCTTGTATTTCAGGGTAATTGCCTTGTTTTTGTAAAGTAATTATGGGTAGCGTAGCCGAGCGGTCTAAGGCGCTGGTTTAAGGCACCAGTCATTTCGATGGCGCGGGTTCGAATCCCACCGCTGCCAGGTTGTTCAGTATTTTGCACAACTGTCATTCAAGCTGCCGTAATTCAATTTCTGTGTATACGGCTATGCACATGTTTTAGTCGCAATTAGAAATAAAACAAATATTCACGGCAAGTAACTAAGCAATGCATACAATCTGATTAGATGATGAAATGAAACCCGGTGAACGTCATTTTAGTGAGTATCTACAGCGTCAACAATTCCCAGGAAATAGTATTCGAATTTGTGGCATTTGCATTGTTAAAAATATCACTTCAGTCGTCTCGGTAAATACCGAAATACACATGAAATGCTTTTGTTCCAGGGTAATTGCCTTGTTTCAGTAAAGTAATTATGGGTAGCGTGGCCGAGCGGTCTAAGGCGCTGGTTTTAGGCACCAGTCATTCCTATGGCGTGGGTCCGAATCCCACCGATGCCATGTTCTTTAGTATTTTGCACAACAGTCATTTATGCTGGCATAATACAATTTCAGTGTTTCCGACTATGCACATGTTTTAGTCGCACTTAGAAATAAAACAAATATTCACGGCAAGTAACTAAGCAATGCATACAGTCTGATTAGATGATGAAATGAAACTCGGTGAACGTCATTTTAGTGAGTATCTACAGCGTCAAAAATTCCCAGAAAATAGTATTCTCATTTTTGGCTTTTGCATTGTTACAAATATCACTTCAGTCGTCTCGGTAAATACCGAAACACACATGAAATGCTTGTATTTCAGGGTAATTGCCTTGTTTTTGTAAAGTAATTATGGGTAGCGTGGCCGAGCGGTCTAAGGCGCTGGTTTTAGGCACCAGTCATTTCGATGGCGTGGGTTCGAATCCCACCGCTGCCATGTTGTTTAGTATTTTGCACAACAGTCATTTATGCTGGCATAATACAATTTCAGTGTTTACGACTATGCACATGTTTATTTCGCATGTTGAAATCCAACAAATATTCACGGCAAATAATTAAGCAGTGCATACAATCTGATTAGATGACGAATTGAAACCCGGTGAACACATTTTAATGAGTAACTACAGCGTCAAAAATTCCCAGAAAATAGTATTCGCGTTTTTGGCATATGCATTGTTACAAATATCACTTCAGTCGTCTCGGTAAATACCGAAACACACATGAAATGCTTGTGTTTCGGGGTAATTGCCTTGTTTTTGCAAAGTAATTATGGGTAGCGTGGCCGAGCGGTCTAAGGCGCTGGTTTAAGGCACCAGTCATTTCGATGGCGTGGGTTCGAATCCCACCGCTGCCAGGTTGTTGAGTATTTTGCACAACTGTCATTCAAGCTGCCGTTATTCAATTTCTGTTTATACGGCTATGCACATGTTTTAGTCGCACTTTGAAATAAAACAAATATTCACGGCAAGTAACTAAGCAATGCATACAATCTGATTAGATGATGAAATGAAACCCGGTGAACACATTTTAATGAGTAACCACAGAGTCAAAAATTCTCAGAAAATAGTATTCGCATTTTCGGCATTTGCATTATTACAAATATCACTTCAGTCGTCTCGGTAAATACCCAAACACACATGAAATGCTTGTGTTTCCGGGTAATTGTGTCGTTTTTGCAATGTTATTATGGGTAGCGTGGCCGAGCGGTCTAAGGCGCTGGTTTAAGGCACCAGTCATTTCGATGGCGTGGGTTCGAATCCCACCGCTGCCAGGTTGTTGAGTATTTTGCACAACAGTCATTTATGCTGGCATAATACAATTTCAGTGTTTCCGACTATGCACATGTTTATTTCGCATGTTGAAATCCAACAAATATTCACGGCAAATAATTAAGCAGTGCATACAATCTGATTAGATGACGAAATGAAACCCGGTGAACACATTTTAATGAGTAACTACAGCGTCAAAAATTCCCAGAAAATAGTATTCTCATTATTGGCTTTTGCACTGTTACAAATATCACTTCAGTCGTCTCGGTAAATACCGAAACACACATGAAATGCTTTTGTTCCAGGGTAATTGCCTTGTTTTAGAAAAGTAGTTATGGGTAGCGTGGCCGAGCGGTCTAAGGCGCTGGTTTTAGGCACCAGTCATTTCGATGGCGTGGGTTCGAATCCCACCGCTGCCAGGTTGTTGAGTATTTTGCACAACTGTCATTCAAGCTGCCGTTATTCAATTTCTGTGTATACGGCTATGCACATGTTTTAGTCGCACTTAGAAATAAAACAAATATTCACGGCAAGTAACTAAGCAATGCATACAATCTGATTAGATGATGAAATGAAACCCGGTGAACGTCATTTTAGTGAGTATCTACAGCGTCAACAATTCCCAGGAAATAGTATTCGAATTTGTGGCATTTGCATTGTTAAAAATATCACTTCAGTCGTCTTGGTAAATACCGAAATACACATGAAATGCTTTTGTTCCTGGGTAATTGCCTTGTTTTAGTAAAGTAGTTATGGGTAGCGTGGCCGAGCGGTCTAAGGCGCTGGTTTTAGGCACCAGTCATTTCGATGGCGTGGGTTCGAATCCCACCGCTGCCATGTTGTTTAGTATTTTGCATTCAAGCTGCCGTAATTCAATTTCTGTGTATACGGCTATGCACATGTTTTAGTTGCACTTTAAAATAAAACAAATATTCACGGCAAGTAACTAAGCAATGCATACAATCTGATTAGATGATGAAATGAAACCCGGTGAACACATTTTAATGAGTAACCACAGAGTCAAAAATTCTCAGAAAATAGTATTCGCATTTTCGGCATTTGCATTATTACAAATATCACTTCAGTCGTCTCGGTAAATACCCAAACACACATGAAATGCTTGTGTTTCCGGGTAATTGTGTCGTTTTTGCAGTGTTATTATGGGTAGCGTGGCCGAGCGGTCAAAGGCGCTTGTTTAAGGCACCAGTCATTTCGCTGGCGTGGGTTCGAATACCACCGCTGCCATGTTGTTTAGTATTTTGCAGAACAGTCATTTATGCTGGCATAATACAATTTCAGTGTTTACGACTATGCACATGTTTATTTCGCATGTTGAAATCCAACAAATATTCACGGCAAATAATTAAGCAGTGCATACAATCTGATTAGATGACGAATTGAAACCCGGTGAACACATTTTAATGAGTAACTACAGCGTCAAAAATTCCCAGAAAATAGTATTCTCATTTTTGGCTTTTGCATTGTTACAAATATCACTTCAGTCGTGTCGGTAAATACCGAAACACACATGAAATGCTTGTATTTCAGGGTAATTGCCTTGTTTTTGTAAAGTAATTATGGGTAGCGTAGCCGAGCGGTCTAAGGCGCTGGTTTAAGGCACCAGTCATTTCGATGGCGCGGGTTCGAATCCCACCGCTGCCAGGTTGTTCAGTATTTTGCACAACTGTCATTCAAGCTGCCGTAATTCAATTTCTGTGTATACGGCTATGCACATGTTTTAGTCGCAATTAGAAATAAAACAAATATTCACGGCAAGTAACTAAGCAATGCATACAATCTGATTAGATGATGAAAAGAAACCCGGTGAACGTCATTTTAGTGAGTATCTACAGCGTCAACAATTCCCAGGAAATAGTATTCGAATTTGTGGCATTTGCATTGTTAAAAATATCACTTCAGTCGTCTCGGTAAATACCGAAATACACATGAAATGCTTTTGTTCCAGGGTAATTGCCTTGTTTCAGTAAAGTAATTATGGGTAGCGTGGCCGAGCGGTCTAAGGCGCTGGTTTTAGGCACCAGTCATTCCTATGGCGTGGGTCCGAATCCCACCGATGCCATGTTCTTTAGTATTTTGCACAACAGTCATTTATGCTGGCATAATACAATTTCAGTGTTTCCGACTATGCACATGTTTTAGTCGCACTTAGAAATAAAACAAATATTCACGGCAAGTAACTAAGCAATGCATACAGTCTGATTAGATGATGAAATGAAACTCGGTGAACGTCATTTTAGTGAGTATCTACAGCGTCAAAAATTCCCAGAAAATAGTATTCTCATTTTTGGCTTTTGCATTGTTACAAATATCACTTCAGTCGTCTCGGTAAATACCGAAACACACATGAAATGCTTGTATTTCAGGGTAATTGCCTTGTTTTTGTAAAGTAATTATGGGTAGCGTGGCCGAGCGGTCTAAGGCGCTGGTTTTAGGCACCAGTCATTTCGATGGCGTGGGTTCGAATCCCACCGCTGCCATGTTGTTTAGTATTTTGCACAACAGTCATTTATGCTGGCATAATACAATTTCAGTGTTTACGACTATGCACATGTTTATTTCGCATGTTGAAATCCAACAAATATTCACGGCAAATAATTAAGCAGTGCATACAATCTGATTAGATGACGAATTGAAACCCGGTGAACACATTTTAATGAGTAACTACAGCGTCAAAAATTCCCAGAAAATAGTATTCGCGTTTTTGGCATATGCATTGTTACAAATATCACTTCAGTCGTCTCGGTAAATACCGAAACACACATGAAATGCTTGTGTTTCGGGGTAATTGCCTTGTTTTTGCAAAGTAATTATGGGTAGCGTGGCCGAGCGGTCTAAGGCGCTGGTTTAAGGCACCAGTCATTTCGATGGCGTGGGTTCGAATCCCACCGCTGCCAGGTTGTTGAGTATTTTGCACAACTGTCATTCAAGCTGCCGTTATTCAATTTCTGTTTATACGGCTATGCACATGTTTTAGTCGCACTTTGAAATAAAACAAATATTCACGGCAAGTAACTAAGCAATGCATACAATCTGATTAGATGATGAAATGAAACCCGGTGAACACATTTTAATGAGTAACCACAGAGTCAAAAATTCTCAGAAAATAGTATTCGCATTTTCGGCATTTGCATTATTACAAATATCACTTCAGTCGTCTCGGTAAATACCCAAACACACATGAAATGCTTGTGTTTCCGGGTAATTGTGTCGTTTTTGCAATGTTATTATGGGTAGCGTGGCCGAGCGGTCTAAGGCGCTGGTTTAAGGCACCAGTCATTTCGATGGCGTGGGTTCGAATCCCACCGCTGCCAGGTTGTTGAGTATTTTGCACAACAGTCATTTATGCTGGCATAATACAATTTCAGTGTTTCCGACTATGCACATGTTTATTTCGCATGTTGAAATCCAACAAATATTCACGGCAAATAATTAAGCAGTGCATACAATCTGATTAGATGACGAAATGAAACCCGGTGAACACATTTTAATGAGTAACTACAGCGTCAAAAATTCCCAGAAAATAGTATTCTCATTATTGGCTTTTGCACTGTTACAAATATCACTTCAGTCGTCTCGGTAAATACCGAAACACACATGAAATGCTTTTGTTCCAGGGTAATTGCCTTGTTTTAGAAAAGTAGTTATGGGTAGCGTGGCCGAGCGGTCTAAGGCGCTGGTTTTAGGCACCAGTCATTTCGATGGCGTGGGTTCGAATCCCACCGCTGCCAGGTTGTTGAGTATTTTGCACAACTGTCATTCAAGCTGCCGTTATTCAATTTCTGTGTATACGGCTATGCACATGTTTTAGTCGCACTTAGAAATAAAACAAATATTCACGGCAAGTAACTAAGCAATGCATACAATCTGATTAGATGATGAAATGAAACCCGGTGAACGTCATTTTAGTGAGTATCTACAGCGTCAACAATTCCCAGGAAATAGTATTCGAATTTGTGGCATTTGCATTGTTAAAAATATCACTTCAGTCGTCTTGGTAAATACCGAAATACACATGAAATGCTTTTGTTCCTGGGTAATTGCCTTGTTTTAGTAAAGTAGTTATGGGTAGCGTGGCCGAGCGGTCTAAGGCGCTGGTTTTAGGCACCAGTCATTTCGATGGCGTGGGTTCGAATCCCACCGCTGCCATGTTGTTTAGTATTTTGCATTCAAGCTGCCGTAATTCAATTTCTGTGTATACGGCTATGCACATGTTTTAGTTGCACTTTAAAATAAAACAAATATTCACGGCAAGTAACTAAGCAATGCATACAATCTGATTAGATGATGAAATGAAACCCGGTGAACACATTTTAATGAGTAACCACAGAGTCAAAAATTCTCAGAAAATAGTATTCGCATTTTCGGCATTTGCATTATTACAAATATCACTTCAGTCGTCTCGGTAAATACCCAAACACACATGAAATGCTTGTGTTTCCGGGTAATTGTGTCGTTTTTGCAGTGTTATTATGGGTAGCGTGGCCGAGCGGTCAAAGGCGCTTGTTTAAGGCACCAGTCATTTCGCTGGCGTGGGTTCGAATACCACCGCTGCCATGTTGTTTAGTATTTTGCAGAACAGTCATTTATGCTGGCATAATACAATTTCAGTGTTTACGACTATGCACATGTTTATTTCGCATGTTGAAATCCAACAAATATTCACGGCAAATAATTAAGCAGTGCATACAATCTGATTAGATGACGAATTGAAACCCGGTGAACACATTTTAATGAGTAACTACAGCGTCAAAAATTCCCAGAAAATAGTATTCTCATTTTTGGCTTTTGCATTGTTACAAATATCACTTCAGTCGTGTCGGTAAATACCGAAACACACATGAAATGCTTGTATTTCAGGGTAATTGCCTTGTTTTTGTAAAGTAATTATGGGTAGCGTAGCCGAGCGGTCTAAGGCGCTGGTTTAAGGCACCAGTCATTTCGATGGCGCGGGTTCGAATCCCACCGCTGCCAGGTTGTTCAGTATTTTGCACAACTGTCATTCAAGCTGCCGTAATTCAATTTCTGTGTATACGGCTATGCACATGTTTTAGTCGCAATTAGAAATAAAACAAATATTCACGGCAAGTAACTAAGCAATGCATACAATCTGATTAGATGATGAAATGAAACCCGGTGAACGTCATTTTAGTGAGTATCTACAGCGTCAACAATTCCCAGGAAATAGTATTCGAATTTGTGGCATTTGCATTGTTAAAAATATCACTTCAGTCGTCTCGGTAAATACCGAAATACACATGAAATGCTTTTGTTCCAGGGTAATTGCCTTGTTTCAGTAAAGTAATTATGGGTAGCGTGGCCGAGCGGTCTAAGGCGCTGGTTTTAGGCACCAGTCATTCCTATGGCGTGGGTCCGAATCCCACCGATGCCATGTTCTTTAGTATTTTGCACAACAGTCATTTATGCTGGCATAATACAATTTCAGTGTTTCCGACTATGCACATGTTTTAGTCGCACTTAGAAATAAAACAAATATTCACGGCAAGTAACTAAGCAATGCATACAGTCTGATTAGATGATGAAATGAAACTCGGTGAACGTCATTTTAGTGAGTATCTACAGCGTCAAAAATTCCCAGAAAATAGTATTCTCATTTTTGGCTTTTGCATTGTTACAAATATCACTTCAGTCGTCTCGGTAAATACCGAAACACACATGAAATGCTTGTATTTCAGGGTAATTGCCTTGTTTTTGTAAAGTAATTATGGGTAGCGTGGCCGAGCGGTCTAAGGCGCTGGTTTTAGGCACCAGTCATTTCGATGGCGTGGGTTCGAATCCCACCGCTGCCATGTTGTTTAGTATTTTGCACAACAGTCATTTATGCTGGCATAATACAATTTCAGTGTTTACGACTATGCACATGTTTATTTCGCATGTTGAAATCCAACAAATATTCACGGCAAATAATTAAGCAGTGCATACAATCTGATTAGATGACGAATTGAAACCCGGTGAACACATTTTAATGAGTAACTACAGCGTCAAAAATTCCCAGAAAATAGTATTCGCGTTTTTGGCATATGCATTGTTACAAATATCACTTCAGTCGTCTCGGTAAATACCGAAACACACATGAAATGCTTGTGTTTCGGGGTAATTGCCTTGTTTTTGCAAAGTAATTATGGGTAGCGTGGCCGAGCGGTCTAAGGCGCTGGTTTAAGGCACCAGTCATTTCGATGGCGTGGGTTCGAATCCCACCGCTGCCAGGTTGTTGAGTATTTTGCACAACTGTCATTCAAGCTGCCGTTATTCAATTTCTGTTTATACGGCTATGCACATGTTTTAGTCGCACTTTGAAATAAAACAAATATTCACGGCAAGTAACTAAGCAATGCATACAATCTGATTAGATGATGAAATGAAACCCGGTGAACACATTTTAATGAGTAACCACAGAGTCAAAAATTCTCAGAAAATAGTATTCGCATTTTCGGCATTTGCATTATTACAAATATCACTTCAGTCGTCTCGGTAAATACCCAAACACACATGAAATGCTTGTGTTTCCGGGTAATTGTGTCGTTTTTGCAATGTTATTATGGGTAGCGTGGCCGAGCGGTCTAAGGCGCTGGTTTAAGGCACCAGTCATTTCGATGGCGTGGGTTCGAATCCCACCGCTGCCAGGTTGTTGAGTATTTTGCACAACAGTCATTTATGCTGGCATAATACAATTTCAGTGTTTCCGACTATGCACATGTTTATTTCGCATGTTGAAATCCAACAAATATTCACGGCAAATAATTAAGCAGTGCATACAATCTGATTAGATGACGAAATGAAACCCGGTGAACACATTTTAATGAGTAACTACAGCGTCAAAAATTCCCAGAAAATAGTATTCTCATTATTGGCTTTTGCACTGTTACAAATATCACTTCAGTCGTCTCGGTAAATACCGAAACACACATGAAATGCTTTTGTTCCAGGGTAATTGCCTTGTTTTAGAAAAGTAGTTATGGGTAGCGTGGCCGAGCGGTCTAAGGCGCTGGTTTTAGGCACCAGTCATTTCGATGGCGTGGGTTCGAATCCCACCGCTGCCAGGTTGTTGAGTATTTTGCACAACTGTCATTCAAGCTGCCGTTATTCAATTTCTGTGTATACGGCTATGCACATGTTTTAGTCGCACTTAGAAATAAAACAAATATTCACGGCAAGTAACTAAGCAATGCATACAATCTGATTAGATGATGAAATGAAACCCGGTGAACGTCATTTTAGTGAGTATCTACAGCGTCAACAATTCCCAGGAAATAGTATTCGAATTTGTGGCATTTGCATTGTTAAAAATATCACTTCAGTCGTCTTGGTAAATACCGAAATACACATGAAATGCTTTTGTTCCTGGGTAATTGCCTTGTTTTAGTAAAGTAGTTATGGGTAGCGTGGCCGAGCGGTCTAAGGCGCTGGTTTTAGGCACCAGTCATTTCGATGGCGTGGGTTCGAATCCCACTGCTGCCATGTTGTTTAGTATTTTGCATTCAAGCTGCCGTAATTCAATTTCTGTGTATACGGCTATGCACATGTTTTAGTCGCACTTTAAAATAAAACAAATATTCACGGCAAGTAACTAAGCAATGCATACAATCTGATTAGATGATGAAATGAAACCCGGTGAACACATTTTAATGAGTAACCACAGAGTCAAAAATTCTCAGAAAATAGTATTCGCATTTTCGGCATTTGCATTATTACAAATATCACTTCAGTCGTCTCGGTAAATACCCAAACACACATGAAATGCTTGTGTTTCCGGGTAATTGTGTCGTTTTTGCAGTGTTATTATGGGTAGCGTGGCCGAGCGGTCAAAGGCGCTTGTTTAAGGCACCAGTCATTTCGCTGGCGTGGGTTCGAATACCACCGCTGCCATGTTGTTTAGTATTTTGCAGAACAGTCATTTATGCTGGCATAATACAATTTCAGTGTTTACGACTATGCACATGTTTATTTCGCATGTTGAAATCCAACAAATATTCACGGCAAATAATTAAGCAGTGCATACAATCTGATTAGATGACGAATTGAAACCCGGTGAACACATTTTAATGAGTAACTACAGCGTCAAAAATTCCCAGAAAATAGTATTCTCATTTTTGGCTTTTGCATTGTTACAAATATCACTTCAGTCGTGTCGGTAAATACCGAAACACACATGAAATGCTTGTATTTCAGGGTAATTGCCTTGTTTTTGTAAAGTAATTATGGGTAGCGTAGCCGAGCGGTCTAAGGCGCTGGTTTAAGGCACCAGTCATTTCGATGGCGCGGGTTCGAATCCCACCGCTGCCAGGTTGTTCAGTATTTTGCACAACTGTCATTCAAGCTGCCGTAATTCAATTTCTGTGTATACGGCTATGCACATGTTTTAGTCGCAATTAGAAATAAAACAAATATTCACGGCAAGTAACTAAGCAATGCATACAATCTGATTAGATGATGAAATGAAACCCGGTGAACGTCATTTTAGTGAGTATCTACAGCGTCAACAATTCCCAGGAAATAGTATTCGAATTTGTGGCATTTGCATTGTTAAAAATATCACTTCAGTCGTCTCGGTAAATACCGAAATACACATGAAATGCTTTTGTTCCAGGGTAATTGCCTTGTTTCAGTAAAGTAATTATGGGTAGCGTGGCCGAGCGGTCTAAGGCGCTGGTTTTAGGCACCAGTCATTCCTATGGCGTGGGTCCGAATCCCACCGATGCCATGTTCTTTAGTATTTTGCACAACAGTCATTTATGCTGGCATAATACAATTTCAGTGTTTCCGACTATGCACATGTTTTAGTCGCACTTAGAAATAAAACAAATATTCACGGCAAGTAACTAAGCAATGCATACAGTCTGATTAGATGATGAAATGAAACTCGGTGAACGTCATTTTAGTGAGTATCTACAGCGTCAAAAATTCCCAGAAAATAGTATTCTCATTTTTGGCTTTTGCATTGTTACAAATATCACTTCAGTCGTCTCGGTAAATACCGAAACACACATGAAATGCTTGTATTTCAGGGTAATTGCCTTGTTTTTGTAAAGTAATTATGGGTAGCGTGGCCGAGCGGTCTAAGGCGCTGGTTTTAGGCACCAGTCATTTCGATGGCGTGGGTTCGAATCCCACCGCTGCCATGTTGTTTAGTATTTTGCACAACAGTCATTTATGCTGGCATGATACAATTTCAGTGTTTCCGACTATGCACATGTTTATTTCGCATGTTGAAATCCAACAAATATTCACGGCAAATAATTAAGCAGTGCATACAATCTGATTAGATGACGAAATGAAACCCGTTGAACACATTTAATGAGTAACTACAGTGTCAAAAATTCCCAGAAAATAGTATTCTCATTTTTGGCTTTTGCATTGTTACAAATATCACTTCAGTCGTCTCGGTAAATACCGAAATACACATGAAATGCTTTTGTTCCAGGGTAATTGCCTTGTTTTAGTAAGGTAATTACGGGTAGCGTGGCCGAGCGGTTTAAGGCGCTGGTTTTAGGCACCAGATATTTCGATGGCGTGGGTTCGAATACCACCGCTGCCATGTTGTTTAGAATTTTGCTCAACTGTCATTCAAGCTGCCGTAATTCAATTTCTGTGTATACGGCTATGCACATGTTTTTGTCGCACTTAGAAATAAAACAAATATTCACGGCAAGTAACTAAGCAATGCATACAATCTGATTAGATGATGAAATGAAACCCGGTGAACGTCATTTTAGTGAGTATCTACAGCGTCAACAATTCCCAGGAAATAGTATTCGAATTTGTGGCATTTGCATTGTTAAAAATATCACTTCAGTCGTCTCGGTAAATACCGAAACACACATGAAATGCTTGTGTTTCAGGGTAATTGCCTTGTTTTTGCAAAGTAATTATGGTTAGCGTGGCCGAGCGGTCTAAGGCGCTGGTTTTAGGCACCAGTCATTTCGATGGCGTGGGTTCGATTCCCACCGCTGCCATGTTGTTTAGTATTTTGCACATCAGTCATTTATGCTGGCATGATACAATTTCAGTGTTTCCGACTATGCACATGTTTATTTCGCATGTTGAAATCCAACAAATATTCACGGCAAATAATTAAGCAGTGCATACAATCTGATTAGATTACGAAATGAAACCCGTTGAACACATTTAATGAGTAACTACAGCGTCAAAAATTCCCAGAAAATAGTATTCTCATTTTTGGCTTTTGCATTGTTACAAATATCACTTCAGTCGTCTCGGTAAATACCGAAACACACATGAAATTGTGTTTCAGGGTAATGGCCTTGTTTTTGCAAAGTAATTATGGCTAGCGTGGCCGAGCGGTCTAAGGCGCTGGTTTAAGGCACCAGTCATTTCGATGACGTGGGTTTGAATCCCACCGCTGCCAAGTTGTTCAGTATTTTGCACAACTGTCATTCAAGCTGCCGTTATTCAATTTCTGTGTATACGGCTATGCACATGTTTTAGTCGCACTTTGAAATAAAACAAATATTCACGGCAAGTAACTAAGCAATGCATACAATCTGATTAGATGACGAAATGAAACCCGGTGAACACCTTTAATGAGTAACTACAGCGTCAAAAATTCCCCAGAAAATAGTATTCTCATTATTGGCTTTTGCATTGTTACAAATATCACTTCAGTCGTCTCGGTAAATACCGAAACACACATGAAATGCTTGTGTTTCAGGGTAATTGCCTTGTTTTAGTAAAGTAATTACGGGTAGCGTGGCCGAGCGGTTTAAGGCGCTGGTTTTAGGCACCAGATATTTCGATGGCGTGGGTTCGAATACCACCGCTGCCATGTAGTTTAGTATTTTGCACAACTGTCATTCAAGCTGCCGTAATTCAATTTCTGTGTATACGGCTATGCACATGTTTTAGTCGCACTTAGAAATAAAACAAATATTCACGGCAAGTAACTAAGCAATGCATACAATCTGATTAGATGATGAAATGAAACCCGGTGAACGTCATTTTAGTGAGTATCTACAGCGTCAACAATTCCCAGGAAATAGTATTCGAATTTGTGGCATTTGCATTGTTAAAAATATCACTTCAGTCGTCTCGGTAAATACCGAAACACACATGAAATGCTTTGGTTTCAGGGTAATTGCCTTGTTTTAGTAAAGTAATTACGGGTAGCGTGGCCGAGCGGTTTAAGACGCTGGTTTTAGGCACCAGTTATTTCGATGGCGTGGGTTCGAATACCACCGCTGCCATGTTGTTTAGTATTTTGCACAACTGTCATTCAAGCTGCCGTAATTCAATTTCTGTGTATACGGCTATGCACATGTTTTAGTCGCACTTAGAAATAAAACAAATATTCACGGCAAGTAACTAAGCAATGCATACAATCTGATTAGATGATGAAATGAAACCCGGTGAACGTCATTTTAGTGAGTATCTACAGCGTCAACAATTCCCAGGAAATAGTATTCGAATTTGTGGCATTTGCATTGTTAAAAATATCACTTCAGTCGTCTCGGTAAATACCGAAACACACATGAAATGCTTGTGTTTCAGGGTAATTGCCTTGTTTTTGCAAAGTAATTATGGGTAGCGTGGCCGAGCGGTCTAAGGCGCTGGTTTTAGGCACCAGTCATTTCGATGGCGTGGGTTCGAATCCCACCGCTGCCATGTTGTTTAGTATTTTGCCCATCAGTCATTTATGCTGGCATGATACAATTTCAGTGTTTCCGACTATGCACATGTTTATTTCGCATGTTGAAATCCAACAAATATTCACGGCAAATAATTAAGCAGTGCATACAATCTGATTAGATTACGAAATGAAACCCGTTGAACACATTTAATGAGTAACTACAGCGTCAAAAATTCCCAGAAAATAGTATTCTCATTTTTGGCTTTTGCATTGTTACAAATATCACTTCAGTCGTCTCGGTAAATACCGAAACACACATGAAATTGTGTTTCAGGGTAATGGCCTTGTTTTTGCAAAGTAATTATGGCTAGCGTGGCCGAGCGGTCTAAGGCGCTGGTTTAAGGCACCAGTCATTTCGATGACGTGGGTTTGAATCCCACCGCTGCCAAGTTGTTCAGTATTTTGCACAACTGTCATTCAAGCTGCCGTTATTCAATTTCTGTGTATACGGCTATGCACATGTTTTAGTCGCACTTTGAAATAAAACAAATATTCACGGCAAGTAACTAAGCAATGCATACAATCTGATTAGATGACGAAATGAAACCCGGTGAACACCTTTAATGAGTAACTACAGCGTCAAAAATTCCCCAGAAAATAGTATTCTCATTATTGGCTTTTGCATTGTTACAAATATCACTTCAGTCGTCTCGGTAAATACCGAAACACACATGAAATGCTTGTGTTTCAGGGTAATTGCCTTGTTTTAGTAAAGTAATTACTGGTAGCGTGGCCGAGCGGTTTAAGGCGCTGGTTTTAGGCACCAGATATTTCGATGGCGTGGGTTCGAGTACCACTGCTGCCATGTAGTTTAGTATTTTGCACAACTGTCATTCAAGCTGCCGTAATTCAATTTCTGTGTATACGGCTATGCACATGTTTTAGTCGCACTTAGAAATAAAACAAATATTCACGGCAAGTAACTAAGCAATGCATACAATCTGATTAGATGATGAAATGAAACCCGGTGAACGTCATTTTAGTGAGTATCTACAGCGTCAACAATTCCCAGGAAATAGTATTCGAATTTGTGGCATTAGCATTGTTAAAAATATCACTTCAGTCGTCTCGGTAAATACCGAAACACACATGAAATGCTTTGGTTTCAGGGTAATTGCCTTGTTTTAGTAAAGTAATTACGGGGAGCGTGGCAGAGCGGTTTAAGACGCTGGTTTTAGGCACCAGTTATTTCGATGGCGTGGGTTCGAATACCACCGCTGCCATGTTGTTTAGTATTTTGCACAACTGTCATTCAAGCTGCCGTAATTCAATTTCTGTGTATACGGCTATGCACATGTTTTAGTCGCACTTAGAAATAAAACAAATATTCACGGCAAGTAACTAAGCAATGCATACAATCTGATTAGATGATGAAATGAAACCCGGTGAACGTCATTTTAGTGAGTATCTACAGCGTCAACAATTCCCAGGAAATAGTATTCGAATTTGTGGCATTTGCATTGTTAAAAATATCACTTCAGTCGTCTCGGTAAATACCGAAACACACATGAAATGCTTGTGTTTCAGGGTAATTGCCTTGTTTTTGCAAAGTAATTATGGGTAGCGTGGCCGAGCGGTCTAAGGCGCTGGTTTTAGGCACCAGTCATTTCGATGGCGTGGGTTCGAATCCCACCGCTGCCATGTTTTTTAGTATTTTGCACATCAGTCATTTATGCTGGCATGATACAATTTCAGTGTTTCCGACTATGCACATGTTTATTTCGCATGTTGAAATCCAACAAATATTCACGGCAAATAATTAAGCAGTGCATACAATCTGATTAGATGACGAAATGAAACCCGTTGAACACATTTAATGAGTAACTACAGTGTCAAAAATTCCCAGAAAATAGTATTCTCATTTTTGGCTTTTGCATTGTTACAAATATCACTTCAGTCGTCTCGGTAAATACCGAAACACACATGAAATTGTGTTTCAGGGTAATGGCCTTGTTTTTGCAAAGTAATTATGGGTAGCGTGGCCGAGCGGTCTAAGGCGCTGGTTTAAGGCACCAGTCATTTCGATGACGTGGGTTTGAATCCCACCGCTGCCAGGTTGTTCAGTATTTTGCACAACTGTCATTCAAGCTGCCGTTATTCAATTTCTGTGTATACGGCTATGCACATGTTTTAGTCGCACTTTGAAATAAAACAAATATTCACGGGAAATAATTAAGCAGTGCATACAACCTGATTAGATGATGAAATGAAACCCGGTGAACACCTTTAATGAGTAACTTCAGCGTCAAAAATTCCCAGAAAACAGTATTCTCATTATTGGCTTTTGCATTGTTACAAATATCAATTCAGTCGTCTCGGTAAATACCGAAACACACATGAAATGCTTGTGTTTCAGGGTAATTGCCTTGTTTTAGTGAAGTAATTACGGGTAGCGTGGCCGAGCGGTTTAAGGCGCTGGTTTTAGGCACCAGATATTTCGATGGCGTGGGTTCGAATACCACCGCTGCCATGCAGTTTAGTATTTTGCACAACTGTCATTCAAGCTGCCGTAATTCAATTTCTGTGTATACGGCTATGCACATGTTTTAGTCGCACTTAGAAATAAAACAAATATTCACGGCAAGTAACTGAGCAATGCGTACAATCTGATTAGATGATGAAATGAAACCCGGTGAACGTCATTTTAGTGAGTATCTACAGCGTCAACAATTCCCAGGAAATAGTATTAGAATTTGTGGCATTTGCATTGTTAAAAATATCACTTCAGTCGTCTCGGTAAATACCGAAACACACATGAAATGCTTTGGTTTCAGGGTAATTGCCTTGTTTTAGTAAAGTAATTACGGGTAGCGTGGCCGAGCGGTTTAAGACGCTGGTTTAAGGTACCAGTCATTTCGATGGCGTGGGTTCGAATCCCACCGCTGCCAGGTTGTTAAGTATTTTGCACAACTGTCATTCAAGCTGCCGTTATTCAATTTCTGTGTATACGGCTATGCACATGTTTTAGTCGCACTTTGAAATAAAACAAATATTCACGGCAAGTAACTAAGCAATGCATACAATTTGATTAGATGATGAAATAAAACCCGGTGAACGAAATTTTAGTGAGTATCTACAGCGTCAACAATTCCCAGGAAATAGTTTTCGAATTTGTGGCCTTTGCATTTTTAAAAATATCACTTCAGTCGTCTCGGTAAATACCGAAACACACATGAAATGCTTTTGTTCCAGGGTAATTGCCTTGTTTTTGCAAAGTAATTTTGGGTAGCGTGGCCGAGCGGTCTAAGGCGCTGGTTTTAGGCACCAGTCATTTCGATGGCGTGGGTTCGTATCCCACGGCTGCCTTGTTATTTAGTATTTTGCACAACTGTCATTTATGCTGGCATAATACAATTTCAGTGTTTACGACTATGCACATGTTTTAGTCGCATGTTGAAATCCAACAAATATTCACGGCAAATAATTAAGCAGTGCATACAATCTGATTAGATGACGAAATGAAACCCGGTGAACACATTTAATGAGTAACTACAGCGTCAAAAATTCCCCAGAAAATAGTATTCTCATTATTGGCTTTTGCATTGTTACAAATATCACTTCAGTCGTCTCGGTAAATACCGAAACACACATGAAATGCTTGTGTTTCAGGGTAATTGCTTTGTTTTTGCAAAGTAATTATGGGTAGCGTGGCCGAGCGGTCAAAGGCGCTGGTTTAAGGCACCAGTCATTTCGATGGCGTGGGTTCGAATCCCACCGCTGCCAGGTTGTTCAGTATTTTGCACAACTGTCATTCAAGCTGCCGTTATTCAATTTCTGTGTATACGGCTATGCACATGTTTTAGTCGCACTTTGAAATAAAACAAATATTCACGGCAAGTAACTGAGCAATGCATACAATCTGATTAGATGATGAAATGAAACCCGGTGAACGTCATTTTAGTGAGTATCTACAGCGTCAACAATTCCCAGAAAATAGTATTCTCATTTTTGGCTTTTGCATTGTTACAAATATCACTTCAGTCGTCTCGGTAAATACCGAAACACACATGAAAATGTGTTTCAGGGTAATGGCCTTGTTTTTGCAAAGTAATTATGGGTAGCGTGGCCGAGCGGTCTAAGGCGCTGGTTTAAGGCACCAGTCATTTCGATGACGTGGGTTTGAATCCCACCGCTGCCAGGTTGCTCAGTATTTTGCACAACTGTCATTCAAGCTGCCGTTATTCAATTTCTGTGTATACGGCTATGCACATGTTTTAGTCGCACTTTGAAATAAAACAAATATTCACGGCAAGTAACTAAGCAATGCATACAATCTGATTAGATGACGAAATGAAACCCGGTGAACACCTTTAATGAGTAACTACAGCGTCAAAAATTCCCCAGAAAATAGTATTCTCATTATTGGCTTTTGCATTGTTACAAATATCACTTCAGTCGTCTCGGTAAATACCGAAACACACATGAAATGCTTGTGTTTCAGGGTAATTACCTTGTTTTTGCAAAGTAATTATGGGTAGCGTGGCTGAGCGGTCAAAGGCGCTGCTTTAAGGCACCAGTCATTTCGATGGCGTGGGTTCGAATCCCACCGCTGCCAGGTTGTTCAGTATTTTGCACAACTGTCATTCAAGCTGCCGTTATTCAATTTCTGTGTATACGGCTATGCACATGTTTTCGTCGCACTTTGAAATAAAACAAATATTCACGGCAAGTAACTGAGCAATGCATACAATCTGATTAGATGATGAAATGAAACCCGGTGAACGTCATTTTAGTGAGTATCTACAACGTCAACAATTCCCAGGAAATAGTATTCGAATTTGTGGCATTTGCATTGTTAAAAATATCACTTCAGTCGTCTCGGTAAATACCGAAACACACATGAAATGCTTTGGTTTCAGGGTAATTGCCTTGTTTTAGTAAAGTAATTACGGGTAGCGTGGCCGAGCGGTTTAAGGCGCTGGTTTTAGGCACCAGTTATTTCGATGGCGTGGGTTCGAATACCACCGCTGCCAAGTTGTTCAGTATTTTGCACAACTGTCATTCAAGCTGCCGTTATTCAATTTCTGTGTATACGGCTATGCACATGTTTTAGTCGCACTTTGAAATAAAACAAATATTCACGGCAAGTAACTAAGCAATGCATACAATCTGATTAGATGACGAAATGAAACCCGGTGAACACCTTTAATGAGTAACTACAGCGTCAAAAATTCCCCAGAAAATAGTATTCTCATTATTGGCTTTTGCATTGTTACAAATATCACTTCAGTCGTCTCGGTAAATACCGAAACACACATGAAATTGTGTTTCAGGGTAATGGCCTTGTTTTTGCAAAGTAATTATGGCTAGCGTGGCCGAGCGGTCTAAGGCGCTGGTTTAAGGCACCAGTCATTTCGATGACGTGGGTTTGAATCCCACCGCTGCCAAGTTGTTCAGTATTTTGCACAACTGTCATTCAAGCTGCCGTTATTCAATTTCTGTGTATACGGCTATGCACATGTTTTAGTCGCACTTTGAAATAAAACAAATATTCACGGCAAGTAACTAAGCAATGCATACAATCTGATTAGATGACGAAATGAAACCCGGTGAACACCTTTAATGAGTAACTACAGCGTCAAAAATTCCCCAGAAAATAGTATTCTCATTATTGGCTTTTGCATTGTTACAAATATCACTTCAGTCGTCTCGGTAAATACCGAAACACACATGAAATGCTTGTGTTTCAGGGTAATTGCCTTGTTTTAGTAAAGTAATTACGGGTAGCGTGGCCGAGCGGTTTAAGGCGCTGGTTTTAGGCACCAGATATTTCGATGGCGTGGGTTCGAATACCACCGCTGCCATGTAGTTTAGTATTTTGCACAACTGTCATTCAAGCTGCCGTAATTCAATTTCTGTGTATACGGCTATGCACATGTTTTAGTCGCACTTAGAAATAAAACAAATATTCACGGCAAGTAACTAAGCAATGCATACAATCTGATTAGATGATGAAATGAAACCCGGTGAACGTCATTTTAGTGAGTATCTACAGCGTCAACAATTCCCAGGAAATAGTATTCGAATTTGTGGCATTTGCATTGTTAAAAATATCACTTCAGTCGTCTCGGTAAATACCGAAACACACATGAAATGCTTTGGTTTCAGGGTAATTGCCTTGTTTTAGTATAGTAATTACGGGTAGCGTGGCCGAGCGGTTTAAGACGCTGGTTTTAGGCAACAGTTATTTCGATGGCGTGGGTTCGAATACCACCGCTGCCATGTTGTTTAGTATTTTGCACAACTGTCATTCAAGCTGCCGTAATTCAATTTCTGTGGATACGGCTATGCACATGTTTTAGTCGCACTTAGAAATAAAACAAATATTCACGGCAAGTAACTAAGCAATGCATACAATCTGATTAGATGATGAAATGAAACCCGGTGAACGTCATTTTAGTGAGTATCTACAGCGTCAACAATTCCCAGGAAATAGTATTCGAATTTGTGGCATTTGCATTGTTAAAAATATCACTTCAGTCGTCTCGGTAAATACCGAAACACACATGAAATGCTTGTGTTTCAGGGTAATTGCCTTGTTTTTGCAAAGTAATTATGGGTAGCGTGGCCGAGCGGTCTAAGGCGCTGGTTTTAGGCACCAGTCATTTCGATGGCGTGGGTTCGAATCCCACCGCTGCCATGTTGTTTAGTATTTTGCACATCAGTCATTTATGCTGGCATGATACAATTTCAGTGTTTCCGACTATGCACATGTTTATTTCGCATGTTGAAATCCAACAAATATTCACGGCAAATAATTAAGCAGTGCATACAATCTGATTAGATGACGAAATGAAACCCGTTGAACACATTTAATGAGTAACTACAGTGTCAAAAATTCCCAGAAAATAGTATTCTCATTTTTGGCTTTTGCATTGTTACAAATATCACTTCAGTCGTCTCGGTAAATACCGAAACACACATGAAATTGTGTTTCAGGGTAATGGCCTTGTTTTTGCAAAGTAATTATGGGTAGCGTGGCCGAGCGGTCTAAGGCGCTGGTTTAAGGCACCAGTCATTTCGATGACGTGGGTTTGAATCCCACCGCTGCCAGGTTGTTCAGTATTTTGCACAACTGTCATTCAAGCTGCCGTTATTCAATTTCTGTGTATACGGCTATGCACATGTTTTAGTCGCACTTTGAGATAAAACAAATATTCACGGGAAATAATTAAGCAGTGCATACAACCTGATTAGATGATGAAATGAAACCCGGTGAACACCTTTAATGAGTAACTTCAGCGTCAAAAATTCCCAGAAAACAGTATTCTCATTATTGGCTTTTGCATTGTTACAAATATCACTTCAGTCGTCTCGGTAAATACCGAAACACACATGAAATGCTTGTGTTTCAGGGTAATTGCCTTGTTTTAGAAAAGTAATTACGGGTAGCGTGGCCGAGCGGTTTAAGGCGCTGGTTTTAGGCACCAGATATTTCGATGGCGTGGGTTCGAATACCACCGCTGCCATGTAGTTTAGTATTTTGCACAACTGTCATTCAAGCTGCCGTAATTCAATTTCTGTGTATACGGCTATGCACATGTTTTAGTCGCACTTAGAAATAAAACAAATATTCACGGCAAGTAACTGAGCAATGCGTACAATCTGATTAGATGATGAAATGAAACCCGGTGAACGTCATTTTAGTGAGTATCTACAGCGTCAACAATTCCCAGGAAATAGTATTCGAATTTGTGGCATTTGCATTGTTAAAAATATCACTTCAGTCGTCTCGGTAAATACCGAAACACACATGAAATGCTTTGGTTTCAGGGTAATTGCCTTGTTTTAGTAAAGTAATTACGGGTAGCGTGGCCGAGCGGTCTAAGGCGCTGGTTTTAGGCACCAGTCATTTCGATGGCGTGGGTTCGAATCCCACTGCTGCCATGTTGTTTAGTATTTTGCATTCAAGCTGCCGTAATTCAATTTCTGTGTATACGGCTATGCACATGTTTTAGTCGCACTTTAAAATAAAACAAATATTCACGGCAAGTAACTAAGCAATGCATACAATCTGATTAGATGATGAAATGAAACCCGGTGAACACATTTTAATGAGTAACCACAGAGTCAAAAATTCTCAGAAAATAGTATTCGCATTTTCGGCATTTGCATTATTACAAATATCACTTCAGTCGTCTCGGTAAATACCCAAACACACATGAAATGCTTGTGTTTCCGGGTAATTGTGTCGTTTTTGCAGTGTTATTATGGGTAGCGTGGCCGAGCGGTCAAAGGCGCTTGTTTAAGGCACCAGTCATTTCGATGGCGTGGGTTCGAATCCCACCGCTGCCATGTTGTTTAGTATTTTGCACATCAGTCATTTATGCTGGCATGATACAACAATTTCAGTGTTTACGACTATGCACATGTTTATTTCGCATGTTGAAATCCAACAAATATTCACGGCAAATAATTAAGCAGTGCATACAATCTGATTAGATGACGAATTGAAACCCGGTGAACACATTTTAATGAGTAACTACAGCGTCAAAAATTCCCAGAAAATAGTATTCTCATTTTTGGCTTTTGCATTGTTACAAATATCACTTCAGTCGTGTCGGTAAATACCGAAACACACATGAAATGCTTGTATTTCAGGGTAATTGCCTTGTTTTTGTAAAGTAATTATGGGTAGCGTAGCCGAGCGGTCTAAGGCGCTGGTTTAAGGCACCAGTCATTTCGATGGCGCGGGTTCGAATCCCACCGCTGCCAGGTTGTTCAGTATTTTGCACAACTGTCATTCAAGCTGCCGTAATTCAATTTCTGTGTATACGGCTATGCACATGTTTTAGTCGCAATTAGAAATAAAACAAATATTCACGGCAAGTAACTAAGCAATGCATACAATCTGATTAGATGATGAAATGAAAACCCGGTGAACGTCATTTTAGTGAGTATCTACAGCGTCAACAATTCCCAGGAAATAGTATTCGAATTTGTGGCATTTGCATTGTTAAAAATATCACTTCAGTCGTCTCGGTAAATACCGAAATACACATGAAATGCTTTTGTTCCAGGGTAATTGCCTTGTTTCAGTAAAGTAATTATGGGTAGCGTGGCCGAGCGGTCTAAGGCGCTGGTTTTAGGCACCAGTCATTCCTATGGCGTGGGTCCGAATCCCACCGATGCCATGTTCTTTAGTATTTTGCACAACAGTCATTTATGCTGGCATAATACAATTTCAGTGTTTCCGACTATGCACATGTTTTAGTCGCACTTAGAAATAAAACAAATATTCACGGCAAGTAACTAAGCAATGCATACAGTCTGATTAGATGATGAAATGAAACTCGGTGAACGTCATTTTAGTGAGTATCTACAGCGTCAAAAATTCCCAGAAAATAGTATTCTCATTTTTGGCTTTTGCATTGTTACAAATATCACTTCAGTCGTCTCGGTAAATACCGAAACACACATGAAATGCTTGTATTTCAGGGTAATTGCCTTGTTTTTGTAAAGTAATTATGGGTAGCGTGGCCGAGCGGTCTAAGGCGCTGGTTTTAGGCACCAGTCATTTCGATGGCGTGGGTTCGAATCCCACCGCTGCCATGTTGTTTAGTATTTTGCACAACAGTCATTTATGCTGGCATAATACAATTTCAGTGTTTACGACTATGCACATGTTTATTTCGCATGTTGAAATCCAACAAATATTCACGGCAAATAATTAAGCAGTGCATACAATCTGATTAGATGACGAATTGAAACCCGGTGAACACATTTTAATGAGTAACTACAGCGTCAAAAATTCCCAGAAAATAGTATTCGCGTTTTTGGCATATGCATTGTTACAAATATCACTTCAGTCGTCTCGGTAAATACCGAAACACACATGAAATGCTTGTGTTTCGGGGTAATTGCCTTGTTTTTGCAAAGTAATTATGGGTAGCGTGGCCGAGCGGTCTAAGGCGCTGGTTTAAGGCACCAGTCATTTCGATGGCGTGGGTTCGAATCCCACCGCTGCCAGGTTGTTGAGTATTTTGCACAACTGTCATTCAAGCTGCCGTTATTCAATTTCTGTTTATACGGCTATGCACATGTTTTAGTCGCACTTTGAAATAAAACAAATATTCACGGCAAGTAACTAAGCAATGCATACAATCTGATTAGATGATGAAATGAAACCCGGTGAACACATTTTAATGAGTAACCACAGAGTCAAAAATTCTCAGAAAATAGTATTCGCATTTTCGGCATTTGCATTATTACAAATATCACTTCAGTCGTCTCGGTAAATACCCAAACACACATGAAATGCTTGTGTTTCCGGGTAATTGTGTCGTTTTTGCAATGTTATTATGGGTAGCGTGGCCGAGCGGTCTAAGGCGCTGGTTTAAGGCACCAGTCATTTCGATGGCGTGGGTTCGAATCCCACCGCTGCCAGGTTGTTGAGTATTTTGCACAACAGTCATTTATGCTGGCATAATACAATTTCAGTGTTTCCGACTATGCACATGTTTATTTCGCATGTTGAAATCCAACAAATATTCACGGCAAATAATTAAGCAGTGCATACAATCTGATTAGATGACGAAATGAAACCCGGTGAACACATTTTAATGAGTAACTACAGCGTCAAAAATTCCCAGAAAATAGTATTCTCATTATTGGCTTTTGCACTGTTACAAATATCACTTCAGTCGTCTCGGTAAATACCGAAACACACATGAAATGCTTTTGTTCCAGGGTAATTGCCTTGTTTTAGAAAAGTAGTTATGGGTAGCGTGGCCGAGCGGTCTAAGGCGCTGGTTTTAGGCACCAGTCATTTCGATGGCGTGGGTTCGAATCCCACCGCTGCCAGGTTGTTGAGTATTTTGCACAACTGTCATTCAAGCTGCCGTTATTCAATTTCTGTGTATACGGCTATGCACATGTTTTAGTCGCACTTAGAAATAAAACAAATATTCACGGCAAGTAACTAAGCAATGCATACAATCTGATTAGATGATGAAATGAAACCCGGTGAACGTCATTTTAGTGAGTATCTACAGCGTCAACAATTCCCAGGAAATAGTATTCGAATTTGTGGCATTTGCATTGTTAAAAATATCACTTCAGTCGTCTTGGTAAATACCGAAATACACATGAAATGCTTTTGTTCCTGGGTAATTGCCTTGTTTTAGTAAAGTAGTTATGGGTAGCGTGGCCGAGCGGTCTAAGGCGCTGGTTTTAGGCACCAGTCATTTCGATGGCGTGGGTTCGAATCCCACCGCTGCCATGTTGTTTAGTATTTTGCATTCAAGCTGCCGTAATTCAATTTCTGTGTATACGGCTATGCACATGTTTTAGTTGCACTTTAAAATAAAACAAATATTCACGGCAAGTAACTAAGCAATGCATACAATCTGATTAGATGATGAAATGAAACCCGGTGAACACATTTTAATGAGTAACCACAGAGTCAAAAATTCTCAGAAAATAGTATTCGCATTTTCGGCATTTGCATTATTACAAATATCACTTCAGTCGTCTCGGTAAATACCCAAACACACATGAAATGCTTGTGTTTCCGGGTAATTGTGTCGTTTTTGCAGTGTTATTATGGGTAGCGTGGCCGAGCGGTCAAAGGCGCTTGTTTAAGGCACCAGTCATTTCGCTGGCGTGGGTTCGAATACCACCGCTGCCATGTTGTTTAGTATTTTGCAGAACAGTCATTTATGCTGGCATAATACAATTTCAGTGTTTACGACTATGCACATGTTTATTTCGCATGTTGAAATCCAACAAATATTCACGGCAAATAATTAAGCAGTGCATACAATCTGATTAGATGACGAATTGAAACCCGGTGAACACATTTTAATGAGTAACTACAGCGTCAAAAATTCCCAGAAAATAGTATTCTCATTTTTGGCTTTTGCATTGTTACAAATATCACTTCAGTCGTGTCGGTAAATACCGAAACACACATGAAATGCTTGTATTTCAGGGTAATTGCCTTGTTTTTGTAAAGTAATTATGGGTAGCGTAGCCGAGCGGTCTAAGGCGCTGGTTTAAGGCACCAGTCATTTCGATGGCGCGGGTTCGAATCCCACCGCTGCCAGGTTGTTCAGTATTTTGCACAACTGTCATTCAAGCTGCCGTAATTCAATTTCTGTGTATACGGCTATGCACATGTTTTAGTCGCAATTAGAAATAAAACAAATATTCACGGCAAGTAACTAAGCAATGCATACAATCTGATTAGATGATGAAATGAAACCCGGTGAACGTCATTTTAGTGAGTATCTACAGCGTCAACAATTCCCAGGAAATAGTATTCGAATTTGTGGCATTTGCATTGTTAAAAATATCACTTCAGTCGTCTCGGTAAATACCGAAATACACATGAAATGCTTTTGTTCCAGGGTAATTGCCTTGTTTCAGTAAAGTAATTATGGGTAGCGTGGCCGAGCGGTCTAAGGCGCTGGTTTTAGGCACCAGTCATTCCTATGGCGTGGGTCCGAATCCCACCGATGCCATGTTCTTTAGTATTTTGCACAACAGTCATTTATGCTGGCATAATACAATTTCAGTGTTTCCGACTATGCACATGTTTTAGTCGCACTTAGAAATAAAACAAATATTCACGGCAAGTAACTAAGCAATGCATACAGTCTGATTAGATGATGAAATGAAACTCGGTGAACGTCATTTTAGTGAGTATCTACAGCGTCAAAAATTCCCAGAAAATAGTATTCTCATTTTTGGCTTTTGCATTGTTACAAATATCACTTCAGTCGTCTCGGTAAATACCGAAACACACATGAAATGCTTGTATTTCAGGGTAATTGCCTTGTTTTTGTAAAGTAATTATGGGTAGCGTGGCCGAGCGGTCTAAGGCGCTGGTTTTAGGCACCAGTCATTTCGATGGCGTGGGTTCGAATCCCACCGCTGCCATGTTGTTTAGTATTTTGCACAACAGTCATTTATGCTGGCATAATACAATTTCAGTGTTTACGACTATGCACATGTTTATTTCGCATGTTGAAATCCAACAAATATTCACGGCAAATAATTAAGCAGTGCATACAATCTGATTAGATGACGAATTGAAACCCGGTGAACACATTTTAATGAGTAACTACAGCGTCAAAAATTCCCAGAAAATAGTATTCGCGTTTTTGGCATATGCATTGTTACAAATATCACTTCAGTCGTCTCGGTAAATACCGAAACACACATGAAATGCTTGTGTTTCGGGGTAATTGCCTTGTTTTTGCAAAGTAATTATGGGTAGCGTGGCCGAGCGGTCTAAGGCGCTGGTTTAAGGCACCAGTCATTTCGATGGCGTGGGTTCGAATCCCACCGCTGCCAGGTTGTTGAGTATTTTGCACAACTGTCATTCAAGCTGCCGTTATTCAATTTCTGTTTATACGGCTATGCACATGTTTTAGTCGCACTTTGAAATAAAACAAATATTCACGGCAAGTAACTAAGCAATGCATACAATCTGATTAGATGATGAAATGAAACCCGGTGAACACATTTTAATGAGTAACCACAGAGTCAAAAATTCTCAGAAAATAGTATTCGCATTTTCGGCATTTGCATTATTACAAATATCACTTCAGTCGTCTCGGTAAATACCCAAACACACATGAAATGCTTGTGTTTCCGGGTAATTGTGTCGTTTTTGCAATGTTATTATGGGTAGCGTGGCCGAGCGGTCTAAGGCGCTGGTTTAAGGCACCAGTCATTTCGATGGCGTGGGTTCGAATCCCACCGCTGCCAGGTTGTTGAGTATTTTGCACAACAGTCATTTATGCTGGCATAATACAATTTCAGTGTTTCCGACTATGCACATGTTTATTTCGCATGTTGAAATCCAACAAATATTCACGGCAAATAATTAAGCAGTGCATACAATCTGATTAGATGACGAAATGAAACCCGGTGAACACATTTTAATGAGTAACTACAGCGTCAAAAATTCCCAGAAAATAGTATTCTCATTATTGGCTTTTGCACTGTTACAAATATCACTTCAGTCGTCTCGGTAAATACCGAAACACACATGAAATGCTTTTGTTCCAGGGTAATTGCCTTGTTTTAGAAAAGTAGTTATGGGTAGCGTGGCCGAGCGGTCTAAGGCGCTGGTTTTAGGCACCAGTCATTTCGATGGCGTGGGTTCGAATCCCACCGCTGCCAGGTTGTTGAGTATTTTGCACAACTGTCATTCAAGCTGCCGTTATTCAATTTCTGTGTATACGGCTATGCACATGTTTTAGTCGCACTTAGAAATAAAACAAATATTCACGGCAAGTAACTAAGCAATGCATACAATCTGATTAGATGATGAAATGAAACCCGGTGAACGTCATTTTAGTGAGTATCTACAGCGTCAACAATTCCCAGGAAATAGTATTCGAATTTGTGGCATTTGCATTGTTAAAAATATCACTTCAGTCGTCTTGGTAAATACCGAAATACACATGAAATGCTTTTGTTCCTGGGTAATTGCCTTGTTTTAGTAAAGTAGTTATGGGTAGCGTGGCCGAGCGGTCTAAGGCGCTGGTTTTAGGCACCAGTCATTTCGATGGCGTGGGTTCGAATCCCACCGCTGCCATGTTGTTTAGTATTTTGCATTCAAGCTGCCGTAATTCAATTTCTGTGTATACGGCTATGCACATGTTTTAGTTGCACTTTAAAATAAAACAAATATTCACGGCAAGTAACTAAGCAATGCATACAATCTGATTAGATGATGAAATGAAACCCGGTGAACACATTTTAATGAGTAACCACAGAGTCAAAAATTCTCAGAAAATAGTATTCGCATTTTCGGCATTTGCATTATTACAAATATCACTTCAGTCGTCTCGGTAAATACCCAAACACACATGAAATGCTTGTGTTTCCGGGAAATTGTGTCGTTTTTGCAGTGTTATTATGGGTAGCGTGGCCGAGCGGTCAAAGGCGCTTGTTTAAGGCACCAGTCATTTCGCTGGCGTGGGTTCGAATACCACCGCTGCCATGTTGTTTAGTATTTTGCAGAACAGTCATTTATGCTGGCATAATACAATTTCAGTGTTTACGACTATGCACATGTTTATTTCGCATGTTGAAATCCAACAAATATTCACGGCAAATAATTAAGCAGTGCATACAATCTGATTAGATGACGAATTGAAACCCGGTGAACACATTTTAATGAGTAACTACAGCGTCAAAAATTCCCAGAAAATAGTATTCTCATTTTTGGCTTTTGCATTGTTACAAATATCACTTCAGTCGTGTCGGTAAATACCGAAACACACATGAAATGCTTGTATTTCAGGGTAATTGCCTTGTTTTTGTAAAGTAATTATGGGTAGCGTAGCCGAGCGGTCTAAGGCGCTGGTTTAAGGCACCAGTCATTTCGATGGCGCGGGTTCGAATCCCACCGCTGCCAGGTTGTTCAGTATTTTGCACAACTGTCATTCAAGCTGCCGTAATTCAATTTCTGTGTATACGGCTATGCACATGTTTTAGTCGCAATTAGAAATAAAACAAATATTCACGGCAAGTAACTAAGCAATGCATACAATCTGATTAGATGATGAAATGAAACCCGGTGAACGTCATTTTAGTGAGTATCTACAGCGTCAACAATTCCCAGGAAATAGTATTCGAATTTGTGGCATTTGCATTGTTAAAAATATCACTTCAGTCGTCTCGGTAAATACCGAAATACACATGAAATGCTTTTGTTCCAGGGTAATTGCCTTGTTTCAGTAAAGTAATTATGGGTAGCGTGGCCGAGCGGTCTAAGGCGCTGGTTTTAGGCACCAGTCATTCCTATGGCGTGGGTCCGAATCCCACCGATGCCATGTTCTTTAGTATTTTGCACAACAGTCATTTATGCTGGCATAATACAATTTCAGTGTTTCCGACTATGCACATGTTTTAGTCGCACTTAGAAATAAAACAAATATTCACGGCAAGTAACTAAGCAATGCATACAGTCTGATTAGATGATGAAATGAAACTCGGTGAACGTCATTTTAGTGAGTATCTACAGCGTCAAAAATTCCCAGAAAATAGTATTCTCATTTTTGGCTTTTGCATTGTTACAAATATCACTTCAGTCGTCTCGGTAAATACCGAAACACACATGAAATGCTTGTATTTCAGGGTAATTGCCTTGTTTTTGTAAAGTAATTATGGGTAGCGTGGCCGAGCGGTCTAAGGCGCTGGTTTTAGGCACCAGTCATTTCGATGGCGTGGGTTCGAATCCCACCGCTGCCATGTTGTTTAGTATTTTGCACAACAGTCATTTATGCTGGCATAATACAATTTCAGTGTTTACGACTATGCACATGTTTATTTCGCATGTTGAAATCCAACAAATATTCACGGCAAATAATTAAGCAGTGCATACAATCTGATTAGATGACGAATTGAAACCCGGTGAACACATTTTAATGAGTAACTACAGCGTCAAAAATTCCCAGAAAATAGTATTCGCGTTTTTGGCATATGCATTGTTACAAATATCACTTCAGTCGTCTCGGTAAATACCGAAACACACATGAAATGCTTGTGTTTCGGGGTAATTGCCTTGTTTTTGCAAAGTAATTATGGGTAGCGTGGCCGAGCGGTCTAAGGCGCTGGTTTAAGGCACCAGTCATTTCGATGGCGTGGGTTCGAATCCCACCGCTGCCAGGTTGTTGAGTATTTTGCACAACTGTCATTCAAGCTGCCGTTATTCAATTTCTGTTTATACGGCTATGCACATGTTTTAGTCGCACTTTGAAATAAAACAAATATTCACGGCAAGTAACTAAGCAATGCATACAATCTGATTAGATGATGAAATGAAACCCGGTGAACACATTTTAATGAGTAACCACAGAGTCAAAAATTCTCAGAAAATAGTATTCGCATTTTCGGCATTTGCATTATTACAAATATCACTTCAGTCGTCTCGGTAAATACCCAAACACACATGAAATGCTTGTGTTTCCAGGTAATTGTGTCGTTTTTGCAATGTTATTATGGGTAGCGTGGCCGAGCGGTCTAAGGCGCTGGTTTAAGGCACCAGTCATTTCGATGGCGTGGGTTCGAATCCCACCGCTGCCAGGTTGTTGAGTATTTTGCACAACAGTCATTTATGCTGGCATAATACAATTTCAGTGTTTCCGACTATGCACATGTTTATTTCGCATGTTGAAATCCAACAAATATTCACGGCAAATAATTAAGCAGTGCATACAATCTGATTAGATGACGAAATGAAACCCGGTGAACACATTTTAATGAGTAACTACAGCGTCAAAAATTCCCAGAAAATAGTATTCTCATTATTGGCTTTTGCACTGTTACAAATATCACTTCAGTCGTCTCGGTAAATACCGAAACACACATGAAATGCTTTTGTTCCAGGGTAATTGCCTTGTTTTAGAAAAGTAGTTATGGGTAGCGTGGCCGAGCGGTCTAAGGCGCTGGTTTTAGGCACCAGTCATTTCGATGGCGTGGGTTCGAATCCCACCGCTGCCAGGTTGTTGAGTATTTTGCACAACTGTCATTCAAGCTGCCGTTATTCAATTTCTGTGTATACGGCTATGCACATGTTTTAGTCGCACTTAGAAATAAAACAAATATTCACGGCAAGTAACTAAGCAATGCATACAATCTGATTAGATGATGAAATGAAACCCGGTGAACGTCATTTTAGTGAGTATCTACAGCGTCAACAATTCCCAGGAAATAGTATTCGAATTTGTGGCATTTGCATTGTTAAAAATATCACTTCAGTCGTCTTGGTAAATACCGAAATACACATGAAATGCTTTTGTTCCTGGGTAATTGCCTTGTTTTAGTAAAGTAGTTATGGGTAGCGTGGCCGAGCGGTCTAAGGCGCTGGTTTTAGGCACCAGTCATTTCGATGGCGTGGGTTCGAATCCCACTGCTGCCATGTTGTTTAGTATTTTGCATTCAAGCTGCCGTAATTCAATTTCTGTGTATACGGCTATGCACATGTTTTAGTCGCACTTTAAAATAAAACAAATATTCACGGCAAGTAACTAAGCAATGCATACAATCTGATTAGATGATGAAATGAAACCCGGTGAACACATTTTAATGAGTAACCACAGAGTCAAAAATTCTCAGAAAATAGTATTCGCATTTTCGGCATTTGCATTATTACAAATATCACTTCAGTCGTCTCGGTAAATACCCAAACACACATGAAATGCTTGTGTTTCCGGGTAATTGTGTCGTTTTTGCAGTGTTATTATGGGTAGCGTGGCCGAGCGGTCAAAGGCGCTTGTTTAAGGCACCAGTCATTTCGCTGGCGTGGGTTCGAATACCACCGCTGCCATGTTGTTTAGTATTTTGCAGAACAGTCATTTATGCTGGCATAATACAATTTCAGTGTTTACGACTATGCACATGTTTATTTCGCATGTTGAAATCCAACAAATATTCACGGCAAATAATTAAGCAGTGCATACAATCTGATTAGATGACGAATTGAAACCCGGTGAACACATTTTAATGAGTAACTACAGCGTCAAAAATTCCCAGAAAATAGTATTCTCATTTTTGGCTTTTGCATTGTTACAAATATCACTTCAGTCGTGTCGGTAAATACCGAAACACACATGAAATGCTTGTATTTCAGGGTAATTGCCTTGTTTTTGTAAAGTAATTATGGGTAGCGTAGCCGAGCGGTCTAAGGCGCTGGTTTAAGGCACCAGTCATTTCGATGGCGCGGGTTCGAATCCCACCGCTGCCAGGTTGTTCAGTATTTTGCACAACTGTCATTCAAGCTGCCGTAATTCAATTTCTGTGTATACGGCTATGCACATGTTTTAGTCGCAATTAGAAATAAAACAAATATTCACGGCAAGTAACTAAGCAATGCATACAATCTGATTAGATGATGAAATGAAACCCGGTGAACGTCATTTTAGTGAGTATCTACAGCGTCAACAATTCCCAGGAAATAGTATTCGAATTTGTGGCATTTGCATTGTTAAAAATATCACTTCAGTCGTCTCGGTAAATACCGAAATACACATGAAATGCTTTTGTTCCAGGGTAATTGCCTTGTTTCAGTAAAGTAATTATGGGTAGCGTGGCCGAGCGGTCTAAGGCGCTGGTTTTAGGCACCAGTCATTCCTATGGCGTGGGTCCGAATCCCACCGATGCCATGTTCTTTAGTATTTTGCACAACAGTCATTTATGCTGGCATAATACAATTTCAGTGTTTCCGACTATGCACATGTTTTAGTCGCACTTAGAAATAAAACAAATATTCACGGCAAGTAACTAAGCAATGCATACAGTCTGATTAGATGATGAAATGAAACTCGGTGAACGTCATTTTAGTGAGTATCTACAGCGTCAAAAATTCCCAGAAAATAGTATTCTCATTTTTGGCTTTTGCATTGTTACAAATATCACTTCAGTCGTCTCGGTAAATACCGAAACACACATGAAATGCTTGTATTTCAGGGTAATTGCCTTGTTTTTGTAAAGTAATTATGGGTAGCGTGGCCGAGCGGTCTAAGGCGCTGGTTTTAGGCACCAGTCATTTCGATGGCGTGGGTTCGAATCCCACCGCTGCCATGTTGTTTAGTATTTTGCACAACAGTCATTTATGCTGGCATGATACAATTTCAGTGTTTCCGACTATGCACATGTTTATTTCGCATGTTGAAATCCAACAAATATTCACGGCAAATAATTAAGCAGTGCATACAATCTGATTAGATGACGAAATGAAACCCGTTGAACACATTTAATGAGTAACTACAGTGTCAAAAATTCCCAGAAAATAGTATTCTCATTTTTGGCTTTTGCATTGTTACAAATATCACTTCAGTCGTCTCGGTAAATACCGAAATACACATGAAATGCTTTTGTTCCAGGGTAATTGCCTTGTTTTAGTAAGGTAATTACGGGTAGCGTGGCCGAGCGGTTTAAGGCGCTGGTTTTAGGCACCAGATATTTCGATGGCGTGGGTTCGAATACCACCGCTGCCATGTTGTTTAGAATTTTGCTCAACTGTCATTCAAGCTGCCGTAATTCAATTTCTGTGTATACGGCTATGCACATGTTTTTGTCGCACTTAGAAATAAAACAAATATTCACGGCAAGTAACTAAGCAATGCATACAATCTGATTAGATGATGAAATGAAACCCGGTGAACGTCATTTTAGTGAGTATCTACAGCGTCAACAATTCCCAGGAAATAGTATTCGAATTTGTGGCATTTGCATTGTTAAAAATATCACTTCAGTCGTCTCGGTAAATACCGAAACACACATGAAATGCTTGTGTTTCAGGGTAATTGCCTTGTTTTTGCAAAGTAATTATGGTTAGCGTGGCCGAGCGGTCTAAGGCGCTGGTTTTAGGCACCAGTCATTTCGATGGCGTGGGTTCGAATCCCACCGCTGCCATGTTGTTTAGTATTTTGCACATCAGTCATTTATGCTGGCATGATACAATTTCAGTGTTTCCGACTATGCACATGTTTATTTCGCATGTTGAAATCCAACAAATATTCACGGCAAATAATTAAGCAGTGCATACAATCTGATTAGATTACGAAATGAAACCCGTTGAACACATTTAATGAGTAACTACAGCGTCAAAAATTCCCAGAAAATAGTATTCTCATTTTTGGCTTTTGCATTGTTACAAATATCACTTCAGTCGTCTCGGTAAATACCGAAACACACATGAAATTGTGTTTCAGGGTAATGGCCTTGTTTTTGCAAAGTAATTATGGCTAGCGTGGCCGAGCGGTCTAAGGCGCTGGTTTAAGGCACCAGTCATTTCGATGACGTGGGTTTGAATCCCACCGCTGCCAAGTTGTTCAGTATTTTGCACAACTGTCATTCAAGCTGCCGTTATTCAATTTCTGTGTATACGGCTATGCACATGTTTTAGTCGCACTTTGAAATAAAACAAATATTCACGGCAAGTAACTAAGCAATGCATACAATCTGATTAGATGACGAAATGAAACCCGGTGAACACCTTTAATGAGTAACTACAGCGTCAAAAATTCCCCAGAAAATAGTATTCTCATTATTGGCTTTTGCATTGTTACAAATATCACTTCAGTCGTCTCGGTAAATACCGAAACACACATGAAATGCTTGTGTTTCAGGGTAATTGCCTTGTTTTAGTAAAGTAATTACGGGTAGCGTGGCCGAGCGGTTTAAGGCGCTGGTTTTAGGCACCAGATATTTCGATGGCGTGGGTTCGAATACCACCGCTGCCATGTAGTTTAGTATTTTGCACAACTGTCATTCAAGCTGCCGTAATTCAATTTCTGTGTATACGGCTATGCACATGTTTTAGTCGCACTTAGAAATAAAACAAATATTCACGGCAAGTAACTAAGCAATGCATACAATCTGATTAGATGATGAAATGAAACCCGGTGAACGTCATTTTAGTGAGTATCTACAGCGTCAACAATTCCCAGGAAATAGTATTCGAATTTGTGGCATTTGCATTGTTAAAAATATCACTTCAGTCGTCTCGGTAAATACCGAAACACACATGAAATGCTTTGGTTTCAGGGTAATTGCCTTGTTTTAGTAAAGTAATTACGGGTAGCGTGGCCGAGCGGTTTAAGACGCTGGTTTTAGGCACCAGTTATTTCGATGGCGTGGGTTCGAATACCACCGCTGCCATGTTGTTTAGTATTTTGCACAACTGTCATTCAAGCTGCCGTAATTCAATTTCTGTGTATACGGCTATGCACATGTTTTAGTCGCACTTAGAAATAAAACAAATATTCACGGCAAGTAACTAAGCAATGCATACAATCTGATTAGATGATGAAATGAAACCCGGTGAACGTCATTTTAGTGAGTATCTACAGCGTCAACAATTCCCAGGAAATAGTATTCGAATTTGTGGCATTTGCATTGTTAAAAATATCACTTCAGTCGTCTCGGTAAATACCGAAACACACATGAAATGCTTGTGTTTCAGGGTAATTGCCTTGTTTTTGCAAAGTAATTATGGGTAGCGTGGCCGAGCGGTCTAAGGCGCTGGTTTTAGGCACCAGTCATTTCGATGGCGTGGGTTCGAATCCCACCGCTGCCATGTTGTTTAGTATTTTGCCCATCAGTCATTTATGCTGGCATGATACAATTTCAGTGTTTCCGACTATGCACATGTTTATTTCGCATGTTGAAATCCAACAAATATTCACGGCAAATAATTAAGCAGTGCATACAATCTGATTAGATTACGAAATGAAACCCGTTGAACACATTTAATGAGTAACTACAGCGTCAAAAATTCCCAGAAAATAGTATTCTCATTTTTGGCTTTTGCATTGTTACAAATATCACTTCAGTCGTCTCGGTAAATACCGAAACACACATGAAATTGTGTTTCAGGGTAATGGCCTTGTTTTTGCAAAGTAATTATGGCTAGCGTGGCCGAGCGGTCTAAGGCGCTGGTTTAAGGCACCAGTCATTTCGATGACGTGGGTTTGAATCCCACCGCTGCCAAGTTGTTCAGTATTTTGCACAACTGTCATTCAAGCTGCCGTTATTCAATTTCTGTGTATACGGCTATGCACATGTTTTAGTCGCACTTTGAAATAAAACAAATATTCACGGCAAGTAACTAAGCAATGCATACAATCTGATTAGATGACGAAATGAAACCCGGTGAACACCTTTAATGAGTAACTACAGCGTCAAAAATTCCCCAGAAAATAGTATTCTCATTATTGGCTTTTGCATTGTTACAAATATCACTTCAGTCGTCTCGGTAAATACCGAAACACACATGAAATGCTTGTGTTTCAGGGTAATTGCCTTGTTTTAGTAAAGTAATTACTGGTAGCGTGGCCGAGCGGTTTAAGGCGCTGGTTTTAGGCACCAGATATTTCGATGGCGTGGGTTCGAGTACCACTGCTGCCATGTAGTTTAGTATTTTGCACAACTGTCATTCAAGCTGCCGTAATTCAATTTCTGTGTATACGGCTATGCACATGTTTTAGTCGCACTTAGAAATAAAACAAATATTCACGGCAAGTAACTAAGCTATGCATACAATCTGATTAGATGATGAAATGAAACCCGGTGAACGTCATTTTAGTGAGTATCTACAGCGTCAACAATTCCCAGGAAATAGTATTCGAATTTGTGGCATTTGCATTGTTAAAAATATCACTTCAGTCGTCTCGGTAAATACCGAAACACACATGAAATGCTTTGGTTTCAGGGTAATTGCCTTGTTTTAGTAAAGTAATTACGGGTAGCGTGGCCGAGCGGTTTAAGACGCTGGTTTTAGGCACCAGTTATTTCGATGGCGTGGGTTCGAATACCACCGCTGCCATGTTGTTTAGTATTTTGCACAACTGTCATTCAAGCTGCCGTAATTCAATTTCTGTGTATACGGCTATGCACATGTTTTAGTCGCACTTAGAAATAAAACAAATATTCACGGCAAGTAACTAAGCAATGCATACAATCTGATTAGATGATGAAATGAAACCCGGTGAACGTCATTTTAGTGAGTATCTACAGCGTCAACAATTCCCAGGAAATAGTATTCGAATTTGTGGCATTTGCATTGTTAAAAATATCACTTCAGTCGTCTCGGTAAATACCGAAACACACATGAAATGCTTGTGTTTCAGGGTAATTGCCTTGTTTTTGCAAAGTAATTATGGGTAGCGTGGCCGAGCGGTCTAAGGCGCTGGTTTTAGGCACCAGTCATTTCGATGGCGTGGGTTCGAATCCCACCGCTGCCATGTTGTTTAGTATTTTGCCCATCAGTCATTTATGCTGGCATGATACAATTTCAGTGTTTCCGACTATGCACATGTTTATTTCGCATGTTGAAATCCAACAAATATTCACGGCAAATAATTAAGCAGTGCATACAATCTGATTAGATTACGAAATGAAACCCGTTGAACACATTTAATGAGTAACTACAGCGTCAAAAATTCCCAGAAAATAGTATTCTCATTTTTGGCTTTTGCATTGTTACAAATATCACTTCAGTCGTCTCGGTAAATACCGAAACACACATGAAATTGTGTTTCAGGGTAATGGCCTTGTTTTTGCAAAGTAATTATGGCTAGCGTGGCCGAGCGGTCTAAGGCGCTGGTTTAAGGCACCAGTCATTTCGATGACGTGGGTTTGAATCCCACCGCTGCCAAGTTGTTCAGTATTTTGCACAACTGTCATTCAAGCTGCCGTTATTCAATTTCTGTGTATACGGCTATGCACATGTTTTAGTCGCACTTTGAAATAAAACAAATATTCACGGCAAGTAACTAAGCAATGCATACAATCTGATTAGATGACGAAATGAAACCCGGTGAACACCTTTAATGAGTAACTACAGCGTCAAAAATTCCCCAGAAAATAGTATTCTCATTATTGGCTTTTGCATTGTTACAAATATCACTTCAGTCGTCTCGGTAAATACCGAAACACACATGAAATGCTTGTGTTTCAGGGTAATTGCCTTGTTTTAGTAAAGTAATTACTGGTAGCGTGGCCGAGCGGTTTAAGGCGCTGGTTTTAGGCACCAGATATTTCGATGGCGTGGGTTCGAGTACCACTGCTGCCATGTAGTTTAGTATTTTGCACAACTGTCATTCAAGCTGCCGTAATTCAATTTCTGTGTATACGGCTATGCACATGTTTTAGTCGCACTTAGAAATAAAACAAATATTCACGGCAAGTAACTAAGCAATGCATACAATCTGATTAGATGATGAAATGAAACCCGGTGAACGTCATTTTAGTGAGTATCTACAGCGTCAACAATTCCCAGGAAATAGTATTCGAATTTGTGGCATTAGCATTGTTAAAAATATCACTTCAGTCGTCTCGGTAAATACCGAAACACACATGAAATGCTTTGGTTTCAGGGTAATTGCCTTGTTTTAGTAAAGTAATTACGGGGAGCGTGGCAGAGCGGTTTAAGACGCTGGTTTTAGGCACCAGTTATTTCGATGGCGTGGGTTCGAATACCACCGCTGCCATGTTGTTTAGTATTTTGCACAACTGTCATTCAAGCTGCCGTAATTCAATTTCTGTGTATACGGCTATGCACATGTTTTAGTCGCACTTAGAAATAAAACAAATATTCACGGCAAGTAACTAAGCAATGCATACAATCTGATTAGATGATGAAATGAAACCCGGTGAACGTCATTTTAGTGAGTATCTACAGCGTCAACAATTCCCAGGAAATAGTATTCGAATTTGTGGCATTTGCATTGTTAAAAATATCACTTCAGTCGTCTCGGTAAATACCGAAACACACATGAAATGCTTGTGTTTCAGGGTAATTGCCTTGTTTTTGCAAAGTAATTATGGGTAGCGTGGCCGAGCGGTCTAAGGCGCTGGTTTTAGGCACCAGTCATTTCGATGGCGTGGGTTCGAATCCCACCGCTGCCATGTTTTTTAGTATTTTGCACATCAGTCATTTATGCTGGCATGATACAATTTCAGTGTTTCCGACTATGCACATGTTTATTTCGCATGTTGAAATCCAACAAATATTCACGGCAAATAATTAAGCAGTGCATACAATCTGATTAGATGACGAAATGAAACCCGTTGAACACATTTAATGAGTAACTACAGTGTCAAAAATTCCCAGAAAATAGTATTCTCATTTTTGGCTTTTGCATTGTTACAAATATCACTTCAGTCGTCTCGGTAAATACCGAAACACACATGAAATTGTGTTTCAGGGTAATGGCCTTGTTTTTGCAAAGTAATTATGGGTAGCGTGGCCGAGCGGTCTAAGGCGCTGGTTTAAGGCACCAGTCATTTCGATGACGTGGGTTTGAATCCCACCGCTGCCAGGTTGTTCAGTATTTTGCACAACTGTCATTCAAGCTGCCGTTATTCAATTTCTGTGTATACGGCTATGCACATGTTTTAGTCGCACTTTGAAATAAAACAAATATTCACGGGAAATAATTAAGCAGTGCATACAACCTGATTAGATGATGAAATGAAACCCGGTGAACACCTTTAATGAGTAACTTCAGCGTCAAAAATTCCCAGAAAACAGTATTCTCATTATTGGCTTTTGCATTGTTACAAATATCACTTCAGTCGTCTCGGTAAATACCGAAACACACATGAAATGCTTGTGTTTCAGGGTAATTGCCTTGTTTTAGTGAAGTAATTACGGGTAGCGTGGCCGAGCGGTTTAAGGCGCTGGTTTTAGGCACCAGATATTTCGATGGCGTGGGTTCGAATACCACCGCTGCCATGCAGTTTAGTATTTTGCACAACTGTCATTCAAGCTGCCGTAATTCAATTTCTGTGTATACGGCTATGCACATGTTTTAGTCGCACTTAGAAATAAAACAAATATTCACGGCAAGTAACTGAGCAATGCGTACAATCTGATTAGATGATGAAATGAAACCCGGTGAACGTCATTTTAGTGAGTATCTACAGCGTCAACAATTCCCAGGAAATAGTATTAGAATTTGTGGCATTTGCATTGTTAAAAATATCACTTCAGTCGTCTCGGTAAATACCGAAACACACATGAAATGCTTTGGTTTCAGGGTAATTGCCTTGTTTTAGTAAAGTAATTACGGGTAGCGTGGCCGAGCGGTTTAAGACGCTGGTTTAAGGTACCAGTCATTTCGATGGCGTGGGTTCGAATCCCACCGCTGCCAGGTTGTTAAGTATTTTGCACAACTGTCATTCAAGCTGCCGTTATTCAATTTCTGTGTATACGGCTATGCACATGTTTTAGTCGCACTTTGAAATAAAACAAATATTCACGGCAAGTAACTAAGCAATGCATACAATTTGATTAGATGATGAAATAAAACCCGGTGAACGAAATTTTAGTGAGTATCTACAGCGTCAACAATTCCCAGGAAATAGTTTTCGAATTTGTGGCCTTTGCATTTTTAAAAATATCACTTCAGTCGTCTCGGTAAATACCGAAACACACATGAAATGCTTTTGTTCCAGGGTAATTGCCTTGTTTTTGCAAAGTAATTTTGGGTAGCGTGGCCGAGCGGTCTAAGGCGCTGGTTTTAGGCACCAGTCATTTCGATGGCGTGGGTTCGTATCCCACGGCTGCCTTGTTATTTAGTATTTTGCACAACTGTCATTTATGCTGGCATAATACAATTTCAGTGTTTACGACTATGCACATGTTTTAGTCGCATGTTGAAATCCAACAAATATTCACGGCAAATAATTAAGCAGTGCATACAATCTGATTAGATGACGAAATGAAACCCGGTGAACACATTTAATGAGTAACTACAGCGTCAAAAATTCCCCAGAAAATAGTATTCTCATTATTGGCTTTTGCATTGTTACAAATATCACTTCAGTCGTCTCGGTAAATACCGAAACACACATGAAATGCTTGTGTTTCAGGGTAATTGCTTTGTTTTTGCAAAGTAATTATGGGTAGCGTGGCCGAGCGGTCAAAGGCGCTGGTTTAAGGCACCAGTCATTTCGATGGCGTGGGTTCGAATCCCACCGCTGCCAGGTTGTTCAGTATTTTGCACAACTGTCATTCAAGCTGCCGTTATTCAATTTCTGTGTATACGGCTATGCACATGTTTTAGTCGCACTTTGAAATAAAACAAATATTCACGGCAAGTAACTGAGCAATGCATACAATCTGATTAGATGATGAAATGAAACCCGGTGAACGTCATTTTAGTGAGTATCTACAGCGTCAACAATTCCCAGAAAATAGTATTCTCATTTTTGGCTTTTGCATTGTTACAAATATCACTTCAGTCGTCTCGGTAAATACCGAAACACACATGAAAATGTGTTTCAGGGTAATGGCCTTGTTTTTGCAAAGTAATTATGGGTAGCGTGGCCGAGCGGTCTAAGGCGCTGGTTTAAGGCACCAGTCATTTCGATGACGTGGGTTTGAATCCCACCGCTGCCAGGTTGCTCAGTATTTTGCACAACTGTCATTCAAGCTGCCGTTATTCAATTTCTGTGTATACGGCTATGCACATGTTTTAGTCGCACTTTGAAATAAAACAAATATTCACGGCAAGTAACTAAGCAATGCATACAATCTGATTAGATGACGAAATGAAACCCGGTGAACACCTTTAATGAGTAACTACAGCGTCAAAAATTCCCCAGAAAATAGTATTCTCATTATTGGCTTTTGCATTGTTACAAATATCACTTCAGTCGTCTCGGTAAATACCGAAACACACATGAAATGCTTGTGTTTCAGGGTAATTACCTTGTTTTTGCAAAGTAATTATGGGTAGCGTGGCTGAGCGGTCAAAGGCGCTGCTTTAAGGCACCAGTCATTTCGATGGCGTGGGTTCGAATCCCACCGCTGCCAGGTTGTTCAGTATTTTGCACAACTGTCATTCAAGCTGCCGTTATTCAATTTCTGTGTATACGGCTATGCACATGTTTTCGTCGCACTTTGAAATAAAACAAATATTCACGGCAAGTAACTGAGCAATGCATACAATCTGATTAGATGATGAAATGAAACCCGGTGAACGTCATTTTAGTGAGTATCTACAACGTCAACAATTCCCAGGAAATAGTATTCGAATTTGTGGCATTTGCATTGTTAAAAATATCACTTCAGTCGTCTCGGTAAATACCGAAACACACATGAAATGCTTTGGTTTCAGGGTAATTGCCTTGTTTTAGTAAAGTAATTACGGGTAGCGTGGCCGAGCGGTTTAAGGCGCTGGTTTTAGGCACCAGTTATTTCGATGGCGTGGGTTCGAATACCACCGCTGCCAAGTTGTTCAGTATTTTGCACAACTGTCATTCAAGCTGCCGTTATTCAATTTCTGTGTATACGGCTATGCACATGTTTTAGTCGCACTTTGAAATAAAACAAATATTCACGGCAAGTAACTAAGCAATGCATACAATCTGATTAGATGACGAAATGAAACCCGGTGAACACCTTTAATGAGTAACTACAGCGTCAAAAATTCCCCAGAAAATAGTATTCTCATTATTGGCTTTTGCATTGTTACAAATATCACTTCAGTCGTCTCGGTAAATACCGAAACACACATGAAATTGTGTTTCAGGGTAATGGCCTTGTTTTTGCAAAGTAATTATGGCTAGCGTGGCCGAGCGGTCTAAGGCGCTGGTTTAAGGCACCAGTCATTTCGATGACGTGGGTTTGAATCCCACCGCTGCCAAGTTGTTCAGTATTTTGCACAACTGTCATTCAAGCTGCCGTTATTCAATTTCTGTGTATACGGCTATGCACATGTTTTAGTCGCACTTTGAAATAAAACAAATATTCACGGCAAGTAACTAAGCAATGCATACAATCTGATTAGATGACGAAATGAAACCCGGTGAACACCTTTAATGAGTAACTACAGCGTCAAAAATTCCCCAGAAAATAGTATTCTCATTATTGGCTTTTGCATTGTTACAAATATCACTTCAGTCGTCTCGGTAAATACCGAAACACACATGAAATGCTTGTGTTTCAGGGTAATTGCCTTGTTTTAGTAAAGTAATTACGGGTAGCGTGGCCGAGCGGTTTAAGGCGCTGGTTTTAGGCACCAGATATTTCGATGGCGTGGGTTCGAATACCACCGCTGCCATGTAGTTTAGTATTTTGCACAACTGTCATTCAAGCTGCCGTAATTCAATTTCTGTGTATACGGCTATGCACATGTTTTAGTCGCACTTAGAAATAAAACAAATATTCACGGCAAGTAACTAAGCAATGCATACAATCTGATTAGATGATGAAATGAAACCCGGTGAACGTCATTTTAGTGAGTATCTACAGCGTCAACAATTCCCAGGAAATAGTATTCGAATTTGTGGCATTTGCATTGTTAAAAATATCACTTCAGTCGTCTCGGTAAATACCGAAACACACATGAAATGCTTTGGTTTCAGGGTAATTGCCTTGTTTTAGTATAGTAATTACGGGTAGCGTGGCCGAGCGGTTTAAGACGCTGGTTTTAGGCAACAGTTATTTCGATGGCGTGGGTTCGAATACCACCGCTGCCATGTTGTTTAGTATTTTGCACAACTGTCATTCAAGCTGCCGTAATTCAATTTCTGTGGATACGGCTATGCACATGTTTTAGTCGCACTTAGAAATAAAACAAATATTCACGGCAAGTAACTAAGCAATGCATACAATCTGATTAGATGATGAAATGAAACCCGGTGAACGTCATTTTAGTGAGTATCTACAGCGTCAACAATTCCCAGGAAATAGTATTCGAATTTGTGGCATTTGCATTGTTAAAAATATCACTTCAGTCGTCTCGGTAAATACCGAAACACACATGAAATGCTTGTGTTTCAGGGTAATTGCCTTGTTTTTGCAAAGTAATTATGGGTAGCGTGGCCGAGCGGTCTAAGGCGCTGGTTTTAGGCACCAGTCATTTCGATGGCGTGGGTTCGAATCCCACCGCTGCCATGTTGTTTAGTATTTTGCACATCAGTCATTTATGCTGGCATGATACAATTTCAGTGTTTCCGACTATGCACATGTTTATTTCGCATGTTGAAATCCAACAAATATTCACGGCAAATAATTAAGCAGTGCATACAATCTGATTAGATGACGAAATGAAACCCGTTGAACACATTTAATGAGTAACTACAGTGTCAAAAATTCCCAGAAAATAGTATTCTCATTTTTGGCTTTTGCATTGTTACAAATATCACTTCAGTCGTCTCGGTAAATACCGAAACACACATGAAATTGTGTTTCAGGGTAATGGCCTTGTTTTTGCAAAGTAATTATGGGTAGCGTGGCCGAGCGGTCTAAGGCGCTGGTTTAAGGCACCAGTCATTTCGATGACGTGGGTTTGAATCCCACCGCTGCCAGGTTGTTCAGTATTTTGCACAACTGTCATTCAAGCTGCCGTTATTCAATTTCTGTGTATACGGCTATGCACATGTTTTAGTCGCACTTTGAGATAAAACAAATATTCACGGGAAATAATTAAGCAGTGCATACAACCTGATTAGATGATGAAATGAAACCCGGTGAACACCTTTAATGAGTAACTTCAGCGTCAAAAATTCCCAGAAAACAGTATTCTCATTATTGGCTTTTGCATTGTTACAAATATCACTTCAGTCGTCTCGGTAAATACCGAAACACACATGAAATGCTTGTGTTTCAGGGTAATTGCCTTGTTTTAGAAAAGTAATTACGGGTAGCGTGGCCGAGCGGTTTAAGGCGCTGGTTTTAGGCACCAGATATTTCGATGGCGTGGGTTCGAATACCACCGCTGCCATGTAGTTTAGTATTTTGCACAACTGTCATTCAAGCTGCCGTAATTCAATTTCTGTGTATACGGCTATGCACATGTTTTAGTCGCACTTAGAAATAAAACAAATATTCACGGCAAGTAACTGAGCAATGCGTACAATCTGATTAGATGATGAAATGAAACCCGGTGAACGTCATTTTAGTGAGTATCTACAGCGTCAACAATTCCCAGGAAATAGTATTCGAATTTGTGGCATTTGCATTGTTAAAAATATCACTTCAGTCGTCTCGGTAAATACCGAAACACACATGAAATGCTTTGGTTTCAGGGTAATTGCCTTGTTTTAGTAAAGTAATTACGGGTAGCGTGGCCGAGCGGTCTAAGGCGCTGGTTTTAGGCACCAGTCATTTCGATGGCGTGGGTTCGAATCCCACTGCTGCCATGTTGTTTAGTATTTTGCATTCAAGCTGCCGTAATTCAATTTCTGTGTATACGGCTATGCACATGTTTTAGTCGCACTTTAAAATAAAACAAATATTCACGGCAAGTAACTAAGCAATGCATACAATCTGATTAGATGATGAAATGAAACCCGGTGAACACATTTTAATGAGTAACCACAGAGTCAAAAATTCTCAGAAAATAGTATTCGCATTTTCGGCATTTGCATTATTACAAATATCACTTCAGTCGTCTCGGTAAATACCCAAACACACATGAAATGCTTGTGTTTCCGGGTAATTGTGTCGTTTTTGCAGTGTTATTATGGGTAGCGTGGCCGAGCGGTCAAAGGCGCTTGTTTAAGGCACCAGTCATTTCGATGGCGTGGGTTCGAATCCCACCGCTGCCATGTTGTTTAGTATTTTGCACATCAGTCATTTATGCTGGCATGATACAATTTCAGTGTTTCCGACTATGCACATGTTTATTTCGCATGTTGAAATCCAACAAATATTCACGGCAAATAATTAAGCAGTGCATACAATCTGATTAGATGACGAAATGAAACCCGTTGAACACATTTAATGAGTAACTACAGTGTCAAAAATTCCCAGAAAATAGTATTCTCATTTTTGGCTTTTGCATTGTTACAAATATCACTTCAGTCGTCTCGGTAAATACCGAAACACACATGAAATTGTGTTTCAGGGTAATGGCCTTGTTTTTGCAAAGTAATTATGGGTAGCGTGGCCGAGCGGTCTAAGGCGCTGGTTTAAGGCACCAGTCATTTCGATGACGTGGGTTTGAATCCCACCGCTGCCAGGTTGTTCAGTATTTTGCACAACTGTCATTCAAGCTGCCGTTATTCAATTTCTGTGTATACGGCTATGCACATGTTTTAGTCGCACTTTGAAATAAAACAAATATTCACGGGAAATAATTAAGCAGTGCATACAACCTGATTAGATGATGAAATGAAACCCGGTGAACACCTTTAATGAGTAACTTCAGCGTCAAAAATTCCCAGAAAACAGTATTCTCATTATTGGCTTTTGCATTGTTACAAATATCACTTCAGTCGTCTCGGTAAATACCGAAACACACATGAAATGCTTGTGTTTCAGGGTAATTGCCTTGTTTTAGAAAAGTAATTACGGGTAGCGTGGCCGAGCGGTTTAAGGCGCTGGTTTTAGGCACCAGATATTTCGATGGCGTGGGTTCGAATACCACCGCTGCCATGTAGTTTAGTATTTTGCACAACTGTCATTCAAGCTGCCGTAATTCAATTTCTGTGTATACGGCTATGCACATGTTTTAGTCGCACTTAGAAATAAAACAAATATTCACGGCAAGTAACTGAGCAATGCGTACAATCTGATTAGATGATGAAATGAAACCCGGTGAACGTCATTTTAGTGAGTATCTACAGCGTCAACAATTCCCAGGAAATAGTATTCGAATTTGTGGCATTTGCATTGTTAAAAATATCACTTCAGTCGTCTCGGTAAATACCGAAACACACATGAAATGCTTTGGTTTCAGGGTAATTGCCTTGTTTTAGTAAAGTAATTACGGGTAGCGTGGCCGAGCGGTTTAAGACGCTGGTTTTAGGCACCAGTTATTTCGATGGCGTAGGTTCGAATACCACCGCTGCCATGTTGTTTAGTATTTTGCACAACTGTCATTCAAGCTGCCGTAATTCAATTTCTGTGTATACGGCTATGCACATGTTTTAGTCGCACTTTGAAATAAAACAAATATTCACGGCAAGTAACTAAGCAATGCATACAATCTGATTAGATGACGAAATGAAACCCGGTGAACACCTTTAATGAGTAACTACAGCGTCAAAAATTCCCCAGAAAATAGTATTCTCATTATTGGCTTTTGCATTGTTACAAATATCACTTCAGTCGTCTCGGTAAATACCGAAACACACAAGAAATGCTTGTGTTTCAGGGTAATTGCCTTGTTTTTGCAAAGTAATTATGGGTAGCGTGGCCGAGCGGTCAAAGGCGCTGGTTTAAGGCACCAGTCTTTTCGATGGCGTGGGTTCGAATCCCACCGCTGCCAGGTTGTTCAGTATTTTGCACAACTGTCATTCAAGCTGCCGTTATTCAATTTCTGTGTATACGGCTATGCACATGTTTTAGTCGCACTTTGAAATAAAACAAATATTCACGGCAAGTAACTGAGCAATGCATACAATCTGATTAGATGATGAAATGAAACCCGGTGAACGTCATTTTAGTGAGTATCTACAGCGTCAACAATTCCCAGGAAATAGTATTCGAATTTGTGGCATTTGCATTGTTAAAAATATCACTTCAGTCGTCTCGGTAAATACCGAAACACACATGAAATGCTTGTGTTTCAGGGTAATTGCCTTGTTTTTGCAAAGTATTTATGGGTAGCGTGGCCGAGCGGTCTAAGGCGCTGGTTTTAGGCACCAGTCATTTCGATGGCGTGGGTTCGAATCACACCGCTGCCATGTTGTTTAGTATTTTGCACATCAGTCATTTATGCTGGCATGATACAATTTCAGTGTTTCCGACTATGCACATGTTTATTTCGCATGTTGAAATCCAACAAATATTCACGGCAAATAATTAAGCAGTGCATACAATCTGATTAGATGACGAAATGAAACCCGTTGAACACATTTAATGAGTAACTACAGCGTCAAAAATTCCCAGAAAATAGTATTCTCATTTTTGGCTTTTGCATTGTTACAAATATCACTTCAGTCGTCTCGGTAAATACCGAAACGCACATGAAAATGTGTTTCAGGGTAATGGCCTTGTTTTTGCAAAGTAATTATGGGTAGCGTGGCCGAGCGGTCTAAGGCGCTGGTTTAAGGCACCAGTCATTTCGATGACGTGGGTTTGAATCCCACCGCTGCCAGGTTGTTCAGTATTTTGCACAACTGTCATTCAAGCTGCCGTTATTCAATTTCTGTGTATACGGCTATGCACATGTTTTAGTCGCACTTTGAAATAAAACAAATATTCACGGCAAGTAACTAAGCAATGCATACAATCTGATTAGATGACGAAATGAAACCCGGTGAACACCTTTAATGAGTAACTACAGCGTCAAAAATTCCCCAGAAAATAGTATTCTCATTATTGGCTTTTGCATTGTTACAAATATCACTTCAGTCGTCTCGGTAAATACCGAAACACACATGAAATGCTTGTGTTTCAGGGTAATTGCCTTGTTTTTGCAAAGTAATTATGGGTAGCGTGGCCGAGCGGTCAAAGGCGCTGCTTTAAGGCACCAGTCATTTTGATGGCGTTGGTTTCGAATCCCACCGCTGCCATGTTGTTTAGTATTTTGCACAACTGTCATTCAAGCTGCCGTAATTCAATTTCTGTGTATACGGCTATGCACATGTTTTAGTCGCACTTAGAAATAAAACAAATATTCACGGCAAGTAACTAAGCAATGCATACAATCTGATTAGATGATGAAATGAAACCCGGTGAACGTCATTTTAGTGAGTATCTACAGCGTCAACAATTCCCAGGAAATAGTATTCGAATTTGTGGCATTTGCATTGTTAAAAATATCACTTCAGTCGTCTCGGTAAATACCGAAACACACATGAATTCAATTTCTGTGTATACGGCTATGCACATGTTTTAGTCGCACTTAGAAATAAAACAAATATTCACGGCAAGTAACTAAGCAATGCATACAATCTGATAAGATGATGAAATGAAACCCGGTGAACGTCATTTTAGTGAGTATCTACAGCGTCAACAATTCCCAGGAAATAGTATTCGAATTTGTGGCATTTGCATTGTTAAAAATATCACTTCAGTCGTCTCGGTAAATACCGAAACACACATGAAATGCTTGTGTTTCAGGGTAATTGCCTTGTTTTTGCAAAGTAATTATGGGTACCGTGGCCGAGCGGTCTAAGGCGCTGGTTCTAGGCACCAGTCATTTCGATGGCGTGGGTTCGAATCCCACCGCTGCCAGGTTGTTGAGTATTTTGCACAACTGTCATTCAAGCTGCCGTTATTCAATTTCTGTGTATACGGCTATGCACATGTTTTAGTCGCACTTTGAAATAAAACAAATATTCACGGCAAGTAACTAAGCAATGCATACAATCTGATTAGATGATGAAATGAAACCCGGTGAACGTCATTTTAGTGAGTATCTACAGGGTCAACAATTTCCAGGAAATAGTATTCGAATTTGTGGCATTTGCATTTTTAAAAATATCACTTCAGTCGTCTCGGTAAATACCGAAACACACATGAAATGCTTTTGTTCCAGGGTAATTGCCTTGTTTTAGTAAAGTAATTATGGGTAGCGTGGCCGAGTGGTCTAAGGCGCTGGTTTAAGGCACCAGTCATTTCGATGGCGTGGGATCGAATCCCACCGATGCCATGTTGTTTAGTATTTTGCACAACAGTCATTTATGCTGGCATGATACAATTTCAGTGTTTCCGACTATGCACATGTTTATTTCGCATGTTGAAATCCAACAAATATTCACGGCAAATAATTAAGCAGTGCATACAATCTGATTAGATGACGAAATGAAACCCGGTGAACACATTTAATGAGTAATTTACTACAGCGTCAAAAATTCCCAGAAAATAGTATTCGCGTTTTTGGCATTTGCATTGTTACAAATATCACTTCAGTCGTCTCGGTAAATACCGAAACACACATGAAATGCTTGTGTTTCAGGGTAATTGCCTTGTTTTTGCAAAGTAATTATGGGTAGCGTGGCCGAGCGGTCTAAGGCGCTGGTTTAAGGCACCAGTCATCTCGATGGCGTGGGTTCGAATCCCACCGCTGTCAGGTTGTTGAGTATTTTGCACAACTGTCATTCAAGCTGCCGTTATTCAATTTCTGTGTATACGGCTATGCACATGTTTTAGTCGCACTTTAAAATAAAACAAATATTCACGGCAAGTAACTAAGCAATGCATACAATCTGATTAGATGATGAAATGAAACCCGGTGAACGTCATTTTAGTGAGTATCTACAGCGTCAACAATTCCCAGGAAATAGTATTCGAATTTGTGGCATTTGCATTGTTAAAAATATCACTTCAGTCGTCTCGGTAAATACCGAAACACACATGAAATGCTTTTGTTCCAGGGTAATTGCCTTGTTTTAGTAAATTAATTATGGGTAGCGTGGCCGAGCGGTCTAAGGCGCTGGTTTTAGGCACCAGTCATTTCGATGGCGTGGGTTCGAATCCCACCGCTGCCATGTTGTTTAGTATTTTGCACAACAGTCATTTATGCTGGCATGATACAATTTCAGTGTTTCCGACTATGCACATGTTTATTTCGCATGTTGAAATCCAACAAATATTCACGGCAAATAATTAAGCAGTGCTTACAATCTGATTAGATGACGAAATGAAACCCGGTGAACACATTTTAATGAGTAACTACAGCGTCAAAAATTCCCAGAAAATAGTATTCGCGTTTTTGGCAATTGCATTGTTACAAATATCACTTCAGTCGTCTCGGTAAATACCGAAACACACATGAAATGCTTCGGTTTCAGGGTAATTGCCTTGTTTTAGTAAAGTAATTATTGGTAGCGTGGCCGTGCGGTCTAAGGCGCTGGTTTTAGGCACCAGTCATTTCGATGATGTGGTTTCGAATACCACTGCTGCCATGTTGTTTAGTATTTTGCACAACAGTCATTTATGCTGGCATAATACAATTACAGTGTTTACGACTATGCACATGTTTATTTCGCATGTTGAAATCCAACAATTATTCACGGCAAATAATTAAGCAGTTCTTACAATCTGATTAGATGACGAAATGAAACCCGGTGAACACATTTAATGAGTAACTACAGCGTCAAAAATTCCCAGAAAATAGTATTCTCATTTTTGACTTTTGCATTGTTACAAATATCACATCAGTCGTCTCGGTGAATACCGAAACACACATGAAATGCTTGTGTTTCAGGGTAATTGCCTTGTTTTTGCAAAGTAATTATGGGTAGCGTGGCCGAGCGGTCTAAGGCGCTGGTTTTAGGCACCAGTCATTTCGATGGCGTGGGTTCGAATCCCACCGCTGCCATGTTGTTTAGTATTTTGCACAACAGTCATTTATGCTGGCATGATACAATTTCAGTGTTTCCGACTATGCACATGTTTATTTCGCATTTTGAAATCCAACAAATATTCACGGCAAATAATTAAGCAGTGCATACAATCTGATTAGATGACGAAATGAAACCCGGTGAACACATTTTAATGAGTAACTACAGCGTCAAAAATTCCCAGAAAATAGTATTCGCGTTTTTGGCATTTGCATTGTTACAAATATCACTTCAGTCGTCTCGGTAAATACCGAAACACACATGAAATGCTTTGGTTTCAGGGTAATTGCCTTGTTTTAGTAAAGTAATTATTGGTAGCGTGGCCGTGCGGTCTAAGGCGCTGGTTTTAGGCACCAGTCATTTCGATGGTGTGGGATCGAATCCCACTGCTGCCATGTTGTTTAGTATTTTGCACAACAGTCATTTATGCTGGCATAATACAATTTCAGTGTTTACGACTATGCACATGTTTATTTCGCATGTTGAAATCCAACAATTATTCACGGCAAATAATTAAGCAGTGCTTACAATCTGATTAGATGACGAAATGAAACCCGGTGAACACATTTAATGAGTAACTACAGCGTCAAAAATTCCCAGAAAATAGTATTCTCATTTTTGACTTTTGCATTGTTACAAATATCACTTCAGTCGTCTCGGTAAATACCGAAACACACATGAAATGCTTGTGTTTCAGGGTAATTGCCTTGTTTTTGCAAAGTAATTATGCGTAGCGTGGCCGAGCGGTCTAAGGCGCTGGTTTAAGGCACCAGTCATCTCGATGGCGTGGGTTCGAATCCCAACGCTGCCAGGTTGTTGAGTATTTTGCACAACTGTCATTCAAGCTGCCGTTATTCAATTTCTGTGTATACGGCTATGCACATGTTTTAGTCGCACTTTAAAATAAAACAAATATTCACGGCAAGTAACTAAGCAATGCATACAATCTGATTAGATGATGAAATGAAACCCGGTGAACGTCATTTTAGTGAGTATCTACAGCGTCAACAATTCCCAGGAAATAGTATTCGAATTTGTGGCATTTGCATTGTTAAAAATATCACTTCAGTCGTCTCGGTAAATACCGAAACACACATGAAATGCTTTTGTTCCAGGGTAATTGCCTTGTTTTAGTAAATTAATTATGGGTAGCGTGGCCGAGCGGTCTAAGGCGCTGGTTTTAGGCACCAGTCATTTCGATGGCGTGGGTTCGAATCCCACCGCTGCCAGGTTGTTTAGTATTTTGCACAACTGTCATTCAAGCTGCCGTTATTCAATTTCTGTGTATACGGCTATGCACATGTTTTAGTCGCACTTTAAAATAAATCAAATATTCACGGCAAGTAACTAAGCAATGCATACAATCTGATTAGATGATGAAATGAAACCCGGTGAACGTCATTTTAGTGAGTATCTACAGCGTCAACAATTCCCAGGAAATAGTATTCGAATTTGTGGCATTTGCATTGTTAAAAATATCACTTCAGTCGTCTCGGTAAATACCGAAACACACATGAAATGCTTTTGTTCCAGGGTAATTGCCTTGTTTTAGTAAAGTAATTATGGGTAGCGTGGCCGAGCGGTCTAAGGCGCTGGTTTAAGGCACCAGTCATTTCGATGGCGTGGGTTCGAATCCCACCGCTGCCAGGTTGTTGAGTATTTTGCACAACTGTCATTCAAGCTGCCGTTATTCAATTTCTGTGTATACGGCTATGCACATGTTTTAGTCGCACTTTAAAATAAAACAAATATTCACGGCAAGTAACTAAGCAATGCATACAATCTGATTAGATGATGAAATGAAACCCGGTGAACGTCATTTTAGTGAGTATCTACAGCGTCAACAATTCCCAGGAAATAGTATTCGAATTTGTGGCATTTGCATTGTTAAAAATATCACTTCAGTCGTCTCGGTAAATACCGAAACACACATGAAATGCTTTTGTTGCAGGGTAATTGCCTTGTTTTAGTAAATTAATTATGGGTAGCGTGGCCGAGCGGTCTAAGGCGCTGGTTTTAGGCACCAGTCATTTCGATGGCGTGGGTTCGAATCCCACCGCTGCCATGTTGTTTAGTATTTTGCACAACAGTCATTTATGCTGGCATGATACAATTTCAGTGTTTCCGACTATGCACATGTTTATTTCGCATGTTGAAATCCAACAAATATTCACGGCAAATAATTAAGCAGTGCATACAATCTGATTGGATGACGAAATGAAACCCGGTGAACACATTTTAATGAGTAACTACAGCGTCAAAAATTCCCAGAAAATAGTATTCGCGTTTTTGGCAATTGCATTGTTACAAATATCACTTCAGTCGTCTCGGTAAATACCGAAACACACATGAAATGCTTTGGTTTCAGGGTAATTGCCTTGTTTTAGTAAAGTAATTATTGGTAGCGTGGCCGTGCGGTATAAGGCGCTGGTTTTAGGCACCAGTCATTTCGATGGTGTGGTTTCGAATACCACTGCTGCCATGTTGTTTAGTATTTTGCACAACAGTCATTTATGCTGGCATAATACAATTACAGTGTTTACGACTATGCACATGTTTATTTCGCATGTTGAAATCCAACAATTATTCACGGCAAATAATTAAGCAGTTCTTACAATCTGATTAGATGACGAAATGAAACCCGGTGAACACATTTAATGAGTAACTACAGCGTCAAAAATTCCCAGAAAATAGTATTCTCATTTTTGACTTTTGCATTGTTACAAATATCACATCAGTCGTCTCGGTAAATACCGAAACACACATGAAATGCTTTTGTTCCAGTGTAATTGCCTTGTTTTAGTAAATTAATTATGGGTAGCGTGGCCGAGCGGTCTAAGGCGCTGGTTTTAGGCACCAGTCATTTCGATGGCGTGGGTTCGAATCCCACCGCTGCCAGGTTGTTTAGTATTTTGCACAACTGTCATTCAAGCTGCCGTTATTCAATTTCTGTGTATACGGCTATGCACATGTTTTAGTCGCACTTTAAAATAAATCAAATATTCACGGCAAGTAACTAAGCAATGCATACAATCTGATTAGATGATGAAATGAAACCCGGTGAACGTCATTTTAGTGAGTATCTACAGCGTCAACAATTCCCAGGAAATAGTATTCGAATTTGTGGCATTTGCATTGTTAAAAATATCACTTCAGTCGTCTCGGTAAATACCGAAACACACATGAAATGCTTTTGTTCCAGGGTAATTGCCTTGTTTTAGTAAAGTAATTATGGGTAGCGTGGCCGAGCGGTCTAAGGCGCTGGTTTAAGGCACCAGTCATTTCGATGGCGTGGGTTCGAATCCCACCGCTGCCAGGTTGTTGAGTATTTTGCACAACTGTCATTCAAGCTGCCGTTATTCAATTTCTGTGTATACGGCTATGCACATGTTTTAGTCGCACTTTAAAATAAAACAAATATTCACGGCAAGTAACTAAGCAATGCATACAATCTGATTAGATGATGAAATGAAACCCGGTGAACGTCATTTTAGTGAGTATCTACAGCGTCAACAATTCCCAGGAAATAGTATTCGAATTTGTGGCATTTGCATTGTTAAAAATATCACTTCAGTCGTCTCGGTAAATACCGAAACACACATGAAATGCTTTTGTTCCAGGGTAATTGCCTTGTTTTAGTAAATTAATTATGGGTAGCGTGGCCGAGCGGTCTAAGGCGCTGGTTTTAGGCACCAGTCATTTCGATGGCGTGGGTTCGAATCCCACCGCTGCCAGGTTGTTTAGTATTTTGCACAACTGTCATTCAAGCTGCCGTTATTCAATTTCTGTGTATACGGCTATGCACATGTTTTAGTCGCACTTTAAAATAAATCAAATATTCACGGCAAGTAACTAAGCAATGCATACAATCTGATTAGATGATGAAATGAAACCCGGTGAACGTCATTTTAGTGAGTATCTACAGCGTCAACAATTCCCAGGAAATAGTATTCGAATTTGTGGCATTTGCATTGTTAAAAATATCACTTCAGTCGTCTCGGTAAATACCGAAACACACATGAAATGCTTTTGTTCCAGGGTAATTGCCTTGTTTTAGTAAAGTAATTATGGGTAGCGTGGCCGAGCGGTCTAAGGCGCTGGTTTAAGGCACCAGTCATTTCGATGGCGTGGGTTCGAATCCCACCGCTGCCAGGTTGTTGAGTATTTTGCACAACTGTCATTCAAGCTGCCGTTATTCAATTTCTGTGTATACGGCTATGCACATGTTTTAGTCGCACTTTAAAATAAAACAAATATTCACGGCAAGTAACTAAGCAATGCATACAATCTGATTAGATGATGAAATGAAACCCGGTGAACGTCATTTTAGTGAGTATCTACAGCGTCAACAATTCCCAGGAAATAGTATTCGAATTTGTGGCATTTGCATTGTTAAAAATATCACTTCAGTCGTCTCGGTAAATACCGAAACACACATGAAATGCTTTTGTTGCAGGGTAATTGCCTTGTTTTAGTAAATTAATTATGGGTAGCGTGGCCGAGCGGTCTAAGGCGCTGGTTTTAGGCACCAGTCATTTCGATGGCGTGGGTTCGAATCCCACCGCTGCCATGTTGTTTAGTATTTTGCACAACAGTCATTTATGCTGGCATGATACAATTTCAGTGTTTCCGACTATGCACATGTTTATTTCGCATGTTGAAATCCAACAAATATTCACGGCAAATAATTAAGCAGTGCATACAATCTGATTGGATGACGAAATGAAACCCGGTGAACACATTTTAATGAGTAACTACAGCGTCAAAAATTCCCAGAAAATAGTATTCGCGTTTTTGGCAATTGCATTGTTACAAATATCACTTCAGTCGTCTCGGTAAATACCGAAACACACATGAAATGCTTTGGTTTCAGGGTAATTGCCTTGTTTTAGTAAAGTAATTATTGGTAGCGTGGCCGTGCGGTATAAGGCGCTGGTTTTAGGCACCAGTCATTTCGATGGTGTGGTTTCGAATACCACTGCTGCCATGTTGTTTAGTATTTTGCACAACAGTCATTTATGCTGGCATAATACAATTACAGTGTTTACGACTATGCACATGTTTATTTCGCATGTTGAAATCCAACAATTATTCACGGCAAATAATTAAGCAGTTCTTACAATCTGATTAGATGACGAAATGAAACCCGGTGAACACATTTAATGAGTAACTACAGCGTCAAAAATTCCCAGAAAATAGTATTCTCATTTTTGACTTTTGCATTGTTACAAATATCACATCAGTCGTCTCGGTAAATACCGAAACACACATGAAATGCTTTTGTTCCAGGGTAATTGCCTTGTTTTAGTAAATTAATTATGGGTAGCGTGGCCGAGCGGTCTAAGGCGCTGGTTTTAGGCACCAGTCATTTCGATGGCGTGGGTTCGAATCCCACCGCTGCCAGGTTGTTTAGTATTTTGCACAACTGTCATTCAAGCTGCCGTTATTCAATTTCTGTGTATACGGCTATGCACATGTTTTAGTCGCACTTTAAAATAAATCAAATATTCACGGCAAGTAACTAAGCAATGCATACAATCTGATTAGATGATGAAATGAAACCCGGTGAACGTCATTTTAGTGAGTATCTACAGCGTCAACAATTCCCAGGAAATAGTATTCGAATTTGTGGCATTTGCATTGTTAAAAATATCACTTCAGTCGTCTCGGTAAATACCGAAACACACATGAAATGCTTTTGTTCCAGGGTAATTGCCTTGTTTTAGTAAAGTAATTATGGGTAGCGTGGCCGAGCGGTCTAAGGCGCTGGTTTAAGGCACCAGTCATTTCGATGGCGTGGGTTCGAATCCCACCGCTGCCAGGTTGTTGAGTATTTTGCACAACTGTCATTCAAGCTGCCGTTATTCAATTTCTGTGTATACGGCTATGCACATGTTTTAGTCGCACTTTAAAATAAAACAAATATTCACGGCAAGTAACTAAGCAATGCATACAATCTGATTAGATGATGAAATGAAACCCGGTGAACGTCATTTTAGTGAGTATCTACAGCGTCAACAATTCCCAGGAAATAGTATTCGAATTTGTGGCATTTGCATTGTTAAAAATATCACTTCAGTCGTCTCGGTAAATACCGAAACACACATGAAATGCTTTTGTTGCAGGGTAATTGCCTTGTTTTAGTAAATTAATTATGGGTAGCGTGGCCGAGCGGTCTAAGGCGCTGGTTTTAGGCACCAGTCATTTCGATGGCGTGGGTTCGAATCCCACCGCTGCCATGTTGTTTAGTATTTTGCACAACAGTCATTTATGCTGGCATGATACAATTTCAGTGTTTCCGACTATGCACATGTTTATTTCGCATGTTGAAATCCAACAAATATTCACGGCAAATAATTAAGCAGTGCATACAATCTGATTGGATGACGAAATGAAACCCGGTGAACACATTTTAATGAGTAACTACAGCGTCAAAAATTCCCAGAAAATAGTATTCGCGTTTTTGGCAATTGCATTGTTACAAATATCACTTCAGTCGTCTCGGTAAATACCGAAACACACATGAAATGCTTTGGTTTCAGGGTAATTGCCTTGTTTTAGTAAAGTAATTATTGGTAGCGTGGCCGTGCGGTATAAGGCGCTGGTTTTAGGCACCAGTCATTTCGATGGTGTGGTTTCGAATACCACTGCTGCCATGTTGTTTAGTATTTTGCACAACAGTCATTTATGCTGGCATAATACAATTACAGTGTTTACGACTATGCACATGTTTATTTCGCATGTTGAAATCCAACAATTATTCACGGCAAATAATTAAGCAGTTCTTACAATCTGATTAGATGACGAAATGAAACCCGGTGAACACATTTAATGAGTAACTACAGCGTCAAAAATTCCCAGAAAATAGTATTCTCATTTTTGACTTTTGCATTGTTACAAATATCACATCAGTCGTCTCGGTGAATACCGAAACACACATGAAATGCTTGTGTTTCAGGGTAATTGCCTTGTTTTTGCAAAGTAATTATGGGTAGCGTGGCCGAGCGGTCTAAGGCGCTGGTTTAAGGCACCAGTCATCTCGATGGCGTGGGTTCGAATCCCACCGCTGCCAGGTTGTTGAGTATTTTGCACAACTGTCATTCAAGCTGCCGTTATTCAATTTCTGTGTATACGGCTATGCACATGTTTTAGTCGCACTTTAAAATAAAACAAATATTCACGGCAAGTAACTAAGCAATGCATACAATCTGATTAGATGATGAAATGAAACCCGGTGAACGTCATTTTAGTGAGTATCTACAGCGTCAACAATTCCCAGGAAATAGTATTCGAATTTGTGGCATTTGCATTGTTAAAAATATCACTTCAGTCGTCTCGGTAAATACCGAAACACACATGAAATGCTTTTGTTCCAGGGTAATTGCCTTGTTTTAGTAAAGTAATTATGGGTAGCGTGGCCGAGCGGTCTAAGGCGCTGGTTTAAGGCACCAGTCATTTCGATGGCGTGGGTTCGAATCCCACCGCTGCCAGGTTGTTGAGTATTTTGCACAACTGTCATTCAAGCTGCCGTTATTCAATTTCTGTGTATACGGCTATGCACATGTTTTAGTCGCACTTTAAAATAAAACAAATATTCACGGCAAGTAACTAAGCAATGCATACAATCTGATTAGATGATGAAATGAAACCCGGTGAACGTCATTTTAGTGAGTATCTACAGCGTCAACAATTCCCAGGAAATAGTATTCGAATTTGTGGCATTTGCATTGTTAAAAATATCACTTCAGTCGTCTCGGTAAATACCGAAACACACATGAAATGCTTTTGTTCCAGGGTAATTGCCTTGTTTTAGTAAAGTAATTATGGGTAGCGTGGCCGAGCGGTCTAAGGCGCTGGTTTAAGGCACCAGTCATTTCGATGGCGTGGGTTCGAATCCCACCGCTGCCAGGTTGTTGAGTATTTTGCACAACTGTCATTCAAGCTGCCGTTATTCAATTTCTGTGTATACGGCTATGCACATGTTTTAGTCGCACTTTAAAATAAAACAAATATTCACGGCAAGTAACTAAGCAATGCATACAATCTGATTAGATGATGAAATGAAACCCGGTGAACGTCATTTTAGTGAGTATCTACAGCGTCAACAATTCCCAGGAAATAGTATTCGAATTTGTGGCATTTGCATTGTTAAAAATATCACTTCAGTCGTCTCGGTAAATACCGAAACACACATGAAATGCTTTTGTTCCAGGGTAATTGCCTTGTTTTAGTAAATTAATTATGGGTAGCGTGGCCGAGCGGTCTAAGGCGCTGGTTTTACCAGTCATTTCGATGGCGTGGGTTCGAATCCCACCGCTGCCATGTTGTTTAGTAATTTGCACAACAGTCATTTATGCTGGCATGATACAATTTCAGTGTTTCCGACTATGCACATGTTTATTTCGCATGTTGAAATCCAACAAATATTCACGGCAAATAATTAAGCAGTGCATACAATCTGATTAGATGACGAAATGAAACCCGGTGAACACATTTTAATGAGTAACTACAGCGTCAAAAATTCCCAGAAAATAGTATTCGCGTTTTTGGCAATTGCATTGTTACAAATATCACTTCAGTCGTCTCGGTAAATACCGAAACACACATGAAATGCTTTGGTTTCAGGGTAATTGCCTTGTTTTAGTAAAGTAATTATTGGTAGCGTGGCCGTGCGGTCTAAGGCGCTGGTTTTAGGCACCAGTCATTTCGATGGTGTGGTTTCGAATACCACTGCTGCCATGTTGTTTAGTATTTTGCACAACAGTCATTTATGCTGGCATAATACAATTACAGTGTTTACGACTATGCACATGTTTATTTCGCATGTTGAAATCCAACAATTATTCACGGCAACTAATTAAGCAGTTCTTACAATCTGATTAGATGACGAAATGAAACCCGGTGAACACATTTAATGAGTAACTACAGCGTCAAAAATTCCCAGAAAATAGTATTCTCATTTTTGACTTTTGCATTGTTACAAATATCACATCAGTCGTCTCGGTGAATACCGAAACACACATGAAATGCTTGTGTTTCAGGGTAATTGCCTTGTTTTTGCAAAGTAATTATGGGTAGCGTGGCCGAGCGGTCTAAGGCGCTGGTTTAAGGCACCAGTCATCTCGATGTCGTGGGTTCGAATCCCACCGCTGCCAGGTTGTTGAGTATTTTGCACAACTGTCATTCAAGCTGCCGTTATTCAATTTCTGTGTATACGGCTATGCACATGTTTTAGTCGCACTTTAAAATAAAACAAATATTCACGGCAAGTAACTAAGCAATGCATACAATCTGATTAGATGATGAAATGAAACCCGGTGAACGTCATTTTAGTGAGTATCTACAGCGTCAACAATTCCCAGGAAATAGTATTCGAATTTGTGGCATTTGCATTGTTAAAAATATCACTTCAGTCGTCTCGGTAAATACCGAAACACACATGAAATGCTTTTGTTCCAGGGTAATTGCCTTGTTTTAGTAAAGTAATTATGGGTAGCGTGGCCGAGCGGTCTAAGGCGCTGGTTTAAGGCACCAGTCATTTCGATGGCGTGGGTTCGAATCCCACCGCTGCCAGGTTGTTGAGTATTTTGCACAACTGTCATTCAAGCTGCCGTTATTCAATTTCTGTGTATACGGCTATGCACATGTTTTAGTCGCACTTTAAAATAAAACAAATATTCACGGCAAGTAACTAAGCAATGCATACAATCTGATTAGATGATGAAATGAAACCCGGTGAACGTCATTTTAGTGAGTATCTACAGCGTCAACAATTCCCAGGAAATAGTATTCGAATTTGTGGCATTTGCATTGTTAAAAATATCACTTCAGTCGTCTCGGTAAATACCGAAACACACATGAAATGCTTTTGTTCCAGGGTAATTGCCTTGTTTTAGTAAATTAATTATGGGTAGCGTGGCCGAGCGGTCTAAGGCGCTGGTTTTACCAGTCATTTCGATGGCGTGGGTTCGAATCCCACCGCTGCCATGTTGTTTAGTAATTTGCACAACAGTCATTTATGCTGGCATGATACAATTTCAGTGTTTCCGACTATGCACATGTTTATTTCGCATGTTGAAATCCAACAAATATTCACGGCAAATAATTAAGCAGTGCATACAATCTGATTAGATGACGAAATGAAACCCGGTGAACACATTTTAATGAGTAACTACAGCGTCAAAAATTCCCAGAAAATAGTATTCGCGTTTTTGGCAATTGCATTGTTACAAATATCACTTCAGTCGTCTCGGTAAATACCGAAACACACATGAAATGCTTTGGTTTCAGGGTAATTGCCTTGTTTTAGTAAAGTAATTATTGGTAGCGTGGCCGTGCGGTCTAAGGCGCTGGTTTTAGGCACCAGTCATTTCGATGGTGTGGTTTCGAATACCACTGCTGCCATGTTGTTTAGTATTTTGCACAACAGTCATTTATGCTGGCATAATACAATTACAGTGTTTACGACTATGCACATGTTTATTTCGCATGTTGAAATCCAACAATTATTCACGGCAACTAATTAAGCAGTTCTTACAATCTGATTAGATGACGAAATGAAACCCGGTGAACACATTTAATGAGTAACTACAGCGTCAAAAATTCCCAGAAAATAGTATTCTCATTTTTGACTTTTGCATTGTTACAAATATCACATCAGTCGTCTCGGTGAATACCGAAACACACATGAAATGCTTGTGTTTCAGGGTAATTGCCTTGTTTTTGCAAAGTAATTATGGGTAGCGTGGCCGAGCGGTCTAAGGCGCTGGTTTAAGGCACCAGTCATCTCGATGTCGTGGGTTCGAATCCCACCGCTGCCAGGTTGTTGAGTATTTTGCACAACTGTCATTCAAGCTGCCGTTATTCAATTTCTGTGTATACGGCTATGCACATGTTTTAGTCGCACTTTAAAATAAAACAAATATTCACGGCAAGTAACTAAGCAATGCATACAATCTGATTAGATGATGAAATGAAACCCGGTGAACGTCATTTTAGTGAGTATCTACAGCGTCAACAATTCCCAGGAAATAGTATTCGAATTTGTGGCATTTGCATTGTTAAAAATATCACTTCAGTCGTCTCGGTAAATACCGAAACACACATGAAATGCTTTTGTTCCAGGGTAATTGCCTTGTTTTAGTAAAGTAATTATGGGTAGCGTGGCCGAGCGGTCTAAGGCGCTGGTTTAAGGCACCAGTCATTTCGATGGCGTGGGTTCCAATCCCACCGCTGCCAGGTTGTTGAGTATTTTGCACAACTGTCATTCAAGCTGCCGTTATTCAATTTCTGTGTATACGGCTATGCACATGTTTTAGTCGCACTTTAAAATAAAACAAATATTCACGGCAAGTAACTAAGCAATGCATACAATCTGATTAGATGATGAAATGAAACCCGGTGAACGTCATTTTAGTGAGTATCTACAGCGTCAACAATTCCCAGGAAATAGTATTCGAATTTGTGGCATTTGCATTGTTAAAAATATCACTTCAGTCGTCTCGGTAAATACCGAAACACACATGAAATGCTTTTGTTCCAGGGTAATTGCCTTGTTTTAGTAAATTAATTATGGGTAGCGTGGCTGAGCGGTCTAAGGCGCTGGTTTTAGGCACCAGTCATTTCGATGGCGTGGGTTCGAATCCCACCGCTGCCAGGTTGTTTAGTATTTTGCACAACTGTCATTCAAGCTGCCGTTATTCAATTTCTGTGTATACGGCTATGCACATGTTTTAGTCGCACTTTAAAATAAAACAAATATTCACGGCAAGTAACTAAGCAATGCATACAATCTGATTAGATGATGAAATGAAACCCGGTGAACGTCATTTTAGTGAGTATCTACAGCGTCAACAATTCCCAGGAAATAGTATTCGAATTTGTGGCATTTGCATTGTTAAAAATATCACTTCAGTCGTCTCGGTAAATACCGAAACACACATGAAATGCTTTTGTTCCAGGGTAATTGCCTTGTTTTAGTAAAGTAATTATGGGTAGCGTGGCCGAGCGGTCTAAGGCGCTGGTTTAAGGCACCAGTCATTTCGATGGCGTGGGTTCGAATCCCACCGCTGCCAGGTTGTTGAGTATTTTGCACACCTGTCATTCAAGCTGCCGTTATTCAATTTCTGTGTATACGGCTATGCACATGTTTTAGTCGCACTTTAAAATAAAACAAATATTCACGGCAAGTAACTAAGCAATGCATACAATCTGATTAGATGATGAAATGAAACCCGGTGAACGTCATTTTAGTGAGTATCTACAGCGTCAACAATTCCCAGGAAATAGTATTCGAATTTGTGGCATTTGCATTGTTAAAAATATCACTTCAGTCGTCTCGGTAAATACCGAAACACACATGAAATGCTTTTGTTCCAGGGTAATTGCCTTGTTTTAGTAAATTAATTATGGGTAGCGTGGCCGAGCGGTCTAAGGCGCTGGTTTTACCAGTCATTTCGATGGCGTGGGTTCGAATCCCACCGCTGCCATGTTGTTTAGTAATTTGCACAACAGTCATTTATGCTGGCATGATACAATTTCAGTGTTTCCGACTATGCACATGTTTATTTCGCATGTTGAAATCCAACAAATATTCACGGCAAATAATTAAGCAGTGCATACAATCTGATTAGATGACGAAATGAAACCCGGTGAACACATTTTAATGAGTAACTACAGCGTCAAAAATTCCCAGAAAATAGTATTCGCGTTTTTGGCAATTGCATTGTTACAAATATCACTTCAGTCGTCTCGGTAAATACCGAAACACACATGAAATGCTTTGGTTTCAGGGTAATTGCCTTGTTTTAGTAAAGTAATTATTGGTAGCGTGGCCGTGCGGTCTAAGGCGCTGGTTTTAGGCACCAGTCATTTCGATGGTGTGGTTTCGAATACCACTGCTGCCATGTTGTTTAGTATTTTGCACAACAGTCATTTATGCTGGCATAATACAATTACAGTGTTTACGACTATGCACATGTTTATTTCGCATGTTGAAATCCAACAATTATTCACGGCAACTAATTAAGCAGTTCTTACAATCTGATTAGATGACGAAATGAAACCCGGTGAACACATTTAATGAGTAACTACAGCGTCAAAAATTCCCAGAAAATAGTATTCTCATTTTTGACTTTTGCATTGTTACAAATATCACATCAGTCGTCTCGGTGAATACCGAAACACACATGAAATGCTTGTGTTTCAGGGTAATTGCCTTGTTTTTGCAAAGTAATTATGGGTAGCGTGGCCGAGCGGTCTAAGGCGCTGGTTTAAGGCACCAGTCATCTCGATGGCGTGGGTTCGAATCCCACCGCTGCCAGGTTGTTGAGTATTTTGCACAACTGTCATTCAAGCTGCCGTTATTCAATTTCTGTGTATACGGCTATGCACATGTTTTAGTCGCACTTTAAAATAAAACAAATATTCACGGCAAGTAACTAAGCAATGCATACAATCTGATTAGATGATGAAATGAAACCCGGTGAACGTCATTTTAGTGAGTATCTACAGCGTCAACAATTCCCAGGAAATAGTATTCGAATTTGTGGCATTTGCATTGTTAAAAATATCACTTCAGTCGTCTCGGTAAATACCGAAACACACATGAAATGCTTTTGTTCCAGGGTAATTGCCTTGTTTTAGTAAAGTAATTATGGGTAGCGTGGCCGAGCGGTCTAAGGCGCTGGTTTAAGGCACCAGTCATTTCGATGGCGTGGGTTCCAATCCCACCGCTGCCAGGTTGTTGAGTATTTTGCACAACTGTCATTCAAGCTGCCGTTATTCAATTTCTGTGTATACGGCTATGCACATGTTTTAGTCGCACTTTAAAATAAAACAAATATTCACGGCAAGTAACTAAGCAATGCATACAATCTGATTAGATGATGAAATGAAACCCGGTGAACGTCATTTTAGTGAGTATCTACAGCGTCAACAATTCCCAGGAAATAGTATTCGAATTTGTGGCATTTGCATTGTTAAAAATATCACTTCAGTCGTCTCGGTAAATACCGAAACACACATGAAATGCTTTTGTTCCAGGGTAATTGCCTTGTTTTAGTAAATTAATTATGGGTAGCGTGGCTGAGCGGTCTAAGGCGCTGGTTTTAGGCACCAGTCATTTCGATGGCGTGGGTTCGAATCCCACCGCTGCCAGGTTGTTTAGTATTTTGCACAACTGTCATTCAAGCTGCCGTTATTCAATTTCTGTGTATACGGCTATGCACATGTTTTAGTCGCACTTTAAAATAAAACAAATATTCACGGCAAGTAACTAAGCAATGCATACAATCTGATTAGATGATGAAATGAAACCCGGTGAACGTCATTTTAGTGAGTATCTACAGCGTCAACAATTCCCAGGAAATAGTATTCGAATTTGTGGCATTTGCATTGTTAAAAATATCACTTCAGTCGTCTCGGTAAATACCGAAACACACATGAAATGCTTTTGTTCCAGGGTAATTGCCTTGTTTTAGTAAAGTAATTATGGGTAGCGTGGCCGAGCGGTCTAAGGCGCTGGTTTAAGGCACCAGTCATTTCGATGGCGTGGGTTCGAATCCCACCGCTGCCAGGTTGTTGAGTATTTTGCACAACTGTCATTCAAGCTGCCGTTATTCAATTTCTGTGTATACGGCTATGCACATGTTTTAGTCGCACTTTAAAATAAAACAAATATTCACGGCAAGTAACTAAGCAATGCATACAATCTGATTAGATGATGAAATGAAACCCGGTGAACGTCATTTTAGTGAGTATCTACAGCGTCAACAATTCCCAGGAAATAGTATTCGAATTTGTGGCATTTGCATTGTTAAAAATATCACTTCAGTCGTCTCGGTAAATACCGAAACACACATGAAATGCTTTTGTTCCAGGGTAATTGCCTTGTTTTAGTAAATTAATTATGGGTAGCGTGGCCGAGCGGTCTAAGGCGCTGGTTTTACCAGTCATTTCGATGGCGTGGGTTCGAATCCCACCGCTGCCATGTTGTTTAGTAATTTGCACAACAGTCATTTATGCTGGCATGATACAATTTCAGTGTTTCCGACTATGCACATGTTTATTTCGCATGTTGAAATCCAACAAATATTCACGGCAAATAATTAAGCAGTGCATACAATCTGATTAGATGACGAAATGAAACCCGGTGAACACATTTTAATGAGTAACTACAGCGTCAAAAATTCCCAGAAAATAGTATTCGCGTTTTTGGCAATTGCATTGTTACAAATATCACTTCAGTCGTCTCGGTAAATACCGAAACACACATGAAATGCTTTGGTTTCAGGGTAATTGCCTTGTTTTAGTAAAGTAATTATTGGTAGCGTGGCCGTGCGGTCTAAGGCGCTGGTTTTAGGCACCAGTCATTTCGATGGTGTGGTTTCGAATACCACTGCTGCCATGTTGTTTAGTATTTTGCACAACAGTCATTTATGCTGGCATAATACAATTACAGTGTTTACGACTATGCACATGTTTATTTCGCATGTTGAAATCCAACAATTATTCACGGCAACTAATTAAGCAGTTCTTACAATCTGATTAGATGACGAAATGAAACCCGGTGAACACATTTAATGAGTAACTACAGCGTCAAAAATTCCCAGAAAATAGTATTCTCATTTTTGACTTTTGCATTGTTACAAATATCACATCAGTCGTCTCGGTGAATACCGAAACACACATGAAATGCTTGTGTTTCAGGGTAATTGCCTTGTTTTTGCAAAGTAATTATGGGTAGCGTGGCCGAGCGGTCTAAGGCGCTGGTTTAAGGTACCAGTCATCTCGATGTCGTGGGTTCGAATCCCACCGCTGCCAGGTTGTTGAGTATTTTGCACAACTGTCATTCAAGCTGCCGTTATTCAATTTCTGTGTATACGGCTATGCACATGTTTTAGTCGCACTTTAAAATAAAACAAATATTCACGGCAAGTAACTAAGCAATGCATGCAATCTGATTAGATGATGAAATGAAACCCGGTGAACGTCATTTTAGTGAGTATCTACAGCGTCAACAATTCCCAGGAAATAGTATTCGAATTTGTGGCATTTGCATTGTTAAAAATATCACTTCAGTCGTCTCGGTAAATACCGAAACACACATGAAATGCTTTTGTTCCAGGGTAATTGCCTTGTTTTAGTAAAGTAATTATGGGTAGCGTGGCCGAGCGGTCTAAGGCGCTGGTTTAAGGCACCAGTCATTTCGATGGCGTGGGTTCGAATCCCACCGCTGCCAGGTTGTTGAGTATTTTGCACAACTGTCATTCAAGCTGCCGTTATTCAATTTCTGTGTATACGGCTATGCACATGTTTTAGTCGCACTTTGAAATAAAACAAATATTCACGGCAAGTAACTGAGCAATGCATACAATCTGATTAGATGATGAAATGAAACCCGGTGAACGTCATTTTAGTGAGTATCTACAGCGTCAACAATTCCCAGGAAATAGTATTCGAATTTGTGGCATTTGCATTGTTAAAAATATCACTTCAGTAGTCTCGGTAAATACCGAAACACACATGAAATGCTTTGGTTTCAGGGTAATTGCCTTGTTTTAGTAAAGTAATTATTGGTAGCGTGGCCGTGCGGTCTAAGGCGCTGGTTTAAGGCACCAGTCATTTCGATGGCGTGGGTTCGAATCTCACCGCTGCCATGTTGTTTAGTATTTTGCACAACAGTCATTTATGCTGGCATAATACAATTTCAGTGTTTACGACTATGCACATGTTTATTTCGCATGTTGAAATCCAACAATTATTCACGGCAAATAATTAAGCAGTGCTTACAATCTGATTAGATGACGAAATGAAACCCGGTGAACACATTTAATGAGTAACTACAGCGTCAAAAATTCCCAGAAAATAGTATTCTCATTTTTGACTTTTGCATTGTTACAAATATCACTTCAGTCGTCTCGGTAAATACCGAAACACACATGAAATGCTTGTGTTTCAGGGTAATTGCCTTGTTTTTGCAAAGTAATTATGCGTAGCGTGGCCGAGCGGTCTAAGGCGCTGGTTTAAGGCACCAGTCATCTCGATGGCGTGGGTTCGAATCCCACCGCTGCCAGGTTGTTGAGTATTTTGCACAACTGTCATTCAAGCTGCCGTTATTCAATTTCTGTGTATACGGCTATGCACATGTTTTAGTCGCACTTTAAAATAAAACAAATATTCACGGCAAGTAACTAAGCAATGCATACAATCTGATTAGATGATGAAATGAAACCCGGTGAACGTCATTTTAGTGAGTATCTACAGCGTCAACAATTCCCAGGAAATAGTATTCGAATTTGTGGCATTTGCATTGTTAAAAATATCACTTCAGTCGTCTCGGTAAATACCGAAACACACATGAAATGCTTTTGTTCCAGGGTAATTGCCTTGTTTTAGTAAATTAATTATGGGTAGCGTGGCCGAGCGGTCTAAGGCGCTGGTTTTAGGCACCAGTCATTTCGATGGCGTGGGTTCGAATCCCACCGCTGCCAGGTTGTTTAGTATTTTGCACAACTGTCATTCAAGCTGCCGTTATTCAATTTCTGTGTATACGGCTATGCACATGTTTTAGTCGCACTTTAAAATAAATCAAATATTCACGGCAAGTAACTAAGCAATGCATACAATCTGATTAGATGATGAAATGAAACCCGGTGAACGTCATTTTAGTGAGTATCTACAGCGTCAACAATTCCCAGGAAATAGTATTCGAATTTGTGGCATTTGCATTGTTAAAAATATCACTTCAGTCGTCTCGGTAAATACCGAAACACACATGAAATGCTTTTGTTCCAGGGTAATTGCCTTGTTTTAGTAAAGTAATTATGGGTAGCGTGGACGAGCGGTCTAAGGCGCTGGTTTAAGGCACCAGTCATTTCGATGGCGTGGGTTCGAATCCCACCGCTGCCAGGTTGTTGAGTATTTTGCACAACTGTCATTCAAGCTGCCGTTATTCAATTTCTGTGTATACGGCTATGCACATGTTTTAGTCGCACTTTAAAATAAAACAAATATTCACGGCAAGTAACTAAGCAATGCATACAATCTGATTAGATGATGAAATGAAACCCGGTGAACGTCATTTTAGTGAGTATCTACAGCGTCAACAATTCCCAGGAAATAGTATTCGAATTTGTGGCATTTGCATTGTTAAAAATATCACTTCAGTCGTCTCGGTAAATACCGAAACACACATGAAATGCTTTTGTTCCAGGGTAATTGCCTTGTTTTAGTAAATTAATTATGGGTAGCGTGGCCGAGCGGTCTAAGGCGCTGGTTTTAGGCACCAGTCATTTCGATGGCGTGGGTTCGAATCCCACCGCTGCCATGTTGTTTAGTATTTTGCACAACAGTCATTTATGCTGGCATGATACAATTTCAGTGTTTCCGACTATGCACATGTTTATTTCGCATGTTGAAATCCAACAAATATTCACGGCAAATAATTAAGCAGTGCATACAATCTGATTGGATGACGAAATGAAACCCGGTGAACACATTTTAATGAGTAACTACAGCGTCAAAAATTCCCAGAAAATAGTATTCGCGTTTTTGGCAATTGCATTGTTACAAATATCACTTCAGTCGTCTCGGTAAATACCGAAACACACATGAAATGCTTTGGTTTCAGGGTAATTGCCTTGTTTTAGTAAAGTAATTATTGGTAGCGTGGCCGTGCGGTCTAAGGCGCTGGTTTTAGGCACCAGTCATTTCGATGGTGTGGTTTCGAATACCACTGCTGCCATGTTGTTTAGTATTTTGCACAACAGTCATTTATGCTGGCATAATACAATTACAGTGTTTACGACTATGCACATGTTTATTTCGCATGTTGAAATCCAACAATTATTCACGGCAAATAATTAAGCAGTTCTTACAATCTGATTAGATGACGAAATGAAACCCGGTGAACACATTTAATGAGTAACTACAGCGTCAAAAATTCCCAGAAAATAGTATTCTCATTTTTGACTTTTGCATTGTTACAAATATCACATCAGTCGTCTCGGTGAATACCGAAACACACATGAAATGCTTGTGTTTCAGGGTAATTGCCTTGTTTTTGCAAAGTAATTATGGGTAGCGTGGCCGAGCGGTCTAAGGCGCTGGTTTAAGGCACCAGTCATCTCGATGGCGTGGGTTCGAATCCCACCGCTGCCAGGTTGTTGAGTATTTTGCACAACTGTCATTCAAGCTGCCGTTATTCAATTTCTGTGTATACGGCTATGCACATGTTTTAGTCGCACTTTAAAATAAAACAAATATTCACGGCAAGTAACTAAGCAATGCATACAATCTGATTAGATGATGAAATGAAACCCGGTGAACGTCATTTTAGTGAGTATCTACAGCGTCAACAATTCCCAGGAAATAGTATTCGAATTTGTGGCATTTGCATTGTTAAAAATATCACTTCAGTCGTCTCGGTAAATACCGAAACACACATGAAATGCTTTTGTTCCAGGGTAATTGCCTTGTTTTAGTAAAGTAATTATGGGTAGCGTGGCCGAGCGGTCTAAGGCGCTGGTTTAAGGCACCAGTCATTTCGATGGCGTGGGTTCCAATCCCACCGCTGCCAGGTTGTTGAGTATTTTGCACAACTGTCATTCAAGCTGCCGTTATTCAATTTCTGTGTATACGGCTATGCACATGTTTTAGTCGCACTTTAAAATAAAACAAATATTCACGGCAAGTAACTAAGCAATGCATACAATCTGATTAGATGATGAAATGAAACCCGGTGAACGTCATTTTAGTGAGTATCTACAGCGTCAACAATTCCCAGGAAATAGTATTCGAATTTGTGGCATTTGCATTGTTAAAAATATCACTTCAGTCGTCTCGGTAAATACCGAAACACACATGAAATGCTTTTGTTCCAGGGTAATTGCCTTGTTTTAGTAAATTAATTATGGGTAGCGTGGCCGAGCGGTCTAAGGCGCTGGTTTTAGGCATCAGTCATTTCGATGGCGTGGGTTCGAATCCCACCGCTGCCAGGTTGTTTAGTATTTTGCACAACTGTCATTCAAGCTGCCGTTATTCAATTTCTGTGTATACGGCTATGCACATGTTTTAGTCGCACTTTAAAATAAAACAAATATTCACGGCAAGTAACTAAGCAATGCATACAATCTGATTAGATGATGAAATGAAACCCGGTGAACGTCATTTTAGTGAGTATCTACAGCGTCAACAATTCCCAGGAAATAGTATTCGAATTTGTGGCATTTGCATTGTTAAAAATATCACTTCAGTCGTCTCGGTAAATACCGAAACACACATGAAATGCTTTTGTTCCAGGGTAATTGCCTTGTTTTAGTAAAGTAATTATGGGTAGCGTGGCCGAGCGGTCTAAGGCGCTGGTTTAAGGCACCAGTCATTTCGATGGCGTGGGTTCGAATCCCACCGCTGCCAGGTTGTTGAGTATTTTGCACAACTGTCATTCAAGCTGCCGTTATTCAATTTCTGTGTATACGGCTATGCACATGTTTTAGTCGCACTTTAAAATAAAACAAATATTCACGGCAAGTAACTAAGCAATGCATACAATCTGATTAGATGATGAAATGAAACCCGGTGAACGTCATTTTAGTGAGTATCTACAGCGTCAACAATTCCCAGGAAATAGTATTCGAATTTGTGGCATTTGCATTGTTAAAAATATCACTTCAGTCGTCTCGGTAAATACCGAAACACACATGAAATGCTTTTGTTCCAGGGTAATTGCCTTGTTTTAGTAAAGTAATTATGGGTAGCGTGGCCGAGCGGTCTAAGGCGCTGGTTTAAGGCACCAGTCATTTCGATGGCGTGGGTTCGAATCCCACCGCTGCCAGGTTGTTGAGTATTTTGCACAACTGTCATTCAAGCTGCCGTTATTCAATTTCTGTGTATACGGCTATGCACATGTTTTAGTCGCACTTTAAAATAAAACAAATATTCACGGCAAGTAACTAAGCAATGCATACAATCTGATTAGATGATGAAATGAAACCCGGTGAACGTCATTTTAGTGAGTATCTACAGCGTCAACAATTCCCAGGAAATAGTATTCGAATTTGTGGCATTTGCATTGTTAAAAATATCACTTCAGTCGTCTCGGTAAATACCGAAACACACATGAAATGCTTTTGTTCCAGGGTAATTGCCTTGTTTTAGTAAATTAATTATGGGTAGCGTGGCCGAGCGGTCTAAGGCGCTGGTTTTAGGCACCAGTCATTTCGATGGCGTGGGTTCGAATCCCACCGCTGCCAGGTTGTTGAGTATTTTGCACAACTGTCATTCAAGCTGCCGTTATTCAATTTCTGTGTATACGGCTATGCACATGTTTTAGTCGCACTTTAAAATAAAACAAATATTCACGGCAAGTAACTAAGCAATGCATACAATCTGATTAGATGATGAAATGAAACCCGGTGAACGTCATTTTAGTGAGTATCTACAGCGTCAACAATTCCCAGGAAATAGTATTCGAATTTGTGGCATTTGCATTGTTAAAAATATCACTTCAGTCGTCTCGGTAAATACCGAAACACACATGAAATGCTTTTGTTCCAGGGTAATTGCCTTGTTTTAGTAAATTAATTATGGGTAGCGTGGCCGAGCGGTCTAAGGCGCTGGTTTTAGGCACCAGTCATTTCGATGGCGTGGGTTCGAATCCCACCGCTGCCATGTTGTTTAGTATTTTGCACAACAGTCATTTATGCTGGCATGATACAATTTCAGTGTTTCCGACTATGCACATGTTTATTTCGCATGTTGAAATCCAACAAATATTCACGGCAAATAATTAAGCAGTGCATACAATCTGATTGGATGACGAAATGAAACCCGGTGAACACATTTTAATGAGTAACTACAGCGTCAAAAATTCCCAGAAAATAGTATTCGCGTTTTTGGCAATTGCATTGTTACAAATATCACTTCAGTCGTCTCGGTAAATACCGAAACACACATGAAATGCTTTGGTTTCAGGGTAATTGCCTTGTTTTAGTAAAGTAATTATTGGTAGCGTGGCCGTGCGGTCTAAGGCGCTGGTTTTAGGCACCAGTCATTTCGATGGTGTGGTTTCGAATACCACTGCTGCCATGTTGTTTAGTATTTTGCACAACAGTCATTTATGCTGGCATAATACAATTACAGTGTTTACGACTATGCACATGTTTATTTCGCATGTTGAAATCCAACAATTATTCACGGCAAATAATTAAGCAGTTCTTACAATCTGATTAGATGACGAAATGAAACCCGGTGAACACATTTAATGAGTAACTACAGCGTCAAAAATTCCCAGAAAATAGTATTCTCATTTTTGACTTTTGCATTGTTACAAATATCACATCAGTCGTCTCGGTGAATACCGAAACACACATGAAATGCTTGTGTTTCAGGGTAATTGCCTTGTTTTTGCAAAGTAATTATGGGTAGCGTGGCCGAGCGGTCTAAGGCGCTGGTTTAAGGCACCAGTCATCTCGATGGCGTGGGTTCGAATCCCACCGCTGCCAGGTTGTTGAGTATTTTGCACAACTGTCATTCAAGCTGCCGTTATTCAATTTCTGTGTATACGGCTATGCACATGTTTTAGTCGCACTTTAAAATAAAACAAATATTCACGGCAAGTAACTAAGCAATGCATACAATCTGATTAGATGATGAAATGAAACCCGGTGAACGTCATTTTAGTGAGTATCTACAGCGTCAACAATTCCCAGGAAATAGTATTCGAATTTGTGGCATTTGCATTGTTAAAAATATCACTTCAGTCGTCTCGGTAAATACCGAAACACACATGAAATGCTTTTGTTCCAGGGTAATTGCCTTGTTTTAGTAAAGTAATTATGGGTAGCGTGGCCGAGCGGTCTAAGGCGCTGGTTTAAGGCACCAGTCATTTCGATGGCGTGGGTTCCAATCCCACCGCTGCCAGGTTGTTGAGTATTTTGCACAACTGTCATTCAAGCTGCCGTTATTCAATTTCTGTGTATACGGCTATGCACATGTTTTAGTCGCACTTTAAAATAAAACAAATATTCACGGCAAGTAACTAAGCAATGCATACAATCTGATTAGATGATGAAATGAAACCCGGTGAACGTCATTTTAGTGAGTATCTACAGCGTCAACAATTCCCAGGAAATAGTATTCGAATTTGTGGCATTTGCATTGTTAAAAATATCACTTCAGTCGTCTCGGTAAATACCGAAACACACATGAAATGCTTTTGTTCCAGGGTAATTGCCTTGTTTTAGTAAATTAATTATGGGTAGCGTGGCCGAGCGGTCTAAGGCGCTGGTTTTAGGCACCAGTCATTTCGATGGCGTGGGTTCGAATCCCACCGCTGCCAGGTTGTTTAGTATTTTGCACAACTGTCATTCAAGCTGCCGTTATTCAATTTCTGTGTATACGGCTATGCACATGTTTTAGTCGCACTTTAAAATAAAACAAATATTCACGGCAAGTAACTAAGCAATGCATACAATCTGATTAGATGATGAAATGAAACCCGGTGAACGTCATTTTAGTGAGTATCTACAGCGTCAACAATTCCCAGGAAATAGTATTCGAATTTGTGGCATTTGCATTGTTAAAAATATCACTTCAGTCGTCTCGGTAAATACCGAAACACACATGAAATGCTTTTGTTCCAGGGTAATTGCCTTGTTTTAGTAAAGTAATTATGGGTAGCGTGGCCGAGCGGTCTAAGGCGCTGGTTTAAGGCACCAGTCATTTCGATGGCGTGGGTTCGAATCCCACCGCTGCCAGGTTGTTGAGTATTTTGCACAACTGTCATTCAAGCTGCCGTTATTCAATTTCTGTGTATACGGCTATGCACATGTTTTAGTCGCACTTTAAAATAAAACAAATATTCACGGCAAGTAACTAAGCAATGCATACAATCTGATTAGATGATGAAATGAAACCCGGTGAACGTCATTTTAGTGAGTATCTACAGCGTCAACAATTCCCAGGAAATAGTATTCGAATTTGTGGCATTTGCATTGTTAAAAATATCACTTCAGTCGTCTCGGTAAATACCGAAACACACATGAAATGCTTTTGTTCCAGGGTAATTGCCTTGTTTTAGTAAATTAATTATGGGTAGCGTGGCCGAGCGGTCTAAGGCGCTGGTTTTACCAGTCATTTCGATGGCGTGGGTTCGAATCCCACCGCTGCCATGTTGTTTAGTAATTTGCACAACAGTCATTTATGCTGGCATGATACAATTTCAGTGTTTCCGACTATGCACATGTTTATTTCGCATGTTGAAATCCAACAAATATTCACGGCAAATAATTAAGCAGTGCATACAATCTGATTAGATGACGAAATGAAACCCGGTGAACACATTTTAATGAGTAACTACAGCGTCAAAAATTCCCAGAAAATAGTATTCGCGTTTTTGGCAATTGCATTGTTACAAATATCACTTCAGTCGTCTCGGTAAATACCGAAACACACATGAAATGCTTTGGTTTCAGGGTAATTGCCTTGTTTTAGTAAAGTAATTATTGGTAGCGTGGCCGTGCGGTCTAAGGCGCTGGTTTTAGGCACCAGTCATTTCGATGGTGTGGTTTCGAATACCACTGCTGCCATGTTGTTTAGTATTTTGCACAACAGTCATTTATGCTGGCATAATACAATTACAGTGTTTACGACTATGCACATGTTTATTTCGCATGTTGAAATCCAACAATTATTCACGGCAACTAATTAAGCAGTTCTTACAATCTGATTAGATGACGAAATGAAACCCGGTGAACACATTTAATGAGTAACTACAGCGTCAAAAATTCCCAGAAAATAGTATTCTCATTTTTGACTTTTGCATTGTTACAAATATCACATCAGTCGTCTCGGTGAATACCGAAACACACATGAAATGCTGGTGTTTCAGGGTAATTGCCTTGTTTTTGCAAAGTAATTATGGGTAGCGTGGCCGAGCGGTCTAAGGCGCTGGTTTAAGGCACCAGTCATCTCGATGGCGTGGGTTCGAATCCCACCGCTGCCAGGTTGTTGCATATTTTGCACAACTGTCATTCAAGCTGCCGTTATTCAATTTCTGTGTATACGGCTATGCACATGTTTTAGTCGCACTTTAAAATAAAACAAATATTCACGGCAAGTAACTAAGCAATGCATGCAATCTGATTAGATGATGAAATGAAACCCGGTGAACGTCATTTTAGTGAGTATCTACAGCGTCAACAATTCCCAGGAAATAGTATTCGAATTTGTGGCATTTGCATTGTTAAAAATATCACTTCAGTCGTCTCGGTAAATACCGAAACACACATGAAATGCTTTTGTTCCAGGGTAATTGCCTTGTTTTAGTAAAGTAATTATGGGTAGCGTGGCCGAGCGGTCTAAGGCGCTGGTTTAAGGCACCAGTCATTTCGATGGCGTGGGTTCGAATCCCACCGCTGCCAGGTTGTTGAGTATTTTGCACAACTGTCATTCAAGCTGCCGTTATTCAATTTCTGTGTATACGGCTATGCACATGTTTTAGTCGCACTTTAAAATAAAACAAATATTCACGGCAAGTAACTAAGCAATGCATACAATCTGATTAGATGATGAAATGAAACCCGGTGAACGTCATTTTAGTGAGTATCTACAGCGTCAACAATTCCCAGGAAATAGTATTCGAATTTGTGGCATTTGCATTGTTAAAAATATCACTTCAGTCGTCTCGGTAAATACCGAAACACACATGAAATGCTTTTGTTCCAGGGTAATTGCCTTGTTTTAGTAAATTAATTATGGGTAGCGTGGCCGAGCGGTCTAAGGCGCTGGTTTTAGGCACCAGTCATTTCGATGGCGTGGGTTCGAATCCCACCGCTGCCATGTTGTTTAGTATTTTGCACAACAGTCATTTATGCTGGCATGATACAATTTCAGTGTTTCCGACTATGCACATGTTTATTTCGCATGTTGAAATCCAACAAATATTCACGGCAAATAATTAAGCAGTGCATACAATCTGATTAGATGACGAAATGAAACCCGGTGAACACATTTTAATGAGTAACTACAGCGTCAAAAATTCCCAGAAAATAGTATTCGCGTTTTTGGCATTTGCATTGTTACAAATATCACTTCAGTCGTCTCGGTAAATACCGAAACACACATGAAATGCTTGTGTTTCGGGGTAATTGCCTTGTTTTTGCAAAGTAATTATGGGTAGCGTGGCCGAGCGGTCTAAGGCGCTGGTTTAAGGCACCAGTCATTTCGATGGCGTGGGTTCGAATCCCACCGCTGCTAGGTTGTTGAGTATTTTGCACAACTGTCATTCAAGCTGCCGTTATTCAATTTCTGTGTATACGGCTATGCACATGTTTTAGTCGCACTTTGAAATAAAACAAATATTCACGGCAAGTAACTAAGCAATGCATACAATCTGATTAGATGATGAAATGAAACCCGGTGAACGTCATTTTAGTGAGTATCTACAGCGTCAACAATTCCCAGGAAATAGTATTCGAATTTGTGGCATTTGCATTGTTAAAAATATCACTTCAGTCGTCTCGGTAAATACCGAAACACACATGAAATGCTTTTGTTCCAGGGTAATTGCCTTGTTTTAGTAAAGTAATTATGGGTAGCGTGGCCGAGCGGTCTAAGGCGCTTGTTTAAGGCACCAGTCATTTCGACGGCGTGGGTTCGAATCCCACCGCTGCCAGGTTGTTGAGTATTTTGCACAACTGTCATTCAAACTGCCGTTATTCAATTTCTGTGTATACGGCTATGCACATGTTTTAGTCGCACTTTAAAATAAAACAAATATTCACGGCAAGTAACTAAGCAATGCATACAATCTGATTAGATGATGAAATGAAACCCGGTGAACGTCATTTTAGTGAGTATCTACAGCGTCAACAATTCCCAGGAAATAGTATTCGAATTTGTGGCATTTGCATTGTTAAAAATATCACTTCAGTCGTCTCGGTAAATACCGAAACACACATGAAATGCTTTTGTTCAAGGGTAATTGCCTTGTTTTAGTAAATTAATTATGGGTAGCGTGGCCGAGCGGTCTAAGGCGCTGGTTTTAGGCACCAGTCATTTCGATGGCGTGGGTTCGAATCCCACCGCTGCCATGTTGTTTAGTATTTTGCACAACAGTCATTTATGCTGGCATGATACAATTTCAGTGTTTCCGACTATGCACATGTTTATTTCGCATGTTGAAATCCAACAAATATTCACGGCAAATAATTAAGCAGTGCATACAATCTGATTAGATGACGAAATGAAACCCGGTGAACACATTTTAATGAGTAACTACAGCGTCAAAAATTCCCAGAAAATAGTATTCGCGTTTTTGGCATTTGCATTGTTACAAATATCACTTCAGTCGTCTCGGTAAATACCGAAACACACATGAAATGCTTGTGTTTCGGGGTAATTGCCTTGTTTTTGCAAAGTAATTATGGGTAGCGTGGCCGAGCGGTCTAAGGCGCTGGTTTAAGGCACCAGTCATTTCGATGGCGTGGGTTCGAATCCCACCGCTGCCAGGTTGTTGAGTATTTTGCACAACTGTCATTCAAGCTGCCGTTATTCAATTTCTGTGTATACGGCTATGCACATCTTTTAGTCGCACTTTGAAATAAAACAAATATTCACGGCAAGTAACTAAGCAATGCATACAATCTGATTAGATGATGAAATGAAACCCGGTGAACGAAATTTTAGTGAGTATCTACAGCGTCAACAATTTCCAGGAAATAGTATTCGAATTTGTGGCGTTTGCATTGTTAAAAATATCACTTCAGTCGTCTCGGTAAATACCGAAACACACATGAAATGCTTTTGTTCCAGGGTAATTGCCTTGTTTTAGTAAATTAATTATGGGTAGCGTGGCCGAGCGGTCTAAGGCGCTGGTTTTAGGCACCAGTCATTTCGATGGCGTGGGTTCGAATCCCACCGCTGCCATGTTGTTTAGTATTTTGCACAACAGTCATTTATGCTGGCATGATACAATTTCAGTGTTTCCGACTATGCACATGTTTATTTCGCATGTTGAAATCCAACAAATATTCACGGCAAATAATTAAGCAGTGCATACAATCTGATTAGATGACGAAATGAAACCCGGTGAACAGATTTTAATGAGTAACTACAGCGTCAAAAATTCCCAGAAAATAGTATTCGCGTTTTTGGCATTTGCATTGTTACAAATATCACTTCAGTCGTCTCGGTAAATACCGAAACACACATGAAATGCTTGTGTTTCGGGGTAATTGCCTTGTTTTTGCAAAGTAATTATGGGTAGCGTGGCCGAGCGGTCTAAGGCGCTGGTTTAAGGCACCAGTCATTTCGATGGCGTGGGTTCGAATCCCACCGCTGCCAGGTTGTTGAGTATTTTGCACAACTGTCATTCAAGCTGCCGTTATTCAATTTCTGTGTATACGGCTATGCACATGTTTTAGTCGCACTTTGAAATAAAACAAATATTCACGGCAAGTAACTAAGCAATGCATACAATCTGATTAGATGATGAAATGAAACCCGGTGAACGTCATTTTAGTGAGTATCTACAGCGTCAACAATTCCCAGGAAATAGTATTCGAATTTGTGGCATTTGCATTGTTAAAAATATCACTTCAGTCGTCTCGGTAAATACCGAAACACACATGAAATGCTTTTGTTCCAGGGTAATTGCCTTGTTTTAGTAAAGTAATTATGGGTAGCGTGGCCGAGCGGTCTAAGGCGCTTGTTTAAGGCACCAGTCATTTCGACGGCGTGGGTTCGAATCCCACCGCTGCCAGGTTGTTGAGTATTTTGCACAACTGTCATTCAAACTGCCGTTATTCAATTTCTGTGTATACGGCTATGCACATGTTTTAGTCGCACTTTAAAATAAAACAAATATTCACGGCAAGTAACTAAGCAATGCATACAATCTGATTAGATGATGAAATGAAACCCGGTGAACGTCATTTTAGTGAGTATCTACAGCGTCAACAATTCCCAGGAAATAGTATTCGAATTTGTGGCATTTGCATTGTTAAAAATATCACTTCAGTCGTCTCGGTAAATACCGAAACACACATGAAATGCTTTTGTTCAAGGGTAATTGCCTTGTTTTAGTAAATTAATTATGGGTAGCGTGGCCGAGCGGTCTAAGGCGCTGGTTTTAGGCACCAGTCATTTCGATGGCGTGGGTTCGAATCCCACCGCTGCCATGTTGTTTAGTATTTTGCACAACAGTCATTTATGCTGGCATGATACAATTTCAGTGTTTCCGACTATGCACATGTTTATTTCGCATGTTGAAATCCAACAAATATTCACGGCAAATAATTAAGCAGTGCATACAATCTGATTAGATGACGAAATGAAACCCGGTGAACACATTTTAATGAGTAACTACAGCGTCAAAAATTCCCAGAAAATAGTATTCGCGTTTTTGGCATTTGCATTGTTACAAATATCACTTCAGTCGTCTCGGTAAATACCGAAACACACATGAAATGCTTGTGTTTCGGGGTAATTGCCTTGTTTTTGCAAAGTAATTATGGGTAGCGTGGCCGAGCGGTCTAAGGCGCTGGTTTAAGGCACCAGTCATTTCGATGGCGTGGGTTCGAATCCCACCGCTGCCAGGTTGTTGAGTATTTTGCACAACTGTCATTCAAGCTGCCGTTATTCAATTTCTGTGTATACGGCTATGCACATGTTTTAGTCGCACTTTGAAATAAAACAAATATTCACGGCAAGTAACTAAGCAATGCATACAATCTGATTAGATGATGAAATGAAACCCGGTGAACGAAATTTTAGTGAGTATCTACAGCGTCAACAATTTCCAGGAAATAGTATTCGAATTTGTGGCGTTTGCATTGTTAAAAATATCACTTCAGTCGTCTCGGTAAATACCGAAACACACATGAAATGCTTTTGTTCCAGGGTAATTGCCTTGTTTTAGTAAATTAATTATGGGTAGCGTGGCCGAGCGGTCTAAGGCGCTGGTTTTAGGCACCAGTCATTTCGATGGCGTGGGTTCGAATCCCACCGCTGCCATGTTGTTTAGTATTTTGCACAACAGTCATTTATGCTGGCATGATACAATTTCAGTGTTTCCGACTATGCACATGTTTATTTCGCATGTTGAAATCCAACAAATATTCACGGCAAATAATTAAGCAGTGCATACAATCTGATTAGATGACGAAATGAAACCCGGTGAACAGATTTTAATGAGTAACTACAGCGTCAAAAATTCCCAGAAAATAGTATTCGCGTTTTTGGCATTTGCATTGTTACAAATATCACTTCAGTCGTCTCGGTAAATACCGAAACACACATGAAATGCTTGTGTTTCGGGGTAATTGCCTTGTTTTTGCAAAGTAATTATGGGTAGCGTGGCCGAGCGGTCTAAGGCGCTGGTTTAAGGCACCAGTCATTTCGATGGCGTGGGTTCGAATCCCACCGCTGCCAGGTTGTTGAGTATTTTGCACAACTGTCATTCAAGCTGCCGTTATTCAATTTCTGTGTATACGGCTATGCACATGTTTTAGTCGCACTTTGAAATAAAACAAATATTCACGGCAAGTAACTAAGCAATGCATACAATCTGATTAGATGATGAAATGAAACCCGGTGAACGAAATTTTAGTGAGTATCTACAGCGTCAACAATTTCCAGGAAATAGTATTCGAATTTGTGGCATTTGCATTTTTAAAAATATCACTTCAGTCGTCTCGGTAAATACCGAAACACACATGAAATGCTTTTGTTCCAGGGTAATTGCCTTGTTTTAGTAAAGTAATTATGGGTAGCGTGGCCGAGCGGTCTAAGGCGCTGGTTTTAGGCTTCGATGGCGTGGGTTCGAATCCCATCGCTGCCAGGTTGTTCAGTATTTTGCACAACTGTCATTCAAGCTGCCGTTATTTAATTTCTGTGTATACGGTTATGCACATGTTTTAGTCGCACTTTGAAATACAACAAATATTCACGGCAAGTAACTAAGCAATGCATACAATCTGATTAGATGATGAAATGAAACCCGGTGAACACATTTGAATGAGTAACCACAGCGTCAAAAATTCCCAGAAAATAGTATTCGCATTTTTGGCATTTGCATTATTACAAATATCACTTCAGTCGTCTCGGCAAATACCGAAACACACACGAAATGCTTGAGTTTCAGGGTAATTGCGTCGTTTTTGCAAAGTAATTATGGGTAGCGTGGCCGAGTGGTCTAAGGCGTTGGTTTAAGGCACCAGTCATTTCGATGGCGTGGGTTCGAATCCCACCGCTGCCAGGTTGTTCAGTATTTTGCACAACTGTCATTCAAGCTGCCGTTATTCAATTTCTGTGTATACGGTTATGCACATGTTTTAGTCGCACTTTTAAATCCAACAAATATTCACGGCAAGTAACTAAGCAATTCATACAATCTGATTAGATGATGAAATGAAACCCGGTGAACGTCATTTTAGTGAGTATCTACAGCATCAACAATTCCCAGGAAATAGTATTCGAATTTGTGGCATTTGCATTATTACAAATATCACTTCAGTCGTCTCGGTAAATACCGAAACACACACGAAATGCTTGAGTTTCAGGGTAATTGCGTCGTTTTTGCAAAGTAATTATGGGTAGCGTGGCCGAGTTGTCTAAGGCGCTGATTTAAGGCACCAGTCATTTCGATGGCGTGGGTTCGTATCCCACCGCTTCCTTGTTGTTGAGGATTTTGCACAACTGTCATTTATGCTGGCATAATACAATTTCAGTGTTTACGGCTATGCACATGTTTCTTTCGCATGTTGAAATCCAACAAATATTCACGGCAAATAATTAAGCAATGCATGCAATCTGATTAGATGATGAAATGAAACCCGGTGAACACATTTTAATGAGTAACCACAGCGTCAAAAATTCTCAGAAAATAGTATTCGCATTTTTGGCATTTGCATTATTACAAATATCACTTCAGTCGTCTCGGTAAATACCGAAACACACACGAAATGCTTGAGTTTCAGGGTAATTGCGTCGTTTTTGCAAAGTAATTATGGGTAGCGTGGCCGAGCGGTCTAAGGCGCTGGTTTAAGGCACCAGTCATCTCGATGGCGTGGGTTCGAATCCCAACGCTGCCAGGTTGTTGAGTATTTTGCACAACTGTCATTCAAGCTGCCGTTATTCAATTTCTGTGTATACGGCTATGCACATGTTTTAGTCGCACTTTAAAATAAAACAAATATTCACGGCAAGTAACTAAGCAATGCATACAATCTGATTAGATGATGAAATGAAACCCGGTGAACGTCATTTTAGTGAGTATCTACAGCGTCAACAATTCCCAGGAAATAGTATTCGAATTTGTGGCATTTGCATTGTTAAAAATATCACTTCAGTCGTCTCGGTAAATACCGAAACACACATGAAATGCTTTTGTTCCAGGGTAATTGCCTTGTTTTAGTAAAGTAATTATGGGTAGCGTGGCCGAGCGGTCTAAGGCGCTGGTTTAAGGCACCAGTAATTTCGATGGCGTGGGTTCGAATCCCACCGCTGCCAGGTTGTTGAGTATTTTGCACAACTGTCATTCAAGCTGCCGTTATTCAATTTCTGTGTATACGGCTATGCACATGTTTTAGTCGCACTTTGAAATAAAACAAATATTCACGGCAAGTAACTAAGCAATGCATACAATCTGATTAGATGATGAAATGAAACCCGGTGAACGTCATTTTAGTGAGTATCTACAGCGTCAACAATTCCCAGGAAATAGTATTCGAATTTGTGGCATTTGCATTGTTAAAAATATCACTTCAGTCGTCTCGGTAAATACCGAAACACACATGAAATGCTTTTGTTCCAGGGTAATTGCCTTGTTTTAGTAAATTAATTATGGGTAGCGTGGCCGAGCGGTCTAAGGCGCTGGTTTTAGGCACCAGTCATTTCGATGGCGTGGATTCGAATCCCACCGCTGCCATGTTGTTTAGTATTTTGCACAACAGTCATTTATGCTGGCATGATACAATTTCAGTGTTTCCGACTATGCACATGTTTATTTCGCATGTTGAAATCCAACAAATATTCACGGCAAATAATTAAGCAGTGCATACAATCTGATTAGATGACGAAATGAAACCCGGTGAACACATTTTAATGAGTAACTACAGCGTCAACAATTCCCAGAAAATAGTATTCGCGTTTTTGGCATTTGCATTGTTACAAATATCACTTCAGTCGTCTCGGTAAATACCGAAACACACATGAAATGCTTTTGTTCCAGGGTAATTGCCTTGTTTTAGTAAAGTAATTATGGGTAGCGTGGCCGAGCGGTCTAAGGCGCTGGTTTTAGGCTTCGATGGCGTGGGTTCGAATCCCATCGCTGCCAGGTTGTTCAGTATTTTGCACAACTGTCATTCAAGCTGCCGTTATTCAATTTCTGTGTATACGGTTATGCACATGTTTTAGTCGCACTTTGAAATACAACAAATATTCACGGCAAGTAACTAAGCAATGCATACAATCTGATTAGATGATGAAATGAAACCCGGTGAACGTCATTTTAGTTAGTATCTACAGCATCAACAATTCCCAGGAAATAGTATTCGAATTTTTGGTATTTGCATTATTACAAATATCACTTCAGTCGTCTCGGTAAATACCGAAACACACACAAAATGCTTGAGTTTCAGGGTAATTGAGTCGTTTTTGCCATGTAATTACGGGTAGCGTGGCCGAGCGGTCCAAGGCGCTGGTTTAAGGCACCAGTCATTTCGATGGCGTGGGTTCGAATTGCACCGCTGCCAGGATGTTCAGTATTTTGCACAAATGTCATTCAAGCTGCCGTTATTCAATTTCTGTGTATACGGTTATGCACATGTTTTAGTCGCACTTTGAAATCCAACAAATATTCACGGCAAGTAATTAAGCAATGCATACAATCTGATTCGATGATGAAATGAAACCCGGTGAACACATTTGAATGAGTAACCACAGCGTCAAAAATTCCCAGAAAATAGTATTCGCATTTTTGGCATTTGCATTATTACAAATATCACTTCAGTCGTCTCGGCAAATACCGAAACACACACGAAATGCTTGAGTTTCAGGGTAATTGCGTCGTTTTTGCAAAGTAATTATGGGTAGCGTGGTCGAGTGGTCTAAGGCGTTGGTTTAAGGCACCAGTCATTTCGATGGCGTGGGTTCGAATCCCACCGCTGCCAGGTTGTTCAGTATTTTGCACAACTGTCATTCAAGCTGCCGTTATTCAATTTCTGTGTATACGGTTATGCACATGTTTTAGTCGCACTTTGAAATACAACAAATATTCACGGCAAGTAACTAAGCAATGCATACAATCTGATTAGATGATGAAATGAAACCCGGTGGACACATTTTAATGAGTAACCACAGAGTCAAAAATTCTCAGTAAATAGTATTCGCATTTTTGGCATTTGCATTATTACAAATATCACTTCAGTCGTCTCGGTAAATACCGAAACACACACGAAATGCTTGAGTTTCAGGGTAATTGCGTCGTTTTTGCAAAGTAATTATGGGTAGCGTGGCCGAGTTGTCTAAGGCGCTGATTTAAGGCACCAGTCATTTCGATGGCGTGGGTTCGTATCCCACCGCTTCCTTGTTGTTGAGGATTTTGCACAACTGTCATTTATGCTGGCATAATACAATTTCAGTGTTTACGACTATGCACATGTTTCTTTCGCATGTTGAAATCCAACAAATATTCACGGCAAATAATTAAGCAATGCATGCAATCTGATTAGATGATGAAATGAAACCCGGTGAACACATTTTAATGAGTAACCACAGCGTCAAAAATTCTCAGAAAATAGTATTCGCATTTTTGGCATTTGCATTATTACAAATATCACTTCAGTCGTCTCGGTAAATACCGAAACACACACGAAATGCTTGAGTTTCAGGGTAATTGCGTCGTTTTTGCAAAGTAATTATGGGTAGCGTGGCCGAGCGGTCTAAGGCGCTGGTTTAAGGCACCAGTCATCTCGATGGCGTGGGTTCGAATCCCACCGCTGCCAGGTTGTTGAGTATTTTGCACAACTGTCATTCAAGCTGCCGTTATTCAATTTCTGTGTATACGGCTATGCACATGTTTTAGTCGCACTTTAAAATAAAACAAATATTCACGGCAAGTAACTAAGCAATGCATACAATCTGATTAGATGATGAAATGAAACCCGGTGAACGTCATTTTAGTGAGTATCTACAGCGTCAACAATTCCCAGGAAATAGTATTCGAATTTGTGGCATTTGCATTGTTAAAAATATCACTTCAGTCGTCTCGGTAAATACCCAAACACACATGAAATGCTTGTGTTTCAGGGTAATTGCGTCGTTTTTGAAATATAATTATGGGTGGCGTGGCCGAGCGGTCAAAGGTGCTTGTTTAAGGCACCAGTCATTTCGATGGCGTGGGTTCGTATCCCAACGCTGCCTTGTTGTTGAGTATTTTGCACAACTGTCATTTATGCTGGCATAATACAATTTCAGTGTTTACGACTATGCACATGTTTCTTTCGCATGTTGAAATCCAACAAATATTCACGGCAAATAATTAAGCAATGCATACAATCTGATTCGATGATGAAATGAAACCCGGTGAACACATTTGAATGAGTAACCACAGCGTCAAAAATTCTCAGAAAATAGTATTTGCATTTTTGGCATTTGCATTATTACAAATATCACTTCAGTCGTCTCGGTAAATACCGAAACACACACGAAATGCTTGAGTTTCAGGGTAATTGCGTCGTTTTTGCAAAGTAATTATGGGTAGCGTGGCCGAGCGGTCAAAGGCGCTGGTTTATGGCACCAGTCATTTTGTTGGCGTGGGTTCGAATCCCACCGCTGCCAGGTTGTTCAGTATTTTGCACAACTGTCATTCAAGCTGCCGTTATTCAATTTCTGTGTATACGGTTATGCACATGTTTTAGTCGCACTTTGAAATCCAACAAATATTCACGGCAAGTAACTAAGCAATGCATACAATCTGATTCGATGATGAAATGAAACCCGGTGAACACATTTGAATGAGTAACCACAGCGTCAAAAATTCCCAGAAAATAGTATTCGCATTTTTGGCATTTGCATTATTACAAATATCAATTCAGTCGTCTCGGTAAATACCGAAACACACACGAAATGCTTGAGTTTCAGGGTAATTGCGTCGTTTTTGCAAAGTAATTATGGGTAGCGTGGCCGAGCGGTCTAAGGCGCTGGTTTAAGGCACCAGTCATTTCGATGGCGTGGGTTCGAATCCCACCGCTGCCAGGTTGTTCAGTATTTTGCACAACTGTCATTCAAGCTGCCGTTATTCAATTTCTGTGTATACGGTTATGCACATGTTTTAGTCGCACTTTGAAATACAACAAATATTCTCGGCAAGTAACTAAGCAATGCATACAATCTGATTAGATGATGAAATGAAACCCGGTGGACACATTTTAATGAGTAACCACAGAGTCAAACATTCTCAGAAAATAGTATTCGCATTTTTGGCATTTGCATTATTACAAATATCACTTCAGTCGTCTCGGTAAATACCGAAACACACACGAAATGCTTGAGTTTCAGGGTAATTGCGTCGTTTTTGCAAAGTAATTATGGGTAGCGTGGCCGAGTTGTCTAAGGCGCTGGTTTAAGGCACCAGTCATTTCGATGGCGTGGGTTCGTATCCCACCGCTTCCTTGTTGTTGAGGATTTTGCACAACTGTCATTTATGCTGGCATAATACAATTTCAGTGTTTACGACTATGCACATGTTTCTTTCGCATGTTGAAATCCAACAAATATTCACGGCAAATAATTAAGCAATGCATACAATCTGATTAGATGATGAAAGGAAACCCGGTGAACACATTTTAATGAGTAACCACATCGTCAAAAATTCTCAGAAAATAGTATTCGCATTTTTGGCATTTGCATTATTACAAATATCACTTCAGTCGTCTCGGTAAATACCGAAACACACACGAAATGCTTGAGTTTCAGGGTAATTGCGTCGTTTTTGCAAAGTAATTATGGGTAGCGTGGCCGAGTTGTCTAAGGCGCTGGTTTAAGGCACCAGTCATTTCGATGGCGTGGGTTCGTATCCCACCGCTTCCTTGTTGTTGAGGATTTTGCACAACTGTCATTCAAGCTGCCGTTATTCAATTTCTGTGTATACGGCTATGCACATGTTTTAGTCGCACTTTGAAATAAAACAAATATTCACGGCAAGTAACTAAGCAATGCATACAATCTGATTAGATGATGAAATGAAACCCGGTGAACGTCATTTTAGTGAGTATCTACAGCGTCAACAATTCCCAGGAAATAGTATTCGAATTTGTGGCATTTGCATTGTTAAAAATATCACTTCAGTCGTCTCGGTAAATACCGAAACACACATGAAATGCTTTTGTTCCAGGGTAATTGCCTTGTTTTAGTAAATTAATTATGGGTAGCGTGGCCGAGCGGTCTAAGGCGCTGGTTTTAGGCACCAGTCATTTCGATGGCGTGGATTCGAATCCCACCGCTGCCATGTTGTTTAGTATTTTGCACAACAGTCATTTATGCTGGCATGATACAATTTCAGTGTTTCCGACTATGCACATGTTTATTTCGCATGTTGAAATCCAACAAATATTCACGGCAAATAATTAAGCAGTGCATACAATCTGATTAGATGACGAAATGAAACCCGGTGAACACATTTTAATGAGTAACTACAGCGTCAACAATTCCCAGAAAATAGTATTCGCGTTTTTGGCATTTGCATTGTTACAAATATCACTTCAGTCGTCTCGGTAAATACCGAAACACACATGAAATGCTTTTGTTCCAGGGTAATTGCCTTGTTTTAGTAAAGTAATTATGGGTAGCGTGGCCGAGCGGTCTAAGGCGCTGGTTTTAGGCTTCGATGGCGTGGGTTCGAATCCCATCGCTGCCAGGTTGTTCAGTATTTTGCACAACTGTCATTCAAGCTGCCGTTATTCAATTTCTGTGTATACGGTTATGCACATGTTTTAGTCGCACTTTGAAATACAACAAATATTCACGGCAAGTAACTAAGCAATGCATACAATCTGATTAGATGATGAAATGAAACCCGGTGAACGTCATTTTAGTTTGTATCTACAGCATCAACAATTCCCAGGAAATAGTATTCGAATTTTTGGTATTTGCATTATTACAAATATCACTTCAGTCGTCTCGGTAAATACCGAAACACACACAAAATGCTTGAGTTTCAGGGTAATTGAGTCGTTTTTGCCATGTAATTACGGGTAGCGTGGCCGAGCGGTCCAAGGCGCTGGTTTAAGGCACCAGTCATTTCGATGGCGTGGGTTCGAATTGCACCGCTGCCAGGATGTTCAGTATTTTGCACAAATGTCATTCAAGCTGCCGTTATTCAATTTCTGTGTATACGGTTATGCACATGTTTTAGTCGCACTTTGAAATCCAACAAATATTCACGGCAAGTAATTAAGCAATGCATACAATCTGATTCGATGATGAAATGAAACCCGGTGAACACATTTGAATGAGTAACCACAGCGTCAAAAATTCCCAGAAAATAGTATTCGCATTTTTGGCATTTGCATTATTACAAATATCACTTCAGTCGTCTCGGCAAATACCGAAACACACACGAAATGCTTGAGTTTCAGGGTAATTGCGTCGTTTTTGCAAAGTAATTATGGGTAGCGTGGTCGAGTGGTCTAAGGCGTTGGTTTAAGGCACCAGTCATTTCGATGGCGTGGGTTCGAATCCCACCGCTGCCAGGTTGTTCAGTATTTTGCACAACTGTCATTCAAGCTGCCGTTATTCAATTTCTGTGTATACGGTTATGCACATGTTTTAGTCGCACTTTGAAATACAACAAATATTCACGGCAAGTAACTAAGCAATGCATACAATCTGATTAGATGATGAAATGAAACCCGGTGGACACATTTTAATGAGTAACCACAGAGTCAAAAATTCTCAGTAAATAGTATTCGCATTTTTGGCATTTGCATTATTACAAATATCACTTCAGTCGTCTCGGTAAATACCGAAACACACACGAAATGCTTGAGTTTCAGGGTAATTGCGTCGTTTTTGCAAAGTAATTATGGGTAGCGTGGCCGAGTTGTCTAAGGCGCTGATTTAAGGCACCAGTCATTTCGATGGCGTGGGTTCGTATCCCACCGCTTCCTTGTTGTTGAGGATTTTGCACAACTGTCATTTATGCTGGCATAATACAATTTCAGTGTTTACGACTATGCACATGTTTCTTTCGCATGTTGAAATCCAACAAATATTCACGGCAAATAATTAAGCAATGCATACAATCTGATTCGATGATGAAATGAAACCCGGTGAACTCATTTTAATGAGTAACCACAGCGTCAAAAATTCTCAGAAAATAGTATTCGCATTTTTGGCATTTGCATTGTTACAAATATCACTTCAGTCGTCTCGGTAAATACCCAAACACACATGAAATGCTTGTGTTTCAGGGTAATTGCGTCGTTTTTGAAATATAATTGTGGGTGGCGTGGCCGAGCGGTCAAAGGTGCTTGTTTAAGGCACCAGTCATTTCGATGGCGTGGGTTCGTATCCCAACGCTGCCTTGTTGTTGAGTATTTTGCACAACTGTCATTTATGCTGGCATAATACAATTTCAGTGTTTACGACTATGCACATGTTTCTTTCGCATGTTGAAATCCAACAAATATTCACGGCAAATAATTAAGCAATGCATACAATCTGATTCGATGATGAAATGAAACCCGGTGAACACATTTGAATGAGTAACCACAGCGTCAAAAATTCTCAGAAAATAGTATTTGCATTTTTGGCATTTGCATTATTACAAATATCACTTCAGTCGTCTCGGTAAATACCGAAACACACACGAAATGCTTGAGTTTCAGGGTAATTGCGTCGTTTTTGCAAAGTAATTATGGGTAGCGTGGCCGAGCGGTCAAAGGCGCTGGTTTATGGCACCAGTCATTTTGTTGGCGTGGGTTCGAATCCCACCGCTGCCAGGTTGTTCAGTATTTTGCACAACTGTCATTCAAGCTGCCGTTATTCAATTTCTGTGTATACGGTTATGCACATGTTTTAGTCGCACTTTGAAATCCAACAAATATTCACGGCAAGTAACTAAGCAATGCATACAATCTGATTCGATGATGAAATGAAACCCGGTGAACACATTTGAATGAGTAACCACAGCGTCAAAAATTCCCAGAAAATAGTATTCGCATTTTTGGCATTTGCATTATTACAAATATCAATTCAGTCGTCTCGGTAAATACCGAAACACACACGAAATGCTTGAGTTTCAGGGTAATTGCGTCGTTTTTGCAAAGTAATTATGGGTAGCGTGGCCGAGCGGTCTAAGGCGCTGGTTTAAGGCACCAGTCATTTCGATGGCGTGGGTTCGAATCCCACCGCTGCCAGGTTGTTCAGTATTTTGCACAACTGTCATTCAAGCTGCCGTTATTCAATTTCTGTGTATACGGTTATGCACATGTTTTAGTCGCACTTTGAAATACAACAAATATTCTCGGCAAGTAACTAAGCAATGCATACAATCTGATTAGATGATGAAATGAAACCCGGTGGACACATTTTAATGAGTAACCACAGAGTCAAACATTCTCAGAAAATAGTATTCGCATTTTTGGCATTTGCATTATTACAAATATCACTTCAGTCGTCTCGGTAAATACCGAAACACACACGAAATGCTTGAGTTTCAGGGTAATTGCGTCGTTTTTGCAAAGTAATTATGGGTAGCGTGGCCGAGTTGTCTAAGGCGCTGGTTTAAGGCACCAGTCATTTCGATGGCGTGGGTTCGTATCCCACCGCTTCCTTGTTGTTGAGGATTTTGCACAACTGTCATTTATGCTGGCATAATACAATTTCAGTGTTTACGACTATGCACATGTTTCTTTCGCATGTTGAAATCCAACAAATATTCACGGCAAATAATTAAGCAATGCATACAATCTGATTAGATGATGAAAGGAAACCCGGTGAACACATTTTAATGAGTAACCACATCGTCAAAAATTCTCAGAAAATAGTATTCGCATTTTTGGCATTTGCATTATTACAAATATCACTTCAGTCGTCTCGGTAAATACCGAAACACACACGAAATGCTTGAGTTTCAGGGTAATTGCGTCGTTTTTGCAAAGTAATTATGGGTAGCGTGGCCGAGTTGTCTAAGGCGCTGGTTTAAGGCACCAGTCATTTCGATAGCGTGGGTTCGTATCCCACCGCTTCCTTGTTGTTGAGGATTTTGCACAACTGTCATTTATGCTGGCATAATACAATTTCAGTGTTTACGACTATGCACATGTTTCTTTCGCATGTTGAAATCCAACAAATATTCACGGCAAATAATTAAGCAATGCATACAATCTGATTAGATGATGAAAGGAAACCCGGTGAACACATTTTAATGAGTAACCACATCGTCAAAAATTCTCAGAAAATAGTATTCGCATTTTTGGCATTTGCATTATTACAAATATCACTTCAGTCGTCTCGGTAAATACCGAAACACACACGAAATGCTTGAGTTTCAGGGTAATTGCGTCGTTTTTGCAAAGTAATTATGGGTAGCGTGGCCGAGCGGTCTAAGGCGCTGGTTTAAGGCACCAGTCATTTCGATGGCGTGGGTTCGAATCCCACCGCTGCCAGGTTGTTCAGTATTTTGCACAACTGTCATTCAAGCTGCCGTTATTCAATTTCTTTTATACGGTTATGCACATGTTTTAGTCGCACTTTGAAATACAACAAATATTCACGGCAAGTAACTAAGCAACGCATACAATCAGATTAGATGATGAAATGAAACCCGGTGAACGTCATTTTAGTGAGTATCTACAGCGTCAACAATTCCCAGGAAATAGTATTCGAATTTTTGGTATTTGCATTGTTAAAAATATCACTTCAGTCGTCTCGGTAAATACCCAAACACACATAAAATGCTTGTGTTTCAGGGTAATTGCGTCGTTTTTGAAATGTAATTATGGGTGGCGTGGCCGAGCGGTCAAAGGCGCTTGTTTAAGGTACCAGTCATTTCGATGGCGTGGGTTCGTATCCCACCGCTGCCTTGTTGTTGAGTATTTTGCACAACTGTCATTTATGCTGGCATAATACAATTTCAGTGTTTACGACTATGCACATGTTTTAGTCGCATGTTGAAATCCAACAAATATTCACGGCAAATAATTAAGCAATGCATACAATCTGATTAGATGATGAAATGAAACCCGGTGAACACATTTTAATGAGTAACCACAGCGTCAAAAATTCTCAGAAAATAGTATTCGCATTTTTGGCATTTGCATTGTTACAAATATCACTTCAGTCGTCTCGGTAAATACCCAAACACACATGAAATGCTTGTGTTTCAGGGTAATTGCGTTGTTTTTGCAATGTAATTATGGGTAGCGTGGCCGAGCGGTCTAAGGCGCTGGTTTAAGGCACCAGTCATTTCGATGGCGTGGGTTCGAATCCCACCGCTGCCAGGTTGTTCAGTATTTTGCACAACTGTCATTCAAGCTGCCGTTATTCAATTTCTGTGTATACGGTTATGCACATGTTTTAGTCGCACTTTTAAATCCAACAAATATTCACGGCAAGTAACTAAGCAATTCATACAATCTGATTAGATGATGAAATGAAACCCGGTGAACGTCATTTTAGTGAGTATCTACAGCATCAACAATTCCCAGGAAATAGTATTCGAATTTGTGGCATTTGCATTGTTACAAATATCACATCAGTCGTCTCGGCAAATACCAAAACACACATGAAATGCTTGTGTTTCAGGGTAATTGCGTCGTTTTTGCAATGTAATTATGGGTGGCGTGGCCGAGCGGTCAAAGACGCTTGTTGATTGCACCAGTCATTTCGATGGCGTGGGTTCGTATCCCACCGCTGCCTTGTTGTTGAGTATTTTGCACAACTGTCATTTATGCTGGCATAATACAATTTCAGTGTTTACGACAATGCACATGTTTCTTTCGCATGTTGAAATCCAACAAATATTCACGGCAAATAATTAAGCAATGCATACAATTTGATTAGATGATGAAATGAAACCCGGTGAACACATTTGAATGAGTAACCACAGCGTCAAAAATTCCCAGAAAATAGTATTCGCATTTTTGGCATTTGCATTATTACAAATATCACTTCAGTCGTCTCGGCAAATACCGAAACACACACGAAATGCTTGAGTTTCAGGGTAATTGCGTCGTTTTTGCAAAGTAATTATGGGTAGCGTGGCCGAGTGGTCTAAGGCGTTGGTTTAAGGCACCAGTCATTTCGATGGCGTGGGTTCGAATCCCACCGCTGCCAGGTTGTTCAGTATTTTGCACAACTGTCATTCAAGCTGCCGTTATTCAATTTCTGTGTATACGGTTATGCACATGTTTTAGTCGCACTTTGAAATACAACAAATATTCACGGCAAGTAACTAAGCAATGCATACAATCTGATTAGATGATGAAATGAAACCCGGTGGACACATTTTAATGAGTAACCACAGAGTCAAAAATTCTCAGTAAATAGTATTCGCATTTTTGGCATTTGCATTATTACAAATATCACTTCAGTCGTCTCGGTAAATACCGAAACACACACGAAATGCTTGAGTTTCAGGGTAATTGCGTCGTTTTTGCAAAGTAATTATGGGTAGCGTGGCCGAGTTGTCTAAGGCGCTGATTTAAGGCACCAGTCATTTTGATGGCGTGGGTTCGTATCCCACCGCTTCCTTGTTGTTGAGGATTTTGCACAACTGTCATTTATGCTGGCATAATACAATTTCAGTGTTTACGACTATGCACATGTTTCTTTCGCATGTTTAAATCCAACAAATATTCACGGCAAATAATTAAGCAATGCATGCAATCTGATTAGATGATGAAATGAAACCCGGTGAACACATTTTAATGAGTAACCACAGCGTCAAAAATTCTCAGAAAATAGTATTCGCATTTTTGGCATTTGCATTATTACAAATATCACTTCAGTCGTCTCGGTAAATACCGAAACACACACGAAATGCTTGAGTTTCAGGGTAATTGCGTCGTTTTTGCAAAGTAATTATGGGTAGCGTGGCCGAGCGGTCTAAGGCGCTGGTTTAAGGCACCAGTCATTTCGATGGCGTGGGTTCGAATCCCACCGCTGCCAGGTTGTTGAGGATTTTGCACAACTGTCATTCAAGCTGCCGTTATTCAATTTCTGTGTATACGGTTATGCACATGTTTTAGTCGCACTTAGAAATCCAACAAATATTCACGGCAAGTAACTAAGCAATGCATACAATCTGATTAGATGATGAAATGAAACCCGGTGAACGTCATTTTAGTGAGTATCTACAGCGTCAACAATTCCCAGAAAATAGTATTCGAATTTGTGGCATTTGCATTGTTACAAATATCACTTCAGTCGTCTAGGCAAATACCAAAACACACATGAAATGCTTGTGTTTCAGGGTAATTGCGTCGTTTTTGAAATATAATTATGGGTGGCGTGGCCGAGCGGTCAAAGGTGCTTGTTTAAGGCACCAGTCATTTCGATGGCGTGGGTTCGTATCCCACCGCTGCCTTGTTGTTGAGTATTTTGCACAACTGTCATTTATGCTGGCATAATACAATTTCAGTGTTTACGACTATGCACATGTTTCTTTCGCATGTTGAAATCCAACAAATATTCACGGCAAATAATTAAGCAATGCATACAATCTGATTCGATGATGAAATGAAACCCGGTGAACACATTTGAATGAGTAACCACAGCGTCAAAAATTCTCAGAAAATAGTATTTGCATTTTTGGCATTTGCATTATTACAAATATCACTTCAGTCGTCTCGGTAAATACCGAAACACACACGAAATGCTTGAGTTTCAGGGTAATTGCGTCGTTTTTGCAAAGTAATTATGGGTAGCATGGCCGAGCGGTCAAAGGCGCTGGTTTAAGGCACCAGTCATTTCGATGGCGTGGGTTCGAATCCCACCGCTGCCAGGTTGTTCAGTATTTTGCACAACTGTCATTCAAGCTGCCGTTATTCAATTTCTGTGTATACGGTTATGCACATGTTTTAGTCGCACTTTGAAATCCAACAAATATTCACGGCAAGTAACTAAGCAATGCATACAATCTGATTCTATGATGAAATGAAACCCGGTGAACACAATTGAATGAGTAACCACAGCGTCAAAAATTCCCAGAAAATAGTATTCGCATTTTTGGCATTTGCATTATTACAAATATCAATTCAGTCGTCTCGGTAAATACCGAAACACACACGAAATGCTTGAGTTTCAGGGTAATTGCGTCGTTTTTGCAAAGTAATTATGGGTAGCGTGGCCGAGCGGTCTAAGGCGCTGGTTTAAGGCACCAGTCATTTCGATGGCGTGGGTTCGAATCCCACCGCTGCCAGGTTGTTCAGTATTTTGCACAACTGTCATTCAAGCTGCCGTTATTCAATTTCTGTGTATACGGTTATGCACATGTTTTAGTCGCACTTTGAAATACAACAAATATTCTCGGCAAGTAACTAAGCAATGCATACAATCTGATTAGATGATGAAATGAAACCCGGTGGACACATTTTAATGAGTAACCACAGAGTCAAAAATTCTCAGAAAATAGTATTCGCATTTTTGGCATTTGCATTATTACAAATATCACTTCAGTCGTCTCGGTAAATACCGAAACACACACGAAATGCTTGAGTTTCAGGGTAATTGCGTCGTTTTTGCAAAGTAATTATGGGTAGCGTGGCCGAGTTGTCTAAGGCGCTGGTTTAAGGCACCAGTCATTTCGATGGCGTGGGTTCGTATCCCACCGCTTCCTTGTTGTTGAGGATTTTGCACAACTGTCATTTATGCTGGCATAATACAATTTCAGTGTTTACGACTATGCACATGTTTCTTTCGCATGTTGAAATCCAACAAATATTCACGGCAAATAATTAAGCAATGCATACAATCTGATTAGATGATGAAATGAAACCCGGTGAACACATTTTAATGAGTAACCACAGCGTCAAAAATTCTCAGAAAATAGTATTCGCATTTTTGGCATTTGCATTATTACAAATATCACTTCAGTCGTCTCGGTAAATACCGAAACACACACGAAATAGTATTCGCATTTTTGGCATTTGCATTATTACAAATATCACTTCAGTCGTCTCGGTAAATACCGAAACACACACGAAATGCTTGAGTTTCAGGGTAATTGCGTCGTTTTTACAAAGTAATTATGGGTAGCGTGGCCGAGCGGTCTAAGGCGCTGGTTTAAGGCACCAGTCATTTAGATGGCGTGGGTTCGAATTCCACCGCTGCCAGGATGTTCAGTATTTTGCACAACTGTCATTCAAGCTGCCGTTATTCAATTTCTGTGTATACGGTTATGCACATGTTTTAGTCGCACTTTGAAATCCAACAAATATTCACGGCAAGTAACTAAGCAATTCATACAATCTGATTAGATTATGAAATGAAACCTGGTGAACGTCATTTTAGTGAGTATCTACGGCGTCAACAATTCCCGGAAAATAGTATTCGAATTTGTGGCATTTGCATTGTTACAAATATCACTTCAGTCGTCTCGGCAAATACCAAAACACACATGAAATGCTTGTGTTTCAGGGTAATTGCGTCGTTTTTGAAATGTAATTATGGGTGGCGTGGCCGATCGGTCAAAGGCGCTTGTTTAAGGCACCAGTCATTTCGATGCCGTGGGTTCGTATCCCACCGCTGCCTTGTTGTTGAGTATTTTGCACAACTGTCATTTATGCTGGCATAATACAATTTCAGTGTTTACGACTATGCACATGTTTCTTTCGCATGTTGAAATCCAACAAATATTCACGGCAAATAATTAAGCAATGCATAACAATCTGATTAGACGATGAAATGAAACCCGGCTAACACATTTTAATGAGTAACCACAGCGTCAAAAATTCTCAGAAAATAGTATTCGCATTTTTGGCATTTGCATTATTACAAATATCACTTCAGTCGTCTCGGTAAATACCGAAACACACACGAAATGCTTGAGTTTCAGGGTAATTGTGTCGTTTTTGCAAAGTAATTATGGGTAGCGTGGCCGAGCGGTCTAAGGCGCTGGTTTAAGGCACCAGTCATTTCGCTGGCGTGGGTTCGAATATCACCGCTGCCATGTTGTTTAGTATTTTGCAGAACAGTCATTTATGCTGGCATAATACAATTTCAGTGTTTACGACTATGCACATGTTTATTTCGCATGTTGAAATCCAACAAATATTCACGGCAAATAATTAAGCAGTGCATACAATCTGATTAGATGATGAAATGAAACCCGGTGAACGTCATTTTAGTGAGTATCTACAGCGTCAACAATTCCCAGGAAATAGTATTCGAATTTGTGGCATTTGCATTGTTAAAAATATCACTTCAGTCGTCTTGGTAAATACCGAAATACACATGAAATGCTTTTGTTCCTGGGTAATTGCCTTGTTTTAGTAAAGTAGTTATGGGTAGCGTGGCCGAGCGGTCTAAGGCGCTGGTTTTAGGCACCAGTCATTTCGATGGCGTGGGTACGTATCCCACCGCTGCCTTGTTGTTGAGTATTTTGCACAACTGTCATTTATGCTGGCATAATACAATTTCAGTGTTTACGACTATGCACATGTTTCTTTCGCATGTTGAAATCCAACAAATATTCACGGCAAATAATTAAGCAATGCATACAATCTGATTAGATGATGAAATGAAACCCGGTGAACGTCATTTTAGTGAGTATCTACAGCGTCAACAATTCCCAGGAAATAGTATTCGAATTTGTGGCATTTGCATTGTTAAAAATATCACTTCAGTCGTCTTGGTAAATACCGAAATACACATGAAATGCTTTTGTTCCTGGGTAATTGCATTGTTTTAGTAAAGTAGTTATGGGTAGCGTGGCCGAGCGGTCTAAGGCGCTGGTTTTAGGCACCAGTTATTTCGATGGCGTGGGTTCGAATCCCACCGCTGCCATGTTGTTTAGTATTTTGCACAACTGTCATTCAAGCTGCCGTAATTCAATTTCTGTGTATACGGCTATGCACATGTTTTAGTCGCACTTTAAAATAAAACAAATATTCACGGCAAGTAACTAAGCAATGCATACAATCTGATTAGATGATGAAATGAAACCCGGTGAACACCTTTTAATGAGTAACCACAGAGTCAAAAATTCTCAGAAAATAGTATTCGCATTTTCGGCATTTGCATTATTACAAATATCACTTCAGTCGTCTCGGTAAATACCCAAACACACATGAAATGCTTGTGTTTCCGGGCAATTGTGTCGTTTTTGCAATGTTATTATGGGTAGCGTGGCCGAGCGGTCAAAGGCGCTTGTTTAAGGCACCAGTCATTTCGCTGGCGTGGGTTCGAATACCACCGCTGCCATGTTGTTTAGTATTTTGCAGAACAGTCATTTATGCTGGCATAATACAATTTCAGTGTTTACGACTATGCACATGTTTATTTCGCATGTTGAAATCCAACAAATATTCACGGCAAATAATTAAGCAGTGCATACAATCTGATTAGATGACGAATTGAAACCCGGTGAACACATTTTAATGAGTAACTACAGCGTCAAAAATTCCCAGAAAATAGTATTCTCATTTTTGGCTTTTGCATTGTTACAAATATCACTTCAGTCGTCTCGGTAAATACCGAAACACACACGAAATGCTTGTGTTTCAGGGTAATTGCGTCGTTTTTGAAATGTAATTATGGGTGGCGTGGCCGAGCGGTCAAAGGCGCTTGTTTAAGGCACCAGTCATTTCGATGGCGTGGGTTCGTATCCCACCACTGCCTTGTTGTTGAGTATTTTGCACAACTGTCATTTATGCTGGCATAATACAATTTCAGTGTTTACGACTATTCGCATGTTGAAATCCAACAAATATTCACGGCAAATAATTAAGCAATGCATAACAATCTGATTAGACGATGAAATGAAACCAGGCTAACACATTTTAATGAGTAACCACAGCGTCAAAAATTCTCAGAAAATAGTATTCGCATTTTTGGCATTTGCATTATTACAAATATCACTTCAGTCGTCTCGGTAAATACCGAAACACACACGAAATGCTTGAGTTTCAGGGTAATTGCGTCGTTTTTGCAAAGTAATTACGGGTAGCGTGGCCGAGCGGTCTAAGGCGCTGGTTTAAGGCACCAGTCATTTCGATGGCGTGGGCTCGAAACACACACGAAATGCTTGTGTTTCAGGGTAATTGCGTCGTTTTTGAAATGTAATTATGGGTGGCGTGGCCGAGCGGTAAAAGGCGCTTGTTTAAGGCACCAGTCATTTCGATGGCGTGGGTTCGTATCCCACCGCTGCCTTGTTGTTGAGTATTTTGCACAACTGTCATTTATGCTGGCATAATACAATTTCAGTGTTTATGACTATGCACATGTTTCTTTCGCATGTTGAAATCCAACAAATATTCACGACAAATAATTAAGCAATGCATAACAATCTGATTAGACGATGAAATGAAACCCGGCGAACACATTTTAATGAGTAACCACAGCGTCAAAAATTCTCAGAAAATAGTATTCGCATTTTTGGCATTTGCATTATTACAAATATCACTTCAGTCGTCTCGGTAAATATCGAAACACACACGAAATGCTTGAGTTTCAGGGTAATTGCGTCGTTTTTGCAAAGTAATTATGGGTAGCGTGGCCGAGCGGTCTAAGGCGCTGGTTTAAGGCACCAGTCATTTCGATGGCGTGGGTTCGAATCCCACCGCTGCCAGGTTGTTCAGTATTTTGCACAACTGTCATTCAAGCTGCCGTTATTCAATTTCTGTGTATACGGTTATGCACATGTTTTAGTCGCACTTTGAAATCCAACAAATATTCACGGCAAGTAACTAAGAAATTCATACAATCTGATTAGATGATGAAATGAAACCTGGTGAACACATTTTAATGAGTATCCACAGTGTCAAAAATTCTCAGAAAATAGTATTCGCATTTTTGGCATTTGCATTATTACAAATATCACTTCAGTCGTCTCGGTAAATACCGAAACACACACGAAATGCTTGAGTTTCAGGGTAATTGCATCGTTTTTGCAAAGTAATTATGGGTAGCGTGGCCGAGCGGTCTAAGGCGCTGGTTTAAGGCACCAGTCATTTCGATGGCGTGTGTTCGTATCCCACCGCTGCCTTGTTGTTGAGTATTTTGCACAACTGTCATTTATGCTGGCATAATACAATTTCAGTGTTTATGACTATGCACATGTTTCTTTCGCATGTTGAAATCCAACAAATATTCACGGCAAATAATTAAGCAATGCATAACAATCTGATTAGACTATGAAATGAAACCCGGCGAACACATTTTAATGAGTAACCACAGCGTCAAAAATTCTCAGAAAATAGTATTCGCATTTTTGGCCTTTGCATTATTACAAATATCACTTCAGTCGTCTCGGTAAATACCGAAACACACACGAAATGCTTGAGTTTCAGGGTAATTGCGTCGTTTTTGCAAAGTAATTATGGGTAGCGTGGCCGAGCGGTCTAAGGCGCTGATTTAAGGTACCAGTCATTTCGATGGCGTGGGTTCGAATCCCACCGCTGCCAGGTTGTTCAGTATTTTGCACAACTGTCATTCAAGCTGCCGTTATTCAATTTATGTGTATACGGTTATGCACATGTTTTTGTCGCACTTTGAAATCCAACAAATATTCACGGCAAGTAACTAAGCAATTCATACAATCTGATTAGATTATGAAATGAAACCCGGTGAACACATTTTAATGAGTAACCACAGTGTCAAAAATTCTCAGAAAATAGTATTCCCATTTTTGGCATTTGCATTATTACAAATATCACTTCAGTCGTCTCGGTAAATACCGAAACACACACGAAATGCTTGTGTTTCAGGGTAATTGCGTCGTTTTAGAAATGTAATTATGGGTGGCGTGGCCGAGAGGTCAAAGGCTCTTGTTTAAGGCACCAGTCATTTCGATGGCGTGGGTTCGTATCCCACCGCTGCCTTGTTGTTGAGTATTTTGCACAACTGTCATTTATGCTGGCATAATACAATTTCAGTGTTTACGACTATGCACATGTTTCTTTCGCATGTTGAAATCCAACAAATATTCACGGCAAATAATTAAGCAATGCATAACAATCTGATTAGACGATGAAATGAAACCCGGCTAACACATTTTAATGAGTAACCACAGCGTCAAAAATTCTCAGAAAATAGTATTCGCATTTTTGGCATTTGCATTATTACAAATATCACTTCAGTCGTCTCGGTAAATACCCAAACACACATGAAATGCTTGTGTTTCCGGGTAATTGTGTCGTTTTTGCAATGTTATTATGGGTAGCGTGGCCGAGCGGTCAAAGGCGCTTGTTTAAGGCACCAGTCATTTCGCTGGCGTGGGTTCGAATACCACCGCTGCCATGTTGTTTAGTATTTTGCAGAACAGTCATTTATGCTGGCATAATACAATTTCAGTGTTTACGACTATGCACATGTTTATTTCGCATGTTGAAATCCAACAAATATTCACGGCAAATAATTAAGCAGTGCATACAATCTGATTAGATGACGAATTGAAACCCGGTGAACACATTTTAATGAGTAACTACAGCGTCAAAAATTCCCAGAAAATAGTATTCTCATTTTTGGCTTTTGCATTGTTACAAATATCACTTCAGTCGTCTCGGTAAATACCGAAACACACACGAAATGCTTGTGTTTCAGGGTAATTGCGTCGTTTTTGAAATGTAATTATGGGTGGCGTGGCCGAGCGGTAAAAGGCGCTTGTTTAAGGCACCAGTCATTTCGATGGCGTGGGTTCGTATCCCACCGCTGCCTTGTTGTTGAGTATTTTGCACAACTGTCATTTATGCTGGCATAATACAATTTCAGTGTTTATGACTATGCACATGTTTCTTTCGCATGTTGAAATCCAACAAATATTCACGACAAATAATTAAGCAATGCATAACAATCTGATTAGACGATGAAATGAAACCCGGCGAACACATTTTAATGAGTAACCACAGCGTCAAAAATTCTCAGAAAATAGTATTCGCATTTTTGGCATTTGCATTATTACAAATATCACTTCAGTCGTCTCGGTAAATATCGAAACACACACGAAATGCTTGAGTTTCAGGGTAATTGCGTCGTTTTTGCAAAGTAATTATGGGTAGCGTGGCCGAGCGGTCTAAGGTGCTGGTTTAAGGCACCAGTCATTTCGATGGCGTGGGTTCGAATCACACCGCTGCCATGTTCTTCAGTATTTTGCACAACTGTCATTCAAGCTGCCGTTATTCAATTTCTGTGTATACGGTTATGCACATGTTTTAGTCGCACTTTGAAATCCAACAAATATTCACGGCAAGTAACTAAGAAATTCATACAATCTGATTAGATGATGAAATGAAACCCGGTGAACACATTTTAATGAGTATCCACAGTGTCAAAAATTCTCAGAAAATAGTATTCGCATTTTTGGCATTTGCATTATTACAAATATCACTTCAGTCGTCTCGGTAAATACCGAAACACACACGAAATGCTTGAGTTTCAGGGTAATTGCGTCGTTTTTGCAAAGTAATTATGGGTAGCGTGGCCGAGCGGTCTAAGGCGCTGGTTTAAGGCACCAGTCATTTCGATGGCGTGGGTTCGTATCCCACCGCTGCCTTGTTGTTGAGTATTTTGCACAACTGTCATTTATGCTGGCATAATACAATTTCAGTGTTTATGACTATGCACATGTTTCTTTCGCATGTTGAAATCCAACAAATATTCACGGCAAATAATTAAGCAATGCATAACAATCTGATTAGACTATGAAATGAAACCCGGCGAACACATTTTAATGAGTAACCACAGCGTCAAAAATTCTCAGAAAATAGTATTCGCATTTTTGGCATTTGCATTATTACAAATATCACTTCAGTCGTCTCGGTAAATACCGAAACACACACGAAATGCTTGAGTTTCAGGGTAATTGCGTCGTTTTTGCAAAGTAATTATGGGTAGCGTGGCCGAGCGGTCTAAGGCGCTGGTTTAAGGTACCAGTCATTTCGATGGCGTGGGTTCGAATCCCACCGCTGCCAGGTTGTTCAGTATTTTGCACAACTGTCATTCAAGCTGCCGTTATTCAATTTATGTGTATACGGTTATGCACATGTTTTTGTCGCACTTTGAAATCCAACAAATATTCACGGCAAGTAACTAAGCAATTCATACAATCTGATTAGATTATGAAATGAAACCTGGTGAACACATTTTAATGAGTAACCACAGTGTCAAAAATTCTCAGAAAATAGTATTCGCATTTTTGGCATTTGCATTATTACAAATATCACTTCAGTCGTCTCGGTAAATACCGAAACACACACGAAATGCTTGTGTTTCAGGGTAATTGCGTCGTTTTAGAAATGTAATTATGGGTGGCGTGGCCGAGAGGTCAAAGGCTCTTGTTTAAGGCACCAGTCATTTCGATGGCCTGGGTTCGTATCCCACCGCTGCCTTGTTGTTGAGTATTTTGCACAACTGTCATTTATGCTGGCATAATACAATTTCAGTGTTTACGACTATGCACATGTTTCTTTCGCATGTTGAAATCCAACAAATATTCACGGCAAATAATTAAGCAATGCATAACAATCTGATTAGACGATGAAATGAAACCCGGCTAACACATTTTAATGAGTAACCACAGCGTCAAAAATTCTCAGAAAATAGTATTCGCATTTTTGGCATTTGCATTATTACAAATATCACTTCAGTCGTCTCGGTAAATACCGAAACACACACGAAATGCTTGAGTTTCAGGGTAATTGCGTCGTTTTTGCAAAGTAATTATGGGTAGCGTGGCCGAGCGGTCTAAGGCGCTGGTTTAAGGCACCAGTCATTTCGATGGCGTGGGCTCGAAACACACACGAAATGCTTGTGTTTCAGGGTAATTGCGTCGTTTTTGAAATGTAATTATGGGTGGCGTGGCCGAGCGGTCAAAGGCGCTTGTTTAAGGCACCAGTAATTTCTATGGCGTGGGTTCGTATCCCACCGCTGCCTTGTTGTTGAGTATTTTGCACAACTGTCATTTATGCTGGCATAATACAATTTCAGTGTTTATGACTATGCACATGTTTCTTTCGCATGTTGAAATCCAACAAATATTCACGGCAAATAATTAAGCAATGCATAACAATCTGATTAGACGATGAAATGAAACCCGGCGAACACATTTTAATGAGTAACCACAGCGTCAAAAATTCTCAGAAAATAGTATTCGCATTTTTGGCATTTGCATTATTACAAATATCACTTCAGTCGTCTCGGTAAATATCGAAACACACACGAAATGCTTGAGTTTCAGGGTAATTGCGTCGTTTTTGCAAAGTAATTATGGGTAGCGTGGCCGAGCGGTCTAAGGCGCTGGTTTAAGGCACCAGTCATTTCGATGGCGTGGGTTCGAATCCCACCGCTGCCAGGTTGTTCAGTATTTTGCACAACTGTCATTCAAGCTGCCGTTATTCAATTTCTGTGTATACGGTTATGCACATCTTTTAGTCGCACTTTGAAATACAAAAAATATTCACGGCAAGTAACTAAGAAATTCATACAATCTGATTAGATGATGAAATGAAACCCGGTGAACACATTTTAATGAGTATCCACAGTGTCAAAAATTCTCAGAAAATAGTATTCGCATTTTTGGCATTTGCATTATTACAAATATCACTTCAGTCGTCTCGGTAAATACCGAAACACACACGAAATGCTTGAGTTTCAGGGTAATTGCGTCGTTTTTGCAAAGTAATTATGGGTAGCGTGGCCGAGCGGTCTAAGGCGCTGGTTTAAGGCACCAGTCATTTCGATGGCGTGGGCTCGAAACACACACGAAATGCTTGTGTTTCAGGGTAATTGCGTCGTTTTTGAAATGTAATTATGGGTGGCGTGGCCGAGCGGTAAAAGGCGCTTGTTTAAGGCACCAGTCATTTCGATGGCGTGGGTTCGAATCCCACCGCTGCCAGGTTGTTCAGTATTTTGCACAACTGTCATTCAAGCTGCCGTTATTCAATTTCTGTGTATACGGTTATGCACATCTTTTAGTCGCACTTTGAAATACAAAAAAATATTCACGGCAAGTAACTAAGAAATTCATACAATCTGATTAGATGATGAAATGAAACCCGGTGAACACATTTTAATGAGTATCCACAGTGTCAAAAATTCTCAGAAAATAGTATTCGCATTTTTGGCATTTGCATTATTACAAATATCACTTCAGTCGTCTCGGTAAATACCGAAACACACACGAAATGCTTGAGTTTCAGGGTAATTGCGTCGTTTTTGCAAAGTAATTATGGGTAGCGTGGCCGAGCGGTCTAAGGCGCTGGTTTAAGGCACCAGTCATTTCGATGGCGTGGGCTCGAAACACACACGAAATGCTTGTGTTTCAGGGTAATTGCGTCGTTTTTGAAATGTAATTATGGGTGGCGTGGCCGAGCGGTAAAAGGCGCTTGTTTAAGGCACCAGTCATTTCGATGGCGTGGGTTCGTATCCCACCGCTGCCTTGTTGTTGAGTATTTTGCACAACTGTCATTTATGCTGGCATAATACAATTTCAGTGTTTATGACTATGCACATGTTTCTTTCGCATGTTGAAATCCAACAAATATTCACGACAAATAATTAAGCAATGCATAACAATCTGATTAGACGATGAAATGAAACCCGGCGAACACATTTTAATGAGTAACCACAGCGTCAAAAATTCTCAGAAAATAGTATTCGCATTTTTGGCATTTGCATTATTACAAATATCACTTCAGTCGTCTCGGTAAATATCGAAACACACACGAAATGCTTGAGTTTCAGGGTAATTGCGTCGTTTTTGCAAAGTAATTATGGGTAGCGTGGCCGAGCGGTCTAAGGCGCTGGTTTAAGGCACCAGTCATTTCGATGGCGTGGGTTCGAATCCCACCGCTGCCAGGTTGTTCAGTATTTTGCACAACTGTCATTCAAGCTGCCGTTATTCAATTTCTGTGTATACGGTTATGCACATGTTTTAGTCGCACTTTGAAATCCAACAAATATTCACGGCAAGTAACTAAGAAATTCATACAATCTGATTAGATGATGAAATGAAACCCGGTGAACACATTTTAATGAGTATCCACAGTGTCAAAAATTCTCAGAAAATAGTATTCGCATTTTTGGCATTTGCATTATTACAAATATCACTTCAGTCGTCTCGGTAAATACCGAAACACACACGAAATGCTTGAGTTTCAGGGTAATTGCGTCGTTTTTGCAAAGTAATTATGGGTAGCGTGGCCGAGCGGTCTAAGGCGCTGGTTTAAGGCACCAGTCATTTCGATGGCGTGGGTTCGTATCCCACCGCTGCCTTGTTGTTGAGTATTTTGCACAACTGTCATTTATGCTGGCATAATACCATTTCAGTGTTTATGACTATGCACATGTTTCTTTCGCATGTTGAAATCCAACAAATATTCACGGCAAATAATTAAGCAATGCATAACAATCTGATTAGACTATGAAATGAAACCCGGCGAACACATTTTAATGAGTAACCACAGCGTCAAAAATTCTCAGAAAATAGTATTCGCATTTTTGGCATTTGCATTATTACAAATATCACTTCAGTCGTCTCGGTAAATACCGAAACACACACGAAATGCTTGAGTTTCAGGGTAATTGCGTCGTTTTTGCAAAGTAATTATGGGTAGCGTGGCCGAGCGGTCTAAGGCGCTGGTTTAAGGTACCAGTCATTTCGATGGCGTGGGTTCGAATCCCACCGCTGCCAGGTTGTTCAGTATTTTGCACAACTGTCATTCAAGCTGCCGTTATTCAATTTATGTGTATACGGTTATGCACATGTTTTTGTCGCACTTTGAAATCCAACAAATATTCACGGCAAGTAACTAAGCAATTCATACAATCTGATTAGATTATAAAATGAAACCCGGTGAACACATTTTAATGAGTAACCACAGTGTCAAAAATTCTCAGAAAATAGTATTCGCATTTTTGGCATTTGCATTATTACAAATATCACTTCAGTCGTCTCGGTAAATACCGAAACACACATGAAATGCTTTGGTTTCAGGGTAATTGCCTTGTTTTAGTAAAGTAATTACGGGTAGCGTGGCCGAGCGGTTTAAGACGCTGGTTTTAGGCACCAGTTATTTCGATGGCGTGGGTTCGAATACCACCGCTGCCATGTTGTTTAGTATTTTGCACAACTGTCATTCAAGCTGCCGTAATTCAATTTCTGTGTATACGGCTATGCACATGTTTTTGTCGCACTTTGAAATCCAACAAATATTCACGGCAAGTAACTAAGCAATTCATACAATCTGATTAGATTATGAAATGAAACCCGGTGAACACATTTTAATGAGTAACCACAGTGTCAAAAATTCTCAGAAAATAGTATTCCCATTTTTGGCATTTGCATTATTACAAATATCACTTCAGTCGTCTCGGTAAATACCGAAACACACACGAAATGCTTGTGTTTCAGGGTAATTGCGTCGTTTTAGAAATGTAATTATGGGTGGCGTGGCCGAGAGGTCAAAGGCTCTTGTTTAAGGCACCAGTCATTTCGATGGCGTGGGTTCGTATCCCACCGCTGCCTTGTTGTTGAGTATTTTGCACAACTGTCATTTATGCTGGCATAATACAATTTCAGTGTTTACGACTATGCACATGTTTCTTTCGCATGTTGAAATCCAACAAATATTCACGGCAAATAATTAAGCAATGCATAACAATCTGATTAGACGATGAAATGAAACCCGGCTAACACATTTTAATGAGTAACCACAGCGTCAAAAATTCTCAGAAAATAGTATTCGCATTTTTGGCATTTGCATTATTACAAATATCACTTCAGTCGTCTCGGTAAATACCCAAACACACATGAAATGCTTGTGTTTCCGGGTAATTGTGTCGTTTTTGCAATGTTATTATGGGTAGCGTGGCCGAGCGGTCAAAGGCGCTTGTTTAAGGCACCAGTCATTTCGCTGGCGTGGGTTCGAATACCACCGCTGCCATGTTGTTTAGTATTTTGCAGAACAGTCATTTATGCTGGCATAATACAATTTCAGTGTTTACGACTATGCACATGTTTATTTCGCATGTTGAAATCCAACAAATATTCACGGCAAATAATTAAGCAGTGCATACAATCTGATTAGATGACGAATTGAAACCCGGTGAACACATTTTAATGAGTAACTACAGCGTCAAAAATTCCCAGAAAATAGTATTCTCATTTTTGGCTTTTGCATTGTTACAAATATCACTTCAGTCGTCTCGGTAAATACCGAAACACACACGAAATGCTTGTGTTTCAGGGTAATTGCGTCGTTTTTGAAATGTAATTATGGGTGGCGTGGCCGAGCGGTAAAAGGCGCTTGTTTAAGGCACCAGTCATTTCGATGGCGTGGGTTCGTATCCCACCGCTGCCTTGTTGTTGAGTATTTTGCACAACTGTCATTTATGCTGGCATAATACAATTTCAGTGTTTATGACTATGCACATGTTTCTTTCGCATGTTGAAATCCAACAAATATTCACGACAAATAATTAAGCAATGCATAACAATCTGATTAGACGATGAAATGAAACCCGGCGAACACATTTTAATGAGTAACCACAGCGTCAAAAATTCTCAGAAAATAGTATTCGCATTTTTGGCATTTGCATTATTACAAATATCACTTCAGTCGTCTCGGTAAATATCGAAACACACACGAAATGCTTGAGTTTCAGGGTAATTGCGTCGTTTTTGCAAAGTAATTATGGGTAGCGTGGCCGAGCGGTCTAAGGCGCTGGTTTAAGGCACCAGTCATTTCGATGGCGTGGGTTCGAATCCCACCGCTGCCAGGTTGTTCAGTATTTTGCACAACTGTCATTCAAGCTGCCGTTATTCAATTTCTGTGTATACGGTTATGCACATGTTTTAGTCGCACTTTGAAATCCAACAAATATTCACGGCAAGTAACTAAGAAATTCATACAATCTGATTAGATGATGAAATGAAACCCGGTGAACACATTTTAATGAGTATCCACAGTGTCAAAAATTCTCAGAAAATAGTATTCGCATTTTTGGCATTTGCATTATTACAAATATCACTTCAGTCGTCTCGGTAAATACCGAAACACACACGAAATGCTTGAGTTTCAGGGTAATTGCGTCGTTTTTGCAAAGTAATTATGGGTAGCGTGGCCGAGCGGTCTAAGGCGCTGGTTTAAGGCACCAGTCATTTCGATGGCGTGGGTTCGTATCCCACCGCTGCCTTGTTGTTGAGTATTTTGCACAACTGTCATTTATGCTGGCATAATACAATTTCAGTGTTTATGACTATGCACATGTTTCTTTCGCATGTTGAAATCCAACAAATATTCACGGCAAATAATTAAGCAATGCATAACAATCTGATTAGACTATGAAATGAAACCCGGCGAACACATTTTAATGAGTAACCACAGCGTCAAAAATTCTCAGAAAATAGTATTCGCATTTTTGGCATTTGCATTATTACAAATATCACTTCAGTCGTCTCGGTAAATACCGAAACACACACGAAATGCTTGAGTTTCAGGGTAATTGCGTCGTTTTTGCAAAGTAATTATGGGTAGCGTGGCCGAGCGGTCTAAGGCGCTGGTTTAAGGTACCAGTCATTTCGATGGCGTGGGTTCGAATCCCACCGCTGCCAGGTTGTTCAGTATTTTGCACAACTGTCATTCAAGCTGCCGTTATTCAATTTATGTGTATACGGTTATGCACATGTTTTTGTCGCACTTTGAAATCCAACAAATATTCACGGCAAGTAACTAAGCAATTCATACAATCTGATTAGATTATGAAATGAAACCCGGTGAACACATTTTAATGAGTAACCACAGTGTCAAAAATTCTCAGAAAATAGTATTCGCATTTTTGGCATTTGCATTATTACAAATATCACTTCAGTCGTCTCGGTAAATACCGAAACACACACGAAATGCTTGTGTTTCAGGGTAATTGCGTCGTTTTAGAAATGTAATTATGGGTGGCGTGGCCGAGAGGTCAAAGGCTCTTGTTTAAGGCACCAGTCATTTCGATGGCCTGGGTTCGTATCCCACCGCTGCCTTGTTGTTGAGTATTTTGCACAACTGTCATTTATGCTGGCATAATACAATTTCAGTGTTTACGACTATGCACATGTTTCTTTCGCATGTTGAAATCCAACAAATATTCACGGCAAATAATTAAGCAATGCATAACAATCTGATTAGACGATGAAATGAAACCCGGCTAACACATTTTAATGAGTAACCACAGCGTCAAAAATTCTCAGAAAATAGTATTCGCATTTTTGGCATTTGCATTATTACAAATATCACTTCAGTCGTCTCGGTAAATACCGAAACACACACGAAATGCTTGAGTTTCAGGGTAATTGCGTCGTTTTTGCAAAGTAATTATGGGTAGCGTGGCCGAGCGGTCTAAGGCGCTGGTTTAAGGCACCAGTCATTTCGATGGCGTGGGCTCGAAACACACACGAAATGCTTGTGTTTCAGGGTAATTGCGTCGTTTTTGAAATGTAATTATGGGTGGCGTGGCCGAGCGGTCAAAGGCGCTTGTTTAAGGCACCAGTAATTTCGATGGCGTGGGTTCGAATCCCACCGCTGCCAGGTTGTTCAGTATTTTGCACAACTGTCATTCAAGCTGCCGTTATTCAATTTCTGTGTATACGGTTATGCACATCTTTTAGTCGCACTTTGAAATACAAAAAATATTCACGGCAAGTAACTAAGAAATTCATACAATCTGATTAGATGATGAAATGAAACCCGGTGAACACATTTTAATGAGTATCCACAGTGTCAAAAATTCTCAGAAAATAGTATTCGCATTTTTGGCATTTGCATTATTACAAATATCACTTCAGTCGTCTCGGTAAATACCGAAACACACACGAAATGCTTGAGTTTCAGGGTAATTGCGTCGTTTTTGCAAAGTAATTATGGGTAGCGTGGCCGAGCGGTCTAAGGCGCTGGTTTAAGGCACCAGTCATTTCGATGGCGTGGGCTCGAAACACACACGAAATGCTTGTGTTTCAGGGTAATTGCGTCGTTTTTGAAATGTAATTATGGGTGGCGTGGCCGAGCGGTAAAAGGCGCTTGTTTAAGGCACCAGTCATTTCGATGGCGTGGGTTCGAATCCCACCGCTGCCAGGTTGTTCAGTATTTTGCACAACTGTCATTCAAGCTGCCGTTATTCAATTTCTGTGTATACGGTTATGCACATCTTTTAGTCGCACTTTGAAATACAAAAAATATTCACGGCAAGTAACTAAGAAATTCATACAATCTGATTAGATGATGAAATGAAACCCGGTGAACACATTTTAATGAGTATCCACAGTGTCAAAAATTCTCAGAAAATAGTATTCGCATTTTTGGCATTTGCATTATTACAAATATCACTTCAGTCGTCTCGGTAAATACCGAAACACACACGAAATGCTTGAGTTTCAGGGTAATTGCGTCGTTTTTGCAAAGTAATTATGGGTAGCGTGGCCGAGCGGTCTAAGGCGCTGGTTTAAGGCACCAGTCATTTCGATGGCGTGGGCTCGAAACACACACGAAATGCTTGTGTTTCAGGGTAATTGCGTCGTTTTTGAAATGTAATTATGGGTGGCGTGGCCGAGCGGTAAAAGGCGCTTGTTTAAGGCACCAGTCATTTCGATGGCGTGGGTTCGTATCCCACCGCTGCCTTGTTGTTGAGTATTTTGCACAACTGTCATTTATGCTGGCATAATACAATTTCAGTGTTTATGACTATGCACATGTTTCTTTCGCATGTTGAAATCCAACAAATATTCACGACAAATAATTAAGCAATGCATAACAATCTGATTAGACGATGAAATGAAACCCGGCGAACACATTTTAATGAGTAACCACAGCGTCAAAAATTCTCAGAAAATAGTATTCGCATTTTTGGCATTTGCATTATTACAAATATCACTTCAGTCGTCTCGGTAAATATCGAAACACACACGAAATGCTTGAGTTTCAGGGTAATTGCGTCGTTTTTGCAAAGTAATTATGGGTAGCGTGGCCGAGCGGTCTAAGGCGCTGGTTTAAGGCACCAGTCATTTCGATGGCGTGGGTTCGAATCCCACCGCTGCCAGGTTGTTCAGTATTTTGCACAACTGTCATTCAAGCTGCCGTTATTCAATTTCTGTGTATACGGTTATGCACATGTTTTAGTCGCACTTTGAAATCCAACAAATATTCACGGCAAGTAACTAAGAAATTCATACAATCTGATTAGATGATGAAATGAAACCCGGTGAACACATTTTAATGAGTATCCACAGTGTCAAAAATTCTCAGAAAATAGTATTCGCATTTTTGGCATTTGCATTATTACAAATATCACTTCAGTCGTCTCGGTAAATACCGAAACACACACGAAATGCTTGAGTTTCAGGGTAATTGCGTCGTTTTTGCAAAGTAATTATGGGTAGCGTGGCCGAGCGGTCTAAGGCGCTGGTTTAAGGCACCAGTCATTTCGATGGCGTGGGTTCGTATCCCACCGCTGCCTTGTTGTTGAGTATTTTGCACAACTGTCATTTATGCTGGCATAATACAATTTCAGTGTTTATGACTATGCACATGTTTCTTTCGCATGTTGAAATCCAACAAATATTCACGGCAAATAATTAAGCAATGCATAACAATCTGATTAGACTATGAAATGAAACCCGGCGAACACATTTTAATGAGTAACCACAGCGTCAAAAATTCTCAGAAAATAGTATTCGCATTTTTGGCATTTGCATTATTACAAATATCACTTCAGTCGTCTCGGTAAATACCGAAACACACACGAAATGCTTGAGTTTCAGGGTAATTGCGTCGTTTTTGCAAAGTAATTATGGGTAGCGTGGCCGAGCGGTCTAAGGCGCTGGTTTAAGGTACCAGTCATTTCGATGGCGTGGGTTCGAATCCCACCGCTGCCAGGTTGTTCAGTATTTTGCACAACTGTCATTCAAGCTGCCGTTATTCAATTTATGTGTATACGGTTATGCACATGTTTTTGTCGCACTTTGAAATCCAACAAATATTCACGGCAAGTAACTAAGCAATTCATACAATCTGATTAGATTATGAAATGAAACCCGGTGAACACATTTTAATGAGTAACCACAGTGTCAAAAATTCTCAGAAAATAGTATTCGCATTTTTGGCATTTGCATTATTACAAATATCACTTCAGTCGTCTCGGTAAATACCGAAACACACACGCAATGCTTGTGTTTCAGGGTAATTGCGTCGTTTTAGAAATGTAATTATGGGTGGCGTGGCCGAGAGGTCAAAGGCTCTTGTTTAAGGCACCAGTCATTTCGATGGCGTGGGTTCGTATCCCACCGCTGCCTTGTTGTTGAGTATTTTGCACAACTGTCATTTATGCTGGCATAATACAATTTCAGTGTTTACGACTATGCACATGTTTCTTTCGCATGTTGAAATCCAACAAATATTCACGGCAAATAATTAAGCAATGCATAACAATCTGATTAGACGATGAAATGAAACCCGGCTAACACATTTTAATGAGTAACCACAGCGTCAAAAATTCTCAGAAAATAGTATTCGCATTTTTGGCATTTGCATTATTACAAATATCACTTCAGTCGTCTCGGTAAATACCGAAACACACACGAAATGCTTGAGTTTCAGGGTAATTGCGTCGTTTTTGCAAAGTAATTATGGGTAGCGTGGCCGAGCGGTCTAAGGCGCTGGTTTAAGGCACCAGTCATTTCGATGGCGTGGGCTCGAAACACACTCGAAATGCTTGTGTTTCAGGGTAATTGCGTCGTTTTTGAAATGTAATTATGGGTGGCGTGGCCGAGCGGTCAAAGGCGCTTGTTTAAGGCACCAGTCATTTCGATGGCGTGGGTTCGTATCCCACCGCTGCCTTGTTGTTGAGTATTTTGCACAACTGTCATTTATGCTGACATAATACAATTTCAGTGTTTATGACTATGCACATGTTTCTTTCGCATGTTGAAATCCAACAAATATTCACGGCAAATAATTAAGCAATGCATAACAATCTGATTAGACGATGAAATGAAACCCGGCGAACACATTTTAATGAGTAACCACAGCGTCAAAAATTCTCAGAAAATAGTATTCGCATTTTTGGCATTTGCATTATTACAAATATCACTTCAGTCGTCTCGGTAAATATCGAAACACACACGAAATGCTTGAGTTTCAGGGTAATTGCGTCGTTTTTGCAAAGTAATTATGGGTAGCGTGGCCGAGCGGTCTAAGGCGCTGGTTTAAGGCACCAGTCATTTCGATGGCGTGGGTTCGAATCCCACCGCTGCCAGGTTGTTCAGTATTTTGCACAACTGTCATTCAAGCTGCCGTTATTCAATTTCTGTGTATACGGTTATGCACATCTTTTAGTCGCACTTTGAAATACAAAAAATATTCACGGCAAGTAACTAAGAAATTCATACAATCTGATTAGATGATGAAATGAAACCCGGTGAACACATTTTAATGAGTATCCACAGTGTCAAAAATTCTCAGAAAATAGTATTCGCATTTTTGGCATTTGCATTATTACAAATATCACTTCAGTCGTCTCGGTAAATACCGAAACACACACGAAATGCTTGAGTTTCAGGGTAATTGCGTCGTTTTTACAAAGTAATTATGGGTAGCGTGGCCGAGCGGTCTAAGGCGCTGGTTTAAGGCACCAGTCATTTCGACGGCGTGGGTTCGTATCCCACCGCTGCCTTGTTGTTGAGTATTTTGCACAACTGTCATTTATGCTGGCATAATACAATTTCAGTGTTTATGACTATGCACATGTTTCTTTCGCATGTTGAAATCCAACAAATATTCACGGCAAATAATTAAGCAATGCAAAACAATCTGATTAGACTATGAAATGAAACCCGGCGAACACATTTTAATGAGTAACCACAGCGTCAAAAATTCTCAGAAAATAGTATTCGCATTTTTGGCATTTGCATTATTACAAATATCACTTCAGTCGTCTCGGTAAATACCGAAACACACACGAAATGCTTGAGTTTCAGGGTAATTGCGTCGTTTTTGCAAAGTAATTATGGGTAGCGTGGCCGAGCGGTCTAAGGCGCTGGTTTAAGGTACCAGTCATTTCGATGGCGTGGGTTCGAATCCCACCGCTGCCAGGTTGTTCAGTATTTTGCACAACTGTCATTCAAGCTGCCGTTATTCAATTTATGTGTATACGGTTATGCACATGTTTTTGTCGCACTTTGAAATCCAACAAATATTCACGGCAAGTAACTAAGCAATTCATACAATCTGATTAGATTATGAAATGAAACCCGGTGAACACATTTTAATGAGTAACCACAGTGTCAAAAATTCTCAGAAAATAGTATTCGCATTTTTGGAATTTGCATTATTACAAATATCACTTCAGTCGTCTCGGTAAATACCGAAACACACACGAAATGCTTGTGTTTCAGGGTAATTGCGTCGTTTTTGAAATGTAATTATGGGTGGCGTGGCCGAGTGGTCAAAGGCGCTTGTTTAAGGCACCAGTCATTTCGATGGCGTGGGTTCGTATCCCACCGCTGCCTTGTTGTTGAGTATTTTGCACAACTGTCATTTATGCTGGCATAATACAATTTCAGTGTTTACGACTATGCACATGTTTCTTTCGCATGTTGAAATCCAACAAATATTCACGGCAAATAATTAAGCAATGCATAACAATCTGATTAGACGATGAAATGAAACCCGGCTAACACATTTTAATGAGTAACCACAGCGTCAAAAATTCTCAGAAAATAGTATTCGCATTTTTGGCATTTGCATTATTACAAATATCACTTCAGTCGTCTCGGTAAATACCGAAACACACACGAAATGCTTGAGTTTCAGGGTAATTGCGTCGTTTTTGCAAAGTAATTATGGGTAGCGTGGCCGAGCGGTCTAAGGCGCTGGTTTAAGGTACCAGTCATTTCGATGGCGTGGGTTCGAATCCCACCGCTGCCAGGTTGTTCAGTATTTTGCACAACTGTCATTCAAGCTGCCGTTATTCAATTTATGTGTATACGGTTATGCACATGTTTTTGTCGCACTTTGAAATCCAACAAATATTCACGGCAAGTAACTAAGCAATTCATACAATCTGATTAGATTATGAAATGAAACCCGGTGAACACATTTTAATGAGTAACCACAGTGTCAAAAATTCTCAGAAAATAGTATTCGCATTTTTGGAATTTGCATTATTACAAATATCACTTCAGTCGTCTCGGTAAATACCGAAACACACACGAAATGCTTGTGTTTCAGGGTAATTGCGTCGTTTTTGAAATGTAATTATGGGTGGCGTGGCCGAGTGGTCAAAGGCGCTTGTTTAAGGCACCAGTCATTTCGATGGCGTGGGTTCGTATCCCACCGCTGCCTTGTTGTTGAGTATTTTGCACAACTGTCATTTATGCTGGCATAATACAATTTCAGTGTTTACGACTATGCACATGTTTCTTTCGCATGTTGAAATCCAACAAATATTCACGGCAAATAATTAAGCAATGCATAACAATCTGATTAGACGATGAAATGAAACCCGGCTAACACATTTTAATGAGTAACCACAGCGTCAAAAATTCTCAGAAAATAGTATTCGCATTTTTGGCATTTGCATTATTACAAATATCACTTCAGTCGTCTTGGTAAATACCGAAACACACACGAAATGCTTGAGTTTCAGGGTAATTGCGTCGTTTTTGCAAAGTAATTATGGGTAGCGTGGCCGAGCGGTCTAAGGCGCTTGTTTAAGGCACCAGTCATTTCGATGGCGTGGGTTCGAATACCACTGCTGCCAGGTTGTTCAGTATTTTGCACAACTGTCATTCAAGCTGCCGTTATTCAATTTCTGTGTATACGGTTATGCACATGTTTTAGTCGCACATTGAAATCCAACAAATATTCACGGCAAGTAACTAAGCAATTCATACAATCTGATTAGATGATGAAATGAAACCCGGTGAACACATTTTAATGAGTAACCACAGTGTCAAAAATTCTCAGAAAATAGTATTCGCATTTTTGGCATTTGCATTATTACAAATATCACTTCAGTCGTCTCGGTAAATACCGAAACACACACGAAATGCATGAGTTTCAGGGTAATTGCGTCGTTTTTGCAAAGTAATTATGGGTAGCGTGGCCGAGCGGTCTAAGGCGCTGGTTTAAGGCACCAGTCATTTAGATGGCGTGGGTTCGAATCCCACCGCTGCCAGGAAGTTCAGTATTTTGCACAACTGTCATTCAAGCTGCCGTTATTCAATTTCTGTGTATACGGTTATGCACATGTTTTAGTCGCACTTTGAAATCCAACAAATATTCACGGCAAGTAACTAAGCAATTCATACAATCTGATTAGATTATGAAATGAAACCCGGTGAACGTCATTTTAGTGAGTATCTACAGCGTCAACAATTCCCAGAAAATAGTATTCGAATTTGTGGCAGTTGCATTGTTACAAATATCACTTCAGTCGTCTCGGCAAATACCAAAACACACATGAAATGCTTGCGTTTCAGAGTAATTGCGTCGTTTTTGAAATGTAATTATGGGTGGCGTGGCCGAGCGGTCAAAGGCGCTTGTTTAAGGCACCAGTCATTTCGATGGCGTGGGTTCGTATCCCACCGCTGCCTTGTTGTTGAGTATTTTGCACAACTGTCATTTATGCTGGCATAATACAATTTCAGTGTTTATGACTATGCACATGTTTCTTTCGCATGTTGAAATCCAACAAATATTCACGGCAAATATTTAAGCAATGCATAACAATCTGATTAGACGATGAAATGAAACCCGGCGAACACATTTTAATGAGTAACCACAGCGTCAAAAATTCTCAGAAAATAGTATTCGCATTTTTGGCATTTGCATTATTACAAATATCCCTTCAGTCGTCTCGGTAAATATCGAAACACACACGAAATGCTTGAGTTTCAGGGTAATTGCGTCGTTTTTGCAAAGTAATTATGGGTAGCGTGGCGGAGCGGTCTAAGGCGCTTGTTTAAGGCACCAGTCATTTCGATGGCGTGGGTTCGAATACCACTGCTGCCAGGTTGTTCAGTATTTTGCACAACTGTCATTCAAGCTGCCGTTATTCAATTTCTGTGTATACGGTTATGCACATGTTTTAGTCGCACTTTGAAATCCAACAAATATTCACGGCAAGTAACTAAGCAATTCATACAATCTGATTAGATTATGAAATGAAACCCGGTGAACGTCATTTTAGTGAGTATCTACAGCGTCAACAATTCCCAGAAAATAGTATTCGAATTTGTGGCAGTTGCATTGTTACAAATATCACTTCAGTCGTCTCGGCAAATACCAAAACACACATGAAATGCTTGCGTTTCAGAGTAATTGCGTCGTTTTTGAAATGTAATTATGGGTGGCCTGGCCGAGCGGTCAAAGGCGCTTGTTTAAGGCACCAGTCATTTCGATGGCGTGGGTTCGTATCCCACCGCTGCCTTGTTGTTGAGTATTTTGCACAACTGTCATTTATGCTGGCATAATACAATTTCAGTGTTTATGACTATGCACATGTTTCTTTCGCATGTTGAAATCCAACAAATATTCACGGCAAATAATTAAGCAATGCATAACAATCTGATTAGACGATGAAATGAAACCCGGCGAACACATTTTAATGAGTAACCACAGCGTCAAAAATTCTCAGAAAATAGTATTCGCATTTTTGGCATTTGCATTATTACAAATATCCCTTCAGTCGTCTCGGTAAATATCGAAACACACACGAAATGCTTGAGTTTCAGGGTAATTGCGTCGTTTTTGCAAAGTAATTATGGGTAGCGTGGCCGAGCGGTCTAAGGCGCTGGTTTAAGGCACCAGTCATTTCGATGGCGTGGGTTCGAATCCCACCGCTGCCAGGTTGTTCAGTATTTTGCACAACTGTCATTCAAGCTGCCGTTATTCAATTTCTGTGTATACGGTTATGCACATGTTTTAGTCGCACTTTGAAATCCAACAAATATTCACGGCAAGTAACTAAGAAATTCATACAATCTGATTAGATGATGAAATGAAACCCGGTGAACACATTTTAATGAGTATCCACAGTGTCAAAAATTCTCAGAAAATAGTATTTGCATTTTTGGCATTTGCATTATTACAAATATCACTTCAGTCGTCTCGGTAAATACCGAAACACACACGAAATGCTTGAGTTTCAGGGTAATTGCGTCGTTTTTGCAAAGTAATTATGGGTAGCGTGGCCGAGCGGTCTAAGGCGCTTGTTTAAGGCACCAGTCATTTCGATGGCGTGGGTTCGTATCCCACCGCTGCCTTGTTGTTGAGTATTTTGCACAACTGTCATTTATGCTGGCATAATACAATTTCAGTGTTTATGACTATGCACATGTTTCTTTCGCATGTTGAAATCCAACAAATATTCACGGCAAATAATTAAGCAATGCATAACAATCTGATTAGACGATGAAATGAAACCCGGCGAACACATTTTAATGAGTAACCACAGCGTCAAAAATTCTCAGAAAATAGTATTCGCATTTTTGGCATTTGCATTATTACAAATATCCCTTCAGTCGTCTCGGTAAATATCGAAACACACACGAAATGCTTGAGTTTCAGGGTAATTGCGTCGTTTTTGCAAAGTAATTATGGGTAGCGTGGCCGAGCGGTCTAAGGCGCTGGTTTAAGGCACCAGTCATTTCGATGGCGTGGGTTCGAATCCCACCGCTGCCAGGTTGTTCAGTATTTTGCACAACTGTCATTCAAGCTGCCGTTATTCAATTTCTGTGTATACGGTTATGCACATGTTTTAGTCGCACTTTGAAATCCAACAAATATTCACGGCAAGTAACTAAGAAATTCATACAATCTGATTAGATGATGAAATGAAACCCGGTGAACACATTTTAATGAGTATCCACAGTGTCAAAAATTCTCAGAAAATAGTATTCGCATTTTTGGCATTTGCATTATTACAAATATCACTTCAGTCGTCTCGGTAAATACCGAAACACACACGAAATGCTTGAGTTTCAGGGTAATTGCGTCGTTTTTGCAAAGTAATTATGGGTAGCGTGGCCGAGCGGTCTAAGGCGCTTGTTTAAGGCACCAGTCTTTTCGATGGCGTGGGTTCGTATCCCACCGCTGCCTTGTTGTTGAGTATTTTGCACAACTGTCATTTATGCTGGCATAATACAATTTCAGTGTTTATGACTATGCACATGTTTCTTTCGCATGTTGAAATCCAACAAATATTCACGGCAAATAATTAAGCAATGCATAACAATCTGATTAGACGATGAAATGAAACCCGGCGAACACATTTTAATGAGTAACCACAGCGTCAAAAATTCTCAGAAAATAGTATTCGCATTTTTGGCATTTGCATTATTACAAATATCACTTCAGTCGTCTTGGTAAATACCGAAACACACACGAAATGCTTGAGTTTCAGGGTAATTGCGTCGTTTTTGCAAAGTAATTTTGGGTAGCGTGGCCGAGCGGTCTAAGGCGCTGGTTTAAGGCACCAGTCATTTCGATGGCGTGGGTTCGTATCCCACCGCTGCCTTGTTGTTGAGTATTTTGCACAACTGTCATTTATGCTGGCATAATACAATTTCAGTGTTTATGACTATGCACATGTTTCTTTCGCATGTTGAAATCCAACAAATATTCACGGCAAATAATTAAGCAATGCATAACAATCTGATTAGACGATGAAATGAAACCCGGCGAACACATTTTAATGAGTAACCACAGCGTCAAAAATTCTCAGAAAATAGTATTCGCATTTTTGGCATTTGCATTATTACAAATATCACTTCAGTCGTCTTGGTAAATACCGAAACACACACGAAATGCTTGAGTTTCAGGGTAATTGCGTCGTTTTTGCAAAGTAATTATGGGTAGCGTGGCCGAGCGGTCTAAGGCGCTGGTTTAAGGCACCAGTCATTTCGATGGCGTGGGTTCGTATCCCACCGCTGCCTTGTTGTTGAGTATTTTGCACAACTGTCATTCAAGCTGCCGTTATTCAATTTCTGTGTATACGGTTATGCACATGTTTTAGTCGCACTTTGAAATCCAACAAATATTCACGGCAAGTAACTAAGCAATTCATACAATCTGATTAGATTATGAAATGAAACCCGGTGAACACATTTTAATGAGTAACCACAGCGTCAAAAATTCTCAGAAAATCGTATTCGCATTTTTGGCATTTGCATTATTACAAATATCACTTCAGTCGTCTTGGTAAATACCGAAACACACACGAAATTCTTGAGTTTCAGGGTAATTGCGTCGTTTTTGCAAAGTAATTATGGGTAGCGTGGCCGAGCGGTCTAAGGCGCTGGTTTAAGGCACCAGTCATTTCGATGGCGTGGGTTCGAATCCCACCGCTGCCAGGTTGTTCAATATTTTGCACAACTGTCATTCAAGCTGCCGTTATTCAATTTCTGTGTATACGATTATGCACATGTTTTAGTCGCACTTTGAAATCCAACAAATATTCACGGCAAGTAACTAAGCAATTCATTCAATCTGATTAGATGATGAAATGAAACCCGGTGAACACATTTTAATGAGTAACCACAGTGTCAAAAATTCTCAGAAAATAGTATTCGCATTTTTGGCATTTGCATTATTACAAATATCACTTCAGTCGTCTCGGTAAATACCGAAACACACACGAAATGCTTGAGTTTCAGGGTAATTGCGTCGTTTTAGCAAAGTAATTATGGGTAGCGTGGCCGAGCGGTCTAAGGCGCTGGTTTAAGGCACCACTCATTTCGATGGCGTGGGTTCGAATCCCACCGCTGCCAGGTTGTTCAGTATTTTGCACAACTGTCATTCAAGCTGCCGTTATTCAATTTCTGTGCATACGATTATGCACATGTTTTAGTCGCACTTTGAAATCCAACAAATATTCACGGCAAATAATTAAGCAATGCATAACAATCTGATTAGACGATGAAATGAAACCCGGCGAACACATTTTAATGAGTAACCACAGCGTCAAAAATTCTCAGAAAATAGTATTCGCATTTTTGGCATTTGCATTATTACAAATATCACTTCAGTCGTCTTGGTAAATACCGAAACACACACGAAATGCTTGAGTTTCAGGGTAATTGCGTCGTTTTTGCAAAGTAATTATGGGTAGCGTGGCCGAGCGGTCTAAGGCGCTGGTTTAAGGCACCAGTCATTTCGATGGCGTGGGTTCGTATCCCACCGCTGCCTTGTTGTTGAGTATTTTGCACAACTGTCATTCAAGCTGCCGTTATTCAATTTCTGTGTATACGGTTATGCACATGTTTTAGTCGCACTTTGAAATCCAACAAATATTCACGGCAAGTAACTAAGCAATTCATACAATCTGATTAGATTATGAAATGAAACCCGGTGAACACATTTTAATGAGTAACCACAGCGTCAAAAATTCTCAGAAAATCGTATTCGCATTTTTGGCATTTGCATTATTACAAATATCACTTCAGTCGTCTTGGTAAATACCGAAACACACACGAAATGCTTGAGTTTCAGGGTAATTGCGTCGTTTTTGCAAAGTAATTATGGGTAGCGTGGCCGAGCGGTCTAAGGCGCTGGTTTAAGGCACCAGTCATTTCGATGGCGTGGGTTCGAATCCCACCGCTGCCAGGTTGTTCAATATTTTGCACAACTGTCATTCAAGCTGCCGTTATTCAATTTCTGTGTATACGATTATGCACATGTTTTAGTCGCACTTTGAAATCCAACAAATATTCACGGCAAGTAACTAAGCAATTCATTCAATCTGATTAGATGATGAAATGAAACCCGGTGAACACATTTTAATGAGTAACCACAGTGTCAAAAATTCTCAGAAAATAGTATTCGCATTTTTGGCATTTGCATTATTACAAATATCACTTCAGTCGTCTCGGTAAATACCGAAACACACACGAAATGCTTGAGTTTCAGGGTAATTGCGTCGTTTTAGCAAAGTAATTATGGGTAGCGTGGCCGAGCGGTCTAAGGCGCTGGTTTAAGGCACCACTCATTTCGATGGCGTGGGTTTGAATCCCACCGCTGCCAGGTTGTTCAGTATTTTGCACAACTGTCATTCAAGCTGCCGTTATTCAATTTCTGTGCATACGATTATGCACATGTTTTAGTCGCACTTTGAAATCCAACAAATATTCACGGCAAGTAACTAAGCAATTCATACAATCTGATTAGATGATGAAATGAAACCCGGTGAACACATTTTAATGAGTAACCACAGTGTCAAAAATTCTCAGAAAATAGTATTCGCATTTTTGGCATTTGCATTATTACAAATATCACTTCAGTCGTCTCGGTAAATACCGAAACACACACGAAATAGTATTCGCATTTTTGGCATTTGCATTATTACAAATATCACTTCAGTCGTCTCGGTAAATACCGAAACACACACGAAATGCTTGAGTTTCAGGGTAATTGCGTCGTATTTGCAAAGTAATTAAGGGTAGCGTGGCCGAGCGATCTAAGGCGCTGGTTTAAGGCACCAGTCATTTCGATGGCGTGGGTTCGAATCCCACCGCTGCCAGGTTGTTCAGTATTTTTCACAACTGTCATTCAAGCTGCCGTTATTCAATTTCTGTGTATACGGCTATGCACATGTTTTAGTCGCACTTAGAAATAAAACAAATATTCACTGCAAGTAACTAAGCAATTCATACAATATGATTAGATGATGAAATGAAACCCGGTGAACACATTTTAATGAGTAACCACATTGTCAAAAATTCTCAGAAAATAGTATTCGCATTTTTGGCATTTGCATTATTACAAATATCACTTCAGTCGTCTCGGTAAATACCGAAACACACACGAAATGCTTGAGTTTCAGGGTAATTGCGTCGTTTTTGCAAAGTAATTATGGGTAGCGTGGCCGAGCGGTCTAAGGCGCTGGTTTAAGGCACCAGTCATTTCGATGGCGTGGGTTCGAATCCCACCGCTGCCAGGTTGTTCAGTGTTTTGCACAACTGTCATTCAAGCTGCCGTTATTCAATTTCTGTGTATACGGTTATGCACATGTTTTAGTCGCACTTTGAAATCCAACAAATATTCACGGCAAGTAACTAAGCAATTCATACAATCTGATTAGATGATGAAATGAAACCCGGTGAACACATTTTAATGAGTAACCACAGTGTCAAAAATTCTTAGAAAATAGTATTCGCATTTTTGGCATTTGCATTATTACAAATATCACTTCAGTCGTCTCGGTAAATACCGAAACACACACGAAATGCTTGAGTTTCAGGGTAATTGCGTCGTTTTAGCAAAGTAATTATGGGTAGCGTGGCCGAGCGGTCTAAGGCGCTGGTTTAAGGCACCAGTCATTTCGATGGCGTGGGTTCGAATCACACCGCTGCCAGGTTGTTCAGTATTTTGCACAACTGTCATTCAAGCTGCCGTTATTCAATTTCTGTGTATACGGTTATGCACATGTTTTAGTCGCACTTTGAAATCCAACAAATATTCACGGCAAGTAACTAAGCAATTCATACAATCTGATTAGATGATGAAATGAAACCCGGTGAACACATTTTAATGAGTAACCACAGTGTCAAAAATTCTCAGAAAATAGTATTCGCATTTTTGGCATTTGCATTATTACAAATATCACTTCAGTCGTCTCGGTAAATACCGAAACACACACGAAATAGTATTCGCATTTTTGGCATTTGCATTATTACAAATATCACCTCAGTCGTCTCGGTAAATACCGAAACACACATGAAATGCTTGTGTTTCAGGGTAATTGCGTCGTTTTTGCAAAGTAATTATGGGTAGCGTGGCCGAGCGGTCTAAGGCGCTGGTTTAAGGCACCAGTCATTTCGATGGCGTGGGTTCGAATCCCACCGCTGCCAGGTTGTTCAGTATTTTGCACAACTGTCATTCAAGCTGCCGTTATTCAATTTATGTGTATACGGTTATCCACATGTTTTAGTCGCACTTTGAAATCCAACAAATATTCACGGCAAGTAACTAAGCAATTCATACAATCTGATTAGATGATGAAATGAAACCCGGTGAACACATTTTAATGAGTAACCACAGTGTCAAAAATTCTCAGAAAATAGTATTCGCATTTTTGGCATTTGCATTATTACAAATATCACTTCAGTCGTCTCGGTAAATACCGAAACACACACGAAATGCTTGTGTTTCAGGGTAATTGCGTTGTTTTTGCAAAGTAATTATGGGTAGCGTGGCCGAGCGGTCTAAGGCGCTGGTTTAAGGCACCAGTCATTTCGATGGCGTGGGTTCGTATCCCACCGCTGCCTTGTTGTTGAGTATTTTGCACAACTGTCATTTATGCTGGCATAATACAATTTCAGTGTTTATGACTATGCACATGTTTCTTTCGCATGTTGAAATCCAACAAATATTCACGGCAAATAATTAAGCAATGCATAACAATCTGATTAGACGATGAAATGAAACCCGGCGAACACATTTTAATGAGTAACCACAGCGTCAAAAATTCTCAGAAAATAGTATTCGCATTTTTGGCATTTGCATTATTACAAATATCACTTCAGTCGTCTCGGTAAATACCGAAACACACACGAAATGCTTGAGTTTCAGGGTAATTGCGTCGTTTTTGCAAAGAAATTATGGGTAGCGTGGCCGAGCGGTCTAAGGCGCTGGTTTAAGGCACCAGTCATTTCGATGGCGTGGGATCGAATCCCACCGCTGCCAGGTTGTTCAGTATTTTGCACAACTGTCATTCAAGCTGCCGTTATTCAATTTCTGTGTATACGGTTATGCACATGTTTTAGTCGCACTTTGAAATCCAACAAATATTCTCGGCAAGTAACTAAGCAATTCATACAATCTGATTAGATGATGAAATAAAACCCGGTGAACACATTTTAATGAGTAACCACAGTGTCAAAAATTCTCAGAAAATAGTATTCGCATTTTTGGCATTTGCATTATTACAAATATCACTTCAGTCGTCTCGGTAAATACCGAAACACACACGAAATGCTTGAGTTTCAGGGTAATTGCGTCGTTTTTGCAAAGAAATTATGGGTAGCGTGGCCGAGCGGTCTAAGGCGCTGGTTTAAGGCACCAGTCATTTCGATGGCGTGGGTTCGAATCCCACCGCTGCCAGGTTGTTCAGTAATTTGCACAACTGTCATTCAAGCTGCCGTTATTCAATTTCTGTGTATACGGTTATGCACATGTTTTAGTCGCACTTTGAAATCCAACAAATATTCACGGCAAGTAACTAAGCAATGCATACAATCTGATTAGATGATGAAATGAAACCCGGTGAACGTCATTTTAGTGAGTATCTACAGCGTCAACAATTCTCAGAAAATAGTATTCGCATTTCTGGCATTTGCATTATTACAAATATCACTTCAGTCGTCTCGGTAAATACCGAAACACACACGAAATGCTTGAGTTTCAGGGTAATTGCGTCGTTTTTACAAAGTAATTATGGGTAGCGTGGCCGAGCGGTCTAAGGCGCTGGTTTAAGGCACCAGTCATTTCGATGGCGTGGGTTCGAATCCCACTGCTGCCAGGTTGTTCAGTATTTTGCACAACTGTCATTCAAGCTGCCGTTATTCAATTTCTGTGTATACGGTTATCCACATGTTTTAGTCGCACTTTGAAATCCAACAAATTTTCACGGCAAGTAACTAAGCAATTCATACAATCTGATTAGATGATGAAATGACACCCGGTGAACACATTTTAATGAGTAACCACAGTGTCAAAAATTCTCAGAAAATAGTATTCGCATTTTTGGCATTTGCATTATTACAAATATCACTTCAGTCGTCTCGGTAAATACCGAAACACACACGAAATGCTTGAGTTTCAGGGTAATTGCGTCGTTTTTGCAAAGAAATTATGGGTAGCGTGGCCGAGCGGTCTAAGGCGCTGGTTTAAGGCGCCAGTCATTTTGATGGCGTGGGTTCGAATCCCACCGCTGCCAGGTTGTTCAGTATTTTGCACAACTGTCATTCAAGCTGCCGTTATTCAATTTCTGTGTATACGGTTATGCACATGTTTAGTCGCACTTTGAAATACAACAAATATTCACGGCAAGTAACTAAGCAATGCATACAATCTGATTAGATGATGAAATGAAACCCGGTGAACGTCATTTTAGTGAGTATCTACAGCGTCAACAATTCCCAGGAAATAGTATTCGAATTTTTGGTATTTGCATTGTTAAAAATATCACTTCAGTCGTCTCGGCAAATACCAAAACACACATGAAATGCTTGTGTTTCAGGGTAATTGCGTCGTTTTTGAAAAGTAATTATGGGTGGCGTGGCCGAGCGGTCAAAGGCGCTTGTTTAAGGCAACAGTCATTTCGATTGCGTGGGTTCGTGTCCCACCGCTGCCTTGTTGTTGAGTATTTTGCACAACTGTCATTTATGCTGGCATAATACAATTTCAGTGTTTGCGACTATGCACAGGTTTCTTTCGCATGTTGAAATACAACAAATATTCACGGCAAATAATTAAGCAATGCGTAACAATCTGATTAGATGATGAAATGAAACCCGGTGAACACATTTTAATGAGTAACCACAGCGTCAAAAATTCTCAGAAAATAGTATTCGCATTTTTGGCATTTGCATTATTACAAATATCACTTCGGTCGTCTCGGTAAATACCGAAACACACACGAAATGCTTGAGTTTCAGGGTAATTGCGTCGTTTTTGAAAAGTAATTATGAGTGGCGTGGCCGAGCGGTCAAAGGCGCTTGTTTAAGGCAACAGTCATTTCGATTGCGTGGGTTCGTGTCCCACCGCTGCCTTGTTGTTGAGTATTTTGCACAACTGTCATTTATGCTGGCATAATACAATTTCAGTGTTTGCGACTATGCACAGGTTTCTTTCGCATGTTGAAATACAACAAATATTCACGGCAAATAATTAAGCAATGCGTAACAATCTGATTAGATGATGAAATGAAACCCGGTGAACACATTTTAATGAGTAACCACAGCGTCAAAAATTCTCAGAAAATAGTATTCGCATTTTTGGCATTTGCATTATTACAAATATCACTTCAGTCGTCTCGGTAAATACCGAAACACACACGAAATGCTTGAGTTTCAGGGTAATTGCGTCGTTTTTGCAAAGAAATTATGGGTAGCGTGGCCGAGCGGTCTAAGGCGCTGGTTTAAGGCACCAGTCATTTCGATGGCGTGGGTTCGAATCCCACCGCTGTCAGGTTGTTCAGTATTTTGCACAACTGTCATTCAAGCTGCCGTTATTCAATTTCTGTGTATACGGTTATCCACATGTTTTAGTCGCACTTTGAAATCCAACAAATATTCACGGCAAGTAACTAAGCAATGCATACAATCTGATTAGATGATGAAATGAAACCCGGTGAACGTCATTTTAGTGAGTATCTACAGCGTCAACAATTCTCAGAAAATAGTATTCGCATTTCTGGCATTTGCATTATTACAAATATCACTTCAGTCGTCTCGGTAAATACCGAAACACACACGAAATGCTTGAGTTTCAGGGTAATTGCGTCGTTTTTGCAAAGTAATTATGGGTAGCGTGGCCGAGCGGTCTAAGGCGCTGGTTTAAGGTACCAGTCATTTCGATGGCGTGGGTTCGAATCCCATCGCTGCCAGGTTGTTCAGTATTTTGCACAACTGTCATTCAAGCTGCCGTTATTTAATTTCTGTGTATACGGTTATGCACATGTTTTAGTCGCACTTTGAAATACAACAAATATTCACGGCAAGTAACTAAGCAATGCATACAATCTGATTAGATGATGAAATGAAACCCGGTGAACACATTTGAATGAGTAACCACAGCGTCAAAAATTCCCAGAAAATAGTATTCGCATTTTTGGCATTTGCATTATTACAAATATCACTTCAGTCGTCTCGGCAAATACCGAAACACACACGAAATGCTTGAGTTTCAGGGTAATTGCGTCGTTTTTGCAAAGTAATTATGGGTAGCGTGGCCGAGTGGTCTAAGGCGTTGGTTTAAGGCACCAGTCATTTCGATGGCGTGGGTTCGAATCCCACCGCTGCCAGGTTGTTCAGTATTTTGCACAACTGTCATTCAAGCTGCCGTTATTCAATTTCTGTGTATACGGTTATGCACATGTTTTAGTCGCACTTTGAAATACAACAAATATTCACGGCAAGTAACTAAGCAATGCATACAATCTGATTAGATGATGAAATGAAACCCGGTGGACTCATTTTAATGAGTAACCACAGAGTCAAAAATTCTCAGTAAATAGTATTCGCATTTTTGGTATTTGCATTATTACAAATATCACTTCAGTCGTCTCGGTAAATACCGAAACACACACGAAATGCTTGAGTTTCAGGGTAATTGCGTCGTTTTTCCAAAGTAATTATGGGTAGCGTGGCCGAGCGGTCTAAGGCGCTGGTTTAAGGCACCAGTCATTTCGATGGCGTGGGTTCGAATCCCACTGCTGCCAGGTTGTTCAGTATTTTGCACAACTGTCATTCAAGCTGCCGTTATTCAATTTCTGTGTATACGGTTATCCACATGTTTTAGTCGCACTTTGAAATCCAACAAATTTTCACGGCAAGTAACTAAGCAATTCATACAATCTGATTAGATGATGAAATGACACCCGGTGAACACATTTTAATGAGTAACCACAGTGTCAAAAATTCTCAGAAAATAGTATTCGCATTTTTGGCATTTGCATTATTACAAATATCACTTCAGTCGTCTCGGTAAATACCGAAACACACACGAAATGCTTGAGTTTCAGGGTAATTGCGTCGTTTTTGCAAAGAAATTATGGGTAGCGTGGCCGAGCGGTCTAAGGCGCTGGTTTAAGGCACCAGTCATTTCGATGGCGTGGGTTCGAATCCCACCGCTGCCAGGTTGTTCAGTATTTTGCACAACTGTCATTCAAGCTGCCGTTATTCAATTTCTGAGTATACGGTTGTGCACATGTTTTAGTCGCACTTTGAAATACAACAAATTTTCACGGCAAGTAACTAAGCAATTCATACAATCTGATTAGATGATGAAATGACACCCGGTGAACACATTTTAATGAGTAACCACAGTGTCAAAAATTCTCAGAAAATAGTATTCGCATTTTTGGCATTTGCATTATTACAAATATCACTTCAGTCGTCTCGGTAAATACCGAAACACACACGAAATGCTTGAGTTTCAGGGTAATTGCGTCGTTTTTGCAAAGAAATTATGGGTAGCGTGGCCGAGCGGTCTTAGGCGCTGGTTTAAGGCACCAGTCATTTTGATGGCGTGGGTTCGAATCCCACCGCTGCCAGGTTGTTCAGTATTTTGCACAACTGTCATTCAAGCTGCCGTTATTCAATTTCTGTGTATACGGTTATGCACATGTTTAGTCGCACTTTGAAATACAACAAATATTCACGGCAAGTAACTAAGCAATGCATACAATCTGATTAGATGATGAAATGAAACCCGGTGAACGTCATTTTAGTGAGTATCTACAGCGTCAACAATTCCCAGGAAATAGTATTCGAATTTTTGGTATTTGCATTGTTAAAAATATCACTTCAGTCGTCTCGGCAAATACCAAAACACACATGAAATGCTTGTGTTTCAGGGTAATTGCGTCGTTTTTGAAATGTAATTATGGGTGGCGTGGCCGAGCGGTCAAAGGCGCTTGTTTAAGGCAACAGTCATTTCGATGGCGTGGGTTCGAATCCCACTGCTGCCAGGTTGTTCAGTATTTTGCACAACTGTCATTCAAGCTGCCGTTATTCAATTTCTGTGTATACGGTTATGCACATGTTTTAGTCGCACTTTGAAATCCAACAAATATTCACGGCAAGTAACTAAGCAATGCATACAATCTGATTAGATGATGAAATGAAACCCGGTGAACGTCATTTTAGTGAGTATCTACAGCGTCAACAATTCTCAGAAAATAGTATTCGCATTTCTGGCATTTGCATTATTACAAATATCACTTCAGTCGTCTCGGTAAATACCGAAACACACACGAAATGCTTGAGTTTCAGGGTAATTGCGTCGTTTTTACAAAGTAATTATGGGTAGCGTGGCCGAGCGGTCTAAGGCGCTGGTTTAAGGCACCAGTCATTTCGATGGCGTGGGTTCGAATCCCACTGCTGCCAGGTTGTTCAGTATTTTGCACAACTGTCATTCAAGCTGCCGTTATTCAATTTCTGTGTATACGGTTATCCACATGTTTTAGTCGCACTTTGAAATCCAACAAATTTTCACGGCAAGTAACTAAGCAATTCATACAATCTGATTAGATGATGAAATGAAACCCGGTGAACACATTTTAATGAGTAACCACAGCGTCAAAAATTCTCAGAAAATAGTATTCGCATTTTTGGCATTTGCATTATTACAAATATCACTTCAGTCGTCTCGGTAAATACCGAAACACACACGAAATGCTTGAGTTTCAGGTTAATTGCGTCGTTTTCGCAAAGTAATTATGGGTAGCGTGGCCGAGCGGTCTAAGGCGCTGGTTTAAGGCACCAGTCATTTCGATGGCGTGGGTTCGAATCCCACCGCTGCCAGGTTGTTCAGTATTTTGCACAACTGTCATTCAAGCTGCCGTTATTCAATTTCTGTGTATACGGTTATGCACATGTTTTAGTCGCACTTTGAAATCCAACAAATATTCACGGCAAGTAACTAAGCAATGCATACAATCTGATTAGATGATGAAATGAAACCCGGTGAACACATTTTAATGAGTAACCACAGCGTCAAAAATTCTCAGAAAATAGTATTCGCATTTGTGGCATTTGCATTATTACAAATATCACTTCAGTCGTCTCGGTAAATACCCAAACACACATGAAATGCTTGAGTTTCAGGGTAATTGCGTCGTTTTTGCAAAGAAATTATGGGTAGCGTGGCCGAGCGGTCTAAGGCGCTGGTTTAAGGCACCAGTCATTTCGATGGCGTGGGTTCGAATCCCACCGCTGCCAGGTTGTTCAGTATTTTGCACAACTGTCATTCAAGCTGCCGTTATTCAATTTCTGAGTATACGGTTGTGCACATGTTTTAGTCGCACTTTGAAATACAACAAATATTCACGGCAAGTAACTAAGCAATGCATACAATCTGATTAGATGATGAAATGAAACCCGGTGAACGTCATTTTAGTGAGTATCTACAGCGTCAACAATTCTCAGAAAATAGTATTCGCATTTCTGGCATTTGCATTATTACAAATATCACTTCAGTCGTCTCGGTAAATACCGAAACACACACGAAATGCTTGAGTTTCAGGGTAATTGCGTCGTTTTTGCAAAGTAATTATGGGTAGCGTGGCCGAGCGGTCTAAGGCGCTGGTTTAAGGCACCAGTCATTTCGATGGCGTGGGTTCGAATCCCACCGCTGCCAGGTTGTTCAGTATTTTGCACAACTGTCATTCAAGCTGCCGTTATTCAATTTCTGTGTATACGGTTATCCACATGTTTTAGTCGCACTTTGAAATCCAACAAATTTTCACGGCAAGTAACTAAGCAATTCATACAATCTGATTAGATGATGAAATGACACCCGGTGAACACATTTTAATGAGTAACCACAGTGTCAAAAATTCTCAGAAAATAGTATTCGCATTTTTGGCATTTGCATTATTACAAATATCACTTCAGTCGTCTCGGTAAATACCGAAACACACACGAAATGCTTGAGTTTCAGGGTAATTGCGTCGTTTTTGCAAAGAAATTATGGGTAGCGTGGCCGAGCGGTCTAAGGCGCTGGTTTAAGGCACCAGTCATTTCGATGGCGTGGGTTCGAATCCCACCGCTGCCAGGTTGTTCAGTATTTTGCACAACTGTCATTCAAGCTGCCGTTATTCAATTTCTGTGTATACGGTTATGCACATGTTTAGTCGCACTTTGAAATACAACAAATATTCACGGCAAGTAACTAAGCAATGCATACAATCTGATTAGATGATGAAATGAAACCCGGTGAACGTCATTTTAGTGAGTATCTACAGCGTCAACAATTCCCAGGAAATAGTATTCGAATTTTTGGTATTTGCATTGTTAAAAATATCACTTCAGTCGTCTCGGCAAATACCAAAACACACATGAAATGCTTGTGTTTCAGGGTAATTGCGTCGTTTTTGAAATGTAATTATGGGTGGCGTGGCCGAGCGGTCAAAGGCGCTTGTTTAAGGCAACAGTCATTTCGATTGCGTGGGTTCGTGTCCCACCGCTGCCTTGTTGTTGAGTATTTTGCACAACTGTCATTTATGCTGGCATAATACAATTTCAGTGTTTGCGACTATGCACAGGTTTCTTTCGCATGTTGAAATACAACAAATATTCACGGCAAATAATTAAGCAATGCGTAACAATCTGATTAGATGATGAAATGAAACCCGGTGAACACATTTTAATGAGTAACCACAGCGTCAAAAATTCTCAGAAAATAGTATTCGCATTTTTGGCATTTGCATTATTACAAATATCACTTCAGTCGTCTCGGTAAATACCGAAACACACACGAAATGCTTGAGTTTCAGGTTAATTGCGTCGTTTTCGCAAAGTAATTATGGGTAGCGTGGCCGAGCGGTCTAAGGCGCTGGTTTAAGGCACCAGTCATTTCGATGGCGTGGGTTCGAATCCCACCGCTGCCAGGTTGTTCAGTATTTTGCACAACTGTCATTCAAGCTGCCGTTATTCAATTTCTGTGTATACGGTTATGCACATGTTTTAGTCGCACTTTGAAATCCAACAAATATTCACGGCAAGTAACTAAGCAATGCATACAATCTGATTAGATGATGAAATGAAACCCGGTGAACACATTTTAATGAGTAACCACAGCGTCAAAAATTCTCAGAAAATAGTATTCGCATTTGTGGCATTTGCATTATTACAAATATCACTTCAGTCGTCTCGGTAAATACCCAAACACACATGAAATGCTTGAGTTTCAGGGTAATTGCGTCGTTTTTGCAAAGTAATTATGGGTAGCGTGGCCGAGCGGTCTAAGGCGCTGGTTTAAGGCACCAGTCATTTCGATGGCGTGGGTTCGAATCCCACCGCTGCCAGGTTGTTGAGTGTTTTGCACAACTGTCATTCAAGCTGTCGTTATTCAATTTCTGTGTATACGGTTGTGCACATGTTTTAGTCGCACTTTGAAATACAACAAATATTCACGGCAAGTAACTAAGCAATGCATACAATCTGATTAGATGATGAAATGAAACCCGGTGAACGTCATTTTAGTGAGTATCTACAGCGTCAACAATTCCCAGGAAATAGTATTCGCATTTCTGGCATTTGCATTATTACAAATATCACTTCAGTCGTCTCGGTAAATACCGAAACACACACGAAATGCTTGAGTTTCAGGGTAATTGCGTCGTTTTTGCAAAGTAATTATGGGTAGCGTGGCCGAGCGGTCTAAGGCGCTGGTTTAAGGCACCAGTCATTTCGATGGCGTGGGTTCGAATCCCACCGCTGCCAGGTTGTTCAGTATTTTGCACAACTGTCATTCAAGCTGCCGTTATTCAATTTCTGTGTATACGGTTATGCACATGTTTTAGTCGCACTTTGAAATCCAACAAATATTCACGGCAAGTAACTAAGCAATGCATACAATCTGATTAGATGATGAAATGACACCCGGTGAACACATTTTAATGAGTAACCACAGTGTCAAAAATTCTCAGAAAATAGTATTCGCATTTTTGGCATTTGCATTATTACAAATATCACTTCAGTCGTCTCGGTAAATACCGAAACACACACGAAATGCTTGAGTTTCAGGGTAATTGCGTCGTTTTTGCAAAGAAATTATGGGTAGCGTGGCCGAGCGGTCTAAGGCGCTGGTTTAAGGCACCAGTCATTTCGATGGCGTGGGTTCGAATCCCACCGCTGCCAGGTTGTTCAGTATTTTGCACAACTGTCATTCAAGCTGCCGTTATTCAATTTCTGTGTATACGGTTATGCACATGTTTAGTCGCACTTTGAAATACAACAAATATTCACGGCAAGTAACTAAGCAATGCATACAATCTGATTAGATGATGAAATGAAACCCGGTGAACGTCATTTTAGTGAGTATCTACAGCGTCAACAATTCCCAGGAAATAGTATTCGAATTTTTGGTATTTGCATTGTTAAAAATATCACTTCAGTCGTCTCGGCAAATACCAAAACACACATGAAATGCTTGTGTTTCAGGGTAATTGCGTCGTTTTTGAAATGTAATTATGGGTGGCGTGGCCGAGCGGTCAAAGGCGCTTGTTTAAGGCAACAGTCATTTCGATTGCGTGGGTTCGTGTCCCACCGCTGCCTTGTTGTTGAGTATTTTGCACAACTGTCATTTATGCTGGCATAATACAATTTCAGTGTTTGCGACTATGCACAGGTTTCTTTCGCATGTTGAAATACAACAAATATTCACGGCAAATAATTAAGCAATGCGTAACAATCTGATTAGATGATGAAATGAAACCCGGTGAACACATTTTAATGAGTAACCACAGCGTCAAAAATTCTCAGAAAATAGTATTCGCATTTTTGGCATTTGCATTATTACAAATATCACTTCAGTCGTCTCGGTAAATACCGAAACACACACGAAATGCTTGAGTTTCAGGTTAATTGCGTCGTTTTCGCAAAGTAATTATGGGTAGCGTGGCCGAGCGGTCTAAGGCGCTGGTTTAAGGCACCAGTCATTTCGATGGCGTGGGTTCGAATCCCACCGCTGCCAGGTTGTTCAGTATTTTGCACAACTGTCATTCAAGCTGCCGTTATTCAATTTCTGTGTATACGGTTATGCACATGTTTTAGTCGCACTTTGAAATCCAACAAATATTCACGGCAAGTAACTAAGCAATGCATACAATCTGATTAGATGATGAAATGAAACCCGGTGAACACATTTTAATGAGTAACCACAGCGTCAAAAATTCTCAGAAAATAGTATTCGCATTTGTGGCATTTGCATTATTACAAATATCACTTCAGTCGTCTCGGTAAATACCCAAACACACATGAAATGCTTGAGTTTCAGGGTAATTGCGTCGTTTTTGCAAAGTAATTATGGGTAGCGTGGCCGAGCGGTCTAAGGCGCTGGTTTAAGGCACCAGTCATTTCGATGGCGTGGGTTCGAATCCCACCGCTGCCAGGTTGTTGAGTGTTTTGCACAACTGTCATTCAAGCTGTCGTTATTCAATTTCTGTGTATACGGTTGTGCACATGTTTTAGTCGCACTTTGAAATACAACAAATATTCACGGCAAGTAACTAAGCAATGCATACAATCTGATTAGATGATGAAATGAAACCCGGTGAACGTCATTTTAGTGAGTATCTACAGCGTCAACAATTCCCAGGAAATAGTATTCGCATTTCTGGCATTTGCATTATTACAAATATCACTTCAGTCGTCTCGGTAAATACCGAAACACACACGAAATGCTTGAGTTTCAGGGTAATTGCGTCGTTTTTGCAAAGTAATTATGGGTAGCGTGGCCGAGCGGTCTAAGGCGCTGGTTTAAGGCACCAGTCATTTCGATGGCGTGGGTTCGAATCCCACCGCTGCCAGGTTGTTCAGTATTTTGCACAACTGTCATTCAAGCTGCCGTTATTCAATTTCTGTGTATACGGTTATGCACATGTTTTAGTCGCACTTTGAAATCCAACAAATATTCACGGCAAGTAACTAAGCAATGCATACAATCTGATTAGATGATGAAATGAAACCCGGTGAACGTCATTTTAGTGAGTATCTACAGCGTCAACAATTCTCAGAAAATAGTATTCGCATTTCTGGCATTTGCATTATTACAAATATCACTTCACTCGTCTCGGTAAATACCGAAACACACATGAAATGCTTGTGTTTCAGGGTAATTGCGTCGTTTTTGCAAAGTAATTATGGGTAGCGTGGCCGAGCGGTCTAAGGCGCTGGTTTAAGGCACCAGTCATTTCGATGGCGTGGGTTCGAATCCCACCGCTGCCAGGTTGTTGAGTATTTTGCACAACTGTCATTCAAGCTGTCGTTATTCAATTTCTGTGTATACGGTTGTGCACATGTTTTAGTCGCACTTTGAAATACAACAAATATTCACGGCAAGTAACTAAGCAATGCATACAATCTGATTAGATGATGAAATGAAACCCGGTGAACGTCATTTTAGTGAGTATCTACAGCGTCAACAATTCCCAGGAAATAGTATTCGCATTTCTGGCATTTGCATTATTACAAATATCACTTCAGTCGTCTCGGTAAATACCGAAACACACACGAAATGCTTGAGTTTCAGGGTAATTGCGTCGTTTTTGCCAAGTAATTATGGGTAGCGTGGCCGAGCGGTCTAAGGCGCTGGTTTAAGGCACCAGTCATTTCGATGGCGTGGGATCGAATCCCACCGCTGCCAGGTTGTTCAGTATTTTGCACAACTGTCATTCAAGCTGCCGTTATTCAATTTCTGTGTATACGGTTATGCACATGTTTTAGTCGCACTTTGAAATCCAACAAATATTCACGGCAAGTAACTAAGCAATGCATACAATCTGATTAGATGATGAAATGAAACCCGGTGAACGTCATTTTAGTGAGTATCCACAGCGTCAACAATTCTCAGAAAATAGTATTCGCATTTCTGGCATTTGCATTATTACAAATATCACTTCACTCGTCTCGGTAAATACCGAAACACACATGAAATGCTTGTGTTTCGGGGTAATTGCCTTGTTTTAGCAAAGTAATTATGGGTAGCGTGGCCGAGCGGTCTAAGGCGCGGGTTTAAGGCACCAGTCATTTCGATGGCGTGGGTTCGAATCCCACCGATGCCAGGTTGTTCGGTATTTTGCACAATTGTCATTCAAGCTGCCGTTATTCAATTTCTGTGTATACGGTTATGCACATGTTTTAGTCGCACTTTGAAATCCAACAAATATTCACGGCAAGTAACTAAGCAATGCATACAATCTGATTAGATGATGAAATGAAACCCGGTGAACGTCATTTTAGTGAGTATCTACAGCGTCAACAATTCTCAGAAAATAGTATTCGCATTTCTGGCATTTGCATTATTACAAATATCACTTCAGTCGTCTCGGTAAATACCCAAACACACACGAAATGCTTGAATTTCAGGGTAATTGCGTCGTTTTTGCAAAGTAATTATGGGTAGCGTGGCCGAGTGGTCTAAGGCGCTGGTTTAAGGCACCAGTCATTTCGATGGCGTGGGTTCGAATCCCACTGCTGCCAGGTTGTTCGGTATTTTGCACAACTGTCATTCAAGCTGCCGTTATTCAATTTCTGTGTATACGGTTATCCACATGTTTTAGTCGCACTTTGAAATCCAACAAATATTCACGGCAAGTAACTAAGCAATGCATACAATCTGATTAGATGATGAAATGAAACCCGGTGAACACATTTTAATGAGTATCTATAGCGTCAACAATTCCCAGGAAATAGTATTCGAATTTGTGGCATTTGCATTGTTACAAATATCACTTCAGTCGTCTCGGTAAATATCGAAACACACACGAAATGCTTGAGTTTCAGGGTAATTGCGTCGTTTTTGCAAAGTAATTATGGGTAGCGTGGCCGAGCGGTCTAAGGCGCTGGTTTAAGGCACCAGTCATTTCGATGGCGTGGGTTCGAATCCCACCGCTGCCAGGTTGTTCAGTATTTTGCACAACTGTCATTCAAGCTGCCGTTATTCAATTTCTGTGTGTACGGTTATGCACATGTTTTAGTCGCACTTTGAAATCCAACAAATATTCACGGCAAGTAACTAAGCAATGCATACAATCTGATTAGATGATGAAATGAAACCCGGTGAACGTCATTTTAGTGAGTATCTACAGCGTCACAATTCTCAGAAAATAGTATTCGCATTTCTGACATTTGCATTATTACAAATATCACTTCACTCGTCTCGGTAAATACCGAAACACACATGAAATGCTTGTGTTTCGGGGTAATTGCCTTGTTTTAGCAAAGTAATTATGGGTAGCGTGGCCGAGCGCTCTAAGCCGCTGGTTTAAGGCACCAGTCATTTCGATGGCGTGGGTTCGAATCCCACCGCTGCCAGGTTGTTCGGTATTTTGCCCAACTGTCATTCAAGCTGCCGTTATTCAATTTCTGTGTATACGGTTATGCACATGTTTTAGTCGCACTTTGAAATCCAACAAATATTCACGGCAAGTAACTAAGCAATGCATACAATCTGATTAGATGATGAAATGAAACCCTGTGAACGTCATTTTAGTGAGTATCTACAGCGTCAACAATTCTCAGAAAATAGTATTCGCATTTCTGGCATTTGCATTATTACAAATATCACTTCAGTCGTCTCGGTAAATACCCAAACACACACGAAATGCTTGAATTTCAGGGTAATTGCGTCGTTTTTGCAAAGTAATTATGGGTAGCGTGGCCGAGCGGTCTAAGGCGCTGGTTTAAGGCACCAGTCATTTCGATGGCGTGGGTACGAATCCCACTCCTGCCAGGTTGTTCGGTATTTTGCACAACTGTCATTCAAGCTGCCGTTATTCAATTTCTGTGTATACGGTTATCCACATGTTTTAGTCGCACTTTGAAATACAACAAATATTCACGGCAAGTAACTAAGCAATGCATACAATCTGATTAGATGATGAAATGAAACCCGGTGAACGTCATTTTAGTGAGTATCTACAGCGTCAACAATTCCCAGAAAATAGTATTCGAATTTGTGGCATTTGCATTGTTACAAATATCACTTCAGTCGTCTAGGCAAATACCAAAACACACATGAAATGCTTGTGTTTCAGGGTAATTGCGTCGTTTTTGAAATATAATTATGGGTGGCGTGGCCGAGCGGTCTAAGGCGCTGGTTTAAGGCACCAGTCATTTCGATGGCGTGGGTTCGAATCCCACCGCTGCCAGGTTGTTCAGTATTTTGCACAACTGTCATTCAAGCTGCCGTTATTCAATTTCTGTGTATACGGTTATGCACATGTTTTAGTCGCACTTTGAAATCCAACAAATATTCACGGCAAGTAAATAAGCAATTCATACAATCTGATTAGATGATGAAATGACACCCGGTGAACACATTTTAATGAGTAACCACAGTGTCAAAAATTCTCAGAAAATGGTATTCGCATTTTTGGCATTTGCATTATTACAAATATCACTTCAGTCGTCTCGGTAAATACCGAAACACACACGAAATGCTTGAGTTTCAGGGTAATTGCGTCGTTTTTGCAAAGAAATTATGGGTAGCGTGGCCGAGCGGTCTAAGGCGCTGGTTTAAGGCACCAGTTATTTCGATGGCGTGGGTTCGAATCCCACCGCTGCCAGGTTGTTCAGTAATTTGCACAACTGTCATTCAAGCTGCCGTTATTCAATTTCTGTGTATACGGTTATGCACATGTTTTAGTCGCACTTTGAAATCCAACAAATATTCACGGCAAGTAACTAAGCAATGCATACAATCTGATTAGATGATGAAATGAAACCCTGTGAACGTCATTTTAGTGAGTATCTACAGCGTCAACAATTCTCAGAAAATAGTATTCGCATTTCTGGCATTTGCATTATTACAAATATCACTTCAGTCGTCTCGGTAAATACCCAAACACACACGAAATGCTTGAATTTCAGGGTAATTGCGTCGTTTTTGCAAAGTAATTATGGGTAGCGTGGCCGAGCGGTCTAAGGCGCTGGTTTAAGGCACCAGTCATTTCGATGGCGTGGGTTCGAATCCCACCGCTGCCAGGTTGTTCGGTATTTTGCACAACTGTCATTCAAGCTGCCGTTATTCAATTTCTGTGTATACGGTTATCCACATGTTTTAGTCGCACTTTGAAATCCAACAAATATTCACGGCAAGTAACTAAGCAATGCATACAATCTGATTAGATGATGAAATGAAACCCGGTGAACGTCATTTTAGTGAGTATCTACAGCGTCAACAATTCCCAGGAAATAGAATTCGCATTTCTGGCATTTGCATTATTACAAATATCACTTCAGTCGTCTCGGTAAATACCGAAACACACACGAAATGCTTGAGTTTCAGGGTAATTGCGTCGTTTTTGCAAAGTAATTATGGGTAGCGTGGCCGAGCGGTCTAAGGCGCTGGTTTAAGGCACCAGTCATTTCGATGGCGTGGGTTCGAATCCCACCGCTGCCAGGTTGTTCAGTATTTTGCACAACTGTCATTCAAGCTGCCGTTATTCAATTTCTGTGTATACGGTTATGCACATGTTTTAGTCGCACTTTGAAATCCAACAAATATTCACGGCAAGTAACTAAGCAATTCATACAATCTGATTAGATGATGAAATGACACCCGGTGAACACATTTTAATGAGTAACCACAGTGTCAAAAATTCTCAGAAAATAGTATTCGCATTTCTGACATTTGCATTATTACAAATATCACTTCACTCGTCTCGGTAAATACCGAAACACACATGAAATGCTTGTGTTTCGGGGTAATTGCCTTGTTTTAGCAAAGTAATTATGGGTAGCGTGGCCGAGCGCTCTAAGCCGCTGGTTTAAGGCACCAGTCATTTCGATGGCGTGGGTTCGAATCCCACCGCTGCCAGGTTGTTCGGTATTTTGCACAACTGTCATTCAAGCTGCCGTTATTCAATTTCTGTGTATACGGTTATCCACATGTTTTAGTCGCACTTTGAAATACAACAAATATTCACGGCAAGTAACTAAGCAATGCATACAATCTGATTAGATGATGAAATGAAACCCGGTGAACGTCATTTTAGTGAGTATCTACAGCGTCAACAATTCCCAGGAAATAGTATTCGCATTTCTGGCATTTGCATTATTACAAATATCACTTCAGTCGTCTCGGTAAATACCGAAACACACGAAATGCTTGAGTTTCAGGGTAATTGCGTCGTTTTTGCAAAGAAATTATGGGTAGCGTGGCCGAGCGGTCTAAGGCGCTGGATTAAGGCACCAGTCATTTCGATGGCGTGGGTTCGAATCCCACCGCTGCCAGGTTGTTCAGTAATTTGCACAACTGTCATTCAAGCTGCCGTTATTCAATTTCTGTGTATACGGTTATGCACATGTTTTAGTCGCACTTTGAAATCCAACAAATATTCACGGCAAGTAACTAAGCAATGCATACAATCTGATTAGATGATGAAATGAAACCCGGTGAACGTCATTTTAGTGAGTATCTACAGCGTCAACAATTCTCAGAAAATAGTATTCGCATTTCTGACATTTGCATTATTACAAATATCACTTCACTCGTCTCGGTAAATACCGAAACACACACGAAATGCTTGAGTTTCAGGGTAATTGCGTCGTTTTTGCAAAGTAATTATGGGTAGCGTGGCCGAGCGGTCTAAGGCGCTGGTTTAAGGCACCAGTCATTTCGATGGCGTGGGTTCGAATCCCACCGCTGCCAGGTTGTTCAGTATTTTGCACAACTGTCATTCAAGCTGCCGTTATTCAATTTCTGTGTATACGGTTATGCACATGTTTTAGTCGCACTTTGAAATCCAACATATATTCACGGCAAGTAACTAAGCAATTCATACAATCTGATTAGATGATGAAATGACACACGGTGAACACATTTTAATGAGTAACCACAGTGTCAAAAATTCTCAGAAAATAGTATTCGCATTTTTGGCATTTGCATTATTACAAATATCACTTCAGTCGTCTCGGTAAATACCGAAACACACATGAAATGCTTGTGTTTCAGGGTAATTGCGTCGTTTTTGAAATGTAATTATGGGTGGCGTGGCCGAGCGGTCAAAGGCGCTTGTTTAAGGCACCAGTCATTTCGATGGCGTGGGTTCGAATCCCACCGCTGCCAGGTTGTTCAGTAATTTGCACAACTGTCATTCAAGCTGCCGTTATTCAATTTCTGTGTATACGGTTATGCACATGTTTTAGTCGCACTTTGAAATCCAACAAATATTCACGGCAAGTAACTAAGCAATGCATACAATCTGATTAGATGATGAAATGAAACCCGGTGAACGTCATTTTAGTGAGTATCTACAGCGTCAACAATTCTCAGAAAATAGTATTCGCATTTCTGACATTTGCATTATTACAAATATCACTTCACTCGTCTCGGTAAATACCGAAACACACATGAAATGCTTGTGTTTCGGGGTAATTGCCTTGTTTTAGCAAAGTAATTATGGGTAGCGTGGCCGAGCGCTCTAAGCCGCTGGTTTAAGGCACCAGTCATTTCGATGGCGTGGGTTCGAATCCCACCGCTGCCAGGTTGTTCGGTATTTTGCACAACTGTCATTCAAGCTGCCGTTATTCAATTTCTGTGTATACGGTTATCCACATGTTTTAGTCGCACTTTGAAATACAACAAATATTCACGGCAAGTAACTAAGCAATGCATACAATCTGATTAGATGATGAAATGAAACCCGGTGAACGTCATTTTAGTGAGTATCTACAGCGTCAACAATTCCCAGGAAATAGTATTCGCATTTCTGGCATTTGCATTATTACAAATATCACTTCAGTCGTCCCGGTAAATACCGAAACACACGAAATGCTTGAGTTTCAGGGTAATTGCGTCGTTTTTGCAAAGAAATTATGGGTAGCGTGGCCGAGCGGTCTAAGGCGCTGGTTTAAGGCACCAGTCATTTCGATGGCGTGGGTTCGAATCCCACCGCTGCCAGGTTGTTCAGTAATTTGCACAACTGTCATTCAAGCTGCCGTTATTCAATTTCTGTGTATACGGTTATGCACATGTTTTAGTCGCACTTTGAAATCCAACAAATATTCACGGCAAGTAACTAAGCAATGCATACAATCTGATTAGATGATGAAATGAAACCCGGTGAACGTCATTTTAGTGAGTATCTACAGCGTCAACAATTCTCAGAAAATAGTATTCGCATTTCTGACATTTGCATTATTACAAATATCACTTCACTCGTCTCGGTAACTACCGAAACACACATGAAATGCTTGTGTTTCGGGGTAATTGCCTTGTTTTAGCAAAGTAATTATGGGTAGCGTGGCCGAGCGCTCTAAGCCGCTGGTTTAAGGCACCAGTCATTTCGATGGCGTGGGTTCGAATCCCACCGCTGCCAGGTTGTTCAGTATTTTGCACAACTGTCATTCAAGCTGCCGTTATTCAATTTCTGTGTATACGGTTATGCACATGTTTTAGTCGCACTTTGAAATCCAACAAATATTCACGGCAAGTAACTAAGCAATGCATACAATCTGATTAGATGATGAAATGAAACCCGGTGAACGTCATTTTAGTGAGTATCTACAGCGTCAACAATTCTCAGAAAATAGTATTCGCATTTCTGGCATTTGCATTATTACAAATATCACTTCACTCGTCTCGGTAAATACCGAAACACACATGAAATGCTTGTGTTTCAGGGTAATTGCGTCGTTTTTGCAAAGTAATTATGGGTAGCGTGGCCGAGCGGTCTAAGGCGCTGGTTTAAGGCACCAGTCATTTCGATGGCGTGGGTTCGAATCCCACCGCTGCCAGGTTGTTGAGTATTTTGCACAACTGTCATTCAAGCTGTCGTTATTCAATTTCTGTGTATACGGTTGTGCACATGTTTTAGTCGCACTTTGAAATACAACAAATATTCACGGCAAGTAACTAAGCAATGCATACAATCTGATTAGATGATGAAATGAAACCCGGTGAACGTCATTTTAGTGAGTATCTACAGCGTCAACAATTCCCAGGAAATAGTATTCGCATTTCTGGCATTTGCATTATTACAAATATCACTTCAGTCGTCTCGGTAAATACCGAAACACACACGAAATGCTTGAGTTTCAGGGTAATTGCGTCGTTTTTGCAAAGTAATTATGGGTAGCGTGGCCGAGCGGTCTAAGGCGCTGGTTTAAGGCACCAGTCATTTCGATGGCGTGGGTTCGAATCCCACCGCTGCCAGGTTGTTCAGTATTTTGCACAACTGTCATTCAAGCTGCCGTTATTCAATTTCTGTGTATACGGTTATGCACATGTTTTAGTCGCACTTTGAAATCCAACAAATATTCACGGCAAGTAACTAAGCAATGCATACAATCTGATTAGATGATGAAATGAAACCCGGTGAACGTCATTTTAGTGAGTATCTACAGCGTCAACAATTCTCAGAAAATAGTATTCGCATTTCTGGCATTTGCATTATTACAAATATCACTTCAGTCGTCTCGGTAAATACCGAAACACACATGAAATGCTTGTGTTTCAGGGTAATTGCGTCGTTTTTGCAAAGTAATTATGGGTAGCGTGGCCGAGCGGTCTAAGGCGCTGGTTTAAGGCACCAGTCATTTCGATGGCGTGGGTTCGAATCCCACCGCTGCCAGGTTGTTCAGTATTTTGCACAACTGTCATTCAAGCTGCCGTTATTCAATTTCTGTGTATACGGTTATGCACATGTTTTAGTCGCACTTTGAAATCCAACAAATATTCACGGCAAGTAACTAAGCAATGCATACAATCTGATTAGATGATGAAATGAAACCCGGTGAACGTCATTTTAGTGAGTATCCACAGCGTCAACAATTCTCAGAAAATAGTATTCGCATTTCTGGCATTTGCATTATTACAAATATCACTTCACTCGTCTCGGTAAATACCGAAACACACATGAAATGCTTGTGTTTCGGGGTAATTGCCTTGTTTTAGCAAAGTAATTATGGGTAGCGTGGCCGAGCGGTCTAAGGCGCGGGTTTAAGGCACCAGTCATTTCGATGGCGTGGGTTCGAATCCCACCGATGCCAGGTTGTTCGGTATTTTGCACAACTGTCATTCAAGCTGCCGTTATTCAATTTCTGTGTATACGGTTATGCACATATTTTAGTCGCACTTTGAAATCCAACAAATATTCACGGCAAGTAACTAAGCAATGCATACAATCTGATTAGATGATGAAATGAAACCCGGTGAACGTCATTTTAGTGAGTATCTACAGCGTCAACAATTCTCAGAAAATAGTATTCGCATTTCTGGCATTTGCATTATTACAAATATCACTTCAGTCGTCTCGGTAAATACCCAAACACACACGAAATGCTTGAATTTCAGGGTAATTGCGTCGTTTTTGCAAAGTAATTATGGGTAGCGTGGCCGAGTGGTCTAAGGCGCTGGTTTAAGGCACCAGTCATTTCGATGGCGTGGGTTCGAATCCCACTGCTGCCAGGTTGTTCGGTATTTTGCACAACTGTCATTCAAGCTGCCGTTATTCAATTTCTGTGTATACGGTTATCCACATGTTTTAGTCGCACTTTGAAATCCAACAAATATTCACGGCAAGTAACTAAGCAATGCATACAATCTGATTAGATGATGAAATGAAACCCGGTGAACACATTTTAATGAGTATCTATAGCGTCAACAATTCCCAGGAAATAGTATTCGAATTTGTGGCATTTGCATTGTTACAAATATCACTTCAGTCGTCTCGGTAAATATCGAAACACACACGAAATGCTTGAGTTTCAGGGTAATTGCGTCGTTTTTGCAAAGTAATTATGGGTAGCGTGGCCGAGCGGTCTAAGGCGCTGGTTTAAGGCACCAGTCATTTCGATGGCGTGGGTTCGAATCCCACCGCTGCCAGGTTGTTCAGTATTTTGCACAACTGTCATTCAAGCTGCCGTTATTCAATTTCTGTGTATACGGTTATGCACATGTTTTAGTCGCACTTTGAAATCCAACAAATATTCACGGCAAGTAACTAAGCAATGCATACAATCTGATTAGATGATGAAATGAAACCCGGTGAACGTCATTTTAGTGAGTATCTACAGCGTCAACAATTCTCAGAAAATAGTATTCGCATTTCTGACATTTGCATTATTACAAATATCACTTCACTCGTCTCGGTAAATACCGAAACACACATGAAATGCTTGTGTTTCGGGGTAATTGCCTTGTTTTAGCAAAGTAATTATGGGTAGCGTGGCCGAGCGCTCTAAGCCGCTGGTTTAAGGCACCAGTCATTTCGATGGCGTGGGTTCGAATCCCACCGCTGCCAGGTTGTTTGGTATTTTGCACAACTGTCATTCAAGCTGCCGTTATTCAATTTCTGTGTATACGGTTATGCACATGTTTTAGTCGCACTTTGAAATCCAACAAATATTCACGGCAAGTAACTAAGCAATGCATACAATCTGATTAGATGATGAAATGAAACCCGGTGAACGTCATTTTAGTGAGTATCTACAGCGTCAACAATTCTCAGAAAATAGTATTCGCATTTCTGGCATTTGCATTATTACAAATATCACTTCAGTCGTCTCGGTAAATACCCAAACACACACGAAATGCTTGAATTTCAGGGTAATTGCGTCGTTTTTGCAAAGTAATTATGGGTAGCGTGGCCGAGCGGTCTAAGGCGCTGGTTTAAGGCACCAGTCATTTCGATGGCGTGGGTTCGAATCCCACTGCTGCCAGGTTGTTCGGTATTTTGCACAACTGTCATTCAAGCTGCCGTTATTCAATTTCTGTGTATACGGTTATCCACATGTTTTAGTCGCACTTTGAAATCCAACAAATATTCACGGCAAGTAACTAAGCAATGCATACAATCTGATTAGATGATGAAATGAAACCCGGTGAACGTCATTTTAGTGAGTATCTACAGCGTCAACAATTCCCAGGAAATAGTATTCGAATTTGTGGCATTTGTATTGTTACAAATATCACTTCACTCGTCTCGGTAAATACCGAAACACACATGAAATGCTTGTGTTTCGGGGTAATTGCCTTGTTTTAGCAAAGTAATTATGGGTAGCGTGGCCGAGCGCTCTAAGCCGCTGGTTTAAGGCACCAGTCATTTCGATGGCGTGGGTTCGAATCCCACTGCTGCCAGGTTGTTCGGTATTTTGCACAACTGTCATTCAAGCTGCCGTTATTCAATTTCTGTGTATACGGTTATCCACATGTTTTAGTCGCACTTTGAAATCCAACAAATATTCACGGCAAGTAACTAAGCAATGCATACAATCTGATTAGATGATGAAATGAAACCCGGTGAACACATTTTAATGAGTATCTATAGCGTCAACAATTCCCAGGAAATAGTATTCGAATTTGTGGCATTTGCATTGTTACAAATATCACTTCAGTCGTCTCGGTAAATATCGAAACACACACGAAATGCTTGAGTTTCAGGGTAATTGCGTCGTTTTTGCAAAGTAATTATGGGTAGCGTGGCCGAGCGGTCTAAGGCGCTGGTTTAAGGCACCAGTCATTTCGATGGCGTGGGTTCGAATCCCACCGCTGCCAGGTTGTTCAGTATTTTGCACAACTGTCATTCAAGCTGCCGTTATTCAATTTCTGTGTATACGGTTATGCACATGTTTTAGTCGCACTTTGAAATCCAACAAATATTCACGGCAAGTAACTAAGCAATGCATACAATCTGATTAGATGATGAAATGAAACCCGGTGAACGTCATTTTAGTGAGTATCTACAGCGTCAACAATTCTCAGAAAATAGTATTCGCATTTCTGACATTTGCATTATTACAAATATCACTTCACTCGTCTCGGTAAATACCGAAACACACATGAAATGCTTGTGTTTCGGGGTAATTGCCTTGTTTTAGCAAAGTAATTATGGGTAGCGTGGCCGAGCGCTCTAAGCCGCTGGTTTAAGGCACCAGTCATTTCGATGGCGTGGGTTCGAATCCCACCGCTGCCAGGTTGTTCGGTATTTTGCACAACTGTCATTCAAGCTGCCGTTATTCAATTTCTGTGTATACGGTTATCCACATGTTTTAGTCGCACTTTGAAATCCAACAAATATTCACGGCAAGTAACTAAGCAATGCATACAATCTGATTAGATGATGAAATGAAACCCGGTGAACGTCATTTTAGTGAGTATCTACAGCGTCAACAATTCCCAGGAAATAGTATTCGAATTTGTGGCATTTGTATTGTTACAAATATCACTTCACTCGTCTCGGTAAATACCGAAACACACATGAAATGCTTGTGTTTCGGGGTAATTGCCTTGTTTTAGCAAAGTAATTATGGGTAGCGTGGCCGAGCGCTCTAAGCCGCTGGTTTAAGGCACCAGTCATTTCGATGGCGTGGGTTCGAATCCCACTGCTGCCAGGTTGTTCGGTATTTTGCACAACTGTCATTCAAGCTGCCGTTATTCAATTTCTGTGTATACGGTTATCCACATGTTTTAGTCGCACTTTGAAATCCAACAAATATTCACGGCAAGTAACTGAGCAATGCATACAATCTGATTAGATGATGAAATGAAACCCGGTGAACACATTTTAATGAGTATCTATAGCGTCAACAATTCCCAGGAAATAGTATTCGAATTTGTGGCATTTGCATTGTTACATATATCACTTCAGTCGTCTCGGTAAATATCGAAACACACACGAAATGCTTGAGTTTCAGGGTAATTGCGTCGTTTTTGCAAAGTAATTATGGGTAGCGTGGCCGAGCGGTCTAAGGCGCTGGTTTAAGGCACCAGTCATTTCGATGGCGTGGGTTCGAATCCCACCGCTGCCAGGTTGTTCAGTATTTTGCACAACTGTCATTCAAGCTGCCGTTATTCAATTTCTGTGTATACGGTTATGCACATGTTTTAGTCGCACTTTGAAATCCAACAAATATTCACGGCAAGTAACTAAGCAATGCATACAATCTGATTAGATGATGAAATGAAACCCGGTGAACGTCATTTTAGTGAGTATCTACAGCGTCAACAATTCTCAGAAAATAGTATTCGCATTTCTGACATTTGCATTATTACAAATATCACTTCACTCGTCTCGGTAAATACCGAAACACACATGAAATGCTTGTGTTTCGGGGTAATTGCCTTGTTTTAGCAAAGTAATTATGGGTAGCGTGGCCGAGCGCTCTAAGCCGCTGGTTTAAGGCACCAGTCATTTCGATGGCGTGGGTTCGAATCCCACCGCTGCCAGGTTGTTCGGTATTTTGCACAACTGTCATTCAAGCTGCCGTTATTCAATTTCTGTGTATACGGTTATGCACATGTTTTAGTCGCACTTTGAAATCCAACAAATATTCACGGCAAGTAACTAAGCAATGCATACAATCTGATTAGATGATGAAATGAAACCCGGTGAACGTCATTTTAGTGAGTATCTACAGCGTCAACAATTCTCAGAAAATAGTATTCGCATTTCTGGCATTTGCATTATTACAAATATCACTTCAGTCGTCTCGGTAAATACCCAAACACACACGAAATGCTTGAATTTCAGGGTAATTGCGTCGTTTTTGCAAAGTAATTATGGGTAGCGTGGCCGAGCGGTCTAAGGCGCTGGTTTAAGGCACCAGTCATTTCGATGGCGTGGGTTCGAATCCCACTGCTGCCAGGTTGTTCGGTATTTTGCACAACTGTCATTCAAGCTGCCGTTATTCAATTTCTGTGTATACGGTTATCCACATGTTTTAGTCGCACTTTGAAATCCAACAAATATTCACGGCAAGTAACTAAGCAATGCATACAATCTGATTAGATGATGAAATGAAACCCGGTGAACGTCATTTTAGTGAGTATCTACAGCGTCAACAATTCCCAGGAAATAGTATTCGAATTTGTGGCATTTGTATTGTTACAAATATCACTTCAGTCGTCTCGGTAAATACCCAAACACACATGAAACGCTTGTGTTTCAGGGTAATTGCGTCGTTTTTGCAATGTAATTATGGGTAGCGTGGGCGAGCGGTCAAAGGCGCTTGTTTAAGGCACCAGTCATTTCGATGGCGTGGGTTCGTATTCCACCGCTGCCTTGTTGTTGAGTATTTTGCACAACTGTCATTTATGCTGACATAATACAATTTCAGTGTTTACGACTATGCACATGTTTCTTTCGCATGTTGAAATCCAACAAATATTCACGGCAAGTAACTAAGCAATGCATACAATCTGATTAGATGATGAAATGAAACCCGGTGAACGTCATTTTAGTGAGTATCTACAGCATCAACAATTCCCAGGAAATAGTATTCGAATTTGTGGCATTTGCATTGTTACAAATATCACATCAGTCGTCTCGGCAAATACCAAAACACACATGAAATGCTTGTGTTTCAGGGTAATTGCGTCGTTTTTGCAATGTAATTATGGGTGGCGTGGCCGAGCGGTCAAAGACGCGTGGGTTCGTATCCCACCGCTGTCTTGTTGTTGAGTATTTTGCACAACTGTCATTTATGCTGGCATAATACAATTTCAGTGTTTACGACTATGCACATGTTTCTTTCGCATGTTGAAATCCAACAAATATTCACGGCAAATAATTAAGCAATGCCTACAATCTGATTAGATGATGAAATGAAACCCGGTGAACACATTTTAATGAGTAACCACAGCGTCAACAATTCCCAGGAAATAGTATTCGAATTTTTGGTATTTGCATTGTTAAAAATATCACTTCAGTCGTCTCGGTAAATACCGAAACACACACGAAATGCTTGAGTTTCAGGGTAATTGCCTTGTTTTAGCAAAGTAATTATGGGTAGCGTGGCCGAGAGGTCTAAGGCGCTGGTTTTGAGGCACCAGTCATTTCGATGGCGTGGGTTCGAATCCCACCGCTGCCAGGTTGTTCAGTATTTTGCACAACTGTCATTCAAGCTGCCGTTATTCAATTTCTGTGTATACGGTTATGCACATGTTTTAGTCAACTTTGAAATCAAACAAATATTCACGGCAAGTAACTAAGCAATGCATACAATCTGATTAGATGATGAAATGAAACCCGGTGAACGTCATTTTAGTGAGTATCTACAGCATCAACAATTCCCAGGAAATAGTATTCGAATTTGTGGCATTTGCATTGTTACAAATATCACATCAGTCGTCTCGGCAAATACCAAAACACACATGAAATGCTTGTGTTTCAGGGTAATTGCGTCGTTTTTGCAATGTAATTATGGGTGGCGTGGCCGAGCGGTCAAAGACGCGTGGGTTCGTATCCCACCGCTGTCTTGTTGTTGAGTATTTTGCACAACTGTCATTTATGCTGGCATAATACAATTTCAGTGTTTACGACTATGCACATGTTTCTTTCGCATGTTGAAATCCAACAAATATTCACGGCAAATAATTAAGCAATGCCTACAATCTGATTAGATGATGAAATGAAACCCGGTGAACACATTTTAATGAGTAACCACAGCGTCAACAATTCCCAGGAAATAGTATTCGAATTTTTGGTATTTGCATTGTTAAAAATATCACTTCAGTCGTCTCGGTAAATACCGAAACACACACGAAATGCTTGAGTTTCAGGGTAATTGCCTTGTTTTAGCAAAGTAATTATGGGTAGCGTGGCCGAGAGGTCTAAGGCGCTGGTTTTGAGGCACCAGTCATTTCGATGGCGTGGGTTCGAATCCCACCGCTGCCAGGTTGTTCAGTATTTTGCACAACTGTCATTCAAGCTGCCGTTATTCAATTTCTGTGTATACGGTTATGCACATGTTTTAGTCAACTTTGAAATCCAACAAATATTCACGGCAAGTAACTAAGCAATGCATACAATCTGATTAGATGATGAAATGAAACCCGGTGAACGTCATTTTAGTGAGTATCTACAGCGTCAACAATTCTCAGAAAATAGTATTCGCATTTCTGGCATTTGCATTATTACAAATATCACTTCAGTCGTCTCGGTAAATACCCAAACACACACGAAATGCTTGAATTTCAGGGTAATTGCGTCGTTTTTGCAAAGTAATTATGGGTAGCGTGGCCGAGCGGTCTAAGGCGCTGGTTTAAGGCACCAGTCATTTCGATGGCGTGGGTTCGAATCCCACTGCTGCCAGGTTGTTCGGTATTTTGCACAACTGTCATTCAAGCTGCCGTTATTCAATTTCTGTGTATACGGTTATCCACATGTTTTAGTCGCACTTTGAAATCCAACAAATATTCACGGCAAGTAACTAAGCAATGCATACAATCTGATTAGATGATGAAATGAAACCCGGTGAACGTCATTTTAGTGAGTATCTACAGCGTCAACAATTCCCAGGAAATAGTATTCGAATTTGTGGCATTTGTATTGTTACAAATATCACTTCAGTCGTCTCGGTAAATACCCAAACACACATGAAATGCTTGTGTTTCAGGGTAATTGCGTCGTTTTTGCAATGTAATTATGGGTAGCGTGGGCGAGCGGTCAAAGGCGCTTGTTTAAGGCACCAGTCATTTCGATGGCGTGGGTTCGTATTCCACCGCTGCCTTGTTGTTGAGTATTTTGCACAACTGTCATTTATGCTGACATAATACAATTTCAGTGTTTACGACTATGCACATGTTTCTTTCGCATGTTGAAATCCAACAAATATTCACGGCAAGTAACTAAGCAATGCATACAATCTGATTAGATGATGAAATGAAACCCGGTGAACGTCATTTTAGTGAGTATCTACAGCATCAACAATTCCCAGGAAATAGTATTCGAATTTGTGGCATTTGCATTGTTACAAATATCACATCAGTCGTCTCGGCAAATACCAAAACACACATGAAATGCTTGTGTTTCAGGGTAATTGCGTCGTTTTTGCAATGTAATTATGGGTGGCGTGGCCGAGCGGTCAAAGACGCGTGGGTTCGTATCCCACCGCTGTCTTGTTGTTGAGTATTTTGCACAACTGTCATTTATGCTGGCATAATACAATTTCAGTGTTTACGACTATGCACATGTTTCTTTCGCATGTTGAAATCCAACAAATATTCACGGCAAATAATTAAGCAATGCCTACAATCTGATTAGATGATGAAATGAAACCCGGTGAACACATTTTAATGAGTAACCACAGCGTCAACAATTCCCAGGAAATAGTATTCGAATTTTTGGTATTTGCATTGTTAAAAATATCACTTCAGTCGTCTCGGTAAATACCGAAACACACACGAAATGCTTGAGTTTCAGGGTAATTGCCTTGTTTTAGCAAAGTAATTATGGGTAGCGTGGCCGAGAGGTCTAAGGCGCTGGTTTTGAGGCACCAGTCATTTCGATGGCGTGGGTTCGAATCCCACCGCTGCCAGGTTGTTCAGTATTTTGCACAACTGTCATTCAAGCTGCCGTTATTCAATTTCTGTGTATACGGTTATGCACATGTTTTAGTCAACTTTGAAATCAAACAAATATTCACGGCAAGTAACTAAGCAATGCATACAATCTGATTAGATGATGAAATGAAACCCGGTGAACGTCATTTTAGTGAGTATCTACAGCGTCAACAATTCTCAGAAAATAGTATTCGCATTTCTGGCATTTGCATTATTACAAATATCACTTCAGTCGTCTCGGTAAATACCGAAACACACACGAAATGCTTGTGTTTCAGGGTAATTGCGTCGTTCTTGCAAAGAAATTATGGGTGGCGTGGCCGAGCGGTCTAAGGCGCTGGTTTAAGGCACTAGTCATTTCGATGGCGCGGGTTCGAATCCCACGGCTGCCAGGTTGTTGAGTATTTTGCACAACTGTCATTCAAGCTGTCGTTAATCAATTTCTGTGTATACGGTTATGCACATGTTTTAGTCGCACTTTGAAATACAACAAATATTCACGGCAAGTAACTAAGCAATGCATACAATCTGATTAGATGATGAAATGAAACCCGGTGAACACATTTTAATGAGTAACCACAGCGTCAAAAATTCTCAGAAAATAGTATTCGAATTTTTGGTATTTGCATTGTTAAAAATATCACTTCAGTCGTCTCGGTAAATACCCATACACACATGAAATGCTTGTGTTTCAGGGTAATTGCGTCGTTTTTGCTTGTAATTAAGGGTAGCGTGGGCGAGCGGTCAAAGGCGCTTGTTTAAGGCACCAGTCATTTTGATGGCGTGGGTTCGTATCCCACCGCTGCCTTGTTATTGAGTATTTTGCACAACTGTCATTTATGATGGCATAATACAATTTCAGTGTTTACGACTATGCACATGTTTCTTTCGCATGTTGAAATCCAACAAATATTCACGGCAAATAATTAAGCAATGCATACAATCTGATTAGATGATGAAATGAAACCCGGTGAACACATTTTAATGAGTAACCACAGCGTCAAAAATTCTCAGAAAATAGTATTCGCATTTTTGGCATTTGCATTGTTACAAATATCACTTCAGTCGTCTCGGCAAATACCAAAACACACATGAAATGCTTATGTTTCAGGGTAATTGCGTCGTTTTTGAAATGTAATTATGGGTAGCGTGGCCGAGTGGTCTAAGGCGCTGGTTTAAGGCACCAGTCATTTCGATGGCGTGGGTTCGAATCCCACCGCTGCCAGGTTGTTCAGTATTTTGCACAACTGTCATTCAAGCTGCCGTTATTCAATTTCTGTGTATACGGTTATGCACATGTTTTAGTCGCACTTTGAAATCCAACAAATATTCACGGCAAGTAACTAAGCAATGCATACAATCTGATTAGATGATGAAATGAAACCCGGTGAACGTCATTTTAGTGAGTATCTACAGCGTCAACAATTCTCAGAAAATAGTATTCGCATTTCTGGTATTTGCATTATTACAAATATCACTTCAGTCGTCTCGGTAAATACCCAAACACACATGAAATGCTTGTGTTTCAGGGTAATTGCGTCGTTTTTGCAAAGTAATTATGGGTAGTGTGGCCGAGCGGTCTAAGGCGCTGGTTTAAGGCACCAGTCATTTCGATGGCGTGGGTTCGAATCCCACGGCTGCCAGGTTGTTCAGTATTTTGCACAACTGTCATTCAAGCTGCCGTTATTCAATTTCTGTGTATACGGTTATGCACATGTTTTAGTCGCACGTTGAAATCCAACAAATATTCACGGCAAGTAACTAAGCAATGCATACAATCTGATTAGATGATGAAATGAAACCCGGTGAACGTCATTTTAGTGAGTATCTACAGCATCAACAATTCCCCGGAAATAGTATTCGAATTTTTGGTATTTGCATTGTTAAAAATATCACTTCAGTCGTCTCGGTAAATACCCATACACACATGAAATGCTTGTGTTTCAGGGTAATTGCGTCGTTTTTGCTTGTAATTAAGGGTAGCGTGGGCGAGCGGTCAAAGGTGCTTGTTTAAGGCACCAGTCATTTTGATGGCGTGGGTTCGTATCCCACCGCTGCCTTGTTGTTGAGTATTTTGCACAACTGTCATTTATGCTGGCATAATACAATTTCAGTGTTTACGACTATGCACATGTTTCTTTCGCATGTTGAAATCCAACAAATATTCACGGCAAATAATTAAGCAATGCCTACAATCTGATTAGATGATGAAATGAAACCCGGTGAACACATTTTAATGAGTAACCACAGCGTCAACAATTCTCAGAAAATAGTATTCGCATTTTTGGCATTTGCATTGTTACAAATATCACTTCAGTCGTCTCGGTAAATACCCAAACACACATGAAATGCTTGTGTTTCAGGGTAATTGCGTCGTTTTTGCAAAGTAATTTTGGGTAGCGTGGCCGAGCGGTCTAAGGCGCTGGTTTAAGGCACCAGTCATTTCGATGGCGTGGGTTCGAATCCCACCGCTGCCAGGTTGTTCAGTATTTTGCACAACTGTCATTCAAGCTGTCGTTATTCAATTTCTGTGTATACGGTTATGCACATGTTTTAGTCGCACTTTGAAATACAACAAATATTCACGGCAAGTAACTAAGCAATGCATACAATCTGATTAGATGATGAAATGAAACCCGGTGAACGTCATTTTAGTGAGTATCTACAGCATCAACAATTCCCAGGAAATAGTATTCGAATTTGTGGCATTTGCATTGTTACAAATATCACATCAGTCGTCTCGGCAAATACCAAAACACACATGAAATGCTTATGTTTCAGGGTAATTGCGTCGTTTTTGCAATGTAATTATGGGTGGCGTGGCCGAGCGGTCAAAGACGCTTGTTGATTGCACCAGTCATTTCGATGGCGTGGGTTCGTATCCCACCGCTGCCTTGTTGTTGAGTATTTTGCACAACTGTCATTTATGCTGGCATAATACAATTTCAGTGTTTACGACTGTGCACATGTTTCTTTCGCATGTTGAAATCCAACAAATATTCACGGCAAATAATTAAGCAATGCCTACAATCTGATTAGATGATGAAATGAAACCCGGTGAACACATTTTAATGAGTAACCACAGCGTCAACAATTCCCAGGAAATAGTATTCGAATTTTTGGTATTTGCATTGTTAAAAATATCACTTCAGTCGTCTCGGTAAATACCCATACACACATGAAATGCTTGTGTTTCAGGGTAATTGCGTCGTTTTTGCTTGTAATTAAGGGTAGCGTGGGCGAGCGTTCAAAGGCGCTTGTTTAAGGCACCAGTCATTTCGATGGCGTGGGTTCGTATCCCACCGCTGCCTTGTTGTTGAGTATTTTGCACAACTGTCATTTATGCTGGCATAATACAATTTCAGTGTTTACGACAATGCACATGTTTCTTTCGCATGTTGAAATCCAACAAATATTCACGGCAAATAATTAAGCAATGCATACAATTTGATTAGATGATGAAATGAAACCCGGTGAACACATTTTAATGAGTAACCACAGCGTCAACAATTCTCAGAAAATAGTATTCGCATTTTTGGCATTTGCATTGTTACAAATATCACTTCAGTCGTCTCGGTAAATACCCAAACACACATGAAATGCTTGTGTTTCAGTGTAATTGCGTCGTTTTTGCAAATTAATTATGGGTAGCGTGGCCGAGCGGTCTAAGGCGCTGGTTTAAGGCACCAGTCATTTCGATGGCGTGGGTTCGAATCCCACCGCTGCCAGGTTGTTCAGTACTTTGCACAACTGTCATTCAAGCTGCCGTTATTCAATTTCTGTGTATACGGTTATGCACATGTTTTAGTCGCACGTTGAAATCCAACAAATATTCACGGCAAGTAACTATGCAATGCATACAATCTGATTAGATGATGAAATGAAACCCGGTGAACGTCATTTTAGTGAGTATCTACAGCATCAACAATTCCCCGGAAATAGTATTCGAATTTTTGGTATTTGCATTGTTAAAAATATCACTTCAGTCGTCTCGGTAAATACCCATACACACATGAAATGCTTGTGTTTCAGGGTAATTGCGTCGTTTTCGCTTGTAATTAAGGGTAGCGTGGGCGAGCGATCAAAGGTGCTTGTTTAAGGCACCAGTCATTTTGATGGCGTGGGTTCGTATCCCACCGCTGCCTTGTTGTTGAGTATTTTGCACAACTGTCATTTATGCTGGCATAATACAATTTCAGTGTTTACGACTATGCACATGTTTCTTTCGCATGTTGAAATCCAACAAATATTCACGGCAAATAATTAAGCAATGCCTACAATCTGATTAGATGATGAAATGAAACCCGGTGAACACATTTTAATGAGTAACCACAGCGTCAACAATTCTCAGAAAATAGTATTCGCATTTTTGGCATTTGCATTGTTACAAATATCACTTCAGTCGTCTCGGTAAATACCCAAACACACATGAAATGCTTGTGTTTCAGGGTAATTGCGTCGTTTTTGCAAAGTAATTTTGGGTAGCGTGGCCGAGCGGTCTAAGGCGCTGGTTTAAGGCACCAGTCATTTCGATGGCGTGGGTTCGAATCCCACCGCTGCCAGGTTGTTCAGTATTTTGCACAACTGTCATTCAAGCTGTCGTTATTCAATTTCTGTGTATACGGTTATGCACATGTTTTAGTCGCACTTTGAAATACAACAAATATTCACGGCAAGTAACTAAGCAATGCATACAATCTGATTAGATGATGAAATGAAACCCGGTGAACGTCATTTTAGTGAGTATCTACAGCATCAACAATTCCCAGGAAATAGTATTCGAATTTGTGGCATTTGCATTGTTACAAATATCACATCAGTCGTCTCGGCAAATACCAAAACACACATGAAATGCTTGTGTTTCAGGGTAATTGCGTCGTTTTTGCAATGTAATTATGGGTGGCGTGGCCGAGCGGTCAAAGACGCTTGTTGATTGCACCAGTCATTTCGATGGCGTGGGTTCGTATCCCACCGCTGCCTTGTTGTTGAGTATTTTGCACAACTGTCATTTATGCTGGCATAATACAATTTCAGTGTTTACGACTATGCACATGTTTCTTTCGCATGTTGAAATCCAACAAATATTCACGGCAAATAATTAAGCAATGCATAACAATCTGATTAGACGATGAAATGAAACCCGGCGAACACATTTTAATGAGTAACCACAGCGTCAAAAATTCTCAGAAAATAGTATTCGCATTTTTGGCATTTGCATTATTACAAATATCACTTCAGTCGTCTCGGTAAATACCGAAACACACACGAAATGCTTGAGTTTCAGGGTAATTGCGTCGTTTTCGCAAAGTAATTATGGGTAGCGTGGCCGAGCGGTCTAAGGCGCTGGTTTAAGGCACCAGTCATTTCGATGGCGTGGGTTCGAATCCCACCGCTGCCAGGTTGTTCAGTATTTTGCACAACTGTCATTCAAGCTGCCGTTATTCAATTTCTGTGTATACGGTTATGCACATGTTTTAGTCGCACTTTGAAATCCAACAAATATTCACGGCAAGTAACTAAGCAATGCATACAATCTGATTAGATGATGAAATGAAACCCGGTGAACGTCATTTTAGTGAGTATCTACAGCGTCAACAATTCTCAGAAAATAGTATTCGAATTTTTGGTATTTGCATTGTTAAAAATATCACTTCAGTCGTCTCGGTAAATACCCATACACACATGAAATGCTTGTGTTTCAGGGTAATTGTGTCGTTTTTGCTTGTAATTAAGGGTAGCGTGGGCGAGCGGTCAAAGGCGCTTGTTTAAGGCACCAGTCATTTTGATGGCGTGGGTTCGTATCCCACCGCTGCCTTGTTATTGAGTATTTTGCACAACTGTCATTTATGATGGCATAATACAATTTCAGTGTTTACGACTATGCACATGTTTCTTTCGCATGTTGAAATCCAACAAATATTCACGGCAAATAATTAAGCAATGCATACAATCTGATTAGATGATGAAATGAAACCCGGTGAACACATTTTAATGAGTAACCACAGCGTCAAAAATTCTCAGAAAATAGTATTCGCATTTTTGGCATTTGCATTGTTACAAATATCACTTCAGTCGTCTCGGCAAATACCAAAACACACATGAAATGCTTATGTTTCAGGGTAATTGCGTCGTTTTTGAAATGTAATTATGGGTAGCGTGGCCGAGTGGTCTAAGGCGCTGGTTTAAGGCACCAGTCATTTCGATGGCGTGGGTTCGAATCCCACCGCTGCCAGGTTGTTCAGTATTTTGCACAACTGTCATTCAAGCTGCCGTTATTCAATTTCTGTGTATACGGTTATGCACATGTTTTAGTCGCACTTTGAAATCCAACAAATATTCACGGCAAGTAACTAAGCAATGCATACAATCTGATTAGATGATGAAATGAAACCCGGTGAACGTCATTTTAGTGAGTATCTACAGCGTCAACAATTCTCAGAAAATAGTATTCGCATTTCTGGCATTTGCATTATTACAAATATCACTTCAGTCGTCTCGGTAAATACCCAAACACACATGAAATGCTTGTGTTTCAGGGTAATTGCGTCGTTTTTGCAAAGTAATTATGGGTAGTGTGGCCGAGCGGTCTAAGGCGCTGGTTTAAGGCACCAGTCATTTCGATGGCGTGGGTTCGAATCCCACGGCTGCCAGGTTGTTCAGTATTTTGCACAACTGTCATTCAAGCTGCCGTTATTCAATTTCTGTGTATACGGTTATGCACATGTTTTAGTCGCACGTTGAAATCCAACAAATATTCACGGCAAGTAACTAAGCAATGCATACAATCTGATTAGATGATGAAATGAAACCCGGTGAACGTCATTTTAGTGAGTATCTACAGCATCAACAATTCCCCGGAAATAGTATTCGAATTTTTGGTATTTGCATTGTTAAAAATATCACTTCAGTCGTCTCGGTAAATACCCATACACACATGAAATGCTTGTGTTTCAGGGTAATTGCGTCGTTTTTGCTTGTAATTAAGGGTAGCGTGGGCGAGCGGTCAAAGGTGCTTGTTTAAGGCACCAGTCATTTTGATGGCGTGGGTTCGTATCCCACCGCTGCCTTGTTGTTGAGTATTTTGCACAACTGTCATTTATGCTGGCATAATACAATTTCAGTGTTTACGACTATGCACATGTTTCTTTCGCATGTTGAAATCCAACAAATATTCACGGCAAATAATTAAGCAATGCCTACAATCTGATTAGATGATGAAATGAAACCCGGTGAACACATTTTAATGAGTAACCACAGCGTCAACAATTCTCAGAAAATAGTATTCGCATTTTTGGCATTTGCATTGTTACAAATATCACTTCAGTCGTCTCGGTAAATACCCAAACACACATGAAATGCTTGTGTTTCAGGGTAATTGCGTCGTTTTTGCAAAGTAATTTTGGGTAGCGTGGCCGAGCGGTCTAAGGCGCTGGTTTAAGGCACCAGTCATTTCGATGGCGTGGGTTCGAATCCCACCGCTGCCAGGTTGTTCAGTATTTTGCACAACTGTCATTCAAGCTGTCGTTATTCAATTTCTGTGTATACGGTTATGCACATGTTTTAGTCGCACTTTGAAATACAACAAATATTCACGGCAAGTAACTAAGCAATGCATACAATCTGATTAGATGATGAAATGAAACCCGGTGAACGTCATTTTAGTGAGTATCTACAGCATCAACAATTCCCAGGAAATAGTATTCGAATTTGTGGCATTTGCATTGTTACAAATATCACATCAGTCGTCTCGGCAAATACCAAAACACACATGAAATGCTTATGTTTCAGGGTAATTGCGTCGTTTTTGCAATGTAATTATGGGTGGCGTGGCCGAGCGGTCAAAAACGCTTGTTGATTGCACCAGTCATTTCGATGGCGTGGGTTCGTATCCCATCGCTGCCTTGTTGTTGAGTATTTTGCACAACTGTCATTTATGCTGGCATAATACAATTTCAGTGTTTACGACTATGCACATGTTTCTTTCGCATGTTGAAATCCAACAAATATTCACGGCAAATAATTAAGCAATGCATAACAATCTGATTAGACGATGAAATGAAACCCGGCGAACACATTTTAATGAGTAACCACAGCGTCAAAAATTCTCAGAAAATAGTATTCGCATTTTTGGCATTTGCATTATTACAAATATCACTTCAGTCGTCTCGGTAAATACCGAAACACACACGAAATGCTTGAGTTTCAGGGTAATTGCGTCGTTTTCGCAAAGTAATTATGGGTAGCGTGGCCGAGCGGTCTAAGGCGCTGGTTTAAGGCACCAGTCATTTCGATGGCGTGGGTTCGAATCCCACCGCTGCCACGTTGTTCAGTATTTTGCACAACTGTCATTCAAGCTGCCGTTATTCAATTTCTGTGTATACGGTTATGCACATGTTTTAGTCGCACTTTGAAATCCAACAAATATTCACGGCAAGTAACTAAGCAATTCATACAATCTGATTAGATGATGAAATGAAACCCGGTGAACACATTTTAATGAGTAACCACAGTGTCAAAAATTCTCAGAAAATAGTATTCGAATTTTTGGTTTTGCATTGTTAAAAATATCACTTCAGTCGTCTCGGTAAATACCCATACACACATGAAATGCTTGTGTTTCAGGGTAATTGTGTCGTTTTTGCTTGTAATTAAGGGTAGCGTGGGCGAGCGGTCAAAGGCGCTTGTTTAAGGCACCAGTCATTTTGATGGCGTGGGTTCGTATCCCACCGCTGCCTTGTTATTGAGTATTTTGCACAACTGTCATTTATGATGGCATAATACAATTTCAGTGTTTACGACTATGCACATGTTTCTTTCGCATGTTGAAATCCAACAAATATTCACGGCAAATAATTAAGCAATGCATACAATCTGATTAGATGATGAAATGAAACCCGGTGAACACATTTTAATGAGTAAACACAGCGTCAAAAATTCTCAGAAAATAGTATTCGCATTTTTGGCATTTGCATTGTTACAAATATCACTTCAGTCGTCTCGGTAAATACCCAAACACACATGAAATGCTTGTGTTTCAGGGTAATTGCGTCGTTTTTGCAAAGTAATTATGGGTAGTGTGGCCGAGCGGTCTAAGGCGCTGGTTTAAGGCACCAGTCATTTCGATGGCGTGGGTTCGAATCCCACCGCTGCCAGGTTGTTCAGTATTTTGCACAACTGTCATTCAAGCTGCCGTTATTCAATTTCTGTGTATACGGTTATGCACATGTTTTAGTCGCACTTTGAAATCCAACAAATATTCACGGCAAGTAACTAAGCAATGCATACAATCTGATTAGATGATGAAATGAAACCCGGTGAACGTCATTTTAGTGAGTATCTACAGCATCAACACTTCCCCGGAAATAGTATTCGAATTTTTGGTTTTTGCATTGTTAAAAATATCACTTCAGTCGTCTCGGTAAATACCCATACACACATGAAATGCTTGTGTTTCAGGGTAATTGCGTCGTTTTTGCTTGTAATTAAGGGTAGCGTGGGCGAGCGGTCAAAGGTGCTTGTTTAAGGCACCAGTCATTTTGATGGCGTGGGTTCGTATCCCACCGCTGCCTTGTTGTTGAGTATTTTGCACAACTGTCATTTATGCTGGCATAATACAATTTCAGTGTTTACGACTATGCACATGTTTCTTTCGCATGTTGAAATCCAACAAATATTCACGGCAAATAATTAAGCAATGCCTACAATCTGATTAGATGATGAAATGAAACCCGGTGAACACATTTTAATGAGTAACCACAGCGTCAACAATTCTCAGAAAATAGTATTCGCATTTTTGGCATTTGCATTATTACAAATATCACTTCAGTCGTCTCGGTAAATACCGAAACACACACGAAATGCTTGAGTTTCAGGGTAATTGCGTCGTTTTCGCAAAGTAATTATGGGTAGCGTGGCCGAGCGGTCTAAGGCGCTGGTTTAAGGCACCAGTCATTTCGATGGCGTGGGTTCGAATCCCACGCCATGCCAGGTTGTTCAGTATTTTGCACAACTGTCATTCAAGCTGTCGTTATTCAATTTCTGTGTATACGGTTATGCACATGTTTTAGTCGCACTTTGAAATCCAACAAATATTCACGGCAAGTAACTAAGCAATTCATACAATCTGATTAGATGATGAAATGAAACCCGGTGAACACATTTTAATGAGTAACCACAGTGTCAAAAATTCTCAGAAAATAGTATTCGAATTTTTGGTTTTGCATTGTTAAAAATATCACTTCAGTCGTCTCGGTAAATACCCATACACACATGAAATGCTTGTGTTTCAGGGTAATTGTGTCGTTTTTGCATGTAATTAAGGGTAGCGTGGGCGAGCGGTCAAAGGCGCTTGTTTAAGGCACCAGTCATTTTGATGGCGTGGGTTCGTATCCCACCGCTGCCTTGTTATTGAGTATTTTGCACAACTGTCATTTATGATGGCATAATACAATTTCAGTGTTTACGACTATGCACATGTTTCTTTCGCATGTTGAAATCCAACAAATATTCACGGCAAATAATTAAGCAATGCATACAATCTGATTAGATGATGAAATGAAACCCGGTGAACACATTTTAATGAGTAACCACAGCGTCAAAAATTCTCAGAAAATAGTATTCGCATTTTTGGCATTTGCATTGTTACAAATATCACTTCAGTCGTCTCGGTAAATACCCAAACACACATGAAATGCTTGTGTTTCAGGGTAATTGCGTCGTGTTTGCAAAGTAATTATGGGTAGTGTGGCCGAGCGGTCTAAGGCGCTGGTTTTAGGCACCAGTCATTTCGATGGCGTGGGTTCGAATCCCACCGCTGCCAGGTTGTTCAGTATTTTGCACAACTGTCATTCAAGCTGCCGTTATTCAATTTCTGTGTATACGGTTATGCACATGTTTTAGTCGCACTTTGAAATCCAACAAATATTCACGGCAAGTAACTAAGCAATGCATACAATCTGATTAGATGATGAAATGAAACCCGGTGAACGTCATTTTAGTGAGTATCTACAGCATCAACACTTCCCCGGAAATAGTATTCGAATTTTTGGTTTTTGCATTGTTAAAAATATCACTTCAGTCGTCTCGGTAAATACCCATACACACATGAAATGCTTGTGTTTCAGGGTAATTGCGTCGTTTTTGCTTGTAATTAAGGGTAGCGTGGGCGAGCGGTCAAAGGCGCTTGTTTAAGGCACCAGTCATTTCGATGGCGTGGGTTCGTATCCCACTGCTGCCTTGTTGTTGATTATTTTGCACAACTGTCATTTATGCTGGCATAATACAATTTCAGTGTTTACGACTATGCACATGTTTCTTTCGCATGTTGAAATCCAACAAATATTCACGGCAAATAATTAAGCAATGCATACAATCTGATTAGATGATGAAATGAAACCCGGTGAACACATTTTAATGAGTAACCACAGCGTCAACAATTCTCAGAAAATAGTATTCGCATTTTTGGCATTTGCATTGTTACAAATATCACTTCAGTCGTCTCGGTAAATACCCAAACACACATGAATGCTTGTGTTTCAGGGTAATTGCGTCGTTTTTGCAAAGTAATTTTGGGTAGCGTGGCCGAGCGGTCTAAGGCGCTGGTTTAAGGCACCAGTCATTTCGATGGCGTGGGTTCGAATCCCACCGCTGCCAGGTTGTTCAGTATTTTGCACAACTGTCATTCAAGCAGCCGTTATTCAATTTCTGTGTATACGGTTATGCACATGTTTTAGTCGCACGTTGAAATCCAACAAATATTCACGGCAAGTAACTAAGCAATGCATACAATCTGATTAGATGATGAAATGAAACCCGGTGAACGTCATTTTAGTGAGTATCTACAGCGTCAACAATTCTCAGAAAATAGTATTCGCATTTCTGGCATTTGCATTATTACAAATATCACTTCAGTCGTCTCGGTAAATACCGAAACACACATGAAATGCTTGTGTTTCAGGGTAATTGCGTCGTTTTTGCAAAGTAATTATGGGTAGCGTGGCCGAGCGGTCTAAGGCGCTGGTTTAAGGCACCAGTCATTTCGATGGCGTGGGTTCGAATCCCACCGCTGCCAGGTTGTTGAGTATTTTGCACAACTGTCATTCAAGCTGTCGTTATTCAATTTCTGTGTATACGGTTATGCACATGTTTTAGTCGCACTTTGAAATACAACAAATATTCACGGCAAGTAACTAAGCAATGCATACAATCTGATTAGATGATGAAATGAAACCCGGTGAACGTCATTTTAGTGAGTATCTACAGCATCAACAATTCCCAGGAAATAGTATTCGAATTTGTGGCATTTGCATTGTTACAAATATCACATCAGTCGTCTCGGCAAATACCAAAACACACATGAAATGCTTGTGTTTCAGGGTAATTGCGTCGTTTTTGCAATGTAATTATGGGTGGCGTGGCCGAGCGGTCAAAGACGCTTGTTGATTGCACCAGTCATTTCGATGGCGTGGGTTCGTATCCCACCGCTGCCTTGTTGTTGAGTATTTTGCACAACTGTCATTTATGCTGGCATAATACAATTTCAGTGTTTACGACAATGCACATGTTTCTTTCGCATGTTGAAATCCAACAAATATTCACGGCAAATAATTAAGCAATGCATACAATTTGATTAGATGATGAAATGAAACCCGGTGAACACATTTTAATGAGTAACCACAGCGTCAAAAATTCTCAGAAAATAGTATTCGCATTTTTGGCATTTGCATTGTTACAAATATCACTTCAGTCGTCTCGGTAAATACCCAAACACACATGAAATGCTTGTGTTTCAGGGTAATTGCGTCGTTTTTGCAATGTAATTATGGGTAGCGTGGCCGAGCGGTCTAAGGCGCTGGTTTAAGGCACCAGTCATTTCGATGGCGTGGGTTCGAATCCCACCGCTGCCAGGTTGTTCAGTATTTTGCACAACTGTCATTCAAGCTGCCGTTATTCAATTTCTGTGTATACGGTTATGCACATGTTTTAGTCGCACGTTGAAATCCAACAAATATTCACGGCAAGTAACTAAGCAATGCATACAATCTGATTAGATGATGAAATGAAACCCGGTGAACGTCATTTTAGTGAGTATCTACAGCGTCAACAATTCTCAGAAAATAGTATTCGCATTTCTGGCATTTGCATTATTACAAATATCACTTCAGTCGTCTCGGTAAATACCCATACACACATGAAATGCTTGTGTTTCAGGGTAATTGCGTCGTCTTTGCAATGTAATTAAGGGTAGCGTGGCCGAGCGGTTAAAGGCGCTTGTTTAAGGCACCAGTCATTTCGATGGCGTGGGTTCGTATCCCACCGCTGCCTTGGTGTTGAGTATTTTGCACAACTGTCATTTATGCTGGCATAATACAATTTCAGTGTTTACGACTATGCACATGTTGCTTTCGCATGTTGAAATCCAAGAAATATTCACGGCAAATAATTAAGCAATGCATAACAATCTGATTAGATGATGAAATGAAACCCGGTGAACACATTTTAATGAGTAACCACAGCGTCAAAAATTCTCAGAAAATAGTATTCGCATTTTTGGCATTTGCATTGTTACAAATATCACTTCAGTCGTCTCGGTAAATACCCAAACACACATGAAATGCTTGTGTTTCAGGGTAATTGCGTCGTTTTTGCAATGTAATTATGGGTAGCGTGGCCGAGCGGTCTAAGGCGCTGGTTTAAGGCACCAGTCATTTCGATGGCGTGGGTTCGAATCCCACCGCTGCCAGGTTGTTAAGTATTTTGCACAACTGTCATTCAAGCTGCCGTTATTCAATTTCTGTGTATACGGTTATGCACATGTTTTAGTCGCACTTTGAAATCCAACAAATATTCATGGCAAGTAACTAAGCAATTCATACAATCTGATTAGATGATGAAATGAAACCCGGTGAACGTCATTTTAGTGAGTATCTACAGCGTCAACAATTCCCAGAAAATAGTATTCGAATTTGTGGCATTTGCATTGTTACAAATATCACTTCAGTCGTCTAGGCAAATACCAAAACACACATGAAATGCTTGTGTTTCAGGGTAATTGCGTCGTTTTTGCAATGTAATTAAGGGTAGCGTGGCCGAGCGGTCAAAGGCGCTTGTTTAAGGCACCAGTCATTTCGATGGCGTGGGTTCGTATCCCACCGCTGCCTTGTTGTTGAGTATTTTGCACAACTGTCATTTATGCTGGCATAATACAATTTCAGTGTTTACGACTATGCACATGTTTCTTTCGCATGTTGAAATCCAACAAATATTCACGGCAAATAATTAAGCAATGCATAACAATCTGATTAGACGATGAAATGAAACCCGGCGAACACATTTTAATGAGTAACCACGGCGTCAAAAATTCTCAGAAAATAGTATTCGCATTTTTGGCATTTGCATTATTACAAATATCACTTCAGTCGTCTCGGTAAATACCGAAACACACACGAAATGCTTGAGTTTCAGGGTAATTGCGTCGTTTTTGCAAAGTAATTATCGGTAGCGTGGCCGAGCGGTCTAAGGTGCTGGTTTAAGGCACCAGTCATTTCGATGGCGTGGGTTCGAATCCCACCGCTACCAGGTTGTTCAGTATTTTGCACAACTGTCATTCAAGCTGCCGTTATTCAATTTCTGTGTATACGGTTATGCACATGTTTTAGTCGCACTTTGAAATCCAACAAATATTCACGGCAAGTAACTAAGCAATTCATACAATCTGATTAGATGATGAAATGAAACCCGGTGAACACATTTTAATGAGTAACCACAGTGTCAAAAATTCTCAGAAAATAGTATTCGAATTTTTGGCATTTGCATTATTACAAATATCACATCAGTCGTCTCGGCAAATACCAAAACACACATGAAATGCTTGTGTTTCAGGGTAATTGCGTCGTTTTTGCAATGTAATTATGGGTGGCGTGGCCGAGCGGTCAAAGACGCTTGTTTAATGCACCAGTCATTTCGATGGCGTGGGTTTGAATCCCACCGCTGCCAGGTTGTTCGGTATTTTGCACAACTGTCATTTATGCAGGCATAATACAATTTCAGTGTTTACGACAATGCACATGTTTCTTTCGCACGTTGAAATCCAACAAATATTCACGGCAAGTAACTAAGCAATGCATACAATCTGATTAGATGATGAAATGAAACCCGGTGAACGTCATTTTAGTGAGTATCTACAGCGTCAACAATTCCCAGAAAATAGTATTCCAGTCGAATTTGTGGCATTTGCATTGTTACAAATATCACTTCAGTCGTCTCGGCAAATACCAAAACACACATGAAATGCTTGTGTTTCAGGGTAATTTCGTCGTTTTTGAAATGTAATTATGGGTAGCGTGGCCGAGTGGTCTAAGGCGCTGGTTTAAGGCACCAGTCATTTCGATGGCGTGGGTTCGAATCCCACCGCTGCCAGGTTGTTCAGTATTTTGCACAACTGTCATTCAAGCTGCCGTTATTCAATTTCTGTGTATACGGTTATGCACATGTTTTAGTCGCACTTTGAAATACAACAAATATTCACGGCAAGTAACTAAGCAATGCATACAATCTGATTAGATGATGAAATGAAACCCGGTGAACGTCATTTTAGTGAGTATCTACAGCGTCAACAATTCCCAGGAAATAGTATTCGAATTTTTGGTATTTGCATTGTTACAAATATCACTTCAGTCGTCTCGGTAAATACCCAAACACACATGAAATGCTTGTGTTTCAGGGTAATTGCGTCGTTTTTGCAATGTAATTTTGGGTAGCGTGGCCGAGCGGTCTAAGGCGCTGGTTTAAGGCACCAGTCATTTCGATGGTGTGGGTTCGAATCCCACCGCTGCCAGGTTGTTAAGTATTTTGCACAACTGTCATTCAAGCTGCCGTTATTCAATTTCTGTGTATACGGTTATGCACATGTTTTAGTCGCACTTTGAAATCCAACAAATATTCATGGCAAGTAACTAAGCAATTCATACAATCTGATTAGATGATGAAATGAAACCCGGTGAACGTCATTTTAGTGAGTATCTACAGCGTCAACAATTCCCAGAAAATAGTATTCGAATTTGTGGCATTTGCATTGTTACAAATATCACTTCAGTCGTCTAGGCAAATACCAAAACACACATGAAATGCTTGTGTTTCAGGGTAATTGCGTCGTTTTTGCAATGTAATTAAGGGTAGCGTGGCCGAGCGGTCAAAGGCGCTTGTTTAAGGCACCAGTCATTTCGATGGCGTGGGTTCGTATCCCACCGCTGCCTTGTATTTTGCACAACTGTCATTTATGCTGGCATAATACAATTTCAGTGTTTACGACTATGCACATGTTTCTTTCGCATGTTGAAATCCAACAAATATTCACGGCAAATAATTAAGCAATGCATACAATCTGATTAGATGATGAAATGAAACCCGGTGAACACATTTTAATGAGTAACCACAGCGTCAAAAATTCTCAGAAAATAGTATTCGCATTTTTGGCATTTGCATTGTTACAAATATCACTTCAGTCGTCTCGGTAAATACCCAAACACACATGAAATGCTTGTGTTTCAGGGTAATTGCGTCGTTTTTAAAATATATTTATGGGTGGCGTGGCCGAGCTGTCTAAGGTGCTTGTTTAAGGCACCAGTCATTTCGATGGCGTGGGTTCGTATCCCACCGCTGCCTTGTTGTTGAGTATTTTGCACAACTGTCATTTATGCTGGCATAATACAATTTCATTGTTTACGACTATGCACATGTTTCTTTCGCATGTTGAAATCCAACAAATATTCACGGCAAATAATTAAGCAATGCATAACAATCTGATTAGACGATGAAATGAAACCCGGCGAACACATTTTAATGAGTAACCACGGCGTCAAAAATTCTCAGAAAATAGTATTCGCATTTTTGGCATTTGCATTGTTACAAATATCACTTCAGTCGTCTCGGTAAATACCCAAACACACATGAAATGCTTGTGTTTCAGGGTAATTGCGTCGTTTTTAAAATATATTTATGGGTGGCGTGGCCGAGCTGTCTAAGGCGCTGGTTTAAGGCACCAGTCATTTCGATGGCGTGGGTTCGAATCCCACCGCTACCAGGTTGTTCAGTATTTTGCACAACTGTCATTCAAGCTGCCGTTATTCAATTTCTGTGTATACGGTTATGCACATGTTTTAGTCGCACTTTGAAATCCAACAAATATTCACGGCAAGTAACTAAGCAATTCATACAATCTGATTAGATGATGAAATGAAACCCGGTGAACACATTTTAATGAGTAACCACAGTGTCAAAAATTCTCAGAAAATAGTATTCGCATTTTTGGCATTTGCAATATTACAAATATCACATCAGTCGTCTCGGCAAATACCAAAACACACATGAAATGCTTGTGTTTCAGGGTAATTGCGTCGTTTTTGCAATGTAATTATGGGTGGCGTGGCCGAGCGGTCAAAGACGCTTGTTTAATGCACCAGTCATTTCGATGGCGTGGGTTTGAATCCCACCGCTGCCAGGTTGTTCGGTATTTTGCACAACTGTCATTTATGCTGGCATAATACAATTTCAGTGTTTACGACTATGCACATGTTTCTTTCGCATGTTGAAATCCAACAAATATTCACGGCAAATAATTAAGCAATGCCTACAATCTGATTAGATGATGAAATGAAACCCGGTGAACACATTTTAATGAGTAACCACAGCGTCAACAATTCCCAGGAAATAGTATTCGAATTTTTGGTATTTGCATTGTTAAAAATATCACTTCAGTCGTCTCGGTAAATACCCATACACACATGAAATGCTTGTGTTTCAGGGTAATTGCGTCGTTTTTGCTTGTAATTAAGGGTAGCGTGGGCGAGCGGTCAAAGGCGCTTGTTTAATGCACCAGTCATTTCGATGGCGTGGGTTCGTATCCCACCGCTGCCTTGTTGTTGAGTATTTTGCACAACTGTCATTTATGCTGGCATAATACAATTTCATTGTTTACGACTATGCACATGTTTCTTTCGCATGTTGAAATCCAACAAATATTCACGGCAAATAATTAAGCAATGCATAACAATCTGATTAGACGATGAAATGAAACCCGGCGAACACATTTTAATGAGTAACCACGGCGTCAAAAATTCTCAGAAAATAGTATTCGCATTTTTGGCATTTGCATTATTACAAATATCACTTCAGTCGTCTCGGTAAATACCGAAACACACACGAAATGCTTGAGTTTCAGGGTAATTGCGTCGTTTTCGCAAAGTAATTATGGGTAGCGTGGCCGAGCGGTCTAAGGCGCTGGTTTAAGGCACCAGTCATTTCGATGGCGTGGGTTCGAATCCCACCGCTGCCACATTGTTCAGTATTTTGCACAACTGTCATTCAAGCTGCCGTTATTCAATTTCTGTGTATACGGTTATGCACATGTTTTAGTCGCACTTTGAAATCCAACAAATATTCACGGCAAGTAACTAAACAATTCATACAATCTGATTAGATGATGAAATGAAACCCGGTGAACACATTTTAATGAGTAACCACAGCGTCAAAAATTCTCAGAAAATAGTATTCGCATTTTTGGTTTTGCATTGTTACAAATATCACTTCAGTCGTCTCGGTAAATACCCAAACACACATGAAATGCTTGTGTTTCAGGGTAATTGCGTCGTTTTTGCAAAGTAATTATGGGTAGTGTGGCCGAGCGGTCTAAGGCGCTGGTTTAAGGCACCAGTCATTTCGATGGCGTGGGTTCGAATCCCACCGCTGCCAGGTTGTTCAGTATTTTGCACAACTGTCATTCAAGCTGCCGTTATTCAATTTCTGTGTATACGGTTATGCACATGTTTTAGTCGCACTTTGAAATCCAACAAATATTCACGGCAAGTAACTAAGCAATGCATACAATCTGATTAGATGATGAAATGAAACCCGGTGAACGTCATTTTAGTGAGTATCTACAGCATCAACACTTCCCCGGAAATAGTATTCGAATTTTTGGTTTTTGCATTGTTAAAAATATCACTTCAGTCGTCTCGGTAAATACCCATACACACATGAAATGCTTGTGTTTCAGGGTAATTGCGTCGTTTTTGCTTGTAATTAAGGGTAGCGTGGGCTAGCGGTCAAAGGCGCTGGTTTAAGGCACCAGTCATTTCGATGGCGTGGGTTCGAATCCCACCGCTGCCAGGTTGTTCAGTATTTTGCACAACTGTCATTTATGCTGGCATAATACAATTTCAGTGTTTACGACAATGCACATGTTTCTTTCGCATGTTGAAATCCAACAAATATTCACGGCAAATAATTAAGCAATGCATACAATTTGATTAGATGATGAAATGAAACCCGGTGAACACATTTTAATGAGTAACCACAGCGTCAAAAATTCTCAGAAAATAGTATTCGCATTTTTGGCATTTGCATTGTTACAAATATCACTTCAGTCGTCTCGGTAAATACCCAAACACACATGAAATGCTTGTGTTTCAGGGTAATTGCGTCGTTTTTGCAATGTAATTATGGGTAGCGTGGCCGAGCGGTCTAAGGCGCTGGTTTAAGGCACCAGTCATTTCGATGGCGTGGGTTCGAATCCCACCGCTGCCAGGTTGTTCAGTATTTTGCACAACTGTCATTCAAGCTGCCGTTATTCAATTTCTGTGTATACGGTTATGCACATGTTTTAGTCGCACGTTGAAATCCAACAAATATTCACGGCAAGTAACTAAGCAATGCATACAATCTGATTAGATGATGAAATGAAACCCGGTGAACGTCATTTTAGTGAGTATCTACAGCGTCAACAATTCTCAGAAAATAGTATTCGCATTTCTGGCATTTGCATTATTACAAATATCACTTCAGTCGTCTCGGTAAATACCGAAACACACATGAAATGCTTGTGTTTCAGGGTAATTGCGTCGTTTTTGCAATGTAATTATGGGTAGCGTGGCCGATCGGTCTAAGGCGCTGGTTTAAGGCAACAGTCATTTCGATGGCGTGGGTTCGAATCCCACCGCTGCCAGGTTGTTGAGTATTTTGCACAACTGTCATTCAAGCTGTCGTTATTCAATTTCTGTGTATACGGTTATGCACATGTTTTAGTCGCACTTTGAAATACAACAAATATTCACGGCAAGTAACTAAGCAATGCATACAATCTGATTAGATGATGAAATGAAACCCGGTGAACGTCATTTTAGTGAGTATCTACAGCATCAACAATTCCCAGGAAATAGTATTCGAATTTTTGGTATTTGCATTCTTAAAAATATCACTTCAGTCGTCTCGGTAAATACCCATACACACATGAAATGCTTGTGTTTCAGGGTAATTGCGTCGTCTTTGCAATGTAATTAAGGGTAGCGTGGCCGAGCGGTTAAAGGCGCTTGTTTAAGGCACCAGTCATTTCGATGGCGTGGGTTCGTATCCCACCGCTGCCTTGGTGTTGAGTATTTTGCACAACTGTCATTTATGCTGGCATAATACAATTTCAGTGTTTACGACTATGCACATGTTGCTTTCGCATGTTGAAATCCAACAAATATTCATGGCAAGTAACTAAGCAATTCATACAATCTGATTAGATGATGAAATGAAACCCGGTGAACGTCATTTTAGTGAGTATCTACAGCGTCAACAATTCCCAGAAAATAGTATTCGAATTTGTGGCATTTGCATTGTTACAAATATCACTTCAGTCGTCTAGGCAAATACCAAAACACACATGAAATGCTTGTGTTTCAGGGTAATTGCGTCGTTTTTGCAATGTAATTAAGGGTAGCGTGGCCGAGCGGTCAAAGGCGCTTGTTTAAGGCACCAGTCATTTCGATGGCGTGGGTTCGTATCCCACCGCTGCCTTGTTGTTGAGTATTTTGCACAACTGTCATTTATGCTGGCATAATACAATTTCAGTGTTTACGACTATGCACATGTTTCTTTCGCATGTTGAAATCCAACAAATATTCACGGCAAATAATTAAGCAATGCATAACAATCTGATTAGACGATGAAATGAAACCCGGCGAACACATTTTAATGAGTAACCACGGCGTCAAAAATTCTCAGAAAATAGTATTCGCATTTTTGGCATTTGCATTATTACAAATATCACTTCAGTCGTCTCGGTAAATACCGAAACACACACGAAATGCTTGAGTTTCAGGGTAATTGCGTCGTTTTTGCAAAGTAATTATCGGTAGCGTGGCCGAGCGGTCTAAGGCGCTGGTTTAAGGCACCAGTCATTTCGATGGCGTGGGTTCGAATCCCACCGCTACCAGGTTGTTCAGTATTTTGCACAACTGTCATTCAAGCTGCCGTTATTCAATTTCTGTGTATACGGTTATGCACATGTTTTAGTCGCACTTTGAAATCCAACAAATATTCACGGCAAGTAACTAAGCAATTCATACAATCTGATTAGATGATGAAATGAAACCCGGTGAACACATTTTAATGAGTAACCACAGTGTCAAAAATTCTCAGAAAATAGTATTCGCATTTTTGGCATTTGCATTGTTACAAATATCACTTCAGTCGTCTCGGTAAATACCCAAACACACATGAAATGCTTGTGTTTCAGGGTAATTGCGTCGTTTTTGAAATGTAATTATGGGTAGCGTGGCCGAGCGGTCTAAGGCGCTCGTTTAAGGCACCAGTCATTTCGATGGCGTGGGTTCAAATCCCACCGCTGCCAGGTTGTTCAGTATTTTGCACAACGGTCATTCAAGCTGCCGTTATTCAATTTCTGTGTATACGGTTATGCACATGATTTAGTCGCACGTTGAAATCCAACAAATATTCACGGCAAGTAACTAAGCAATGCATACAATCTGATTAGATGATGAAATGAAACCCGGTGAACGTCATTTTAGTGAGTATCTACAGCGTCAACAATTCTCAGAAAATAGTATTCGCATTTCTGGCATTTGCATTATTACAAATATCACTTCAGTCGTCTCGGTAAATACCGAAACACACATGAAATGCTTGTGTTTCAGGGTAATTGCGTCGTTTTTGCAATGTAATTATGGGTAGCGTGGCCGATCGGTCTAAGGCGCTGGTTTAAGGCAACAGTCATTTCGATGGCGTGGGTTCGAATCCCACCGCTGCCAGGTTGTTGAGTATTTTGCACAACTGTCATTCAAGCTGTCGTTATTCAATTTCTGTGTATACGGTTATGCACATGTTTTAGTCGCACTTTGAAATACAACAAATATTCACGGCAAGTAACTAAGCAATGCATACAATCTGATTAGATGATGAAATGAAACCCGGTGAACGTCATTTTAGTGAGTATCTACAGCGTCAACAATTCCCAGAAAATAGTATTCGAATTTGTGGCATTTGCATTGTTACAAATATCACTTCAGTCGTCTAGGCAAATACCAAAACACACATGAAATGCTTGTGTTTCAGGGTAATTGCGTCGTTTTTGCAATGTAATTAAGGGTAGCGTGGCCGAGCGGTCAAAGGCGCTTGTTTAAGGCACCAGTCATTTCGATGGCGTGGGTTCGTATCCCACCGCTGCCTTGTTGTTGAGTATTTTGCACAACTGTCATTTATGCTGGCATAATACAATTTCAGTGTTTACGACTATGCACATGTTTCTTTCGCATGTTGAAATCCAACAAATATTCACGGCAAATAATTAAGCAATGCATAACAATCTGATTAGACGATGAAATGAAACCCGGCGAACACATTTTAATGAGTAACCACGGCGTCAAAAATTCTCAGAAAATAGTATTCGCATTTTTGGCATTTGCATTATTACAAATATCACTTCAGTCGTCTCGGTAAATACCGAAACACACACGAAATGCTTGAGTTTCAGGGTAATTGCGTCGTTTTTGCAAAGTAATTATCGGTAGCGTGGCCGAGCGGTCTAAGGCGCTGGTTTAAGGCACCAGTCATTTCGATGGCGTGGGTTCGAATCCCACCGCTACCAGGTTGTTCAGTATTTTGCACAACTGTCATTCAAGCTGCCGTTATTCAATTTCTGTGTATACGGTTATGCACATGTTTTAGTCGCACTTTGAAATCCAACAAATATTCACGGCAAGTAACTAAGCAATTCATACAATCTGATTAGATGATGAAATGAAACCCGGTGAACACATTTTAATGAGTAACCACAGTGTCAAAAATTCTCAGAAAATAGTATTCGCATTTTTGGCATTTGCATTATTACAAATATCACATCAGTCGTCTCGGCAAATAGCAAAACACACATGAAATGCTTGTGTTTCAGGGTAATTGCGTCGTTTTTGCAAAGTAATTATCGGTAGCGTGGCCGAGCGGTCTAAGGCGCTGGTTTAAGGCACCAGTCATTTCGATGGCGTGGGTTCGAATCCCACCGCTACCAGGTTGTTCAGTATTTTGCACAACTGTCATTCAAGCTGCCGTTATTCAATTTCTGTGTATACGGTTATGCACATGTTTTAGTCGCACTTTGAAATCCAACAAATATTCACGGCAAGTAACTAAGCAATGCATACAATCTGATTAGATGATGAAATGAAACCCGGTGAACGTCATTTTAGTGAGTATCTACAGCATCAACACTTCCCCGGAAATAGTATTCGAATTTTTGGTTTTTGCATTGTTAAAAATATCACTTCAGTCGTCTCGGTAAATACCCATACACACATGAAATGCTTGTGTTTCAGGGTAATTGCGTCGTTTTTGCTTGTAATTAAGGGTAGCGTGGGCTAGCGGTCAAAGGCGCTGGTTTAAGGCACCAGTCATTTCGATGGCGTGGGTTCGAATCCCACCGCTGCCAGGTTGTTCAGTATTTTGCACAACTGTCATTTATGCTGGCATAATACAATTTCAGTGTTTACGACAATGCACATGTTTCTTTCGCATGTTGAAATCCAACAAATATTCACGGCAAATAATTAAGCAATGCATACAATTTGATTAGATGATGAAATGAAACCCGGTGAACACATTTTAATGAGTAACCACAGCGTCAAAAATTCTCAGAAAATAGTATTCGCATTTTTGGCATTTGCATTGTTACAAATATCACTTCAGTCGTCTCGGTAAATACCCAAACACACATGAAATGCTTGTGTTTCAGGGTAATTGCGTCGTTTTTGAAATGTAATTATGGGTAGCGTGGCCGAGCGGTCTAAGGCGCTCGTTTAAGGCACCAGTCATTTCGATGGCGTGGGTTCAAATCCCACCGCTGCCAGGTTGTTCAGTATTTTGCACAACGGTCATTCAAGCTGCCGTTATTCAATTTCTGTGTATACGGTTATGCACATGATTTAGTCGCACGTTGAAATCCAACAAATATTCACGGCAAGTAACTAAGCAATGCATACAATCTGATTAGATGATGAAATGAAACCCGGTGAACGTCATTTTAGTGAGTATCTACAGCGTCAACAATTCTCAGAAAATAGTATTCGCATTTCTGGCATTTGCATTATTACAAATATCACTTCAGTCGTCTCGGTAAATACCGAAACACACATGAAATGCTTGTGTTTCAGGGTAATTGCGTCGTTTTTGCAATGTAATTATGGGTAGCGTGGCCGATCGGTCTAAGGCGCTGGTTTAAGGCAACAGTCATTTCGATGGCGTGGGTTCGAATCCCACCGCTGCCAGGTTGTTGAGTATTTTGCACAACTGTCATTCAAGCTGTCGTTATTCAATTTCTGTGTATACGGTTATGCACATGTTTTAGTCGCACTTTGAAATACAACAAATATTCACGGCAAGTAACTAAGCAATGCATACAATCTGATTAGATGATGAAATGAAACCCGGTGAACGTCATTTTAGTGAGTATCTACAGCATCAACAATTCCCAGGAAATAGTATTCGAATTTTTGGTATTTGCATTCTTAAAAATATCACTTCAGTCGTCTCGGTAAATACCCATACACACATGAAATGCTTGTGTTTCAGGGTAATTGCGTCGTCTTTGCAATGTAATTAAGGGTAGCGTGGCCGAGCGGTTAAAGGCGCTTGTTTAAGGCACCAGTCATTTCGATGGCGTGGGTTCGTATCCCACCGCTGCCTTGGTGTTGAGTATTTTGCACAACTGTCATTTATGCTGGCATAATACAATTTCAGTGTTTACGACTATGCACATGTTGCTTTCGCATGTTGAAATCCAACAAATATTCACGGCAAATAATTAAGCAATGCATACAATCTGATTAGATGATGAAATGAAACCCGGTGAACACATTTTAATGAGTAACCACAGCGTCAAAAATTCTCAGAAAATAGTATTCGCATTTTTGGCATTTGCATTGTTACAAATATCACTTCAGTCGTCTCGGTAAATACCCAAACACACATGAAATGCTTGTGTTTCAGGGTAATTGCGTCGTTTTTGCAATGTAATTATGGGTAGCGTGGCCGAGCGGTCTAAGGCGCTGGTTTAAGGCACCAGTCATTTCGATGGCGTGGGTTCGAATCCCACCGCTGCCAGGTTGTTAAGTATTTTGCACAACTGTCATTCAAGCTGCCGTTATTCAATTTCTGTGTATACGGTTATGCACATGTTTTAGTCGCACTTTGAAATCCAACAAATATTCATGGCAAGTAACTAAGCAATTCATACAATCTGATTAGATGATGAAATGAAACCCGGTGAACGTCATTTTAGTGAGTATCTACAGCGTCAACAATTCCCAGAAAATAGTATTCGAATTTGTGGCATTTGCATTGTTACAAATATCACTTCAGTCGTCTAGGCAAATACCAAAACACACATGAAATGCTTGTGTTTCAGGGTAATTGCGTCGTTTTTGCAATGTAATTAAGGGTAGCGTGGCCGAGCGGTCAAAGGCGCTTGTTTAAGGCTCCAGTCATTTCGATGGCGTGGGTTCGTATCCCACCGCTGCCTTGTTGTTGAGTATTTTGCACAACTGTCATTTATGCTGGCATAATACAATTTCAGTGTTTACGACTATGCACATGTTTCTTTCGCATGTTGAAATCCAACAAATATTCACGGCAAATAATTAAGCAATGCATAACAATCTGATTAGACGATGAAATGAAACCCGGCGAACACATTTTAATGAGTAACCACGGCGTCAAAAATTCTCAGAAAATAGTATTCGCATTTTTGGCATTTGCATTATTACAAATATCACTTCAGTCGTCTCGGTAAATACCGAAACACACACGAAATGCTTGAGTTTCAGGGTAATTGCGTCGTTTTTGCAAAGTAATTATCGGTAGCGTGGCCGAGCGGTCTAAGGCGCTGGTTTAAGGCACCAGTCATTTCGATGGCGTGGGTTCGAATCCCACCGCTACCAGGTTGTTCAGTATTTTGCACAACTGTCATTCAAGCTGCCGTTATTCAATTTCTGTGTATACGGTTATGCACATGTTTTAGTCGCACTTTGAAATCCAACAAATATTCACGGCAAGTAACTAAGCAATTCATACAATCTGATTAGATGATGAAATGAAACCCGGTGAACACATTTTAATGAGTAACCACAGTGTCAAAAATTCTCAGAAAATAGTATTCGCATTTTTGGCATTTGCATTATTACAAATATCACATCAGTCGTCTCGGCAAATAGCAAAACACACATGAAATGCTTGTGTTTCAGGGTAATTGCGTCGTTTTTGCAATGTAATTATGGGTGGCGTGGCCGAGCGGTCAAAGACGCTTGTTTAATGCACCAGTCATTTCGATGGCGTGGGTTTGAATCCCACCGCTGCCAGGTTGTTCGGTATTTTGCACAACTGTCATTTATGCTGGCATAATACAATTTCAGTGTTTACGACAATGCACATGTTTCTTTCGCACGTTGAAATCCAACAAATATTCACGGCAAGTAACTAAGCAATGCATACAATCTGATTAGATGATGAAATGAAACCCGGTGAACGTCATTTTAGTGAGTATCTACAGCGTCAACAATTCCCAGAAAATAGTATTCCAGTCGAATTTGTGGCATTTGCATTGTTACAAATATCACTTCAGTCGTCTCGGCAAATACCAAAACACACATGAAATGCTTGTGTTTCAGGGTAATTGCGTCGTTTTTGAAATGTAATTATGGGTAGCGTGGCCGAGTGGTCTAAGGCGCTGGTTTAAGGCACCAGTCATTTCAATGGCGTGGGTTCGAATCCCACCGCTGCCAGGTTGTTCAGTATTTTGCACAACTGTCATTCAAGCTGCCGTTATTCAATTTCTGTGTATACGGTTATGCACATGTTTTAGTCGCACGTTGAAATACAACAAATATTCACGGCAAGTAACTAAGCAATGCATACAATCTGATTAGATGATGAAATGAAACCCGGTGAACGTCATTTTAGTGAGTATCTACAGCGTCAACAATTCCCAGGAAATAGTATTCGAATTTTTGGTATTTGCATTGTTACAAATATCACTTCAGTCGTCTCGGTAAATACCCAAACACACATGAAATGCTTGTGTTTCAGGGTAATTGCGTCGTTTTTGCAATGTAATTATGGGTAGCGTGGCCGAGCGGTCTAAGGCGCTGGTTTAAGGCACCAGTCATTTCGATGGCGTGGGTTCGAATCCCACCGCTGCCAGGTTGTTAAGTATTTTGCACAACTGTCATTCAAGCTGCCGTTATTCAATTTCTGTGTATACGGTTATGCACATGTTTTAGTCGCACTTTGAAATCCAACAAATATTCATGGCAAGTAACTAAGCAATTCATACAATCTGATTAGATGATGAAATGAAACCCGGTGAACGTCATTTTAGTGAGTATCTACAGCGTCAACAATTCCCAGAAAATAGTATTCGAATTTGTGGCATTTGCATTGTTACAAATATCACTTCAGTCGTCTAGGCAAATACCAAAACACACATGAAATGCTTGTGTTTCAGGGTAATTGCGTCGTTTTTGCAATGTAATTAAGGGTAGCGTGGCCGAGCGGTCAAAGGCGCTTGTTTAAGGCACCAGTCATTTCGATGGCGTGGGTTTGTATCCCACCGCTGCCTTGTTGTTGAGTATTTTGCACAACTGTCATTTATGCTGGCATAATACAATTTCAGTGTTTAGGACTATGCACATGTTTCTTTCGCATGTTGAAATCCAACAAATATTCACGGCAAATAATTAAGCAATGCATACAATCTGATTAGATGATGAAATGAAACCCGGTGAACACATTTTAATGAGTAACCACAGCGTCAAAAATTCTCAGAAAATAGTATTCGCATTTTTGGCATTTGCATTGTTACAAATATCACTTCAGTCGTCTCGGTAAATACCCAAACACACATGAAATGCTTGTGTTTCAGGGTAATTGCGTCGTTTTTAAAATATATTTATGGGTGGCGTGGCCGAGCTGTCTAAGGTGCTTGTTTAAGGCACCAGTCATTTCGATGGCGTGGGTTCGTATCCCACCGCTGCCTTGTTGTTGAGTATTTTGCACAACTGTCATTTATGCTGGCATAATACAATTTCATTGTTTACGACTATGCACATGTTTCTTTCGCATGTTGAAATCCAACAAATATTCACGGCAAATAATTAAGCAATGCATAACAATCTGATTAGACGATGAAATGAAACCCGGCGAACACATTTTAATGAGTAACCACGGCGTCAAAAATTCTCAGAAAATAGTATTCGCATTTTTGGCATTTGCATTATTACAAATATCACTTCAGTCGTCTCGGTAAATACCGAAACACACACGAAATGCTTGAGTTTCAGGGTAATTGCGTCGTTTTTGCAAAGTAATTATCGGTAGCGTGGCCGAGCGGTCTAAGGCGCTGGTTTAAGGCACCAGTCATTTCGATGGCGTGGGTTCGAATCCCACCGCTACCAGGTTGTTCAGTATTTTGCACAACTGTCATTCAAGCTGCCGTTATTCAATTTCTGTGTATACGGTTATGCACATGTTTTAGTCGCACTTTGAAATCCAACAAATATTCACGGCAAGTAACTAAGCAATTCATACAATCTGATTAGATGATGAAATGAAACCCGGTGAACACATTTTAATGAGTAACCACAGTGTCAAAAATTCTCAGAAAATAGTATTCGCATTTTTGGCATTTGCATTATTACAAATATCACATCAGTCGTCTCGGCAAATACCAAAACACACATGAAATGCTTGTGTTTCAGGGTAATTGCGTCGTTTTTGCAATGTTATTATGGGTGGCGTGGCCGAGCGGTCAAAGACGCTTGTTTAATGCACCAGTCATTTCGATGGCGTGGGTTTGAATCCCACCGCTGCCAGGTTGTTCGGTATTTTGCACAACTGTCATTTATGCTGGCATAATACAATTTCAGTGTTTACGACTATGCACATGTTTCTTTCGCATGTTGAAATCCAACAAATATTCACGGCAAATAATTAAGCAATGCCTACAATCTGATTAGATGATGAAATGAAACCCGGTGAACACATTTTAATGAGTAACCACAGCGTCAACAATTCCCAGGAAATAGTATTCGAATTTTTGGTATTTGCATTGTTAAAAATATCACTTCAGTCGTCTCGGTAAATACCCATACACACATGAAATGCTTGTGTTTCAGGGTAATTGCGTCGTTTTTGCTTGTAATTAAGGGTAGCGTGGGCGAGCGGTCAAAGGCGCTTGTTTAATGCACCAGTCATTTCGATGGCGTGGGTTCGTATCCCACCGCTGCCTTGTTGTTGAGTATTTTGCACAACTGTCATTTATGCTGGCATAATACAATTTCATTGTTTACGACTATGCACATGTTTCTTTCGCATGTTGAAATCCAACAAATATTCACGGCAAATAATTAAGCAATGCATAACAATCTGATTAGACGATGAAATGAAACCCGGCGAACACATTTTAATGAGTAACCACGGCGTCAAAAATTCTCAGAAAATAGTATTCGCATTTTTGGCATTTGCATTATTACAAATATCACTTCAGTCGTCTCGGTAAATACCGAAACACACACGAAATGCTTGAGTTTCAGGGTAATTGCGTCGTTTTTGCAAAGTAATTATCGGTAGCGTGGCCGAGCGGTCTAAGGCGCTGGTTTAAGGCACCAGTCATTTCGATGGCGTGGGTTCGAATCCCACCGCTACCAGGTTGTTCAGTATTTTGCACAACTGTCATTCAAGCTGCCGTTATTCAATTTCTGTGTATACGGTTATGCACATGTTTTAGTCGCACTTTGAAATCCAACAAATATTCACGGCAAGTAACTAAGCAATGCATACAATCTGATTAGATGATGAAATGAAACCCGGTGAACGTCATTTTAGTGAGTATCTACAGCGTCAACAATTCCCAGAAAATAGTATTCCAGTCGAATTTGTGGCATTTGCATTGTTACAAATATCACTTCAGTCGTCTCGGCAAATACCAAAACACACATGAAATGCTTGTGTTTCAGGGTAATTGCGTCGTTTTTGAAATGTAATTATGGGTAGCGTGGCCGAGTGGTCTAAGGCGCTGGTTTAAGGCACCAGTCATTTCGATGGCGTGGGTTCGTATCCCACCGCTGCCAGGTTGTTCAGTATTTTGCACAACTGTCATTCAAGCTGCCGTTATTCAATTTCTGTGTATACGGTTATGCACATGTTTTAGTCGCACTTTGAAATACAACAAATATTCACGGCAAGTAACTAAGCAATGCATACAATCTGATTAGATGATGAAATGAAACCCGGTGAACGTCATTTTAGTGAGTATCTACAGCGTCAACAATTCCCAGGAAATAGTATTCGAATTTTTGGTATTTGCATTCTTAAAAATATCACTTCAGTCGTCTCGGTAAATACCCATACACACATGAAATGCTTGTGTTTCAGGGTAATTGCGTCGTCTTTGCAATGTAATTAAGGGTAGCGTGGCCGAGCGGTCAAAGGCGCTTGTTTAAGGCACCAGTCATTTCGATGGCGTGGGTTCGTATCCCACCGCTGTCTTGGTGTTGAGTATTTTGCACAACTGTCATTTATGCTGGCATAATACAATTTCAGTGTTTACGACTATGCACATGTTGCTTTCGCATGTTGAAATCCAACAAATATTCACGGCAAATAATTAAGCAATGCATACAATCTGATTAGATGATGAAATGAAACCCGGTGAACACATTTTAATGAGTAACCACAGCGTCAAAAATTCTCAGAAAATAGTATTCGCATTTTTGGCATTTGCATTGTTACAAATATCACTTCAGTCGTCTCGGTAAATACCAAAACACACATGAAATGCTTGTGTTTCAGGGTAATTGCGTCGTTTTTGAAATATAATTATGGGTGGCGTGGCCGAGCTGTCTAAGGTGCTTGTTTAAGGCACCAGTCATTTCGATGGCGTGGGTTCGTATCCCACCGCTGCCTTGTTGTTGAGTATTTTGCACAACTGTCATTTATGCTGGCATAATACAATTTCAGTGTTTACGACTATGCACATGTTTCTTTCGCATGTTGAAATCCAACAAATATTCACGGCAAATAATTAAGCAATGCATAACAATCTGATTAGACGATGAAATGAAACCCGACGAACACATTTTAATGAGTAACCACGGCGTCAAAAATTCTCAGAAAATAGTATTCGCATTTTTGGCATTTGCATTATTACAAATATCACTTCAGTCGTCTCGGTAAATACCCAAACACACACGAAATGCTTGAGTTTCAGGGTAATTGCGTCGTTTTTGCAAAGTAATTATCGGTAGCGTGGCCGAGCGGTCAAAGACGCTTGTTTAATGCACCAGTCATTTCGATGGCGTGGGTTTGAATCCCACCGCTGCCAGGTTGTTCGGTATTTTGCACAACTGTCCTTTATGCTGGCATAATACAATTTCAGTGTTTACGACTATGCACATGTTTCTTTCGCATGTTGAAATCCAACAAATATTCACGGCAAATAATTAAGCAATGCCTACAATCTGATTAGATGATGAAATGAAACCCGGTGAACACATTTCAATGAGTAACCACAGCGTCAAAAATTCTCAGAAAATAGTATTCGCATTTTTGGCATTTGCATTGTTACAAATATCACTTCAGTCGTCTCGGTAAATACCCAAACACACATGAAATGCTTGTGTTTCAGGGTAATTGCGTCGTTTTTGCAATGTAACTATGGGTAGCGTGGCCGAGCGATCTAAGGCGCTGGTTTAAGGCACCAGTCATTTCGATGGCGTGGGTTCGAATCCCACCGCAGCCAGGTTGTTCGGTATTTTGCACAACTGTCATTCAAGCTGCCGTTATTCAATTTCTGTGTATACGGTTATGCACATGTTTTAGTCGCACTTTGAAATCCAACAAATATTCACGGCAAGTAACTAAGCAATTCATACAATCTGATTAGATGACGAAATGAAACCCGGTGAACGTCATTTTAGTGAGTATCTACAGCGTCAACAATTCCCAGGAAATAGTATTCGGATTTTTGGTATTTGCATTGTTAAAAATATCACTTCAGTCGTCTCGGTAAATACCCATACACACATGAAATGCTTGTGTTTCAGGGTAATTGCGTCGTTTTTGCTTGTAATTAAGGGTAGCGTGGGCGAGCGGTCAAAGGCGCTTGTTTAAGGCACCAGTCATTTCGATGGCGTGGGTTCTTATCCCACCGCTGCCTTGTTGTTGTGTATTTTGCACAACTGTCATTTATGCTGGCATAATACAATTTCAGTGTTTACGACTATGCACATGTTTCTTTCGCATGTTGAAATCCAACAAATATTCACGGCAAATAATTAAGCAATGCATAACAATCTGATTAGACGATGAAATGAAACCCGGCGAACACATTTTAATGAGTAACCACGGCGTCAAAAATTCTCAGAAAATAGTATTCGCATTTTTGGCATTTGCATTATTACAAATATCACTTCAGTCGTCTCGGTAAATACCGAAACACACACGAAATGCTTGAGTTTCAGGGTAATTGCGTCGTTTTTGCGAAGAAATTATGCGTAGCGTGGCCGAGCGGTCTAAGGCGCTGGTTTAAGGCACCAGTCATTTCGATGACGTGGGTTCGAATCCCACCGCTGCCAGGTTGTTGAGTATTTTGCACAACTGTCATTCAAGCTGCCGTTATTCAATTTCTGTGTATACGTCTATGCACATGTTTTAGTCGCACTTTGAAATAAAACAAATATTCACGGCAAGTAACTAAGCAATGCATACAATCTGATTAGATGATGGAATGAAACCCGGTGAACGTCATTTTACTGAGTATCTACAGCGTCAACAATTCCCAGGAAATAGTATTCGAATTTGTGGCATTTGCATTGTTAAAAATATCACTTCAGTCGTCTCGGTAAATACCAAAACACACATGAAATGCTTGTGTTTCAGGGTAATTGCGTCGTTTTTGAAATGTAATTATGGGTAGCGTGGCCGAGCGGTCTAAGGCGCTGGTTTAAGGCACCAGTCATTTCGATGGCGTGGGTTCGTATCCCACCGCTGTCTTGGTGTTGAGTATTTTGCACAACTGTCATTTATGCTGGCATAATACAATTTCAGTGTTTACGACTATGCACATGTTGCTTTCGCATGTTGAAATCCAACAAATATTCACGGCAAATAATTAAGCAATGCATACAATCTGATTAGATGATGAAATGAAACCCGGTGAACACATTTTAATGAGTAACCACAGCGTCAAAAATTCTCAGAAAATAGTATTCGCATTTTTGGCATTTGCATTGTTACAAATATCACTTCAGTCGTCTCGGTAATTACCCAAACACACACGAAATGCTTGAGTTTCAGGGTAATTGCGTCGTTTTTGCAAAGTAATTATCGGTAGCGTGGCCGAGCGGTCTAAGGCGCTGGTTTAAGGCACCAGTCATTTCGATGGCGTGGGTTCGAATCCCACCGCTACCAGGTTGTTCAGTATTTTGCACAACTGTCATTCAAGCTGCCGTTATTCAATTTCTGTGTATACGGTTATGCACATGTTTTAGTCGCACTTTGAAATCCAACAAATATTCACGGCAAGTAACTAAGCAATTCATACAATCTGATTAGATGATGAAATGAAACCCGGTGAACACATTTTAATGAGTAACCACAGTGTCAAAAATTCTCAGAAAATAGTATTCGCATTTTTGGCATTTGCATTATTACAAATATCACATCAGTCGTCTCGGCAAATACCAAAACACACATGAAATGCTTGTGTTTCAGGGTAATTGCGTCGTTTTTGCAATGTAATTATGGGTGGCGTGGCCGAGCGGTCAAAGACGCTTGTTTAATGCACCAGTCATTTCGATGGCGTGGGTTTGAATCCCACCGCTGCCAGGTTGTTCGGTATTTTGCACAACTGTCATTTATGCTGGCATAATACAATTTCAGTGTTTACGACTATGCACATGTTTCTTTCGCATGTTGAAATCCAACAAATATTCACGGCAAATAATTAAGCAATGCCTACAATCTGATTAGATGATGAAATGAAACCCGGTGAACACATTTCAATGAGTAACCACAGCGTCAAAAATTCTCAGAAAATAGTATTCGCATTTTTGGCATTTGCATTGTTACAAATATCACTTCAGTCGTCTCGGTAAATACCCAAACACACATGAAATGCTTGTGTTTCAGGGTAATTGCGTCGTTTTGGCAATGTAACTATGGGTAGCGTGGCCGAGCGATCTAAGGCGCTGGTTTAAGGCACCAGTCATTTCGATAGCGTGGGTTCGAATCCCACCGCTGCCAGGTTGTTCGGTATTTTGCACAACTGTCATTCAAGCTGCCGTTATTCAATTTCTGTGTATACGGTTATGCACATGGTTTAGTCGCACTTTGAAATCCAACAAATATTCACGGCAAGTAACTAAGCAATTCATACAATCTGATTAGATGACGAAATGAAACCCGGTGAACGTCATTTTAGTGAGTATCTACAGCGTCAACAATTCCCAGGAAATAGTATTCGAATTTTTGGTATTTGCATTGTTAAAAATATCACTTCAGTCGTCTCGGTAAATACCCATACACACATGAAATGCTTGTGTTTCAGGGTAATTGCGTCGTTTTTGCTTGTAATTAAGGGTAGCGTGGGCGAGCGGTCAAAGGCGCTTGTTTAAGGCACCAGTCATTTCGATGGCGTGGGTTCGTATCCCACCGCTGCCTTGTTGTTGTGTATTTTGCACAACTGTCATTTATGCTGGCATAATACAATTTCAGTGTTTACGACTATGCACATGTTTTTTTCGCATGTTGAAATCCAACAAATATTCACGGCAAATAATTAAGCAATGCATAACAATCTGATTAGACGATGAAATGAAACCCGGCGAACACATTTTAATGAGTAACCACGGCGTCAAAAATTCTCAGAAAATAGTATTCGCATTTTTGGCATTTGCATTATTACAAATATCACTTCAGTCGTCTCGGTAAATACCGAAACACACACGAAATGCTTGAGTTTCAGGGTAATTGCGTCGTTTTTGCGAAGAAATTATGCGTAGCGTGGCCGAGCGGTCTAAGGCGCTGGTTTAAGGCACCAGTCATTTCGATGACGTGGGTTCGAATCCCACCGCTGCAGGTTGTTCAGTAATTTGCACAACTGTCATTCAAGCTGCCGTTATTCAATTTCTGTGTATACGTCTATGCACATGTTTTAGTCGCACTTTGAAATCCAACAAATATTCACGGCAAGTAACTAAGCAATGCATACAATCTGATTAGATGATGGAATGAAACCCGGTGAACGTCATTTTACTGAGTATCTACAGCGTCAACAATTCCCAGGAAATAGTATTCGAATTTGTGGCATTTGCATTGTTAAAAATATCACTTCAGTCGTCTCGGTAAATACCAAAACACACATGAAATGCTTGTGTTTCAGGGTAATTGCGTCGTTTTTGAAATGTAATTATGGGTAGCGTGGCCGAGCGGTCTAAGGCGCTGGTTTAAGGCACCAGTCATTTCGATGGCGTGGGTTCGAATCCCACCGCTGCCAGGTTGTTCAGTATTTTGCACAACGGTCATTCAAGCTGCCGTTATTCAATTTCTGTGTATACGGTTATGCACATGTTTTAGTCGCACTTTGAAATCCAACAAATATTCACGGCAAGTAACTAAGCAATTCATACAATCTGATTAGATGATGAAATGAAACCCGGTGAACACATTTTAATGAGTAACCACAGCGTCAAAAATCCTCAGAAAATAGTATTCGCATTTTTGGCATTTGCATTGTTACAAATATCACTTCAGTCGTCTCGGTAAATACCCAAACACACATGAAATGCTTGTGTTTCAGGGTAATTGCGTCGTTTTCGCAAAGTAATTATGGGTAGCGTGGCCGATCGGTCTAAGGCGATGGTTTTAGGCACCAGTCATTTCGATGGCGTGGGTTCGTATCCCACCGCTGCCTTGTTGTTGAGTATTTTGCACAACTGTCATTTATGCTGGCATAATACAATTTCAGTGTTTACGACTATGCACATGTTTCTTTCGCATGTTGAAATCCAACAAATATTCACGGCAAATAATTAAGCAATGCATACAATCTGATTAGATGATGAAATGAAACCCGGTGAACACATATTAATGAGTAACCACGGCGTCAAAAATTCTCAGAAAATAGTATTCGCATTTTTGGCATTTGCATTGTTACAAATATCACTTCAGTCGTCTCGGTAAATACCCAAACACACATGAAATGCTTGTGTTTCAGGGTAATTGCGTCGTTTTTGCAATGTAATTATGGGTAGCGTGGCCGAGCGGTCTAAGGCGCTGGTTTAAGGCACCAGTCATTTCGATGGCGTGGGTTCGAATCCCACCGCTGCAGGTTGTTCAGTATTTTGCACAACTGTCATTCAAGCTGCCGTTATTCAATTTCTGTGTATACGGTTATGCACATGTTTTAGTCGCACTTTGAAATCCAACAAATATTCACGGCAAGTAACTAAGCAATTCATACAATCTGATTAGATGATGAAATGAAACCCGGTGAACGTCATTTTAGTGAGTATCTACAGCGTCAACAATTCCCAGAAAATAGTATTCGAATTTTTGGCATTTGCATTGTGACAAATATCACTTCAGTCGTCTCGGCAAATACCAAAACACACATGAAATGCTTGTGTTTCAGGGTAATTGCGTCGTTTTTGAAATATAATTATGGGTAGCGTGGCCGAGCGGTCTAAGGCGCTGGTTTAAGGCACCAGTCATTTCGATGGCGTGGGTTCGAATCCCACCGCTGCCAGGTTGTTCAGTATTTTGCACAACTGTCATTCAAGCTGCCGTTATTCAATTTCTGTGTATACGTCTATGCACATGTTTTAGTCGCACTTTGAAATCCAACAAATATTCACGGCAAGTAACTAAGCAATGCATACAATCTGATTAGATGATGAAATGAAACCCGGTGAACACATTTTAATGAGTAACCACAGCGTCAAAAATTCTCAGAAAATAGTATTCGCATTTGTGGCATTTGCATTGTTACAAATATCACTTCAGTCGTCTCGGTAAATACCCAAACACGCATGAAATGCTTGTGTTTCAGGGTAATTGCGTCGTTTTCGCAAAGTAATTATGGGTAGCGTGGCCGAGCGGTCTAAGGCGATGGTTTTAGGCACCAGTCATTTCGATGGCGTGGGTTCGTATCCCACCGCTGCCTTGTTGTTGAGTATTTTGCACAACTGTCATTTATGCTGGCATAATACAATTTCAGTGTTTACGACTATGCACATGTTTCTTTCGCATGTTGAAATCCAACAAATATTCACGGCAAATAATTAAGCAATGCATAACAATCTGATTAGACGATGAAATGAAACCCGGCGAACACATTTTAATGAGTAACCACGGCGTCAAAAATTCTCAGAAAATAGTATTCGCATTTTTGGCATTTGCATTATTACAAATATCACATCAGTCGTCTCGGCAAATACCAAAACACACATGAAATGCTTGTGTTTCAGGGTAATTGCGTTGTTTTTGCAATGTAATTATGGGTGGCGTGGCCGAGCGGTCAAAGACGCTTGTTTAATGCACCAGTCATTTCGATGGCGTGGGTTTGAATCCCACCGCTGCCAGGTTGTTCGGTATTTTGCACAACTGTCATTTATGCTGGCATAATACAATTTCAGTGTTTACGACTATGCACATGTTTCTTTCGCATGTTGAAATCCAACAAATATTCACGGCAAATAATTAAGCAATGCCTACAATCTGATTAGATGATGAAATGAAACCCGGTGAACACATTTCAATGAGTAACCACAGCGTCAAAAATTCTCAGAAAATAGTATTCGCATTTTTGGCATTTGCATTGTTACAAATATCACTTCAGTCGTCTCGGTAAATACCCAAACACACATGAAATGCTTGTGTTTCAGGGTAATTGCGTCGTTTTTGCAATGTAATTATGGGTAGCGTGGCCGAGCGATCTAAGGCTCTGGTTTAAGGCACCAGTCATTTCGTTGGCGTGGGTTCGAATCCCACCGCTGCCAGGTTGTTCGGTATTTTGCACAACTGTCATTCAAGCTGCCGTTATTCAATTTCTGTGTATACGGTTATGCACATGTTTTAGTCGCACTTTGAAATCCAACAAATATTCACGGCAAGTAACTAAGCAATTCATACAATCTGATTAGATGACGAAATGAAACCCGGTGAACGTCATTTTAGTGAGTATCTACAGCGTCAACAATTCCCAGGAAATAGTATTCGAATTTTTGGTATTTGCATTGTTAAAAATATCACTTCAGTCGTCTCGGTAAATACCCATACACACATGAAATGCTTGTGTTTCAGGGTAATTGCGTCGTTTTTGCTTGCAATTAAGGGTAGCGTGGGCGAGCGGTCAAAGGCGCTTGTTTAAGGCACCAGTCATTTCGATGGCGTGGGTTCGTATCCCACCGCTGCCTTGTTGTTGTGTATTTTACACAACTGTCATTTATGCTGGCATAATACAATTTCAGTGTTTACGACTATGCACATGTTTCTTTCGCATGTTGAAATCCAACAAATATTCACGGCAAATAATTAAGCAATGCATAACAATCTGATTAGACGATGAAATGAAACCCGGCGAAGACATTTTAATGAGTAACCACGGCGTCAAAAATTCTCAGAAAATAGTATTCGCATTTTTGGCATTTGCATTGTTACAAATATCACTTCAGTCGTCTCGGTAAATACCCAAACACACATGAAATGCTTGTGTTTCAGGGTAATTGCGTCGTTTTTGCAATGTAATTATGGGTAGCGTGGCCGAGCGGTCTAAGGCGCTGGTTTAAGGCACCAGTCATTTCGATGGCGTGGGTTCGAATCCCACCGCTGCAGGTTGTTCAGTATTTTGCACAACTGTCATTCAAGCTGCCGTTATTCAATTTCTGTGTATACGGTTATGCACATGTTTTAGTCGCACTTTGAAATCCAACAAATATTCACGGCAAGTAACTAAGCAATGTATACAATCTGATTAGATGATGAAATGAAACCCGGTGAACGTCATTTTAGTGAGTATCTACAGCGTCAACAATTCCCAGAAAATAGTATTCCAGTCGAATTTGTGGCATTTGCATTGTTACAAATATCACTTCAGTCGTCTCGGCAAATACCAAAACACACATGAAATGCTTGTGTTTCAGGGTAATTGCGTCGTTTTTGAAATGTAATTATGGGTAGCGTGGCCGAGTGGTCTAAGGCGCTGGTTTAAGGCACCAGTCATTTCGATGGCGTGGGTTCGAATCCCACCGCTGCCAGGTTGTTCAGTATTTTGCACAACTGTCATTCAAGCTGCCGTTATTCAATTTCTGTGTATACGGTTATGCACATGTTTTAGTCGCACTTTGAAATACAACAAATATTCACGGCAAGTAACTAAGCAATGCATACAATCTGATTAGATGATGAAATGAAACCCGGTGAACGTCATTTTAGTGAGTATCTACAGCGTCAACAATTCCCAGGAAATAGTATTCGAATTTTTGGTATTTGCATTGTTAAAAATATCACTTCAGTCGTCTCGGTAAATACCCATACACACATGAAATGCTTGTGTTTCAGGGTAATTGCGTCGTTTTTGCTTGCAATTAAGGGTAGCGTGGGCGAGCGGTCAAAGGCGCTTGTTTAAGGCACCAGTCATTTCGATGGCGTGGGTTCGTATCCCACCGCTGTCTTGGTGTTGAGTATTTTGCACAACTGTCATTTATGCTGGCATAATACAATTTCAGTGTTTACGACTATGCACATGTTGCTTTCGCATGTTGAAATCCAACAAATATTCACGGCAAATAATTAAGCAATGCATACAATCTGATTAGATGATGAAATGAAACCCGGTGAACACATTTTAATGAGTAACCACAGCGTCAAAAATTCTCAGAAAATAGTATTCGCATTTTTGGCATTTGCATTGTTACAAATATCACTTCAGTCGTCTCGGTAAATACCCAAACACACACGAAATGCTTGAGTTTCAGGGTAATTGCGTCGTTTTTGCAAAGTAATTATCGGTAGCGTGGCCGAGCGGTCTAAGGCGCTGGTTTAAGGCACCAGTCATTTCGATGGCGTGGGTTCGAATCCCACCGCTACCAGGTTGTTCAGTATTTTGCACAACTGTCATTCAAGCTGCCGTTATTCAATTTCTGTGTATACGGTTATGCACATGTTTTAGTCGCACTTTGAAATCCAACAAATATTCACGGCAAGTAACTAAGCAATTCATACAATCTGATTAGATGATGAAATGAAACCCGGTGAACACATTTTAATGAGTAACCACAGTGTCAAAAATTCTCAGAAAATAGTATTCGCATTTTTGGCATTTGCATTATTACAAATATCACATCAGTCGTCTCGGCAAATACCAAAACACACATGAAATGCTTGTGTTTCAGGGTAATTGCGTCGTTTTTGCAATGTAATTATGGGTGGCGTGGCCGAGCGGTCAAAGACGCTTGTTTAATGCACCAGTCATTTCGATGGCGTGGGTTTGAATCCCACCGCTGCCAGGTTGTTCGGTATTTTGCACAACTGTCATTTATGCTGGCATAATACAATTTCAGTGTTTACGACTATGCACATGTTTCTTTCGCATGTTGAAATCCAACAAATATTCACGGCAAATAATTAAGCAATGCCTACAATCTGATTAGATGATGAAATGAAACCCGGTGAACACATTTCAATGAGTAACCACAGCGTCAAAAATTCTCAGAAAATAGTATTCGCATTTTTGGCATTTGCATTGTTACAAATATCACTTCAGTCGTCTCGGTAAATACCCAAACACACATGAAATGCTTGTGTTTCAGGGTAATTGCGTCGTTTTGGCAATGTAACTATGGGTAGCGTGGCCGAGCGATCTAAGGCGCTGGTTTAAGGCACCAGTCATTTCGATGGCGTGGGTTCGAATCCCACCGCTGCCAGGTTGTTCGGTATTTTGCACAAATGTCATTCATGCTGCCGTTATTCAATTTCTGTGTATACGGTTATGCACATGTTTTAGTCGCACTTTGAAATCCAACAAATATTCACGGCAAGTAACTAAGCAATTCATACAATCTGATTAGATGACGAAATGAAACCCGGTGAACGTGATTTTAGTGAGTATCTACAGCGTCAACAATTCCCAGGAAATAGTATTCGAATTTTTGGTATTTGCATTGTTAAAAATATCACTTCAGTCGTCTCGGTAAATACCCATACACACATGAAATGCTTGTGTTTCAGGGTAATTGCGTCGTTTTTGCTTGTAATTAAGGGTAGCGTGGGCGAGCGGTCAAAGGCGCTTGTTTAAGGCACCAGTCATTTCGATGGCGTGGGTTCGTATCCCACCGCTGCCTTGTTGTTGAGTATTTTGCACAACTGTCATTTATGCTGGCATAATACAATTTCAGTGTTTACGACTATGCACATGTTTTTTTCGCATGTTGAAATCCAACAAATATTCACGGCAAATAATTAAGCAATGCATAACAATCTGATTAGACGATGAAATGAAACCCGGCGAACACATTTTAATGAGTAACCACGGCGTCAAAAATTCTCAGAAAATAGTATTCGCATTTTTGGCATTTGCATTATTACAAATATCACTTCAGTCGTCTCGGTAAATACCGAAACACACACGAAATGCTTGAGTTTCAGGGTAATTGCGTCGTTTTTGCGAAGAAATTATGCGTAGCGTGGCCGAGCGGTCTAAGGCGCTGGTTTAAGGCACCAGTCATTTCGATGACGTGGGTTCGAATCCCACCGCTGCAGGTTGTTCAGTAATTTGCACAACTGTCATTCAAGCTGCCGTTATTCAATTTCTGTGTATACGTCTATGCACATGTTTTAGTCGCACTTTGAAATCCAACAAATATTCACGGCAAGTAACTAAGCAATGCATACAATCTGATTAGATGATGGAATGAAACCCGGTGAACGTCATTTTACTGAGTATCTACAGCGTCAACAATTCCCAGGAAATAGTATTCGAATTTGTGGCATTTGCATTGTTAAAAATATCACTTCAGTCGTCTCGGTAAATACCAAAACACACATGAAATGCTTGTGTTTCAGGGTAATTGCGTCGTTTTTGAAATGTAATTATGGGTAGCGTGGCCGAGCGGTCTAAGGCGCTGGTTTAAGGCACCAGTCATTTCGATGGCGTGGGTTCGAATCCCACCGCTGCCAGGTTGTTCAGTATTTTGCACAACGGTCATTCAAGCTGCCGTTATTCAATTTCTGTGTATACGGTTATGCACATGTTTTAGTCGCACTTTGAAATCCAACAAATATTCACGGCAAGTAACTAAGCAATTCATACAATCTGATTAGATGATGAAATGAAACCCGGTGAACACATTTTAATGAGTAACCACAGCGTCAAAAATCCTCAGAAAATAGTATTCGCATTTTTGGCATTTGCATTGTTACAAATATCACTTCAGTCGTCTCGGTAAATACCCAAACACACATGAAATGCTTGTGTTTCAGGGTAATTGCGTCGTTTTCGCAAAGTAATTATGGGTAGCGTGGCCGATCGGTCTAAGGCGATGGTTTTAGGCACCAGTCATTTCGATGGCGTGGGTTCGTATCCCACCGCTGCCTTGTTGTTGAGTATTTTGCACAACTGTCATTTATGCTGGCATAATACAATTTCAGTGTTTACGACTATGCACATGTTTCTTTCGCATGTTGAAATCCAACAAATATTCACGGCAAATAATTAAGCAATGCATACAATCTGATTAGATGATGAAATGAAACCCGGTGAACACATATTATTGAGTAACCACGGCGTCAAAAATTCTCAGAAAATAGTATTCGCATTTTTGGCATTTGCATTGTTACAAATATCACTTCAGTCGTCTCGGTAAATACCCAAACACACATGAAATGCTTGTGTTTCAGGGTAATTGCGTCGTTTTTGCAATGTAATTATGGGTAGCGTGGCCGAGCGGTCTAAGGCGCTGGTTTAAGGCACCAGTCATTTCGATGGCGTGGGTTCGAATCCCACCGCTGCAGGTTGTTCAGTATTTTGCACAACTGTCATTCAAGCTGCCGTTATTCAATTTCTGTGTATACGGTTATGCACATGTTTTAGTCGCACTTTGAAATCCAACAAATATTCACGGCAAGTAACTAAGCAATTCATACAATCTGATTAGATGATGAAATGAAACCCGGTGAACGTCATTTTAGTGAGTATCTACAGCGTCAACAATTCCCAGAAAATAGTATTCGAATTTTTGGCATTTGCATTGTGACAAATATCACTTCAGTCGTCTCGGCAAATACCAAAACACACATGAAATGCTTGTGTTTCAGGGTAATTGCGTCGTTTTTGAAATATAATTATGGGTAGCGTGGCCGAGCGGTCTAAGGCGCTGGTTTAAGGCACCAGTCATTTCGATGGCGTGGGTTCGAATCCCACCGCTACCAGGTTGTTCAGTATTTTGCACAACTGTCATTCAAGCTGCCGTTATTCAATTTCTGTGTATACGGTTATGCACATGTTTTAGTCGCACTTTGAAATCCAACAAATATTCACGGCAAGTAACTAAGCAATTCATACAATCTGATTAGATGATGAAATGAAACCCGGTGAACACATTTTAATGAGTAACCACAGTGTCAAAAATTCTCAGAAAATAGTATTCGCATTTTTGGCATTTGCATTATTACAAATATCACATCAGTCGTCTCGGCAAATACCAAAACACACATGAAATGCTTGTGTTTCAGGGTAATTGCGTCGTTTTTGCAATGTAATTATGGGTGGCGTGGCCGAGCGGTCAAAGACGCTTGTTTAATGCACCAGTCATTTCGATGGCGTGGGTTTGAATCCCACCGCTGCCAGGTTGTTCGGTATTTTGCACAACTGTCATTTATGCTGGCATAATACAATTTCAGTGTTTACGACTATGCACATGTTTCTTTCGCATGTTGAAATCCAACAAATATTCACGGCAAATAATTAAGCAATGCCTACAATCTGATTAGATGATGAAATGAAACCCGGTGAACACATTTCAATGAGTAACCACAGCGTCAAAAATTCTCAGAAAATAGTATTCGCATTTTTGGCATTTGCATTGTTACAAATATCACTTCAGTCGTCTCGGTAAATACCCAAACACACATGAAATGCTTGTGTTTCAGGGTAATTGCGTCGTTTTGGCAATGTAACTATGGGTAGCGTGGCCGAGCGATCTAAGGCGCTGGTTTAAGGCACCAGTCATTTCGATGGCGTGGGTTCGAATCCCACCGCTGCCAGGTTGTTCGGTATTTTGCACAAATGTCATTCATGCTGCCGTTATTCAATTTCTGTGTATACGGTTATGCACATGTTTTAGTCGCACTTTGAAATCCAACAAATATTCACGGCAAGTAACTAAGCAATTCATACAATCTGATTAGATGACGAAATGAAACCCGGTGAACGTGATTTTAGTGAGTATCTACAGCGTCAACAATTCCCAGGAAATAGTATTCGAATTTTTGGTATTTGCATTGTTAAAAATATCACTTCAGTCGTCTCGGTAAATACCCATACACACATGAAATGCTTGTGTTTCAGGGTAATTGCGTCGTTTTTGCTTGTAATTAAGGGTAGCGTGGGCGAGCGGTCAAAGGCGCTTGTTTAAGGCACCAGTCATTTCGATGGCGTGGGTTCGTATCCCACCGCTGCCTTGTTGTTGAGTATTTTGCACAACTGTCATTTATGCTGGCATAATACAATTTCAGTGTTTACGACTATGCACATGTTTTTTTCGCATGTTGAAATCCAACAAATATTCACGGCAAATAATTAAGCAATGCATAACAATCTGATTAGACGATGAAATGAAACCCGGCGAACACATTTTAATGAGTAACCACGGCGTCAAAAATTCTCAGAAAATAGTATTCGCATTTTTGGCATTTGCATTATTACAAATATCACTTCAGTCGTCTCGGTAAATACCGAAACACACACGAAATGCTTGAGTTTCAGGGTAATTGCGTCGTTTTTGCGAAGAAATTATGCGTAGCGTGGCCGAGCGGTCTAAGGCGCTGGTTTAAGGCACCAGTCATTTCGATGACGTGGGTTCGAATCCCACCGCTGCAGGTTGTTCAGTAATTTGCACAACTGTCATTCAAGCTGCCGTTATTCAATTTCTGTGTATACGTCTATGCACATGTTTTAGTCGCACTTTGAAATCCAACAAATATTCACGGCAAGTAACTAAGCAATGCATACAATCTGATTAGATGATGGAATGAAACCCGGTGAACGTCATTTTACTGAGTATCTACAGCGTCAACAATTCCCAGGAAATAGTATTCGAATTTGTGGCATTTGCATTGTTAAAAATATCACTTCAGTCGTCTCGGTAAATACCAAAACACACATGAAATGCTTGTGTTTCAGGGTAATTGCGTCGTTTTTGAAATGTAATTATGGGTAGCGTGGCCGAGCGGTCTAAGGCGCTGGTTTAAGGCACCAGTCATTTCGATGGCGTGGGTTCGAATCCCACCGCTGCCAGGTTGTTCAGTATTTTGCACAACGGTCATTCAAGCTGCCGTTATTCAATTTCTGTGTATACGGTTATGCACATGTTTTAGTCGCACTTTGAAATCCAACAAATATTCACGGCAAGTAACTAAGCAATTCATACAATCTGATTAGATGATGAAATGAAACCCGGTGAACACATTTTAATGAGTAACCACAGCGTCAAAAATCCTCAGAAAATAGTATTCGCATTTTTGGCATTTGCATTGTTACAAATATCACTTCAGTCGTCTCGGTAAATACCCAAACACACATGAAATGCTTGTGTTTCAGGGTAATTGCGTCGTTTTCGCAAAGTAATTATGGGTAGCGTGGCCGATCGGTCTAAGGCGATGGTTTTAGGCACCAGTCATTTCGATGGCGTGGGTTCGTATCCCACCGCTGCCTTGTTGTTGAGTATTTTGCACAACTGTCATTTATGCTGGCATAATACAATTTCAGTGTTTACGACTATGCACATGTTTCTTTCGCATGTTGAAATCCAACAAATATTCACGGCAAATAATTAAGCAATGCATACAATCTGATTAGATGATGAAATGAAACCCGGTGAACACATATTAATGAGTAACCACGGCGTCAAAAATTCTCAGAAAATAGTATTCGCATTTTTGGCATTTGCATTGTTACAAATATCACTTCAGTCGTCTCGGTAAATACCCAAACACACATGAAATGCTTGTGTTTCAGGGTAATTGCGTCGTTTTTGCAATGTAATTATGGGTAGCGTGGCCGAGCGGTCTAAGGCGCTGATTTAAGGCACCAGTCATTTCGATGGCGTGGGTTCGAATCCCACCGCTGCAGGTTGTTCAGTATTTTGCACAACTGTCATTCAAGCTGCCGTTATTCAATTTCTGTGTATACGGTTATGCACATGTTTTAGTCGCACTTTGAAATCCAACAAATATTCACGGCAAGTAACTAAGCAATTCATACAATCTGATTAGATGATGAAATGAAACCCGGTGAACGTCATTTTAGTGAGTATCTACAGCGTCAACAATTCCCAGAAAATAGTATTCGAATTTTTGGCATTTGCATTGTGACAAATATCACTTCAGTCGTCTCGGCAAATACCAAAACACACATGAAATGCTTGTGTTTCAGGGTAATTGCGTCGTTTTTGAAATATAATTATGGGTAGCGTGGCCGAGCGGTCTAAGGCGCTGGTTTAAGGCACCAGTCATTTCGATGGCGTGGGTTCGAATCCCACCGCTGCCAGGTTGTTCAGTATTTTGCACAACTGTCATTCAAGCTGCCGTTATTCAATTTCTGTGTATACGGTTATGCACATGTTTTAGTCGCACTTTGAAATCCAACAAATATTCACGGCAAGTAACTAAGCAATGCATACAATCTGATTAGATGATGAAATGAAACCCGGTGAACACATTTTAATGAGTAACCACAGCGTCAAAAATTCTCAGAAAATAGTATTCGCATTTGTGGCATTTGCATTGTTACAAATATCACTTCAGTCGTCTCGGTAAATACCCAAACACGCATGAAATGCTTGTGTTTCAGGGTTATTGCGTCGTTTTCGCAAAGTAATTATGGGTAGCGTGGCCGAGCGGTCTAAGGCGATGGTTTTAGGCACCAGTCATTTCGATGGCGTGGGTTCGTATCCCACCGCTGCCTTGTTGTTGAGTATTTTGCACAACTGTCATTTATGCTGGCATAATACAATTTCAGTGTTTACGACTATGCACATGTTTCTTTCGCATGTTGAAATCCAACAAATATTCACGGCAAATAATTAAGCAATGCATAACAATCTGATTAGACGATGAAATGAAACCCGGCGAACACATTTTAATGAGTAACCACGGCGTCAAAAATTCTCAGAAAATAGTATTCGCATTTTTGGCATTTGCATTATTACAAATATCACATCAGTCGTCTCGGCAAATACCAAAACACACATGAAATGCTTGTGTTTCAGGGTAATTGCGTTGTTTTTGCAATGTAATTATGGGTGGCGTGGCCGAGCGGTCAAAGACGCTTGTTTAATGCACCAGTCATTTCGATGGCGTGGGTTTGAATCCCACCGCTGCCAGGTTGTTCGGTATTTTGCACAACTGTCATTCAAGCTGCCGTTATTCAATTTCTGTGTATACGGTTATGCACATGTTTTAGTCGCACTTTGAAATCCAACAAATATTCACGGCAAGTAACTAAGCAATTCATACAATCTGATTAGATGACGAAATGAAACCCGGTGAACGTCATTTTAGTGAGTATCTACAGCGTCAACAATTCCCAGGAAATAGTATTCGAATTTTTGGTATTTGCATTGTTAAAAATATCACTTCAGTCGTCTCGGTAAATACCCATACACACATGAAATGCTTGTGTTTCAGGGTAATTGCGTCGTTTTTGCTTGCAATTAAGGGTAGCGTGGGCGAGCGGTCAAAGGCGCTTGTTTAAGGCACCAGTCATTTCGATGGCGTGGGTTCGTATCCCACCGCTGCCTTGTTGTTGTGTATTTTACACAACTGTCATTTATGCTGGCATAATACAATTTCAGTGTTTACGACTATGCACATGTTTCTTTCGCATGTTGAAATCCAACAAATATTCACGGCAAATAATTAAGCAATGCATAACAATCTGATTAGACGATGAAATGAAACCCGGCGAAGACATTTTAATGAGTAACCACGGCGTCAAAAATTCTCAGAAAATAGTATTCGCATTTTTGGCATTTGCATTATTACAAATATCACTTCAGTCGTCTCGGTAAATACCGAAACACACACGAAATGCTTGAGTTTCAGGGTAATTGCGTCGTTTTTGCGAAGAAATTATGCGTAGCGTGGCCGAGCGATCTAAGGCGCTGGTTTAAGGCACCAGTCATTTCGATGGCGTGGGTTCGAATCCCACCGCTGCCAGGTTGTTCAGTATTTTGCACAACTGTCATTCAAGCTGCCGTTATTCAATTTCTGTTTATACGGCTATGCACATGTTTTAGTCGCACTTTGAAATAAAACAAATATTCACGGCAAGTAACTAAGCAATGCATACAATCTGATTAGATGATGGAATGAAACCCGGTGAACGTCATTTTACTGAGTATCTACAGCGTCAACAATTCTCAGGAAATAGTATTCGAACTTGTGGCATTTGCATTGTTAAAAATATCACTTCAGTCGTCTCGGTAAATACCAAAACACACATGAAATGCTTGTGTTTCAGGGTAATTGCGTCGTTTTTGAAATGTAATTATGGGTAGCGTGGCCGAGCGGTCTAAGGCGATGGTTTTAGGCACCAGTCATTTCGATGGCGTGGGTTCGTATCCCACCGCTGCCTTGTTGTTGAGTATTTTGCACAACTGTCATTTATGCTGGCATAATACAATTTCAGTGTTTACGACTATGCACATGTTTCTTTCGCACTTTGAAATAAAACAAATATTCACGGCAAGTAACTAAGCAATGCATACAATCTGATTAGATGATGGAATGAAACCCGGTGAACGTCATTTTACTGAGTATCTACAGCGTCAACAATTCCCAGGAAATAGTATTCGAATTTGTGGCATTTGCATTGTTAAAAATATCACTTCAGTCGTCTCGGTAAATACCAAAACACACATGAAATGCTTGTGTTTCAGGGTAATTGCGTCGTTTTTGAAATGTAATTATGGGTAGCGTGGCCGAGCGGTCTAAGGCGCTCGTTTAAGGCACCAGTCATTTCGATGGCGTGGGTTCAAATCCCACCGCTGCCAGGTTGTTCAGTATTTTGCACAACGGTCATTCAAGCTGCCGTTATTCAATTTCTGTGTATACGGTTATGCACATGTTTTAGTCGCACTTTGAAATCCAACAAATATTCACGGCAAGTAACTAAGCAATGCATACAATCTGATTAGATGATGGAATGAAACCCGGTGAACGTCATTTTACTGAGTATCTACAGCGTCAACAATTCCCAGGAAATAGTATTCGAATTTGTGGCATTTGCATTGTTAAAAATATCACTTCAGTCGTCTCGGTAAATACCAAAACACACATGAAATGCTTGTGTTTCAGGGTAATTGCGTCGTTTTTGAAATGTAATTATGGGTAGCGTGGCCGAGCGGTCTAAGGCGATGGTTTTAGGCACCAGTCATTTCGATGGCGTGGGTTCGTATCCCACCGCTGCCTTGTTGTTGAGTATTTTGCACAACTGTCATTTATGCTGGCATAATACAATTTCAGTGTTTACGACTATGCACATGTTTCTTTCGCACTTTGAAATAAAACAAATATTCACGGCAAGTAACTAAGCAATGCATACCATCTGATTAGATGATGGAATGAAACCCGGTGAACGTCATTTTACTGAGTATCTACAGCGTCAACAATTCCCAGGAAATAGTATTCGAATTTGTGGCATTTGCATTGTTAAAAATATCACTTCAGTCGTCTCGGTAAATACCAAAACACACATGAAATGCTTGTGTTTCAGGGTAATTGCGTCGTTTTTGAAATGTAATTATGGGTAGCGTGGCCGAGCGGTCTAAGGCGCTCGTTTAAGGCACCAGTCATTTCGATGGCGTGGGTTCAAATCCCACCGCTGCCAGGTTGTTCAGTATTTTGCACAACGGTCATTCAAGCTGCCGTTATTCAATTTCTGTGTATACGGTTATGCACATGTTTTAGTCGCACTTTGAAATCCAACAAATATTCACGGCAAGTAACTAAGCAATTCATACAATCTGATTAGATGATGAAATGAAACCCGGTGAACACATTTTAATGAGTAACCACAGCGTCAAAAATCCTCAGAAAATAGTATTCGCATTTTTGGCATTTGCATTGTTACAAATATCACTTCAGTCGTCTCGGTAAATACCCAAACACACATGAAATGCTTGTGTTTCAGGGTAATTGCGTCGTTTTCGCAAAGTAATTATGGGTAGCGTGGCCGAGCGGTCTAAGGCGATGGTTTTAGGCACCAGTCATTTCGATGGCGTGGGTTCGTATCCCACCGCTGCCTTGTTGTTGAGTATTTTGCACAACTGTCATTTATGCTGGCATAATACAATTTCAGTGTTTACGACTATGCACATGTTTCTTTCGCATGTTGAAATCCAACAAATATTCACGGCAAATAATTAAGCAATGCATACAATCTGATTAGATGATGAAATGAAACCCGGAGAACACATATTAATGAGTAACCACGGCGTCAAAAATTCTCAGAAAATAGTATTCGCATTTTTGGCATTTGCATTGTTACAAATATCACTTCAGTCGTCTCGGTAAATACCCAAACACACATGAAATGCTTGTGTTTCAGGGTAATTGCGTCGTTTTTGCAATGTAACTATGGGTAGCGTGGCCGAGCGGTCTAAGGCGCTGGTTTAAGGCACCAGTCATTTCGATGGCGTGGGTTCGAATCCTACCGCTGCAGGTTGTTCAGTATTTTGCACAACTGTCATTCAAGCTGCCGTTATTCAATTTCCGTGTATACGGTTATGCACATGTTTTAGTCGCACTTTGAAATCCAACAAATATTCACGGCAAGTAACTAAGCAATTCATACAATCTGATTAGATGATGAAATGAAACCCGGTGAACGTCATTTCAGTGAGTATCTACAGCGTCAACAATTCCCAGAAAATAGTATTCGAATTTTTGGCATTTGCATTGTTACAAATATCACTTCAGTCGTCTCGGCAAATACCAAAACACACATGAAATGCTTGTGTTTCAGGGTAATTGCGTCGTTTTTGAAATATAATTATGGGTAGCGTGGCCGAGCGGTCTAAGGCGCTGGTTTAAGGCACCAGTCATTTCGAAGGCGTGGGTTCGAATCCCACCGCTGCCAGGTTGTTCAGTATTTTGCACAACTGTCATTCAAGCTGCCGTTATTCAATTTTTGTGTATACGGTTATGCACATGTTTTAGTCGCACTTTGAAATCCAACAAATATTCACGGCAAGTAACTAAGCAATGCATACAATCTGATTAGATGATGAAATGAAACCCGGTGAACACATTTTAATGAGTAACCACAGCGTCAAAAATTCTCAGAAAATAGTATTCGCATTTGTGGCATTTGCATTGTTACAAATATCACTTCAGTCGTCTCGGTAAATACCCAAACACGCATGAAATGCTTGTGTTTCAGGGTAATTGCGTCGTTTTCGCAAAGTAATTATGGGTAGCGTGGCCGAGCGGTCTAAGGCGATGGTTTTAGGCACCAGTCATTTCGATGGCGTGGGTTCGTATCCCACCGCTGCCTTGTTGTTGAGTATTTTGCACAACTGTCATTTATGCTGGCATAATACAATTTCAGTGTTTACGACTATGCACATGTTTCTTTCGCATGTTGAAATCCAACAAATATTCACGGCAAATAATTAAGCAATGCATACAATCTGATTAGATGATGAAATGAAACCCGGTGAACACATTTTAATGAGTAACCACAGCGTCAAAAATTCTCAGAAAATAGTATTCGCATTTTTGGCATTTGCATTGTGACAAATATCACTTCAGTCGTCTCGGTAAATACCCAAACACACATGAAATGCTTGTGTTTCAGGGTAATTGCGTCGTTTTTGTAATGTAATTATGGGTAGCGTGGCCGAGCGGTCTAAGGCGATGGTTTTAGGCACCAGTCAGTTCGATGGCGTGGGTTCGTATCCCACCGCTGCCTTGTTGTTGAGTATTTTGCACAACTGTCATTTATGCTGGCATAATACAATTTCAGTGTTTACGACTATGCACATGTTTCTTTCGCATGTTGAAATCCAACAAATATTCACGGCAAATAATTAAGCAATGCATACAATCTGATTAGATGATGAAATGAAACCCGGTGAACACATTTTAATGAGTAACCACAGCGTCAAAAATTCTCAGAAAATAGTATTCGCATTTTTGGCATTTGCATTGTTACAAATATCACTTCAGTCGTCTCGGTAAATACCCAAACACACATGAAATGCTTGTGTTTCAGGGTAATTGCGCCGTTTTTGCAATGTAATTATGGGTAGCGTGGCCGAGCGGTCTAAGTCGCTGGTTTAAGGCACCAGTCATTTCGATGGCGTGGGTTCGAATCCCACCGCTGCCAGGTTGTTCAGTATTTTGCACAACTGTCATTCAAGCTGCCGTTATTCAATTTCTGTGTATACGGTTATGCACATGTTTTAGTCGCACTTTGAAATACAACAAATATTCACGGCAAGTAACTAAGCAATGCATACAATCTGATTAGATGATGAAATGAAACCCGGTGAACGTCATTTTAGTGAGTATCTACAGCGTCAACAATTCCCAGGAAATAGTATTCGAATTTTTGGTATTTGCATTGTTAAAAATATCACTTCAGTCGTCTCGGTAAATACCCATACACACATGAAATGCTTGTGTTTCAGGGTAATTGCGACGTTTTTGCAATGTAATTATGGGTAGCGTGGCCGAGCGGTCAAAGGCGCTTGTTTAAGGCACCAGTCGTTTCGATGGCGTGAGTTCGTATCCCACCGCTGCCTTGTTGTTGAGCATTTTGCACTACTGTCATTTATGCTGGCATAATACAATTTCAGTGTTTACGACTATGCACATGTTTCTTTCGCATGTTGAAATCCAACAAATATTCACGGCAAGTAACTAAGCAATGCCTACAATCTGATTAGATGATGAAATGAAACCCGGTGAACACATTTTAATGAGTAACCACAGCGTCAAAAATTCTCAGAAAATAGTATTCGCATTTTTGGCATTTGCATTGTTACAAATATCACTTCAGTCGTCTCGGTAAATATCCAAACACACATGAAATGCTTGTGTTTCAGGGTAATTGCGTCGTTTTCGCAAAGTAATTATGGGTAGCGTGGCCGAGCGGTCTAAGGCGATGGTTTTAGGCACCAGTCATTTCGATGGCGTGGGTTCGTATCCCACCGCTGCCTTGTTGTTGAGTATTTTGCACAACTGTCATTTATGCTGGCGTTATTTAATTTCGGTGTATACGGCTATGCACCTGTTTTAGTCACACTTTGAAATCCAACAAATATTCACGGCAAGGAATGGAGCAATGCATACAATATGATTAGATGATGAAATGAAACCCAGTGAACATCATTTTAGTGAGTAACTACGGCATCAAAAATTCCCAGGAAAATAGTATTCGCATTTTTGGCATTTGCATTGTTACAAACATCACTCAGTCGTCACAGTAAATACCAAAACAAACATGAAATGCTTGTGCTTCAGGGTAATTGCCTTGTTTTTGTAAATCAATTATGTGTAGAATGGCCGAGCGGTCTAAGGCTCTGGTTCTAGGCACCAGTCATTTCGATGGCGTCTGTTCGAATCCCACATCTGCCACGTTGTTCAGTATTTTGTACAACTGTCATTCATGCTGGCGTTATTTAATTTCGGTGTATACGGCTATGCATACAATCTGATTAGATGATGAAATGAAACCCGCTGAACATTATTTCAGTGAGTATCTACAGCGTCAACAATTCCCAGGAAATAGTATTCGCATTTTTGGCATTTGCATTGTTACAAACGTCACTTCAGTAGTCTCAGTAAATACTCAAACACACAAGACATGCTGGTGTTTCAGGGTAATTGCATCGTTTTGGTAAAGTATTTATGGGTAGCGTAGCCGAGCGGTCTAAGGCGCTGGTTTTAGGCACCAGTCATTTCGATGGCGTGGGTTCGAATCCCACCGCTGCCAGGTTGATCAGTATTTTGCACAACTGTCATTCATACTGCGTTATTCAATTTCGGTGTTTAAGGCTATGCACCTGTTTTAGTCACACTTTGAAATCCAACAAATATTCACGGCAAGGAATGGAGCAATGCATACAATATGATTAGATGATGAAATGAAACCCGGTGAACATCATTTTAGTGAGTAACTACGGCATCAAAAATTCCCAGGAAAATAGTATTCGCATTTTTGGCATTTGCATTGTTACAAACATCACTCAGTCGTCACAGTAAATACCAAAACAAACATGAAATGCTTGTGTTTCAGGGTAATTGCCTTGTTTTTGTAAAGCAATTATGTGTAGAATGGCCGAGCGGTCTAAGGCGCTGGTTCTAGGCACCAGTCATTTCGATGGCGTGTGTTCGAATCCCACATCTGCCAGGTTGTTCAGTATTTTGTACAACTCTCATTTATGCTGGCGTTATTCAATTTCGGTGTATACGGTTATGCAAACTATCTGATTAGATGATGAAATGAAATCCGGTGAACATTATTTCAGTGAGTATCTACAGCGTCAACAATTTCCAGGAAATTGTATTTGCATTGTTACAAACGTCACTTCAGTCGTCTCAGTAAATACACAAACACACATGAAATGCTGGTTTTTCAGGGCAATTGCATCGTTTTGGCAAAGTAATTATTGGTAGCGTGGCCGAGTGGTCTAAGGCGCTGGTTTTAGGCAACAGTCATTTCTATGGCGTGGGTTCGAATCCCATCGCTGCCAGGTTGTTCAGTATTTTGTACAACTGTCCTTCATGCTGGCGTTATTCAATTTCGGTGCATACGGCTATGCATACAATCTGATTAGATGATGAAATGATACCCGTTGAACATTATTTCAGTGAGTGTCTCCAGCGTCAACAATTCCCAGGAAATAGTATTCGCATTTTTGGCATTTGCATTGTTACAAACGTCACTTCAGTCGTCTCAGTAAATACTCAAACACACAAGACATGCTGGTGTTTCAGGGTAATTGCATCGTTTTGGTAAAGTAATTATGTGTAGAATGGCCGAGCGGTCTAAGGCGCTGGTTTTAGGCACCAGTCATTTCGATGGCGTGGGTTAGAATCCCACCGCTGCCAGGTTGTTCATTATTTTGTACAACTGTCTTTCATGCTGGCGTTATTCAATTTCGGTGTATATTGTTATGCAAACAATCTGATTAGATGATGAAATGAAACCCAGTGAACATCATTCTAGTGAGTATCTACAGCGTCAACAATTGCCAGGAAAGTGTATTCGAATTTTTGGCATTTGCATTGTTACAAATATCACTTCAGTCGTCACGGTAAATACACAAACACACACGAAATGCTGGTTTTTCAGGGCAATTGCATCGTTTTGGCAAAGTAATTATGGGTAGCATGGCCGAGTGGTCTGAGGTGCTGGTTTAAGGCACCTGTCATTTCGATGGCGTTGGTTCGAATCCCACCGCTGCCTTGTTGTTGAGTATTTTGCACAACAGTCATTTATGCTGGCATAATACAATTTCAGTGTTTACGACTATGCACATGTTTCATTCGCACTTTGCAATCCAACAAATATTTACTGCAAGTAACTATGCAATGCGTATCACCTGATTAGATGGTGAAATAAAACCCTTTGAACATAATTTTAGTGAGTAACTACCGCGTCAAAAATTTCCAGAAAAATTTCCAGAAAATAGTATTGCCATTTTTAGTGAGCAACTACAGCATCAACAATTTTCAGAAATTAGTATTCGCATTTTTGGCATGAGCATTGTTACAAACATCACTTCAGTCGTCTCAGTAAATACCCAAACACACATGGAATGCTGGTGTTTCAGGGTAATTGCAAAGTAGGAAACTAGAGTGCAAAGTAGTGGCAAAAGAGGGAAAATGGTAAAACAAGAGTGCAAAGTAATATAAAAGTCGTGCAAAGTGTGAAACAAAAGTGCAAAGCAGTCAAAAAGTGGTGGAAAATGCATATCTAGAATGGAAAGCAGTGGAATAGTGGTGCAGAGCGTGAAACTGGTGTGTAAATTAGTGAATCGTAGTGCAAGTGTGTCTCTAGATTGTAAAGCAGTGGAATAATGGTGCAAAGTGTGAAACTGAAGTGCAAAGTAGTTGAAAAGTTGTGTAAATTTTGAAACTAATGTGGAAAGTAATGAAATAGTGGTGCAATGCGAAAACTGCAGTGCAAAGCAATGCAAAAGTGGTGCAAAGTGGGAAACTAGTGTGTAAAGTAGTGAATCGTGGTGCAAATGTTAACCTAGATTGTAAAGCAGTGGAATAATGGTGCAAAGTGTTAAAAGTGAAGTGCAAAGCAGCGAAAAAGGGGTGCAAGGTGTGAGACTAGAGTGCAAAGTCGTGTAAAGGAGGTGTAAATGATAAAACTATAGTGCAAAGTAATGTAAAAACTATTCACTACTTTACACACTAGTTCCACACTCTGCAGCACTATTCCACTACTTTCAATTCTAGATATGCGCTTTCCACCGCTTTTTGACTGCTTGCACTCTTGTTTCACACTTTGCACGAGAGTGCAAAGTAGAGGAAATTGGTGCAAATTGTGAAAGTAGCATGTAAAGTAGTGAATAGTGGTGCAAAATATGAAACGAGAGTGTAATGTAGTGTAATAGTTGTGCAAAATTTGAAACTAGAATGTAAAGTAGTGGAAAAGTGGTGCAAGATGTGAAACTAAAGTGCAAAGTAGTGGAATAGTGGTGCTACCTGTGAAACTTGATTGAAAAGCAGTGGAACAGTGAAAACTAGATTGCCTAGTAGTGGAATATTGATGCAGAGTGTGAATCAAGAGTGCAAGGAGTAATATTACAGTGCAAAGTAATGCAAAAGTCACGCACATTGTGAGACTCAAGGCCAGATAGTGACATAGAGAAGGAAACTTGTGAGTAAAGTAGTGGAAACTGGTTTCAAAGTGGGAACTTATGCAGAGGGTTTTCATCCCGCCTATTCACATAGTTCATACCCACCATAGACTCCAGTCAGTCAAAATGACTATTTTAAACTGTAGGCATTAATCTACGATTCAGCCATTGATGGAGAGAGACATCTGGAGAAGCAGGGGAAGCCCCCTTACGTCACGAACCATGTGACCGATGCAATGAAGTGCTGCCATATTGCCTTTATCCTCACTCTGGTTCTTTTTTACCCACTGAGGACTAAGTCAATGCTACGAGAAAATGGGGTGCTCAAGGGTCCCGGAGTTTATGCATGAGGGCATAGGTCAAAAGTGAGACCTAGAAAGTTCCAAAGAGCGCTGACGGGAAAAACTTCTCAGTACAAATGTGCAGCAGAAACTACTCTATCTCCTATGCGCAAGAATCCTCATGTGCTTGTACTTGGTGTCTCGTAAACTCTGCCAAATGATTATAAACCTCGAACCTGGTCACAGTGATCCACCTAGCAATAGAAGTCGGGGAAGCTACTGCTTACCCTGGCCATAACACATAAACATTTGCTAGCTGCCATGCCTTGACTCCTTAGTACGGCTCTCGTAACAACTGAGCGCTCAAACCGGGCACAACTCCTCCTGATCCTCCGGGTTGACAATGTTGCCAGCTGGGGGATGACGATCGGTTGTGGATCGTGTCCCGGGTTTTCATTCTTGGCGAGGAACCCATCCGAGAAGGACAGAGCCCCTAGTTCAGGCTGACGTCTACCTGAGGCAACAGCTAGTAGGAAGATATTTAAGTGGTGCTGATCGGAGAGGCTCAAAGGCTCTGCTTAGAGTGGACAACACAACCGACAAGTCCCAATTGGGTGGTTCCCTCATTCAGGGTCTAGGCCTCTGATTAAGCAGTAAACTGTCTCTTAATAGTAGGAAAACCAGCTAGCCTTGTCCCCAGAGAATTCTCAATGGTGGATGACAAGGCTGGCCTGTAGCCAACAATTGCTGAAAGGACAAGTTCATTTCATCAAACATATGGACGAAAAGTCAGCTGCTTGGCCAATAAGAGGATGGCATGCATCTTACATCCACTACACCAATCAGTGTACGCTCATCGTTTCGAGGCATAGGCTGTGTTGGTGGGATCCCGTTCGCCCTGGCCAGGACGTTGGCAGCCCACTCAGAAAAACCTGAGTGAGTCAACTGAGAGCCTTGATGCGTGCGGTTGGGACAGCAGATCCAGAAGTCCGGAAGCACCCCTGGTATTTCGACTAACATTCTAGTAGTGGAAACTTGACCTTACTTGGCCTGTTGGCGCCACCAGGGTTAAAGTGCAAGTGAGGTCATGTCAAAGTTTCTGCAGTACCCAGTGAATAGTGTGAAAGAAGGAAAGGCGTACATATACATGTGAGTCCATAGGGTAAACAAAGCATCCCTGGCATAGGCTCCTAGAGTCGACAGGACTGTGGTGCACGTCAGGAGCATTGCATCCTGGGGTCTAACCTTGGATCGTCTCACCCCTGAAACAGTCTGGAGGCTACTAGAGGGGATCTGCTTGACTTTTCTTTGCCCCTTGAAGGTGGTGTGCAGTTAGCTTCACATTGTATTCCAAGTACCAAAGAAGAATTCTCTATGCTAGGACCGACAACGATAGGAATTTGGTCCCCTCTCCTTGTTATAGTAGACCACCGCTGTGTTGTCCGTGCGAAGCAAGACTATGTGGTCTCAAACTATGAGTAGAAAGTGTATCAGTGCTAAATGCACTTCTTTCAAGTGAGTTGATATGGCAGTCCTGAACTCAATCCACGGGCAATATTCATTGGGCTTGTTCATCCAATAGGTGCATTTCCCAACCTTTGAGGGAGGCATTCGTTATCAGAGACATAAGGGGACCCCTGCCTGAGGTTGGCATTTGTCGACCACCAGGACAAGGCATTTCTTCTTGGTCAGAGAGTGTTACTCTCCAGTTACCATAAGTGAGCCTGCTGTTGTGATAAAGTATGCTGTACCGGACAGGTGCGTAACTCGGCCAAGGGGAACTACTATGCGAACCGAAGTTATCATTCCTATGATCCACATCAGTTCTCTGAGAAACACAGAGGGAATGCTGACTAGGCATTCGGCTAGGTCGCTTATGCAACGGGCCTGTAATGACCGTACCAACCCACCCACCCTCCATATTGAACTGTTGTGTTGGTCAAGGATGGGATTTACCATGAAGCCCAATTGGTGTAATAAATTCTATGTTAGTCTTACAGTTTGACTAACCATCCCTTGTTAGGGTTGTGTAGCAACCAGCCATCTAGCTATGGGTTGATGTGTACCGACTCCCGGCGCAGCAGTAGCACCACCTGTTTCCACAATCTGGTGAATAGATATGAAGCCATGCAAAACCCAAAGGGGAGCTCCCTGTATTCAACTACTTGGTCAAACTGGAAAAATCGAGGGAGTCACTGACTCACTGGGTGTATTGGTATGTGTGGGTAAGCATCACTCAAATTTAGTGATGCTAACCAGTAGAAACAGAGCACGGAGAGTAATAGGGTGCTCAGTGTTTCCAGGAAGCACATACTGATTTAGTCTGCTTAAGTCCAGAACGGAGTGCAGCCACCTGTAGTCTTTGGAACCACCAACACTTGCGAGTAGAAGCCCGGACTTCTGGTCAATGGGATCCCGAAGCACCGAGACTGCTCCTTCCATCCTCAAAAGAAAGAGCGTGGGGAGGTCCAGCCTGCGTAACTGGGCAGTAGTGCGCCGAGTCAAAACAGCTGTACAGAGGCAGCCCCTGCCACGAGAGCCAGATGACTCCGCAGGATATCCCGCATAGTCGTATGGTGTCCCACCAATGGCTGTGTCTGCTGGTCCAGGAGGCTGGTGCATTCCACCTTTGAGACTTCAGAGTGCTGGTGGTGCAAAACAATGCGTTCCAGTAGGCTGGCCACAACTCAAAGGCTGAGGGTCGCCACTCTGCTCTCAGTGCGTTGATTGTTTCCGATTGAACTGTCAAAATATCCCATGAACGTGGTCACTCCCTTTTCCTGTCCCACTGAACCAAAAATTCATGGTACCAGGGTTGGGAGGAGGAACCAGATTGTAAGATTTGACTCCGGACTCTAGTCTGGCTCTAGTCTCAAACACCGCTCAATTGGGTAGCGCTTCGTCCAGCAAAAAGGGATGAGCATAAAATTGTTCCACCCTAAGGACTTAGGCCTCTATTCCACAGGAAACCAAGGTCTGCCCATCAACACCATATGTGCATTCCCCCTACGTCCAACACTAGGCTAGACCACGAGAGTCATGCAGTCGGTATTGCTTGGATCCCACTGTCTGGATCTTGGAAGTGACAGTCCTACCGAAAGTGACTGCTTCAGGGTCGAGGGTGGGGTGGAACATCGAGTCACTAGGATCGATATCACCCGACGGCGTGGCTCACAGAGTCATTACAAAGAACAGAGTCTGAGGGGCCGCCCGAGGTTGCACCCATCGTGATGGCCGGACAGGTCCCCTCTGGGAGGATCTGCGAATCCTAAAAAAAATGAATCCCTTTTCACTGTGTCCAACAGACTATCCCTTGCTGACAGAGTGCAGGATGGGTACAATGCCAATGTCCCGTTATGTTTGTGCTTCTTCCGGCTTGACAAAACAAGAGGCAACTGCAGTGGAGGCAACCTGCTCCCCCTGCATTTTGCCTACCCGACCTGCAAGGGACGCAATTTGTTCCGGCAGGTTCTCAACCAAAACCCGAGTCTCGTAGGCAAACCTGGCGCCGTGCGAAGACGGATCTACAGAGGGACCCGCAACAGGCGCCATTGGAGTAAAAACCTCCGGTTCCCTGTATGATCATGCAAACCACCGCCTGCAGAAGCAGACGAGAAAGCCCTCTGATCAGCAGGGGCCCGAGGGCTCATGCTGCACTCCACTCATTCATGCTCACATTACTATATGCGTGACCCGAGTGATGTGGTCAGTCTCGGTAATTTGCACGCGGGCTTGGAAGACTTCCCAGGCCTCAGAACCCCAGTTGTTACAAAAAATCTCTAGGCAAAACCCTGAGCCCCGCACACAGTCGAGACACAAATAGCATTTGCTATGTGGGTAGCAAGCTTGTAATTCCTGGTTGCAACTACGAACACTGGGGTGACAAAAAGGGGGTGAAGAGCATCTGGCGTGTTACCCTTTACTTGCTTTTGATTTCTAAAAACACATTGTTAAAAATGAAGAAGACATGCATGAGAGGAACGAATTACATTTAAAAGCAGACACAAAGAGAGTTCTTTCTTGTAAGGCAATGCACAAAAAGGGCAACATGGAGGTAAATAATAAGACAGACTTATCCTGCCAGCCACAGCGTTGCCTGCCATGCAGATGACAGCTAGTCAGACCAAAAACTCAGACAGGAACAAAATCTGGATGACTGATCGCACCGTTTTTATCGAGCCACTCACTCGGACCGGAGAAAAAACGAGAGTGAGGATAAAGGCAATATGGCGGCGCCTTATTGCCTCGGTCACTTGGTTCGTGGCGTGAAGGGAAATCTTGAGGTCATCAGGGCTTACCCTGAACTAGATTTCTCTCTCGGTCATTGGCTGAATCGCAGATTAATGCCTACAGTTCAAAATAGTCATTGGTGGGTTATTGAACGTAGTGAATTAAAGTGTAAGGCAGGGAAATTGGTGCAAGGTGTGAAACAAGAGTGCAAAATAGTCAAAAAGTGGTGGAAAGTGAGTGGGTATTTGAGTGTAAAGTGGTAGAATGGTGGTGTAATGTATGAAACTAAAGTACAAAGTAGTGGGAAAATTGTGCAAAGTGTGAAACTAGAGAATAAAGTAGTGGAATAGTGGTGTAAATTGTGAAAATAGAAACTGAACCTAAAGTATTGAATTAGTGGTGTAAAGTGTGAAGCTGGTGTGCAAAGTAGTGGAATAGTATTGTAAAGTGTGAAACTTGAGAGTAAACTAGGGAAAACGTGGTGCTAAGTGTAAAACGAGAGAGCATAGTGTTAGATACAAGTTTAAATTGTGAAATTGGAGTGCCAGATTGTGGAATAGTGGTCCAGAGTGTGGGACTAGAATGCAAAATGTGAAAAGAAAGTAGCAAAGTGGTGCAACGTGCGAAATGATAGGGCAAAGTAGTGTAATAGTCGTGCAAAGTGTTAAATTAGAGCGCAAAATAATGTAACGGTCGTGCATAGTGTGAAAGTAAAGTGCCATAAAGTGGAAAAGTGGTGCAAAGTGTAAACGAACGTGCAAAGCAGTGGAATAGTGGTGCAATATGTGAAACTGCAGAGCGAAGTAGTGGAAAAATAATGCTAATGTGAAACTAGAGCGTAATGTATCGGAATAGTGTTGCAAAGCTGAAAATAGAGTGCAAAGCATTGGAAACGTAGTGCGAAGTGCGAAAACTAGAGTGCCAGATAGTTGAATAGTGGTGTAAATTGTGATACTCAAATGCACAAAGTACTGGAAAAGTGGTGCAAAATGTGAAACTGGTGTGCAAAGTAATATAAAAACCATGCAAAATGTGAAACAAGAGTGAAAAGTAGTGAAATAGTGATGCAAAGTGTATAACTAGAGTGCCAGATAGTGGAATAGTGGTGCAATGTGTGGGAATAGAGTTCAAAGTAGTGTAATAGTGGTGCAAATGGGAAACTAGAGTGTAAAGTAGTAGAGTAGTGAGGGAAAGTGTGATACGAGAGTGAAAAGTAATGGAAGAGTGGTTCAAATTGTGAAACTAGAGCGCCAGATAGTGGAAAAGTGGTGCTAAGTGTGGAACTGAAGTGTAAAGAAGTGGAATGGTGGTACGAAGTAGTGCAAAGTGTGAAACTGCGAATCGGAGTGCAAAGTGGTAGACTGATGATCTAAAGTGTGGAACGAGCGTGAAAATTAGTGGGATAGTGGAGCAAAGTGTGAAACCAGAATGCAAAGTACTGCAAGAGTGGCACCTTGTAGGAAACTAGAGATCAAAGTTGTGTAATAGTTGTGCAAATTGTAGTGTAAAAGTAGTGTAATAGGGGTTAAAGAGTAAATCCGGGGTGCAAAGTGTGATATTAGTGTGCAAAGTTTTGAAAAAGTGGTGCAAACTGTTAAATTAGAGTGCAATGTAATATAAATACTGAACAGAAATTGCAGAAATATTTTTTATTCAAATTCAAGATTGAAACAGTCTATGTCTATGTAACTAGCACATAATCTCTCGACATGTCAAGCATTAAATGACTGTCAGGGTGGCCGAGCGGTCTAAAGCGCCAGACTCAAGGATTTGCTAACTTGCCCTAATCTCTGGGTTATCTGTGGTAGTATTCTGGTTCATGAATGTGGGCGTGGGTTGGGATCCCACTTCTGATAAGGCTGTTTTACTCTATTTTTCGTGTGATACAGCAGTGATTTAACATTGACAGCGTTTTCATTTCGTTTTATAAATACAGACATTTCATGACATTGAAGATTAAACGAACAATCCATACAAGTTGTGAAAGTAAGATGCTCATAACCCTGATGTCCCTGGATCGAATCCATGCTTCTATGCAATTCAAGTTGTTTAACTGCATGTTTGACAAACAACTGTTGAGAAATCTGTAATAAAATTGTGTTTTGTTCATCCATTTCACATTACCTTAACACTAGTTATTTTTAATTATTCAAGAAGACTTTTGCCAGTTAGGTATACGTACTAATACAGCACGCGGGGGTCTTTATTAATTAATTAGGGCCATTATCTGCACGGTTGAATGCTTAACAGAGCAATATCCGGTCAAGAATTCAAGAATTTCCACTGTCAAACTGTTGAGACCTTGTGCCCCCTTCATATGCCTCCAGTGTTGGGCGAAAAGATCCAGTGGACCAACTGAACCAGTTAACATGTCTGAGTGTTGAGACCCTGGGATGAGCGATCCATGATGTGCATCTTCAGCCATACACTTAGGCATCTGTCAAAATGTCAAAACAATTGGTAGAGGATGTATGAAGGGCATTCCGACCACCAGGTGATTGGAGATAGTCCATCAACCTAGTGCCTCCCTGCACCTGACTGGCAGGCCGACTGAGTGCCCAGCTGAAAGTACTGTATTCGTCTGGTGAACCAGGGCGCTCACTGATGGTATCATGCCACCCCCCTTCAGTAGTTCCCAAATTAGTGTATGGTTGGTTGAAAACAATCTCAGGAATGTACCATGAGTGGCTCAATTACTTGGAGATAGCAGTCAGTGGGTACACCAAGAAGCCCATTGTGTGGAGTTGAACTACCACCACCTTTCTCCTCCTCATAAAAAAACAGCAATGGCAAATGGGCAAATGCCAAATGAAAATACTGAAAACTGGTACGCCATTGCTTCTCCCAAAAACTCAACAGAGATTTGATTGCTGGGTGCATTGGTATGTGTAGGTATGCACCTTTTAGGGTCCAGGCCCGGGGATCATTCTATATGCTGTTACTACCCCATGTGCGTTCCAAATTAATCGGAAACGCAGGGTGTTTTTCACCTTCTAAAGCGGGCCCACGCGGGCGGCAAATAGGCAACACTTTCCTGGGGGTATTAAAAACAAAAAATTGGCATTCCAGGTCAGCAGCCAATCAGCGACGGTCTAACGCTTAAATGACAATTTCGGTTTCAAATACCCCGGCTTAGTGTTCTAGGTTCTTCGCGTAATTAGGTGTTCGCATGCAAGGGATTTTTCCACACAAAAACGACGAATTAGGCCGAATTTTGTTATCGGTTGGCTTAATATAACCCCAACGTACCGTATTTTTGTGAAAGATTGGTATTTTTGTCCTGATTTGTAGAAATCTGAAAAACGCGTTTCACAACTTGTCTCTTGTTTAGTTTTATGCTTCATTAAAGATGGCGGCCCCCATATAGTAAATATCATATTTATTTAATTATCACGTGTGCGCCTGCTGACTGTGAACACACATAATGCAATCACGCGGCGAAATATGGGTCTTATCTGGCAGGTACAATAATCACAACTATCGGACGAAACTTGAACAGTATTTGTACCTTTCAGTCGTGTATAAATCTTCATAAAACAATTATCTATAATTAGCGAAACGAACCATTCACTAATTAAAATCCCATTATTTTCGGTAAATGTTTCATTGAATTATATACACTACTGAAAGGTAAATATACTGGTCAAGTTTTGACCGACAGTTGTGAATTTTGTACGTGTAAGACCGTTGCTTCGCTGATTACATAGTTTCGATTATCTGTAATTAGCGAAACGAACCATTTACTGATTATATTGTTATTTTCGGCAAATGTTTTATGTCGTTATATACACTACTGAAAGGTGAATATACTGGTGAAGTTTTGACCGACAATTGTTAATATTGTACGTGTAAGACCCTTGTTTCGCTGGTTACAGATTTTTGATTATCTGCAATTAGCGAAGCGAGCCATATAGGTCTTAAATATTATTATTTTCGACATATATTTTGTAGATATTGTGCGTATTTTCACTGATTACAGTTTAATTTTCATTATGTGTGTTATCCCGTTTCGTTTCGTATCGTCGATTACAATAAGCCGCGTGCAGAAAGTCATCCCGGAGTCATCCACTCTTCCGAAACTCCTTTCGCATTCAGCTCCTACTTTCTTCTGGGTTTTCTGTCCTGTATTCATGCCAAAGTCACTCGGAGCTGAACATAAAATTGCGTAATGGTATCTGATGGAATAAGAATCCTGGAAAAGTTGTGTGCATTGTGTATTAAACTATCAAATAAATCACAATTTACAATCATGTCAATAGTTCTCATCTTTCTTCATCAAACAACGAATGACAACAGGAGTTGCATACACAGTAACTTGTTTGAGATTATCACACTCCACCTGAGTGCAAAAAAACGGCAGAGAATGCTCGCAGTAGGGTGTAGGACGTTCTCAATATGTGTCTGAAATAGGAGGTGTTTTTTTCTTCAATATGTCTGCTTTAGGGGGTACTAAATTTACATTGTGTCCGCAATAGGGGGTATGGTTTGCCAATGTGCTGCCAGCCCTAGGGGCCTATGGTATAAGGTTTTAATATAGAGTGAGTGTATTTTGATGTTCTGCCTGATAGCTCGTGCAGTAAACATCTTGAATGGTTATTTACTCCACTGATGCCGACTTGCCCGGAGATAAAATGCTAATGGATGTTCTGCACTGGTAGTGTAATCAAACAAACTCGCTGTTCGTGGTTGTGAAAATGGCGGGTTGTAGTCCACATTTAGTGATGCAGAGCCATAATGCAGTGTGTTGCATTGTTAGTGTTATATCGGATAGGTTTGTTGTCACCTCTTATTCAGTATAGGGCTGAGGGTATGGATTGAAGTCCGTATTCGACAATGCCAAGCAGGCAGCAACCTCTCGTAATTAGCGAAGCGAGCCATATAGGTCTTAAATATTATTATTTTCGACATATATTTTGTAGATATTGTGCGTATAAAACCCATTTTCACTGATTACAGTTTAATTTTCATTATGTGTGTTATCCCGTTTCGTTTCGTATCGTCGATTACAATAAGCCGCGTGCAGAAAGTCATCCCGGAGTCATCCACTCTTCCGAAACTCCTTTCGCATTCAGCTCCTACTTTCTTCTGGGTTTTCTGTCCTGTATTCATGCCAATGTCACTCGGAGCTGAACATAAAATTGCGTAATGGTATCTGATGGAATAAGAATCCTGGAAAAGTTGTGTGCATTGTGTATTAAACTATCAAATAAATCACAATTTACAATCATGTCAATAGTTCTCATCTTTCTTCATCAAACAACGAATGACAACAGGAGTTGCATACACAGTAACTTGTTTGAGATTATCACACTCCACCTGAGTGCAAAAAAACGGCAGAGAATGCTCGCAGTAGGGTGTAGGACGTTCTCAATATGTGTCTGAAATAGGAGGTGTTTTTTTCTTCAATATGTCTGTTTTAGGGGGTACTAAATTTACATTGTGTCCGCAATAGAGGGTATGGTTTGCCAATGTGCTGCCAGCCCTAGGGGCCTATGGTGTAAGGTTTTAATATAGAGTGAGTGTATTTTGATGTTCTGCCTGAGAGCTCGTGCAGTAAACATTTTGAATGGTTATTTACTCCACTGATGCCGACTTGCCCGGAGATAAAATGCTAATGGATGTTCTGCACTGGTAGTGTAATCAAGCAAACTCGCTGTTCGTGGTTGTGAAAATGGCGGGTTGTAGTCCACATTTGGTGATGGAGAGCCATAATGCAGTGTGTTGCATTGTTAGTGTTATATCGGATAGGTTTGTTGTCACCTCTTATTCAGTATAGGGCTGAGGGTATGGATTGAAGTCCGTATTCGACAATGCCAAGCAGGCAGCAACCTCTCGTAGGTATCAGGCGTGTTTTTCCTCGACTGACACTTCTGCAATGACAAACTTCATCCAGCTTCCAGGCATCGAAGTCCCAATTAACTCAAATTTTACAGTCGCGACCAAAAACATGACACACAGTTTGTAAGTCGTTATTACACAAATATCATTGACATCCAGAACGAAGAATTGTGATTTTGAGGCTGGAACATATAAACTTTCCTTTAAACAGGTAAGGAACTTCTCACAAACTTTGTTGCTGAATGGCGACAGTTTTCTAACAGCTAAATTAATTGCGCACTAATGAAAGTGTTAACAAAACTGACTTGACAATACCCAAAGCTTTCAATAAAATTACTGGGCAATAATGACAAATTATTATCCACCAGTCATTCATTTTGATCAAATCACAAATCTGTATTATTAATCCTTGTTTTTGTCCAAAATTTGGAGAAATCGCCAAAATAGGACTTTTTAAACTAAACTGCAATAACATTATAATACAATAAAATACAATCCCATTGATCTGAGTTCCTCTGAGATAGATAGACACCTTTATTCCTCATAGAATACGCATTTTTTTGAATTATTGCCGACTTGCTGCACTGCAAGTTAAAGACTAGCGCCCTCTAGAGTTCTTTTTTCCAAAATGAGAAGCAGTCAATGCCACACAAAAAATCATTTTCTATATTTTTACATATTTGATATATCATTTTACAAGGATTACGACAATGAAATAATAATATGGGATCACCGTACTTAGTTCGAAGGAAATCCATCAATACCATGGAGTGAAAATAGCATGTTTTGTCTTTTTCAGGGCATTTTACCATTGTTTTCTAAGGCAAGGATATATATCTCAATATTTCAAAATTTTGCTCACTGACATATGGTAAAAAAAGATATATAGTGTACAAGGTATTTTTTGATATATTAACATTATTTTTAATGTGTTTTTAATTGTGGACTATGGAAACCGCTGCTATAATGGCGTTTTATGCATATTATTAACATTTTCTCAAAAAAAAAACAGATTGACAGTGAATCAAAAAAGTTCACATACCGTTGACTAAAACGAATAATTGTAAACAGATTTTGACACAAAATATTGCTACTGTTAAATTTGCTAAAATATGAGCACATGTAAACAACTTGTGAGTAGCATTCTAGTCAGATCAATCAGTTTTTATTAAAAACTGTACACAAGAATTATTAAATTTGCATGAAAAAACAATCAAAAATTGTCCATGTACATTGCAAGAATTTGAAGGTATTTTTTAAAACTTGGAAAACTATACAGTGGTATGTACGTTGTATTTATTAAGATAAATTGTTCCATACCTGCTTACTTGATTGTCCAAATACAAATACTTGGGTATCCTAATTTGGGTATTTGATTATGAACCTAAATTGTATTTTGGCAACAGAGGGAAACCAGAAATTTCTATGGAAACAAGTTCAAACAACCTTCTTCCCCTTCCTCTATTTTGTATTTGCTGTCACTTACTTGATGGTACCTTCCACTCAGCAAAATCACAAACTTTTAACACATAACGTCAGCATATATTTTCCTAAGAATTACTGCCGAATTATTGCACTGCTAGTTAAGGTGTAGCGCCCCCTAGAGTTGATATTTTATTTTCAAGCATGAACAAGTTTTTACAAAAAATTAGCCAAATTATACATGTACAATTTACTGTATAATGACATGATTGTTTATATATTATTTTAAGATAAATTATTCCGCACCAGGTTATTTGAAAATTTCAGTACCCAAACAAGTTTTGGAAAATTGTACCTTGACGCATTTTGTCATTTTTTTAAATTAAGAGTAAGGCTCGATCATATGGAGAAGTGATTGAATTTCTTTTTAGATATGCAGAATGCAAAACTGTCAAAATGTGATTTGAAATTTTGCAAATATAAAGAGGTCAATTTGTAAAAACAAACCAGTTTCTGAAGATGTAGCAATAACTTTTTTGTGAACTTCTTTTCAAAGAAATTATAAATCATCCAACAAAGCTTTGAATGGACTTGAACATTCTCATAAGAAAAATTTAAGGTTTGAAGATTTTGTCAAAATTTCATTTTAGTGACCCAACTTTTTGGTAATACATAAATTACCGGTAAAGGGCGATTGTCGTCATGCCACACACGAGACTTTGACTGTTGCACAGGCCAACGAGTACAAACTGAGGGGTCACCAAATTAGGTAATTTCTTTAGTGATTGGAAGGCATCGAAGGAGCCACCGGCGGTAATTAGTACACATGGTGCCCAGTTCTAAACACATACTTACGATTTTATTAAAAAAGTTCACTGGATTGTGAGGAAAATCACTGTTTATCAACACTAATGTTGCAAATGTGATGACCAAAGCGATTGAATGTTGTTTTGTTCCATTTTACAGAAATAAAACAATCTGCTGTGCATAGGTGGCAAATTAATTACTTTGTCATGTACATACAACTAAATGTCTCAACCAATCAAATGTTTTCTATTTGTACAAAACTTTAACATTGAATGGTGACCAAAAACACTTTTCTGGTCCTGAACAGGACAAACAATATCAGATTCGTATTGAAGTTGCTCAGTTATGTAATTATTGTTTGTACCACAGTTGTTTTGAATTGGCCAATCACATTTTAGAATTTGTGTTTTTTTGTGTGTTTTGGCCATATCTTTCCTATTTCTGACTTAAGTAAATCCTTGTGCTTCATGAATGTACACTAGGTATAATTACTGTAAAAACTTGACCACTTTTAAATACACATGTAATTATTTTTGAAAAATGGCCGAAATACAAAATAACGATAATTTTTAGACAGTTGCAGAAATAGAACAGTTATAGAAAGTCATGTCTCTAAACAAATATTTTGAGTAAAAATGAGTGAGCAATTTCTGTTGAGGTCAAAATTTTGGAGGTCAATAAATTATAAAAAGTCACCAAATACATGTAATCAGGTGTCCGAATTTTTATAGTGGGTGAAATTTTAGAGTTTCTACGGTATCACATAAACATGATTCATATGATTAATAATTTCTTGCTGGCTCAACATTTGCAAAATGTTAAAAAAGAATGTTTTCTACTACCCCTCCCCAAAGGATGAAAAAAAAAACATTGTATCTATAATCATTTGACAATAAACTGTTCATTTTTTGTGGTAGAAATGTCATTTGTTTGTTTGTTTGGCTACACAGCAAAAGCAAAATTTGGTAAACCTAATTAACAGTTATCAAGGAAGGTGCTATCATTTTTTACTGTTGAAGGAAGTATATAAATAATGTATCGCCGATCTTGCTATTATTACAGCTTAATTTTCCGTTTCACCACCAGACTTTCTCGCCCAAATTTGTTTGCCCTTTTTTGCCTATATTCTTCAATATTTTTTGAATTTGTGATGAAAAAGGGAACTGGTGGTGAAAAAGTTAACATTGTACAAATTTATTGCCTATATGTTGGACACCTATCCTCGGGGGCGAGGCTACGTCACGGACGTTCTACGTTGCTAAGACGCGCACCACTGTACCACGTATTTCTATGGGCTCTGTGCGCGCTGCTGTGGAACGCCTGTGGAGACGGTGAAAACTCGAGAAAACAACACAAACTCAACTATGAAGTAATCCCGAACAACCAAATTCATATATGTTACACACGTAGGGCTAATCTTGTTACACTGTTCAGGGCACTCTCAACAACCATCGCAAAGTACCGTTTTCTGTGAGTTTTTGGTCTTTGTTTTCACCGCGAAGGTTGCCAGGCGGTAGAAAATGCCTGGATGTCCGCCCCGAGGATAAAGGGAGGGTTAACAACTGTCAGCATCCATCTACCTCAATAGGCCATTTTCATGACCCCTAAAGGTCACGTATTCTGGTACTTTCATGACCCCTAAAGGTTGCACATCCTGGTCCTTTCATGACCCCTAAAGGTCACGAATCGTTGGTATGACAGCATCACAAACATACACAAGTTTGGGCATTTTAATGCATTATTTTGTTCATAATAGAAACATTTTAATCCAGTAGCTAAAAGAAATATTTACATCTAGGAAATTGAGAGGAAATATTAAATAAATACTAATAAAATCAATTCATTATCATGTAAATACCAGAATGTGTGACCTTTCCACAATAACTCTGCCTACTTGTTGGACTGCCAGTTATTAAGTGTAGCGCCCTCTAGAGTTGACAATGACTTCCATCCATGAAATTTGCCTAAATAACACATTGACTAATTTGTCCACATATTTTAATACTCGTGGGTATTTAAAGACTTTGGGTACTATTATGGAGGTACACAAGTCATTAAATTAAAATATTCTATTCCTAGTATTTTGAAACAATTGGGTTACTCTAATCCATTAAGAGTATTCATTGAATTATAAACCAAAATTGTATTTAGCACTATTTCAAATCGAGGGTATGGCTTGACATTGGGAGGGACATTTCAAAGTTAAGGCACCCCCTCCCATTTTTTACCACTTGGGCAAATCACAAAGTTGTAGTTTTAATGGTTCGGTTCTAGAACTAAACAATTCATAGATTGGTGTTCAATTATAATAACTGAGGGGAACCATTTGAAATTTCAGGGGGTTGTGAAAGACTTGTATAAAAAAAAAATTGCAAGGTAGAAAATCTGATTAAAATAACATCCTAGTTTGGGCTTTTTTTTTTTTGTTAATATATATTTTCATATATTTTATTATTTTTTTTTATTTTTTTGCTGGTATTTTTTTTAAAGTTAAAAACAAAAAGCAAATAAATTGAAAAAAAATAATAAAGTATATGAAAAAAATATGAATGATATATTAACAAAAAAAAAAGCCCAAACTAGGATCTTATTTTAATCAGATTCCAAGGTAGACAGACATCAGAGGAGAGAAAATTGCAGGGAAATAATATTGAAAAATACATGTGATTGTAACTGCAGTTTCAGCTCTGGGTGGTGCAGTTGATAATATATACTCTAGTTAAAAATTGAGAACTATCACAGAACGCAGAATTTGTTGCCAAACGCCATACCTGTTTAAACATCATACACAAATTCCAGATGCATCGAAAAAGCCTAAGCCGAACGACAAGCTAGCTACCACTACTCTCAGATTGATCAGATTGTTATGTATTACAATAGAATCTGTATTAGAAGCCGCATCTCTAATATAAGTTGCACCCATTCTTTTATCAGATGCTGTAAGCTGCATCCCCTCTGTTGAAATGCAACATTTTAATAGAAGCCGCAGCTTCTAATACAGACTTTACAGTAGGTTTGGGTAGCCCATCAGGTACAATCTTGTAAGTAGCTTCACATTGATTTTATAAATTAAACTAATAAATTTTAAATGAGACGGGCAACATCAGTTGTCACATTGTTCATTGGAATAATTCTCAAGGATTACTGTGACAGTGTCTTGTGTCAAGAACACAAAGTCATCATAACATAAGAAATATACAACACAATTGCACACAAATAAAGACCCAATCCACGCAACATGTACATTTTTTTTATATATTTAATAGCCATGAGATGACCAAATGCACCCATATAAGTACAGCAGGGTCTGTCTCAAATACTCTAGAACGAACCATTGCCATGCTAAGTAGTAAACAATACCATCATTGTCATTATACAGAAGAAACATATAAACAACATATCTCACACACATAAAAGCTTCCGTTTTCAGGATGCCTAGTTTCAATTTTATTTAGATTTTTTTTTGTGGTGTTTTTTTTTTTTGTTTTTAACTTTTTTTGGGTTTCTACGCATAGACACTTTTGTATATGGAAAATAGATAAATTCCATGGCAAAAAGTGGCCACACACATAAAAAGGCATATCTTAGACTCTGTAATTACACGCTTTGGAAGAAGTTATCACATCGAAAAGTCATTATTATTAATTATTATTAATATTTATCGCACAGTCATTTAACAAAAAAAAAAATATTGGCATGATTGCAAGGACAAAGTCTTTTGGTAAGAAGGTAAATGTCGCAAATATCTTGTACGTTGCATTTCAGTAATCTCTCGTCTGTGAAAAATGTAAAAAGGTAGTTAGGTTTTTGCTTTTTTCAATGTTTTTTTTTTCTTTAAATTCTTCAAAAGTTAGGAAGGTACAGGATGGACTGACAAAGATGAGAAATGATTAGTATTCAATTGATCAAGCAATGATTGACATAAACGACAACCAATCAACGCATACCAGTAATGCTCCATTCAATTCCATCAGCTCATGATTGGACAATCAAAATATACCACAGTAGGGATTCTAAAAAGAAAAACTAACTTCACTGATTTTTTTTTTTGTACTTTTTTATCCTCTCTCTCTCTCTCTCTGCTGCTAATGTAAAAGATAACCTGCTTTGTTCTAAGTGCACCTTGTTACAATGTAAAAGTTTTCCTGAACAAACAAAAAAAAATTGATACTGAAAGAAATACCACAACCCCTGGGTGAGAGTTGCTTTGTGACGTGGGGCTATTTCATGTAAACATATAAGCACACCATTGTGAACCCAGGCAAATATCAATGGCAAGGCAGTACCCCTGGGTAAACACAGTAAAGTTTTGTTTTCAATATTACACTGAACCTTCTCCTAACAAGTTTTCAGGAAGGTAATTCATAGAGGTGGGACTGGAAATATGGTCGGCATCTCCATTACCTCCCCCCCATGGACTGCTAGGAGTAGGCGTTGCCTGCATGGACCACAAATGGTTGCCAGGCAGGCTTGGTAAATTAATTCCAGTAGTAGAACCACTCCAATGAGACATGCCACCACTACCACCGCTTCCGCCGCCACCACCACCACCACCACTGCTACTGCTGCTACTACTGGATGTCCCACTACTACCAGCATTAGTACCAGTGTTAGTACTACTACCCCCTGTACCACTAAACTTATTGCCACTCATGGACTGTGGCCATCCAGAGCTCTGATTGTTACGCTCTAACATGCGTGTCATTTCAGATGAAGAAAATTCAGCCATTATAGTAGTGTTCCCAAGTACACACATATGTAAAGCTTTCTGTGCTTTGGCAGCTTCATCACGAGTACCATATTGAATAAGAGCTTGTCCTTGGGACAGATTCAGATGGAATGTATGCAGAGGACCATGCTGTTTACACAACGTTTGCAAAGTTGAACCATCAATCTGTTAAAAGAAAAAAATTATTATTAATAATTGTCTTTCTTATTTCCACAATTAGGTTCTTTAATTATTTTCTCTGTGGTAATTATTGTATGTTGATAGTTGTTTATGAATGACAAAGTCAACTTTATAGTTTTTTAATAATGAAGATAAAGACCAATAGTCGAAAAATAATTATGTCACTTTTGTCTAATGAATTGCCAGGTAGGTAACCTTAGTTCAGTATCAGTACATACGTGGCACAAAAGCAGGGTGTAATATGCTCAATAATGGACATAATATTGTTTTTTTTTTTTTTTAGAATTTGCCTAATTATTCCCAGTGACTGAAGATTTGAAAGTTATCAAAAAAAAAATTGTAATTTGACTGTAATTTATATAATAATAATAATTTCTTTACCCGTATTTGTTACACATATATATTTACAAACACAGTTGTAATGAAAATTGTCACAGCTAAAAGGAACCTGAAATAGCTACACAGTTGATCAAGGCAGAACCTTTGTACATGTTTTTATAAAATTAAATATAATAGTGACAGCAGACAATTTTCAATTGAAAAAGGACTCCAGAGTAGAAGCTCACAACTAAGAAAAAACCACTGTCACAGTTTCCATGGAAACAGTTCTTTTTACATTTCCCATGGTCATCTGTGGCCATAGCTCAGACCACTTCACCAAGTATGATGAGTATTTTACAAATGACATTTGTCTTACCTGGGGTGTTAAGTTTCTCAGCACCAACCAATTATTTGGCATGTCTTGCTGTACATTATCACCACTACCCCAGTTAGAGGACCCTGGAAAGCCTGTAAAAATGATCAGACATGTCAACCTAGATAAAGCTTGTGCGAAAAGATTATGAATTTTTATATCAAAGCTAACATTTTAGTCGTTATTAGCAGTGTTGTAGTGTCTTGAATACTACAAACATTATATATACTGTTGAAAAACAAATCATGTAAAAGATGTGTAAGCAATGACTGCTGGCTGGCATACCTGATATGAAGTTTGATCTGCCACCATCCCAGCTAGTACTGCGAGATACTCCACTACCACTGCTACCTCCACCAGTACTCCAAGAAGGTTTGGGCTGGGGAGCCAGCCCTGGCGGTGGACGAGTTGGGGCACTGGTTTGTTTGAACGGCACGTTCCATAATGCTGCTGTTAGTGAAGTGGGTGGATAACTTTGTTGATAGTTTTCAGGATAATTCCATGCTGATTTTTTATTGCTGGGTGGAGGTGGTGCAGCCGTTGGAGGAAACGATGATGTGGGCCAGGATGTAGGTGCTCCTGGAGATGCTGCTGATGATATTGATGGTGATGAAGTTGGTGGCTGCATTGGTTTTATAAGAAGACCACGAATCTCATTTTCACGCTGCACCAAGTCTTCTCGAGAAGAGCTCCTGTTCATATTATTCGTTCCTAGAGTAGGGCCCAGGCCAATGGACAAGATAGACTGTGTGACACTACCGGGAGTGGCATCGGGATCATTTTCAACATCTTTTGTTTGGTATTTCCAGGGCACCCCAGGTTTAAATTCTGGTGGGAGGTCATTAGGCAGATTGGTAGGATTGATATCTGGTCTAGATGACGGCCATGAGTCTCCTACATCTGGATTGTCCAGAGGTCCTGGCGAGGTGTCTCGTGCCCAATGATCATGGAGTACTGGCATTGATTGACTGGTATGCATGGAAGGAGCAGCATGGTGGTCAGTGCCAAACTGACTGCCGAAGATATCTGAAGGCTTATTGGATTGTTTGTTGAAGAATTGTTGCAAGCGAGATTCTTTAGGACCCAAATCTTGATTCACATCAGAAGAATTGATTCCCAAAGCATTGGCAGAAGGCCCATCAGATGATGTGCTTTCCAGTTTCTGCTTCTGTTGCATCTGCTGCTGCTGGAGATTTAATTGACGTTGTTGCTGTATTATCTGCTGGTGTATGGCTGTAATCCTATGTTGTAACTCCTGCTGTCTTTGTGGCAACATTCCACCCATACCTGGCTTCCCACCAGCTGCATTCTGCGTCTGCTGCAGTAACTGTTGCTGCTGCACCAATTTAGTGTAGTTAAGGTGCATCTGGAAAAGTTGATTGACCATTACAACTTGCTGCGGTGTGACCTGCTGATGTAGCATATTTGGTTGGATTAAACCAGCTTGCGCAGCAAGCCGGAGAAGGGAGTGCACTTGCTGCATCATCAACTGTTGTTGCTGTTGCTGTTGCTGCTGCTGTAACATTTGTTGCTGCTGTGGTACCATATTTCTCAATCCTTGTTGCTGTTGTTGCTGCTGCTGTTGCTGCTGTAACAGTTGAGCTTGTTGTTGTTGTTGTTGTTGTAAAGAAGCAAGACGTTGCTGTAACTGCTGTTGCTGAGTCACTTGGCCAGTAATGCTGGGATTGGCAATGTTAGATGATATCATACCCTGATTCAAACCTTGCTTGTTGAAAGGCAGTTGCTGCTGATTCAGTTGCACATGATTAGGAAGAATAGAGGACGGAGACAAAGCATTTGAAGAGGAAATTGATTGCTGATTATCGCCTATTGGCAAGAAAGATTTATTCTCTTGAGTTTGGTTGTCGTTGAGTGACAAGTTCTCTAGTTCTTTGTTCAGTGGCGTTGAGGGTGTTGATCCATCTGAACTTTGCTGTAAGGAATGCACGGAATGAACTGATTCTTTGCGATGACGTTCCAAGCTGTCTATACCTTGCTTTGCAGGATCATTAGCATCTTGTCCCAATCCAAGCAGCTCACCTGTTAAAGAAATAAACATTAAAAAGGGAAAGAGGCATGGCATGTTACTGGTATGTTTGTTTTAACATTATAAAGTGACACTGTCCTTAGAACGCCACATGTGCACTGTCTACGGTATATTTTCTGGTTGGTTTTGCTGTACATCATGTACATAAATTATATACACTGATTATACAATATGGCCAAGTTATAAACTGGCTCAGGATTGTAGCTAGAAATTTACCCCACTAGTTATTCTAAATTCTTTTTGTATTCACTAGATTGCCTGTAAAAATGTGTACATGGCTCTTAGCAGCACTGTAAAAAGTGTTTGCTATGTTCGTTTTATGTTTTGTAAATCGCTACCCATGCACATGTTCAGTTATAGAAACAGTGTAGCTTTAAACATGTGACAGAAATCAAAGGGATTCAGTTTGTTTTAAAACATCAGCCATTGAAAACCTCTAAAGATAGCTGGCATGAATGGTATAAAACAGCGTCAACAGATGATGAGTCCAGATTTTGACTCGTAAAACAAGACGAGTCTTAAGGTAGGTAAAAAAAAAAAAAAAATCGTACAGAAAGATTTTGGAGTTGAGGTTCTCTGAATAGGAATATCAGCACATTGCTCAAGTTAAAATGCTGTTTTAGAGAAATATAATGGATTGAATAGTAAATCTTATTCAACCAATCAGAACTGATACTGTAAAATACTTGATTTCCACCGATTCATCCCATCAGCGAAAATAAATTTCAAGTGGAAATAAAGCACTTTACAGTAGCTAGAAAATCACTGTTACACATGTACACCAACATTAGTAATGTAGAGCCCACTAAACAATCCTTATTGCCCTAATATCAAGATATTCAACTTTAATATCTGAAAACCTACACCATATTTGCTCAATTAGAAGCGTGTCTCAATGTAAACCCAAACTGGTTTTGTTTCGGAAAGTTTGAAAGGTGGTCATCACAACATATTGAATTGATATGGGTAAGAAGGTAAGAATACAATATGTGTAAAATTCAAATTCAAACAGCAATGACACCTTTGAGTACACCAACACTTGATCAATTATGCTAATGGTCATTTACATAAACATGTCCAAAAGAGCAGATATGATATGTGCAATGATTATTTATGTGTCCTTTAAAATCTCTAAAATTTACACAAGCACAAATAAACAACATAAAAAATATAATAAAATTGTAAATTTGGCTCTCCCATGAAAATAGTATCACTAACGACATCATAAAAATGTTTACTTAAAGCAGCAGTCTTACAGCTAACAGCAACATAGTACTGCATTGGGAAAGTTTAACTTTCACTATTTGTATATTAAGGTATGAAAATTCTTCTCGCACTGGCAAGACAGCTTCTCCTATCAAGATTTGGTGAAGCCAAACTAAACCATATGACGCACAACCTGGTCCAGTAACTGAACTAGTATCATATAAATTTCACTTCAGATATCAGGGAAGCATGTATACAAACTCTGAATAGCTTCATTTTCCCTGCAATACCTAATAGTGGATATAGAGGCCACAGTACCATCTAATAGCCTTCTAACTAAGTGTAATTTTTAGTTGTCATCAAGATAGTCTACTTTTACTGACATAGCCATGAAATTTGACATAACATGAAGGTAATCTCATACACAAGCGTAGCTTGTCCTTTCCCAATTTGTTTACTACTTATCAATGCTCTTTTAAATTAACACAAATAATTGCAGCATTTTTATCAGCTGCAAAAAGCTGTCGTGAGTAGGCGCTTACTTATGAAAGATCCAGGAGATGTGCACCCAAACATAGAATCTTGTTTCACTGCAAAACCACCAGTTCCATTCAGCATAGTTTTCAATCTGACTATAAGTTGGATAAACAAACATGACAGAAGTACAGTGACGTTATTGGACAAGTCCACATATGGTTGCAGTATATAATGTGAGTATTGTTGAGTATCAAGAATGTTTGCAACACAGAAAATCTTGCAGAGACAAGCCAAACATATATGTGATATGGGTAAACATAACCTTTGAAAAGAGTAGCTATAACAAGACGAGGTTGAAATCCTGTGTTACATGCATTCCATGACTCAGGGAAGGATTAGAATAAGATGAGATATGTACACTTACCTACTGCACCCTCCATGTTCATACTGTTTTTCTTCAATACCCTTTCAGCCAATTCTCTCTTGAAGCCCATATCCATGAGTTGTTTTAAATATTTATTCATCCAAGCAGTGTTGACATCTTTTGATGGTGGAGGTTTAGTATTAGCACCCTGAAATAAGACACGCTACTATAATCAGATTCTATTCTATTTATTTTCTAAGCACGGATAGAAATTTGGGAGCATCAACTCTCTGTCCCTCTCTCTCCACCACCCTACATTGCATGATAGATTATGATTGGTGATGGTGAATTATTTTAAGAGCAATAAAGAGACAGAGTTTATAGTGATGGTGTTGTTGACAATTATGGGGAAAAATTCTTGTGATGTTGTAGTATAAATTTGTTTGTTTAATCATTAACTATGTGTGTCTGTGGACAACTCCAGGAGCATCAGAGTGAGCATCAGGGTGTCTGGACAATTCTAGGAGCATCAGGGTGTCTGGCACAACTCTAGTAGCATCAGGGTGTCTGGGACAATTCTAGGAACATCAGGGTGTCTGGGACAATTCTAGGAGTATCAGGGTGTCTGGGACAATTCAAGGAGCATCAGGGTGTCTGGGAAAATTCAAGGAGCATAAGGCTGTCTGGGGGACAATTCTAGGAGAATCAAGGTGTCTGGGACAATTCTAGGAGCATCAGGGTGTCTGGGGGATAATTCTAGGAGCATCAGGGTGTCTGGGACAATTCAAGGAGCATCAGGGTGTCTGGGACAATTCAAGGAGCATCAGGGTGTCTGGGACAATTCTAGGAGCATCAGGGTGTCTGGGGGATAATTTTAGGAGCATCAGGGTGTCTGGGACGATTCAAGGAGCATCAGGCTGTCTGGACGATTCTAGGAGCATCAGGGTGTCTGGGACAATTCTAGGAGCATCAGGGTGTCTGGGACAATTCTAGGAGCATCAGGGTGTCTGGAACAATTCTAGGAGCATCAGGGTGTCTGGGACAATTCTAGGAGCATCAGGGTGTCTGGGACAATTCTAGGAGCATCAGGGTGTCTGGGACAACTCTAGGAGCATCAGGGTGTCCGGGACAATTCTAGGAGCGTCAGGGCGTCTGGGTCAATTCTAGGAGAATCAAGGTGTCTGGGACAATTCTAGGAGCATCAGGGTGTCTGGGACAACTCTAGTAGCATCAGGGTGTCTGGGACAATTCTAGGAGCATCAGGGTGTCTGGGAAAATTCAAGGAGCATCAGGGTGTCTGGGGTGATAATTCTAGGAGCATCAGGCTGTCTGGGGGAGGATTCTAGGAGCATCAGGGTGTCTGGAACAATTCTAGGAGAATCAAGGTGTCTGGGACAATTCTAAGAGCATCAGGGTGTCTGGGACAATTCTAGGAGCATCAGGGCGTCTGGGTCAATTCTAGGAGAATCAAGGTGTCTGGGACAATTCTAGGAGCATCAGGGTGTCTGGGACAACTCTAGGAGCATCAGGGTGTCCGGGACAATTCTAGGAGCGTCAGGGCGTCTGGGTCAATTCTAGGAGAATCAAGGTGTCTGGGACAATTCTAGGAGCATCAGGGTGTCTGGGACAACTCTAGTAGCATCAGGGTGTCTGGGACAATTCTAGGAGCATCAGGGTGTCTGGGAAAATTCAAGGAGCATCAGGCTGTCTGGGGTGATAATTCTAGGAGCATCAGGCTGTCTGGGGGACGATTCTAGGAGCATCAGGGTGTCTGGAACAATTCTAGGAGAATCAAGGTGTCTGGGACAATTCTAAGAGCATCAGGGTGTCTGGGACAATTCTAGGAGCATCAGGGCGTCTGGGTCAATTCTAGGAGAATCAAGGTGTCTGGGACAATTCTAGGAGCATCAGGGTGTCTGGGACAACTCTAGGAGCATCAGGGTGTCCGGGACAATTCTAGGAGCATCAGGGCGCCTGGGTCAATTCTAGGAGAATCAAGGTGTCTGGGACAATTCTAGGAGCATCAGGGTGTCTGGGACAACTCTAGGAGCATCAGGGTGTCCGGGACAATTCTAGGAGCATCAGGGCGTCTGGGTCAATTCTAGGAGAATCAAGGTGTCTGGGACAATTCTAGGAGCATCAGGGTGTCTGGGACAACTCTAGTAGCATCAGGGTGTCTGGGTCAATTCTAGGAGTATCAGGGTGTCTGGGTCAATTCTAGGAGTATCAGGGTGTCTGGGTCAATTCTAGGAGTATTAAGGTGTCTGGGTCAATTCTAGGAGTATCAGGGTGTCTGGGTCAATTCTAGGAGTATCAGGGTGTCTGGGACAATTCTAGGAGCATCAGGCTGTCTGGAAGTGTGCAGTTGTTCATACCTGAAGATAAAATAATGGTGTTATTTGTTGAATATACATGCATGTGTCCCTGTTAATACAACAGCAATGGGCAATGTTGTCATAGCCGATCCTGAGCTAGTCTCGAATTCAGGCATTCGCAATGTAAACAAATAATGTCACAGTATGAAGGTCTATTGTCAAATTTAAATCTAAGTGCAACAAATTCTTCTAAACAATTTTTGTGGTGCAACATTTTCTCAACAAGTCTTAATTTGATAGGAGATCATATGATTTTATCTGCCATTTACACGAGTACAAAGCATTACCAGATAACTGACATATGGCAGAACAGGCGATCGTGAATGAAAGATGACTAACCCTTTGTTTTACCTTGATCCATCCCCCACTACCACGAGATGATTCACTGTCCTGAGATCCTTTCTCCCAACGATCTTCATCTCCCCAATGACCTGAATGAGAAAAGAAAACAAGTCAGTTCACTGTTAACTAGCATCATTGTTGCTAACTGGTACCACTAACCACCTTAGTTAACTTGTACCACTGCTAACTGGTACAACTGACCATCTTTGCTGTTACACTAACAATTCTCATTTACAGAAACTACTAAGATTCTCATTGTTCCATAGTAATAAATCTTATTTTGAAGTATTTAATTTGGCTACAACCTAAATGTCATGTTTGTTTTTAAGTACCGGTATTTGTTTGCCAGTCTTTAGCTGTTGACAAAGCCTGGCATGTAGTTGTTGTATCATGCCAAATTCATGATGACAGTTAGGGAGCAACAACTGCATGCATTTTGGGTATGCTATGACAGTGAATGTGCCAGTAAACCAGGTAATTACAGTCATGTGTAGTAACAGTAATACATCAAGTTTATGTTAAACAGAAAAACAGATAGCCTTTGCCTATACTGTAATATACTACATGACAATGTAATTATCATAGTAACTATGACAAGTTCAAAAACATTTTGGAAAAAAGTAATTTTCAGAGATCCAAATCTCCTTGTGAACATAGAGGGTGGCTTCGGGAGAAATGTGTGCAGTCAGTACACATAATAGCTTACCTATAGATGGATCATCTTGCATAGATTCCTTGGAATTCATACCACTGTTGTTCCAGTTTGTATCAGATGGAGGCTCTCCCCAGCCAGATGACCCGCGGGGTGGTGCAGCAACTTTCCAAGCTGAGGTACCGTCATCCACCTTGTGATTGGTTTGTGGAGTTGGATCTCCCCAACTGGAAACCTTGTGTGCGTTGGGGGCAGCCCCGCCCCAAACAGAGGTTCCATTGTCTGGTTTCATCTGCGAGGCTTGTGGCATGATGTTCTGTTGGACAGTTGGTCTTATAGGCTGTTGTCCTGTAGAGCTACCCATCACAGGTTGCTGAGCTTGCATAGTACTGTTACGTTGGTTAGAAGGTGGGTTTGTCCAATTGGATTGCATCGTAGCCTTGGCATTTACCTCAGATGGGTTGCCCCATGCTGAGGTACCATCATCCACTTGAGGTTGTTTGCGTGCTGTTGGTGGAGATGGTTCATCCCAACCAGTTGGTTTTATATCAGCGGTTACTTCATGTGGGTCGATACCAATCCAACCAGGACCTGTGATCTTACTGGGTGTCTTAGGGGTAGTTGGTGTTGTTACACTAGAATGGGTGCTGCTCCCACCCCATGCACTAGAACCAGTATCATTGATAGGCGGGTTTCCCCAAGATGGACTAGCAATGTCCATGTTATGATTACCAGTATGAGCAGCACTACCCCAACCAGTGGGATTACTATTAGTACTGCTACTACCAGCCCAGCTATTGTGTCTAGTACTGTCTGGTACTGGTGGTTGCTGCTGCTGTTGTGGCTGTGTATTGCTGCTATTGCTTCTCCATACCTTTCTCTCTTCATTTGGATTAGTACTTTGCTGCTGATTGTGATTGCCCCATGCATTACCACCAGCATTGGGACCAGAATTAACTGGGCCACTAGCGTTAACTGGGATGCTGCCACTGCCAGGATTACGTTCATTACCATTACCACTGCCATTACCATTGTTGTTGACATTCTTTGCCCATACACCGGTGCCTGTCAGGTCATGGCTGCTGCTGTTCCAGTGATTACTACTATTCCATTCACCAGTTTCCGCATTACCCCAAGCACCACTACTGGTACCACCATTGTCACAACTGTTTGTCTTACCCCATGCATTACCACTATCTTCATTCGCTTTCTTGCTTGCCCCCCATGCTTGGGTTCCGTTCTTATGTTCAGCAGGTGTCTCCCAAGTATTTGATTCTTTGTTCACCGCAGGTGGTGATTTATCTTTAGTCCAGGCAGTATTCTGTTTAACAGGCGTCTTGCCCCACCCATCATTGCTATTGACAGCTTCTTCAATAATTGCATCTAAAGATTTCTTATTTGGCTGAGTTTCCTCTTGTCGTGGATCTTGCACATTTCCCTTGTTGGCAGTCTTTGCCCAGGAGTTTTCTGTACTACTACTCCCTGTATTTCCACCCCATCCTGAAGTACTTGTTTGTGTTGGGGTAACTGGGGTACCCCAAGCATTAACTTGTTGATTGCCACCCCAAGCCTGGCCAACGGTTGGAGTGGTAGGATTAGAATTACTGTTTGGATTGGTTGGTTTCTGTCCACTAGTTCCCCATCCCTGGGAATTGCTCCCTGTTGCACCATGAGATTTACCCCAGTCATTAGCACTACCCGGATTACTGTTTATATTTGAATTATGTGTCCCCCAGTTCTGTGAACTGCTGGGACTAAGTTTACCAGTATTGGTTGTACTCCAATTTCCTAGAAGACAAACAAAAAATAAACAACTGATTAACAAGAAGACAACAAGACATGAAATGTCACAGTCCCTGTTATTTGATTATAAAGTTGTACAAGGAACATCTGCAAACAGGAGAATAAATATGTACTCTTTGTGGTTACGACACATCATAAAGTGATTTCCCATGTTCAGAATCTCAGAGTACACAAGTGCAACAAAACTATTTGTCATGCATGTATACTTGCTCAAGAAACTGCATTCATAAATCTGAGTGAACCTTGATGTACATGACTTCTTTGTTAATCAGGTCTTAGTATATTACCAGGACCTGGGTTTGTTTCAACATCACCACTGGGCATGAGAATCATTCTCAAGTTGTCAAATACAATTTGTTATTAATACAGTAAGGTTTATTATTTAAAATGTATTCATTGTACATAGAACAACATCTGTTAATTTAAACAATTGTAAAAGCTATGTTTTCAGTGCAAGTAAAGGTTGGTCTGCTCATAACCTTCAATGGAGAAGTAACAATAATTGTTTGAAGTCTTTTTAGTGCCGTGATATTATTGCATTTCAATTATTATTAATGGGTATAAAATACTGTAAACCATTCAATTTTGACTTCTAGATATATTCAGGATTTTATGAAATTTGTGTACAACATTTCTATAAAGTCCCTGACACTCCATGTTGTAGGAACCCAGAAAAAATTCAGTTCACAGCACCACTGTAAAAAAAAAAAAGTTTAAAATGAGTATAGTCAAAGATATACACATGTGGGTTCATAAGACATATGTACCATTCCGATTTGGTTCTAGAGATTAGTATCACAAGATTTTACTCTCCATGATTTAATATCAGTCCTATGTATGACGCTGTGTTAATCAGGCAAACTAATTGACAATGGATCTACAGGTATTACTATGAAATCACAGTAGTTTTGTATTTTTCTTGCATTTCGACCATGGAAAAACATTTGTTTTTGAAAGTGGTCGAATTATTAGAAGTAAAACAGAAACTATTTTTTTAGTATGAATTCCAGTAACTGAAATGCAGGATTAAAAAAGAACAAGACAATACGCAAGATTGATAAACCTTCAGCGAGCACTCCTGAAATTTCAGATCATTGGTACCATGTTTTTGGATACATTCAATGACCTAATACATAAAATCACATTTGTTATTGCTCAATCACTTGACCCTGTATGGCACAAGATTGCAAGCTTCTATCATAAAATTGGGTTATTTATTTGATGCAACGAAACATGCATTCACAGCAGACGGAAATTCGTTTGAGATATTACTGGATTTTTGTATTCAGTTTTCCATTTCAACCACCATCATCACTTAGTAAGCTGTGATCGCGCATTGGGATACTGACTGTGCATAAATGCCCAGTGTAGTGTCACCAGAAGACCGATTGTTTGAGAATATTTTGCACCAATACGCCATTTCAAATACTACATTTGTATATTAATTCACAGACAACAAAATAAAGATTTTCAATAACATACAAGTTTTCCCACAGTTGATGATTGTATGGCAATTACAAGGCTTCGCCAGTTTTACTTTAGAAGAAGTTGAAAACAGATAACAGGAAGGGGCTACATGACATCTTTTTTTTTTTGGATTTTAATCAAGCATAATTTTTTTTTTTACAAATGTCTATTTCAGGGCAACATAAATAGACTGGGGGCCAATAACCGAAACCATCCCCCCGCTTAGGGATTTTTGCACATCATGTTTTTTAGTTAGATGGGACCCTCAGCTAATGAAATCTGCCTGTTTGCCATAATATTAATGGTGGGTGTGGGCGCCAGATTGTATCCATGGCAACGCAGTGATGAAATATGAGAATTTTAGAAAATGTCATATCTCTAAAACTAAGCAACAAAAAAACACAAACTTAGTTTCTAGGTATATAGTTCTGGTGAGGCCTGATTGATTGCAACCATGAACTTGGTCATACAAGGTCAAGGTCACAAAGAACAATAGAAAAAAAAACAGGATTTTGGTCTAAAATTTGAGATTTTGTCCCAAAATTCATTTCCTTTCTTGAACTATTTCGTTATTATTCAAGAAAATATTACAAATGCTTGATTATTCAACATTGTAGTTATTATACTTCATTATTAAGGTGAAAAACATAGCATGTGTCAAACATACAGTTTTGCTATACTTCTACTATTCTACTTTTCCTTTGTAATCTCTATAATAGCACTTTTCATTTATCTTAACAATCATATAGGGATGAGTATTAACACTTTTAAAGTTTCCTTCCTTTATTATCAGTGGATTATCACTGAAATGTTATCCTTTTTTCGAGTAAATATATACACATTTACATATTGTCAGACAAGTCATATCATCGCCATCATCACTTCCTCCATCAACAACATATTCATGATCGTCATCAAATGTATCATCTTATATGTTGTAGTAATCATTTCCAGTATCCTCTTCTTCATCACCATGCCCAGCACCAAATCAACAAGTTCCTTCAGGAGCAATTTCTTTTCTGTCCATTTGTACTGCAATTTGTCTCCTTGTAGTTGCCAGCCATGACCATTTTCAGGCTTTGGCAAGTCCGGACATGACACATCAGCTTGATTCCAGATGAGAGCCTGATATTGGACAGTGACTTGTTCTTTAGTGTGTAACGTGTCATAAACATAGTGTATCGAAGCTTGTTGAGATCTTTTACACCTGGCTTCGCATCATACAAAAGGCATGTGAATGCATGCAATTCATCAAATTCATCTGTGGTAAGAGCCTGGCTCATACCTAAGCTTGTGAAGAGAGGAATAAATTGTGGGTTCCTTTGCAAGACAAGCAGGGGGTCCCACCTTGCCCTTACGCACAAATGAACTTATAGAATCACAGCCAGTGAATGCGTGAAATGAAAGCAATGTATTGCATAGCTCATTGCCAATTGCCTGGACTGCTGAGCTGATGTTGATCAACCTTTGCTTGTCTGCAACACCAGTGTCCACGATTAGTGGTATTCTGATATTCTGTGAAATCTTCATCAGCAAGAGAAAAACATTTGTATCAGGAGATCGGATTATGATGGCACTTGAATCTATGCAGTGTATTGCAATATGACAGCAGTAGAGAATGATTCCGGTGTTGGCTTTCTCCTGAAAAATAATATCGAGGCATTGTCTTGAATCAATAGCATATCAAATGTAAATTGGTAAAATAGGTGTAGTAGTGGCCTACTTTGACTATATGTGCTTTAATAATGTGTATTTAATGTGTATTTTCTAATTTTGGGAATGTGGATGTAATGTGTCATGGCGTTCCCTCTCTATATTCTTGATACTCTGAGTCTGGTATGTATCTCTGATAAAGTCAACACAGGTAATATTTGAGAGCTTCGCAAATATACGCCGAGCCAACTCTTCAAAGGTTTGTGGGATTTGTGTTCGTGATTGGAACATTGCATTTCCATCAATAATATGAACCACAGGATCTGGCCTGCTTGTCACAGTATGTCCCTCTTCCAGTTTGCACTGTAAGGCACTGGGCCAAGTGGGTATGCCATCACATTTTCCATGCATAGATCATGATTCATTGCAAGTAGTATGAGCTGCCCAAATACATTTCTGCCACCAGTTCCTTTGTCTTCTTTGTTGAACTTGTTACAAACTGTTTCACTGCCATCGATGCAAACTACTTCAACTTCAGTCTCTTGATTGGTGCATTAAAAGTGACTGTCTTCTGCACTAGTCTCTTTTATATGAATCTCTTGTATGCGTTGGTGCCATGTATGTCAACTGCAAGTAAATCAATGGATATTTCGTCTGAAACTGGTGTCCCTGATTATATGCAATACAGATTGTGCACATCAGGTATCATGAAGGAATTGATACAATTTTGAAATGCAGTGATCTTCTTCTGCACTGCAGATTCCCCAGGGTGTGTGTGTGAAAGTTTAAGGAGTACATTCAAGTACAGTGATGTATAAATTGTATAGTTTGGATTTTCTTGACTAAAGAAGAGAGGGAACTATTCATGCAGACAGGCCATATGAAAGGTGATGTCATTGACGTTCAGCCCTTAGGAAACTCATAAGGAGCCATGCCTTATCCATCTACCCTATCCATAACTGTGGTGCTTTGCCTTTTTCTCCAGCACGCAACTTATCCCTGTACTCATCATACTTCTGTATCCATTCTTTCCATATTGGGTTTTCCACAAGTTCTCTGAGTTTGGCTTGTTTGCTAAGTTGGACATTAACTTCATATCTACTTCGTCAATGACTTCACCTACATCGTCATGGAATAAAGTCAACAACAGTCGACCTAGAGCATCTAATGATGTTCTGATAACAAGCCTGGCCCTATTGTAATGTTTCCCATTCATGACTTTGTCTATCGACCCACTTGCACATACTGTGAATTCAACCACAACTTCCTCCAATCCACTACCTTTCATATATTTCCCCAATGCATCTATATATGCACACGCCATGTGGAATGCCCCATGTTAAATGATGACATTCTTGAATCGATCTGGATACGTCCATTCAATTCCATATGCAGCAGCTAGATCGAATGTAACAATCGTGTAGGGCTAACTAACAGCAGCAGATGCCTCCTGGGAAATCGTTAGCACATTCATCACAGTCATGTTTTCAGTGATTGGGGCATTTACTGGAGGCATGTATTCCACTATTGATTCTCATTCTTCTCTTCTCTCTCCAGTAAGAGAAATCCAACCTCATATCATGTCAGATACTTTGACGTCTGAAATATATTCTCTTGTTTGTTGAGGCTCAGTAATCTGAACACTAAGGCTGGGTTCAACATGACAAAAAAATTGCTCTATTATTTTAACTTCATCTGTCACTGATCGCATCTTTGCCCTGGCCATGACAGATAATTCATAATTGTCATAATTTGATTGGTCAATGACTGTCTCGTGAATCACTAGATGTTGTCTCTTCATTGACATCAAAATTGTCCCAACAGAGGTGCAGCACTTCATTACCTTGTGTTTTGGAATGGACTATCATGTGGAATTGGACTACCATGGGATTTTATAACCATGTGGATAGCAGTCAGGATTTCTAGTATAAGTGAATATGACACACAGTGCCCAAATCTGTTCACCAACTTCATGATGTCTGCTCTTCCTGTCAAATGCCATAATGACATTCCAAGGAGTATATGCTTAGATGTCATCCATCTAAAATGTTGGAAAATTAATTCTGGCCTCAACTTCCAAGCATATTTTTTATTTCAAAATTTCTTTTGTTTACACAATGACCCTGACCTTGAATGACCAAGGTCATGGTCATCAACTGGGCTTTATCAAAATTATATACATAGACATTTATTTTGAGTTTGTATGTTGTTTACTTACAGAGATATGTCATTTTCTTCATTTCCCTTATTTTATAAATACGTTGCCATGGCAACAGCCGTGGCTCTCACACCCACCACCAATTTTATGGTAAACAACCTAATTAAGATAGCTGAGGGTCCTGGCTAACGAAAAATTATGGTCAATGAAAATCCCTAAGGGAGGGGAGGGGGGTCTACAGTAGCCCATAGACTAAAACAAAAACAATAAATGTGTAGGTAGGCATTTTAACAATTGCACAATTAATATTGGATGAAAACGTCATTACCGATATAAATCATAATCATAATTAAAAATAAGATCACATTCAATTTAGTCAGTTTTCATAATGAAATGCATAATAACATGTACTTATAAATTTTAATAAGGTTCAACAGCCTTTTCATTTAGTGCCAGTTTATACACCATAAAACCTCTGGTTTAGGTGTCACACTCAGAGAAGAGTGAAAGGCCTTTGGTTCATAGGCATCGCGAAATGTTGGAATTGAATCCCCCCAAAAAATTCACATACTGTAACATGCATTATTTTTTTATAATCTTGTTGATAACGAAAAGTAAAGTATGTTCTAAAAGAAGTTTCGAATAAATACAAACACGAATACATTGCTTAGTGGTTAGTACCGGTAGCAAATGATCACGGTAGCACAATCTGGTCATTCTGTGTTTCGCAAGTGAATAACTTACTTGTTTTCGAAGTATTGCAATTGTTGATTACTATTCAGTAATGATTATAATAACGCACAAAAATTTAATTCGTTGAATTTTTATAAATTGGAAGTAATATTCAACTTAGTTTCATCGTAAACGAATGATTTCGGTCGAATGTAAATGCTCGAAGCGATACGATATCCGCCATGTTCTCATTTACACGTGGCTCATTTAAATATGTTAATGACGGTTCAGTGACCTCGTGGTGAACGCAACACGGTAGTAGAAAACGGCATGATTTTTTTTTAATCAAAAAATTAGTTGTTTTCAAAATATAAACTGAGCATTCAAAGAATAATTTAACATTGTTAGCAGAAATAACAGCTCATTGTCGAAACGAAGCTTACCCATTCGGGCTATGACTACGGTCAAATATAAATTAGACTCTTTTAGGCGACAGGAGTGAATGAAATATCTAAAATATTTGAAAAAAAAACTAAAAAAAAAATTCTGAAAAAACGCCGGGCGATTTCATGGTCCATTGCAGACTACTCGACCGACCGTCCATACACGTGTTGTCACTGCACATCGGCCATGTTGAATCGCACGAGATCGGCAAAATCTTCATTACTCTAACAGTTTAATACTCACAACATAAAAATACAAATATAATCATAGGCAACCTACTATTATATAATGAATAAGTTGATTGACACAGGGACATTGTTTGCTTTTTCACAAGAATATAAAGCTGGCAATCATCATAATATTCACGTCCGTACGTACGTCGCAGAATGTACACCAATCGTACCCCAAAATACATCCAATTTTGCTGAAACTGGAGAACTTACCTTTGCAAACACGTCTCTTATGCCGCCTTCTTGAAGTTCTTGAAATCAAATAAGGTTACAAGTTCTTCTAGTAACTAGTGAATGAGATCACTGAGCCGAACAAAATACATGTATAAACAGTACTATAATAAATTGCACGCAATGGAGAATTCACGTGCTGTAGCGTTACTCACAGATCTAATCTACTGTAAAATATTTTATTTCAGCTGGAATTATCATTCGCTGAAAAGTCTTTTTCTGGCTGTTTTTTGTATTGAATTTATTTTCATTGATTTTTGACAAGTTTGACTGTAAAATATAGGAAAAAGGGAATATTCGCTGGATTTTATTTTAACTGAAACATTCCTTCAGCGAAAATAGCAAAAAAATGTTGCAAGCAAAAATAAAGTATTTTACAGTAATTTATTTATTGTGAGCATGCGCAGACGTTCTGTCAATGTTGCCGGGAGGTAATTTTTGATAAAAATCGTGAAAAAGACCCACTTGGGATTTTCAGATCTGGAAAAAAAATTACGGGCATACTCGGAAGACACTTGTTCATCAACCTGCCAAGTTTCACTGATACCTGCTGTAGAATTTCTGAGAAAATGTTGGAGACGGAAAACGGACAAAACCTGAATTATAAAGTACCCTTTTCAGGCTGCGCCTGAACGGGGACTAAAAAGAGCAGTAGCCTATAAGGGGGGGAGGCAACCTTATAAAGACTACTATTATTCAAGAAAGCCCTTCATTCATATTTCTCAGTTGTGCTCTGAATATTTCTGAAAAGATTAGCAATATGTCTCAGATATTGCTCAGTGGGAAAATCCAATAATTTATGCAATACGTTTGTTATGGCATCCCAAATATTAATAACTTTAATAAATAATTTTGTAAGCTATAATTTTGTGATTTTCCACACACTGCAATATTCATTCATAGCTACTGTATATCTAAATCATGTACACACTCTCAAAGTCCAGGACATTGGATGTGTCACTTAATATTAAGAAGTATCCCATGGTTAACAACATTGCTATCGATAATGGATAATGAATTCTTAGTCATGATAGATATTGCCGAACAACTATTGAGAAGAGATCATTAATCAGAAGTATTGGGGCAGCTAATTTGCAAACTCGCTTGCGAATTGGCTAACTACTTGGGTTTTGACTAAACAGTTGGCTTTCCAATCTCACTGACGCCATCCTGTCAGGCCCACTCTGGGCGAATCTATATAACAGCAGGGAACGGTCTTCAAACTTTAGGAGCTCATCAGCCATATGGATGACGATTTTGCTTTCAAATATACCAGGGAAAGTGTTATATGTGTAATGAGGTATTCGTATACAAGGGACTGACCACACACAAAATTTTTTTTAGCGGTTGGCTAATGTTACCCCGACGGATTATTTAGATGTGAAAGTTTATCATTTTCTTCCTGATTTGTAGGAAACTGTTTATCAACTTGTCTCTTTATTTAGTTTCAAGCAGTGTTTAAGATGGCTGCCCCCATTTAGTAAATATTGACGGATTATTGGATGTCATATTATCGCTTTACACCAGCTGACTGTAGCCATTCTAAGGCTTACTGGGGAAACTACTTTACATTATCACGCCTCGTAGCAAAGCAAATCATTCAGGGGAATCTAGACATGTATCTACCAGGCTACGTAAAAACATTCTATGTCCCCTAATGCAACTTTGACTCGTCAAGTGTCAGCGCCAGCGAGATTGGAAAGCCAACTGTTTAGTCAAAACCCAAGCAGTTAGCCAATTCGCTAGCTAGTTTGCAAATTGGATGCCCCAATACTTCTGAGACTCACTGTAAGATTGTATGAAAACATCACAGTTATTTAAGAGGCCGTAACATAGCATCATACAGCACAAATATGCTTTTGTAAGCAATTATTTTCATAGTACATCTTTGATGAAAGATATATACATGTACTGGCATATTGGGTCAAACTACAGTCATTCTAACATGGTCGACTATGTACTTGTCTGCTCTCCATATATTTGTTGAGTAACAATTCCGACATGCTTTGTATAACAAGAGTGGTAGTCAACATTATTTATAGCTACTGAACCTGTCCCACTGATCATGCAATATCAATAAAAAGCAGCATATCAATAAATTCCAATATTGCCAAGAGAAATTAATCAAGGCATACTGAAAGGGCAGAGGATGTCACTCCAACACGAGTTCCATACATCTATACATGTAAAACATATTTCTTATTCCCTCAGATTTTGAGTGGTGCAGCATAAAGATTGTGGTACGGTGGTCCAGAAGAGTCCACACAAAACACAGCTGCAATGTGTAGAGATATGTGATGTTTACTTCCTGTTCACTTTTCTATTTTAATATGATAATATACGAGTTGTAGAATTAGACCAACAAACTGCTTCACACATGGTTTTTTTCTATTCTCACAGACGGACAGGAATAGAAAGTCAGTAGAAGACAAAAGATTTTTTCATTAGCATGGGGAAAATTCGGCTAGCGTGGGGGAAAACAGAGGTGTTAATCCGAAAATTCATTGTCTTTTCCTGTTTGTGATTGGTCCTGGCAATGTTTGGGAAATCGTGATGTAGCTCCGACTGTGAGAATAGATATGGTGAATATTGCACGTAATCTGCTAACACATACCATATTAGAGCACATCTCCAACAGACGCACATACACACTAAAAATAATTGTTGTTGTGTAGTTAATGATTAAAATTATTACTTATTTTGACCATAGACACACACCTGAAATTTATTCAAGCTTATACACTACTACCGTACTCGACCGTGTCAGCGCCCAAGGGCCTCAACTCAGAAAAATCATGATTTTGTAGGGGTGGGCGCTTACCCGAGCACCCCCTTCGAAAAAGAGTGCAAATGAAAATTTTGATTTATCAAGTGACAGATTACGTCTTTGAGGGAAAATCAAATTACTAAATTAGTTGCGTTGTCATTGATTTTCACAATGAAGAAACAGAAATGATCACAAAAAATACGCACATTTTATTACAATATTAATTACGTACCACCATAATTTACGGAATTAAAAACATTTGAGTCTGTTGGAACACAGTCGAAGTCAAAATTGTCATATTATTTCCACTGACGAAGTTATTGGATCGTATGCAAACTCTCGATGAAAATCACTTTCTGCCATGATGCAATTGCAGATTTGACCTACAGCAGCGTCCTTTGACCTAATGGGTCAAGTTGGTTATTAACTAATCAGAATGCTGTGTTGTACTGACACAATTCTTCGGAAATTCTCGAAGACTTTTCGGTAACGCAATGCAGAAGTTGGAATTGATTTCAGCAAATAAACGACATGGTTTTTCCAAAAAACTAGTAACTAGCCATTTTTGAGAGGTAAACCGAATATGGTATGAAATATTTATCGCATTTTACTTGTATTAACAGGTCATTGTCAAAGCATAGTTTATGCACGGTTACCGTGTTCTACGCATTCACAACATGTTCACAGCGATTGATATCCACGCTGTATCATATAAAAACGATTACCAAGATTCGTTACACAAGACCAAGTTTTAAATTAGTTGCATTTTGAAGGGGTGGGCGCTTTGCCGAATGTGACCCCAAATATAAAAATTGCGCAAAAGTGGGGGGTGGGCGCTTGCCCGGGCATGTCCGCTTACGCGGTTGAGTACGGTAATAGAGCAAATATTATGGTTGCAGACAATCTTGAAATGCATGTTTTGGCCATTCAAGTACTCTATACATATATATCTTATTTGTTCCATTAGTAGCGCATGTGCTTATGTGAATGACATAGGGGTGCACATGTTTTAAAAAAGTTTTATTTTAATGATCAAGCAGACAAATTTGTATGTGTTTCCCCAGTAGAGCAAATATAGTATATACTATTAACATAACAAATCCCCTCTGATTTTTTTTTATAAATATTGTTTTTATTTTCAAAATTTAAACTGAAATGAGGTTTCCATTGGCCAATGGAATAACATCAAACATTTTCAAATGACGTCTATGTGTACTGTGCATATTAATTGGTAAGTTGGATTCCATTGCCATTGAAATTTATAACTATTTATAAAAAAAAAAAAAAAAAAAAAAAAGAGAATTGGTTTGTTGTGTCAATAGCATTTAAGTGACCAGATCTAAGCTACGAAATTAAAAAAAACCTGTGTATAGAGGGTTAAAAAGTAATGCTCACCTGATCCCTGCCAAGAATCTGCACCATTTGCAGCATCTGTAATATTATTAAGTGCTCCATCAGTAGAATGATTACCCGGCTTATCCGCACTAGACATGGCACCTGGAAATCCTGATGAAGGTATATTCCACACCGGATTGGTACTCTTTGGATTAGCACCCGTGGGAAAACTATTCCCACTTCCTGTAGAGAAAGACAATCCCTGCCCTTCTGAGCTCAGCCCCCATCCAGAAGTGGGTAGAGTAGACTGGGAGGCAGGATTGGTAGGCGGCCCAGAATTTTGCATTGCAGCTTGAGTAAATGTGAGGTTTGGTCCATTGCCAGTACTGGTTGTGGCTTGTGCCATGTTTCCACTCTGCATTCCATTAAGGTTTGCATTTTGTGAGTTTTGCTGAGGTCCTCGTCCACCTCCGCCAACTACAGATGTCCATGTTGGGTTGCTCCCTAAAGAGTTTGATTGGGTGGTATTATTTCCACCAATGTCATTAGATGGAAATCCACGCAGACTGGACACATTAGATGTAGTTGCCAAGGTACCAATCGCACCCCAGCCAGAGTTAATACTCATATTGTTCAGTTCACCAGCACCTTCGTGACTCTGTTTATTCACAGGCGAGATAACAGAGCCAGAGTTCAAGCTTGACGATAAACTATCGTTTGTAGCACCCCAAGTAGAAGATCCACTTGACGACTTTGTACTCCAATCAGGAAAATTCATGGCATTTGCACTTGTGGAAGAATTGGCACTTCCTGATCCTTTATTCTGAGCTTCGCCCGTAGAATGACCAATATGGTTCATCTGGCCAGGCACATTGGACATAGAATTCATTTTAAAATCAAAATTTGGATTAGAGGCAGCATTATCTGTATTGTTCCCAGATTTGATGGATTCATCATCATTGTCTACCATCATTGCAGCTGACTCTAAACCCTTTCCTCCGATTGCTGGCCAGGCATCCTGGTCCTTTCCGTCCACAACAACATGATTCCAGCCACTACTTGGCTCATTCCAGACAGAGAAATCACTGCTGGCTTCAATCTCCATTTTATCCTCTGTAAACACACAGAAACTATATCATTAGAGCAGACACTGATGCAAATGTATCCTGTATATAATTAATAAATAGTCGTACATGTATCATCATAAAAACCAGGCGACGCTGGGTAAAAGTTAATTCCATAATTGATATAACATTGAAGAAATACATGTTAAATTCCTGTGGAAATGACAATGTTGTTATAAAATAACAAGTAATGTTCACAGCTTTATACAAAATGTGGTTGCATTCTTCTCCTTCAATCCTTCTCCTAAAGCTGCATTGAGGGTCTTAGGACTATTATGTAAATATTTTCTCTGATCCAAAAGCCTGTTCAAATTTCTATATTATTTGAAAATGACTTCCTTACACTGTGGTTTTCAATGCATAGGTGATGTCACTGTAATAACATAACCTATATTTTATATTTGCATATAGATCTGGTAATTATAAACAGGGAAGTAGATGGTTGGTATTACAAAGACAAATCCATGCAAATACCCATTAATGTACTGTTACTCATATGATACCCCATATCTATATCTATACATGCTTACCCATTTTTTTACCGTTTGGTAGTTGTGTTTGTACTGTTTTAGGTTGCTGCTCCTTTTTTAGTTGATTCTTTTGTTGTTGCTGTTGGAATCTAGGTGGTACTTCACGAGGATAACGCGATTGTTGTTGCTGCTGTTGTTGTTGCTGCTGCTGCTGTTGTAACTGTGTGTTCTGTTGTTGCTGTCTCTTTGCAGCCTGTACTTTGGCTTGTTCTGCTTCTAAAAGTGACATAATATCAAATTAATAATCATGGAGACGTTTGCTAAAAATGTTCCAACGTTATTCCAACATACTTATTCATCAACATAATAATATTAGAAGAATGCAATAACGCATTTTCAGCAGTGACTGCAGTTTATTTTTTTAAATATACAAAATAGGATTTTGGATTTCTTGATTATTGATACATCTAAAGCGCATGCATTTACATTAACCAAATGAGATTTGGCAAGCATCTGCATAAAGTGTAGGCTAACTATTAATTTATGATTTACATACCTTTGGCTTTTTGTTCAGCAAACTGGTGGGAGAAAAAATAATAAACACTGAAATTGACAATTAGTTTCAGACAAAATACTAAATATTTTTTATACCATAGCATTAACCCTAATTAATTAATCAGAAACTAAACCATTCACAAGAACGATGATGATCTTTGTCTTTTACATAAAAAAATCAGCTGCTATCAATACAAATACTACTGCTAGTTAATGGGATACTTCAAAAGCATCATAAATCATTGTGATATCACAAAATTTCCATGTAATAACTTCTTTATCAATACAATTTTTATTATGCAATCAGATGTGAGAGGTTCAACGATTTTGCAGAAGAAGATGATGATGCTGTGTACACATAAAACTGGACCAGCAATGGTAGGGAGGGTTCCTGTCAAGGTGGTTTCATAAATTGGTGCAGATATCAACTCTGTAGTTACACACCCACCTTCTTAGCTTCTGCTTCCTTCTTCTTCAACTTCTCTTTTTCTTTCTTCTTTAATTCTTGTTGCTTTTTACGTTCAGCTTCTTCATCCATACCAAGCTGACGCTCGTTTTCGCGTTCGAGGACTTCTCTCCTCTTTTTTTCTTCTGCTTCTCTGATAGCCTTTTCTATTTCTCTGTGAGGGAATAAATAAAATAAAATAACAAATTTAGACTAAATTTACAGAGATGATAAAAATCAAACCAACGGTTTCTGGCTTTAAGAAGCTATTTTGTCCTCTGCGGAACTCCGGGAGGACTGTGCTATATTGCAAATATATTCAAGAATATTCATGAGCTGAAAGATTAATGCGATACCTCATTTTCGCAAGCAGGCTATACGAATTGAGAAACATTGTTTTACTCCAAAAGAACGTAAATTGCTGTAAAATGAAACAACTAAACATCACTAAAAAATTCCTGAACGCTCGTACATGTGAACATTGTAGAAAAGTTTCAGCATGACCGATTTCTTGGAGTAGTGTAAATAAAGTGTTTGTTTATTCATCAAAGTGCTGATTTCAAAACATTAGGGGTTGTAATATTTGCAGTGTTACGTTTCTTTGTTCAAGATGGTCACTATTTGGCAATTTGTAATCATGTACTAACTTCAATGATAAAGATGCATATTCTAGCTGAAGACGCACATTTGAAACTAGTGACTCAGTAAATGGGAAGGAGATTTTAGACTAGTTTCTCAGGGATTAACATTAATTTTGTTTTAGATGAGATAATATAATTTTGAAGCATGCAGCAGCCAGTGCTAGAAAATAATCAACTAATATCCACCTTTCTTTTCGTATTTTATCTTCTTCAACCTGCTTCTTCTTCTCTTCCTCTAGCCTCTTAATTTCAGCCTAGAAATAGACAATACATCATTTTTTTGGCATGACGTTGTTCTATTTGAAGACAGAAATTGCAGACGGGATTGAATACTTACTAAACACTATACTTCAGTGATACAGTTATTTTATCTCTCAACATTATATATTACTACCCGAATATGGTAGACTATTTACTCAAACCAAAATAGAACAAGCATTCTCTATGCTGGCTGTGATAGTTATCACATACAGCTGAACAAATAATTCACTCTCCAAAATAACCTTCAAGACACCACCCAGTGACAAAATGCAGCAGAAACGTCAAGGTGTGAACAACATTAGAAAATATTTGAATTTATTCATGAAGTATTATTAATTAATCTTGCATGGAATATCTGTTTCAGTATATTAATAACCATATTTTTCTCCAAATGGAAATTAATTCTGATATATTTTTCTATGTGAATAACATTACATTATTTATATTATATGTATATTAACATTGTAAACTTATCGGATGATCATTTTTGTAATGACAACAGATACTTTGTTGCCATAATCTTAAGCAACTGAGAAAAGTGAAACACTGATTTCTACTCACCTGTTTTCTTTTTTCAAGTTTCTCTTGATCAACTTTAGCTTTTTCGTTTAAATCATGTGCAATCTCTTGCATCTCCTTCTCACGCCGACGTTGTTCGGCTTTCAGCTGCTTTTTTGATTTCTGCTTTGGCTGAAACAAGATTTGAAGATAAGAAGTAAGAGGTTTACAAAATCTAGTGTTGTTGAATCAACATACTATCCTAAGAAATGTTATTAAACTGATGATACCTTACAGACAGGCACAGATTGCTGTTTGGATTTCTTTCCAGATTGCTGAAAATGAGAGAAAAAGAAGAAGATTCAGTTAAATCAGTCTAAACTATATAGACCACCATCAAGCTATCTCTGTATAAAGCGCAAACCAGCCAAAAGTGAACCCAGCGTAAACTGGAAACCAATCAACACCAGACATTTTCAGCCATTTTGGTATTCAAAACGGTTGTATCTACTCAATGTAACTAACTATGAGGGAAACAAGCATAATTAGGAATTGATATAATCTCATTTGAAGACAAAAATAAAAATGACACAGCAGTTTAGAAAACATTGAACTAAAGCACTTGGTATGCATAATACAAGATATGGCATGCAATACAAGTGGGAATACAACTTCAAAATTAATTGGCATTACCTTTTTTGCCTTGTCTAGTTTTCTAGTTTCTCTCTCTTGAATTAAACTTTCTTTCAATTTTGCCAGTTTATCGTCAGTAAATGCGTCTGATACTGGCTTTCCTTTTCCCCTTCGATTCTATAATAAAAATAACACATGTAAATGTACTGTAAAAACATGCAAGCTGCAAAACGAGTCTTAAGTGCAGAGAATGATATCCTGGCATTATCCCTAATACATGTACAAGACAATATCCCCATGTGCGACCATCAGAAGGTCACAATTCACCTTTCCACAGCATTCCACAGAAGATTCTGACCAATAGCATGACAGCATCTCACCTCAGAACTCTGACAAGCAACATGTTCTTATCAGCCGCTGATGCATATTCAGTCAGAAAATGTACTTTCAATATGTAACATGTACCTCTTTGATTAAATACATTGTATATGTGAAAATTGTATGTCATCAATACATGTCATTTGGAATGTCAAAAAATATTTATATAGAACAGAAAACAGCGTGAAGACAGCCAAACATTGTTGAACTAGCAGTGGTATTATAATGTCTGATTGTGGAGAGGTGAATGCCTATTCTAACAAATTTAGACTTGCCTTAATTATTTGAACAAAGGAGTCAAATTCTTTTTCTCCAGCGTCCTCCTCCTCTTCATCATCGATGTACATGGACATTTCTTCATAAGAAGAATGTTTTTGGCCGGCAGCAAAGAACAGGAATACTCCGATATCTACGGGATAAAGAAAATAAATACATTGCAGAAAGTAGAACAATTTCTTGAAATGCTAGCCTAATTTCAAATAAAATCAAATATAATTTAAGATATCTATAAGAAATCCTAGAGACTGATTAACAGACAACTCAACTTTTACCCATGAGGATCTATTAATTTATTATGCATACCTCTGATTTTCATCTTAGTTCTGATTACAATCCAGTATGTACAATTGTACTTTATCCATTTTTGTAGACATGCACATGTAAGTCATAAAATTTGTTCGACTCTCGAAACACTTCAACACATTGCCAAATTTACAGAGCTGATACAGTAGAACAAGCCTGTATGAACTGACTCTTTCACAAGTCTATACATACTTCAAAACTAAGCAAATACAGTAAGCAGGTAGTGTGCAGCCATTATGTCTCATTGGAATGCGTTCAAGAATAACACAGTTAGAGACGTGAAAGTATTCCTCTCAGTCTCTAGTGTGAATAACTAAATAACCCTTATATGTAACGAAAGATCAATCCCAACACACCACTATACACCATGGAAGTGAATAATCCCACTATTACTCACAGGTATACATACCACAACACATGACGGAACATTGTTGCCAAGTCAAAATATCTGGAATATTTATAGTTACTTATATAAAACAACATGTCCTTACCTGGTTTCTTGCATAATAGCACATTTTCAAATAGCCTTGAAAATAACTGCGAGACATGAAAAAAAAAACAATATTGTATTAATTAACTACTGGGAAAAAAAGAACTTGATGACTAAACTTAAAGAAAGTCACAATCATGTGTTGTTCGGGAATCCATCAGATGAATAGGAATTCCCACTAACAAGGAGGAACTTCAGATATTACATACACCCCAAAATTTTCAGCTACTGCTTTATGTACCAAGCAGTGAAGAGAGAGAATGATGCAATTGTTTTGAGTATTAAACTGTCACCAGATATTTCCTCACTAATCACTCAAATACATCTAATACATTCAACTTTAACCCCAATGTCGTTAGTAACATTGGAAAACACAAAAAAATACTTTTAAATTGTTACAACATTAAATTAACAAGTATACAAAATACAGGTAAACATGGTACAGTGAAAACGTGTACCGGGTAGTGAGTATTATGCAAACCATTGATTGGACAACCACCACTGTTCTCATTAAAATTTCATTCCCACTTCGCAATTACTAGTACGTGAAAAAAACACTCAAACAATAAATATTTTCAAATGATGAAGTTGTATATTTTAAAAGTCGATATTTTGCTATCATTTTCTTTTCTATTTCATTTTGAGAGTATTGGAGTGTCTTATGTTGCAAATTTTGATATCTCTTGATATATAAGTGATCTTACATTTTAGATGTCAGTGTTAATTTTTGGCAGATTTACATGTTTCTACAAAGTTCCAACAAAACATTGACTGCCACATGCATGAAATTTTCGCTAAACCTGCTGAGGCTAGATTGTATCTTGGTAATCATATAAATTTGTATTTCATCCGAAAAAAAACAAAAACACTATTTATTATTTATTTAATCACTATTAATTCATGCACTTGAAAAATAAAACAATTTTTTTCTACCTAGTTTAACACAGTATTTACGAAAACAGACTTCTAAGGTAAAAAACAAAACCCAACTTAGTTTAGAATATCCTTTTTCATGAATATCTCAGCAATTGTTGGTGTAGAGGGTACAATAAGTGGGAATACAACTTTAACCTCAATAATACTAATAGAATAATGAAAATGTTTATGCCGTCACCAAAGCTTTAAATATGAAAAGTTCTTTGCATGGGAATTTTATTTGGTCACAGGAAGGCCCTATGGACTCATTTTTTTCACCACCATTTCTCTATTGATTGTTTCTGTTGTCTGCCAGCTTACTGACAGAAAATGGTAGAATTAGAGGGCTGTGTGTTTGTGTTTGGGCTTTAAGACAAACACAGCCCAGTCATCTCATGTCATACCTCATTCGAAAGCTGATAAAATATTCACAAGAACATTTATGCTACTAATTACTCAACTACTCCTTCAACAATGACATTTGGGTTAAAGGTTTAATATTTAACTCTGGAACAGGTAAAGGTTTGTTCTAAATGAAAATGCATTGTATACAAATATAAAACATGTTTTAAACTGTAATATATGCTATAAATAGTTGATGAGTAATGTCAAAAAAAAGAGATAAAAACAGCATTTGTTGATACTTTGACATTTTAAGATTTGGTGTTAAATCTTTTAATGTTAAATTCAAGGTAGTATTTGTGAATACGAAGAGTATGTTGAATGTCATTTGAAAGTTTAATACATCTACAACATATGAAGTACCGAGAGAATTTATCAACAGTTGACCATTACGGGTGAAGAAACATAAAATTTGGTGAAAACAAAAAATGCTTAAAAATATGAATTTTCATTTGAATTAAGAAAAAAAAAACTGTTGCTGCGAAATAAAATTGTTTTGTGGTATCCTGTAAACAATATATCTTGTCAGAAGGAAGCAAAATGGGTTAAAAATAATGATTTTTGTATTTTATGAGTTTTGGAAAATGTATAAACTATGTATAAAACGGTATAAACTATGTCTGAATTTGGTAAAATAGTCAATCAATAAAAACAAACCAGTCGATTGCTAGGTGGGGTCTGTAAAGCTCATTCCCGTTTCATTTGCAATGTCATTACGAAATAATCCCATCACAAAACAAAACAAGAAAGAAAAAAAATAAATCTGATGTGGCGGACCATCTTACGGTAAAAATTTGCTGCAAAAATGGCACTAAAGCAGTCACAAATGTATTTTTAATCACAATATTTGAAAAGGTCACAACAATAATCTTTTCAGACCAGTATACCATGAAATGGTGGTGTCCACGAGTGAAACCGGTTTATCTCGGTGCTGAAAAGGTTAAAATAGGTTGACTAACACATGCCACAAATATGTAAGAGATAATATTATTAAAAAAAAAAACATGTACACACCTGATTACTATCTAAGTCTTTATATTCATCGTCTGTAAACAAACAAACAAAAAAAATGCCATTTAAATCGCCATTGCATCAGTAACACAATATTCAACACATCTCAATGAATTATTACCATTACAGATTGTTCGCACTCCAGATGGTTTAGATGACAAATAAAGAATATAAAATGTTATAGAAAACACAGATTGAATAATACTTAATACACGACACAGTAGGCAATTCCAAGAATTATTACAAAAAACACATGCTTATTATAATATCTTTAGATTAACCTCTAAACAGAAGAGTTTTTCGAATAAATTTGCTGCAATGAGAGACACAATAAATCACAATTGTCTGGTGCAGACATGTTACTGCCCTACTTTATAAGAGTCGCAATGCAGATATATTCACTGTTATATGAACACTAACAGGTGTGAAAAGCAGTACATCTCAACCCAAGATTATGTGTCATATATTGCTTGATCATAAATATTGCATCACAACTTTTACTGCCCACACAATCTTAACATAAATATACCTAGTTTTCTTAATACTGTATTACTGATGTCACCTTAAAGCAGGTGATAGTGATACAACACTACTTTTATTCTCAATATTTCAATGACAATACATTATATGCAACTGTAATGTAGCATGAATTTGTTACAAAGCATACATTAACATACTAACATATTTTCTGGACCAAGATTTAGGTTTAACTAAGCTAATTTGGACAAATGAGAACAAAGGGAAAAATTGATAATAGGCAGGATAAAATAGTAGCAATGTTAAACCAAATTTGTTCTATTACGGTAGTAGTGTATGCTTTTGCGTAAATTACAATTACGTAAATTTGTTCAAATAAGTATTATTAATGATTTGGTATACTACAAATAATATTTTGTGTTCACATGCTCTTTTATTGGAGATCTGTGCACTGCTAGTAGAGCAAATACAGTAGTTTGTGATTTTTTTACTACTAGTGGTAGTTTTGAATGATTGATTTTCACATCACTGAGGGCAAAGATCGATTCAAGTTAAAATCTAATTTGGGTCTGCTGATTCAGATCCAACTCCAACCACCACACTAGCTATCAATGAATGATTAGTAAATTTTATACATATGTGTTAGGATTTCTCAACATACATGATTTCTGTGTAATACGTGTAGTATATATCAGACACTACCGCAAAACTGTTACCAATTGATTATGCAAGCAAGGTCATTTTGTTTAAATAAAAGGTGATACTATATGTTCGTATCAGCATGGCCAGTACAGCTAGTATGGAAATGTTGACATGTATACCTGCTTCATTAAACGTAAAATAATCCAAAAGAGGACCTGACTGGATTAATGGCTAGACTGTATTAAAAACTGTTCTTTCCCCTATCTTACACACACACACACACACACACACACACACACACACACACACACACACACACACACACACACACACACAACAAACAAACACAGGTATAATAAACTAAAGTAACGCCTTGATTGACAGTATATGAAAAACATTTTACGAGCTGAAAAGCCGCATTACCATTAAAAGACGACTTTCTATTTGTAAAAGATACTGCTCATAATGGAAATGTCCAATGATGTAATAATAATGGGCCTCTGAACACTACTCTCACTGCTTACAATGACAGCAACGCCACTGAATCTGTTAAAACATCACAGATAACTTAATTACAAGACATAATGCCTTTCAGGTACTACCTACAGGAATTAACCAAACAATGAAAAACAGTGTCTAACACAGCCAGCAATAACAATGAGGCATGGTAGGCATTTCACAAAGTAAAATAAAGAAAATTGAAACAACTTGCAATATCCATATTTGTCAATGATGCATACTCTTCTCGCTGTAGCAACATATATAATGTAAACAAAAATACCTATTATAATTAATAACTGAATGAGGTGCAATGTGAACCAAACATTCCATTAAATTGAATCACAACTATTTATTTATATGGCCACTAACACAACACAAAACATTCTGATATTAATTTATTATTTTACGCTAATAATATTCATTATTGTTGACAGGAATCTCGCTACGCTGGTCGGCCTGACTGACACTCAAAATCAGCGACCTCCAAAGAAATGCTTCCGACCAGGACTATTGTGCGATTGTTATTATAATTACTTACCGATATGCATCCTGCCAGTCCTGGATTATAATTTGTAAACAAAAGACCTAGTCGCAGGATGTGGCTAGTCAATTTTGTGATATTAGCACCTCCTTGTTTGTAAGTTAATACAACATTAGTCTGAAGATCGACTCAGTCTTTAAATTAAAAGCTAAAATTCTTTCAAAATCAATTCCACCTTGATATAACATGATCAAAGAAAAAAATGTGTTTATTGCATGATTGGGTAAAATACATTTTAACTCATATCATTGCGAATCATGTAAAAACTCTTCTTTCAAGACCTATTTTACCTTTTAAAAATTGCTAATCACCTCTTGAGAAAATCAAAAATGTAGTTTTCAACTTAAATCGATACCAACACATTGTGCTATGACATTACTTTACTTCCGCAATGTAATTTTTATGATCACTACCATTCGGAAAACTTTGGGTTTTATCGGCATTACCATGCAGCATTCTGATTGGTTAATGGCTTGACTCATCGGGTCAAAGGACACATGTCGGTCAACTAATGCGTCACAAACAATGGCGGGTCTATGTTTTTTACCAAAGAAATCAAGTGATCAAAAATAATCGCTTCTGATCGATGAAACTAAGTCAAATTTTACTTTTATTTCATATCAAAAAAAAAAGTAACACACTGTAAATGTAATTAAATGACAAATATTATACTTTATTAACCTTGTCTTTACAGATTCTGACAACGGAGAAGAGCGTTTCAGCAATCACAAGACTTGAATATGCAGTGAACTATCCAGGAGTGCAACCAGAATGGTGTGATGGCTATACAGATTTGATGTTTCTGGGATATTTGCAAAATTTTAAATTCACAAGTAAAAGAAACAGAATTACATTCTATTGTTAAATGTTAATATTCACCAGGTTTTGAATTGATGAACTTGATAGTTATCATCAAAACAAGCCCTAGCTAATAATTAAGCCTTGGTTTAATCCTTTGAGTGCTGAGTGCCAACCTGTATTAACATTTCCAAAATGAAAACATGCATTTTTGTTCTCTAAAGATTTGATCCAGACCTGTAATCAATGAAAAATTATGTTTATTTGGTTCAAAATTATCGAAGAAATTATCAAAAAAAAATAACATATTATGCAAAATGATGCACCAAAAGTGTTTAAAGAGTGAAGGATGGTCAACCCTAATCCAGTTCAATCTGGTTTTGAATTTGACCCATAACCTACTAACCTATCTTAACATTACAATTAATATTGATTTTCTCAACAATTATAAACTACAGTGATCAAATAAGTTGTCTTACAAATCAATAAACAACATCAATCCTGAAAAAAAAAAAAAAAATATTTCTATCAGGCCTAAAAATAAAAATTTACAAAGCTGATTTCCCAAAACCTCAATTCAAATGGCAAACATTGGGATTCTAGAACGACGTGAGAATGTGCATGCTACCAATGAAATATGATTAAATACAACAACAAAAATCATGACTGTCTGCAGTACTGCCTATAAATTTATTCCCATCCAAACAAGTGCCAACAGCTGATGAATAACAGGGCTATGCACTGTTGGCATTCATATGACATTAAGGAACAAGTTAAAATTATTGCATTTCAGACAGTAAAACACATAACATGCAGTGATGAAAGGGGGGAGGATGCTTTACAATTACAAAGAGCGTCTTTTAGTTTAGTTGAATATTTCCAATAGATGGCTGTTCTGTGTTATACACGCAAATAATAACAAAGACAGTTAAGTTAATCATTAAGAGTTGGTGACAAACATTCTTTCAAATTCTAAAATCAATTTACTAAGTGGGATTCCTTCAGATAAAAAAAATTCTAACAAAGTGTATAATAAATGTATGGATATTTACAAATTTTGTGAATATGTTTTTATAGTATTTCGCTTTCCACAACTGGCTGGTCCATGTCCTTATAGGAAGGCAAAGTGATACTACTCAAACTTGGGTACATAGAAAAATGAAACAGAAACTGTTTATGTAGTGACTCCATATTGAGTAAACCAAGCCATTTTTTCCTTGCTTAGCAACACTGCAATAAGCTACAATCTATCAGGGCATAAAAATAGACATCGCTACCAGTAATATAACGCAAGTAGTTTGCAACCTATACACTGAAAGGAAAAATTGTTAGAAGTCACAAAGTTTGGCACATTACGTATCATATAACTACCAAGTGAAACTACCTTCATAATAAAAACTAACTTCATTACCTAAAAACCTGAGAGAAGCTACTTACAAGATTGTGCCTAACTGGCCTCCCAACCCAAACATCGCAACAGTCAGTCAGACCAATTAGACAGCAGCTCGTTTGTTGTCAAGTTTTTCAAAGTATCAATTTCTGCCTGGTGTATAGATACCGAGTCTCCAGTATTTGTGATAAACAGCAGAGCCAATTTAGCACAACAATGAATACAACAGAGGTGATTAACATGTTATATTGTTATGTAAATTAGACCATACTCTATGCTATTTTCCTGAGGAGAATACTGAAATGCACAATCCAGGGGGGGAGTTGCATGACACGATTGGTTGAAATAATCGTCTTATTTGCATAAATTAATATTCATGAGCAATGAAAAACTCGTCTTTTCAGTAAAATTGTTCCAAAATGCTTTCTGATAGCATACATGTAAAAAATTGTTAGTTCTAAATTGACTGATTCTATCGTTACGAGCTGAAAAAAATAATCGAAAAAATGATGTAAAGGTATTTTTTGAGACACGTTTTCGATCGGACTCCAGCTAACTGTTGAAAGTAAGCACATGTTTTCTCTTTACCATGATCATAGCAAGTTACGAAATTCATGGAGAATGCAGAGGCACGTTTATATTACACTCTAGTACTATTGCTCAAAATGTTTTCGGTGACTTTTATTAGTGACAAGTCACCTAATTAGTATGCATTTCGAGAAACCACAGTGTGTGTGGATGCGCAGTTTGAAATGGAACAGTTTTGAACGCAATAAAATCACGCGTAGAACTCTGGCTCCAGCAAGAAATTGTGGCGTCAAACTGGTTGTCGGTTGAATTGTTTTGCAATAGACATAATTTTGGAGCCTGTATTTGTCTATGAAATGTTTATAAGTTTTGTTGAGGATTATTCTGTAAAGAAATTGCTGAAATTATTTCATCTGTTTATAATCGGGACGTTGTTGCTTTGACGGTGGGCTACAGACGACTGACATCGAAACGTTCCATTCAGATCGGATGGCGTCCTCTCGTGCCAATTCCCCCCTGGCACAATCTTTTTTTTTTAAATATTTTAACATTTATAAATATGTCATGGAACAGCCAACCAACAGGCTGCTAATACATAGACTAATTCTGTTCTAGAATACTATCATGTATGCAGCACTGTTTTGATCAATATTAATATGAGGTTATTACGAGAATACCTCAAAGTATGCACAAAGATAGTACAGCTGGAATATCGACTGACATGCAGCTTGCTTCCAAGAATACACCATACTTCATGGTAATATGTTAACACTATTTGAAATCAGCAAACCACCACAGTTGGTTTTACAACAGTCACTCAAAGAACATGGATATTTTGAGCAAAAATATTGTCATAAACATGAAACCAAAACAACTGATCTTTATCAATACATATACAACCACTGATCATTTTTACATTTCACTGTAATATTTATATCTGCATTACAATACACAGCAAGAGCACAATTAGCAATGTGTAGTTTCCATGGTAACAGTTTTTTCAGCCTGGCACTAATAGCAGAAACTATTTTTAATTAAATATACTTTCTGATGTATCATAGGTAATATCAAAGCATGTCTACAAAAATATACTGAATAAAGTCAAACCATTAGTGACCACCTCTATATGAGACTTTTAGGCAGTCCCAAGGCATAAGAAACCTGTGTATAAGGAATATTTTTCAGCAATATTTTTGCAGATTCACCTTTGTTTAGAAACGAAGATAATAATTAACATTCTGTATATATGATAATATTTAATTTTCTTACATCATTATATAATTTTGTCAACTCAAATTTATGTTTTTGTGGCAGCAGTATCATTTCATTATATTTTGGGCAAATATACAAGTAAGGTGCTCCATAAAAATATAATCTAATCTCTATATAAAGACTACCTGTCTATAAGAACCATTTTAATGAAGTCTCTTGGGTGGTTGCTATACACAGATTTGAGGGTATTTTTACATGTTGATGGGGCTATATACTGTATATACTTCACTAACAATAGTTGATGATAAAACCGTACTAACAACAGACACAATGACAGGATCATTGCTGACATGCTTGGTCATGTTGTCATTCTTTTGAACTTAATTCAGGTGTAAAGCATGTGTAAATAGTTATGTTTAAGATGATTTTTTCTTTCTCAGATGGTAGATAGAAACAAAACATGTTACTAATGTTTTCAGTTTTAAAGAATTCAAACCAGAGCTGCACTTGTGCATTGAAAATGCTATGATTTGATTTTTTTGGGTTAAAATCATGTATTAGCTTGTTACTGTCAACAAACTGAATTAGGTAGCGAATAAATGCTTTTTTTTTAAATCCCAAACAGTGAAGACAACTGTTTAAAAATGCAGAATGGTGAATTAATATAGAAACACTTGGAATAAAAAATAATAAGCACTGCAGCACAATGAAAACATGTTAATAATAATACTGAACGCAAAATTCAAAGGTGATCTGGTCATTCATGTTTAAGGTCTTGGAAGGTCACACCCAAACTCTTTTTGTTTGAGTCTTCCAAGCACATGAAATTATTTATTTTAACTGCATGTAAAAAAGGGGGAAATAAAAATCAATCGATATATCACGCCTATTCAGATTAATTTTAAATACACTAATATGTTTCAAGAACACTGTAAATATATATGCTAGAAGCAAAGAGCCTACAAGAAGGACGAGCGCAACAGTCGATAGAATCAGGAAGTGGTCGACAGTCAAGACCCAGACTACATAACATATTTCTGTGCGAATATACTAAACAAAGTCGTTAATGCGACAGCGACGTCAATTTCTAGCTTCTTCTTCTTCTTCAATGTCACACCCAAAGGGGCAGACCTGAACGACGACATAAACAAATACGATGTTTACGCGTTTCATTAATTTTCAGTGATGCACACACCGTTATATTGGCTTCGAAAGAAAATAATAAAAACCGCCTCCAAGGCAGCGGCGAAGCTATGTGGCGTAGTGTTGTTGTTTTTAAACATGGCGATCGAGTCGTAACATGGCGATCAGGGTAGTTGTATTCCGAATTGCCCACACTTTATTTGCATTGTGAACTGCCATTTTGTCACCTCGATAATTCCAGCAAACACACATACCCAAATAATGCACAAGGCCACATCGCCAGCAAACTTACGTTAAGTACAAGAAATAGAGAAGCCTCGCCAACGATCGTAGCCATTTTCTCTAACACGCCATATTACAATCTAGGTCATTTGATCATGGCGCAGTTATGTGCGCAGTTTACTCACCTTCCTTGCACCAAAACGCAGAAATTTCTTGAAAATTGTAAAGAAACACCCGATCCCCCTTTGTAAATGACAAATGTAAACTGTTCCACTGAGGTAGAATGGAAGACGACGCCTAGTTTTTGTATTAAATTTAAACTACGTGATACAAGAAACATGGCAGACCATTTGCTGCTCATTAATATTCATAGATCGGCACACTGCTCCCTGACCTCCTTATGACCCCATCTGTGTCAATACAACAAAGGCCTGTGGTCGGAAAGACGCTCGCTGAATGGGGTAAAAGGGCGGTGAACTGTTCTGTCTTGGAATATTTAGAGCCAGAAATGTCAGGTTACAGATGATGCAGACATAGTTTATGCAAGATATCTTACATAACACATTTCATTTTTAGGCAGTAGAATCCGAAGTAAGGAAACATTTTACACTTCATAGCATCACTTCCCCAATCAAAGATAAGAACAAATTTGAGGTCACCAGACAAAGCATGTTACAACTCATACAACACAATTTATAAGGTTGTGCAGATTATTGTCAGCAGCAGAGCCTCAAACATATTAATTACCACAATCATGATTGTCGATCAGTACAAATCAAATAGAACTAATATTGCTATGCCAACCTATCTGATACCCCACAAAAAAAGATATATATATTACAATATGAGCAGACATTCAACCAGTACCTGTAATAAATAAAGTGCAGAATCATCATATATACAGCACTTTGAAGAAAATTTATTCTTGTTTTTATACTAAAATGTTGTTACCAAAATTATATATGCCTGTGTTAATATGTAGAGTTACTCTTGGCTCAACAAAGGCATTCTTTTGATTTTTAAAAATATTGATAAATTACAATGGCAATCAAATCAAACCATCTAATCAATAATAACAGTATGCATGGGCATCATTTGAAAATGTTCCAATGTAATCCAATCGGTCAACATAACCCTCTTGTTTCAATTTGAATTTTATAAATTGTTATAACGATTAAGGAAATGCCTTTGTTGCACCAGAAGTACATATTACTTAATTTTTTATAAATTTTGCTTGTATGGAGCCAGCCAGAACCATTCGAATAATGTAGGCCTGCAGCCCTGGAACATGTATATACATGTGTATATACATGTGCATGTAATTTTACCACCCAGACAAAAAACATGCTGATAACAATAATGTGCAAATGATATTCTTATTCAATTTATTGAAATTATTTCATTTTAGTTTTTTTTTACAATTCCCTAGACACCTAAAACTACACATATGTATTTAATTGAATGATTTTACATTATGCAGGTTTAGGGGCCAATGAAAAGCCAGAAAGTAATCCTCTTTAACCCTTAATAAATAATAAATAATATAAGGACATCTATGATTTCATGCAATGTCCAAATATGGACAATGATATATACTGTACAGGACTGTGCTTTGCTTTAGCAAGCAAATAACACCGAATAAACGGCAAGGTAAAGACTATGTCTAATTATAGTAAACACATAGTGTGTGCGTGACTCGAACCGGCGCTCACGTACGGCACCTAATCGCCTAGCTTCACGCCACTACACGTCTTCCCCTCGGCCACCGGGCATCCCCAAAAAAGGATGCTTAATAACCGAGCTTATTACGTGCAGAGAACATGAAACCCGTACACGCGAACCGCGCCACACAGCTTTGCTTTATTTCACTGATAGGAATTTACACTGTTTGTTCTTCTTCTTCCGTCGCCATTTCTTTATCACCCTAGAACTTAAAAACTGTTGCCTGTAGACTTCTGAAACTTCTCAAGCATATCAGGAACTATGAGAACTAGTGCACTTAACTTTAGAATTTTGATTGGTCAATGGTTTGGGAGCCACCTTGGATAGAAGTTGAACTGGAAGTGGCCATTCTGACTTTTTGTAGTAGGATTATTGATATATGAGCTATCTATTTCACAAATTAAAACATTAGCAACCACATGACTTTTTCTGCCATGCTTTTTTGCCCTCGAAAAATGGTAAAAAAATCACTTAAAATCTTCTTCTTCAGAAGCAATGAACATATTGAACTGAAATTTGTTTCTTAGCATCTATGTATATTGCTTATACAAGTTTGAGTCGCTTGTTGTGATTGGTCTGTCGTCTTTGATTTCTTCTAAACAGGAATTACATTTTTTACTGAAGCCACATTTATCTAATTATTTTGAAATTTGCCATGTTGCATCTCCATACCAAACTCAAACAAATAATTTGGATCAGTCACATGATTTTGCTACCATCTTTGATTTTTGCCGTGTGTTTCACAGGGGAGCCTTGAACAATCAACTTGATATTTGAAATGTAGCGTATAGCTTCTTACAAGAAAATACAATAATTTTAATCTTGGATTTTTGGCAAAAATGGCCACAATTTAGGACATATGTAGTAGCTTTGTGCTTTAACCCATCAACTTAATATTTACATATAGGATGTATGGCTAAATTTTATAATGAGAAAAATAAAATAATTTTAATCTTAAATTTTTGTCAAAAATGGCCACAATTTGTGCATTTATGGCTCATGAATGCTTAATCTGATCAATTTAACATGTAGCGTGTATGACCAAAATATTTCAGGAAAATAACATATATATCAGCGGGTACATATTAATTAAGGCGTATTGAGCTTTCAAAGTAGAACCCAACAAAGCTTTACATTTCATTGGTATGTGACCACACAAATTCAAACACAGAATGTATTGTTCTTCATAATATCCCTGCAACATCAGATTTGCTCAAATTAATTAATAAAAACAGGGAATATGTCTCCTTCAATAGCAATAAGTTTCAGTACACCTGTTTGTTTTTTTCTTCTCAATTTCTAGTGATTGAAAAAATACACTAAAAATTGTCAGTTATTTCACTTGCATACCCATTTACTTCCTATCTGATTTCTTACCCACAACTATTAGCACCTGTATTCACCAAAGCGCTACTGTGAAACAAATTTGGCTTGCATTGTATATGTTGCATTGAACTTGTGTTGAATTTGACACATCATGATGACTATGATTATTTTAGTGATAACACAGTGGTCTGTATTGAATATGAATGTAATAATTTTGGTGACTCCAGTAAAATATTGCGTTAACAAAAGTTCAGGCTGGTTAATATCCTTGAAGATTCACTTTCAAGATTGTCAAAGCAGATGCACAGAACTTGCTACTGCTTGTTTCTTATCTAACAAATCAAGGTGGGATCGGAAGATGGAACAAATTTTACTTTATAGAAACATGCTGGCTGATGCTGGAACATGCCTGAAGAATGGAGTAATAACAGCAAGATTCAAGCTATGAATGAATAATAGTGGCATCTTCAATATTTATATAAATTTATTAGAATGTTCCATCAAGTGAAATAATGTCTATTGCACAAAATGAATTAAAAAAACAAAAACATGTATTAATCAAATAGAAAAAAAATTGATACATTTTAATTCTGCAATATGTGAATGTACTCTTAAGTAAGTTACTGCTTGGGGCAGACCACCTGGTAAATTTTCTTCCATTCTTAGACTCTGACTGTATTGTTTATTATTATGAATAATCAAAAGCAGTATTAAAATTACAGGGTGCACTGTAGCATACATGTATAGTTGGGACAGGTGCTTCCTGTATTCAGAATAATGTACATGTACTGTTGTTGATTTCATAGAAGTACCAGGTACATTGTACATGTATTTATTATCAGCATCTCTGCAAAACGAAGTGACCTTTTCATGTGTTCTGTCAATACCCAGTCTGGGACCATAATGTGTTGATTCTATTGATACCTGGTTGGGATGAAGCCATGTATTCTTCTGATACATGGTCTGGTCTGTGAGGGAGCCATGTATTCTTCTGATACATGGTCTGGTCAGGGAGGGAGCCATGTATTCTTCTGATATATGCTCTGGTCTATGAGGGAGCCATGTAATCTTCTGATACATGGTCTGGTCAGGAAGCCATGCATTCTTCTGATATATGGTCTGAGAGCAGGAGGGAGCCATGTATTCTTCTGATACATGGTCTTGTCTGGGAGGGAGCCATGTATTCTTCTGATATATGGTCTTGTCTGGGAGGGAGCCATGTATTTTTCTGATACATGATCTGGAAGCGGGAGGGAGCCATGTATTCTTCTGATACATGGTCTAGCTTGTCTGGGAGGGAGCCATGTATTCTTCTGATATATGGTCTTGTCTGGGAGGAAGCCATGTATTCTTCTGATATATGGTCTTGTCTGGGAGGGAGCCATGTATTCTTCTGATATATGGTCTGAGAGCAGAAGGGAGCCATGTATTCTTCTGATACATGGTCTAGCTTGTCTGGGAAGGAGCCATGTATTCTTCTGATACATGGTCTTGTCTGGGAGGGAGCCATGTATTCTTCTGATAAATGGTCTGGTCAGGAAGCCATGCATTCTTCTGATATATGGTCTGAGAGCAGGAGGGAGCCATGTATTCTTCTATTATATGCTCAGGGAGTGGTAGGGAGCCATGTATTCTTCTGATATATGCTCTGGGAGCGGTAGGGAGCCATGTATTCTTCTGATATATGCTCTGGGAGCGGTAGGGAGCCATGTATCCTTCTGATACATGGTCTGGAAGTGGGAGGGAGCCATGTATTCTTCAAATATAAGGTCTTGTCTGGGAGGGAGCCATGTATTCTTCTGATATATGGTCTTGTCTGGGAGGGAGCCATGTATTATTCTGATATATGGTCTGGGAGCAGGAGGGAGCAATGTATTCTTCTGATATATGGTCTGGTCAGTGAGGGAGCAATGTATTCTTCTGATACATGGTCTGATCTGAGAGGGAGCCATGTAATCGTCTGATACATGGTCTGGTCTGGGATACATTTAAATTTGGTCAGAACTGTTGTGGCTATAACTGACTTATTAATTCATCTTTAAAATAGATTTATAAAATTTTTACCTTTTTTTTGTTTGGTACCGTATATTATAGAAGCTCAGCCTTTGAATTCACATATGATACAGTCATTTTATTCTGACTTTGCAACTGACAAAACAACCTTCTCACCCAGTTATTCATATAGACAATTCAGACAACTGCCAGTTACTAGCTCCCACAACATGAAATACAAACACTAAACACATCATACACATGATTTATCATCCAATGTTGATATTGTTACCATATTTAATCCATTACAAGCACATCTCTAATAGAAAAAATAAACCAAAAATTGTATTTATTGCCTACTAGATCATAAAATACAACCTACTCTGACTATAAAATAACTGTCATTTTTTTCTCTTTTTCTAACTGTTATGTATTTTATTAGTTTTATCACTGTTGACATTTCATTATACATGTATATAAGGTATTTGAATAGATTAACACACTGATTTAATAAACACATACAAAAATCACAACATTCTCACATTGCTGAAACCACAAACAATGATAATGAAGGCAAACTATATATATATATATATGTATTTTCTCAATAAATATTATTTCAAATGTTCCTTTCATGTCCCGGAAAATTAATCAAATATATACTAGGTACACAAATAATACAAGTAATTATAGACTAATGTGATTTATTACTGGGTTAGTACTTTTTTTTCAATTGATATTTTTGCAAATATTTTATAGACACAAGGGCATAAATCACCTAGAAATATACAGATGTGAGGGCCTAAATATACAGATGTATCGGCCAGTACACATGTATAAATAAATATCGTCTAAATCACATAGAAACATGCATACATATACAAAATAAAAAAATGAAGAAAACATTTTCACTAACCTGGAATTAAGTTTTTGTAAGCTGTGGTAATCTCTTGAAAGTTGATCAGACAATTATTCTGAAAAAACAAACAGACAGATAATTAATGTTGGGAAACTGATTACCAAAGCTTGGACACAAACATCAGTCATAGTGTATTGGCTCTATTAGAAGTGCATTGTTTTGTATTGGATTTATTTTCACTGATTTCTGACAAGTTGAAAGTAAAATATAGAAGAAAAAAAGTACATACGCTGGATTTTATTTTCAATGAATTATTCCTTCAGTGAATATAGCGAAAATTAATTCCAAGCGAAAATAAAGTATTTTACAGTATACTATTTTACAGCACAGTCAGAACACTGGAGAAAGGGAATGGGAGTCATTATCCCAAAGCATGTACAACTTGTAAAATGGCAGTATTACAAAAATGGCAGAACCATCGAGTAAACATATAAATTTTTCTCTAAGCTATATTTTGAATAACTTCACAAGGACAACAGTACACCACTTTGACCTTTTAGTATGACGTCAACTAAAACTGTTTGCCTATACTTATACAGTGTGTTCACTAAGATGCAACATAACCACCATCATACAAGTCACTACAACAGTTATATTATTTACAAAGAAATCGTGACGTAAAAAAGTAGTTTATTTGAATGTAAACTTTATTAGTCAATGGTTAGCTAATAAAACCAGAGTTTGGGATCAGTACAGTACAACCTTTCCAAATATTAGAAGAAGTTGATTCACCTGACTTATAAACCCTATGATTAATATGCGTCATAATTGTTACGTTCAGTCAATTTAACGCTAAATTTCAAGAACATTTTATTCAATAAGGTATGGTTGGTTAAATGAATCAGAGCTTGTACTTCACAGAGGCATGATTGGCAATTATTTGCCTTGGCACCCTTCGAAAAATACAGATATTCCATATAATTATTTTTATACTTTATACGTGCAGGCAATTTTATCAATTCGGCCTTGAAACTGGGTACCCTCTCAATTCCGAAGTAGGAACCGTGAACTGCACTACCATACTGCTGCCTAGAAATCAGTGGTTGTTACATTATTTTGTTCGCTACAATTACAACTAAAATATTGTAAAATAAACATAGTATTGTTCACAAAGTTGATGTATTATAAAACACTATTGTACACATAGGGTAAATGAAGTTCTACTTCAAAGTACAGCTTAAGCATTGCTCCATATTTAAATAAGTGGGATGTTTGTGATAAACCAACAGCATCAAATTTTAGGAAACTATCCATGCCCCAGCCATTCTATACCAGTCTCATAGGAGCTAAACTGACCCTGACCCAGACACATACTATAATACGTACACTACAAGAACTGACAAGCTCCTGAAATGAAAACAATGATGCCTGGAATATTAGTTATACCAGTACCGGTATATTCTGAGAATATACTATATTTGTAAATCTATGTGGTTGAGACCATGGAACTATAAACCCCAGGAAGAACAACCACTTCGTTTCCTTTGAACTATGATAGTTGCCGCGATGTCGAATGTTTATTTTGACTGTTTATTTTGTCGCATTAAAAAATAAGCCGATTTACGCAAATGAACGTTTATCTCCGACTATCGGTCATTTTCGGAGACATTCGGACGACTCCGGGAGATCACGTGACCGAGTTGTTCCGGTTATAGCATAAAAAAACAATGGCGCCAAGACAAAAACACTGATAAATGATCGACATTCAACGGGAAAAAAAAACACATTGCCACTTCTGGCGATCGAAGGGAAACACGGAATTAGTCGGGATATCTCAACAACAAACAGCTCACCAAACCCCATGTTTCGCAAACTTTCGCAACCTTATTTTTTCGAGGGTTGAAAAAAACAAGAAGTAATCTAAAAACGACATTAAAAATTATGAAAACTCGCTAAAACTCCGACCCGTTGCATGATTTCCGGTACACTGAAGGTCACCCTGCAGACCGACTTGTTTGCGCATGCGTAGTGAACGAAATATTTTACTGCGCAGATATGAAATTTTTTTTTCAAGTTTTCCGTTTCCAGCAAAGCGGTTGAAACGGGCGTATTGGCGGCAACTAACATGGAGTATGACTAATGTCGTGGAAACAAAAGCGAAAGCACTGTAAGATAAACTAAGACAAAGGTTTTTTTAATCCTCTTAGTTTCGTTGTTCTTCCTGGGGTTTATAGTTCCATGTTGAGACATACCCTCATCACCATGCAATATTTTAAACAATTGACAATGTAAACATTTCTCAATGACAGTTTGCATAAGGAACAATGCACAAGTACATTAATCAATAAATGTATGTCTAATCATTTAATTATTGCACATATGCAATGCCTTTTGGGAGAAAACTTCTCATTGCATATAATAGAAAACTACTATGGTATTGAAAACTGACTAAATTATATGTATTTTACACTATTTAACCAAACAAGAAATGTACTGTTTATTTACAGTAGCAATGAAGAATATCTTATGTAAATTTTTGGAAATGTTTTAACAACATTAGAATTCAAATAACAACATATGACTTTTTCACCAAGCGAAATTTTGAAAAATGAAGAAATAGTCCAACTATAGATTTCTGTGTAAAAATGCTAACATTTTAAGACTCAAATTAGTCTAGTGACCCTATTTTTTGTTTTATTTTCGGTATCCTCATAATATGAAAGTACAACATACATGAGATATATAATATTTAATTGAGATTAAAATTCACAATTACCTGCATTAACCGTAGTCATGTAAACTATCTGAGGGTTTATTCACAAATACCAACACATTTTCAATCAATTGTTGCATGTAAGAATAGAAGATACTAAATAATGTAATTACCTAAACATGCAATGAATAAATATCATTACTTATTATTTACTAGGAGCATCTTCCAAAACCAGCGCTGTTGAAATAAGAGCCACATTCTGTGCACAGAATGGCACTATAAATAAACTGTATTTGCTCTATTAGTAGCCCATGTAATCAGAATTGAAACCATATCACACAAAAACAGGTTCATGAAAATAAAATTGTTACAGTAGCATTTGTAAGAACAGACTGATTGAAAACCCTAAGAAGAGACAGTTCTGATTGCAATGGATGACGATATCTGGTTACTATGACAACCATCACATATTATGAGCATCGCAGCAGGAGAGTACTATAACCAACTACCTGTCTGCGTAATAGGTTATGACAGGCAATGTACAATGATTGTATAAGTGTGAACACTATAATATATATTAGAAGCATTCACTTGGCTACTTGTGTTTTATTTTAGGTCATGACATGAGTAGTTTTAGTTTCATTTTATATAAAGAATTTTATTTTAGGTCAAAATAAGGATATAAGCAAACAATTTAAAAGTTACTCAGTTAAAGGCGATGAAAAAAGTCTAGCATACTAGTCTACCTGTGCTACAATGACTGGCTCTGGTTTCACAGTATTGTGAGACATGTTTAGATGGCAGTTAATGAATTTTCAGGTAAGGCAACTAGGAAATGGAGAGATATATGGCCAACATGAATCAGTTATGGCAATCAAGGCCACAGAGATTTAGAAACTCCTGGCGAGGTCCTTAAAGCGAGCAAGAAGTGAGAGAAGAAAGGCCACTCTTCAGTTCCAATGATGTCACTATTAAGTATGTAGGTTTTAAACTTCAAGTTTGAAAAAACCTCACACAAACAGAACTATGTTTATTGTTGACCTATTTAAACTAGATTCATCAATGATTATGCAATAATTTATAAATATTATTAATATTATAAATATGAAATTTTCGGAAGTAGGTATTGTACCACAGCAAAACCATATAATCATATTACACTCACAACGATAATGTAAAATTAATAGAATTTGCAGTATTGCATAGTTCATAGCAAGTAGTATTGCAAATTATAGTTCAGTTTGTGTGAGGTTTTTTAAATTTAAACTACATGTACTTAAAATCCAGACAATATTCTCGTTGTTTCATTATTGGAGCTAAGTGTCCTCCTTTCCTATAAAGCTACATACATACATGTATGAATTTAATAAATATGAATGATTTCTATTTTCTCAAGTACAGAATGCTGAATTTAGGAAGAGACAGTTGTTACCATACTATGTATGCAAAGCACTGATCCTCAAGAGAACTATGTATTATGTCTCACAGATATTTTTTTACAATTACAAACACGCAATCAATAATAATTCATATTATATTCCATATATTAATGGCAGTTATGTACTGATCAATTGACAATGAATCAATGGTGATGTGTTACACAGTGTGGTAATACAGATCCAATTGATAGGAACAAAACAGAAATCTGTTCACACCAGAAAGTAATTACATGGTACCACAGATGACATGTATAGTACATGCAGCACATCAATCATACCCAATTCAAAGCTAACTCCAGACAAAATAAACACAAAAGCTTAGATTATTCGTTCCCTGGAGTTTAACAAAGCTTGAGCTTGTACTTCAGCAAAGACACCAAGGGATTTCAAGGCCAAAGCTTCTACATATGACTAACACTAATTGAAATACTATTTTTTTTTTTAATTGAGGGCACTAAGCTAAGTAGTCATAAGGGGTCTCCAAATCAAAGAGCTTTCACAGTATGGCTTCTGTGAGCTAATGATGGGGAAAGATGAAAAATCCATGAACACATGTACATGTAAACTGGAGTGCCTTGGCATACTCGTGGATCCTCAACAATTGCCACTTCTAGGCATTCTGGGATAGTGACTGTATTACTGGTAGTAACTAGTTCTATTTAAACACATGTGTGGCTCCCAGTTTGTTAACTCAATAGTTTCTCTGGGAACATTGACAATACTGGTATTATAAAATTGGTAATTGGTAAATTTTAGGTTCGGAAAGTTGATTTTTATCACAGTTATTGTATTAGAAGTGCATCTCTAGTAGAGGGGAATATAAGCTTAAAATCACATTTCCTATATTCTTTCTACTGTTGACCATTTAAACACTTTATTGAAAGGGCAGTGGTAGTGGAAATTCATGTAAACAAACAATGTATTTTATGTGCGTGTTGAGTATGTTGCTACAAGTCCCACATGGGACAGGACACAGTGCAACGACCACCACCCTTTAAGTAAACATATTTGCTACTGATAATGTTTATATAGTATATGAAGACAAATTGGATCTTACAAATAATATAAAAGTTATTTTAGCATGACACATTATCAATTGTGTCTAACTCAACCACTTAAACTTATATCAAATATTGTTTATTTTTAGAGATTAATAATAGGTTATAACAGAAAGAAGGCCCTTGATTCATCATCGAATATATACACCGGTGTATATATATATTTATACATATCCATAATGCCAACATAATGCTGTTGTTTCTCAAACTGAGATTGGTAAAATGTAGCAAACACAAGAAGACAAAATTAACAACTGTCTGGAAAACCTTAATCAATAACATCATACTGTGTCTACGTAGACTATCCAACCTAATTCTATGCCACTACATACCCACCATAATTGGCATTATTATTGAATCTTTCTTCCCATACATAATACACAATGATTAGAATTCGTCTCAAAGGGACGCTGGACAATAAGTAATTTTATTAGTTGAACTCTCCATGCAGAAGGTACACAATAGAAGAAAGGTTGGAGACAAATCGGAATAATATATTAACCTTTAGTGAATCCATAGCAAAAAGTATCAATAACCAATAAAGTATATTTAAATGTAAATGGCAATGTTATTGGCTTTTTTTAAATAATAGATTTGAATAGCACTACTACTTTGGAAAATGTACTATGACAACTCAATATTAGAATTGCAAAAGTACTAGTAGCATAGATTTCAATTACACTGACACAATCCATGCATAAAGTTTCATAGAAATTAGGTTATGAAAATACAATAAGTATGCTTAAACCAAAGACTGTCTTCGATAAAACGTTTTACCATCACAACGTTTAGCTTTTTTTCTTTCAACTTATTGTTTTGTTTTTTTTGTATTTGTCAAAAAGCAGCACTTCTTAGATTTCATCGAAAATCAAAGAAAACATTACCAAGTTAAAACATGCCAGCTCTACAAAGCTGTTTATTTGAATTGAAATACTGCTCCTATATAAAACAGTCCAAGTACACTGTGGCATCTGAATTCTTATGCAATTTTCATTTAGGCCAAATGAAGCAAATTTGGTATTTGTGGTAACAGTCTAAACAAATACAGGGTATGTAGGCGGGAATTTTTATTTTATTTTTTTTTATTTTCCCCAAGTTGAGTTGAGTTGTACAGCTAGGTTTTTGTAAGAATAGAAACAGATGTGAAAATGACATCTAAGTTAGTTTGCAGGATACATGTATGTTTCCTTTAATACAACAAAAAGCTAATCATTTGCTACAGAGAAAGAAGTAAATAAAAAAAAAATTACAACAATGGTGAAATGATCATTGCTAATTTGCATAAAAAAAACAATTTTGTGCTCATTACATGAAATAAACATTACAATTTTCCAAAAAATAGGGGTAGGAAGGGTTACCAGAAACACAAAATTTATGTTATTTGGTCGTAGAACACATTGTATTTATCATGTATATGTCAGGTATATTTGTAGCATTAAGTGAGAAGATGAAATTGAATGTGGTGCCATTCTCAGAATTATGAGCTGACAAAAACATTTTAAAATATTCACTGAAGAGTGTTTGAAGTGTTCACTTTGTGACAGACGCATTTGTTCAAGTTCTGCCATATAGCCAAGTTTTCTCTATTTATTGGAAGGAGCAGTGAATAAAAAACCATACCTATAGACTATTTATACTTAAAAGTAAATGAAAACTAATAATTAAAGAAAAAAAACTAATGAATATTAAATAGACTGAATGAACAAAAACAATATGTTTGCATGATATGGCATGCATACAAATGGATGTCTAATACAATATGTATCAATGATACATTAAGACTTATATTCATTATGAAATTACCCCATTCATATACTATCATCACAACAAACCCATTCCCATTGTTTGTACAATTATTTATAAATTTCAAATTGCAGTTGAATCAAACCAGCCAATATAATAACAACACAAGTCATTGAAAATGACACAGTCCCCGTTAAATTTTTGAAAGTTCTCTTTGAGCTTGTCATATTAAAGCAGGGGGGTTGTCGCGAGCGTGTCCTTGAAACTTGAGTTCCAAGTGGCGTATACAACAGATTGTAAAACATGTGTTCCGTGTAGTAATAATATGGCCAAAAATAAAAACAGCCGTTATTCGACCATCTTTGATCTGATAATGAAACACACTGATATGTATGATGTATGTGCCAAATACGAATGCAAATGGTACATAAATTGTGGAAATATAGTAGTAACGCCAAAACGTCGGATGGCTGTCAATCGGCCATCCTTGACCAGATTTTGAAACAAATTGTCATGGACATGCATCCTAACATGTATAAAGTACATGTATGTGCCAAATTTGAATGAAAACTGACAGAGCACGTCCAAGATACCACATAAAAAAACCAAAACAAGATGCCTGCCAGTCGACCATCTTTAATCTAATTGCGAAATAAATCGTCATGGACATGTATCCTAACATGTATAATCTATGTACCAAGTTTGAATGACAACTGACAAAGCATGTCCAAAATACAACATTTTCAAAAAAACAAGATGGCTGCCAGTCGGCCATTTTGAATCGAATCGCTAAACCACTGCATGTGCATATGTCCCACATAAAGTACTAGACACATGCAAAGAATGAACAGAATCGGTCCAAGGGAATATGAGATATGACTCCCGACGGACGCACAGACAAACGGATGGACGGATGGACGGAGACCGAATCATAAGTCCCCGTTTTCGGACGAAGTCCGAACGGGGACTAATAATTTGAAAATGTTCCAATGTCATTCCATTTGCCAATAAAAACTTCTCATTTAAATTTGACTAGTGAAAATTATAAATATTTATAAAAATTAAAGGAATGGCCAGTTGTGTTGATAGTAAAGTGCAACAGGACACTCACTAATTGCTCAACACACATCAACACCAACAGTTCTAATACCATTCATTTAGATTTTTACAAATCCTTCCTCTCAAGAGAATTTAATAAGTGGTTTTGTATGCGATGAAAGACCTGCAAAAGCTGACCTCCACATGACCTGCTAAATAATTCACATGAAATCAACAGGTGGCAAAGCACCAGGTCAAAACAAGGTAAACTCAGATACAATATGATATAGGAATTGCACCCAATATTCATGTATTCATTATTTAAACATGTTACAGTGTCCAGAGTATTTAAATATTGATGGTCACCATCACATGTTTAGTATAAGTCACCAGCCACCAGCCTTTTACATGTTTAGTATAAGTCACCAGCCACCAGCCTTTTACATGTTTAGTATAAGTCACCAGCCACCAGCCTTTTACATGTTTAGTATAAGTCACCAGCCACCAGCCTTTTACATGTTTAGTATAAGTCACCAGCCACCAGCCTTTTACATGTTTAGTATAAGTCACCAGCCACCAGCCTTTTACATGTTTAGTATAAGTCACCAGCCACCAGCCTTTTACATGTTTCAATACACAGTTCTCTGTTTTCATCTGCCGTCAAATATTGTCTTACGACACAGGTGCATCTACATATACATAATGAAATCTGCAGAGATTTAGAGGAGTATACATTTATAGACTACTCTTAACTAAGTAACTATGCACTTTTCACAATGCCTAGAATCTGATGCAAATTTATTTGCACATTACAAACATGTAGTAAGGGCTGTCGACACTGGTCAAATCCGAACCATAGGAAGTAAAATACCCTCTGGCCAGTTGATCACATGCTCTCCTTCATTGTCTGAATTTTAAATCAACCAAACAAATCAAAAATCAATATCTGGCCATGATTGAATCCATTGGGGATCAATATATTGGGTACATTGGGTACATTATATTCTTGGCTGCTATGATGACTTAACACAAGGACTTAGAAACCAATAAATGCAAACCAATAATAGTTACTCAGTGACCTCACTAAGTTGAACAGTGCAATTTTATCCAAAGAGTCAATTGCCCCTTATAATATTAACAAATTTTTGCTGGAGAAAATAGCCAAATTGTCTTCAAGAGAAGATTGATCACTCCCAAGCATATTAGTGGTCGGTTGTATTAAAAGCATTTGAATAAAAGTTGAGGGTAGCACATGCCCTTTACAAAGGGATTGCAGGATTATACTGCCCTGACCCATCTAAATGACAGCAGAATACTTATTGTAAGCCACACGAGGCCCTATAATGGGTTAAAACAAACAGACATGTACTATATTGTACTGTGGGGGCCATTCAAGGTGACTAAAATTAGAATCTAACACGCCACATCTAGTCATAAAGAAGGAATGTCATTGTTTGAAAAACCGCAATGGCCTAAATACCGGAGAACTACAATAGCTGAAATAACTATGGGGACATGGTAGTTTGGAAAACAAAATATTGGTCAAAGGCATGAATGGTTTTATTTATCTCTTATCCCTGACTGCCTGTATGCACCTAGATTTGTAAATTACTTCACGACATGTACTCATGTTAACATTACGACTTTATTCCAATAAATCTGAGGAAAAAAATCTGTACAAGTGAGAAATGAAAACGAAAACCCTGCTGCATCAAACGGTCAATAGAGATACTACCATATGAGAATGAGAAAAAATAGTCAGGTCAAAACTGAGAGTAGAAAGCACAGAAAGAACTCATGTATGCTGAAAAAGTTTGTGGTTTATCTCAGAGTACCTATGTACAGCGTTTAATTAAAATCTGATGAGTGGGTACTGAGTTACTGAGAGGCTAATTTATGCAAATTAGATAACAAATATTCAAAGATTTTAACCATAAAATAACCATTTCTACTGATTATCCAAGAGCACCAATGTACCAAATTTCATTGAAATCTGATGACTGGTACTTAATTATGTAAATTAGATAATTAGTCATCCATGTAGATGTGAAATACTCCAGACCACATATACACCACGTTTCATTCAACACATCACCGATACTCCTTTTTCCCAATTATTTTGGTAATCCATGGAGGCTTTCAGCAGGTGAAATGTGAAGTGGTTTTTCAGATATATTTTGAATAGCTAAAAAATGGCTAATTATTATGCAAATTAGGTAATTAATATGTACAGATTACAGCCCTAAATTAATCAGAACAACTATTCACCAAGTTTTGTTGAGTAGCTCTTAAAGGGGAACCGCTCAATCCCATGGATTGCACCAAAGAATCATGGGACACTATTGTTTATGTTGTTTATAATGTTAATCTATCTTTTGTTATCCATTGTTATTTTAATCCAGAAAGTAAATTTCTTGTGAGATTAGGCTTAACTGGAAGTGCCCCTTTAAGATATCATTGGAACAAATGAAAATGTCTAATTATTATGCAAATTATGTAATTAATATGCACAGATTCAAAACCAAATCTAAATGAGTCTAAACCTTATCACAGAGCATCATCAGTTTCTTATTCACTCACCCCCAAATCCTCATTCATTGATTATTTGTTAAAATACATTCCTAGATGCCAGTATGTGCATAGTTTACAATTATGTTAGAAGCAGGTCAACTTAAAGTATGATCACATTGCGAACAGATCAAAGGTCAACCCAATCGGTATTTATGACATTTGTTGTACATTTCCTAATCACAGTAAGCATTATCAATTCTACAATTATATTTATATGTAAGATCTCATCATTCCGCATCACGTATGTTTCCTCTTTTCATTCTTCTCACGTTATGCTTAACAAATTGTCTGCAGTGATACCCTCTATAATCTTGTCTATACAAAATTTATCATTCACTGTCATGTCTTGCAAACATTCTATTTACTATCCCCACTCCCACCTTATTCCAATGCATTATTCCAGTAATACAACATACTGTCCCTTTAATTATCCTCACTCCCACCTTATTCCAATGCTTCATTACAGTGTCTTATTAACATACCAATTACTATCCTCACTTTCACCTTATACATGTATACCTAATACAGATTGCCTGATTGTATAGTTGAACAGATATTTCAAATCAATCCATGATATCAGGACAGACAATTTAAATCATTTCATGATATCTGGTCAGACAGTTCAAATGAATCAGTGATATCAGGACAGACAGACAATTCAAATCAATAAATGATACCAGGTCAGACAGTTTAAATCAATCCATGATATCAGGACAGACAGACAGTTCAAATCAATCCATAATATCAGGACAAACAGACAGTTCAAATCAATCCATGATATCAGGACAGACAGACAGTTCAAATCAATCCATGATATCAGGACAGACAGACAGTTCAAATCAATCCATGATAGCAGGACAGACAGACAGTTCAAATCAATAAATGATATCAGGACAGACAGACAGACAGTTAAAATCAATCCCTAATATCAGGACAGACAGACAGTTCAAATCAATCCATGATATCAGGACAGACAGACAGTTCAAATCAATAAATGATATCAGGACAGACAGACAGACAGTTAAAATCAATCCATAATATCAGGACAGACAGTTCAAATCAATCCATGATATTAGGACAGACAGACAGTTCAAATCAATCCATGATATCAGGACAGACATTTCAAATGAATCAGTGATATCAGGACAGGCAAACAATTCAAATCAATCCATGATATCAGGACAGACAATTCAAATCAATCCATGATATCAAGACAGACAGTTGAGATCATTCTATGATATCAGGACAGACAGTTGAAATCATTCCATGATATCAGGATAGGCAGTTCAAATCATTCTATGATATCAGGACAGACAGTTCAAATCAATCCATGATATCAGGACAGACAGACAGTTCAAATCAATCCATGATATCAGGACAGGCAGTTCAAATCAATCCATGATATCAGGACAGGCAGTTCAAATCAATCCATGATATCAGGACAGACAGTTCAAATCATTCCATGATATCAGGACAGACAGTTGAAATGAATCAGTGATATCAGGACAGACAAACAATTCAAATCAATCCATGATATCAGGACAGACAATTCAAATCAATCCATGATATCAAGACAGACAGTTGAAATCATTCTATGATATCAGGACAGACAGTTGAAATCATTCCATAATATCAGGACAGGCAGTTCAAATCATTCTATGATATCAGGACAGACAGACAGTTCAAATCAATCCATGATATCAGGACAGACAGACAGTTCAAATCAATCCATGATATCAGGACAGACAGTTCAAATCAATCCATGATATCAGGACAGACAGTTGAAATCAATCCATGATATCAGGACAGACAGTTGAAATCATTCCATGATATCAGGACAGACAGTTGAAATCATTCCATGATATCAGGACAGACAGTTGAAATCATACTATGATATCAGGACAGACAGTTGAAATCATTCTATGATATCAGGACAGGCAGTTCAAATCAATCCATGATATCAGGACAGACATACAGTTCAAATCATTCCATGATATCAGGACAGGCAGTTCAAATCAATCCATGATATCAGGACAGACAGTTGAAATCATTCCATGATATCAGGACAGGCAGTTGAAATCATTCCATGATATCAGGACAGACAGACAGTTTAAATCATTCCATGATATCAGGACAGGCAGTTCAAATCAATCTATGATATCAGGACAGACAGACAGTTCAAATCAATCCATGATATCAGGACAGGCAGTTGAAATCATTCCATGATATCAGGACAGGCAGTTCAAATCAATCCAATATTTCATAACAAATCATGTGAATAAATAATAATGATAGAAGCCAAGTTTTAGGAAAACATCATAAATAGACATCTGTAAAAACATCAGAGGCTATTTTATTCATTTTAAAGCTTGATATATTATATAGCACTATATATGCCTGTATGTAAGTAGAATACATAATGAACAGCCATCCCTGGATGGGCTCAGTAATGTATATCATGTACAAGATAATTAACAATGATTTCTACTTTATTCTGGTGAGATTTACTCTCAATGGTAACCTATTCGTCGACATTGTGAATATAATATCCAATCAGTGAATGGAGGAACCGATTCAGACTGGATTTCTGACAAGTAGATAAAGGTTGCTTTATTTTAATACCTAGACAAATACGATCGTTAAATATTAAGGAGTACCAGGGTTGCTAACAGTTATGTTAAACATATAATTTACACCAAGAGATGTACTCACACAATTGGTTGTTATGGTTACCGTGCATGTTGCCATGAGTTGTATGAGAAACTACATAAGTAAATTTTGCAGCAAATCTATTGTGATGACATTGTGCAGCAATACTAAATGCCATGGGCTGACTATGTGATGACAGGGGGTTGTCAGCAAAACAAGGATAAGCTCTATCAATACCAGACAGAAAAGCAATATAAATATATCTACATGTAATTGCTTGCATGTTCATTCTGACACAGTTTAAGTATTTATCCACAGTTGTATATGTTTAATGAAAAAATATCATGCCAATCACAAGAAATGTTTATAAGATTCTTGAATTTATTTTTGGTGAAAACATGACTGGGAGTGGCCCATTCTTATTTTCCCCATAGCATAGGAAGTACAAAGAAATGAAATGTAAAATGATATACAAAATCACTGCAGGCAAAAATGGATGTAAAACACACACATATGGCACAAAATATAATGTTCTTCCCATGATGCAAATTTAAACTCTTACTTGTACTGTACAGCTACTAATAGAGGTAGTCAACACAACAGTATGAACAAGAGAACTGGTGATGGTTGTAGAACCATAACTGCCTCAGCTCAAAGATTGTTATGTAATACAGGGGAATGTGAAGGGAAATGTATTGTAATGTTACCTCTGTGTAATTTACAATATATCTGCATTAACTTTCACTGTGAAGGAAAATATGGGAGTTGACTTAAATGACTGGTAAAAGCAAGGCTGGTCAAATTCTGCGAAATAGTAGTTAGAATTTCCAGATACGCAATCGACACATTATGAGATATCAAAATATGGATGATAAACAGCAAGTGATATTCCAGTGATGTAGTTGGAATTGGTTGGAGTTGGAATCCGGCTACATGTACTGCCCTTTCATACCAGTTCAATTTCCTTTCATTATTACATCCAAATGTCATGATATTTGATATTTAATATTTAAAACCCACCTTTATTTCACAGTCACTTTAGTTTTCACTTTTCTAAAATTATTTTACTGATCAAAAGATTTTTCACTCCCATCATGCAATCTTCCATAGTACTTCCGCAGACACAGCGACGATCGCCAAAATACTAGTATCTACAAATAACCTCGCTCTCAGGAGCTGAGGAGTCAAAAGACGTTCCACTCCCATCATGCAATCCCCCATAGTACTTCCACAGAAGCGATCGCCAGCATATCTACAAATAACCTCGCTCTCAGGAGCTGAGGAATGAAGAGCTCCACGTCGTTGACTTTGTTGACAGCGGAGCTAATAAAATGACTGAGGGCTTGACCATTAAAAACTCTGGAGGGTAGACTTGTGCAAATTATTTTATCCTGCACCTAGTTATGGGCTACATTATATATATTTTTTTGCTTTGACATTTTCAAGTATGTTTCAAGGGATATGTTTTTATTAATATATTTTTTCCTTAACTTCTTCTTTAGATTTGTTTTACAAAGTTGTGTTTATATATATGCTATTCAATATCCACCTTCCTTTCTTTCGATTGTCAACCTTTAATTGTATGGTGTCAATCTGAGCGTGACCTAATTCGTGGTTATGGGGACACTTTACAATGATGCCATTACCGCGTTGCATTGTGGGATATGTATATATGAGTAACGACGGGCGTTAGAATACAGTGTATGTAAACCTGTTGTAGGCAATTAGTCCGTATCAGCAGCGCATATAAAGTATTTTGAAGTCTGCGTAACTGGTAAATGTCGTCGTAGATGGTGATCTCAGACACGGTGTGTGTCTAAGTATGAAACTCAAAACCCGAACCCGACACTTTGCAACCGTCTTGATGAATGTATTGTGACGTATTTTGACCCCGGATCCTGACCTTGCATTCTGGCTACATTTACTGCCCTTTCATACCACTTCAGTTTCCTTTCTTTATTTCATCAATATTTAAAACCAACCTTCATTTCACTCACTCACCAGTCACTCTAGTTTTTACTTTTCTAAAATTATTTTACGATCAAAAGACTTTCCACTCCCATCATGCAATCCCCCATAGTACTTCCGGAAACACAGAGGCGATCGCCAGCATATCTACAAATAACCTCGCTCTCAGAAGCTGAGGAATAATTGAGTGTAATAACCTCTGACCTATGCACTGAGTGATAGGTCATACCATCTTGCTATATCATGAACAAACACAGTACTTTAATTTGAAATTTTCTATAAAAAACCAATATTTTGAAGAACTCTCTTTAAAGACTGCTATTCACAAAATAGTTCTGTAAAATAATATGAATCATCTGTGAACATTGTGACCCAAGCTACACTGCAAGTCTTCACTATTCTAAACCTGGGTCACTCCTTGTACGTAAGTAACCTAACATTCATATTCATTCAGCTCAGAAGAGTGTACTAAGATTCTAACTTTAATAGTCAGTCAACAGTCAGAAATTGAACCATTAGTCCCTCATTAGCTAAGTATAACAAATTTGGTGTTTCCGGTGACACTGGGTAGGTAGGCAAGGATTTTCATTCTATTTCATTTTTTATTTTTGTCATTATTTAATCAAGCTTAAACTACACATGAAGAATGACATCTAAGTTGCCATACATTTCCCTTATACAACCAGGTGCTAGTCATTCACTACATATAATGTAAATGAAACAAAACAAATACAACATATTGCATAGAAATAAATAATTTTGAGCAGATTTGCATAAAATCATTTTTTTGATTTTCTTCAAAAATGGATTGGTAAGATTACAAGAAACACAGAATTTATTTTACTTGGCCTTAAATGTTATTCAGTGTGACCTCTTATACCTTGCCCCATGAGAAAGGTGTGCCAAGCAAAAGAACTGCACTAATGGTTTACCTCTATGTGTACTCTACTGCTATGGTAACTCAACGACAACAACCTATGACCACACTTATTTCTAGATTCCCCAAACAATAGTCGACAAAACGATGGCAGAGTTGGACAAAGTAGTCGTGGCACACCCATTCCACTTCAAGGGGCATCACTCGTAACACACAGCTATTATAAAATTAACCCTAATTATGAACAACAAGGGACGTAGACGCAATAAATGTTAATACACAAAGCTTCCCTGTAACCCTGTGTGGTCATCAGTCAGGCAGTAACAGTACAGGGTAGGGGGTAGAATATTCCTTGCCTAGACATACAGAGTTAATAAGGTTATGGTACTGAAATCTGACATTCCAATCATTGTTAGTTCACCAATGTTTACAGGAGTATAACATTTTACACCACATTTCTGGTTAAAATGCACAATATCATGAATATTAATAAATCCTAATGTTGATCTGGGATTTATAAACATGGGAACAAACCATTTTGAAGTGTGAAGGGTCCTTCAATGGCTAATGGGGTGTCCGATTGACCGAGAGGGTAAAACATTTGAGATTTTGGGGTTGTAATGGTAGTGAACCATTTGAAACTTTAGGAGGGTTTCCTGATTGGCCACGGGAGTGAACCATTTAAGACTTTGGATGGTGTAATGGTCAAGGGAGTGAACCATTTGAAACTTTAGGGGGGTTCCTGATTGGCCACGGGAGTGAACCATTCAAGACTTTCGGGATTGTAAAGGTCAAGGGAGTGAACCTTTTGAAACTTTGGAGATGCCCTGAATAGCCAAGAAAGTAAAGCATTTGAAACTTTAGGGTGTTCTTATTGAGCAGGAGCTAAGAGAGTGAACCATTTGAAACTTTAGGGGTGTTCTGAATGGCCAAAGGAGTGAACCATTTGAAATCTGAAGCAGGGAGAGGGGAGGCTTCTGCATTTTGCTTGTCAATAAGTATACTTTTGAAGGTGGTCTAGAAAGCTAAGATCAGTACCAGCTACAATTTATCAAAATCTGATAAGATGGATATTCAACCTTATCTCGCCACATACCAATCTACTTTGCTGCAATCCACTACAGACTAACACAAAGAATCAATGCCAAGCAACATTGATAGCACCACACATTACTTTCTCACCAACGTCTAATATTCAGGTTACTAACGACAAATGAAGAGAGACCTCTCTAAGGCTGTGTATTCAATTTTAACATCTTCTTAGAACCATAACCATTCTACTAGTTGGGCCTACTACCCATCAGACAGGAAATGGCCTCATTTAGGTGTTATCAATCCACCTTGATGTTTCACATTACTAATAAAGAATAAAACTAGTTTCATCTTTGAGTGTTTTGTTTCACAATTATTTCTGTTTGAAATTAATAAGAGCTCTATAGACAGCTTTAATTCTACAATCAAAAAATTTGAATTTGAATTTTTTTTATAACAATTCAGGCACCATGAAAAACAAAGGATTATAGAATGTAATAAGAAACTTTGTAATCTGATTGGTAGTTGTAACTTGTAAGAAGCTCAACATCATTGGTTAACAACCGTTCAAAATGTCAAAACATATCTTGTTTGGTGATTTGTTAAAATATTTCTTGAAGAATTGTTCACATAATTGTTTATAGTAACTCTGATATCCGTAAGACTCCAAACTAAAGTATCCTGAATGATATAATTGTACAAGAGATGATAATACCAAGTAAGATTCAAAGAAACAGTAGTTTACATTCAATATATAATTTTAAATCAATTTAGTAATTTTTATTAATTTTCTCAGTACAATTTTTTTTTTAAATTTTCAGTGCAGATTTTTATTTTCTAAACTACAATTACCCCCACCTTGTGTTTTTAATGGTGAACCCCTTAGTTCACAGTATTTGTGTCAATTCACTATCATGCCAGCACAATTGTTTCTAGTATAATCATAATTTTTTTTCCAATATGGGTTGCCAGAGATGCAACTAGCACAAGAGAAACACTAAATTTCTGATTGAAATGGATGCAATTTCACTGCAGATTACACTCAACTTGTTGCCATTAGAGGCGAGACGAAAAATAACACTGATATTTTTTGTTTATCAACCAAAACAAATTTTCCAAAACATTTTTTTCAACAGGCAGACAGAAACAAGATATTTTTTTTTCATGGCATTACTGTTCCACTCAATATAACAATATTATAATAATCTATAGTGGCTGACAGGTTGGTGGTTTATTTTAAATATAATTATTAACATTAAAAATTGATGAATGAGACAGGCAACAGAAGGTGAATGACAATTTTCAGAAGGGTTAATACTCTCTTATACAATAATCAACTGCATGACATGGAAATATTTCCATGGCAATTATAGTCATTTTGAAGAGGTTAGTGTAAATAAAGATTGAAGTGGTCTGTGGATTCAAGCAATTTTATCATGTGCATATAACAAGAACGCCAGCATAAGCCAAACTGGCTACTGTTTATTCATAATTTTATCTATAATATAACCAGATAATTAGATACACCTTTGCAGAATATGCAGGGTACCAGAAGTACTTCAGTATGACCATAGGACACACACCAGAAGTACATCAGTATGACCATAGGACACACACCAGAAGTACTTCAGTATGACCATAAGACACACACCAGAAGTACTTCAGTATGACCATAGGACACACACCAGAAGTACATCAGTATGACCATAGGATACACACCAGAAGTACTTCAGTATGACCATAGGACACACACCAGAAGTACTTCAGTATGACCATAGGACACACACCAGAAGTACTTCAGTATGACCATAGGACACACACCAGAAGTACTTCAGTATGACCATAGGACACACACCAGAAGTACTTCAGTATGACCATAGGACACACACCAGAAGTACTTCAGTATGACCATAGGACACACACCAGAAGTACTTCAGTATGACCATAGGACACACACCAGAAGTACTTCAGTATGACCATAGGACACACACCAGAAGTACTTCAGTATGACCATAGGACACACACCAGAAGTACATCAGTATGACCATAGGACACACACCAGAAGTACTTCAGTATGACCATAGGACACACACCAGAAGTACTTCAGTATGACCATAGGACACACACCAGAAGTACTTCAGTATGACCATAGGACACACACCAGAAGTACTTCAGTATGACCATAGGACACACACCAGAAGTACTTCAGTATGACCATAGGACACACACCAGAAGTACTTCAGTATGACCATAGGACACACACCAGAAGTACATCAGTATGACCATAGGACACACACCAGAAGTACTTCAGTATGACCATAGGACACACACCAGAAGTACTTCAGTATGACCATAGGACACACACCAGAAGTACTTCAGTATGACCATAGGACACACACCAGAAGTACTTCAGTATGACCATAGGACACACACCAGAAGTACTTCAGTATGACCATAGGACACACACCAGAAGTACTTCAGTATGACCATAGGACACACACCAGAAGTACTTCAGTATGACCATAGAACACACACCAGAAGTACTTCAGTATGACCATAGGACACACACCAGAAGTACTTCAGTATGACCATAGGACACACACCAGAAGTACTTCAGTATGACCATAGGACACACACCAGAAGTACATCAGTATGACCATAGGACACACACCAGAAGTACTTCAGTATGACCATAGGACACACACCAGAAGTACTTCAGTATGACCATAGGACACACACCAGAAGTACTTCAGTATGACCATAGGACACACACCAGAAGTACTTCAGTATGACCATAGGACACACACCAGAAGTACTTCAGTATGACCATAGGACACACACCAGAAGTACTTCAGTATGACCATAGGACACACACCAGAAGTACTTCAGTATGACCATAGGACACACACCAGAAGTACTTCAGTATGACCATAGGACACACACCAGAAGTACATCAGTATGACCATAGGACACTCACCAGAAGTACTTCAGTATGACCATAGGACACACACCAGAAGTACTTCAGTATGACCATAGGACACACACCAGAAGTACTTCAGTATGACCATAGGACACACACCAGAAGTACTTCAGTATGACCATAGGACACACACCAGAAGTACTTCAGTATGACCATAGGACACACACCAGAAGTACTTCAGTATGACCATAGGACACACACCAGAAGTACTTCAGTATGACCATAGGACACACACCAGAAGTACTTCAGTATGACCATAGGACACACACCAGAAGTACTTCAGTATGACCATAGGACACACACCAGAAGTACTTCAGTATGACCATAGGACACACACCAGAAGTACTTCAGTATGACCATAGGACACACACCAGAAGTACTTCAGTATGACCATAGGACACACACCAGAAGTACTTCAGTATGACCATAGGACACACACCAGAAGTACATCAGTATGACCATAGGACACACACCAGAAGTACTTCAGTATGACCATAGGACACACACCAGAAGTACTTCAGTATGACCATAGGACACACACCAGAAGTACTTCAGTATGACCATAGGACACACACCAGAAGTACTTCAGTATGACCATAGGACACACACCAGAAGTACTTCAGTATGACCATAGGACACACACCAGAAGTACTTCAGTATGACCATAGGACACACACCAGAAGTACTTCAGTATGACCATAGGACACACACCAGAAGTACTTCAGTATGACCATAGGACACACACCAGAAGTACTTCAGTATGACCATAGGACACACACACACACACACACACATGCATATAGTGTTGTGCATGGTTTATATTACATGTATGTGTCATTCATTTATATTATAATTTCCATATTTTTTAATTGTTGATGCAAAGTCTCAATAACTGCATCATTATTTAACAGATATGTTTCTTTAAAAATAACAATTTACAGGTAAAGAAGAAAATAAAATTATTAATAAAGTATTATTAGAATTCAGTTCAATTTAATAAAGAAGATTCTTTCTGATACTGAACTGAATTACTGTTGTTGCCATTTTTGTCGCATTTAGTGTTTTTAAAAACCACCCATATTGATGAGCCAAAAATGCATTTCTATTTTTTTGGAACAAGTTAGGAGCAAATGCACATTTTTGCAAAAATAAGCACTTTCTTTCTTCATCTGCTTTAATTTCAGCACCTGATTATAGCCAATAAGTGATAATAAATGCCAGTAGAAATAAAATCTTAGTTTGTTAATGAATATTATGTTGTAGGCAACTCAGACGTAAGGAAATAGACAGAATAACAAACAGCTCAAAGAGGGAGGTTTTATTAAGCAACAAATCATGACTGAAATGGAAAGAAAAACTGTATGATATCAATCAATATTCCATAAACGGGTTCAAACACAGCTATGGAGGGGGCACAAAAGACCGTTACAATTTTTAATTTTTTTAAAGCAGCTTATGAGATGTAGGAGATGGATTCAAAATATCCATTTAGAGAAATTGCAGGGTAGATTCAATACTGGTGTGGGTGTATAAAACAGATGTATTCAGGTTACTTGAGGTAAAAATATGCAATGCAATTTACAAGTCCCCACAATGTGTTATTACTGTCTTAACATTAAATATGCAGCATACATGTACACATACAAAAAAAAACAGTAATAAAGTCTAGCCGTCTGAACGATTGTATGTGGTCATAGACGAATGATTTCCATGCAAGTTTTCATCAAAATGAACCCAGACACGTCAAGACATGCTGGAATGATGATTTATAGGAGTAGGACGGCCTCAAGTGATGGCTAAATACTGGATTATATCACCAGAAATTGAATCAATAGACAGACACTCAAATTATAATTCCCTGTCTTATTTATAATAAATAACACAAATTCATTCTCAACTGTGTTTAGCTATAATGGCCAGGTATCAAGTCAATATTTTTAAAAGAAATAATAGACTTTCTGTTATGATTTAAATTAATGGTTAAATATAATTTTTACAAAATCTAAACATTAATATTTTATGTATCAAAACATTGCACTCAAAATATTTAAAATTCTACAAGACAGAAACAAATAACAGATACTTGCTAGTTGATAAATGTAGCTGCATACAAACAAAGCGTTACTAATGCAACAAACACACTACCTCAAGAATACAAATTAATATTCTATTGTCATGTATATGTATGTCACACACCAATAATAAACTAGACAAACTGATATAAAAATATATACATTCAAAAGAGTAATTTTGCATTTTCAAGAGATGATATAAACATAATACATGCTGACCTCCATGGATTATATTGTATACATAGCCCAGTTAAACAGACTAGACATCTGTGCATTATTTACACCACAGATTGCCAAAACACAGAGCTCAAATACAAATTTATACAAGTCACTGACACTAGACATAATTTATGGTCAAAGTAAATAAAGACTGATATGAAGGGTTAAACTTAGCTACTTTCTGTTTACTAATAAGGTCATGCAATGCTACTATATTACGGCATGTCCGCCATTTTTGAGTCAGTGGTGGGGATTTGCACACAGAGCACTGTTTTGGAGGGAATAAATTCACTCAATAGCAAAGGGTGTAAGAGAAAAAATTATGTACTGGATTGACAGTTTAGATTTGCAAAAAATGCTAGTTTAATTTCAGTGATTTCTATTAGGGTGTTTAGAAAGGGCATCCACAAGAGTCTTGTACAATCTAGTACTATTTGCATTACAAGTAAGGAATTTCTATGCACTGCTGGCAGACATTTTGGAAACCGTAACAGCGCAGGTTTTGTCGTCATAAAATATTACACTTTTTGCTGTCATGGCGATTAGCAAATCAAAGTCAAATAAGTCTTCTTTTCATCCAGTTAAAAATTCTGTGAGTGAACAAGGGTTTGACAAATTGGGAAAGGCCGTAAGATTGAAGAAAGGCGGCTACCACTGAATAACTTGTGTGTATACAAACACAACAATGCCATAGGAAAACACTGGTGATCAATACCCTAGAAAAGTATTAACAGTGAAAGGAAGAGAAAACTGACCTGCACAAACTGAAAAGGAACCTTGCATTTAGGCACTCACCAGGCACCATTGTTCTTTAACCACGACAATTGACAACAGGAGGGAATAAATTAACTTTCGGCAAAACAGCATGCAATAAAAAATTACACTGACCCATGTCGACTGGCTGGGAAATAACACAAGTGTTGATGTCCTACCTTTGTAAATTGATAGAATACTGGTGTAGTAAATCAATAAACCCTTTGGTTGTGGAATGGCAAGTTCAGCTGGTACACCATAGACAGACACACACACCCTCTATGGGTCTCCTGAGCAGTGTCTTGTAAATTGAATGCGACAACAGCACCCAAGTTTTCGATATGTAGAATTAATTGCAAGGAAAAAAATAATAAAACAGTACTGAAAATACTGTTGTTTAGTTGAATTGTCTTTTGAAAATAAAAAACTGCAGATCTGTCTAGAGATTAAATGTCCATCTCTGTTCCAGAGTCCTTATCTTCAGACTGAAGGCATCTGCATTTTCATGGTAGCATAACGACTACTACAAGCAACAATAAGGATGGCCTCACTGCACTGGCAACAATTCATAAAGTCACATGACACCTCATTAACATAAAATGTAAGATGGCAGCCTGCTGAGGCACAACAGTTAGCTTTACCTTGTTTGCCCTCTTTCAACATTGTAGCTCAGTGGACAGTAATCTGACCTACACACTGTATTCAACGCCCTCCTCTATAGCCAGCTTCAACCACACCATGACTCGAAATAATACTGTTTACTTTAGACGTAACTTAGCATTTTAGTTTAATTACATACACACAGCCATCAAGTGCCATGGGGGCATGTTAAAACCTGTTATAACTCACAGAAATTACCAACAAAAGCATCTTTATAACAACACATAAAATCTGTCTAATCCAACAGATAGGTAGACAGACAGATAGACCTAAATTTAATAAGGCTAAATTATATTTTTATGAAATTAAACTTTTTTTCACCTAAATGTTAGAACTACTAACATGTGCAAGCTCCAGAATTATTATTATTATTGAGTTTATTTATTTGAATTTATTTATTTATTAACACATACTCACTCCCCGGAGAGAATGGTGATGGTTACAGATAATAGTAAAAGTATTAATACACTAAAAAGGAAAGAATAAATATAAACTCATCTACAAAAACAGAAAAAAAACATTGAAAAAATACCTACTAAAAGAAAGATAAATAATAATCCTGTATTTGTGGTCTAATTATTAATACTATTTATGTCTGCAACAGTGACAGACTAGCTAACAGGAGTTGTTTTAGGAGCACCTTGACCCATCCATTCATAAATGGTAATAATTACACCTATATACCCCAGCAACAACTGTTGCTAAGAACTGAAATACTTAAGGTATGCTAGAGATATCATACCTGGCCTATAGCAACATATAAATATATCTTTGAGAATTATCTGCAAATGATTCTGATTTAACGATTCAGTAAGTAACCAAGGAATGAATTACTGATAGACAATGCATATATTTAGATGCGTCAATGAGTTCAATGTATTTTCGGAACTCAATGACAAACGTTGCTAGGACAATGCATCTACTTAGCTACTAATTACACAGCTAATTTCTAATTTCAAACAGTCAAAACATTCGCTCCTTTTTTTTTTAAATTAATGGCAATAATTGGAAAGGATGTCTGGATAACACCTTGCATAAGAATCAGTAATTTGATGTTTTAAACATGGATCAGAAAATTATACAGACACAGACTTAGGTCATGAGAACCTAGTGTTTGTCCTCAGATCACCCTTCTACTGACAACAGTAACAATTAATCTTCACCCATTGCTCACGAATGCCCATCAAGGCATATAGCACAGTAGTTTGTAGTAATAGAGCAAGTATTAATCCATTAACATTGATTTTAAACAATTGTTATACCCAAGATAACAGTGATCTCCATGAACAAGAAGACAATTGTACAAAATCTTTCTAATATTCAGTGTAATTTTCAGCAATATTATAAGGCATTGAAACACTATGTTTTGTTGAGGAAATACAAAACAGTGGTTGATTTGAGGGGTTGACCATGAGCGAAATTAGGGAAGATGATAGAAAAAAATTGTTTTCGGTTACTAGAGTTACATTTTCTGTAAGATTATTTTGTCTTTTTCACTCTCCTCCAAAGTGAGGTTTTTTTCAGTAATTTTCACTGTGCAAATGATTTTTTTTAAATTTTGTCCGCCCCCCAAGGTTATAATGGTCAACCCCTGGGTATTATCACATTTAGTTATTTATGTACCGGTACTAGCATGTGCAGCAAATAAGCTGCTCTCTGATTGGTCTGACTATTAGGTCTTAGGGCGTTAAATCTTGTAAGTAGCTTCACATTAATTCTGAGTCCCTAGGGATGGCTAAAGAATCGTGAGGATATATGACAAAAGACAAAATCAACATATGTCTCTGGGGGTGGCTATGAGGCAAGAGAAATAATCAACACAAGTTTAGTGTTGGCTAAAGAATGGTGTAGAAGAAGAAAACGCCAAGCTGCCCTCTGATTGGTCTGTCTAAAGTTTGGTGTGGCTATAAGACAAGGGACAAAATTACCACAGTCTTTGATAACCAATGCCAGCTGAAAAATGTAGCTATTTCATCACAAGATAAATTGATAATTTTGAAAGAACAATAAACTGAAAGCAAATAAAAACCAAGCTGCATTTCTTCATTCACCACCAGTCATAGCTTACAAATTTTTAGTTGTTGGAGAATGGGCAATAAATTCAAATCTTTGTAGTACATTAAAACATGCATGTTATGACATACCTCTGGTAAGTTTAACATGATATGCATCGAGTGAGCAAAGTGCCTATTGTTATCTAACATGAAAAATAAATACCCAAGGCTCCCAAAAAAGTGATTTGTTTCTGCTCAGCGCCTAAGTCAGTTCCGTTTTATCTTAGTGTCTAGTTTCTGCAAAAATATTTTCACTGGAGGTGCTAGAAAGAGCTCCAATGTGAAGTGAATTTAATACAAGATAATATGTCTTGGCGTTTTTGAGAAAATTCTTTGTTACAGAATAATACTTCTGTTAAAGTATGAAATAATTAGGTTACAAAAAACAAACATGCATTAAAATTGGAAAAAAATGTCTTTCGATGATCGGGACACATTTCAATGAATTTGATTACGAACAATGCATGGCGCAAATTTCAAGCACTAATTCCACAGTGTGCTCTCGCAATCGTGGATTTAGTCATTTTTAGATGGTTCACAATTTTGTTTGTCAGGTGGTAATTATGTAAACAATGACTGTACAGTTTGTGCAAACTTGTCTTTTTATACTCAGGCTTTTGAATCATATAGGTACATTTGAAGTTCTGCAAATGAATAAATTCTCCTCAAATGCAGCATGCAGAGCTGAACTTGGTAAATTCCCATTACTTACAGATATTCAGAAAAATCTTATTAAATACTGGTATCGTATTAGTGCCTTACCAGACAGTAATATACAATCTGATTAAATACTGGTATCGTATTAGTGCCTTACCAGACAGTAATATACAATCTTATTAAATACTGGTATCGTATTAGTGCCTTACCAGACAGTAATATACAATCTTATTAAATACTGGTATCGTATTAGTGCCTTACCAGACAGTAATATACAATCTTATTAAATACTGGTATCGTATTAGTGCCTTACCAGACAGTAATATACAATCTTATTAAATACTGGTATCGTATTAGTGCCTTACCAGACAGTAATATACAATCTTATTAAATACTGGTATCGTATTAGTGCCTTACCAGACAGTAATATACAATCTGATTAAATACTGGTATCGTATTAGTGCCTTACCAGACAGTAATATACAATCTTATTAAATACTGGTATCGTATTAGTGCCTTACCAGACAGTAATATACAATCTTATTAAATACTGGTATCGTATTAGTGCCTTACCAGACAGTAATATACAATCTTATTAAATACTGGTATCGTATTAGTGCCTTACCAGACAGTAATATACAATCTTATTAAATACTGGTATCGTATTAGTGCCTTACCAGACAGTAATATACAATCTTATTAAATACTGGTATCGTATTAGTGCCTTACCAGACAGTAATATACAATCTGATTAAAATCTGATGTAGTGTACGGGCTTTAATTATTGTGGCTATAAACTTATTTTAATTTTATTTTTTATTACTTTTGTTATTAATGCCTTTTTATTTTATTATTTTACTTTGATTTTGATTTTGTGATTTTTTTTTAATTCTGCCCTACCTACATCTGATTCGACGCCTATGTAAGTCCCGTTCAAATCTCGCATAAGTAACAGCCAATCACAGGCCCCCCCCCCTTTTATACAGGCAGTCGGTTGCTTACTTTTCAGTGTAGCGATACTCTACGGGCAATCTTTCTGTACATTATATTTTGCCCACTTGAATAAACCATTAATAGAAAATTGCTAGTATATTTTTATTTGCAAAAGAAATTCCACAGCATTTTACAATTTTTGTCATTACATTGAATATTTTTTTCACTTCCAACAAATGTGTACACTTCCAGATACATCTTCGCCAACCAAGGTTCGTTCATTCAGTCATCGCTTCAATTTTACATCACTGAGCATAATTATCTAGAATGGAAGCAAAAAAATAAGTAAATCGTAATGATTAGAACACTGTAAACAGCTATAGTAAACAATGCAAACTGATTTTAAATTGTATAACAGTCACCGGCCCACGGCATCGACGCATAAAATTGGAGCAAAAAAATATTTCCTGATCAATTGCGATGTGTTCCAATAAAAAATATTTTATTCCAGTCCAAATCAGCTCAATTACTTTAATAAAGAGTTAATGTATAATGTACAAAATGATGATACAATTTGATGAATATTTACAGCTACGGTTTCAATACCGTAGACGATGTTGGCCCGATCTTCAACAAAACATCACCCGTCTCCAGGGCAGGCGACTGGAAAAAGACACTGGTGTTCGGTCGAAACGGCGGAAACAAAATCGTCACTCCCAGAATAACTATGCAAAATAACAATCTAAAGTCGAACCATTCGAGCCACAATATTAACATAAAAATGACTTTCGTTGCATATGACAATGATAAACTTACCGAAAAGCCGTGTTATTCTCGGTCGCTGACGTCGGTATAATTCCGCCATTTTATTTGAGTGTGTTTGCCACCCGACTCCGCCCGGTGACGTCATCATGTGCGCTATAGAAGGAGGTATGTGATTCGTTGACTAAAATCGTCGATAGTGGGTCTCGTTGAAATCTCGTTACATAGGCATCGGCTCAGATGTAGGTAGGGCGGAATTTAAAAAAAATCACAAAATCAAAATCAAAGTAAAATAATAAAATAAAATAAAATAAAATAAAATAAAATAAAATAAAATAAAATAAAATAAAATAAAATAAAATAAAATAAAATAAAAGGGCATTAATAACAAAAGTAATAAAAAATAAAATTAAAATAAGTTTATAGCCAAAATAATTAAAGCCTGTACACTACATCAGATTTTAATCAGATTGAGCAATATATTACAAAACAAGCCTTTGAAGAACAAAAGCAACAAAATTTACATTGGTTTACATCAGTAAAAAACATACTACAAACTTGTACTCGTCTGTCATACCTAAAAAATTACCACACAGTACCAGTAAAATAAAAAAAAACAAACAAACAAAAATCCAACAAAGGTATGTAGAGTTCTTGACGTTGAGTGTAACAAATGATAATAGAAAATTGAGAATGTATATAAAGTTTAAAGACTCATACACTTTTGAATCTGTAAACAATGTTCCCAGATCGAAATTGAAAAATGAAGAACATTTTTCATGTAATGTCTTAGGTACCAAACAGAAAGACAAAAGTTATTTAATAATATCAATATTACAGAAGAATTGAAATCTGATGACCAGATATTTAAATATATTACAAGTTCTAGAGAAGACGTACTAATAAGACAAGTTGGTGAATACTTATACAAAATATTTGAAATCAGAAATAACAATAACTGACATTTTACTTTTACTTTAATTTTATATGTATTGTACTTTATTACTAACATTTTATTGCTGTCAACCAATGGAAACTATTTCTAAAGACTAAGAATGCAATAAATTCATTATTATTATTATATTATATAGGCTGAATTTAATAAACAACAGACAGAGAATGCTTTATTCAAAAACGTCATCAAACCCTTCTCGCTAGCTTAAATGTCAATGAGTTCACAATGTAATCCATTATGTAGATTACTAGAACATCACTGAACTGTATGTGTGTGTGTGTGTGTGTGTGTGTGTGTGTGTGTGTGTGTGTGTGTGTCAAGGGTACAGTGTGGAATGTATCTAATAATGGTTTACATTATCTAACACTTCAGGTATGTGTACTTCATAAGATAAACATGGCCTAATACATTGTAATCTGATTCCACCACTAGAATGGGGACAAAAACCACAATATATAACACTACTAGTATGTCACTGTGATTAATTCAGATAAGATAAACTATATCAAGTTATCAAGTTCAACATTACAATGTACATGTCACAATAAAAAGAAAATAAGTTGAAATATTAATCAGCCAAACTGAGATATCACCTATTGAGCCTTAATAATTTTTTTATTATGAAGGGTGCAGCCCCCTCCCCTCCCCTCACTCCTTTCCACAATGTGAAGAGATACATGTATGAACTGTAATAAGCTATAAAATGGAAAACACGGTTATATAAAGGGGTATGGCCCACATCTCAACTAACTTAGCAATATGAACTTTAACTTATAGAATGAGGTGATTTCAATCTACTTATTTAATGTAAATACTTCAAATTGTTTGAAAACATTTCAATGATTACAAAAGATAAGTTTTGAATGGTTAAAATAAGTATTTTTATGTTTTTCACAAAAAGAGATGTACTGTTTTTTTGTTTTGTTTTTACGAAAGTGAAAATGGATTAATGGGTAAGCATATAATCAGTGAAAGACAACAGGCAGTGGTCATTACATCACACCATGTTTGATATGGGTCCAATATGACATACAATACATGCAAATACATGCAAATGCATTGTTAGTTTACAAGAAATTCATAATAGCATAATAGCAGTGAAGATTTCACAGTGCTCTCTACACTTTTTCCTTCGCAAAAACTCTTCCAATTATGAAATCGCAAACATTTTAGCAGCAAAAATTCAACAGTTATTGATATATACTTTAAAGTTTGAGGTATGACTAAAGTGATATTAGGAAAGTTAAATATTAAATTCTTCTTCCTGATCTGTATTGTAATGACTCCACATTGCACATCCACAATGTGTCGCCCAGAAACAAACTAGCTAGTTAGAAATGGGGTCATAATAGTTGAGTAGTTAACTGTATTCAACCAATCATACATTGAGTATTTAACTTGTATTCAACCAATCATACATTGAGTAGTTAACTTGTATTCAACCAATCATACATTGAGTAGTTAACTTGTATTCAACCAATCATACATTGAGTAGCAAACCTGTATTCAACCAATCATACATTGAGTAGTTAACTTGTATTCAACCAATCATACATGGAGTAGCAAACTTGTATTCAACCAATCATACATCGAGTATTTAACTTGTACTCAACCAATCAGACACATGCAACAAGGTAAGAAAAAATAGTCGGGTCCTCATTGGAATCCACTTGGCTCATGCTCGGCTCATTTATCCATGAGGACGTGCACATGAATGGCAAAAAAGTATTCAAAATAAGCATTGCAAAAAGAAACTGGTTGCAGGAGCACATAAATATGCGTTGCTATGATAGTTTGCATTCATTTGATTCATTACTACCATCGGACCAGATACAGCAGCACCTTCCTCCATTGGCATGTCATACTACCGGTAATATGATTCAGTATATGTTCTCTAAAAGGGCGTGATTTCGGTTCGACATGTGGCAAGTTTTGGGACCAAGATCTGAACGTCACTAATGTAATTTTGTCAAAGGTGTTTGTATTTCAGTTACATCATCAAAGCAAGCTGATGACGCTTGGTAGATCATCTAACTATGTTATGCACTTTCAATCAAGAAAATGCTAAGGAAGTCCAGTTACTATGGCAACACGCCTGGTATGTTACACTCAATACATAACCATACAAACCATTGCAAGACTAGACTTGTCCAAACCAAGACTAAAACAAGCAGCCTGTCGCTGAGATAGCTCCGCTGTTACCAATGCACATTTCAATTAAAGAACAGAAGATATAATTAGAAAATGAATTATATGTAGACTTGCTGTTTTTAACAAGAATTCAAAAATATCACTTTTCACCAAAAATAACAAAAATAATCATCAAAATTAGATAATTGAAGATATCACCACGAAATTAACAAATCTGAAAGAGGTTCACATGTAGTACCTATATATGTAATATAAAAGCAATCGAACTTGTGGTTTTTAACAAGAAGTCGAAAATATCACTTTTTAATAAAAATTACAAAAATATTCACTAAAATTAGAAGAAAATTAAAATTGAAGATATCATCATGAAATGAACAAATCTAAGAGAGGTCTACCCAATGTACATATACACCAAGTGTCAAAGCATTCAGGCTTATAGTTTTCAAGAAGAAGTCGTAAAAGTAAAACATTGACACGGACGACGACGGACAATCACTCATATGATAAGCTCCGCTCGACAAAGTCAACAGCGTAGCTAAAAACAACACGGGCACCAAGTGTTGAGCAAAAATGACACCACACATATGCACCCCCCCCCCAAAGTATATCCATCATGCCCCATAAATATTGTAAGCTAAATGATGCTGGAAATAGAACTGTTTTGATCCACCCAGAGCACACAGATCAAAACCAACATTGATGTGAACATATGTAGAAGGTAATCATAGTCGCAAAATAACACAATATTTTGACTGTTGTTCAACTAAGCACGTGGCTAATAATGAAAATTTGATTTTACACACCATGACCAATGTTTTGTGTATATCGAAAGAGAATATATCCTAGGACTCATCCACAAAATCGCAAACATCACATTATGCCATAATAACCCATCCATGAATTTCATACTAAGTTTGGTTGAAATTGCCAGTGTATTGTGGACAAGGGCATATGGCTTATTACCTTGGCTATACTCTAAGACAACTAATATAATCTTAGCAATTGGCAGTAGATGTGCTTTAGAAGCTGCATGTCACTGTGGTGATGAATATCCATGCAACATCTGCTAAAATTAAACCCAATGACTATTTCTTCTACATTTCTTCTATTTTTCTAATATAGTATTATTGGTACAATATTACATGATTACTCTTAAAATTATTTTATTTTGGTTTTGGTGAGGCCTGGCTAATCAAGAAGTTGGTTGCAAATCGACACTCCTTAAATTATTTGAACAAAAATAGTGCAACATGGATTTCCAATGTTGGCAAGAACAAATCAAACTTGACCAATATAAAAGTTTTAAACTAATTTTTCAGCAAGAAATATATTTAAGTCAAATAATTTACTAAATAAAATTGCCCTGACCAGTGTCCACAAATAATTTTAAAATAGAATTTGGAAGATGCTCTCGAAAGAAGTTGTCCATTTTGTGTACTAAATAACTCCATTGAGAAGGATCATCATTTTTAGTCTCATTTGTCAAGGACACTATGATCTTTGATAGTATCCTTGAAAGGCACTAATGTACATGCAAGATATAAATCGAGACAAATATGGTTCTACAGGTGATACCAGGAAATCAAAACTCAGTACTAAACGGAAATTAAATCAACATGATCTGTATGAAAAAAGATGCAACCTGACTGTGAAGTCAAACATTTAATGACTTATACGTGCATACATAGCTGAATATCTTATTGTATGAAGTCAAACAGGACATATTAGAACCAGTTATGCTACACTATACTTCATTTTAATGTAAGATTATACAGACACTATACAGACATTGTCAGCCCTAACATGAAATAGATGTTTCTCGATTAATGACTTACATTGTGTGTTTCAACGTACCTATGTAGAGTGGGGTTGTCCCCTCATTAATATGCACAAATGTGCAGTTCTTGCATCATTCAAAGACGCTTAAATGTGGGGTTGTCACCTCCTTAATATGTGCAGTTGTTGCATCATTCAAAGACGCTTAAATGTGGGGTTGTCACCTCCTTAATATGCACAAATGTGCAGTTGTTGCATCATTCAAAGATGCTTAAATGTGGGGTTGTCACCTCCTTAATATGTGCAGTTGTTGCATCATTCAAAGATGCTTAAATGTGGGGTTGTCACCTCCTTAATATACACAAATGTGCAGTTGTTGCATCATTCAAAGATGCTTAAATGTGGGGTTGTCACCTCCTTAATATGTGCAGTTGTTGCATCATTCAAAGATGCTTAAATGTGGGGTTGTCACCTCCTTAATATGTGCAGTTGTTGCATCATTCAAAGATGCTTAAATGTGGGGTTGTCACCTCCTTAATATACACAAATGTGCAGTTGTTGCATCATTCAAAGATGCTTAAATGTGGGGTTGTCACCTCCTTAATATACACAAATGTGCAGTTGTTGCATCATTCAAAGACGCTTAAATGTGGGGTTGTCACCTCCTTAATATGTGCAGTTGTTGCATCATTCAAAGACGCTTAAATGTGGGGTTGTCACCTCCTTAATATACACAAATGTGCAGTTGTTGCATCATTCAAAGATGCTTAAATGTGGGGTTGTCATCTCCTTAATATGTGCAGTTGTTGCATCATTCAAAGATGCTTAAATGTGGGGTTGTCACCTCCTTAATATGTGCAGTTGTTGCATCATTCAAAGATGCTTAAATGTGGGGTTGTCACCTCCTTAATATACACAAATGTGCAGTTGTTGCATCATTCAAAGACGCTTAAATGTGGGGTTGTCACCTCCTTAATATGTGCAGTTGTTGCATCATTCAAAGACGCTTAAATGTGGGGTTGTCACCTCCTTAATATGTGCAGTTGTTGCATCATTCAAAGATGCTTAAATGTGGGGTTGTCACCTCCTTAATATGTGCAGTTGTTGCATCATTCAAAGACGCTTAAATGTGGGGTTGTCACCTCCTTAATATGTGCAGTTGTTGCATCATTCAAAGACGCTTAAATGTGGGGTTGTCACCTCCTTAATATGTGCAGTTGTTGCATCATTCAAAGACGCTTAAATGTGGGGTTGTCACCTCCTTAATATGTGCAGTTGTTGCATCATTCAAAGATGCTTAAATGTGGGGTTGTCACCTCCTTAATATGTGCAGTTGTTGCATCATTCAAAGATGCTTCAATGTGGGGTTGTCACCTCCTTAATATGTGCAGTTGTTGCATCATTCAAAGATGCTTAAATGTGGGGTTGTCACCTCCTTAATATGTGCAGTTGTTGCATCATTCAAAGATGCTTAAATGTGGGGTTGTCACCTCCTTAATATGCACAAATGTGCAGTTGTTGCATCATTCAAAGATGCTTAAATGTGGGGTTGTCATCTCCTTAATATGCACAAATGTGCAGTTGCTGCATCATTCAAAGATGCTTAAATGTGGGGTTGTCACCTCCTTAATATGTGCAGTTGTTGCATCATTCAAAGATGCTTCAATGTGGGGTTGTCACCTCCTTAATATGCACAAATGTGCAGTTGTTGCATCATTCAAAGACGCTTAAATGTGGGGTTGTCACCTCCTTAATATACACAAATGTGCAGTTGTTGCATCATTCAAAGACGCTTAAATGTGGGGTTGTCACCTCCTTAATATGTGCAGTTGCATCATTCAAAGACGCTTAAATGTGGGATTGTCTCCTCCTTAAAATACACAAATGTGCAGTTGTTGCATCATTCAAAGATGCTTAAATGTGGGGTTGTCACCTCCTTATTATGTGCAGTTGTTGTATCATTCAAAGATGCTTCAATGTGGGGTTGTCACCTCCTTAATATGTGCAGTTGCATCATTCAAAGACGCTTAAATGTGGGGTTGTCACCTCCTTAATATGTGCAGTTGTTGCATCATTCAAAGACGCTTAAATGTGGGGTTGTCACCTCCTTAATATGCACAAATGTGCAGTTGTTGCATCATTCAAAGATGCTTAAATGTGGGGTTGTCATTTCCTTAATATACACAAATGTGCAGTTGTTGCATCATTCAAAGATGCTTAAATGTGGGGTTGTCACCTCCTTGATATGTGCAGTTGTTGCATCATTCAAAGATGCTTAATTGTGGGGTTGTCACCTCCTTAATATACACAAATGTGCTGTTGTTGCATCATTCAAAGACGCTTAAATGTGGGGTTGTCACCTCCTTAATATACACAAATGTGCAGTTGTTGCATCATTGAAAGATGCTTAAATGTGGGGTTGTCACCTCCTTAATATACACAAATGTGCAGTTGTTGCATCATTCAAAGATGCTTAAATGTGGGGTTGTCACCTCCTTAATATGTGCAGTTGTTGCATCATTCAAAGATGCTTAAATGTGGGGTTGTCACCTCCTTAATATACACAAATGTGCTGTTGTTGCATCATTCAAAGACGCTTAAATGTGGGGTTGTCACCTCCTTAATATACACAAATGTGCAGTTGTTGCATCATTCAAAGATGCTTAAATGTGGGGTTGTCACCTCCTTGATATGTGCAGTTGTTGCATCATTCAAAGATGCTTAAATGTGGGGTTGTCACCTCCTTGATATGTGCAGTTGTTGCATCATTCAAAGATGCTTAAATGTGGGGTTGTCACCTCCTTAATATACACAAATGTGCTGTTGTTGCATCATTCAAAGACGCTTAAATGTGGGGTTGTCACCTCCTTAATATACACAAATGTGCAGTTGTTGCATCATTCAAAGATGCTTAAATGTGGGGTTGTCACCTCCTTAATATGTGCAGTTGTTGCATCATTCAAAGATGCTTAAATGTGGGGTTGTCACCTCCTTAATATACACAAATGTGCAGTTGTTGCATCATTCAAAGACGCTTAAATGTGGGGTTGTCACCTCCTTAATATACACAAATGTGCAGTTGTTGCATCATTCAAAGATGCTTAAATGTGGGGTTGTCACCTCCTTAATATACACAAATGTGCAGTTGTTGCATCATTCAAAGATGCTTAAATGTGGGGTTGTCACCTCCTTAATATGTGCAGTTGTTGCATCATTCAAAGATGCTTAAATGTGGGGTTGTCACCTCCTTAATATGTGCAGTTGTTGCATCATTCAAAGATGCTTAAATGTGGGGTTGTCACCTCCTTAATATACACAAATGTGCAGTTGTTGCATCTTTCAAAGACGCTTAAATGTGGGGTTGTCACCTCCTTAATATGTGCAGTTGTTGCATCATTCAAAGATGCTTAAATGTGGGGTTGTCACCTCCTTAATATACACAAATGTGCAGTTGTTGCATCATTCAAAGATGCTTAAATGTGGGGTTGTCACCTCCTTAATATACACAAATGTGCAGTTGTTGCATCATTCAAAGATGCTTAAATGTGGGGTTGTCATCTCCTTAATATGTGCAATTGTTGCATCATTCAAAGATGCTTAAATGTGGGGTTGTCACCTCCTTAATATGTGCAGTTGTTGCATCATTGAAAGATGCTTAAATGTGGGGTGTCCCCTCCTTAATATACACAAATGTGCAGTTGTTGCATCATTCAAAGATGCTTAAATGTGGGGTTGTCACCTCCTTAATATGTGCAGTTGTTGCATCATTCAAAGATGCTTAAATGTGGGGTTGTCACCTCCTTAATATGTGCAGTTGTTGCATCATTCAAAGATGCTTAAATGTGGGGTTGTCACCTCCTTAATATGCACAAATGTGCAGTTGTTGCATCATTCAAAGATGCTTAAATGTGGGGTTGTCACCTCCTTAATATGTGCAGTTGTTGCATCATTCAAAGATGCTTAAATGTGGGGTTGTCCCCTCCTTAATATGTGCAGTTGTTGCATCATTCAAAGATGCTTAAATGTGGGGTTGTCACCTCCTTAATATGCACAAATGTGCAGTTGTTGCATCATTCAAAGATGCTTAAATGTGGGGTTGTCACCTCCTTAATATGTGCAGTTGTTGCATCATTCAAAGATGCTTAAATGTGGGGTTGTCACCTCCTTAATATGTGCAGTTGTTGCATCATTCAAAGATGCTTAAATGTGGGGTTGTCACCTCCTTAATATACACAAATGTGCAGTTGTTGCATCATTCAAAGACGCTTAAATGTGGGGTTGTCACCTCCTTAATATGTGCAGTTGCACAGTTGTTTTATCACTCGAAGATGCTTAAATGTGGGGTTGTCACCTCATTAATAAGAATAAATGTAATTCTTAAGAAAATTATCATAGATACAGGTATATGTATACTGCTAACTGGATATTATAAAAACATTGATGGCGGGTCTCAGTAATTCAGTATGGTTTATTATTTAAAATGTATTCACTGTACATACAGAGCAAGTAATAATTAAGCAAGTCAGTATCGATAAGGGTCGGTCGGCTCGAAATCTTCAATGGATTACCAGTAGTTACAGTAATTGTTTGAAGTTTTCTTAGTACAGTGATATTACAAAATTTCAGTTAATATCAACTTCCACAGACGTATGTAATTTGCGAAAATATGTCTCTCACGAAACTGAAGCAGTTTACAGGACCACTGTAAAAAATTAAAAAAAGTTGATAGTTAAAAATAAGTATAATAGTAAGTATAGCACTTATAGGCATGTGTCAATCTGAGTGATTCTAAAGATTAGTATCTGTTCAACTAAAGATTGTTTGAGCAAAAAAAACTAGATAAAAAAGTCATATAATTATTGATATAAATCCTAGTATTGTTGCAACATTCGAACAAATTTAGTTTAGTCAGTTTTCATTGTGAATACATTATCTTCTGATCCTATTTTTTTATTTCTAGTGTTCTCCCCAGAAAATTGTCTCTGGGCTTTGGCTAATTTGCATATTAATTTGCATACTAATTAACATAATTTATAGTTATATTTTTAATAAACAAGATTTATTGTATACAGTGAACACATTTAGTTAATTACCAGTAAAATGGAATATATTGCCAAAAATATATTAGTTAATATCAATAATTGGTTTTGAAAAAAAAATTATAACTATGAAATCATCATTAAAATTGAGAATTACATAAATTTGACCCATTCCCTGCCTAATCCTTTGTTTTACTGCTTCCTTAATAGCTTCGCACAAATGCTGGTAATTTGCATACAAAATATCAACAGTAAAAAAAAACATGGCCACCATTCTATTCATTCAGTCAGAGCCTGTTATTTATTTTCCTGCTCAAAATAGAGGTTAATTGTGCTACCTAAACATTTAAACTGTATCCGAGATTTAATCAGTAAGGAAATAAATAGCTGATTAGGAAAATGAGTCTTTGGATCCAGGTTTGAATTACTGATAAACTTCTATCATTGTGTCTAGTCTTCCTGTTTATTTTGCTTTCTACGCCACAGAAACCAAGCTTCACACTTATTTTCAGTCTGCAAGTGCCAATTCTGTTTTTTATATTGAACGTGTTAATTAATGAGCACCGGGAATAGTAAATGTGCATAACAGATTGACAATAAAACTTAAAAGATTTGATCAGTCGAGGTGGGATTTCTGCAGCGTTGTGGTCAACCCATCAGCTATGCGGGCAAGCTCTCAGATAGCGGCATAAATCTTTGAGTAGCAGCCTAGCAACACTAACACGCTTTGGAAAGAACACTGATTTCTATTTATTCATTTACAATAAAGCTTACAATTAAATTTACGATGTTAATTCCTGATATTACTTTGGCAATGCTACTGGGCCTTTGAAAGTTCTACTGCCAATACTTGAAATGTACGTAAAAATCATACAACAACGCAATCTCGAACCGCCAAATACAGAAAGAATGTGATTTTGAAGTCTGATAATATGAACATGATTATTCACTTTGATTGGCTTTGTGGAATACACGATTTTTAAATCTAAAATTGCGCTGTTTTGTTCAATATATACTAGGAAAACAAAATAAAGTGAGGACTATCACCTGCCATAAACTGAAGCTACACGCCATTTGTAAACCGTGACAACTGCACCTTATCTGCTCATTGCAACAAAAACAAATGGCACACACAACGATCGATCGATCGATAGAACATGCTTACATATCCGGTCTACTACACAAATAAAAGACAATATCACGTCATGTGTATTTTGCGCTGTCACTGTACATCCGCCTTGTTGAATCTGAAAACTAGCCACCCCAGCTCGCCACGCTTCAGCAAGTTTATCTCAAAGTAATGGTCACAACATAAAAGATACAAATATAATCATAGGCAACCTGTTATTATCCAATGAATAAATTGATCGACACAGGGATAGATATTTCGGAAATCGCAACACACGCAACAGACCGGAAAACGATTTACTTAATTGAAAACTATGTCCTCATGAATTAATTGTGTGCAATAATTTGACAGGGTATACAGGGCTATTTACAAACTAGTTTCTTAGATTGAAGACGATTGTTTGTTTTTTGGCTTTTCACAAGAAAATCAACATAATATAGACATCGGTATGTCACGGGATGTACACCAATCCCACCCCCTAATACATTCAATTTCACTGAAAATGGAGAACCTACCTTTGCAAACACGTATCTATGCCGCCTTCTTGAAGTTCCTGCAATCAAATAAGATTACTAGTTCTTCTATTAACTATAGTGAATGAGACCACTGAGCCAAACAGATTATAAACAGTACTATACCGGTAATAATAAATTGCACTGCCGAATGAAGAAATCACGTGCTGTAAAAAATTGAACTTGCCAATACCCGATTTAGAAAGTCCCCTTTTCAGACTGCGCCTGAACGGGGACTAAAAAACGTGCATATGTCCCACAAGATTTGTTATGTATAAGTGAAATTTGAATGTAATCAGACCAAGCATGTGCAAAATACAGGTGGAGATGCTACAGCAAATAATAAGTCTCTGTTCTTGAGCTGCATCTGAACGGAACCTGAAAATATTACATCTTCAATGGATTCAAAATTCACACACATCAAAAGTATGATTTTTGTTTGCATGCTAGTAATTAATTCACTCATGAAATCAATTATTATATTTTTGGCAATGCTTTCTTCTGAACCAATCTTTTAATTCCAAATACATCAACTGCTGATGCCATTGTATACCATTCATAAAGACTATTGCGAATGCTTTCAGCGGGGGATGCATTAATGTAATAGGTGTTTCAAAAGTTAAAATACGTAAATTGATATGTGAGAACAACATGAAAAGCAATCCCATGTCGACTGAAAGTCATCTCAGATATCAGCATTATAAAATACAAATTACAATAATTGGAAGATGGTTACAGAAAAGAAGACCAAAAGAACAAGTCATGAGATGACACAGTCTTCAGTTGGTTTTCAATGTACAGATAGTAAAGTGTGCAATGTCCCAAATACGTCTTTGGAACATGATGCATGTATAATGCTTGTGAAAAATTTGTCATGATCAGTCATTGGCCACTAGTCGGCCATATAATAATAATAATAATAACTTTATTGCATCCTTAGAAATACAATGTTTCTATCAGTTAATAGCAATAAAGATTACCGTAGTTGAATCTGATCTGAAAAACAAAATGATATTCATCAAGGTCCTATGATGTCCATTGTATGGACGGAGTTTGGATGAAAACAGTCCATGCATATGTATTTCAATATATATACTGTATGTGTGAAGTTTGAATGTGATCAGTTCAAGCATGTCCAATATATAGCTCTAGAACAGCATTCATTAAAACAAAAAGGTTGCCAGTAGGCCATTTTGAATCTGATCTGCAAAATGTGCATCAAGGTCCCAAAATTTCCAATGTATGTACCAAGTCTGAGCAAGATCCATGCAAACATGACCGAGACGCTCAATTTTGAAGGTACCGGTAATAGCCACCATGAATTGAACCATGAAATCAATATATTGTATAACATGTATTCCAAGATGTATGACGTATGTGTGAAGTTTGAACGTGACTAGTCCAGTCATGCGAGTGGGTTGATCAATGCACAGAATAGAAATTACAAGTGCAATCAAAGAAAAAAATAATAACAAATCTATTAAAGAAAAAAAAAGCTCAAGGTCAACAGTTTTTAAGACAATCATTCTGTAAAAATAGAAAAACTTGTATTCATAAATCTTTTGCATATTCACCAAGACTCAAATGCTTGCATTCATTAGTATTTGGGGAATAAAATCAAATCATTATTCTAATAGAATTGAAAATACTACACAAAAATATTCTTTTAATTCACACACAACCAAAAGCATGATTTTTTTATTTGCATGATATTTATCAATCTTACTTGTGAAATCAATTATTCTATTTTTGGCAATGGTTACCTCTGGACCAATCATAAGTCTTAATGTAACAAGTGCTTCAAAACTTGGGATGAGTAAATTGATATGTGGATGACCTGAAGAGTAATCTAAAGTCGACTGAAAGCAAGCTCAGATATCATCCTTATAACTATATAATAAAACAAGTCATTGTTAATGACATAGTCCCTGTTGCAAGAAATGTTTTTAACGGCTAAGATAAGGTAATACAGCCAAAAAGCAAGTCTGTTTTCTTTTATCTGATCACAAATTGAATTGTTATGGACACGTATTGCTACATGCATAATATATGCAATCAAATTTGATATGCAAATTAAATGTCAAGGGACCAGTTAATTTTTACTGTATGGTCAGTAATTAATTAAGAGTGAATAATAGACTAATCAAATATCAACAAAAATTAAATTTCTAACATGAATTCTAAATTTACAATCTAATATATGGCTAGAAAATGGATGCCAGTTTTAGATTGAATCACTAAACCACTGTATATGCATATGTCTCACATAAAGTACTGAGCACAAGAATAAACAAATTTAAGACCATAGGGTTGTGAAATAACTAAGACCAAATTAGACATATAAGTACCCATTTTCGAACATTGTTTTAACAGGGACTAATTACAATATAATTCATAATAACTGGAGGAAAAGAAGTGAAAAAGAAAAATAGAGGAGAACCACAAATTGCACTCAGTTTCATACACCATCCATATTGATTTTGATTTCATGTGAATTAATATTAGAAAGGAAAATATCTCTAGCTTGCAAAGATGAATATATGAAAATGTAACCAGTGAAGGTGGTCAGGTCAGCTGCTATTATTATGCTAAAACGATTACAAAGTGAGTTTTTTAAACTACATATTTTGAAACATCACAACAGAAAGTTGTAAACAAATGAACAATTGTACATAATGTTTACCTGTTTCTTACTAAAACATCTTAACAATGTCTAGAATGCCAACTTGTAGCTCTATAAATCTGTCTAACTGTATGTACTACTAGCTTTAGGAACCGACCTAATTGTACAACCTTTAGATTTCTGCCTAACTGTACTAGCTCTAGAAACCTGCCTAATAATACAAGCTGGACAAACATGCCTAACTGCATAAGCACTAGGAATATACCTAACTAACGAGTGTGAAGATAGTAAACAATTTGATTCAAGTACAATTGACGTATGATTGACATACGATTGGTGTACATGTATGATTAAAATATCTATAATTCACACAAATGTTTATATATAGCAATTTTTGTGTGCATGGTAATAAATAGTCCCACAGTCACAGGTTCAAACAAGTATAAAATAGCCATAAAAAACATAAGAAATGCATAAATATGTTTAAAAGAACATGATCCTATGTAAAAAAATATAGTCTCAAACAAAGACGTGGACAATGTTTTTATTTATGTTTATTGCCCTTCGACCTTCTTCAGTGCATTTGTAGATGCGTCAAGGAACTGTCATGCGCACTATGAAAGTATTTATAACCTTGACTTCCATGGAAAATACTAAATTGATTCTTATTTTTCTGCACAAAAATATTGTTAAATTGGCTGAAATTTCTATATAATTTCAATTATAGGTATTTCAATCGCACACCAATCGTACACAAATGAAACCATATGCTGTTTTCACACTCGTACCTAACTATTGGGTCCATGTATGAAACTGCCAAACAGTACCAACTTCACGTGAACACATATGCAACATTTGAGAAAATATTTCCAACAAAAATGGCTTAAGGTAGAAGCCTAGTCATATTTTTTGACAAAATTAGCAAGATTTTGAGATATTGCATAATATCTCTTCCATTGGAACCTGTGGTAAAAGTGTTATAATAGTGTCAAAATGGTGACTTTCCACTAAAATACAACCATCAATTTCTCGAAAAAAAGGCTGGTGACCCCCAACTTTTTTTATGTCAATATCCTTATATTGCCTTGGAGTACAATTTATTGCAAAATGAATAAATTCTGTTTTTTTTTTAATTTATGAGTAGGTCTCTACCTTAATTTATTAGAATTTTGTTTTTTCCAATTTATTTAAATGTTTTACTCTAGTTTATAGATACTTTATGTTGATTGTGAGTATGCCAAATAAAACATTATATATATATATATATATGTTTTATTCAGTGGGAGACTGGTAGTGGTTTACATGGCTAGACAAGTGAACTGGTGATGAATATAGAGACACTATTTGTCTGAATAACAAACAACATTTCACCAACAATAGTTATAAATAATGGATACAAAAAGAACACACATCAGATGATTACAAAATGACGTAACTCTTGGTTTGCATAGTCAGATTTTTGTAAATGAAGATGACATGCTTAGGAAAATGCTTGACAATTAGTATGAATATCCATATCATGAGTACCAACAGGTCAATAACATGTTATACATCTCTCTATTACGCATATCTGACTTGAATTCCAGGATTTTATTAATAACATAGTAAAACATTATTATTAGAAGAAGGAAACTAAGATTTCAGGAAAATATGATTTATGGTAGCAAAGTTACATTTCAGTTTAAGAGTGAGATTTGTGGAATTTTCTGGCATCTGACGTCCAACAGTCGAAATAGGTATGGATGCATGTTTACATGAAAGATTGAAACAATCACATTAATTCCATCTTCTATATATATATATGCTGTATTACATGGGGAGAGCACAATACAAATGCAAATTGTATTATTAATATCATAAATATGACCATTGACCATTGTGGGGCAGTATGCAGCCCTCTAAGTAACGACTAAAATGGTCGCCAATGCGAGTAAATTTATTCAACTCAATGAAATTCTGTTGGCGACCAGTACATTCCTACTGAGATTAAGGTTTTGCATAGTTTGAACGCTTGGTGGCGCTTATTTACCCATAATCCATTGCGCACACATGCGCATGTGTCTATGTACGTCCATAATGGTTGTTTTGAAATGAAACGTCGGACAATTGAGTCGTTTTTAGTAACGCATCAAAGCGTCGGTGTAGAGTGCCAGATGATGCCACAGACACAGGGGAAGTTGTCGAGTGCCAGGCATCTGATCAAATTCGAGAAGAAACTGGAAAAACAAGTAGAAAATTCCAGAAGGATTGGTTAAAACAATTTTCATGGCTTGTATTTGACAGCGAGAAAGGTACAATGACTTGCATGTTTTGCAGTAAATTTCCCGAAAAGGCAGGTAGTACCGATTTTATTAAAGGGTGTACTAACTTCAAGAAAGAAACCATAAGTATTCATGGCAAAAGTATGAAACATCGCATTTGCCATGACGCGTCATTAAACAGACAGTGTGATACCGTAAAAAAATCATTTGAAAAACAGCAGTCTGTCAACAGCGAGAAGATTACGGAAGATTTATTTGTGAAAATAAATACTGCTTATTGTATAGCCAAGTCAGAATTGCCGTTCACAAAATTTAGACCACTCCTGGAATTACAGAAGAAAATGGTATTTGCATGAGCCAGACCTATGCAAATGACGTCAAATGTGCAGAAATGGCAGCGACTATAACCTTTGTGATGAAAGGGGATGTAGGATTGAAAGTTAAAGCCAGCAAATATATCAGTGTGATGGATGATGGTGCTACTGACACGTCTGTTAGAGAAAATGAGGCTGTGATTGTCAGATTTGTTGAGGGAGGATTGCCAGTAAACAAAATGCATGGGTTACTAGAACTTGAACATGCCCATGCTGATGGTGAGTATACTGTAAAGTTTATTTAATTTACTTTTGCTAATAAAATTAGTGAACACAATTTAAGCTAATCTATTATATATATATGTAATCAAATTATGTTTTTTTTTGTTTATGATCCAGGGCTGGTCCAGTATTAATAAACTGCTGTCAGCTTATTTAAAATTAAAGAAAACTGTAATGCATGCTTGTTGCTGTTGTTGTTTGTAAGTAAAGTTTTAAAACTTTTATTTTATTTTGATGAGTTCCTTTAAATATCATGTTAATTAAATATAATTTATTGTTAATATAGTGGACAGTCAGTACATTTGATTGGAATTGCATTTTGTTGATTATTTCATAATTTATTTTCAGGAATAATTGCAGCAATCAGTAAATCATTTGAATCTGTAAATTATAACAACTTTAAAGAAAGACTGGTTGGTTTCTGTGCTGATGGAGCATCAGTTAATATGGGAGAAAAAAGAGGTGTAAAAGCAAAGTTAACCCAGTCATGTTCATAGTTAATTACTATACACTGTATGCCTCACAGGTATATTATATTATTTTTTTAAATTAAACAACTAGCAAAAGTAGATTACGGATGTATGGTGGCAGGAGTTAATTGTTTATAACATGCTCCATTAAAGAATAATGTTTTAATAATATTTTTATTTCTTGAAGGTTGGAATTAGCAGTGATGGAAATGATTAAGAAGTGTTCCCAGGCCCAGCAAGTTATAGACACTCTTCATTTAATCTACAAGACTTATAATTACAGTCCAAAAAGTCGAAGAGAATTAAAAAGTTTGGCTATAGAACTGGATGTTAGTGTGAGAAATCCTACCAGAGTTAAGGGTACAAGGTGGACACCACATTTGGAAAAGGCCCTGAAAATATTTCTAAAAGGTGTATCTAACAATGAAGGACAAATTGTGGATGGACAGTATCATGTAGTGCTACTACCGATACACAGTGAACATTTGGCCTCTTCAAGTGTCAATGCAGACATTGAAGGAAGGGCTCTCAATGTATCCAGAAAAATGCATGAGTTCTCATTTGTAACATTTTGTCATTTTCTTCTGGATCTACTTACTATTATCAGATCAGTCAGTTTACAACTACAGTCCAATAAGACCATATTACCATCTGCAGTGTCTGCACTGAAGAATTCCTTATATAGACTAGAGAATCTCAGTACAAAACTTGTTCCTGGAGGTCATTTGGATCAGTTCATCAGATCCATACAACAACAACAGCAGCAGGCTGGTGGTGGTGAGCTATTATTTCAAGGTGTGGTACTAAAAAAACTACCAGATATGGAAGTTGACCCAACAGACCATACATCACTTCCAGTTGCTCTTATGAGAGCTATGAAAACAGCAGTAAACTTAATAACCGATACTATTAAGAAAAGATTTGAACAGTTGCTTGGTAGTGTTGATGATGTGCAAGAGGCGCCTAAAGCAGTTGCATGTTTCAGAATCTTCAATCATGACACCTGGCCAGAGGAGGAAAGTGACTTGGTGAACTATGGGGAGACAGAGTTGGAGTACCTTGTGGAGTGGTTTGGTCCTCTTCTGGAAAGGTTTGTTGCATAAAATATTCACTGTCAAAATTTATTATGGTTCTTTATTCATTTTGAAGTTATGTATCAGACTGATTAATTATTGTAATGTTCTTTAATTTCAGAACAAACAACTGTGATCTTGCAGCCATCCCCCATCAATGGAGTTTGTTGAAAACACTGGTCAATCATGAATTTCAGATGAAATCATACAGTGGACTTTGGGCAACCATTCTGACAAAATCACCATACAAAGATGACTTCAAGGTAAGTCTTGTGGACATGTTTGTGCACTGCAGTGATAACATAAATTAATATTACAGTGAGTCAGTTGTAAATAATTGTTGTAATAGTTGTATATAATGTTTTTTCTTCTGCATATTTTTATTTTATTTTCTAGGATCTTCTTAATTTGGTAGAGATTATGTTGGTTCTTGGTTATGTTGGTTATGTTGAGTCTTTTCTGCCCAATCAAGAATAAAGACTGACTGCAGAAGTTCTCTGGCAACTGAAACATTGGAAGATCTTATTAGAGTGACTGCTGATGGACCACCAATAGCAGAATTTGACCCTGAACGCAGTGCTCAGAAATGGATGGATAGCACAAAAAGACCTAGAAGACCTAACTATAAACAGTGGCCCCCTGAGTGATAGAATGATACAGTAAACAAATACATTGTAATGTACTTTCTGTTGCAGGAAAACCACATTAAATATATGATACAAACCACTATGTCTTTGTGTAATATTGTCATTGGTTTTGGCCACTACATTTTTAGGTCTGGCCACTAACTTTTTGAACCTGGCCACTAAATTTTTATTTTGGCTACTAAAATTTTCTTCTCAGTGGCCAGTGACCACCTGGTAAAAAATTAGACTTAGAGGGCTGGTATGCGGTGTGAAAGAGGGGGAAAACTTAAAAAGTGAGATACATGGCACACATTCAAGATTCCATTCAAGACAAAACAACACTGCCTCAACGAGAAATTCACTACAAAGTGTCCCGCTTAATAACAAATAATAACAAATTAATAATTTTGATTCCATACCTTATCTGAGCTGTCTGGGTGAGATTGTAAAGCCAAACGTCCGTAGGCACGCAAGATATCGTCTAAAATTAGAAATTAGTATGTATTAATCCATCCATTCATGTAGAATCCATCAGTAACAATAATGAAACACTCCTAGGCCAAAGAACTGTTTGGCATATAAAACTGTATGTTCATAAATCTAAGGTGCATTAACTAGGTTGTACTGAGTGTTCACAATATTCTAAGATGTAAGTGTATGTTGTACTGAGTGTTTACAATATTCTAAGATGTAAGTGTATGTTGTACTGAGTGTTCACAGTATTCTACAATGTAAGTGTATGTTGTACTGAGTGTTCACAGTATTCTAAGATGCAACTGTATGCTGTAATGAGTGTTCACATTATTCTAAGATGTAAGTGTATGTTGTACTGAGTGTTCACAGTATTCTAAGATGCAACTGTATGCTGTAATGAGTGTTCACATTATTCTAAGATGTAAGTGTATGTTGTACTGAGTGTTCACAGTATTCTACAATGTAAGTGTATGTTGTACTGAGTGTTCACAGTATTCTAAGATGTAACTGTATGTTGTACTGAGTGTTTACAGTATTCTAAGATGTAACTGTATGCTGTACTGAGTGTTCACAGTATTCTACAATGTAAGTGTATGCTGTAATGAGTGTTCACAGTATTCTACAATGTAACTGTATGTTGTTCTGAGTGTTTACAGTATTCTACAATGTAACTGTATGCTGTAATGAGTGTTCACAGTATTCTACAATGTAAGTGTATGTTGTACTGAGTGTTTACAGTATTCTAAAATGTAACTGTATGCTGTAATGAGTGTTCACAGTATTCTACAATGTAAGTGTATGTTGTAATGAGTGTTCACAGTATTCTAAGATGTAATTGTATGCTGTAATGAGTGTTCACAGTATTCTACAATGTAAGTGTATGTTGTACTGAGTGTTCACAGTATTCTACAATGTATGTGTATGTTGAGTGTTAAGATAGATTCTTGCAAAAGGAGACAATGTTGAATGCCCAAAAATCTATAAAAAGGGATTTTTTCATTACCTTTTATATTTCATTTTTTTGCAAACCAAGTATGATGACCCCTATATTGCTATTTAAATTTTGTAATCTTTGTGACATGAAAGAAAATTACTGTGTTTTACTTTAAATCAAGTCAATGACAATTAAACGTTTGAAAACAAAAGCTTCTTGGCTGAGATAGCTCCTGCTGTTAGAAATGCTTTATTTCAATTAAAGAACTGATGATATCATCATGAAATGAACAAATCTGAGAGAGGTCTACCCGAGGTACCTATATGTATAGTATCAAAGCAATCAGACTTGCTATTTTCAACAAGAAGTCGAAAATATCACTTTTTACCAAAAATTACAAAAATATTCATCAAAATTAGAGAATTGAAGATATCATCACAAAATGAACAAATCTGAGAGTGGTCCACATGTGGTACCTATATATATATATAATATCAAAGCAATCGAACTTGTGATTTTCAACAAGTTACAAAAAATTACAAAAATATTCATCAAAGTTAGAGGATTAAAGCGAACCTAAATGCGGCCTTAATTTATAGTTGTGTATATTCTAAACTGTATTCGAAATAATATTGCAGTGGTTTAATTTTGTTTTAATTATAACTGTAGCTTGGATAGGCATTTGAAGTGCTTGCCATGGAGGCCATTCATGGAGGGGAATAATTAACGAACATATTTAACATCCGAGTACTTTTCAAAGCTATGACGTTTTAGTATCTGATCACATTCGTATACGCCATTGTACATAGCCGTTCATGCTGCCAAGCATTGAGTACTATTAGTATAAACTCAACTTTTATATGCACAATGTGCTTTTTAAAACTTGGGTTAGAGCCTTATGCGTTTGAACCACAGTATTCCGAGAGTGAAAGCCCAATTGCGTTAAAGTACCGTACTTCCCCGATCGTAAGCCCCTCCCGAGTATGAAGCCCATTCCTAGGTTTTTACTTGGTATTTATCGAGTTGAGGGCATTCACGATTATAAGCCCAGAGTGTTTTTACTGGGCGTCGACGATATTCTTTAAAATATGCGTGTAAAAGGTGTGTTTCATTTCATAATAATCGTGATTGGCATGTTAGTTTGGTTCATGCTTTTAGTTTTATGAGAAAACCCTGGGGAGAAAACTCGCATTAATTTCAAGTTCAGAGTGCATGGCCAACGCACACAACGTGATTCGCATCGTTTCTATTCTGTCATTTACTCAGGATGAACATCGATGTTGCAATTCTGGAGTAATCCATATTTCTTTGAGTAGTAGCCTTCGAAAAGCCAAAAATGGGATCGTCAAGGCGTGTACCTGGTTTTTGGGCATGGTTTACTTTGAGACTATCATGAAAGGCCTAGGGTTTGAACGATGAGACATGTTGGCGACCGAGAAAGGTGTTTAAATTCTTCCTCCACACTCAGTTTACCCACGGTTACTATTAACCGTCGTTTATATTTCGGAAATTGCGAATCGCCAGTTTTTAGGGAAAAAAATCATCGTTTTTTCGTTGCAATCAGTGCTACAGACCGCATTTTAACATTGCGGTAATTCACTTCCGCATTGCGCTAAAAAATCATCGTCAATAATCGGAAAATTTCATCATTACGACACATCATTTTGATTGGTTAATGAAAGACATGACCTGTTATGTCAAAGGAAGTTGTTCCAGGTCAAATCGTGCTGAAAAACCTCATGGTGGAAAATTGTTTTGCGTCGAGAGTTTGCATACGATCGAAAACATACCAAAACGAAAATAATGATAAATGCCTTCGTCCACTGTTTCCTCACAGACCCTACCCATTATTTCACCGTAAATTCAGACGGTATGTAAAACGTATTGTAATAAAATGTGTGTGTTTTTTATGAACATGTTTGTTTCTTCATTGTAAGTATCGTTCAAATCAATGACGCATATTTTTTCAAAAATAAGTATTATTTTCCCGATTACACAGAAGTCTTGGTGTTCCTGTGACACTTGTCCCATGATTTGCCAGTGCAGCCCCGTGAATACATGGACAAAAATGTTTCCACCACCACCCTACGAACTCAAGATTGCATACTCCAGCATCCAAACTTTGAATAATTTGCACGCCGCACAGTGCAGTACTGGAAACAGCATTTATTAAACAGTTAGACAAAAAACAAAACAAAATGCCTATCTCGATCAATCGAGACATCTATAATGTTTGTATGTTGATATGCTTGTAAATAACATTAACGTAAAAGTCGAAACAACCTAGACTAGAAGTCAATTCACCAGTCCAGCCAGCTATGGCTCCCTAAGTTGCTTATATTTAATCAGATACTATTTCGTCATCATGCTTTGTTGCCTTACCTGTTTATACCTCATGAGGGCGTTGTTTTATGGCAAGATGGCGCAAACGGAAGTCCTTCGCAGGTTTATGGTTTCTCATATTTAAATCATCATAACTCTGAAGATAATCATTTTTTTTTATTTTTTTTTTCAAATTTATAATCAATATACATAACTTGATAAATACAAACACCAAAATAGGCTCTATTTAGTTCCCCTTTAAACATATCACCAGAAATGAAGAGAAGTCTGCCCAAAGCAATAAGTCTTGTAGTTTTCAAGAAGAAGTCGAAAGAGTAAAAAGTTGACCCGGACGATGGACGATACATGACGAACGTCAGACAATCACTCATAAGATAAGCTCTGTTTGGCAAAGACGACAGCAGAGCTAAATAAGATAAAGGAAATAATTTTATATTTTGTTTGTACAAATCGTAAAAGACAACCAAGTGCACAACAAACATTGCCTTCAGCAAGATTTGGCAAACAAACCAATGTTTAAACAGCAAGGACCCATTGTCACACTTCCATATTTAAAATGCAGGGCTTGAATTTGATGGAGGCATTTAAGGCATTTTCCCTTGGAGCCAATATTAATCATATATGCTAAGGCCTTTTTATAATTCTGGCCTTGAAAATTGGTGCACTCTGAACGCTGAGGCACTAGCCCTGCAATCAATTCAATTGACGTGATTTTTGACTAACTTTACAGTGAAACAGATTCTGAATGTAGCAGGTCAGATCTTGAAATGTACATTACACAAATGTACATTTTATAACTTTATTAGTTTTTAAGTAATTGGAAGCATTTCACATATTTGCAAAGTGAGAATACAAATTTAAGGCCATTTTTCACAAAATGATTCTTAAGACAATGCAACGACCAATGCATAAGGCAGTGTGATAACCATTAGAAGTACACAAGATATCTGTGGCAATGACAATTAGTAGTTGCCAGAAAAATCGGTATTACGATTTTTCAGGTGACAGTGGCTGACCCATTTTGGCGATGCAATTATACAATCGTACAAACAAGACAATAAATACATTGTGTGGTGCATTTGCCTCAAGAGTTTTCCCATTTAAAACTTAGCCCAAAGAAATATTTTGGCTTTCACTGGTAAGTAATCAAGAATCTATGAAAATATACTATAAACAAAACTAATTACTAAACATAGTTTATCAAAAAACTGTAAGAAAATAGGATTTGTATATATACATATATATAGTCATTGTTCAAGGATGAGATTTGCTTTCTTGAACCAAATCCAAAAAAATCAAACCTACTTAAAGAAGGTTCTTTCCAGTATTATATACTAGTAGCTAATCTTCAAAAATTCATTTATTTAAAACAAGCCATGCATGGCACAGTCCCCGTTAGTTATCAAATTTAAGATATATAGTTTTGTTTATAGTAATACCGGTATAGCTGGAATATAACCATGTCAGGAGTATGATTTTTTAACATTAAAATGATTGACATTTGTATCTGATCGTCAAACGAGTACTTGTCCATATTGAGAGATATTGCTCTGGAACAGCATTCAAAATAAGCCATTTTGATTACATGTATATACATAACATGATGTATAACGAATATATAAAATTTGAATATAATCAGTCAAAGCATTTAAGAGATATGGCTCTAGAAGCCTAATCATTAAAACAAAATGGCCACCAGTCAACCATTTTGAATCCAATCTGAAAAAAATAAAATGACGTGCATCAGGAACCTGTAATGTCTAATGTATGTACCAAGTTTGAACGAAATCCATCCATAAATGCCAGAAATGCTTGATATTTGATGATTTTTTAGCACAAAAATGACCACCATTCGGCCATTTTGAATAGGATCGTCAAACCAATACATATATCTGTTTATCTATGACATGATGTATAATGAATATTTAAAATTTGAATATAATCAGTCAAAACAAGTCAGAGATATGGGTCTAGAAGCCCATTCATTTAAACAAAATGGCCACCATACAGCCATTTTGAATCCGATCTGTAAAATAAATGATGTGCATCAGGAACCTGTAATGTCTAATATATGTACCAAGTTTGAACGGAATCCATCCATAAATGCTTGATATTTAATGATTTTTTAGCACAAAAATGACCACCATTCGGCCATTTTGAATAGGATCGTCAAACCAATATATCTGTCTATCTATGACATGATGTATAATGAATATTTAAAATTTGAACATAATCAGTGAAAGCAAGTCAGAGATATGGCACGAGAACCACATTCATTAAAACAAAATGGCCGCCAGTCGGCCATTTTGAATCTTATCTGAAAAACAAAATTATTTGCATCAAGGTCTCATAATGTCTAATGTATATACCAAGTTTGAACAAAATCCATCTGTAAACAGCCGAGAAATGCTTGATTTTGATGATTTTTAGCACAAAAATGGCCGCTATTCGGCCATCTTGAATCAGATTGTAAAACAAAATGATGTGCATCAAGGTCCTATAATGTCTAATGTATATACCAAGTTTGAACAAAATCCATCTGTAAACAGCCGAGAAATGCTTGATTTTGATGATTTTTAGCACAAAAATGGCTGCCATTTGGTCATCTTGAATCAGATCAAGAAACAAATTGACGTGCATATGTATAATATCATGTATGATGTATGTATGAAGTTTGATTGTGATTGGTCCAGGCATTTCTAAGATACAGGTCCGGATGCACACACAGACGCACGCACGGACACACGGACACACAGAGGTCAAAACACAAGTCCCCCGAACGGGGACTAAAAAAAAATATTGGGTGATTTTATCACAAATTTTTCATTTTAAGAAATAAACTTTCCTTTGATTTGCAATACTAACGAAAACATATACTGGATTGGAATATAGAGGACAAAACTCTTTTTGACCCCTCAGAAGATTAAACTGTCTTCCCCTTATTTTAGCCTATCACTTTTTTATAATTTTTACATTTACATTACAATGCACCAACATGTTGAAAACGTCTCTCTAAAACATGTAAATTTCATGAAACGTGAATAAATACATAGTCTGTATCAGCCTGAATTAGGAAAACTTACAAATCATGTTCTTTGTGCATCTCCAACACAATATCAAAATCAATTTGAAAATTGGAATTAAATTAAGAGTGCTTCTGTTTTTATTTTTTTATTTTGGGCCAACATACACACATGCCTAGTCACTTTTTTAATTTGCAAGCCCTCTGGACAAACAACTCTGGCATTAGTGACAAACACTGGCGACACCTACATATTGACAAACACATAGTGTCGACCCAGTAGGCTCGGCTCGGCTCAAATATGGGATTAAACGAATATAGATAATTTTATCATGATTACAACAATAGACGTATCTACTAATTATAAATCAATAATCCATTTAGTGTTAATCATTGTGTCCTAAGGCTGATATTTTCATTAAATACATGCAATTATACAGGTATGTTATTTTTAGAGGACAGGCGGACATACAAACAAGGTATAACAATACGGTATTATCTGACATGTGATATTTGTATGTGCTCAAAAATATAAATTAGCCTAGAAAAACATAAGGGGTTAGACTGTAAATGCCATCTCTATTGCAATACAAGCTAGACTATTTCAATCTAAATAAACATGAATATATTAATAAATTGGACGATTTGAAAAATGCCCTCTGTGTATAATTATGGGAATTCACAGAATTCATGAGGTTGTGATCTACAGTATCAGCCCTGGTGATACACTGTAAGACATAAGTGTTAAATGTAACAGCATTTTAGGGTTCACATGTTTTGCTTTCAAGTTAAATGAATAATGGGGAAAGGCAATGTGCTGAATGAAACTATTATAATTTATATGTATTCTGATAATACCAAGGTTTTGTTGTGAAAGCATTCCAATGATCAGAGATATAACATGTGTTAGTGTCACATTATTAGCCCTTGGCCTTTAAAACAAATTCTTCCTTATTTAAAAAATGTCCCTTTTTTTTAAAATGGCATGTCAAATCACTATAGGTATCACTCCACAATTACAGAAGGTAACCATGTCAAAGGTCATATACCGGGTATTAGTGAAAGTAATTTCAGCTTACAATTGGAGACATGGTGTCTTGATTCTTGTCATTTTTATTTTGGATTTTGGTCTCTGTTTCTATGTTAGTTTTTAGCATGGCCATTCCATTCTAATTTCATTTATTCCTATGAATGTTACTGCGACCAAAAGTATGGAATAGCAATATTTCAGTACATGTATGAGACATTGCAGTGCTCACAATGAAGCCATTGTTTTCTGTGGGAACACTTTGTGTAATGTAGGTATATATATTTTGTTAGCAAAACAGTATCCCATAATGCAATATTGCAGCTCTATTCTTTCCTGCGGTCAAAGTGATACACTAATAAATACAATAGTATTGGATTTTTAAAAAAGAAGATCTATTAGCTTTTCAACTATCCCTAATCTTGGGAACTTGATTCATTGACCCTTAGTGTAAACGAGGCCTTTCAAGATTGTATACAGTAGTTCAGAGTGTTTAATTGGGACCTGCACCTTCAATACATGTTTGCATGGGTCAAACTCAAATGCTTGGCGATACTTAACCTTGTGAAAGAAGCAGTGCCAAGGTTATTTGAACCCAACGGATCAAATCAAAGTGCCTCCCTTGTTTGCAAGTTTAGTTATAGACCAGTCTAATATGCAAATAGTCTCAACTCGGGACACAAAAGACAAATTCATGTTTTGCAACACAAGATAATGGATATCTACATCACATTGGGTTGAGGAGACTAGTATTCGTCAAACAATTGGGGATGTACATTGATTAAAATGACACTCAACAATGTGTGGGTTGGGTCTCAGGTAAATATTCTCACCCATATCAATGATAATCACATATACAACAGGTGTCTAAAGATCAAAGAGGAAAGCAGGTCTTCCCCCAAAAAGGCAAAGAATGAGGAAGGGAGGGGATTTATTACAAAACAGATTTTTTATTTTACTGTAACATTTTTTTATTACAGGGCTAGTCTGATGAAAACACCCAATTGATATCAGTAAATATATACCGGTAGTGAATGTCAATCAGTTGCCAGTTATAACTCTTTCCAATTAATTGAATTTGGAATTTTTGAAACTTGTGAAGCAGCAATTATACTTGTATTATTTTGAGGCTCAGTTATATGTGCAAGTCTTCATACAGAATACAATTAAACTTTATTTAGACAATGTATTTTCAATGTGTTGCACACGTCACATGGTATCCATTTATAACATGGTGGCATGGAACAACAGTGATGCTTTATACAGATGGAACAGTCAAACGTGTCATTATTCTCTATTTTTCTTAAATATTAGCAGAATTTTAAATAGGTACCACAGGCCATTATGCTGATTGAAGAGCAGAACCACAGATATCACGAGATTTTGTAGTGGTGAAGATTTCATTCGTGTCCTAGATCCAGTGACCATAACATAACAAATGTCATCTTTATAATGGCCATTCAAATTATCTCAAATATTAATGTTAAATTTCAATACAGTATAATAAATTAAAGCATAATTTCTTTACGTACGCTGAAAGGGCTTCTGTGTAAACGTGAGTATGAATGCATTTGAAAAATTACATCTGAATATGAGCTTAATTTTTCTTCATTAATGAAGCCCTATATCCATCATGGTACTCTCAAAATCTGTGTTCAGAAGACAAAAAATTAATCAAAAATCGTGATAACATTAAAACTAATGCATAAACATTTTATGTCTTTATCCACAGAATGGTTTACGAAAGTGTGACACATCATGGGTGTGTTACAATACAGATAGGGCTTCCATAAACGGAAATGCTAAACATGTTTGGTAAAGGTCCTATACAATATAAGTTGCAATTTAAACATGTGGGTCAAATACATTATTTAAACACACTGTCCTTAAACCCTTATGTGGTCAATTGTAAAAGTACATGGGCTAACAAGATTAGGGTTCAAGTAGTGATACCATTAGATCTTGGTTTAATATTTCTTTGATTACATTTGCAGGCTACAATCACCAACTTACAGAAAGGCCTTCTTTATAGTGCTCTCACTTTGACAAGGAATTTAACAACAGAAAATCACCATTTATTGTGTTCTGTTAATTTTATTGGACAGTTTGTAAAAAAAAAAAAAAAAATGCCTCACATAGAGAAATTTGATATCGGCAGATTAAATTAAATGTAGTGAAAGGAAATCATATAAATTACCAGCCATTAATGAATTGGTTGCTTGTATTATTGATGTATGCTGTTGCATTTTTGTTTTATTAAAACATGTTTCATTAAATTCATAACACTGGGTGTGCCTAAATTAAATAGGACACAGTTCACCAGCATGCATGTATGTACTACACTATTAAAGTTGCCACTCCTTTTTCAATGACTTTCATATAAACCTTGAACGAGCACTCAGAAAGAGGGCACCAAAAAACTCACAGTAGAAATGGTAACATGTCCAGTTTGAACTCAATCTATTTTTACGCCATTAGTCATTGACTAATGAATCTTAGGCTGCCTTGGTAGGATACGTGAGATCAAAAAGTGTTTTGCGAGATAGCTAAAGCGTGACCTCTGGTCCATTTATCCAATGAACTAAGGAGAACAACTGTGCATGCGCAGGTATTCTCCAACAGGGCCACGAATAAGACAACAGCAATGGAAAAGAAGATATCAATGAGAACATGTCTGCGACACAAAAATCATTGGAAAGACTTGCACTTCATCATCAGTGGTTTATCACGTAGGATTCACTGATCTTATAGTCAACAGCTAGAGTGGTTTCATACACATATACACACACGTCCACAACAATAGTTATGAAAACATTATGTAGAAGTGATATGTATACGTTATTACACTACCCCAAAGAATGATAAGGGTGTGGACGAACAAGTTGTGTATCTTTTACAATTATAATGTGCACTGCTGAAGTCGTCGTCGAATAAAACGCATGCCATGTTGTACGTGTCATAACATTGGCAGTGTTTATATTGCAATCCTCCGACGGCTTCATCACAGCACAGACCAAACGCAAAATAAGCTTTCGGAGTACACTTACTGTGTGGAGCATTCAGTTCTACGCCAAGTAATTCATAGTATCTTTCTTTCTCTTGAGTCATCATAGAGACAAATATCACGGCAGATTCATTGGATCTGTTGTCAGAATCCACAAGTCTGTGTATAGGAAATACGTCAAAATTCCTCACTTGTCACATCAATATCTTATCCAATATGGCGGTAAATTTACCCGTGCCCGCATAAGCGCCATTATTACCCACAATGCCATTTTATTTCGGGGGTAACGTTTACGGAGAACGGAGAGTTTTGCTTCGTCTACTAAAGAATGTGGTAACACAAATAAGTAAACTTTCGTTCGAAACCTGGAGCAGGCGTTATAGCCGCGCAAAATCAAGTAATCGAACTATTCTGGTTTTACTCATTCAAATTATCAGTTTTCGTTAATAAAATAACGTTCACCAACACATAATTTGGTAGAAGTTAAAAATACTAGTAATGTCGCTTCTTTAGTTTTACATTTGTGACATTCCGAGTGACATTTTTGTGACAGAGGTGAAGAAAAGAAAAGTAAAAAAAAATAGGGTTGGGAAAATCAGACTACAAATAGTGTTTTGTCTATTTTAGGTTATTTTCACGTGTATTTTATTTGTTGCAATCCTTTTGAATCAGGTGCTCACTAGTTGAATAAATACATAGGAGCTACATAAATTATGGTAGTGGCATTACACAACAAATTAAACAAAAACAAAAATTGAATCAAAAGTTAGAATTATAGAAAATGTTAAATAATGGTATTAAAGTAAAAGAAAATGTAAAAAACCAACATTGTTTTGGGTTAGTCTGAAAACTTTTGTCTGGACTCTGTGACACTGATAGAAAATTGTTTGACTAATTTTTCAATGACTGTACCAATGTTATCATTATAGTATTGTGTAGTGTCTCTCAGCAATAAGCATAATATTTCTTTATTTAGTTAGTTCAAAATCTGCGTAAAGATTGTTTTCTCCTCTATTCAGTAAAATACCCCCCCCCCCTATTAGCTTATCTCTCTTCACTCCAACACATTTGCAACGAAGGACAAAATGTTCCAGGGCTTCATCTTCTTTCTTACAACATTGGCAAATGTAGTCTTCAGAAGTATTATTTTCTAATTTTCTTTTTTGATATTCCATGCCAAGAGTGTAGAACCTTGCCTCAACTTCCAGTTGGAATGTTTTAAAAATCTGTCACTGATTCCATATATGCTTCGAAATTCTTTGTATTGTTCTTGAACTTCCTATAGTGGACTAAACTAGACTTATCTTTCATATTTCCCCTCCAAGTTGCTTATGTTTCAGAAGAAAACGTCTAATTTTATTAGAAGTGATATTTTCAAACTGTTGTTTGTCTAATTTTACAATTGTTATTATATTTATATTATAAATGTCTTACTGCCATTTCCATAATTTCATAGTTTGTTCGGTTCTGTGGGTATTTAAATACATAAATAAATACTATTTTACCAATCTTGATTCTTTCGGGTTAATTAACCTCTTAAAGTATTTTAATTTCTTTGTTTCTAATCTACGTTTCAGAACAGCTTTTTTCTAAATCTGAATGACCAAGTGCTATAATTTCACCGGCGTACTTTGGTGACAGCCGTACTACACTAGAATGACAAACCACAGTGACAAACCATAATCCACCTTGTTAATGTTACCATGGTTTCCTAAGACTGCTGCTATTACTGGAAATAATTTGTTAAATTTTTCAGATACCTTGATAGCATGGGTATGGCCAGTCAGGTTGCGAGTAATCCAGTAGCCTAAGTATTTGTATTGAAATAATTCTTTAATCTTACAATTAGCAATTTGCCATTCTTTTTTGTTTGTAAATTCTCTTATTTATTATTAGAACTTTGATTTGTCTTCATTAATTGTCATTTTCCATAGTTTACAAAACTTGTTGGTTAAATGTAACATTGATTTTTAAATAACTGAGGCTTGTTTGGTGCAATAATGACTATATCATCAGCAAAGAACAAACCATTAATAAATTAATAAGTACTTCTCCTATTGTTATACTCATTCAACAGATTTTAAATTCATTAATGTATAATGCAAAAAGTAGTGGCGCAAAAACACAACCTTGTCTGAGGCCTTCCAGTACACAATAAGGCCATTCTCAGTCATTGTAACAGTTTAAATGGTGTAATTTATAAATAATTATAATGATGGAGAGAGTTGGTTTGTTGTTCAGGACTGCACTGCACTTTTATATTAAAATATTGACATTATTTTGAGTATCATTTCAATTGTGAAATGCGTCATCATCGTGGTCTATGGAAACCGCTGCTAAATTGTCATTTTATGCGTATTAGTTATTGTCACGTTATTCTCAAAGTAAAAAAAAAAACAGGTTTGCAGTGAATTACATACTGATTTGAGAACAAAATATTGTCACTACTATACGCGCTAAAATATGTGCACTTGCCAAAAATGCATGAATAGCGTTCTGCCTTAAAAAGACATATCTGGTTGTCATATATATTGTTAATATGTGTTTATTTGTTGCAATCTTTTGAATCAGAGGCTGCATAAGTTACAAATAAAATGTGAAATTGCAATATATCAACATAAATTCAATCAAAGATTAGTATTAAAGAAGGTAGGATAGTAAACAATAACAGTGTTTCACATTATTCCAAGTACTTTTGTCTGTTTACATTTTTGACTAATATGTCAATGTCTATACAAATGCATTATAATTGAGTCTCCCAGCAGTAGAGGACTGTTGACGATTTTGAACAAAGAAAGGTAAAATCTGCTTACTAGAGATTGTTTTCTCCTCTACTCAGTAAAATAATCATCAAAATAACTCGATGCAAAGCTAAACATTTGCAAAGTCTGATGCAAATACATAAAATCCGGAAGGGGGTCGGGAGGAAATGCAAATTTTTGTTCCCACCAACATGACGTCAACGATAGTCAATAGGCATTTTTATTTTATTTGTCACATGCAGTTTCATTATTTTTCAATATTACGAAAAATATTTCTGTTTACTAACATCAAATAATTCTTTTCGAAATACAAATATGTATGTTATCGATATTTCGAAGGTATGATGTTACTCTGTAACTTCTGAATAATCATCAATAAAATCATCATTAAAATTTGCATAAAGGACGGAATAGGAATGCCTATATGATACAACTTACATTGTTACAGTGGGCGCAAGATATTTACATACATCTAACTCCCGTACCCGGTAGGCAATTACCGAGGGACTTTGCAACATCCACAGGCACTTTCCTAGACACTCCAATGGCCGCGTGACAGTTAATCAAAACATCGAGACCGAAATGCCTTTGATGTTTGGCCACGAGGAACGAGGGGTAGTTGGACTATTCCAATGCTTTGTAGATATAAAAATCATTGCTGTGTAACACTTGGGAGAAATATAATGCGAACTGGAAATAAATATTAATCAGAAATGATAAATTTAAATTCTTTTGATTGGTAGGTTGTTAAGATGCTGTCAATGGACTCGGATTTATATTAATAATATCAGCGTTGAGAGTGTTCTCGCATAATGGCTGGAGTGTTCTCGCATAATGGCTGGTCCCATTGCCAATTTGCCGGAACACTCACCGGCCAATATTTCCCTGGAATCTTCTACTTAGTTTAACCTCCACTATATACCAGTTTGAAACTCCTTCAGATCTCAGACAAAATTCGATAAACTCTACGATTTCAGTTGACGAAGCCGCTACTCCTCTCGGGACGTATCCAACCGGTCGGAACCGATGCGACACAAATGCCGCACAATCCCTTGAACCGTTGCTCTCGTTAGTCCAACTTCCTCCGTCGTCGAGCATTCGCAATAGGTAAATAATCACCGTCTTAGCGTCTTCGTCTAAACGCCTTGACATAATAGCATTAATTGTTCAATATCTGCATTCAAAACTAAACTGTTCTGATGAGGATAATTTAGATAAATTTCAATTACGTAGGCGTGTATGTAACAGACCTATGTTTTTGTCAGGTTTTTGGCTTAGAACGCTATACATGAAATTCTGGTTTCTGTGCAGAGGTTGATGCACCAGAACACCAGAACAAACACCAGATCATACATCCAAATAAAGTTCAATAAAGAGCGTTCTTTGTTTGGACTGTTCATAACTGTTGTTGTGAGAATAAACTATACACCACTCTAATTTTGCCCAAAAAATTCTCCGCAATTTGTTGTTCCCACCAATATAACAACAAACGATATTATATAGGCATAATCATTTTATTTGACACATGCGAAAATCTGTCTTATATGCCATCAAATCGCTAAATCGCGAATAAATCTATAAGTGAAAATTGAACGGTTTACAGTACTGTAAATGTATCCATTATTTAATGGGTTTTAATTTCGATATTTCCGCGGATAAGAAGAATACTCTGAATTAAATCCATGCGAACTTGTGAAATAACAATAGAAAGCAATGCTTACTCAGCTTGTGGCATATTCGAGATCTTAAAATCCCAGTGAATAGGATTAAAATATCAAAAAAGTTAAATCTGATGTCAGTGAAAATTAAAAGTCGATAAAGTTAGTCAGAGGTTTGGGATTATATAATCTCTGATCTGTTTATGTTCAAAGTTGCCATAAATTTTTCCAAGATATTCCAAAATATTTTTTAAATGCATAGTTTTCAAATTTCCGTTTGTCTCATTAAATGACGTAAATTGTTTTCTCATTTTAGGTTTTATTGGGGCACGTTTCACTAGTCTCGATATGCTTTTGATCTTTGTGCAAACAAACAATGTATTTTACACGTGTTGTGTACTAGTATGTCACCGTGAGTTACATACAGGACGCGGTGCGTTGACTACCACCTCCACATTTGTAAGTTTTTGTTTTCAGTGATTCAAAATACCTTTTTTCCCCCGCTAGATGCGCCAAGATTGGTCCACATTAATATATTTATTTTCGGTGGTAAATAGTATATAATTTATCAATACAGTTATTCTGTACGTGTTACAAATTTCTTTAATTGATATCGACACGTAATTAGCGCTGTAACTACCTAGTGTATACACATTGTACGTTTCTGAAATGAACATATAACCGATAAAAAACAGAGCTACTTTACGCGTGACTGTGGTTTCGGGCCCTTCCTCCATATATCGTCGACCTATTTTATTAGTATTGGTGGCATATTTTTTTAAAAAGAGAGGTGGTCGTCGCCTAGCGCGTCTCCGAATTTCTTCTAAACAAAACAACGTATTTTACACGTGTTTTTTTACGTCAATATGAGTCCTATATCGAAAGGACGCAGCGCGACGACCACCGCCCTTATTGACCCCCTTCTCAACATCAATTCATTTCGAGTCATACTTTCTACTATCCATATTTCTACTAAACATATTGATGTCTTCCTCATATATCCACATAGAACTTCCGCTATCATATGATCGATGACGTGACAATGACGACGACGGAAGTTAGATGAGATAGTAATTTCCTCGAATGCTATGAGCAATTAGTCTCGAGTAATCAGTCTACAATGGAAAACAGGTTTCAAATGATACACTGGATTCTTCGATTAACACACCAATAAGATGTACGAACTTTTACATACATTATAAAGCAGGGGGTCTTGCCCGGGAAAAGTGGATGAATACAGCGCCAGTAACTCACGATACAGCAAAAACATATACCTAAATCACGATCAGAGTTTATTTTGGAGTTTACTGTGTGGTAAAAGCATTTTCCCTCCAGAAATTGCGATATTTGCAAGTTCGCAATACATTTTTGTTGGTCTTAAAGTGCCTGTGAAATGGCTGCTATTTTCACGCATAAAATTATCCATTGATACATAAATATTATTAATTTTTATGTTTCTAAGCATGAATTATTTTTTTAAGTGAAAAAATGTGTTTTAAACTCAATCTATGGCAATTTTATTTTTGTGTATTTTAAAACGAGGCTTCTCATTAGCTTCTTATTTGCATACAGAAATTCCCTTGTGACGTCAGAAGGGGAAGTCGCATGGCAGCTTGCATTGCCAATACGTGTAAATAAGGCAAATTTCTTGTGTAGTTTTCTCGTCTTTGACTAAATTATCACTTATGTACTTGTTCATCGAGGAGGAATGGACCATAATGAACACATAGTATCATTTTTTGTTGCATGGGGTTGAGTTAGATGCGAAATATGTTCGTTCTGGTGTAGCTGGTCACCGTGATCGTCACCGGCGCACGTTTGTACACTGTCGCTGGACAAAATAGGTTACTCGGCACGTCACTACACTGTTTTATTTCATCGATCGTCTGAGTAAAACTTTCAAAATTAAAATAAAAGAGAACATATTTTGACATTCTAAACATTAGACTATAGTGATCACTATAAAATAATAAAAAAAATGACAAATCACAGTTACTAAATAAATGACAGCCGCGTGGAAATAAATTGAAACGTCGGGTCACGACGAGGGCAAGTGCATTAAAAGCGGCGTTTAATAACAAAAATAATCGAGATCGACACACACACATACAGATAAATTCAGAGTGGATTCGAGTTAGCGTGATCACTGGCGTAATTGTCATAATTATAACATCATATTAAAACTTTATTTAGTGGAAACACATTGACCAAGCCTGGATTCATATTTCATAAATTATTACGCAGATCAAGCTGCAAGCATGGAGGTAAAAAAAGAACAGAGGTGTGAATTCGAAATTCAACACCAATCACCAAACGATTCAGAAACTTTTAGCCTTCGAAAATGAAAACAATTAGCAGTTGGTAAGGGCTGTGTAATTTCCTGTTTGTCCGACGCTTCGTTTTCGTGTCACTGTCAAAATTATTGTTACTCTTTACTTAACAGGGACTAAATGGTCTCTATAAAACGATAATCAAGATCGCAAAAACAGTCAACTCATTTGAAACACTTGCCGTCTCTCTCTCTCTTCTGAAATTCGCCTCGGTGATTAATGGTCCGGAATCTATTTCTTTCAAAAGCGTTGCGCCAGGTTTATGTTGTCAGCGTTTCTCTTTAAACCTAGTTGTGTTTTTTTTTTCATGGACGAGCACGTGATGGACGAGGACAGGTCCATGACTGATGTCGCACTTTCGGATCGATTAGAAACGTGTAAATACATACGCTTTGAAAAAAAAAAAAGGTATACCGTTTAAAAGTATACTGAATGACCAGTGTTATTACGGCTCAGGGGTATGACTTCCTCTCACATTTTGGCATTTGGTGGCGCACTGTCGGCGAGAGTCGGAAATCCGGAAACAGTCGACCGTTTCAGGATAGGTGGGCGTAGCTACAACACAAGAAATATCTCAAATTTACTTGGATACGAGTAATCATTTTCAGCAAAAAAATAAATAACTGCCCATTTCAGTAGGACACAGATCTAAAATGGGAAACGAGAGGGTGGGCATTGCACAGGCACTTTAAGATCTACTCTCAGCTCATTAAAGGCATTCTCTGTATCCTTATAAATACTTATATACCTTCACAAATAAAACTGAAACGAGAAGTTTCTATTGGACGATTGAATTACAGAACATTTACAAATACTGTAACTGTGCTCGTTGATTGGCTGGTTCAATTTGACTTTCACTGAAATTAATAAATACTTATAAAGATGAAGAGAATGCCTTAAGTTTGTTGCACTGAGAGTACATTAGCACTGAAACAGTCCCTCAACTGTGCCTTAACCGACTATGTAGCACCTATTTGGCAATCTCTACTATACAAAAGTACTCCAAGGAATACTATGTTGATGAATGCTGCTACTACTGATTTTTACTTGATTTCCATATTTGAAACTACTCCTGTCATTTTATTCATTAGTGGTATAATATTTGCCAGGTTCCAGGATAGTAAAATGAATTCACATGTAAAACATGCAAGGGGTAATTGCGCAGATACTGAATAAGTAGCTGTCAATAACACATAGTTAATATATATCACAACTCATAGCACATCGTAGAGATGATGGCCCTACTTACAGAAATATTTAAGACATATTACTGATCAGTATATAAACTTAAACTTTGAGTTACATCCCATGCATTTCACCAGGGAAAAGTTTAAAGGCACAAAACAAGCTGGCTCAACTTGTCCAAGAAATTATAAACAAATTTTTCGAAATTGTTCTATCTTTTTTTATGTGTAGCACCCTCTATAGTTCGGAGGATGTTGCAGAGAAGTACTAGGATTTATTGAAGTTGCATTTTTTTATTTTTAGGCATATAATGTAAAATCATGTATTTTCATTTGGAATTAATTTTCGCTGAAAATAAAATCCAGCAAATAATTTTCCCCCTAAATTTTACATTCAACTCTTCAAAAACCAGTAAAAATTCCATACAAAAAGTCTTTTCGGCGAAAATTAATTCCAGTTAAAATTAAGTACCGTTATTTTACAGTATGTCATTTCACAAAGTAGACCATAGTAAACCTGAATGAAGAGTCACAAATACAGTATTTGTACCATGACCAATATGTAGCAGCAGTAGGTTGTGATGGGTTCACTGGCCATGTCTTGGTTGAAGGGTGCAAATTTACGTCTAAAAAAATACACACAATTTCAACTTTCTTTCATAGAAAAAGCAAACATTTTTGTAATTTAACTGTTTATTTCCTTAAGAATTCTTCATATGACATAGGGCATGGATAAAACTACAGAAAGTGACCTATCAGACAGACAAAAAATCTTCAAACACATTCAAGATAGTCAATCTAATTATTGAATGTTATCAGTATTGAACTTTTACCCTATCACACTTGACTTTCAAAGATGCTATTAAATTATAAAACATACACATTAAAATACACACACACAATACCAGGATACTATTAAACCCTGCTGACTTCCACCATGATCATATTTTCATAAACACACCTTTGAGCAAAAAACAAAGATACACAAATGTACAGTAATGCAACAAATCTTATAAAAAATGAGTTTTTGAAAGGCAAATTATCGCGATGAGCTTGAGCTCGAACGACTGTATCTGCGCCTTTTCACAGGTGACCTGGACCGAGATCTTCTGCGAGGCGGTGTTCTTCGGCGAGGAGGTGATCTAGAAGAAAAGAAAAAGTGTGAATATCTGAAAAGTATTCAGGGGAGTATAAACTTAAGAGTAGAAAAAAAATGTAACTCCTATATTACCAGGGTAATATATAGCCTAAGCCTGTATAAATGTCAATTAAATGTTAAATTGTACAAAAGTTATCAACCCCTGTGCACTGCCTGAAGTGGAATAAAGACAAGACAATGAATAATTTTTCATTGACTGCGAGATTTTGCTTTTTTGCAGCAAAAATTTTATTTTGATTTTTTGTTTTTTATAGCTCAATGTTAAAATATGTATACTTGAGAGGAGAATATGTTGTTGAGATACCCTTACTTCATCAAAATGGACCATCATCAAAGGAGTATAGCATATTATTAAGCGTGAAATACACACACAAAACTACTTTCACGCTTGACAAATCCCATGTCATGTTTTGATGCCACTAAGATGTTATGACTGTTGTTCTATTAATACATTCGATTTTACACATAACACAGAATCTCCCATTAAACGGGAAATGGTCTATCAGTAAACACTTCATCCACTCTTGAATACAAACCTTCTTCTATATCTTGGAGGTGACCTTCTCCATGGAGGTGGTCTTCTGGGAGGACTACGTCTTGCCACTGGAGGCCTTGGTCTAGGTTGTAATATCATAGCAGCAGTTATCTCCTGACCATCAATTTGTCCTGCAAACAATATCATTTTGAATCAATCATCAACAAACTTGTCACAACAAGTGATTCTAAAAGCAGTGTCAATATCTTATGTATTGTAGCTATATTTTGTTTGAAAAGTGGCAGTAATTTCAAGACCAGTAAAGGTCTCACAATTATATTTGGCACCAAGGCATTTTAATCCCATCTATTTTCAAAGGATTGCCCGATTGTATTTATTATGATACCATAATAAGCAAGCCTTAGATTTGTGAGAGGAATTTAGCAAAACCAACTGGTTTTGAAATGGCAAACTTTTTCAATGAATATTGTCAATACCAGTGTGTTGTTAAACTGGTTTCAATTTTAGGATTTTAATGATACTGTTTTACTTTTAGAAACTAGAAAACCACTCTTTCAATTTGTTTAAATTTCAGGTATTCATGGGTAAAATTAACCCTGTTTGTCATCTATGAGTACTGTAGTCTCAAAATAAGGGATTTGTCATTAACATGAGATTTTGCATAATGCATAAATAAGTAATCCTAACATTTACTTTATTAATTTGCATTTCAAACCCACTTTCGGGCAAGTTTGTTGTTTTAGTTGTGTTTAGTTTAGTTTTTTATACTAGTGTATCTTCTTTTTTTTATTCTGAATGTTTCTCACATGGAATGACAACCATGCTTTATTGTACTTAGATCTACATGTATGTCCATTTTTAGGATACAACTTCAATAAAGACTATTACATTACATGAAAAACATGGATCAAACATTTGCTGCAAAAATAAAATAATTTATAGTTCAATGTCAAAATCGTCTATCTTTCAGAGAGAAATATGACGTTGAGATACCTTTACTTCATCAAAATTGCCTATCAAATATGAATAGCACGGAAACAGGGTTCTCCACGGTTTGAAAATTAAACAGGGCGCGCCAATGTGAAGTGGGCATGGCACATTTGTAACGTGCATCATTGGCATGGATGTTGAAAAATGGAAACCAAAAAATCTAATAATCTACATATTATTACATATGCATAATATATATTTATTATTACAAAATGAATAGGAATTTTGAAGAGCTATTATTAAGTAAACGTCAGCACGTACAATCAGCTGATTTTAGCTGCAGGATTCCTCAAGCGGCGACATCAGTTGTTTCCAAGTAATGATCGCGTCACAAGTTTGTTAAATTTTCCCAAATAGATACATACATGCTTTATTTAATTTTTAGCAAAAATTTATATTTATGATTTATATTTATTTGGATGAAGCAAAATAAAATGTATGATGTCGCACAAACGTTCGTAATTAGTTCATTAAAAAACTTGCATGAATGCCACCAAAAACCAAGGTGATCAAACAAAATAAAATGTACACAATAGAAGATTTTCGACCTGCAGTTAACAGTTACTATCAAAAATAATAGAATTAGGTATAAAAAAAACAAAATACATACTTAAAAGAATAATTTGCATTCGAATCGAAAGTTTGTTGATGTCTGCTTCGTCGAAAACAGCTATGACCCGGAAACAGTTCATTTTACTGTGTGCACCCTGATACTATGTAACGATGCTTTTGATTGGCCAAAGCCACGTTTTGACGCGAAAAACAACCAATCAGAATATTTGTTCCAAAAGAACACAAGTAAATTTATTTCCTCCACATATGATGCGAGTTGAAAGCATGGCCCTTTTACCGGGTTTTTTTAAATCGTGATTTAAAGAAAATTCAACTTTAAATAGTGACATTTAAATATAAACATTTACATGTTCAAGCAAGCATTCGTGTGGACTTCTTGGTGATCAGCAATGTCTGTGATGGTACGTCGGCTGCGCTGGTCGTTTACCGATCATGCAAGTGCATAGCTGCCTTTGTTCCACTCGACGGTGACGATGTTGCCGCTACCTAGTCACGGCGTGAACTTGGTTTTAACCATAGACCTTATGTTTAACGAATGGTTTTACCGATAACGATTTTATATATTTGACGTCACCCTGGCAGTAAAAATATGGGTACGGTAATCACTTTTCTAGGTCACATGTTCATTTTTAATCGTGTTGAAAAAACTTGTAACTTTTTGTTCGGTGGTGTTAATATTACCTCACGGTGACCTGCTACGATAACAAACCGGAATTTTCACAGTTCCACCTTAAAACAATGAACCAGTTACCCCGAGCACGATGAATCATCTTCGGAAGACAATGAGTGTTGACTTGTTTTGTAAACAATTCTTTGTCTGGGATTATGCACAGGAAATATAACAGGGCGCTGACAATTTAAACAGGGCGCGGTGCCCTGTTAAAACCCCTCGTGGAGAACCCTGGGAAATATCCGAAAAATATTTAAAGTTTGTCGAATCCCACATGATATTTTGATGCCACTATGACCTTTGTTTGTCCTGTTTTATGTTTTATTTCGGGATGCATAATGCTGGTTCTCAATTGAAAAAAAAGGCTATTAATTAAGAATGTAACTGTCTGTGCAACAGGACTGTCTGTCTGACACAACTAGTCAATTAATTCATCTTACCTCCATCCATGTGTTTCATCGCTTTGTCGGCATCGTCATGATTTTCAAAATCTATATAAGCAAATCCTCTTGATAAATTAGTCATTCTATCGACTTGGAGTTCCACTGTTTTTACTTTACCATAAGTAGAAAAGATTTCCAGCAAGTGATCTCTATTTACATTACGTGTTAGTCTTCCAATGTGTAATTTTGTTGGCTTTGGTGTAGGACTTCTTCTCTTTCTTCTTGGAGATCTGAATTACAAAATCAAGTCAGCTTTACTCCTGGACGCACATCATGCAAAGTAATATATCACTGACTATGCATACAATGCATACAATCCGTGTATATCAATGTACAAATTGTCCCTTACGGACAGGCGACCCCCATCACATGTTTGATTAATTGGTGAATACAAATATGAAAATAATTTCTCAGTTTAAGGGGTAATCTCTCAACAGATATTTGAAGATAGAAGATAAATAAATATAAGCTTGATTAAAGTAGAGACTACGCATCTAATACAAGCTTCCATCATTTTGGCCTTTGTATAGAGGTTTATTTGACCTAAGTGGTGCTAAAATAACGGCCACTTTAGACAGGTGGTTTTTATATACAGGTAACTTTAAATTGCATAAGGATTGCACAAAATAAGTGTTTATGTTTGACAATAAGCAGTAATCAGTAAGACTAATCCCTCTTCCTGAATGCACAAAAGTTGTTTGAGACTAATGTTGCCCACCACTGTGATAGAGATACACAAGAAGAGTGCATCTTGTATAGCAGGATTCTCACCCCCACCCTGAAAATCATAGGCTCATATAAATGGCTGTAATGCTCAACATCATCAAGGAAAATCAAACATTGCTGTTTTCTTCTAATGAAAACCTGTTTAATTATGCATGTTTTGTGAGCTCAAAACACAAAATTTAACCATTCTAAGTGGCTTTCATTCACTGACACTAGGGCAGAGACAGGGAAGTTGGCAGGATGACATTACAGATGGTTGGTGTTGTGTTCAATATAACAACTAGAAAAGTTGAAAGCTTCTGCAAACTACTATACCTAGATTTTTCTCTTGATCTTCTAACAGGTCTCTTCCTTCCACGGCTGCGACTACGCGAACTGTCAGAGCTAGAACTAGATCGACTTGATGACGATGAACTCCTTGAACTGGACCCAGAACTACTTCTTGAACGTGAACTACTGCTTCCAGAACTACTTGACGAATCTGATGAACTGGAGCGGCTTACAGAGGACCCTGAAGAACTTTGGACCAAGAAAAATAAAAAATGTTAAGAGTTAGTGTTAGTGTTAAGTACCGGCACATGATATAATTGTATATTTGACTATTATATATAAATATTGAGACATCATATAAGTTAGAAACAGTAATGTGATGATTCAGGTCATACAGATGTCAAACAATGTTTGAATGAATGCTGCTGCTGTTGCGTTCTTGTTAGAGATCCCGGCACATGCCGAAACATGTATGTGAATGATCGGGCCGAGTCAGCACGTGCCGAAAAAAAACTTATCAGTCCCGATAGACGTCCAGCAAGATTTGCTGCCTGATCACTTGGCACGAGCCAAAATCACGCCCTCAGTGGTGAATTTAAGAGAACATATACTGATTCATACTAGCACCCTATGACATGACGATGGAGGGAAGTGAAGCTTTATATGGTCGAATGCTGTAGTAATGAATTAAATGAATGCAGAACGTTTGTCAGCGACATATCTATGCGCTGCTGCAACTGTTTTTTTTTTTTTGCAATGCTACAAAGACGTGAAAAAATAATTGTTTTTCGAATCCCTCTGCAAGTTTCACCACGTGCCAAGATCTCTTAACGTGAACGTAGCAATAGTTCTGAATTAAGCATATTGCCATTTCCCAAGGAGTCCATACACAACATTAGCTTTACTACAAACGCATCTTCAACAAAGGCACATACAAGTCAACAATTATTTTGGTGGTTTCATCCTACTTGGATTAAAATTGTTAAAACCAGTGGTGTTAAGTGAGCATACGACATGCATTTACATGTACACTCTCATATAACTTAGAGAGCATATACATGTATGATAAACATTGCATAGTAATTGTAAGCACATTATGTTAACTCATACCTATCACTGCTGCTACTGGACACTTGTCTTTTGCGCCCTTTGCTTTTCTTATCAGCAGTCTTACTTTTAGTACTACCCTTTCGGTCCGTGCTTCGACTGCGGCTGTCAACTCTCCTAAAACGTAAATTCAGATGAACTCAATTGTGAATAAATACTTTATTTTAACTGGAGTTAATTTTCTCTGAAAAGACTTTTTGGGTGTTTTGTATCGAGTTTATTTTCACTGAGTTGAAAGTAAAATATAGGAAAACAGGTATATTAAGATTTTATTTTCACTGAATCGTCCCTTCTGCAGATAAGAATAGTAGAATAAGGAATTTTGTTCGCCACCATTCATGGGGGCATTATACCCTAGAAACTAAACATGTTCAAAGATAAGATCATTTACATGTGCCTAGCTTTGAGGTCCACAGTTCTCATTTAGCTATTTTAGATTTTACAGCTGGTATGTGCTGGGTAGTAGTGTGCATACACATTGTTAACATGCACTGCAGAAAAACCAAGATGTTTCTCCTGTTTGGCATAACATGAACAATAACAACATACATGTACAATGTAATATGTCAATCATTAACTTAAAGGCGATAGTGCAACAAGCACAGCCTTTATTTAAATTTAGCGTCAACAATGCATTTTACCCAGGAGACACCACCATTAATTGCTTTATGCATGTTTCCAAGTATAATACTTCTGCAATAGGATTGGCATAAACGCCCAATGAACACAATCATAGTCAGCCAGTGACTATAAATTTGATTATTGGTTAATTGAAAATTACATTTGTTATACAGCTAAAAAGGGTGATGGTCACTGCATTGTTTTTGTTGTGGGTTCCATGGAATATATACAATGTGGTGAGAAACCAACAACCAGGTCGACAAAGTAAAACCAAATTTTAAAGAGATATTAATAATTCGACTTATAACAAATGTACATGTACGATCAAACGTAACGAATAAATCACATGTATGCCATGAAGATAAATCGTGTCATGTCAGGTGTTTTACTTTACAAAACAAAGGAATGCTATGATCGATCATGCAAAGGGGGGACTTAGAAACTTTAATAACCGGTCAATAATTATACGTACAAAGAACCTTTAACAAACTCACAATAACACCAGTGTTAAATAGCACAGCAAGACAGACACACCCATAAAATTTACAGTAACACTGTGCACAAACGTACTGGTGCAAAACACGAACATTCAGTTCACAATAGTAATGTTTACGTTTGAAACGTTGTAATAGCGTCGGGTCATTCATTTATTTCAATGAACTGCGAGTCATGATTTCCTTGACACTTTAGTGGAAAAACAGATAGGCTAGACAAGAAATAATGCCACGATATCACTCAATGAATATTACTTTTGGCAATGAAATAAACACAGTCATTGTATATAGAAGGATGGTCGGAATTATCAAGGATTCAACTTACATTTTCTCCCGGAAGTATTCCAAAGCAAGATGGCGATTCGTTTACTGCGCATGCCCAATGACCCAGCGAGTAATTACTTGCGAAAGTTCAACATGTCTGCTACAAGACGAGAAGAAGAGATCGTGGTCCATCCGATAATTTCACAGTTTTTTGCAGTTGTGCCTCTTCGAAACTTCACATGGAAGGTATATATCATCGAACATTATTATATAGAATGTAAAAGGCGGTAGCAGTCTTGCAGCGCTTGTTCCAATTTCATGTAAACAAACAATGTATTTTACACGCGTTGTGTACATACGTTGTAGTAGTAGAATTTGATTTGGAACGTACCAATGAAATCTTGAGTAATGTCCAATAATAATAACAACAACAACAAAACAACAAGACTTATAGTACTAAAACATATCAAGAATATAGAAAATAAATTTTGCCAAAATGGTAAGAATGAAAAAATCCTTCAAAATTGCCTTTATGTCTACCGGATTCAATGGAAAGAGAATGTGCGAAAGTACAAGCTATTCAATGATTTATATTTTATGTTGTGTATGTCGCTACACAATCCCTCAATTTATATATGATAAACTGGACTTCATGACAAGTCTCAAAAAGCACTGATTTATATGTATAAAATGCTATTTGATTGTAATGAGATTAGCTAACAAGCTTTTTGACTCTGTGGTCTCCAACATACCCCCCCCCCCCCCCCCCGTGGGCTACTGGGTAGGGGTGTGCTGCCCATCTCTTGTAAACAATTTTTTTGTCTATTTATAAACCAACTTCTAAACACAATGTTTTCAGCGACCTACATGGCTTAACTCATACCACATACACTATGTCAGCTGGGGGAGGGGGTGGGGGTGGTCACTGACATGAAATATTACAAATGTACAAAAAACACCCGGCTCACAACTTTCGCAACCAGTGAGTGCACCCGGGTGACACATTTTATTCAGCCTTTTCTGGTATTTGGCTTTGAATATAAGGACCTGTGAAAAAGTAATTAAATGGCATTATGCTACACTTCTATACCAAAACTTTGATAAATGATTACCCACTTCTTAACAAAAAAACGTGAAATGACACCCCAGTCAGGCGACACATACCTGTATTGCATTTCTATGGAAGGAGCCCCTGGGTCAAACCCACTTTAATGTATGGGGCAGACATATGGGGAATTTTTCATGTGAATATATGTAATGGTTCAGGCAAAAATAAATCAGTCATAGAAAACTTCAAAATTGTTTGCTGACAAGTTGTTACCTGAAAAGTTCCACACAAAAAGTATTTAGATGACATTACAAATAAAAAACACAGGATTGCTCTGACAAGGTAAAGAGTATGGTACATTTCTTGCCAGTTGAGTCTGGGAGAAATACAGGGATTACCGGTAAGAGAGAAAAGACTGTAAAATCCATAATTGTAACAAGATTGGTGATGAAAAACATTACCTATTACATTGTCAAAATAGCATTATCAAACATTGTAGACACAAATTTCACTCAGCCTTCTTTATTTATGAGGTAAATACAGGTACAGGTTCCAGAAAATAAAAAATGCATTTTACGTTTTTACAAGAAATAAAATGAAAGTTCCATTTACAGTAATAAATTGTTTTTTACACTTTAGAGATACATTGTAAAACAAATTCCTAATTACATTTGACAGTTTTTTTAATATATTTGATAATTTGTGTTTATGAATCAAGAATCAAACAATATCACACATTGAATAATCCTCCGGTCTACGCTTTCTGCTGTGCCAAATCTTCTGGGTTTGTGTGACGCACATGTCCAAATCAGGCCAACACAGTTAATATTGAACGTTACTCTGCGATATTATTTCTGGTGTAATATTTTTCACGTTCTTCTACTAAGAACAATGTCTGCCGAGGACAGTTGCACACCGCATTAATATTGAAAAGATAAGATAATATTACGTTCATGTCATTGGAAACATCGTGTTAACTTTGAATGTAAATGACGCTTTACTTTAACAAATAAGCATTCAAATAAATATGCTTATGATAATAATAATAATATTTATTCAACACTAAAACAATAAACTACAGTGAGGTGTTCTATGGTCCTATAAAATAATGATATGATTATGGCATGTACATGTATAATCTGTACAGATACAGAAGATAAGAAAGGGATCTTTAGACAAATTATTAGAATAAATATTATAATGACAGATAACAATCTGATCCCAGATAAAACATCAGAAATACATTGTATACTATACCAAGCGAAACAATGATCATCATTGTCTGTTGTAAGGATTGGCTCTTAAGCTTACTGAAAATATACAATTGTATATTTTTATTATTTTATTGACAAAATAACCATTTATTATAACACGTTTTGTGTTTGCGACTTGATACTAATAATTTTAGCTCTGCTTCCATCGAGTATGACACAACAACAGAGTTGATCATATTACTGATTAATTGTCTTTCGTCTTTCAACAATTGCATTTGCATCTTTTATTTGAAAACCAGTAGCCTGAGTGTTTTGAGTGTTTAGTATACTACTACCTTCGATGGGTCTCTCTCAGATTTTGTGTCAATATTGTATTTTTGTGAATATTTTGGATCATTTTGTCAAAACTGCTATTTACGATTTGATACATGTTATGTAGGTATCTTGGGTTAATCTCTGTTAGATATTTTCTTTTTGTGACGATATCAACTATTCTCAATTCTTAGCAATTATTTTTTCATGTTTGGTAAAAAATGACTAAGGACACAGGTCATTTGGAATGGATATTTATTTTTTCTATGCTAAGTTTGCTGTATCTCAAGAAATATTGTTTCTCAGTGAATGCAGGAAATGTTCTGTCAATCTTCAAATTTTAACAATTTGTTTTATTTGAATGACTTCTTCATAAAGGCACATGGAACGATACAATGAAAGGCAGAAAGCTGTAGTTTAGTTTATAAACAAATTTATAAAAATTTGTAAATGCCAATCATCTGCTTTCATTCAAATTCAAATATTTAACAGTGATTGGCTGAAGAGCTCAACATTGTCTACAGCCCTAATGTACATGCATGTCCTAGTGTGACATACAATGTAGCAACTATGACCACCCACTTATTCAAAACAGGGTCCTTCGCTAAATGATGAGTTGAACTAGCACATTAGTATTAATTATGACTTATGATGTTATAAGACCATTTCTGAATTGGTCAGTTTGAAATCTAACAGTCATTATGATTTATAAATAATTATATTTATAAAACTTTTATAATGTCCCCAGGTTTCTGCCATTCATTGTATAATTTTGGTCCAAGTGGACATAATTTGATACAGGCCTCAGGGTTTGATCAAAATGTTGGAAAAATAAGAACAAAATTATGCAGGTTTAATATGCCAATGATGGTGACATCAAATACAAAATTATTGGAAAATTTATTTGTAATCATCGTTTGTATTTTAAGACTATAAAAAAATATACAAAATGTCAACACCGGATTTGGCAAAAGAATAGTACATTTTACTGTTTGATTTATCCGCAGTGTGGTGTGGCTGCAATAGGATTTCAACCAGAAGAACAGAAAGAAATCATTGATAAGGTAATTATTGCCTTTTGTAATTGCACAGTGTCTATTCACTACGTTCAATTACCCACTATAGACTCCGGTCAGTCAAAATGACTATTTTGAACTGTAGGCATTAATCAGCGATTCTGCCGGTGACGGAAAGATAGAATCTAGGTCAGGGGAAGCCCCATGACCTCAAGATTCTTTTACCCCTTACGTCACCAACCCACGTGACCGAGGCTACATGGCAGCGCCATAGGTAGCCGTCAATCACTCTGATTTTTTCTCCGCCTCGAGTGGAGATGAAATCTAGCGAGCTCTGCTAGATCGCCTGCTTTTTTTTTCCTGTCCGGGTTTCTAGCTTGGGTTGTTGCCACTGCACGGCATCCGACATTGTAGCTGGTAGGATAAGTTTTCCTTGTAATTTTTACCCTCGTGTCGTTTTTCCCCTTTGTGTGTAGTATTTTTCACAACAAAGAAATTAAAACCCGGCGCCTCTACGTAACCACTGGTTGGTTTAGCGGCGGCACATTTTACAACTGTATTTCGTTTTTTTTTTCCACTCGTCCATGTCGTCTTTTATTTACAATGTATTTAGCAATATATTGATGTAATGACAGCACCAGGGCTCGCTGCCGTTTTCTTTCCGGTCTCCTCGTGTTTCGAGTCGACCGTGCAGTGGTTATATTCAGAATTTACCAGCATAGAACCTGCATCCGAGATATTTTGTCGTAGCTGCGTGCGGGGTTTGGGGTTTCTGCGTGAAGGTATGTTTTTCACTGGAGTTCTGAGGCCTGAGACCGCGTCACAGCAAGGTCTCGCGTCCAGTAAACAAATCGGTTAAAGTGAGTTGCGTGTTTGGCATGAGTGGAAATTCCTCACACTCGGCTATCTGTGCTTCGTGTACTGGGACCTTGAGTGGGAGGCCCGATGGTGGAGGTACCGATATTTTCTCGGTCTCCCCCCGCTGATCAGATGGCATCCTCACAGCCTGTTTTTTCAGGCGGTGGTTTACCCGATTTTTTACTGGCTGCAGCGAGGCTGTGTCCCTGGAGGCTTTCCTCCTATGGGGCCCGTTTTTGGACCCTTCCTCGCACGGTGCTGGGTTTGCCTCTGAGTTGAGGGCTTTGGTCAAAGGACTGTCGGGGCATTTGCGTCCCTGGCAGGCCGGGTAGATCAGGCGCAGTCGGAGCGAGCTGTCTCCACTGCGGCCCCTGGGTGGGCAAGCAGGAAGAAACTTGAAAGCATGTTTGCATTCAAACACGTCTCTTCCGGGGAACCCCCGTTCCCAGCCGTGGCTCTCCCACTAATTTTGGGTGAGGCCGAGGCTCAGGCTAATTGCACCAGGCCTCCTCTGCAGCCTTAGGCACTGAATGCCAACGGGGTGCTGGCAGCCAAGCCTCCGATTTCGGGGCAGGGCTTTCAGGGCAGGGCACATGTTGACCCCCCTACTTTCAGCCAGCTAGGGTTCGTCACGCGGTAACGTTAGAACGGTAACAAATTTATCCTTGTGTCCGGTCTCCGCTGTGGGTTTTGACTCCCTTCTTACCGACCCACGGGCGTCTCCAGAGGGAACCGACCCTGTCATGAGACGCACAGTCGAACACGCTCCCTCTCACATATTTAAAGTGAAAGGAAACACAGTTCACCTGTGTCGGATACAGCCGGTACTCCAGGCATTTCCTCAGAGTCTTCCATCCGTAATGACTCGGTGAGCCACGCTTTTGGGGTGATACGGAGTATCATCGATCCCAGTGATACAATGTAAATACCCCCACCCTTGATCCTAAGGCGACCACCTAAAGTTGCTTCAACGCTTATGGGATCACGGGCATCGGGATCCAAAGCAACCCCGTCGGCACGTCTCTCCCTGTCCATCCGAGTGCGGAGTGGGGCGCAAAGCACGCAAATGGTGTTGATGGGCGGACGTTGGTTTCGGGATCAGACCCCATAGCGTGGGATGAGACCAAAACGCCCCCAACCAGATCCCAAGGCTCCTTCCCCAGACCCCGGTACCACGAATTTCCGTTTGGCAAACCGGGCACTTGGGGACAGCCGCGTTCCATGGGCGTTCTTGCCAATCGGAAGACGACCCATCCAGCCCTGGGGGCAGAGTTGCTTGAGCGCATTATTGTGCGCACCCAGGACTCTGGAGACCTCGGAGGCAGAACGCACCAGCCTCCTAGACCAGGCGACACTTTTCTGGTGGGCCACCGCACATCTACGTGCGACACCCCCTAGTGTCACCTGGCTCTTTTGGCCAGGGCCACTACTGTGCTACGAGACGCAGCCTTAGACGTACGTGTTTTCACCGACAACCTGAGTTGGGGGGAGGTACGTCCCCACCTCACTGACGCATACTTCCACCCTCTTTGTTCAGGAAATGGTGGGTACAGCCTCGGAGCTTCGGAGTGCAATGTACCAAAAGGTTCAGATCGAATCCGCTAGCCAGTTGGCCCTGCCAAGGGCAAGCAGATGGCACCCAAAGCACAGAAAACTCCCTAGGGCATCGTTCGCTAGCCAGGGTCAGCCAGGAGGCAAGCGCAAGGGGTATGAACCCCTCCATGGGAGGGAAGAGTAGTGGCGCGCCCCCAGGGAGGAAAGAGCTAGGTGGTGGCTCCACACCCTCCCTGGGCGGACATCTACCCCCGCAGTGTGGGAAGCATGTTTGATGCTCACCTCTGCAACCGGGGGGACAGGCATGTGTTCGACGAGTGGCCAGGTCACAACTTGGTGACTACTTCAGGGCTTCAGGCCTTGGGGAACTCACCTTATGGGAGAAGAGAGCACCCCCCCCTCGCAACTGCCGAACCCATGGCCGCATATCCCTGTCGTACACAGATTGCGCTGGTGTAGTCTCGTTTGGAGACAGCGGGTGACCGATCCCTGGACCTTTCCAGATGGTGACATCCTGTTACGGGATACCGCTGAAATTTCTATTTTCCCCGTCAGTGTCTCCTCTGTTGGACACTGCCAGGGGACTCCGCAAAGCGGAAGCAATCAGACAGGAAGTAGCAGTTTGCTGGGAAAAAAAACACCATACATAGGGTACATCAGCCAGAACTAAGTCCAGGCTTCTACCCAAATGTGTTCGTAGTACTAAATCTACAAGTGGTAGGCGTCCAGTTCTGGACCTAGACTGAATCAGTACGTGCTCCTCAATCTGTTCCACATGGAGACACCATTCAGGGTTCTTCTCTCCATCCACCGTTTTGACTGGCTAGCCCCACTAGACTTAAGCGGGGCCAAATATTCAAATTTCGGGTGCCCCTCCGTTCGGGTTAGGCACAGCGCCCTACGTGTTCACCACAGTGATGAAACAGATAGTGCTGCTGCTTCACCAGATATCGGTACACCTCAATCCGTACCCAGACTACTGGTTACCAACAACCCGGGCAAGGGGTTAATAGCCAAACGCATCAGGCTAACACAGGATTTACTTCACCAGTTGAGCTCATTAGTAAATCGACAAGTCCCAGCTCGACCCAACGCGCAGTTGGTGTCCCTGAGTTTTTGACACAGAGGTAAGCTTGGCTTAGCTATTTCAAGCGTGTTGCTTAGCGCTAAGCAGCCTAGCCGAATGCCTAGTCAGCGCTCCCTCAGTGTCCCTCTGTGAACTAATGTGGATCATCGGAATGATGACCTCGGTTCGAAGGGTCGTTCCCAGGCCGCACTACGCAGCCGCCCGGTATAATGCCGAGCTCTCCTATGGGAACTAGATAGGTGGGTTTCGATCTCGGACCAAGTGAAGGAAGCCCTGCCCTGGTGGTCGTCACTGGCCAACCTCGGGCAGAGGGGCCCCCTTGGACCCCCTCGCCGCAAGTATGACTCTGGTAGCAGATGCCTCCCCCCAGGGTTGGGGAGCGCATCTATTGGACGAACAAGCCCAAGGATATGGCTCCTGCATTAGTTTCGGGACTACCATATCAACCTTTCTACCCATAGTTCGAGACCACAGAGTCCTGCTCCGCACAGGCAACGCAGCGGTGGTCTCCTTCAAGGAGGGGGGGGGGACGCATTCCCCATCGTTCTCCGTTCTAGCGGAGCAAATCCTCCTTTGGTGCCTGGAATACAATGTGGAGCTAACCGCACACCACCTTCCAGGGGTGAGAAACAGTCTGGCGACGCCCTTTCAGGGCGACTCCGTCTCCAGAACACGTAGTGGCTGATACCCCAGTGGGTAGCCTCCAGGCTGTTTCGGCTGTGGATGGTCCAAGGTTAGACCGGTTTGCCGCACCCCGGAACACCAAGCTCCCAACGTACGTAACACTCCTGCTGACTCCAGGAGCCTGGGCCAGGGTTGCTTTGCTACCCCGCGGACCCACTTAGTTGTATACGCCTTTCCTTCCTTCCTTCCCGCTAGTTCACCGGGTTCCGGAGAAAACTTCGACATGTGCACACCTGCATATTATCATTGGCCAAGCAGGGCCTAGTTTCCACTTCTGACGGAAACAATAGTTGAAACACCAGCAGTGCTTCCCGACTTACCGGACATGCCATCCCAACCAGACGGCGCACTACCAACGAGCCCTGCGGGTATCACTTACACGCATAGAGGCTCTCATTAGACCCGCACATACGAAAGCTTTATCTGAGTGGGCTGCCAACGTCCTGGCCAGGGCGAACAGGGATTCTACCAATGCAGCCTACATTTCTAGGCTGCGAGCATACACTGGTTAGTGTAGCGGAAGGGAGATTGATCGATGCCATCCCTCTATTGGCCAGGTAGTAGGCTCCTTCGTCCACCTGTTTGACGAAGTGGGTTTGTCCTACGCAGCGATCGTTGGCTACTAGGTCAGCCTTGTCCCCCACCATTCAAACGTATGGGAACAAGACTAACCAATTGTCCTATTATTAGGATACTATTTACTGCTTTCCAGACGCTGAGATCCCATACAAGGGAACCGCCCAACTGGGACTTGTCGGCTGTGTTGTCCGCTCTAAGCAGACTGCCCTTTGAGCCTCTCCGATCAGCACCACTCAAATTTTTGGAAAATTGTCTTCCTACTGGCCCTCGCCTCAGGTACATGTAGGTGTCGTCCAGAGCTCTGGGCATTGTCCCTCTCAGATGATGTATCGCCGTTATGGACAATCAAGTTGTGCTAAAGACACAAATTGGGTTTCTCGCCTAGAACCAAATCCCAGGACACGATCCTCACCCGATTGTCATCCCCCGGCTGTCAAATTTTGTCTGCCCGGAGGATCAGGAGGAATTGCTTCTCTATCCAGTTCGAGCACAGAGTTGCCACCAAACCGTACTAGGATTTGGAACAGGGTGCCAGGCACACATCTTTGTGTTATGGCCCAAGAGACACCAAGTACGAGCGCATGAGGTCTGTGCGATGGCTAACTCGCTAGTGCTAACGTCAGGTGCGCCCCCCCCCCCCCCAGCACACATGGAGGGCAGGCTTCTGGAGAACGCAGAACGTCTTTATCAACTACCATCTAAGAGACACCAAATCCATTGATAAGGGTCTCTCTAGGTTAGGTCCCGTCGTAGCGTCTTGGTTTGCTGACCCAGCCCGAATGACCGCTAGGGTTCCTGCGCATAGGCGGACAGATTTCTCTACCATCAGCACTCCCCTGGGAGCTCCCAGGTCCCGCTTTACAGCCTATGCCCTCATGCAGAACTGTTTCAGTCTTCACTTCGAAAGCTTACTACCCCCCAGAATTTGGTTGGGGTCTAGCTTTCTCAGGCACACCGAACCCTGTCACCGTAGCAGCATTTTGGCTCCTTGCTCCGGGGACAGCACAGGCAAGATAAGACACCACCCTTTTTGGGTCTTAACTAGGGTGTTGAGTTTGTTTTCATCCCGGACTGGAAAAAGACTTTCATCATTCTTTTTTTCTGTTTGCTCGGAAAAACCCGCCACCTATTGGTGTCTGACTCTGCCTACAGTTCAAAATAGTCATTTTGACTGACCGGAGTCTATGGTGGGTAATTGAACGTAGTGAATTTAGACGATTGTTCTCCGAACACGCCTATTCACATAGTTCATAGACTCCGGGTCCCCCCAACCTCCCCACTCTTTCCATCGCATTGGTCTAAGTCCTTGAGGCGGAGAGAAAGGAACCAGAGTGATTGATGGCTACCTATGGCGCTGCCAATATAGCCTTGGTCACGTGGGTTCATGACGTAAGGGGTAAAAGTATCTTGAGGTCATGGGGCTTCCCCTGACCTAGATTCTATCTCTCCATCACCGGCAGAATCGCTGATTAATGCCTACAGTTCAAAATAGTCATTTTGACTGACCGGAGTCTATGGTGGGTATGAACTATGTGAATAGGCGGGTTCAAAGAACCCTCGCCTAATTTAACATAAAAACAAAAATTATCCTTCACATGATTGTAAAAATTGGAATAAAACAATGTAAACAATGTATTTTTTGTGCAATGTATGGCATATTATGGTGCAACAACTTATAATAGTTAATTGTAATAATTTCAACCTACTAAATAGAAGTGAAAAGTTTATCACAATTTTTTGTTTTACTCCGAAATTTTGATGGTGAACCTTTTTACCATATGCTAAATGGCTGAAAAATCACCACTTTTATCAATGTTCGACGCAAAAAGTAGTTCGATGAGCATCTATTTTTATCTAGAAATAAAAACGTTTTTAAAAGTTTGGGAAGGAGAATTTAGTGTTAACCTAATTTCATAATTTGTTGACTTAATTTTTTTTCTGATTAGACTGTTTGTAGTGATCTTTGTCAACGATATCCTCCTACATTGTCATATCAGAAAAAATTTATGAAGGCCATCATGCAACAGGTGAGTTGCAATTTTACTGTTATTACATGTACATGTATGTGACAAATCTATTATTATCTATTCATATGCTGACAATAAATGACCAAGGTGTGTATAAGTTCAAAACAAGTTATATTATATACAAGAAATGCAATTTTTTTTGTTTACATGTGCTTCTATATGATATTAGCTTAGTTGTATGAGTTAGATAAATTGCAATGGTTGCCATGGCCAAGGGCCTTTGGAATTTTGTGGAAATACAGAATGCATTTCTGTAAAATACTTTATTTTTGCTTAGAATTAATTTTCACTGAAAGAATGATTCAGTGAAAATAAAATCCAGGGAATATACCTTTTTTCCTATATTTTACATTCAACTCATCAAAAATCAGTGATATAAATTTCTTACAAAACACACAAAAAGTCTTTTCAGTGAAAATTAATTCCAGCGAAAATAAAGTATTTTACAGTAGCTTGGCTATGTGTGCTGTTATGCATTGTGGAGCCATAGCATGCTACTCAAAAGGGTATCATGCATTTCTTGCCCTCAATACCGGTATTATAATTAAAGATAATTCGCTGTATGATATTTGTATAATTCACTCTGTGTGGTGGAATTATAATATAATATTTTATAGTGTGAAGAAACTGGTGTTGAAATTTATGAAGGAATCTATGAACTATATGCGAAAATGGTCAGCAAGACAAACGAACAAGAGAAGTGTTATAAGTCCTATATCTTGGTAAAGTATATTTTCATTGTCTAGAAACCATTACTGGTGACAACAAAAGCCGAAAACTCAAGAAACATTATTTTGGACTAGTTGTTAAGACTTTCCTGAACAGTGTAACAAAATTACCTTTACATATATAACATAATTATGGAAATTTGGTGTTCAAGATTGTCTCTTAGTTGAGTTTAGGCTGTTACATTGTACAGTGGTGTCTATCCAAGCAACATAGAATGCTCTGGGATGAGCTCAACTCCTGAGAGTAGGGTAATTTCATCATCTTGATGTCCTGAATGAGATGATTTCCTATTCAAACGGCTGTGTGGTTGTTGAAGTAGATAGTATCTTACTAAATTAAACATGCTTCAATGGTGTATGGCCACTGGTACATACTAGTATGCCGTTAATTACATTTGACCAGCTACCTATGTAGATCATGTATGACAGCTCTATTCTGGAGCTATTTGTCAATCAATTAGAACCTGCCTTATAAAAGCTTGTTTTGTCACTCTAGAAAGTGGTGTGTAACAGGAGATTTAATTGGTCGCAGATCCTACAAGACTTGTACACTTGTAGTTGGCATGTATACTAGAAGACTGCCATATATACCTACATCAGATTTTAGTCAAAGCCAATCAAACTTTATTCTACAATATTATGATTTTGTGCATGCAGAGTAAAACACTGTGAATATGCTCAAAACATCAAAATAGTCAAATTTAATGTCAGTGAAAATAAATGGTTTTACAGTACCATGCTTCAAAAATTATTGCTCGCATATCACTGCATTTTTCCCTCTAACTAAGCCTTACCATGGTTATACACATATTGCATTTTGTTAAGATTTTATTTGTTTGTTTTTACAGCCAAGCAAAAAGGTAATAACATTACAAGAATCAAATGAATTAGTATCACTTGGTACTACAGGACTGCATACGTGGCCTGCATCTCAGTATCTAGCAGAATGGTTGATACAAAACCATCACATCATCCAGCAAAAGTATGTTGCAATCACTATAGCAGTCTAAGTAGTAATCACATTAAAATACTAAACACTCATCGTGGTTGGCCAATGAGAGATAAGAATTATCCATTTCTGCCATTGTGTCATCTGGATACCTAGTTTTGAATATTTCAGCCATTTTTACTGACAAATATACAGGTATTATAATTTTCTTCAAGTCCTTTCTTACAAAAATTACAAATGGTATATTTGTTTTATTAGAAGTGCATCTTTAATAGAAGTGTGCATTTACCAAATATCTCATTTATATAAGTGCTACTTAATTAAATGCAGTACTATTGTTTGTTTTGAAAAATCTTTGCACTCTATTTCTGTATAAATGACATTTTTACTCTATACTTACTTTATCACCATTTATGATTTTTCTCAGATTTGCGAAATTCACAAAATTGTGAGGTGCAACATTATTAAAAGTGTTCTTTTCATCTTACAGAAAAGTTGTTGAGCTTGGTAGTGGGTGTGGCCTTCTAGGACTTGTCACGCTAAATGAATGTCATCCAAAGCATTACTACTTCTCAGATTGTCATCAAAATGTTCTTCATACACTTGTAGACAATGTGAAGATTAATTGTAGTACACAATGTAACACTGGTAGCACAGTATGTCATAATTTACAGGACAGACAAAACCATTGTGAATGCTCAGAAACAGACACTGATGTGGACAGACAAGCAGATGAACTAACAGTGTGTGAATGTAACCAGTCATGTGAAGTTCATAAAACTTATGACAACATGGAATATTCCTGTGTTTTTCATTGTGGTACTGTTTCTGTGCTGCGCTTTGATTGGGAAGATGTTGATTCAGCTAATCATTTGCAGAATATTGATGTTGATATCATCATAGCAGCAGGTATTTGAATCAATCTATGTAGAACTAATTCTGATAACTGTAACATGCATGGATTCAACTGCTTTCTGTCCCCTCTTCAATTAGTCAAATTCCGAAAACAGGGACTTATGGATTGACCTCTGTGCGTCCATGTGTGCGACCTATATCTTAGACATGCCTGGACTGATTATGTTCAAACTTATATATTCATCAGAGGTACATTACTTGGGGTTTGTAACTACGGTGACATGATAACAAGATCCCGTCACAATCTCGCTCTCGCATAAACGTTCCAACTCAGAAAAAATGCGAATGCGCATGCCCGAGGTAACTAGGATACTGGGATGTCCAGGTGGATCAAAATAGCTGCCCACGATATGACGGATTACGAGAACTATATTTTCTGTACATTTTCGATGTATTACATTTTTCACTATGATAGTGACAAGAAAAGTTTATTTTTTTCATTACAAACCTTGAACATTGATATGCGTCATGTCAGAAGGTCGTAGCCTCAGTCTTGCTATCTACGAGAAGAGACTTGAATGGGATCTTGACATGATGTCACCATACAGTACTATGCGAGTTGCAAACCCCAAGTAATGTACCTCTGATTCATTATATATCATGTCATAGATATACAGATGTATTCAAAATGGCTGACCAGTGGCCATTTTGTTTCAGAGCAATATCTCTCAGTATGGACATGTACTCATTTGATGATCAGATACTAGATGACTGCATGAATGTCAACCATTTAAAAAATCATAATCGAGCATCAGCTCCTGGATACATATCTCTGACATGTTTTTGTTCTAACTATATTACTATAAACAAAACTATATACATGTATATTAAATTTGATAACTAGCAGGGACTGTGCCATGCATGGCTTGTTAGTGTTGGTTTAATGCAAATGCTTCAAGATGTTTTCATATTTACATCACAGATATATAACAATGTATTACTTTGTTGATTTTCAGATGTTGTATTTGATCCTTGCATTGTGACACATCTTGTGAGTGTACTAAGCAAACTACTGACACCACCAAGACATGACTGTATGGCTGGTACTGTTGCATATGTTGCATCAACCATCAGAAATGAACAAACTTTTCAGTTCTTCTTATCTTCTCTTGGTAAGCTTACTTACAATTTCTTTCAAAGTTATTTAATTGTATTGACATTCTCTGCATATCACTGTGGGTCCCATGATGGTGAGATAGAACATGAGTAATATCTATGTCAAAGTTGTATTATCTACAAAACTTAGTTGAAAGCTCTTTCAATTTTGGGTAACTTGGTCGAAAATCAAATCAGAAAATTTCGGCATTCACGAGTTACTTACAAGATTGTGCTTGATTGGCTACCCAACCCAAACCCTAACAATCGGACCAATCAGAGAGCAGTTTGCTTGTTGGCAGGTATTTTTTAGACCTATCAAATTCTGGCTTGTATACATGTATATGCTTTGAGCATCCATGGGTATTTTCTAGTTTACTGCTTACAAAGTCTAAAATGATGATTGGCCTATTGACTTTAATATTCTCTTCCATCTACCATTCAACATAAAATTCTACAAATCATAACATGCATAATCATTTTGCTAATTAAGTATTCCAATAGAAAATGTTATACTTTTGCTGGATTTAAAGACTGAATTCAAGGTTTCTGCAGCTGCAAGGCCAGGCACAGAGCATTTTGATGCTTTTTCATGGAACTGAACCCATGTTTTTTGGAGTACTTCAACGTTTTATGTGACTTACGGTACCCCTACTGTTGCATACATGCATCCATGAACATATCACCTTGCCAGTACATTGTGTATGCATATAATATATACTGTAAAATCTGTATTAGAAACCGCGGCTTCTATTAAAATGGTACAATGCAACAGAGGGGATGCGGCTTCTAATAGAGCATCTACACATATGAGAAATGATGAATTTTTGGTTCTCAATTATTAAAAAAAAATGGGTGCGACTTCTATTAGGGATGCGGCTTCTAATACAGATTTTACGGTACCTGTTTGTTCAGAGAACTAACATGCTATATATTTATGTTAAAAATGGAACATTGAGTGCACTGAAACTGATAGGTTTGACACTGAGCGTGCAATACGCATATCAACTCTTATATATAACCTTTCTGATAAAAAATACATGAATGTATGGACGTCCTTGTTATTGAATAATAAGTAATTCCATTTGTATGGAATTATTTCAACTATCTGGAATATTCAGTCAGAGCATATTATGTTGTCTGTCACTGGGACCACACATTTGGACCCAAATACTTTGAATTCATTCTAGTATCATATTTCATGTATTGCAATACATAAACAAAATACATCATACCAATAAACCAATGCACTTATTTTGTTTCAGAAGCACAGCTGATTACTGTTACAGTAATTGAAGCAGAACCCAACACACATGTTTTTTACTATGATAAAAGTTGTGTAATAAAGTTACTCAAGCTGTCCAAGTCGTCACAAGTTTCGGAACATCTCATCTGATCAAGTTCTACTTGGCTTTTTATTTGAACCAGCCAGATTATGCGCAATACATGCAGTGAAACCACATGTGATTATATAGAATTGTGCTATCTCATAATGAACTTTTGCCAAATTGATGGCAATCATGATGGATTTGTCTACTGCTTCAAACATATGTAATATTCTGTGATTTACTTTGTTAGAAGAATAAATTGGATAACCATGCTTGTATTCCACAAGGGACTCAAAGATTCAAAGAAATATTTATCTGTGAAAGAGTTGGGTAATGTAGAATGACAACACAACCAGCGAATGGACATTATACACATGACAGTTAGCAAAGTCTATTGAATCCTGAGCTTTATTCATCTCTATTTGTATTAATTGCAGATAACAAACATTCACTTCATAAATGCACTGAATCTCAGAGCCTGCTGATTGGATATCCCATAATATTTACCGTTTCTGGTTTCCTGACATCACTACATGACCCTGCAGCCAATCAAACCATTTGAAAACAAGTCTTGCCAAATATCCTCATCAGTGCAATTCTTAACCCTTTTCACCACCAGTTCCCTCTTTTCATCACAAATTTACAAAATAGTTCCGTTTATGCTCTGCACTTTCCTTCAGAAACTGTGACAAAAAATATAAAAAAATTTGAGTATAAACTGAGAATTGACTCAAATTTTGTCTGTTAGTTCCAAAATTAGGGTTCATTTTCCGAAATATTGAAGGGTATAAGAAAAAAGTACAGAAACATTTGGGCAGAAAGTCTGGTGGTGAAAAAGTTAACCTTAAGTAAGTGGATAATATTTACATATGTGTATATATTTTTTTTCACATACGAAGTGCTAATATACAACATTTTGAGGATTAAACTATGATATTTTTAACTGATTAAAATTTGTATGAATAATATGTGAACGTGTTGAAGTTAGGTTAACACTATCAAGGTACTGCTCAGTTTGTTTTTTGCAGAAATGATATTCATATATGACAGCAAATGATGCAAGCCTTTATTGTAATCAACCAACTTATCTAAAAAAACATTTCAATATCATATAAACAGTGGAATACTGTTAATGCATTATTCGTCACTGCAAATGAAATGAGGGAGGGGGAGATATGTTCATTAAATATCAAGGTCATTGGTTTACCAGTGTAAACAGTGTACAGCAATCCACTGCACATAGAGATGATGTGATGTGACATAGTGAAACCCAAGTGGATAACAGCAATCCACTGCACATAGAGATGATGTGATGAGACACAGTGAAACCCCAGTGGATAACAGCAATCCATTGCACATAGAGATGATGTGATGTGAAACCCAAGTGGATAACAACAATCCACTGCACATAGAAATGATGTGATGTGACATAATGAAACCCAAGTGGATAACAGCACTCCACTGTGATTTTCTGGTCAACAGACTCTGAGACTTGCATTTCGATAAGTACACAAGCATTTATGAAAATTTAAAATACATAACACACATCTGAATAAATAAATAAATACATAGTTGCTACGGCAACATCTTGAAATGTTGGCCTTAAAACAGCATCAAAATATTTACAAATAAAATTAAAGCATGTACAAACTTAAAAATCTAAAATTGAGAAATAATTTACAGTTAAATCAACCATTTGTTAGTTCAAAATAATTCTAGTTATTTGTTTAAAACATTATTTGCTAGGTTTACTATAATACCACTTTGGTGGATACTATCTTATATTATTTAAAATAATTTTAATAAGTGTGTGCTAACTCACATAGGTCTGTCATTACCAGTACCAACCACTGTGTGCTAACTCACATAGGTCTGTCATTACCAGTACCAACCACTGTGTGCTAACTCGCACAAGTCTGTCATTACCAGTACCAACCACTGTGTGCTAACTCACATAGGTCTGTCATTACCAGTACCAACCAGTGTGTGCTAATTCACATAGGTCTGTCATTACCAGTACCAACCACTGTGTGCTAACTCGCACAAGTCTGTCATTACCAGTACCAACCACTGTGTGCTAACTCACATAGGTCTGTCATTACCAGTACCAACCAGTGTGTGCTAATTCACATAGGTCTGTCATTACCAGTACCAACCAGTGTGTGCTAATTCACATAGGTCTGTCATTACCAGTACCAACCACTGTGTGCTAACTCGCACAAGTCTGTCATTACCAGTACCAACCACTGTGTGCTAACTCACATAGGTCTGTCATTACCAGTACCAACCACTGTGTGCTAACTCACATAGGTCTGTCATTACCAGTACCAACCACTGTGTGCTAACTCGCACAAGTCTGTCATTACCAGTACCAACCACTGTGTGCTAACTCACATAGGTCTGTCATTACCAGTACCAACCAGTGTGTGCTAATTCACATAGGTCTGTCATTACCAGTACCAACCAGTGTGTGCTAATTCACATAGGTCTGTCATTACCAGTACCAACCACTGTGTGCTAACTCGCACAAGTCTGTCATTACCAGTACCAACCACTGTGTGCTAACTCACATAGGTCTGTCATTACCAGTACCAACCACTGTGTGCTAACTCACATAGGTCTGTCATTACCAGTACCAACCACTGTGTGCTAACTCGCACAAGTCTGTCATTACCAGTACCAACCACTGTGTGCTAACTCACATAGGTCTGTCATTACCAGTACCAACCACTGTGTGCTAACTCACATAGGTCTGTCATTACCAGTACCAACCACTGTGTGCTAACTCACATAGGTCTGTCATTACCAGTACCAACCACTGTGTGCTAACTCACATGACCAATCTGAGCTAACTAATGTGAGTTTGTTATTATATTTTAAAACATATTTCATGCAAGGTGTTGATTACAATATATCAGATAATACATATTGAAAATGAAAGACTAAACACATTTAAGTATTCAAATATTTTTACTTCTTAAAACATTACCAGTTTAGTGCAAGCAATTGTGTTATATCACACTGTGGAAGATTGGCTCTAGTTAATTACGATAGTTTGGGTAGTTATACATACTTACAAAACGTAATTATCTGACAAAGGTGTAGCAAAAATACTGATGCAGTGAGGCATAGATTAATTTACTATTGTTTGTGTTATAGAACAATTGATTAGTAATATTTTGTAAATACAAGACCAAATTATCATATCACAAAACCAAAACTAGCAATATTGCCTTGAAATATTAATGCTCAAACCAATGTGCTAATATATATATATAATCTTCTGAATTGAACATGCTGGGAGTTTCCTACAATTTGATTGGTTGTAATCTTATCACTACTATATGTCACACATTTTGATTGGTTGTAATCTTATCACTACTATATGTCACACATTTCAATTGGTTGTAATCTTATCACTACTATATGTCACACATTTTGATTGGTTGTAATCTTATCACTACTATATGTCACACATTTCAATTGGTTGTAATCTTATCACTACTATATGTCACACATTTTGATTGGTTGTAATCTTATCACAACTATATGTCACACATTTCAATTGGTTGTAATCTTATCACTTCTATATGTCACACATTTCAATTGGTTGTAATCTTATCACAACTATATGTCACACATTTTGATTGGTTGTAATCTTATCACTACTATATGTCACACATTTCAATTGGTTGTAGTCTTATCACTACTATATGTCACACATTTTGATTGGTTGTAGTCTTATCACAACTATATGTCACACATTTCAATTGGTTGCACTTTCTGGCTCTGACATACTGCTTTGAAGACCAAAAACTGTTCACAATAGAATTCATACACCTCTGCAGAAATAACATAAAGAGTGTCAATCAGAATGTACAAGAATATAGATGCTACCAATGTCTATATTATTAAATTTCAATCTGCTGCCCCTCATGACCCAGTCCCCTGTGTCCTGTTCACCTAGATCAAAACATGCACACATGCTAGCAACCTTGTTAGTAGACCATGGTGTGTTGTGAGAAAATGAAATCTCACACATGTGTGGCGTTGATGACCACCAAACTACTACCTTTTATTATGTAATTACAGAAATGGTGAAACCATGGGTAAACTGAGACACATTCAGTCTGGTACTAATTTCTATCATAGTGTGTCTAAAATCACAGAAGTAGTCATCTGGTTCTACCATAGAAGGCCTAAGCTATCCAGTTCTACCATAGAGTGCCAAAAACCACAGGGTAATTATCCAGTTCTACCATAGAGTGCCAAAATCCACAGGGTAATTATCTAGTTCTACCATAGAGGGACAAAAACCACTGGATAATTATTCAGTTCTACCACAGAGGGCCAAAAACCACAGGGTAATTACCCAGTACCATAGTGATCCAAAAACCACAAAATCTAGAGGGTGGAAAACTACAGTATGAGCACACAGTAGTGAAAATTGAGCAGAGGAATATTAACACTTGTTTATATCAATCATTAGTAATATTTGAAGTGAATATTAAATGCATAATTTAAGTAAAGAAAGAGTGACAATTGGTATTTGGTGTAAATATTGTCAGAACGTAATGGACCATATGTTTGCAATTATATCGAACCACAAAAGGATAGATATATACCATGAATTTCTTGCAAAAAAAAAGGTAGTCAAGTAACAGAAGCTTTGTGATAATGAACATTGTAATACCACACGTCAGAATTACTGATATGTCAAAAATCAATCTTATATTATGTAGGGAAAAATGACTAAGTTAGGCTAATATCCCTGCAAAGTTAGGTAAATTTATTGCTGCTGTGTTAGGCGGGACAGCAGGGAATTCCATGAGTAATATGATAATACACTAGTGTATATTACTAATGTAAGCGATCAATTTAAGCTGGAATCTGTTGGAATGTCTTGCTCTTCCCATGGCGTTATTAAACTCTTTTTGGAAGGCACAGGAAAGGACAGGGGTTTGCTATTGGTGTCCACTTCAGGGGAATCTGGAGAGTTGACAGGATATCTTTTTGGTACTTCTAGTGACATATTGACATGCTCTTGTGTGGTGAAGTTGACTTTCTTTCGTGACGTGATGGGAGAACCAATGCTGAAGTGTACAAGAATAAAATAATTTAATTACAATTGTTTAATATGTAATAATAGTATTTAGTAATAATAAGGCTGATTTCACAATCTTGAACATATAAACGTACAATAATTTGTTATGGATTTTAAAGTTTCAAGTAGCACTGCAGATAGAACTATGCATAGGGAGGGCTCAAACAACGCATGGCAGTTGTGCATGTACTGGCTAGCTAGTAAATCCAAACATCACATGCTTTACATGGTAATAATTAAAGTTTATTTTTGTGATGATGAAGTACTATAGCTACAGCCATGCACTAGGTTTATATTTTAAATTTCATATAGCACGTAGTGTGCACAGTGTTGGTAAAAACCAATGAGAGAACAGATGAACTATAGTAGAACAAGTAATGCTGTTACGGTAATACCAATTCTTGCATTTTCTTGAGACTGTCATATCATTATACATTTTGTATATATTCTAAAACATGACCTAGGGTCAATCTGGTACCATACCATATCATACTTGAAGGTAAATATAGTCCACAAGGATCATCTGGTGCCTAAAATACCTGGTAACCTGGTATCCGAGAAGTAACTTCCACAAGGTTGAGGAAAATCTCAACACAACATTATTAAAAAAAGTGCTTTAAATATAGAAAGTACTTACATGAATTTTTTGTTTGACGTTGGTGATTGGTTAGGGGAATTTTCTTTTGATTCACCACCTTGGTAGCTATGGAAACAAGTTAAAATGTAATGAATTACATTTTGTCAATTACATTATATACAAATATTCATAGTGAGCATAAAGTATGGTGCTACAACTACTTCAGTTAGTGAGAAAATAATCAGTTGTCCAAAAAAGTCATTAACAGAGTCACTGCCATGATTGAGTATTAAAATAAAAATGCCATAAACTGCTGTGTATGGAAACTCTATATTGGATTCAGCTGGCGTTGTGATATGTATGTCTTCAACTAAATTATTATGTAATCAGTCCATTCATGGCTCCAGCTAGAACAGAAATTTTTAAAACAAAAACAGATCCACACACACAAAAAAATCGTCAAATGACATTGAATATGCATGTCAGGTTTAATATATAATAATAATATACAAGCACAATTGAGTTCGGGAATTGATGAAATGCTTAATTGTGATGTATTACAGCAAAAAAATTAGTTTGGAAACCAAACTGAACTTGAAGGTTTCAGCATAGACACACATTTGTTTTGATGGGAAAATTACTGTTTTTCAACTAAATTTTTAGATCTTTTGTATATTCCTAGAAGCAACAAATACTAATGCACCATCCACAAAGGCAAATTGGCTGCATTAGTTGGTGATGGATTGAAATGTATATATACAAATCTTTTGTCTTATACATGCTGCTTGTGAGCTACTCTAAAAAACACTCCCACAAGTCACGTACACATACAGGTAATTATTATATTTGACACCAAAAACAATACAATTTACCCGTTTTTACCCGAATTTACATAGTATGGATGTGTTCAAAAATGTTAGACGTGTTTAAATGTCTTCCTTGTTTGGTAATTGTGTGTCATGTCTATGCCACATTCAAACATTTTCCTTTGTTGACTACAGACACAGACACGCTATCAGTGCAATGATAAAAATAATATCTCGTCACTGAATGCAAATATTCACACAGTGAAAAACATTCTTCATCATTTCAGGCTGTAATCTGTCATTAAATTATTACTACAAGCAGGGAAAAGGTCATCATGAGAATACTGCAAAGTATGCACTCAGGCAGTACGGTAACGCATTGACCTCCACTACACTTCGATTGATATGCCAATCATGTATACATTGCAGTATTCTGATAATAACCTCATAGTACACAAATAGCTGTGGTGTTTCAGTGTCACACATACATTTATGGTCAGCTAGAGTCTTATAAAGTCACAAGGCCTTTTGTGAAAAAAAACATTAGTAATTTGAGCAATTGTCACCATGGAAACTGTCAATAATGAAAGTATCTGCAGATTAACTCACACATCACTATACAGAAAATCAGCATTTATTTTCTCATCACTCTTATCCAAGTCTTGTAGGTTTCCAGTACTCAGAGATAAACCATGTCTTGCATTGTGTGCTTTATGTGTCATATCGTTAGCACTACCACGTCTTCTCAATGGCTGTGGTGATGCATTCGGTGTAACCTTTGCAGTCTTCAATCGGTTACCAAATGTGAAAAACCTAAAGTAAAACAAAATAAAAATATCACTAAGATAGATTAACATGAAAAATAAAATAAATTATAATAAAAAAACCTATACCTAACTGGACAACCTCTGACCTTCTGAGTGTAAATTCAAGATATGTAATTCCCCACTTTGTCCAGTCATACCAAACTTGAACTGCATCAAGATTAGACATTGGTTGATAATATTCCAGAGTTTGAAAACTAATGGAACAAAAATGACACTAGATATCCTGGCCATAATAAAGTGTTAATGAAGACAACAATGATGACAATTATGCCAGGAATTATGACATGCACATATTAAAATCTCTATATACCTCATCAGTTCATTAATAAAACCATGCACAGAGGTAAATTTATACTAAATTTAATTATTAATTTCAAACAATTCTTTTCATCTCTTTTGTTACAGTTTCCTTCTTCTTGGTGATGGTCAAGAAGTTGATGAATAGTTACTGCTGTTTGCTTTCTGTCAAGTGTACAAGTCACCACATGACACAGAATATCTAAACGAATGGCATAAATGCTTGACTGATTCATTTTAACACAAAATAGCCACTATTTCATTATTTTTAATCAGTCATCAAACAAATTATTGTGCATATGTGTGGGATAATGTATATATAAAGTTTGAACACAATTGGTCAAGGTGTATCAGAGATACAGCTCCTGAACCACATTCATTTAAACAAAATGGCCATTGGCATTTAATATTTGAGCTGAAAAACAAAATGATGTGCATCAAGGTTTGATAATGTGTAATGTATGTACCAAGTTTGAACAAAACCCATACATACATGACTGTAATCTGGTTGTGGAATGCTCGATTTTGATGTGAATTTTTTAAAATGGCCGCCATTCGACCATCTTGAATCAGATCATGAAACACATATATGTACATATGTATCCCTAGATAAATGATTTGTGTGTGTGAAGATTGAATGTGATCGACTAAGACAGAGATACAAATCTGGATGAACACTTGCATGCATACCAGGAAGTCAATCCATAAGTCCCTGTTTTCGTGGACTAATTAACTACCGCTGGTCATTGACAAACAGTGGCAATGGCGACCACTACTGATTCAGTAATGGCCATGACTACATGATAAAACCTACTTTTTCTTAGATGAAGGCTGTAAGGAATGAGCCAATAAATTCTTGTATGCATCTGATCTCAGAAAACGTGGATAACTGTCTTTCTTCATTAACATAAATATATGTGTCTGTGCTGCCTCAAATGTGAATCTACATGGTTTCTGTAATGCTTTCTGCGTCACTTCTACCGTCTTACCGTCCACGTTAATTTCACAACGTGCACCAGTCGCAAGAAACTCCCTGTGAACAAATTATAAAGCTAATTTAAGTCTGGTTCCATATTATTCTGGCCAGTGTAAACTGATGAAAAGTTTCTTAGTATGATAGCTAGATTTTACTCAGTTGGCTGCCTGGGTCCACCCCATATTTACCCAACTGGCTGCTTAGGTCCACCCCATATTTACCCAACTGGCTGTCTGGATCCACCCCATGTTTACCTAACTGGCTGCCTGGGTCCACCCCCATATTTACCCAACTTGCTGCTTAGGTCCACCCCATATTTACTCAACTGGCTGTCTGGATCCACCCCATGTTTATCTAACTGGCTGCCTGGGTCCACCCCATATTTACCCAACTTGCTGTCTGGATCCACCCCATATTTATCTAACTGGCTGCCTGGGTCCACCCCATATTTACCCAACTGGCTGCTTAGGTCCACCCCATATTTACCCAACTGGCTGTCTGGATTCACCCCATGTTTACCTAACTGGCTGCCTGGGTCCACCCCATATTTACCCAACTTGCTGCTTAGGTCCACCCCATATTTACCCAACTGGCTATCTGGATCCACCCCATGTTTATCTAACTGGCTGCCTGGGTCCACCCCATATTTACCCAACTTGCTGTCTGGATCCACCCCATATTTATCTAACTGGCTGCCTGGATCCATCCCATATTTACCCAACTTGCTGCTTAGGTCCACCCCATATTTACCCAACTGGCTGTCTGGATCCACCCCATGTTTATCTAACTGGCTGCCTGGGTACACCCCATATTTATCTAACTGGCTGCCTGGCCTTATCCCATATTTACCCAACTGGCTGCCTGGGTTCACCTCATATTTACCCAACTGGCTGCCTGAGTCTGGCCCATATTTACTTAGATGACTGCTTTTGTCAATTCCTATTCACTTGGGTCCACTCCATATTTACCCAATCAACTGACTGGATCCACCCCATATTTACCCAACTTGCTGCCTGGGTCCACCACATGTTTACTTAACTGGCTGCCTGGGTCCAACCCATATATTTACCCAACTGGCTGCCTGGCCTTACCCCATATTTACCCAACTGGCTGCCTGGGTTCATCCCATATTTATCCAACTGGCTGCCTGAGTTCACCTCATATTTACCCAACTGGCTGCCTGGATCTGACCCATATTTACCCAACTGACTACCTTGGTCTGACCCATATTTACCCAACTGGCTGCCTGGGTCTGACCCATATTTACCCAACTGGCTGCCTGGGTCTGACCCATATTTACCCAACTGGCTTTCTGGGTCTAACCCATATTTACTTAGATGACTGCTTTTGTCCATCCAATATTTACTTGGATGACTGCTTTGGTCAATTCCTATTCACTTGGGTCCACCCCATATTTACCCAGATGGGTACTTGGATCCACCCCATATTTACCCAATCAACTGACTGGATCCACCCCATATTTACCCAACTTGCTGCCTGGGTCCACCCCATGTTTACTTAATTGGCTGTCTGGGTCCAACCCATATTTACCCAACTGGCTGCCTGGCCTTACCCCATATTTACCCAACTGGCTGCCTGGGTTCATCCCATATTTACCCAACTGGCTGCCTGGGTTCACCTCATATTTATCCAATTAGCTGCCTGGGTCTGACCCATATTTACCTAACTGGCTGCCTGGGTTCACCCATGTTTACCTAACTGACTGACTGCCTGGGTCCACCCAATTTTTACCAAACTGGCTGCCTGGGTCCATCCCATATTTACCCAACTGGCTGCTTGGTTCACCCCATATTTACCCAGATGGGTACTTTGGTCCACGCTATATTTACCCAAATGGTTGCCCCCCCCATATTTACGCCACGGGCTGCCTGGGACCACCCTGTTTTTACCAAGTAGGTTAGCTCCAATATATATTTCAGAAAATTTCAAGTCAAAGTAAATAAATCTCCTCGATACATACTTGTAAATTTCTTGTACATTTTGTTCAATTTGTGATTGCGGAGAGAACTTCAGTTCCTCACAGGCTTGCCAGAATCGTATATTTTCTTGACTGTACTCTTTTCTTAGAAACATTTCAAATTCATGTCTGCCTGTTGCATCTGATAACAATTCTTTGAGACTAATGGCCCATCTCTTGACACGTCGCTCAGTTGGAATGTCAACCCTGAAAAAAACAAAACATTATCATTCATACAATCATTTGAAAAGTGTAGAATTGTTTACTGAATCACAAGATTGTCAATGTATTCAAAAACCTAATTCTATGAATTGCCAAAAAGATATTGTTGTGTAAAATTCAATGCTACATGGTGAATATTTTGTACTTTTTCATGTGTACTGTAAACGCAATACTTGTTCACTGGGTTTTAATTTCACTATTTTTGCTGAAAAGTAAAATCCGCTAAATTAAAACATGTAAAATAATAATAGATCTCATTGTTTTTTGTCAAATTTATGAACTTAAAGCCTAGTGAAAACGCTCAAAATAGTGAAATTAAATGTTAGTGAAAATAAATGGTTTTACAGTACCTAATATCACTTTCCATAATAACATAAAGAATATATACTTAATCTACAACAATTTAGGGCCCTTTATTATCCAGAATGGACCATCAGAAATTCAGTGAGGGGGGGGGGGGAGAAAACTGCATATATGTTTTTCATTATTTTTACAAATTTAAAGAAATTTATTAAAGATATTTATTTCCTAAGATTTAGAAGACGTCGTTGTTAGATTTTCTAATGGTCCAATCTTTGGAACATGTTTATTTTGTACAATTGTGTGTTAATCAATCATACCATGAATACTATGTATGATTAAAGATGGCAGGCTGATGAGAGCAAAGCATGGACATTGAGCCAAGCATCCAAACATTTTCAAACAGATTTTCACATTTTTGAATGATTTCTATAATATTCATGTGATTTTTAACTCATACTTTGTAAACGTTGCTGAAAATTCAATCATAAATATGTGTTAAGTTTTGATCATTCAGATGTGAAACTAGTGATGATTGTGCCAATTATATGCATCCCTGTAGAGGGCGCTGTTTAGATAGCAACTTACAGCACAGTATTAAGGACCCACATTGTGGTGTCATCAGTCACCCATGGATTACTAGGCTGGGCTCCAGATATGATGGGATCATGCTCTGCATACTGCTCACAGTGTTGTATAAGGCTGCAAATAAACACAACATCCAAGTTACAAGAGAAATTTGTGCCTGTGAAATGCCTCTGCTCCATAATTTACATCTTTACAGTATCTATGGTCAAAATGAGTCATATGTTAATAATAACATTATTACACAACCAAAACCATCAGAGGGTTCAGAATGGTAAAAATAACAAAAGACTAAAATAATAAAACTAACTAAATAACGAGTAAAACATTAATAGGACAAAAAAGATAAACAAAATAGAGGTAAAGTAAAAAATACTGAAACTGACATTGCATAGAAAAGACATTGGTTCTCTCGTGAGTTACCGGTAGATGTGTATTTACATAATTAAGTGATTCCATTGATTAATTTATTTTTCAAAAATTTAGAGAGGACAAGGTCATGCATGCATCATTATTTTAAGAAAAACATGACATGTTAATGACATGTGGTTCTATTGATAATGCGCTTATGGAGCAAATATGGTGTCTGTGAAACAAACAATTTTGAATTTCATTTGATGCCTGGCTTAGACAGACTTCAGCTGTACTCACACTGGGAACACTGCCCTCTATGGTGAGATTCTTTGATAAATAACAAAAATGTACCTTAATGCCAAAATAAGGCAATGGTATAACTCATAACTATAGAATAGAATATCTAAAACTTGATGATGACAATATCCTTTATTATGGAGAGTAAAATTTATCAAAGAGCTGAATCATATTCAATGTGAGTCCCATGTGATAGTTTCTCACTATTTTCAATTCAAAGTTTCACTGCATAACAAATGTATTGATTTGATATTTATATTAAAATGAATCACATTAGTTATGCAAGTATTCTGTGGTCAAAAGATGGAAGCAAATTTAAGTGTCAGTATCCATATACTGTAAATGCATTAATTATTCACTGGGTTTTAATTTTTCTATTTTCGCTGAGAGTAAAATCCGCGATATTAAATCTACGTGAACATGTAAAATAATAATAAAACTCATTGTTTCTAGACAAATTCATGAAATTATAAACAATCAAACATCAAAATAGTAAAATTAAATGTAAGTGAAAATAAATGATTTTACAGTATTTTGATTGATATGTTGCTTTACAGTACAAGAGGGAGACATAGTGAATGTGTTACTCACTAATGGATTGCTTTAGAAGTTTTTAATCTAGGTCTCTGTAACGCTCTCTGCAGATATGCAATCTGAAAAGACAGCAAAGACATTAAAATTACATTTTTCTAGGTTTATAACAAAATTAAAAGCAAATTATCAATTTTTACAGATTATGTCTATGAATTAATGGATTGTACAACTTCCTCATTATATTCCAACAAGTTCATTTAGGGAAATGCTGTGGGGAAAAAAATTCTGTTGCCTAGTAACATTCTAGTGTGCAACCAATTTGAAGAATGCTAGCACCAACATTCTGAGTAAATTTATTTCACTCAGTTTCAAACTCTACACTTCAATGAATGATGTGTTACTATAAGTGTAAGTATTTGTACTGCAAGTAATGATTTCTAAGAATGACCTACATTTAAAATGACTCTGTAAATGTTTGGTTAGATGTTATTTAATCCTGACTCAAACGGCATATGTGCCAGTTTCCTTGGTAACTAATATACTTGAATCAACATTTTGTAAGTGAGCATTTGATCTATGAATACAATTTTTATATTTGATAGAAAGTATAAATTGTACATAACTTATCTTGAGATATTCTTACCTGTTTTTTGTAGTCTTCCAGTGTCCTACGTTTCTTTACATTATATGTAGTCATTCGACAGTTTCTCTTGATACTTGACTCCAGTGAATTGATTTGCCCAGGCTGGTAACAATAAACATGGTCAAACATTTAATTTAGTTTTCCTCACAGGAATTATTTATTTACTTTAAGGGAATCGCTTTTTGCTATCAAATAAATCATCTAGACTAGGTACTTCCTTGGGTACTCCTTTTCAAGCCAAAATGCAAAAAAGATACCCCTTCACAGACAATTTTGTGAAAAATGTCTACCCCTTCCCAAACAATGGTTCTTTTTGGACACATGTTACGAATTTCCTAGTATATGAGCTGTTTATCTGCCACAATTATATTGTTCAAACAATGTTTTTTGAGCATTATATTTGTAATTTCAGTAACGAATGCTAAAATTATAGACCACATTCCACACTATGGCTAAAAAAAACAGATCACATATTTATAAAAATTACCAATTACAGAAACCTCCCCCTCCATGAGTGTCTCCCATAATATTTCACAGAAAAAAAACTAATGAAAGCCTCTACAAACTGATAAGTCAGTTCAAAGTGCGCCCTCATGTGGTACCTCTATTTTTTATTTTCACAATACATTTCAGCAGACAATAGACCACTTTCCCAGAAGTAGAATGACTGGGTTGCAGAAATATGCAAAAAATACAAACATGTCAGTTTGCTGACATTCGATGGAAAAGAATTGGTACACCCAGAAGCACAATATCATGTATGCAAGTTTGCGTAACACCCCAAACTGGTGTGAAATGGAGCGAAATCTTTGTCTTCCAGGAAAGTTGTCTATGTGAAAATCAGAACCATTATTTCTGTACATGAGGTTATTTTCTGTAAGGGAGCAATATCTAATTATCAGCACAATGAAACAAAATCAATTGTAATGATTGCTTGTATTTGGTGTCTAACTTACAGGCGGCCTGTGAACCCTCCAGAAGGCTCTCTCTTGACTATCAAGTACAATTTTATCAGATTTCTTTCTCTGCTTAGCAATTCTGAAAAACAATAATCAAAATTTATTCTAAAATAAAATAAAAGAAAAGGACACCAATATTTTTGAAATTTTTTTCTTGAAAAATATGATTACACAAAACACCTCATTTTTTTGGTACACATTTTTTCTTGACTCAGCAATATTTTTTCTTCAAATTTTTATACCTCAAAATAAACTCTAAAAAAAAAATTAAAATAATCTCTGACAATATAACCACACAATTCAGAAAAAAACCAACTACACTGATTAAAACAGGAGAGGTTTACAGTTGATGTTCGCACAGGGCTGTATGAAAAGGATATGTGATTCCCCTAAAACACCATCTATGGTTCCAAATTTTCAACCCATAATCCTTAGTAAAATTCAAAATGGTGGACACATTTTCACAGTATTTTAATTTCACTATTTTGATATTTGATCATATTCATATGGTTTTGAATTCACAGATTTGTTAGTATTAATAAGTTTTTTGGTAATTCTTCATGTTCGTGTGTGGATTTCAGTTCTCTTATTTATCAGCGAAATTTAAACATAGTGAAAATATAATGCATCGACAGTATTTGTATAACTATATACTACTGAAAAAGATTTGAATTAACGAGAAACAAACGGGTGAATATTATTTTTAGAAATATTGTAGCAGTAACTTTCATAAAATTATATTTTCTAAATCATGATATTCTGCAACAATAAATAAACTATGGATGAATACTATAGACAAAATCATATTCATTCTGGTAATGATGTGATACATAGAAGTATCTAACATGTATATACCTGATTTGTTCCTCTGCCTGCATGTAGACAAATTCCCATTTATGACACAACATCCTTTGCAGCTTAGTAAATGCATTCTGTAACAAAACACATGATGAAATAAGCAGATCAATGTGTGGGGCCTCTAAAAAAAACATTGCTTACTTTTTAGGAACATAACAATTTATTATAACAGCGCCACACAGTGTCAGAAAATATTAGTCTTTTGTTTAATTTGCTGATTGTGAATGTTGCTTCCTTTATTGGTGAATGTGTGAAAATGTGTCTTGTATGATACATGTATATTCCAAGTTAGCAAACGATTGTTGTTTAAAAACAGGCAAGACAGTTAGATGGTGAGAATTATTCATTATATTTGCTCTATTAGAAGTACATCTCCAATAGAAGTGAATATAAATCATTAAAATATTACCTGTTTTGATCATAGAGAATTCTGTACTACAAATAAGTGAATGCACTTCTAATAGAGCAACTAAAGTAATACCAGAGATAACATGTGGTATTACAAGAAGTAGTATTTTATCATTACACATGCACAGTGTGAAAAAAATATCAATATGGCTATGAAACAGGCCACATGTTATGTCAGCTATCACACATATGTGCAACTAGAACAACACAACAATTGTGAAACTAACTCTGAGCATATTGCACGCACTTCAGGATATGTTCTCTTTATTTTCATGGAATATGCAAAAATTTAATGTGGGAATTACGAGATACTAAACAATTTTTCTAGCTAAATTATTGACTTGAAATATAAGATGAAAATTCACAGACTCCACTATTAGAATTGGTTCATTAGCGAAAAAGAGTAAAATATCGTGAATTTGAATAGTTTCGTTGTCAATATCAATAATGATTATGTGAGTTCAAGTTTATATTACAAAGTATAACAGGGGCACGGTTGTTATTTGTAGATCCCGGGTAAAAAAACTAACACCAGAGTAAAATAATAGCACAGGTTCAAGAGATATCACGTGGTGTAAAACGAATATATGGCAAATATCATTGTTGCTTATATGATAATAAATTGTCTTATAAATTAATTTGTAATTAATTGAAATACTCACTGTTTCATAGTCATCTAGTCCGTGTCGCTGCTTGTTTCTCATAGAACGCTTGGCAAGATAAATAGCTAAAAATATGCAAGAAAGTCATAAATATACAGCATGCAAATTAATATTACAGATATGATATTATCTGGTCTGTACGAATAATATAGCGAGGATATACACTTTATCACATCTAATCTAGATTTGTCTTCTGTTTCCAAAAGAAATGGACATCATAAATGTCCATTTACTTCATAAGTAATCAGGGAACTAAACCACTCTTTGAATCCTAATTTATTCATTATGCCCATACTATGCGGCATCTAACTAGCCATCTGTAACAACAATACCTCGCTTCGTCATCAAAAGAGTTTATTTTAAACTCTGCAGTTATTAACACTATATTGTTACAATCATTGTGTAAACAATTCCCACTTAACTCAAGTTTGTTGACATAAATGAAATGTATTTGCTCAGTATTTTCCACAAAATTACACATTGATTGAAGTCCATTTTTGATAAATGAGTTTTGGGTTCCACAGTTGCTAGGCCACGACATGCATGACGAGTCAATCAGAAGTACTACACTTTGTGTAATCCAGAATTTATATTAGTATAGTTTTATACAGAAATTTCTAGCTTCAGTTTTATATCGACCTTGTAGTTTTTGTTTGGTAAACACCCATGTTTCTTTAAAAAATTATGAAATGTTCATAAAATATGAAAAATTATTTTTTTTTGTTTTAAACACACTGACTAAGTAGAACAAAATTGTTGTCGCTTTAGTATCCATATGTAAATTACAAGACATATCTCAGGGCAAGTTTTAGCACCAAAGTCAATTTCTGTTTCATTCAAAACCTATGTATTTTTTTTTGTGTGATTTTTTAAAAATTTTTATCAAGACTTCTAGCCAATGGAAAATTATGTTCATTTGGTCCAAAATTACCAAAAATATTTTAGAAAAATAGATAAAAAGTGGCACCATAATTTTGAGAAAAATCATGGGGCTCAAAAGGAAACTAACCTGTAAACTGCAGTGAACAGACTCAGGAATGACTGGTTATGAAAAATAAATTCCCCACCCCCTCTCTCTTTGCTATCACAAAATGCAAACTACACACATAATGCAAATGTAGCACCCAAAGATCTCAAATTTCATCTTCTATTCATTCTCAATCTGCTTTTAAAATACTTTATTTCTGCTATTTTCACAGAAGGGATGATGCAGTGAAAATACAATCCAGCGAAAATATCTTATTTTCCTATATTTTATATTCAACTCATCAAAAATCAGTGAAAATAAACTCCATACAAAACATCCAAAAAGGCTCTTCAGCTATTTAAAAATAAAGTATTTCACTGTATAAAAATAATGTTCAATTTCATGTTCTAGAGTTCTAAATGAAAATAAAAATTGTCAGAACTCACCGTACTTACCATAGTCAGCATTATCAGGATCCCAATTCTGTGACGGCCAGAAATAAGGACTTTGGAATCTGTACAATGTACTGTCATCTTTTACAACTAAGTTTTTGATATCCTGAACTGGAAATATGTATCCGTACTGGCAAAATAGATTAGCAAGGTGCAGTGCTTCTATAGAATCTTGAATGTCTAAATTTTCCATTAGCCATTCTATCAGATCATAACCTGTAATGAACACAAATATCGAGTCATTAACATATAGTTGAATTAGGGACTGTCACATGATTACTAACGTACAAGACTGAAAAAATTGACAAATTTTATGACAAAACTACCATGTGACACTGAACCCTGTTAATATATATCAATTGCTTAATCCTGTCGGGATTTTGAGATATCTAATACCTTGAATATATTTAGTTCTACCTTGACATATTTAAATAATAAATTAAAATTTCAATTCTGTACTCATATGTGTCTTGTACTATCACACCATAAAAACTAATTGAGAGAAAAGTTTATATATACACTTCTCAGGCCATTACTACTTTATTAATTCAGTGATAAAAACAAGAAAGTAGTCCCATGTGCATTTCACTAATTACACACATAACTTTGTGTTGTGAAAAACAAAAGAGGAACCCCATGAGAAATATTGTGTATTTATCTATTTTTTACTTCAGTGAGATTTGTCTTGTGAGTCCCACAACATAGATAGATTTGTAGAGTGAAGAGTGAAAAGATATTTTCAGATCTACATACACTGTATAATCCTTGTTATAAGGAACTCTTTGGATAACATAAAACTAGTGTTCACTATAATGAAGCACATAATACGTTGTTTGTTATAGTGAAGTGTTCACTATAATGAAGCACTTAATACATTGGGTTTGTTATAGTGAAGTGTTCACTATAAGGAAGCACATAATGCATTGGGTTTGTTATAGTGAAGTATCCACTATAATGAAGCACATAATACATTAGGGTTTGTTAAAGTGAAGTGTTCATTATAATGAAGCACATAATACATTGTGTTTGTTACAGTGAAGTGTTCACTATAATGAAGCACATAATACATTAGGGTTTGTTAAAGTGAAGTGTTCATTATAATGAAGCACATAATACATTGGGTTTGTTAAAGTGAAGTGTTCACTATAATGAAACACATAATACATTGGGTTTGTTATAGTGAAGTGTCCACTATAATGAAGCACTTAATACATTCGGTTTGTTATAGTGAAGTGTTCACTATAATGAAGCACTTAATACATTCAATTTGTTATAGTGAAGTGTTCACTATAATGAAGCACATAATGCATTGTGTTTGTTATAGTGAAGTGTTCACTATAAGGAAGCACATAATGCATTGTGTTTGTTATACTGAAGTGTTCACTATAATGAAGCACATAATACATTGTGTTTGTTATAGTGAAGTGTTCACTATAAGGAAGCACATAATGCATTGGGTTTGTTATAGTGAAGTGTCCACTATAATGAAGCACATAATACATTAGGGTTTGTTATAGTGAAGTGTTCATTTTAACGAACCACATAATACATTGGGTTTGTTACAGTTTAGTGTTCACTATAAGGAAGCACATAATACATTGGGTTTGTTATAGTGAAGTGTTCACTATAAGGAAGCACATAATACATTGGGTTTGTTATAGTGAAGTGTTCACAATAATGAAGCACATAATACGTTGTTTGTTACAGTGAAGTGTTTACTATAATGAAGCACATAATACATTAGGGTTTGTTAAAGTGAAGTGTTCACTATAATGAAGCACATAATACATTAGGGTTTGTTATAGTGAAGTGTTCACTATAAGGAAGCACATAATGCATTGGGTTTGTTATAGTGAAGTGTTCATTTTAATGAAGCACATAATACATTGGGTTTGTTACAGTGAAGTGTTCACTATAATGAAGCACATAATACATTAGGGTTTGTTAAAGTGAAGTGTTCACTATAATGAAGCACATAATGCATTGGGTTTGTTACAGTGAAGTGTTCACTATAATGAAGCACATAATACATTAGGGTTTGTTATAGTGAAGTGTCCACTATAATGAAGCACATAATACATTGGGTTTGTTACAGTGAAGTGTTCATTTTAATGAAGCACATAATACATTGTGTTTGTTACAGTTTAGTGTTCACTATAAGGAAGCACATAATGCATTGGGTTTGTTACAGTGAAGTGTTCACTATAATGAAGCACATAATACATTAGGGTTTGTTAAAGTGAAGTGTTCACTATAATGAAGGAAGCACATAATGCATTGGGTTTGTTACAGTGAAGTGTTCACTATAATGAAGCACATAATGCATTAGGTTTGTTACAGTGAAGTGTCCACTATAATGAAGCACATAATACATTGGGTTTGTTATAGTGAAGTGTCCACTATAATGAAGCACATAATGCATTAGGGTTTGTTATAGTGAAGTGTTCACTATAATGAAGCACATAATACATTGGGTTTGTTATAGTGAAGTGTTCATTTTAATGAAGCACATAATACATTGGGTTTGTTGTGAGCAAGGAGACCTGCAATGTGTTATATTCATATGAAGAAATTCATTATAAAAGTGTTCATTATAACAAGTTTATAGTTTAAACTCATTGCTTTAATTTTAAATTCATGAATTTCAATATAATCAAGTGACATTATGTCTATTTTATGTACAGTGTAAATGATATGAATATTGTACTACCTTTAATACATACATATCATATTTACACAATTAGTAGTACAGATGCTCAAGTAAATGATGGTCAAAAGATGTAATGATTCACTTAATGATTCAGTATATAAAAAAAATGTGATTTTGGGGATTATATGTATTTCTATTGAAGATTTTTATTGTTTTTAAAATATGACTTTTAACCACAGACACATATCATTCATATAAGCAAATGCACTACTAATAGGCAGTACTATTATGTTCACATAATATTGCTATATATAAACCAAGCTTATTGGTAGACAGCTGCAATTTAGTATTTTTGTTCGTATGTGAAATGAAAAAAGAAAGACGCAAACTTGTAAACTAAATGAAATTTTTTCGGATTGAGTGAGCAACAAATTTCAGTAAGTCATTTCAAATTTCCTCAAAGATAAAAGACATTTATGATGATTGTTTGAATTTGAAAATACTGTGTATAATATTGTGATGTGTTGACTCAAGGAACACACAAAAAAACCAGAGACCTTTCATGTTTGACTTCTTGTTTATTCCGCCATTTTCAGTTATCTATGGCACTACTTTTTACATATCAATACACTTGAGTGATCAGGTGACATATAGCACCATTATAAAAGTGTGCAATAAAGTAGTCCCTAAAATGTCACAAATATGGTGTCATAATAAAAACTAAACATAATATTTAAAAAAAAAAAAAAAAATTAATTGAAAAAAATCTGACACTTCTGTAATTTTTTCTGCACTCATTACACAAGTGTGAGGTTTTAGTATTTTCACATTTGGGAATGATGGACACATCTAACTCAAACATGTTCATTTCACTATATAGCAGTCTGTTTTATAATTGGACAATGTAAGCTCACCGTAACAACAACACCTGCTAATTCCTAAAAAGAAATTTATTTTCCCATCAATATATTTTCCTTTAAGGACAGCTGCAATTGAAGACATGTATGCAATACGAATATAACAAGCAGATGGACTGTGAGTTTATGTCATACAACACCAGTTAGTTTGTTTTTTGCTGGTATACCTCAAAGTAATCACCATCTTGTTCCACTGGACCAAAATGGATTCAAATGACGTACAATCAAAATGATGTAATTTAAAAATATTCTAATTTTAGTTCTATAGTCTGTAAAACTGCAACATTTATTCTACCTGCCTGGACTTCAGAATTTTGATAGTTTAGTATTTTTAGCTATTTCTTAGCCTGTTTAATATTAAACGGGATAATTTTATATTCATATCTTGGGAGTAAAATGGTGTCTCTAATCTATGTATATATAAAATTGAACATCCACTTAATTAGAATGGAAAAAAATACATAATAGAAAAAATAGAACAAACCATAATAACAATGGTACCATTACTATAGTAACCATTCTCTTATGGCTTTGTGCGCCATAACATTTGAGGTGAACAACTGTTTGATTCTAGCGCCCTCTATGGGCAATGTGTGAATTTCAATCTCACTTCACGAACTTGGATAGAAATTATTTTACAAAAGTTGAAAATGCATGTCATTTATGGGGTTATACATCATCAGTATCCTTCGTTAAGATGTGGTATTTAGAATGAGAGCATGAAAATAAACACTAAGTTAGCCAGGCTTTAGAGAAATACAAAGTTGAGGTAAAACATTTTATCTAATCTAGGCTTTCCAAGGACATTCATTGATGGCTTATAAAAGTAGGGTTTGTCATCAGGCCATGACAAATACACAAATCCATTATGAGTTGGGCCATGGCAATTAAATTCTATGTTTAGAATTTTTGTATACGAGATACAAGAATGATAAGTATTTCAAATCATCAGTACTTAAGATAAATGAAACAAATTTGGTAATGATCTGAAATAAAAGGTAGACAGAAATTTGTATTTCATTTCAATTTTCAAAATGAGTGAAAACACATGTGAAAACTGACATCTAATTTAGTTTTCATACCATAATAATTCTGAGCATATTTATATTAAATAAACTTTTTAATTTTCCAAAAATATGGGTAGGTAGGGTTTTTACCAGAAATGCTGAATTTATTTAATTTAATTTGGTCTTATTAAAAACACTGAAAAACTATCAGATGCCTTGATTTTTTTTTTAAATTTCCTATATGTATGTCTGTCTGGAAAATTTATTATATTAAATAATTTCAAGCTCATTTACATTAAATAAACTTTTTAATTTCCCAAAAACATGGGTAGGTAGGGTTTACCAAAAATACAGAATTTATTTTCTTTGGCCCTATGTTTTCAACATAGCAAAACTATGGATGCCTTGCCTCTGATTTTTTTAATTCTTAATTTCTTATATGTATTGCTTGTGAATTTGTGACACAATTAATAAAATAAATGAATTTTCAGTGTACAATGTACATGACTGCCAATTACAATCCCTTAAATACAAAAAAAAAAATATTTGCCGAACACTAACAGCCATAACTGTTATCTTCTACAAAGCTTTCCAATATTCTGTGTTCCAAATAAACACAAGATACAGTAAACCACTTTAATTCAAGAGTCTCAAATTTTATAGAATTTTGTGGGTCAGTGAAAATTGTAAACAAATTTTATAGAATTTCGTGAAAAATGTAAACAAATTTGATAGAATTTCGTGAAAAGTGTAAACAAATTTTATAGAATTTCGTGAAAAATGTAAACAAATTTTATAGAATTTCGTGAAAAATGTAAACAAATTTTATAGAATTTTGTGAAAAATGTAAACAAATTTTATAGAATTTTGTGAAAAATGTAAACAAATTTTATAGAATTTCGTGAAAAATGTAAACAAATTTTATAGAATTTCGTGAAAAATGTAAACAAATTTTATAGAATTTCGTGAAAAATGTAAACAAATTTTATAGAATTTCATGAAAAATGTAAAAAAATTTTATAGAATTTCGTGAAAAATGTAAACAAATTTACATGAAGCAGCAAAAATATTTCTGGTATTTTACAAGAAGTGTCAGTGACTTTCACAAAATTTTTTTTTCATATATTTCATCAAATTATCAAAATTAAGCATTTTTCGGTATATGAAGCTTTCCTGTCTAATATAAAGCATTACTTGCATCAACTTGTCTGAAAAATTTTTCAAAATAATCCTCATCAGTGACACATTGTTTTTACTTGACCGTTTCATTTGAAACCTACCTCATATAGGTATCACTACTGTAGATAATAATTTGAACTATCAAAAGATAACATAATTGTAATTTCAAAGACCTTTTTAGATGAAGGTGCACTACACCAACAGAATCACTAAATTTTAATGTGTATTTTCACACTACAACTACTCAAACTACTACAGTGGATTTCATATACCTGTGAATATTTCAACAGCAACATCGTCATTTTCATGGTTGTTTTTTATTTACTCCTGTGTGCATAGTCTCGCTTATTCACTATTAAAGTGCCTGTGAAATGGCTGCTATTTTCATGCCTAAAATTATCCATTGATACACAAATATTATTATTTTTTTATGTTTCTAAGCATGAATTATTTTTTTAAGTGAAAAAATGTGTTTTAAACTCAATCTACGGCAACTTTATTTTTGTGTATTTTAAAACGAGGCTCTTCATTAGCTTCTTATTTGCATACAGAAATTCCCCTTGTGACATCAGAAGGGGAAGTCGCATGGCAGCTTGCATTGCCGATACGTGTAAATAAGACAAATTTCTTCTACAGTTTTCTCGTCTTTGACTAAATTTTCACTTATGTACTTGTTCGTCGAGGAGGAATGGACCATAATGAACACATAGTATCAATTTTTGTTGCATGGGGTTGAGTTAGATGCAAAATATATTCGTTCTGGTGTAGCTGGTCACCGTGATCGTCACCGGCGCACGTTTGTACACTGTCGCTGGACAAAATAAAATTTGACGTCAAAATTATCTCGTTATTTAGCAGGTTACTAGGCACGTCACTACACTGTTTTATTTCATCGATCGTCTGAGTAAAACTTTCAAAATTAAAATAAAAGAGAACATATTTTGACATTCTAAACATTAGACCATATTGGTCACTATAAAATAATTTTAAAAAAAACAAATCACAGTTACTAAATAAATGACAGCCGCGTGGAAATGAATTGAAATGTTGTTGAAATAGGTGAATGTATCGGGTCACGACAAGGGCAAGTGCGTTAAAAGCGGCGTTTAATTGGATAACAAAAATAATCGAGATCGACACACATACAGATAAATTCAGAGTGGATTCGAGTTAGCGTGATCCATGGCGTGATTGTCATAATTATAATATCATATTAAAACTTTATTTGGTGGAAACACAATGACCAAGCCCGGATTCTTATTTCAGAAATTATTACGCAGATCAAGCTGCAAACATGGAGGTAAAAAAAGAACAGAGGTGTGAATTCGACATTCAACACAAACCACCAGACAATTCAGAAACTTTTAGCCTTCGAAAATGAAAACAATTAGCAGTGTGTAAGGGCTGTGTAATTTCCTGTTTGTCCGACGCTTCGTTTTCGTGTCACTGTCAAAATTATTGCTACCTTTTACTTAACAGGGACTAAATGGTCTCTATAAAACGATAATCAGGATCGCAAAAAAGTCAACTCATTTGAAACATTTGCCGGACGTCTCTCTCTCTTCTGAAATCCGCCTCGGTGATCATGGTCCAGAATCTATTTCTTTCAAAAGTGTTGCGCCAGGTTTATGTTGTCCACGTTTCTCTTTAAACCTAGTTGTTTTTTTCATGGACGAGGACAATTTTTCAAAAAAATGAATCTGAGGTTAAGTGGCTTTCGTCCACTGATGTCGCACCTTCGGATCGATTAGAAACGTGTGAATACTTACACTATGACTATACGTTTCATTGCAACTGCCCACAACACAACAGCTAAAAACTCTCTCTCTCTCAAAAAAAAAAGAAGAAAATAGACAAAAAAAGAAAGAAAAAAAAACGCCGACTGAAAAATGTATATCGTTTAAATGTATACTGAATGACCAGTGTTATTACGGCTCAGGGGTATGACTTCCTCTCACATTTTGGCATTTGGTGGCGCACTTTCGGCGAGAGTCGGAAATCCAGAAACAGTCGACCGTTTCAGGATAGGTGGGCGTGGCTACAACACAAGAAATATCCCAAATTTTCTTGGATACGAGTAATCATTTTCAGCAAAGAAATCAATAACCGCCCATTTCAGTGGGATACAGATCTAAAATGGGAAACGAGAGGGTGGGCATTGCACAGGCACTTTAACTATGTGATCATTTAAATGTGGTTTATAGTTTATGCCCGACTTTCTTGAAAATTAGGATCTGACCTTACCTTAATTAAGGCATCTGTAGCTGTTGAAATATATACAATTTCTGAAAGCATGAAAGCACACCGAAGAACAGAATGATCAGGTTGTGTGAAATCATTGAAGTAAAACCAAGATTAATGTTTGGAAGACAAGAAACATATAGTTTACTTTGCATGGCCTTATCTACTAATGCCAGTACAAACATTATATCCAATATGGCTGGTAGAGGATGACTCAACAGATAACCATTTACATTAGGACCACCATGAAACATTTATATTTTAAACTTATTTGCTATAATAATTATAATGACTACAAAGATAAGTTTTATGACTTGATGTTACCTTGACAACATATATGATGGGTTTTGACTTAGAAGGTTCGATGACAAATATTGAGCAAAAAAAAAACATTTTATTCAAGTTTAAGATTTCACAAAGGATGATATTTTAGTGCTTTTCATTTTAGATTTATCATAATAACACCATACAAATTGTAGTATTTGAAATGCAAATGATCATTTGATTCAGAATATTATATAAATGAAACAAAATATAAATTGAACATGATTTTAGGAATTTTTTTTAACTGAAGCAAAAAATCAAGAATTCAAATCTGAATGGTAACCAACCGCTAACAGAATTCCATCGAGTCACATTCTATTTGCTACACTCTCACAAACAATATTGCGATGATAAGATGTTATCACAAGAATACCGCAAAGTATTCGTGAAGGCAGTACGGTGAGCATAGTAATAATTTATTGGGAGTTTTTAGGCCAAAATGACAATGAAAGACGCTGTGCGAACGTCTGCATGAGTGACAAGATTCTATTTCTATCGCACACTTTTATTATTCTGCTTCCAATGTAAACAAAGGAAGTATTTGAATAAGACGTCTATAATCTTTGTCATGTCAATATGGGTGAGGTAGTTGACCCCATATAAAAACAACGTTAGAACAAGTGCTGAAGGAGCATTTTTACAAAATGCCAAATTCTATTGTTTTCAGTACTACAGTAGATGTATAATAATGTTAATTAATTATATATCAAAACTATGTGAATGAAGAATGAAGAATGACTGTTTCCCGGATATATCCTTAAAAACTTTTTGCAACTTTACATGGCTATTCACTAACTGCATTTATCTTGATACAAATTCGGCAATTCAGCATCCCAAGTTTCCCCAGCTGTTTCAATTTTTACACCCATTTATCAGGGAAATGCTAAATACTCAAATGATTTCTGTAAATCAACAAGTATTTCTGTGATAGTACTGAATCCAAGCTATCAGTCTTTGATACTGTGGAATACTTTATTTTCATTGGAATTAATTTTTGCTGAAAAGACTTTTTGGGTGTTTTGTATGGAATTTATTTTCACTGATTTTTGTTGAGATTAATGTGAAATATAGGGAAAAAATGTATATTCGCTGGATTTTATTTTCACGGAATCATCCCTTCAGCGAAAATAGCGAAAATAAATTCCAAGCGAAAATAAAGTATTCTACAGTATTTATTTTCTGATCGGTTACTTCTTTGTGGAGTTTTGTCTGACATATATTATTGCAATTTTTATACCTTTCTGATGTAGTTCTTCACAACCTATGACTGAGCTCTGATTGACGAAGCGTTACTGTTGCAGTATAATCTGAAAGAAGAGACTAAGCTTGGCAATTTTATCACTCAGAGATACAATTTGGTAGCGTATAAGTATGTTTATTGTATGTATAATTTGAGTGTAAGTTTCAGTCCAATCCAACACATGGTTTTAAAAAAAAAACTCTTTTAAAAATTAACCACATGTTTTGACTGCCAGTGGCACCAAGGAGAAGCCATTTCATGGTTGAAATGGGGAGACCAAAATGTTATTATTGATCCACGCACAATAATCCTTCCATTAATTGGAACATGAGAAAATTATTATTTTTTGAGGTGGTTGAAAGATTGACGAAAAAATTATATTATTGAGAGGCTTTAGTCAATAATCAACATGACTGTGGATTACAATGGAGGTCAAAGTATAGAAGACTTTTATTTCTCATCAAGGTGAATTTTATAGCATATTTGCATATATCTATTTCTTTTCAGGTGTTAAACTTGCAAAGTCTGGTAAGTTTCACAAGCATGTGGGTAAATTGTACAGTGAGAAACTGAACCAGGTGAATGCAGGGAATGTTAGTATATGCATCGTAACTGACTTCACACTAGCAGCAGAATCTGTAATAGCGTTAGTTGAGCAGAGGAAAGAGCCTACTCAGGAAGACAGGGTGCCTGCAGCAGAGTAAATTGTATCACAACAGATAACTCCACTGAGATTAGGGTAAGGTGGAACCAGGGGTGTACTGTTTTTACAACGTCATTGCACCTACATCCATACTAGTTAAAAATGCAGTATGATAGTACATAGACCACAACATGATTTTTACTGCATCTATGTACTGCAAGTGTGGAAGTGCTTGTATAAGAATGTCCTTATGTGAGATATATATATATATATATATACACTTGAACCCATACTTGACAATTAATGTTTTTGAAATAGAACACTCAATGACTTGGAAACAACCTACTAGACTGACACTCAATGGTTCTAGTTGAGATATTATTGCCATTCACTAAATCTGCACAATGATGTAACTGTAAAATTTAAAATGGCTGCAGTCAGCCATCTTGTTCTGCATTAAAAATGCCATAAAGAACAATTGATCACATGATCAAAAGTGGTATTATTGATATATAATTTATAATAAATTATATTTATAATTTTGCTAATTTAAGATATGCTATATAATTCAACAGAATATTTTCAAAATAAAATTGTTGGCACGTTTAGCTAATTTCTCATAATTCCTGCATTGTGCCAAATTCACGAGAATGACATGTATAGCTATTTCAAATGATTTTACAGCGATATACACACAATGCAATCTTGTGAGGTCGCGGTCACCGTTGGATTAGAAACTCAATCTCAGTGACGATGACACGCACAAACACATAGATATTTTCACAAAACTTTTCCTAAAAAGCCACCTCTAGATTTGTTCATTATAACACTTGACATTTAGACATAAACGACAGTTACTAAAATATGACTCCTTTTGGGCTCCCTTGTCATGCTGCTGACATTTCAATCAATTGGAACAACACAAGGTTATACTTAGAGAGCCACAAGTCTGTATCTGGTTTCAATAATCAAATACCAGGTGATGAAGGGCAAGAATACCTAAAAAGGTTACTCTATATCATACAAATCAAAAGACTTTTAAGTGAACTATGTGTACTTCTAGATGTAAACTAATTGTACGGAGTCTGTAATCACATTAACTCTTTCAGCATCAAAATTTGTCACCATTCACAAAATCGCACATAATTTTTTCATATTTGTTCTAAAATTTTCGTCAACACCTGTAGCCAATTGAAAATGGTGTTCATTTGGTTTAAAATAATTAAATAAATTAAAAAAAAAAAAATATGCCAAATCTTCCATCAAAATTTTTGAGGGAAAACAATATGGCACCGAAACAGTTAAACATTATGCCAATAATTTTTTTAAAACTCTTTCATAACAACAAGATTTGAGTAGCCTTATATGATCAAAGAAAAAGTAATAAATGATGAAATATGAAAATAAAAGTATATTGATTAGGAGGTTATCGCCTGATGTACTTGTTAAAATTACGATGAACAGATAATACATGACTCTACAATGACCTTTCAATTACACGGCAAACTCTGGCTATCTGTCAAATAGACAGAGAAATTGTAATTTTCCAGAACTATGCATGCTTATGCTAATTTATGCTAATTTGACATGACATCTAAGCACGGCAGGGGACTCTCCTGAACAGTTGCACTGCCAAAGGTTCTCTATGATCGACAGAATTATTATCTTTTTTTCTCAATGTATGTTAAAAATTGAATTTAGAGTCAGCAATATAGCTTATATGTGTAAGTGTAATTGCATCATGGGAATAAATTGTGGACAGCCTTAAATCAATCACTGTGATAAAATCAGTATTATTGCATGATTTGTTATTTTCACACGTTCATGCTTATGTTTACATTGGTTCAACACTGCTTATTTTAACAGAAACAACAATACTTTTTCATATTCAACCATCATTGCAAACTAAATAGTATAGCATTATTCACTCTCAGTATAGTAGTCTACCTGGATGAGTGTGCCACAGAATTAAGCCACTGGCAGAAATTCATCAACAAATGGAGGTGAATTTGGAGAAGCTCACTTAAGGTGCAAGTGGTGCTTGTCTTCAACTGGAGCCTGGTTTCCACCAAGATGGATGACACATTAAATGGCCATTATGATATTTTATGATAGAAAGATGGTCAACCAGTCCAGCTGACAAGTAGTCTCAAATATAAGATGCCGTTTCTATGGCAAAATGCAGTACCGTAACTATATCTACCATTACAATTTCTGCATAAAAAAATTCAGGAGAGACAACAGTAATATTCACTTGCACAAAAATAATTTTAAACAAACAACTTAATAGTCGAAATAGCTGATAACCAAGTCAATAAATAAACACCCACAAAATAAGATTGATTATGCAATATGTCAACCTAACAAATTGTTCACAAAAATTACATGCACCTGAAATACTAAGCAACCAGGCTGGTAGTTGAAAATATCATTTGTACCAAAAATGATATAAATATTTGTGAAAATATAGATTTAATGATATCATCACAAATATAAACAAAATTGATAGAAGTTCATCCAAAGACTGGGTGTTTTCAAGAAAAAAGTGAAAATATATTTTTTTATCAAAACTAGTAGCTTCGCGGTAAGTGGCTTTTATATTGGGTGGGTTTTGTGGGGAGTAGGGCTTTGTCACAGTAACTGGTCCTTTCATCGTTGTTGAGAATTAAAGTTTTATGTTTCTTTAACAACTTGTGCTATTTTGGGAATACTATCTTTGGAAGCTATTAATTTGCCCTTATGATTTGTGCAGTTCCAAAATAAGACCCAGGCTCTGATAATGCCCATAGTTTCAAAAACCAAGAAACATTATCATTATGATCTTATTGGTGTTGCAAAGGATAGTTGAATATTGTTTATTGAAATTAATAATCCCCATAACAGTTTTCCAATATAGATAATTATAGTATGTAACAAATATATAACTCAGTCTCAACAATGAAATAAAGAAATTTATCACATGTATCATGCACTTTCAGTGTAATAACACCCGTGTGATATTTTTGGTATTACACACTTTGAAAGTGACGTCACACTTTAAGTCTGTGATGTGATTGGCCAATACAGCTAATTTCACCTTTGACCTAATCAGTAAAGTTAGTACTGAATTATGCAACACTTATGATGAGGCAGATTTTAATGACAAATTATGTAGAAATTATTTTATCGCTGTTGAATAAACAAAATATTAAAGATATTAATCACAGTCTCAATTCTCTCAACCCGAAAATAGTTCGGGCATGATAATGTTTCGTCTGCTGTCAATCGTACAAATTTGCATCTCAAAGTAAACAAACCTTCAGCTGATCGAACGTTCAAAATCATGATACATATGGGCAACTTAGTCAATACTTTTGATATAGACGTGATAGAATTCATGAATGATGAGCAAGAAAGACCAAGTGAAGGTACGTTTACGTTTTTTCTTTTGTCAGAACTGATAAACTGAGATCATGATCACTCGGCGTATTGTTTGTTCGCATAATGCATTGGGTAAAAACACATCACAATACTGCGGGTACTAATTAAAATGATTCCACAGCATGAATTTATTTTTATATTTATAATAACAAATGTAACATTTCTTTTCGTCACAAAAAATGCTTCCTTGGGTGAAGCGACAGCACAGACCACTGACAGCGACGGCGCCGAGGCCGGGCCTTCACGACCATGTAGATTTGTGCCAGTCACCGATGATGATGTCAGAAGAACAATCGAAACTCAACAAAACAAAAACACAGCCAAGAAAACTCTATATGATATGAGATTACTGGGCCAATTTTTGAAGACACCAGAAATAAACGAAGCTAGAGAAATCCACGAAATCCCTCCAAATGAACTGGAAGCAATTTTATGCAAATTTGTTATCAGTGTCCGTAAACCAAGCCTACTTCCTTACGATCTATGCTTTCTAGCTTTGAACGTCACCTGAAACGACACAAATACATGTATTCACTGATCAGTAGTATTGAGTTTAATGAGGTGCGGGAAACAATAAAAGCAAAACAGAAGAAATTAAAGAAAGATGGTAAGGGCAACCTACCGCGAACAGCTGAGGCGGCTACAGATGAGGAAATCAAAATTCTGTGGGAATCGGGACAGTTTGGGTCCCACAGTCCTGAAGCCATAATAAATACTATGTGGTTTTATAACACAGTACATTTTGGTCTGAGGGGTAATACCGAGCACCGTAACATGGGAGATGTGAGCCTATGTACTGATAGTAGCGGTCGTGAATATCTTGAGTTCTCTGAACGGCAAACTAAAACTCGGACTGGAGAAAATCCAAGGGATACCAGAAAAGTGAAGCCAAAGATGTGGGACGTCCCTGTGAATCCCAGAAGATGTCCAGTTGCTATTTTCAAAAAATACCTCAGTGTACGGCCAGTTTGTTACTCAAATAGTGACGACCCATACTACATCGCCACGCATTCTCGTGGACTGCCCAGACCGGGTGAGCAGTGGTTCCCTCACCAGCCTATCGGGATTAATAAAATAGGTTCCCTGATGAAAAATATGGCAACTGCAGCAAATTTACCCCCAAACAAACGCCTCACAAATCATAGTGCCAGAAAGCATCTCATCCAGAAATTAAGTGACCAAAATATACCACCGACACAAATAATGCAGATCTCCGGTCATCGTAACATTCAGTCCGTCAATGCCTACAGCACTATATCAGAAAACCAACACAGAGAAACATCTGGCATTTTAAATAATCAAGTAGCCACCCCTAACTATAGCACATCAAACCCGTGCCAAACATCAATACCTTCTGTTATGCAACCTCAGCCACAACGTAACATTATGTCCCAGTTGACATCAACCAATATCAGCCATCATGCCTCGACCTTGAGTTCACAATCCACACCGATATTTGGAGGCCCCATTTCCGGCGGAGTATTTAATGTACATGTACATTACAACATTGCCAACAATGATCGCTCAACAATTCCATCGAAAAGACGTTGGATATATGTGTTTGATTCCTCTCAGTCATCAGATGAGAACTAAATAATAACTTTCAATCGACGCAGCGTTGACTTCCATGTTTGATCTTGTGGACTATGTCAATGACGTCATGGAGTGACAGGGAAACCCCCGATAAATACTTGTAGTTCCTAAAGCTTTTTGATGTATTTAATAGTTTTTACTGCTTTCGTTTTTCGCTTTAAGTGTTTAAGTTAAAAATAATGTAATTTGTTTATTTGTATTCTAACTAGTTTGGTGTTTGGACTTTTATTAAAGTTCTTTTTGAACACTTTTGTCTCTTCAATGACTCTTCAATTTTACTTGTTCGACTGAATCAATGCGCCCAGTGTTTGCGTTGTCGATTTCGGCTGCCGACGACAGTGGAAACATTTGGCTTTGAATTAAAACAAAAAAGAATACATGTGATAAATAGGATCTCAAATTCGTGACCGTGTAATATCGGATTTATTAAACTCGTGTAGTAATTTTCATATGTTCCTCGCCAAAGACTCGGAACATATGAAAATTACTACACTCGTTTAATAAATCCGATATTACACGGCCACTCATTGGAGATCCTCTATGTATATATATATATATATATATATATATATATATATATATATAGTCTAGATGTGGGAGTCGATTATTCCAAAACAAAAGTGCTCAATACAATGTATATGTAGAGCGGATAAATGCGGTAATAGAGGAATTAATACACAACTACATGAATATTGAAACTCGACAGCACTGTTTCGTAAGATACAAGTACCTCACTCATCAGGAGCTTTATGTTTAATTCACTGCACCAACGAGCATACATATACTTCGCAAATTAACATATTAATTAAAAATAAAAAACATACAGGTTTAAGTGTTACATAATAATGCTTTTGATCTGTGATACAAGTTCATTTCTTTTGTTTAGTGTGGAGTGGTGAGGTCTAAAAATTATTATAAATTTTTCCTTCAAACATAGAATGCATCGTTTGCTGGAGCATGATGAGTGAGGTACTTGTACCTTACGAAACAGTGCTGTCGAGTTTCAATATTCATGTAGTTGTGTATTAATTCCTCTATTACCATATATATATATATATATATATATATATATATATATATATATATATATATATATATATATATATATATATATATGTATATATGTATATTTATATATTTACATTATTACTAATGCATTGCAATACAACTAATTAAATTGAAAGAAATTGCAATATAAAATATTCCTTCAGTAATACTTCTCAAGGGCATATTACACGGTCAGTGTTTTTTTTCGAAAATATTTGTTTATTGGCGATCCGCTCCGCTATGAGTGCCCTTATAATCACTTTTGTTGTTTTGTGTGTGTGTGTGTGTCTGTGTGATTACCAATGTTTTCACGTATTATTACTTCTGTGATTTTTTAGCCTGGCCGATTTCAATCAAACTTGGCAGGTAGGTCACACCTTCACCCTAGTTATAAAGAAAATTCTGGGAAAAAGAATTGGCCCACTGTTGCCATAGCAACAGCCAAAAAACTGATTTGTGGATACCTTTGCGCCAAACGTATCTCCTCCGACAAATTCAGGATAAAACACTTCAGACATAGCTCATTCTACTCAGCTTGAGTGTGGGCACAAAGTTACTATTTGAATTTTTGATATCTTTTTTCATTACCGAGAAATTTAACACCTAAGTTGGAATAACTGTTTACCAGGAATGGCATTTTAACTCTCCTGTGATTTTTTTGGCTGGGCATAGAATAGAATAGAAAAGAACACTAAATGCAGCTTTTCCGCAATTTAATGCAAGTGAATTTCCCGAGTTGTATGCGTTGTCCAATATGGCGACCAAGGGCAAAAACTTTGTTATGCAAATTAGCTTTAGTTAAATATTTGAGTTTTCCTGGAGATATCTACGTGAATTTGAACCAAGATGTTATCGGCAAGATTCAGAATACGACTGTGACAGCCACTGAAACGCAATTGAAGGCAAATGAACACGTCAAGCAAAAAAGACTTTTTCGAGTCATGGCATAAAATGGAGGCACATACCATTTTGACTCTTGAGGGGAATGGAAATCAGTTGATTTGAGAGTGTCACAATAAGCAAGGGAGTAAAACGTTTTCATGCTACGAACAAATGCAGACCTTGAACGTACTTTTTGGACTTTAGTACAACGTCATTTTTGTTTGATTACCTAACGTTTTTAGGTTCATTTGCTGTAAGTTACAGAGCACATACATGTACCCAAGCGGCTGTCCCTCAGCAAATAATGAAGCAAAGGCATTTTCGATGTCGAAATCGTGAAACTCATCCTTTTTATGCAAACTGGGAAGTTTGAATTACTAAACGAAGTACAGGACGACGAAGATAAAATATCCAAGAATCAACACATACCAAAAATTAAATCTCAAAAGTGAATATTCGTGGTGTATTTTAAGTCTAACTGGACCATAAGTGCAAATTTGTCAGTACTCTAAATATCCAAACATATTTTAGTATAAGGTAGTAAATATTCTCTAAAAAATAGAGAATTAACAATATCATTTTGAAATGAGGTCCACCATACAACATACAAAATAAACCAGACTGGTAGTTTTCAAGAAGAAGTGAAAAATGAGATTGTTGATGGACAATGGCAAACAATCACCTATATGAAATGCCCTGCTCTGTCATCTACGATGCCAGTGAAGCTAAAAATATTCAGATTTCATATCTATCTACTGGTCACTGAAGGAATATGGAAATATAAACAAGCAACCAATCGACTGATATATAGCTCCGCTGTAAGTAATGCACAGTCCTGTGTTTGGAGTGAAATGAAGGCATGGATTTGATGTAGAAGATATTTATAACACAAATGAGAATAGTGTATAAAACAGAATCCTTTTTGGCGAACACAAATCTGCTTTTTTTGAGAAGCCATCTTATCCAGAGCACTGAAGTTGATATTAACATTTTTTTACCAAAAATGTCAATAATATTCTTTATTTGCGAATGACACAGACCCTGTTTGTTTAATACGCATGAGACATCGCATGACTACCAAGTTGATATCTATAACATTGAATGACATGCATAAGATGTAGCTCCGTGAAACTGCATTCATTAAACAAGATGGCCATTATAGTCAGCTATTTTGGTCTTGAAAATGAATTGTGCAATTGTCTGATGTGATGTTCAATATATGTGTAAAGTTTGAAGTTTGAATCGGCTCGGGCATATGGATCTGGAACAGCATTTGTTAAAACAAAATGGCCACCAGTCAGCCATTTTGAAGCCAATCCCTCAAAAAAGTGCATCAAGGACCCATTATATATTCTATGTATGTACCAAGTTTGAATAAAATCAAACCATGCTCGACTGAGATTCGTTTTCAGAATGAACATTTGTGATTTTGATACATTTTCAGATTTATTAAAATTAGACCATCTTGAATCAAATCATAAAACAAATTAAATTGCATATGTCTGATATATGGATACAAACCACATTCTTTAAAACAAAATGGTCATTTTGAACCAGGTTATTAGCCAGGAATTTACAACTACCAGTTCAAAACAATTCAACTTCTTGAAAATGTAGATGATTTTCAATATATTTTAGTAAAATTATCAAAGAACAATGGGAAAAAAAAAACCAAAATGAGAAAAAAGTTGCCAGTCCAAAATTAAAATTGCCAGTTTGTTTGATGGGTGGATTAGCTGGTGGCTGCCTAACACCCTGTTTTGAACCCAATCCAATAAAATTATGTGTAACAAGGTCCCATTGTTTTTAATGTATTTACCAAGTTTAAAATCCGTCCACACACCACTTAGATCTTATATTAATGAAAATGTGTATTTTTGATGCATTTATGGTTTTAAAATACCATTTGGCCATTTTGATTCGGTTCATGAAACAAATGCATGTGCACATGTCAGAAATAATGTCTGATGTATGTGTAAAGTTTGAACTGTGAGACAGATGCATGAACAGACACAAGAAGATCAATCCATAAGTCCCTGTTTTTAGACTGCATCCAAACAGAACTAAAAACTGATTTTTTATATCAAAGAAATCTGACTTGCGTTTTTGAAAAAAAAGTTGAAAATATCACTTTTTACCAAAATTTACAAAAAATATTCATCAAAATTAGAGAATTGAAGATATGTCACGAAATAAACAAATCTGAGTGAGGTCCACATAAGGTACCTATATACTAAATATCAAATTATAGAATTGAAGATTTTGTTACAAAATATTCAAATCTAATAGGAGTCCACCCTAAGTACACGTATACCAAATATCAAATCTAATAGGAGTCCACCCTAAGTACACATATACCAAATATCAAATCTAATAGGAGTCCACCCTAAGTACACGTATACCAAATATCAAATCTAATAGGAGTCCACCCTAAGTACACGTATACCAAATATCAAATCTAATAGGAGTCCACCCTAAGTACACATATACCAAATATCAAATCTAATAGAAGTCCACCCTAAGAACACGTATACCAAATATCAAATCTAATAGGAGTCCACCCTAAGTACACATATACCAAATATTCAAATCAATCAAACCAGCAGTTATCAAGAAAGAGTCAAATAGAATTTTTGACCAAAAATAACAAAAATTAAAGAATTATCATGAAATATTCATATCTACTAGAGGTCCATGCAAAGAACATATATAGCAAGTATCAAATTAATAGGAGTACAGGTTTTTTTTAAAAATAATATTTTTTGACCGATAATTACATAAATATTCAACATTGAACATATGTACCAATTATAAAAGCAATAATGGTTTTCAATGAGATGTCGTTTGAAGAAAAAAAAGTTGACGTGGGACGACAACAGACAATTACCTATACCAATAGCCCCCGCCTTACAGCTTCAATGACAGAGAAGCTAAAAATACAGTAGCAGATACATTCAGAAAGATTGTATGAATCCCTGGTATTTATTAGAATTATTATTAAGAATTATTACTTAAACAACCTACCTGTGAATGCACATGGAATGGATGTGAGGAAGACCTTCTGAGATCGTATTGGAATGCCAGATTCCAGATGTTGCATATCCCGGATAATACCTTCCATCTAAAAAGCAAGACAAAATATAATAAAATTTAGAATATTACAAGATATGAGTCATCTGCTGGTGATACTATCATATCATGACATATGGTTTGAAACGAAGAATGCCTCAAGCCACTCAAATGTATTATTAAAAATATTTTGGGAGTTGAATACAAATAGATCACTGTAATTACACCATACATCTCTTCTACAAATAACCACATTTTACCCAAATTTTTGAGTCGTGTATTATTTGGAATTTTTTTTTGAAATTTCCCCAGAAATCCAACTTTTGAGCGCCATAATTTTTCCCAGCAAAATTTGCAACATTCTGTAAACTTTCAAGTATTTTTTTATAATTATTTTGATCATTTTCTACATAATTTTCTATTAGCTATAAGTAATGATCAGAATTTTGAAAAAATCTGTCAAAAAAATTTAACATTTTATTTTGTGAATGGTGATGAATGTTGACTGGTGCTCAATTAGAGTTAAGAAGAAGTTTAAAATGAAATGTTGACAAAAATTAACGAACAATGCTGGACAATCAGTAATATGAATATGCAGCGAGAAGTGATTGCCAAGATTGTAAGATCTTACTAAATGTTGACAATATATATTTCTCTTTGCATTGTGTTTAGTTCATCAAAATTACCACATATTCATAATGTTCCCCGATGTTTTCAATCCAGCTATGGTGAAAAACAATGTCATTTTTTTAAAAAAAAAAGAACAAAATGTACATGTCTAGCTATTTATTAAAATATATGAAGTGAACCAACAACCATGTGAATGAATGAATGAATGAATGAATGAATGAATGAATGAATAAATAAAAATAAATAAATAAATAAATAAATAAATAAATAAATAAATAAATAAATAAACAGTTTTGACAATAGCATCGTCTTTCTGGCATGCAGTCAGTAATGATAGTGATCAGATGAGATTGACAGATTGGCTCTATCCACCCATCACTGCAGTATGTCTTTAATTGTATTTCAATTTTTCCATTCAGAACATCATATAATTGTAAAACTAATGGAAATGACATTACTGAGTAGTGCACCACACTGCCATTATGAATGAAACATCGGAAACCAGGCTACAGACTGCATATTAAGCTGAATTCAATGAATTATGAAGCATAACAAATGCGATGAGAGAAAAAAAAAAAAAAAATCAATATCCATCATTACGAGCCTAATGGCTACAATTCAACATTATTCAAAATTCATTCTAAAATTACAATTTTGCATATCAAAGCAGAAAACCAGCATACACAAACATTACAACAAAGACTTGGCTAAGAAATATGTCATTTCTATAGCAATGCTAATTAGACTTCAAGGCCAAGTTCATCATTTCAATTTATAAATATTAGATTCATTTTGTGTGCAAGTCTGTTGAATTAGGGTTCCCATGACAACGCATTCCAGAGACAATATTGTTCAATTACTTGTAGAATATTTAAAATATATACACGTACTCAACAAACATCTCATTTTATCTGAAATACGCGAAATTCCCAGTGAAATTCACTGATATTAATTGGTTCAATTATAGTGTATATTAATGTAAAGTACATACTAAATTAAATTGAATTTACAGAATAGATATTGTAGGAATAAAACATTAAGCTGATAATTAGAATTTTTTTATTAAAATGAAAATGTCTGAACTGAATATTTGATTGATCCAGATGATTTAAAATGGGTAAAGTATACTGCAGTAGATGCACTTATCCCATCATCAAGTCAACAAAAAATAAAGGTATCACCTGCAGATGATCCATAATGGGTAAAGTATACTACAGTAGGTGCCCTTATCCCATCAAGTCAACAAAGAATAGAATCACTTGCAGATGATCCATAATAGGTAAAGTATATATTGCAGTAGGTGCCCTTATCCCATCATCAAGTCAGCAAAGAATACAGGTATCACCTGCAGATGATTAATAATGGGTAAAGTATACTGCAGTAGGTGCCTTCATCCCATCATCAAGTCAACAAAGAATACAGGTATCACCTGCAGATGATTAATAATGGGTAAAGTATACTGCAGTAGGTGCCTTCATCCCATCATCAAGTCAGCAAAGAATACAGGTATCACCTGCAGATGATTAATAATGGGTAAAGTATACTGCAGTAGGTGCCCTTATCCCATCATCAAGTCAGCAAATAATACAGGTATCACCTGCAGATGATCCATAATGGGTAAAGTATACTGCAGTAGGTGCCCTTATCCCACCAAGTCAACAAAGAATGGAATCACTTGCAGATGATCCATAATGGGTAAAGTATACTGCAGTAGGTGCCCTTATCCCATCAAGTCAACAAAGAATGGAATCACTTGCAGATGATCCATAATGGGTAAAGTATACTACAGTAGGTGCCCTTATCCCATCAAGTCAACAAAGAATAGAATCACTTGCAGATGATCCATAATAGGTAAAGTATATATTGCAGTAGGTGCCCTTATCCCATCATCAAGTCAGCAAAGAATACAGGTATCACCTGCAGATGATTAATAATGGGTAAAGTATACTCCAGTAGGTGCCTTCATCCCATCATCAAGTCAGCAAAGAATACAGGTATCACCTGCAGAAGATTAATAATGGGTAAAGTATACTGCAGTAGATGCCCTTATCCCATCATCAAGTCAGCAAAGAATACAGGTATCACCTGCAGATGATTAATAATGGGTAAAGTATACTGCAGTAGGTGCCCTTATTCCATCATCAAGTCAGCAAATAATACAGGTATCACTTGCAGATGATCCATAATGGGTAAAGTGTACTGCAGTAGGTGCCCTTATCCCATCATCAAGTCAGCAAAGAATATAGGTATCACTTGCAGATGATTCATAATGGGTAAAGTAAACTGCAGTAGGTGCCCTTATCCCATCATCAAGTCAGCAAAGAATATAGGTATCACTTGCAGATGATTCATAATGGGTAAAGTAAACTGCAGTAGGTGCCCTTATCCCATCAAGTCAGCAAAGAATGGAATCACTTGCAGATGATCCATAATGGGTAAAGTAAACTGCAGTAGGTGCCCTTATCCCATCATCAAGTCAGCAAAGAATACAGGTATCACTTGCAGATGATTCATAATGGGTAAAGTATACTGCAGTAGGTGCCCTTATCCCATCAAGTCAGCAAAGTATACAGGTATCACCTGCAGATGATCCATAATGGGTAAAGTATACTGCAGTAGGTGCCCTTATCCCATCATCAAGTCAGCAAAGAATACAGGTATCACTTGCAGATGATCCATAATGGGTAAAGTAAACTGCAGTAGGTGTACTTATCCCATCATCAAGTCAGCAAAGAATGGAATCACTTGCAGATGATCCATAATGGGTAAAGTATATATTGCAGTAGGTGCCCTTATCCCATCATCAAGTCAACAAAGAATACAGGTATCACCTGCAGATGATTAATAATGGGTAAAGTATACTGCAGTACGTGCCTTCATCCCATCATCAAGTCAGCAAAGAATACAGGTATCACTTGCAGATGATCCATAATGGGTAAAGTAAACTGCAGTAGGTGCACTTATCCCATCATCAAGTCAGCAAAGAATGGTATCACTTGCAGATGATCCATAATGAATAAAGTATACTGCAGTAGACGCCCTTATCCCATCATCAAGTCAGCAAAGAATACAGGTATCACCTGCAGATGATTAATAATGGGTAAAGTATACTGCAGTAGGTGCCCTTATCCCATCATCAAGTCAGCAAAGAATACAGGTATCACCTGCAGATGATTAATAATGGGTAAAGTATACTGCAGTAGATGCCCTTATCCCATCATCAAGTCAGCAAAGAATACAGGTATCACCTGCAGATGATTAATAATGGGTAAAGTATACTGCAGTAGGTGCCCTCATCCCATCATCAAGTCAGCAAAGAATACAGGTATTACCTGCAGATGATTTAAATAGGGTAAAGTATACTGCAGTAGGTGCCCTTATCCCATCATCAAGTCAGCAAAGAATACAGGTATTACTTGCAGATGATCCATAAAGGGTAAAGCATACTGCAGTAGGTGCCCTTATCCCATCATCAAGTCAGCAAAGAATACAGGTATCACCTGCAGATGATTCATAATGGGTAAAGTATATTGCAGTAGGTGCCCTTATCCCATCATCAAGTCAGCAAAGTATACAGGTATCACCTGCAGATGATCCATAATGGGTAAAGTATACTGAAGTAGGTGCCTTCATCCCATCATCAAGTCAACAAAGAATACAGGTATCACCTGCAGATGATCCATAATGGGTAAAGTATACTGCAGTAGGTGCACTTATCCCATCATTAAGTCAGCAAAGTATACAGGTATCACCTGCAGATGATCCATAATGGGTAAAGTATACTGCAGTAGGTGCCTTCGTCCCATCATCAAGTCAACAAAGAATACAGGTATCACCTGCAGATGATCCATAATGGGTAAAGTATACTGCAGTAGGTGCACTTATCCCATCATCAAGTCAGCAAATAATACAGGTATTACCTGCAGATGATCCATAATGGGTAAAGTATACTGCAGTAGGTTCCCTTATCCCATCATCAAGTCAGCAAAGAATACAGGTATTACTTGCAGATGATCCATAATGGGTAAAGTATACTGCAGTAGGTGCCCTTATCCCATCATCAAGTCAGCAAAGAATACAGGTATCACCTGCAGATGATTCATACTGGGTAAAGTATACTGCAGTAGGTGCCTTCATCCCATCATCAAGTCAACAAAGAATGGAATCACTTGCAGATGATCCATAATGGGTAAAGTATACTGCAGTAGGTGCCCTTATCCCACCAAGTCAACAAAGAATGGAATCACTTGCAGATGATCCATAATGGGTAAAGTATACTGCAGTAGGTGCCCTTATCCCATCAAGTCAACAAAGAATGGAATCACTTGCAGATGATCCATAATGGGTAAAGTATACTACAGTAGGTGCCCTTATCCCATCAAGTCAACAAAGAATAGAATCACTTGCAGATGATCCATAATAGGTAAAGTATATATTGCAGTAGGTGCCCTTATCCCATCATCAAGTCAGCAAAGAATACAGGTATCACCTGCAGATGATTAATAATGGGTAAAGTATACTACAGTAGGTGCCTTCATCCCATCATCAAGTCAGCAAAGAATACAGGTATCACCTGCAGAAGATTAATAATGGGTAAAGTATACTGCAGTAGATGCCCTTATCCCATCATCAAGTCAGCAAAGAATACAGGTATCACCTGCAGATGATTAATAATGGGTAAAGTATACTGCAGTAGGTGCCCTTATTCCATCATCAAGTCAACAAAGAATACAGGTATCACCTGCAGATGATTAATAATGGGTAAAGTATACTGCAGTAGGTGCCCTTATTCCATCATCAAGTCAACAAAGAATACAGGTATCACCTGCAGACGATCCATAATTAATATTAATCAACTATACTGATTTACATAACATGAATGTTTTTGTAGACCAAAGTGACCTGGTGATATCATATAAATCATAAAGACAAAATTGTGTTTTTCTTAATCACTTATTCATTAAGTACTTCACATAGATTTATAATGACTCCATCACACAGCTGATCTCTGTAGTCTCTTATCTCAGAGTCCTCAATTTGTACAAACAGAAATTATTCATTTTATTCACATATTAGACATGGATTGTTCCAATTTCATTTGAAATACATTAAACAGGAGGTATGGTTACACTTGCAGTGTTATATTTTCACTCACAATATGTTGCCAGATCATCTTTAGTACACATTAAATATGCATTCATACTTTGCAAATTGAAAATAATGAACATTTCTTCATGGAATGACTTAAGCACCAAACATTACGACAAAAGTTATTTAATAATATGAATATTCCAGAAGAATTCGAAAGTGATGTCCAGATATATAAATATATTACAAGTTCTAGAGAAGACGTACTAATAAGACAAGTTGGTGAATACCGGTACTTATACAAAATATTTGAAATCAAAAATAACTGACATTTTTCTTTTACTTTAATTTTATATGTATTGTACTTTATTACTAACATTTTATTAGGCTTTCGATGCATTTCAGCATCGAAAGCCTTTTGTTATTGTAATGTTTATTATTCTTATTCTTTTTCTGCCGTTTTTTTAAAACTCTTCTTCTCGAAGATGGGTTGTCCACTTGACTCGAGACTTTGCAGACACAATCTATATGCAATTCTCTAAAACGTCAAAGTTTCCGATTTTCGATATGTGACGTCATTCGGCCGCCATCTTGGATTAAAGGCGAAATTTTCAATGCCGAATTGCACACCTTTCTGAGGGTCTGAGTGCTTCCAGTTTTTTATGGTAGCAGCAGTGGAACAAGGGCTACAAATAGCATAAAAAAAAACTTTAGCGGTCACGTGACTTTTTTTACTAGAATTTTCAAATTTTTTGTTTTGCATCTCATTTGCATATTTTTTGACTAATTCACTAACCCATCATATATTTTGAAAGATCAAGTGCCATAGTATTTATTTTTCCAAACGGCTTCTCCAGGCAATGAGCCGTTTTTTAGATAATGATTTTAGAATGTTTTTTCACATTTTTTAAATGTACCATGCAAAGCATCATGGGAAAGGGGGGAGGGCCCTGTACATTCTGTTTGAAATATCTCAAGCACTATCACAGATATGTACATGCAACCAGTGCAATATTGAAGCAATGGGATAAGAGATGTAACTAACACATTGGATGACCATATATGGTCATGTGACCTCATTAAATATGCAAGTCTCTCCTATCTCAAGTACTATTCCATGTATAAACATGGAACTAACGTTATATTGAAGGCAATGGACAAGAGAATTTACTACAATATTCGTTGACCATATATGGTCATAGAACTCATTAAATATGCATATCCCTAATATGTTAGGCGCTATTGCAAGTACAAACATAGAACCAATGCTATATTGAATGCATTGGACAAGAGAAATAGCTAAAATGTTCAATGACCATATATGGTCATATAACTCATTAAATATACAAATCCCTAATATCTTAGGCACTATTGCAAGTACAAACATGGAACCAATGCTATATTGAAGGCAATAGACAAGAGAAATAGCTAAAATGTTCAATGACCATATATGGTCATATAACTCATTAAATATGCATATCCCTAATATCTTAGGCACAATTGCAAGTACAAACATGGAACCAATGCTATATTGAAGGCATTGGAAATAAGAAATGGCTAAAATGTCCAATGACTATATATGGTCATAGAAGTCATTAAATATGCATATCTATAATATCTTGATCACTATTGAAGTTAGAAATTTGAAAATAACGCCATATTGAAGGCATTGTACACAAGAAATGGCTAAAATGTTCAATGACCATATATGGTCATAGAACTCATTAAATATGCATATTACTAATATCTCAGGCACTATTGCAAGTAAAAACATGGAGACAATGCTATATTGAAGGCATTGAACAAGATAAATTGCTAACATATTCAATGACCATATATGGTCATACAATTCATGTAATGTAATCAGTTCACCATGCTGTGACTAGATCAACATACATTGTAATCAATATGCCTACAGTATATAGTAAAATAATCACCGTACATGTCTCCATTACCCTAGATATTACAGAAGTGTAATGTCATAACTCTGTTGCATAAATGCAATTCAGCGCTCACGCAGGCATAGCATCGAAAGCCGGTAATCGCTGCTTGCAGCTATATTTATTGTTATTATTATAATATGTGAAACATCACTCTCAGAACAAGATAAAAACATAGGTGTTAAAATGATGCTGTTTTAAATAAAAACTATCATGTAAATTGGCCTCACCTTCTACTCATTTCATTTTGGAAGCCCTGGAGGGTATTATCCCTTATACAAACATACATGTATCTGCAATGGACTGTACTGTGTTAAACTGACAAGGACAAGCAAAGTGTTTATTGTTTACAAATCTAGATTAATTTAAGAGGGCCGCTTAAATTCATTTCCTGCAGTTAGTAATCTCATTGCTCGTACACAATCTCAAGACTTGATGGTGGATATATTGGTTAATCTATAGATTCTCATTGCTCGTACACAATCTCAAGACTTGATGGTGGATATATTGGTTAATCTATAGATTCTCATTGCTCGTACACAATCTCAAGACTTGATGGTGGATATATTGGTTAATCTATAGATTCTCATTGCTCGTACACAATCTCAAGACTTGATGGTGGATATATTGGTTAATCTATAGATTCTCATTGCTCGTACACAATCTCAAGACTTGATGGGGGATATATTGGTTAATCTATAGATTCTCATTGCTCGTACACAATCTCAAGACTTGATGGTGGATATATTGGTTAATCTATAGATTCTCATTGCTCGTACACAATCTCAAGACTTGATGGTGGATATATTGGTTAATCTATAGATTCTCATTGCTCGTACACAATCTCAAGACTTGATGGTGGATATATTGGTTAATCTATAGATTCTCATTGCTCGTACACAATCTCAAGACTTGATGGTGGATATATTGGTTAATCTATAGATTCTCATTGCTCGTACACAATCTCAAGACTTGATGGTGGATATATTGGTTAATCTATAGATTCTCATTGCTCGTACACAATCTCAAGACTTGATGGTGGATATATTGGTTAATCTATAGATTCTCATTGCTCGTACACAATCTCAAGACTTGATGGTGGATATATTGGTTAATCTATAGATTCTCATTGCTCGTACACAATCTCAAGACTTGATGGTGGATATATTGGTTAATCTATAGATTCTCATTGCTCGTACACAATCTCAAGACTTGATGGTGGATATATTGGTTAATCTATAGATTTACAAAATGGGACAGCACTGCAATTTAAAAAGTAGAAATTAAAGTGTTGATATAGTATTGACGATTTCCCTTCGGTCTACTTTACAACTTTTAGTCTTTTCCAAGATGAAAAAAAGTTTATAAATGCTATTTCCTGTAATTTATAATTAAATGCCACTCTTATCAACTAACCTTAGTTACTGGACTCAAACTGAACACATTAACCTTTTCAACACCAGTTCCCTATTTTCATCACAAATTCTTAAAATAATCTCATTTAGTCTGCATTTTCCTTCAGAAGATTGGGACAAAAATAGCCAAATTTTTTGGGTAAAAACTGAAAACTAACTAAAATTTTGTATTTCGACTTCAAAAATCCAGAAATATTGGAGAATATAAGAAAAAAAAGACAGATTTGGGCAAAAAAGTCTGTAGTGAAAGGTGTAGTGAATGCATTTCAAGTATTATAGATACATATCTCAGAGTAATTTTGAGGTCAATTTGCACAACACACTGGAATACAATAAACACAACGCTATATAACTGTTGTGCCTATGGGATATAAAGTTTAATTGTTCAATATACATACACTTAAAAATAAATCAACTTGTAACATGAGGATATATGTATAGTGTAGTGTGCAAATGCGAAAGATGACACCAATAATTAATGTACGCTGTTACTCTAGTTGTAGTGTGCTCATAGTAGTAGCAAGGGCACTCTTTGGGTCAGCACCTCATAAATATATAATTCTGTAATTTTAACTGGAATTAATTTCCACTGAAAAGGCTTTTTGGATGTTTTGTATGTAGTTGAATGTAAAATATAACAAGCAGCCTGTCATCTGAGATATTCATAAAAATTAGAGAATTGAAGATATCATAATGATATGAACAAATCTGAAAGAGGTCCACATGTAGTACCTAAATGTATAATATCAAAGTAAGAAGTCGAAAATATCACTTTTTAGCAAAAATGACAAAAATATTCACTAAAATTAGAGAATTAAAGATATCATTACAAAATGAACAAAAGGTATATTTGCTGGATTTTATTTTCACTGAATCATCGCTTCAGTGAAAAATAGCGAAAATGAATTCCAAGTGTAAATGAAGTATGTTATAATAACTACCTCATTTGCATAATAATTTCCAGACACACCTAATAGATGTTGATGAAATTAAGTATGCAATGTTTTAGGATAACCTGCAGATGTGATCAAAGTGACATAATGGTATTTTTCTGCATGACTGAAGCGAAGTTTTTCAATTAAATTGAATGATACATTTCTCTAGGCAATAGACTTTCTATAATACTTTACATGATTCTGGGACAACTAATTTAAAGCTAGCTTCAAAATGCAATTAATGCAAATTGAAATTATTGATCTGTAACAACATTTTCTCAAAGGCTAAATAGAACTGTTAATAGTTTTGTTATAGGGATTTGACGATCTGTTCAAATCTATTGTTTTTTTGTTTTCTTTTATCCTATTTTTGGTGTTTGCCTAATTTTAATTTGTTGTAATTGTCTGATTGCGAAAGCCCAAAGATTTGAACCACCTTTATCTGACATCTCCTTTAAGACGCACAAAATTCATTAACCAATCAGAATTTATTTGATACCACTTTGCACAAACAGCATAATCACTGTATGCAAGGCCTTCTCTGATTGGTTGACTGATCTGGTTATTTGCAATTTCAAAAACAAGATCTTCCATTGAAGTTGTTCAGGTCATTCACAGTCAGAAAATAAATTTGAGAAAAATATTTGACTAAAATGAGCAATTAAAAGAATAAATAAGTCTATTATATTGGGTATTTGTAGATGAGATGCTCCAAATAATTGTTGCAAAGCTTGATGTTGAGAGCTGGATACACATACCAATGTATGCACCATGGATGGAAGCCAATAAATCATAGATGTGCATGTATTGGAAAATATATTATTAATCACAAGGAAATATATCTGAGTGCCTGCCAGTTGGCCAAATATCTGAATGCCTCCCAGTTGGCCATATATTGGAATGCCTCCCAGTTGGCCATATATTGGAATGCCTCCCAGTTGCCAATATATCAGAATGCCTGCAAGTTTGCCATATATCAGAATGCCTGCCAGTTGACCATATATTGGAATGCCTCCCAGTTGGCCAAATATCTGAATGTCTGCCAGTTGGCCAATTATCTGAATGTCTGCCAGTAGGTCATATATCGGAATGTCTGTAAGTTAGCAATATATCAGAATGCCTACCAATTGGGCATATATCAGAATTAATGCCTACCGGTTGGCAATACTGGTATATCTGGCATTTGGTCATAAATCAGAATGCTTTTCAGTTAGCCATATTGGAATGCCTACCAGTTGGCCATAAATCAGAATGCTTTTCAGTTAGCCATATTGGAATGCCTACCAGTTGGCCATAAATCAGAATGCTTTTCAGTTAGCCATATTGGAATGCCTGCCAGTTGGCCATAAATCAGAATGCTTTTCAGTTAGCCATATTGGAATGCCTGCCAGTTGGCCATACTGGAATGCTTGCCAGTTAGTCATATTGGAATGCCTACCAGTTGGCCATAAATCAGAATGCTTTTCAGTTGGCCATATTGGAATGCCTACCAGTTGGCCATAAATCAGAATGCTTTTCAGTTAGCCATATTGGAATGCCTACCAGTTGGCCATACTGGAATGCTTGCCAGTTGGCCATATTGGAATGCCTGCCAGTTGGCAATATTAGAATGCTTGCCAGTTAGTCATATTGGAATGCCTACCAGTTGGCCATAAATCAGAATGCTTTTCAGTTAGCCATATTGGAATGCCTGCCAGTTGGCCATAAATCAGAATGCTTTTCAGTTAGCCATATTGGAATGCCTGCCAGTTGGCCATAAATCAGAATGCTTTTCAGTTAGCCATATTGGAATGCCTACCAGTTGGCCATACTGGAATGCTTGCCAGTTGGCCATATTGGAATGCCTGCCAGTTGGCCATAAATCAGAATGCTTTTCAGTTAGTCATATTGGAATGCCTGCCAGTTGGCCATAAATCAGAATGCTTTTCAGTTAGCCATATTGGAATGCCTGCCAGTTGGCCATAAATCAGAATGCTTTTCAGTTAGCCATATTGGAATGCCTGCCAGTTGGCCATAAATCAGAATGCTTTTCAGTTAGCCATATTGGAATGCCTGCCAGTTGGCCATAAATCAGAATGCTTTTCAGTTAGCCATATTGGAATGCCTACCAGTTGGCCATAAATCAGAATGCTTTTCAGTTAGCCATATTGGAATGCCTGCCAGTTGGCCATAAATCAGAATGCTTTTCAGTTGGCCATATTGGAATGCCTACCAGTTGGCCATAAATCAGAATGCTTTTCAGTTAGCCATATTGGAATGCCCACCAGTTGGCCATAAATCAGAATGCTTTTCAGTTAGCCATATTGGAATGCCTGCCAGTTGGCCATACTGGAATGCTTGCCAGTTGGCAATATTAGAATGCTTGCCAGTTAGCCATATTGGAATGCCTACCAGTTGGCCATAAATCAGAATGCTTTTCAGTTAGCCATATTGGAATGCCTACCAGTTGGCCATACTGGAATGCTTGCTAGTTAGCCATATTGGAATGCCTTCTAGTTGGCAATATTGGAATGCCTACAAGTTGGCCATATTGGAATGCATACCAGTTGGCCATACTGGAATGCTTGCTAGTTAGCCGTATTGGAATGCCTTCTAGTTGGCAATATTGGAATGCCTACAAGTTGGCCATATTGGAATGCATACAAGTTGGCCATATTGGAATACCTGCCAGTTGGCAATATTGGAATGCCTATCAGTTGGCCATACTGGAATGCTTGCCAGTTGGCCATATTGGAATGCCTGCCAGTTGACCATATTGGTATATCTGGCATTTGGTCATTAATCAGAATGCAGACAGTTAGCCATATTGGAATGCCTTCTAGTTGGCAATATTGGAATGCCTATCAGTTGGCCATACTGGAATGCTTGCCAGTTGGCCATATTGGAATGCATAAAAGTTGGCCATATTGGAATGCCTGCCAGTTGGCCATATTGGTATATCTGGCATTTGGTCATAAGTCAGAATGCAGACAGTTAGCCATATTGGAATGTCTTCCAGTTGGCTATATTGGAATGCCTGCCAGTTGGCCATTTGGAATGCCTGCCAGTTGGCCATATTGGAATGCCTGCCAGTTAGCCATTTGGAATGCCTGTCAGTTGGCCATCTGGAATGCATACAAGTTGGCCTGATTGGAATGCCCACCATTTGGCTATACTGGAATGCTTGCCAGTTGGCCATATTGGAATGCTTGCCAGTTGGCCATATTGGACTTCATACAAGTTGACCATATTGGAATGCATACAAGTTAACCATATTGGTATATCTGGCATTTGGTCATAAATCAGAATGCAGACAGTCGGCCATATTGGAATGCCTGCCAGTTGGCCATTTGGAATACCTGCCAGTTGGCCATTTGGAACATCTGCCAGTTGGCCATTTGGAATGCCTGCAAGATGGCCATATTGGAATGCCTGCCAGTTGTCCATATTGGAATGCCTGCCAGTTGGCCATTTGGAATGCCTGCCAGTTGGTCATTTGGAACTTCTGCCAGTTTGCCATTTGGAACTTCTGTCAGTTTGCCATTTGGAATGCCTGCCAGTTGGCATTGGTGACATTCTGAAACATGTGATAGGCTACATGCTTTGGGAATTGGAATGAGTGAAAATTGGCTGAAATAGAATATACCATCCAGTTGACAACACTGGAATGCCTGGCAGCTGGCTATATTGGGTCCACTGCCAGTTTTGATTTGATTGATTTCAAAAACAGATGATAAAACACACACAACTATTCGTGTCTAATTTTTATGCTGCATATAAATGAAACAAACAATACATGTCTGAGAAATGATCTCATATGCATTATCCAGCATGTTTATTTTGACATAACACATCACAAGTCTATAAAAAATTGTTTCTCATCAAAATAAGTATTAGGCAAGGTGGAGACATCACTGCAAACTGATGTCATAGAAAAGCAACAACTTTAGATCCACACATGACTTAACTTGCAGTCAATCAACATACCATGACAACCTGGAAACCAACAACCTCCAATTAGATCTGCAACTGACACACAGGAGTATATCATACACATATGTGAAACCTACACTACAATATTCACAACAACAACAACCAATGAATCTGTGTTTATCTGACAAACATTATTTAATATTTCCCTCAAATTTACATATACCAAGTTTTTTGCATTAATGAGAAATGCCATTATCAAAAGTAGCCAGTATAGACAAAGCATGAAATCTCAGACAAATTCTATATATAATAATGACACTGCAGATAATGGTTGCTGGGCTACAAATTGATAGTTGTTAGAGATGTCATACTTTATGAAACATTTGATGTAACAATTCAACCAATGCAACTATGGAGATTTAATTGAAGCAGAGAAGTGGATAGTCAGTCACAGCTGTTGAAACATGATAACTTCCATCAATGCAAACAAACATATGAAGCATAGCTGAAGTTATCACTCCTAGACAATGTAGCAATTTAGAGGTGACCTTTAGAGAGAATTGTTAAACTATTAAAATTATTAATTTAAAAATGATGAAACATGTTGTCACTTGGTGATGTATTCATGAGTAATTGTGTAGAGAAACTATTACTTGTATGCATGATGGAGTAATTGTGTAGAGAGACCATCACTGGTATGAGTGATAGAGTAATTGTGTAGAGAGACCATCACTGGTATGAGTAATGGAGTAATTGTGTAGAGAGACCATCACTGGTATGAGTAATGGAGTAATTGTGTAGAGAGACCATCACTGGTATGAGTGATAGAGTAATTGTGTAGAGAGACCATCACTGGTATGAGTGATGGAGTAATTGTGTAGAGAGACCATCACTGGTATGAATGATGGAGTAATTGTGTAGAGAGACCATCACTGGTATGAGTGATAGAGTAATTGTGTAGAGAGACCATCACTGGTATGAGTGATAGAGTAATTGTGTAGAGAGACCATCACTGGTATGAGTAATGGAGTAATTGTGTAGAGAGACCATCACTGGTATGAGTGATAGAGTAATTGTGTAGAGAGACCATCACTGGTATGAGGGATAGAGTAATTGTGTAGAGAGACCATCACTGGTATGAATGATGGAGTAATTGTGTAGAGAGACCATCACTGGTATGAGTGATAGAGTAATTGTGTAGAGAGACCATCACTGGTATGAGTGATGGAGTAATTGTGTAGAGAGACCATCACTGGTATGAGTGATGGAGTAATTGTGTAGAGAGACCATCACTGGTATGAGTGATAGAGTAATTGTGTAGAGAGACCATCACTGGTATGAGTGATAGAGTAATTGTGTAGAGAGACCATCACTGGTATGAGTGATGGAGTAATTGTGTAGAGAGACCATCACTGGTATGAGTGATGGAGTAATTGTGTAGAGAGACCATCACTGGTATGAGTGATAGAGTAATTGTGTAGAGAGACCATCACTGGTATGAGTGATAGAGTAATTGTGTAGAGAGACCATCACTGGTATGAGTAATGGAGTAATTGTGTAGAGAGACCATCACTGGTATGAGTAATGGAGTAATTGTGTAGAGAGACCATCACTGGTATGAGTGATAGAGTAATTGTGTAGAGAGACCATCACTGGTATGAGTAATGGAGTAATTGTGTAGAGAGACCATCACTGGTATGAGTGATGGAGTAATTGTGTAGAGAGACCATCACTGGTATGAGTGATAGAGTAATTGTGTAGAGAGACCATCACTGGTATGAGTAATGGAGTAATTGTGTAGAGAGACCATCACTGGTATGAGTGATAGAGTAATTGTGTAGAGAGACCATCACTGGTATGAGTGATAGATTAATTGTGTAGAGAGACCATCACTGGTATGAGTGATGGAGTAATTGTGTAGAGAGACCATCACTGGTATGAGTAATGGAGTAATTGTGTAGAGAGACCATCACTGGTATGAGTGATGGAGTAATTGTGTAGAGAGACCATCACTGGTATGAGTGATAGATTAATTGTGTAGAGAGACCATCACTGGTATGAGTGATGGAGTAATTGTGTAGAGAGACCATCACTGGTATGAGTAATGGAGTAATTGTGTAGAGAGACCATCACTGGTATGAGTGATGGAGTAATTGTGTAGAGAGACCATCACTGGTATGAGTGATAGAGCAATTGTGTAGAGAGACCATCACTGGTATGAGTAATGGAGTAATTGTGTAGAGAGACCATCACTGGTATGAGTAATGGAGTAATTGTGTAGAGAGACCATCACTGGTATGAGTGATGGAGTAATTGTGTAGAGAGACCATCACTGGTATGAGTGATAGAGCAATTGTGTAGAGAGACCATCACTGGTATGAGTAATGGAGTAATTGTGTAGAGAGACCATCACTGGTATGAGTGATGGAGTAATTGTGTAGAGAGACCATCACTGGTATGAGTGATAGAGTAATTGTGTAGAGAGACCATCACTGGTATGAGTAATGGAGTAATTGTGTAGAGAGACCATCACTGGTATGAGTGATGGAGTAATTGTGTAGAGAGACCATCACTGGTATGAGTGATAGAGCAATTGTGTAGAGAGACCATCACTGGTATGAGTGATGGAGTAATTGTGTAGAGAGACCATCACTGGTATGAGTGATGGAGTAATTGTGTAGAGAGACCATCACTGGTATGAGTGATGGAGTAATTGTGTAGAGAGACCATCACTGGTATGAATGATGGAGTAATTGTGTAGAGAGACCATCACTGGTATGAGTGATGGAGTAATTGTGTAGAGAGACCATCACTGGTATGAGGGATAGAGTAATTGTGTAGAGAGACCATCACTGGTATGAATGATGGAGTAATTGTGTATAGAGAGACCATCACTGGTATGAGTGATAGAGTAATTGTGTAGAGAGACCATCACTGGTATGAGTGATGGAGTAATTGTGTAGAGAAACCATCACTGGTATGAGTGATAGACTAATTGTGTAGAGAGACCATCACTGGTATGAGTGATAGAGTAATTGTGTAGAGAGACCATCACTGGTATGATTGATAGAGTAATTGTGTAGAGAGACCATCACTGGTATGAGTGATGGAGTAATTGTGTAGAGAGACCATCACTGGTATGAGTGATAGAGTAATTGTGTAGAGAGACCATCACTGGTATGAATGATGGAGTAATTGTGTAGAGAGACCATCACTGGTATGAGTGATGGAGTAATTGTGTAGAGGGACCATCACTGGTATGAGTGATGAAGTAATTGTGTAGAGAGACCATCACTGGTATGAGTGATGGAGTAATTGTGTAGAGAGACCATCACTGGTATGAGTGATAGAGTAATTGTGTAGAGAGAGATCATCACTGGTATGAGTGATGGAGTAATTGTGTAGAGAGACCATCACTGGTATGAGTGATGGAGTAATTGTGTAGAGAGACCATCACTGGTATGAGTGATAGAGTAATTGTGTAGAGAGACCATCACTGGTATGAGTGATGGAGTAATTGTGTAGAGAGACCATCACTGGTATGAGTGATGGAGTAATTGTGTAGAGAGACCATCACTGGTATGAGTGATGGAGTAATTGTGTAGAGAGACCATCACTGGTATGAGTGATGGAGTAATTGTGTAGAGAGACCATCACTGGTATGAGTGATGGAGTAATTGTGTAGAGAGACCATCACTGGTATGAGTGATGGAGTAATTGTGTAGAGAGACCATCACTGGTATGAATGATGGAGTAATTGTGTAGAGAGAGACCATCACTGGTATGAGTGATGGAGTAATTGTGTAGAGAGACCATCACTGGTATGAGTGATGGAGTAATTGTGTAGAGAGACCATCACTGGTATGAGTGATGGAGTAATTGTGTAGAGAGACCATCACTGGTATGAGTGATAGAGTAATTGTGTAGAGAGACCATCACTGGTATGAGTGATGGAGTAATTGTGTAGAGAGACCATCACTGGTATGAGTGATAGAGTAATTGTGTAGAGAGACCATCACTGGTATGAGTGATGGAGTAATTGTGTAGAGAGACCATCACTGGTATGAGTGATGGAGTAATTGTGTAGAGAGACCATCACTGGTATGAGTGATGGAGTAATTGTGTAGAGAGACCATCACTGGTATGAGTGATGGAGTAATTGTGTAGAGAGACCATCACTGGTATGAGTGATGGAGTAATTGTGTAGAGAGACCATCACTGGTATGAGTGATGGAGTAATTGTGTAGAGAGACCATCACTGGTATGAATGATGGAGTAATTGTGTAGAGAGACCATCACTGGTATGAGTGATGGAGTAATTGTGTAGAGAGACCATCACTGGTATGAGTGATGGAGTAATTGTGTAGAGAGACCATCACTGGTATGAGTGATGGAGTAATTGTGTAGAGAGACCATCACTGGTATGAGTGATAGAGTAATTGTGTAGAGAGACCATCACTGGTATGAGTGATGGAGTAATTGTGTAGAGAGACCATCACTGGTATGAGTGATGGAGTAATTGTGTAGAGAGACCATCACTGGTATGAGTGATGGAGTAATTGTGTAGAGAGACCATCACTGGTATGAGTGATGGAGTAATTGTGTAGAGAGACCATCACTGGTATGAGTGATGGAGTAATTGTGTAGAGAGACCATCACTGGTATGAGTGATAGAGTAATTGTGTAGAGAGACCATCACTGGTATGAGTGATAGAGTAATTGTGTAGAGAGACCATCACTGGTATGAGTGATGGAGTAATTGTGTAGAGAGACCATCACTGGTATGAGTGATAAAGTAATTGTGTAGAGAGACCATCACTGGTATGAATGATGGAGTAATTGTGTAGAGAGACCATCACTGGTATGAGTAATGGAGTAATTGTGTAGAGAGACCATCACTGATATGAGTAATGGAGTAATTGTGTAGAGAGACCATCACTGGTATGAGTGATGGAGTAATTGTGTAGAGAGACCATCACTGGTATGAGGGATAGAGTAATTGTGTAGAGAGACCATCACTGGTATGAGTAATGGAGTAATTGTGTAGAGAGACCATCACTGGTATGAGTGATGGAGTAATTGTGTAGAGAGACCATCACTGGTATGAGTGATGGAGTAATTGTGTAGAGAGACCATCACTGGTATGAGTGATAGAGTAATTGTGTAGAGAGACCATCACTGGTATGAGTGATGGAGTAATTGTGTAGAGAGACCATCACTGGTATGAGTGATGGAGTAATTGTGTAGAGAGACCATCACTGGTATGAGTGATGGAGTAATTGTGTAGAGAGACCATCACTGGTATGAGTGATGGAGTAATTGTGTAGAGAGACCATCACTGGTATGAGTGATGGAGTAATTGTGTAGAGAGACCATCACTGGTATGAGTGACGGAGTAATTGTGTAGAGAGACCATCACTGGTATGAGTGATAGAGTAATTGTGTAGAGAGACCATCACTGGTATGAGTGATAGAGTAATTGTGTAGAGAGACCATCACTGGTATGAGTAATGGAGTAATTGTGTAGAGAGACCATCACTGGTATGAGTGATGGAGTAATTGTGTAGAGAGACCATCACTGGTATGAGTGATAGAGTAATTGTGTAGAGAGACCATCACTGGTATGAGTGATAGAGTAATTGTGTAGAGAGACCATCACTGGTATGAGTGATGGAGTAATTGTGTAGAGAGACCATCACTGGTATGAGTGATGGAGTAATTGTGTAGAGAGACCATCACTGGTATGAGTGATGGAGTAATTGTGTAGAGAGACCATCACTGGTATGAGTGATAGAGTAATTGTGTAGAGAGACCATCACTGGTATGAGTGATAGAGTAATTGTGTAGAGAGACCATCACTGGTATGAGTGATGGAGTAATTGTGTAGAGAGACCATCACTGGTATGAGTGATGGAGTAATTGTGTAGAGAGACCATCACTGGTATGAGTGATGGAGTAATTGTGTAGAGAGACCATCACTGGTATGAGTGATGGAGTAATTGTGTAGAGAGACCATCACTGGTATGAGTAATGGAGTAATTGTGTAGAGAGACCATCACTGGTATGAGTGATGGAGTAATTGTGTAGAGAGACCATCACTGGTATGAGTGATGGAGTAATTGTGTAGAGAGACCATCACTGGTATGAGTAATGGAGTAATTGTGTAGAGAGACCATCACTGGTATGAGTGATGGAGTAATTGTGTAGAGAGACCATCACTGGTATGAGTGATGGAGTAATTGTGTAGAGAGACCATCACTGGTATGAGTGATAGAGTAATTGTGTAGAGAGACCATCACTGGTATGAGTGATAGAGTAATTGTGTAGAGAGACCATCACTGGTATGAGTAATGGAGTAATTGTGTAGAGAGACCATCACTGGTATGAGTGATAGAGTAATTGTGTAGAGAGACCATCACTGGTATGAGTGATAGAGTAATTGTGTAGAGAGACCATCACTGGTATGAGTGATAGAGTAATTGTGTAGAGAGACCATCACTGGTATGAGTGATGGAGTAATTGTGTAGAGAGACCATCACTGGTATGAGTGATAGAGTAATTGTGTAGAGAGACCATCACTGGTATGAGTGATGGAGTAATTGTGTAGAGAGACCATCACTGGTATGAGTGATGGAGCAATTGTGTAGAGAGACCATCACTGGTATGAGTGATGGAGTAATTGTGTAGAGAGACCATCACTGGTATGAGTGATGGAGTAATTGTGTAGAGAGACCATCACTGGTATGAGTGATAGAGTAATTGTGTAGAGAGACCATCACTGGTATGAGTGATGGAGTAATTGTGTAGAGAGACCATCACTGGTATGAGTGATAGAGCAATTGTGTAGAGAGACCATCACTGGTATGAGTGATAGAGTAATTGTGTAGAGAGACCATCACTGGTATGACTAATGGAGTAATTGTGTAGAGAGACCATCACTGGTATGAGTGATGGAGTAATTGTGTAGAGAGACCATCACTGGTATGAGTGATAGAGTAATTGTGTAGAGAGACCATCACTGGTATGAGTGATGGAGTAATTGTGTAGAGAGACCATCACTGGTATGAGTGATAGAGTAATTGTGTAGAGAGACCATCACTGGTATGAGTGATGGAGTAATTGTGTAGAGAGACCATCACTGGTATGAGTGATGGAGTAATTGTGTAGAGAGACCATCACTGGTATGAGTAATGGAGTAATTGTGTAGAGAGACCATCACTGGTATGACTAATGGAGTAATTGTGTAGAGAGACCATCACTGGTATGAGTGATGGAGTAATTGTGTAGAGAGACCATCACTGGTATGAGTGATGGAGTAATTGTGTAGAGAGACCATCACTGGTATGAGTGATAGAGTAATTGTGTAGAGAGACCATCACTGGTATGAGTAATGGAGTAATTGTGTAGAGAGACCATCACTGGTATGAGTGATGGAGTAATTGTGTAGAGAGACCATCACTGGTATGAGTGATGGAGTAATTGTGTAGAGAGACCATCACTGGTATGAGTAATGGAGTAATTGTGTAGAGAGACCATCACTGGTATGAGTGATGGAGTAATTGTGTAGAGAGACCATCACTGGTATGAGTGATGGAGTAATTGTGTAGAGACACCATCACTGGTATGAGTGATGGAGTAATTGTGTAGAGAGACCATCACTGGTATGAGTAATGGAGTAATTGTGTAGAGAGACCATCACTGGTATGAGTAATGGAGTAATTGTGTAGAGAGACCATCACTGGTATGAGTGATGGAGTAATTGTGTAGAGAGACCATCACTGGTATGAGTGATAGAGTAATTGTGTAGAGAGACCATCACTGGTATGAGTGATAGAGTAATTGTGTAGAGAGACCATCACTGGTATGAGTGATGGAGTAATTGTGTAGAGAGACCATCACTGGTATGAGTGATAGAGTAATTGTGTAGAGAGACCATCACTGGTATGAGTGATAAAGTAATTGTGTAGAGAGACCATCACTGGTATGAGTGATAGAGTAATTATGTAGAGAGACCATCACTGGTATGAATGATGGAGTAATTGTGTAGAGAGACCATCACTGGTATGAGTGATGGAGTAATTGTGTAGAGAGACCATCACTGGTATGAGTGATAGAGTAATTGTGTAGAGAGACCATCACTGGTATGAGTAATGGAGTAATTGTGTAGAGAGACCATCACTGGTATGAGTGATGGAGTAATTGTGTAGAGAGACCATCACTGGTATGAGTGATGGAGTAATTGTGTAGAGACACCATCACTGGTATGAGTGATGGAGTAATTGTGTAGAGAGACCATCACTGGTATGAGTAATGGAGTAATTGTGTAGAGAGACCATCACTGGTATGAGTAATGGAGTAATTGTGTAGAGAGACCATCACTGGTATGAGTGATGGAGTAATTGTGTAGAGAGACCATCACTGGTATGAGTGATAGAGTAATTGTGTAGAGAGACCATCACTGGTATGAGTGATGGAGTAATTGTGTAGAGAGACCATCACTGGTATGACTAATGGAGTAATTGTGTAGAGAGACCATCACTGGTATGAGTGATGGAGTAATTGTGTAGAGAGACCATCACTGGTATGAGTGATGGAGTAATTGTGTAGAGAGACCATCACTGGTATGAGTGATGGAGTAATTGTGTAGAGAGACCATCACTGGTATGAGTAATGGAGTAATTGTGTAGAGAGACCATCACTGGTATGAGTAATGGAGTAATTGTGTAGAGAGACCATCACTGGTATGAGTGATGGAGTAATTGTGTAGAGAGACCATCACTGGTATGAGTAATGGAGTAATTGTGTAGAGAGACCATCACTGGTATGAGTGATGGAGTAATTGTGTAGAGAGACCATCACTGGTATGAGTGATGGAGTAATTGTGTAGAGAGACCATCACTGGTATGAGTGATGGAGTAATTGTGTAGAGAGACCATCACTGGTATGAGTGATGGAGTAATTGTGTAGAGAGACCATCACTGGTATGAGTGATGGAGTAATTGTGTAGAGAGACCATCACTGGTATGAGTGATGGAGTAATTGTGTAGAGAGACCATCACTGGTATGAGTGATGGAGTAATTGTGTAGAGAGACCATCACTGGTATGAGTGATGGAGTAATTGTGTAGAGAGACCATCACTGGTATGAGTGATGGAGTAATTGTGTAGAGAGACCATCACTGGTATGACTAATGGAGTAATTGTGTAGAGAGACCATCACTGGTATGAGTGATGGAGTAATTGTGTAGAGAGACCATCACTGGTATGAGTGATAGAGTAATTGTGTAGAGAGACCATCACTGGTATGAGCGATGGAGTAATTGTGTAGAGAGACCATCACTGGTATGAGTGATAGAGTAATTGTGTAGAGAGACCATCACTGGTATGAGTAATGGAGTAATTGTGTAGAGAGACCATCACTGGTATGAGTGATGGAGTAATTGTGTAGAGACCATCACTGGTATGAGTGATGGAGTAATTGTGTAGAGAGACCATCACTGGTATGAGTGATGGAGTAATTGTGTAGAGAGACCATCACTGGTATGAGTGATGGAGTAATTGTGTAGAGAGACCATCACTGGTATGAGTGATAGAGTAATTGTGTAGAGAGACCATCACTGGTATGAGTGATAGATTAATTGTGTAGAGAGACCATCACTGGTATGAGTGATAGAGTAATTGTGTAGAGAGACCATCACTGGTATGAGTGATGGAGTAATTGTGTAGAGAGACCATCACTGGTATGAGTGATGGAGTAATTGTGTAGAGAGACCATCACTGGTATGAGTAATGGAGTAATTGTGTAGAGAGACCATCACTGGTATGAGTGATGGAGTAATTGTGTAGAGAGACCATCACTGGTATGAGTGATGGAGTAATTGTGTAGAGAGACCATCACTGGTATGAGTGATAGAGTAATTGTGTAGAGAGACCATCACTGGTATGAGTGATGGAGTAATTGTGTAGAGAGACCATCACTGGTATGAGTGATGGAGTAATTGTGTAGAGAGACCATCACTGGTATGAATGATGGAGTAATTGTGTAGAGAAACCATCACTGGTATGAGTGATGGAGTAATTGTGTAGAGAGACCATCACTGGTATGAGTGATGGAGTAATTGTGTAGAGAGACCATCACTGGTATGAGTGATGGAGTAATTGTGTAGAGAGACCATCACTGGTATGAGTGATGGAGTAATTGTGTAGAGAGACCATCACTGGTATGAGTGATAGAGTAATTGTGTAGAAAGACCATCATTGGTATGAGTGATGGAGTAATTGTGTAGAGAGACCATCACTGGTATGAGTGATGGAGTAATTGTGTAGAGAGATCATCACTGATATGAGTGATGGAGTAATTGTGTAGAGAGACCATCACTGGTATGAGTGATGGAGTAATTGTGTAGAGAGACCATCACTGGTATGAATGATGGAGTAATTGTGTAGAGAGAGTATCACATTCCAAATTATATAAGTTTAAAATATGTCAAAAGTCATATTTTCCAAGAACCAAGTAATATATTCAATATTTCTTGATTTACAGATCAACTTATTATTTTGCCACCAAACAATGCTAGTTATATGGACACTAAAAATCTCTGCTTCATTTAAATCAATTACCTAAATTGCATATTACTTACAACAAAATATTATAGATTGTTAACATCTTCGCTATTTCAAATTAGGTTTTATATACTTGAGTGATGCACACTCTTTTAATCTTTTTTTTTGTCCGAAATTTTACTACTGTATATTTGTTTGTAAAACATACAGACGAGATGATAAAGGTCCTAAACACCCCTATATTTTTGGATTTGACTGACAGTTCTCCTTACAGTGCATTATTACAAACAGCTAACTGCATTGAAACCATTGATTCACATGTCAGCATTGATGTAGTACAAGGGTGCATGATATCGTTGTCATGGGAACACCATTTTTAATTTGACAAGTCATAAAGTGCAACACTTCTGGATTATATAGTTTGTGCTTCACAATGATCTTAATAGTTTGAAGAAAAAACCCTACCTTCATATTGCGCTCAGGTAAATGAATGAGGTCAAGGTAAGTTACTTTTTGAGAATTTTGAATTCTATGTACCCGGTATTTTAGAAATAAAATATGGGTTAAATTGTTAACATTCAGTGTATAATAACCCTAAATTAATAATTTCTGATATGCAATGTGCAAACAACAAAACAAAATAATTTGACAATTTTGTCGTAAAAGGGCAGAAAATGTTTCAACCTCATTATCACCATTTTGCATTTAATGCAATCAAAGACAATTGTTGAAAGTTAGTACGGTAATGTTATTTTATTTGATAAATAATTGATATTGCACCATGTCAAATGTAAAGAATATCCATCAAGAAAATATTAGGTATGTACTGACTTTATCCCTAAGATTGTAATTTTAAAAGATTACTACACACTATTCTACATCAACGCCAACTCCATGCGCTTCATCTACACCTATGCACATTTGTCTGACCTATAATATTTAAACAGATTTATAATTAAACACACATCACAATTTTGAAGCAAGAATAAAAAAACTTAAAAAAACTATTAACATAAACTGGGTTTCCATGACAATGACTGTTCATCTATGGAATTGAAGTGTTCCAATTAAAATCCCTGTTGGTAATGAAATTCCATCACACGATAAACGTGTTTCGTACTTAACAGAATATAATTTAGACAAAGCAGTATTCCTAGTTTAAATGTCAGCAGTTTTTCAACTGCAGACCTTTTCCATACTACATAATAATGTCAAAAATTTGTTAGAAAAACAAGTTCAAATAAGCATTACAAACTTAATATACCATATTTATATAAATGTATAAATGTAGTGCAGCATTATACAACCACCAAGTCTAGTAGACTTTATATACCATATATAAGGTCAGAGTATAAATGTAGTCAGCATTACACAACCACTAAGTCTAGTAGACTTTATATACCATATATAAGGTCAGAGTATAAATGTAGTAAGCATTACACAACCACCAAGTCTAGTAGACTTAATATACCATATATAAGGTCAGAGTATAAATGTAGTGCAGCATTACACAACCACCAAATCTAGTAGACTTAATATACCATATACAAGGTCAGAGTATAAATGTAGTCAGCATTACACAACCACCAAGTCTAGTAGACTTAATATACCATATATAAGGTCAGAGTATAAATGTAGTCAGCATTACACAACCACCAAGTCTAGTAGACTTAATATACCATATATAAGGTCAGAGTATAAATGTAGTGCAGCATTACACAACCACTAAGTCTAGTAGACTTAATATACCATATATAAGGTCAGAGTATAAATGTAGTCAGCATTACACAACCACTAAGTCTAGTAGACTTAATATACCATATATAAGGTCAGAGTATAAATGTAGTGCAGCATTACACAACCACCAAGTCTAGTAGACTTAATATACCATATATAAGGTCAGAGTATAAATGTAGTCAGCATTACATAACCACCAAGTCTAGTAGACTTATTATACCATATATAAGGTCAGAGTATAAATGTAGTGCAGCATTACACAACCACTAAGTCTAGTAGACTTAATATACCATATATAAGGTCAGAGTATAAATGTAGTCAGCATTATACAACCACCAAGTCTAGTAGACTTAATATACCATATATAAGGTCAGAGTATAAATGTAGTCAGCATTACACAACCACTAAGTCTAGTAGACTTAAAGTGTAACTGAATTGGGACAATTGACTTTTTTTGTGTGCAAAATTTATTTATAAAAACATTATGAAAAAAAATCAAGTGAAAAATGTACATAAATTAAGTAAACGATCAATAATAATGTTCTGGATAAGGACACGCCCACGTTCAGTTTCTTGGTCGACTCAGAGCGAGGCTCCAACTAGAGTACCTAATTAGCATACAAGGGTACTTTGTGACGTCACGGGGGGAACTTGTCATCGTCTCACAATGGCCGCTATACGTATGCAGTGCTCGGAAAGCGACACGGAATCTATGTTATCGTCTGACGAGAGTTATGAAATCGAAGAGTATGATGACAATGAGAGATGTCACGATTTTGTTTTAGAGTGCCAGGGACAAATTGGCCTATACAGGTTTGAACCTGCAAGAAAAGTACGCGATGTGGGTGATCGTGTACCTTCCCAAAATGACCGTGACACAGAGTTTGAACATCGTGACCGGCTTGGTTTCCAGTTTCTGTCTTTTGTTCATCCAAATTCTAAACACATATCAGTGTGCAATTTTCAGTTTCTTGATCTTCTGAAGAAATCATGTAAAGACACAAAGTACGTGAACGGTGAATGCGTCCAGTGCTTACATTTTCCAATCGCCATTTTGTGTTTTGTTGTTGTTGTTCCACGATCGATCTAGTTATTTCGACTCTGGCATAATAACATGAATACATTCTAAACTTTTCAAGCAAATTAATATTCATATTCTACATGGAAAATATTATTCTTCTGGTTATTTACACAGTTATTCCCGAAACCCAAATAATTCATAACGAATCCAGATGGTGAATCAACAAATGATTCGGGCGTAAAATGGACACTGCAAATAACGGTATATGGAGAAGGTCCATCCCAATGTTTCCTGGTGTTCTTGACGGCTTTGGTCCACTGATGTCATAAATTCGAATCTTTTGGGAACCCATAAAGACTTACGCGATCGCCGTGTGTGTTACTACACCCGCCAACAACACAGCGTTTCCCCATGAAAACGATCGTGGTAACTCGTTGTATATGATGGTAACTCGTAAGAATTCTCGATCTTGGTAACTCGTTGTATATGTTTACGAAACGCGTGCGTATGGAAAATGATAAACAATCCTGTCTGCTAGCTAGCTCATGCTTTATGCTCCCGTTGGTGGCGCCATTTCGGTTACACTCGTAATGCCGAAAAAACTCGAAGGTGATGGGAGAGGGGGGCGTGGCGCGATTTCGGAATATCATTGACTGTTTACCCAATTTATATACCCTTTTCACTTGATTTTTTTTCATAATGTTGTTTATAAATAAATTTTGCACACAAAAAAAGTCAATTGTCCCAATTCAGTTACACTTTAATATACCATATATAAGGTCAGAGTATAAATGTAGTCAGCATTACACAACCACCAAGTCTAGTAGACTTAATATACCGTATATAAGGTCAGAGTATAAATGTAGATAGATAAATAATTTTATTTATATTATCTATGGCAGAGATTCAAGAACATTCATGAAGATAACATATTACTTATTTATTTATTTATTTATTTATTTATTAACACACAACATCCCTCGGAGGGGATGAAAAGGGTTACAAATCAGATATTAGTAAAAGAAAAATAACCACATAAAGAGTAAGGGAACAAAAAGGCATAAAAAAAAAAAAAAGATAATAAGTTGAATACAAGGAATGTATTACTGGCTTAGTTTATGTAGGTGCTGCTGTCTTGTATTAAAACAGTTTTTTAAATATTGCGCTAAAGGAATTGACATTTTCTCGTCACTTAGTAATGATATGAATTTATTTTCATTACTAAATTTGTCAAAATTTGGTATACGTTTATTAGCTACAATGTAAAGTTTTGATCTTATTTCATTGTAATGAGGACAATTTGTGACAAAATGTTGTTCATCTTCAACATGGTCATTGTCGCACATATTGCAGACTCTGTCTTTAAAATCCAATCCTGTATGCCGGCCTGTTTCAATTTTCAGACAGTGGTTGCCAAGTCTAAATTTTGTTAAGGATTTGCGAAGTTCACTGTTTTTCATAATTGTTAAGTAGTTTTCTTGTTCTATTTTGGTTTTAAAAAGTTTGTAGGTTCTTAGTTTATTTTTAGAATTTGATTTTTTCCTATTGTCATTATTTATTTCATTTTTCCACTCAGTTGTAAACTCTTCTTTTAATTTCTCATCAATTGTTTTTAATTTTGATAATGAGATAATATTTGTTTCATTTAAAAGATAAGAATGGTTAATATTATTTAATATCAGATCAAGTTTTTTAAACCATTTACTTTTAATAATTTTATTGACATAGTATGCTTCTTGAAGTAGAGTATTTGTGGAATTTGCAATACGATTGGCATATTTTATCATTTGTTTCTTAATAAAAGAGTCAAGAGGTAATTTTCCCAATTCACTATATATTGCCATGATTGGTGTATTTTTTGAGATACCAAGAATGTACCGATGTACAGATGTAGGTATTATTTTACACACAATAATACATACCCTATTAAACTATCTGTTCCAAATTGTAGAGGGATAGAGGATCAAAATTAAATTAAATTTGTTTAAAATAAATCACAAACCTTATCAACCAGGGTAATTGTGAGATCCTTTATAAGCATTCCATCTTCAAACAATGTGATCTTCAGAGCAGTTTTTAAATTGTTAAAAATTCTTATACAAATGTGTTAATAATGTATACGACTTCTGGGGTTAATTTCAATGTTCTGCAGAGAATCAATAGAAATTTACAGACTCGCATTCAATAATAAACTCAACACTTAAGCATGCCCTTTAAAGATTTGTTTAAAGTAAATTCATCCATTGATATCAATTCATCAAATGCAATTTTTAGATGTCACATCAGATTGGCTTCTTTGAAATTTTTAATTTGTCTGCCTTTTCATTTACTTGTTAGTTTTCTTTTAAATAGTTTTCATTTGCATTAGTACTAATCTGTGACTTTTTGGAAAATGGGACTTGTTCCCGTTGGTCTTCCTTAAAGTAATTAAAACTTCCTCACTTTATTACATCAAATTAATGTTGTTCTCATACAATCCATTGCATTGAATCAGATTACAAAACAAATGCATGAGTGACATATAATCCAACATTTTCAGACTTTGTTCGAAGCAGACAAACAACTCATGACAAATTACGTTAATATTTCAAGAAATTTGTGTTGATCTTATGATTTCTAGTTCTGTGAGATCATTGTAATATTCCACATTATCTGGCATGTGACTTTGATAACATCTAATAAAAAGTTCACATGTTCCTTTTAAGATATTAGGTTTGCAATTTTACAATGATCGATAATTTTTATCTCTCACAGATTCATTATTTACAAAGAATAATAGCATTACAGATAGATAGTCTTTAGCAATAAACTGTGTTCCGATCACTGCGAGATACCACACAATACATGGAATACATGGAAGAAAAATGGTAATGGTAACAAAATGTTGCGTAGAATTTGACAAATGTGAATGTATTTTCACATTATCCCCTCCCCCATAATGCACAGTACACATTTGATGATGGTAGGATACCTCAATGTTGTATTCTCCTCTGAAAGATTGGCCTTTCAAAATTAGGCTATAAACTATGGCAAATAGAATGTACACTCTAGGTACACCTGTATTCTGTTAAACTATGGCAAATAGAATGTACACTCTGGGTACACCTGTATTCTGTTAAACTATGGCAAATAGAATGTACACTCTGGGTGCACCTGTATTCTGTTTAACATTGGCAAATAGAATGTACACTCTGGGTGCACCTGTATTCTGTTTAACATTGGCAAATAGAATGTACACTCTGGGTGCACCTGTATTCTGTTTAACATTGGCAAATAGAATGTACACTCTGGGTGCACCTGTATTCTGTTTAACATTGGCAAATAGAATGTACACTCTGGGTGCACCTGTATTCTGTTTAACATTGGCAAATAGAATGTACACTCTGGGTACACCTGTATTCTGTTAAACATTGGCAAATAGAATGTACACTCTGGGTACACCTGTATTCTGTTTAACATTGGCAAATAGAATGTACACTCTGGGTGCACCTGTATTCTGTTTAACATTGGCAAATAGAATGTACACTCTGGGTGCACCTGTATTCTGTTTAACATTGGCAAATAGAATGTACACTCTGGGTGCACCTGTATTCTGTTTAACATTGGCAAATAGAATGTACACTCTGGGTGCACCTGTATTCTGTTTAACATTGGCAAATAGAATGTACACTCTGGGTGCACCTGTATTCTGTTTAACATTGGCAAATAGAATGTACACTCTGGGTACACCTGTATTCTGTTAAACATTGGCAAATAGAATGTACACTCTGGGTACACCTGTATTCTGTTTAACATTGGCAAATGGAATGTACACTCTGGGTGCACCTGTATTATGTTGAACATTGGCAAATAGAATGTACACTCTGGGTGCACCTGTATTTTGTTAAACATTGGCAAATAGAATGTACACTCTGGGTACACCTGTATTCTGTTAAACATTGGCAAATAGAATGTACACTCTGGGTACACCTGTATTCTGTTGAACATTGGCAAATAGAATGTACACTCTGGGTACACCTGTATTCTGTTAAACATTGGCAAATAGGATGTACACTCTGGGTACACCTGTATTCTGTTGAACATTGGCAAATAGAATGTACACTCTGGGGACACCTGTATTCTGTTTAACATTGGCAAATAGAATGTACACTCTGGGTGCACCTGTATTCTGTTTAACATTGGCAAATAGAATGTACACTCTGGGTACACCTGTATTCTGTTAAACATTGGCAAATAGAATATACACTCTGGGTACACCTGTATTCTGTTAAACATTGGCAAATAGAATGTACACTCTGGGTACACCTGTATTCTGTTAAACATTGGCAAATAGAATGTACACTCTGGGTGCACCTGTATTCTGTTTAACATTGGCAAATAGAATGTACACTCTGGGTGCACCTGTATTCTGTTTAACATTGGCAAATAGAATGTACACTCTGGGTACACCTGTATTCTGTTAAACATTGGCAAATAGAATGTACACTCTGGGTACACCTGTATTCTGTTTAACATTGGCAAATGGAATGTACACTCTGGGTGCACCTGTATTCTGTTGAACATTGGCAAATAGAATGTACACTCTGGGTGCACCTGTATTCTGTTGAACATTGGCAAATAGAATGTACACTCTGGGTGCACCTGTATTTTGTTAAACATTGGCAAATAGAATGTACACTCTGGGTACACCTGTATTCTGTTAAACATTGGCAAATAGAATGTACACTCTGGGGACACATGTATTCTGTTTAACATTGGCAAATAGAATGTACACTCTGGGTACACCTGTATTCTGTTAAACATTGGCAAATAGAATATACACTCTGGGTACACCTGTATTCTGTTAAACATTGGCAAATAGAATGTACACTGGGTACACCTGTATTCTGTTAAACATTGGCAAATAGAATGTACACTGAGGGTACACCTTTCCTTATTCTGTACAATTTGCTAACACTAAACAGACATTAACACATCTCACTGTTGTTGTTCTCACTGCATGTTGTGATTGGTTGAGACTCGGCCAAATGATATTACATGGTATATTGCCCGCCAAGTGGATATTACATGGATATATCACACGAATGACGTCACTGAAACTACTGCGCATAACAAATTGTTATTTGCTGCACTGATTCTGCCCCTGCCTCTAATGTTTTCGAGTGGCTTTCAAGGTTTTGAAAGAACTTTAGCCATCCAAAATAGACAGCGAACATGCCAGAAAGGATATTACATGTAAGATACTCTGTTTCGATGTTTAGGTTTTTTTTTATATGAATAAAAAATGTACGGCAAAACCGCTACTAAACGTCGCAGCCGGGGTAGCTGCACCATTTTCTACGCTGTGAGTATTTCTTCGTGTTCTACGCAGATGCTTATAACCAAAAACGCTCTAAAGCTGTGCGACTTGTGAATATGTGTCGTACTTTAGTAAGAAAGTAATTTCAGCCAATTCCACAGCACACTGACATTTTTATCTGGCGAGTGGTTAAATAACTTGCGATTGAGAATTTCTCAATTCATTTCAAAAATGTTATACTTGATAAATTGAGTGGTTCACACTGCTGAAACACGGTTACTAAAAAGAGTATCTGTGGCTTAAAATAACATTTACTGTGTGTATTTCGCAGTTTTTTCAGTAAACAATGTATGTATGCTATTGAGTAATATGAAATTTGTTATAATACATAAATTAAAATGTTGCATACTTCAAATATAAGCGTTGTTATTTCGTGGGAGAGTGGGTGTGAGTGGTGTATGGTAGATGTATTTGTGCATGGTGGATGTCTGCTCGATGTAATAAAATAAATAACGCATGGTATTCCGGCAATATCAAGATTTGTTGTCTGCCCTCAGGCTGTTGGTCATGACCACCATCCCTTGGGCAGGCAACAAATCGTGATATTACCCTCACAAACATGTGTTATTATTTAACTATTACCTCACCACTTCATTAGCATTATTGGCAAAATAAAAATGGCTGTCAGAGCTACAGAAATTAATAATACATGGCAGTCGCACTTTTCATGTATGTCTGAATATTTGATAATAATCTCCAGACTATTAAACCCTTTTCATTAAAGATCTCATATTACTGCTGTCTCATATGATCATATCTGTATCTATGTTTTCCATCATAAAAATATTCTAACTATACAGTGCTCTGGGGAAAGTAAATTAATTTAGGAACAGACTCTTCTGGGCATTCTTATAAAAAAATATCTTTACTTTTTATAAATGAACATGTGTGGTTATAAAAGTTACATTAAATTTACAACAATTTTAATAATATTTTAATTTCTATAAAATTAGTATTCTGATCATAATTGGCAGAAAGAGCAGCTGGCTGACAGTTTGTACATATTAGAAACAATATAGACTATCACATGTACAACATAGTCTATCACATGTACAATATAGACTATCACATGTACAACATAGTCTATCACATGTACAATATAGACTATCACATGTACAATATAAACTATCACATGTACAATATAGACTATCACATGTACAACATAGTCTATCACATGTACAATATAGACTATCACATGTACAACATAGTCTATCACATGTACAATATAGACTATCACATGTACAATATAAACTATCACATGTACAATATAGACTATCACATGTACAATATAGACTATCACATGTACAATATAGACTATCACATGTACAACATAGTCTATCACATGTACAATATAGACTATCACATGTACAACATAGTCTATCACATGTACAATATAGACTATCACATGTACAATATAAACTATCACATGTACAATATAAAATATCACATGTACAATATAGACTATCACATGTACAATATAGACTATCACATGTACAATATAGACTATCACATGTACAATATAGACTATCACATGTACATGCAAAGTTATTCAAGAGATCATACATCTGAAATGAAATAAAATTCCACAACTTTCTAGGACTTTTATCAGTTTTTCGGACTATGATGTTTCATCACAACTTGGGTAATTTTCCCGAGGGTTTAGCCACTTTGCAACAGTAATGGCTTTTTACACTATATCATCCAAACGATCCATTTTTGTACATTTCAATGGTGATTTTAATAGACCAATATGCGACAGTAATGGCTTTTTTATGCTGATTGTTCATTTTCCAGGAATTTCCATGATACATTTAAATTTCTATGACTTTAACTTGAGCAGAAAATACAGCTTTTAGACTATAGTAAATTGTTTCTGAATGAACTTGTAGTGTATGGTCAGAAATTGAGAGTGAATAATAGAATAATCCGATTTATTAAATGATTTTTAAATTTGCAATTTAATATGAGGTCACAAACTTTATATTTCTATTCGCTATTTTCTCATATTAATGCAATTTTTGAATCCACACTCAAGTAAAATACATGTCTCCAGTGTTGTAAGCGTGTACCAGCTTATTTGTTATCTGTTATTTTTGTGTTACAAAATAACACTCTTTCTAACAATATTTTCTTGGTAGAAATTCAGGTAGGATTTAATGAAAACAAGTCATGCATGGCACAGTCCTCTTTAGTTATCAAATTTAAAATATATAGTTTTGTTTATCGTAATATATCGGAACATAAACATGTCAGAGATATGAATCAAGAAGCTCATGCTTGATTATGATGATTAACATTAAAATGTTTGACATTCAATTATTTTGTATCTGAACGTCAAACAAGTACTTGTCTATATTGAGAGATATTGCTCTGAACAGCAATAATTTTAAAAAAATGGCCACTAGTCGGCCATTTTAAATCCAATCTAAAACACAAAGAGAGATGCATTAAGGAACAATAATATCTAATGTATGTACCAAGTATGAACAAGATCTATCCATGAACGCCTGAGATCCGGTTCCGGTATGCCAGATTTTTTTTTTATTTTTAGCATAAAAATGGCCACCATTCATCCATTTTGAATCAGACGGTCAAATCAATACATCTGTATATCTATAACATGATGTATAATGAATATATAAAATTTTAACATAATCAGTCAAAGCTTGTCAGAGTTACGGCACTAGAACTGCATTCATTAAAACAAAATGGACGAAGGTCGGCCATTTTAAAACCGATCTGAAAAATAAAATAATGTGCATCAAGGTCCCATAATGTCCAATGTATGTACCAAGTTTGAACAAAATCCATCTGTAAACAGCTGAGAAATGCTTGATTTTGATGATTTTTCAGTATAAAATTGGTTGCCATTCTTCTATCTTGAATCAGATCGAGAAACAAATTCATGTGCATATGTATAATAATATCATGTATGATGTATGTGTGAAGTTTGAATGTAATCAGTCCAGGTCAGTCAGTCCAAGATATAGGTCTGGATGCATACACGCACGAACACACAGGCGCATGGACACACACGCATCCAAACGAGGACTAACAAAGTCAAACATGAACATGTAACTTAAGTGACTTGCATACAATGATTGTTTGAGAACATACAAATGGAGTGTCAGTCAAAGTTTGCTCAGATCATAGTAATCAATAGTATCCACTCTTTGTTACATTATTCATGTTTATACGATAATTAAAATAAACATATGATTCAGCCACAGCCATACACTATTTTCCAAACCAGAAACATAAACAACAAACTAACTAACTTTAGTTTTGGAAATTATACATACACGCGCCCAGGGGCCTGAACATACAAAATTGGGAAAAATTGCGGGTGGGCGCTTACCCGAGGACCACCCCAAAAAAGATTTAAAAAAGTTGTTTTTGTGGTCGTATGATAAAGTCAAATGAAGGAATGCTTTCGTACATTTTGTGCACATACTTATTTCTTGATTTATGCGAGGTTTCAATAAACGTGAACACTCGGTCAAGAACTGTGGGAACACTAAGACACAGGGTTGAGTTTCAAGAATAAAACTTGTTTTATGTCAGTGAATGAAGTTGTATTACTCACTGAAATTGGCTACAGAGTATGTAAGTATTGTAATCAATGCACGGTTACATTTTTAGTAACCGTGATGAGTGCAAGTCGAAACGGCCGGGAAAAACTACCGCTTGTAATCCAAGATGGCGATGACCTCATTAGCATAATTTTGTTCATGCACGTATTGATACATCGCATCGTAATTCCTATTTTCCGAATTACTATTTTTCTCACGAAATTCGATAGAGGGCGTTCTCAAAGTACCCGGATGACAGTCCATTCAACGTTCGTGGTGGGGTTGAAATTTGAGCGGCGTCTGCTTGTAAGCAATATACTAGTAGTTACTGTTGCCGAAGTCTTATTTTTTACAAACGTTTTGCAAGAATTGGTCAAAATGGTTAACTGGCATTGTAATGCCCCAAACTATTCCTTGGGTTCGATTAAAAAGAAAAAAACAGCGAAATATCCTGAGAAGAAAGGCGTAACATTTCATACATTTCTTTCGTCCAAGAAATCAACACTTCAACGCCAGTGGATTCGAATGTGTCGTCGGGAATCTGAGTGGACGCCAAAGTATATTCCCGGGTTTGTTCACGGCATTTTCCATCCTGCGCCAGTATTTTTTTAGTTCAATAACTGGAGACAGCCGTCTTTCAACCGCCGTTATACATCGATTGAAAAACGAAGACTCTGTCAGCTTCCCGAGACGAGCGCAAACGAAAACATTGAGCCGGATTTGATGAAAAATTTGCTCTTTGCCGATTCCCACATCGATCTTCTTGTTCAGAATCCTTATGATGGCATTTTTTGCGAAGTTGAAGTTAAAATAACTACGGAAGGAAAAACACGTGTGTCCATTTATGATAACTGCATCTGCTGATCGCCTGGTGAATAAAATATTAAATCAAACTTACACTACACAGTTACAAACACCAGAAACTATTTTAGAGTTTGATTTAATAATAAACCATGGCTTGTAAGGATTTTCCTTCATGGATCATTGCTGAATACACTCTGCCATAATGAAATTAAATTCTGTATTCTGCACATGATGAAGCTTTACGGAAATTATGAATTAAGTAACCATTAATAAGTCGATAATCTTTCAGTCTGGCTGTTGTCCAGTCACTTCGATGCAACAAATATGCGAACATATCAGCTATTTAACACAAAGGCAAAGTATGAAGTTTTTTTTGCCAAGTTTTTACGTTACACGGATCTACCAGAGTTATCGTCGACTCGTGTTTTACAGTGCGACGACGATTGTTTGAATCTTGGCGAACATTTAACTCGTATGCTAACTCAACAAGTTCAAACAGTTTAGCTTTACGAACATTGCTGCAAGTTATACCACGATCCTGAAGAAATTTGCGGAGTTCTGAAACTTTTTTGCTTTTCCAATCTATTGATTTACGCATGTAAGAATACAGAACTTCAATAAAAACAACCCCACTCAGGCTCGTCATCCGGGTATTTTGGATGCGCCCACTAGCGGAATTCCGTAGAAAACTAACAACTCGAAAATTAGGAATTACTGAAGAATAGCAGACAGGGTTATGAAACAAATAAACCTTTTATTACTGATGTGAAATGTTTACAAACTATTGTGAATACATAAACATATCCAAATGGCGATACATAAAAAACAGACTGAAAATAAACTCTGGTCGACCTCATTAACATGATTTATTCACGCACCCACACACATGACAAAATTACAAAAATAACGGTAAAGGATTTTCGAAAATGTAAATGATTGAGCGGAGACTTGTAAATAAACATGAATTTAAATGATAATGGTTTACGGTAGTGTCTATAAGTTTCTTGCATTAATTATAGCTGCCGGAAGAAACTACTCAAATCCTTGCCTGAACGTTCGTTGCCATCCTCATCGATGTTGAATCCCTCGAAGTCCAAATCATCATCATTTACGATGTGATGTCTCAAAAGTGCTAGCTCCCGTTATGGATTCATAGTCAGCGAAGTGCTACGTTTTGAAACCAAGACGAAGTGCTTCAAACCACTCACCAAGGTATGGATTATTGCAATATTGGATTCAACGTGAATGAAGAGAAAGCAGAACGTGTGCGCCACATGCTGCGTGGTTCATCTTACGTCGTTAAGTTCCAATGAGTTTTTACGTAAAAACACAAACAAAACGGCCCTTTTCAGGGTCACCACACACTCCAAAAAGAGAAATACTGTAACAAACACACTATTTAAATAAATTAAACGCGTTCGTTTTTGACAAATAAAACTTTATTGTTGACCCCGTTGTTGGCTAAAAATCACCCTGGGCATTTAACCAAGGATGTCCCCAACATGTAACTTTTGTGAAAACAGGGGGGTGGGCGCTTGCCCAGGGAGGGGCACGTGCCCGGGGTGATACAATATGTACCAGTTATACCAGTTATACCAGTTATAGTACATTTGTTGATCTTGAACTTGATGTCATGTTGATGACAAAAGGTCACAGGTCACTAAAGTAAAGTTTGGCTTGCGCCAACGACCCAATAACGTTCACACAATCGGAGTCATAATCGAGTCGAACATTGGTTTCTTGAGTCAAATGTGTCCAGACCAAAATATCATGACTGGAACAATTCAGCTTGGGCCGAACAGGCGAGTCTGAACACAACATTTGAAAAATAACAGCACACAGGTAGTTGACAACAAAATTGTAGCAAGCAAAAGAGAACGTCTTGTGACCCCCCCTCCCCAAGTCCTTTTTATTTCCACCAATTATTGTTTCGTTCTAGTGTCCAGATCGTTTTTCGTTCAACAGTTCAAAACAAACCATATGCAAAATCAATGCACAATTAATATTAGTTGGATGATTTAAGACACCATTCCGATGATGCAATCTACATCATTGTTGAGATTTGCTACTTAATACACAATAACACAAGGAGAAACAACACAATGAGGTCTGCCACACTTCTGACATAACAAATCTGCATTCCAAAGAAAAGAGGGTGCTTTTGACTGGACTAAATAATGTTTTGGCTGTGAGAATTTTAATCCTGTATATTCAACAAACAAACAAACAAATTTTGGTTGCCTTAGGCATGCTAAATGTGAAATGAGCTATTTATTGTCAATGCCCTGTGTATAGTCGAAAGCAAGGCAAAGGGTAACTCACAGCTCAGCTTGACTGGCAGTCCACCAACAAACCGGAAGTCACTTTATTTATTATTTATTCATGTGCAATTAAACAGGTGATTTTAAGGATTTCACCAGTCATGGTAACTGAGAAGACTACATGTACAGCATGTTTATGTGTGTACAATGCTCATACCATGCTGGCTAATAGCTTCCACCTTTGGTTTATATATGTTTATACCATGCTGGCTAATAGCTTCCACCCCTGGGATATATATGTTTATACCATGCTGGCTAATAGCTTCCACCCCTAGTTTATATATGTTTATACTATGCTGGCTAATAGTTTCCACCCTTAGTTTATATATGTTTATACCATGCTGGCTAATAGCTTCCACCTTTGGTTTATATATGTTTATACCATGCTGGCTAATAGCTTCCACCCCTGGGATATATATGTTTATACCATGCTGGCTAATAGCTTCCACCCCTGGTTTATATATGTTTATACCATGCTGGCTAATAGTTTCCACCTCTGGTTTATATATGTTTATACCATGCTGGCTAATAGTTTCCACCCATGGTTTATATATGTTTATACCATGCTGGCAAATAGCTTCCACCCCTGGTTTATATATGTTTATACCATGCTGGCTAATAGTTTCCACCCCTCGTTTATATATGTTTATTCCTTGCTGGCAAATAGCTTCCACCCTTGGTTTATATATGTTTATACCATGCTGGCTAATAGCTTCCACCCCTGGTTTATATATGTTTATACCATGCTGGCTAATAGCTTCCACCCCTGGTTTATATATGTTTATACCATGCTGGCTAATAGCTTCCATCCCTGGGATATATATGTTTATACTATGCTGGCTAATAGCTTCCACCCCTGGGATATATATGTTTAAACCATGCTGGCTAATAGTTTCCACCCTTAGTTTATATATGTTTATACCATGCTGGCTAATAGCTTCCACCCCTAGTTTATATATGTTTATACCATGCTGGCTAATAGCTTCCACCCCTAGTTTATATATGTTTATACCATGCTGGCTAATAGCTTCCACCCCTAGTTTATATATGTTTATACCATGCTGGCTAATAGCTTCCACCCTTGGTTTATATATGTTTATACTATGCTGGCTAATAGCTTCCATCCCTAGTTTATATATGTTTATACCATGCTGGCTAATACATGTAGTTTCCACCCCTAGTTTATATATGTTTATACCATGCTGGCTAATAGCTTCCATCACTAGTTTATATATGTTTATACCATGCTGGTTAATAGCTTCCACCCCTAGTTTATATATGTTTATACCATGCTGGCTAATAGCTTCCACCCCTAGTTTACATATGTTTATACCATGCTGGCTATTAATTTCCACCCCTCGTTTATATATGTTTATACCATGCTGGCTAATAGCTTCCACCCTTGGTTTATATATGTTTATACTATGCTGGCTAATAGCTTCCATCCCTGGGATATATATGTTCATACCATGCTGGCTAATAGCTTCCATCCCTGGGATATATATGTTTATACTATGCTGGCTAATAGCTTCCACCCCTGGGATATATATGTTTATACCATGTTGGCTAATAGTTTCCACCCCTAGTTTATATATGTTTATACCATGCTGGCTAATAGCTTCCACCCCTAGTTTATATATGTTTATACCATGCTGGCTCATAGCTTCCACCCCTAGTTTATATATGTTTATACCATGCTGGCTAATAGTTTCCACCCCTAGTTTATATATGTTCTACCATGCTGGCTAATAGCTTCCACCCCTAGTTTATATATGTTTATACCATGCTGGCAAATAGCTTCGACCCTTGGTTTATATATGTTTATACCATGCTGGCTAATAGCTTCCACCCCTGGTTTATATATGTTTATACCATGCTGGCTAATAGTTTCCACCCCTAGTTTATATTATGTTTATACCATGCTGGCTAATACATGTAGTTTCCACCCCTGGTTTATATATGTTTATACCATGCTGGCTAATAGTTTCCACCCTTGGTTTATATATGTTTATACCATGCTGGCTAATAGCTTCCACCCTTAGTTTATATAAGTTTATACCATGCTGGCTAATAGTTTCCACCCCTAGTTTATATTATGTTTATACCATGCTGGCTAATACATGTAGTTTCCACCCCTGGTTTATATATGTTTATACCATGCTGGCTAATAGTTTCCACCCTTGGTTTATATATGTTTATACCATGCTGGCTAATAGCTTCCACCCTTAGTTTATATAAGCTTATACCATGCTGGCTAATAGTTTCCACCCCTAGTTTATATTATGTTCATACCATGCTGGCTAATACATGTAGTTTCCACCCCTGGTTTATATATGTTTATACCATGCTGGCTAATAGTTTCCACCCTTGGTTTATATATGTTTATACCATGCTGGCTAATAGCTTCCACCCTTAGTTTATATAAGTTTATACCATGCTGGCTAATAGTTTCCACCCTTGGTTTATACCATGCTGGCTAATAGTTTCCACCCCTGGTTTATATATGTTTATACCATGCTGGCAAATACCTTCCACCCTTAGTTTATATAAGTTTATACCATGCTGGCTAATAGTTTCCACCCCTGGTTTATATATGTTTATACCATGCTGGCTAATAGTTTCCACCCTTGGTTTATATATGTTTATACCATGCTGGCTAATAGTTTCCACCCCTGGTTTATATATGTTTATACCATGCTGGCTAATAGTTTCCACCCTTGGTTTATACCATGCTGGCTAATAGTTTCCACCCCTGGTTTATATATGTTTATACCATGCTGGCTAATAGTTTCCACCCTTGGTTTATATATGTTTATACCATGCTGGCTAATAGCTTCCACCCTTAGTTTATATAAGTTTATACCATGCTGGCTAATAGTTTCCACCCTTGGTTTATACCATGCTGGCTAATAGTTTCCACCCCTGGTTTATATATGTTTATACCATGCTGGCTAATACATGTAGTTTCCACCCCTAGTTTATATATGTTTATACCATGCTGGCTAATAGCTTCCATCACTAGTTTATATATGTTTATACCATGCTGGTTAATAGCTTCCACCCCTGGTTTATATATGTTTAAACCATGCTGGCTAATAGTTTCCACCCCTAGTTTATATATGTTTATACCATGCTGGCTAATAGCTTCCACCCCTGGTTTATATATGTTTATACCATGCTGGCTAATAGCTTCCACCTCTGGTTTATATATGTTTATACCATGCTGGCTATTAGTTTCCACCTCTGGTTTATATATGTTTATACCATGCTGGCTAATAGCTTCCACCCATGGTTTATATATGTTTATACCATGCTGGCAAATAGCTTCCACCCTTGGTTTATATATGTTTATACCATGCTGGCTAATAGTTTCCACCCATGGTTTATATATGTTTATACCATGCTGGCAAATAGCTTCCACCCTTGGTTTATATATGTTTATACCATGCTGGCTAATAGTTTCCACCGCTGGTTTATATATGTTTATACCATGCTGGCTAATAGTTTCCACCCATGGTTTATATATGTTTATACCATGCTGGCTAATAGTTTCCACCCCTGGTTTATATATGTTTATACCATGCTGGCTAATAGTTTCCACCCCTGGTTTATATATGTTTATACCATGCTGGCAAATAGCTTCCACCCTTGGTTTATATATGTTTATACCATGCTGGCTAATAGTTTCCACCCCTGGTTTATATATGTTTATACCATGCTGGCTAATAGTTTCCACCCATGGTTTATATATGTTTATACCATGCTGGCTAATAGTTTCCACCCCTGGTTTATATATGTTTATACCATGCTGGTTAATAGTTTCCACCCATGGTTTATATATGTTTATACCATGCTGGCAAATAGCTTCCACCCCTGGTTTATATATGTTTATACCATGCTGGCAAATAGCTTCCACCCCTGGTTTATTTATGTTTATACCATGCTGGCAAATAGCTTCCACCCCTGGTTTATATATGTTTATACTATGCTGGCTAATAGTTTCCACCCTTGGTTTATATACGTTTATACCATGCTGGCTAATAGCTTCCACCCCTGGTTTATATATGTTTATACCATGCTGGCTAATAGCTTCCACCCCTGGTTTATATATGTTTATACCATGCTGGCAAATAGCTTCCACCCCTGGTTTATATATGTTTATACTATGCTGGCTAATAGTTTCCACCCTTGGTTTATATATGTTTATACCATGCTGGCTAATAGCTTCCACCCCTGGTTTATATATGTTTATACCATGCTGGCTAATAGCTTCCACCCCTGGTTTATATATGTTTATACCATGCTGGCAAATAGCTTCCACCCCTGGTTTATATATGTTTATACTATGCTGGCTAATAGTTTCCACCCTTGGTTTATATATGTTTATACCATGCTGGCTAATAGCTTCCACCCCTGGTTTATATATGTTTATACCATGCTGGCTAATAGCTTCCACCCCTAGTTTATATATGTTTATACTATGCTGGCTAATAGTTTCCACCCCTGGTTTATATATGTTTATACCATGCTGGCTAATAACTTCCACCCTTAGTTTATATATGTTTATACCATGCTGGCTAATAGCTTCCACCCCTAGTTTATATATTTTATACCATGCTGGCTAATAGCTTCCACATTTGGTTTATATATGTTTATACCATGCTGGCTAATAGTTTCCACCCCTAGTTTATATATGTTTATACCATGCTGGCTAATAGTTTCCACCCCTAGTTTATATATGTTTATACCATGCTGGCTAATAGCTTTCACCCCTGGTTTATATATGTCAGTAATTGGACCACAGGCATAAAAAAATTACTGAACCTTTTGGAGATTAGTGATGTTTGCGAAAAAAACAGTATTATCCCATTAGCTACAAAAAAACTAAAAAATATGTTTGAGAAACACTGCACAGAAACAATGCATAATGACAATAAAGGCACTAATCACAAAAATAAACTTCGTACCTACAGACAGCTGAAAACTGATTTTGCACTTGAAAAATACCTTGAAATTATTAAAAACCCCATCCACAGATCATCTATGACTAAACTGAGGATAAGTGCCCACATACTTCAGATTGAAGTTGGGCGATATCACAACATAGATGTCTTAAATAGAACATGCCCTGTCTGTGACTCCAATGAAATTGAAGATGAAGAACACTTCCTCTTCAATTGTAACCAGTACAAATTTGAAAGAGATGCTTTGTTTGAAAACGTAAACTTATCCGGTAATCTGAAAGCACTTCTCAATAACAAAAATTCTGAAACCGTCCAAGCAATTGCCAAGTTTATCAGCGACTGTTTCAATAAAAGAGAGAATTTCATGAAAAGCAATTTACCAGCTGCCTCAAAATAACACCAAAAAAATATTTATATAATAATATTTTCACAGTATTACTATTTATTTCTTTTTTATTATTATTATTACTTATGTATTTTATTGTTCCTTATATCCTTATTGTATTCTAATCTAGATCCCAGAAGGGATACGATATCAATAAAGGTTGTTATATTATGTTTATACCATGCTGGCTAATAGCTTCCACCCCTGGTTTATATATGTTTATACCATGCTGGCTAATAGCTTCCACCCCTGGTTTATATATGTTTATACCATGCTGGCAAATAGCTTCCACCCTTGGTTTATATATGTTTATACCATGCTGGCTAATAGCTTCCACCCTTAGTTTATATATGTTTATACCATGCTGGCTAATAGCTTCCACCCCTGGTTTATATACGTTTATACCATGCTGGCAAATAGTTTCCCCCCATGGTTTATATATGTTTATATAGGGCATTGGCAATGTACACTGATGTTTACGGAGTAAATATTATTATTTATGAAGGTCATTGATAAGCAGAGCATTCCATTCTGTAAATTGATGTTGAAGGCAGTTGGCAAGAAGACCAGTCTACTATACAGGAGGGGGTAAATAAAAGACAAATTAAATTTTTAATAATATCTTTTTTAATAATATCTGTACTGAGTGCCACAGACCATGCACAGGGAGCCAGGGAAAGCTGTGGGCAATTTTTCAGTATTTCTGTCTTAAGAATAACTCAAGTTCAAAAAGAATGTTAGTTCGCCAGATAAACACTGCCTATGGTCATGTTCACAAAATACATTTTCTTGTCACCAATTAGTTTCTATTTTCCCAGAGCGTAGATTGTCGCCTCATTGAAGATGTATTGTTTACATACAAGCTGTAAAATAGATGAATCATTTTAACATTCCACAAAGTTTATCTTTTTAATGACATTATATGGATATTCTGAATATTATGTTACAGTCCATGTGAAATGTACATAATTTATTTATACTAAATTGTCAGAGATCACAAGTTTCTTGATGCCAAAATCAGTCTTAATCTTGAAAATCCAGGCACAGAGAGCGTGTTTGGCTCATGAATACATGTATACTCTTTGAAACAAAGTCCCAAAGAATGTAATAAGAAAACAAATGACAAATTCATAACTTAATTGAAGAAACCAAACAAAATCCAATAACTTGGCTTGTACATGGGATAATAATATTATTCTCTATTATTTTTTCTTCATTCAGCTGAGAAAATATTCGCAATGTAAAAGCCATATCACTACTCGTCTTCATCTTTTAGTGATATGGCTGTTACATCACTCATATTTTCCCCAGCTGGAGACAAATATTAAGAAATAGTATGCCCACAGCCAGACGTTATTTTTTCCATTCTTTTATTGAATGTTAAGTCTTAAATGCTGTTGTATTACAGAGAGTCTAGAGACGTTTTTTGCACAGAATTGTAATGTGAAATACACATATATACAGAGACAAAACATAGGGTCATAGACCTCGTTGTTGAGATAATTGCATGTTCATTTCTCCCCAGTTATGCAATTTATTTTGTAAATAAGATTTATAGAAAGAAAGTAAAAGGTGAAAAGCATTTCCCCTGAGATCAATGCATGATAAATTTTGAGACATTAAAGAATAATTGCTTGTATCATAGTGAAACAAGCCATGCATGGCACAGTCCCCGTTAGTTATAAAATTTAAGATATATAGTTTTGTTTATAGTAATATAGTTGGAATATAACCATGTCAGGAATATGATTTTTTAACATTAAAATGATTGACATTTGTATCTGATCGTCAAACGAGTACTTGTCCATATTGAGAGATATTGCTCTGGAACAGCATTCAAAATCAGCCATTTTAAATATATGTATATATATAACATGATATATAACGAATATATAAAATTTGAATATAATCAGTTGAAGCATTTAAGAGATATGGCTCTAGAAGCCCAATCATTAAAACAAAATGGCCGCCAGTCAGCCATTTTGAATTCCAATCTGAAAAATAAAATGACATGCATCAGGAACCCGTAATGTCTAATGTATGTACCAAGTTTGAACGAAATCCATCCATAAATGCCAGAAATGCTTGATATTTGATGATTTTTTAGCACAAAAATGACCACCATTCGGCCATTTTGAATATTATCGTCAAACCAATATATTTGTTTATCTATGACATGATGTATAATGAATATTTAAAATTTGAACATAATCAGTCACAACAAGTTGGAGATATGGGTCTAGAAGCCCATTCATTAAAACAAAATGGCCGCCCGTCGGCCAATTTGAATCTTATCTGAAAAACAAAATTATTTGCATCAAAGTCCCATAATGTCTAATGTATATACCAAGTTTGAACAAAATCCATCTGTAAACAGTCGAGAAATGCTTGATTTTTAGGATTTTTTAGCACAAAAATGGCCGCCATTTGGCCATCGTGAATCAGATCATGAAACAAAATGGTGTGCATGAAGGTTCTATAATGTCCAATGTATATACAAGGTTTGAACAAAATTCATCTGTAAGCAGCTGGAAAATGCTTGATTTTAATGATTTTTTAGCACAAAAATGGCCACCATTCGGTCATTTTTAATAGGATCGTCAAACCAATATATTTGTGTATCTATAATATGATCTATAATGAATATTTAAAATTTGAACATAATCAGTCAAAGCAAGTCAGAGATATAGCACTAGAACCACATTCATTAAAATAAAATGGCCGCCAGTTGGCCATTTTTATGATGATGATGATGATGTGCAAAATCAATCTGTAAACAGACGAAAAATGCTTGATTTTGATGATTTTTAGCACAAAAATGGCCAAATGGAAGCACGGACGCACGAAGGTCAAAACATAAGTCCCCGTTTTCGGACTGCGTCCGAACGGGGACTGAAAATTAAAGCCCTTTATTTTGCAAATATTTTTGTGCTAGGTGACAGTCAAATTTTGCAAACTGTATTCCATGCTTCTAATCTAACTAAACTATCTGCCACAACATAACAAGATTTTCCTCAGCTAGAGAATGAATGTTGGCCAGTGGCTTTAGTTTTTTTTATTGATTCAGTCTTTGCCATATTCTTTTGTGCTGATCAATCCTAGGGTGTATTAGAACGAAAAAATACTTGATCGTCATTCAAAACATTATATGAACATGAGTTGCAATTTTTCAGTTGCACTGAACATGATAAATTAATAAATCAATTTCTTGTAGTAATGTAATAATTATTATCAGGAGAATTGGGACACACCTGCTACTCTTATCAATTAATTGACAGCCAGTCAAATTTCACTCTAATATTAATAAGAATAACACTATAAGCATTTTGTCACAGCCTGATTCATGTCTTTTGGGGTTACTAGTCCATGTCACAGCACGCGTGTGGCAGTTACTGATTTACATATGAACACAAGTGTTGTAGTTTACTGATTTACATATGAATACAAGTGTGGTGGTTTACTGGAATACACATGTGGTGGTTTACTGGTTTACATATGAATACACATGGGATAGTTTACTGATTAACATATGAATACAAGTGTGGTGGTTTACTGATTTACATATGAATACACATGTTGTAGTTTACTGATTTACATATGAATACAAGTGTGGTGGTTTACTAATTTACATATGAACACACATGTTGTAGTTTACTGATTTACATATGAATGCACATGTGGTAGTTTACTGATTAACATGAATACAAATGTGGTGGTTTACTGATTAACATATGAATACAAGTGTGGTAGTTTACTGATTTACATATGAACACACATGTAGTTTACTGATTTACATATGAATGCACATGTGGTAGTTTACTGATTTACATATGAATACACATGTGGTGGTTATTGATTTACATATGAATACACATGGGGTAGTTTACTGATTAACATATGAATACAAGTGTGGGGGTTTACTGATTTACATATGAATACACATGTTGTAGTTTACTGATTTACATATGAATACACATGCGGTGGTTTACTGATTTACATATGAATACACATGCGGTGGTTTACTGATTTACATATGAATACACATGGGGTGGTTTACTGATTAACATATGAATACAAGTGTGGTGGTTTACTGATTTACATATGAATACACATGTTGTAGTTTACTGATTTACATATGAATACACATGCGGTAGTTTACTGATTTAAATATGAATACACATGGGGTAGTTTACTGATTAACATATGAATACAAGTGTGGTGGTTTACTGATTTACATATGAATACAAGAATGTAGAATGTTTAAGGTCATATGATAAACACACTTCTTTGCCATTACTGGAAGTGCTACCATGGTAAAAAAGGTTATTAACTGTTATAGTTAATGTACTGTAGTTTTTAGTATTTATTTGTATAATTCTAAATTTTCTGCCACAAACATTGAAAAATTTCCTAAAGAGAAAATGCTTTATAGGTTAACTTATAGAATATCATAATAATAATAATATTAATTTTCCTGAAATTTTCCTGAATGGTACAAAATCATCAAATAAAAAAAATTAAGTAGTTTGAAGTCTCCCTTTTTGTAAACATAATTTTGTAGTCGTGGTTACCATCAAAAACTCATTATTATTGCTAAACAGGTGATCACTCTGCAAAACATGCATCTACAGAATGTAGTATGATCTGCGACGTGTACTCATCTTTCGAATTATGCAAAATTTCGAAAATGCTGAAATTGGTTTATTTGAGCATATTCATATCGTCAAACATATCACATATGTGTTCTATACACCTTTATAGTGCAAATAGATTAATGAATGGCATATTTTAGGTTAACTGACATCTGTATCGTATAGTAGTAAACCTTTTTCTCCTCAATATCTAATTTATTTTTTGCCTAATGTTATCAAGTCTCGCCATTTCAGACATTAGCTGCATAAAAATTCATTCACGTTTTTACTGTGTTATTGGATGATTTAATAATTTTCTCTTGAATTGGATTTAAACTATCTTGAGATACATTTTGCAAAATACAAAATTATATCATCCCAGTTAAGCAATATCGCTTCAAGGACATTTTCTTAGACTTTGCTGCTGAAATTTCTGTATTTATACTCAAATTTTTTATGTTTTAAACATTTATGCAGAGATAAAATCAATGAACTCACAGACCATATTTTGAAATTTCACAACAACATGAGGTTTATTCATGAAACTACTAGTTTTAATGATTTTTCACTTTTTATGTGAAGTGAATTATATAAAGTTGTCAAAATGGTCACATGTTAATATATTATGAGGTTATGACAAGAATATAGCAAAGTATGCACAGTAAAGCAATTGTATCAGACTACGAGTAGCCCGCGAAAAAATGTTTCACACTTGGCGAATGTTTGCATTTAGTGACAGAATTATTTCCAACATGCGCAATGTAAACAATGAAAAGTGTTTTCCAAAGCCTGGAATGCATTTACCATTTCATGTTGGTGACATAATTTATACCATATAGGGGAAAATTTGAACATTGATTTATTGATTTATTATTCGTAACATTTTGACTAAATCTATTACGTAAGCGCATGCAAATATGGTATGTCTTTTAATGGAATGGTAAATTCTACAACAACGAATGCTCAAAAAGCTAAAGGCTCATTGGTAGACACTTATTTGAAAAGAACTACGGTACATGCTTTGGTCGTCTGCCAAATGTGCAGGTGATGACTCCGTCCACTTAAAAACATAGCATTCAGCATCCAAACGAAATTAAAAAATAAAACATTTCATTATTTTGAGATATTTTTATCAGATTATAGTTCAGTGCTTTATATGAAATCTGATTCAATCACTGCACATGTGTATTCATTAAATAATTGTAATCAAAATGAACAAGTCTACCTTATGTGGTACTCTCAAGATGAGATCCACAGCTGGGACAAGGCTTTTCTCTAAGTGGAATTCAGGTTGGATTTAATTATTTTGATTTGTTAAGAAGCCAATAAAATGCCAAAATGTTTTGAAAGTTGATTTGGATCAACTCAACTAGCCAAGCTATTATCAGCGGCCATCTTTGATTTGGCAAGCAAGTCACCAGTCCAGGTAATCACTGGTGGCCATCTTTGATTTCAATTAAATGGTGGTCTAGTGGCAGTTTTCTTTCCAGATTTTTCTCCTGTTGTTTTTGGCCATGAAATTATACTAATTTAAAATTACAGCCTACCCAAGCTCTATTCTGTAATACATTTATGCAGATGAGTCATCAAAAAATGCAGATGAGATTACTAGCTAAATATGCAGATGAGATCACTGAATCAATATGCAGTTGAGATCACTGAATCAATATGCAGATGAGTTCACTGAATCAATATGCAGATGAGATCACTGAATCAATATGCAGATGAAATCACTGAATCAATATGCAGATGAGTTCACTTAATCAATATGCAGATGAGATCACTGAATCATTATGCAGATGAGTTCACTGAATCAATATGCAGTTGAGATCACTGAATCAATATGCAGATGAGATCACTGAATCAATATGCAGATGAGATCACTGAATCAATATGCAGATGAGTTCACTGAATCAATATGCAGATGAGATCACTGAATCAATATGCAGATGAAATCACTGGATCAATATGCAGATGAGATTACTGAATCAATATGCAGATGAGATCACTGAATCAATATGCAGATGAGATCACTGGATCAATATGCAGATGAGATCACTGAATAAATATGCAGATGAGTTCAGTGAATCAATATGCAGATGAGATCACTGAATCAATTTGCAGATGAGTTCACTGAATAAATATGCAGATGAGTTCAGTGAATCAATATGCAGATGAGATCACTGAATCAATTTGCAGATGAGTTCACTGAATAAATATGCAGATGAGTTCAGTGAATCAATATGCAGATGAGATCACTGAATCAATATGCAGATGAGTTCACTGAATAAATATGCAGATGAGTTCAGTGAATCAATATGCAGATGAGATCACTGAATCAATTTGCAGTTGAGATCAAACAAGTGATTTAAAGTTTTATATATTTGACTAAGTTTGAATTAATATGCAAACAAGTATATTGTAAAACTTTACATAAGTCTATCTTAGAATCCAGACAATTCAGCATATTTACATGTATGTACAGACTCAACAACAGATCAGGCTTGTTCAATATTCCAAATTGTACCAAATTTCATTGAAGTTCATTGACTGGTTCTTCGGATTTTATTGGGTTGAGACACACAGACAGACTACATGTATATTCAAAAAATTCGCACACAGAACAAAAAATTTCAATGCCTTCACTTGAAAGCAAACCCAGGTTCTTCTATTTAATCTTGTCTATGTAATATATTCCAGGCACACTTGACATTTACATTGCTGAATAATATATACCCAAGTTTAAAAGAAAAAAAACTGATAAAAACCAGTAAAAAACAATGACAATGACAGAATATTGTCAACTACGATAGATTCCTGCTGTTTTCATTACAGATAATGAATGTAGAAAAAGGAAAATACCTTGTACACATGTACATGAAATATTAAGAGACAGGAAAGCGTAATTTCTGCTGCTAGGCAACAGCGGAGTAGATGAAGAAAATGTATCAATGTAATAAAAATGAAAACAAAAAACAATGACATAAAAAATATAATAATCAGGATGGCATAACCATACAATTCACACAGACAATCGAGAGTCAAAGGTCAAACTAAATGTAACCATGACAACATGGTGAGGATGCAGTTATCTCAATTTCTATTCCTGCAAGAGACATTGTTGCTAGGGGATGAATGTACACTCTCTCCTCCAGTACGAATAAATGCACTCAATCAAATGAGACCCTCTTCTGAAGAGCTAACTTGCTATGCCAATAATCGCTGCACTGTGAAGGAATTGTAATGTCATGACTTTCCATTATTTTAGACATGTGTTGTAGTCATAAGTGGAGGCGTGGCCATACCATCCACCCTACTTACAGTGCAATTGATCACACCATCTTTCACCTGACTTTACTCCCATGTACAAAAAATGTCAATAATTAACTTGTCACTATGGTAACAATAAAGTAAGTGAGAGACGGATTTGTACATATGTAACAAATATTGTGCAGGTTGGGTCCAGCAAAATAATCAAAGCTTTTACCATCATAATATTACTGACTGATTCAAAGCAACATATCAAATAAAATATGCTTATGTAATATATACATGTATTTTATACAATTATGCTGCCACATGATTATATCATGCCATATGACAAGATCACGTGAATGTGAATCACTAAATATGGCAAAAATATGTGACTGAATCACTAAATATGGCGAAATTATGTGAATGTGAATCACTCAATAGTACTAACTAGTACTATTTTGGTTGTACCATCATGTATTTAACTGATAACAAGACTAGTACAGACTTGGTAGTATCATCATGTATTTAACTGATAACATGACTAGTAGAGACTTGGTATTACCATCATGTATTTAACTGATAACAAGACCAGTACAGACTTGGTAGTATCATCATGTATTTAACTGACAACATGACTAGTACAGACTTGGTATTACCATCATGTATTTAACTGATAACATGACTAGTACAGGCTTGGTTGTACCATCATGTATTTAACTAATAACATGACTAGTACAGACTTGGTATTACCATCATGTATTTAACTAATAACATGACTAGTACAGACTTGGTAGTACCATCATGTATTTAACTGATAACATGACTAGTACAGACTTGGTATTACCATCATGTATTTAACTAATAACATGACTAGTACAGACTTGGTATTACCATCATGTATTTAACTGATAACATGACTAGTACAGACTTGGTAGTACCATCATGTATTTAACTAATAACATGACTAGTACAGACTTGGTAGTACCATCATGTATTTAACTGATAACATGACTAGTACAGACTTGGTAGTACAATCATGTATTTAACTAATAACATGACTAGTACAGACTTGGTATTACCATCATGTATTTAACTAATAACATGACTAGTACAGACTTGGTAGTACCATCATGTATTTAACTAATAACATGACTAGTACAGACTTGGTAGTACCATCATGTATTTAACTGATAACATGACTAGTACAGACTTGGTATTACCATCATGTATTTAACTAATAACATGACTAGTACAGACTTGGTAGTACCATCATGTATTTAACTGATAACATGACTAGTACAGACTTGGTATTACCATCATGTATTTAACTAATAACATGACTAGTACAGACTTGGTAGTACCATCATGTATTTAACTGATAACATGACTAGTACAGACTTGGTTGTACCATCATGTATTTAACTGATAACATGACTAGTACAGACTTGGTAGTACCATCATGTATTTAACTGATAACATGACTAGTACAGACTTAGTCAGTATATCAGCAGGCTGATTCATATATTTCTTGACATCAATAATACAACTTTACATGCTTTCAATCGATTTGATCAATACAGTCTTCTTACTATATTTGGTTGTAGATTGCAAAAGTGTCATGCTGTTCTGAATGTTTTTTTCTATATAATGAGAAGACAGTTATACAAAGTGGTAACAAGATGAACTCTGTGGTACATCAAAACAGTTGATGACTGACTGACATCTCAATGGCATTTTTAAGCCAATAGAATAAAGCATCATATCTGTTATCAATATTGAGAAAATATTGAATTATTATAATAGAGTACATCAGGTTTCATATATTTTTCAAACATTAAAACAAGCCATTGTCAATGACATACACCAATTTTGAATAACTTTACAACCTGAAAATGTCATGTCAGAGAAAAACAGAACATAATTTAGCAATGTGAATGAAATCAATGTTACATTTGAGTAAAAACAGGACTGTGCAGGCATGCTTGTGAAAAAGTCGCTAACATGTTCATATGAAACGCAGCAGACTGGCGGCTGCTGTATCTGTCATTAAGTGCCAAACCTTTCTATAAGAATTTCAAACTAAATGAGGAGACAGATCGACAGTGGTGATATACAATGCTCATAGACGGATAACTTATAATTGACTCATATGCGTACAAGAATTAGCCACCATTTTATTTTGGAATTTTAAACAATACTGCTTGATTTTATTTATAATATGATTAATATTTATTGATTAATATATTGTTTTCTATTAGTTAACACTTTCAATGCTGTAGTATTTCTGGCCAAAATTTGAATGCAACAAATTTTAATGTGATTTTTCTATAATTGTTAATTTTGAACTGGAAACAAATATATAAAAGTGTTATGTAGTTTTATTTGGCAAAAGTTGACAAAAGTTGACTTTGGCAATGAAAAGGTGAAAGGTCAAGGGGTACTGTACACTACTTTATTTTCACTTGAAATTAATTTATGCTATTTTTGCTAAAGGGATAATGAATTGGTCAATATAAAATCCAGTGTAAGGCTGAGAAAAAAAATATCTGTTTCTCATTTCCAAGCGCATCATTTTGAACTATGCGCCTCAAACGTTTTTTTTTCTTTCTAAAGCATTCCAAAATGTGCTTGTACACACACTTGTCTCAAATTTCCCCCCTTTCAGCTCAGTATTCAAAAAAAAAAAAAAAAATCACCTCGTCGCCTGCCTCATTTTAAAATTGTCATGAAACGAGAAACAGAGAATTTTTTATTTCTGGCCTAATTTTTTTTTTTTTAAATTCTACGCAATAAAAATCATTGAAAACAAAATTTTACAAAACAGCCAAAATGTCTTTTTAAAGAAGATTAATTCCAGCTAAAATAAAGAACGTTACTATGAATTGGAATATATATCAAAAGTTGAAAATATTGCAAAGTATAAATAATAAGAGACAGGTACATATTTATTTATCATAATATTTTATCTGTATTCATAAAAAGATTCAGTCTGACAGCATTGCAGTTTAATTCCAATGCACGTCATTACAGCAATTCATATTTCCTGAGGAGACCATTGGGTAACAACAACAATTCCTACAGTAACTTCTCAATACGAAGCATTTCTTGCCTCACTTTCATTTGCATGACAAAAAACACTTTCTTTATTCAACCTTATCATCAATTTATGACTTGCGAGTCACATGAAGAAAAAAAAGAAGAAGAAAATTGATAAATTAGCTGCCCTTATTCCATCCATGCTTTGTGAATAATTAACTATCAAATTTGGTCTTGAGATAAAAATCCTTTTTTTCAATTATACTAAAATACAGCATTGATGTCTTTTATCAAATACCTTTGCCTTCAACATTACTAAGGTATACCTTTGCTTAATAGCGAGTCAAAGTATACGAGAATAGCCGTATCAGACAGTTCTATTTGTATTATATTGCAAGCCATTCAGTATTAGTAATTACGTGAATAACAAACATTAATGAAATAATGCCCTACATGCCTTTTAAAAAGAATAGATTGCTGTATAAAGTGAATGCAATGCGCTGAGTAGGTAGGAGGTAGAAAACATTCATTATCAGAGATGAAATAATTTATATAAGAGTATATCCTCTAATACAGCAGTTATTTAGCAACTCTGTTTCGAAATCTCTCTGCTGGCTAGCTGGAAATCTTTACAAAAATAATGATACAGCTACTAAGAAGCAAGTACAAGTGAAATTTGAACCATCCACAGTTCAGTATCTCATTATCTTATTTTATTTTTTTATTTTTATTATTGTTTATATATGTCAACAGTTGGTGACAAACGACAGCAGTTCCTAGGTATCTGTTATCATCCATATCAACATAATGCTTAAAATTTTATAACTTGTTTCCAGGGCAACATCTTATGAGTATTTTGTATTTGATGCACATTTTAGATGAAGAAACTAGACCAGATGTAAACTGAAAGTGCTACTTTGTGTTGATATGTTTTTTAAGTGTAGCTGCTTTCACTCATTTCACTTATATTTTCTGCTGCTTTGATAAAATGGTACTTGTTGGATGTGCCAGCATGTCTAATTATTATGTAGAGATTAATTATTTGCTTAAATATTTATTCAATTACGATATAATCATCTACTAACTGGTTGTACCAAACTGTACTCTGACTGTGTCTGAGAGTGTTTACGCTATTGCATTTCACAAATTGGTTCAATATTAAAAATATTTGGTTCTAAATTAATATTCAAATGAACCACTATAAATTAATACTAGTACTACCTGTAACAGTGTACATGCCAAAAACCACCTGACATTACAAAACAAATAAACAAACTCAAGCAACCTATATTTAAATTAAACTTTCATTAGCACACATTTTCAACAAAACAAAACCATATATACAGTATAGTATATATATATATATATATATATATATATATATATATATATATATATATATATATATATATATATATATATGTATCCATTTTCATTAATTTAAAACACTTTCCAACAAGTTTCCATTGCAAACAGATCTTGCAATATTCCACAGAACTTGCGTACTAAATTTAAGTAGTGTTTACATGGAAAAGATTCATGCATTGTATATTTCCACAGTGAAAACATGAAAACATTAATTGAATTACATTAAGCTAAATAGCATCTATATACAGAAAATTGCAATTCAATGTTAAGTTTAACTAAATGGAATAATAAGAAAAATGTATACAAAGTGAGATGTTGTCATTTTGTAGAAAAGTCATCACTTTGCTGTTTGTAATCAGAATGTGCACACACAGACATTATACATTAGCCCCTGTGCTTTGCACACACAGACACAAACATGTACACAGACGCACATTGACATTGTACAACACACACACCTTCACATTGTACCATAGTTGTGAAACAAACATTGGATTAATTTTTAATATAGTTGAATTAACTTTTAATATACCGGTAGTTGCAATATGAACTTGATTAAAATGTGTTCCTATATAGGGTTACGTTTTAATTGGAGTTTAATAAAACTCAATTACAAATGCAATTCAAATTTATAATTGTGTTTAATTAAGTTTAACTAAATAAAAGTTGAATATCCCATGACTTAACATAGAAATGTTTGTGGAGCATAGGTTTAGTAAAGTGGGAAGGTATGGTAAAATTATATTAATATTAATAAAAATTGTACCATACCTTCCCTTTTACTAAACCTAAGCTTCGCAAACTTGACTTAAATTTGATTAAATATTAATATAAATTATGAAAATTAGTAAGGTTTGCCACAATGTAGGTCCTGTCGTTGCAAGTCGGTGTAATTAAAGTCATCACAGCATTGGTACCACACTCTCGCACACACACACACACACACACACACATACACAAAGACAGAAACAGACAATGTACAACACTAGCTCAAACATCTGTGCTTTCATACACACATAGACATTACACAACATTATATGTAGCCCCATCTACACACACATACAAAAATGTACATACATTGGTACAACATATGAGCCCCTGTCTGTCATTTGCACAAACATTGCTGCTCTTACTTTAAAGGTCAACGACTACATTCAAAAGACCATTCAGTATTCACATGGATCTACCCCAAAATGACACATCTCCAAATGTGATAGAATAATGATGTATGTAAATCTACACTAACAGAATTCACATAGTAAATATACGTCAGTATCAATTTTTACATGCCACGCTGCACTATTTTATTTGCTTTAATTGCTGAAGCTTGCGTAACACTATGCAAAAAGCAAGCAGTTCTGTGATTGGTCAAACAATTGCAACTAACACTATTTTTATGACACCATAATTTTTAGGTTCAGCATTTTGGACCAACTGCACATAATTTCTCAATGGCAAAAATATAGAAAAAGTTATGCACGTTGTTTATTTTGTTAAAGTTTGTCCTTGGCATTCAAAAGACGGAATTCGTTGTTGTGTAACACACGTTTGAATTTCAAGCGCTATATAACCTATGTTTACATGCATTGTATACGAGTATAACCCACATTATAATTCAAAGGACGGAATTCGTTGTTGTGTAACACACGTTTGAATTTCAAGCGCTATATAATCTATGTTTACATGCATTGTATACGAGTATAACCCACATTATAATGTATATTAACAAGTGTATTTAGAATTTATAGAAAACTTAAACGGAGAGCGCACACACAACACACAACAATGATGTAAAAATACAAAGTGTCAATAATAAAATCGAAATGACTTTGAGACGATCCACTTCAACATAAGGGTATTTCTGTATAATCAATGACCACTACAGTAGACCGTAATGCAGTGTGCATAAACGACCAGCAACCCACCATTAGCGTCTCTACTGACCTCTCAAGGAGCCAATATTTTAATGCCTCATGAGAAACACTTCTTTGGTTCTCTCCTTACAATCCCCTCCCCCTCCTCTAGGATGATGTCACTATCACTATGGCAATCTGCTACTTTTCTTGTTTTCTACCCTTTTTTTCTGTGTCTGAACTATCAATGCTCCAATATTGAGTTATTTTTAATACGCTTCTCATCTTGTAAGTCAATCGCAAAGCTGCTGCCTCTGACAATATAAGTACTTTCTATAAACCATTGACTTTTTGTTATATTTGTAACTCCTGCCCAATTGCTCTATTCATACAGATTTGACATTAAGATTACTCTAGGATCTTGGTCTTTATGCTTGGTGAGTTCCAAGGAAATCCAGGCAATATGGGGAAATAACCAGCGTATACATTCTTTGTAGGTTTTTGATGAAACAGATAGCTAAGCCAGTAATGTATTAAAGAATTGTATCGTCACAATTTCTTTAGTGAGATGTCCATAATGATGATGTACACATTTATTTTCAAAAAAAATTATATTATGTTTTCAGGGTAAACTGATTTTACTCAACAATAAATAACCTACATGTACTTGTATTATTGTTACTGTGTCTCCGTAAATGAAGGTGAATCACCCTGTTAAAACAATCAGATCATTGGTTCAAGCGTTGATTTCTTGTAATGTGAGATTTACATGAGCTCTCAAACAATAAAGTACTGCATTCAATGTTGTTGTTTTTTTACATTTTTCAAATATTCATATATGGTTCGTTTGTTTAAAATCCTTCGTCTCGAGCGGCTTATTACACGTACCCGGTGAATTGAGTGTAAACTGTGAACCGACAATGACTGTTATTGTTTCCTTTGGTAAAGCGTCGTCATTTGTGTCACGAACATCAACACGAGTCAAAACCCACGTAACTATTGGTAACAGGGGCGCGCGTTGATGTGCTGGAAACCGTAGCACGGATAACACGCCGAAATGCGGTGTGCTATGATCATTCGCATACATAGTACTGTCTCTACGGTACGATGAATTTAGCCACATTTTGTCGTCTTGTTATCGGTTCAACTGAGCGAAACACTAGGACGTCGGTCTTTGAAATCAACACAATCTTGTGTGTATCTCCATCGCAAAGCAACGCGAGTCGAAAGAGAAAAACAGAACACGGATTACGCATGTTATCACCACATTAGACACTCACCTTTTGGAAAACCATTTCTCTGGGCCCTTGATGTTGGTCCAGTTCCATCATCGTTGAACATTAAATGCATATTTGTCGAATCAAACGCATGGTATTTCAATGTAGGTCCCGCTCCTCAATCTCAGCTGTTGCTCGGTGTCCGCGATACGCGTAGATCTCCTCTCTCATCATGCATAGGTAATGAGCCTCGTTTTCGTCACCAGGAAGTTCCTCCATCTGCTTTACGGATCCAGTGCACATCAGTCGCGATATAAATTATTTATTTTTCGACGGCATGTGATATTTGCATGACGTCATTGTCGCAGTTTCCGTGCGCCAGTCTGGCTTTGTAAAAGGGTCAGATAACAACGCAAAACAAAAACGCGCGATGCGCATGGTACTATTTTTTGTTTGCACTCTGGGATAGTGATTATAATCATCAGTCATTAGTTTCACGAAGACGCAAATGGATGCCCCAACCTCTGTGTTTTACGTCATGGTGTTAAAAAAACGCCGATAAAATCTGACATGGCATTCGCTCATGCATGACTGTGACGTGGATATGTGGACAAAATTTGCTCCATCTGTCCGTCGATATGCTTTACCTAAAATGAGGCTGACTATCACCTAGATTATTTAATTTAGACTCGGCAACCCCTTCCGGGAATATCAATGGTTCTCGTCACGAACGCCTGAATGATCAATAGGCCGCGTACTATATATGGAACTTTCTTTATTTTCTGAACGGACCATTTCACCATAGTACACATTTAAAAACGCACCGCGGCTCGACCATTCGGATACACTCTGCATGAACGAAAGACGATGGACGGGGGCTTTAATATTAGATACTGGTCATTTTCTCCGACTGGGGTGATGGGAAAAATACGCTATTTTGAAATTGAATGGTGGGAATGCCTTTTTTTGTTGCCTGGGAGGGGGTAATTTTGCTATGTGCAGAAAAAAATACATACATGTAGTTTAAACAGTCACAATATTCACCGATTATTGTACATTTTGTATTGCACAAAAATATCCAAGTTCATGAAATTTCTTTTAACACTTTCAAAATTCAACTTTTATTTTTGTAATGTAAAGTTTGTATTTTTTAGTTGTTGATAAAAACCAATGCAAGCACTCAATTTTTTTTTTGAATTACTCATCAAAATGTATAATACCAAAGAAGCTAGAAATGAGTATGATATATTTGAAATACGTACAATTTATCATTAATAAAAAATATCAAAACAACAGTATATAACATAACCGGGTATATGAGCTATTTAATAGCATTACTGCTTCCATGACAAACAACGACACTTTCATGGTCGCCGTCATCACCACTGTCATGGACAACATCAACATGGACCACATGATCACCACTGCCATGTTATGGACGACATCATCACCGCTGCTATGGGCAACACTAACACTGTCGCGGATGGCATCATCATTACTGTCATGCATGGGGGGCGAGAACTGCTCCGGAACCCCAGAAATTTTTTGAAATCTAGACCCTCTGAAACGCTATTTCCTGCATTTTGAGAGACAAATTTTGCTGACACCAAGCGTTCCAGCTTGATTGGGGGCGACGCCCCTCTAACATTTTTTTTCGGAGGGGCGACACCTTCCTCCCGCCCGACACTGTTGTGGATGACACCATTTCCAAGACTATCATCACTGCTGTCGCAGCAAAATAATATCCACCGGCACAAGAGTAAACAATTGTTAATTCGTGTTTTGTACTATAATTATAAACAGTTTCGTGTGCTTCACATGTTCATTTGCCTTAATTGCGTTTTGTGGCTCGTCACTGCCGTCCATGGAATCTTGCCGATATCGATCTGGTTGCAATTTCTGTAGCCATCGCCTTTAATTCACACAAAAAAACCCTCGTGGCGAAATAGTAATTAGCATACCAATGTTTTTGACCTTTGTCGTCATTTTTTAATTATCCTTGACTTTTCCCACACCAGAGTGAATAAAACTGACCACAAAATACGCCCATCGAGAAGTGTCATTGATAGAATATTTTATATTGCAATTTCTTTCAAATTTATTTTGTAATATTGCAATACATTTGTTGTAATCAAACAATATATTTGTATACACATTATTTTTATTCCATGGCTGTGAATGCGTTATAAATTTGTTTAATACTATAATTTATTATCTATTTTCGAACATTTTTCTGAGTATTATTAATTTCCATAAACAATATTCAACTATCTTTCTGGAACACCGATACTTACAGTATGGCAAAAATGTATGACGCAAAGCCCATTCTATAAATGTTTAAATGTTCCTTGTTCAAAGTTAGAAACTAGGAGAGCATGGGTCTTATTTAGGAACTCCTGCCAGAGCAACTGCACAAATCATAAGAACAAGTTAACAGCTCCTAAGGATGGTATTCCCAGATTAACACCACTTGTTAATGACACATAAAACATTAATTCTCAACTTCGATGAAGGGTCCAGTTGCTACTCACTAATAAAGCCTGTTTTTTTGTTTTTTTTTTGCTTGAGGGGACAAAATATTTTCATATTTTTGCGAAATAATATGTTAAATTAAAATTATCATTAATAATATTGATTTCATGCCATTGTCAGGGGCGTAATTTATTGGCCGAACCATAGACATTGTATGTACAAAACAATACATATTATGGCTCGTCTTGCGAAGTCTGACTTAGATTCGAGTTATTGATTTTCAACCACGACAGAAAAGAGCTGCAAGGCTAGTACCGAGATGGACAACACTACGTCACTGCGTAATGTATAGACGTCTTCGACTACGTCACTGCGTAATGTATAGACGTCTTCGACTACGTCACTGCGTAATGTATAGACGTCTTCGACTACGTCACTGCGTAATGTATAGACGTCTTCTAAAACGTCACTGCGCAGCTTGATCAGATGAGCACACAGACCAAGAATTGGAACTTGTAGACATTCACAAATTACAATCACTAATAGGAATTGTTCCATTTGAGACAATGACAATGGCACCTCGTAGCTTTGCGTGTGCCCAGATTCTTATCTTCCAGCAAAATGTCATTGATTTCGCATTGAATAAACAGCCCGGGCCATCTAGCGAGTCGGTATTCTATCTTTTGACGCAAATAGTTTTTCTCTAATCGCTTTATTCTTGTAAATATGCTGTGTTCACAGTGAGTGAACCAATGTGCATCTTCACCGTTACTTCGGGTCGCGCCCTCTTTTGACGTAGCGTGTCTGTGAAGTTAATGATTTAAGCAACAACGTCACATTTTAAGTTGTCTAAGATATCTGTTATAAACGACGAATAACTTCACAATCAAATAAAGTTGTTTATTTCAACGATATTTCTAACACTCTTCTCACAGACTCTGTCCGTCACTAGAGGGCGCGCCTTATTACAAGAGGTGTTATACAGTTTAGTGGAGAAGAACATCATTTATATCTTTATATCTTTATAACATCATTTATATCTTTATCACACAGTTTACTTTCTTATGTCAACTCTGCAATTCCATGGATAGTACTTGTTGTGATCTATTACATTTCCAAACACGTTACAAATAATTGAATTACAAGTTCAGTGCAAAGTCGGTGGATATGTAAGATCGGAGCCGGACTGGGGCGTTAGCGCGGATGGTTTTGTGAATGGGCTGTTAAAAATGTTTCTGGTTTGGTAAACATATTAGTAGTTGACATTCAGCAAATTTTTAGTTAAAAGGGGTAGAATATATTACGTCATAGAAATCGCTGGGCGCACTTATAAAAACCCCTGAATTTAATTCGTCTCTCACGGCCAAGACTAAAGTTTTGTTTTGTTTTGTTTTGTTTTTATTTTAATTCTTGCTTGAGCGTTTTGCATTTGCTTTCGACTCAACCGATATCCAACAATGTCAAACTGTGGAAGTAAAATATGCGAAAATTGACGTTTTCACTGCTGAAGTCTGCACAAACGCATCTAACATGCCAACCCACAGCTAAAGTTGTGAAATTGATAGACGCGCCACAATGTTTAAAAACCTTAATATTGATATTAACGGCCGTCGCCCCTTAGATTCCATGTAACCATATTATTTATTACACCTTTCCATCGAATAAAATCAAAGTCACTCATTTTCATGCGCAATTGAAGTGATGAATCTTCTATTGTAATAAAAATTGAAAAAAAAAGAAAAACGGAAAAAAGAAAAAAAATGCTTCTGCTTATTTGGCTTCATTGGAGGATTGAGTCTGTGAACTTTGACACAGAAACGATGATATTTGTATAAACAAGTACGGAACTGAAAGTTAATTATTAAACCAATTTGGGTCATGTCGTTGAAATCAACATGGCTACAATGTAACGTATAACTGAAAGCTTTTGCAGCGGAGATCCACATGATATAGTGACGTAATTCAAAGCCAATCTGACCGTAAGTCCGATAGTATTTATTTGCCATTGCCTGTACGTGGTACGCTAAACACATCTATTGATTTCACGCTTCACGATTTTACGGGTACAGAGGTCATGTAAAATCAAGGTATTTTGCATAAACAATAACATAATCGAGGATGAGAACACGTGTATTAGCTGAAAACTTGAAGTTGATTTTTGACAAATGTAATTCTAAATCTAAACTACCATTACTATTAGGTGTCACGATTATCGCAGATGCTTGTTTGCTTGCTATTTGTCCCAACAAATGACTAAAAAATAAATAAATGTATCAATCATATAACTATCATGTACGAGTGGTGAAATAGTTCCCACTCTGTGTTGCGTCAATATATGAATATATTGCGATGACATGTGACGGTAACATTCAGAACATCGTTATATTCTAATTGAATACTTAGAAAAACAGTCACGACATGAAATACGAAAACTATAGATGATTTCTCTTTTTAGATACAGATTATTAACAGTTCAGATGTAGTACAGGTTTCTATGGTAAAATGATAGCACGGAGCAGAAAGAATGTCACACTTGTTATGACATCGGTGATGGTTGGATATTTACTAGGCAAAATGATGGAAAGAATCAACACCAGCCCGAAAGTTATTCAGGATATCGACGTCCAATCAAGTCAATTGTGTTCATATGATTGTAAAATGAATAAAGTCGACATTTTAGTAAATCGTGACAGTAATGCGGATCAGTTGGAGCACCAAGGAGCTGGTGGTACGTAAAACATATTTAGATTGCATTATAACTAGAGTTCGATAACATTGTAACAAAGAACAAAGTGAATGTGCTGCATTATGTTTCTAAATCCTAAAAAAATGGGCTCGTTATGTATTGTAGTCTCGTCTCGAATGTGTGCAAATAATATATTATTCTTTGTACAGGAAGACAACCAGGAGGACCAGCAAGTCGGAAGTTTTTTATCGACTGTGGCGGTAATGTGGCTTCATCTGTTGTTCTCTTTCGTGAGACATACCCGGATGCAGAAGATTTTTACATATATTCATTCGAATTGGATGCCAGACTGTGTCCGTACTTTGCGGGCTATACTAACCATACATTGTACTGCCCAGTGGCAGTGTCCAATGTGACAGGTAAGAGTGTAGTGTATTATATATTATGAAACTACTAGTATATGAGAAAAATTCAAACTTTTCGCTATATGCTAAACTAGCGCGGGAAAACACTCACCAGGAATCCGAGTCATTATGTCAGTTTTCGGGCAGTTTTCAGTTAATCAAATTATTTATTTATTTATTTATTTATTTATTTATTTATTTATTTATTTATTTATTTATTTATTTATTTATTTATTTATTTACATTATATTTTGTTCATTCTTATTATCTCAATCATTGCCGCATGGACGAGATAAAGTAATTGTCACGTGGCTAGGGGTGACGTCATCGCCCTTGTTGACAATGTTATGTTTGAACTTTCTTGACGTATTATTACTGTATCCGCCCGACGGTCTGAAGTCAAATTATGCATTATAAAAATCTCTTCTATGAATCTGCCTAAAGTCAAATATTTGTTTATATGAGAACCATATACTAGTATCTCGCGTATGTGCGCGACGACTACCGCCCTTTAACACTCATTATGCCGCAGTGGTTATAATAAACTATGTTTGGTTCAACTCTAGAATCACACAAAATATGAGTACATCAGACTAATTAAATGAATAAATGACAGAGATAATATATTCAACTCAATTTAATACATGCACAACAGTGTGTTTAATAAAGTCAGGGTCATGGAATCCAACCGTGTTCATGATGCTAGAGGTAACAATCAACTTGAATCATATTTCCCAATTAGCATTCAACGTATTGACATGTTTAACAATCTTGTCTAATACTAGACCCTGTCCCATCTCACATATATATGCCCTTTTCAGTTGCCTCGATCCTGGTGCTAACATGTAAGTGAAACTACACTCTATGTTTAGGCGAACTGACGGCCTATGCAGAGGCCGCATGGTACCCTGGGAAATATGTGAACGGAGAAGATAAACAGTGGGGAGGAGGTTCGTTATTTGTTTCTAAAAACGAAAGTACTCGACAAGATGGCGGTGAGAGAATGCTGTCGTATCGTGAAAAGATACCGGCCATAGACCTGTCGCTATGGTTACAAGAGCACTTTAATCAAGAAGACTACGTTATCTTGAAATTGGACGTTGAGGGCGCAGAGTATCAAATTCTACGAAAAATGTTGACAGACGGGACGATACATTTAGTTGACAAGTAAGTGCGCATAAATACATAAAAAGTAACTCTGCGTTCATTGGTTTGGTACGTTGACAATGCCAGTCTACTTGTCATGGAAGAAAGTAAGAAAAAAAAAATCAGTTTTTTAGCTTAATGTTCATGTTGACAGTAATGATGTTCATGGTATCGTGTGTGGACATTATTAATGTTGAAAATATGTTAGCGACGGTTTCATATATGTGTCCCTGTGTCAACAGAACATCTTTACTGGAACAACAATCAGCTGGCGTGTGTGAGTGTAGAAAGAAATGGGCAGCAAGACACCCCTCCCGCTGACTGTGACTGAAACCATTAACGCATTTTGTAATGGGTGTAATCATCCATGTGATTACACTATCTGAAACAATCTTAAAAGATAAGGCGAATCCTCGCCTGACATGCAGGCGAGAGTGGCGCCCTTGCCGGTTGAACGGCATCAGACCCCCCCCCCTCCCCCACTGTTGTGTTGGGTTTGGAACACCGCGGAGGGCGCAATTCACGCGACCTTGTCAGGCTAGGCGAATGCATTTTTTATAATATATTCCAACAGACTATATGGTGAATATCACAATGACCAACCAACAGGGAACAGCGACAGAGAAAGATTACAAATCAAAGCCGATCTTAAAGCGAAAGGTTATCATATGTTGAGATGGATTGGCGAAAGAAAGACATATCACGACTTTGAGTTTCTGCATCCGCCAAAGGTGAGACACATTTCATTTGTTAGAGTAATTTACCCCGTTAAGCTTCGGAGCCATTGTTGAGCACATCTATGTTTAATTCGTTTCCAACGTGACGATTATTCTCACTACCAAAAATCTTAGTTTCGCTAGAAATTATTTCACCGTTTTATTATCTTGGACAAATTCACCAGATTTCTAACAGTGGGACAGTGGTAGTACGTCGTGGAAGCTCAACAAACAGCATCCTTCTGTACTTAAGCGATACTATAATACAATACATTTTTTACTTTTTAAAACATACAGTTAACGGCAGAAACCCGCCGACCGTACGTTATAAATATTTTTTAAATGTTTTTTTTTTTTTATAAATCAAACATTTGTTGACGAATCCAGACAAGATTGTTACACCATCGCCAGTTCTAACTAATAGTAATGAGTTAGTTCAACATCAACCAATCAGCAGAAACTTTATTTGAAGAAGTGAGCATGCGCGCGCATTATTGACGTAGATGAGTCTATTACCCTTTACAATTTTACTAAATTACAGAGAATTACTCTCGGCGCAACAAAGACATTCGCTTCATCTTTATAAATATTTATAAATTTCAAATTGAAACAATAAGGTTTATATTGAATATTTTTAAACTTTGAGTAACGTTGTAACGTTTTCAAATGACGTCGTTGTGCACTGTGTTTGTTGATTGGCTGGTTAGGTTCAACTGCGATTGAAATTTATAAAGATGAAAGGAATATGTTTCTTGCGCTGAGAGTACTTTGTCATTTTGAATGGGTATGTTTGTACCAGAATAGCTCGACGTATTATCTTACACACAATGTTCTTCATGATTTCGCGATTCAGTGCATACAACATGAAATCAAACACAAAAACTGTTATTATATTATCTCGTGTTTCACATTCAATATCTTACAGGTGTTGGACCCAAAGATAGCACCGATGGCAGGAGGTCCCATAATCAGCAAGTGTGGTCAAACTGGTCACGATAGAAACCAGGTTGCCATAGTGATTTCTATTGGGATGGGGCAAAAAATGGCACGCAGAGTCGTAGCAGCTTTGAAGGCACATACAAAGAACATTCCTTGCACGTTATTCGTTTATGGCGATTTTGTCGAACAATTTCCAGAACAAGTCAAAGATTGGTCGAATTACTGTAATATTGGAATCAGGGGACATGGACCTCACCTTGACACAGTGTGGAGAAATTTAAACTACTACTACAGCCGAATGTCCGTCGTTAGTGCTGTTTTAAGACTCAAGAGAATCGGCATCGAACCTATTTATCTGTTTCCCCCTGCGTTAACAAACCACACAGTGACAATTGCCAAGAAATACGGGATATGGCTCGTCCAGCCGAACGTCCAATTCCCTCCAAGAACAGGTATGAAATGTTGTAATGTAGTGTTTATAGTAAAAAAATACAATTGAAACCATTTGGAATGGATTTGTCCACGTCACAGATTTATTTGGAATTATATGCATTTTGCATTAGTTGTATGATTTGTAGAGTTTTCTTTTTGTCTTGAATGAGCCGACATTGGTTATATTACCTGTATAACGTAACTTTGCATGCAACCTTTTCTATCGGTGTCCAGCTTGCATTTTTTCTACAAATCTTCTAGCCATCCCCTGTGATTTCAGATAGCCGACCCCCTAAATACTGTTGTTGTTTTGCAGAACCAATGCTGAGCGAAGAGTCGTACTATAACTTTCGTGACGTTGAGAGAGTACCCAAGGCTTTGAGAATAATACATGAACGTTTATCGCGTGACCAAGGTGGAATAATTAGCCTGGATACAGATGTATTTGATAGCTACATGATTTCAGTCTTCCTTTTTGACTACTTATTTGAAAATTCAGGTTTTAATTTAGTCGATCTCAAGCAGTGTTACGACTGAACGTATGTATACAGTCACTTGTACATTGTATGCAACTCAAGTACAATGTAAACCCAGTGGCTAGATTACTAGTCCCTGTGTCCATTTACTCTGCATGGGCGCGCCCAGAACGCACCGCTGCAGTTTAATATTTTCCCCGTTTCTGTGATATTCCCATCGCTAAAAAACATGGCAAAATAATGCTGATATAGTATCACGAGATATGGTACAATTTACTCCAACACGACATAATAATGATAATTAAATAAATGAGATTTATCTACCATTATTTACTATACGGGTAGCCATATTGAAATGACACTTGAAACTAAAGTCTCTTTATTTAGTTTCAAGCCGTATTATAAACATTCCAACACATGGTGTCGAAGATTGAGGTTTCATTAGTAAGTTCATAACTGCGAAGAGCCTTCAGAAAATATTGTATTTGGTGTTATTTCATGAAACATTAAACATTAAATTTCGAAAAAAAAGACATGAAGTGATGGATAGAAGTTAGTTAGGATAACTAGTTAACTCTTTTATAGTTGGTGAACTTATTTGGAAAGTCTGTAAATGTGGGTTCAAAGTTGATATCATGCAGAGTTCTCCCCACAGCATTATAGAGTAGGGGTTCCCAACTGTTTAATTTTGGATTTAAAATAGAATCAATTTAGTATAACAATGAATACAACAGTGGTGATTAACATACATGTGTATCCTACTGCTGTGCAAATTAACCGATATTCTATGCTATTTTTCTGGGGATAAAAAAATAGCTAGATGCAAAGAATGCTACGTTGAAAGTCATTAGTAAAGTTGCATGTAAATGTTGGTAAATGTCAGTGTAAAGACTGGCGAACTACGTGGAATGTATCTGAAGTTGAAAGCACGCAAAGTGTTGGTAAGCAACATGGAAAGTCAGCAAATTTGCATGCAAAGTTGGTAAAGTTCTGTAAAAAAACTTCTTCAAAGTTGCGCGTCAGTTGGTAAAGTTGCGTGGAAAGCCTGCAAAATTGCGTGCAAAGTTGGTAAATTTAGGTTAAAAGCCAGAAAGGTTGTGGCTTTAGTTGGTAAAACGTTAATATGCGAAAAATAGGTGTTGCGAAGTGTCAAGTCTGCGAATTGCAAAGTTGGTAAAGTTACATGGAGAATTAGGTGAAATAGTGAAATTAATCCTGCAAAGTTGCGTGTAAGTTGCTAAGGTTGCGGGGAAAGCTTGACAAGTTGTCTGTAAAGTTCCAAGGAAAGTCTGCAAAGTTGATAAATTTATGTTGTAAGTCTGCAATGTTGTGTACAAAGTTGGTAAAGTTATTTGTTAAGTCTGCAAAGTTACGTAGAGAGTTTGTAAAGCTGCGTGCAAGATTGGGAAAATTACATAGAGATGTATGCAAAGATATATTCACAATGGAAGTCTGCAACTGAAAATTGCAGGCAAAGTTGGTGAAGTTACGTGGCAAGTCAGCAAAGTTATGTACAAAGTTTGTTAAGTCACAAAGAAATTCTGCAATGTTATATGCAAAGTAATTAAAGATATTTGGAATGTCTGTTATGCTGGGTGGCAAGTCTGCAAAGTTGCATTCAAAATCGGTAAAGTTAAAATGGAAGTCTGCAAAGTAGCATGTAAAATTGTTAAAATTATGCAGAATCCTGCAAAGTTGCGTGCAAAATTGATATAATTACGTGCAAAGTTGCTTTGAAAATCTAAAAATTATTTCGACCTACATATCACCCACCCTAGATATAACTTTGGGTTGAACTTTGCTAAATAGCCAACCGTGACATTCTAGCTGGTATAAGGTTTATAAAGTAAATGCCACACATAATGTACATTCCAGTCAATTTTGGCAAACTTAGCAAGCAAGTAACAATGATGATAGTATTGTATTGAGGGAAAAACATAACGCAATACGACACGAGAATCATACAGGGCTCATACACCTGGAATTAATTAAAACTCAAGGACATTTTTTAAATTATTTTTCCAGGACAATTCCATCCCAACTTTTGTCATTTTCGTGTGTGTGTTTTTCTGTCACTGTGATAATTGTAGCAGCCAATAATGAGATAGATGGCTTTTTACACTTGTCGTCAAAACAATCCATTTCAAGTGTTATTTCAATAAGACCACTCTGCGACAGTAATGGTTTTTTTATGTTTATTGTTCATTTTCCAGAAAACCATTCAAATACCATGACTATATGAACCGTGATGTTACACACAGAAAAACATGGATGAATGAATGTAGCTCTCCCTCAATATACTGGTAGACACCCTAAAGTACAAAATAATTGGAAACAAATATATAAATGGCTATTGACACTAGAGGGCGCCTTATTTGATTGTCAAGATGCATGCACATGACTATACCACACACCTGATAACAGACCTTTTGTAGGTAACAAACCAACTCCTGCCCGAAAATATTGTTGAATTGTGTATATGATTCACGCTAAAAAAATTCAGGATCCACTGAAACTGTGCATATTTTAAGTCTTGAAAAAAGCCACAGATTTGGTGTCCCAAACAATAAACGTGCACATTTATTTTATTTTAATATTGTGTTTTTTCTTCATGCAAATAAATTTTTCAGAAATTCTGACATAAAACTTGTGATAACTGATAAAAGAGATGATCAGAAACGTCATGAATACCGGTATTGTGGTTTATTATCCTAACAATCCTGACAAAGATTCAACCAATGTGAAAAAGACTTACTTTAATTCATAAAAAAATCATGTATTGCTACATATATATCTGTCCAGCAGATGAGAAACATCATAAACTGTTGAATCTATTGTACATTGAAACTTTTGTTTCATGAATTTATATATTCTTCGTCATTAATATAAAAAGAATACAATGATAATAGAAAAATGATAAAAATTCAACATTACTACTTGAATAACTAATTATATACAGATGTATATTGGTAAATTTTTTTCCCATAAATATATTCCCAAAATGTCCTTGTCTATTTATTTATTTACATAATGTAATAAAAAAAAAAAGAGTAGATAAACATAAGGGCACAGAACTAGCATACCAGTATGTAGGGCAATGTACAAATGTATAAATAATGAGATGTTACAAAAGATATATCATACTCCTCCAACTTAGTGGCCATGCTTGACTAAGCGTTCAACTCACACTTTTGGGATGCTTCTATTTTTGGGGTCATGCTCGGCCAAGCGCCCACACATGATTTTTTGAGCTGAGTACCAAGGTGTTGGACGAGTACAGTATGTACATTCAAAGTAACATATCAATTATATAACTTAACTGAAAATTCTTGTCAGGAAGAAACTGTCTATGACATCTACATGAGATATTAGTAATATATTATATTTGTACATGTATACTAACCAATCCATAGGGTTATATATATATTATTCACTAAGGAAAAAGTTTAGGCGAGGTAAGCTGTATTGATAACTGTCAATACCAGTTATTAGCAGATGACAGTCACTTTTGACATCAAAGTCTGAAATTTTACATTGAATTCATCATATTAATATCAGTGGAGTCAGCATTCAGCATTTTTCCCACCAATGGACACTAATGTAAATACAATGTAGTCAATGCAGGAAGCTATAACACTGTAAATATCTATTGTTTTCACATCTTAGTGTATCATGGAAGATACAGATCATAGTCAGGTTTGTTTTCAATTTTATTCCAAGTGCAATTTTTCCACAAATGTTGACCCAAATAAAATGAATATCGCCCACAGTTGTCTTCTAAACCACAGGAATCTTCACATGTTTTTTCCCACCATTTATTGAAAGTTTTCACATCTTTTGATGTACATGTTGAGTAGCCATGTCTTGTCCAGTGGCGAGACTCATCGGCTGCTTCCTGTCCTAGAATAATATAAAAAGAAAAACAAATGTACCAGCAATAATCTTAGTATAAAGCCTATATTACATAGCTATTATAACCCAACTGTTACATTAACAGAAATTAATGGGGAAAAGTTAGAGGTGCAAAGCATCTAGAAGGCTCCTTAACTGGCTATTAATTATAACTTAGGAGGAATATGATAACAAAGTTACACCTCAAGTTTGATGATTTTTATAACGGTTTTCTGCAGCCCCATTGCATGAATTATCACATTTTACTTGTTTTAAATGTCTTTTTGTATAGATGGACAATGGCCAATGACCTGTTGTATCACACATGATTCATCCATTCTAGGAAACTACATGCTACTGTGGGACATCACAAATCACCTGCTTAGCTCATTTAGTAGAGTGACCAATTTTTTCTGACTTGCTAAAATTGGTCTTTCATGAAATTAAATCAGTTTAAAGTATTCTATGGTGATATGGATGTTATCTTATGAACCATTTCAGCATCAACCATTTAAAGGGCGATAGTCACTGCGTCATGCACGTGTGAGATACATGGGTCTCTTAAAAACAAAGAGTTCAAACTGAGATGTTCCCAAGCTTTAAATAGGTATTTTTTTTAGGTGATTGGAAGGTATTGAAAGAGACAACAGCGGTAATTAATGCAAGTCGCACCCAGGTCAAATCTCATACTTGTAATTTCTATTAGAAGAGTGCATTGAACTGTGTGACTACCACCACCCTTTAAAAAAAAACATTCATTCCCTGTTCAAGAAAGCATGGTACAATGGTAGTTACGCAACACTATGCCAAGAACACAAAACATCCATGGAAGATGTAGAGAGTCCAGTATGGTTCCTTTTTGCATATTTCAGAATGCATACTAGTTTTTTGTATAATATGTCAAATATTTGATGTGTGGATTTAAAACTACTGTCAAAAACCTGATTTGATTTGCCAATTTAGAGGTTAGAAAGGAGAGATAGTGGATTTATAATTTTTTGATGTGTAAATTTAAAAATAAGTCTGTTAGGGACGACGTCAAAAGATCGATGTCGGATAAAAAACTTAATTCCTTCAGTTTTTTTCCAAACCCCCCTACCCCCCACTGAAACTTAATTGATAAATATTGGTCATGGCATCAGACTACATTCACCATTAAATAAAAATTGATAATTGGACAGTAGTATAGCATAGCAGTTGGTTGTCGGGTGGGTGTAAAAAGATTTTACAAATGCACCTCATTTGACGCTGATTTACACTTGAACCAAACCATTTTTCTGGGGTTTTTTTCCCGTTTCGGTTATTTCTGTCCATAATCGGATAGAAAAAAAAAAACTACAAATACTCCAAGATTTTTTTGACTTCATTAAAAAATAAAATCGTTTTTGTAGGATGGAAACTTTTTGAGGTCAAAACCCCCCACCCCCAAACTAAAGGAAATAAGTTTTTTATCCGACATCGATCTTTTGACGTCGTCCCTTAAATAAGCAAACTTTTTGAATTTTGGGAATATTCACTGTGGCACATTAGGAATGAATCAACCAAGGCTGAATCTTCTAAAGTAAACAAGACAACTCATGCCAAGTCCATATTTTATATTTCAAGACATTTATACACAGAACAGTTCAAGGAACAGATGTAATTGGCATGAATAATGATCAATAAATAAATGAAATAATAACTAGATTGTATACTTACTAATGTAACACCGATTATAGTCTTCATTGTTATAATCATACACACTCCCCAGGTACCTAATCCATTGGTGGTTTACATAGTCTGTAGATCCATTGGATTGAAAGCCATCCCAGTAGTCAAAGAAGATGTCAAGACAAACCGAGGAATTGGAATCTATCACCACACACTCAGGATGTTCAAATTCTCCATTTATTCCTACAAAGAACCAATAACTATAGTATAGGTCAGACTGACACTGAAGAAATAAAGTATCTCACCAAAAAGTCTCGCAAGATTTGTTTTCTTCTTTTGGTATTAAACTAGATTTTTTTCAGGATCACGTTGGCGTAAATTTCTGTTTTTATCGCTGTCCGCTACTTTAGAAAACACGTGGTTTTTTTTGGGGGGGGGTTAGAGAAAAATCGAGGGAAAGGAACAATAATAAATAATACTGATCGATTTTCAGCCTTCAGGTGACTACAGACGTCAAACACTGTAGCTGCAGTTCTGTAGCTCGCTTGGTTTCGCTGTCGAAACCTGGTTTCGCGTTAACACCACGACGAACAAAAAAACCGACAGCGAAACCAAGCGAGCTACAGAACTGCAGCTACAAACACTGGTATTTGGAACCCTCGTACACAGTCCCTTCGTTGAGGGACTGTGCCTCACACCACTGACAGACGCGTGTAACGGTGCGTACCAGTAATAGCACCACGCTACAACGTACAACTCAGATGCCGCCTATGATCGTGAGACATTGGTTGTACTCAGAATGGCTGGATTCCAACTACTAGTATGTGAGAGGTTTATGTACAACTAAAACGCCGCGAAACCACGGCTAGTGTAATCCCAAACATTAGTCACTTAAATATTCCATTACTTACCCCAGAATACAAGTAACACACCAATGGCGTAGAAATAAAGAATATTCATGATTCTAATATTGGTAAGGACACTCGTACGACGTTAGCCAGAGTCTGTATCTTCCATTTTGGCCACAAGTATTTACACCTTTCCTCTTGGACCTACGTCATCACCGTTGTTTAAATATGGCTTCAATTTCCAAGGCGACATGCGAAGTGCGCCCTCGTCACGGGAAGTCTAATTGAGCGCCCTCAATTTAGTGACCATGTAATTCCGACTTTGTTGGGTCCCTTTCACACCAAAACAAAAGCTTCACTTATATCGCGAAGTCTAATTGAGCGCCCTCAATTTAGTGACCATGTAATTCCGACTTTGTTGGGTCCCTTTCACACCAAAACAAAAGCTTCACTTATATCGCGATTTAGATGTCAAAAAAATAAATAAATAAAAAATAATGGGGGGGGGGGGGGGGGGGCTCTTTCGCATTTATTTGATCAAAAAATTCCATGCATACAGTATTTATAGTTGTTTTCTAAAATGCAGAATTTTTGGAGGCAGAGAGGGCAAGCCACCGAATTTGACTGAAATATTATTGAAACAAAAGACGAATAAACAGTTGAAATATGGTCAAAAATTGTAATTGTATGGATTATTTCAAAGAAAACAAATTAAACCAAATAAACAAAATAACAATGACCAAATTAGATAAGCAAATCATGACATGAATTCACAGCAATTTTAATAATAGAAAACCACAGAAATTACAATTTTCCATGGAACTATTTATTTTAAAATTACAAATTGTAATGTGAGAACTAAAACAGATCATATTATTCACAAAGCAAAGAAAAACTTAACAAAACAAATTTTTGCACCAATAGTCTTCATTGGTTCCGATGGTGAAAAGGTCTCATGTCACATTTGTGAAGACTGTACAGGCTAAACTTGTAGTCACATGCAGATTGTATTGATCACACTTTTATTCATAGGCATATTATAAAACTACACTTGAATTCATATGCAAATTGTAGGGAAATTAGTTTTCTCAAACTTTCTCAATTCTTTTCATCAGCCTATCATATCACCTAACTCGTGCACTCCTGCTGCCTGTATACCACAGGGAGCCCAGGAACTATGATCAACTGTACGCACTCCCTATGAGCGCGCACGGGGGGTGGGGGAGGGGGATATCGGCTGGTATCTAGTGTAAGAAATAGACAAGGGATGAAGGCTCCAGCCAGCTAACATTTTTTAAACTCGAAAAAACAGACTAAAAAAAATACCAGGTTGAAGAATATTAGTTGCTCCTTCGAATTTCGTCAAAGCCTTACCTACATTTTACCGATATCTGCAGAATAACTCAAGAAAACTACAGAAATTTACTCCATTTAGGAATTCCTAACGGTTTCCCCGAACGCACGGCACAGTTGGAGGCGTGGCCTGTTCAGCATTTGTCAACAACCAATCACAAGACTGGTTACGAGTTTAACAAATATGAGCTGGCTGGAGCCTTCATCCCTTTTCTATTTCTTACACTAGATACCAGCCGATACCCCCCCACCCCCCACCCGCTCATAGAGACTGCGTATTACAGTTGATTATAGTTCCTGAGTTCCCTGTTTGTATACTGGATATAACTAGCATTCCAACTAAAGGTCATTTTTGAAACTGACCAAAAGGAATCCTTCACAAATAATTGAATATCAATTCAAAAACAGAAGTACAATGTAATTTTCAATTATTTGTTGGCAAAAAAGTGAAGAGCAGTTAAATTTACAGTCCTGGACATAAAGCATTGTAAGAGTGGGTAATATTTATATTGACTTATCCATTGTCCACCCAAACATACCTTCTATGGAAACAGGAGCCTAGCAAATTGATGTGCCATTTTAGACAGAAAGAAACAACCAAAAAGCAACAAATTAATGTCTAGGAACACAATTTATCTTTAAAAATCTTAATTAAACTTCAGCAAAATCTGGTTAAAATTCATAATGTGTGCAGTCAATATCAATTGTCTATCGTTTTTTTTTTCGCTGAAGGGTCAATGTTTTGTGATCGTGCATGATGGTACTTCTATATTTATATATACCGGTATATATATCTGGCAACTATAAGCAGCATAGATATTGTTGTTGTGTGGGAAATCCATTACTATAAGACTGCAGGCACTTACAGATTTGGGGCATCTTAGTGGAATTTTGATACACATTATTTGTCCACTACGGTATGAACATTAGCAAAAACCTGATATATTTGTGACTGTTGTCTCTAGTAAACACACTAGCATGTGTAGTGAAAGATTTAATTAATCACACAATCACCAATGTGCACTTCAAACAACATGTAAACAATATATTTCACACATGTACATCGCATAGGACCATGTTAAACACAGTGTAGTTCAACGAATGTGATTCTTCAAATGCCGCTAACATTTATATATATGTACACAGCACTGGTCAATCCCGATGCAAAGTCTATTTCGGTTTTGGTTCAAGGCAATGCATGTAGCATTGCAATTTGGCAGTTCTGCAACTATCTGTCCAGAAAACATATCCCAAGTTGTCACTGTTCCATCATCTAGAATACAGGAGATGTAGTTGTCCTGAACACAACCATGCAGACAACTGAAACAAATAAGCATACAGTACAATTGAAGGATTGTTCATATATTTAATAGCTTTTAAATTCAATCTGTCCAGTTTTTTACTCAACATGACAAGTAATATATCTTCTCAAAGCTTGGATATAAGTTGAATATTGTGAATGGTGGTGAAAAAAAGTGATGTTCTTTATATGTGTAAATTTCATCAATTTTAGTGTAATTGCATGTCCTGTAGTGAGACAAATGCAGTGGATTCTTTTATGTTTTACCATTTTTCAGAAGGTAATAGAAATCAACTTTTGGTTTGCCCAAATTGCTACAATTACTGTTAGTCTTATTTTTGAAAGTTAATTTTGTTTAATTACAAATATTAAAACTGGTATTAATTTGGGGAAAATATATATACATTTCATTGTCAGAACATTTCAGAAGATTTATTGTTTGTCTGGACATAAATACAAAAATCCTTTCTTTATATTTTTATTGACTTGACATCAGAAAAGTCATCCAATTATGTTGTAGATATCAGTTTTATACAGACAATCATCAACACCCTTAGTTGCAATTTTTTACCAAAACTTCCTGTAGCGAATAAAGAATTTTTCACCTGTTCTTGGTAGAAATAGGAAAACTTACATCCAAGAACCTAAGGTTTTATTTTTTACAGGAATCTACATCTAATTTCCTGAATACATACCTTTTGTTTTCTGTCAAATTAGATTTATAATACTGATTGATCATAGATAATCTTCCATTCATTGGGTTTATAACAACTAATGTACATACACTACATTGTAGATTACCATGTGAGGAGGATACAGTCTGGTGTTCTGGCTGACTGCTAGGATCCTTATTTCCCAATAACACAAACAGCAAGCCCTATGAATTGAGAATTAATTATTGGTATACTAGTGTTAACTGTAAATGTGGGGTATCACATTATCTTGCTAAAATTACATGAAGCATACCCCGGTATGCAGAATCCTTTAATCCTATGTAAACTTAATTCAACACTTTCACCAGTGAAAAATTGAATGTCTCCCTAAACTGAACAACTTTCTTTTTCTGTTCAGTATGGACGTTTGCTGAGTCCTGTATTTGTTCTATTAGAAGCGCATCAATAGAAGTGCATGTGAACCAAAAATCTTATTTGTTGAATCATTAAAATATCACTTATTTTGACCACAGAAACCTATAATAGAGCAAATACACATATGGTTCTAGCTAGCTGCATGTATTCAAGTACTGGATTGGAGAGAGGGTCAATGAAATCTGTTCAGCTATTAGTGAGTTCTACATTGAACAGTGTTGGTAGCACCCGTGTATAATGTCTTCTTATAATAATGTTAGTACAAGCACCATGATAGATTTCATGGCATGATTTTGTTTAGTTTCTCCAATTTTACGATGAAAATAAGTTGATTATTCCTATGAAAAATATGTTAGCAGTCATTGCTGTTTCAATTCATCCCATACTCTGAGTCATCACACACAACTGATAATTATATGTCATTATAGAAAGTTTCTTCCATTCACAGATCAATTATTGATGCAACCTTTACACACAGAATAATAAATAGGCACACTCAACTGATTCAATCTCAGAGTACCATGCAACTGATGAAGTCAACTGTTCTTGCATATCAATAGTGAGTAGTGTGTCACCATTACAAGTATTCCTGAAAATAAACAGAATGATATATTTCAGATGAGTCTGGTTGATTAGGTTATCTGGTATTCAAATAAAATGATCCAAAATAATATTAATAATACCATAATCACATTGTTTACAGACTGAAATATTACTTATTTTGGCCATAGACACAACTCCAATATTCACATGTGCATACAAACATATTCAAAAGTATCACTGACGCATATGAATGTGAAATATATATATTAAATTATTTCCTTTGTTTACATCGAACACAGCAAAATTGTTGAATGTGAAATAGAATCATGTCACTGAATACAAACAATCAGGCAGAAGAAAATGAATTTTTGTTGGCATTTCGAGCTGTTAGCTTTCACTATACAGTATGACTACAAGCAAGAACAATTTATATTATAATACACATGCAGGTATCACTCAGGCAGTACAGGATAGCATTGATTTCTGCTGAGCATTGAATGATCCAATCACAGTACTGCCTTTGAGCATATTTTGTGTTATTCTTGTAACAACCTCATAATACAATGTAGTTATTTTTTGAGATTATATCCTCCATTGGAGTCTAGAATCAACAAACAAACAAACAAACACAACAAATTCCATACCATCAATGATACACACCAATGCTTGTGAAATGTGCTCATATAGTTACACTTACACATCAGAAGGCCATATCATGTATTAAAAGTAAATTAGCTCACCACAGAATTATCTTGTTTCTAGTTGTACCCATGACTAGATTCTCTTCACCTTTGACTACAGACAGTGATGTAACTGATGAATTACCAGATTGCATACACACTATACCGACTACCTGTCTAGATCATAATCACATACAAAGAACATTCATTAATAAACATACACAGTGACATGTACATCCTTTGTGTGTACTGTTATATATACTATATGGAAGCAAAAAATAATTTTTGTTTCCATATTTTGCGTAGCCATATGAAAAATTCAGATTTTTATCATCATTTTGAATTTCTTCATTTTGTGCTATATCAATGATGGTTCTACTTAAAAATGTGTACGCAATTACAATTTGTTTGTTGACCATATTGACATTCTTTGGTTTGAATATATAATAAAAGTTCCTGGCAGCATAGTACAGTGAAGTATGTACTGTATATGACATGTTTTAAAGTTTGATTGTTCCATATTCTATATCATATGCTAAAGTTCCTTTTGTACCCCACCCCCACCCATAATCTAAACCCTAACTCTACACCTACCACATCCAGTGCTCCCTGATTTAATTGTATATGTCTCTCCTAAAGATACATGTTCCTATAGTTATCTAAAGGAAGCATTTACAATTGAATTGGGGTCTTGGGATGAGGGTTAGAGTTAGGGTACAAAAGAAACTTATTCAGAACGTTTTACTGAGATCATTAAAGTTGTTTTATGGACAAAACTTAGTTTCAATTTTGAGTAACTTTGCCAAAAACCAAATCTGAAAGTTACAACGTTCAGTTACACTGATTGAAACCTGACACATATTACAACTAACCTAGCAAGTGTGTTATGTCTGTTCAGGCGCAGTGGTAACATAATTAAAATAGTTGTTCTATAAATTCGGAGTGGGGGGTGGGAGGCTAATTGCTATACAGGAACATGGTGTGCATCTCAGACTAATATGCAATTCGGTGACATCCTAAGTTGCTTGAAACTTATTTACAACTGAATCTGTCATATTCAGCTATTGGCAAGTGAAATCTAAAAAAATATTGTAACTGTTACAAATATTATATTACATGTACATGTATGTACATTCCCTCACATATAAATATAGATCATATATACACGCTCATGAAAATAACTTACCTATACTGTGTATCCATGAAAACACTGATCACTCTGAAGTCACTATACCCATTATTTAAAGACACAATAACTTGTCTATTAAGACATACCAGTGTTATAAACTCATCAGTATTGTCACACAGATCTAGAATTTCCTTTTCATTTTTTTCAAGATCAAATCTAAATACTCTGAAAGAAATAGATTGAGAGTTGTCAAAGCCTGTGGAATAATTTGGTACTTCACTGCCTTACTTGGTACATGAACACGCCAGATCACATTTCGCATACAATTCACTATAATTATTTGAGAATAATAGTCCATTTTCTGTTTACTGCAAGATCATGCGTTATTATGGAATAGAATGTAAAAACAGGACAAACAAAGGTCATACTGTCGCAGTGTCGTCAAAACATTGTGTTGGATTCAACAAACAAGTATTTTGCAATGAACATGAAATCACCTAATAAGACCATTCCCATTGTCCCTCTAGCAGTGATGTCTGTGATTTAAACGGAAGTCACAGCATTGATATTGTTTTTGATATGTGGTTGTTCGACAATAAAATTTGTTTATATTTTAAACGATGAACAACACTGCTTTCTCATATATGTCGCTAAAGGATGTGATAAATATCTAACCTAACACATGTTTGCTGTAGTTTGCCTCCAACAACCACAATAAAGTATTCACTGTGTGTAATCACATCCATTAGAGAAGTTACTTCATTCTGAAAAATAATAAGATATTCAAATTAATGTTACAGAGTGAATCTGTGTTTTAATCGATGAGCAGGCGGCATGTGACAACGAGAGTGCTGCTAAATGAAAGACTCTCCTTGATAACTGCATAATAATTCTTTTGTTTTGCGACACGATTCAAGTTGACCTAGGTTAAATGAAGTTGATAATAAGTTACCGCTACGTCTAGCTAAAGTCGCATTGTTTAACGCACTAGAACCAAACAGCTTATGGAAAAGGATGAGTCATTACTATCCTGAGTTGCCTCACTCCTGTGATGTAAAATCGCCACAATGTCCATTGTTTTTATCACTGTTTTTTTCCTAAATAAAAAATATCCCTTAATGCGTCATGCATCACTACAATTGAGAATACAAAATTTTGCAGCATTTGACAACAACGGAATTTTGCAGTATCAGTTGTTAATATATGTAATGACATGTTTTTTGAAGCTCCACCAAAACAAGTGATCACGGTGCCTTTGCCTTGAAGACAAGCGAGCGTGATGTGAATCACAAACCTTAGATCATTGACACATGTTGTTCTACAATGTTGTTTGCAGATACATTACAAGTCAAGTGTAGATTATCCCCTAAAACACAGGGATGTCTATAAAGGAGTCAAAATGGCTGCTATAATAGAAAGTTTTTTGTTTTTTCCCTGATTTGAGCATTTTAAAACTGACTTTCCTTATAAGAAGAACTGTTAAGGTGCAGAGGGAATAACATCAATGACTATAAAAATCATTGTCAATAAATTTTAAATTGTATTTGTGACACACGAAATGGGTTTGTTAAAAAACTTATGTTATCTCCCAATTTCAGTTTTGCCTGCTTCGACTAATTTTTAAATTTGTTAAATAAGAGTGGTCGATTCGTTAGAAATTTTCATATCTTGTTCAAATAAATTTCAAAATATTTTAAAATTATTTGGCCACAAGTTATTCACGTTAGACAATGCGTGATTTGAAAAAATGTAAAAAAAAAAATAACATAAAAAAATGGTGAAATAAACAGTCAGCTGCTCATGCTGCATCAAACACATTCGCACACTCAAAGCAAACACCCATTGCTTAAAGCATAGTGCGTAAATCAGAATTTTCATTTCGATGGGTTATCCTGACAAAATAAAACACACTAAATTACAAGTCCCCATGGTGAAACAAACATTTCTTTTTGTCTTATATGATGAAAGTCTCTATCATGAACCATAACTGATGCTCAAACTACATGTATGGTTGAAAGAACACATCAAATTCCATATTATTCTCACAGTACCTCAAGAAAGGAGTGCGCCATTACAATTGTCCAGTCTTCAGTGATACTATTTTCCATCCATATGGCAAGAGACTGTGAGAGACATGTAACAATGATATCCACTGTCTTAGAATGATGTACAAGAGACGTGTAGTGGATAGATCGTACTTGCTCATTCACAGACTGGTGCTGTATGAAAGAGAAAATCAAATATAACATATCAAAACTAGCTGTAAACAATAGATGCAACAAGACACCGGTATGCCCTCTAAGCTGATATGATGCACATAGCTATAACCCAATTATAGTTATGCTAATTCACTGGTGCGTCATTGCAACAACAGAAAATAATACATTCAATAGCAATCTTTGGCTTGAAAGACATTTTACTATAGTTATGAAATTTGTAACTTAGTAAAAGGGAATTCACATTTTATAATACATATGTGTAAAAACAAAGGAAATTGGGGGCTACAACATTTTCATTTGTGCTTCCAATCACCTAGTCACATACAATTTTATATATTTCTTGAAGACCTCTCCCTAGCAGCCAACAAACTGACTCAACTTGATTTGGGAATTCTATTTTGACTCAGGATCCCCACAAAATCATTCCTGTCAAAGGGCACACTCTCACTCACTCATGGTAACCACGCTAACATCATGTCCCATAAAATTGGTTAGAAATGATTCCGAAGTTACTTCAGATTGGTAAGATACTATTTCTTGCATGTACACCTTTTAGAGTGAACAAATGATAAGGACGTACCTTCAGGCATGCGGCAAATTGTAGAACATCAAACTGTTCATCATGACTACACTGTGACTGAGATATAGATGGTAGAATAACAGGTGGGACGTGTACTGGTGATAATTCTGGTACATCACTGTGCTGGCTCTGAGGATGTTCTCTGTGTGCAAATGGTGGTGGGTCATCGGTAGGGAGATCTATACTAGGTTTTGTAAATCCAAGCTTGTCAGAATTACTAGAGTGAGGTATGTTTTGATATTCAATATTATCAACAGACTGTAGCATGAGTTCATTGCTATTATTACACACAGTGGAATCTTTGAGGTACTGTGGTTCTGAATATTGTGATACAGGTTTCTGTGAATACTCAGCCTGAAATATTGACATCTGTGGGGAATCTTTTTCTATAGATACCTTACCAAATGGGTCACTTTGGTATAATGCAGTTGTCCCAATGTTGTCTTGGATGCGGCCATCCACCTCTCTGCGTGGGACACTCTTGCACTGGAGATGCCCTTCCTGACTCTGGTCCTTCTGGTTAACAAACACTGGGCTATCTCCAGTTTGTGGGAAGGAAACCGGGAACACTAAATTTCCACTGCTTTTCTGACTAGCAAATAAAGTGTTCCTTTCTGACTGCTCAAACTTTCTCTTTTTCTTTTTTGGTGGTCTTCCTCTTTTTCGTTTAACCCCAATGGTATTTGGTTGCTGTAATATTACTTTACCTTTAACTGCTTCATCACTGCCACAATCTTTTTCTGAATCCTCTTGTGTGCTTACAGTAATGCTAGAATTGTTCTCTCTGTCTGATATCAAATAGGATGCAGGAGAGCCTTCCTTTGCAACTAAACAATCATCACTATTTGCACTAACAGATTGGCTAAAATCAGGCAATGGAAGACAAACCGGATATGACAAATCATCACTTTCTTGTTTGCTCTCTAGTACATTTTCTTTCTGAGGAAGCCTGTTTTTTAGTACTTTGGGTGGTCTGCCCCTGCCTCTACCTCTGCCTCTGCCTCTACCTCTGCCTCTACCCCTACCCTGTGGTTGCTTATCTTGTGTAACTTTTGATGGTGATGAGACAATGTCTGGGAGACAGGTTTTCATTTCAGTCATGTCATTCTCCATTGTGAGATTATTTTCTTTGACACAACAATATTCCTTTATAGGCTTTTCATCGGTGCTGGTCAAAGAGCATGAACTCTCAAAGGAATCACTGTCGATACGTTTCTTCCAAGACCTAGAGAGTTTACTTCTTATGCGAGATGTTTTTCCACCGTTGCCAGCTATGGAACTACTGACACTTGATGCACTGTCACTATCACAGTTACTTTGATTAGCTACTAGTGACTCTACTGAATAACTGGCATTACTGTACACCTCCTTTAGCTTACTCAGTTTCAGGTTACAAAAGTCTTGATCTGGAAGAAAGAAATCTTGTATTCTGTTGTCAGTTAATACACTTGAAATAGCAGGAAATACTTTGCCATCAGTGTCATATTTAAAATTATCTTTTAGTTGCTGTGTATCAACAGTTCCAGAATTAGAGCTACTAGTCGTATAGGAAAGAGTGTTAGTTTCATAGTCACTGCTTTCATATTTGATTATTGGTTCACATTGTTGATTATAAGCACTTTTGGGAGTTCTCCTTGATCTTCGACGACTGGCAGGTGTAGGTTTCTGTGACTGTCGACACTTCCTGTGCCTTGATTTGACCATTTCACATGGAGTCATGTAGAGTGGTGAGACAATAGGGTTATCGATTGATTTAAACCGGGAGCAGGATGGAGTTGAAACTACAATATTTTCCAATTCAGATAATTCCCTGTTGTTAATGTGTATCTGAAGATTGTCAGGTTTATTTTGGACTGAACCTGACATCCGTTCAATGACACCAAAATTATTTACTGGTGAAGCAAGTATTCTTTGTTTTTCTGGTATTACAATTTCAGTATCTGTAAAGTTTTTTAGTTGAACTTGCTCTACACATTCCATATCAGTCTTTGAGTTACCCTGTAAACCAATAGATTCTGAGTTATTGCTTGTAAATCGTTCTAAGTCAGTCATTCGTTGCATTTCGCTGTTAACATTGGTGATATTGTCTTCTGCTATCAATCCAATAAGCAAAGATTGAGATTCCTGAGAGTGACAATCAGATAGATCTGATTCTGGAACTGCAGTTGGACTCACAGAATGAAGATCCTGACTACCAGGAACTTGAAAAACTTTGGCAGTATTGGCAGGTTGTTGGATATTTTTTGCAAATCTCTCTGAATTAACTTCTTGTACATGTAATGTATTTGGTTCCTCTGTTGTGTCATCTTGCATCTTGTTGTTCTGATCTTCACATTTGTCTCTGATGAATGATTTAGTAACATTGCAGCTATTACTGACAGACTTTGCAGATTTTTCAGGTCCAACTACTGAATCAGTCATTTGTAAAGTGCTTTTCTTTGTTGGCATTTCCTGTTCATTCAAACATGTGGAGCATGAATCAGTTACAGAAGTGTTTTCCCAATTAACATCACCACTATCGGTCGCAGTTGGACATGAAGAAATGTTGCAAGCAATTGCAGTTAAATCAAAAGTCTTAGAGGAACTGCATTCCATCCTAGATTTCACATCATTTGAACTTGTCTTGGTTAATGGAGAGAAAAGTTGACCATTTTCTAAACCATCTTTTGTAGATGATTTCAAGGGTGTACATGTTTTATTTTCATTTGTATTTGCTAAAACTGTATCAAAATTGGACAAAGTTACACAGTGACTGTCATCTTCAGGAAAATCACATTTTCTCTCAACTGTTGATGCCCCAAGACATATGCTCTCCAGTGAGGATAAATGGGCTGCATCATCACTTTGATTCCTTGATTCAACTGGTAATTCACTAACATCACAATAATTTGCTGTATCAGTTTGTGAGAGATCTTCGAAAAGATCTTGTGACTGAACCACCATCACATCATCATCTGCTAGATTGTTTTCATTAAGCAAGAAAGTGACGCTGTGCCTCTTAGTGGAGCATTGTCCCACCTTCCTAATCTGTGTCTCTCCATGACCTGTACATTCAATGTCACATGAACACATATTGTTATTTTCCACTGCTTCAAAAACAGATGGTAATCTTTTTGATATTTCTGAGTCTGATTCATTTGCTGATGATGGTTTGCCAGGTGAACATTTATTTGATTGTTCTGCTAGTCTTTGTCTTACATGTTGTTTGGCAGCAGCTATTCTATCACATTTCTGGATAAAAAAAAAAATTTGATCTGTGTTTTGAAAATTGTGGCATTTTTTTTTGGTTAAAATATTTGATGGCACACAATTCATCAACAGCGGGCACTGCAAGTGGGGAAAAATAAGTGCACACACTGACCAGAAAAGTTATTTTTTGTTTTGGCCTATTCTCTTGTGAATTAATCAAGATATACTGCAAAATATTTTCGCCTGGAATTAATTTTTGTTATTTTCGCTGAAGGAATTATTCAGTGAAAATAAAATCCAGCTAATATACCTTTTGTCCTTTATGTTACATCCAACTGGTCAAAAATCAGTGAAAATAAACACCATACAAGGTATCAATCAAAGAAAGCTTAGAAAGAACTCCCGTGTGCTGAGAGTATTGAATTAAAAATTAATTCAAAATTACTTGTACATGAGATATTGATGGAAAAGCTGAAAATTAATTATGTAAATCAGATAACTAATATGAACAGAACAGAACAAAAAAATTATGAATTATTATGCTAATTAGAGAATTAATATGAACAAGTTTTAACCCAAAATTAATCAGGCCTGTCTATTGTCCCAGAGCATTTATGTACCAAATTTTATTCAAATGTGATGATCAGTAATTGAGATATCAGTGTTAATTAATTATGTTAATTAGGTGATTAATATGCACAAATATGTACCCAAAAACTAATCAGGGGTCTGCACTATGTACCAAGTGTCATTGAAATGTGATGAATACTACTTGAAATATCAAAAGCTGAAAATTAATTATGAAAATTAGGTAATTAATATGTACTCATATTACCCAAAAAACTATCAGGTCTGTGCAGTGTCCTATGACATCTATGCACCAAGTGTCATTCAAATGTGATGATTACTACTTGAAATATCAAAAGCTGAAAATTTATTAATTATGCAAATTAGGTAATTAATATGTACTGATATTACCCTAAAAACTATCAGGTTTGTGCAGTGTCCTATGACATCTATGTACCAAGTTTTATTGAAATGTGATTAGTACTTGAGATATCAGTGGAAAAGCCGAAAATTTATTAATCATTATGCAAATTAGGTAATTAATATTGCACAGATTTTTACCCAAAACTAATCAAATCAGCGCATTAGTTTGGAGCATCTATGTGCCAAGTTTCATCAAAATCCAATGAGTGATTCTTTAGATATCAGTGGAACAGTCATGGAACAGCTAAAAATCAGCTAATTATCATGCAAATTTGGTAATTAATATGCATGGATTTTTACCAAAACCTAATCAAATCTGCGCATTGGCCAAGAGCATCTATGCAAGTTTCATCAAAAATCAATGTATGGTTCTCAAGATATCAGTGGAACAGACACACACACAGACACACAGACTAACTGCAAAGACTCCCTATTGTGCTTCGCACACGGGAGTCAAAAAGTTTTTTCAGCAAGATTTAAATCCAGCAAAAATAAAGTATTTTACAATAGATGAATGATTTATTCAACCACTGTATTGCGAATTAAGTCCAATGATCTATGAAGACATACCTGTAACTTTCTCTTCTTTTTGTTATATTTTGCTGTAACATCCGCTAACTTTTGCATCAACTGTGAATGACAAACAGTAACAAAACCATAATGATGAATACATACTCTCAATGAACCAATTACTGTTCACTGTGAGATCCTGCATTATGCACAAAATGAAACGTTAAAACAGGACAAACAAAGGTCATAGTGTCGTCGAAACATCGCATGGGATTTGACAAATTAAAAATATTTTTGGGGTATTTCCACAAATAATAACAGGTTATGAACATTTGATGTTTAATTTTGATGAAATAAAGATATCTCAATGCAATATTCACCACTGAAAGATCAGCATTTCAACATTGAGCTGAAATAAAAAAAAGAAATCCAGGTTCAAAATAAATCATTTCGTTCAAAACGCTACTTTCAGACATTATGCAAGGTCTTGTAGTGAACAGAAAAATCACCGTTTCCCATGAATAATGTTAATATTCCCATTACCACATATTGTTTCATTAAAAGTGTATTTCTTATAGAAAAGCACATAAACCAAAAATTGTACATGCAGTAATTAAAATATGGTATCACTCATCTGACCATAGAACACCACATGTGTAAGTGCACTACTAATAAAACAAATACGGGGTACTACACATGTTTGGATAGATTACAAACCCCTATCTCTTTTTATAACATAAATTGGATGAGCAGCTTTTAGTGTTTATAATAAAAAACTCATGAGACTATTGTTGAAAATGTTATCAATTACTGGAAAACAGAAGCTATCTAACCCAAGGAAATAAATTGAAAGACATCTAATGTACACAGTAGTACAGCCCCATGCATCTAGCTTCCTGAAAATATATACAATGCTATTACAGTTACATGTTAGTACACAGTAGTACAGCCCCATGCATCTAGCTTCCTGAAAATATATACAATGCTATTACAGTTACATGTTAGTACCACAGCCATCTTAAATTGGCCACTGGGTGATCTAAAATTCCTGTGATTATATGCCATAACCTGTTACTGTTATGGTATACATGTATAAAATCAATGTATACAGTGTAGGTACTGACAACTCAGAAAATGCAACAAATTAACTATCAAATACTATAATTATTACATTAATTTTCACTGGTTAAGTTTTATATTAAACTTCACTATTTTGATAGTATTCACTAGATTTTAAATAAACAGATTTTCCAGAATAAAAGGAGTTGGAACCGTTGAATTGAAATAGCAATATTAAAACCCAGGTAACTTACAGAGAATGTATTCAATTACAACATAATTAAACAAAAAAAACAAAACAGTAACAAATTTATTCAGCCAATCAACAAGCAGTAAAAGTCCAAGATGGGATGCACTCAAAAATTTCAATAAAGTAGTTGAAGTTGCAAACATGCCTACTTTTAATGTCTAGATGTTTCACATGCTTTAATCTTTTCACCACCAGTTCCCAGCGATTTTTTAGGCAGTTTTTTAAGGTGATACTTTAATCTTTTCTGATGCCTAAAAGTTTCATCGTAGTTATTGACGCTTATTCAAGAGTATTGATGTTTATCACGACTAGCGTGAATGGGTAGCTTCGTTTCGACAATGAGCTGTTACTGTTATCACTGTATACAATGTTAAATTATTCTTCAAATGCTCAGTTTATCTTTTGAAAACAACTAATTTTTTTATCTAAAAACAAATCATGCCGCTTTCCCATCAAAATCCAAGCCAAAAGATCATACAACAGCATCGGCAAATCTCTTCCTACCGCATTCAATAACATTAACATATTTAAATGAGCTATGGTAATTTGAACACATTGGCATCATCCATCGTTTTCATTGGTTAATTAGTGATTTGACCTGTCAGGTCAAAGAACACCGTCCCAGGTCAACCCATAGCGGATATTCATTTCTACAGCACTGAAAATGCGATCGGAATCATTCACTTACATGTATGATGAAATAAGTTTATTAGCATTTCATAACAATTCAACGAATTTATTTTTTGCACGTTAGTATTATAATCATTAAAAGGTAATAATCAACAATTGTGAAACACAGCATGACCGGATTGCACTACCGCGATCATTTGCTACTAAGCAATGCAGTTGGGTTCGTTTTTATTTTAAACTTCTTTTAGAATATACTTTCGTTACTAATAAAATGAAACAAAATAATTGTATTTGGCGCACAAGGTTCTTTAATGTGATTTTTTTGGAGAAAGATGTGTGGTCCACTTTTTAATCTAGAAAAAAATGTATAAAATTTTAGATTAGCTTCTGCAATAGTTTCTATCGTTTTGGGTGGTCCAACTGCCGGCATTGAAAGTCGGCATAGGTGGATTTTTCAATGAAAATATAAGCCCACCCAAAAGTGATGATCAGGGCGAATTTACGGCAGAATCCGATATAAGGAAAAAAAAGGCACAAAAAAATTAGGGCAAGAAACTCTGGTGGTGAAAAGTTTAACAATGTTAAAGTAGGATTGGACTACTGTAGAATACTTTATTTTCACTTGGAATTTATTTTTGCTATTTTTGCTGAAGGGATGATTCAGTGAAAATAAAATCCAGCGAATACACTCTTTTTCCTATGTTTCACATTCAACTCATCAAAAATCAGTGAAAATAAATGTATATCACAATAATTTAAATCTTAGGGTTGGCTTACAGCATTTGAGGGAAAACAAGTTTTTTAAAATTACTTTTCAGAAAACAAAAAAGTAATACTATCATGACCAAAAACATGTTTTATTTTTTTGAAATTTTAAAGCCAACCAATGATTCAACAAGTGCAGTGCGCAATGTGGTCAGGCATTAGCAGAAGAGCTGAGCCAATCACAACAAATTATTTCAGTGTTATTCAATTAACCAATTGAAGTGAAAATTATAAATATGTATAAAAACCGAGATAAGAGGTTTGTGGTTGTGATAATACCCCACATGCCAACTTACAAAACCATCCTCAAAATTTCAGATGTGTAGAAATATAACAAGTATGAATTATTATGGATGCCAGAGACCAAATAAGTTAATAACCAATTTTTTTAATAAAACAAACTATAAATTTGAAGATTGCCTATGCTACTGAATTCCATTCAAAATAATACATGTAGCGCTCAGTTTCTTTAAAGTGCCTGTGCAATGCCCACCCACACGCTTCCCATTTTAGATCTGTGCCCCACTGAAATGGGCAATTACTGATTTTTTTGCTGAAAATGATTACTCATATTCAGGTAAATTTGAGATCGTTCCCGTGCTGTAGCCATGCGCACCTATCCTGAAATGGTCGGCTGTTTCCGAATTTTCGACTCTCGACGAAAGTGCGCCACCAAATGCTAAAATATGAGAGGAAGCCATACCCTTGGGCCGTACTTTTATATTACTGTGTCATTCAACATACTTTTAAACGATATACATTTTTTGATTGGCGTTTCTTTTTTTTTTGTCTATTTTATTTTTGAGAGAGCAAATCTTTTGAAGTTGTTTTCACAACGAACATTCATGATGGTTAAACGTTGTGTTGTGGGCGGTTGCAGTAATGCGTATTGTCATAGTATAAGTATTTAAACGTTTCCAATCGATCTGAAGGTGCGAAATCGGTGGACGAAAGCTGCGAAAATAACGAAAAAAGGTTGGGATGGACTTCCTCCTTATAGCCACATATGTAGTGTCCACTTCACCTCAGATTCTTTTTTTCGAAAAACTGTCCTTGTCCATGACAAAACAACTAGGTTTTAACGAGAAACACCGACAACTTAAACCTGGCGCAATACAAAACGTTGAGGCGGAGACACCAAGTAAGTGTTTCAAATGAGTTGATTTTTTTTGCAATCCTGATTATCGCTGTATAGAAACCACTCGTGTTATGTAAAAGGTAGCAGTAATTTTGATAATGACATGAAAACGAAGTGTCGGACAAACAGGAAATTACGCAGCCCTAAGGCTGTTTTCATTTTCGCAAGCTAAAAGTGTCTGAATTGTTCGGTGATTGGTGTTGAATGTCGAATTCACACCTTTGTTGCCTTTACTTGCAGCTTGATCTGCATAATATTTTAAGGAATAAGAATCCGGGCTTGGGCTGTCAATGTATTTTTTTAATATGATGTCATAATTATGAAAATCACGCTAAATCCACTCTGAATTTGTCTGTATGTGAGTTGCTCTCAATTATTTTTGTTATCCAATTAAACGCCACCATTCACGCACTTGTCCCCGTCATGACCCAACGCGTTCACCCATTACAACAAATTTATTTCCACGCGGCAGTGATTTATTTAGTAACTGTGTTTTGTCGTTTTTTTTTTTTATTATTTCTCTATTTTATTAACCACTATAATTTAATGTTTAGAAATTCAAAATATGTCTCCTTTTAATTTTGAATGTGTTTTTTTACTCAGACGATCGATGAAATAAAACAGTGTAGTGACGTGCCTAGTGACCTGCAGCGACAGTGTACAAACGTGCGCCGGTGATGGTGACGACCACGGTGACTAGCTACACCAGACCGGACATATTTCGCATCTGATTCAACCCCATGCAACAAACTTGATTCTTCCTCCACAAACAAGTACATAATTGGCAATTTAGTCAAAGACGAAAAAACAGCACAAGAAATTTGCCTTATTTACACGTATCGACAAGCTACCCAGCAGCTTCCCCTTCTGACGTCACAGGGGGAATTTCTGTATGCAAATGAGAAGCTAATGAGGAGCCTCGTTTTAAAATACACAAAAAAAAAGTTGCCGTAGACTGAGTTTAAAACGCATTTTTTCACTTAAAAAAAATAATTTATGCTTAGAAACATAAAAATTAATAATATTTATGTATCAATGGATAATTTCAGATGTGAAAATAGCAGCCATTTCACAGGCACTTTAAGTGGTTATTTTAAAAACCTGGAGAGGGTGTAGGACATTTTTTTTATTTTTGCAAATATTTTATTCACATACCTAGCAACAATTTTGACATTATCTTCTACATTTTTCTCTTCATCTGCAACGTTTTTTTCCTCACAAAATCCTCAAGCCTAGTTTTCAAATGGGACACCCCCCGGTTACCTCTAACCAGTCCCTCTCTCAAAAGGGACCATGCCCTAACCATCTTATTACAGCTCCCTGCATGCCCCAACGCATGTATTTTCAACATGTCAATCAAAAGTACAGAAAATAAAGCCATAATGTATACCTTTGCCACTTCTTTGTCTCTTGCAGAATCCATAACTGTAGAGCAATATGACAACGTTAAGCGATATATGAGCGAGAAACCACAGCGATCGGCAACTTAAGTACATTCATTCATCCAATCTCAGGGAGATCAGCGAAATTGACGGGCCGATCGAACCAGAGACATCGAACGGTGATCCTGTTTTGATGTGTATGTTTGCCCACAATACAGCAGCTAATTTGTACTCCAGACACAGTTTGGATACTATTAAAATTCAGAAAACACTGCTGATTGGCACATTGTTAGACAATTTCAATAACATTCGTGGTATTTAAAATACACAAACTCAAAAGCAGCGCCATTTGTGTTGTTCGATGATGCATTATGGGAAGTATTGACAACGCACTATGCGAACATCGCGCGTTCTCCGTGATTATACTCTCATTGCAACAAAGGCATTTTCTTCATCGGTATAAATATTTATAATTCACAATTCAAACTGAAACTAGACGTTTCTATCGGTCGATTGAATAAAATTGGGACGTTTTCACCTGAAAATCAACATAAAAGTACTGTGATTGAGTACTCGAATTTCATGTAAACAATGTATTTTACATGCATTGTGTATGGTCGCTATGTTGACCTCAAGGGTAAATCACTTCTTCTTAAAAATAATAATAATCTTTATTGCATAATCGTACCCTTATTTGAATATTGACTCAGAAAATTACAATAAAAATGAAAAACTGAGGAAGTAACAAAATTGAAGTGCTAAAATTGAAAAATTGAAAAAAATAATAATAAAAAAAAATAGTTTATTTATTTCGGGGCAGCTGGTAGTGTTTTTTTGAAATGATTTTCTCTGGCACTGAAACAATTATAGATGTAGCTTGCTAGTTTTTTAAATTTTTTGGCTGTTATTGCTTGTTAGCATTGTAATCAATTTATTGGTATTTGTGTTGTTACAATGTATTAAATTTATTTCCTTCAACATTTCAGTTCTCTCATATTCATACAGCTTGCATTCAAGTAAGAAATGCATTTCGTCTTCAATCTCATTTTGGTCGCAAGCAGTGCACTTTCTAACACTTTCTAACCTTTCTCTATTTTTAAATTATGAGTGCTAATTCTCAATTTTGTTAATGCTGCTCTATGTTTTGCATTTGTTACTATTAGATAATTTTCATACTGACAATTGTTCTTTAGCAGTCTATATGTACACAGCTTATTCTTTTGTTTTTTGTTTTTATTATCATCATGCATTTGTTCTTGCTCTTGTTTTTGAATACTTTTTTGAGTGTGTTGATTAGATTGGATTTATAATTTGGATCATTATTTTCCCATGACTTATTCATTTCCAGATAGTGCAAAATATTTTTTTCACCAGATACCCAATTAAGTATGCCTTTACCATCCATCTCTATGCTAAGTCTGTATGCTTCATGAACTATCAAGTTTTCATTCTTTGTTTTTTATTTTTAGCCAATATTTTATCATTTGTTTTACACTATAGTCAGTAAAATAGGGTGTCTACCTAATTCTAAAATACATGCCAAATTACTGGCTTTACAGTTTACCTGTAAAATGTATTTGCAAAATTTGTTATTAAATTTTTCCATAGGTAGCCCACTATCAAACATATCTTTTATTTGTAGTACACAGTCGCAAATAGTTTTATGTATGTTTTGACTGAAATATTTTCAGAGTATAACAATTGAAGAAAGCTTTCATCGCTCTATGGCTGAGATCTTTTTGAGCTCTGATAAGTTTACCAATTGTGTTTAGTTTCAAACCTAGGTAAGTGTAAGAGGATACATTTTCAAGTGGTTTTCCATTAATTGCAAATTTATGTTTTGTTATGGTTTTGCCAGATTTATTGAAAATCATGATATTAGATTTTGATACATTTACTTCTAGTTTCCATTTATTACAATATGTTTGCACTGAGTTTATAGCATTTTGATGGCAATTTTTTGACTTTGAGAGTAATACTAGATCATCTGCATATAATAAGCAAGTGATGGAACTAGTTAAAAAAGTTGTTGCGTTCGTGTGTGTGTGCTTTGTATATATAATTATGCATAATCGTCACACAGTTCCGCCGATGGTCAATCAACATATGGTTTTTCTGGAGGAAATAACCTATAACATATCCTATCCTATAATATCTTATAACAGCAACAAATTCCAATATAACACCCTAATACTTAACCTGTTAAACTGATTTTGATATCTAATGACAACTAGCTGGTATTGTCTCATTGGGGACATATTATGCCTACCGGTAGTCATCAAAATCAATGAAATGTATACACAACTTGGTCAGATTAAGTTTCCTTCTCGGTGAACTTTTTTTCATTAAAAAAATGTCTCGTTTCATCACCATAAAAAAAATTCATTTCTTTCCCTGTGGGTTTAGTTGCATTTTATAAATGAACTTAGAAAAAAATATATTTTTTTTTCTCAAAAATTACATATTTGAGACTTATACAGACAAATTTGCTGATTTATATTTCCAAATTTTGATAAGCTATGTGCTAATGCTTGTGTATGGATCACAGTTCTGTCCATATATGGAAGCATATTACAGGCAAGCTCACAGAGTTTTCTACTCCTTTGTAATTATGACCAAATTTAATATTTACATGAACTTTTTTGTGTTGGTAGGTAAATTGTTCTTTCACACATTAATTATTTTCATGTTCTAAGTTTTATTGGGATAAATTCCAAAACTGTTTTGACAGTATGTGACGTTATCAGAGGCATGACTATCTACCTATAATTATTCACATTTAGAAAACTGTCTGTGGTGCCATTTATGCAGCCCAAAGAATTAACTGGTTGAGACGACTGAGTGACAATAAAGTGTCACATCTATGGAAAACAATCATTTTAGACAAATTGAAACTAATTGGTGGACTCTCAGTTTTATTGAATTGTAACTTTGATCCTAAAGTCCTGCCAATGAGGTTACCACTGTTCTTTTCAAATATTTTACAAAATTGGGTAAGACTTAATTCAGACGTAAGCCAAGCAAACGAAAATGCATTTCATGAGCAAATAATTTGGAATAACAAACTGATTCTTCTGGGAGGGAAATCGGTCTTCATTCAGGATTTTGTTGATGCTGGAATTTTGTTTGTTAAAGGGGAACCGCTCAATCCCATGGATTGCACCAAAGAATCATGGGACACTATTGTTTATGTTGTTTACAATGTTAATCTATCTTTTGTTATCCATTGTTATTTTAATCCAGAAAGTAAATGTGTTGTGAAATTAATCTTAACTGGAAGGTGCCCCTTTAAACAAATGTATGGGGAAACTGGGAAACTACAGGCACGGGAGGAGATTCAGAGTAAGGGAGTACCTGGGTCATGTTTTCTAAAATGGTATGGCCTCATACAGTGCGTAACTCACAAACTAAACAACTCTGATTTTGACGAGAATGTTAACCCTTTGGATAAACCAGTTAGATTTAAACACGGCAGTACATCGGTTGATTTACAAAATTGTACTACAAAAACTGTGGCTAAGAGTAATGTGAACAACAAATTTATCTCGCCTAGATCTGAGACCTATTTTACTGTATTATTGAATATTTCACACTTGATGTCTTGGTTGCCAATCTACCAGTTACCCTTTCGTACTACAATTGATACTCGTCTCAGAGAATTTCAACTCAAAATAATCCATAATATTCTAACCACAAACAAAACATTCAAGATGAACCCTCCCATTGTGGAGTCTGATCTTTGTACTTTCTGTTCATCATGCTCTGAATCTCTTATCCATTTGTTCTACCAATGTCAATGCACCCAAGATTTTTGAGAAACACTGTACACGCTTTTTTTTGGGGGGGGGGGAGGGGGTAAGCTTGGCCTGAGGGCATTCCCAAATGTACAACAAATCCTTCTTGGGGATGAAAACTTTACATGTTTAGTCAACTTCTGTGTTCTGGTAGCAAAAAAATATATTTACTTGTGTAGACATAAAAATCAAAAGCCAGAATTCATGGCATACAAAAGATATGTAAAATATTTCCTGGAGATAGAGTACTTCATTGCTGTCCGACGGAATAGGTTGACTTCTCATAACAAGAAATGGGGATATTTTATGAAAAATGTTACCCAGTCCACTTCACAATATGTAGATTAATTGCAATTTGTAATGTACAAACCAGGTATGTAAGATGTTAATTTCAGTGCAAACTCCAATAATAGTTTATAAATACAAAAAAAAAAAAAAAAAAACTGTCTGTAGTCAAATTGTTAAAATCAGTGTTGGATAGTCTGTTATCTTGTTGCCATGGGAACAAGGGAGACTGTGAGATAGCTATGTGTGTTGGGGGGGGGCTTAACAATTCTACGTCTGGTCTGGAGGGGGGTTGTACCTGAACAAAATTGGAATAAAAATCCATCTAGTCAGACCCCCCCAAACATTTTTAATGTAAGCAGCCTAAGCATATTGACTTTTTTTTCCTTCTGTAGCTGTAGGATGGAGTGAAGGTTGTTTATCGATGATGAGGGGAGAAAGGGCTATGTTACATGGCAATGAGTACATTGCTGGCTTCAAAGGTTATGGACAGCATGGTTTTCCTGCTTGGGGATATCCTTTTTGACAATAAATTAAATGGCTGAGGTTCAAAGTAATGTTAAAATGTCACCTCAAAATAATTCCTTAGATCAAACACACAATATGAAAATTTTGTCTTGAGCATACATACTAAAAAATATCAAAAATTTTAAATAAATTAAGTCATTAGTTTTGTAGAATGGTCAGGTTCTTAGAATACATGGTTCTCAGATCTATCATGTTTTCTCACACGACATGTCCTGTTACCTGATTGGTCGAAAATACCATTAACTTATCAGAATGCTGTGTTATACTGCCAACATTTCCTAACATATTCTGAGTATTGGTGATCGCAAAGAAAGTGATTTTCAGGATTATCAAAGTCAGAGTACATTGTTGTCAACATTGTTGATTTCACTGGAAAACTGGATGTTTGTTTAAGAGAGTGATTACATTTTTAAAATATCCAAAGACCATTAAAAGACGATGGGGATCGTGCTGTGTCATGTTCAATATTGGACCCATAGCAACGTATATTGACAATGCATAGCGACGTATACCATTGTATACATCGCTATGCATTGTCAATATACGTTTAAATGCATTTAAATATTGTTTGATTACATGAAATTCAAACAGGCTGTGCGATAACTATCATACTTAAAAAAGAGCTATCAGGATGGTAACTGGTAAAATGGGTAAAATGTATTTTATCTTCTTGTGAATAAATGTCAACCAACATTGTGAAAATCACAGTCATTTATTTTGACAGATAATTTGCATCTCACGTTACCTCCAAATGCTGATCTTATGTTTGATATAATAGTACTTGCTGTGAATGGTCAGTAACATCTATGTCTGATAGTCATTTTGGTGATACTTGTTTGAGTTACATCACATCACTAAAATATACCTGTACAGGTTATTTGCATGCAATCTGTCGACTAACTTTACCATTTTTTAGTTTTCTGAAATTTTGTAAAAATTTACTTGATTATGTTGCAAATTTGGTAGTGATGTAGAAATGCATATTACTGACTCAAATTTGGTATTCATAAGTAAATTAACTAAATAGAGGCAATGCTGGGGTGCATGTATACTAGATTATTGAGGTAGATACTAATGTGTAGTACAGTTATGCGAGTCACTGGATTACAGCTTCTTACATACTTTATTGTGTTAAATACTAATATACAGATTTTACTAATACTTGAATAAATGTATTAGATTTTCTCTATATTTTTCTGTATTGAAGGGTAAGAGTACCCTTCTAGTCTGCACTTTCCAGATTAGAACAAAAATAGCCAAATTTTTGGAGTCAAAACCAAAAAATGATTCAATTTTTTTTTTGCTGGCTCCAAAATTAGGGTTCATTTCTAGAAATATGTAGAAAAAGTGCAGATAAATTTGAGCAAGAAGGTTTGGTAGTGAAAAAATGAAAAGTAGTGGAAATTGATACTGAGTGGACGGACCAGTGTGAAATTGGCACACAATTGAAAAATTGTTGGTGTACATAGTGGTGGTCTGACTAAAATACTAAATCTATTTGGTAGGCTTTATCAACAAAATTTAATCGAAGACTTACAATTAATTGGAAAGCATTTGTATTTTATTTTTCAACGAAAATTAAGCTAATACGTTCTGTCAAATAATTGCAATACCATTGGAATTCGATGAAACCTGCTGCAGCCATTCCAAAACCAAATTTATTTTTCATATTGCAATGATTTGAGGCTATGATGCAAGTGTAATTATTTGCATAATGATGTTGATACTTTCATTGTATGGAACATGTCAGGACTTGGGCTCAGTTCCAGGCCTAGCAGTTGAGTAATAAACATCTTAGTAACAAGTGCTTCTCTCCAGTGCTAATACACTGCTCCCGGATTTGGTGACCAATACAGTGAGTACTTGGTTCACTCTACTCTGTTTATTTTTTTAATGCAAGTGTAGTTATTTGCATAATGATGTTGGTATGTGAGGATTTGGGCTCAGTTCCAGGCCTAGCAGTTGAGTAATAAACATCTTTAATAGTTGGTGACAAATACTCACTTGGTTCACTCTACTCTGAGAAGTCAGTTAGTTCTTAGTTTACATATGGTGGCAGCAGTTAAAGAAAAAGGGGGAATTAATACTACTAAAGAAATAATGATTTGTAACAAAGCACTGAAGTCTAGGAAGAAACTTGAAAAAAGAACAAACCTCTGTGTGCAACACAGTAGAGAGAGAAACTTGTACATTACAAGTTGAATGAAGGTGAATACTGAACTGGTGAGTTAGTTTTTCTCTACACTCAACCAGTTGTGAAGAACAATATCAGAATTGCCTGTACAATGGTGCTATGCTGCCTTTAAAATTTTTTGATATAAACTGTATTTTTATTCAAGTGACATAATCTATGAATGTAAACCAGGTGAATTGCAAGCTTCACACGAAAGGCAGGTTTGAACTGGATTGACTGACTGGTCTTGGAAACAACAATGTACAATAAATGGAATATTTTTAGATTAGATTGTAACATTGTGTCTGCTTTTTTTTTTATTTTGCCAACTGCTAATTGACTCTTACAACAATTTAAATAACTTTTTTTTTCTTCACCCACTTAGCAACTGGTGGTTGTTATGCCAACCTTACCATAACGAAGTCTCAAACTCTATTCTCCAAGAATTTTTTTATTTTCAAATTTAGTAGAAGTTTTATTTTAGATAGTAAGAAAAGGCTGTGTAAAAAAAGAGAGAAGTGCTGTGTTTGGATAAATAATTTACTTTTTGACCAGTTTGGATGTGTAACATCATCTTGTTTGACTTTCCTGTTGTTAAACTAAATAGTTGGTTCTTTGGTATGTGAATACCAGAGCTGCATGTTATAATTATCAGTCTGTGAGTATCAATGATATAGTGAATGAATGATGCTTGTGTGATGGAGTCTATTCTTCCAAGAGTAACAAATAATATGTTAACATAAAAGAGATTGAAAATGGAAATGTAGATAGTGTCAAGTGTCAAGAGCATGGCAGCCAGATGTGAATTGAGTTTCTATATTAGTTATTAAAAAGTGTTGTGGGTGGCTTGGTGCATAACTATCACCTAAATATTATGTGATAGATATTAAGTTTATCTAGGTCAGCACAGCACAGCCATCTTTGTTATTAACTTTACATGTTTTTTTTTATAATAATACTGCGAATTAGAATTGCTTGTTATCAACACAATTCCTTAACCAACGTCTAGCTATATTCATTAAAATGCGGTTGAAATACATAACTGTTTCCAAAATGTGTGTTCATGTCTAAGTGACATCAGAATTGCTTGCTTATGTTATTAAGACAATTTCGTAACTAACGTGAATAAGATTCATTGAAATACATAACTGTTGCCAAAAAGTGTGTTCATGTTTAAGTGATGTGGGTTGTTTAGAGACAAAAGTACTTTATTAGTATGGCCTAAACTTGTTGTCCAAAATGACACAACAACACCTCTTTTCTCGTTTTGCAATGATTTATTTGTGAAGTTCAAATTGTCTTAACCAAATCGTATATAAGGAAACTACTTGTTTTAACCTTTTCACCACCAGACTTTCTTGCCAAATTTTTCTTATTATATTCTTCATTATTTATTGAAATTACCCCCATTTTGGAGCCAACAGACACAATTTCTAGTTTATAATAAAAGAATTGGGCTATTGTTTGTCTCAATCTTAAGGAAAGTGCAGACTATAAACTCCTGTTCTATTTTTTATGAATTTGGGATGAAAAGAGGGAACTGGTATATAATACATTATATATTTTACAGTATATTTGCTTAATACATGCACTATTTGTAAGAAAGAAACACACACACTCGATCAACATTAGTTAAAGTATTGTATTCAAGTTTTTTTATTTAAAAAGCCGTTTGTTAATTTTTCTTATTTTTTGTTTGTTTAATACATAATTTTTATTAAGATTTTCTGATACTTTTTGGTTTAAAAGACAACGTGCACGGAAACTGCCGATGACGTCACAGTGTCAGTGTTCGACAGCATCTCTTCTGCTGTCATGTAGATGGTATTTTCTTTATCTTCTTTTGACTTTCTGTTTTTTCTAATAGAAAGAAGAAATAACTGTATGTGAGTGACTATTGTCATTATAACAATACAACATCACCCGACCAGCCTACCGTATCACCCTGACTAGCCTACAATATTATATTACTTGTATTTTCTACTAGGATCCTAAAAGTGCAAAAAAGAAAACGAACTGCCCAATCAATTGCCGTCCTGAGTTTTAGTCGGTACTCCATAACTGTCTGTTGTGTTGAATTGAATTTATAAATAAATAAATCCAAAGAAAGTGATATCTCATTATTATGCGCCATTATAACTGTTCGAATAACAACGGAAATCGACAGAAGTATAAACGGTTAATGACATATGCAAATGTTGATTTTTGGATGTTTCTGGGGGCAAAGAGGTCAAAGGTCCGCTAAGATGAATGAAAACAAAACAAAATCATGACTTGTACTTTCTACAGAATCGGTCAAGAAATGATATCAGGTGGACTTAAACGAAAACATAGGACCCTGTTTCAGAATACTCCTGATAGAAAAATTGAATGGTATACAAATTAAGTGATGGTGAACACATATTTAATCCGATATGTTTGATATCACACAGATAGAAATAAACGTGCGATATCATAAAAACGAATGCACGATATCACGTTGTCAGTTGTGTATAATCTTACCTTGATTTGAATATCCTTTTTCGGATATACCTGAAGAATCTCCGCACGACCCCTTTCTTCTTCGGGACGTCACTTCTTTCTTCAGGTTCGACAAGAGGCGGGCTATCCTCGTTTGACACGCAGCATTGAACACTAGATGAACTCTCTTTCGTGTCAGGTACAATGGGAGAATGAGTCTCAGATTCAACAGAATCAAGAGTGACATCCGATTGAGTCCCAACTAAAGAATCAGAATGTTTTTTGGGTCCCATGGTAGGTTTCACAGATGACGGAACGATGTCTGACTGAATGACTGTAGGGTCAGCAACATTGACGTCACTGGAAAACCAAAAAGACAGTTTTTGTATTTATTAACGTGATTAAAATACATCATTATCAACTATATAATTGAAAATATTTCGAGTACAATATGTTATTTATAGACTACAATTTGTCACTTAATGATATCTCTGAAAAGTATTACGTGTAATTACATGCTCGGTTGCATGCTGTGGAACTCAGTAACTGGTGAAACTGAGTTCCGATTGTCGTTTATTTTATTACTTTGTATGATGTTAACTTACCGAACTGGAGCCTCTAGACACTCACTATGTCCCAGCCGCATTACACTGCCTTTGCGCAGAAGCAAATTGAGCTTGCTGGGACATAGACTGTTCAACTCCAATTTCTTCACATCTTCTTCCTCGTCCGACTCCACTTCAAAGTGTGTAGTCGGAGTTGGCCTCTTCCATTCACTGAAGGACATGGGCGCCCTTTTGGATGAAGGGAGAGATGCGTGCTTCCACACTGGCGTAATGCATTCAGTGGATGCGAACACCTCCAGACGTTTTCTTGGATGTTGTTGGTATCCAATAGCGGAAGATGAATGCATTATTTTGCCGTAATTGCGGCGACACAAGTTGTTCACATACGACATGATTCCTAAAATCACGAAACAATAAAAAGAGCTAATATTATACCGATTTATACTGGTTTGAGTACAGGGAGGAGCACAAGTGGAAAACATACATTGATCGCGTACAGAGCGTCCCAGTACAGAGAAGACGCTTAGAACGCGATATTCTAGGACGCGCTGCGTTGTCTGGGAGCAGCGCGCCTACATTCTAAACACTGGCGATACAATAATCATTTTGGACGTGCATATCCACGCCGATTCAGCGTGTGTATTGGTCGAATATATACTTTCACTGTTTGTTTGTTTTAAAACAAGCCCGTCTATGTTACGCCACCAATCGACGATGTCATCCTATCATTGTGTTATTAGTCGTATGTGAGATTAAGCTAGACAAATAAAACTACTTACGGATTATCAGAGATAAACACACGTGTTGACGATGAAAAATCCTAGTCTATTGTGAGTGTAAACGTAGGGAATGTCACAGTGCAGTTAGAAAATTAAATATTGTTATTACGCGTTACAATACAAATGTTCACACGTGTCGGTGTTAACATAATACAACTGTTCATTATTACGTAAACAATGTTTTACTATGTACGACCAATGTGACGTATCACAATATGTCAAGAAAATCGCAGTCGTAAAATTATTATATTCTTGCACTGTAAACTAACAAATAATGAACATTTTAAATTATGAATTAAAATTTTGAAACATTGAAATAAGTGTAAATATTCAAGCGTCAACATTTAAAAAATATTAGTCATTATATTAAACTAATAATGATGTCATTGGATGACATACGTGTGACGTTGTTACCTAAAGAGTACTTACAGATTAGCTGTGACATACAAGGTATGTACGATCAAAGAGACAGACGCTGTGATGTACAAGGTGCGGGGGTCAAAAAGACAAACTGGGATGATATGAGCCTGAAATGACGAGTGTGAAGTTATAAACAGAATTGTTGAATAAAAGATATTGTTGCGTTGAACTTGTTTACGTGTCACAATACAACTAACTGCTTACGTTTACAATACAACTTGTTTACGTATCACAAAACAGCTGTATTGCTTACGTTTACAATACAACTGCTTACGTTTACAATACAACTTGTTGTACACGTCACCGTACAACTAACTGCTTAAGTTTACAAGACAACTGTTTACGTGTCCCACACAATACAGTTTACACGTCACAATACAACTAAGTTGCTTACATTTACAATATTGTTACATTACTTGTTTACTTGACACAATATAACTTTTTACGTGTCACAGTGTAAATCACTTATAAAACTTGTTTATATACGTAAATAAGCCTCAGACGTATTAAAATATAACCTAATAACATATGTAAACTGAGAACAGACTTCTCAAGGTAGAGTGAACCAAGTGAGTATTGGTCACCAGATCCGGGAGGAGAATAACACACTGGAGAGGAGTACTTGTAGCCAAGATGTTTATTACTCAACTGCTAGGCCTGGAACTGAGTCTAAATACTCACGAGATGTTCCATACAATGTATCAATATCATTATGCAAATAACTAAACTAAACGTCATAGCCTCAAATCATTACAACATATTATAAAATATGCTAATTTTGGAACAAACCTACCACCATAAAAAGTACAAATTAATATATTCTCTTGTACTGAGCTTCGTCTTGGATTGAGACTGCGTGTGTCGATAGCGTGTCTTCTTTGCCATCGCAAGAACCACCCTGAACTGGCCTTAAATTCAAAGTCGTCATATCTGAGTTGTATGCTTTGCATTGGGTGATGGGACCAGATAGTGGAGTTCCGGCAGACCGTTCTTAAAGAAACGTAAACAGCTTTATCGGTGTCATCATTGTCGGACACTTTCGCTTGTTTTTCTGTTCAGTCCCGCCTCTTGGTCAACTTTGAAAACAAATTTACTTTTCATTTTTTACCCACCCACGAATAGTGGGCTCAACCACGTGCAACCCTTAACTTGGTTTGACACGGTCGATCGCCGTGAGTTTATGGCGTACGAACAGGCTGTATACATGTAGCTTTCGCTTTGACATGCTGCTCAATTGAGAAATAGAGATCAGAATTCTATGAATTCACTCATTGTAGCGAGTTTTTGTAAAGGTATACCAAAATGGGACCGGCCAAGAAGTACGTACGGTCACTACTCCACACCCCTGTTGACACCTTGAGTAAGGCTGCCGTCACCCATTGCGTCTCAGCAATTGACGGACAGTAGGTGTTAAGTTGTCTCTTTAACGGTTAGTTAAAAATACTATGCCACGAAACATTAGTCTTTGTACTTCAAAACTGCTGTCAAAACACAATAGAAATTTTGGGAGCCATCCAAGTACCCGCGACTTAGCCGAACCGTGACTTACCGAGGCGCGACTTAGCGAGGGGCCACTGTACTCCCGAGATGTTCCATACAATGTATCAATATCATTATGCAAATAACTAAACTAAACGTCATAGCCTCAAATCATTACATTCCTTTCCCCTTATAGAGGATGAAAACTCTGTTTTTAAAAACTTTGAGATACACTTGAAAATACTTTGAACTCAATAATAACAAGTTAAGTATATAACCATAAATACCAACAAACAATTCTAAAATATCGCTGTGCTGCAGTACCTGGATAAACTTAATATCTAGCACCTGATATTTAGGTGATAGGTGAAGCACCAAGCCGCACACAACACTCATCATTTTTTTTTACTCATACTTCACTCATACAACTACTCACAACTAATTTGGGAAGTCAACCCACATCTGACTGCCATGCTCTTGACAAGCCATCATCATTGCCATTTTCAACCCCTTTTTTATGTTGGAAATTTATCTGGTAACCTTGCAAGGTCAGACTCCAACGCATCAGTCTACGATTCCGTTCGCGCAATTGATTCAGCCATTTTAAAGGATGATGGTCACTCTGAACAGTAAATGCTCTACCATACAAATATGGATATAATGCTTCCACTGCCCAAACAATGGCCAAACATTCCTTCTCAATAGTCGCATAATTCATTTCACGAGGCAACAACTTCCTACTGATGTATACTATGGGATGTTCTTCTCCTTTGTCATTATTTTGACTTAACACCCCACCAATACCATGATCACAAGCGTCAACCTGCAAGACAAAAGGTTTGGTATAATCTGGATTATGCAGTACAGGTTCAGATGTCAATGCTTGCTTCAATTTACAAAATGATGTCTCACAGTCTTCAGTCCATATTACTTGATTTGAACACTTCTTCTTTGTTAACTCTGTCAAATAAAAAGCAATTTCAGAGAAGTTAGGAATGAATTTACGATAATATCCCACTAAACCCAAAAATGCTCTAACATTTTGTTTAGTCTTGGGTCTTGGAAAATTATTAACAGCTTGCACCTTGTCCAGCATAGCTCTTATCACTCCACTACCTGCCATATATCCAACAAAGGACACTTGTGGCCCACCAATATAACACTTGCTAGGCTTCACAGTCAACTTTGCATTCCTCAATCGCTCAAGTACAGCCTGCAAATGTAACAAATGCTCTTTCCAGCTAACATCATGTACCTCTATATCATCCATATATGCACCAGCATACTCATTTGTACCTTGCAGTATCTGATTTATTAACCTTTGTAGGGTTGCTGGACCATTTTTCATGCCAAAAGGCATCACTGTAAATTCAAAGAGACCAAATTGAGTTATGAAAGCAGATTTCTCACAGGAAGATTTACTCAAAGGAATTTGCCAATATCCCTTTGACAAATCAAAAGTAGAAATATAACAAGCATCACCAAACTTTTCTATGAGATCCTCCACACGTGCCATGGGATAAGCATCAAATTTGGTGACACTGTTAAGAGATCTATAATCTACACAGAACCTAACTGTACCATCTTTCTTACCCACTAACACAATAGGACTTGCCCATGGACTTTTAGATGGTCTAATAATACCTGATTTCAGCATTTTATCTAACTCTTCTCTCACTGTGGACTGTACTGCTTGAGGTAACCTATGTATGGTTTCTGACGTAAGGGAAAGTCTTCACAAGTAACCACTTCATGTTCCACCAATCCAGTCAGCCCTGGTGCATCTGTAAACACGTCACCATAACGCTCTAGTAACTGTAATACTTCTGCCCGCTGCTCTTCTGTCAGATTTTCATATATTTTCACATCTTTCCAGTTTTCCTTACCTTTCTTTTCTGCTACTGTGTCTAACACCCCATTTTCTTCCTTGACCACATCCACTATATCGACGAAACATGCATCCAATACATCATTTTCTTCCTTGACTACTTCTACTATATCCACGAAACATGCAATCTCTTCCCTCTCCTTCCAAGGCCTCAACATATTAATATGGTACACTCGGCAAGTTTTCCTTCGACTACCAACATTCACCTCATAATCTACAGCTGTCATTTTTCTTGTAACTTGAAATGGACCTTGCCATTCTGCCTGTAACTTCTGACTTCTTGATGGGAGTAACACCAGCACCTTTTCACCAATATCAAAAGATCTATCACGAGCTTTCACATCATACCATCTTTTCTGTTTAGCCTGTGCGACCACCATATTCTGCTTCACTACTTCCATCATCTCCCCAATCTTATCCCTCATGTTAATTACATATTCCGCTAAATTTTCCTCTTCTGGAATATCTCCAGTCCACCCTTCCTTTAACACAGCCAGAGGTCCTCTTACATGTCTTCCATATAATAACTCAAATGGAGCAAATCCTGTGCTTGCTTGTGGAACTTCTCGGTAAGCAAACAACAAGTATGGTAAATAGGTATCCCACACCTTTGGGTGTTCTGCTGTGTAGCGACGCAACATACATTTAAGAGTACCATTGAACCGCTCAACAAGCCCATTGCATTGTGGATGATAAATACTAGTTTTCAATTTGTTAATGTGTAGCTTAACACACATATCACTTATAAGTTTAGACATAAAATTTGTCCCTTGATCACTAAGTAACTCGTTTGGAATACCTACCCGACTAAAAATCTCAATTAAACAATCTGCTACTGTTTCAGCTTCCATATTTGGAATTGGTAAAGCTTCTGGATATCTAGTGGCATAATCACACAACACCAATATATATTTATTACCTTTTTTACTTCTTGGTAAAGGCCCTACCAGATCTATTGCTACCTTCCGAAATGGTACATCCACAATTGGCATTGATATCATCGGGACTTTTTCATGAGCATATCTCTTAGCAGATTTTTGGCATTCAGCACACGTTCTGCAATAATGTGCCACATCTGAAAATATCCCTGGCCAATAAAAATGCTGCAGTAACCTTTGTTTTATCTTCTCTATTCCTAAATGACCAGCTAAAGGAATATCGTGAGCAATCCTTAACAACTCACCTCTACACTTTAACGGGACCACTAACTGAGTCACCTCAGTTGCTTCCGAGTTCATGGGTCTCCATTGACGAAATAATAGACCATCCTTCCAGAAAAAACAAACTTTATTTGCTATCATATTTTCTGGCACTACTACTTCACGGACCTTTGTCAATGTTACATCTGATTGCTGTAACTTTATCAACTCCTCTCGTCTCAATTTGAATACATCAAATACTTCATTATCACTTACTTGTAACTGAATCTCATCATTATGATCCTCAGCTTTATCTAACTCACCTTGATCATCTATGCTGTCATTAGTATCACCAACATCAACAACACTTTCTGGCAGTTGCTCCACTGGTCTTGCATGAACACCTGTTAATTGTTCATTACACCTTACCTTAGCATTTTTCTCTTTTAATGCTTTACTTTTTCCTCTAGTGACAACATAAGCTGTACTCGTTTGACTATCTTTAGTCATACTTACATATACCTCATTACCCAAGATAACATCTTCAGCTAAGGTATCTAAAACCCCTACATCCAATTTTCCTCTATAAAACTTACAATTCAAATGTACTCTTGCCATGGGTACTTGCCTTGTACTACTATCTGCAAGTCTAACACACACATACTGTCCCAACAAGTATGCACATTTCGATACAAACTTTGACTTTATCAATGTCTGAGTACAACCTGTATCCTGTAAAACTACCACTTCCTGTCCATTCAGCAGTCCCTTGCACCTATGTATATCCATACAACTACCATATAAACACTTATCTACATTTTTCTTAGATTCACCTGCACAATAAAATACTTTACTACCCTTGCCTGATCCACTATTTGAACTAGGCTTGAGATTCATAGGACATGTTGTAGTAATATGACCAGGTTTACCACACTTGAAACATGTATTAGCTTGACTATTCTTATTAGATTGTTGAACAGAATTAGATTGCCATTTTCTAAATTTTCCATTTGATGCCATTGACTTATCTGTTTTAGGTTTACCATGAGCAGCAATATACTGCTCAGCTAATTTAATGACCTCACCTTTTGATTTAGGTTCTCTTTCACGAATCCATATCTTCAATTCATAAGGTGAATTCTCTATGATTTGCTCCCTCAACAACAGATCTATCATTGTCTCCATACTGTCAACTTCTGCTGCTTCCAACCAATGCTCCAACAAATTCTCCATTCTGGCACCCCATTCGGTAAACGACTCACATCTCACATCCCACTTTACACTTCTAAAGCTGCTCCGGTATTTCTCTGCAGTCAACTCATATTTCTGCAAGATAGCTGCTTTAACTAAATCATAATCATTAGAGTCCTTATCACTCATATTAGAAAACGCAGCCTGTGCTTTACCCGATAAATGAGCTACCAATTTCAAAGCCCACATGTCTCGCGGCCAATGATGTGCAATTGCAATCTTTTCAAATGTTCTTAGATAAACATTAATATCATCACCTTCCTTAAAATGAGAAATGTTAGGACCCTTGTCTACAATTACAGTACTATTATCTGTACTATGCTCCCTACCTTGCATACGTAACTTCTCCAATTCTAAATCCCGCAACTTCATTTCCACTTCATGTCTTCTCTTTTGCTCCTCAGCAATCCTTACTGCTTCCAATTTTTCCATTTCTAGCTTCTGTTTAAGCATAACCATCTGTAATTCATATTCACGCTCTTCGCGCCTGAGCCTCACTGTATCCTGATGCTTTGGATCCCAATCCTGCAAGCCCTTATTCAAATTCCCTTCCAAATTAGAATGCATGGGAGTCAGTAGTGGTGAACCCCCAGAAAAATCAGCAGCATCCCCTGTATCATTCATACTCACAACTTATTTTTACTCACACACTGACAAGTATAACATGCAGCTACGGTACCTACCTACCAAAGAACAAATTACCCACTGTTTAGTTTAACCACAAGGAAACCAAACAGGATGTTACAAACTAGAAACAAATTATTTATCCAAACACTGCACTTTTTTTTTTATACACAGCCTTTTCTGACTTTCCTTTCCTTTGATACTTGATAGGTCAATCTTTGTTATTGTAAACAAACCAAAGCACTAAAGGTTGGCATAACAACCACCAGTTGCTAAGTGAGTAATGTAAAATGTTCTAAAAGTTAGTTAAAATGTTGCAAAAGTAAATCTACAGTCAGTGAAAAAGAGTTCTAGAAGAGCTGAAACAATGTTGCAATCAAATCAAAAATGTTCCATTTCAACGTACACTGCTTCCACGAGCTGTCAATCAATTCAGTTCAAACCGGCTTTTCACACAGCCGGCAAATTTACATTCCCTGATCTGTCACTTGGATAAAAATATAGTTGACATTGATAACTTCACAGCATTTCTTGAAGGCAAGTTATCTATTTAATGTACAGGCAATTCTGATATCACAGGCAGTTTATTTCTTCACAGCTGGTTGAGTTGAGTGTAGAGAAAAAACAACTCACCAAATCCCAGTTCTTCTGTACAGTTAGTACTCAAAGTAGTATTTCATCTTCCTTCAACTTGCGATGCACAAGTCTCTCCCTCTACTGTGTTGTACACAGAAGGTTGTTCTAGATGTTATAGAGCTCAACAGGCCTTTTCTACAGATTCAAGTTCCTCAGTAGTTTGCAAAGAATTATTATTTCTTCAGTAGTATTTCTTCCCCCTTTTTCTTTAACCGCTGCCACCATATGTAAACTGAGAACAGACTTCTCAAGGTAGAGTGAACCAAGTGAGTATTGGTCACCAGATCCGGGAGGAGAATAACACACTGGAGAGGAGCACTTGTAGCCAAGATGTTTATTACTCAACTGCTAGGCCTGGAACTGAGTCTAAATACTCACGAGATGTTCCATACAATGTATCAATATCATTATGCAAATAACTAAACTAAACGTCATAGCCTCAAATCATTACAACATATTATAAAATATGCTAATTTTGGAACAAACCTACCACCATAAAAAGTACAAATTAATATATTCTCTTGTACTGCGTCGACGTGAAGGAACACAAAAACAAATATGAATACGTAATCATACGTATAATGAAAAGAGATTGTTTATTTTTAAGTAAAAACGTAATCTAAAGAGCCAAATGGTGCAAATATTTTTCTGCACTTTCTTCTTTTATTCTTCATTATTTATTGAAATTAACCGCAATCTTAAGTGCTGACAATATAAACAGGACTATTTTATGAATTTGTGATGGAAAAAAGAGGGAACTAACTGGTGGTGACTTTTAAAGGTTAAAATAATATGATTGTGTTTTTGCGTTCTCTCATAGGGCTCAGTTGAAATTGTTTAGCTCCGCTGTCATCATAAATGACATAGCAGAGTTGTTCATGCATGTAAACTAAAGTTCAATTGGGCGAACCTCTGTCAGATTGTGTCCGTAGTTACAGATATCAATCTTTAACCACGAATCTTGAATTTTCTAATTTTTAGTGAATATTTTTGTCATACTTGGGTATACCAAACTGAATAATTTCCTGGTGTGAATGGAAGAAGACAATACTGTGTGCCCCAGTCTAACAACCGGTGTTAACAAGTAACATGTTTCCTTACATTTTTGACGACATTCAATGTAATTTGTTGTGTACTCAAATGAAACAGCTCAATTATCACACACTGTAATGCGATCAAATATTAAATTGATAAAATTATTATTACTAAATAACATTAATTGGTTTTACAGTAATATTTGCTTAATGCATGCACTATTTGTAAGAAAGAAACACACATACTCGATCGATATTATTTAAAGTAATGTTACAAGTACTCAAGTTTTTTTTTATTTAAAGAGCCGTTTGTTAATTTTCTTGTTTTTTTGTTACACAAATTTTTATTAAAATTGTCTGATACTTTTTGGTTTAAAAGACAACGTGCACGGAAACTGCCGATGACGTCACAGTGTCAGTGTTCGACAGCATCTCTGCTGCTGTCATGTAGATGGTATTTTCTTTATCTTCTTTTGACTTTCTGTTTTTTCTAATAGAAAGAAGAAATAACTGTATGTGAGTGACTATTGTCATTATAACAATACAATATCACCCGACCAGCCTACCGTATCACCCTGACTAGCCTACAATATTATATTACTTGTATTTTCTACTAGGATCCTAAAAGTGCAAAAAAGAATACGAACTGCCCAATCAATTGCCGTCCTGAGTTTTAGTCGGTACTCCATAACTGTCTGTTGTGTTGAATATAATTTATAAATAAATAAATCCAAAGAAAGTGATATCTCATTATTATGCGCCATTATAACTGTTCGAATAACACCGGAAATCGACAGAAGTATAAACGGTTAATGACATATGCAAATGTTGATTTTTGGATGTTTCTGGGGGCAAAGAGGTCAAAGGTCCGCTAAGATGAATGAAAACAAAACAAAATCATGACTTGTACTTTCTACAGAATCGGTCAAGAAATGATATCAGGTGGACTTAAACGAAAACATAGGACCCTGTTTCAGAATACTCCTGATAGAAAAATTGAATGGTATACAAATTAAGTGATGGTGATGGTGAACACATATTTAATCCGATATGTTTGATATCACACAGATAGAAATAAACGTGCGATATCATAAAAACGAATGTACGATATCACATTGTCAGTTGTGTATAATCTTACCTTGATTTGAATATCCTTTTTCGGATATACCTGAAGAATCTCCGCACGACCCCTTTCTTCTTCGGGACGTCACTTCTTTCTTCAGGTTCGACAAGAGGCGGGCTATCCTCCTCGTTTGACACGCAGCTTTGAACACTAGATGAACTCTCTTTCGTGTCAGATACAATGGGAGAATGAGTCTCAGATTCAACAGAATCAAGAGTGACATCCGATTGAGTCCCAGCTAAAGAATCAGAATGTTTTTTGGGTCCCATGGTAGGTTTCACAGATGACGGAACGATGTCTGACTGAATGACTGTAGGGTCAGCAACATTGACGTCACTGGAAAACCAAAAAGACAGTTTTTGTATTTATTAACGTGATTAAAATACATCATTATCAACTATATAATTGAAAATATTTCGAGTACAATATGTTATTTATAGACTACAATTTGTCACTTAATGATATCTCTGAAAAGTATTACGTGTAATTACATGCTCGGTTGCATGCTGTGGAACTCAGTAACTGGTGAAACTGAGTTCCGATTGTCGTTTATTTTATTACTTTGTATGATGTTAACTTACCGAACTGGAGCCTCTAGACACTCACTATGTCCCAGCCGCATTACACTGCCTTTGCGCAGAAGCAAATTGAGCTTGCTGGGACATAGACTGTTCAACTCCAATTTCTTCACATCTTCTTCCTCGTCCGACTCCACTTCAAAGTGTGTAGTCGGAGTTGGTCTCTTCCATTCAGTGAAGGACATGGGCGCCCTTTTGGATGAAGGGAGAGATGCGTGCTTCCACACTGGCGTAATGCATTCAGTGGATGCGAACACCTCCAGACATTTTCTTGGATGTTGTTGGTATCCAATAGCGGAAGATGAATGCATTATTTTGCCGTAATTGCGGCGACACAAGTTGTTCACATACGACATGATTCCTAAAATCACGAAACAATAAAAAGAGCTAATATTATACCGATTTATACTGGTTTGAGTACAGGGAGGAGCACAAATGCAAAACATACATTGATCGCGTACAGAGCGTCCCAGTACAGAGAAGACGCTTAGAACGCAATATTCTAGGACGCGCTGCGTCGGCTGGGAGCAGCGCGCCTACATTCTAAACACTGGCGATACAATAATCATTTTGGACGTGCATATCCACGCCGATTCAGCGTGTGTATTGGTCGAATATATACTTTCACTGTTTGTTTGTTTTAAAACAACCCCGTCTATGTTACGCCACCAATCGACGATGTCATCCTATCATTGTGTTATTAGTCGTATGTGAGATTAAGCTAGACAAATAAAACTACTTACGGATTATCAGAGATAAACACACGTGTTGACGATGAAAAATCCTAATCTATTGTGAGTGTAAACGTAGGGAATGTCACAGTGCAGTTAGAAAATTAAATATTGTTATTACGCGTTACAATACAAATGTTCACACGTGTCGGTGTTAACATAATACAACTGTTCATTATTACGTAAACAATGTTTTACTATGTACGACCAATGTGACGTATTACAATATGTCAAGAAAATCGCAGTCGTAAAATTATTATATTCTTGCACTGTAAACTAACAAATAATGAACATTTTAAATTATGAATTAAAATTATGAAACATTGAAATAAGTGTAAATATTCAAGCGTCAACATTTTAAAAATATTAGTCATTATATTAAACTAATAATGATGTCATTGGATGACATACGTGTGACGTTGTTACCTAAAGAGTACTTACAGATTAGCTGTGACATACAAGGTACGTACGATCAAAGAGACAGACGCTGTGATGTACAAGGTGCGGGGGTCAAAGAGACAAACTGGGATGATATGAGCCTGAAATGACGAGTGTGAAGTTATAAACAGAATTGTTGAATGAGATATTGTTGCGTTGAACTTGTTTACGTGTCACAATACAACTAACTGCTTACGTTTACAATACAACTTGTTTACGTATCACAAAACAGCTGTATTGCTTACGTTTACAATACAACTGCTTACGTTTACAATACAACTTGTTGTACACGTCACCGTACAACTAACTGCTTACGTTTACAAGACAACTGTTTACGTGTCCCACACAGTTTACACGTCACAATACAACTAAGTTGCTTACATTTACAATATTGTTACATTACTTGTTTACTTGACACAATATAACTTTTTACGTGTCACAGTGTAAATCACTTATAAAACTTGTTTATATACGTAAATAAGCCTCAGACGTATTAAAATATAACCTAATAACATATTATAAAATATGCTAATTTTGGAACAAACCTACCACCATAAAAAGTACAAATTAATATATTCTCTTGTACTGCGTCGACGTGAAGGAACACAAAAACAAATATGAATACGTAATCATACGTATAATGAAAAGAGATTGTTTATTTTCAAGTAAAAACGTAATCTAAAGAGCCAAATGGTGCAAATATTTTTCTGCACTTTCTTCTTTTATTCTTCATTATTTATTGAAATTAACCGCAATCTTAAGTGCTGACAATATAAACAGGACTATTTTATGAATTTGTGATGGAAAAAAAGAGGGAACTAACTGGTAGTGACTTTTAAAGGTTAAAATAATATGATTGTGTTTTTGCGTTCTCTCATAGGGCTCAGTTGAAATTGTTTAGCTCCGCTGTCATCATAAATGACATAGCAGAGTTGTTCATGCATGTAAACTAAAGTTCAATTGGGCGAACCTCTGTCAGATTGTGTCCGTGGTTACAGATATCAATCTTTAACCACGAATCTTGAATTTTCTAATTTTTAGTGAATATTTTTGTCATACTTGGGTATACCAAACTGAATAATTTCCTGGTGTGAATGGAAGAAGACAATACTGTGTGCCCCAGTCTAACAACCGGTGTTAACAAGTAACATGTTTCCTTACATTTTTGACGACATTCAATGTAATTTGTTGTGTACTCAAAAGAAACAACTCAATTATCACACTGTAATGCGATCAAATATTAAAATGATAAAATTATTATTACTAAATAACATTAATTGGTTTTACAGTATATTTGCTTAATGCATGCACTATTTGTAAGAAAGAAACACACATACTCGATCGATATTATTTAAAGTAATGTTACAAGTACGCAAGTTTTTTTTTTATTTAAAGAGCCGTTTGTTAATTTTCTTGTTTTTTTGTTACACAAATTTTTATTAAAATTGTCTGATACTTTTTGGTTTAAAAGACAACGATGACGTCACAGTGTCAGTGTTCGACAGCATCTCTTCTGCTGTCATGTAGATGGTATTTTCTTTATCTTCTTTTGACTTTCTGTTTTTTCTAATAGAAAGGAGAAATAACTGTATGTGAGTGACTATTGTCATTATAACAATACAATATCACCCGACCAGCCTACCGTATCACCCTGACTAGCCTACGATATTATATTACTTGTATTTTCTACTAGGATCCTAAAAGTGCAAAAAAGAAAACGAACTGCTTAATCAATTGCCGTCCTGAGTTTTAGTCGGTACTCCATAACTGTCTGTTGTGTTGAATTGAATTTATAAATAAATAAATCCAAAGAAAGTGATATCTCATTATTATGCGCCATTATAACTGTTCGAATAACAACGGAAATCGACAGAAGTATAAACGGTTAATGACATATACAAATGTTGATTTTTTGATGTTTCTGGGGGCAAAGAGGTCAAAGGTCCGCTAAGGTGAATGAAAACAAAACAAAATCACGACTTGTACTTTCTACAGAATCGGTCAAGAAATGATATCAGGTGGACTTAAACGAAAACATAGGACCCTGTTTCAGAATACTCCTGATAGAAAAATTGAATGGTATACAAATTAAGTGATGGTGATGGTGAACACATATTTAATCCGATATGTTTGATATCACACAGATAGAAATAAACGTGCGATATCATAAAAACGAATGTACGATATCACGTTGTCAGTTGTGTATAATCTTACCTTGATTTGAATATCCTTTTTCGGATATACCTGAAGAATCTCCGCACGACCCCTTTCTTCTTCGGGACGTCACTTCTTTCTTCAGGTTCGACAGGAGGCGGGCTATCCTCCTCGTTTGACACGCAGCTTTGAACACAAGATGAACTTTCTTTCGTGTCAGGTACAATGGGAGAATGAGTCTCAGATTCAACAGAATCAAGAGTGACATCCGATTGAGTCCCAACTAAAGAATCAGAATGTTTTTTGGGTCCCATGGTAGGTTTCACAGATGACGGAACGATGTCTGACTGAATGACTGTAGGGTCAGCAACATTGACGTCACTGGAAAACCAAAAAGACAGTTTTTGTATTTATTAACGTGATTAAAATACATCATTATCAACTATATAATTGAAAATATTTCGAGTACAATATGTTATTTATAGACTACAATTTGTCACTTAATGATATCTCTGAAAAGTATTACGTGTAATTACATGCTCGGTTGCATGCTGTAGAACTCAGTAACTGGTGAAACTGAGTTCCGATTGTCGTTTATTTTATTACTTTGTATGATGTTAACTTACCGAACTGGAGCCTCTAGACACTCACTATGTCCCAGCCGCATTACACTGCCTTTGCGCAGAAGCAAATTGAGCATGCTGGGACATAGACTGTTCAACTCCAATTTCTTCACATCTTCTTCCTCGTCCGACTCCACTTCAAAGTGTGTAGTCGGAGTTGGCCTCTTCCATTCACTGAAGGACATGGGCGCCCTTTTGGATGAAGGGAGAGATGCGTGCTTCCACACTGGCGTAATGCATTCAGTGGATGCGAACACCTCCAGACGTTTTCTTGGATGTTGTTGGTATCCAATAGCAGAAGATGAATGCATTATTTTGCCGTAATTGCGGCGACACAAGTTGTTCACATACGACATGATTCCTAAAATCACGAAACAATAAAAAGAGCTAATATTATACCGATTTATACTGGTTTGAGTACAGGGAGGAGCACAAATGCAAAACATACATTGATCGCGTACAGAGCGTCCCAGTACAGAGAAGACGCTTAGAACGCAATATTCTAGGACGCGCTGCGTCGGCTGGGAGCAGCGCGCCTACATTCTAAACACTGGCGATACAATAATCATTTTGGACGTGCATATCTACGCCGATTCAGCGTGTGTATTGGTCGAATATATACTTTCACTGTTTGTTTGTTTTAAAACAACCCCGTCTATGTTACGCCACCAATCGACGATGTCATCCTATCATTGTGTTATTAGTCGTATGTGAGATTAATCTAGACAAATAAAACTACTTACGGATTGTCAGAGATAAACACACGTGTTGACGATGAAAAATCCTAATCTGTTGTGAGTGTAAACGTAGGGAATGTCACAGTGCAGTTAGAAAATTAAATATTGTTATTACGCGTTACAATGCAAATGTTCACACGTGTCGGTGTTAACATAATACAACTGTTCATTATTACGTAAACAATGTTTTACTATGTACGACCAATGTGACGTATCACAATATGTCAAGAAAATCGCAGTCGTAAAATTATTATATTCTTGCACTGTAAACTAACAAATAATGAACATTTTAAATTATGAATTAAAATTTTGAAACATTGAAATAAGTGTAAATATTCAAGCATCAACATTTTAAAAATATTAGTCATTATATTAAACTAATAATGATGTCATTGGATGACATACGTGTGACGTTGTTACCTAAAGAGTACATACAGATTAGCTGTGACATACAAGGTATGTACGATCAAAGAGACAGACGCTGTGATGTACAAGGTGCGGGGGTCAAAAAGACAAACTGGGATGATATGAGCCTGAAATGACGAGTGTGAAGTTATAAACAGAATTGTTGAATGAGATATTGTTGCGTTGAACTTGTTTACGTGTCACAATACAACTAACTGCTTACGTTTACAATACAACTTTGTAATGATTGGAGGCTATGACGTTTAGTTTAGTTATTTGCATAATGATATTGATACATTGTATGGAACATCTCGTGAGTATTTAGACTCAGTTCCAGGCCTAGCAGTTGAGCAATAAACACCTTGGCTACAAGTGCTCCTCTCCAGTGTGTTATTCTCCTCCCGGATCTGGTGACCAATACTCACTTGGTTCACTCTACCTTGAGAAGTCTGTTCTTAGTTTACATATGGTGGCAGCGGTTAAAGAAAAAGGGGGAAGACATACTACTGAAGAAACAATAATTCTTTGCAAAGTACTGAGGAACTTGAATCTGTGGAAAAGGCCTGTTGAGCTCTGTAACATCTAGAACAACCTTCTGTGTACAACGCAGTAGAGGGAGAGACTTGTGCATCGCAAGTTGAAGGAAGATGAAATACTACTTTGAGTACTAACTGTACAGAAGAACTGGGATTTGGTGAGTTGTTTTTTTTCTACACTCAACTCAACCAGCTGTGAAGAAATAAACTGCCTGTGATATCAGAATTGCCTGTACATTGAATAGATAACTTGCCTTCAAGAAATGCTGTGAAGTTATCAATGTCAACTATATTTTTATCCAAGTGACAGATCGGGGAATGTAAACATAGTAGACTGGGGGCCAATAATCGAAACCATCCCCCCGCTTAGGGATTTTTGCACATCATGTTTTTAAGTTAGATGGGAACCTCAGCTATCGAAATCTGCCTGTTTGCCATAATATTAATGGTGGGTGTGGGTGCCAGACTGTTTCCATGGCAACGCAGTGATGAAATATTGGAATTTTAGAAAATGTCATATCTCTAAAACTAAGCAACATAAAAACACAAATTTAGTGTGTAGGTATATAGTTATGACGACGCCCGATTGATTGCAACCATGACCTTGGTCATACAAGGTCAAGGTCACAAATAGATCAAAGGAAAGTAGAAAAAACATGGATTTTGGCCTAAAATATGAGATTTTGTACCAAAATTCACTTTTTTTTCTTGAGCTAATTCGTTATTGTTCAAAAAAATATTACAAATGCTTCATTATTCAACATTGTATTTATTATACTTCATCATTAAGGTCAAAAACAGCATGTGATCAATGTCAAACATACAGTTTTGCTATACTTCTACTATAGTATAAATTTTACTATTATACTTTTAATATACTATACTTTCAATCGCTATAATACCACTTTTCATTTATCTTAACAATCATATAGGGATGGGTATTAACACTTTTAAAGTTGTCTTCCTTTAATAGAGACATTAAGATGCGCATACGAGAACGGAACGAGAACGGATACGTCACTGCTTTGTGCATGACCTCCGCGCGAACCAATGACGTCATCGGTTGCCTGGTCGTTCGGCAGTCGTTTTGAACGTGATCAAGGTGACTGACTCGTAGTTGATTTCCGAGAGCTTTTCTCGCTGTCAATTTTGAATAATTTTCATTGACATTGATAAAACGTTTTATATTAGAGTGTTTTTGAATATTTATGATGAAATAAGAAATATTGGATGCATTTTAGCTGACATTTATACCCACTAAAAACGCATGATGATATTGATCTGCTGAAAGAGGATTCGGCAAACAGGCCTGGGACCTCAGCAGAGTGGATGGAAATAGCGAGAGCTCTGTCAAATGTCTGTGAACTAACTACTAATTCAGATTCCGGATGAGAAATGACATAACAAATGTTATTAGGTAGTTATTGTTGCCCAATGAGACGGATTGACATGGTTCTGGTTTCAGTTACGTTCCCGTTATGGGCGCTTGTACTTAATCGTTTTCTGACACCCGAGAACGTAACGCAAACGAAATTAGAACATCACGTTACGTTCCCGTTACGTACACAAATCTTAAACTCTTTATTATCAGTGGATTATAACTAAAATGTTATTCCCTTTTTCGAGTGAATATATACACATTCACATATTTTGGTCTGAAAAGTCATATGTAATCATCGCCATCATCACCTCCTTCATCAACAGCATACTCATCATCATCATCATCATCAAATGTATCATCTTGCATGTTGTAATAGTAATCATTTCCAATATCCTCTTCTTCATCACCCTGCTCAAGTACCAAATCAACAAGTTCCTTCGGGAGCATTTCATCTTCTGTCCATTTGTACTGCAATTTGTCTTTTTGTAGTTGCCAGCCATGACCATTTTCAGGCTTTGGCAAGTCTGGACATGCCACATCAGCTTGATTCCAGATAAGAGCCTGATAGTTGGCACGTACAATATGCATCCTCAAGGAAGATCTGCATGGTGGAAGCAAACTAAGGTCGATTCCACTTTCATTGGACAGTAACTTGTTCTTTGGTGTGTAACGTGTCATGAACATAGTGTATCGAAGCTTGTTGATATCTTTTACACCTGGGTTCGCTCCATACATAAGGCATGTGAATGCCTCCAATTCATCAAATTCATCTGGTGTAAGAGCCTGGCTCGTACCTAAGCTTGTGAAGACAGGAATAAATTGTGGGTTTCTTTGCAAGACACGCAGGGGTCCCACCTTGCCCTTACGCACAAATGAACTTATAGAATCACAGCCGGTGAATGCATGAAATGAAAGCAATGTATTGCATAGCTCATTGCCAATTGCCTGGACTGCTGAGCTGATGTTAATCAACCTTCGTTTGTCTGCAACACCAGTGTCCATGATTAGTGGTATTCTGATTTTCTGTGAAAACTTCATCAGCAAGAGGAAAACATCTGTATCAGGAGACCGGATTATGATGGCATTTGAATCTATGCAGTGTATTGCAATATGACAGCAGTGGAGAATGATTCTGGTGTCGGCTTCCTCCTGAAAAATAATATCAAGGCATTGTCTAGAATTAATAGCATATCAAATGTAAATTGGTAACATTGGTGTAATAGTGGCCTACTTGACTATATGTGCTTTAATAATGCGTATTTTCTAATTCTGTGAATGTGGATTAAAATGCTAGGATGCTATCATCATACTGGTATACTGGAATATATATTTGTTAAACTTGGATATATTAAATTACATATAGTTTGACCCACCTGAATAGATTGCAAGTTTGGAACCTCTTCTACCTCAGTTGTATGGCCATCTTCACTACTTAGACGCCAACAGTTCTCACCGGAGACAAGCATCACCTGCCTTCCTTTCAGTTTTATCGCATATTTGTCTTGCTTCCATTCTTGCAAAATCAGACAAATGAGTTGTGTTTTGTTACTGCTGTTTGCCAGAAACTGTTTGAAGTCACGTGGTACTCTAGTGAGAGGTCCATGTATGAGGAATTCTTGTGATGTGCCATGGCGTTCCCTCTCTATATTCTTGATACTCTGAGTCTGGTATGTATCTGTGATAAAGTCAACACGGGTAGCATTTGGGAGCTGTGCAAATATACGCTGAGCCAACTCTTCAAAGGTTTGTGGGATTTGTGTTAGTGATTGGAACAGTGCATTTCCATCAATAATATGAACCACAGAATCTGGCATGCTTGTCACTGTATGTCCCTCTTCCAGTTTGTGCAGAAGCTTTGCCTTGTCAGTTTTGTATGGTGCACCATCAGCAGTGGCTAGACTCCAAGGCACCGGGCCAAGTGGGTATGCCATCACCTTTTCCATGCATAGATCATGATTCATTGCAAGTAGTATGAGCTGCCCAAATACATTTCTCTCTGCTACCAGTTCCTTTGTCTTCTTTGTTGAACTTGTTACAGACTTTTTCACTGCCATTGAAGCAAACGACTTCAACTTCAGTCTCTTGATTGGTGCATTGAAAGTGACTGTCTTCTGCACTAGTCTTTCTTCTATGAATCTATTGTATGCGTTGGTGCCATGTGTGTCAACAGCAAGTAAATCAATGGATATTTCGTCTGAAACTGGTCTTCCTGATGATATGCAATACAGATTGTGCACATCGGGTATCATGAAGGGATTGATGAAGTTTTGGAAGGCAGTGATCATCTTCTGCACTGCAGACTCTCCTTTTACAATCTCTGATGCGGTGACATCTTTGTGGTAGCTCATCTCATCATTTCCAATGCCAGCAGATTCAAGTGTTGCCTGTAAATAGTCTGCTCTTGCATGCCGAGTGAAACTCCATCTATGATAGGCTGCCAAGTTACGACTGAAGCCAATGATTCCAGGACCATGCCCACTGGCATGACGGTTATAGGTCTGTTCTATTGTTATATCAACAGCATTGCGAGAATTTGGAACACCAGATCGATTCACACTCATTCCATTATTCTCAAGAAGCTCCATAGCGCCAGGGTGTGTGTGTGAAAGGTTAAGGAGTACATTCAAGTACAGTGATGTATACCTTGCATAGTTTGGCTTTTCTTGACTAAAGAAGAGAGGGCACATTTCATGCAGACAGGCCATATGAAGGTTGATGTCATTGGCCTTAGTAGCCCTCAGGAAACGCATAAGGAGCCATGCCTTATCCATGTACCCTATCCATAACTGTGGTGTTTTGCCTTTTTCTCCGGCACGCAACTTGTCCTTGTACTCATCATACTTCTGTATCCATTCCTTCCATATTGGGTTTTCCATGACAGCAGACAAATTCTCTGAGTTTGGCTTGTTTGCTAGGTTGGACATTAACTTCATTTCTTCTTCGCCAATGACTTCACCTACATCGTCATGGAATGAAGTCAACAACAGTCGTTCTAGAGCTTCTAGTGATGTTCTGATAACAAGCCTGGCCCTATTGTAATGTTTCCCATTCATGACTTTGTCTATTGACCCACTTGCACATACTGTGGATTCAACCACAACTTCCTCCAATCCACTACCCTTCATATATTTTCCTAATGCACCTATATATGCACATGCCATGTGGAATGCCCCAAGTTGAATAATGACATTCTTGAATCGATCTGGATACGTCCATAAAATTCCATATGCCTTTTTAGCAGCAGCCAGTTCGAATGTAACAATCGTGTAGGGCTGACCAACAGCAGCGGATGCCTCTTGGGAAATCTTCAGCACATGCATCACAGTCATGTTTTCAGTGATCGGGGCATTTACTGGAGGCATGTATTCCACTATTGATTCTCTTTCTTCTCTTTTCTCTCCAGTAAGAGAAATCCAACCTCCCCAACTAGGTACTTTTTGGTCAACTGTTTTTGGCAGTGTCCTGCACAGCACCCATATCATGTCAGAAACTTTGATGTCTGAAACATATTCTCTTGTTTGTTGAGGTTCAGTAATTTGAATACTAAGACTGGGTTCAACATGTTTTTTGACAAAACACGGCTCCATTATTTCGACTTCATCTATCACTGATCGCTTCTTTGTCCTAGCCATGGCAGGTAATTCATAATTGTCATCATTTGATTGGTCAATGACTCTCTCTTGAATTACAAGCCCATGAGTTGAATGAGTCGTTCCAGCACCAGATGTTGTCTCTTCGTTGAGATCAAAATTGTCCCAACAGAAGTGCAGCACTTCATTACCTTGTGTTTTGATACTAGGTGGAATTGGACTATCGTGGGATTTTATAACCATGTGGATAGCAGTCAAGATTTCTAGTATAACTGAATATGATACACAGTGCCCAAATCTGTTCACCAACTTCACGATGTCTGCTCTTCCTGTCAAATGCCATAATGACATTCCAAGGAGTATATGCTTAGGTGTCATCCATCTACCATTAGTCACAGAATATATTATATCACGGCCAATGGATAATACTCTCCGTGTTTTGCTAGCAGATAGTGCATCCATCTTCTTGCCAACAAGAAGTGCAGAAATGAAATTTGACAACTGCACTGGTGGAACATCCCAATCTTTGAGTTTATTTCCAGGAGGAGGTGGATAAGGCATATCTGAAGAATCTTTCTTGGCAGCTATTATGATTCGTCGCAAAAACATGGCGGCTTCTTCCAAACGCCTGATTTCTGATGCAGCAACCTCAAATGCAGTTTCCACTGCTTGACCTTGTTCAACAGCTGTTGAGTAGATAAGCTCACTACGGTAATTTGGTTGCCAGAACTGAATAGTGTTGCCAAATGCGTTTTTGATCTTCTGTTTGAGTTTATCTGTTTTGTAGTTTGGATTATAGTGGTCCGGATGGTATTGCTGCATAAAGAGCAAGTATTTCTCTTTCAACATACCAAGTCGTTCTACATTTGAATTCTTGATAATGCTCTCAGTTATGTACTCAGATGTGTACTCAAATGCAGCTGCATGAGCTGCCTGTTCTTGCTTGGCATTTTCATCACCTCGAGCTTGTGTCATATTCCGCTCATCGAAATGTGTGTACAACTTATAACAGGAGTGATGATAGTGCGCCTCTTTGGCTATAAGATCAACATCATTGACTTTTGCCTGCATAGCATAATCATTGTTCATGATAGCTAGCTCCTTTATCAGATCACTTGCAGTAGATGTCACGCACTTTGTAAGTGCTTCTTCCTTGCCTCTTCTTTTTTTTCGTTGTTTGGAGCAAAAGAGACATTCATTACTTGGGAAAAGTACACTGGAATCAGCTGACACACGTCTTCTCTTCACATAATGGTGTGCACGGTCAGTCATTGCCTCACGTTTTAGAAACTTAGAAACATTGGTGAACTTCTGGTAGCATACTCTGTGAAATCCATGTACGTGGTTCTGGTATTCATCGGGCATATGTTTTACAATGTAATCATATGGCTCATGTAAGCTATGCCTCGAACGAATGTCACAAGTATCCTTGATCTTCCTGAAATTGACTTCTGTTACAGGTGACAGTTTTGTTCCTTTCACATTACAACAATGTATGATGCAAGTCAGAGCTTGCTTGGTTTTTGGAATCCTTCTCCTTTTCTTTGGTACCAATGCCATAGGTCTTTCATCCGCCATATTTATCAGCTATTCTTTGGTCCTTTTCACTGGATTAACCTTAATAAAAATGTATATGACATAATGAATACAATTCTCATAAATAAACAAAATTACAATGACTCCAGTGTCAAAAATTGTGGGAAAATTTATTCTGCCCTCAACTTTCAAGCAAAAATCATTTTTTTCTTTTGTTTACACCATGACCCTGACCTTGAATGACCAAGGTCAAGGTCATAATCAAATGGGCACCATCAACACTATACATAGACATTTATTTTGAGTTTGTATGTTGATTACTTACAGAGATATGTCATTTTCTTCAATTCCCTTATTTCATAAATATGTTGCCATGGCAACAGCTGTGGCTCTCACACCCACCACTAATTTTATGGTAAACAACCTGATTAGGATAGCTGAGGGTCCTGTCTAACTAAAAATTATGGTCAATGAAAATCCCTAATGGGGGGGGGGGGGGGTCTACAGTAGCCCATAGACTATAGTGAATTTGCCAGCTGTGTGAAAAGCCGGTTTGAACTGAATTGATTGACAGCTCGTGGAAGCAGTGTACGTTGAAATAGAACATTTTTGATTTGATTGCAACATTGTTTCAGCTCTTCTAGAACTCTTTTTCACTGACTGTAGATTTACTTTTGCAACATTTTAACTAACTTTTAGAACATTTTACATTACTCACTTGGTTTGAACTGAATTGATTGACAGCTCGTGGAAGCAGTGTACGTTGAAATAGAACATTTTTGATTTGATTGCAACATTGTTTCAGCTCTTCTAGAACTCTTTTTCACTGACTGTAGATTTACTTTTGCAACATTTTAACTAACTTTTAGAACATTTTACATTACTCACTTAGCACTGAAGGTTGGCATAACAACCACCAGTTGCTAAGTGAGTAATGTAAAATGTTGTAAAAGTTAGTTAAAATGTTGCAAAAGTAAATTTTTTTATAACAAAGATTGACCTATCAAGTATCAAAGAAAAGGAAAGTAAGAAAAGGCTGTGTATAAAAAAAAGTGCAGTGTTTGGATAAATAATTTGTTTCTAGTTTGTAACATCCTGTTTGGTTTCCTTGTGGTTAAACTAAACAGTGGGTAATTTGTTCTTTGGTAGGTAAGTACCGTAGCTGCATGTTATACTTGTCAGTGTGTGAGTAAAAATAAGTTGTGAGTATGAATGATACAGGGGATGCTGCTGATTCTTCTGGGGGTTCACCACTACTGACTCCCATGCATTCTAATTTTGAAGGGAATTTGAATAAGGGCTTGCAGGATTGGGATCCAAAGCATCAGGATACAGTGAGGCTCAGGCGCGAAGAGCGTGAATATGAATTACAGATGGTTATGCTTAAACAGAAGCTAGAAATGGAAAAATTGGAAGCAGTAAGGATTGCTGAGGAGCAAAAGAGAAGACATGAAGTGGAAATGAAGTTGCGGGATTTAGAATTGGAGAAGTTGCGTATGCAAGGTAGGGAGCATAGTACAGATAATAGTACTGTAATTGTAGACAAGGGTCCTAACATTTCTCATTTTAAGGAAGGTGATGATATTAATGTTTATCTAAGAACATTTGAAAAGATTGCAATTGCACATCATTGGCCGCGAAACATGTGGGCTTTGAAATTGGTAGCTCATTTATCGGGTAAAGCACAGGCTGCGTTTTCTAATATGAGTGATAAGGACTCTAATGATTATGATTTAGTTAAAGCAGCTATCTTGCAGAAATATGAGTTGACTGCAGAGAAATACCGGAGCAGCTTTAGAAGTGTAAAGTGGGATGTGAGATGCGAGTCGTTTACCGAATGGGGTGCCAGAATGGAGAATTTGTTGGAGCATTGGTTGGAAGCAGCAGAAGTTGACAGTATGGAGACAATGATAGATCTGTTGTTGAGGGAGCAAATCATAGAGAATTCACCTTATGAATTGAAGATATGGATTCGTGAAAGAGAACCTAAATCAAGAGGTGAGGTCATTAAATTAGCTGAGCAGTATATTGCTGCTCATGGTAAACCTAAAACAGATAAGTCAATGGCATCAAATGGAAAATTTAGAAAATGGCAATCTAATTCTGTTCAACAATCTAATAAGAATAGTCAAGCTAATACATGTTTCAAGTGTGGTAAACCTGGTCATATTACTACAACATGTCCTATGAATCTCAAGCCTAGTTCAAATAGTGGATCAGGCAAGGGTAGTAAAGTATTTTATTGTGCAGGTGAATCTAAGAAGAATGTAGATAAGTGTTTATATGGTAGTTGTATGGATATACATAGGTGCAAGGGACTGCTGAATGGACAGGAAGTGGTAGTTTTACAGGATACAGGTTGTACTCAGACATTGATAAAGTCAAAGTTTGTATCGAAACGTGCATACTTGTTGGGACAGTATGTGTGTGTTAGACTTGCAGATAGTAGTACAAGGCAAGTACCCATGGCAAGAGTCCATTTGAATTGTAAGTTTTATAGAGGAAAATTGGATGTAGGGGTTTTAGATACCTTAGCTGAAGATGTTATCTTGGGTAATGAGGTATATGTAAGTATGACTAAAGATAGTCAAAAGAGTACAGCTTATGTTGTCACTAGAGGAAAAAGTAAAGCATTAAAAGAGAAAAATGCTAAGGTAAGGTGTAATGAACAATTAAGAGGTGTTCATGCAAGACCAGTGGAACAACAGCCAGAAAGTGTTGTTGATGTTGGTGATACTAATGACAGCATAGATGATCAAGGTGAGTTAGATAAAGTTGAGGATCATAATGATGAGATTCAGTTACAAGTAAGTGATAATGAAGTATTTGATGTATTCAAATTGAGACGAGAAGAGTTGATAAAGTTACAGCAATCAGATGTAACATTGACTAAGGTCCATGAAGTAGTAGTGCCAGAAAATATGATAGCAAATAAAGTTTGTTTTTTCTGGAAGGATGGTCTATTATTTCGTCAATGGAGGCCCATGAACTCAGCTGAAGCAGCTGAGGTGACTCAGTTAGTGGTCCCGTTAAAGTGTAGAGGTGAGTCGTTAAGGATTGCTCACGATATTCCTTTAGCTGGTCATTTAGGAATAGAGAAGACAAAACAAAGGGTACTGCAGCATTTTTATTGGCCAGGGATATTTTCAGATGTGGCACATTATTGCAGAACGTGTGCTGAATGCCAAAAATCTGCTAAGAGATATGCTCATGAAAAAGTCCCGATGATATCAATGCCAATTGTGGATGTACCATTTCGGAAGGTAGCAATAGATCTGGTAGGGCCTTTACCTTTAAGAAGTAAAAAAGGTAATAAATATATATTGGTGTTGTGTGATTATGCCACTAGATATCCGGAAGCTTTACCAATTCCAAATATGGAAGCTGAAACAGTAGCAGATTGTTTAATTGAGATTTTTAGTCGGGTAGGTATTCCAAACGAGTTACTTAGTGATCAAGGGACAAATTTTATGTCTAAACTTATAAGTGATATGTGTGTTAAGCTACACATTAACAAATTGAAAACTAGTATTTATCATCCACAATGCAATGGGCTTGTTGAGCGGTTCAATGGTACTCTTAAATGTATGTTGCGTCGCTACACAGCAGAACACCCAAAGGTGTGGGATACCTATTTACCACACCTGTTGTTTGCTTACCGAGAAGTTCCACAAGCAAGCACAGGATTTGCTCCATTTGAGTTATTATATGGAAGACATGTAAGAGGACCTCTGGCTGTGTTAAAGGAAGGGTGGACTGGAGATATTCCAGAAGAGGAAAATTTAGCGGAATATGTAATTAACATGAGGGATAAGATTGGGGAGATGATGGAAGTAGTGAAGCAGAATATGGTGGTCGCACAGGCTAAACAGATAAGATGGTATGATGTGAAAGCTCGTGATAGATCTTTTGATATTGGTGAAAAGGTGCTGGTGTTACTCCCATCAAGAAGTCAGAAGTTACAGGCAGAATGGCAAGGACCATTTCAAGTTACAAGGAAAATGACAGCTGTAGATTATGAGGTGAATGTTGGTAGTCGAAGGAAAACTTGCCGAGTGTACCATATTAATATGTTGAGGCCTTGGAAGGAGAGGGAAGAGATTGCATGTTTCGTGGATATAGTAGAAGTAGTCAAGGAAGAAAATGATGTATTGGATGCATGTTTCGTCGATATAGTGGATGTGGTCAAGGAAGAAAATGGGCTGTTAGATACAGTAGCAGAAAAGAAAGGTAAGGAAAACTGGAAAGATGTGAAAATATATGAAAATCTGTCAGAAGAACAGCGGGCAGAAGTATTACAGTTACTAGAGCGTTATGGTGACGTGTTTACAGATGCACCAGGGCTGACTGGATTGGTGGAACATGAAGTGGTTACTTGTGAAGGCTTTCCCTTACGTCAGAAACCATACAGGTTACCTCAAGCAGTACAGTCCACAGTGAGAGAAGAGTTAGATAAAATGCTGAAATCAGGTGTTATTAGACCATCTAAAAGTCCATGGGCAAGTCCTATTGTGTTAGTGGGTAAGAAAGATGGATGGTACAGTTAGGTTCTGTGTAGATTATAGATCTCTTAACAGTGTCACCAAATTTGATGCTTATCCCATGGCACGTGTGGAGGATCTCATAGAAAAGTTTGGTGATGCCTGTTATATTTCTACTTTTGATTTGTCAAAGGGATATTGGCAAATTCCTTTGAGTAAATCTTCCTGTGAGAAATCTGCTTTCATAACTCAATTTGGTCTCTTTGAATTTACAGTGATGTCTTTTGGCATGAAAAATGGTCCAGCAACCCTACAAAGGTTAATAAATCAGATACTGCAAGGTACAAATGAGTATGCTGGTGCATATATGGATGATATAGAGGTACATGATGTTAGCTGGAAAGAGCATTTGTTACATTTGCAGGCTGTACTTGAGCGATTGAGGAATGCAAAGTTGACTGTGAAGCCTAGCAAGTGTTATATTGGTGGGCCACAAGTGTCCTTTGTTGGATATATGGCAGGTAGTGGAGTGATAAGAGCTATGCTGGACAAGGTGCAAGCTGTTAATAATTTTCCAAGACCCAAGACTAAGCAAAATGTTAGAGCATTTTTGGGTTTAGTGGGATATTATCGTAAATTCATTCCTAACTTCTCCGAAATTGCTTTTTATTTGACAGAGTTAACAAAGAAGAAGTGTTCAAATCAAGTAATATGGACTGAAGACTGTGAGACATCATTTTGTAAATTGAAGCAAGCATTGACATCTGAACCTGTACTGCATAATCCAGATTATACCAAACCTTTTGTCTTGCAGGTTGACGCTTGTGATCATGGTATTGGTGGGGTTTTAAGTCAAAATAATGATAAAGGAGAAGAACATCCCATAGTATACATCAGTAGGAAGTTGTTGCCTTGTGAAATGAATTATGCGACTATCGAGAAGGAATGTTTGGCAATTGTGTGGGCAGTGGAAGCATTATATCCATATTTGTATGGTAGAGCATTTACTGTTCAGAGTGACCATCATCCTTTAAAATGGCTGAATCAATTGCGCGAACGGAACCGTAGACTGATGCGTTGGAGTCTGACCTTGCAAGGGTACCAGATAAATTTCCAACATAAAAAAGGGGTTGAAAATGGCAATGCTGATGGCTTGTCAAGAGCATGGCAGTCAGATGTGGGTTGACTTCCCAAATTAGTTGTCAGCAGTTGTATGAGTGAAGTATGAGTGAAAAAAAAAATGATGAGTGTTGTGTGTGGCTTGGTGCTTCACCTATCACCTAAATATCATGTGCTAGATATTAAGTTTATCCAGGTCACAGTACCTGCAGCACAGCGATATTTTAGAATTGTTTGTTGGTATTTATGGTTATATATTTAACTTGTTATTTTTGAGTTCAAAGTATTTTCAAGTGTATCTCAAAGTTTTTTAAAACAGAGTTTTCATCCTCTATAAGGGGAAAGGAATGTAATGATTGGAGGCTATGACGTTTAGTTTAGTTATTTGCATAATGATATTGATACATTGTATGGAACATCTCGTGAGTATTTAGACTCAGTTCCAGGCCTAGCAGTTGAGCAATAAACACCTTGGCTACAAGTGCTCCTCTCCAGTGTGTTATTCTCCTCCCGGATCTGGTGACCAATACTCACTTGGTTCACTCTACCTTGAGAAGTCTGTTCTCAGTTTACAAACTTGTTTACGTATCACAAAACAGCTGTATTGCTTACGTTTACAATACAACTGCTTACGTTTACAATACAACTTGTTGTACACGTCACCATACAACTAACTGCTTACGTTTGTTTACAAGACAACTGTTTACGTGTCCCACACAATACAGTTTACACGTCACAATACAACTAAGTTGCTTACGTTTACAATGTTGTTACATTACTTGTTTACTTGACACAATATAACTTTTTACGTGTCACAGTGTAAATCACTTATAAAACTTGTTTATATACGTAAATAAGCCTCAGTCGTATTAAAATATAACCTAATAACATATTATAAAATATGCTAATTTTGGAACAAACCTACCACCATAAAAAGTACAAATTAATATATTCTTGTACTGCGTCGACGTGAAGGAACACAAAAACAAATATGAATACGTAATACGTATAATGAAAAGAGATTGTTTATTTTCAAGTAAAAACGTAATCTAAAGAGCCAAATGGTGCAAATATTTTTCTGCACTTTCTTCTTCATTATTTATTGAAATTAACCGCAATCTTAAGTGCTGACAATATAAACAATTTTATGAATTTGTGATGGAAAAAAGAGGGAACTAACTGGTGGTGACTTTTAAAGGTTAAAATAATATGATTGTGTTTTTGCGTTCTCTCATAGGGCTCAGTTGAAATTGTTTAGCTCCGCTGTCATCATAAATGACATTAGAAAAAAAAAATGTTAACATAGCATAGTTGTTCATGCATGTAAACTAAATTTCAATTGGGCGAACCTCTGTCAGATTGTGTCCGTGGTTACTGATATTGATCTTTAACCACGAATTTTGAATTTTCTAATTTTAGTGAATATTTTTGTCATACTTGGGTATACCAAACTGAATAATTTCCTGGTGTGAATGGAAGAAGACAATACTGTGTGCCCCAGTCTAACAACCGGTGTTAACAAGTAACATGTTTCCTTACATTTTTGACGACATTCAATGTAATTTGTTGTGTACTTAAATGAAACAGCTCAATTATCACACACTGTAATGCGATCAAATATTAAATTGATAAAATTATTATTACTAAATAACATTAATTGGTTTTACAGTATATTTGCTTAATGCATGCACTATTTGTAAGAAAGAAACACACATACTCGATCAATATTATTTAAAGTAATGTTACAAGTACTCAAGTTTTTTTTTATTTAAAGAGCCGTTTGTTAATTTTCTTGTTTTTTTGTTACACAAATTTTTATTAAAATTGTCTGATACTTTTTGGTTTAAAAGACAACGTGCACGGAAACTGCCGATGACGTCACAGTGTCAGTGTTCGACAGCATCTCTTCTGCTGTCATGTAGATGGTATTTTCTTTATCTTCTTTTGACTTTCTGTTTTTTCTAATAGAAAGGAGAAATAACTGTATGTGAGTGACTATTGTCATTATAACAATACAATATCACCCGACCAGCCTACCGTATCACCCTGACTAGCCTACGATATTATATTACTTGTATTTTCTACTAGGATCCGAAAAGTGCCCATTCAATTGCCGTCCTGAGTTTTAGTCGGTGCTCTATAACTGTCTGTTGTGTTGAATATAATTTATAAATAAATATATCCAAAGAAAGTGATATCTCATTATTATGCGCCATTATAACTGTTCGAATAACACCGGAAATCGACGGAAGTATAAACGGTTAATGACATATGCAAATGTTGATTTTTTGATGTTTCTGGGGGCAAAGAGGTCAAAGGTCCGCTAAGGTGAATGAAAACAAAACAAAATCACGACTTGTGCTTTCTACAGAATCGGTCAAGAAATGATATCAGGTGGACTTAAACGAAAACATAGGACCCTGTTTCAGAATACTCCTGATAGAAAAATTTAATCATATACAAATTAAGTGATGGTGATGGTGAACAAATATTTAATCCGATATGTTTGATATCACACAGATAGAAATAAACGTGCGATATCATAAAAACGAATGTACGATATCACGTTGTCAGTTGTGTATAATCTTACTTTGATTTGAATATCCTTTTTCGGATATACCTGAAGAATCTCCGTACGACCCCTTTCTTCTTCGGGACGTCACTTCTTTCTTCAGGTTCGACAAGAGGCGGGCTATCCTCCTCGTTTGACACGCAGCTTTGAACACTAGATGAACTCTCTTTCGTGTCAGATACAATGGGAGAATGAGTCTCAGATTCAACAGAATCAAGAGTGACATCCGATTGAGTCCCAACTAAAGAATCAGAATGTTCTTTGGGTCCCATGGTAGGTTTCACAGATGACGGAACGATGTCTGACTGAATGACTGTAGGGTCAGCAACATTGACGTCACTGGAAAACCAAAAAGACAGTTTTTGTATTTATTAACGTGATTAAAATACATCATTATCAACTATATAATTGAAAATATTTCGAGTACAATATGTTATTTATAGACTACAATTTGTCACTTAATGATATCTCTGAAAAGTATTACGTGTAATTACATGCTCGGTTGCATGCTGTGGAACTCAGTAACTGGTGAAACTGAGTTCCGATTGTCGTTTATTTTATTACTTTGTATGATGTTAACTTACCGAACTGGAGCCTCTAGACACTCACTATGTCCCAGCCGCATTACACTGCCTTTGCGCAGAAGCAAATTGAGCTTGCTGGGACATAGACTGTTCAACTCCAATTTCTTCACATCTTCTTCCTCGTCCGACTCCACTTCAAAGTGTGTAGTCGGAGTTGGCCTCTTCCATTCACTGAAGGACATGGGCGCCCTTTTGGATGAAGGGAGAGATGCGTGCTTCCACACTGGCGTAATGCATTCAGTGGATGCGAACACCTCCAGACATTTTCTTGGATGTTGTTGGTATCCAATAGCGGAAGATGAATGCATTATTTTGCCGTAATTGCGGCGACACAAGTTGTTCACATACGACATGATTCCTAAAATCACGAAACAATAAAAAGAGCTAATATTATACCGATTTATACTGGTTTGAGTACAGGGAGGAGCACAAATGCAAAACATACATTGATCGCGTACAGAGCGTCCCAGTACAGAGAAGACGCTTAGAACGCAATATTCTAGGACGCGCTGCGTCGGCTGGGAGCAGCGCGCCTACATTCTAAACACTGGCGATACAATAATCATTTTGGACGTGCATATCCACGCCGATTCAGCGTGTGTATTGGTCGAATATATACTTTCTCTGTTTGTTTGTTTTAAAACAAGCCCGTCTATGTTACGCCACCAATCGACGATGTCATCCTATCATTGTGTTATTAGTCGTATGTGAGATTAAGCTAGACAAATAAAACTACTTCCGGATTATCAGAGATAAACACACGTGTTGACGATGAAAAATCCTAATCTATTGTGAGTGTAAACGTAAGGAATGTCACAGTGCAGTTAGAAAATTAAATATTGTTATTACGCGTTACAATACAAATGTTCACACGTGTCGGTGTTAACATAATACAACTGTTCATTATTACGTAAACAATGTTTTACTATGTACGACCAATGTGACGTATTACAATATGTCAAGAAAATCGCAGTCGTAAAATTATTATATTCTTGCACTGTAAACTAACAAATAATGAACATTTTAAATTATGAATTAAAATTTTGAAACATTGAAATAAGTGTAAATATTCAAGCATCAACATTTTAAAAATATTAGTCATTATATTAAACTAATAATGATGTCATTGGATGACATACGTGTGACGTTGTTACCTAAAGAGTACATACAGATTAGCTGTGACATACAAGGTATGTACGATCAAAGAGACAGACGCTGTGATGTACAAGGTGCGGGGGTCAAAGAGACAAACTGGGATGATATGAGCCTGAAATGACGAGTGTGAAGTTATAAACAGAATTGTTGAATGAGATATTGTTGCGTTGAACTTGTTTACGTGTCACAATACAACTAACTGCTTACGTTTACAATACAACTTGTTTACGTATCACAAAACAGCTGTATTGCTTACGTTTACAATACAACTGCTTACGTTTACAATACAACTTGTTGTACACGTCACCGTACAACTAACTGCTTACGTTTACAAGACAACTGTTTACGTGTCCCACACAATACAGTTTACACGTCACAATACAACTAAGTTGCTTACATTTACAATGTTGTTACATTACTTGTTTACTTGACACAATATAACTTTTTACGTGTCACAGTGTAAATCACTTATAAAACTTGTTTATATACGTAAATAAGCCTCAGACGTATTAAAATATAACCTAATAACATATTATAAAATATGCTAATTTTGGAACAAACCTACCACCATAAAAAGTACAAATTAATATATTCTCTTGTACTGCGTCGACGTGAAGGAACACAAAAACAAATATGAATAAGTAATACGTATAATGAAAAGAGATTGTTTATTTTCAAGTAAAAACGTAATCTAAAGTGCTGACAATATAAACAGGACTATTTTATGAATTTGTGATGGAAAAAAGAGGGAACTAACTGGTGGTGACTTTTAAAGGTTAAAATAATATGATTGTGTTTTTGCGTTCTCTCATAGGGCTCAGTTGAAATTGTTTAGCTCCGCTGTCATCATAAATGACATAGCAGAGTTGTTCATGCATGTAAACTAAAGTTCAATTGGGCGAACCTCTGTCAGATTGTGTCCGTGGTTACAGATATCAATCTTTAACCACGAATCTTGAATTTTCTAATTTTTAGTGAATATTTTTGTCATACTTGGGTATACCAAACTGAATAATTTCCTGGTGTGAATGGAAGAAGACAATACGGTGTGCCCCAGTCTAACAACCGGTGTTAACAAGTAACATGTTTCCTTACATTTTTGACGACATTCAATGTAATTTGTTGTGTACTCAAATGAAACAGCTCAATTATCACACTGTAATGCGATCAAATATTAAAATGATAAAATTATTATTACTAAATAACATTAATTGGTTTTACAGTATATTTGCTTAATGCATGCACTATTTGTAAGAAAGAAACACACATACTCGATCGATATTATTTAAAGTAATGTTACAAGTTTTCACTTAATGATATCTCTGAAAAGTATTACGTGTAATTACATGCTCGGTTGCATGCCGTGGAACTCAGTAACTGGTGAAACTGAGTTCCCGATTGTCGTTTATTTTATTACTTTGTATGATGTTAACTTACCGAACTGGAGCTTCTAGACACTTACTATGTCCCAGCCGCATTACACTGCCTTTGCGCAGAAGCAGAATTGAGCTTGCTGGGACATAGACTGTTCAACTCCAATTTCTTTACTTCTTCGTCCTCGTCTGAATCCACTTCAAAGTGTGTAGTCGGAGTGTCACGGTGCAGTTAGACAAATATTGTTATTACGTGTTATAATACAAATGTTCACACAAATAATGAGCATTTTAAATTATGAATTAAATCATGAAACACTGAAATAAGTAGATATTTTCAGCATATAATGTCAAACGTTTTTAAATATTAGTCATTCTAGAATTATTTAAACCGATAATGATGTCATTGGGTGACATACGTGTGACGTTGTTACATAAGAGTACTTACAGATGTGATATACAAGGCATGTACGATCAAAGTGACAAACGCTGCGATGTACAAGGTGCGGTCAAAGAGACAAACTAGGATGATATGAGCCTGAAATGACGAGTGTGAAGTTATAAACAGAATTGTTGAATGCGATATTGTTACGTTTAACTTGTGTACATGTCACAATAAAACTGTTTACGTTTACAATACAACTTGTCCACGTGTCACAATACAACTGCTTACGATTACAACACATTCTGTTTACGTTTACAGTACAACTTGTTTACGTTTACAATACAACTGCTTTCGTTTACAGTACAACTTGTTCACATGGCACAATGTCACTGTTTACACTTATAACACTTGTTTATATACGTAAATAAGTCGTCAGACGTATTAAAATATCACCTAATAACATATTATAAAATATGATATTTTTTGAACTATCACCATAGAAATGACAGTAACATTAACATTAAATTGTACTGCGTCGACGTGAAGAAACACAAAAACAAATATGAAAACGTAATCTAAAGAGATAGTTATTGTCATTTGAAAACATAATCTAAAGAGATAGTGATTGTCTTTTGAAAACGTAATCTAAAACGATAGTTATTGTCATTTCAACACGTAATCTAATGACGGAATGAGTAGTAAGATACGAGTACCCCAACGGGTTGATTGTTACAATGGAATGGTAACAAGTTCAATGACTCGCGTTCGTTGTTTCTAAATTAGTAGGAGACATCTGTTTTATTTTGAATAAATTGGTTTATGACTAAATAATAAACATCTCTACAAACTTGCAAAATGCGCCACAGTTCACTCGTGTCTAAAGGTCCACCGGGCCCACCCCTCTTTTACGGGCCACGCGCCCACAAGTTATAGACGGCATTACACTAGACGTAAGGTGATCTAAAAAATAAAAATACCTGCGTACTGACGGCGGTTCCGATTAGTATTTACATAGATTGATACATTAACTGGTGTACAATGTGATCTATGTATGAGAGATATATGAGAGACAACCAATATTAGTTTACATTAGAGAAGTGTGCATGGAATCTTGGGAAGAAACGGTGTGCATTGCCGTGTGATAACTGTCATAAAGGTGATTGACAGGTCATACTTGTTTTCAACTCTGGAAGGACAGTTGGATTCTACCAGGTGTGCCTGTGATTTACATAACGAAGGGTGTTTACAACTTTGGAAGGAGAATTCGAATCTACTAGGTGTAATGTTATTTGATTAATAAAGGATGTTTATGATCTACGAAGTTGACACAGCTGCTAGCAAGATCACATTCTGATTGGCTCAATATGTTGAAACCAAGGTGGTCTCACTGAATCATGCCTATAAAAATTGGACAGACTGAGGACAGGTTGGGGGTCAACATTTCTACTGTGCATCCTGTCTGTGGCAACTGCGATATTGTGTGACAAGCGATACAGGCTACAACATCATCCTGTGAGACTTGTATGAACTGCTCTGCGATCTCTTGCTTCCAACTGTGCCCTCCAAACTACCAGCGTTCTTCTGCAAGCAAGACTCCTGTATTTCGTCGTTGTTGTGTTGCAGAAGCCATTGACTGCGAGTTATCACCAATCCACGCTTCCCTAAGCAATCCCCTAGTTTAGTGACTTTATTCATTGTATTTTTCTGTGCTTTATTTCTTGTAATTATTCTGAGAGGTATTGAAGCCAGGAGCTTTAACTCGATAGTTTGGTGTGTGTGTATTTCATTTTCAGTACTATTGTCTACCCCATACTAGCAGTGAAAGAACCCCCTGTCCAGTCTGAGTTCTGTGGGTGCCCTCTTATTAGCGATAAGCAGGCCTTACACTGTGACACTGTCATTGATGGAGTGCTTGCTTGATATGCCGCACATCACTACTGAATATGAAAACATTTGATCTTTTGGCCTGTTCGCTTTTTGAGTGCTGCTGAGTCACGAGTGTACTATTATAATAACAAAATAAATAGTATGCGCATTTAATCGCCATGTAACGTACATGTCAACAATTAAACGTATCTTGTATTACATGAGATGACAACAACGTAATAGTGTAATATAACAGAACAGTAATTAGGTTTCCCAACGCGCTCAGCTCATCGCCATCGTAGTAACACTAACTTGCAGGTCAGATGTTTTTTAGTTGAAATGATTTGGATAAAAAATCTCAAATCGTTGTGAAAATTGCAATGGAATAAAAAGGCAGCCTAATGCCGAAGAAATTACACTTGGGGACACTTCAATGCCAAGTTTATTACATTTTCTGATTTTGGTAATAAAGAGTTTTATATACATATCCAGAACAAATTCCAACTTTTATAAACTTGAAATCATTTGTGCAAAACATTCAAGATGTGGAATATGTAATTGCAAACAGAAGATCAAGACTGGGTACTCATCTGAGAAAATGGGGTAATTTTTTTTTACTCTATTAAAAAAATAAATGCATTCAGTTGACAATATTACAATGTATATTTGTTGAATGTTTCCCAGACACATGTAATTCTATTTATTCAAAGCACTGTAAGATTGTATCTTGTGACCTATGGACTTCAAAAAATAATCAATTAAAAAAATGAGCAATGGACACTAATTGTGGAAATTACAATTTCAATATAGATTCATTGAAATACATAACTGTTGACTAAGTGATGTGGGTTGCATAGACACGAAAGTACTTTATTAGTATGGCCCAAACTTGTTGTACACAATGACACGACAAAACTTCTTTTCATATAAACTCTCGCTTTATGTGGTCAGTTGATTTATTAAGTTATTGATTAAACCCTATGAATAATTGATTAATTTCTTAACCAAATCGTATATAAAGAAACTGCTTGTTTTAACCTTTTCACAAGCAGACTTTCTTGCCAAAATGTTTTCTGCACTTTCTTCTTCCATTGTGAAGACGCGTCTAAAAAGAGCTCTTGTCATATTGACTTTTTTCTCAACTTTGCAAAGAGTTTGCCATACAATCTTTCCACTGAGCGCTTAGTAAGTGGTTTCCTCTGTTCTTATATTTGGTAACAAAAACATGCTGTGAGATGCCCGTCTTTTGAAGACTATTCAGTCGAACAGTACGTTGTTGTTTTGGGTAAGGTGGTAGGAGATGAAAATATTATTGTTGCCTCACGAATGAATCATTCTGTCATTGTTTATTTGTCTTCAGTGTCATTAGTTGAACATTGTTATTGAAAATCAACTGATTAATGTGGAACCAATGGTCAATCATGCAACAAAGGTTATAATTTCAAACGTTTACGAATCAAAACTATACTTGGTAAAATTATTCACGTCGACCAGACTTACACAACACCCAACAGACAGATCTATGATAATATACATCTTATCCGTGACATTATCTATACAAATGAAATGAATCTCATATTCCACTTGGATCAAACCAAGGCCTTTGATCGTACAAACCACGATTATCTGTTTAACACTTTGAAAGCCTTTGGCTTTGGGCAACAATTTATTATTATGGTACTCAAGGTATTTTCAAAATCAATGACTCTCTTACTGCACCTGTGTCCTTCCTACGAGGCATCCGACAGGGATGCGCCCTCTCTGGCCAGTCACACTGAAAATAGGTCATTTTATCATAACTTGTTGTCAGCCTGGCTGGTTCTAAAACATGTATGTAAAGATGTACCGGTTTATAATAATGATGTCTGTCATGAACCAATCACACCTAATGATAGAACAAAATATTTCACTGGAGACGAAACACTGTTCATGCAGAAAGTTTATTGATGCTGGTATAACAACAATTGGGGATCTGATTCACGATAGAGAATGTTGTTGGATATTAAAGACAATGTCACAATCCACTCAACACGCCTCCGGGAAAAATATTGTTTGACCTAAAACGGTCAATTCCAGAAGACATTATAACCCCAATTAATGCATACTTGGATAGCGAATGCATGCCCTCCGAACTAACAGCTCCATATGCTCTTGACCTAGTATTTAATAATGGTGTTATAGCTTTTAATATCCCGACCACTATTTGCAGTCATGCAATTATAGTAACTGCATAACTGCTTTTTCTGCCTAAACCATGACGACTTGCTGCATAATTGACCTAAGTCATTGTCATATCGACGCCGCAGTCAAATTTAGAGAAATGTGACCTATGTTGTCATACTGTCGCGATTCATCGTTAAAAGTTCACAAAAGTGAATAAATATGTCGTAAATGGCCGTTCTATTGTCGTATGTATGTAGAAGTTATATGTCAACTGCTGACATACAAAAGTGGGAACGATAGCAATTCTAAACATTTCTAAACATTAAATGGCTCCTAATTGGGATAATACTCAAATGAACACATAGCTGAGTGGTCAGGTGATCGGTTTCTAACAAAAGTTAAGATCAATCGAGCATGGATACTCCTTGCATGGGAGACAATCTGCGCAAACCAGGTGGAAAAATTTTTTTTTTTTTGGTTTTGGCACACACAAGAAAAAATGCGTAAAGCAATTTTTGTCTATTCTTCATTGCTGTGATGTCAAACATTTATAGCAGAAAGTCATGTTGATTATTTAGGTTTTTGAAGTCTATGAAACGGTTAAACATTTGTATAGATTTTCAATGAACAACTAGTTTTTGCAGTCGCCGCATGATGGCCTGAGCTGTTAACACAGCGTGCAAAGTTGTGCAAAGCGATTGCAAAGTTGGTAGATCTGTGTATATATTTGAAGTAATTTGTTGTCATATCGAACCGTGACGTTATACAGTAGAAAAATGAATAAACTCAAAGTGAAAACCCTATATTAGCAGTCAGTCATATGAGCTGACCATAACATGTGCAAACACAGCCTAAAATAAAAAGATATGAAAAGCAATTGAAATATGGATGGGTTGCCACAGTTAAATTTAGAGAAATGTATGTAAAAGTTTTTAAAAGCCCCTCTTATCAGGAGATTATACCACTATCACAAAGAGTAAAATGATAAACAAACTGATTACAAAGATGTGAAAAGTGATTGCAAAGTTTGCAAATGTACATGGAAATGTTACCTGTGTTGTGATACTATCGAGATCCATCATTAACTGTTCAAAAAGGTGAATAAATATGTCGTAAATTGCCATTCTATTTGTCGTAGGTATGAAGAGGTCATATGTCAACTGACGACAGACACAAGCGGAAACGATAGCAATGTTGAAACATTTCTAAACTTTAAATGGCCCCTAATTGAGATAAAATTCAAATGAGCACATAGATGAGTGATCAGGTGATCATTCTCTAACAAAAGTTAAGATCAATCGAGCATGGATAGTAGTTGCATGGGAGCCAATCTGAGCAAAACAGGTGGAAAAATATATAGTTTTTTGGTTTCGGCACACACAAGAAAAAGGCGTAAAGCAATTTTTTGTCTTTTCTTCATTGCTGTGATGTGAAACATTTATAGCAGAAAGTCATGTTGATTATTTAGCTTGTTGAAGTTTATGAAACGGTTTACAATTTTTATGAATATTAAATGAAAAACTAGTTTTTGCAGTCGCCGCATGATGGCCTGAGCTGTTAAAACAGCATGCACAGTTGTACAAAGCGATTGCAAAATTGGCAGATTTGTGTATATATTTGAAGTAAGTTGTTGTATTATCGAACCGTGACGTTATACAGTAGAACAACTAATAAAATCTAAGCCAAAACCCCCATATTAGAGGACAGTCATATGAGCTGACCGTAACATGTGCAAAAACAGCCTAAAATAAAAAGATATGAAAATCAATTGAAAAGTGGGTGCATTGGCATATATATTTGACCTAGGTCGCTGTCATATCGACGCCACAGTTAAATTTAAAGAAATTAATGAACAAGTTTTTGAAAAAGCCCCTCTTATCAGAATAGTAGGTTATACCACTATCAAAGAGTAAAATGATAAAAAAACTGCTTACAAAATTGTGAAAAGTGATTGCAAAGTTTGCAAATTTACATGGAAATGTGACCTATGTTGTCATACTATCGAGACCCATCGTTAAAAGTTCGCAAAAGTGAATAAATATGTCGTAAATAGCCGTTCTATTGTCGTAGGCATGTAGAGATCATAACTTAACTGACGACAGACGCAAGTGGAAACGATAGCAATGTTGAAACATTTCTAAACATTGAATGGCCCCTAATTGGAATAAAATTCAAATGACACATAATTGAGTGGTCAGGTGATCATTCTCTAACAAAAGTTAAGATTAATCGAGCATGGATATTACTTGCATGGGAGACAATCTGAGCAAAACAGGTGGATAAATTTATAGTTTTTTGGTTTCGGCACACACAAGAAAAAGGCGTAAAGCAATTTTTTGTCTTTTCTTCATTGCTGTGATGTGAAACATTTATAGAAGAAAGTCATGTTGATTATTTAGCTTGTTGAAGTTAATGAAATGGTTTAAAAATTTGTATGAATTTCCTATGAACAACTAGTTTTTGTAGTCGCCGCATGATGGCCTGAGCTGTTAATATAGCGTGCAAAGTTGTGCAAAGCGATTGCAAAGTTGGTAGATTTGTGTACATATTTGAAGTAAGTTGTTGTCATATCGAACCGTGATGTTATACAGTAGAAAAATGAATAAACTCCAAGTGAAACCCCCTACATTAGAAGGCAGTCATATGAGCTGAATGTAACATGTGCAAAAACAGCAGAAATAAAAATATATGAAAAGCAATTGAAAAGTGGGTGGGTTGGCATATATCTTTGACTAAGTCATTGTCATATTGACGCCGCAGTTAAATTTAGAGAAATTAATGTAACAGTTTTTGAAAAAAGGCCCTTTTATCAGGAGGTTATACCACTATAGCAAAGAGTAAAAATGATAAACAAACTGATTACAAAGTTGTGAAAAGTGATTGCAAAATTTGCAAATTTACATGGAAATGTGACCTATGTTATCATACTATCGAGATCCATCGTTAAAAGTACGCAAAAGTGAATATATATATGTCGTACATAACCGTTCTATCGTCGTAGGTATATGTAGAGGTCATAGATCAACTGACGACAGACACAAGTGGAAACGATAGCAATTTTGAAACATTTCTAAACATTAAATGGCCCCTAATTGGGATAAAATTGAAATGAACACATAGCTGAGTTGTCAGGTGATCGGTCGCTAACAAAAGATAGGATTAATCGAGCATGGCTAGTACTTGCATTGGAGACAATCTGAGCATACCAGGTGGAAAAATATATTATTTTTTTTGGTTTCGGCACACACAAGAAAACGGGCGTAAAGCAATTTTTTGTTTATTCTTTATTGCTGTAATGTCAAACATTTATAAGAGAAAGTCATGTTGATTATTTAGGTTTTTGAAGTTAATGAAACGGTTTAAAATTTGTATGAATTTTCAATGAACAACTAGTTTTTTCAGTCGCCGCATGATGGCCTGAGCTGTTAAAACAGTGTGCAAAGTTGTGCAAATCGATTGCAAAGTTGGTTGATTTGTGTATATATTTGAAGTATTTGTTCTTAATCACTAATGTTCCGGATGAATATAGCAAACTTTTATGGCACCTAAGTCGCAAGAACAGATTGTTTGAAAATTAACAGTTAAAATCATGAGTTTCATAGCAGCGCCTGTTTTCAATCCAGGGACCACTGGGTTATGGGCCCAGCACGCTTCCGCTGCGCCACGCTGCTGACATTCTGCATCCCACAACATGTATGAATAGTCCCGTTTATCGTAAATGTCATGAAATATAATGCGTAATCTCGGTTCAGTAATTGTAAATTGAAAGTAAATGAAACTACTGTCAATGTTTAATTACGACTAAACACGAAGAAATTTAAATGTCATATCAAGCCCAAACTAGGCGAAAATCTGCAAAGTTAACAAAGGTAAAATAGTATTGTCAGAAGGGGGATTCGAACCCACGCCCACAATCGTGGGACCAGAAATCTCCCACAAGTCTGAAACAAGGGCAAGGTGTTAAATCCTTGAGTCTGGCGCCTAAGCCCGCTCGGCCATTCTGACAGTAATTTACAACTCAAATTTTGTGCTTGTTAATAATTATTGTTATACACAACCAAGCTACCCACTAGACATTCTGAATTTATTACGCTGGCCAGATTACGAATCACTAATGTTCCGGATGAATATAGCAAACTTTGATGGCAGATAACTCGCGACAACAGGTTGTTTGAAAATTAACAGTTAAAAACATGAATTTCATAGCAGCGTCTGGTTTCGATCCAGGGACCTCTGGGTTATGGGCACAGCACACTTCCGCTCTGCACGCTAATGACATTCTGCAATATGCAACTTGTATGAATAGTCCAGTTTATCGTAAATGTCATGAAATATAATGCGTAATCTCGGTTCAGTATTTGTAAATTGAAACTAAACGAAACTACTGTCAATGTTGAATCACGACTAAACACGAAGAAAATTAAATGTCATATCGAGCACAAACTAGGCGAGAATTTGCTAAGTTACTAAAGGTAAAATAACATTGTCAGAAGTGGGATTCGAACACACGCCCACATTCGTGGACCAGAAATCTCCCACAAATAACCCTGAAATAAGGGTAAGGTGTCAAATCCTTGAGACCGCTCGGCCATCCTGACAGCGACTTACAACTCAAATTTTGCGCCAGTTAATAATTATTGTTATTGCCAACCTAATTACTCGTCAATCTTAATTTGTTAAGCTTGGCAGATTGCGAATCACCAATGTTCTGGATGAATAAAGCAAACTTTTATGGCACATAACTCGCAGCAACAGGTTGTTTGAGAATTAACGGTTAAAAACTTCAATTTCATGGCAGCGCCTGGTTTCGATCCAGGGACCTCTGGGTTATGGGCCCAGCACACTTCCGCTGCGCCACGCTGCTGACATTCTGCAATCCGCAACTTGTATGAATAGTCCAGTTTATCGTAAATGTCATGAAATATAATGCGTAATCCCGGTTCAGTATTTGTAAATTGAAACTAAACGAAACTTCTGTCAATGTTGAATCACGACTAAACACGAAGAAAATTTAATGTCATATCGAGCACAAACTAGGCGAGAATTTGCTAAGTTACTAAAGGTAAAATAACATTGTCAGAAGTGGGATTCGAACCCACGCCCACATTCGTGGACCAGAAATCTCCCATAAATAACCCTGAAAAAAGGGCAAGGTGTCAAATCCTTGAGTCTGGCGCCTTAGACCGCTCGGCCATCCTGACAGTTACTTACAACTCAAATTTTGGGCCAGTTAATAATTATTGCCAACCTACTTACTCGTCATTCTTAATTTGTTATGCTTGGCTGATTGCAAATCACCAATGTTCCGGATGAATAAAGCAAACTTTTAAGGCACATAACTCGCAGCAACAGGTTGTTTGAGATTTAACGGTTAAAAACTTCAATTTCATAGTAGCGCCTGGTTTCGATCCAGGGACCTCTGGGTTATGGGCCCAGCATGCTTCCACTGCGCCACGCTGCTGACATTCTGCAATATGCAACTTGTATGAATAGTCCAGTTTATCGTAAATGTCATGAAATATAATGCGTAATCTCGGTTCAGTATTTGTAAATTGAAACTAAACGAAACTACTGTCAATGTTGAATCACGAGTAAACACGAAGAAAATTATATGTCATATCGAGCACAAACTAGGCGAAAATTTGCTAAGTTACTAAAGGTAAAATAACATTGTCAGAAGTGGGATTTGAACCCATGCCCACATTCGTGGACCATAAATCTCCCATAAATAACCTTGGAATAAGGGCAAGGTGTCAAATCCCTGAGTCTGGCGCCTTAGACCGCTCTGCCATCCTGACAGTTACTTACAACTCAAATTTTGCGCCAGTTAATAATTATTGCCAACCTACTTACTCGTCATTCATAATTTGTTACGCTTGGCAGATTACGAATCAGGAATGTTCCGGATGAATAAAGGAAACTTTTAAGGCACATAACTCGCAGCAACAGGTTGTTTGAGAATTAACGGTTGAATACTTCAATTTCATAGCAGCACCTGGTTTCGATCCAGGGACCTCTGGGTTATGGGCCCAGCACGCTTCCGCTGCGCCACGCTGCTGACATTCTGCAGTATGCAACTTGTATGAATAGTCCAGTTTATCGTAAATGTCATGAAATATAATGCGTAATCTCGGTTCAGTATTTGTAAATTGAAACTAAACGAAACTACTGTCAATGTTGAATCACGACTAAACACGAAGATAATTAAATTTCATATCGAGCACAAACTAGGCGAGAATTTGCTAAGCTACTAAAGGTAAAATAACATTGTCAGAAGTGGGATTCGAACCCACGCCCACATTCGTGGACCAGAAATCTCCCATAAATAACCCTGAAATAAGGGCAAGGTGTCAAATCCTTGAGTCTGGCGCCTTAGACCGCTCGGCCATCCTGACAGTTACTTGCAACTCAAATTTTGCGCCAGTTAATAATTATTGTTATTGCCAACCTACTTACTCGTCATTCATAATTTGTTACGCTTGGCAGATTGCGAATCACGAATGTTCCGGATGAATAAAGCAAACTTTCAAGGCACATAACTCGCAGCAACAGGTTGTTTGAGAATTAACGGTTAAAAACTTCAATTTCATAGCAGCGCCTGGTTTCGATCCAGGGACCTCTGGGTTATGGGCCCAGCATGCTTCCGCTGCGCAACGCTGCTGACATTCTGCAATCCGCAACTTGTATGAATAGTCCAGTTTATCGTAAATGTCATGAAATATAATGCGTAATCTCGGTTCAGTATTTGTAAATTGAAACTAAACGAAACTACTGTCAATGTTGCACCACGACTAAACACGAAGAAAATTAAATGTCATATCGAGCACAAACTAGGCGAGAATTTGCTAAGTTACTAAAGGTAAAATAACATTGTCAGAAGTGGGATTCGAACCCATGCCCACATTCGTGGACCAGAAATCTCCCATAAATAACCCTGAAATAAGGGCAAGGTCTCAAATCCTTGAGTCTGGCGCCTTAGACCGCTCGGCCATCCTGACAGTTACTTACAACTCAAATTTTGCGCCAGTTAATAATTATTGTTATTGCCAACCTACTTACTCGTCATTCGTAATTTTTTATGCTTGGCAGATTGCGAATCACGAATGTTCCGGATGAATAAAGCAAACTTTTAAGGCACATAACTCGCAGCAACAAGTTGTTTGAGAATTAACGGTTAAAAACTTCAATTTCATAGCAGCGCCTGGTTTCGATCCAGGGACCTCTGGGTTATGGGGCCAGCACGCTTCCGCTGCGCCACGCTGCTGACATTCTGCAGTATGCAACATGTATGAATAGTCCAGTTTATCGTAAATGTCATGAAATATAATGCGTAATCTCGGTTCAGTATTTGTAAATTGAAACTAAACGAAACTACTGTCAATGTTGAATCACGACTAACACAAAGATAATTAAATGTCATATCGAGCACAAACTAGGCGAAAATTTGCTAAGTTACTAAAGGTAAAATAACAATGTCAGAAGTGGGATTCGAACCCACGCCCACATTCGTGGACCAGAAATCTCCCATAAATAACCCTGAAATAAGGGCAAGGTGTCAAATCCTTGAGTCTGGCGCCTTAGACCGCTCGGCCATCCTGACAGTTACTTGCAACTCAAATTTTGCGCCAGTTAATAATTATTGTTATTGCCAACCTACTTACTCGTCATTCATAATTTGTTACGCTTGGCAGATTGCGAATCACGAATGTTCCGGATGAATAAAGCAAACTTTTAAGGCACATAACTCGCAGCAACAAGTTGTTTGAGAATTAACGGTTAAAAACTTCAATTTCATAGCAGCGCCTGGTTTCGATCCAGGGACCTCTGGGTTATGGGGCCAGCACGCTTCCGCTGCGCCACGCTGCTGACATTCTGCAGTATGCAACATGTATGAATAGTCCAGTTTATCGTAAATGTCATGAAATATAATGCGTAATCTCGGTTCAGTATTTGTAAATTGAAACTAAACGAAACTACTGTCAATGTTGAATCACGACTAACACAAAGATAATTAAATGTCATATCGAGCACAAACTAGGCGAAAATTTGCTAAGTTACTAAAGGTAAAATAACAATGTCAGAAGTGGGATTCGAACCCACGCCCACATTCGTGGACCAGAAATCTCCCATAAATAACCCTGAAATAAGGGCAAGGTGTCAAATCCTTGAGTCTGGCGCCTTAGACCGCTCGGCCATCCTGACAGTTACTTGCAACTCAAATTTTGCGCCAGTTAATAATTATTGTTATTGCCAACCTACTTACTCATCATTCATAATTTGTTACGCTTGGCAGATTGCGAATCACGAATGTTCCGGATGAATAAAGCAAACTTTTAAGGCACATAACTCGCAGCAACAGGTTGTTTGAGAATTAACGGTTAAAAACTTCAATTTCATAGCAGCGCCTGGTTTCGATCCAGGGACCTCTGGGTTATGGGCCCAGCACGCTTCCGCTGCGCCACGCTGCTGACATTCTGCAATATGCAACTTGTATGAATAGTCCAGTTTATCGTAAATGTCATGAAATATAATGCGTAATCTCGGTTCAGTATTTGTAAATTGAAACTAAACGAAACTACTGTCAATGTTGAATCACGACTAAACACGAAGATAATTAAATGTCATATCGAGCACAAACTAGGCGAGAATTTGCTAAGTTACTAAAGGTAAAATAACATTGTCAGAAGTGGAATTCGAACCCACGCCCACATTCGTGGACCAGAAATCTCCCATAAATAACCCTGAAATAAGGGCAAGGTGTCAAATCCTTGAGTCTGGCGCCTTAGACCGCTCGGCCATCCTGACAGTTACTTGCAACTCAAATTTTGCGCCAGTTAATAATTATTGTTATTGCCAACCTACTTACTCGTCATTCATAATTTGTTACGTTTGGCGGATTGCGAATCACGAATGTTCCGGATGAATAAAGCAAACTTTTAAGGCACATAACTCGCAGCAACAGGTTGTTTGAGAATTAACGGTTAAAAACTTCAATTTCATAGCAGCGCCTGGTTTCGATCCAGGGACCTCTGGGTTATGGGCCCAGCACGCTTCCGATGCGCCACGCTGCTGCCATTCTGCAATAAGCAACTTGTATGAATAGTCCAGTTTATCGTAAATGTCATGAAATATAATGCGTAATCTCTGTTCAGTATTTGAAAATTGAAACTAAACGAAACTACTGTCAATGTTGAATCACGACTAAACACGAAGATAATTAAATGTCATATCGAGCACAAACTAGGCGAGAATTTGCTAAGTTACTAAAGGTAAAATAACATTGTCAGAAGTGGGATTCGAACCCACGCCCACATTCGTGGACCAGAAATCTCCCATAAATAACCCTGAAATAAGGGCAAGGTGTCAAATCCTTGAGTCTGGCGCCTTAGACCACTCGGCCATCCTGACAGTTACTTGCAACTCAAATTTTGCGTCAGTTAATAATTATTGTTATTGCCAACCTACTTACTCGTCATTCATAATTTGTTACGCTTGGCAGATTGCGAATCACTAATGTTCCGGATGAATAAAGCAAACTTTTAAGGCACATAACTCGCAGCAACAGGTTGTTTGAGAATTAACGGTTAAAAACTTCAATTTCATAGCAGCGCCTGGTTTCGATCCAGGGACCTCTGGGTTATGGGCCCAGCACGCTTCCGCTGCGCCACGCTGCTGACATTCTGCAGTATGCATCTTGTATGAATAGTCCAGTTTATCGCAAATGTCATGAAATATAATGCGTAATCTCGGTTCAGTATTTGTAAATTGAAACTAAACGAAACTACTGTCAATGTTGAATCACGACTAAACACGAAGATAATTAAATGTCATATCGAGCACAAACTAGGCGAGAATTTGCTAAGTTACTAAAGGTAAAGTAACATTGTCAGAAGTGGTATTCGAACCCACGCCCACATTCGTGGACCAGAAATCTCCCATAAATAACCCTGAAATAAGGGCAAGGTGTCAAATCCTTGAGTCTGGCGCCTTAGACCGCTCGGCCATCCTGACAGTTACTTGCAACTCAAATTTTGCGCCAGTTAATAATTATTGTTATTGCCAACCTACTTACTCGTCATTTATAATTTGTTACGCTTGGCAGATTGCGAATCACGGATGTTCCGGATGAATAAAGCAAACTTTTACGGCACATAACTCGCAGCAACAGGTTGTTTGAGAATTAACGGTTAAAAACTTCAATTTCATAGCAGCGCCTGGTTTCGATCCAGGGACCTCTGGGTTATGGGCCCAGCACGCTTCCGCTGCGCCACGCTGCTGACATTCTGCAGTATGCAACTTGTATGAATAGTCCAGTTTATCGTAAATGTCATGAAATATAATGCGTAATCTCGGTTCAGTATTTGAAAATTGAAACTAAACGAAACTACTGTCAATGTTGAATCACGACTAAACACGAAGATAATTAAATGTCATATCGAGCACAAACTAGGCGAGAATTTGCTAAGTTACTAAAGGTAAAATAACATTGTCAGAAGTGGGATTCGAACCCACGCCCACATTCGTGGACCAGAAATCTCCCATAAATAACCCTGAAATAAGGGCAAGGTGTCAAATCCTTGAGTCTGGCGCCTTAGACCGCTCGGCCATCCTGACAGTTACTTGCAACTCAAATTTTGCGCCAGTTAATAATTATTGTTATTGCCAACCTACTTACTCGTCATTTATAATTTGTTAGGCTTGGCAGATTGCGAATCACGGATGTTCCGGATGAATAAAGCAAACTTTTAAGGCACATAACTCGCAGCAACAGGTTGTTTGAGAATTAACGGTTAAAAACTTCAATTTCATAGCAGCGCCTGGTTTCGATCTGGGTTATGGGCCCAGCACGCTTAAGCTGCGCCACGCTGCTGACATTCTGCAGTATGCAACTTGTATGAATAGTCCAGTTTATCGTAAATGTCATGAAATATAATGCGTAATCTCGGTTCAGTATTTGTAAATTGAAACTAAACGAAACTACTGTCAATGTTGAATCACGACTAAACACTAAGATAATTAAATGTCATATCGAGCACAAACTAGGCGAGAATTTGCTAAGTTACTAAAGGTAAAATAACATTGTCAGAAGTGGGATTCGAACCCACGCCCACATTCGTGGACCAGAAATCTCCCATAAATAACCCTGAAATAAGGGCAAGGTGTCAAATCCTTGAGTCTGGCGCCTTAGACCGCTCGGCCATCCTGACAGTTACTTGCAACTCAAATTTTGCGCCAGTTAATAATTATTGTTATTGCCAACCTACTTACTCGTCATTCATAATTTGTTACGCTTGGCAGATTGCGAATCACGAATGTTCCGGATTAATAAAGCAAACTTCTAAGGCACATAACTCGCAGCAATAGGTTTATTGAGAATTAACGGTTAAAAACTTCAATTTCATAGCAGCGCCTGGTTTCGATCCAGGGACCTCTGGGTTATGGGCACAGCACGCTTCCGCTGCGCCACGCTGCTGACATTCTGCAGTATGCAACTTGTATGAATAGTCCAGTTTATCGTAAATGTCATGAAATATAATGCGTAATCTCGGTTCAGTATTTGAAAATTGAAGCTAAACGAAACTACTGTCAATGTTGAATCACGACTAAACACGAAGATAATTAAATGTCATATCGAGCACAAACTAGGCGAGAATTTGCTAAGTTACTAAAGGTAAAATAACATTGTCAGAAGTGGGATTCGAACCCACGCCCACATTCGTGGACCAGAAATCTCCCATAAATAACCCTGAATTAAGGGCAAGGTGTCAAATCCTTGAGTCTGGCGCCTTAGACCGCTCGGCCATCCTGACAGGTACTTGCAACTCAAATTTTGCGCCAGTTAATAATTATTGTTATTGCCAACCTACTTACTCGTCATTTATAATTTGTTACGCTTGGCAGATTGCGAATCACGGATGTTCCGGATGAATAAAGCAAACTTTTAAGGCACATAACTCGCAGCAACAGGTTGTTTGAGAATTAACGGTTAAAAACTTCAATTTCATAGCAGCGCCTGGTTTCGATCCAGGGACCTCTGGGTTATGGGCCCAGCACGCTTCCGCTGCGCCACGCTGCAGATATTCTGCAGTATGCAACTTGTATGAATAGTCCAGTTTATCGTAAATGTCATGAAATATAATGCGTAATCTCGGTTCAGTATTTGTAAATTGAAACTAAACGAAACTACTGTCAATGTTGAATCACGACTAAACACGAAGATAATTAAATGTCATATCGAGCACAAACTAGGCGAGAATTTGCTAAGTTACTAAAGGTAAAATAACATTGTCAGAAGTGGGATTCGAACCCACGCCCACATTCGTGGACCAGAAATCTCCCATCAATAACTCTGAAATAAGGGCAAGGTGTCAAATCCTTGAGTCTGGCGCCTTAGACCGCTCGGCCATCCTGACAGTTACTTGCAACTCAAATTTTGCGCCAGTTAATAATTATTGTTATTGCCAACCTACTTACTCGTCATTCATAATTTGTTACGCTTGGCAGATTGCGAATCACTAATGTTCCGGATGAATAAAGCAAACTTTTAAGGCACATAACTCGCAGCAACAGGTTGTTTGAGAATTAACGGTTAAAAACTTCAATTTCATAGCAGCGCCTGGTTTCGATCCATGGACCTCTGGGTTATGGGCCCAGCACGCTTCCGCTGCGCCACGCTGCTGACATTTTGCAGTATGCAACTTGTATGAATAGTCCAGTTTATCGTAAATGTCATGAAATATAATGCGTAATCTCGGTTCAGTATTTGTAAATTGAAACTAAACGAAACTACTGTCAATGTTGAATCACGACTAAACACGAAGATAATTAAATGTCATATCGAGCACAAACTAGGCGAGAATTTGCTAAGTTACTAAAGGTAAAATAACATTGTCAGAAGTGGGATTCGAACCCACGCCCACATTCGTGGACCAGAAATCTCCCATAAATAACCCTGAAATAAGGGCAAGGTGTCAAATCCTTGAGTCTGGCGCCTTAGACCGCTCGGCCATCCTGACAGTTACTTGCAACTCAAATTTTGCGCCAGTTAATAATTATTGTTATTGCCAACCTACTTACTTGTCATTCATAATTTGTTACGCTTGGCAGATTGCAAATCTCGAATGTTCCGGATTAATAAAGCAAACTTTTAAGGCACATAACTCGCAGCAACAGGTTTATTGAGAATTAACGGTTAAAAACTTCCATTTCATAGCAGCGCCTGGTTTCGATCCAGGTACCTCTGGGTTATGGGCCCAGCACGCTTCCGCTGCGCCACGCTGCTGACATTCTGCAGTATGCAACTTGTATGAATAGTCCAGTTTATCGTAAATGTCATGAAATATAATGCGTAATCTCGGTTCAGTATTTGTAAATTGAAACTAAACGAAACTACTGTCAATGTTGAATCACGACTAAACACGAAGATAATTAAATGTCATATCGAGCACAAACTAGGCGAGAATTTGCTAAGTTACTAAAGGTAAAATAACATTGTCAGAAGTGGGATTCGAACCCACGCCCACATTCGTGGACCAGAAATCTCCCATAAATAACCCTGAAATAAGGGCAAGGTGTCAAATCCTTGAGTCTGGCGCCTTAGACCGCTCGGCCATCCTGACAGTTACTTGCAACTCAAATTTTGCGCCAGTTAATAATTATTGTTATTGCCAACCTACTTACTCGTCATTCATAATTTGTTACACTTGGCAGATTGCGAATCACGAATGTTCCGGATGAATAAAGCAAACTTTTAAGGCACATAACTCGCAGCAACAGGTTGTTTGAGAATTAACGGTTAAAAACTTCAATTTCATAGCAGCGCCTGGTTTCGATCCAGGGACCTCTAGGTTATGGACCCAGCACGCTTCCGCTGCGCCACGCTGCTGACATTCTGCCGTATGCAACTTGTATGAGTAGTCCAGTTTATCGTAAATGTCATGAAATATAATGCGTAATCTCGGTTCAGTATTTGTAAATTGAAACTAAACGAAACTACTGTCAATGTTGAATCACGACTAAACACGAAGATAATTAAATGTCATATCGAGCACAAACTAGGCGAGAATTTGCTAAGTTACTAAAGGTAAAATAACATTGTCAGAAGTGGGATTCGAACCCACGCCCACATTCGTGGACCAGAAATCTCCCATAAATAACCCTGAAATAAGGGCAAGGTGTCAAATCCTTGAGTCTGGCGCCTTAGACCACTCGGCCATCCTGACAGTTACTTGCAACTCAAATTTTGCGCCAGTTAATAATTATTGTTATTGCCAACCTACTTACTCGTCATTCATAATTTGTTACGCTTGGCAGATTGCGAATCACGAATGTTCCGGATGAATAAAGCAAACTTTTAAGGCACATAACTCGCAGCAACAGGTTGTTCGAGAATTAACGGTTTAAAACTTCAATTTCATAGCAGCGGCTGGTTTCGATCCAGGGACCTCTGGGTTATGGGCCCAGCACGCTTCCGCTGCGCCACGCTGCTGACATTCTGCAATATGCAACTTGTATGAATAGTCCAGTTTATCGTAAATGTCATGAAATATAATGCGTAATCTCGGTTCAGTATTTGAAAATTGAAACTAAACGAAACTACTGTCAATGTTGAATCACGACTAAACACGAAGATAATTAAATGTCATATCGAGCACAAACTAGGCGAGAATTTGCTAAGTTACTAAAGGTAAAATAACATTGTCAGAAGTGGGATTCGAACCCACGCCCACATTCGTGGACCAGAAATCTCCCATCAATAACTCTGAAATAAGGGCAAGGTGTCAAATCCTTGAGTCTGGCGCCTTAGACCGCTCGGCCATCCTGACAGTTACTTGCACCTCAAATTTTGCGCCAGTTAATAATTATTGTTATTGCCAACCTACTTACTCGTCATTCATAATTTGTTACGCTTGGCAGATTGCGAATCACGAATGTTCCGGATTAATAAAGCAAACTTCTAAGGCACATAACTCGCAGCAATAGGTTTATTGAGAATTAACGGTTAAAAACTTCAATTTCATAGCAGCGCCTGGTTTCGATCCAGGGACCTCTGGGTTATGGGCACAGCACGCTTCCGCTGCGCCACGCTGCTGACATTCTGCAGTATGCAACTTGTATGAATAGTCCAGTTTATCGTAAATGTCATGAAATATAATGCGTAATCTCGGTTCAGTATTTGAAAATTGAAGCTAAACGAAACTACTGTCAATGTTGAATCACGACTAAACACGAAGATAATTAAATGTCATATCGAGCACAAACTAGGCGAGAATTTGCTAAGTTACTAAAGGTAAAATAACATTGTCAGAAGTGGGATTCGAACCCACGCCCACATTCGTGGACCAGAAATCTCCCATAAATAACCCTGAATTAAGGGCAAGGTGTCAAATCCTTGAGTCTGGCGCCTTAGACCGCTCGGCCATCCTGACAGGTACTTGCAACTCAAATTTTGCGCCAGTTAATAATTATTGTTATTGCCAACCTACTTACTCGTCATTTATAATTTGTTACGCTTGGCAGATTGCGAATCACGGATGTTCCGGATGAATAAAGCAAACTTTTAAGGCACATAACTCGCAGCAACAGGTTGTTTGAGAATTAACGGTTAAAAACTTCAATTTCATAGCAGCGCCTGGTTTCGATCCAGGGACCTCTGGGTTATGGGCCCAGCACGCTTCCGCTGCGCCACGCTGCAGATATTCTGCAGTATGCAACTTGTATGAATAGTCCAGTTTATCGTAAATGTCATGAAATATAATGCGTAATCTCGGTTCAGTATTTGTAAATTGAAACTAAACGAAACTACTGTCAATGTTGAATCACGACTAAACACGAAGATAATTAAATGTCATATCGAGCACAAACTAGGCGAGAATTTGCTAAGTTACTAAAGGTAAAATAACATTGTCAGAAGTGGGATTCGAACCCACGCCCACATTCGTGGACCAGAAATCTCCCATAAATAACCCTGAATTAAGGGCAAGGTGTCAAATCCTTGAGTCTGGTGCCTTAGACCGCTCGGCCATCCTGACAGTTACTTGCAACTCAAATTTGGCGCCAGTTAATAATTATTGTTATTGCCAACCTACTTACTCGTCATTCATAATTTGTTACGCTTGGCAGATTGCGAATCACGAATGTTCCGGATTAATAAAGCAAACTTCTAAGGCACATAACTCGCAGCAATAGGTTTATTGAGAATTAACGGTTAAAAACTTCAATTTCATAGCAGCGCCTGGTTTCGATCCAGGGACCTCTGGGTTATGGGCCCAGCACGCTTCCGCTGCGCCACGCTGCTGACATTCTGCAGTATGCAACTTGTATGAATAGTCCAGTTTATCGTAAATGTCATGAAATATAATGCGTAATCTCAGTTCAGTATTTGTAAATTGAAACTAAACGAAACTACTGTCAATGTTGAATCACGACTAAACACGAAGATAATTAAATGTCATATCGAGCACAAACTAGGCGAGAATTTGCTAAGTTACTAAAGGTTAAATAACATTGTCAGAAGTGGGATTCGAACCCACGCCCACATTCGTGGACCAGAAATCTCCCATCAATAACTCTGAAATAAGGGCAAGGTGTCAAATCCTTGAGTCTGGCGCCTTAGACCGCTCGGCCATCCTGACAGTTACTTGCAACTCAAATTTTGCGCCAGTTAATAATTATTGTTATTGCCAACCTACTTACTCGTCATTCATAATTTGTTACGCTTGGCAGATTGCGAATCACTAATGTTCCGGATGAATAAAGCAAACTTTTAAGGCACATAACTCGCAGCAACAGGTTGTTTGAGAATTAACGGTTAAAAACTTCAATTTCATAGCAGCGCCTGGTTTCGATCCATGGACCTCTGGGTTATGGGCCCAGCACGCTTCCGCTGCGCCACGCTGCTGACATTTTGCAGTATGCAACTTGTATGAATAGTCCAGTTTATCGTAAATGTCATGAAATATAATGCGTAATCTCGGTTCAGTATTTGTAAATTGAAACTAAACGAAACTACTGTCAATGTTGAATCACGACTAAACACGAAGATAATTAAATGTCATATCGAGCACAAACTAGGCGAGAATTTGCTAAGTTACTAAAGGTAAAATAACATTGTCAGAAGTGGGATTCGAACCCACGCCCACATTCGTGGACCAGAAATCTCCCATAAATAACCCTGAAATAAGGGCAAGGTGTCAAATCCTTGAGTCTGGCGCCTTAGACCGCTCGGCCATCCTGACAGTTACTTGCAACTCAAATTTTGCGCCAGTTAATAATTATTGTTATTGCCAACCTACTTAGTTGTCATTCATAATTTGTTACGCTTGGCAGATTGCAAATCTCGAATGTTCCGGATTAATAAAGCAAACTTTTAAGGCACATAACTCGCAGCAACAGGTTTATTGAGAATTAACGGTTAAAAACTTCCATTTCATAGCAGCGCCTGGTTTCGATCCAGGTACCTCTGGGTTATGGGCCCAGTACGCTTCCGCTGCGCCACGCTGCTGACATTCTGCAGTATGCAACTTGTATGAATAGTCCAGTTTATCGTAAATGTCATGAAATATAATGCGTAATCTCGGTTCAGTATTTGTAAATTGAAACTAAACGAAACTACTGTCAATGTTGAATCACGACTAAACACGAAGATAATTAAATGTCATATCGAGCACAAACTAGGCGAGAATTTGCTAAGTTACTAAAGGTAAAATAACATTGTCAGAAGTGGGATTCGAACCCACGCCCACATTCGTGGACCAGAAATCTCCCATAAATAACCCTGAAATAAGGGCAAGGTGTCAAATCCTTGAGTCTGGCGCCTTAGACCGCTCGGCCATCCTGACAGTTACTTGCAACTCAAATTTTGCGCCAGTTAATAATTATTGTTATTGCCAACCTACTTACTCGTCATTCATAATTTGTTACGCTTGGCAGATTGCGAATCACGAATGTTCCGGATGAATAAAGCAAACTTTTAAGGCACATAACTCGCAGCAACAGGTTGTTCGAGAATTAACGGTTTAAAACTTCAATTTCATAGCAGCGGCTGGTTTCGATCCAGGGACCTCTGGGTTATGGGCCCAGCACGCTTCCGCTGCGCCACGCTGCTGACATTCTGCAATATGCAACTTGTATGAATAGTCCAGTTTATCGTAAATGTCATGAAATATAATGCGTAATCTCGGTTCAGTATTTGTAAATTGAAACTAAACGAAACTACTGTCAATGTTGAATCACGACTAAACACGAAGATAATTAAATGTCATATCGAGCACAAACTAGGCGAGAATTTGCTAAGTTACTAAAGGTAAAATAACATTGTCAGAAGTGGGATTCGAACCCACGCCCACATTCGTGGACCAGAAATCTCCCATAAATAACCCTGAATTAAGGGCAAGGTGTCAAATCCTTGAGTCTGGCGCCTTAGACCGCTCGGCCATCCTGACAGGTACTTGCAACTCAAATTTTGCGCCAGTTAATAATTATTGTTATTGCCAACCTACTTACTCGTCATTTATAATTTGTTACGCTTGGCAGATTGCGAATCACGGATGTTCCGGATGAATAAAGCAAACTTTTAAGGCACATAACTCGCAGCAACAGGTTGTTTGAGAATTAACGGTTAAAAACTTCAATTTCATAGCAGCGCCTGGTTTCGATCCAGGGACCTCTGGGTTATGGGCCCAGCACGCTTCCGCTGCGCCACGCTGCAGATATTCTGCAGTATGCAACTTGTATGAATAGTCCAGTTTATCGTAAATGTCATGAAATATAATGCGTAATCTCGGTTCAGTATTTGTAAATTGAAACTAAACGAAACTACTGTCAATGTTGAATCACGACTAAACACGAAGATAATTAAATGTCATATCGAGCACAAACTAGGCGAGAATTTGCTAAGTTACTAAAGGTAAAATAACATTGTCAGAAGTTGGATTCGAACCCACGCCCACATTCGTGGACCAGAAATCTCCCATAAATAACCCTGAATTAAGGGCAAGGTGTCAAATCCTTGAGTCTGGTGCCTTAGACCGCTCGGCCATCCTGACAGTTACTTGCAACTCAAATTTGGCGCCAGTTAATAATTATTGTTATTGCCAACCTACTTACTCGTCATTCATAATTTGTTACGCTTGGCAGATTGCGAATCACGAATGTTCCGGATTAATAAAGCAAACTTCTAAGGCACATAACTCGCAGCAATAGGTTTATTGAGAATTAACGGTTAAAAACTTCAATTTCATAGCAGCGCCTGGTTTCGATCCAGGGACCTCTGGGTTATGGGCCCAGCACGCTTCCGCTGCGCCACGCTGCTGACATTCTGCAGTATGCAACTTGTATGAATAGTCCAGTTTATCGTAAATGTCATGAAATATAATGCGTAATCTCAGTTCAGTATTTGTAAATTGAAACTAAACGAAACTACTGTCAATGTTGAATCACGACTAAACACGAAGATAATTAAATGTCATATCGAGCACAAACTAGGCGAGAATTTGCTAAGTTACTAAAGGTTAAATAACATTGTCAGAAGTGGGATTCGAACCCACGCCCACATTCGTGGACCAGAAATCTCCCATCAATAACTCTGAAATAAGGGCAAGGTGTCAAATCCTTGAGTCTGGCGCCTTAGACCGCTCGGCCATCCTGACAGTTACTTGCAACTCAAATTTTGCGCCAGTTAATAATTATTGTTATTGCCAACCTACTTACTCGTCATTCATAATTTGTTACGCTTGGCAGATTGCGAATCACTAATGTTCCGGATGAATAAAGCAAACTTTTAAGGCACATAACTCGCAGCAACAGGTTGTTTGAGAATTAACGGTTAAAAACTTCAATTTCATAGCAGCGCCTGGTTTCGATCCATGGACCTCTGGGTTATGGGCCCAGCACGCTTCCGCTGCGCCACGCTGCTGACATTTTGCAGTATGCAACTTGTATGAATAGTCCAGTTTATCGTAAATGTCATGAAATATAATGCGTAATCTCGGTTCAGTATTTGTAAATTGAAACTAAACGAAACTACTGTCAATGTTGAATCACGACTAAACACGAAGATAATTAAATGTCATATCGAGCACAAACTAGGCGAGAATTTGCTAAGTTACTAAAGGTAAAATAACATTGTCAGAAGTGGGATTCGAACCCACGCCCACATTCGTGGACCAGAAATCTCCCATAAATAACCCTGAAATAAGGGCAAGGTGTCAAATCCTTGAGTCTGGCGCCTTAGACCGCTCGGCCATCCTGACAGTTACTTGCAACTCAAATTTTGCGCCAGTTAATAATTATTGTTATTGCCAACCTACTTACTTGTCATTCATAATTTGTTACGCTTGGCAGATTGCAAATCTCGAATGTTCCGGATTAATAAAGCAAACTTTTAAGGCACATAACTCGCAGCAACAGGTTTATTGAGAATTAACGGTTAAAAACTTCCATTTCATAGCAGCGCCTGGTTTCGATCCAGGTACCTCTGGGTTATGGGCCCAGTACGCTTCCGCTGCGCCACGCTGCTGACATTCTGCAGTATGCAACTTGTATGAATAGTCCAGTTTATCGTAAATGTCATGAAATATAATAATTGAATCCATTCGAAAATGACTTTTCCATTTAGTCATTCCTTTGTGTTATATTTTAACTTTTTTCTTAGATTTGGATACAGTGTCCTGAAAGTAAATTTGGGTTTCTTTCTTCTGTGATCATATCTCAACAGAAAAAGAACACTGGCAATTCTGGTTTGAAATTCAAGCTATGAATACAAAACCGGCAACTGTGGCTTGAAATTCAAGCTAGGAATCTACCACTGGCAACTATGGCTTGAAATTCATGCCAAGAATAAAACGCTTTTGTAAATGTGGCTTGAAATTCAAGCTAGGAGTTTACCACTGGCAACTGTGGCTTGAAAATCAAGTCATGAAATTCAAGCTATGAATACAAAACCGGCAACTGTGGCTTGAAATTCAAGCTAGGAATCTACCACTGGCAACTATGGCTTGAAATTCATGCCAAGAATAAAACGCTTTTGTAAATGTGGCTTAAAATTCAAGCTAGGAGTTTACCACTGGCAACTGTGGCTTGAAAATCAAGTCATGAAATTCAAGCCATGAATACAAAACTGGCAACTATGGCTTGAAATTTATGCCAAGAATAAAACGCTTTTGTAAATGTTCAGGATCAGAACACTGGCTTGAAATTCAAGCTAGGAATCTACCACTGGCCGCGATGGTTTGAAATTCAAGCTTGGAATTTACCACTGGCAACCGTGGCTTGAAATTCAAGCTAGGAATTTATCACTGGAAACTTTGGCTTGAAATTCAAGCTAGGAATTTACCACTGGAAAATGTGGCTTGAACTTCAAGCTAGGAATTTGCCAACTGTGGCTTGAAATTAAAGTTTGGAATTTACCACTGGCAACTGTGACTTTAAATTCAAGCTAGGCAACTGTGGCTTGAAATTCAAGCTAGGAATTTACCACTGGCAACTGTGACTTTAAATTCAAGCTGGGAATTTACTACAGGCAACTGTGGCTTTAAATTCAAGCTAGAATTTACCACTGGCAACTGTGGCTTGAAATTCAAGCTGGGAATTTACCACTGTCAACTGTGGCTTGAAATTCAAGCTTGGAATTAACCACTGGCAACTGTGGCTTGAAATTCAAGCTAGGAATTTACCACTGGCAACTGTGGCTTGAAATTCAAGCTAGGAATTTACCACTGGCAACTGTGGCTTGAAATTCAAGCTAGGAATTTACCACTGGCAACTGTGACTTTAAATTCAAGCTGGGAATTTACTACAGGCAACTGTGGCTTTAAATTCAAGCTAGAATTTACCACTGGCAACTGTGGCTTGAAATTCAAGCTGGGAATTTACCACTGTCAACTGTGGCTTGAAATTCAAGCTTGGAATTAACCACTGGCAACTGTGGCTTGAAATTCAAGCTAGGAATTTACCACTGGCAACTGTGGCTTGAAATTCAAGCTAGGAATTTACCACTGGCAACTGTGGCTTGAAATTCAAGCTAGGAATTTACCACTGGCAACTGTGGCTTGAAATTCAAGCTAGGAATTTACCACTGGCAACTGTGGCTTTAAATTCAAGCTAGAATTTACCACTGGCAACTGTGGCTTGAAATTCAAGCTGGGAATTTACCACTGTCAACTGTGGCTTGAAATTCAAGCTTGGAATTAACCACTGGCAACTGTGGCTTGAAATTCAAGCTAGGAATTTACCACTGGCAACTGTGGCTTGAAATTCAAGCTAGGAATTAACCACTGGCAACTGTGGCTTGAAATTCAAGCTAGGAATTTACCACTGGCAACTGTGGCTTGAAATTCAAGCTAGGAATTCACCACTGGCAACTGTGGCTTGAAATTCAAGTCAAGTTCAGAACACTGACATATGTGGCTTGCAAATCAAGCCATGAATACAACACCAGCAACTGTGGCTTGAAATTCAAGCTAGGAATTTACCACAGGTAACCTGGGCTTGAAATTCAAGCTAGGAATTCACAACTGGCAAATGTGGCCTTAACTTCAAGCTAGGAATTTACCACTGGCAACTGTGGCTTGAAATTCAAGCTAGGAATTTCCCACTGGCAACTGTTGCTTGAAATTCAAGCTTGGAATTTACCACTGGCAACTGTGGCTTGAAATTCAAAGCAGGAATTTACCAAAGGCAACTGTGGCTTGAAATTCAAAGCAGGAATTTACCACTGGCAACTGTGGCTTGAAATTCAAGCTAGGAATTTACCACTGGCAACTGTTGCTTGAAATTCAAGCTTGGAATTTACCACTGGCAACTGTGGCTTGAAATTCAAAGCAGGAATTTACCAAAGGCAACTGTGGCTTGAAATTCAAGCTAGGAATTCACCACTGGCAACTGTTGCTTGAAATTCAAGCTTGAAATTCATCACTGGCAAGAGTGGCTTGAAATTCAAGCTAGGAATTCACAACTGGCAACTGTGGCTTGAAATTCAAGCTAGGAATTCACAACTGGCAACTGTGGCTTGAAATTCAAGCTAGGAATTCACCACAGGCAACTGTGGCTTGAAATTCAAGCTAGGAATTCACCACTGGCAACTGTGGCTTGAAATTCAAGCTAGGAATTCACCACAGGCAACTGTGGCTTGAAATTCAAGCTAGGAATTCACCACAGGCAAGAGTGGCTTGAAATTCATCACTGGCAACTGTGGCTTAAAATTAAGGCTAGGAATTTACCGGTGGCAACTGTGGTTTGAAATTCAAGCTAGGAATTCTCCACTGGAAACTATTACTTGAAGTTCAACAGAACACTGGCTTGTGTGGCCTGAAATTCAAGCCATGAATAAAACACTGGCAACTGTGGCTTGAGATTCAAGCCAGAAATAAAATACTCTGGTAACTGGTAAAATTATATTGATTTGTTGTTTTAATAAAAATATCATAAAGATTTTCAGCAACAATATCATTAAAAACTGTGAGTCCTCACTCCCTACACAATAAACTGTTTGTAAATAGTTTTAACATTTTCGATGAGTCCCTCTTCCACTTTTATTTGATTTCTTTTCAATACTTCAATATTCAAACAACTTTTTAAAATAAACTTTTGGTCAAATGTTTCTACCATTGACTTGATGGGCCAGTGAAGCTTGTTCAACACTTCTTCCAAAAACTCTGCCTTAATACTGTTTCCATCTACAGACTTGACTCTGCCAAACCATGCCTTGTCCGGATACCACACGGCAACCCAGTCATTAGTAGTCTGTGAACAAACAAAAAATCAAATCTGATTAATCAAATCTTAAGGATCAAGGGTGAACATTTTTATTTGTCAACAAGTTTGTATTTTGGTGGACATTGGAGTTATTCATGTCTAGTCTTCAGTTAACAACCCAAACAATGGGTTTTCAACCAGTACAAATGCAGTGGAAAAGCCGATATTATTCAAGATAAAATTTGCTTACCGGCATTTTTGTTCCACTTTGTTGCTGCTCTTTGGTTTCTATAAAGCAGAACAATAAATAATTATTACTATAGTAATCTAAAAAATTACCATTGAGTAGATAATATTGACAATCATGTCATGTGGATCATAAAATGTAATGTCCTTAATTACATGAACGAGCAAAAACCACAAAAGTTAATTGAAAATAAGAGAACATTTTGATGTGATCATGTGCCACTAAGCTGCTATTTTTAGTTTTGAGGCTGAGAGATAAAATATACCATTTATCAAGTGTATTCTGCAGACTGGCCAATAAAAATCCCAGCAAGTCTTCCATCATACTTGCAGATGTGATTGACCTCTTGTATGATTTCATAAAATTTAGGATTGTGTTGGTCTCAGTTTCATCCTCATTGTCATACACTTGGGTGAGATTGTCAAAAATGTCAGGGAAGTCTATCTCAAACTGCTTCATGTCGCTTGGTGACACCATTCGAATTCTTTTTCTTGGCTGGTAGTTTTCTAAAAAGTGATCTATTTTTCCACTTTTTTTCAGAACTAATAACTTCCTTTCAATTTCTTTTTCTTTCATCCACTCTTTTGACTTTGTATGTTTATTTGCAGATAATGCAATATCAGCTAGAAAACACATAAAGAAACATGTCATTGTCAATGACAGTTCTTGTTTGTATTTGGCTGAATTGGAACAAACAAACAAACTTACATTGATGTAACCCTTATGCAATGCGCATACCGTGTTTGAAATGATGAGATTATTATGAAGTGCTTACCTGTGATGTTCTTGCAACTGTCTTCATTTATTTTTCCTTCATTCACAAGCTGTACAGAAAATATGCAGATAAATATGTTGGTATTTTGTTCCTTGAATAGTATCTGATTCAATAATGATTAAGGGTCAAACAAAGAAAGCACATGTGCCTCACATTCGATTTTGTCTTTTTGATTTTGATTCGAATATTTATTCCCTTCATTTAACATTTTAAAAAATAGTTTACAGTAAGTTTGTAACTCATTTATTTAAATTTGGAAATTTATACGGCAGGTGTGTAAGTAGATGGGTGCAATTTAAATGAAAAATGTTCACCTTTGTTTTCTTTGTGGATAGAGAACTACCATGTGAATCCATATCTGTGAATCCATAAAAAAGAAACCTATGAGTTATTCCATTGAAAGTGGTTATAGGGCACTGTTTTGATTGGAAACTAGACTTAGCTAACAGTATTATCAGCAGGAACACAAATTATGGTTATGCAATTAGCTGTTCTTCAGAGTTAAGCAGTCATGAAAGTCCACCGATCATCCATTCTTGAAATGTTTCACACTTAATTCCACAGGAGGAATATTCATGCATACAAAAAAAAAATATTGTGCAGCACTGTAACCCCATAATAGAGGATTATACCATACAAAGCATTAACATTATTAAAAGAGAAACTTGTTACATTGTAATCATTATTCATTTGAAGTTATATTGTCAGCAAAATTATACAAATGAAAAAAAACAATTCCCAATTTAAATTGAATATTTATATGATCTGTTCGTGTAAAAAATCTCTTTTCTAGTACTATGTGCTGGTGTAGTAAACATGGATTACTTGCAAAAATACCATGATTCGCATTGAATATGCACTCAAAATGCTGCGTGACAGAATTGCTTTCAAATGAGAAATCAAACTATTCTAAACAGAACAACAATAAATATTATATCAAAACAAAATTGGTAAAAAAAAAACACCAGTGATGTGAACACCACACTATATTCACCATACACGGAGACTCGCGCACTTATGCTAATATAATGGTGCAATCCTTACCAGGGACCTTTCGTTTTAAACAGGTAGTACTTTCACCACTTTCATTTTTTTCCTTGTCTTTGCCACTGTCAATTAGTTTAGCCTTGAATTGATAAAAACAAATTATTAAATGTAGCCAGCGAAAATAAAATTTATTACAAACATGTTCTGTATCGTATATGATACAAAGCTAGCCAGCAAAGTGTCAATTTAAACATATTTTATCACGAGTAACTACAATTTAAAACTCACCTTTCCGTTCAATTTAATTTGTTCTATTGAGGTGCACATTTTTTTATTTTTCTCTCTTTCATTTTGTAATTCTGTTTCCAGATGTTTTCTTCTGGTCACCTCTTCTTTTAGTTGTTTTTCTAAATTACCCTGTGCATGAACAAAACACGAGTTAAATGGAAACCATGCTATTGTAAAACAGATATTTTCATTTACCATGTAATATTGAAAACGTTGTACTGCAAGTTAAAAGATTAACAAGATTTCATAACATTTGTTTACCTTTACAACACTGCTGTCTTCCAGAATGTTCCATAGATGAACCACTGAAGCAGTCTATTGAAAATATGTTCAATAATTAGGACAGATTACAAAACTAACACAATGCACATGGTATGCTCTACTAAAAGCTCACAAAAATGCATTTATTTATCAAATATGACTTTGATAGAGGTTGTCTTTGGCAAATCTATGTAGTCATGTACATTACCAATAGAACAACTACTAATACTTTGCTAATATACGTAATTTCACTGACCTTTACTTCATTCCCCTTGACAACAAAAAGGCATCCATTTACACATGAAATGCTGTACTCTCCTTCGCTTGTCTTTTTTAGGTCATTCACAACTTGGTTTACATCTTTCTTTTGTTCATGTAACTAAACAAATAAACACAAATTGATAATAATACAATCGCTTCTACAAGTAGGCAATGCAAATTCCAAATAAGAAATAACAGACACAGTAAATGTTGCCAGCCCTTTTCATAGTAGTTTTTGATACGAATAAAAACTTCACAAAGGGCATTTTGTTGTGTTTTTGTCTGACCAGTCATTAAATAATTACAAGATATAAGATATGTAAAACTAATAATAATAAGGTTATCACAAGAATACTGCAAAAATTGCATTTAAAAAGTGCAGGAATACATCAACCTCCAAAACAATTGCTGCACTGGCTTTGTGCATACTTGCATCATTCTCGTAATAACTTCATTACTTAATTAAACATTGGTGATCATTTGAGAAAGTATATACATTTCACAAAAAGCAAAGAAATTGAATGGCTGTTATTCAGGTAAAAATGCATAATTGAAAATGACTCAATCCCAGTCACTTAAGTGTCTTTGACATTACTGTGAAGTTACTGGGATGAAAATCATAAATACTAGTGCACCCAAAAGGAGACAAATCATGGTGAAAATTTGAAACGGTGCCAAATTCCTGTTATAAAAGATCTGCAAAAACAACACTAAAGTCTTTGTTTTCAATTTGAAAACACAATTTATATCTACTAATCCGCCCTGATTGCACCACTTCCTTTTACCCCAAACTTACTTGTTTAGGAGCCTTGTTTTTATTCTTTGTATAACTGTCACTTGTTGTAGTAGTGTGCTACAAAAGAGATAAAAATACTATTGTTCATGCATGTCATTGCTGCTTTATATCCACCATGCTAAAATTCTGTCATGCATCTTTTTTTATATTGTTTAGTACTATTTTCTATATAGTTGATAAACGATTACTTACCTTGAGTTCCCTTATTTTATCATTAAATTCTTTAAAATTCGGTGACTGGCTTGAATTTAGCACTGACAGTACTTGGAATACTTGGTCTTCAGTTTTTATTCCGTGAAGGCCTTTAAACCTATGAACTTTTAAATTGTTCATTTTTTCAAATATGTTTTTCAACATTCTATAGTTTCTTCGTGACAAACTAGCCAACAACGTGTGTGTTCTGAATGAATTCATTTTCTTGAGGGAAAAAACATAAGTATTGTGTAGTTTAACTTTCACAAATTGTATCTTGAAGCTCTAGCTTAAAATTTAATGAATAATATTTACATCCTATAAATATTTTATGCAGGACACATCTTTGTACTGTGAAATAATTAGTCTTTGGTCAAGAATGATTTAATGATTGTTGTGAAGATTACACCATGGCACTTTTTGGTATATTCACTACCAATGATGCCCTGACAAATTTATGCATTACAATTAACAAGAATGTAACATTGAAAGTGTCTGGTCATGTAATCAATATTGAGTTATTCATACAACATCATAGTTTTTGAAATTTCCTTACTGGCTACAACTGATTGTCTGATTAAGTGTTGTCTACAAAAATACAGTATTTAACAAAAATAATTGTAATTGAAACAAAACATAGCATAACTATTACCACAATTAAATAATGAGTGAGTAGCCACAAACCAACTATGTACCCGCTATCTGGAGTGATCTTATTTTAAAACGTAGCAAAAGTAAATATAAAAGACCTGAAACAATGCAATAATATATCAAATATTCAGGCTAATAAACAAGAACGAGAAGAAAAAACCTACACATATTTATTTAATACTATTTTGAGATTCCAAACTAGTCAATACAATATCTAAGTTTGCAGGAGATTAGATAAAAACTGTAAACCACAGTTTGTTTGACATCAGAGCCAATAACAGCTAAGAAATTTGTTTCCTTCATTTTCTTTTACTTTTATATGTAATACTATGGACAAGGTAAAACTGAATGAAAATACTTACAACAGTTTTCCCATCTGCAGCCAACATCAATTTGGTCCTCATATAAAATTCCTCAGTCTTTACTGGATTGTCATCATCTTTAGTTGTTGGTCCAGCAACTTCGTCAATTATGCATCTCATATGCTGGACAATCACAAAATCGTCCATTTGGCAAAAGTTGTTGGTAGCCATATTTCGACGAATTCCCATCGTTTTTGCTTCTTCTGCTGACAGGTCATAGTACAACCTTGCCTGAAAATGGTATACATGATAATGGCAATTTTGAATGTTCATATGGATCTCACTTGTATTAAAATATGTGATACACAGATTATCACAATTTTCAGTACACACTATACTTTACATTAATAAATAATCTTTACATTAATCACTAAACTTTACATTAATCAATAACTAAGCTATGATTGACATGACCACGACCATGTTTACATTAAAATTGCTTTTGATATCTTGCATACATGTTCAAATTACCAATGAAGACAGAAGTTTTTTCTCTGGACACTTGCTATAATATCTATAAATTTTATTAGTCATCCCTGATGTATGCAGTCATATTGAAATTATTTCAACTTACCTCTCTTGTTGCTAATTTTGGATTGCCAGTTTTCTTGAATGTGGACAATTGTGCATGGAAGCTATGGTTGCCATCAATGGCTTCAATTTTATATTTTGAAAGGCTGTTCACTGTGAAGTTTGAAAAACTTACAACAGATTTCGGAATATTTCCGATTAGCTGTTGATATTCGGAAACTAATCCTGGTTGGGCTGTCAGGATCTTTTCAAAAGCCTTAACAGACTTTTCATTTAAAGGGCGAACAAGCCTTTCTTTTTCTGGCTCCACAAAGCTTGAAATTGGAACAGCAAACACTCCTGAATAAATAAGAAATTTGATTTATTGACCACAGCACAAATGGACACACAAAATTATAGATCAATAAAGAAAAGAAATAATACAACATAGTTGCAAAAATCACACTGTAAACAAGTTTCATTTGGGAATGGTAGGAGACTTTTGCTCATTACTCGGTATTATCTCGCTTTAAAATATGATCTTGAAATTTACTTATAAAAATAGAGAATAGAGAACTTGAATATCACTCATTTTAAGTTTTGTTCATACAACTGTTTACAGCCGCTGAACATCATCTGTGTCTGACATTTATTTCACTGAGAACGAAAAGTTTGCAAAGGACACTAAAATAGAACAGTATGAACTTCCACACCACATTTTGTCTTGAGCTAACTTTCTTTTTTGTATAGACTAGCTTTTCATCCCACCAACTTCTTTTGACATTGATACTGCTTGAGGAAGATTTTATATTCTAAGCTGTGGTTACTGTAAAATACTTTATTTTAGCTGGAATTAATTTTCGTAGAAAAGATTTTTTTGGGTGTTTTGTTTTTGCGATAACGTGAAAATTAGGATAATTTTCGCTGGATTTTGGATTTTTTTTTCAATGAATCATTATTTTAGTTAAATAAAGTATTTGACAGTATTTCATTTTTCTGAGTGCAAAAAAACAGAGCAGTTTTTTTTTAAAACGCATATTTAAGTGACAGGTTGAGTTACAAAATCATATTCAAATTCACCGTAAAACTGCTTTTTTGATAAAAATTCTGACTAATTTTCTTCAAGTAATAAGAAAACTGTACACACACAAATACTACAAAAAAAGAATTAATGACTGGTGACTTGACATTGTCTTTAAAAGTATAACACTTACCTAACTTTTTTTCCTCTATTTTTTTTTCAAAATCTTCATAAAATGAATTCTGGAAGCTTTTGTTAGGGGTACTTGTAGTGACCGGAGTATGAATTTCATTATTACTGTCGGTAGTGTGTCTAAAAACAATACTTTCTTCCGTTTCACCATGTGAACCAGTCATAACAGTTTCATTATCATCTGTATCATCAGACACAGTGAACACAGACGTCATGTTACCACTGGTTTCATCACTCCCATCCTAGAAACAACACAAGAAATCGTTTCAATCTAAAACAATTTATGGATTTTTTTTTCAGAGAAGCGAAATTAGTTTATTTGTTTTGGGGTAAAATTCCTGAAGGAAAATTGCGTAAGAAATCTCCAAAAAAAATGTATTATACCAATTGAAAGGGGTAGGTGTAAAATCATTGTCATGGTATTACCCAAAAAATACTCACCGACTCATTGATGCCATACATTCGAAATTCATACCATCTTTCAAGAAATATGATCGGGGTATTGGCTCCCTCAAAAGATTTTGCAAAATCGCTCTTATCAGTAACAAAGTCATTGCAGTTCAAATTGAATCCATCCTCGTTATCAATATTTTGCAGTTGTACCTGTGTGGCATAAAAATATGTACTGGTACTTCAACAAATTGTAATAATAGTCAGTCACTTCATAACTCAAATCTGCTTACTAGCATCTTCCAGAGCAAAAAATAATATGTGCTAAGCATGTTTAGTAAAATTAAAGCATTTGATTAATTACAAGCTTCACACTTGCTTCATCAAGATCAAATAAACAAATCCACTTTTGTAGTCTATTTCTTCATATTCAACTAGTGCATATTTACAAATTGTTCAATCATGTAATTCACTTCTAATGGTTTTTTTAGCATTATTTTTTTACCCATTTTACAAGGTGTATTTATTACAGGGTGGATCATGGGATAAAACTTTGTTTTTATAGTCAGAAAATTAAATATTTCCCCACTATTATATGCTTTGGAATATATACTGTACATGCAAACACTGATGAGTGTATAATGTACAAGCATAGTATTGTAGGGGGTTATGCAGTGCTGCACAGTGTGTACAGTGCTGTGCGTACAGGGACGCGTTCCATTGATAGATATCTCCCACAGCGCATGTGGTGTCGGTATCTATCAACCGATCGCGTCCTTGTACACAGCGCTGTACGCAGGGCTAATACACTGATTGCTGGCTTGAAAATTGCTGACAAAGTTAAATAAAAAAAGTAAACAGTAAATAGATCTAGATCTTTTGAAACGCCACTGCTAATACATTTTCACAGACACAGTTGCATTTTGTGTATCTAAACAGAAAGTGAATTGATAAGCCATGATTACATACATAGACAGGGATCAGAAACATTGAATGAAACAATGAATGAGTGTTAAATCCAAGGAGAGTGATGGGGAGTGTCTACACAAATAAACGCCGAAACGCAATGTCATTCTCGCTACCTGAGCTTATTTCCGAGTCGGCGCTCCCCGAAACGACGCGTCGTATATAGGCCATGGTTACATAAATCAACGACATCCCGGACCTGAACGTGTGTTGATCCCGATGTTTTACACATAATCAACTAGCCATCCATACAGCTTAGAAAAAAAATGCACACGGTGTGTGAATTACAACTAACGAGCGATGAAAGTTACTATGTTCATATATTCCTCGCGGTGCCATCTTATAATTAACTCGTCCAAAAGGAATGGTAATTACAAGTGGGGTAGATGTGTAAATACTAACCCACGCCTCAAAAAGCATTCAAAAAAAACCACACTAACTCCGTGATAATTAGTTTATGAATTGATTTTGCAAACAAAATGTACAAAACACGTCAGTACGATGTACAAGATAATTTTGTAGTAGAACGAGGTTGAGTGCTCGGCACACATGCACGCGCTTACACACGGCTCGCGTGAGCGACGATTGCCAGGACCGGTTTTGGACAGCACTATATTCCATGCAACAATTAGATGTATATTTGATGCACATTTCTACTTCATGAAAATCAGCATAAAGCTGACCGCTAATGCCAAATACTGGTTAATAAAGTTTTTACTAACAAGCAGGTAATGTACCTTACCTCAACACAGTTTTCCTGTATGGCCGATGCCATGATTTTTGAAACGCCCGTACTATGTTTGTTGTATTCTTGCAAAATATCATTGTGGTGACGGCCATCGATATATAGGTCTATATAATTGCGATCACCTCTAGCCAAATACCATTCCCTGACCATACTGTTGGATAGAAAACATGTTAACAGCAAACAATGAACTGACGATTTGAATTTGAAGTAGCAGCGAGCAAGAACTAAATGAACTTCCAAAATAAGTAATGAACTTACCTGTTTACTTTGAGTAATACTATTTCAAAACGAGAAAATAAAACAGCAGCAGCGTGATATGTAGAAAGACGGAACGTAAGATTATGAATTTTAAGCGCACGGTTATAACATGTACTGCGTGAAAGCAACCACCGAATTCTGAATGAAAGGCGAAGCGGTCAATCTTATGTGGGTCGCTTGTTCTAAAAAAAATGACAATCAGCCAATTAGCGTTCCCCATATTTGAGATTATGCAAATAGTAATCCGGCAGATACGAGTAAAATACTAGTAAACTAGGGGGGGTAAAGTTATTTATTTGAAAGATCAGCAGTAAGGTTGCTGAAGTTACATAACAATAGAATTAATAAAAGTGAAAATACAAATCGACAGAATATACTAGATTAAACAAAAAATACAATTTATACACTGGTTTGATGTTGCTGTGGGAAAGTTACATTTAATATATTTGGCTTTTTCAGTTATTATGTCATTTTGTGTTCATTGTCAAAGTAAATTTTGTTTTATCGTTTTTATTTATAAAGTCGGGATGAATTCGAAAGCTTCTTCTCGATCATTACATATTATGTCTGTCCGCTTTTTTTCTGTTCTGTCCATTTGAACTGTGCTAAATAGGCACATACCCAGAATTCGTTGATAGGTGCATAGAAGTGCAGTACGGGTATGTGCCGCCCGACTAGGGTGTCATTTCACGTTATTTTGTTTAGAAGTGGGTGGTCATTTATCAATGTTTTGGTTTAAAAGTGTGTTAGTAGCATCATGGAGGTAAATTACCTCCATGGTAGCATTTATTTACTTTATCACAGGTTCTTATAGTAAAAGCCAAATGCCCGAAAAGGCTGAACAAAATGCATCGCCTGGATGCGCTCACTGGTTGCGAAAGTTGTGAGCTGGGTGTTTTTTTTTCACTGAAAACACTTGTGTTTAGAAGTGGGTATATAAATAGAAAAATGGTTTAGAAGTCAGTATGGTTCACGAGAGGTGGGTTTCACACCCTTACCCACTTAATGTGGAAGTAGCCCCCCCCCCGGGAGTAAACCACGGTTACCAGTGAATAAACTAGCCAAATCTGATAAACACGTATTTAGATATTTATACGCTATAAGTTTTATTTCGAGCGAGAACGCATAACTACATAAAACAAGGATTTTAGGAAGCTATTGCCATTACATATCGCGATGTTTCAATAAAATCGATCCAAATATCGCCGAGAACTAGAACGCATAGCTATAAATACACGGAGGTCTTGTTAGTATGTCGTAAAACTACTGACGCTAAATAGCAAAGGTCCCTTCTTTGGTCCGACCACAGTTGTTTAAGGACTGTGGTCCGACGGCTATTTTTTCCAACAAAGCCGTCCTCTCGAGTTCTTGCATATGAAATAATTCAAAAACATGAATTTGTGAAATCGGTAAAGCCAAAGATGGATATAATATATACTGGTGAACGATATACTAATTTGTATTGGCGACCCGATTCCATTCTCTTTATTTTTATAAATATTTCTACCATGCGCAGAGGGACCCAGTTCAAAACTGAAACGAGGGGTTTATAGAATGATATTGGAACGTTTCCAAACAGCGTCATTTCGGGCGATCTCGAACGTGAAATAAAAATACGCCCGTGTGTACGCATATACGCGTCCAGTGACCTAATTACAGCCAAAACAAAGTCAGCTTGGACGTTCAGTTGCGAGACGTAACAAAAAAAAAACGCAGCCAGTGATACATTTTGAAAATAAAAATAAAAAATAAACGCAATCAGAGGCGCCAACCACGCGCGTTGGTAATAAATAGAACGCCTTGTGACACAGTCTCACCAGCCTTATTCACTGACGCAATATAATTATGCTATTTCCCAACGCACTCATATTTAATACATTGACAAAAAACACCACAAGAAAAATGTAAATCAAGCTTGTAATTACAAGTAACTCAACTCGAACGCAATATTCATCACTGTAAAAGTGGATAAATTCGAACCAGCCAGCTCATGATCGGAGACGTCCGGTCGTCTTCGTTGATAACTCGCCAATTCACTATAATCGTGGTGGTGAACTGTTTAGCTGATTTTTAACAGATGGAAATTCAATTCATATTCATCCCAACTTATTTAAATATTCTTTCGGAAATTTGAGACATTGTTAAAAAATCCTGTATAGGGATATGTCTGATGTAAACTAATAATACGCAATTATACAGGCAGTACTATAAATTATTGCTGATACTAATCATGTTTTGTATTGGTATTTTGGATACTTGAACGTGTAGTTCCGGGCGTGCAGTGCATGAAGGCGCGACAATGTCATATAAATCATTATCGGATAATTATCGTCTAATAAAATCTAATGAAATTCTGGCAGAGATGTCTAACTTAGACATTGTTAGACGATATTATCGATAGTTTCGGAGAAAAACGAACTCTCCCAATAGTTGTCCAGACAGACCTGTCTAACTTTTTCTCCGATATTATCGTCTAATAAAGTCTAAGTTAGACAACCATGTGCGGGCAACTATTGAGTAAGATAGTTTTTATCCGATATTATCGATAATATCGAAATTATCGTCTAAGAATGTCTAAGTTAGACATCCATACCCACCGGGAACCTTGTCATATTACATTTTATCGGTAATGTGACATGTGAGACGTATTTGCTAACTTGTTTCCAGCGTTTCGGTGTTTTTGGTGGGAAATGCTTTAAAGCCGAAAGGAAGGAAGACAACTCTACGGCCGTTACGTAAAAACCCAACATACTCGTGTAAGAATTAACTATACTTCATTCCGCATTACGAATAAATAGCCATGGAAATATTTTCCTATGTTCATGGAGACAATAGTAGCATTAACACATTTTACATTTTATCTATCTATTAAAGTACGTAAATAAACTTTTTATTTATACTCTACGCGGCAAGTCGTGAACTAAATTGCACTATTAAACTTTTTTGTCCTGTTTTCACTGAGACAATAGTAGCATTAACACATTTTATCTATCTATTAAAGTACGTAAATAAACATTTAGTTTATACTATACGTGGCATTGTTATGTACTTCTGTTAAGTCCGCCACTAGCGCAATCCGATCGTTCTTGAGTAAATATATTTCGTTACGCTGTCAGTTGTCAAGGATTATCTGTTTATACTTAGAAAGATAAAGTATTTGTTGAGGTTTATAATTAATTAATTCTGTAATTTATATTCAAATTAACTGAACGTGGGAAAGGTAAAATTAAGTCATTCCCTTCGAATGTTTTCAACGTTCAACGTAATGCTTGGACGCATTTTTTTTTAATTATAATCAGTGGACGAACGTTTCGGCTATATTAATACGGGGAATATAATTTTCAGACTAAAAAAATCCTGGATGATTATAATAAAACATTTATTTCTCGACAAATCGCTGTCCGGGTAAATTACCTTTTTTAGTAGTTTATGCCACTATAAACCCATTTTTATACATTTTTAGACATTGTTAGACGATATTATCGATAATATCGGAGAAAAACGAACTGTCCTAATAGTTGCCCGACAGACCTGTCTAACTTAGACATTCTTAGACTTTTTTAGACATCGTTAGACGATATTGTCGATAATATCGGAGAAAAAACGAACTGTCCCAATAGTTGCTCAGACAGACCTGTCTAACTTAGACATGTTTAGAATGTTTTAGACATTGTTAGACGATATTATCGATAATATCGGAGAAAAACGAACTGTCGCAATAGTTGCCCAGACAGACCTGTCTAACTTAGACATTTTTAGACATTCTTAGACGATATTATCGGAGGAAAACGAACTGTCCCAATAGTTCTCAGACAGACCTGTCTAACTTAGACATTTTTAGACATTGTTAGACGATATTATCGATAATATCGGGGAAAAACGAACTGTCGCAATAGTTGCCCGACAGACCTGTCTAACTTAGACATTCTTAGACTTTTTTAGACATTGCTAGACGATATTATCGATAATATCGGAGAAAAACGAACTGTCCCAATAGTTGCTCAGACAGACCTGTCTAACTTAGACATTTTTAGACTTTTTTAGACATTGTTAGACGATATTATCGATAATATCGGAGAAAAAACGAACTGTCGCAATAGTTGCCCAGACAGACCTGTCTAACTTAGACATTTTTAGACTTTTTTAGACATTGTTAGACGATATTATCGATAATATCGCAGAAAAACGAACAGTTGCAATAGTTGCCCAGACAGACCTGTCTAACTTAGACATTTTTAGACTTTTTTAGACATCGTTAGACGATATTATCGATAATATCGGAGAAAAACGAACTGTCGCAATAGTTGCCCAGACAGACCTGTCTAACTTAGACTTTTTTAGACATTGTTAGACGATATTATCGATAATATTGGAGAAAAACGAACTGTCCCAACAGTTGCCCAGACAGACCTGTCTAACTTAGACATTTTTAGACATTGTTAGACGATATTATCGATAATATCGGAGAAAAACGAACTGTCGCAATTGTTGCCAAGACAGACCTGTCTTACTTAGACATTTTTAGACTTTTTTAGACATCGTTAGACGATATTATCGATAATATCGGAGAAAAACGAACTGTCGCAATAGTTGCCCAGACAGACCTGTCTAACTTAGACATTCTTAGACTTTTTTAGACATTGCTAGACGATATTATCGATAATATCGGAGAAAAACGAACTGTCGCAATAGTTGCCCAGACAGACCTGTCTAACTTAGACATTTTTAGACTTTTTTAGACATTGTTAAACGATATTATCGATAATATCGGAGAAAAAACGAACTGTCGCAATAGTTGCCCAGACAGACCTGTCTAACTTAGACATTTTTAGACTTTTTTAGACATTGTTAGACGATATTATCGATAATATCGGAGAAAAACGAACTGTCCCAACAGTTGCCCAGACAGACCTGTCTAACTTAGACATTTTTAGACATTGTTAGACGATATTATCGATAATATCGGAGAAAAACGAACTGTCGCAATTGTTGCTCAGACAGACCTGTCTAACTTAGACATTTTTAGACTTTTTTAGACATTGTTAGACGATATTATCGATAATATCGGAGAAAAAACGAACTGTCGCAATAGTTGCCCAGACAGACCTGTCTAACTTAGACATTTTTAGACTTTTTTAGACATTGTTAAACGATATTATCGATAATATCGGAGAAAAAACGAACTGTCGCAATAGTTGCCCAGACAGACCTGTCTAACTTAGACATTTTTAGACTTTTTTAGACATTGTTAGACGATATTATCGATAATATCGGAGAAAAACGAACTGTCCCAACAGTTGCCCAGACAGACCTGTCTAACTTAGACATTTTTAGACATTGTTAGACGATATTATCGATAATATCGGAGAAAAACGAACTGTCGCAATTGTTGCCAAGACAGACCTGACAGACATTTTTAGACTTTTTTAGACATCGTTAGACGATATTATCGATAATATCGGAGAAAAACGAACTGTCGCAACAGTTTCCCAGACAGACCTGTCTAACTTAGACATTTTTAGACTTTTTTAGACATTGTTAGACGATATTATCGATAATATCGGAGAAAAACGAACTGTTGCAATTGTTGCCAAGACAGACCTGTCTTACTGAGACATTTTTAGACTTTTTTAGACATTGTTAGACGATATTATCGATAATATCGGAGAAAAACGAACTGTCCCAATAGTTGCTTAGACAGACCTGTCTAACTTAGACATTTTTAGACTTTTTTAGACATTGATAGACGATATTATCGATAATCTCGGAGAAAAAACGAACTGTCGCAATAGTTGCCCAGACAGACCTGTCTAACTTAGACATTTTTAGACTTTTTTAGACATTGTTAGACGATATTATCGATAATATCGGAGAAAAACGAACTGTCCCAACAGTTGCCCAGACAGACCTGTCTAACTTAGACATTTTTAGACATTGTTAGACGATATTATCGATAATATCGGAGAAAAGCGAACTGTCGCAATAGTTGCCCGACAGACCTGTCTAACTTAGACATTCTTAGACTTTTTTAGACATTGTTAGACGATATTATCGATAATATCGGAGAAAAACGAACTGTCCCAATAGTTGCTCAGACAGACCTGTCTAACTTAGACATTCTTAGACTTTTTTAGACATTGCTAGACGATATTATCGATAATATCGGAGAAAAACGAACTGTCCCAATAGTTGCTCAGACAGACCTGTGTAACTTAGACATTTTTAGACTTTTTTAGACATTGTTAGACGATATTATCGATAATATCGGAGAAAAAACGAACTGTCGCAATAGTTGCCCAGACAGACCTGTCTAACTTAGACATTTTTAGACTTTTTTAGACATTGTTAAACGATATTATCGATAATATCGGAGAAAAAACGAACTGTCGCAATAGTTGCCCAGAGAGACCTGTCTAACTTAGACATTTTTAGACTTTTTTAGACATTGTTAGACAATATTATCGATAATATCGGAGAAAAACGAACTGTCCCAACAGTTGCCCAGACAGACCTGTCTAATTTAGACATTTTTAGACATTGTTAGACGATATTATCGATAATATCGGAGAAAAACGAACTGTCGCAATTGTTGCCAAGACAGACCTGTCTTACTTAGACATTTTTAGACATTTTTAGACATTGTTAGACGATATTATCGATAATATCGGAGAAAAACGAACTGTCGCAATTGTTGCCAAGACAGACCTGTCTAACTTAGACATTCTTAGACTTTTTTAGACATTGTTAGACGATATTATCGATAATATCGGAGAAAAACGAACTGTCGCAATAGTTGCCCAGACAGACCTGTCTAACTTAGACATTTTTAGACATTGTTAGACGATATTGTCGATAATATCGAAGAAAAACGAACTGTCGCAATTGTTGCCAAGACAGACCTGTCTTACTTAGACATGTTTAGACTTTTTTAGACATCGTTAGACGATATTATCGATAATATCGGAGAAAAACGAACTGTCGCAATTGTTGCCAAGACATACCTGTCTTACTGAGACATTTTTAGACTTTTTTAGACATTGTTAGACGATATTATCGATAATATCGGAGAAAAACGAACTGTCGCAATAGTTGCCCAGACAGACCTGTCTTACTTAGACATTTTTAGACATTGTTAGACGATATTATCGATAATATCGGAGAAAAACGAACTGTCGCAATAGTTGCCCGACAGACCTGTCTAACGTAGACATTCTTAGACTTTTTTAGACATTGTTAGACGATATTATCGATAATATCGGAGAAAAACGAACTGTCCCAATAGTTGCTCAGACAGACCTGTCTAACTTAGACATTCTTAGACTTTTTTAGACATTGTTAGACGATATTATCGATAATATCGGAGAAAAAACGAACTGTCGCAATAGTTGCCCAGACAGACCTGTCTAACTTAGACATTTTTAGACATTGTTAGACGATATTATCGATAATATCGGAGAAAAACGAACTGTCGCAATTGTTGCCAAGACAGACCTGACAGTCATTTTTAGACTTTTTTAGACATCGTTAGACGATATTATCGATAATATCGGAGAAAAACGAACTGTCGCAACAGTTTCCCAGACAGACCTGTCTAACTTAGACATTTTTAGACTTTTTTAGACATTGTTAGACGATATTATCGATAATATCGGAGAAAAACGAACTGTTGCAATTGTTGCCAAGACAGACCTGTCTTACTGAGACATTTTTAGACTTTTTTAGACATTGTTAGACGATATTATCGATAATATCGGAGAAAAACGAACTGTCCCAATAGTTGCTCAGACAGACCTGTGTAACTTAGACATTTTTAGACTTTTTTAGACATTGTTAGACGATATTATCGATAATATCGGAGAAAAAACGAACTGTCGCAATAGTTGCCCAGACAGACCTGTCTAACTTAGACATTTTTAGACTTTTTTAGACATTGTTAAACGATATTATCGATAATATCGGAGAAAAAACGAACTGTCGCAATAGTTGCCCAGACAGACCTGTCTAACTTAGACATTTTTAGACTTTTTTAGACATTGTTAGACGATATTATCGATAATATCGGAGAAAAACGAACTGTCCCAACAGTTGCCCAGACAGACCTGTCTAATTTAGACATTTTTAGACATTGTTAGACGATATTATCGATAATATCGGAGAAAAACGAACTGTCGCAATTGTTGCCAAGACAGACCTGTCTTACTTAGACATTTTTAGACATTTTTAGACATTGTTAGACGATATTATCGATAATATCGGAGAAAAACGAACTGTCCCAACAGTTGCCCAGACAGACCTGTCTAATTTAGACATTTTTAGACATTGTTAGACGATATTATCGATAATATCAGAGAAAAACGAACTGTCCCAACAGTTGCCCAGACAGACCTGTCTAACTTAGACATTTTTAGACATTGTTAGACGATATTATCGATAATATCGGAGAAAAGCGAACTGTCGCAATAGTTGCCCGACAGACCTGTCTAACTTAGACATTCTTAGACTTTTTTAGACATTGTTAGACGATATTATCGATAATATCGGAGAAAAACGAACTGTCCCAATAGTTGCTCAGACAGACCTGTCTAACTTAGACATTTTTAGACTTTTTTAGACATTGTTAGACGATATTATCGATAATATCGCAGAAAAACGAACAGTTGCAATAGTTGCCCAGACAGACCTGTCTAACTTAGACTTTTTTAGACGATAATATCGGATAACGTTAAAAAGTGCAATGTCGCGCCTTCATGGTCTTTTCGTCTTAACCGTCGCAGTCCGCTTTATTGAATGTTTAGTTTGATAATTTATAAACATATATTCAGTGTGACACTGTTGCTTTCAAGTTGTTTTGTAATACAAAGATGATTTAAACTTGTCCCTTCCGTTGCCAACGTATTCAATACACGGAAAAAGCATGCGTGTGTGCATTTGCGTGAGTGAAAGATGTAGGTGAGATTTCACGTTGCAACGTGTTCTATTTATTTCCAACGCGCGTGGTCGGCGCCTTTGATTGCGTTTATTTTGTTCTTTCATACTCGAAATCTATCGCTGGCACAGTTTATTTTGTCATGTCCCACAACTGAACGTCCAAGCTGACTTTTGTTTTGTAACTGTGTAGCGTCGAGCACTACGTCCAAACACCGTCCCGGTGGTCCAAACAATAACCCAACAAACGGTGTTAGTGCAGAACGGCACACTACCATGCGAGCCTTACAAAACACCTTCATTCACAAAAATAAAATTACACTGTAAATCATAAATCCCTAAAAATAAAATTTTCATAGTTAAACCGAGCACGTACGTATGTGTTCAGTGTGTTTCGCATTGACTGTCAGGCCAACAAGCAGTCGGACCAATGATTATAGGTCTGAAATAATGAGCTGTGGTACCAATGAACCCGACCCATATATCGCGATATTATGACACTCCTAATATCACAAATATATTACTAATTTTAATAAATTTCATATTATTTAAGGATATATTTAATATGATTTAGCTGTACAGTAGTAACATTCTGACGAAACTTTATCAATGTTGAAAGACTGAAACGCTGTATGTCGGACGGCGAACTACGCATCGCCCTATCAAATACGCTGGCATGCTTTTCGGCTCTATTAGGCCAGACTTTTTATTCCTTGTTTTTACAAGTCAATTTTTTTGAGGAGGGCGGGAAAAAAATAAAATTAATTCTTTTTTTCCATTAGATTTGTGTGATTCTCAAAGAACTGTAAGTGAGATCATTGATCGGAGAGAAGAAATGAAATAAAATGTAATTCCATGCATAACCTTGTTTCTCATCTGCGCGAGTCTTCGGTACTTTGATCATGATACTCTAGCAAAAATGCAACTTGGGTTTGTTATGCGGCGGGCGAAAAAAAATGAAGATAAAAATATTTTTTTTAGCAATTTATTGCACTTACAAGTCGGCGGGCGCGAGCAATTACGCTGAAATAAAATTATATTTTTATTTCATTTTCGGCTCTTGTTCATTCGGCGGGTTCTCGAAACAAGAGATAATACAAAAAAATTAACATTTTATTAACACACATCTTATACAAGGAAACCATTGTCACTATGTGAGCATGTAAAATTTTGACGAAACTTAACATTGAGATAGATCGGAACACTTTACGTCGGGCGTCGGACGACGAACAGCAAACACCCAGTCAAACACGGTCGTCATGCTTATCGGCGGTATTATTACAAATAAATCAATTATATATTGCTTGAGCATGTATACTCCAGAGTAACTGCGACGTTTCGCATCTAGGGCATTCGATCATTTGTTGGAAATAAAACTGCAATTTGAAATAAGATGTAATCCATGGCACCTCAGTCTGAGATGGCACCAAGCTGTCTGTGAACAAAACGTGGGAGTGTGGCATTTGTTTGCTTTCCCAAACAGATAGATGTTTATGTTGACGATATTAATCTAAGCAAGACAATGGACGTATAAAATAGTTGGTGTTACGATGGAAGGTACTTATGGTGTTACACAGTTCCTTTCGTGGATTAAATAAGGTGTCGAATCTAGTCCTAAATTTAGGTAAACATTAATTAATGAATTCTCCTTGATTAAATTGTTATGCAATAACCAGGTAAAAAATAGATATTCAATAAACCATGGAGGTAAATGAATAAGCCATAGAGGTATAAACAGAACAAGAGCCCAATTCATTTGTAGCTGTACTTTCTGGCACTCTGTAACACTTAAAATGTCCAAGTATAGCGAAATGTAGCTGCAGTAGCTTCTTAAATATTATTATAATCAGATATTTATAGTTAAATTTAGCTCACTCACGGTTACTACTTTTTTTTAGTAACCGTGGCTCACTGAAATTTAGAAATCAAAAGTTTTAGCTATGTTTTGAACATTTAGAAATAGATTTGGGCATCTATACCATTTTTAATTTGAATCTAAACTATCTAAATTGGCTACCACATGCCCCGCATCTTAATAGACTGAGTCTCGCATCTGCCACAATGTCAAACACTGCACGCTCAAAGCAAACGCTTACCCGGCCACTTGTATTTATAGCAATGAATACATTGTAAGTTTGGCATCTGTATAGACAGTATGTTTTTCCCCAATATTATCAAGGAAGACACGACATTGTGCTTTTAGTACTTGACTTAAGTATATTTGGGTGTGAGAGTTCCTTACTCGTAACACAGATTTTTCATATATTTTGTCTAGAAATATAAAATAATTTTTGTCTCAGTCTGACCATGGAGCTCTTTTTTAGCTCCATGATTAGACAGTCCAGTGTCATCCAGTATTAAAAAAAAATTCTCGATATTATCGAGAATATCGACTTGCAACAATATCGGAGAAAAACAGGTCACTGCTGAGAGTTGGGTCTAACTTAATTAGGCGATAATATCGGAAGAAAACAAAACTGCCGTACACACTCCGATTGAGTAGCGAGTCTAACCTAGACGATAACATCGGAGAAGAACTTAATCCGAGCAAATACGGCAGTTGGCCGGAGTTTCTAACTTCGACGATTATATCGGAGAAAAATGTGTGGGTGAGTTAGGTGCAAGATTGTGTAGCTGGAGTACGTGTATTGACCATGGAGCTAAATCAAATATCATCTAGAGCTAGAATAGGCGGCTAAATGTGAACGGGGGTCTTGTTTAAAATATTCCAGGACGCTATTGCCGCAATGTATCGCGCTATTTAGACAATATAAATATCATTTAGAGCTAGAATAGGCAGCTACATGTGGACGGGGGTCTTGTTAAAAATATTTCAGGACGCTATTGCCGCAATATATCGCTCTAGGTAGACAATCTGAATATCATCTAGAGCTAGAACATGCGGCTAAACGTGGGAATTTGTATTAATAAATGTTCATACTTTATTTTACCTGAAATATAATATTATTGTGAACACAGCGGTATAAATAAATAAGAAAATAGAACACTGTTAAAGGCGGAACTAACGCAAGGCAGATTTGCGTAAAGACGCAATTTCATCTACTATACCTGTATTCGAACAATCACACCACACTGAGACATAGTCGAACAAATAATCCGTGTATATAATTTAGATCGTCTAAATATCCCGTTAAATCGGGAAAATTGCGCAATGAAAATAATAATTTCAAAGTAACAAGTCATCGTTTCTGAATAGCGCCGTAGTTTATAATTTAGGTAATTTAAATAGCAAGCTAAATAGCGGCAATTGCAACCGAAAAAATAATTTCAAAGTAACAAGCAATCGTTTCTAAATAGCGCCGTAGTTTATAATTTAGTTCGTCTAAATAACGCCGTGAATTATACTTTAAATCGGCCCAACAGCTAGTTGAATGGCTAGAACAGACGGCTACATGTCGACGGGAGTCTTGTTAAAATATTTCAGGACACTATTGCCGCTGTACATCGCGATATTTAGACAATCTGAATATCATCTAGAGCTAGAACAGCTACGCGTGGGCAGGGGTTTGTTAACAATAATTTCGAGACGCAATTGCGGTAATATATTGCGATATTTAGACATCTAGAGCTAGAACAGACAGCTACATATGTACGTTGGTCTTGTTAACAATATTTATGATAGGAATTAGTTTCGTGTTATAACACAGTCTCTCTATAGTTTATAGAGTAGCTGTGGTTATACCAATTCGCAGTTTGTTGGGACTAGAACATTTCATTTTTTTTAATGCATAGGGGGGATGATAACACGACATATTAAATGTATCCATTGTCTTGAACAGATTAATTTTCTCAACATAAATATCTAGCACTTTAGGAAAGTAAGCAAATGTTATATCCCACGTTCTTCTCAGCTTCTAAATCGACGAAATAACCAGCAAAATAGCGTCGCAGTTTTTAATTTAGATCGTCTAAGCAGCCAGCTGAATAGCGACGTGCTTTATAATTTAGATCATCTAAATGGCGGCAATTGCGTAGTTTCTAAATAGCGTCTTAGTTTATAATTTAGATCGGTTTCAAAATCGTAATCTAGAAAACGTAAATTTTGGAATAGATTTATATATTTCTGATTTAGCTTTCTAGATTTGAATCTAAACTATTACACAATCCTGCACCTTATTGGTGTGGGTGTGCGTGTGTGGTACCAACGTTGTGACGACTTTAAATTAACTTTTCACCGATTTGTAACGACAGGACCTACATTGTGACGACGCCCATCATTTTCATAATTTATATTAATGTTTAAGCATGGAACTATAAACTAGGTTTAGTGAAGAGGGGAGGTATGGATCAATTTATCATAATATTTTATAATAATTATTGTACCATACCTACCCCCTTTACTAAACCTAAGCTTCGCAAACATTTCTATGTTCAGTCTCGGGATATTCAATTTTTATTTAATTAAACCCAATTAAAACGCAATTCTATATAGAAAAGAGTTTATATCGCAACTATACTAAAAGTTAATTCAACTATATTAAGTTAATTCAATGTGTGTCGTCATAACAATGGTACAACGTAAAGGTGTGTGTATTTGTGCGTGTATGTCTTGGTGTCATCATATTGTGTGAATAAACAGTTGCCATCTTTCATCTCTTAGGCGTCAATTTTGAAATAAGTTGACACATCACGCGCTGCATTGTTCATAGCTCCGTGAAGTGCGACTTTGTCGAAAAATTTAATTCAGACGGAACGATCCTTTCAAAAATAAGGAAAAATTCTGCCCATATATATTAGCAGTTGTACACAATTCGCGGTTTCTAAAAACCGTGCCTATTATAGTCATATTTTCTCTTCTTCAAAAGAGTGTACAATGGTCGTCCCTGATATACGACCTTCAAAGTTAATAACTATTTGCCTAGTATACTGAAAAAGATTATGCATGGACGTGGATCATGCAATGTGCTACCAATTCTGTTGATTTGATATTATACTATTTATTATGCAGCGTGAATAAACAATCGGCAATTGTAATCCCCTGTTCGGCGCGTAGTTTAAAACCAGACTCTTTACCAGTGGTCACACAATTTCATTCGGACGGAGTGGGACCTCTGAAAGGGTTACATTTCGGACGTTGCGACTGACCGACATGAATATGAATAACGTTAACAAGATGGTGGTTGCCAATAAACTCCAAACCGGGAGAGCTGTATTAGGCGATATAACGTTAAAAACGGCTAAGCTCGGTAACGAGAAACGGCAAACAGATGGAGGAACACGGAATGTGAGATTAGACGACATGTTGGCCGGTAAACGACAAACTACGAAAATACGACTGGATGACATGCTGGCCGGTAAACGGCAAACTACGAAAATTCGAATGGATGACATGTTGGCCGGTAAACAGCAAACTACGAAAATTCGACTGGATGACATGTTGGCTGGTAAACAACAATCCACTAAAGTTCGATTGGATGACATGTTGGCTAGTAAACAACAATCCACGAAAGTTCGATTGGATGACATGTTGGCTAGTAAACCGGGCACTAAGAAGATGCGACTTGATGACATTATAGTTAGAGGTAAAACATCAACTGATGACGATGACGGATTCGCTGAGACATCGCGCAAAGTTAATAGTGAAACGCACAATTACGATGTTCCTGAAAAAAATCCCGGTGCACACCCTTCGAACACAAGTAAGTAATTTTGATTTTTCTAAAGTGCGTTATATCATGGAACTATAAACCACAGAAAGAACAACCACTTCGTTTCCTTTGAACTATGATAGTTGCCGCGATGTCGAATGTTTATTTTGACTGTTTATTTCGTCGCATTAAAAAATAAGCCAATTAACGCAAATGAATGTTAATCTCCGACTATCGGGTGACTTCGGAGTCAATCGGGCGACTTCAGGAGATCACGTGATCGAGTTGTTTTGGTTATAGCACAAAAAAACAATGACGCCAAGACAAAAAGGCGAAAGCACTGCAAGATAAACTAAGACAAAGGTTTTTTTTTAATCTTCTTAGTTTCGTTGTTCTTCCTGTGGTTTATAGTTCCATGGTTATATCACAGACCCTCAACACCTCAAGGTGTTGCGGGACTGTGGTTATATGTATAAGCTCGTTGTATTTGTCTATCAAGCAAGCACTGAATGTCTGGATATATGCTCAGTTCGAGCAGTGAACCAATTAGCGTTTTGCGTTCTACCGTTCACATTCAACATGCCCCACTTTTGTTTTTGGTAGTATTTTGTAGTTGTCGAAATTTACATTCATTGCTGGATGGAAAATTTATACGTCACAGTTTCCTCTCTTGTTATATTTATTTATTAAAAATGCAGTGGACATGGATGTGGTTAGTTATGTTACATGTATCATGGAGGTATCTCCATGCATGTATGTAATTTATTTATTCAAAGTAGCACATCCATAATTGTGTTTCATGCACAGCGTAGAGATTTAAAAACGGAATAAAACAAGCCAAGAGATAATATACAAGTACGCTTGCGAAACATAAGGCAAATTTCCGAAATGAGTAAAAGTGTATACATTCATTTCAAAACGGCGGTTGAAAACATTTCGACCAATCGCGGAGACTGTGATCGGAGACGGATTTAGAAGGACTCCCGCGGTGCCCCCCCCCCCTCCCCATTGGCATAGACTTGTTTTTCAAAGGCCTTCGGCTCTCGCATCTTCGTCTTCGCCATACTTGTACAATACTGCGTTATTTAAGGTAGCGACTCACCTTCGAGGCTTAGAGTTTAGGTGAAGGGTCTAAATCTATATCAAATTATCCAAATAATAGTGTACGGAATGAAATTGCGTTTGATGATAAACAACACATGATATGTCTAAATCTATCGACTTAGTTGTACTGTTTGCGAGTTGAATCACACTGACTCCCGTGAAGTAAAATTGTGCGGTCGACGCGATATAAAAAAAAAATCTTCATGCACTTGACGTATCGCTACAATTGCCATTTTTTCTTGCACTTCGAGATCTCGAATATTGCGTGAAAGAATCGTACCGAACGTCTGCTACAAAGATCGAATTTGATTTTGAATTTATGTTTCTTTTTCATAGGTCAATGTCGTAATGGCGATCCTTGAGAGGGGAATGTTGCATTGAGATATCCTTACTTCATAGAAATTAATCATCATCACATGTGTATAGCATATTATTAAGCATGGAAATACCCACAAATATTTTCACATTTCACACTACGACGTTTTGACCTTTGTTTGTCCTGTTCTTTCTTTCGATTTCACGCATAACACGGGATCTCGCAGTCAACGGAAAATGGTTCATCGAGAAAACCAGATTTCGCAGCTTTTAACAACCACCACATTGGATAGTATCAGTATAACGACGTGTTCTGTGAGGCTCCCTCATCGGGTTGTGCTTTACAGTAACGCAAAACAAGCGATTACTGTGGCCTGTGTTGATTTCAAAACAAGCGAGCGCGATAATGTCCTCGTCTTGAATCACACACCCCAGAAAATCGACATCCCTTGTTATACAACAACGTTGTTTGCCGATACATTACAAGTCAAGTGTAAATTATCCTCTAAACAACACGGCTGTATTTATAAAGGATTACACATGGCCGCCCCAATGGAACGTTTCTGACTTGTTGTTTTTCCTGAATAACTTTACAAAAAAAATGTAAAGGGAAATCGGGAATAATATCTATGCAAACATTATTATTGTCAGTAAATTGTAAACAGTACTCTGTATTTGTGACACGTGAAATGGCTCTTACAAAACTAATGGTTTCTCCAACTTAATTTTCAACCGCTTCGACTAACTTTGAAGCACGCTAAATAAAGAGTGAATGGGTGGTTCGTTTGAAATTTTAACATCTTGTTCAAATAAACCTCACGCAAATGAATGTGTCTGCGTTTTAAAAAAACGTACGAACTCTTCTCGTTAGACTATCGAAAATAAATAAAAGAATAACATAAAAATAAATTGCGCAACAAACAGTCAGCGACACATTCACACGCGAAAAGTAAACACCCGTTGTTTAAACCACACAGCGCGTGAATCGGAGTTTTCATTTTAACGTTACAAGGCTGAGACTGACAAAACTAACAAATGCGTCTTTGGGGAAAAAACGGGTCAATCTTGGAAAATCAATTTTGAACGCATATCTAGTAACATAGATACAAACTGTGTTATTGTTAGTGTTAGCCATAAAAAGGGAGTTAAAATGGGAGGCCATGAACATGAGTTGCTACCTTAATAATATCATGGAACTATAAACCCCAAGAAGAACAACGAAACTAAGAGGATTAAAAAAAACTTTGTCTTAGTTTATCTTACAGTGCTTTCGCTTTTGTTTCCACTACATTAGTCATACTCCATGTTAGTTGCCGCCGATACGCCCGTATCAACCGCTTTGCTGGAAACGGAAAACTTGAAAAAAAAAATTCATATCTGCGCAGTAAAATATTACGTTCACTACTCATGCGCAAACAAGTCGGTCTGCAGGGTGACCTTCAGTGTACCGGAAATCATGCAACGGGTCGGAGTTTTAGCGAGTTTTCATAATTTTTAATGTCGTTTTTAGATTACTTCTTGTTTTTTTCAACCCTCGAAAAAATAAGGTTGCGAAAGTTTGCGAAACATGGGGTTTGGTATGCTGTTTGTTGTCGAGACATCCCGACTTATTCCGTGTTTCCCTTCGATCGCCAGAAGTGGCAATGTGTTTTTTTTTCCCCGTTGAATGTCGCTCATTTATCAGTGTTTTTGTCTTGGCGCCATTGTTTTTTTATGCTATAACCGAAACAACTCGATCACGTGATCTCCCGAAGTCGCCCGATTGACTTTGCAATTGACCGATAGTCGGAGACAAACGTTCATTTGCGTAAATCGGCTTATTTTTTTAATGCGACGAAATAAACAGTCAAAATAAACATTCGACGTCGCGGCAACTATCATAGTTCAAAGGAAACGAAGTTTTTGTTCTTCCTGGGGTTTATAGTTCCATGATAATATTCACATTTTAGCCCACAGTTTTTTTAAAAAAGTTTTAGTGAAAGTTGTTTTCACAGCGAATATATTTAAAATGGTTAAAGGAAATGGGCCTCATATACAGTGACAATTATACTCCATGGCTATGGCTATCCTAATTTACGAACGATCTTAACTCTACTTGGGTGTAAAGTTGAATTCTGCAAGCTCAGTACCGACAGAACCAGACTCCGTACCAGCACATCTTTGTGGTGGTTACCACAGGGAGCCCAGGAACTATAATCAACTGTAATACACAGTCTCTATGAGCGGGGGGGGGGGGGGGGGGTATCGGCTGGTATCTAGTGTAAGTATTTCTTACACTAGATACCAGCCGATACCCCCCCCCCCCAACCCCGTTCATAGAGACTATGTATTACAGATGATTATAGTTCCTGGGCTCCCTGTGGTGGTTACCAGAAAAGGAATTTGTGGTCAAAATCACTTGGCTATTTTTCGATCCTGAATATAATTCTGGTAACTGTTCATGATTCCTAAGATCCATACAAATACAGTGACGAAACCAGCTGAGCGTTGGTCAACCAGGAAAGTGTTTTTAATTCCGCGGACTCCAAAGAACTGAAGTAACTAAAATGTTTTTCGAGCGAGTATTTTTTTAAAAATTTCAATGCCAATTATAACACTCACGTTAACTGAATCATACGGGTGTTTTAGAACATTGTTGTACAGACATGTTAAGTTTGGTTATACGTCGGTGTATTTTATTAAATAATTAAACGCCGTCATCCGTACACTTGTCCTCGACCCGACTTCACGCATTTCAACCACGCTTTAGTAGCTTTTAATATTATGTACCTTTCATTTTCGATTCCTGGGCCCTGTGGAGGTGCTAAATTTTTATTTACCATCCGTCTCTTGAACTGCAAAACATGATGTATATTTACGTTAATCCAGGGGTCGCATTAGGTGTGGGATAATCTAAATCTGTTCATAGATGAACCATGGAACTATAAACCCCATGGATGAACGCAAGTGTTATAATTTATCTTTAGAAGCCGCGGTTTTCCCCCTGTAAGAACATTTATTTTGACCGGTTTAAAAATAAATTGTGCATTTACTATTTTCATGAATCTATTATCTACGCTATTGAACATGGCAGGTAAGCTGATTATTGATTCACAATTACAGTTCGACTGTCATCATTCAAGAGATTAAATTGATTGAAACCGATTTTTCAAAAGCACAAGTCAGTGTAACTTTGATCTTTTATTGGAAACAGTGCATGTCTACGTGACATTTCTATGCATTCTTAGTTGTCAACTCATTAAAATGCTATTAAATTATGATTTTTTTCTTAGGTCAAAAAAAAAGGTATGGACCTTCACTAGACAAACATTCCATTCAAAAGGTTGTTACAGAAATGGTCTGCAAATGTTTCCGTAGTAACTGTTTCCAAAGGATTAGTGTGTATGATGTAACAGTTTCTAGATATGAATGCAGCAGACACAAAGGTTCTTCTCGATTGCTTTGGCTGTCTGAAAAATACAGAAATTGTAAACTTTCTGACAAAGAAGACGACATCAATGGTTTCGCATTCAATATGCATGGAAAAAAGATTTGTGCGTAAGTCTAAAATTTATGATATTAACATCAATAGGTAAATTATTATATAATGCCGGTAAACAAATAACAGAGTTACGCTGAGTAGGTAGTGATGTTGGCTTATCATATTGCATTGTGGGAATTGAAGTTATGCAATATCTTGAGAACAGACTATTTGTATATTAATGCCAAAACACTGCTATCTAATCTGCAGTACATTATGTAATAACAATCGTTTCACTTTGGTTGTTGAAATAGGTACACCTGGTACAAATGTATAGGTATATCAAATAGCACATTTACGAGACTCAAGAGAAGCGTAAAAAATGGAATACATCACCATGATGTCACCCAAAAAACAAGAATAACATCACCAGTAAAGACAAACTATGCTATTGCCTTCATTCGCCAGTATATTAAATCAATGGGTGAACCAAGTCCTGAAGACGGCAGAATTCACATGCCACCATGCATTTCAAAAGCTGACATGTTCAGGGATTATCAGAAAAAATACAAAGCAAGAGCAATACGACATAGCAGTTTTTATGATATAATGAGATCACCAGCATTTAAATATGTTATTTTTCCTAAGGTAAAATTCATTCAATGTCTCATCATGTCATTTTCCACTTTGTTTGCTGGTTTTTGAATATTTATTGATTAGTAAACAATTTGAGGATATTTTTATTCTTAAAAAATATTTTCAAACTTATATAACAATTGATATACTAAACTGCATCAGAGGGAGAGAGAGACCTATCTGCCACACTGGATATCGTAGATTATTTAATCCTTCTTACACATATGTTTGACATAGATGTAAATAGTACAGCGCAATCATGTTTCAAAAAGTTTCCATTATGGTTTAAAATATCAATTCAACATATATTACAGCTCAGAAATATCATCCGACATAACATCCACCTCCACACCAATGATAATCAACTTTATCCGTGTTTTAAGTCAAATAATATCAGGCTAAATGTAGCTGATAAATAAAAGACAATATTAGTAACTTGATGACACTGAACCAACTATGCCTAAACTCAGGATTTACGCAACTATTGTTCTTTGGACATACGCCTAATCCTGCTCTTTCGTGTTTTTTTTATAATCATGTCACGATGCACGTATTGCTACGACCAAATATGACAACAGAAACTGCAAACATTTAATCCATTTATTTGTTATTCTATGGAGTGGCTAAAGAAACAGCCTTCTCTATGGCATATCTGAAATCCCTTCGGAGAAATTATTAACTTAACCGCCACAGTCTTATCAAAAGAACAAAAAAATTGACCATATCATAGAAGTATTAACTATTTATAAATGATATATGTTAGCTATATCCGGTTATCTTATCGATTCATTTTAACATGTAAATAATGCTAAAGACTTTCTGATTTAATCTTCCAGATGAAAACAAACACAACAAAATGTCCTGTTTGCATTCTTCTTAAAGATCAAATAAGAAGAGAATGGCATCCAGAGAGAAAATTGCGGTTGATAGAATTAAGAACAGAACATTTAAAAAGACAACAGTAAGTGAAGAACTTGAAATATTGAAAAAAAATCCACAGTACATTATATTACAAAAACGATTGATGTATTACTAGTACTAATATTTACATATATATGAACACAGTGTCCAAGCAATAGTATGCATGCCACAATACTTCAAAATCAATTACAACGATAATAATTGCAATATCATTGTCGTCATAGTGAGGTCAAATAAATACTAAGAATGTATGTGCCAACCACAATTAGCAAGTGCTATTATTCAATTAAGTGGGTGCACATAGTCGTGTAGACAATATTGAGTTCTTGTGCCAATAACAATTACCAATACGAGTACGAGTGTTTACAAATATTTATGAATACGTTTATAAACAACTGTACGTGTTGTTGCCCTCTAGTCTAATATCATATATGGTACATTGAAAATTGCAGGAAGCATAGTCTATGTTGTACATTTGAGGTTTCAGTGAATTATACTACCAGGGTATTATTTACTTTAATAACAGCTTAATATTATATCAAATAATCTAATACAACTTGCCTGTTATTACAGAAAGGAACGAATGCAATATTATGCTAGAGCAGCTCAAGCAAAAGAGAATCCATCGAAGGTTACCAGTATTATTCTAGATGGTATGGATCAAAAGAAATCATCTTTGCCGCACTTTGCTGGATGGGCAGTACCAAAGGTATTGCCATAACATTTTTGATATTTACAATGATTATTTAACTACGGTTACAATTAACTACAATTAACTGGTGCTTTCCGTTATTGAATCATGTTCAAAAAGGAGTATCAAAACAAGCTTCACGGATGGATGATGCACACAAAGTTGCAACAGTGAAACTACAGTTAGGGCAGGGATTTTTTCAAACAAAGGAATAGCGGCGCTGCGCCCTCATGACATGGTCATGTGCCCCTTACCCAGGGGAGCAGATCCTCTGGCAACCATAAAATTCTGATTGACCAGGAATCACATGTGGCCACAGTCTTCAACTGTGATCTGTCTGATAGTAATTTTGGCCCCAAGGAAGCCATAGAATGCTCCATTTTAACTTAGAATTATCAAAAACTCCGCACCCTGGTAGGGAGAACCCTATCTCCCCCACTTGGTGGCGCTGCTGAATTGCAGTGCTCCCTCTTGCAGTTTATTTTAGAAAAAAACCTGTAGGGTGTGTGACCTGAGGTGCAGAAAGAAAGGGGAAGTTGTGCGGTATAGTCTCAGCTGACTTATGATAGAGCTAATTCTTGTGTGGTCTTTATTGATTGGTGTTCTCGGGCGGTTTTAAAACGATAAAATTTGCTTTCAGATATAGAAATTTGTTGATTTGTGACCAGTTTGTGATTCATTATTACCGGACGAATACCTTCTTATTACATTACCAGTAAAATAACAAGTTTGTGGCTCAGATTTTTGGAAAGTTTCACAACTTTCGACGACTTTCTACACGCCTGGTCACTATTGAATGTGATTCTAGCATTCATGATGTGGGCTGAAGATTCGCAAGTTGTTTGTCTTTTGTGTGTTCTAATCATGGAGAAGCACCCAGTAATTTATCTGCAGTAGTAATTGGATACAGTAAAAGACATGCCAAATAGAAGATCCTTTTGATCAGCAACACTTAAATACCAGAAATAAGTAGTATTATAACATGGTTAGTCTAAATCTAGCCGTCTAATTGGTTTAAGCAAGGTCTCATATCTGAATGAAACTGGCTTAAATGTCAAACTGAATTCAAATCACATGACCTTTCAATATGTGTGAAATAGTGTATGGTCAATATTTTCATGAGCCCAGCTCATCTATGCGCATGCTTTTATGGAGTTCGTTTTAGTTCTGTAATTTGAATATCTAGAGCGCTCACTGCACAGCAGATAAATTATGACCCCTCAAAATGTATTAGGATGCCAGCATTAACAAAATAAAACCCAAAGTGCATGTGTGCTATTATGTTTTTACAATTACCACACCATGGCCTTTTGTCACCCCTTATGATAGTAGTAAATTTACACATAACAATGTGATATAAACTGCTGTTTTATAGTGTATTTGGTAACAGATATATGATGGATATAAGACTCTGAGATTACTCGGTAGCATATTTGAGGCAGAACTTTTCCCAGTTGTATCATATTTGTACCAAATTCCCCCGCTTGCCATTTATAAACACTTTTGTGTCATTCTTAATATGGACCTGATTTGTGATTGTAATTGTTGTATTGATATAGGTTTTTAGTGTAATTAACATATTGAATTAATTAAACTAAACACATTCTGGAGATTTTGTCCTATGATGACGTTTGGTTATAATTCATGTATCTAAAATTATAATAAACCAAGTCTGAGATGTACTGTAAGTTGATTATGAATAAATTCAAATATTATAAAAGAGCTCCAAATACTATCTGTTATTTGTGTTTTATTTTTCAGGGAGCTGGAACATACCAGTTAAGGACTCATATTACTGGAGGACTATGTCATGGAACAGACTCATCATACATGTACATTGACAAGTCAGAATACCCCCATGATACCAATTTGACTATTACAGTCTTGCTGGACATATTGCAGTCTTTGGCAAGTGAAGAAATGCTTACTGAAACAGTGTTCATCCAGTTAGATAATTCAAGGAGAGAAAACAAAAACAAATATTTTTTTGGATTTTGCTCTCTCTTAGTTCAAATGGAATATGTCAAAGAGGTGAGAACTACAAACCATGCCCAAGATAAAATGGTGCATTTGGTAGAAAAGTAGAATATTGATCATTGGTCACTTTATTGATTCACAAATTCATACCAGGACAGTAGTCCAAAACGGTAACTTATGTTATTTACCTGCATTACCCGGACATGCATGGACATTTTTGAAGATGTTATACATTTTTCCTTACAGATTACAGTGAGTTTTTTGATGGTGGGTCACACCCATGAAGATATTGATCAAAAATTCAGTTTGCTGTCTAGAAAACTTAAGTACAATGATGCTAAAACAATGGATGAATTGGTTAATTTATCTGCCACCTCATGTAAAAATTCCCCTGTGGTGAAAATTATCCAGGCAGTCTATGATGTTAAAGAGTGGATGGAAGGAGTAACTGTCGATTTACATAATCACTGTGCTCCTCATCAATACAGGTATAGCTTACTATTCAATGTCATATAATATATAGACACTTGTATAGGGCATATTAAAAAGATGTTTTGACTGATTATGTTCAAACTTTTTATTTAAGAATGTTGTTCTATACCCATATCTCTTACATGCCTTGACTTTTTAACACCATGTACCGTACATCATGTTGCATTTTGTTTCAAGTTATCATTCAACAAGGTTGACTCATTTTGGTGTTGCCTAATGAACAATATTTCATGTCACAACAAGACCTAAATTACCTGAATCAGAAAAAATCCTCTCACATTTGTGCACATTTGCACAAGTTCACATTTAGTTTCAAGTTTACAGTGGTAAATTATTGTCTCATACATTCTGACAGGCTAAACATAATGGATGATACAGGAATAAAATGCCCAATGGAATGCTTGATAAATTTCACATTGATTTTGTTATGGTCGTTTTAGACCTTTTATTGAATGTCATATTACAAGGTAGTGATAGCATATCCTCTATTTAATCTTTCTGTTTTGACTGGGTTTTCTGATAGGTTTCATAAGCACAATGGAAGGGCAAAAATGCAGTACAGATTGTGGTCAGGAAATGATGAAGATACATCTTGGAAACCAAACTCAGGACTTGAATTGTTAAAAACAGAAGATGGAGAAGTTCTTTTGCCCCAAGGTTCCCCAGGTTTTGTCCAGCCAAACTTTGACCCACTGAAGCTGCAGTTATTGAAAAACAGCATTGACAAGTCAAAATCCTTTTTGACAATGCCGCAACAGTTGTCTTGGGACCAACTGTTCTTATCAATGGACAATCCTATGCCAAGTCAATCTGTCAATGTTTGGCCTTTGACAGTTCTGAAAAAAATTGAGGAAGTACCACCAGCACCTCCTGCAACATCAGATGAATCCATGGAAACATTCGTATCATTACTGCAAAAGGAACGACAATGTGAAGAGGTAACAAGGGCTTTCATATCATTTTTGTCTCGTTCAGATATAAATCTCTTGCAATTGAGGCTGTCTGTCTCTGTTAGTGATTCAATGCACCTGTCTATGGCTGAGTTAATACTGAAATTTTGTAAAATAAATGTTGATGCAGTGGATGCATTTGAATTAATTTTCCATTTTTTTTTCACAAGGTTTACACTGGAAAACTGAGGAGAAAAACTAGAGGCGGGAAGAGTATCTTCCTTGGAATAGATGTTATGGTTGCAGCTGTTCTGGAAAAGAAAATTGTTGCTGGCAAGGTTCTAAAAATACAGGAAGATCTTGTAACATTTAAACCCTATACTGGGCAGCTACATGGAAAGTGGAAAGCTGATGAACATCAGCATAGTGCTGAGATGGAGGTTGATCAAATAACATCAGTTTTCAATTTAACAAAGAGTGATCGTTTCCCATCATACATAATTGAAGAGATAAGAAGGAACAGAAAAATGTGACGTCTGCACTGTACTAAAGGTTTTAGGTTGAAATAAATCGCTCTGTGAAATGTTTAATTTATAGTAGGAAAACCATTTTTGAGTAACACCACAAAGAATCCTTTGTTGTAACTCTGTAATCAATTTACATCATTGAGTTTTACCTGCTTCCATCTTCAAATCAAGCAAGATTATATTTTTGACTCAACAAAACCAATTGCTTTGATATTAAATATATTCTTGGCATGCCTGGCAAAACTTTATTGTATATATTATGTATATTATAAACTATTTAAATTTCTGAATAAACTCTTCTGTTCATGCAATAATATTTTGTGACTGTTCATAATTCAATTCAATAACATGTTACAATGTGTGATTTGCGTGTGGGGGCTCTTCTTGTGGCATATAAAGTGTAATACAATGTAGGCTGCAGCCCAGGATATTTTATGTCTGGGAGTACTTTATCTGTCTCATAAGGTACAAAGTGCAATATTCAAGCCACATGTCAATGATGCATTCCTAGCTTGAATTTCAAGCCACAGTTGCCAGTGATGAATTCCTAGCTTGAATTTCAAGCCACAGTTGACAGTGGTAAATTCCTAGCTTGAATTTCAAGCCGCAGTTGGCAAATTCCTAGCTTGAAGTTCAAGCCACATTTTCCAGTGGTAAATTCCTAGCTTGAATTTCAAGCCACAGTTGCCAGTGGTGAATTTCAAGCCACTCTTGCCTGTGGTGAATTCCTAGCTTGAATTTCAAGCCACAGTTGCCAGTGGTAAATTCCTAGCTTGAATTTCAAGCCACAGTTGCCTGTAGTAAATTCCTAGCTTGAATTTCAAGCCACAGTTGCCTGTAGTAAATTCCTAGCTTGAATTTCAAGCCACAGTTGCCAGTGGTGAATTCCTAGCTTGAATTTCAAGCCACAGTTGCCTTTGGTAAATTCCAAGCTTGAATTTCAAGTCACAGTTGCCAGTGGTAAATTCCCAGCTTGAATTTCAAGCCACAGTTGCCAGTGGTAAATTCCTAGCTTGAATTTCAAGCCACAGTTGCCAGTGGTGAATTCCAAGCTTGAATTTCAAGCCACAGTTGCCTGTAGTAAATTCCTAGCTTGAATTTCAAGCCACAGTTGCCAGTGGTAAATTCCTAGCTTGAATTTCAAGCCACAGTTGCCAGTGGTAAATTCCTAGCTTGAATTTCAAGCCACAGTTGCCAGTGGTAAATTCTCACCTTGAATTTTAAGCCACAGTTGCCTTTAGTAAATTCCCAGCTTGAATTTCAAGCCACAGTTGCCAGTGGTAAATTCCCAGCTTGAATTTCAAGCCACAGTTGCCAGTGGTAAATTCCTAGCTTGAATTTCAAGCCACAGTTGCCAGTGGTAAATTCCCAGCTTGAATTTCAAGCCACAGTTGCCTTTGGTAAATTCCAAGCTTGAATTTCAAGTCACAGTTGCCAGTGGTAAATTCCTAGCTTGAATTTCAAGCAACAGTTGCCAGTGGTAAATTCCCAGCTTGAATTTCAAGCCACAGTTGCCAGTGGTGAATTCCCAGCTTGAATTTCAAGCCACAGTTGCCAGTGGTAAATTCCCAGCTTGAATTTCAAGCCACAGTTGCCAGTGGTAAATTCCTAGCTTGAATTTCAAGCCACAGTTGCCAGTGGTAAATTCCCAGCTTGAATTTCAAGCCACAGTTGCCTTTGGTAAATTCCAAGCTTGAATTTCAAGTCACAGTTGCCAGTGGTAAATTCCTAGCTTGAATTTCAAGCAACAGTTGCCAGTGGTAAATTCCCAGCTTGAATTTCAAGCCACAGTTGCCAGTGGTAGATTCCTAGCTTGAATTTCAAGCCACAGTTGCCAGTGGTAAATTCCCAGCTTGAATTTCAAGCCACAGTTGCCAGTGGTAAATTCCTAGCTTGAATTTCAAGCCACAGTTGCCAGTGGTAAATTCCCAGCTTGAATTTCAAGCCACAGTTGCCAGTGGTAAATTCCCAGCTTGAATTTCAAGCCACAGTTGCCAGTTGTGAATTCCCAGCTTGAATTTCAAGCCACAGTTGCCAGTGGTAAATTCCCAGCTTGAATTTCAAGGCATAGTTGCCTGTGGTAAATTCCCAGCTTGAATTTCAAGCCACAGTTGCCAGTGGTAAATTCCCAGCTTGAATTTCAAGTCACAGTTGCCAGTGGTAAATTCCCAGCTTGAATTTCAAGTCACAGTTGCCAGTGGTGAATTCCAAGCTTGAATTTCAAGTCACAGTTGCCAGTGGTGAATTCCAAGCTTGAATTTCAAGCCACAGTTGCCAGTGGTGAATTCCAAGCTTGAATTTCAAGCCACAGTTGCCAGTGGTAGATTCCTAGCTTGAATTTCAAGCCACAGTTGCCAGTGGTGAATTCCTAGCTTGAATTTTAACCCACAGTTGCCAGTGGTAAATTCCCAGCTTGAATTTCAAGTCACAGTTGCCAGTGGTAAATTCCCAGCTTGAATTTCAAGTCACAGTTGCCAGTGGTGAATTCCAAGCTTGAATTTCAAGTCACAGTTGCCAGTGGTGAATTCCAAGCTTGAATTTCAAGCCACAGTTGCCAGTGGTAGATTCCTAGCTTGAATTTCAAGCCACAGTTGCCAGTTGTGAATTCCTAGCTTGAATTTTAAGCCACAGTTGCCAGTGGTGAATTCCTAGCTTGAATTTCAAGCCACAGTTGCCAGTGGGACATTCCTGGCTTCCATTTCAAGCCAAAGTTGCCAGTGTCGAATTCCTGCCACTTATTATGCCTTATCACAGCATTGGCCTGATTCAGGCACTTTGAGGAAAGTAATATTGAAATCATAGCTGAATAGTGTGATAAAACTCAGTAAAGAGTATGTTTTTTGAAATAGTCAAATATGACCGGAAAAAGTCATTTCCAAATGGATTCTGTTTAATGCGTAATCTCGGTTCAGTATTTGTAAATTGAAACTAAACGAAACTACTGTCAATGTTGAATCACGACTAAACACGAAGATAATTAAATGTCATATCGAGCACAAACTAGGCGAGAATTTGCTAAGTTACTAAAGGTAAAATAACATTGTCAGAAGTGGGATTCGAACCCACGCCCACATTCGTGGACCAGAAATCTCCCATAAATAACCCTGAAATAAGGGCAAGGTGTCAAATCCTTGAGTCTGGCGCCTTAGACCGCTCGGCCATCCTGACAGTTACTTGCAACTCAAATTTTGCGCCAGTTAATAATTATTGTTATTGCCAACCTACTTACTCGTCATTCATAATTTGTTACGCTTGGCAGATTGCGAATCACGAATGTTCCGGATGAATAAAGCAAACTTTTAAGGCACATAACTCGCAGCAACAGGTTGTTCGAGAATTAACGGTTTAAAACTTCAATTTCATAGCAGCGGCTGGTTTCGATCCAGGGACCTCTGGGTTATGGGCCCAGCACGCTTCCGCTGCGCCACGCTGCTGACATTCTGCAATATGCAACTTGTATGAATAGTCCAGTTTATCGTAAATGTCATGAAATATAATGCGTAATCTCGGTTCAGTATTTGAAAATTGAAACTAAACGAAACTACTGTCAATGTTGAATCACGACTAAACACGAAGATAATTAAATGTCATATCGAGCACAAACTAGGCGAGAATTTGCTAAGTTACTAAAGGTAAAATAACATTGTCAGAAGTGGGATTCGAACCCACGCCCACATTCGTGGACCAGAAATCTCCCATCAATAACCCTGAAATAAGGGCAAGTTGTCAAATCCTTGAGTCTGGCGCCTTAGACCGCTCGGCCATCCTGACAGTTACTTGCAACTCAAATTTTGCGCCAGTTAATAATTATTGTTATTGCCAACCTACTTACTCGTCATTTATAATTTGTTACGCTTGGCAGATTGCGAATCACGGATGTTCCGGATGAATAAAGCAAACTTTTAAGGCACATAACTCGCAGCAACAGGTTGTTTGAGAACTAACGGTTAAAAACTTCAATTTCATAGCAGCGCCTGGTTTCGATCCAGGGACCTCTGAGTTATGGGCACAGCACGCTTCCGCTGCGCCATGCTGCTGACATTCTGCAATATGCAACTTGTATGAATAGTCCGGTTTATCTTAAATGTCATGAAATATAATGCGTAATCTCGGTTCAGTATTTGTAAATTGAAACTAAACGAAACTACTGTCAATGTTGAATCACGACTAAACACGAAGATAATTAAATGTCATATCGAGCACAAACTAGGCGAGAATTTGCTAAGTTACTAAAGGTAAAATAACATTGTCAGAAGTGGGATTCGAACCCACGCCCACATTCGTGGACCAGAAATCTCCCATAAATAATCCTGAAATAATGGCAAGGTGTCAAATCCTTGAGTCTGGTGCCTTAGACCGCTCGGCCATCCTGACAGTTACTTGCAACTCAAATTTTGCGCCAGTTAATAATTATTGTTATTGCCAACCTACTTACTCGTCATTTATAATTTGTTACGCTTGGCAGATTGCGAATCACGGATGTTCCGGATGAATAAAGCAAACTTTTAAGGCACATAACTCGCAGCAACAGGTTGTTTGAGAATTAACGGTTAAAAACTTCAATTTCATAGCAGCGCCTGGTTTCGATCCAGGGACCTCTGGGTTATGGGCCCAGCACGCTTCCGCTGCGCCACGCTGCTGACATTCTGCAATATGCAACTTGTATGAATAGTCCAGTTTATCTTAAATGTCATGAAATATAATGCGTAATCTCGGTTCAGTATTTGTAAATTGAAACTAAACGAAACTACTGTCAATGTTGAATCACGACTAAACACGAAGATAATTAAATGTCATATCGAGCACAAACTAGGCGAGAATTTGCTAAGTTACTAAAGGTAAAATAACATTGTCAGAAGTGGGATTCGAACCCACGCCCACATTCGTGGACCAGAAATCTCCCATAAATAACCCTGAAATAATGGCAAGGTGTCAAATCCTTGAGTCTGGCGCCTTAGACCGCTCGGCCATCCTGACAGTTACTTGCAACTCAAATTTTGCGCCAGTTAATAATTATTGTTATTGCCAACCTACTTACTCGTCATTTATAATTTGTTACGCTTGGCAGATTGCGAATCACGGATGTTCCGGATGAATAAAGCAAACTTTTAAGGCACATAACTCGCAGCAACAGGTTGTTTGAGAATTAACGGTTAAAAACTTCAATTTCATAGCAGAGCCTGGTTTCGATCCAGGGACCTCTGGGTTATGGGCCCAGCACGCTTCCGCTGCGCCACGCTGCTGACATTCTGCAATATGCAACTTGTATGAATAGTCCAGTTTATCGTAAATGTCATGAAATATAATGCGTAATCTCGGTTCAGTATTTGTAAATTGAAACTAAACGAAACTACTGTCAATGTTGAATCACGACTGAACACGAAGATAATTAAATGTCATATCGAGCACAAATTAGGCGAGAATTTGCTAAGTTACTAAAGGTAAAATAACATTGTCAGAAGTGGGATTCCAACCCACGCCTTCATTCGTGGACCAGAAATCTCCCATAAATAACCCTGAATTAAGGGCAAAGTGTCAAATCCTTGAGTCTGGCGCCTTAGACCGCTCGGCCATCCTGACAGTTACTTGCAACTCAAATTTTGCGCCAGTTAATAATTATTGTTATTGCCAACCTACTTACTCGTCATTTATAATTTGTTACGCTTGGCAGATTGCGAATCACGGATGTTCCGGATGAATGAAGCAAACTTTTAAGGCACATAACTTGCAGCAACAGGTTGTTTGAGAATTAACGGTTAAAAACTTCAATTTCATAGCAGCGCCTGGTTTCGATCCAGGGACCTCTGGGTTATGGGCCCAGCACGCTGGCGCTGCGCCACGCTGCTGATATTCTGCAATATGCAACTTGTATGAATAGTCCAGTTTATCGTAAATGTCATGAAATATAATGCGTAATCTCGGTTCAGTATTTGTAAATTGAAACTAAACGAAACTACTGTCAATGTTGAATCACGACTAAACACGAAGATAATTAAATGTCATATCGAGCACAAACTAGGCGAGAATTTGCTAAGTTACTAAAGGTAAAATAACATTGTCAGAAGTGGGATTCGAACCCACGCCCACATTCGTGGACCAGAAATCTCCCATAAATAACCCTGAAATAATGGCAAGGTGTCAAATCCTTGAGTCTGGCGCCTTAGACCGCTCGGCCATCCTGACAGTTACTTGCAACTCAAATTTTGCGCCAGTTAATAATTATTGTTATTGCCAACCTACTTACTCGTCATTTATAATTTGTTACGCTTGGCATTTTGCGAATCACGGATGTTCCGGATGAATAAAGCAAACTTTTAAGGCACATAACTCGCAGCAACAGGTTGTTTGAGAATTAACGGTTAAAAACTTCAATTTCATAGCAGCGCCTGGTTTCGATCCAGGGACCTCTGGGTTATGGGCCCAGCACGCTTCCGCTGCGCCACGCTGCTGACATTCTGCAATATGCAACTTGTATGAATAGTCCAGTTTATCGTAAATGTCATGAAATATAATGCGTAATCTCGGTTCAGTATTTGTAAATTGAAACTAAACGAAACTACTGTCAATGTTGAATCACGACTGAACACGAAGATAATTAAATGTCATATCGAGCACAAATTAGGCGAGAATTTGCTAAGTTACTAAAGGTAAAATAACATTGTCAGAAGTGGGATTCCAACCCACGCCTTCATTCGTGGACCAGAAATCTCCCATAAATAACCCTGAATTAAGGGCAAGGTGTCAAATCCTTGAGTCTGGCGCCTTAGACCGCTCGGCCATCCTGACAGTTACTTGCAACTCAAATTTTGCGCCAGTTAATAATTATTGTTATTGCCAACCTACTTACTCGTCATTTATAATTTGTTACGCTTGGCAGATTGCGAATCACGGATGTTCCGGATGAATGAAGCAAACTTTTAAGGCACATAACTTGCAGCAACAGGTTGTTTGAGAATTAACGGTTAAAAACTTCAATTTCATAGCAGCGCCTGGTTTCGATCCAGGGACCTCTGGGTTATGGGCCCAGCACGCTGGCGCTGCGCCACGCTGCTGATATTCTGCAATATGCAACTTGTATGAATAGTCCAGTTTATCGTAAATGTCATGAAATATAATGCGTAATCTCGGTTCAGTATTTGTAAATTGAAACTAAACGAAACTACTGTCAATGTTGAATCACGACTAAACACGAAGATAATTAAATGTCATATCGAGCACAAACTAGGCGAGAATTTGCTAAGTTACTAAAGGTAAAATAACATTGTCAGAAGTGGGATTCGAACCCACGCCCACATTCGTGGACCAGAAATCTCCCATAAATAACCCTGAAATAATGGCAAGGTGTCAAATCCTTGAGTCTGGCGCCTTAGACCGCTCGGCCATCCTGACAGTTACTTGCAACTCAAATTTTGCGCCAGTTAATAATTATTGTTATTGCCAACCTACTTACTCGTCATTTATAATTTGTTACGCTTGGCAGAATGCGAATCACGGATGTTCCGGATGAATAAAGCAAACTTTTAAGGCACATAACTCGCAGCAACAGGTTGTTTGAGAATTAACGGTTAAAAACTTCAATTTCATAGCAGCGCCTGGTTTCGATCCAGGGACCTCGGGGTTATGGGCCCAGCACGCTTCCGCTGCGCCACGCTGCTGACATTCTGCAATATGCAACTTGTATGAATAGTCCAGTTTATCGTAAATGTCATGAAATATAATGCGTAATCTCGGTTCAGTATTTGTAAATTGAAACTAAACGAAACTACTGTCAATGTTGAATCACGACTAAACACGAAGATAATTAAATGTCATATCGAGCACAAATTAGGCGAGAATTTGCTAAGTTACTAAAGGTAAAATAACATTGTCAGAAGTGGGATTCCAACCCACGCCTTCATTCGTGGACCAGAAATCTCCCATAAATAACCCTGAATTAAGGGCAAGGTGTCAAATCCTTGAGTCTGGCGCCTTAGACCGCTCGGCCATCCTGACAGTTACTTGCAACTCAAATTTTGCGCCAGTTAATAATTATTGTTATTGCCAACCTACTTACTCGTCATTTATAATTTGTTACGCTTGGCAGATTGCGAATCACGGATGTTCCGGATGAATAAAGCAAACTTTTAAGGCACATAACTCGCAGCAACAGGTTGTTTGAGAATTAACGGTTAAAAACTTCAATTTCATAGCAGCGCCTGGTTTCGATCCAGGGACCTCTGGGTTATGGGCCCAGCACGCTTGCGCTGCGCCACGCTGCTGACATTCTGCAATATGCAACTTGTATGAATAGTCCAGTTTATCGTAAATGTCATGAAATATAATGCGTAATCTCGGTTCAGTATTTGTAAATTGAAACTAAACGAAACTACTGTCAATGTTGAATCACGACTAAACACGAAGATAATTAAATGTCATATCGAGCACAAACTAGGCGAGAATTTGCTAAGTTACTAAAGGTAAAATAACATTGTCAGAAGTGGGATTCGAACCCACGCCCACATTCGTGGACCAGAAATCTCCCATAAATAACCCTGAAATAAGGGCAAGGTGTCAAATCCTTGAGTCTGGCGCCTTAGACCGCTCGGCCATCCTGACAGTTACTTACAACTCAAATTTTGCGCCAGTTAATAATTATTGTTATTGCCAACCTACTTACTCGTCATTCTTAATTTGTTACGCTTGGCAGATTGCGAATCACGAATGTTCCGGATTAATAAAGCAAACTTTTAAGGCACATAACTCGCAGCAACAGGTTTATTGAGAATTAACGGTTAAAAACTTCCATTTCATAGCAGCGCCTGGTTTCGATCCAGGTACCTCTGGGTTATGGGCCCAGTACGCTTCCGCTGCGCCACGCTGCTGACATTCTGCAGTATGCAACTTGTATGAATAGTCCAGTTTATCGTAAATGTCATGAAATATAATGCGTAATCTCGGTTCAGTATTTGTAAATTGAAACTAAACGAAACTACTGTCAATGTTGAATCACGACTAAACACGAAGATAATTAAATGTCATATCGAGCACAAACTAGGCGAGAATTTGCTAAGTTACTAAAGGTAAAATAACATTGTCAGAAGTGGGATTCGAACCCACGCCCACATTCGTGGACCAGAAATCTCCCATAAATAACCCTGAAATAAGGGCAAGGTGTCAAATCCTTGAGTCTGGCGCCTTAGACCGCTCGGCCATCCTGACAGTTACTTGCAACTCAAATTTTGCGCCAGTTAATAATTATTGTTATTGCCAACCTACTTACTCGTCATTCATAATTTGTTACGCTTGGCAGATTGCGAATCACGAATGTTCCGGATGAATAAAGCAAACTTTTAAGGCACATAACTCGCAGCAACAGGTTGTTCGAGAATTAACGGTTTAAAACTTCAATTTCATAGCAGCGGCTGGTTTCGATCCAGGGACCTCTGGGTTATGGGCCCAGCACGCTTCCGCTGCGCCACGCTGCTGACATTCTGCAATATGCAACTTGTATGAATAGTCCAGTTTATCGTAAATGTCATGAAATATAATGCGTAATCTCGGTTCAGTATTTGAAAATTGAAACTAAACGAAACTACTGTCAATGTTGAATCACGACTAAACACGAAGATAATTAAATGTCATATCGAGCACAAACTAGGCGAGAATTTGCTAAGTTACTAAAGGTAAAATAACATTGTCAGAAGTGGGATTCGAACCCACGCCCACATTCGTGGACCAGAAATCTCCCATCAATAACCCTGAAATAAGGGCAAGTTGTCAAATCCTTGAGTCTGGCGCCTTAGACCGCTCGGCCATCCTGACAGTTACTTGCAACTCAAATTTTGCGCCAGTTAATAATTATTGTTATTGCCAACCTACTTACTCGTCATTTATAATTTGTTACGCTTGGCAGATTGCGAATCACGGATGTTCCGGATGAATAAAGCAAACTTTTAAGGCACATAACTCGCAGCAACAGGTTGTTTGAGAACTAACGGTTAAAAACTTCAATTTCATAGCAGCGCCTGGTTTCGATCCAGGGACCTCTGAGTTATGGGCACAGCACGCTTCCGCTGCGCCATGCTGCTGACATTCTGCAATATGCAACTTGTATGAATAGTCCGGTTTATCTTAAATGTCATGAAATATAATGCGTAATCTCGGTTCAGTATTTGTAAATTGAAACTAAACGAAACTACTGTCAATGTTGAATCACGACTAAACACGAAGATAATTAAATGTCATATCGAGCACAAACTAGGCGAGAATTTGCTAAGTTACTAAAGGTAAAATAACATTGTCAGAAGTGGGATTCGAACCCACGCCCACATTCGTGGACCAGAAATCTCCCATAAATAATCCTGAAATAATGGCAAGGTGTCAAATCCTTGAGTCTGGTGCCTTAGACCGCTCGGCCATCCTGACAGTTACTTGCAACTCAAATTTTGCGCCAGTTAATAATTATTGTTATTGCCAACCTACTTACTCGTCATTTATAATTTGTTACGCTTGGCAGATTGCGAATCACGGATGTTCCGGATGAATAAAGCAAACTTTTATGGCACATAACTCGCAGCAACAGGTTGTTTGAGAATTAACGGTTAAAAACTTCAATTTCATAGCAGCGCCTGGTTTCGATCCAGGGACCTCTGGGTTATGGGCCCAGCACGCTTCCGCTGCGCCACGCTGCTGACATTCTGCAATATGCAACTTGTATGAATAGTCCAGTTTATCTTAAATGTCATGAAATATAATGCGTAATCTCGGTTCAGTATTTGTAAATTGAAACTAAACGAAACTACTGTCAATGTTGAATCACGACTAAACACGAAGATAATTAAATGTCATATCGAGCACAAACTAGGCGAGAATTTGCTAAGTTACTAAAGGTAAAATAACATTGTCAGAAGTGGGATTCGAACCCACGCCCACATTCGTGGACCAGAAATCTCCCATAAATAACCCTGAAATAATGGCAAGGTGTCAAATCCTTGAGTCTGGCGCCTTAGACCGCTCGGCCATCCTGACAGTTACTTGCAACTCAAATTTTGCGCCAGTTAATAATTATTGTTATTGCCAACCTACTTACTCGTCATTTATAATTTGTTACGCTTGGCAGATTGCGAATCACGGATGTTCCGGATGAATAAAGCAAACTTTTAAGGCACATAACTCGCAGCAACAGGTTGTTTGAGAATTAACGGTTAAAAACTTCAATTTCATAGCAGCGCCTGGTTTCGATCCAGGGACCTCTGGGTTATGGGCCCAGCACGCTTCCGCTGCGCCACGCTGCTGACATTCTGCAATATGCAACTTGTATGAATAGTCCAGTTTATCGTAAATGTCATGAAATATAATGCGTAATCTCGGTTCAGTATTTGTAAATTGAAACTAAACGAAACTACTGTCAATGTTGAATCACGACTGAACACGAAGATAATTAAATGTCATATCGAGCACAAATTAGGCGAGAATTTGCTAAGTTACTAAAGGTAAAATAACATTGTCAGAAGTGGGATTCCAACCCACGCCTTCATTCGTGGACCAGAAATCTCCCATAAATAACCCTGAATTAAGGGCAAGGTGTCAAATCCTTGAGTCTGGCGCCTTAGACCGCTCGGCCATCCTGACAGTTACTTGCAACTCAAATTTTGCGCCAGTTAATAATTATTGTTATTGCCAACCTACTTACTCGTCATTTATAATTTGTTACGCTTGGCAGATTGCGAATCACGGATGTTCCGGATGAATGAAGCAAACTTTTAAGGCACATAACTTGCAGCAACAGGTTGTTTGAGAATTAACGGTTAAAAACTTCAATTTCATAGCAGCGCCTGGTTTCGATCCAGGGACCTCTGGGTTATGGGCCCAGCACGCTTGCGCTGCGCCACGCTGCTGATATTCTGCAATATGCAACTTGTATGAATAGTCCAGTTTATCGTAAATGTCATGAAATATAATGCGTAATCTCGGTTCAGTATTTGTAAATTGAAACTAAACGAAACTACTGTCAATGTTGAATCACGACTAAACACGAAGATAATTAAATGTCATATCGAGCACAAACTAGGCGAGAATTTGCTAAGTTACTAAAGGTAAAATAACATTGTCAGAAGTGGGATTCGAACCCACGCCCACATTCGTGGACCAGAAATCTCCCATAAATAACCCTGAAATAATGGCAAGGTGTCAAATCCTTGAGTCTGGCGCCTTAGACCGCTCGGCCATCCTGACAGTTACTTGCAACTCAAATTTTGCGCCAGTTAATAATTATTGTTATTGCCAACCTACTTACTCGTCATTTATAATTTGTTACGCTTGGCAGATTGCGAATCACGGATGTTCCGGATGAATAAAGCAAACTTTTAAGGCACATAACTCGCAGCAACAGGTTGTTTGAGAATTAACGGTTAAAAACTTCAATTTCATAGCAGCGCCTGGTTTCGATCCAGGGACCTCTGGGTTATGGGCCCAGCACGCTTCCGCTGCGCCACGCTGCTGACATTCTGCAATATGCAACTTGTATGAATAGTCCAGTTTATCGTAAATGTCATGAAATATAATGCGTAATCTCGGTTCAGTATTTGTAAATTGAAACTAAACGAAACTACTGTCAATGTTGAATCACGACTAAACACGAAGATAATTAAATGTCATATCGAGCACAAATTAGGCGAGAATTTGCTAAGTTACTAAAGGTAAAATAACATTGTCAGAAGTGGGATTCCAACCCACGCCTTCATTCGTGGACCAGAAATCTCCCATAAATAACCCTGAATTAAGGGCAAGGTGTCAAATCCTTGAGTCTGGCGCCTTAGACCGCTCGGCCATCCTGACAGTTACTTGCAACTCAAATTTTGCGCCAGTTAATAATTATTGTTATTGCCAACCTACTTACTCGTCATTTATAATTTGTTACGCTTGGCAGATTGCGAATCACGGATGTTCCGGATGAATAAAGCAAACTTTTAAGGCACATAACTCGCAGCAACAGGTTGTTTGAGAATTAACGGTTAAAAACTTCAATTTCATAGCAGCGCCTGGTTTCGATCCAGGGACCTCTGGGTTATGGGCCCAGCACGCTTGCGCTGCGCCACGCTGCTGACATTCTGCAATATGCAACTTGTATGAATAGTCCAGTTTATCGTAAATGTCATGAAATATAATGCGTAATCTCGGTTCAGTATTTGTAAATTGAAACTAAACGAAACTACTGTCAATGTTGAATCACGACTAAACACGAAGATAATTAAATGTCATATCGAGCACAAACTAGGCGAGAATTTGCTAAGTTACTAAAGGTAAAATAACATTGTCAGAAGTGGGATTCGAACCCACGCCCACATTCGTGGACCAGAAATCTCCCATAAATAACCCTGAAATAAGGGCAAGGTGTCAAATCCTTGAGTCTGGCGCCTTAGACCGCTCGGCCATCCTGACAGTTACTTACAACTCAAATTTTGCGCCAGTTAATAATTATTGTTATTGCCAACCTACTTACTCGTCATTCTTAATTTGTTACGCTTGGCAGATTGCGAATCACGAATGTTCCGGATTAATAAAGCAAACTTTTAAGGCACATAACTCGCAGCAACAGGTTGTTTGAGAATTAACGGTTAAAAACTTCAATTTCATAGCAGCGCCTGGTTTCGATCCAGGGACCTCTGGGTTATGGGCCCAGCACGCTTCCGCTGCGCCACGCTGCTGACAATCTGCTGTATGCAACTTGTATGAATAGTCCAGTTTATCGTAAATGTCATGAAATATAATGCGTAATCTCGGTTCAGTATTTGTAAATTGAAACTAAACGAAACTACTGTCAATGTTGAATCACGACTAAACACGAAGATAATTAAATGTCATATCGAGCACAAACTAGGCGAGAATTTGCTAAGTTACTAAAGGTAAAATAACATTGTCAGAAGTGGGATTCGAACCCACGCCCACATTCGTGGACCAGAAATCTCCCATAAATAACCCTGAAATAAGGGCAAGGTGTCAAATCCTTGAGTCTGGCGCCTTAGACCGCTCGGCCATCCTGACAGTTACTTGCAACTCAAATTTTGCGCCAGTTAATAATTATTGTTATTGCCAACCTACTTACTCATCATTCTTAATTTGTTACGCTTGGCAGATTGCGAATCACGAATGTTCCGGATTAATAAAGCAAACTTTTAAGGCACATAACTCGCAGCAACAGATTGTTTGAGAATTAACGGTTAAAAACTTCAATTTCATAGCAGCGCCTGATTTCGATCCAGGGACCCTGGGTTATGGGCCCAGCACGTTTCCGCTGCGCCACGCTGCTGACAATCTGCTGTATGCAACTTGTATGAATAGTCCAGTTTATCGTAAATGTCATGAAATATAATGCGTAATCTCGGTTCAGTATTTGTAAATTGAAACTAAACGAAACTACTGTCAATGTTGAATCACGACTAAACACGAAGAAAATTAAATGTCATATCGAGCACAAACTAGGCGAGAATTTGCTAAGTTACTAAAGGTAAAATAACATTGTCAGAAGTGGGATTCGAACCCACGCCCACATTCGTGGACCAGAAATCTCCCATAAATAACCCTGAAATAAGGGCAAGGTGTCAAATCCTTGAGTCTGGCGCCTTAGACCGCTCGGCCATCCTGACAGTTACTTGCAACTCAAATTTTGCGCCAGTTAATAATTATTGTTATTGCCAACCTACTTACTTGTCATTCATAATTTGTTACGCTTGGCAGATTGCGAATCACGAATGTTCCGGATTAATAAAGCAAACTTTTAAGGCACATAACTCGGAGCAACAGGTTGTTCGAGAATTAACGGTTTAAAACGTCAATTTCATAGCAGCGCCTGGTTTCGATCCAGGGACCTCTGGGTTATGGGCCCAGCACGCTTCCGCTGCGCCACGCTGCTGACATTCTGCAGTATGCAACTTGTATGAATAGTCCAGTTTATCGTAAATGTCATGAAATATAATGCGTAATCTCGGTTCAGTATTTGTAAATTGAAACTAAACGAAACTACTGTCAATGTTGAATCACGACTAAACACGAAGATAATTAAATGTCATATCGAGCACAAACTAGGCGAGAATTTGCTAAGTTACTAAAGGTAAAATAACATTGTCAGAAGTGGGATTCGAACCCACGCCCACATTCGTGGACCAGAAATCTCCCATAAATAACCCTGAAATAAGGGCAAGGTGTCAAATCCTTGAGTCTGGCGCCTTAGACCGCTCGGCCATCCTGACAGTTACTTGCAACTCAAATTTTGCGCCAGTTAATAATTATTGTTATTGCCAACCTACTTACTCGTCATTCTTAATTTGTTACGCTTGGCAGATTGCGAATCACGAATGTTCCGGATTAATAAAGCAAACTTTTAAGGCACATAACTCGCAGCAACAGGTTGTTTGAGAATTAACGGTTAAAAACTTCAATTTCATAGCAGCGCCTGGTTTCGATCCAGGGACCTCTGGGTTATGGGCCCAGCACGCTTCCGCTGCGCCACGCTGCTGACAATCTGCTGTATGCAACTTGTATGAATAGTCCAGTTTATCGTAAATGTCATGAAATATAATGCGTAATCTCGGTTCAGTATTTGTAAATTGAAACTAAACGAAACTACTGTCAATGTTGAATCACGACTAAACACGAAGAAAATTAAATGTCATATCGAGCACAAACTAGGCGAGAATTTGCTAAGTTACTAAAGGTAAAATAACATTGTCAGAAGTGGGATTCGAACCCACGCCCACATTCGTGGACCAGAAATCTCCCATAAATAACCCTGAAATAAGGGCAAGGTGTCAAATCCTTGAGTCTGGCGCCTTAGACCGCTCAGCCATCCTGACAGTTACTTGCAACTCAAATTTTGCGCCAGTTAATAATTATTGTTATTGCCAACCTACTTACTTGTCATTCATAATTTGTTACGCTTGGCAGATTGCGAATCACGAATGTTCCGGATTAATAAAGCAAACTTTTAAGGCACATAACTCGGAGCAACAGGTTGTTCGAGAATTAACGGTTTAAAACGTCAATTTCATAGCAGCGCCTGGTTTCGATCCAGGGACCTCTGGGTTATGGGCCCAGCACGCTTCCGCTGCGCCACGCTGCTGACATTCTGCAATATGCAACTTGTATGAATAGTCCAGTTTATCGTAAATGTCATGAAATATCATGCGTAATCTCGGTTCAGTATTTGTAAATTGAAACTAAACGAAACTACTGTCAATGTTGAATCACGACTAAACACGAAGATAATTAAATGTCATATCGAGCACAAACTAGGCGAGAATTTGCTAAGTTACTAAAGGTAAAATAACATTGTCAGAAGTGGGATTCGAACCCACGCCCACATTCGTGGACCAGAAATCTCCCATAAATAACCCTGAAATAAGGGCAAGGTGTCAAATCCTTGAGTCTGGCGCCTTAGACCGCTCGGCCATCCTGACAGTTACTTGCAACTCAAATTTTGCGCCAGTTAATAATTATTGTTATTGCCAACCTACTTACTCGTCATTCATAATTTGTTACGCTTGGCAGATTGCGAATCACGAATGTTCCGGATTAATAAAGCAAACTTTTAAGGCACATAACTCGGAGCAACAGGTTGTTCGATAATTAACGGTTTAAAACGTCAATTTCATAGCAGCGCCTGGTTTCGATCCAGGGACCTCTGGGTTATGGGCCCAGCACGCTTCCGCTGCGCCACGCTGCTGACATTCTGCAATATGCAACTTGTATGAATAGTCCAGTTTATCGTAAATGTCATGAAATATAATGCGTAATCTCGGTTCAGTATTTGTAAATTGAAACTAAACGAAACTACTGTCAATGTTGAATCACGACTAAACACGAAGATAATTAAATGTCATATCGAGCACAAACTAGGCGAGAATTTGCTAAGTTACTAAAGGTAAAATAACATTGTCAGAAGTGGGATTCGAACCCACGCCCACATTCGTGGACCAGAAATCTCCCATAAATAACCCTGAAATAAGGGCAAGGTGACAAATCCTTGAGTCTGGCGCCTTAGACCGCTCGGCCATCCTGACAGTTACTTGCAACTCAAATTTTGCGCCAGTTAATAATTATTGTTATTGCCAACCTACTTACTCGTCATTTATAATTTGTTACGCTTGGCATTTTGCGAATCACGGATGTTCCGGATGAATAAAGCAAACTTTTAAGGCACATAACTCGCAGCAACAGGTTGTTTGAGAATTAACGGTTAAAAACTTCAATTTCATAGCAGCGCCTGGTTTCGATCCAGGGACCTCTGGGTTATGGGCCCAGCACGCTTCCGATGCGCCACGCTGCTGACATTCTGCAGTATGCAACTTGTATGAATAGTCCAGTTTATCGTAAATGTCATGAAATATAATGCGTAATCTCGGTTCAGTATTTGTAAATTGAAACTAAACGAAACTACTGTCAATGTTGAATCACGACTAAACACGAAGATAATTAAATGTCATATCGAGCACAAACTAGGCGAGAATTTGCTAAGTTACTAAAGGTAAAATAACATTGTCAGAAGTGGGATTCGAACCCACGCCCACATTCGTGGACCAGAAATCTCCCATAAATAACCCTGAAATAAGGGCAAGGTGTCAAATCCTTGAGTCTGGCGCCTTAGACCGCTCGGCCATCCTGACAGTTACTTGCAACTCAAATTTTGCGCCAGTTAATAATTATTGTTATTGCCAACCTACTTACTCGTCATTCTTAATTTGTTACGCTTGGCAGATTGCGAATCACGAATGTTCCGGATTAATAAAGCAAACTTTTAAGGCACATAACTCGCAGCAACAGGTTGTTTGAGAATTAACGGTTTAAAACGTCAATTTCATAGCAGCGCCTGGTTTCGATCCAGGGTTATGGGCCCAGCACGCTTCCGCTGCGCCACGCTGCTGACATTCTGCAATATGCAACTTGTATGAATAGTCCAGTTTATCGTAAATGTGATGAAATATAATGCGTAATCTCGGTTCAGTATTTGTAAATTGAAACTAAACGAAACTACTGTCAATGTTGAATCACGACTAAACACGAAGATAATTAAATGTCATATCGAGCACAAACTAGGCGAGAATTTGCTAAGTTACTAAAGGTAAAATAACATTGTCAGAAGTGGGATTCGAACCCACGCCCACATTCGTGGACCAGAAATCTCCCATAAATAACCCTGAAATAAGGGCAAGGTGTCAAATCCTTGAGTCTGGCGCCTTAGACCGCTCGGCCATCCTGACAGTTACTTGCAACTCAAATTTTGCGCCAGTTAATAATTATTGTTATTGCCAACCTACTTACTCGTCATTTATAATTTGTTACGCTTGGCATTTTGCGAATCACGGATGTTCCGGATGAATAAAGCAAACTTTTAAGGCACATAACTCGCAGCAACAGGTTGTTTGAGAATTAACGGTTAAAAACTTCAATTTCATAGCAGCGCCTGGTTTCGATCCAGGGACCTCTGGGTTATGGGCCCAGCACGCTTCCGCTGCGCCACGCTGCTGACATTCTGCAGTATGCAACTTGTATGAATAGTCCAGTTTATCGTAAATGTCATGAAATATAATGCGTAATCTCGGTTCAGTATTTGTAAATTGAAACTAAACGAAACTACTGTCAATGTTGAATCACGACTAAACACGAAGATAATTAAATGTCATATCGAGCACAAACTAGGCGAGAATTTGCTAAGTTACTAAAGGTAAAATAACATTGTCAGAAGTGGAATTCGAACCCACGCCCACATTCGTGGACCAGAAATCTCCCATAAATAACCCTGAAATAAGGGCAAGGTGTCAAATCCTTGAGTCTGGCGCCTTAGACCGCTCGGCCATCCTGACAGTTACTTGCAACTCAAATTTTGCGCCAGTTAATAATTATTGTTATTGCCAACCTACTTACTCGTCATTCATAATTTGTTACGCTTGGCAGATTGCGAATCACGAATGTTCCGGATTAATAAAGCAAACTTTTAAGGCACATAACTCGCAGCAACAGGTTGTTTGAGAATTAACGGTTAAAAACTTCAATTTCATAGCAGCGCCTGGTTTCGATCCAGGGACCTCTGGGTTATGGGCCCAGCACGCTTCCGATGCGCCACGCTGCTGACATTCTGCAGTATGCAACTTGTATGAATAGTCCAGTTTATCGTAAATGTCATGAAATATAATGCGTAATCTCGGTTCAGTATTTGTAAATTGAAACTAAACGAAACTACTGTCAATGTTGAATCACGACTAAACACGAAGATAATTAAATGTCATATCGAGCACAAACTAGGCGAGAATTTGCTAAGTTACTAAAGGTAAAATAACATTGTCAGAAGTGGGATTCGAACCCACGCCCACATTCGTGGACCAGAAATCTCCCATAAATAACCCTGAAATAAGGGCAAGGTGTCAAATCCTTGAGTCTGGCGCCTTAGACCGCTCGGCCATCCTGACAGTTACTTGCAACTCAAATTTTGCGCCAGTTAATAATTATTGTTATTGCCAACCTACTTACTCGTCATTCTTAATTTGTTACGCTTGGCAGATTGCGAATCACGAATGTTCCGGATTAATAAAGCAAACTTTTAAGGCACATAACTCGCAGCAACAGGTTGTTTGAGAATTAACGGTTTAAAACGTCAATTTCATAGCAGCGCCTGGTTTCGATCCAGGGTTATGGGCCCAGCACGCTTCCGCTGCGCCACGCTGCTGACATTCTGCAATATGCAACTTGTATGAATAGTCCAGTTTATCGTAAATGTGATGAAATATAATGCGTAATCTCGGTTCAGTATTTGTAAATTGAAACTAAACGAAACTACTGTCAATGTTGAATCACGACTAAACACGAAGATAATTAAATGTCATATCGAGCACAAACTAGGCGAGAATTTGCTAAGTTACTAAAGGTAAAATAACATTGTCAGAAGTGGGATTCGAACCCACGCCCACATTCGTGGACCAGAAATCTCCCATAAATAACCCTGAAATAAGGGCAAGGTGTCAAATCCTTGAGTCTGGCGCCTTAGACCGCTCGGCCATCCTGACAGTTACTTGCAACTCAAATTTTGCGCCAGTTAATAATTATTGTTATTGCCAACCTACTTACTCGTCATTTATAATTTGTTACGCTTGGCATTTTGCGAATCACGGATGTTCCGGATGAATAAAGCAAACTTTTAAGGCACATAACTCGCAGCAACAGGTTGTTTGAGAATTAACGGTTAAAAACTTCAATTTCATAGCAGCGCCTGGTTTCGATCCAGGGACCTCTGGGTTATGGGCCCAGCACGCTTCCGCTGCGCCACGCTGCTGACATTCTGCAGTATGCAACTTGTATGAATAGTCCAGTTTATCGTAAATGTCATGAAATATAATGCGTAATCTCGGTTCAGTATTTGTAAATTGAAACTAAACGAAACTACTGTCAATGTTGAATCACGACTAAACACGAAGATAATTAAATGTCATATCGAGCACAAACTAGGCGAGAATTTGCTAAGTTACTAAAGGTAAAATAACATTGTCAGAAGTGGAATTCGAACCCACGCCCACATTCGTGGACCAGAAATCTCCCATAAATAACCCTGAAATAAGGGCAAGGTGTCAAATCCTTGAGTCTGGCGCCTTAGACCGCTCGGCCATCCTGACAGTTACTTGCAACTCAAATTTTGCGCCAGTTAATAATTATTGTTATTGCCAACCTACTTACTCGTCATTTATAATTTGTTACGCTTGGCATTTTGCGAATCACGGATGTTCCGGATGAATAAAGCAAACTTTTAAGGCACATAACTCGCAGCAACAGGTTGTTTGAGAATTAACGGTTAAAAACTTCAATTTCATAGCAGCGCCTGGTTTCGATCCAGGGACCTCTGGGTTATGGGCCCAGCACGCTTCCGCTGCGCCACGCTGCTGACATTCTGCAGTATGCAACTTGTATGAATAGTCCAGTTTATCGTAAATGTGATGAAATATAATGCGTAATCTCGGTTCAGTATTTGTAAATTGAAACTAAACGAAACTACTGTCAATGTTGAATCACGACTAAACACGAAGATAATTAAATGTCATATCGAGCACAAACTAGGCGAGAATTTGCTAAGTTACTAAAGGTAAAATAACATTGTCAGAAGTGGGATTCGAACCCACGCCCACATTCGTGGACCAGAAATCTCCCATAAATAACCCTGAAATAAGGGCAAGGTGTCAAATCCTTGAGTCTGGCGCCTTAGACCGCTCGGCCATCCTGACAGTTACTTGCAACTCAAATTTTGCGCCAGTTAATAATTATTGTTATTGCCAACCTACTTACTCGTCATTTATAATTTGTTACGCTTGGCATTTTGCGAATCACGGATGTTCCGGATGAATAAAGCAAACTTTTAAGGCACATAACTCGCAGCAACAGGTTGTTTGAGAATTAACGGTTAAAAACTTCAATTTCATAGCAGCGCCTGGTTTCGATCCAGGGACCTCTGGGTTATGGGCCCAGCACGCTTCCGCTGCGCCACGCTGCTGACATTCTGCAGTATGCAACTTGTATGAATAGTCCAGTTTATCGTAAATGTCATGAAATATAATGCGTAATCTCGGTTCAGTATTTGTAAATTGAAACTAAACGAAACTACTGTCAATGTTGAATCACGACTAAACACGAAGATAATTAAATGTCATATCGAGCACAAACTAGGCGAGAATTTGCTAAGTTACTAAAGGTAAAATAACATTGTCAGAAGTGGAATTCGAACCCACGCCCACATTCGTGGACCAGAAATCTCCCATAAATAACCCTGAAATAAGGGCAAGGTGTCAAATCCTTGAGTCTGGCGCCTTAGACCGCTCGGCCATCCTGACAGTTACTTGCAACTCAAATTTTGCGCCAGTTAATAATTATTGTTATTGCCAACCTACTTACTCGTCATTCATAATTTGTTACGCTTGGCAGATTGCGAATCACGAATGTTCCGGATTAATAAAGCAAACTTTTAAGGCACATAACTCGCAGCAACAGGTTGTTTGAGAATTAACGGTTAAAAACTTCAATTTCATAGCAGCGCCTGGTTTCGATCCAGGGACCTCTGGGTTATGGGCCCAGCACGCTTCCGATGCGCCACGCTGCTGACATTCTGCAGTATGCAACTTGTATGAATAGTCCAGTTTATCGTAAATGTCATGAAATATAATGCGTAATCTCGGTTCAGTATTTGTAAATTGAAACTAAACGAAACTACTGTCAATGTTGAATCACGACTAAACACGAAGATAATTAAATGTCATATCGAGCACAAACTAGGCGAGAATTTGCTAAGTTACTAAAGGTAAAATAACATTGTCAGAAGTGGGATTCGAACCCACGCCCACATTCGTGGACCAGAAATCTCCCATAAATAACCCTGAAATAAGGGCAAGGTGTCAAATCCTTGAGTCTGGCGCCTTAGACCGCTCGGCCATCCTGACAGTTACTTGCAACTCAAATTTTGCGCCAGTTAATAATTATTGTTATTGCCAACCTACTTACTCGTCATTCTTAATTTGTTACGCTTGGCAGATTGCGAATCACGAATGTTCCGGATTAATAAAGCAAACTTTTAAGGCACATAACTCGCAGCAACAGGTTGTTTGAGAATTAACGGTTTAAAACGTCAATTTCATAGCAGCGCCTGGTTTCGATCCAGGGTTATGGGCCCAGCACGCTTCCGCTGCGCCACGCTGCTGACATTCTGCAATATGCAACTTGTATGAATAGTCCAGTTTATCGTAAATGTGATGAAATATAATGCGTAATCTCGGTTCAGTATTTGTAAATTGAAACTAAACGAAACTACTGTCAATGTTGAATCACGACTAAACACGAAGATAATTAAATGTCATATCGAGCACAAACTAGGCGAGAATTTGCTAAGTTACTAAAGGTAAAATAACATTGTCAGAAGTGGGATTCGAACCCACGCCCACATTCGTGGACCAGAAATCTCCCATAAATAACCCTGAAATAAGGGCAAGGTGTCAAATCCTTGAGTCTGGCGCCTTAGACCGCTCGGCCATCCTGACAGTTACTTGCAACTCAAATTTTGCGCCAGTTAATAATTATTGTTATTGCCAACCTACTTACTCGTCATTTATAATTTGTTACGCTTGGCATTTTGCGAATCACGGATGTTCCGGATGAATAAAGCAAACTTTTAAGGCACATAACTCGCAGCAACAGGTTGTTTGAGAATTAACGGTTAAAAACTTCAATTTCATAGCAGCGCCTGGTTTCGATCCAGGGACCTCTGGGTTATGGGCCCAGCACGCTTCCGCTGCGCCACGCTGCTGACATTCTGCAGTATGCAACTTGTATGAATAGTCCAGTTTATCGTAAATGTCATGAAATATAATGCGTAATCTCGGTTCAGTATTTGTAAATTGAAACTAAACGAAACTACTGTCAATGTTGAATCACGACTAAACACGAAGATAATTAAATGTCATATCGAGCACAAACTAGGCGAGAATTTGCTAAGTTACTAAAGGTAAAATAACATTGTCAGAAGTGGAATTCGAACCCACGCCCACATTCGTGGACCAGAAATCTCCCATAAATAACCCTGAAATAAGGGCAAGGTGTCAAATCCTTGAGTCTGGCGCCTTAGACCGCTCGGCCATCCTGACAGTTACTTGCAACTCAAATTTTGCGCCAGTTAATAATTATTGTTATTGCCAACCTACTTACTCGTCATTCATAATTTGTTACGTTTGGCGGATTGCGAATCACGAATGTTCCGGATGAATAAAGCAAACTTTTAAGGCACATAACTCGCAGCAACAGGTTGTTTGAGAATTAACGGTTAAAAACTTCAATTTCATAGCAGCGCCTGGTTTCGATCCAGGGACCTCTGGGTTATGGGCCCAGCACGCTTCCGATGCGCCACGCTGCTGCCATTCTGCAATAAGCAACTTGTATGAATAGTCCAGTTTATCGTAAATGTCATGAAATATAATGCGTAATCTCTGTTCAGTATTTGAAAATTGAAACTAAACGAAACTACTGTCAATGTTGAATCACGACTAAACACGAAGATAATTAAATGTCATATCGAGCACAAACTAGGCGAGAATTTGCTAAGTTACTAAAGGTAAAATAACATTGTCAGAAGTGGGATTCGAACCCACGCCCACATTCGTGGACCAGAAATCTCCCATAAATAACCCTGAAATAAGGGCAAGGTGTCAAATCCTTGAGTCTGGCGCCTTAGACCACTCGGCCATCCTGACAGTTACTTGCAAATCAAATTTTGCGCCAGTTAATAATTATTGTTATTGCCAACCTACTTACTCGTCATTTATAATTTGTTACGCTTGGCATTTTGCGAATCACGGATGTTCCGGATGAATAAAGCAAACTTTTAAGGCACATAACTCGCAGCAACAGGTTGTTTGAGAATTAACGGTTAAAAACTTCAATTTCATAGCAGCGCCTGGTTTCGATCCAGGGACCTCTGGGTTATGGGCCCAGCACGCTTCCGCTGCACCACGCTGCTGACATTCTGCAGTATGCAACTTGTATGAATAGTCCAGTTTATCGTAAATGTCATGAAATATAATGCGTAATCTCGGTTCAGTATTTGTAAATTGAAACTAAACGAAACTACTGTCAATGTTGAATCACGACTAAACACGAAGATAATTAAATGTCATATCGAGCACAAACTAGGCGAGAATTTGCTAAGTTACTAAAGGTAAAATAACATTGTCAGAAGTGGGATTCGAACCCACGCCCACATTCGTGGACCAGAAATCTCCCATAAATAACCCTGAAATAAGGGCAAGGTGTCAAATCCTTGAGTCTGCTCTTAGACCGCTCGGCCATCCTGACAGTTACTTGCAACTCAAATTTTGCGCCAGTTAATAATTATTGTTATTGCCAACCTACTTACTCGTCATTCATAATTTGTTACGCTTGGCAGATTGCGAATCACTAATGTTCCGGATGAATAAAGCAAACTTTTAAGGCACATAACTCGCAGCAAAAGGTTGTTTGAGAATTAATGGTTAAAAACTTCAATTTCATAGCAGCGCCTGGTTTCGATCCAGGGACCTCTGGGTTATGGGCCCAGCACGCTTCCGCTGCGCCACGCTGCTGACATTCTGCAATATGCAACTTGTATGAATAGTCCAGTTTATCGTAAATGTCATGAAATATAATGCGTAATCTCGGTTCAGTATTTGTAAATTGAAACTAAACGAAACTACTGTCAATGTTGAATCACGACTAAACACGAAGATAATTAAATGTCATATCGAGCACAAACTAGGCGAGAATTTGCTAAGTTACTAAAGGTAAAATAACATTGTCAGAAGTGGGATTCGAACCCACGCCCACATTCGTGGACCAGAAATCTCCCATAAATAACCCTGAAATAAGGGCAAGGTGTCAAATCCTTGAGTCTGGCAACTTAGACCAATCGGCCATCCTGACAGTTACTTGCAACTCAAATTTTGCGCCAGTTAATAATTATTGTTATTGCCAACCTACTTACTCGTCATTCATAATTTGTTACGTTTGGCGGATTGCGAATCACGAATGTTCCGGATGAATAAAGCAAACTTTTAAGGCACATAACTCGCAGCAACAGGTTGTTTGAGAATTAACGGTTAAAAACTTCAATTTCATAGCAGCGCCTGGTTTCGATCCAGGGACCTCTGGGTTATGGGCCCAGCACGCTTCCGATGCGCCACGCTGCTGCCATTCTGCAATAAGCAACTTGTATGAATAGTCCAGTTTATCGTAAATGTCATGAAATATAATGCGTAATCTCTGTTCAGTATTTGAAAATTGAAACTAAACGAAACTACTGTCAATGTTGAATCACGACTAAACACGAAGATAATTAAATGTCATATCGAGCACAAACTAGGCGAGAATTTGCTAAGTTACTAAAGGTAAAATAACATTGTCAGAAGTGGGATTCGAACCCACGCCCACATTCGTGGACCAGAAATCTCCCATAAATAACCCTGAAATAAGGGCAAGGTGTCAAATCCTTGAGTCTGGCGCCTTAGACCACTCGGCCATCCTGACAGTTACTTGCAAATCAAATTTTGCGCCAGTTAATAATTATTGTTATTGCCAACCTACTTACTCGTCATTTATAATTTGTTACGCTTGGCATTTTGCGAATCACGGATGTTCCGGATGAATAAAGCAAACTTTTAAGGCACATAACTCGCAGCAACAGGTTGTTTGAGAATTAACGGTTAAAAACTTCAATTTCATAGCAGCGCCTGGTTTCGATCCAGGGACCTCTGGGTTATGGGCCCAGCACGCTTCCGCTGCACCACGCTGCTGACATTCTGCAGTATGCAACTTGTATGAATAGTCCAGTTTATCGTAAATGTCATGAAATATAATGCGTAATCTCGGTTCAGTATTTGTAAATTGAAACTAAACGAAACTACTGTCAATGTTGAATCACGACTAAACACGAAGATAATTAAATGTCATATCGAGCACAAACTAGGCGAGAATTTGCTAAGTTACTAAAGGTAAAATAACATTGTCAGAAGTGGGATTCGAACCCACGCCCACATTCGTGGACCAGAAATCTCTCATAAATAACCCTGAAATAAGGGCAAGGTGTCAAATCCTTGAGTCTGCTCTTAGACCGCTCGGCCATCCTGACAGTTACTTGCAACTCAAATTTTGCGCCAGTTAATAATTATTGTTATTGCCAACCTACTTACTCGTCATTCATAATTTGTTACGCTTGGCAGATTGCGAATCACTAATGTTCCGGATGAATAAAGCAAACTTTTAAGGCACATAACTCGCAGCAAAAGGTTGTTTGAGAATTAATGGTTAAAAACTTCAATTTCATAGCAGCGCCTGGTTTCGATCCAGGGACCTCTGGGTTATGGGCCCAGCACGCTTCCGCTGCGCCACGCTGCTGACATTCTGCAATATGCAACTTGTATGAATAGTCCAGTTTATCGTAAATGTCATGAAATATAATGCGTAATCTCGGTTCAGTATTTGTAAATTGAAACTAAACGAAACTACTGTCAATGTTGAATCACGACTAAACACGAAGATAATTAAATGTCATATCGAGCACAAACTAGGCGAGAATTTGCTAAGTTACTAAAGGTAAAATAACATTGTCAGAAGTGGGATTCGAACCCACGCCCACATTCGTGGACCAGAAATCTCCCATAAATAACCCTGAAATAAGGGCAAGGTGTCAAATCCTTGAGTCTGCTCTTAGACCGCTCGGCCATCCTGACAGTTACTTGCAACTCAAATTTTGCGCCAGTTAATAATTATTGTTATTGCCAACCTACTTACTCGTCATTCATAATTTGTTACGCTTGGCAGATTGCGAATCACTAATGTTCCGGATGAATAAAGCAAACTTTTAAGGCACATAACTCGCAGCAAAAGGTTGTTTGAGAATTAATGGTTAAAAACTTCAATTTCATAGCAGCGCCTGGTTTCGATCCAGAGACCTCTGGGTTATGGGCCCAGCACGCTTCCGCTGCGCCACGCTGCTGACATTCTGCAATATGCAACTTGTATGAATTGTCCAGTTTATCGTAAATGTCATGAAATATAATGCGTAATCTCGGTTCAGTATTTGTAAATTGAAACTAAACGAAACTACTGTCAATGTTGAATCACGACTAAACACTAAGATAATTAAATGTCATATCGAGCACAAACTAGGCGAGAATTTGCTAAGTTACTAAAGGTAAAATAACATTGTCAGAAGTGGGATTCGAACCCACGCCCACATTCGTGGACCAGAAATCTCCCATAAATAACCCTGAAATAAGGGCAAGGTGTCAAATCCTTGAGTCTGGCGCCTTAGACCGCTCGGCCATCCTGACAGTTACTTGCAACTCAAATTTTGCGCCAGTTAATAATTATTGTTATTGCCAACCTACTTACTCGTCATTTATAATTTGTTACGCTTGGCATTTTGCGAATCACGGATGTTCCGGATGAATAAAGCAAACTTTTAAGGCACATAACTCGCAGCAACAGGTTGTTTGAGAATTAACGGTTAAAAACTTCAATTTCATAGCAGCGCCTGGTTTCGATCCAGGGACCTCTGGGTTATGGGCCCAGCACGCTTCCGCTGCGCCACGCTGCTGACATTCTGCTGTATGCAACTTGTATGAATCGTCCAGTTTATCGTAAATGTCATGAAATATAATGCGTAATCTCGGTTCAGTATTTGTAAATTGAAACTAAACGAAACTACTGTCAATGTTGTATCACGACTAAACACGAAGATAATTAAATGTCATATCGAGCACAAACTAGGCGAGAATTTGCTAAGTTACTAAAGGTAAAATAACATTGTCAGAAGTGGGATTCGAACCCACGCCCACATTCGTGGACCAGAAATCTCCCATAAATAACCCTGAAATAAGGGCAAGGTGTCAAATCCTTGAGTCTGCTCTTAGACCGCTCGGCCATCCTGACAGTTACTTGCAACTCAAATTTTGCGCCAGTTAATAATTATTGTTATTGCCAACCTACTTACTCGTCATTCATAATTTATTACGCTTGGCAGATTGCGAATCACTAATGTTCCGGATGAATAAAGCAAACTTTTAAGGCACATAACTCGCAGCAAAAGGTTGTTTGAGAATTAATGGTTAAAAACTTCAATTTCATAGCAGCGCCTGGTTTCGATCCAGGGACCTCTGGGTTATGGGCCCAGCACGCTTCCGCTGCGCCACGCTGCTGACATTCTGCAATATGCAACTTGTATGAATAGTCCAGTTTATCGTAAATGTCATGAAATATAATGCGTAATCTCGGTTCAGTATTTGTAAATTGAAACTAAACGAAACTACTGTCAATGTTGAATCACGACTAAACACGAAGATAATTAAATGTCATATCGAGCACAAACTAGGCGAGAATTTGCTAAGTTACTAAAGGTAAAATAACATTGTCAGAAGTGGGATTCGAACCCACGCCCACATTCGTGGACCAGAAATCTCCCATAAATAACCCTGAAATAAGGGCAAGGTGTCAAATCCTTGAGTCTGGCGCCTTAGACCGCTCGGCCATCCTGACAGTTACTTGCAAATCAAATTTTGCGCCAGTTAATAATTATTGTTATTGCCAACCTACTTACTCATCATTTATAATTTGTTACGCTTGGCATTTTGCGAATCACGGATGTTCCGGATGAATAAAGCAAACTTTTAAGGCACATAACTCGCAGCAACAGGTTGTTTGAGAATTAACGGTTAAAAACTTCAATTTCATAGCAGCGCCTGGTTTCGATCCAGGGACCTCTGGGTTATGGGCCCAGCACGCTTCCGCTGCGCCACGCTGCTGACATTCTGCAGTATGCAACTTGTATGAATAGTCCAGTTTATCGTAAATGTCATGAAATATAATGCGTAATCTCGGTTCAGTATTTGTAAATTGAAACTAAACGAAACTACTGTCAATGTTGAATCACGACTAAACACGAAGATAATTAAATGTCATATCGAGCACAAACTAGGCGAGAATTTGCTAAGTTACTAAAGGTAAAATAACATTGTCAGAAGTGGGATTCGAACCCACGCCCACATTCGTGGACCAGAAATCTCCCATAAATAACCCTGAAATAAGGGCAAGGTGTCAAATCCTTGAGTCTGCTCTTAGACCGCTCGGCCATCCTGACAGTTACTTGCAACTCAAATTTTGCGCCAGTTAATAATTATTGTTATTGCCAACCTACTTACTCGTCATTCATAATTTGTTACGCTTGGCAGATTGCGAATCACTAATGTTCCGGATGAATAAAGCAAACTTTTAAGGCACATAACTCGCAGCAAAAGGTTGTTTGAGGATTAATGGTTAAAAACTTCAATTTCATAGCAGCGCCTGGTTTCGATCCAGAGACCTCTGGGTTATGGGCCCAGCACGCTTCCGCTGCGCCACGCTGCTGACATTCTGCAATATGCAACTTGTATGAATAGTCCAGTTTATCGTAAATGTCATGAAATATAATGCGTAATCTCGGTTCAGTATTTGTAAATTGAAACTAAACGAAACTACTGTCAATGTTGAATCACGACTAAACACGAAGATAATTAAATGTCATATCGAGCACAAACTAGGCGAGAATTTGCTAAGTTACTAAAGGTAAAATAACATTGTCAGAAGTGGGATTCGAACCCACGCCCACATTCGTGGACCAGAAATCTCCCATAAATAACCCTGAAATAAGGGCAAGGTGTCAAATCCTTGAGTCTGGCGCCTTAGACCGCTCGGCCATCCTGACAGTTACTTGCAACTCAAATTTTGCGCCAGTTAATAATTATTGTTATTGCCAACCTACTTACTCGTCATTTATAATTTGTTACGCTTGGCATTTTGCGAATCACGGATGTTCCGGATGAATAAAGCAAACTTTTAAGGCACATAACTCGCAGCAACAGGTTGTTTGAGAATTAACGGTTAAAAACTTCAATTTCATAGCAGCGCCTGGTTTCGATCCAGGGACCTCTGGGTTATGGGCCCAGCACGCTTCCGCTGCGCCACGCTGCTGACATTCTGCAGTATGCAACTTGTATGAATAGTCCAGTTTATCGTAAATGTCATGAAATATAATGCGTAATCTCGGTTCAGTATTTGTAAATTGAAACTAAACGAAACTACTGTCAATGTTGAATCACGACTAAACACGAAGATAATTAAATGTCATATCGAGCACAAACTAGGCGAGAATTTGCTAAGTTACTAAAGGTAAAATAACATTGTCAGAAGTGGGATTCGAACCCACGCCCACATTCGTGGACCAGAAATCTCCCATAAATAACCCTGAAATAAGGGCAAGGTGTCAAATCCTTGAGTCTGCTCTTAGACCGCTCGGCCATCCTGACAGTTACTTGCAACTCAAATTTTGCGCCAGTTAATAATTATTGTTATTGCCAACCTACTTACTCGTCATTCATAATTTGTTACGCTTGGCAGATTGCGAATCACTAATGTTCCGGATGAATAAAGCAAACTTTTAAGGCACATAACTCGCAGCAAAAGGTTGTTTGAGAATTAATGGTTAAAAACTTCAATTTCATAGCAGCGCCTGGTTTCGATCCAGAGACCTCTGGGTTATGGGCCCAGCACGCTTCCGCTGCGCCACGCTGCTGACATTCTGCAATATGCAACTTGTATGAATAGTCCAGTTTATCGTAAATGTCATGAAATATAATGCGTAATTTCGGTTCAGTATTTGTAAATTGAAACTAAACGAAACTACTGTCAATGTTGAATCTCGACTGAACACGAAGATAATTAAATGTCATATCGAGCACAAACTAGGCGAGAATTTGCTAAGTTACTAAAGGTAAAATAACATTGTCAGAAGTGGGATTCGAACCCACGCCCACAATCGTGGACCAGAAATCTCCCATAAATAACCCTGAAATAAGGGCAAGGTGTCAAATCCTTGAGTCTGGCGCCTTAGACCGCTCGGCCATCCTGACAGTTACTTGCAAATCAAATTTTGCGCCAGTTAATAATTATTGTTATTGCCAACCTACTTACTCGTCATTCATAATTTGTTACGCTTGGCAGATTGCGAATCGCTAATGTTCCGGATGAATAAAGCAAACTTTTAAGGCACATAACTCGCAGCAACAGGTTGTTTGAGAATTAACGGTTAAAAACTTCAATTTCATAGCAGCGCCTGGTTTCGATTCAGGGACCTCTGGGTTATGGGCCCAGCACGCTTCCGCTGCGCCACGCTGCTGACATTCTGCAGTATGCAACTTGAATGAATAGTCCAGTTTATTGTAAATGTCATGAAATATAATGCGTAATCTCGGTTCAGTATTTGTAAATTGAAACTAAACGAAACTACTGTCAATGTTGAATCACGACTAAACACTAAGATAATTAAATGTCATATCGAGCACAAACTAGGCGAGAATTTGCTAAGTTACTAAAGGTAAAATAACATTGTCAGAAGTGGAATTCGAACCCACGCCCACATTCGTGGACCAGAAATCTCCCATAAATAACCCTGAAATAAGGGCAAGGTGTCAAATCCTTGAATCTGGCGCCTTAGACCGCTCGGCCATCCTGACAGTTACTTGCAACTCAAATTTTGCGCCAGTTAATAATTATTGTTATTGCCAACCTACTTACTCGTCATTTATAATTTGTTACGCTTGGCAGATTGCGAATCACGAATGTTCCGGATGAATAAAGCAAACTTTTAAGGCACATAACTCGCAGCAACAGGTTGTTTGAGAATTAACGGTTAAAAACTTCAATTTCATAGCAGCGCCTGGTTTCGATTCAAAGACCTCTGGGTTATGGGCCCAGCACGCTTCCGCTGCGCCACGCTGCTGACATTCTGCAGTATGCAACTTGTATGAATAGTCCAGTTTATCGTAAATGTCATGAAATATAATGCGTAATTTCGGTTCAGTATTTGTAAATTGAAACTAAACGAAACTACTGTCAATGTTGAATCTCGACTGAACACGAAGATAATTAAATGTCATATCGAGCACAAACTAGGCGAGAATTTGCTAAGTTACTAAAGGTAAAATAACATTGTCAGAAGTGGGATTCGAACCCACGCCCACAATCGTGGACCAGAAATCTCCCATAAATAACCCTGAAATAAGGGCAAGGTGTCAAATCCTTGAGTCTGGCGCCTTAGACCGCTCGGCCATCCTGACAGTTACTTGCAAATCAAATTTTGCGCCAGTTAATAATTATTGTTATTGCCAACCTACTTACTCGTCATTCATAATTTGTTACGCTTGGCAGATTGCGAATCGCTAATGTTCCGGATGAATAAAGCAAACTTTTAAGGCACATAACTCGCAGCAACAGGTTGTTTGAGAATTAACGGTTAAAAACTTCAATTTCATAGCAGCGCCTGGTTTCGATTCAGGGACCTCTGGGTTATGGGCCCAGCACGCTTCCGCTGCGCCACGCTGCTGACATTCTGCAGTATGCAACTTGAATGAATAGTCCAGTTTATTGTAAATGTCATGAAATATAATGCGTAATCTCGGTTCAGTATTTGTAAATTGAAACTAAACGAAACTACTGTCAATGTTGAATCACGACTAAACACTAAGATAATTAAATGTCATATCGAGCACAAACTAGGCGAGAATTTGCTAAGTTACTAAAGGTAAAATAACATTGTCAGAAGTGGAATTCGAACCCACGCCCACATTCGTGGACCAGAAATCTCCCATAAATAACCCTGAAATAAGGGCAAGGTGTCAAATCCTTGAATCTGGCGCCTTAGACCGCTCGGCCATCCTGACAGTTACTTGCAACTCAAATTTTGCGCCAGTTAATAATTATTGTTATTGCCAACCTACTTACTCGTCATTTATAATTTGTTACGCTTGGCAGATTGCGAATCACGAATGTTCCGGATGAATAAAGCAAACTTTTAAGGCACATAACTCGCAGCAACAGGTTGTTTGAGAATTAACGGTTAAAAACGTCAATTTCATAGCAGCGCCTGGTTTCGATCCAGGGACCTCTGTGTTATGGGCCCAGCACGCTTCCGCTGCGCCACGCTGCTGACATTCTGCAATATGCAACTAGTATGAATAGTCCAGTTTATCGTAAATGTCATGAAATATAATGCGTAATCTCGGTTCAGTATTTGTAAATTGAAACTAAACGAAACTACTGTCAATGTTGAATCACGACTAAACACGAAGATAATTAAATGTCATATCGAGCACAAACTAGGCGAGAATTTGCTAAGTTACTAAAGGTAAAATAACATTGTCAGAAGTGGGATTCGAACCCACGCCCACATTCGTGGACCAGAAATCTCCCATAAATAACCCTGAAATAAGGGCAAGGTGTCAAATCCTTGAGTCTGGCGCCTTAGACCGCTCGGCCATCTTGACAGTTACTTGCAACTCAAATTTTGCGCCAGTTAATAATTATTGTTATTGCCAACCTACTTACTCGTCATTTATAATTTGTTACGCTTGGCAGATTGCGAATCACGGATGTTCCGGATGAATAAAGCAAACTTTTAAGGCACATAACTCGCAGCAACAGGTTGTTTGAGAATTAACGGTTAAAAACTTCAATTTCATAGCAGCGCCTGGTTTCGATTCAAAGACCTCTGGGTTATGGGCCCAGCACGCTTCCGCTGCGCCACGCTGCTGACATTCTGCAGTATGCAACTTGTATGAATAGTCCAGTTTATCGTAAATGTCATGAAATATAATGCGTAATCTCGGTTCAGTATTTGTAAATTGAAACTAAACGAAACTACTGTCAATGTTGAATCACGACTAAACACGAAGATAATTAAATGTCATATCGAGCACAAACTAGGCGAGAATTTGCTAAGTTACTAAAGGTAAAATAACATTGTCAGAAGTGGGATTCAAACCCACGCCCACATTCGTGGACCAGAAATCTCCCATAAATAACCCTGAAATAAGGGCAAGGTGTCAAATCCTTGAGTCTGGCGCCTTAGACCGCTCGGCCATCCTGACAGTTACTTGCAACTCAAATTTTGCGCCAGTTAATAATTATTGTTATTGCCACCCTACTTACTCGTCATTCATAATTTGTTACGCTTGGCAGATTGCGAATCACGAATGTTCCGGATGAATAAAGCAAACTTTTAAGGCACATAACTCGCAGCAACAGGTTGTTTGAGAATTAACGGTTAAAAACGTCAATTTCATAGCAGCGCCTGGTTTCGATCCAGGGACCTCTGGGTTATGGGCCCAGCACACTTCCGCTGCGCCACGCTGCTGACATTCTGCAATATGCAACTAGTATGAATAGTCCAGTTTATCGTAAATGTCATGAAATATAATGCGTAATCTCGGTTCAGTATTTGTAAATTGAAACTAAACGAAACTACTGTCAATGTTGAATCACGACTGAACACGAAGATAATTAAATGTCATATCGAGCACAAACTAGGCGAGAATTTGCTAAGTTACTAAAGGTAAAATAACATTGTCTGAAGTGGGATTCGAACCCACGCCCACATTCATGGACCAGAAATCTCCCATAAATAACCATGAACTAAGGGCAAGGTGTCAAATCCTTGAGTCTGGCGCCTTAGACCGCTCGGCCATCCTGACAGTTACTTGCAACTCAAATTTTGCGCCAGTTAATAATTATTGTTATTGCCAACCTACTTACTCGTCATTTATAATTTGTTACGCTTGGCAGATTGCGAATCACGGATGTTCCGGATGAATAAAGCAAACTTTTAAGGCACATAACTCGCAGCAACAGGTTGTTTGAGAATTAACGGTTAAAAACTTCAATTTCATAGCAGCGCCTGGTTTCGATTCAGGGACCTCTGGGTTATGGGCCCAGCACGCTTCCGCTGCGCCACGCTGCTGACATTCTGCAGTATGCAACTTGTATGAATAGTCCAGTTTATCGTAAATGTCATGAAATATAATGCGTAATCTCGGTTCAGTATTTGTAAATTGAAACTAAACGAAACTACTGTCAATGTTGAATCACGACTAAACACGAAGATAATTAAATGTCATATCGAGCACAAACTAGGCGAGAATTTGCTAAGTTACTAAAGGTAAAATAACATTGTCAGAAGTGGGATTCGAACCCACGCCCACATTCGTGGACCAGAAATCTCCCATAAATAACCCTGAAATAAGGGCAAGGTGTCAAATCCTTGAGTCTGGCGCCTTAGACCGCTCGGCCATCCTGACAGTTACTTGCAACTCAAATTTTGCGCCAGTTAATAATTATTGTTATTGCCAACCTACTTACTCGTCATTTATAATTTGTTACGCTTGGCAGATTGCGAATCACGGATGTTCCGGATGAATAAAGCAAACTTTTAAGGCACATAACTCGCAGCAACAGGTTGTTTGAGAATTAACGGTTAAAAACTTCAATTTCATAGCAGCGCCTGGTTTCGATTCAAAGACCTCTGGGTTATGGGCCCAGCACGCTTCCGCTGCGCCACGCTGCTGACATTCTGCAGTATGCAACTTGTATGAATAGTCCAGTTTATCGTAAATGTCATGAAATATAATGCGTAATCTCGGTTCAGTATTTGTAAATTGAAACTAAACGAAACTACTGTCAATGTTGAATCACGACTAAACACGAAGATAATTAAATGTCATATCGAGCACAAACTAGGCGAGAATTTGCTAAGTTACTAAAGGTAAAATAACATTGTCAGAAGTGGGATTCAAACCCACGCCCACATTCGTGGACCAGAAATCTCCCACAAATAACCCTGAAATAAGGGCAAGGTGTCAAATCCTTGAATCTGGCGCCTTAGACCGCTCGGCCATCCTGACAGCGACTTACAACTCAAATTTTGCGCCAGTTAATAATTATTGTTATTGCCAACCTACTTACTCGTCATTCTTAATTTGTTGCGCTTGGCAGATTGCGAATCACGAATGTTTCGGATGAATAAAGCAAACTTTTAAGGCACATAACTCGCAGCAACAGGTTGTTTGAGAATTAACGGTTAAAAACTTGAATTTCATAGCAGGGTCTGGTTTCGATTCAGGGACCTCTGGGTTATGGGCCCAGCACGATTCCGCTGCGCCACGCTGCTGATATTCTGCAATATGCAACTTGTATGAATAGTCCAGTTTATCGTAAATGTCATGAAATATAATGCGTAATCTCGGTTCAGTATTTGTAAATTGAAACTAAACGAAACTACTGTCAATGTTGAATCACGACTAAACACGAAGATAATTAAATGTCATATCGAGCACAAACTAGGCGAGAATTTGCTAAGTTACTAAAGGTAAAATAACATTGTCAGAAGTGGGATTCGAACCCACGCCCACATTCGTGGACCAGAAATCTCCCATAAATAACCCTGAAATAAGGGCAAGGTGTCAAATCCTTGAGTCTGGCGCCTTAGACCGCTCGGCCATCCTGACAGTTACTTGCAACTCAAATTTTGCGCCAGTTAATAATTATTGTTATTGCCAACCTACTTACTCGTCATTCATAATTTGTTACGCTTGGCAGATTGCGAATCACGAATGTTCCGGATGAATAAAGCAAACTTTTAAGGCACATAACTCGCAGCAACAGGTTGTTTGAGAATTAACGGTTAAAAACGTCAATTTCATAGCAGCGCCTGGTTTCGAACCAGGGACCTCTGGGTTATGGGCCCAGCACGCTTCCGCTGCGCCACGCTGCTGACATTCTGCAATATGCAACTAGTATGAATAGTCCAGTTTATCGTAAATGTCATGAAATATAATGCGTAATCTAGGTTCAGTATTTGTAAATTGAAACTAAACGAAACTACTGTCAATGTTGAATCTCGACTGAACACGAAGATAATTAAATGTCATATCGAGCACAAACTAGGCGAGAATTTGCTAAGTTACTAAAGGTAAAATAACATTGCCAGAAGTGGGATTCAAACCCACGCCCACATTCGTGGACCAGAAATCTCCCATAAATAACCCTGAACTAAGGGCAAGGTGTCAAATCCTTGAGTCTGGCGCCTTAGACAGCTCGGCCATCCTGACAGTTACTTCTAACTCAAATTTTGCGCCAGTTAATAATTATTGTTATTGCCAACCTACTTACTCGTCATTCATAATTTGTTACGCTTGGCAGATTGCGAATCACTAATGTTCCGGATGAATAAAGCAAACTTTTAAGGCACATAACTCGCAGCAACAGGTTGTTTGAGAATTAACGGTTAAAAACTTCAATTTCATAGCAGCGCCTGGTTTCGATCCAGGGACCTCTGGGTTATGGGCCCAGCACGCTTCCGCTGCGCCACGCTGCTGACATTCTGCAGTATGCAACTTGTATGAATAGTCCAGTTTATCGTAAATGTCATGAAATATAATGCGTAATCTCGGTTCAGTATTTGTAAATTGAAACTAAACGAAACTACTGTCAATGTTGAATCACGACTAAACACGAAGATAATTAAATGTCATATCGAGCACAAACTAGGCGAGAATTTGCTAAGTTACTAAAGGTAAAATAACATTGTCATAAGTGGGATTCGAACCCACGCCCACATTCGTGGACCAGAAATCTCCCATAAATAACCCTGAAATAAGGGCAAGGTGTCAAATCCTTGAGTCTGGCGCCTTAGACCGCTCGGCCATCCTGACAGTTACTTGCAACTCAAATTTTGCGCCAGTTAATAATTATTGTTATTGCCAACCTACTTACTCGTCATTTATAATTTGTTACGCTTGGCAGATTGCGAATCACGGATGTTCCGGATGAATAAAGCAAACTTTTAAGGCACATAACTGGCAGCAACAGGTTGTTTGAGAATTAACGGTTAAAAACTTCAATTTCATAGCAGCGCCTGGTTTCGATTCAGGGACCTCTGGGTTATGGGCCCAGCACGCTTCCGCTGCGCCACGCTGCTGACATTCTGCAGTATGCAACTTGTATGAATAGTCCAGTTTATCGTAAATGTCATGAAATATAATGCGTAATCTCGGTTCAGTATTTGTAAATTGAAACTAAACGAAACTACTGTCAATGTTGAATCACGACTAAACACGAAGATAATTAAATGTCATATCGAGCACAAACTAGGCGAGAATTTGCTAAGTTACTAAAGGTAAAATAACATTGTCATAAGTGGGATTCGAACCCACGCCCACATTCGTGGACCAGAAATCTCCCATAAATAACCCTGAAATAAGGGCAAGGTGTCAAATCCTTGAGTCTGGCGCCTTAGACCGCTCGGCCATCCTGACAGTTACTTGCAACTCAAATTTTGCGCCAGTTAATAATTATTGTTATTGCCAACCTACTTACTCGTCATTTATAATTTGTTACGCTTGGCAGATTGCGAATCACGGATGTTCCGGATGAATAAAGCAAACTTTTAAGGCACATAACTCGCAGCAACAGGTTGTTTGAGAATTAACGGTTAAAAACTTCAATTTCATAGCAGCGCCTGGTTTCGATTCAGGGACATCTGGGTTATGGGCCCAGCACGCTTCCGCTGCGCCACGCTGCTGACATTCTGCAGTATGCAACTTGTATGAATAGTCCAGTTTATCGTAAATGTCATGAAATATAATGCGTAATCTCGGTTCAGTATTTGTAAATTGAAACTAAACGAAACTACTGTCAATGTTGAATCACGACTAAACACGAAGATAATTAAATGTCATATCGAGCACAAACTAGGCGAGAATTTGCTAAGTTACTAAAGGTAAAATAACATTGTCAGAAGTGGGATTCGAACCCACGCCCACATTCGTGGACCAGAAATCTCCCATAAATAACCCTGAAATAAGGGCAAGGTGTCAAATCCTTGAGTCTGGCGCCTTAGACCGCTCGGCCATCCTGACAGTTACTTGCAACTCAAATTTTGCGCCAGTTAATAATTATTGTTATTGCCAACCTACTTACTCGTCATTCATAATTTGTTACGCTTGGCAGATTGCGAATCACGAATGTTCCGGATGAATAAAGCAAACTTTTAAGGCACATAACTCGCAGCAACAGATTGTTTGAGAATTAACGGTTAAAAACGTCAATTTCATAGCAGCGCCTGGTTTCGATCCAGGGACCTCTGGGTTATGGGCCCAGCACGCTTCCGCTGCGCCACGCTGCTGACATTCTGCAATATGCAACTAGTATGAATAGTCCAGTTTATCGTAAATGTCATGAAATATAATGCGTAATCTCGGTTCAGTATTTGTAAATTGAAACTAAACGAAACTACTGTCAATGTTGAATCTCGACTGAACACGAAGATAATTAAATGTCATATCGAGCACAAACTAGGCGAGAATTTGCTAAGTTACTAAAGGTAAAATAACATTGCCAGAAGTGGGATTCGAACCCACGCCCACATTCGTGGACCAGAAATCTCCCATAAATAACCCTGAACTAAGGGCAAGGTGTCAAATCCTTGAGTCTGGCGCCTTAGACCGCTCGGCCATCCTGACAGTTACTTCTAACTCAAATTTTGCGCCAGTTAATAATTATTGTTATTGCCAACCTACTTACTCGTCATTCATAATTTGTTACGCTTGGCAGATTGCGAATCACTAATGTTCCGGATGAATAAAGCAAACTTTTAAGGCACATAACTCGCAGCAACAGGTTGTTTGAGAATTAACGGTTAAAAACTTCAATTTCATAGCAGCGCCTGGTTTCGATCCAGGGACCTCTGGGTTATGGGCCCAGCACGCTTCCGCTGCGCCACGCTGCTGACATTCTGCAGTATGCAACTTGTATGAATAGTCCAGTTTATCGTAAATGTCATGAAATATAATGCGTAATCTCGGTTCAGTATTTGTAAATTGAAACTAAACGAAACTACTGTCAATGTTGAATCACGACTAAACACGAAGATAATTAAATGTCATATCGAGCACAAACTAGGCGAGAATTTGCTAAGTTACTAAAGGTAAAATAACATTGTCATAAGTGGGATTCGAACCCACGCCCACATTCGTGGACCAGAAATCTCCCATAAATAACCCTGAAATAAGGGCAAGGTGTCAAATCCTTGAGTCTGGCGCCTTAGACCGCTCGGCCATCCTGACAGTTACTTGCAACTCAAATTTTGCGCCAGTTAATAATTATTGTTATTGCCAACCTACTTACTCGTCATTTATAATTTGTTACGCTTGGCAGATTGCGAATCACGGATGTTCCGGATGAATAAAGCAAACTTTTAAGGCACATAACTCGCAGCAACAGGTTGTTTGAGAATTAACGGTTAAAAACTTCAATTTCATAGCAGCGCCTGGTTTCGATTCAGGGACCTCTGGGTTATGGGCCCAGCACGCTTCCGCTGCGCCACGCTGCTGACATTCTGCAGTATGCAACTTGTATGAATAGTCCAGTTTATCGTAAATGTCATGAAATATAATGCGTAATCTCGGTTCAGTATTTGTAAATTGAAACTAAACGAAACTACTGTCAATGTTGAATCACGACTAAACACGAAGATAATTAAATGTCATATCGAGCACAAACTAGGCGAGAATTTGCTAAGTTACTAAAGGTAAAATAACATTGTCATAAGTGGGATTCGAACCCACGCCCACATTCGTGGACCAGAAATCTCCCATAAATAACCCTGAAATAAGTGCAAGGTGTCAAATCCTTGAGTCTGGCGCCTTAGACCGCTCGGCCATCCTGACAGTTACTTGCAACTCAAATTTTGCGCCAGTTAATAATTATTGTTATTGCCAACCTACTTACTCGTCATTTATAATTTGTTACGCTTGGCAGATTGCGAATCACGGATGTTCCGGATGAATAAAGCAAACTTTTAAGGCACATAACTCGCAGCAACAGGTTGTTTGAGAATTAACGGTTAAAAACTTCAATTTCATAGCAGCGCCTGGTTTCGATTCAGGGACATCTGGGTTATGGGCCCAGCACGCTTCCGCTGCGCCACGCTGCTGACATTCTGCAGTATGCAACTTGTATGAATAGTCCAGTTTATCGTAAATGTCATGAAATATAATGCGTAATCTCGGTTCAGTATTTGTAAATTGAAACTAAACGAAACTACTGTCAATGTTGAATCACGACTAAACACGAAGATAATTAAATGTCATATCGAGCACAAACTAGGCGAGAATTTGCTAAGTTACTAAAGGTAAAATAACATTGTCAGAAGTGGATTCGAACCCACGCCCACATTCGTGGACCAGAAATCTCCCATAAATAACCCTGAAATAAGGGCAAGGTGTCAAATCCTTGAGTCTGGCGCCTTAGACCGCTCGGCCATCCTGACAGTTACTTGCAACTCAAATTTTGCGCCAGTTAATAATTATTGTTATTGCCAACCTACTTACTCGTCATTTATAATTTGTTACGCTTGGCAGATTGCGAATCACGGATGTTCCGGATGAATAAAGCAAACTTTTAAGGCACATAACTCGCAGCAACAGGTTGTTTGAGAATTAACGGTTAAAAACTTCAATTTCATAGCAGCGCCTGGTTTCGATTCAGGGACCTCTGGGTTATGGGCCCAGCACGCTTCCGCTGCGCCACGCTGCTGACATTCTGCAGTATGCAACTAGTATGAATAGTCCAGTTTATCGTAAATGTCATGAAATATAATGCGTAATCTCGGTTCAGTATTTGTAAATTGAAACTAAACGAAACTACTGTCAATGTTGAATCACGACTAAACACGAAGATAATTAAATGTCATATCGAGCACAAACTAGGCGAGAATTTGCTAAGTTACTAAAGGTAAAATAACATTGTCAGAAGTGGGATTCAAACCCATGCCCACATTCGTGGACCAGAAATCTCCCACAAATAACCCTGAAATAAGGGCAAGGTGTCAAATCCTTGAATCTGGCGCCTTAGACCGCTCGGCCATCCTGACAGCGACTTACAACTCAAATTTTGCGCCAGTTAATAATTATTGTTATTGCCAACCTACTTACTCGTCATTCTTAATTTGTTGCGCTTGGCAGATTGCGAATAACGAATGTTTCGGATGAATAAAGCAAACTTTTAAGGCACATAACTCGCAGCAACAGGTTGTTTGAGAATTAACGGTTAAAAACTTGAATTTCATAGCAGGGTCTGGTTTCGATTCAGGGACCTCTGGGTTATGGGGCCAGCACGATTCCGCTGCGCCACGCTGCTGATATTCTGCAATATGCAACTTGTATGAATAGTCCAGTTTATCGTAAATGTCATGAAATATAATGCGTAATCTCGGTTCAGTATTTGTAAATTGAAACTAAACGAAACTACTGTCAATGTTGAATCACGACTAAACACGAAGATAATTAAATGTCATATCGAGCACAAACTAGGCGAGAATTTGCTAAGTTACTAAAGGTAAAATAACATTGTCAGAAGTGGGATTCGAACCCAAGCCCACATTCGTGGACCAGAAATCTCCCATAAATAACCCTGAAATAAGGGCAAGGTGTCAAATCCTTGAGTCTGGCGCCTTAGACCGCTCGGCCATCCTGACAGTTACTTGCAACTCAAATTTTGCGCCAGTTAATAATTATTGTTATTGCCAACCTACTTACTCGTCATTCATAATTTGTTACGCTAGGCAGATTGCGAATCACGAATGTTCCGGATTAATAAAGCAAACTTTTAAGGCACATAACTCGCAGCAACAGGTTGTTTGAGAATTAACGGTTAAAAACTTGAATTTCATAGCAGGGTCTGGTTTCGATTCAGGGACCTCTGGGTTATGGGCCCAGCACGATTCCGCTGCGCCACGCTGCTGACATTCTGCAATATGCAACTTGTATGAATAGTCCAGTTTATCGTAAATGTCATGAAATATAATGCGTAATCTCGGTTCAGTATTTGTAAATTGAAACTAAACGAAACTACTGTCAATGTTGAATCTCGACTGAACACAAAGATAATTAAATGTCATATCGAGCACAAACTAGGCGAGAATTTGCTAAGTTACTAAAGGTAAAATAACATTGTCAGAAGTGGGATTCGAACCCACGCCCACATTCGTGCACCAGAAATCTCCCATAAATAACCCTGAAATAAGGGCAAGGTGTCAAATCCTTGAGTCTGGCGCCTTAGACCGCTCGGCCATCCTGACAGTTACTTGCAACTCAAATTTGGCGCCAGTTAATAATTATTGTTATTGCCAACCTACTTACTCGTCATTCATAATTTGTTACGCTTGGCAGATTGCGAATCACTAATGTTCCGGATGAATAAAGCAAACTTTTAAGGCACATAACTCGCAGCAACAGGTTGTTTGAGAATTAACGGTTAAAAACTTCAATTTCATAGCAGCGCCTGGTTTCGATTCAGGGACCTCTGGGTTATGGGCCCAGCACGCTTCCGCTGCGCCACGCTGCTGACATTCTGCAGTATGCAACTTGTATGAATAGTCCAGTTTATCGTAAATGTCATGAAATATAATGCGTAATCTCGGTTCAGTATTTGTAAATTGAAACTAAACGAAACTACTGTCAATGTTGAATCACGACTAAACACTAAGATAATTAAATGTCATATCGAGCACAAACTAGGCGAGAATTTGCTAAGTTACTAAAGGTAAAATAACATTGTCAGAAGTGGGATTCGAACCCACGCCCACATTCGTCGACCAGAAATCTCCCATAAATAACCCTGAAATAAGGGCAAGGTGTCAAATCCTTGAGTCTGGCGCCTTAGACCGCTCGGCCATCCTGACAGTTACTTGCAACTCAAATTTTGCACCAGTTATTAATTATTGTTATTGCCAACCTACTTACTCGTCATTCATAATTTGTTACGCTAGGCAGATTGCGAATCACGAATGTTCCGGATTAATAAAGCAAACTTTTAAGGCACATAACTCGCAGCAACAGGTTGTTTGAGAATTAACGGTTAAAAACTTGAATTTCATAGCAGGGTCTGGTTTCGATTCAGGGACCTCTGGGTTATGAGCCCAGCACGATTCCGCTGCGCCACGCTGCTGACATTCTGCAATATGCAACTTGTATGAATAGTCCAGTTTATCGTAAATGTCATGAAATATAATGCGTAATCTCGGTTCAGTATTTGTAAATTGAAACTAAACGAAACTACTGTCAATGTTGAATCACGACTAAACACGAAGATAATTAAATGTCATATCGAGCACAAACTAGGCGAGAATTTGCTAAGTTACTAAAGGTAAAATAACATTGTCATAAGTGGGATTCGAACCCACGCCCACATTCGTGGACCAGAAATCTCCCATAAATAACCCTGAAATAAGGGCAAGGTGTCAAATCCTTGAGTCTGGCGCCTTAGACCGCTCGGCCATCCTGACAGTTACTTGCAACTCAAATTTTGCGCCAGTTAATAATTATTGTTATTGCCAACCTACTTACTCGTCATTTATAATTTGTTACGCTTGGCAGATTGCGAATCACGGATGTTCCGGATGAATAAAGCAAACTTTTAAGGCACATAACTCGCAGCAACAGGTTGTTTGAGAATTAACGGTTAAAAACTTCAATTTCATAGCAGCGCCTGGTTTCGATTCAGGGACCTCTGGGTTATGGGCCCAGCACGCTTCCGCTGCGCCACGCTGCTGACATTCTGCAGTATGCAACTTGTATGAATAGTCCAGTTTATCGTAAATGTCATGAAATATAATGCGTAATCTCGGTTCAGTATTTGTAAATTGAAACTAAACGAAACTACTGTCAATGTTGAATCACGACTAAACACGAAGATAATTAAATGTCATATCGAGCACAAACTAGGCGAGAATTTGCTAAGTTACTAAAGGTAAAATAACATTGTCAGAAGTGGGATTCGAACCCACGCCCACATTCGTGGACCAGAAATCTCCCATAAATAACCCTGAAATAAGGGCAAGGTGTCAAATCCTTGAGTCTGGCGCCTTAGACCGCTCGGCCATCCTGACAGTTACTTGCAACTCAAATTTTGCGCCAGTTAATAATTATTGTTATTGCCAACCTACTTACTCGTCATTTATAATTTGTTACGCTTGGCAGATTGCGAATCACGGATGTTCCGGATGAATAAAGCAAACTTTTAAGGCACATAACTCGCAGCAACAGGTTGTTTGAGAATTAACGGTTAAAAACTTCAATTTCATAGCAGCGCCTGGTTTCGATTCAGGGACCTCTGGGTTATGGGCCCAGCACGCTTCCGCTGCGCCACGCTGCTGACATTCTGCAGTATGCAACTTGTATGAATAGTCCAGTTTATCGTAAATGTCATGAAATATAATGCGTAATCTCGGTTCAGTATTTGTAAATTGAAACTAAACGAAACTACTGTCAATGTTGAATCACGACTAAACACGAAGATAATTAAATGTCATATCGAGCACAAACTAGGCGAGAATTTGCTAAGTTACTAAAGGTAAAATAACATTGTCAGAAGTGGGATTCAAACCCACGCCCACATTCGTGGACCAGAAATCTCCCACAAATAACCCTGAAATAAGGGCAAGGTGTCAAATCCTTGAATCTGGCGCCTTAGACCGCTCGGCCATCCTGACAGCGACTTACAACTCAAATTTTGCGCCAGTTAATAATTATTGTTATTGCCAACCTACTTACTCGTCAATCTTAATTTGTTGCGCTTGGCAGATTGCGAATAACGAATGTTTCGGATGAATAAAGCAAACTTTTAAGGCACATAACTCGCAGCAACAGGTTGTTTGAGAATTAACGGTTAAAAACTTCAATTTCATAGCAGCGCCTGGTTTCGATTCAGGGACCTCTGGGTTATGGGCCCAGCACGCTTCCGCTGCGCCACGCTGCTGACATTCTGCAGTATGCAACTTGTATGAATAGTCCAGTTTATCGTAAATGTCATGAAATATAATGCGTAATCTCGGTTCAGTATTTGTAAATTGAAACTAAACGAAACTACTGTCAATGTTGAATCACGACTAAACACGAAGATAATTAAATGTCATATCGAGCACAAACTAGGCGAGAATTTGCTAAGTTACTAAAGGTAAAATAACATTGTCAGAAGTGGGATTCAAACCCACGCCCACATTCGTGGACCAGAAATCTCCCACAAATAACCCTGAAATAAGGGCAAGGTGTCAAATCCTTGAATCTGGCGCCTTAGACCGCTCGGCCATCCTGACAGCGACTTACAACTCAAATTTTGCGCCAGTTAATAATTATTGTTATTGCCAACCTACTTACTCGTCATTCTTAATTTGTTGCGCTTGGCAGATTGCAAATAACGAATGTTTCGAATGAATAAAGCAAACTTTTAAGGCACATAACTCGCAGCAACAGGTTGTTTGAGAATTAACGGTTAAAAACTTCAATTTCATAGCAGCGCCTGGTTTCGATACAGGGACCTCTGGGTTATGGGCCCAGCACGCTTCCGCTGCGCCACGCTGCTGACATTCTGCAGTATGCAACTTGTATGAATAGTCCAGTTTATCGTAAATGTCATGAAATATAATGCGTAATCTCGGTTCAGTATTTGTAAATTGAAACTAAACGAAACTACTGTCAATGTTGAATCACGACTAAACACGAAGATAATTAAATGTCATATCGAGCACAAACTAGGCGAGAATTTGCTAAGTTACTAAAGGTAAAATAACATTGTCAGAAGTGGGATTCAAACCCACGCCCACATTCGTGGACGAGAAATCTCCCATAAATAACCCTGAAATAAGGGCAAGGTATCAAATCCTTGAGTCTGGCGCCTTAGGCCGCTCGGCCATCCTGACAGTTACTTGCAACTCAAATTTTGCGCCAGTTAATAATTATTGTTATTGCCAACCTACTTACTCGTCATTCATAATGTGTTACGCTTGCAGATTGCGAATCACGAATGTTCCGGATTAATAAAGCAAACTTTTAAGGCACATAACACGCAGCAACAGGTTGTTTGAGAATTAACAGTTAAAAACTTCAATTTCATAGCAGCGCCTGGTTTTGATCCAGGGACCTCTGGGTTATGGGCCCAGCACGCTTCCGCTGCGCAACGCTGCTGACATTCTGCTGTATGCAACTTGTATGAATAGTCCAGTTTATCGTAAATGTCATGAAATATAATGCGTAATGTCGGATCAGTATTTGTAAATTGAAACTAAACGAAACTACTGTCAATGTAGAATCACGACTAAACACGAAGATAATTAAATGTCATATCGAGCACAAACTAGGCGAGAATTTGCTAAGTTACTAAAGGTAAAATAACATTGTCAGAAGTGGGATTCGAACCCACGCCCACATTCGTGGACCAGAAATCTCCCATAAATAACCCTGAAATAAGGGCAAGGTGTCAAATCCTTGAGTCTGGCGCCTTAGGCCGCTCGGCCATCCTGACAGTTACTTGCAACTCAAATTTTGCGCCAGTTAATAATTATTGTTATTGCCAACCTACTTACTCGTCATTCATAATTTGTTACGCTTGCAGATTGCGAATCACGAATGTTCCGGATTAATAAAGCAAACTTTTTAGGCACATAACTCGGAGCAACAGGTTGTTCGAGAATTAACGGTTTAAAACTTCAATTTCATAGCAGCGCCTGGTTTCGATCCAGGGACCTCTGGGTTATGGGCCCAGCACGCTTCCGCTGCGCCACGCTGCTGACATTCTGCAGTATGCAACTTGTATGAATAGTCCAGTTTATCGTAAATGTCATGAAATATAATGCGTAATGTCGGTTCAGTATTTGTAAATTGAAACTAAACGAAACTACTGTCAATGTTGAATCACGACTAAACACGAAGATAATTAAATGTCATATCGAGCACAAACTAGGCGAGAATTTGCTAAGTTACTAAAGGTAAAATAACATTGTCAGAAGTGGGATTCGAACCCACGCCCACATTCGTGGACCAGAAAATCTCCCATAAATAACCCTGAAATAAGGGCAAGGTGTCAAATCCTTGAGTCTGGCGCCTTAGACCGCTCGGCCATCCTGACAGTTACTTGCAATTCAAATTTTGCGCCAGTTAATAATTATTGTTATTGCCAACCTACTTACTCGTCATTTATAATTTGTTACGCTTGGCATTTTGCGAATCACGGATGTTCCGGATGAATAAAGCAAACTTTTAAGGCACATAACTCGCAGCAACAGGTTGTTTGAGAATTAACGGTTAAAAACTTCAATTTCATAGCAGCGCCTGGTTTCGATACAGGGACCTCTGGGTTATGGGCCCAGCACGCTTCCGCTGCGCCACGCTGCTGACATTCTGCAGTATGCAACTTGTATGAATAGTCCAGTTTATCGTAAATGTCATGAAATATAATGCGTAATCTCGGTTCAGTATTTGTAAATTGAAACTAAACGAAACTACTGTCAATGTTGAATCACGACTAAACACGAAGATAATTAAATGTCATATCGAGCACAAACTAGGCGAGAATTTGCTAAGTTACTAAAGGTAAAATAACATTGTCAGAAGTGGGATTCGAACCCACGCCCACATTCGTGGACCAGAAATCTCCCATAAATAACCCTGAAATAAGGGCAAGGTGTCAAATCCTTGAGTCTGGCGCCTTAGACCGCTCGGCCATCCTGACAGTTACTTGCAACTCAAATTTTGCGCCAGTTAATAATTATTGTTATTGCCAACCTACTTACTCGTCATTCATAATTTGTTACGCTTGGCAGATTGCGAATCACGAATGTTCCGGATTAATAAAGCAAAATTTTAAGGCACATAACTCGGAGCAACAGGTTGTTTGAGAATTAACGGTTAAAAAATTCAATTTCATAGCAGCGCCTGGTTTCGATACAGGGACCTCTGGGTTATGGGCCCAGCACGCTTCCGCTGCGCCACGCTGCTGACATTCTGCAGTATGCAACTTGTATGAATAGTCCAGTTTATCGTAAATGTCATGAAATATAATACGTAATCTCGGTTCAGTATTTGTAAATTGAAACTAAACGAAACTACTGTCAATGTTGAATCACGACTAAACACGAAGATAATTAAATGTCATATCGAGCACAAACTAGGCGAGAATTTGCTAAGTTACTAAAGGTAAAATAACATTGTCAGAAGTGGGATTCGAACCCACGCCCACATTCGTGGACCAGAAATCTCCCATAAATAATCCTGAAATAAGGGCAAGGTGTCAAATCCTTGAGTCTGGCGCCTTAGACCGCTCGGCCATCCTGACAGTTACTTGCATCTCAAATTTTGCGCCAGTTAATAATTATTGTTATTGCCAACCTACTTACTCGTCATTTATAATTTGTTACGCTTGGCATTTTGCGAATCACGGATGTTCCGGATGAATAAAGCAAACTTTTAAGGCACATAACTCGCAGCAACAGGTTGTTTGAGAATTAACGGTTAAAAACTTCAATTTCAGCGCCTGGTTTCGATACAGGGACCTCTGGGTTATGGGCCCAGCACGCTTCCGCTGCGCCACGCTGCTGACATTCTGCAGTATGCAACTTGTATGAATAGTCCAGTTTATCGTAAATGTCATGAAATATAATACGTAATCTCGGTTCAGTATTTGTAAATTGAAACTAAACGAAACTACTGTCAATGTTGAATCACGACTAAACACGAAGATAATTAAATGTCATATCGAGCACAAACTAGGCGAGAATTTGCTAAGTTACTAAAGGTAAAATAACATTGTCAGAAGTGGGATTCGAACCCACGCCCACATTCGTGGACCAGAAATCTCCCATAAATAACCCTGAAATAAGGGCAAGGTGTCAAATCCTTGAGTCTGGCGCCTTAGACCGCTCGGCCATCCTGACAGTTACTTGCAACTCAAATTTTGCGCCAGTTAATAATTATTGTTATTGCCAACCTACTTACTCGTCATTTATAATTTGTTACGCTTGGCATTTTGCGAATCACGGATGTTCCGGATGAATAAAGCAAACTTTTAAGGCACATAACTCGCAGCAACAGGTTGTTTGAGAATTAACGGTTAAAAACTTCAATTTCATAGCAGCGCCTGGTTTCGATACAGGGACCTCTGGGTTATGGGCCCAGCACGCTTCCGCTGCGCCACGCTGCTGACGTTCTGCAGTATGCAACTTGTATGAATAGTCCAGTTTATCGTAAATGTCATGAAATATAATGCGTAATCTCGGTTCAGTATTTGTAAATTGAAACTAAACGAAACTACTGTCAATGTTGAATCACGACTAAACACGAAGATAATTAAATGTCATATCGAGCACAAACTAGGCGAGAATTTGCTAAGTTACTAAAGGTAAAATAACATTGTCAGAAGTGGGATTCGAACCCACGCCCACATTCGTGGACCAGAAATCTCCCATAAATAACCCTGAAATAAGGGCAAGGTGTCAAATCCTTGAGTCTGGCGCCTTAGACCGCTCGGCCATCCTGACAGTTACTTGCAACTCAAATTTTGCGCCAGTTAATAATTATTGTTATTGCCAACCTACTTACTCGTCATTCATAATTTGTTACGCTTGGCAGATTGCGAATCACGAATGTTCCGGATTAATAAAGCAAAATTTTAAGGCACATAACTCGGAGCAACAGGTTGTTCGAGAATTAACGGTTTAAAACTTCAATTTCATAGCAGCGCCTGGTTTCGATCCAGGGACCTCTGGGTTATGGGCCCAGCACGCTTCCGCTGCGCCACGCTGCTGACATTCTGCAATATGCAACTTGTATGAATAGTCCAGTTTATCGTAAATGTCATGAAATATAATGCGTAATCTCGGTTCAGTATTTGTAAATTGAAACTAAACGAAACTACTGTCAATGTTGAATCACGACTAAACACGAAGATAATTAAATGTCATATCGAGCACAAACTAGGCGAGAATTTGCTAAGTTACTAAAGGTAAAATAACAGTGTCAGCAGTGGGATTCGAACCCACGCCCACATTCGTGGACCAGAAATCTCCCATAAATAACCCTGAAATAAGGGCAAGTGTCAAATCCTTGAGTCTGGCGCCTTAGACCGCTCGGCCATCCTGACAGTTACTTGCAACTCAAATTTTGCGCCAGTTAATAATTATTGTTATTGCCAACCTACTTACTCGTCATTTATAATTTGTTACGCTTGGCATTTTGCGAATCACGGATGTTGCGGATGAATAAAGCAAACTTTTAAGGCACATAACTCGCAGCAACAGGTTGTTTGAGAATTAACGGTTAAAAACTTCAATTTCATAGCAGCGCCTGGTTTCGATACAGGGACCTCTGGGTTATGGGCCCAGCACGCTTCCGCTGCGCCACGCTGCTGACATTCTGCAGTATGCAACTTGTATGAATAGTCCAGTTTATCGTAAATGTCATGAAATATAATACGTAATCTCGGTTCAGTATTTGTAAATTGAAACTAAACGAAACTACTGTCAATGTTGAATCACGACTAAACACGAAGATAATTAAATGTCATATCGAGCACAAACTAGGCGAGAATTTGCTAAGTTACTAAAGGTAAAATAACATTGTCAGAAGTGGGATTCGAACCCACGCCCACATTCGTGGACCAGAAATCTCCCATAAATAATCCTGAAATAAGGGCAAGGTGTCAAATCCTTGAGTCTGGCGCCTTAGACCGCTCGGCCATCCTGACAGTTACTTGCATCTCAAATTTTGCGCCAGTTAATAATTATTGTTATTGCCAACCTACTTACTCGTCATTTATAATTTGTTACGCTTGGCATTTTGCGAATCACGGATGTTCCGGATGAATAAAGCAAACTTTTAAGGCACATAACTCGCAGCAACAGGTTGTTTGAGAATTAACGGTTAAAAACTTCAATTTCATAGCAGCGCCTGGTTTCGATACAGGGACCTCTGGGTTATGGGCCCAGCACGCTTCCGCTGCGCCACGCTGCTGACATTCTGCAGTATGCAACTTGTATGAATAGTCCAGTTTATCGTAAATGTCATGAAATATAATGCGTAATCTCGGTTCAGTATTTGTAAATTGAAACTAAACGAAACTACTGTCAATGTTGAATCACGACTAAACACGAAGATAATTAAATGTCATATCGAGCACAAACTAGGCGAGAATTTGCTAAGTTACTAAAGGTAAAATAACATTGTCAGAAGTGGGATTCGAACCCACGCCCACATTCGTGGACCAGAAAATCTCCCATAAATAACCCTGAAATAAGGGCAAGGTGTCAAATCCTTGAGTCTGGCGCCTTAGACCGCTCGGCCATCCTGACAGTTACTTGCAACTCAAATTTTGCGCCAGTTAATAATTATTGTTATTGCCAACCTACTTACTCGTCATTTATAATTTGTTACGCTTGGCATTTTGCGAATCACGGATGTTCCGGATGAATAAAGCAAACTTTTAAGGCACATAACTCGCAGCAACAGGTTGTTTGAGAATTAACGGTTAAAAACTTCAATTTCATAGCAGCGCCTGGTTTCGATACAGGGACCTCTGGGTTATGGGCCCAGCACGCTTCCGCTGCGCCACGCTGCTGACATTCTGCAGTATGCAACTTGTATGAATAGTCCAGTTTATCGTAAATGTCATGAAATATAATGCGAAATCTCGGTTCAGTATTTGTAAATTGAAACTAAACGAAACTACTGTCAATGTTGAATCACGACTAAACACGAAGATAATTAAATGTCATATCGAGCACAAACTAGGCGAGAATTTGCTAAGTTACTAAAGGTAAAATAACATTGTCAGAAGTGGGATTCGAACCCACGCCCACATTCGTGGACCAGAAATCTCCCATAAATAACCCTGAAATAAGGGCAAGGTGTCAAATCCTTGAGTCTGGCGCCTTAGACCGCTCGGCCATCCTGACAGTTACTTGCAACTCAAATTTTGCGCCAGTTAATAATTATTGTTATTGCCAACCTACTTACTCGTCATTCATAATTTGTTACGCTTGGCAGATTGCGAATCACGAATGTTCCGGATGAATAAAGCAAACTTTTAAGGCACATAACTCGCAGCAACAGGTTGTTTGAGAATTAACGGTTAAAAACTTCAATTTCATAGCAGCGCCTGGTTTCGATACAGGGACCTCTGGGTTATGGGCCCAGCACGCTTCCGCTGCGCCACGCTGCTGACATTCTGCAGTATGCAACTTGTATGAATAGTCCAGTTTATCGTAAATGTCATGAAATATAATGCGTAATCTCGGTTCAGTATTTGTAAATTGAAACTAAACGAAACTACTGTCAATGTTGAATCACGACTAAACACGAAGATAATTAAATGTCATATCGAGCACAAACTAGGCGAGAATTTGCTAAGTTACTAAAGGTAAAATAACATTGTCAGAAGTGGGATTCGAACCCACGCCCACATTCGTGGACCAGAAATCTCCCATAAATAACCCTGAAATAAGGGCAAGGTGTCAAATCCTTGAGTCTGGCGCCTTAGACCGCTCGGCCATCCTGACAGTTACTTGCAACTCAAATTTTGCGCCAGTTAATAATTATTGTTATTGCCAACCTACTTACTCGTCATTCATAATTTGTTACGCTTGGCAGATTGCGAATCACGAAATTCCGGATGAATAAAGCAAACTTTTAAGGCACATAACTCGGAGCAACAGGTTGTTTGAGAATTAACGGTTTAAAACTTCAATTTCATAGCAGCGCCTGGTTTCGATCCAGGGACCTCTGGGTTATGGGCCCAGCACGCTTCCGCTGCGCCACGCTGCTGACATTCTGCAATATGCAACTTGTATGAATAGTCCAGTTTATCGTAAATGTCATGAAATATAATGCGTAATCTCGGTTCAGTATTTGTAAATTGAAACTAAACGAAACTACTGTCAATGTTGAATCACGACTAAACACGAAGATAATTAAATGTCATATCGAGCACAAACTAGGCGAGAATTTGCTAAGTTACTAAAGGTAAAATAACAGTGTCAGCAGTGGGATTCGAACCCACGCCCACATTCGTGGACCAGAAATCTCCCATAAATAACCCTGAAATAAGGGCAACTCAAATTTTGCGCCAGTTAATAATTATTGTTATTGCCAACCTACTTACTCGTCATTTATAATTTGTTACGCTTGGCATTTTGCGAATCACGGATGTTGCGGATGAATAAAGCAAACTTTTAAGGCACATAACTCGCAGCAACAGGTTGTTTGAGAATTAACGGTTAAAAACTTCAATTTCATAGCAGCGCCTGGTTTCGATCCAGGGACCTCTGGGTTATGGGCCCAGCACGCTTCCGCTGCGCCACGCTGCTGACATTCTGCAGTATGCAACTTGTATGAATAGTCCAGTTTATCGTAAATGTCATGAAATATAATGCGTAATCTCGGTTCAGTATTTGTAAATTGAAACTAAACGAAACTACTGTCAACGTTGAATCACGACTAAACACGAAGATAATTAAATGTCATATCGAGCACAAACTAGGCGAGAATTTGCTAAGTTACTAAAGGTAAAATAACATTGTCAGAAGTGGGATTCGAACCCACGCCCACATTCGTGGACCAGAAATCTCCCATAAATAACCCTGAAATAAGGGCAAGGTGTCAAATCCTTGAGTCTGGCGCCTTACACCGCTCGGCCATCCTGACAGTTACTTGCAACTCAAATTTTGCGCCAGTTAATAATTATTGTTATTGCCAACCTACTTACTCGTCATTTATAATTTGTTACGCTTGGCATTTTGCGAATCACGGATGTTCCGGATGAATAAAGCAAACTTTTAAGGCACATAACTCGCAGCAACAGGTTGTTTGAGAATTAACGGTTAAAAACTTCAATTTCATAGCAGCGCCTGGTTTCGATACAGGGACCTCTGGGTTATGGGCCAGCACGCTTCCGCTGCGCCACGCTGCTGACATTCTGCAGTATGCAACTTGTATGAATAGTCCAGTTTATCGTAAATGTCATGAAATATAATACGTAATCTCGGTTCAGTATTTGTAAATTGAAACTAAACGAAACTACTGTCAATGTTGAATCACGACTAAACACGAAGATAATTAAATGTCATATCGAGCACAAACAAGGCGAGAATTTGCTAAGTTACTAAAGGTAAAATAACATTGTCAGAAGTGGGATTCGAACCCACGCCCACATTCGTGGACCAGAAATCTCCCATAAATAACCCTGAAATAAGGGCAAGGTGTCAAATCCTTGAGTCTGGCGCCTTAGACCACTCGGCCATCCTGACAGTTACTTGCAAATCAAATTTTGCGCCAGTTAATAATTATTGTTATTGCCAACCTACTTACTCGTCATTTATAATTTGTTACGCTTGGCATTTTGCGAATCACGGATGTTCCGGATGAATAAAGCAAACTTTTAAGGCACATAACTCGCAGCAACAGGTTGTTTGAGAATTAACGGTTAAAAACTTCAATTTCATAGCAGCGCCTGGTTTCGATACAGGGACCTCTGGGTTATGGGCCCAGAACGCTCCCGCTGCGCCACGCTGCTGACATTCTGCAGTATGCAACTTGTATGAATAGTCCAGTTTATCGTAAATGTCATGAAATATAATGCGTAATCTCGGTTCAGTATTTGTAAATTGAAAGTAAACGAAACTACTGTCAATGTTGAATCACGACTAAACACGAAGATAATTAAATGTCATATCGAGCACAAACTAGGCGAGAATTTGCTAAGTTACTAAAGGTAAAATAACATTGTCAGAAGTGGGATTCGAACCCACGCCCACATTCGTGGACCAGAAATCTCCCATAAATAACCCTGAAATAAGGGCAAGGTGTCAAATCCTTGAGTCTGGCGCCTTAGACCACTCGGCCATCCTGACAGTTACTTGCAACTCAAATTTTGCGCCAGTTAATAATTATTGTTATTGCCAACCTACTTACTCGTCATTTATAATTTGTTACGCTTGGCATTTTGCGAATCACGGATGTTCCGGATGAATAAAGCAAACTTTTAAGGCACATAACTCGCAGCAACAGGTTGTTTGAGAATTAACGGTTAAAAACTTCAATTTCATAGCAGCGCCTGGTTTCGATACAGGGACCTCTGGGTTATGGGCCCAGAACGCTCCCGCTGCGCCACGCTGCTGACATTCTGCAGTATGCAACTTGTATGAATAGTCCAGTTTATCGTAAATGTCATGAAATATAATGCGTAATCTCGGTTCAGTATTTGTAAATTGAAACTAAACGAAACTACTGTCAATGTTGAATCACGACTAAACACGAAGATAATTAAATGTCATATCGAGCACAAACTAGGCGAGAATTTGCTAAGTTACTAAAGGTAAAATAACATTGTCAGAAGTGGGATTCGAACCCACGCCCACATTCGTGGACCAGAAATCTCCCATAAATAACCCTGAAATAAGGGCAAGGTGTCAAATCCTTGAGTCTGGCGCCTTAGACCGCTCGGCCATCCTGACAGTTACTTGCAACTCAAATTTTGCGCCAGTTAATAATTATTGTTATTGCCAACCTACTTACTCGTCATTTATAATTTGTTACGCTTGGCATTTTGCGAATCACGGATGTTCCGGATGAATAAAGCAAACTTTTAAGGCACATAACTCGCAGCAACAGGTTGTTTGAGAATTAACGGTTAAAAACTTCAATTTCATAGCAGCGCCTGGTTTCGATACAGGGACCTCTGGGTTATGGGCCCAGCACGCTTCCGCTGCGCCACGCTGCTGACATTCTGCAGTATGCAACTTGTATGAATAGTCCAGTTTATCGTAAATGTCATGAAATATAATGCGTAATCTCGGTTCAGTATTTGTAAATTGAAACTAAACGAAACTACTGTCAATGTTGAATCACGACTAAACACGAAGATAATTAAATGTCATATCGAGCACAAACTAGGCGAGAATTTGCTAAGTTACTAAAGGTAAAATAACATTGTCAGAAGTGGGATTCGAACCCACGCCCACATTCGTGGACCAGAAATCTCCCATAAATAACCCTGAAATAAGGGCAAGGTGTCAAATCCTTGAGTCTGGCGCCTTAGACCGCTCGGCCATCCTGACAGTTACTTGCAACTCAAATTTTGCGCCAGTTAATAATTATTGTTATTGCCAACCTACTTACTCATCATTCATAATTTGTTACGCTTGCAGATTGCGAATCACGAATGTTCCGGATTAATAAAGCAAACTTTTAAGGCACATAACACGCAGCAACAGGTTGTTTGAGAATTAACAGTTAAAAACTTCAATTTCATAGCAGCGCCTGGTTTCGATCCAGGGACCTCTGGGTTATGGGCCCAGCACGCTTCCGCTGCGCCACGCTGCTGACATTCTGCTGTATGCAACTTGTATGAATAGTCCAGTTTATCGTAAATGTCATGAAATATAATGCGTAATGTCGGTTCAGTATTTGTAAATTGAAACTAAAAGAAACTACTGTCAATGTTGAATCACGACTAAACACGAAGATAATTAAATGTCATATCGAGCACAAACTAGGCGAGAATTTGCTAAGTTACTAAAGGTAAAATAACATTGTCAGAAGTGGGATTCGAACCCACGCCCACATTCGTGGACCAGAAATCTCCCATAAATAACCCTGAAATAAAGGCAAGGTGTCAAATCCTTGAGTCTGGCGCCTTAGACCGCTCGGCCATCCTGACAGTTACTTGCAACTCAAATTTTGCGCCAGTTAATAATTATTGTTATTGCCAACCTACTTACTCGTCATTCATAATTTGTTACGCTTGGCAGATTGCGAATCACGAATGTTCCGGATTAATAAAGCAAACTTTTTAGGCACATAACTCGGAGCAACAGGTTGTTCGAGAATTAACGGTTTAAAACTTCAATTTCATAGCAGCGCCTGGTTTCGATCCAGGGACCTCTGGGTTATCGGCCCAGCACGCTTCCGCTGCGCCACGCTGCTGACAATCTGCAATATGCAACTTGTATGAATAGTCCAGTTTTTCGTAAATGTCATGAAATATAATGCGTAATCTCGGTTCAGTATTTGTAAATTGAAACTAAACGAAACTACTGTCAATGTTGAATCACGACTAAACACGAAGATAATTAAATGTCATATCGAGCACAAACTAGGCGAGAATTTGCTAAGTTACTAAAGGTAAAATAACATTGTCAGAAGTGGGATTCGAACCCACGCCCACATTCGTGGACCAGAAATCTCCCATAAATAACCCTGAAATAAGGGAAAGGTGTCAAATCCTTGAGTCTGGCGCCTTAGACCGCTCGGCCATCCTGACAGTTACTTGCAACTCAAATTTTGCGCCAGTTAATAATTATTGTTATTGCCAACCTACTTACTCGTCATTCATAATTTGTTACGCTTGCAGATTGCGAATCACGAATGTTCCGGATTAATAAAGCAAACTTTTAAGGCACATAACACGCAGCAACAGGTTGTTTGAGAATTAACAGTTAAAAACTTCAATTTCATAGCAGCGCCTGGTTTCGATCCAGGGACCTCTGGGTTATGGGCCCAGCACGCTTCCGCTGCGCCACGCTGCTGACATTCTGCAGTATGCAACTTGTATGAATAGTCCAGTTTATCGTAAATGTCATGAAATATAATGCGTAATCTCGGTTCAGTATTTGTAAATTGAAACTAAACGAAACTACTGTCAATGTTGAATCACGACTAAACACGAAGATAATTAAATGTCATATCGAGCACAAACTAGGCGAGAATTTGCTAAGTTACTAAAGGTAAAATAACATTGTCAGAAGTGGGATTCGAACCCACGCCCACATTCGTGGACCAGAAATCTCCCATAAATAACCCTGAAATAAGGGCAAGGTGTCAAATCCTTGAGTCTGGCGCCTTAGACCGCTCGGCCATCCTGACAGTTACTTGCAACTCAAATTTTGCGCCAGTTAATAATTATTGTTATTGCCAAACTACTTACTCGTCATTCATAATTTGTTACGCTTGGCAGATTGCGAATCACGAATGTTCCGGATTAATAAAGCAAACTTTTAAGGCACATAACTCGGAGCAACAGGTTGTTCGAGAATTAACGGTTTAAAACTTCAATTTCATAGCAGCGCCTGGTTTCGATCCAGGGACCTCTGGGTTATGGGCCCAGCACGCTTCCGCTGCGCCACGCTGCTGACATTCTGCAATATGCAACTTGTATGAATAGTCCAGTTTATCGTAAATGTCATGAAATATAATGCGTAATCTCGGTTCAGTATTTGTAAATTGAAACTAAACGAAACTACTGTCAATGTTGAATCACGACTAAACACGAAGATAATTAAATGTCATATCGAGCACAAACTAGGCGAGAATTTGCTAAATTACTAAAGGTAAAATAACATTGTCAGAAGTGGGATTCGAACCCACGCCCACATTCGTGGACCAGAAATCTCCCATAAATAACCCTGAAATAAGGGCAAGTGTCAAATCCTTGAGTCTGGCGCCTTAGTCCGCTCGGCCATCCTGGCAGTTACTTGCAACTCAAATTTTGCGCCAGTTAATAATTATTGTTATTGCCAACCTACTTACTCGTCATTTATAATTTGTTACGCTTGGCATTTTGCGAATCACGGATGTTCCGGATGAATAAAGCAAACTTTTAAGGCACATAACTCGCAGCAACAGGTTGTTTGAGAATTAACGGTTAAAAACTTCAATTTCATAGCAGCGCCTGGTTTCGATACAGGGACCTCTGGGTTATGGGCCCAGCACGCTTCCGCTGCGCCACGCTGCTGACATTCTGCAGTATGCAACTTGTATGAATAGTCCAGTTTATCGTAAATGTCATGAAATATAATGCGTAATCTCGGTTCAGTATTTGTAAATTGAAACTAAACGAAACTACTGTCAATGTTGAATCACGACTAAACACGAAGATAATTAAATGTCATATCGAGCACAAACTAGGCGAGAATTTGCTAAGTTACTAAAGGTAAAATAACATTGTCAGAAGTGGGATTCGAACCCACGCCCACATTCGTGGACCAGAAATCTCCCATAAATAACCCTGAAATAAGGGCAAGGTGTCAAATCCTTGAGTCTAGCGCCTTAGACCGCTCGGCCATCCTGACAGTTACTTGCAACTCAAATTTTGCGCCAGTTAATAATTATTGTTATTGCCAACCTACTTACTCGTCATTTATAATTTGTTACGCTTGGCATTTTGCGAATCACGGATGTTCCGGATGAATAAAGCAAACTTTTAAGGCACATAACTCGCAGCAACAGGTTGTTTGAGAATTAACGGTTAAAAACTTCAATTTCATAGCAGCGCCTGGTTTCGATACAGGGACCTCTGGGTTATGGGCCCAGCACGCTTCCGCTGCGCCACGCTGCTGACATTCTGCAGTATGCAACTTGTATGAATAGTCCAGTTTATCGTAAATGTTATGAAATATAATGCGTAATCTCGGTTCAGTATTTGTAAATTGAAACTAAACGAAATTACTGTCAATGTTGAATCACGACTAAACACGAAGATAATTAAATGTCATATCGAGCACAAACTAGGCGAGAATTTGCTAAGTTACTAAAGGTAAAATAACATTGTCAGAAGTGGGATTCGAACCCACGCCCACATTCGTGGACCAGAAATCTCCCATAAATAACCCTGAAATAAGGGCAAGGTGTCAAATCCTTGAGTCTGGCGCCTTAGACCGCTCGGCCATCCTGACAGTTACTTGAAACTCAAATTTTGCGCCAGTTAATAATTATTGTTATTGCCAACATACTTACTCGTCATTCATAATTTGTTACGCTTGCAGATTGCGAATCACGAATGTTCCGGATTAATAAAGCAAACTTTTAAGGCACATAACACGCAGCAACAGGTTGTTTGAGAATTAACAGTTAAAAACTTCAATTTCATAGCAGCGCCTGGTTTCGATCCAGGGACCTCTGGGTTATGGGCCCAGCACGCTTCCGCTGCGCCACGCTGCTGAAATTCTGCTGTATGCAACTTGTATGAATAGTCCAGTTTATCGTAAATGTCATGAAATATAATGCGTAATGTCGGTTCAGTATTTGTAAATTGAAACTAAACGAAACTACTGTCAATGTTGAATCACGACTAAACACGAAGATAGTTAAATGTCATATCGAGCACAAACTAGGCGAGAATTTGCTAAGTTACTAAAGGTAAAATAACATTGTCAGAAGTGGGATTCGAACCCACGCCCACATTCGTGGACCAGAAATCTCCCATAAATAACCCTGAAATAAGGGCAAGGTGTCAAATCCTTGAGTCTGGCGCCTGAGACCGCTCGGCCATCCTGACAGTTACTTGCAACTCAAATTTTGCGCCAGTTAATAATTATTGTTATTGCCAACCTACTTACTCGTCATTCATAATTTGTTACGCTTGGCAGATTGCGAATCACGAATGTTCCGGATTAATAAAGCAAACTTTTAAGGCACATAACTCGGAGCAACAGGTTGTTCGAAAATTAACGGTTTAAAACTTCAATTTCATAGCAGCGCCTGGTTTCGATCCAGGGACCTCTGGGTTATGGGCCCAGCACGCTTCCGCTGCGCCACGCTGCTGACATTCTGCAATATGCAACTTGTATGAATAGTCCAGTTTATCGTAAATGTCATGAAATATAATGCGTAATCTCGGTTCAGTATTTGTAAATTGAAACTAAACGAAACTACTGTCAATGTTGAATCACGACTAAACACGAAGATAATTAAATGTCATATCGAGCACAAACTAGGCGAGAATTTGCTAAGTTACTAAAGGTAAAATAACATTGTCAGAAGTGGGATTCGAACCCACGCCCACATTCGTGGACCAGAAATCTCCCATAAATAACCCTGAAATAAGGGCAAGTGTCAAATCCTTGAGTCTGGCGCCTTAGTCCGCTCGGCCATCCTGGCAGTTACTTGCAACTCAAATTTTGCGCCAGTTAATAATTATTGTTATTGCCAACCTACTTACTCGTCATTTATAATTTGTTACGCTTGGCATTTTGCGAATCACGGATGTTGCGGATGAATAAAGCAAACTTTTAAGGCACATAACTCGCAGCAACAGGTTGTTTGAGAATTAACGGTTAAAAACTTCAATTTCATAGCAGCGCCTGGTTTCGATCCAGGGACCTCTGGGTTATGGGCCCAGCACGCTTCCGCTGCGCCACGCTGCTGACATTCTGCAGTATGCAACTTGTATGAATAGTCCAGTTTATCGTAAATGTCATGAAATATAATGCGTAATCTCGGTTCAGTATTTGTAAATTGAAACTAAACGAAACTACTGTCAATGTTGAATCACGACTAAACACGAAGATAATTAAATGTCATATCGAGCACAAACTAGGCGAGAATTTGCTAAGTTACTAAAGGTAAAATAACATTGTCAGAAGTGGGATTCAAACCCACGCCCACATTCGTGGACCAGAAATCTCCCACAAATAACCCTGAAATAAGGGCAAGGTGTCAAATCCTTGAATCTGGCGCCTTAGACCGCTCGGCCATCCTGACAGTTACTTGCAACTCAAATTTTGCGCCAGTTAATAATTATTGTTATTGCCAACCTACTTACTCGTCATTCATAATTTGTTACGCTTGGCAGATTGCGAATCACGGATGTTCCGGATGAATAAAGCAAACTTTTAAGGCACATAACTCGCAGCAACAGGTTGTTTGAGAATTAACAGTTAAAAACTTCAATTTCATAGCAGCGCCTGGTTTCGATCCAGGGACCTCTGGGTTATGGGCCCAGCACGCTTCCGCTGCGCCACGCTGCTGAAATTCTGCTGTATGCAACTTGTATGAATAGTCCAGTTTATCGTAAATGTCATGAAATATAATGCGTAATGTCGGTTCAGTATTTGTAAATTGAAACTAAACGAAACTACTGTCAATGTTGAATCACGACTAAACACGAAGATAATTAAATGTCATATCGAGCACAAACTAGGCGAGAATTTGCTAAGTTACTAAAGGTAAAATAACATTGTCAGAAGTGGGATTCGAACCCACGCCCACATTCGTGGACCAGAAATCTCCCATAAATAACCCTGAAATAAGGGCAAGGTGTCAAATCCTTGAGTCTGGCGCCTTAGACCGCTCGGCCATCCTGACAGTTACTTGCAACTCAAATTTTGCGCCAGTTAATAATTATTGTTATTGCCAACCTACTTACTCGTCATTCATAATTTGTTACGCTTGGCAGATTGCGAATCACGAATGTTCCGGATTAATAAAGCAAACTTTTCAGGCACATAACTCGGAGCAACAGGTTGTTCGAGAATTAACGGTTTAAAACTTCAATTTCATAGCAGCGCCTGGTTTCGATCCAGGGACCTCTGGGTTATGGGCCCAGCACGCTTCCGCTGCGCCACGCTGCTGACATTCTGCAATATGCATCTTGTATGAATAGTCCAGTTTATCGTAAATGTCATGAAATATAATGCGTAATCTTGGTTCAGTATTTGTAAATTGAAACTAAACGAAACTACTGTCAATGTTGAATCACGACTAAACACGAAGATAATTAAATGTCATATCGAGCACAAACTAGGCGAGAATTTGCTAAATTACTAAAGGTAAAATAACATTGTCAGAAGTGGGATTCGAACCCACGCCCACATTCGTGGACCAGAAATCTCCCATAAATAACCCTGAAATAAGAGCAAGGTGTCAAATCCTTGAGTCTGGCGCCTTAGACCGCTCGGCCATCCTGACAGTTACTTGCAACTCAAATTTTGCGCCAGTTAATAATTATTGTTATTGCCAACCTACTTACTCGTCATTCATAATTTGTTACGCTTGGCAGATTGCGAATCACGAATGTTCCGGATTAATAAAGCAAACTTTTAAGGCACATAACTCGGAGCAACAGGTTGTTCGAGAATTAACGGTTTAAAACTTCAATTTCATAGCAGCGCCTGGTTTCGATCCAGGGACCTCTGGGTTATGGGCCCAGCACGCTTCCGCTGCGCCACGCTGCTGACATTCTGCAATATGCAACTTGTATGAATAGTCCAGTTTATCGTAAATGTCATGAAATATAATGCGTAATCTTGGTTCAGTATTTGTAAATTGAAACTAAACGAAACTACTGTCAATGTTGAATCACGACTAAACACGAAGATAATTAAATGTCATATCGAGCACAAACTAGGCGAGAATTTGCTAAATTACTAAAGGTAAAATAACATTGTCAGAAGTGGGATTCGAACCCACGCCCACATTCGTGGACCAGAAATCTCCCATAAATAACCCTGAAATAAGGGCAAGTGTCAAATCCTAGAGTCTGGCGCCTTAGTCCGCTCGGCCATCCTGGCAGTTACTTGCAACTCAAATTTTGCGCCAGTTAATAATTATTGTTATTGCCAACCTACTTACTCGTCATTTATAATTTGTTACGCTTGGCATTTTGCGAATCACGGATGTTGCGGATGAATAAAGCAAACTTTTAAGGCACATAACTCGCAGCAACAGGTTGTTTGAGAATTAACAGTTAAAAACTTCAATTTCATAGCAGCGCCTGGTTTCGATCCAGGGACCTCTGGGTTATGGGCCCAGCACGCTTCCGCTGCGCCACGCTGCTGAAATTCTGCTGTATGCAACTTGTATGAATAGTCCAGTTTATCGTAAATGTCATGAAATATAATGCGTAATGTCGGTTCAGCATTTGTAAATTGAAACTAAACGAAACTACTGTCAATGTTGAATCACGACTAAACACGAAGATAATTAAATGTCATATCGAGCACAAACTAGGCGAGAATTTGCTAAGTTACTAAAGGTAAAATAACATTGTCAGAAGTGGGATTCGAACCCACGCCCACATTCGTGGACCAGAAATCTCCCATAAATAACCCTGAAATAAGGGCAAGGTGTCAAATCCTTGAGTCTGGCGCCTTAGACCGCTCGGCCATCCTGACAGTTACTTGCAACTCAAATTTTGCGCCAGTTAATAATTATTGTTATTGCCAACCTACTTACTCGTCATTCATAATTTGTTACGCTTGGCAGATTGCGAATCACGAATGTTCCGGATTAATAAAGCAAACTTTTAAGGCACATAACTCGGAGCAACAGGTTGTTCGAGAATTAACGGTTTAAAACTTCAATTTCATAGCAGCGCCTGGTTTCGATCCAGGGACCTCTGGGTTATGGGCCCAGCACGCTTCCGCTGCGCCACGCTGCTGACATTCTGCAATATGCAACTTGTATGAATAGTCCAGTTTATCGTAAATGTCATGAAATATAATGCGTAATCTCGGTTCAGTATTTGTAAATTGAAACTAAACGAAACTACTGTCAATGTTGAATCACGACTAAACACGAAGATAATTAAATGTCATATCGAGCACAAACTAGGCGAGAATTTGCTAAATTACTAAAGGTAAAATAACATTGTCAGAAGTGGGATTCGAACCCACGCCCACATTCGTGGACCAGAAATCTCCCATAAATAACCCTGAAATAAGGGCAAGTGTCAAATCCTTGAGTCTGGCGCCTTAGTCCGCTCGGCCATCCTGGCAGTTACTTGCAACTCAAATTTTGCGCCAGTTAATAATTATTGTTATTGCCAACCTACTTACTCGTCATTTATAATTTGTTACGCTTGGCATTTTGCGAATCACGGATGTTGCGGATGAATAAAGCAAACTTTTAAGGCACATAACTCGCAGCAACAGGTTGTTTGAGAATTAACAGTTAAAAACTTCAATTTCATAGCAGCGCCTGGTTTCGATCCAGGGACCTCTGGGTTATGGGCCCAGCACGCTTCCGCTGCGCCACGCTGCTGAAATTCTGCTGTATGCAACTTGTATGAATAGTCCAGTTTATCGTAAATGTCATGAAATATAATGCGTAATGTCGGTTCAGCATTTGTAATTTGAAACTAAACGAAACTACTGTCAATGTTGAATCACGACTAAACACGAAGATAATTAAATGTCATATCGAGCACAAACTAGGCGAGAATTTGCTAAGTTACTAAAGGTAAAATAACATTGTCAGAAGTGGGATTCGAACCCACGCCCACATTCGTGGACCAGAAATCTCCCATAAATAACCCTGAAATAAGGGCAAGGTGTCAAATCCTTGAGTCTGGCGCCTTAGACCGCTCGGCCATCCTGACAGTTACTTGCAACTCAAATTTTGCGCCAGTTAATAATTATTGTTATTGCCAACCTACTTACTCGTCATTCATAATTTGTTACGCTTGGCAGATTGCGAATCACGAATGTTCCGGATTAATAAAGCAAACTTTTAAGGCACATAACTCGGAGCAACAGGTTGTTCGAGAATTAACGGTTTAAAACTTCAATTTCATAGCAGCGCCTGGTTTCGATCCAGGGACCTCTGGGTTATGGGCCCAGCACGCTTCCGCTGCGCCACGCTGCTGACATTCTGCAGTATGCAACTTGTATGAATAGTCCAGTTTATCGTAAATGTCATGAAATATAATGCGTAATCTCGGTTCAGTATTTGTAAATTGAAACTAAACGAAACTACTGTCAATGTTGAATCACGACTAAACACGAAGATAATTAAATGTCATATCGAGCACAAACTAGGCCAGAATTTGCTAAGTTACTAAAGGTAAAATAACATTGTCAGAAGTGGGATTCGAACCCACGCCCACATTCGTGGACCAGAAATCTCCCATAAATAACCCTGAAATAAGGGCAAGGTGTCAAATCCTTGAGTCTGGCGCCTTAGACCGCTCGGCCATCCTGACAGTTACTTGCAACTCAAATTTTGCGCCAGTTAATAATTATTGTTATTGCCAACATACTTACTCGTCATTCATAATTTGTTACGCTTGCAGATTGCGAATCACGAATGTTCCGGATTAATAAAGCAAACTTTTAAGGCACATAACACGCAGCAACAGGTTGTTTGAGAATTAACAGTTAAAAACTTCAATTTCATAGCAGCGCCTGGTTTCGATCCAGGGACCTCTGGGTTATGGGCCCAGCACGCTTCCGCTGCGCCACGCTGCTGAAATTCTGCTGTATGCAACTTGTACGAATAGTCCAGTTTATCGTAAATGTCATGAAATATAATGCGTAATGTCGGTTCAGTATTTGTAAATTGAAACTAAACGAAACTACTGTCAATGTTGAATCACGACTAAACACGAAGATAATTAAATGTCATATCGAGCACAAACTAGGCGAGAATTTGCTAAGTTACTAAAGGTAAAATAACATTGTCAGAAGTGGGATTCGAACCCACGCCCACATTCGTGGACCAGAAATCTCCCATAAATAACCCTGAAATAAGGGCAAGGTGTCAAATCCTTGAGTCTGACGCCTTAGACCGCTCGGCCATCCTGACAGTTACTTGCAACTCAAATTTTGCGCCAGTTAATAATTATTGTTATTGCCAACATACTTACTCGTCATTCATAATTTGTTACGCTTGCAGATTGCGAATCACGAATGTTCCGGATTAATAAAGCAAACTTTTAAGGCACATAACACGCAGCAACAGGTTGTTTGAGAATTAACAGTTAAAAACTTCAATTTCATAGCAGCGCCTGGTTTCGATCCAGGGACCTCTGGGTTATGGGCCCAGCACGCTTCCGCTGCGCCACGCTGCTGAAATTCTGCTGTATGCAACTTGTACGAATAGTCCAGTTTATCGTAAATGTCATGAAATATAATGCGTAATGTCGGTTCAGTATTTGTAAATTGAAACTAAACGAAACTACTGTCAATGTTGAATCACGACTAAACACGAAGATAATTAAATGTCATATCGAGCACAAACTAGGCGAGAATTTGCTAAGTTACTAAAGGTAAAATAACATTGTCAGAAGTGGGATTCGAACCCACGCCCACATTCGTGGACCAGAAATCTCCCATAAATAACCCTGAAATAAGGGCAAGGTGTCAAATCCTTGAGTCTGACGCCTTAGACCGCTCGGCCATCCTGACAGTTACTTGCAACTCAAATTTTGCGCCAGTTAATAATTATTGTTATTGCCAACATACTTACTCGTCATTCATAATTTGTTACGCTTGCAGATTGCGAATCACGAATGTTCCGGATTAATAAAGCAAACTTTTAAGGCACATAACACGCAGCAACAGGTTGTTTGAGAATTAACAGTTAAAAACTTCAATTTCATAGCAGCGCCTGGTTTCGATCCAGGGACCTCTGGGTTATGGGCCCAGCACGCTTCCGCTGCGCCACGCTGCTGAAATTCTGCTGTATGCAACTTGTACGAATAGTCCAGTTTATCGTAAATGTCATGAAATATAATGCGTAATGTCGGTTCAGTATTTGTAAATTGAAACTAAACGAAACTACTGTCAATGTTGAATCACGACTAAACACGAAGATAATTAAATGTCATATCGAGCACAAACTAGGCGAGAATTTGCTAAGTTACTAAAGGTAAAATAACATTGTCAGAAGTGGGATTCGAACCCACGCCCACATTCGTGGACCAGAAATCTCCCATAAATAACCCTGAAATAAGGGCAAGGTGTCAAATCCTTGAGTCTGACGCCTTAGACCGCTCGGCCATCCTGACAGTTACTTGCAACTCAAATTTTGCGCCAGTTAATAATTATTGTTATTGCCAACCTACTTACTCGTCATTCATAATTTGTTACGCTTGGCAGATTGCGAATCACGAATGTTCCGGATTAATAAAGCAAACTTTTAAGGCACATAACTCGGAGCAACAGGTTGTTCGAGAATTAACGGTTTAAAACTTCAATTTCATAGCAGCGCCTGGTTTCGATCCAGGGACCTCTGGGTTATGGGCCAAGCACGCTTCCGCTGCGCCACGCTGCTGACATTCTGCAGTATGCAACTTGTATGAATAGTCCAGTTTATCGTAAATGTCATGAAATATAATGCGTAATCTCGGTTCAGTATTTGTAAATTGAAACTAAACGAAACTACTGTCAATGTTGAATCACGACTAAACACGAAGATAATTAAATGTCATATCGAGCACAAACTAGGCGAGAATTTGCTAAGTTACTAAAGGTAAAATAACATTGTCAGAAGTGGGATTCGAACCCACGCCCACATTCGTGGACCAGAAATCTCCCATAAATAACCCTGAAATAAGGGCAAGGTGTCAAATCCTTGAGTCTGGCGCCTTAGACCGCTCGGCCATCCTGACAGTTACTTGCAACTCAAATTTTGCGCCAGTTAATAATTATTGTTATTGCCAACCTACTTACTCGTCATTCATAATTTGTTACGCTTGGCAGATTGCGAATCACGAATGTTCCGGATTAATAAAGCAAACTTTTAAGGCACATAACTCGGAGCAACAGGTTGTTCGAGAATTAACGGTTTAAAACTTCAATTTCATAGCAGCGCCTGGTTTCGATCCAGGGACCTCTGGGTTATGGGCCCAGCACGCTTCCGCTGCGCCACGCTGCTGACATTCTGCAATATGCAACTTGTATGAATAGTCCAGTTTATCGTAAATGTCATGAAATATAATGCGTAATCTCGGTTCAGTATTTGTAAATTGAAACTAAACGAAACTACTGTCAATGTTGAATCACGACTAAACACGAAGATAATTAAATGTCATATCGAGCACAAACTAGGTGAGAATTTGCTAAGTTACTAAAGGTAAAATAACATTGTCAGAAGTGGGATTCGAACCCACGCCCACATTCGTGGACCAGAAATCTCCCATAAATAACCCTGAAATAAGGGCAAGGTGTCAAATCCTTGAGTCTGGCGCCTTAGACCGCTCGGCCATCCTGACAGTTACTTGCAACTCAAATTTTGCGCCAGTTAATAATTATTGTTATTGCCAACCTACTTACTCGTCATTCATAATTTGTTACGCTTGGCAGATTGCGAATCACGAATGTTCCGGATTAATAAAGCAAACTTTTAAGGCACATAACTCGGAGCAACAGGTTGTTCGAGAATTAACGGTTTAAAACTTCAATTTCATAGCAGCGCCTGGTTTCGATCCAGGGACCTCTGGGTTATGGGCCCAGCACGCTTCCGCTGCGCCACGCTGCTGACATTCTGCAATATGCAACTTGTATGAATAGTCCAGTTTATCGTAAATGTCATGAAATATAATGCGTAATCTCGGTTCAGTATTTGTAAATTGAAACTAAACGAAACTACTGTCAATGTTGAATCACGACTAAACACGAAGATAATTAAATGTCATATCGAGCACAAACTAGGTGAGAATTTGCTAAGTTACTAAAGGTAAAATAACATTGTCAGAAGTGGGATTCGAACCCACGCCCACATTCGTGGACCAGAAATCTCCCATAAATAACCCTGAAATAAGGGCAAGGTGTCAAATCCTTGAGTCTGGCGCCTTAGACCGCTCGGCCATCCTGACAGTTACTTGCAACTCAAATTTTGCGCCAGTTAATAATTATTGTTATTGCCAACATACTTACTCGTCATTCATAATTTGTTACGCTTGCAGATTGCGAATCACGAATGTTCCGGATTAATAAAGCAAACTTTTAAGGCACATAACACGCAGCAACAGGTTGTTTGAGAATTAACAGTTAAAAACTTCAATTTCATAGCAGCGCCTGGTTTCGATCCAGGGACCTCTGGGTTATGGGCCCAGCACGCTTCCGCTGCGCCACGCTGCTGACATTCTGCAATATGCAACTTGTATGAATAGTCCAGTTTATCGTAAATGTCATGAAATATAATGCGTAATGTCGGTTCAGTATTTGTAAATTGAAACTAAACGAAACTACTGTCAATGTTGAATCACGACTAAACACGAAGATAATTAAATGTCATATCGAGCACAAACTAGGCGAGAATTTGCTAAGTTACTAAAGGTAAAATAACATTGTCAGAAGTGGGATTCGAACCCACGCCCACATTCGTGGACCAGAAATCTCCCATAAATAACCCTGAAATAAGGGCAAGGTGTCAAATCCTTGAGTCTGGCGCCTTACACCGCTCGGCCATCCTGACAGTTACTTGCAACTCAAATTTTGCGCCAGTTAATAATTATTGTTATTGCCAACCTACTTACTCGTCATTCATAATTTGTTACGCTTGGCAGATTGCGAATCACGAATGTTCCGGATTAATAAAGCAAACTTTTAAGGCACATAACTCGGAGCAACAGGTTGTTCGAGAATTAACGGTTTAAAACTTCAATTTCATAGCAGCGCCTGGTTTCGATCCAGGGACCTCTGGGTTATAGGCCCAGCACGCTTCCGCTGCGCCACGCTGCTGACATTCTGCAATATGCAACTTGTATGAATAGTCCAGTTTATCGTAAATGTCATGAAATATAATGCGTAATCTTGGTTCAGTATTTGTAAATTGAAACTAAACGAAACTACTGTCAATGTTGAATCACGACTAAACACGAAGATAATTAAATGTCATATCGAGCACAAACTAGGTGAGAATTTGCTAAGTTACTAAAGGTAAAATAACATTGTCAGAAGTGGGATTCGAACCCACGCCCACATTCGTGGACCAGAAATCTCCCATAAATAACCCTGAAATAAGGGCAAGGTGTCAAATCCTTGAGTCTGGCGCCTTAGACCGCTCGGCCATCCTGACAGTTACTTGCAACTCAAATTTTGCGCCAGTTAATAATTATTGTTATTGCCAACATACTTACTCGTCATTCATAATTTGTTACGCTTGCAGATTGCGAATCACGAATGTTCCGGATTAATAAAGCAAACTTTTAAGGCACATAACACGCAGCAACAGGTTGTTTGAGAATTAACAGTTAAAAACTTCAATTTCATAGCAGCGGCTGGTTTCGATCCAGGGACCTCTGGGTTATGGGCCCAGCACGCTTCCGCTGCGCCACGCTGCTGACATTCTGCAATATGCAACTTGTATGAATAGTCCAGTTTATCGTAAATGTCATGAAATATAATGCGTAATGTCGGTTCAGTATTTGTAAATTGAAACTAAACGAAACTACTGTCAATGTTGAATCACGACTAAACACGAAGATAATTAAATGTCATATCGAGCACAAACTAGGCGAGAATTTGCTAAGTTACTAAAGGTAAAATAACATTGTCAGAAGTGGGATTCGAACCCACGCCCACATTCGTGGACCAGAAATCTCCCATAAATAACCCTGAAATAAGGGCAAGGTGTCAAATCCTTGAGTCTGGCGCCTTAGACCGCTCGGCCATCCTGACAGTTACTTGCAACTCAAATTTTGCGCCAGTTAATAATTATTGTTATTGCCAACCTACTTACTCGTCATTCATAATTTGTTACGCTTGGCAGATTGCGAATCACGAATGTTCCGGATTAATAAAGCAAACTTTTAAGGCACATAACTCGGAGCAACAGGTTGTTCGAGAATTAACGGTTTAAAACTTCAATTTCATAGCAGCGCCTGGTTTCGATCCAGGGACCTCTGGGTTATAGGCCCAGCACGCTTCCGCTGCGCCACGCTGCTGACATTCTGCAATATGCAACTTGTATGAATAGTCCAGTTTATCGTAAATGTCATGAAATATAATGCGTAATCTTGGTTCAGTATTTGTAAATTGAAACTAAACGAAACTACTGTCAATGTTGAATCACGACTAAACACGAAGATAATTAAATGTCATATCGAGCACAAACTAGGCGAGAATTTGCTAAATTACTAAAGGTAAAATAACATTGTCAGAAGTGGGATTCGAACCCACGCCCACATTCGTGGACCAGAAATCTCCCATAAATAACCCTGAAATAAGGGCAAGTGTCAAATCCTTGAGTCTGGCGCCTTAGTCCGCTCGGCCATCCTGGCAGTTACTTGCAACTCAAATTTTGCGCCAGTTAATAATTATTGTTATTGCCAACCTACTTACTCGTCATTTATAATTTGTTACGCTTGGCATTTTGCGAATCACGGATGTTGCGGATGAATAAAGCAAACTTTTAAGGCACATAACTCGCAGCAACAGGTTGTTTGAGAATTAACAGTTAAAAACTTCAATTTCATAGCAGCGCCTGGTTTCGATCCAGGGACCTCTGGGTTATGGGCCCAGCACGCTTCCGCTGCGCCACGCTGCTGAAATTCTGCTGTATGCAACTTGTATGAATAGTCCAGTTTATCGTAAATGTCATGAAATATAATGCGTAATGTCGGTTCAGTATTTGTAAATTGAAACTAAACGAAACTACTGTCAATGTTGAATCACGACTAAACACGAAGATAATTAAATGTCATATCGAGCACAAACTAGGCGAGAATTTGCTAAGTTACTAAAGGTAAAATAACATTGTCAGAAGTGGGATTCGAACCCACGCCCACATTCGTGGACCAGAAATCTCCCATAAATAACCCTGAAATAAGGGCAAGGTGTCAAATCCTTGAGTCTGGCGCCTTAGACCGCTCGGCCATCCTGACAGTTACTTGCAACTCAAATTTTGCGCCAGTTAATAATTATTGTTATTGCCAACCTACTTACTCGTCATTCATAATTTGTTACGCTTGGCAGATTGCGAATCACGAATGTTCCGGATTAATAAAGCAAACTTTTAAGGGACATAACTCGGAGCAACAGGTTGTTCGAGAATTAACGGTTTAAAACTTCAATTTCATAGCAGCGCCTGGTTTCGATCCAGGGACCTCTGGGTTATTGGCCCAGCACGCTTCCGCTGCGCCACGCTGCTGACATTCTGCAATATGCAACTTGTATGAATAGTCCTGTTTATCGTAAATGTCATGAAATATAATGCGTAATCTCGGTTCAGTATTTGTAAATTGAAACTAAACGAAACTACTGTCAATGTTGAATCACGACTAAACACGAAGATAATTAAATGTCATATCGAGCACAAACTAGGCGAGAATTTGCTAAATTACTAAAGGTAAAATAACATTGTCAGAAGTGGGATTCGAACCCACGCCCACATTCGTGGACCAGAAATCTCCCATAAATAACCCTGAAATAAGGGCAAGTGTCAAATCCTTGAGTCTGGCGCCTTAGTCCGCTCGGCCATCCTGGCAGTTACTTGCAACTCAAATTTTGCGCCAGTTAATAATTATTGTTATTGCCAACCTACTTACTCGTCATTTATAATTTGTTACGCTTGGCATTTTGCGAATCACGGATGTTGCGGATGAATAAAGCAAACTTTTAAGGCACATAACTCGCAGCAACAGGTTGTTTGAGAATTAACGGTTAAAAACTTCAATTTCATAGCAGCGCCTGGTTTCGATCCAGGGACCTCTGGGTTATGGGCCCAGCACGCTTCCGCTGCGCTACGCTGCTGACATTCTGCAGTATGCAACTTGTATGAATAGTCCAGTTTATCGTAAATGTCATGAAATATAATGCGTAATCTCGGTTCAGTATTTGTAAATTGAAACTAAACGAAACTACTGTCAATGTTGAATCACGACTAAACACGAAGATAATTAAATGTCATATCGAGCACAAACTAGGCGAGAATTTGCTAAGTTACTAAAGGTAAAATAACATTGTCAGAAGTGGGATTCGAACCCACGCCCACATTCGTGGACAAGAAATCTCCCATAAATAACCCAGAAATAAGGGCAAGGTGTCAAATCCTTGAGTCTGGCGCCTTAGACCGCTCGGCCATCCTGACAGTTACTTGCAACTCAAATTTTGCGCCAGTTAATAATTATTGTTATTGCCAACCTACTTACTCGTCATTCATAATTTGTTACGCTTGGCAGATTGCGAATCACGAATGTTCCGGATTAATAAAGCAAACTTTTAAGGCACATAACTCGGAGCAACAGGTTGTTCGAGAATTAACGGTTTAAAACGTCAATTTCATATCAGCGCCTGGTTTCGATCCAGGGACCTCTGGGTTATGGGCCCAGAACGCTTCCGCTGCGCCACGCTGCTGACATTCTGCAATATGCAACTTGTATGAATAGTCCAGTTTATCGTAAATGTCATGAAATATAATGCGTAATCTCGGTTCTGTATTTGTAAATTGAAACTAAACGAAACTACTGTCAATGTTGAATCACGACTAAACACGAAGATAATTAAATGTCATATCGAGCACAAACTAGGCGAGAATTTGCTAAGTTACTAAAGGTAAAATAACATTGTCAGAAGTGGGATTCGAACCCACGCCCACATTTGTGGACCAGAAATCTCCCATAAATAACCCTGAAATAAGGGCAAGTGTCAAATCCTTGAGTCTGGCGCCCTAGTCCGCTCGGCCATCCTGGCAGTTACTTGCAACTCAAATTTTGCGCCAGTTAATAATTATTGTTATTGCCAACCTACTTACTCGTCATTTATAATTTGTTACGCTTGGCATTTTGCGAATCACGGATGTTGCGGATGAATAAAGCAAACTTTTAAGGCACATAACTCGCAGCAACAGGTTGTTTGAGAATTAACGGTTAAAAACTTCAATTTCATAGCAGCGCCTGGTTTCGATCCAGGGACCTCTGGGTTATGGGCCCAGCACGCTTCCGCTGCGCCACGCTGCTGACATTCTGCAGTATGCAACTTGTATGAATAGTCCAGTTTATCGTAAATGTCATGAAATATAATGCGTAATCTCGGTTCAGTATTTGTAAATTGAAACTAAACGAAACTACTGTCAATGTTGAATCACGACTAAACACGAAGATAATTAAATGTCATATCGAGCACAAACTAGGCGAGAATTTGCTAAGTTACTAAAGGTAAAATAACATTGTCAGAAGTGGGATTCGAACCCACGCCCACATTTGTGGACCAGAAATCTCCCATAAATAACCCTGAAATAAGGGCAAGTGTCAAATCCTTGAGTCTGGCGCCTTAGTCCGCTCGGCCATCCTGGCAGTTACTTGCAACTCAAATTTTGCGCCAGTTAATAATTATTGTTATTGCCAACCTACTTACTCGTCATTTATAATTTGTTACGCTTGGCATTTTGCGAATCACGGATGTTGCGGATGAATAAAGCAAACTTTTAAGGCACATAACTCGGAGCAACAGGTTGTTCGAGAATTAACGGTTTAAAACGTCAATTTCATATCAGCGCCTGGTTTCGATCCAGGGACCTCTGTGTTATGGGCCCAGCACGCTTCCGCTGCGCCACGCTGCTGACATTCTGCAATATGCAACTTGTATGAATAGTCCAGTTTATCGTAAATGTCATGAAATATAATGCGTAATCTCGGTTCAGTATTTGTAAATTGAAACTAAACGAAACTACTGTCAATGTTGAATCACGACTAAACACGAAGATAATTAAATGTCATATCGAGCACAAACTAGGCGAGAATTTGCTAAGTTACTAAAGGTAAAATAACATTGTCAGAAGTGGGATTCGAACCCACGCCCACATTCGTGGACCAGAAATCTCCCATAAATAACCCTGAAATAAGGGCAAGGTGTCAAATCCTTGAGTCTGGCGCCTTAGACCGCTCGGCCATCCTGACAGTTACTTGCAACTCAAATTTTGCGTCAGTTAATAATTATTGTTATTGCCAACCTACTTACTCGTCATTTATAATTTGTTACGCTTGGCATTTTGCGAATCACGGATGTTCCGGATGAATAAAGCAAACTTTTAAGGCACATAACTCGCAGCAACAGGTTGTTTGAGAATTAACGGTTAAAAACTTCAATTTCATAGCAGCGCCTGGTTTCGATACAGGGACCTCTGGGTTATGTGCCCAGCACGCTTCCGCTGCGCCACGCTGCTGACATTCTGCAGTATGCAACTTGTATGAATAGTCCAGTTTATCGTAAATGTCATGAAATATAATGCGTAATCTCGGTTCAGTATTTGTAAATTGAAACTAAACGAAACTACTGTCAATGTTGAATCACGACTAAACACGAAGATAATTAAATGTCATATCGAGCACAAACTAGGCGAGAATTTGCTAAGTTACTAAAGGTAAAATAACATTGTCAGAAGTGGGATTCGAACCCACGCCCACATTCGTGGACCAGAAATCTCCCATAAATAACCCTGAAATAAGGGCAAGGTGTCAAATCCTTGAGTCTGGCGCCTTAGACCGCTCGGCCATCCTGACAGTTACTTGCAACTCAAATTTTGCGCCAGTTAATAATTATTGTTATTGCCAACCTACTTACTCGTCATTTATAATTTGTTACGCTTGGCATTTTGCGAATCACGGATGTTCCGGATGAATAAAGCAAACTTTTAAGGCACATAACTCGCAGCAACAGGTTGTTTGAGAATTAACGGTTAAAAACTTCAATTTCATAGCAGCGCCTGGTTTCGATACAGGGACCTCTGGGTTATGGGCCCAGCACGCTTCCGCTGCGCCACGCTGCTGACATTCTGCAGTATGCAACTTGTATGAATAGTCCAGTTTATCGTAAATGTCATGAAATATAATGCGTAATCTCGGTTCAGTATTTGTAAATTGAAACTAAACGAAACTACTGTCAATGTTGAATCACGACTAAACACGAAGATAATTAAATGTCATATCGAGCACAAACTAGGCGAGAATTTGCTAAGTTACTAAAGGTAAAATAACATTGTCAGAAGTGGGATTCGAACCCACGCCCACATTCGTGGACCAGAAATCTCCCATAAATAACCCTGAAATAAGAACAAGGTGTCAAATCCTTGAGTCTGGCGCCTTAGACCGCTCGGCCATCCTGACAGTTACTTGCAACTCAAATTTTGCGCCAGTTAATAATTATTGTTATTGCCAACCTACTTACTCGTCTTTTATAATTTGTTACGCTTGGCAGATTGCGAATCACGGATGTTCCGGATGAATAAAGCAAACTTTTAAGGCACATTACTCGCAGCAACAGGTTGTTTGAGAATTAACGGTTAAAAACTTCAATTTCATAGAAGCGCCTGGTTTCGATCCAGGGACCTCTGGGTTATGGGCCCAGCACGCTTCCGCTGCGCCACGCTGCTGACATTCTGCAATATGCAACTTGTATGAATAGTCCAGTTTATCGTAAATGTCATGAAATATAATGCGTAATCTCGGTTCAGTATTTGTAAATTGAAACTAAACGAAACTACTGTCAATGTTGAATCTCGACTGAACACGAAGATAATTAAATGTCATATCGAGCACAAACTAGGCGAGAATTTGCTAAGTTACTAAAGGTAAAATAACATTGTCAGAAGTGGGATTCGAACCCACGCCCACATTCGTGGACCAGAAATCTCCCATAAATAACCCTGAAATAAGGGCAAGGTGTCAAATCCTTGAGTCTGGCGCCTTAGACCGCTCGGCCATCCTGACAGTTACTTGCAACTCAAATTTTGCGCCAGTTAATAATTATTGTTATTGCCAACCTACTTACTAGTCATTCATAATTTGTTACGCTTGGCAGATTGCGAGTCACTAATGTTCTGGATGAATAAAGCAAACTTTTAAGGCACATAACTCGCAGCAACAGGTTGTTTGAGAATTAACGGTTAAAAACTTCAATTTCATAGCAGCGCCTGGTTTCGATCCAGGGACCTCTGGGTTATGGGCCCAGCACGCTTCAGCTGCGCCACGCTGCTGACATTCTGCAGTATGCAAATTGTATGAATAGTCCAGTTTATCGTAAATGTCATGAAATATAATGCGTAATCTCGGTTCAGTATTTGTAAATTGAAACTAAACGAAACTACTGTCAATGTTGAATCACGACTAAACACGAAGATAATTAAATGTCATATCGAGCACAAACTAGGCGAGAATTTGCTAAGTTACTAAAGGTAAAATAACATTGTCAGAAGTGGGATTCGAACCCACGCCCACATTCGTGGACCAGAAATCTCCCATAAATAACCCTGAAATAAGGGGCAAGGTGTCAAATCCTTGAGTGTGGCGCCTTAGACCGCTCGGCCATCCTGACAGTTACTTGCAACTCAAATTTTGCGCCAGTTAATAATTATTGTTATTGCCAACCTACTTACTCGTCATTCATAATTTGTTACGCTTGGTAGATTGCGAATCACGAATGTTCCGCATGAATAAAGCAAACTTTTAAGGCACATAACTCGCAGCAACAGGTTGTTTGAGAATTAACGGTTAAAAACTTCAATTTCATAGCAGCGCCTGGTTTCGATCCAGGGACCTCTGGGTTATGGGCCCAGCACGCTTCCGCTGCGCCACGCTGCTGACATTCTGCAGTATGCAACTTGTATGAATAGTCCAGTTTATCGTAAATGTCATGAAATATAATGCGTAATCTCGGTTCAGTATTTGTAAATTGAAACTAAACGAAACTACTGTCAATGTTGAATCACGACTAAACACGAAGATAATTAAATGTCATATCGAGCACAAACTAGGCGAGAATTTGCTAAGTTACTAAAGGTAAAATAACATTGTCAGAAGTGGGATTCGAACCCACGCCCACATTCGTGGACCAGAAATCTCCCACAAATAACCCTGAAATAAGGGCAAGGTGTCAAATCCTTGAATCTGGCGCCTTAGACCGCTCGGCAATCCTGACAGCGACTTACAACTCAAATTTTGCGCCAGTTAATAATTATTGTTATTGCCAACCTACTTACTCGTCATTCTTAATTTGTTGCGCTTGGCAGATTGCGAATCACGAATGTTTCGGATGAATAAAGCAAACTTTTAAGGCACATAACTCGCAGCAACAGGTTGTTTGAGAATTAACGGTTAAAAACTTCAATTTCATAGCAGCGCCTGGTTTCGATCCAGGGACCTCTGGGTTATGGGCCCAGCACGCTTCCGCTGCGCCACGCTGCTGACATTCTGCAGTATGCAACTTGTATGAATAGTCCAGTTTATCGTAAATGTCATGAAATATAATGCGTAATCTCGGTTCAGTATTTGTAAATTGAAACTAAACGAAACTACTGTCAATGTTGAATCACGACTAAACACGAAGATAATTAAATGTCATATCGAGCACAAACTAGGCGAGAATTTGCTAAGTTACTAAAGGTAAAATAACATTGTCAGAAGTGGGATTCGAACCCACGCCCACATTCGTGGACCAGAAATCTCCCACAAATAACCCTGAAATAAGGGCAAGGTATCAAATCCTTGAATCTGGCGCCTTAGACCGCTCGGCCATCCTGACAGCGACTTACAACTCATATTTTGCGCCAGTTAATAATTATTGTTATTGCCAACCTACTTACTCGTCATTCTTAATTTGTTGCGCTTGGCAGATTGCGAATCACGAATGTTTCGGATGAATAAAGCAAACTTTTAAGGCACATAACTCGCAGCAACAGGTTGTTTGAGAATTAACGGTTAAAAACTTCAATTTCATAGCAGCGCCTGGTTTCGATCCAGGGACCTCTGGGTTATGGGCCCAGCACGCTTCCGCTGCGCCACGCTGCTGACATTCTGCAGTATGCAACTTGTATGAATAGTCCAGTTTATCGTAAATGTCATGAAATATAATGCGTAGTCTCGGTTCAGTATTTGTAAATTGAAACTAAACGAAACTACTGTCAATGTTGAATCTCGACTAAACACGAAGATAATTAAATGTCATATCGAGCACAAACTAGGCGAGAATATGCTAAGTTACTAAAGGTAAAATAACATTGTCAGAAGTGGGATTCGAAGCCACGCCCACATTCGTGGACCAGAAATCTCCCATAAATAACCCTGAAATAAGGGCAAGGTGTCAAATCCTTGAGTCTGGCGCCTTAGACCGCTCGGCCATCCTGACAGTTACTTGCAACTCAAATTTTGCGCCAGTTAATAATTATTGTTATTGCCAACCTACTTACTCGTCATTCTTAATTTGTTACGCTTGGCAGATTGCGAATCACGAATATTCCGGATTAATAAAGCAAACTTTTAAGGCATATAACTCGCAGCAACAGGTTGTTTGAGAATTAACGGTTAAAAACTTCAATTTCATAGCAGCGCCTGGTTTCGATCCAGGGACCTCTGGGTTATGGGCCCAGCACGCTTCAGCTGCGCCACGCTGCTGACATTCTGCAGTATGCAAATTGTATGAATAGTCCAGTTTATCGTAAATGTCATGAAATATAATGCGTAATCTCGGTTCAGTATTTGTAAATTGAAACTAAACGAAACTACTGTCAATGTTGAATCACGACTAAACACGAAGATAATTAAATGTCATATCGAGCACAAACTAGGCGAGAATTTGCTAAGTTACTAAAGGTAAAATAACATTGTCAGAAGTGGGATTCGAACCCACGCCCACATTCGTGGACCAGAAATCTCCCATAAATAACCCTGAAATAAGGGGCAAGGTGTCAAATCCTTGAGTGTGGCGCCTTAGACCGCTCGGCCATCCTGACAGTTACTTGCAACTCAAATTTTGCGCCAGTTAATAATTATTGTTATTGCCAACCTACTTACTCGTCATTCTTAATTTGTTGCGCTTGGCAGATTGCGAATCACGAATGTTTCGGATGAATAAAGCAAACTTTTAAGGCACATAACTCGCAGCAACAGGTTGTTTGAGAATTAACGGTTAAAAACTTCAATTTCATAGCAGCGCCTGGTTTCGATCCAGGGACCTCTGGGTTATGGGCCCAGCACGCTTCCGCTGCGCCACGCTGCTGACATTCTGCAGTATGCAACTTGTATGAATAGTCCAGTTTATCGTAAATGTCATGAAATATAATGCGTAATCTCGGTTCAGTATTTGTAAATTGAAACTAAACGAAACTACTGTCAATGTTGAATCACGACTAAACACGAAGATAATTAAATGTCATATCGAGCACAAACTAGGCGAGAATTTGCTAAGTTACTAAAGGTAAAATAACATTGTCAGAAGTGGGATTCGAACCCACGCCCACATTCGTGGACCAGAAATCTCCCACAAATAACCCTGAAATAAGGGCAAGGTATCAAATCCTTGAATCTGGCGCCTTAGACCGCTCGGCCATCCTGACAGCGACTTACAACTCATATTTTGCGCCAGTTAATAATTATTGTTATTGCCAACCTACTTACTCGTCATTCTTAATTTGTTGCGCTTGGCAGATTGCGAATCACGAATGTTTCGGATGAATAAAGCAAACTTTTAAGGCACATAACTCGCAGCAACAGGTTGTTTGAGAATTAACGGTTAAAAACTTCAATTTCATAGCAGCGCCTGGTTTCGATCCAGGGACCTCTGGGTTATGGGCCCAGCACGCTTCCGCTGCGCCACGCTGCTGACATTCTGCAGTATGCAACTTGTATGAATAGTCCAGTTTATCGTAAATGTCATGAAATATAATGCGTAATCTCGGTTCAGTATTTGTAAATTGAAACTAAACGAAACTACTGTCAATGTTGAATCTCGACTAAACACGAAGATAATTAAATGTCATATCGAGCACAAACTAGGCGAGAATATGCTAAGTTACTAAAGGTAAAATAACATTGTCAGAAGTGGGATTCGAACCCACGCCCACATTCGTGGACCAGAAATCTCCCATAAATAACCCTGAAATAAGGGCAAGGTGTCAAATCCTTGAGTCTGGCGCCTTAGACCGCTCGGCCATCCTGACAGTTACTTGCAACTCAAATTTTGCGCCAGTTAATAATTATTGTTATTGCCAACCTACTTACTCGTCATTCTTAATTTGTTACGCTTGGCAGATTGCGAATCACGAATATTCCGGATTAATAAAGCAAACTTTTAAGGCATATAACTCGCAGCAACAGGTTGTTTGAGAATTAACGGTTAAAAACTTCAATTTCATAGCAGCGCCTGGTTTCGATCCAGGGACCTCTGGGTTATGGGCCCAGCACGCTTCCGCTGCGCCACGCTGCTGACAATCTGCTGTATGCAACTTGTATGAATAGTCCAGTTTATCGTAAATGTCATGAAATATAATGCGTAATCTCGGTTCAGTATTTGTAAATTGAAACTAAACGAAACTACTGTCAATGTTGAATCACGACTAAACACGAAGATAATTAAATGTCATATCGAGCACAAACTAGGCGAGAATTTGCTAAGTTACTAAAGGTAAAATAACATTGTCAGAAGTGGGATTCGAACCCACGCCCACATTCGTGGACCAGAAATCTCCCATAAATAACCCTGAAATAAGGGCAAGGTGTCAAATCCTTGAGTCTGGCGCCTTAGACCGCTCGGCCATCCTGACAGTTACTTGCAACTCAAATTTTGCGCCAGTTAATAATTATTGTTATTGCCAACCTACTTACTCGTCATTCATAATTTGTTACGCTTGGCAGATTGCGAATCACTAATGTTCCGGATGAATAAAGCAAACTTTTAAGGCACATAACTCGCAGCAACAGGTTGTTTGAGAATTAACGGTTAAAAACTTCAATTTCATAGCAGCGCCTGGTTTCGATCCAGGGACCTCTGGGTTATGGGCCCAGCACGCTTCAGCTGCGCCACGCTGCTGACATTCTGCAGTATGCAAATTGTATGAATAGTCCAGTTTATCGTAAATGTCATGAAATATAATGCGTAATCTCGGTTCAGTATTTGTAAATTGAAACTAAACGAAACTACTGTCAATGTTGAATCACGACTAAACACGAAGATAATTAAATGTCATATCGAGCACAAACTAGGCGAGAATTTGCTAAGTTACTAAAGGTAAAATAACATTGTCAGAAGTGGGATTCGAACCCACGCCCACATTCGTGGACCAGAAATCTCCCATAAATAACCCTGAAATAAGGGCAAGGTGTCAAATCCTTGAGTCTGGCGCCTTAGACCGCTCGGCCATCCTGACAGTTACTTGCAACTCAAATTTTGCGCCAGTTAATAATTATTGTTATTGCCAACCTACTTACTCGTCATTCATAATTTGTTACGCTTGGCAGATTGCGAATCACGAATGTTCCGGATTAATAAAGCAAACTTTTAAGGCACATAACTCGGAGCAACAGGTTGTTCGAAAATTAACGGTTTAAAACTTCAATTTCATAGCAGCGCCTGGTTTCGATCCAGGGACCTCTGGGTTATGGGCCCAGCACGCTTCCGCTGCGCCACGCTGCTGACATTCTGCAATATGCAACTTGTATGAATAGTCCAGTTTATCGTAAATGTCATGAAATATAATGCGTAATCTCGGTTCAGTATTTGTAAATTGAAACTAAACGAAACTACTGTCAATGTTGAATCACGACTAAACACGAAGATAATTAAATGTCATATCGAGCACAAACTAGGCGAGAATTTGCTAAGTTACTAAAGGTAAAATAACATTGTCAGAAGTGGGATTCGAACCCACGCCCACATTCGTGGACCAGAAATCTCCCACAAATAACCCTGAAATAAGGGCAAGGTATCAAATCCTTGAATCTGGCGCCTTAGACCGCTCGGCCATCCTGACAGCGACTTACAACTCATATTTTGCGCCAGTTAATAATTATTGTTATTGCCAACCTACTTACTCGTCATTCTTAATTTGTTGCGCTTGGCAGATTGCGAATCACGAATGTTTCGGATGAATAAAGCAAACTTTTAAGGCACATAACTCGCAGCAACAGGTTGTTTGAGAATTAACGGTTAAAAACTTCAATTTCATAGCAGCGCCTGGTTTCGATCCAGGGACCTCTGGGTTATGGGCCCAGCACGCTTCCGCTGCGCCACGCTGCTGACATTCTGCTGTATGCAACTTGTATGAATAGTCCAGTTTATCGTAAATGTCATGAAATATAATGCGTAATCTCGGTTCAGTATTTGTAAATTGAAACTAAACGAAACTACTGTCAATGTTGAATCACGACTAAACACGAAGATAATTAAATGTCATATCGAGCACAAACTAGGCGAGAATTTGCTAAGTTACTAAAGGTAAAATAACATTGTCAGAAGTGGGATTCGAACCCACGCCCACATTCGTGGACCAGAAATCTCCCACAAATAACCCTGAAATAAGGGCAAGGTGTCAAATCCTTGAATCTGGCGCCTTAGACCGCTCGGCCATCCTGACAGCGACTTACAACTCAAATTTTGCGCCAGTTAATAATTATTGTTATTGCCAACCTACTTACTCGTCATTCTTAATTTGTTGCGCTTGGCAGATTGCGAATCACTAATGTTCCGGATGAATAAAGCAAACTTTTAAGGCACATAACTCGCAGCAACAGGTTGTTCGAGAATTAACGGTTTAAAACTTCAATTTCATAGCAGCGCCTGGTTTCGATCCAGGGACCTCTAGGTTATGGGCCCAGCACGCTTCCGCTGCGCCACGCTGCTGACATTCAGCAGTATGCAACTTGTATGAATAGTCCAGTTTATCGTAAATGTCATGAAATATAATGCGTAATCTCGGTTCAGTATTTGTAAATTGAAACTAAACGAAACTACTGTCAATGTTGAATCACGACTAAACACGAAGATAATTAAATGTCATATCGAGCACAAACTAGGCGAGAATTTGCTAAGTTACTAAAGGTAAAATAACATTGTCAGAAGTGGGATTCGAACCCACGCCCACATTCGTGGACCAGAAATCTCCCATAAATAACCCTGAAATAAGGACAAGGTGTCAAATCCTTGAGTCTGGTGCCTTAGACCGCTCGGCCATTCTGACAGTTACTTGCAACTCAAATTTTGCGCCAGTTAATAATTATTGTTATTGCCAACCTACTTACTCGTCATTCATAATTTGTTACGCTTGGCAGATTGCGAATCACGAATGTTCCGGATGAATAAAGCAAACTTTTAAGGCACATAACTCGCAGCACAGGTTGTTTGAGAATTAACGGTTAAAAACTTCAATTTCATAGCAGCGCCTGGTTTCGATCTAGGAACCTCTGGGTTATGGGCCCAGCACGCTTCCGCTGCGCCACGCTGCTGACATTCTGCAATATGCAACTTGTATGAATAGTCCAGTTTATCGTAAATATGAAATATAATGCGTAATCTCGGTTCAGTATTTGTAAATTGAAACTAAACGAAACTACTGACAATGTTGAATCACGACTAAACACGAAGATAATTAAATGTCATATCGAGCACAAACTAGGCGAGAATTTGCTAAGTTACTAAAGGTAAAATAACATTGTCAGAAGTGGGATTCGAACCCACGCCCACATTCGTGGACCAGAAATCTCCCATAAATAACCCTGAAATAAGGGCAAGGTGTCAAATCCTTGAGTCTGGCGCCTTAGACCGCTCGGCCATCCTGACAGTTACTTGCAACTCAAATTGTGCGCCAGTTAATAATTATTGTTATTGCCAACCTACTTACTCGTCATTCATAATTTCTTACGCTTGGCAGATTGCGAATCACTAATGTTCCGGATGAATAAAGCAAACTTTTAAGGCACATAACTCGCAGCAACAGGTTGTTTGAGAATTAACGGTTAAAAACTTCAATTTCATAGCAGCGCCTGGTTTCGATCCAGGGACCTCTGGGTTATGGGCCCAGCAAGCTTCCGCTGCGCCACGCTGCTGACATTCTGCTGTATGCAACTTGTATGAATAGTCCAGTTTATCGTAAATGTCATGAAATATAATGCGTAATCTCGGTTCAGTATTTGTAAATTGAAACTAAACGAAACTACTGTCAATGTTGAATCACGACTAAACACGAAGATAATTAAATGTCATATCGAGCACAAACTAGGCGAGAATTTGCTAAGTTACTAAAGGTAAAATAACATTGTCAGAAGTGGGATTCGAACCCACGCCCACATTCGTGGACCAGAAATCTCCCACAAATAACCCTGAAATAAGGGCAAGGTGTCAAATCCTTGAATCTGACGCCTTAGACCGCTCGGCCATCCTGACAGCGACTTACAACTCAAATTTTGCGCCAGTTAATAATTATTGTTATTGCCAACCTACTTACTCGTCATTCTTAATTTGTTGCGCTTGGCAGATTGCGAATCACGAATGTTTCGGATGAATAAAGCAAACTGTTAAGGCACATAACTCGCAGCAACAGGTTGTTTGAGAATTAACGGTTAAAAACTTGAATTTCATAGCAGGGTCTGGTTTCGATTCAGGGACCTCTGGGTTATGGGCCCAGCACGATTCCGCTGCGCCACGCTGCTGACATTCTGCAATATGCAACTTGTATGAATAGTCCAGTTTATCGTAAATGTCATGAAATATAATGCGTAATCTCGGTTCAGTATTTGTAAATTGAAACTAAACAAAACTACTGTCAATGTTGAATCACGACTAAACACGAAGATAATTAAATGTCATATCGAGCACAAACTAGGCGAGAATTTGCTAAGTTACTAAAGGTAAAATAACATTGTCAGAAGTGGGATTCGAACCCACGCCCACATTCGTGGACCAGAAATCTCCCATAAATAACCCTGAAATAAGGGCAAGGTGTCAAATCCTTGAATCTGGCGCCTTAGACCGCTCGGCCATCCAGACAGCGACTTACAACTCAAATTTTGCGCCAGTTAATAATTATTGTTATTGCCAACCTACTTACTCGTCATTCCTAATTTGTTGCGCTTGGCAGATTGCGAATCACGAATGTTTCGGATTAATAAAGCAAACTTTTAAGGCACATAACTCGGAGCAACAGGTTGTTCGAGAATTAACGGTTTAAAACTTCAATTTCATAGCAGCGCCTGGTTTCGATCCAGGGACCTCTGGGTTATGGGCCCAGCACGCTTCCGCTGCGCCACGCTGCTGACATTCTGCAGTATGCAACTTGTATGAATAGTCCAGTTTATCGTAAATGTCATGAAATATAATGCGTAATCTCGGTTCAGTATTTGTAAATTGAAACTAAACGAAACTACTGTCAATGTTGAATCACGACTAAACACTAAGATAATTAAATGTCATATCGAGCACAAACTAGGCGAGAATTTGCTAAGTTACTAAAGGTAAAATAACATTGTCAGAAGTGGGATTCGAACCCACGCCCACATTCGGTGACCAGAAATCTCCCATAAATATCCCTGAAATAAGGGCAAGGTGTCAAATCCTTGAGTCTGGCGCCTTAGACCGCTCGGCCATCATGACAGTTACTTGCAACTCAAATTTTGCGCCAGTTAATAATTATTGTTATTGCCAACCTACTTACTCGTCAGTCATAATTTGTTACGCTTGGCAGATTGCGAATCACGAATGTTCCGGATTAATAAAGCAAACTTCTAAGGCACATAACTCGCAGCAACAGGTTTATTGAGAATTAACGGTTAAAAACTTCAATTTCATAGCAGCGCCTGGTTTCGATCCAGGGACCTCTGGGTTATGGGCCCAGCACGCTTCCGCTGCGCCACGCTGCTGACATTCTGCAGTATGCAACTTGTATGAATAGTCCAGTTTATCGTAAATGTCATGAAATATAATGCGTAATGTCGGTTCAGTATTTGTAAATTGAAACTAAACGAAACTACTGTCAATGTTGAATCACGACTAAACACGAAGATAATTAAATGTCATATCGAGCACAAACTAGGCGAGAATTTGCTAAGTTACTAAAGGTAAAATAACATTGTCAGAAGTGGGATTCGAACCAACGCCCACATTCGTGGACCAGAAATCTCCCATAAATAACCCTGAAATTAGGGCAAGATGTCAAATCCTTGAATCTGGCGCCTTAGACCGCTCGGCCATCCTGACAGTTACTTGCAACTCAAATTTTGCGCCAGTTAATAATTATTGTTATTGCCAACCTACTTACTCGTCATTCATAATTTGTTACGCTTGGCAGATTGCGAATCACGAATGTTCCGGATTAATAAAGCAAACTTTTAAGGCACATAACTCGGAGCAACAGGTTGTTCGAGAATTAACGGTTTAAAACGTCAATTTCATAGCAGCGCCTGGTTTCGATCCAGGGACCTCTGGGTTATGGGCCCAGCACGCTTCCGCTGCGCCACGCTGCTGACATTCTGCAATATGCAACTTGTATGAATAGTCCAGTTTATCGTAAATGTCATGAAACATAATGCGTAATCTCGGTTCAGTATTTGTAAATTGAAACTAAACGAAACTACTGTCAATGTTGAATCACGACTAAACACGAAGATAATTAAATGTCATATCGAGCACAAACTAGGCGAGAATTTGCTAAGTTACTAAAGGTAAAATAACATTGTCAGAAGTGGGATTCGAACCCACGCCCACATTCGGTGACCAGAAATCTCCCATAAATATCCCTGAAATAAGGGCAAGGTGTCAAATCCTTGAGTCTGGCGCCTTAGACCGCTCGGCCATCATGACAGTTACTTGCAACTCAAATTTTGCGCCAGTTAATAATTATTGTTATTGCCAACCTACTTACTCGTCATTCATAATTTGTTACGCTTGGCAGATTGCGAATCACGAATGTTCCGGATTAATAAAGCAAACTTCTAAGGCACATAACTCGCAGCAACAGGTTTATTGAGAATTAACGGTTAAAAACTTCAATTTCATAGCAGAGCCTGGTTTCGATCCAGGGACCTCTGGGTTATGGGCCCAGCACGCTTCCGCTGCGCCACGCTGCTGACATTCTGCAGTATGCAACTTGTATGAATAGTCCAGTTTATCGTAAATGTCATGAAATATAATGCGTAATCTCGGTTCAGTATTTGTAAATTGAAACTAAACGAAACTACTGTCAATGTTGAATCACGACTAAACACGAAGATAATTAAATGTCATATCGAGCACAAACTAGGCGAGAATTTGCTAAGTTACTAAAGGTAAAATAACATTGTCAGAAGTGGGATTCGAACCCACGCCCACATTCGTGGACCAGAAATCTCCCACAAATAACCCTGAAATAAGGGCAAGGTGTCAAATCCTTGAATCTGACGCCTTAGACCGCTCGGCCATCCTGACAGCGACTTACAACTCAAATTTTGCGCCAGTTAATAATTATTGTTATTGCCAACCTACTTACTCGTCATTCTTAATTTGTTGCGCTTGGCAGATTGCGAATCACGAATGTTTCGGATTAATAAAGCAAACTTTTAAGGCACATAACTCGGAGCAACAGGTTGTTCGAGAATTAACGGTTTAAAACTTCAATTTCATAGCAGCGCCTGGTTTCGATCCAGGGACCTCTGGGTTATGGGCCCAGCACGCTTCCGCTGCGCCACGCTGCTGACATTCTGCAATATGCAACTTGTATGAATAGTCCAGTTTATCGTAAATGTCATGAAACATAATGCGTAATCTCGGTTCAGTATTTGTAAATTGAAACTAAACGAAACTACTGTCAATGTTGAATCACGACTAAACACGAAGATAATTAAATGTCATATCGAGCACAAACTAGGCGAGAATTTGCTAAGTTACTAAAGGTAAAATAACATTGTCAGAAGTGGGATTCGAACCCACGCCCACATTCGGTGACCAGAAATCTCCCATAAATATCCCTGAAATAAGGGCAAGGTGTCAAATCCTTGAGTCTGGCGCCTTAGACCGCTCGGCCATCATGACAGTTACTTGCAACTCAAATTTTGCGCCAGTTAATAATTATTGTTATTGCCAACCTACTTACTCGTCATTCATAATTTGTTACGCTTGGCAGATTGCGAATCACGAATGTTCCGGATTAATAAAGCAAACTTCTAAGGCACATAACTCGCAGCAACAGGTTTATTGAGAATTAACGGTTAAAAACTTCAATTTCATAGCAGAGCCTGGTTTCGATCCAGGGACCTCTGGGTTATGGGCCCAGCACGCTTCCGCTGCGCCACGCTGCTGACATTCTGCAGTATGCAACTTGTATGAATAGTCCAGTTTATCGTAAATGTCATGAAATATAATGCGTAATCTCGGTTCAGTATTTGTAAATTGAAACTAAACGAAACTACTGTCAATGTTGAATCACGACTAAACACGAAGATAATTAAATGTCATATCGAGCACAAACTAGGCGAGAATTTGCTAAGTTACTAAAGGTAAAATAACATTGTCAGAAGTGGGATTCGAACCAACGCCCACATTCGTGGACCAGAAATCTCCCATAAATAACCCTGAAATTAGGGCAAGATGTCAAATCCTTGAATCTGGCGCCTTAGACCGCTCGGCCATCCTGACAGTTACTTGCAACTCAAATTTTGCGCCAGTTAATAATTATTGTTATTGCCAACCTACTTACTCGTCATTCATAATTTGTTACGCTTGGCAGATTGCGAATCACGAATGTTCCGGATTAATAAAGCAAGCTTTTAAGGCACATATCTCGGAGCAACAGGTTGTTCGAGAATTAACGGTTTAAAACGTCAATTTCATAGCAGCGCCTGGTTTCGATCCAGGGACCTCTGGGTTATGGGCCCAGCACGCTTCCGCTGCGCCACGCTGCTGACATTCTGCAATATGCAACTTGTATGAATAGTCCAGTTTATCGTAAATGTCATGAAACATAATGCGTAATCTCGGTTCAGTATTTGTAAATTGAAACTAAACGAAACTACTGTCAATGTTGAATCACGACTAAACACGAAGATAATTAAATGTCATATCGAGCACAAACTAGGCGAGAATTTGCTAAGTTACTAAAGGTAAAATAACATTGTCAGAAGTGGGATTCGAAGCCACGCCCACATTCGTGGACCAGAAATCTCCATAAATAACCCTGAAATAAGGGCAAGGTGTCAAATCCTTGAGTGTGGCGCCTTAGACCGCTTGGCCATCCTGACAGTTACTTGCAACTCAAATTTTGCGCCAGTTAATAATTATTGTTATTGCCAACCTACTTACTCGTCATTTATAATTTGTTACGCTTGGCATTTTGCGAATCACGAATGTTCCGGATTAATAAAGCAAACTTCTAAGGCACATAACTCGCAGCAACAGGTTTATTGAAAATTAACGGTTAAAAATTTCAATTTCATAGCAGCGCCTGGTTTCGATCCAGGGACCTCGGGGTTATGGGCCCATCACGCTTCCGCTGCGCCACGCTGCTGACATTCCGCAATATGCAACTTGTATGAATAGTCCAGTTTATCGTAAATGTCATGAAATATAATGCGTAATCTCGGTTCAGTATTTGTAAATTGAAACTAAACGAAACTACTGTCAATGTTGAATCGCGACTAAACACAAAGAAAATTAAATGTCATATCGAGCACAAACTAGACGAGAATTTGCTAAGTTACTAAAGGTAAAATAACATTGTCAGAAGTGGGATTCGAACCCACGCCCACATTCGTGGACCAGAAATCTCCCATAAATAACCCTGAAATAAGGGCAAGGTGTCAAATCCTTGAGTCTGGCGCCTTAGACCGCTCGGCCATCCTGACAGTTACTTGCAACTCAAATTTTGCGCCAGTTAATAATTATTGTTATTGCCAACCTACTTACTCGTCATTTATAATTTGTTACGCTTGGCATTTTGCGAATCACGGATGTTGCGGATGAATAAAGCAAACTTTTAAGGCACATAACTCGCAGCAACAGGTTGTTTGAGAATTAACGGTTAAAAACTTCAATTTCATAGCAGCGCCTGGTTTCGATCCAGGGACCTCTGGGTTATGGGCCCAGCACGGTTCCGCTGCGCCACGCTGCTGACATTCTGCAGTATGCAACTTGTATGAATAGTCCAGTTTATCGTAAATGCCATGAAATATAATGCGTAATCTCGGTTCAGTATTTGTAAATTGAAACTAAACGAAACTACTGTCAATGTTGAATCACGACTAAACACGAAGATAATTAAATGTCATATCGAGCACAAACTAGGCGAGAATTTGCTAAGTTACTAAAGGTAAAATAACATTGTCAGAAGTGGGATTCGAACCCACGCCCACATTCGGTGACCAGAAATCTCCCATAAATATCCCTGAAATAAGGGCAAGGTGTCAAATCCTTGAGTCTGGCGCCTTAGACCGCTCGGCCATCATGACAGTTACTTGCAACTCAAATTTTGCGCCAGTTAATAATTATTGTTATTGCCAACCTACTTACTCGTCATTCATAATTTGTTACGCTTGGCAGATGGCGAATCACGAATGTTCCGGATTAATAAAGCAAACTTCTAAGGCACATAACTCGCAGCAACAGGTTTATTGAAAATTAACGGTTAAAAATTTCAATTTCATAGCAGCGCCTGGTTTCGATCCAGGGACCTCGGGGTTATGGGCCCATCACGCTTCCGCTGCGCCACGCTGCTGACATTCCGCAATATGCAACTTGTATGAATAGTCCAGTTTATCGTAAATGTCATGAAATATAATGCGTAATCTCGGTTCAGTATTTGTAAATTGAAACTAAACGAAAATACTGTCAATGTTGAATCGCGACTAAACACAAAGAAAATTAAATGTCATATCGAGCACAAACTAGACGAGAATTTGCTAAGTTACTAAAGGTAAAATAACATTGTCAGAAGTGGGATTCGAACCCACGCCCACATTCGTGGACCAGAAATCTCCCATAAATAACCCTGAAATAAGGGCAAGGTGTCAAATCCTTGAGTCTGGCGCCTTAGACCGCTCGGCCATCCTGACAGTTACTTGCAACTCAAATTTTGCGCCAGTTAATAATTATTGTTATTGCCAACCTACTTACTCGTCATTTATAATTTGTTACGCTTGGCATTTTGCGAATCACGGATGTTGCGGATGAATAAAGCAAACTTTTAAGGCACATAACTCGCAGCAACAGGTTGTTTGAGAATTAACGGTTAAAAACTTCAATTTCATAGCAGCGCCTGGTTTCGATCCAGGGACCTCTGGGTTATGGGCCCAGCACGGTTCCGCTGCGCCACGCTGCTGACATTCTGCAGTATGCAACTTGTATGAATAGTCCAGTTTATCGTAAATGCCATGAAATATAATGCGTAATCTCGGTTCAGTATTTGTAAATTGAAACTAAACGAAACTACTGTCAATGTTGAATCACGACTAAACACGAAGATAATTAAATGTCATATCGAGCACAAACTAGGCGAGAATTTGCTAAGTTACTAAAGGTAAAATAACATTGTCAGAAGTGGGATTCGAACCAACGCCCACATTCGTGGACCAGAAATCTCCCATAAATAACCCTGAAATTAGGGCAAGATGTCAAATCCTTGAATCTGGCGCCTTAGACCGCTCGGCCATCCTGACAGTTACTTGCAACTCAAATTTTGCGCCAGTTAATAATTATTGTTATTGCCAACCTACTTACTCGTCATTCATAATTTGTTACGCTTGGCAGATTGCGAATCACGAATGTTCCGGATTAATAAAGCAAACTTTTAAGGCACATAACTCGGAGCAACAGGTTGTTCGAGAATTAACGGTTTAAAACGTCAATTTCATAGCAGCGCCTGGTTTCGATCCAGGGACCTCTGGGTTATGGGCCCAGCACGCTTCCGCTGCGCCACGCTGCTGACATTCTGCAATATGCAACTTGTATGAATAGTCCAGTTTATCGTAAATGTCATGAAACATAATGCGTAATCTCGGTTCAGTATTTGTAAATTGAAACTAAACGAAACTACTGTCAATGTTGAATCACGACTAAACACGAAGATAATTAAATGTCATATCGAGCACAAACTAGGCGAGAATTTGCTAAGTTACTAAAGGTAAAATAACATTGTCAGAAGTGGGATTCGAACCCACGCCCACATTCGGTGACCAGAAATCTCCCATAAATATCCCTGAAATAAGGGCAAGGTGTCAAATCCTTGAGTCTGGCGCCTTAGACCGCTCGGCCATCATGACAGTTACTTGCAACTCAAATTTTGCGCCAGTTAATAATTATTGTTATTGCCAACCTACTTACTCGTCATTCATAATTTGTTACGCTTGGCAGATTGCGAATCACGAATGTTCCGGATTAATAAAGCAAACTTCTAAGGCACATAACTCGCAGCAACAGGTTTATTGAGAATTAACGGTTAAAAACTTCAATTTCATAGCAGAGCCTGGTTTCGATCCAGGGACCTCTGGGTTATGGGCCCAGCACGCTTCCGCTGCGCCACGCTGCTGACATTCTGCAGTATGCAACTTGTATGAATAGTCCAGTTTATCGTAAATGTCATGAAATATAATGCGTAATCTCGGTTCAGTATTTGTAAATTGAAACTAAACGAACCTACTGTCAATGTTGAATCACGACTAAACACGAAGATAATTAAATGTCATATCGAGCACAAACTAGGCGAGAATTTGCTAAGTTACTAAAGGTAAAATAACATTGTCAGAAGTGGGATTCGAACCAACGCCCACATTCGTGGACCAGAAATCTCCCATAAATAACCCTGAAATTAGGGCAAGATGTCAAATCCTTGAATCTGGCGCCTTAGACCGCTCGGCCATCCTGACAGTTACTTGCAACTCAAATTTTGCGCCAGTTAATAATTATTGTTATTGCCAACCTACTTACTCGTCATTCATAATTTGTTACGCTTGGCAGATTGCGAATCACGAATGTTCCGGATTAATAAAGCAAACTTTTAAGGCACATATCTCGGAGCAACAGGTTGTTCGAGAATTAACGGTTTAAAACGTCAATTTCATAGCAGCGCCTGGTTTCGATCCAGGGACCTCTGGGTTATGGGCCCAGCACGCTTCCGCTGCGCCACGCTGCTGACATTCTGCAATATGCAACTTGTATGAATAGTCCAGTTTATCGTAAATGTCATGAAACATAATGCGTAATCTCAGTTCAGTATTTGTAAATTGAAACTAAACGAAACTACTGTCAATGTTGAATCACGACTAAACACGAAGATAATTAAATGTCATATCGAGCACAAACTAGGCGAGAATTTGCTAAGTTACTAAAGGTAAAATAACATTGTCAGAAGTGGGATTCGAAGCCACGCCCACATTCGTGGACCAGAAATCTCCATAAATAACCCTGAAATAAGGGCAAGGTGTCAAATCCTTGAGTGTGGCGCCTTAGACCGCTCGGCCATCCTGACAGTTACTTGCAACTCAAATTTTGCGCCAGTTAATAATTATTGTTATTGCCAACCTACTTACTCGTCATTTATAATTTGTTACGCTTGGCATTTTGCGAATCACGGATGTTGCGGATGAATAAAGCAAACTTTTAAGGCACATAACTCGCAGCAACAGGTTGTTTGAGAATTAACGGTTAAAAACTTCAATTTCACAGCAGCGCCTGGTTTCGATCCAGGTACCTCTGGGTTATGGGCCCAGCACGCTTCCGCTGCGCCACGCTGCTGACATTCTGCAGTATGCAACTTGTATGAATAGTCCAGTTTATCGTAAATGTCATGAAATATAATGCGTAATCTCGGTTCAGTATTTGTAAATTGAAACTAAACGAAACTACTGTCAATGTTGAATCACGACTAAACACAAAGAAAATTAAATGTCATATCGAGCACAAACTAGACGAGAATTTGCTAAGTTACTAAAGGTAAAATAACATTGTCAGAAGTGGGATTCGAACCCACGCCCACATTCGTGGACCAGAAATCTCCCATAAATAACCCTGAAATAAGGGCAAGGTGTCAAATCCTTGAGTGTGGCGCCTTAGACCGCTCGGCCATCCTGACAGTTACTTGCAACTCAAATTTTGCGCCAGTTAATAATTATTGTTATTGCCAACCTACTTACTCGTCATTTATAATTTGTTACGCTTGGCATTTTGCGAATCACGGATGTTGCGGATGAATAAAGCAAACTTTTAAGGCACATAACTCGCAGCAACAGGTTGTTTGAGAATTAACGGTTAAAAACTTCAATTTCATAGCAGCGCCTGGTTTCGATCCAGGGACCTCTGGGTTATGGGCCCAGCACGCTTCCGCTGCGCCACGCTGCTGACATTCTGCAGTATGCAACTTGTATGAATAGTCCAGTTTATCGTAAATGCCATGAAATATAATGCGTAATCTCGGTTCAGTATTTGTAAATTGAAACTAAACGAAACTACTGTCAATGTTGAATCACGACTAAACACGAAGATAATTAAATGTCATATCGAGCACAAACTAGGCGAGAATTTGCTAAGTTACTAAAGGTAAAATAACATTGTCAGAAGTGGGATTCGAACCAACGCCCACATTCGTGGACCAGAAATCTCCCATAAATAACCCTGAAATTAGGGCAAGATGTCAAATCCTTGAATCTGGCGCCTTAGACCGCTCGGCCATCCTGACAGTTACTTGCAACTCAAATTTTGCGCCAGTTAATAATTATTGTTATTGCCAACCTACTTACTCGTCATTCATAATTTGTTACGCTTGGCAGATTGCGAATCACGAATGTTCCGGATTAATAAAGCAAACTTTTAAGGCACATATCTCGGAGCAACAGGTTGTTCGAGAATTAACAGTTTAAAACGTCAATTTCATAGCAGCGCCTGGTTTCGATCCAGGGACCTCTGGGTTATGGGCCCAGCACGCTTCCGCTGCGCCACGCTGCTGACATTCTGCAATATGCAACTTGTATGAATAGTCCAGTTTATCGTAAATGTCATGAAACATAATGCGTAATCTCGGTTCAGTATTTGTAAATTGAAACTAAACGAAACTACTGTCAATGTTGAATCACGACTAAACACGAAGATAATTAAATGTCATATCGAGCACAAACTAGGCGAGAATTTGCTAAGTTACTAAAGGTAAAATAACATTGTCAGAAGTGGGATTCGAAGCCACGCCCACATTCGTGGACCAGAAATCTCCATAAATAACCCTGAAATAAGGGCAAGGTGTCAAATCCTTGAGTGTGGCGCCTTAGACCGCTCGGCCATCCTGACAGTTACTTGCAACTCAAATTTTGCGCCAGTTAATAATTATTGTTATTGCCAACCTACTTACTCGTCATTTATAATTTGTTACGCTTGGCATTTTGCGAATCACGGATGTTGCGGATGAATAAAGCAAACTTTTACGGCACATAACTCGCAGCAACAGGTTGTTTGAGAATTAACGGTTAAAAACTTCAATTTCATAGCAGCGCCTGGTTTCGATCCAGGGACCTCTGGGTTATGGGCCCAGCACGCTTCCGCTGCGCCACGCTGCTGACATTCTGCAGTATGCAACTTGTATGAATAGTCCAGTTTATCGTAAATGCCATGAAATATAATGCGTAATCTCGGTTCAGTATTTGTAAATTGAAACTAAACGAAACTACTGTCAATGTTGAATCACGACTAAACACGAAGATAATTAAATGTCATATCGAGCACAAACTAGGCGAGAATTTGCTAAGTTACTAAAGGTAAAATAACATTGTCAGAAGTGGGATTCGAACCAACGCCCACATTCGTGGACCAGAAATCTCCCATAAATAACCCTGAAATTAGGGCAAGATGTCAAATCCTTGAATCTGGCGCCTTAGACCGCTCGGCCATCCTGACAGTTACTTGCAACTCAAATTTTGCGCCAGTTAATAATTATTGTTATTGCCAACCTACTTACTCGTCATTCATAATTTGTTACGCTTGGCAGATTGCGAATCACGAATGTTCCGGATTAATAAAGCAAACTTTTAAGGCACATAACTCGGAGCAACAGGTTGTTCGAGAATTAACGGTTTAAAACGTCAATTTCATAGCAGCGCCTGGTTTCGATCCAGGGACCTCTGGGTTATGGGCCCAGCACGCTTCCGCTGCGCCACGCTGCTGACATTCTGCAATATGCAACTTGTATGAATAGTCCAGTTTATCGTAAATGTCATGAAATATAATGCGTAATCTCGGTTCAGTATTTGTAAATTGAAACTAAACGAAACTACTGTCAATGTTGAATCACGACTAAACACGAAGATAATTAAATGTCATATCGAGCACAAACTAGGCGAGAATTTGCTAAGTTACTAAAGGTAAAATAACATTGTCAGAAGTGGGATTCGAACCAACGCCCACATTCGTGGACCAGAAATCTCCCATAAATAACCCTGAAATTAGGGCAAGATGTCAAATCCTTGAATCTGGCGCCTTAGACCGCTCGGCCATCCTGACAGTTACTTGCAACTCAAATTTTGCGCCAGTTAATAATTATTGTTATTGCCAACCTACTTACTCGTCATTCATAATTTGTTACGCTTGGCAGATTGCGAATCACGAATGTTCCGGATTAATAAAGCAAACTTTTAAGGCACATATCTCGGAGCAACAGGTTGTTCGAGAATTAACGGTTTAAAACGTCAATTTCATAGCAGCGCCTGGTTTCGATCCAGGGACCTCTGGGTTATGGGCCCAGCACGCTTCCGCTGCGCCACGCTGCTGACATTCTGCAATATGCAACTTGTATGAATAGTCCAGTTTATCGTAAATGTCATGAAACATAATGCGTAATCTCGGTTCAGTATTTGTAAATTGAAACTAAACGAAACTACTGTCAATGTTGAATCACGACTAAACACGAAGATAATTAAATGTCATATCGAGCACAAACTAGGCGAGAATTTGCTAAGTTACTAAAGGTAAAATAACATTGTCAGAAGTGGGATTCGAAGCCACGCCCACATTCGTGGACCAGAAATCTCCATAAATAACCCTGAAATAAGGGCAAGGTGTCAAATCCTTGAGTGTGGCGCCTTAGACCGCTCGGCCATCCTGACAGTTACTTGCAACTCAAATTTTGCGCCAGTTAATAATTATTGTTATTGCCAACCTACTTACTCGTCATTTATAATTTGTTACGCTTGGCATTTTGCGAATCACGGATGTTGCGGATGAATAAAGCAAACTTTTAAGGCACATAACTCGCAGCAACAGGTTGTTTGAGAATTAACGGTTAAAAACTTCAATTTCACAGCAGGTTTCGATCCAGGGACCTCTGGGTTATGGGCCCAGCACGCTTCCGCTGCGCCACGCTGCTGACATTCTGCAGTATGCAACTTGTATGAATAGTCCAGTTTATCGTAAATGTCATGAAATATAATGCGTAATCTCGGTTCAGTATTTGTAAATTGAAACTAAACGAAACTACTGTCAATGTTGAATCACGACTAAACACGAAGATAATTAAATGTCATATCGAGCACAAACTAGGCGAGAATTTGCTAAGTTACTAAAGGTAAAATAACATTGTCAGAAGTGGGATTCGAACCCACGCCCACATTCGGTGACCAGAAATCTCCCATAAATATCCCTGAAATAAGGGCAAGGTGTCAAATCCTTGAGTCTGGCGCCTTAGACCGCTCGGCCATCATGACAGTTACTTGCAACTCAAATTTTGCGCCAGTTAATAATTATTGTTATTGCCAACCTACTTACTCGTCATTCATAATTTGTTACGCTTGGCAGATTGCGAATCACGAATGTTCCGGATTAATAAAGCAAACTTCTAAGGCACATAACTCGCAGCAACAGGTTTATTGAAAATTAACGGTTAAAAACTTCAATTTCATAGCAGCGCCTGGTTTCGATCCAGGGACCTCTGGGTTATGGGCCCAGCACGCTTCCGCTGCGCCACGCTGCTGACATTCCGCAATATGCAACTTGTATGAATAGTCCAGTTTATCGTAAATGTCATGAAATATAATGCGTAATCTCGGTTCAGTATTTGTAAATTGAAACTAAACGAAACTACTGTCAATGTTGAATCACGACTAAACACAAAGAAAATTAAATGTCATATCGAGCACAAACTAGACGAGAATTTGCTAAGTTACTAAAGGTAAAATAACATTGTCAGAAGTGGGATTCGAACCCACGCCCACATTCGTGGACCAGAAATCTCCCATAAATAACCCTGAAATAAGGGCAAGGTGTCAAATCCTTGAGTGTGGCGCCTTAGACCGCTCGGCCATCCTGACAGTTACTTGCAACTCAAATTTTGCGCCAGTTAATAATTATTGTTATTGCCAACCTACTTACTCGTCATTTATAATTTGTTACGCTTGGCATTTTGCGAATCACGGATGTTGCGGATGAATAAAGCAAACTTTTAAGGCACATAACTCGCAGCAACTGGTTGTTTGAGAATTAACGGTTAAAAACTTCAATTTCACAGCAGCGCCTGGTTTCGATCCAGGGACCTCTGGGTTATGGGCCCAGCACGCTTCCGCTGCGCCACGCTGCTGACATTCTGCAGTATGCAACTTGTATGAATAGTCCAGTTTATCGTAAATGTCATGAAATATAATGCGTAATCTCGGTTCAGTATTTGTAAATTGAAACTAAACGAAACTACTGTCAATGTTGAATCACGACTAAACACGAAGATAATTAAATGTCATATCGAGCACAAACTAGGCGAGAATTTGCTAAGTTACTAAAGGTAAAATAACATTGTCAGAAGTGGGATTCGAACCCACGCCCACATTCGTGGACAAGAAATCTCCCATAAATAACCCTGAAATAAGGGCAAGGTGTCAAATCCTTGAGTCTGGCGCCTTAGACCGCTCGGCCATCCTGACAGTTACTTGCAACTCAAATTTTGCGCCAGTTAATAATTATTGTTATTGCCAACCTACTTACTCGTCATTCATAATTTGTTACGCTTGGCAGATTGCGAATCAGGAATGTTCCGGATTAATAAAGCAAACTTTTAAGGCACATAACTCGCAGCAACAGGTTGTTTGAGAATTAACGGTTAAAAACTTCAATTTCATAGCAGCGCCTGGTTACGATCCAGGGACCTCTGGGTTATGGGCCCAGCACGCTTCCGCTGCGCCACGCTGCTGACATTCTGCTGTATGCAACTTGTATGAATAGTCCAGTTTATCGTAAATGTCATGAAATATAATGCGTAATCTCGGTTCAGTATTTGTAAATTGAATCTAAACGAAACTACTGTCAATGTTGAATCACGACTAAACACGAAGATAATTAAATGTCATATCGAGCACAAACTAGGCGAGAATTTGCTAAGTTACTAAAGGTAAAATAACATTGTCAGAAGTGGGATTCGAACCCACGCCCACATTCGTGGACCAGAAATCTCCCATAAATAACCCTGAAATAAGGGCAAGGTGTCAAATCCTTGAGTCTGGCGCCTTAGACCGCTCGGCCATCCTGACAGTTACTTGCAACTCAAATTTTGCGCCAGTTAATATTTATTGTTATTGCCAACCTACTTACTGGTCATTCATAATTTGTTACGCTTGGCAGATTGCGAATCACGAATGTTCCGGATGAATAAAGCAAACTTTTAAGGCACATAACTCGCAGCAACCGGTTGTTTGAGAATTAACGGTTAAAAACTTCAATTTCATAGCAGCGCCTGGTTTCGATCCAGGGACCTCTGGGTTATGGGCCCAGCACGCTTCCGCTGCGCCACGCTGCTGACATTCTGCAATATGCAACTTGTATGAATAGTCCAGTTTATCGTAAATGTCATGAAATATAATGCGTAATCTCGGTTCAGTATTTGTAAATTGAAACTAAACGAAACTACTGTCAATGTTGAATCTCGACTGAACACGAAGATAATTAAATGTCATATCGAGCACAAACTAGGCGAGAATTTGCTAAGTTACTAAAGGTAAAATAACATTGTCAGAAGTGGGATTCGAACCCACGCCCACATTCGTGGACCAGAAATCTCCCATAAATAACCCTGAAATAAGGGCAAGGTGTAAAATCCTTGAGTCTGGCGCCTTAGACCGCTCGGCCATCCTGACAGTTTCTTGCAACTCAAATTTTGCGCCAGTTAATAATTATTGTTATTGCCAACCTACTTACTCGTCATTTATAATTTGTTACGCTTGGCATTTTGCGAATCACGGATGTTGCGGATGAATAAAGCAAACTTTTAAGGCACATAACTCGCAGCAACAGGTTGTTTGAGAATTAACGGTTAAAAACTTCAATTTCATAGCAGCGCCTGGTTTCGATCCAGGGACCTCTGGGTTATGGGCCCAGCACGCTTCCGCTGCGCCACGCTGCTGACATTCTGCTGTATGCAACTTGTATGAATAGTCCAGTTTATCGTAAATGTCATGAAATATAATGCGTAATCTCGGTTCAGTATTTGTAAATTGAATCTAAACGAAACTACTGTCAATGTTGAATCACGACTAAACGCGAAGATAATTAAATGTCATATCGAGCACAAACTAGGCGAGAATTTGCTAAGTTACTAAAGGTAAAATAACATTGTCAGAAGTGGGATTCGAACCCACGCCCACATTCGTGGACCAGAAATCTCCCATAAATAACCCTGAAATAAGGGCAAGGTGTCAAATCCTTGAGTCTGGCGCCTTAGACCGCTCGGCCATCCTGACAGTTACTTGCAACTCAAATTTTGCGCCAGTTAATAATTATTGTTATTGCCAACCTACTTACTGGTCATTCATAATTTGTTACGCTTGGCAGATTGCGAATCACGAATGTTCCGGATGAATAAAGCAAACTTTTAAGGCACATAACTCGCAGCAACCGGTTGTTTGAGAATTAACGGTTAAAAACTTCAATTTCATAGCAGCGCCTGGTTTCGATCCAGGGACCTCTGAGTTATGGGCCCAGCACGCTTCCGCTGCGCCACGCTGCTGACATTCTGCAATATGCAACTTGTATGAATAGTCCAGTTTATCGTAAATGTCATGAAATATAATGCGTAATCTCGGTTCAGTATTTGTAAATTGAAACTAAACGAAACTACTGTCAATGTTGAATCTCGACTGAACACGAAGATAATTAAATGTCATATCGAGCACAAACTAGGCGAGAATTTGCTAAGTTACTAAAGGTAAAATAACATTGTCAGAAGTGGGATTCGAACCCACGCCCACATTCGTGGACCAGAAATCTCCCATAAATAACCCTGAAATAAGGGCAAGGTGTCAAATCTTTGAGTCTGGCGCCTTAGACCGCTCGGCCATCCTGACAGTTACTTGCAACTCAAATTTTGCGCCAGTTAATAATTATTGTTATTGCCAACCTACTTACTCGTCATTCATAATTTGTTACGCTTGGCAGATTGCGAATCACTAATGTTCCGGATGAATAAAGCAAACTTTTAAGGCACATAACTCGCAGCAACAGGTTGTTTGAGAATTAACGGTTAAAAACTTCAATTTCATAGCAGCGCCTGGTTTCAATCCAGGGACCTCTGGGTTATGGGCCCAGCACGCTTCCGCTGCGCCACGCTGCTGACATTCTGCAGTATGCAACTTGTATGAATAGTCCAGTTTATCGTAAATGTCATGAAATATAATGCGTAATCTCGGTTCAGTATTTGTAAATTGAAACTAAACGAAACTACTGTCAATGTTGAATCACGACTAAACACTAAGATAATTAAACGTCATATCGAGCACAAACTAGGCGAGAATTTGCTAAGTTACTAAAGGTAAAATAACATTGTCAGAAGTGGGATTCGAACCCACGCCCACATTCGTGGACCAGAAATCTCCCATCAATAACCCTGAAATAAGGCAAGGTGTCAAATCCTTGAGTCTGGCGCCTTAGACCGCTCGGCCATCCTGACAGTTACTTGCAACTCAAATTTTGCGCCAGTTAATAATTATTGTTATTGCCAACCTACTTACTCGTCATTCATAATTTGTTACGCTTGGCAGATTGCGAATCACTAATGTTCCGGATGAATAAAGCAAACTTTTAAGGCACATAACTCGCAGCAACAGGTTGTTTGAGAATTAACGGTTAAAAACTTCAATTTCATAGCAGCGCCTGGTTTCGATCCAGGGACCTCTGGGTTATGGGCCCAGCACGCTTCCGCTGCGCCACGCTGCTGACATTCTTCAGTATGCAACTTGTATGAATAGTCCAGTTTATCGTAAATGTCATGAAATATAATGCGTAATCTCGGTTCAGTATTTGTAAATTGAAACTAAACGAAACTACTGTCAATGTTGAATCACGACTAAACACTAAGATAATTAAACGTCATATCGAGCACAAACTAGGCGAGAATTTGCTAAGTTACTAAAGGTAAAATAACATTGTCAGAAGTGGGATTCGAACCCACGCCCACATTCGTGAACCAGAAATCTCCCATAAATAACCCTGAAATAAGGCAAGGTGTCAAATCCTTGAGTCTGGCGCCTTAGACCGCTCGGCCATCCTGACAGTTACTTGCAACTCAAATTTTGCGCCAGTTAATAATTATTGTTATTGCCAACCTACTTACTCGTCATTCATAATTTGTTACGCTTGGCAGATTGCGAATCACTAATGTTCGGGATGAATAAAGCAAACTTTTAAGGCACATAACTCGCAGCAACAGGTTGTTTGAGAATTAACGGTTAAAAACTTCAATTTCATAGCAGCGCCTGGTTTCGATCCAGGAACCTCTGGGTTATGGGCCCAGCACGCTTCCGCTGCGCCACGCTGCTGACATTCTGCAGTATGCAACTTGTATGAATAGTCCAGTTTATCGTAAATGTCATGAAATATAATGCGTAATCTCGGTTCAGTATTTGTAAATTGAAACTAAACGAAACTACTGTCAATGTTGAATCACGACTAAACACTAAGATAATTAAATGTCATATCGAGCACAAACTAGGCGAGAATTTGCTAAGTTACTAAAGGTAAAATAACATTGTCAGAAGTGGGATTCGAACCCACGCCCACATTCGTGGACCAGAAATCTCCCACAAATAACCCTGAAATAAGGGCAAGGTGTCAAATCCTTGAATCTGGCGCCTTAGACCGCTCGGCCATCCTGACAGCGACTTAGAACTCAAATTTTGCGCCAGTTAATAATTATTGTTATTGCCAACCTACTTACTCGTCATTCTTAATTTGTTGCGCTTGGCAGATTGCGAATCACGAATGTTTCGGATGAATAAAGCAAACTTTTAAGGCACATAACTCGCAGCAACAGGTTGTTTGAGAATTAACGGTTAAAAACTTGAATTTCATAGCAGGGTCTGGTTTCGATTCAGGGACCTCTGGGTTGTAGGCCCAGCACGATTCCGCTGCGCCACGCTGCTGACATTCTGCAATATGCAACTTGTATGAATAGTCCAGTTTATCGTAAATGTCATGAAATATAATGCGTAATCTCGGTTCAGTATTTGTAAATTGAAACTAAACGAAACTACTGTCAATGTTGAATCACGACTAAACACGAAGATAATTAAATGTCATATCGAGCACAAACTAGGCGAGAATTTGCTAAGTTACTAAAGGTAAAATAACATTGTCAGAAGTGGGATTCGAACCCACGCCCACATTCGTGGACCAGAAATCTCCCATAAATAACCCTGAAATAAGGGCAAGGTGTCAAATCCTTGAGTCTGGCGCCTTAGACCGCTCGGCCATCCTGACAGTTACTTGCAACTCAAATTTTGCGCCAGTTAATAATTATTGTTATTGCCAACCTACTTACTCGTCATTCATAATTTGTTACGCTTGGCAGATTGCGAATCAGGAATGTTCCGGATTAATAAAGCAAACTTTTAAGGCACATAACTCGCAGCAACAGGTTGTTTGAGAATTAACGGTTAAAAACTTCAATTTCATAGCAGCGCCTGGTTTCGATCCAGGGACCTCTGGGTTATGGGCCCAGCACGCTTCCGCTGCGCCACGCTGCTGACATTCTGCTGTATGCAACTTGTATGAATAGTCCAGTTTATCGTAAATGTCATGAAATATAATGCGTAATCTCGGTTCAGTATTTGTAAATTGAATCTAAACGAAACTACTGTCAATGTTGAATCACGACTAAACGCGAAGATAATTAAATGTCATATCGAGCACAAACTAGGCGAGAATTTGCTAAGTTACTAAAGGTAAAATAACATTGTCAGAAGTGGGATTCGAACCCACGCCCACATTCGTGGACCAGAAATCTCCCATAAATAACCCTGAAATAAGGGCAAGGTGTCAAATCCTTGAGTCTGGCGCCTTAGATCGCTCGGCCATCCTGACAGTTACTTGCAACTCAAATTTTGCGCCAGTTAATAATTATTGTTATTGCCAACCTACTTACTGGTCATTCATAATTTGTTACGCTTGGCAGATTGCGAATCACGAATGTTCCGGATGAATAAAGCAAACTTTTAAGGCACATAACTCGCAGCAACCGGTTGTTTGAGAATTAACGGTTAAAAACTTCAATTTCATAGCAGCGCCTGGTTTCGATCCAGGGACCTCTGAGTTATGGGCCCAGCACGCTTCCGCTGCGCCACGCTGCTGACATTCTGCAATATGCAACTTGTATGAATAGTCCAGTTTATCGTAAATGTCATGAAATATAATGCGTAATCTCGGTTCAGTATTTGTAAATTGAAACTAAACGAAACTACTGTCAATGTTGAATCTCGACTGAACACGAAGATAATTAAATGTCATATCGAGCACAAACTAGGCGAGAATTTGCTAAGTTACTAAAGGTAAAATAACATTGTCAGAAGTGGGATTCGAACCCACGCCCACATTCGTGGACCAGAAATCTCCCATAAATAACCCTGAAATAAGGGCAAGGTGTCAAATCCTTGAGTCTGGCGCCTTAGACCGCTCGGCCATCCTGACAGTTACTTGCAACTCAAATTTTGCGCCAGTTAATAATTATTGTTATTGACAACCTACTTACTCGTCATTCATAATTTGTTACGCTTGGCAGATTGCGAATCACTAATGTTCCGGATGAATAAAGCAAACTTTTAAGGCACATAACTCGCAGCAACAGGTTGTTTGAGAATTAACGGTTAAAAACTTCAATTTCATAGCAGCGCCTGGTTTCAATCCAGGGACCTCTGGGTTATGGGCCCAGCACGCTTCCGCTGCGCCACGCTGCTGACATTCTGCAGTATGCAACTTGTATGAATAGTCCAGTTTATCGTAAATGTCATGAAATATAATGCGTAATCTCGGTTCAGTATTTGTAAATTGAAACTAAACGAAACTACTGTCAATGTTGAATCACGACTAAACACTAAGATAATTAAACGTCATATCGAGCACAAACTAGGCGAGAATTTGCTAAGTTACTAAAGGTAAAATAACATTGTCAGAAGTGGGATTCGAACCCACGCCCACATTCGTGGACCAGAAATCTCCCATAAATAACCCTGAAATAAGGCAAGGTGTCAAATCCTTGAGTCTGGCGCCTTAGACCGCTCGGCCATCCTGACAGTTACTTGCAACTCAAATTTTGCGCCAGTTAATAATTATTGTTATTGCCAACCTACTTACTCGTCATTCATAATTTGTTACGCTTGGCAGATTGCGAATCACTAATGTTCCGGATGAATAAAGCAAACTTTTAAGGCACATAACTCGCAGCAACAGGTTGTTTGAGAATTAACGGTTAAAAACTTCAATTTCATAGCAGCGCCTGGTTTCGATCCAGGGACCTCTGGGTTATGGGCCCAGCACGCTTCCGCTGCGCCACGCTGCTGACATTCTTCAGTATGCAACTTGTATGAATAGTCCAGTTTATCGTAAATGTCATGAAATATAATGCGTAATCTCGGTTCAGTATTTGTAAATTGAAACTAAACGAAACTACTGTCAATGTTGAATCACGACTAAACACTAAGATAATTAAACGTCATATCGAGCACAAACTAGGCGAGAATTTGCTAAGTTACTAAAGGTAAAATAACATTGTCAGAAGTGGGATTCGAAGCCACGCCCACATTCGTGGACCAGAAATCTCCCATAAATAACCCTGAAATAAGGCAAGGTGTCAAATCCTTGAGTCTGGCGCCTTAGACCGCTCGGCCATCCTGACAGTTACTTGCAACTCAAATTTTGCGCCAGTTAATAATTATTGTTATTGCCAACCTACTTACTCGTCATTCATAATTTGTTACGCTTGGCAGATTGCGAATCACTAATGTTCCGGATGAATAAAGCAAACTTTTAAGGCACATAACTCGCAGCAACAGGTTGTTTGAGAATTAACGGTTAAAAACTTCAATTTCATAGCAGCGCCTGGTTTCGATCCAGGAACCTCTGGGTTATGGGCCCAGCACGCTTCCGCTGCGCCACGCTGCTGACATTCTGCAGTATGCAACTTGTATGAATAGTCCAGTTTATCGTAAATGTCATGAAATATAATGCGTAATCTCGGTTCAGTATTTGTAAATTGAAACTAAACGAAACTACTGTCAATGTTGAATCACGACTAAACACTAAGATAATTAAATGTCATATCGAGCACAAACTAGGCGAGAATTTGCTAAGTTACTAAAGATAAAATAACATTGTCAGAAGTGGGATTCGAACCCACGCCCACATTCGTTGACCAGAAATCTCCCACAAATAACCCTGAAATAAGGGCAAGGTGTCAAATCCTTGAATCTGGCGCCTTAGACCGCTCGGCCATCCTGACAGCGACTTAGAACTCAAATTTTGCGCCAGTTAATAATTATTGTTATTGCCAACCTACTTACTCGTCATTCTTAATTTGTTGCGCTTGGCAGATTGCGAATCACGAATGTTTCGGATGAATAAAGCAAACTTTTAAGGCACATAACTCGCAGCAACAGGTTGTTTGAGAATTAACGGTTAAAAACTTGAATTTCATAGCAGGGTCTGGTTTCGATTCAGGGACCTCTGGGTTGTAGGCCCAGCACGATTCCGCTGCGCCACGCTGCTGACATTCTGCAATATGCAACTTGTATGAATAGTCCAGTTTATCGTAAATGTCATGAAATATAATGCGTAATCTCGGTTCAGTATTTGTAAATTGAAACTAAACGAAACTACTGTCAATGTTGAATCACGACTAAACACGAAGATAATTAAATGTCATATCGAGCACAAACTAGGCGAGAATTTGCTAAGTTACTAAAGGTAAAATAACATTGTCAGAAGTGGGATTCGAACCCACGCCCACATTCGTGGACCAGAAATCTCCCATAAATAACCCTGAAATAAGGGCAAGGTGTCAAATCCTTGAGTCTGGCGCCTTAGACCGCTCGGCCATCCTGACAGTTACTTGCAACTCAAATTTTGCGCCAGTTAATAATTATTGTTATTGCCAACCTACTTACTCGTCATTCATAATTTGTTACGCTTGGCAGATTGCGAATCAGGAATGTTCCGGATTAATAAAGCAAACTTTTAAGGCACATAACTCGCAGCAACAGGTTGTTTGAGAATTAACGGTTAAAAACTTCAATTTCATAGCAGCGCCTGGTTTCGATCCAGGGACCTCTGGGTTATGGGCCCAGCACGCTTCCGCTGCGCCACGCTGCTGACATTCTGCTGTATGCAACTTGTATGAATAGTCCAGTTTATCGTAAATGTCATGAAATATAATGCGTAATCTCGGTTCAGTATTTGTAAATTGAATCTAAACGAAACTACTGTCAATGTTGAATCACGACTAAACGCGAAGATAATTAAATGTCATATCGAGCACAAACTAGGCGAGAATTTGCTAAGTTACTAAAGGTAAAATAACATTGTCAGAAGTGGGATTCGAACCCACGCCCACATTCGTGGACCAGAAATCTCCCATAAATAACCCTGAAATAAGGGCAAGGTGTCAAATCCTTGAGTCTGGCGCCTTAGATCGCTCGGCCATCCTGACAGTTACTTGCAACTCAAATTTTGCGCCAGTTAATAATTATTGTTATTGCCAACCTACTTACTGGTCATTCATAATTTGTTACGCTTGGCAGATTGCGAATCACGAATGTTCCGGATGAATAAAGCAAACTTTTAAGGCACATAACTCGCAGCAACCGGTTGTTTGAGAATTAACGGTTAAAAACTTCAATTTCATAGCAGCGCCTGGTTTCGATCCAGGGACCTCTGAGTTATGGGCCCAGCACGCTTCCGCTGCGCCACGCTGCTGACATTCTGCAATATGCAACTTGTATGAATAGTCCAGTTTATCGTAAATGTCATGAAATATAATGCGTAATCTCGGTTCAGTATTTGTAAATTGAAACTAAACGAAACTACTGTCAATGTTGAATCTCGACTGAACACGAAGATAATTAAATGTCATATCGAGCACAAACTAGGCGAGAATTTGCTAAGTTACTAAAGGTAAAATAACATTGTCAGAAGTGGGATTCGAAGCCACGCCCACATTCGTGGACCAGAAATCTCCCATAAATAACCCTGAAATAAGGCAAGGTGTCAAATCCTTGAGTCTGGCGCCTTAGACCGCTCGGCCATCCTGACAGTTACTTGCAACTCAAATTTTGCGCCAGTTAATAATTATTGTTATTGCCAACCTACTTACTCGTCATTCATAATTTGTTACGCTTGGCAGATTGCGAATCACTAATGTTCCGGATGAATAAAGCAAACTTTTAAGGCACATAACTCGCAGCAACAGGTTGTTTGAGAATTAACGGTTAAAAACTTCAATTTCATAGCAGCGCCTGGTTTCGATCCAGGAACCTCTGGGTTATGGGCCCAGCACGCTTCCGCTGCGCCACGCTGCTGACATTCTGCAGTATGCAACTTGTATGAATAGTCCAGTTTATCGTAAATGTCATGAAATATAATGCGTAATCTCGGTTCAGTATTTGTAAATTGAAACTAAACGAAACTACTGTCAATGTTGAATCACGACTAAACACTAAGATAATTAAATGTCATATCGAGCACAAACTAGGCGAGAATTTGCTAAGTTACTAAAGATAAAATAACATTGTCAGAAGTGGGATTCGAACCCACGCCCACATTCGTAGACCAGAAATCTCCCACAAATAACCCTGAAATAAGGGCAAGGTGTCAAATCCTTGAATCTGGCGCCTTAGACCGCTCGGCCATCCTGACAGCGACTTAGAACTCAAATTTTGCGCCAGTTAATAATTATTGTTATTGCCAACCTACTTACTCGTCATTCTTAATTTGTTGCGCTTGGCAGATTGCGAATCACGAATGTTTCGGATGAATAAAGCAAACTTTTAAGGCACATAACTCGCAGCAACAGGTTGTTTGAGAATTAACGGTTAAAAACTTGAATTTCATAGCAGGGTCTGGTTTCGATTCAGGGACCTCTGGGTTGTAGGCCCAGCACGATTCCGCTGCGCCACGCTGCTGACATTCTGCAATATGCAACTTGTATGAATAGTCCAGTTTATCGTAAATGTCATGAAATATAATGCGTAATCTCGGTTCAGTATTTGTAAATTGAAACTAAACGAAACTACTGTCAATGTTGAATCACGACTAAACACGAAGATAATTAAATGTCATATCGAGCACAAACTAGGCGAGAATTTGCTAAGTTACTAAAGGTAAAATAACATTGTCAGAAGTGGGATTCGAACCCACGCCCACATTCGTGGACCAGAAATCTCCCATAAATAACCCTGAAATAAGGGCAAGGTGTCAAATCCTTGAGTCTGGCGCCTTAGACCGCTCGGCCATCCTGACAGTTACTTGCAACTCAAATTTTGCGCCAGTTAATAATTATTGTTATTGCCAACCTACTTACTCGTCATTCATAATTTGTTACGCTTGGCAGATTGCGAATCAGGAATGTTCCGGATTAATAAAGCAAACTTTTAAGGCACATAACTCGCAGCAACAGGTTGTTTGAGAATTAACGGTTAAAAACTTCAATTTCATAGCAGCGCCTGGTTTCGATCCAGGGACCTCTGGGTTATGGGCCCAGCACGCTTCCGCTGCGCCACGCTGCTGACATTCTGCTGTATGCAACTTGTATGAATAGTCCAGTTTATCGTAAATGTCATGAAATATAATGCGTAATCTCGGTTCAGTATTTGTAAATTGAAACTAAACGAAACTACTGTCAATGTTGAATCACGACTAAACACTAAGATAATTAAATGTCATATCGAGCACAAACTAGGCGAGAATTTGCTAAGTTACTAAAGATAAAATAACATTGTCAGAAGTGGGATTCGAACCCACGCCCACATTCGTGGACCAGAAATCTCCCACAAATAACCCTGAAATAAGGGCAAGGTGTCAAATCCTTGAATCTGGCGCCTTAGACCGCTCGGCCATCCTGACAGCGACTTAGAACTCAAATTTTGCGCCAGTTAATAATTATTGTTATTGCCAACCTACTTACTCGTCATTCTTAATTTGTTGCGCTTGGCAGATTGCGAATCACGAATGTTTCGGATGAATAAAGCAAACTTTTAAGGCACATAACTCGCAGCAACAGGTTGTTTGAGAATTAACGGTTAAAAACTTGAATTTCATAGCAGGGTCTGGTTTCGATTCAGGGACCTCTGGGTTGTAGGCCCAGCACGATTCCGCTGCGCCACGCTGCTGACATTCTGCAATATGCAACTTGTATGAATAGTCCAGTTTATCGTAAATGTCATGAAATATAATGCGTAATCTCGGTTCAGTATTTGTAAATTGAAACTAAACGAAACTACTGTCAATGTTGAATCACGACTAAACACGAAGATAATTAAATGTCATATCGAGCACAAACTAGGCGAGAATTTGCTAAGTTACTAAAGGTAAAATAACATTGTCAGAAGTGGGATTCGAACCCACGCCCACATTCGTGGACCAGAAATCTCCCATAAATAACCCTGAAATAAGGGCAAGGTGTCAAATCCTTGAGTCTGGCGCCTTAGACCGCTCGGCCATCCTGACAGTTACTTGCAACTCAAATTTTGCGCCAGTTAATAATTATTGTTATTGCCAACCTACTTACTCGTCATTCATAATTTGTTACGCTTGGCAGATTGCGAATCAGGAATGTTCCGGATTAATAAAGCAAACTTTTAAGGCACATAACTCGCAGCAACAGGTTGTTTGAGAATTAACGGTTAAAAACTTCAATTTCATAGCAGCGCCTGGTTTCGATCCAGGTACCTCTGGGTTATGGGCCCAGCACGCTTCCGCTGCGCCACGCTGCTGACATTCTGCTGTATGCAACTTGTATGAATAGTCCAGTTTATCGTAAATGTCATGAAATATAATGCGTAATCTCGGTTCAGTATTTGTAAATTGAAACTAAACGAAACTACTGTCAATGTTGAATCACGACTGAACACGAAGATAATTAAATGTCATATCGAGCACAAACTAGGCGAGAATTTGCTAAGTTACTAAAGGTAAAATAACATTGTCAGAAGTGGGATTCGAACCCACGCCCACATTCGTGGACCAGAAATCTCCCATAAATAACCCTGAAATAAGGGCAAGGTGTCAAATCCTTGAGTCTGGCGCCTTAGACCGCTCGGCCATCCTGACAGTTACTTGCAACTCAAATTTTGCGCCAGTTAATAATTATTGTTATTGCCAACCTACTTACTCGTCATTCATAATTTGTTACGCTTGGCAGATTGCGAATCAGGAATGTTCCGGATTAATAAAGCAAACTTTTAAGGCACATAACTCGCAGCAACAGGTTGTTTGAGAATTAACGGTTAAAAACTTCAATTTCATAGCAGCGCCTGGTTTCGATCCAGGGACCTCTGGGTTATGGGCCCAGCACGCTTCCGCTGCGCCACGCTGCTGACATTCTGCTGTATGCAACTTGTATGAATAGTCCAGTTTATCGTAAATGTCATGAAATATAATGCGTAATCTCGGTTCAGTATTTGTAAATTGAAACTAAACGAAACTACTGTCAATGTTGAATCACGACTAAACACTAAGATAATTAAATGTCATATCGAGCACAAACTAGGCGAGAATTTGCTAAGTTACTAAAGATAAAATAACATTGTCAGAAGTGGGATTCGAACCCACGCCCACATTCGTGGACCAGAAATCTCCCACAAATAACCCTGAAATAAGGGCAAGGTGTCAAATCCTTGAATCTGGCGCCTTAGACCGCTCGGCCATCCTGACAGCGACTTAGAACTCAAATTTTGCGCCAGTTAATAATTATTGTTATTGCCAACCTACTTACTCGTCATTCTTAATTTGTTGCGCTTGGCAGATTGCGAATCACGAATGTTTCGGATGAATAAAGCAAACTTTTAAGGCACATAACTCGCAGCAACAGGTTGTTTGAGAATTAACGGTTAAAAACTTGAATTTCATAGCAGGGTCTGGTTTCGATTCAGGGACCTCTGGGTTGTAGGCCCAGCACGATTCCGCTGCGCCACGCTGCTGACATTCTGCAATATGCAACTTGTATGAATAGTCCAGTTTATCGTAAATGTCATGAAATATAATGCGTAATCTCGGTTCAGTATTTGTAAATTGAAACTAAACGAAACTACTGTCAATGTTGAATCACGACTAAACACGAAGATAATTAAATGTCATATCGAGCACAAACTAGGCGAGAATTTGCTAAGTTACTAAAGGTAAAATAACATTGTCAGAAGTGGGATTCGAACCCACGCCCACATTCGTGGACCAGAAATCTCCCATAAATAACCCTGAAATAAGGGCAAGGTGTCAAATCCTTGAGTCTGGCGCCTTAGACCGCTCGGCCATCCTGACAGTTACTTGCAACTCAAATTTTGCGCCAGTTAATAATTATTGTTATTGCCAACCTACTTACTCGTCATTCATAATTTGTTACGCTTGGCAGATTGCGAATCAGGAATGTTCCGGATTAATAAAGCAAACTTTTAAGGCACATAACTCGCAGCAACAGGTTGTTTGAGAATTAACGGTTAAAAACTTCAATTTCATAGCAGCGCCTGGTTTCGATCCAGGTACCTCTGGGTTATGGGCCCAGCACGCTTCCGCTGCGCCACGCTGCTGACATTCTGCTGTATGCAACTTGTATGAATAGTCCAGTTTATCGTAAATGTCATGAAATATAATGCGTAATCTCGGTTCAGTATTTGTAAATTGAATCTAAACGAAACTACTGTCAATGTTGAATCACGACTAAACGCGAAGATAATTAAATATCATATCGAGCACAAACTAGGCGAGAATTTGCTAAGTTACTAAAGGTAAAATAACATTGTCAGAAGTGGGATTCGAACCCACGCCCACATTCGTGGACCAGAAATCTCCCATAAATAACCCTGAAATAAGGGCAAGGTGTCAAATCCTTGAGTCTGGCGCCTTAGACCGCTCGGCCATCCTGACAGTTACTTGCAACTCAAATTTTGCGCCAGTTAATAATTATTGTTATTGCCAACCTACTTACTCGTCATTCATAATTTGTTACGCTTGGCAGATTGCGAATCACTAATGTTCCGGATGAATAAAGCAAACTTTTAAGGCACATAACTCGCAGCAACAGGTTGTTTGAGAATTAACGGTTAAAAACTTCAATTTCATAGCAGCGCCTGGTTTCGATCCAGGAACCTCTGGGTTATGGGCCCAGCACGCTTCCGCTGCGCCACGCTGCTGACATTCTGCAGTATGCAACTTGTATGAATAGTCCAGTTTATCGTAAATGTCATGAAATATAATGCGTAATCTCGGTTCAGTATTTGTAAATTGAAACTAAACGAAACTACTGTCAATGTTGAATCACGACTAAACACTAAGATAATTAAACGTCATATCGAGCACAAACTAGGCGAGAATTTGCTAAGTTACTAAAGGTAAAATAACATTGTCAGAAGTGGGATTCGAACCCACGCCCACATTCGTGGACCAGAAATCTCCCATAAATAACCCTGAAATAAGGCAAGGTGTCAAATCCTTGAGTCTGGCGCCTTAGACCGCTCGGCCATCCTGACAGTTACTTGCAACTCAAATTTTGCGCCAGTTAATAATTATTGTTATTGCCAACCTACTTACTCGTCATTCATAATTTGTTACGCTTGGCAGATTGCGAATCACGAATGTTCCGGATTAATAAAGCAAACTTTTAAGGCACATAACTCGGAGCAACAGGTTGTTCGAGAATTAACGGTTTAAAACTTCAATTTCATAGCAGCGCCTGGTTTCGATCCAGGGACCTCTGGGTTATGGGCCCAGCACGCTTCCGCTGCGCCACGCTGCTGACATTCTGCAATATGCAACTTGTATGAATAGTCCAGTTTATCGTAAATGTCATGAAATATAATGCGTAATCTCGGTTCAGTATTTGTAAATTGAAACTAAACGAAACTACTGTCAATGTTGAATCACGACTAAACACGAAGATAATTAAATGTCATATCGAGCACAAACTAGGCGAGAATTTGCTAAGTTACTAAAGGTAAAATAACATTGTCAGAAGTGGGATTCGAACCCTCGCCCACATTCGTGGACCAGAATTATCCCATAAATAACCCTGAAATAAGGGCAAGGTGTCAAATCCTTGAGTCTGGCGCCTTAGACCGCTCGGCCATCCTGACAGTTACTTGCAACTCAAATTTTGCGCCAGTTAATAATTATTGTTATTGCCAACCTACTTACTCGTCATTCATAATTTGTTACGCTTGGCAGATTGCGAATCACTAATGTTCCGGATGAATAAAGCAAACTTTTAAGGCACATAACTCGCAGCAACAGGTTGTTTGAGAATTAACGGTTAAAAACTTCAATTTCATAGCAGCGCCTGGTTTCGATCCAGGAACCTCTGGGTTATGGGCCCAGCACGCTTCCGCTGCGCCACGCTGCTGACATTCTGCAGTATGCAACTTGTATGAATAGTCCAGTTTATCGTAAATGTCATGAAATATAATGCGTAATCTCGGTTCAGTATTTGTAAATTGAAACTAAACGAAACTACTGTCAATGTTGAATCACGACTAAACACTAAGATAATTAAATGTCATATAGAGCACAAACTAGGCGAGAATTTGCTAAGTTACTAAAGGTAAAATAACATTGTCAGAAGAGAGATTCGAACCCACGCCCACATTCGTGGACCAGAAATCTCCCACAAATAACCCTGAAATAAGGGCAAGGTGTCTAATCCTTGAATCTGGCGCCTTAGACCGCTCGGCCATCCTGACAGCGACTTACAACTCAAATTTTGCGCCAGTTAATAATTATTGTTATTGCCAACCTACTTACTCGTCATTCTTAATTTGTTGCGCTTGGCAGATTGCGAATCACGAATGTTTCGGATGAATAAAGCAAACTTTTAAGGCACATAACTCGCAGCAACAGGTTGTTTGAGAATTAACGGTTAAAAACTTGAATTTCATAGCAGGGTCTGGTTTCGATTCAGGGACCTCTGGGTTGTAGGCCCAGCACGATTCCGCTGCGCCACGCTGCTGACATTCTGCAATATGCAACTTGTATGAATAGTCCAGTTTATCGTAAATGTCATGAAATATAACGCGTAATCTCGGTTCAGTATTTGTAAATTGAAACTAAACGAAACTACTGTCAATGTTGAATCACGACTAAACACGAAGATAATTAAATGTCATATCGAGCACAAACTAGGCGAGAATTTGCTAAGTTACTAAAGGTAAAATAACATTGTCAGAAGTGGGATTCGAACCCACGCCCACATTCGTGGACCAGAAATATCCCATAAATAACCCTGAAATAAGGGCAAGGTGTCAAATCCTTGAGTCTGGCGCCTTAGACCGCTCGGCCATCCTGACAGTTACTTGCAACTCAAATTTTGCGCCAGTTAATAATTATTGTTATTGCCAACCTACTTACTCGTCATTCATAATTTGTTACGCTTGGCAGATTGCGAATCACTAATGTTCCGGATGAATAAAGCAAACTTTTAAGGCACATAACTCGCAGCAACAGGTTGTTTGAGAATTAACGGTTAAAAACTTCAATTTCATAGCAGCGCCTGGTTTCGATCCAGGAAACTCTGGGTTATGGGCCCAGCACGCTTCCGCTGCGCCACGCTGCTGACATTCTGCAGTATGCAACTTGTATGAATAGTCCAGTTTATCGTAAATGTCATGAAATATAATGCGTAATCTCGGTTCAGTATTTGTAAATTGAAACTAAACGAAACTACTGTCAATGTTGAATCACGACTAAACACTAAGATAATTAAATGTCATATCGAGCACAAACTAGGCGAGAATTTGCTAAGTTACTAAAGGTAAAATAACATTGTCAGAAGTGGGATTCGAACCCACGCCCACATTCGTGGACCAGAAATCTCCCACAAATAACCCTGAAATAAGGGCAAGGTGTCAAATCCTTGAATCTGGCGCCTTAGACCGCTCGGCCATCCTGACAGCGACTTACAACTCAAATTTTGCGCCAGTTAATAATTATTGTTATTGCCAACCTACTTACTCGTCATTCTTAATTTGTTGCGCTTGGCAGATTGCGAATCACGAATGTTTCGGATGAATAAAGCAAACTTTTAAGGCACATAACTCGCAGCAACAGGTTGTTTGAGAATTAACGGTTAAAAACTTGAATTTCATAGCAGGGTCTGATTTCGATTCAGGGACCTCTGGGTTATAGGCCCAGCACGATTCCGCTGCGCCACGCTGCTGACATTCTGCAATATGCAAATGTATGAATAGTCCAGTTTATCGTAAATGTCATGAAATATAATGCGTAATCTCGGTTCAGTATTTGTAAATTGAAACTAAACGAAACTACTGTCAATGTTGAATCACGACTAAACACGAAGATAATTAAATGTCATATCGAGCACAAACTAGGCGAGAATTTGCTAAGTTACTAAAGGTAAAATAACATTGTCAGAAGTGGGATTCGAACCCACGCCCACATTCGTGGACCAGAAATCTCCCATAAATAACCCTGAAATAAGGGCAAGGTGTCAAATCCTTGAGTCTGGCGCCTTAGACCGCTCGGCCATCCTGACAGTTACTTGCAACTCAAATTTTGCGCCAGTTAATAATTATTGTTATTGCCAACCTACTTACTCGTCATTCATAATTTGTTACGCTTGGCAGATTGCGAATCACGAATGTTCCGGATTAATAAAGCAAACTTTTAAGGCACATAACTCGGAGCAACAGGTTGTTCGAGAATTAACGGTTTAAAACTTCAATTTCATAGCAGCGCCTGGTTTCGATCCAGGGACCTCTGGGTTATGGGCCCAGCACGCTTCCGCTGCGCCACGCTGCTGACATTCTGCAATATGCAACTTGTATGAATAGTCCAGTTTATCGTAAATGTCATGAAATATAATGCGTAATCTCGGTTCAGTATTTGTAAATTGAAACTAAACGAAACTACTGTCAATGTTGAATCACGACTAAACACGAAGATAATTAAATGTCATATCGAGCACAAACTAGGCGAGAATTTGCTAAGTTACTAAAGGTAAAATAACATTGTCAGAAGTGGGATTCGAACCCTCGCCCACATTCGTGGACCAGAATTATCCCATAAATAACCCTGAAATAAGGGCAAGGTGTCAAATCCTTGAGTCTGGCGCCTTAGACCGCTCGGCCATCCTGACAGTTACTTGCAACTCAAATTTTGCGCCAGTTAATAATTATTGTTATTGCCAACCTACTTACTCGTCATTCATAATTTGTTACGCTTGGCAGATTGCGAATCACTAATGTTCCGGATGAATAAAGCAAACTTTTAAGGCACATAACTCGCAGCAACAGGTTGTTTGAGAATTAACGGTTAAAAACTTCAATTTCATAGCAGCGCCTGGTTTCGATCCAGGAACCTCTGGGTTATGGGCCCAGCACGCTTCCGCTGCGCCACGCTGCTGACATTCTGCAGTATGCAACTTGTATGAATAGTCCAGTTTATCGTAAATGTCATGAAATATAATGCGTAATCTCGGTTCAGTATTTGTAAATTGAAACTAAACGAAACTACTGTCAATGTTGAATCACGACTAAACACTAAGATAATTAAATGTCATATAGAGCACAAACTAGGCGAGAATTTGCTAAGTTACTAAAGGTAAAATAACATTGTCAGAAGAGAGATTCGAACCCACGCCCACATTCGTGGACCAGAAATCTCCCACAAATAACCCTGAAATAAGGGCAAGGTGTCTAATCCTTGAATCTGGCGCCTTAGACCGCTCGGCCATCCTGACAGCGACTTACAACTCAAATTTTGCGCCAGTTAATAATTATTGTTATTGCCAACCTACTTACTCGTCATTCTTAATTTGTTGCGCTTGGCAGATTGCGAATCACGAATGTTTCGGATGAATAAAGCAAACTTTTAAGGCACATAACTCGCAGCAACAGGTTGTTTGAGAATTAACGGTTAAAAACTTGAATTTCATAGCAGGGTCTGGTTTCGATTCAGGGACCTCTGGGTTGTAGGCCCAGCACGATTCCGCTGCGCCACGCTGCTGACATTCTGCAATATGCAACTTGTATGAATAGTCCAGTTTATCGTAAATGTCATGAAATATAACGCGTAATCTCGGTTCAGTATTTGTAAATTGAAACTAAACGAAACTACTGTCAATGTTGAATCACGACTAAACACGAAGATAATTAAATGTCATATCGAGCACAAACTAGGCGAGAATTTGCTAAGTTACTAAAGGTAAAATAACATTGTCAGAAGTGGGATTCGAACCCACGCCCACATTCGTGGACCAGAAATATCCCATAAATAACCCTGAAATAAGGGCAAGGTGTCAAATCCTTGAGTCTGGCGCCTTAGACCGCTCGGCCATCCTGACAGTTACTTGCAACTCAAATTTTGCGCCAGTTAATAATTATTGTTATTGCCAACCTACTTACTCGTCATTCATAATTTGTTACGCTTGGCAGATTGCGAATCACTAATGTTCCGGATGAATAAAGCAAACTTTTAAGGCACATAACTCGCAGCAACAGGTTGTTTGAGAATTAACGGTTAAAAACTTCAATTTCATAGCAGCGCCTGGTTTCGATCCAGGAAACTCTGGGTTATGGGCCCAGCACGCTTCCGCTGCGCCACGCTGCTGACATTCTGCAGTATGCAACTTGTATGAATAGTCCAGTTTATCGTAAATGTCATGAAATATAATGCGTAATCTCGGTTCAGTATTTGTAAATTGAAACTAAACGAAACTACTGTCAATGTTGAATCACGACTAAACACTAAGATAATTAAATGTCATATCGAGCACAAACTAGGCGAGAATTTGCTAAGTTACTAAAGGTAAAATAACATTGTCAGAAGTGGGATTCGAACCCACGCCCACATTCGTGGACCAGAAATCTCCCACAAATAACCCTGAAATAAGGGCAAGGTGTCAAATCCTTGAATCTGGCGCCTTAGACCGCTCGGCCATCCTGACAGCGACTTACAACTCAAATTTTGCGCCAGTTAATAATTATTGTTATTGCCAACCTACTTACTCGTCATTCTTAATTTGTTGCGCTTGGCAGATTGCGAATCACGAATGTTTCGGATGAATAAAGCAAACTTTTAAGGCACATAACTCGCAGCAACAGGTTGTTTGAGAATTAACGGTTAAAAACTTGAATTTCATAGCAGGGTCTGATTTCGATTCAGGGACCTCTGGGTTATAGGCCCAGCACGATTCCGCTGCGCCACGCTGCTGACATTCTGCAATATGCAAATGTATGAATAGTCCAGTTTATCGTAAATGTCATGAAATATAATGCGTAATCTCGGTTCAGTATTTGTAAATTGAAACTAAACGAAACTACTGTCAATGTTGAATCACGACTAAACACGAAGATAATTAAATGTCATATCGAGCACAAACTAGGCGAGAATTTGCTAAGTTACTAAAGGTAAAATAACATTGTCAGAAGTGGGATTCGAACCCACGCCCACATTCGTGGACCAGAAATCTCCCACAAATAACCCTGAAATAAGGGCAAGGTGTCAAATCCTTGAGTCTGGCGCCTTAGACCGCTCGGCCATCCTGACAGTTACTTGCAACTCAAATTTTGCGCCAGTTAATAATTATTGTTATTGCCAACCTACTTACTCGTCATTCATAATTTGTTACGCTTGGCAGATTGCGAATCACGAATGTTCCGGATTAATAAAGCAAACTTTTAAGGCACATAACTCGGAGCAACAGGTTGTTCGAGAATTAACGGTTTAAAACTTCAATTTCATAGCAGCGCCTGGTTTCGATCCAGGGACCTCTGGGTTATGGGCCCAGCACGCTTCCGCTGCGCCACGCTGCTGACATTCTGCAATATGCAACTTGTATGAATAGTCCAGTTTATCGTAAATGTCATGAAATATAATGCGTAATCTCGGTTCAGTATTTGTAAATTGAAACTAAACGAAACTACTGTCAATGTTGAATCACGACTAAACACGAAGATAATTAAATGTCATATCGAGCACAAACTAGGCGAGAATTTGCTAAGTTACTAAAGGTAAAATAACATTGTCAGAAGTGGGATTCGAAACCACGCCCACATTCGTGGACCAGAAATCTCCCATAAATAACCCTGAAATAAGGGCAAGGTGTCAAATCCTTGAGTCTGGCGCCTTAGACCGCTCGGCCATCCTGACAGTAACATGCAACTCAAATTTTGCGCCAGTTAATAATTATTGTTATTGCCAACCTACTTACTAGTCATTCATAATTTGTTATGCTTGGCAGATTGCGAATCACTAATGTTTCAGGGACCTCTGGGTTATGGGCCCAGCACGATTCCGCTGCGCCACGCTGCTGACATTCTGCAATATGCAACTTGTATGAATAGTCCAGTTTATCGTAAATGTCATGAAATATAATGCGTAATCTCGGTTCAGTATTTGTAAATTGAAACTAAACGAAACTACTGTCAATGTTGAATCACGACTAAACACGAAGATAATTAAATGTCATATCGAGCACAAACTAGGCGAGAATTTGCTAAGTTACTAAAGGTAAAATAACATTGTCAGAAGTGGGATTCGAACCCACGCCCACATTCGCGGACCAGAAATCTCCCATAAATAACCCTGAAATAAGGGCAAGGTGTCAAATCCTTGAGTCTGGCGCCTTAGACCGCTCGGCCATCCTGACAGTTACTTGCAACTCAAATTTTGCGCCAGTTAATAATTATTGTTATTGCCAACCTACTTACTCGTCATTCATAATTTGTTACGCTTGGCAGATTGCGAATCACGAATGTTCCGGATTAATAAAGCAAACTTTTAAGGCACATAACTCGGAGCAACAGGTTGTTCGAGAATTAACGGTTTAAAACTTCAATTTCGTAGCAGCGCCTGGTTTCGATCCAGGGACCTCTGGGTTATGGGCCCAGCACGCTTCCGCTGCGCCACGCTGCTGACATTCTGCAATATGCAACTTGTATGAATAGTCCAGTTTATCGTAAATGTCATGAAATATAATGCGTAATCTCGGTTCAGTATTTGTAAATTGAAACTAAACGAAACTACTGTCAATGTTGAATCACGACTAAACACGAAGATAATTAAATGTCATATCGAGCACAAACTAGGCGAGAATTTGCTAAGTTACTAAAGGTAAAATAACATTGTCAGAAGTGGGATTCGAACCCACGCCCACATTCGTGGACCAGAAATCTCCCATAAATAACCCTGAAATAAGGGCAAGGTGTCAAATCCTTGAATCTGGCGCCTTAGACCGCTCGGCCATCCTGACAGCGACTTACAACTCAAATTTTGCGCCAGTTAATAATTATTGTTATTGCCAACCTACTTACTCGTCATTCTTAATTTGTTGCGCTTGGCAGATTGCGAATCACGAATGTTTCGGATGAATAAAGCAAACTTTTAAGGCACATAACTCGCAGCAACAGGTTGTTTGAGAATTAACGGTTAAAAACTTGAATTTCATAGCAGGGTCTGGTTTCGATTCAGGGACCTCTGGGTTGTAGGCCCAGCACGATTCCGCTGCGCCACGCTGCTGACATTCTGCAATATGCAACTTGTATGAATAGTCCAGTTTATCGTAAATGTCATGAAATATAATGCGTAATCTCGGTTCAGTATTTGTAAATTGAAACTAAACGAAACTACTGTCAATGTTGAATCACGACTAAACACGAAGATAATTAAATGTCATATCGAGCACAAACTAGGCGAGAATTTGCTAAGTTACTAAAGGTAAAATAACATTGTCAGAAGTGGGATTCGAACCCACGCCCACATTCGTGGACCAGAAATCTCCCATAAATAACCCTGAAATAAGGGCAAGGTGTCAAATCCTTGAGTCTGGCGCCTTAGACCGCTCGGCCATCCTGACTGTTACTTGCAACTTAAATTTTGCGCCAGTTAATAATTATTGTTATTGCCAACCTACTTACTCGTCATTCATAATTTGTTACGCTTGGCAGATTGCGAATCACGAATGTTCCGGATTAATAAAGCAAACTTTTAAGGCACATAACTCGGAGCAACAGGTTGTTCGAGAATTAACGGTTTAAAACTTCAATTTCATAGCAGCGCCTGGTTTCGATCCAGGGACCTCTGGGTTATGGGCCCAGCACGCTTCCGCTGCGCCACGCTGCTGACATTCTGCAATATGCAACTTGTATGAATAGTCCAGTTTATCGTAAATGTCATGAAATATAACGCGTAATCTCGGTTCAGTATTTGTAAATTGAAACTAAACGAAACTACTGTCAATGTTGAATCACGACTAAACACGAAGATAATTAAATGTCATATCGAGCACAAACTAGGCGAGAATTTGCTAAGTTACTAAAGGTAAAATAACATTGTCAGAAGTGGGATTCGAACCCACGCCCACATTCGTGGACCAGAAATCTCCCATAAATAACCCTGAAATAAGGGCAAGGTGTCAAATCCTTGAGTCTGGCGCCTTAGACCGCTCGGCCATCCTGACAGTTACTAGCAACTCAAATTTTGCGCCAGTTAATAATTATTGTTATTGCCAACCTACTTACTCGTCATTAATAATTTGTTACGCTTGGCAGATTGCGAATCACGAATGTTCCGGATTAATAAAGCAAACTTTTAAGGCACATAACTCGGAGCAACAGGTTGTTCGAGAATTAACGGTTTAAAACTTCAATTTCATAGCAGCGCCTGGTTTCGATCCAGGGACCTCTGGGTTATGGGCTGCGCCACGCTGCTGACATTCTGCAATATGCAACTTGTATGAATAGTCCAGTTTATCGTAAATGTCATGAAATATAACGCGTAATCTCGGTTCAGTATTTGTAAATTGAAACTAAACGAAACTACTGTCAATGTTGAATCACGACTAAACACGAAGATAATTAAATGTCATATCGAGCACAAACTAGGCGAGAATTTGCTAAGTTACTAAAGGTAAAATAACATTGTCAGAAGTGGGATTCGAACCCACGCCCACATTCGTGGACCAGAAATATCCCATAAATAACCCTGAAATAAGGGCAAGGTGTCAAATCCTTGAGTCTGGCGCCTTAGACCGCTCGGCCATCCTGACAGTTACTTGCAACTCAAATTTTGCGCCAGTTAATAATTATTGTTATTGCCAACCTACTTACTTGTCATTCATAATTTGTTACGCTTGGCAGATTGCGAATCACGAATGTTCCGGATTAATAAAGGAAACTTTTAAGGCACATAACTCGGAGCAACAGGTTGTTCGAGAATTAACGGTTTAAAACTTCAATTTCATAGCAGCGCCTGGTTTCGATCCAGGGACCTCTGGGTTATGGGCCCAGCACGCTTCCGCTGCGCCACGCTGCTGACATTCTGCAAAATGCAACTTGTATGAATAGTCCAGTTTATCGTAAATGTCATGAAATATAATGCGTAATCTCGGTTCAGTATTTGTAAATTGAAACTAAACGAAACTACTGTCAATGTTGAATCACGACTAAACACGAAGATAATTAAATGTCATATCGAGCACAAACTAGGCGAGAATTTGCTAAGTTACTAAAGGTAAAATAACATTGTCAGAAGTGGGATTCGAACCCACGCCCACATTCGTGGACCAGAAATATCCCATAAATAACCCTGAAATAAGGGCAAGGTGTCAAATCCTTGAGTCTGGCGCCTTAGACCGCTCGGCCATCCTGACAGTTACTTGCAACTCAAATTTTGCGCCAGTTAATAATTATTGTTATTGCCAACCTACTTACTCGTCATTCATAATTTGTTACGCTTGGCAGATTGCGAATCACTAATGTTCCGGATGAATAAAGCAAACTTTTAAGGCACATAACTCGCAGCAACAGGTTGTTTGAGAATTAACGGTTAAAAACTTCAATTTCATAGCAGCGCCTGGTTTCGATCCAGGAACCTCTGGGTTATGGGCCCAGCACGCTTCCGCTGCGCCACGCTGCTGACATTCTGCAGTATGCAACTTGTATGAATAGTCCAGTTTATCGTAAATGTCATGAAATATAATGCGTAATCTCGGTTCAGTATTTGTAAATTGAAACTAAACGAAACTACTGTCAATGTTGAATCACGACTAAACACGAAGATAATTAAATGTCATATCGAGCACAAACTAGGCGAGAATTTGCTAAGTTACTAAAGGTAAAATAACATTGTCAGAAGTGGGATTCGAACCCACGCCCACATTCGTGGACCAGAAATCTCCCATAAATAACCCTGAAATAAGGGCAAGGTGTCAAATCCTTGAATCTGGCGCCTTAGACCGCTCGGCCATCCTGACAGCGACTTACAACTCAAATTTTGCGCCAGTTAATAATTATTGTTATTGCCAACCTACTTACTCGTCATTCTTAATTTGTTGCGCTTGGCAGATTGCGAATCACGAATGTTTCGGATGAATAAAGCAAACTTTTAAGGCACATAACTCGCAGCAACAGGTTGTTTGAGAATTAACGGTTAAAAACTTGAATTTCATAGCAGGGTCTGGTTTCGATTCAGGGACCTCTGGGTTGTAGGCCCAGCACGATTCCGCTGCGCCACGCTGCTGACATTCTGCAATATGCAACTTGTATGAATAGTCCAGTTTATCGTAAATGTCATGAAATATAATGCGTAATCTCGGTTCAGTATTTGTAAATTGAAACTAAACGAAACTACTGTCAATGTTGAATCACGACTAAACACGAAGATAATTAAATGTCATATCGAGCACAAACTAGGCGAGAATTTGCTAAGTTACTAAAGGTAAAATAACATTGTCAGAAGTGGGATTCGAACCCACGCCCACATTCGTGGACCAGAAATCTCCCATATATAACCCTGAAATAAGGGCAAGGTGTCAAATCCTTGAGTCTGGCGCCTTAGACCGCTCGGCCATCCTGACAGTTACTTGCAACTCAAATTTTGCGCCAGTTAATAATTATTGTTATTGCCAACCTACTTACTCGTCATTAATAATTTGTTACGCTTGGCAGATTGCGAATCACGAATGTTCCGGATTAATAAAGCAAACTTTTAAGGCACATAACTCGGAGCAACAGGTTGTTCGAGAATTAACGGTTTAAAACTTCAATTTCATAGCAGCGCCTGGTTTCGATCCAGGGACCTCTGGGTTATGGGCTGCGCCACGCTGCTGACATTCTGCAATATGCAACTTGTATGAATAGTCCAGTTTATCGTAAATGTCATGAAATATAACGCGTAATCTCGGTTCAGTATTTGTAAATTGAAACTAAACGAAACTACTGTCAATGTTGAATCACGACTAAACACGAAGATAATTAAATGTCATATCGAGCACAAACTAGGCGAGAATTTGCTAAGTTACTAAAGGTAAAATAACATTGTCAGAAGTGGGATTCGAACCCACGCCCACATTCGTGGACCAGAAATATCCCATAAATAACCCTGAAATAAGGGCAAGGTGTCAAATCCTTGAGTCTGGCGCCTTAGACCGCTCGGCCATCCTGACAGTTACATGCAACTCAAATTTTGCGCCAGTTAATAATTATTGTTATTGCCAACCTACTTACTAGTCATTCATAATTTGTTATGCTTGGCAGATTGCGAATCACTAATGTTTCAGGGACCTCTGGGTTATGGGCCCAGCACGCTTCCGCTGCGCCACGCTGCTGACATTCTGCAGTATGCAACTTGTATGAATAGTCCAGTTTATCGTAAATGTCATGAAATATAATGCGTAATCTCGGTTCAGTATTTGTAAATTGAAACTAAACGAAACTACTGTCAATGTTGAATCACGACTAAACACGAAGATAATTAAATGTCATATCGAGCACAAACTAGGCGAGAATTTGCTAAGTTACTAAAGGTAAAATAACATTGTCAGAAGTGGGATTCGAACCCACGCCCACATTCGTGGACCAGAAATCTCCCATAAATAACCCTGAAATAAGGGCAAGGTGTCAAATCCTTGAATCTGGCGCCTTAGACCGCTCGGCCATCCTGACAGCGACTTACAACTCAAATTTTGCGCCAGTTAATAATTATTGTTATTGCCAACCTACTTACTCGTCATTCTTAATTTGTTGCGCTTGGCAGATTGCGAATCACGAATGTTTCGGATGAATAAAGCAAACTTTTAAGGCACATAACTCGCAGCAACAGGTTGTTTGAGAATTAACGGTTAAAAACTTGAATTTCATAGCAGGGTCTGGTTTCGATTCAGGGACCTCTGGGTTGTAGGCCCAGCACGATTCCGCTGCGCCACGCTGCTGACATTCTGCAATATGCAACTTGTATGAATAGTCCAGTTTATCGTAAATGTCATGAAATATAATGCGTAATCTCGGTTCAGTATTTGTAAATTGAAACTAAACGAAACTACTGTCAATGTTGAATCACGACTAAACACGAAGATAATTAAATGTCATATCGAGCACAAACTAGGCGAGAATTTGCTAAGTTACTAAAGGTAAAATAACATTGTCAGAAGTGGGATTCGAACCCACGCCCACATTCGTGGACCAGAAATCTCCCATAAATAACCCTGAAATAAGGGCAAGGTGTCAAATCCTTGAGTCTGGCGCCTTAGACCGCTCGGCCATCCTGACAGTTACTTGCAACTCAAATTTTGCGCCAGTTAATAATTATTGTTATTGCCAACCTACTTACTCGTCATTAATAATTTGTTACGCTTGGCAGATTGCGAATCACGAATGTTCCGGATTAATAAAGCAAACTTTTAAGGCACATAACTCGGAGCAACAGGTTGTTCGAGAATTAACGGTTTAAAACTTCAATTTCATAGCAGCGCCTGGTTTCGATCCAGGGACCTCTGGGTTATGGGCTGCGCCACGCTGCTGACATTCTGCAATATGCAACTTGTATGAATAGTCCAGTTTATCGTAAATGTCATGAAATATAACGCGTAATCTCGGTTCAGTATTTGTAAATTGAAACTAAACGAAACTACTGTCAATGTTGAATCACGACTAAACACGAAGATAATTAAATGTCATATCGAGCACAAATTAGGCGAGAATTTGCTAAGTTACTAAAGGTAAAATAACATTGTCAGAAGTGGGATTCGAACCCACGCCCACATTCGTGGACCAGAAATCTCCCATAAATAACCCTGAAATAAGGGCAAGGTGTCAAATCCTTGAGTCTGGCGCCTTAAACCGCTCGGCCATCCTGACAGTTACTTGCAACTCAAATTTTGCGCCAGTTAATAATTATTGTTATTGCCAACCTACTTACTAGTCATTCATAATTTGTTACGCTTGGCAGATTGCGAATCACTAATATTTCAGGGACCTCTGGGTTATGGGCCCAGCACGATTCCGCTGCGCCACGCTGCTGACATTCTGCAATATGCAACTTGTATGAATAGTCCAGTTTATCGTAAATGTCATGAAATATAATGCGTAATCTCGGTTCAGTATTTGTAAATTGAAACTAAACGAAACTACTGTCAATGTTGAATCACGACTAAACACGAAGATAATTAAATGTCATATCGAGCACAAACTAGGCGAGAATTTGCTAAGTTACTAAAGGTAAAATAACATTGTCAGAAGTGGGATTCGAACCCACGCCCACATTCGTGGACCAGAAATCTCCCATAAATAACCCTGAAATAAGGGCAAGGTGTCAAATCCTTGAGTCTGGCGCCTTAGACCGCTCGGCCATCCTGACAGTTACTTGCAACTCAAATTTTGCGCCAGTTAATAATTATTGTTATTGCCAACCTACTTACTCGTCATTCATAATTTGTTACGCTTGGCAGATTGCGAATCACTAATGTTCCGGATGAATAAAGCAAACTTTTAAGGCACATAACTCGGAGCAACAGGTTGTTCGAGAATTAACGGTTTAAAACTTCAATTTCGTAGCAGCGCCTGGTTTCGATCCAGGGACCTCTGGGTTATGGGCCCAGCACGCTTCCGCTGCGCCACGCTGCTGACATTCTGCAATATGCAACTTGTATGAATAGTCCAGTTTATCGTAAATGTCATGAAATATAATGCGTAATCTCGGTTCAGTATTTGTAAATTGAAACTAAACGAAACTACTGTCAATGTTGAATCACGACTAAACACGAAGATAATTAAATGTCATATCGAGCACAAACTAGGCGAGAATTTGCTAAGTTACTAAAGGTAAAATAACATTGTCAGAAGTGGGATTCGAACCCACGCCCACATTCGTGGACCAGAAATCTCCCATAAATAACCCTGAAATAAGGGCAAGGTGTCAAATCCTTGAGTCTGGCGCCTTAGACCGCTCGGCCATCCAGACAGTTACTTGCAACACAAATTTTGCGCCAGTTAATAATTATTGTTATTGCCAACCTACTTACTCGTCATTCATAATTTGTTACGCTTGGCAGATTGCGAATCACGAATGTTCCGGATTAATAAAGCAAACTTTTAAGGCACATAACTCGGAGCAACAGGTTGTTCGAGAATTAACGGTTTAAAACTTCAATTTCATAGCAGCGCCTGTTTCGATCCAGGGACCTCTGGGTTATGGGCCCAGCACGCTTCCGCTGCGCCACGCTGCTGACATTCTGCAATATGCAACTTGTATGAATAGTCCAGTTTATCGTAAATGTCATGAAATATAACGCGTAATCTCGGTTCAGTATTTGTAAATTGAAACTAAACGAAACTACTGTCAATGTTGAATCACGACTAAACACGAAGATAATTAAATGTCATATCGAGCACAAACTAGGCGAGAATTTGCTAAGTTACTAAAGGTAAAATAACATTGTCAGAAGTGGGATTCGAACCCACGCCCACATTCGTGGACCAGAAATCTCCCATAAATAACCCTGAAATAAGGGCAAGGTGTCAAATCCTTGAGTCTGGCGCCTTAGACCGCTCGGCCATCCTGACAGTTACTTGCAACTCAAATTTTGCGCCAGTTAATAATTATTGTTATTGCCAACCTACTTACTAGTCATTCATAATTTGTTACGCTTGGCAGATTGCGAATCACGAATGTTCCGGATTAATAAAGCAAACTTTTAAGGCACATAACTCGGAGCAACAGGTTGTTCGAGAATTAACGGTTTAAAACTTCAATTTCATAGCAGCGCCTGGTTTCGATCCAGGGACCTCTGGGTTATGGGCTGCGCCACGCTGCTGACATTCTGCAATATGCAACTTGTATGAATAGTCCAGTTTATCGTAAATGTCATGAAATATAACGCGTAATCTCGGTTCAGTATTTGTAAATTGAAACTAAACGAAACTACTGTCAATGTTGAATCACGACTAAACACGAAGATAATTAAATGTCATATCGAGCACAAACTAGGCGAGAATTTGCTAAGTTACTAAAGGTAAAATAACATTGTCAGAAGTGGGATTCGAACCCACGCCCACATTCGTGGACCAGAAATATCCCATAAATAACCCTGAAATAAGGGCAAGGTGTCAAATCCTTGAGTCTGGCGCCTTAGACCGCTCGGCCATCCTGACAGTTACTTGCAACTCAAATTTTGCGCCAGTTAATAATTATTGTTATTGCCAACCTACTTACTCGTCATTCATAATTTGTTACGCTTGGCAGATTGCGAATCACGAATGTTCCGGATTAATAAAGGAAACTTTTAAGGCACATAACTCGGAGCAACAGGTTGTTCGAGAATTAACGGTTTAAAACTTCAATTTCATAGCAGCGCCTGGTTTCGATCCAGGGACCTCTGGGTTATGGGCCCAGCACGCTTCCGCTGCGCCACGCTGCTGACATTCTGCAAAATGCAACTTGTATGAATAGTCCAGTTTATCGTAAATGTCATGAAATATAAAGCGTAATCTCGGTTCAGTATTTGTAAATTGAAACTAAACGAAACTACTGTCAATGTTGAATCACGACTAAACACGAAGATAATTAAATGTCATATCGAGCACAAACTAGGCGAGAATTTGCTAAGTTACTAAAGGTAAAATAACATTGTCAGAAGTGGGATTCGAACCCACGCCCACATTCGTGGACCAGAAATCTCCCATAAATAACCCTGAAATAAGGGCAAGGTGTCAAATCCTTGAGTCTGGCGCCTTAGACCGCTCGGCCATCCTGACAGTTACTTGCAACTCAAATTTTGCGCCAGTTAATAATTATTGTTATTGCCAACCTACTTACTAGTCATTCATAATTTGTTACGCTTGGCAGATTGCGAATCACGAATGTTCCGGATTAATAAAGCAAACTTTTAAGGCACATAACTCGCAGCAACAGGTTGTTCGAGAATTAACGGTTTAAAACTTCAATTTCATAGCAGCGCCTGGTTTCGATCCAGAGACCTCTGTGTTATGGGCCCAGCACGATTCCGCTGCGCCACGCTGCTGACATTCTCCAATATGCAACTTGTATGAATAGTCCAGTTTATCGTAAATGTCATGAAATATAATGCGTAATCTCGGTTCAGTATTTGTAAATTGAAACTAAACGAAACTACTGTCAATGTTGAATCACGACTAAACACGAATATAATTAAATGTCATATCGAGCACAAACTAGGCGAGAATTTGCTAAGTTACTAAAGGTAAAATAACATTGTCAGAAGTGGGATTCGAACCCACGCCCACATTCGTGGACCAGAAATCTCCCATAAATAACCCTGAAATAAGGGCAAGGTGTCAAATCCTTGAGTCTGGCGCCTTAGACCGCTCGGCCATCCTGACAGTTACTTGCAACTCAAATTTTGCGCCAGTTAATAATTATTGTTATTGCCAACCTACTTACTCGTCATTCATAATTTGTTACGCTTGGCAGATTGCGAATCACGAATGTTCCGGATTAATAAAGCAAACTTTTAAGGCACATAACTCGGAGCAACAGGTTGTTCGAGAATTAACGGTTTAAAACTTCAATTTCATAGCAGCGCCTGGTTTCGATCCAGGGACCTCTGGGTTATGGGCCCAGCACGCTTCCGCTGCGCCACGCTGCTGACATTCTGCAATATGCAACTTGTATGAATAGTCCAGTTTATCGTAAATGTCATGAAATATAATGCGTAATCTCGGTTCAGTATTTGTAAATTGAAACTAAACGAAACTACTGTCAATGTTGAATCACGACTAAACACGAAGATAATTAAATGTCATATCGAGCACAAACTAGGCGAGAATTTGCTAAGTTACTAAAGGTAAAATAACATTGTCAGAAGTGGGATTCGAACCCACGCCCACATTCGTGGACCAGAAATCTCCCATAAATAACCCTGAAATAAGGGCAAGGTGTCAAATCCTTGAGTCTGGCGCCTTATTTGTAAATTGAAACTAAACGAAACTACTGCCATCCTGACAGTTACTTGCAACTCAAATTTTGCGCCAGTTAATAATTATTGTTATTGCCAACCTACTTACTAGTCATTCATAATTTGTTACGCTTGGCAGATTGCGAATCACGAATGTTCCGGATTAATAAAGCAAACTTTTAAGGCACATAACTCGGAGCAACAGGTTGTTCGAGAATTAACGGTTTAAAACTTCAATTTCATAGCAGCGCCTGGTTTCGATCCAGGGACCTCTGGGTTATGGGCCCAGCACGCTTCCGCTGCGCCACGCTGCTGACATTCTGCAATATGCAACTTGTATGAATAGTCCAGTTTATCGTAAATGTCATGAAATATAATGCGTAATCTCGGTTCAGTATTTGTAAATTGAAACTAAACGAAACTACTGTCAATGTTGAATCACGACTAAACACGAAGATAATTAAATGTCATATCGAGCACAAACTGGGCGAGAATTTGCTAAGTTACTAAAGGTAAAATAACATTGTCAGAAGTGGGATTCGAACCCACGCCCACATTCGTGGACCAGAAATCTCCCATAAATAACCCTGAAATAAGGGCAAGGTGTCAAATCCTTGAGTCTGGCGCCTTAGACCGCTCGGCCATCCTGACAGTTACTTGCAACTCAAATTTTGCGCCAGTTAATAATTATTGTTATTGCCAACCTACTTACTAGTCATTCATAATTTGTTACGCTTGGCAGATTGCGAATCACTAATGTTTCAGGGACCTCTGGGTTATGGGCCCAGCACGATTCCGCTGCGCCACGCTGCTGACATTCTGCAATATGCAACTTGTATGAATAGTCCAGTTTATCGTAAATGTCATGAAATATAATGCGTAATCTCGGTTCAGTATTTGTAAATTGAAACTAAACGAAACTACTGTCAATTTTGAATCACGACTAAACACGAAGATAATTAAATGTCATATCGAGCACAAACTAGGCGAGAATTTGCTAAGGTACTAAAGGTAAAATAACTTTGTCAGAAGTGGGATTCGAACCCTCGCCCACATTCGTGGACCAGAAATCTCCCATAAATAACCCTGAAATAAGGGCAAGTGTCAAATCCTTGAGTCTGGCGCCTGAGACCGCTCGGCCATCCTGACAGTTACTTGCAACTCAAATTTTGCGCCAATTAATAATTATTGTTATTGCCAACCTAATTACTCGTCATTTATAATTTGTTACGCTTGGCAGATTGCGAATCACGGATGTTCCGGATGAATAAAGCAAACTTTTAAGGCACATAACTCGCAGCAACAGGTTGTTTGAGAATTAACGGTTAAAAACTTCAATTTCATAGCAGCGCCTGGTTTCGATCCAGGGACTTCTGGGTTATGGGCCCAGCACGCTTCCGCTGCGCCACGCTGCTGACATTCTGCAGTATGCAACTTGTATGAATAGTCCAGTTTATCGTAAATGTCATGAAATATAATGCGTAATCTCGGTTCAGTATTTGTAAATTGAAACTAAACGAAACTCCTGTCAATGTTGAATCACGACTAAACACTAAGATAATTAAATGTCATATCGAGCACAAACTAGGCGAGAATTTGCTAAGTTACTAAAGGTAAAATAACATTGTCAGAAGTGGGATTCGAACCCACGCCCACATTCGTGGACCAGAAATCTCCCATAAATAACCCTGAAATAAGGGCAAGGTGTCAAATCCTTGAGTATGGCGCCTTAGACCGCTCGGCCATCCTGACAGTTATTTGCAACTCAAATTTTGCGCCAGTTAATAATTATTGTTATTGCCAACCTACTTACTCGTTATTCATAATTTGTTACGCTTGGCAGATTGCGAATCACGAATGTTCCGAATGAATAAAGCAAACTTTTAAGGCACATAACTCGCAGCAACAGGTTGTTTGAGAATTAACGGTTAAGAACTTCAATTTCATAGCAGCGCCTGGTTTCGATACAGGGACCTCTGGGTTATGGGCCCAGCACGCTTCCGCTGCGCCACGCTGCTGACATTCTGCAATACGCAACTTGTATGAATAGTCCAGTTTATCGTAAATGTCATGAAATATAATGCGTAATCTCGGTTCAGTATTTGTAAATTGAAACTAAACGAAACTACTGTCAATGTTGAATCTCGACTGAACACGAAGATAATTAAATGTCATATCGAGCACAAACTAGGCGAGAATTTGCTAAGTTACTAAAGGTAAAATAATATTGTCAGAAGTGGGATTCGAACGCACGCCCACATTCGTGGACCAGAAATCTCCCATAAATAACCCTGAAATAAGGGAAAGGTGTCAAATCCTTGAGTCTGGCGCCTTAGACCGCTCGGCCATCCTGACAGTTACTTGCAACTCAAATTTTGCGCCAGTTAATAATTATTGTTATTGCCAACCTACTTACTCGTCATTCATAATTTGTTACGCTTGGCAGATTGCGAATCACTAATGTTCCGGATGAATAAAGCAAACTTTTAAGGCACATAACTCGCAGCAACAGGTTGTTTGAGAATTAACGGTTAAAAACTTCAATTTCATAGCAGCGGCTGGTTTCGATCCAGGGACCTCTGGGTTATGGGCCCAGCACGCTTCCGCTGCGCAACGCTGCTGACATTCTGCAATCCGCAACTTGTATGAATAGTCCAGTTTATCGTAAATGTCATGAAATACAATGCGTAATCCCGGTTCAGTATTTGTAAATTGAAACTAAACGAAACTACTGTCAATGTTGAACCACGACTAAACACGAAGAAAATTAAATGTCATATCGAGCACAACTAGGCGAGAATTTGCTAAGTTACTAAAGGTAAAATAACATTGTCAGAAGTGGGATTCGAACCCACGCCCACATTCGTGGACCAGAAATCTCCCGTAAATAACCCTGAAATAAGGGCAAGGTGTCAAATCCTTGAGTCTGGCGCCTTAGACCGCTCGGCCATCCTGACAGTTACTTGCAACTCAAATTTTGCGCCAGTTAATAATTATTGTTATTGCCAACCTACTTACTAGTCATTCATAATTTGTTACGCTTGGCAGATTGCGAATCACGAATGTTCCGGATTAATAAAGCAAACTTTTAAGGCACATAACTCGGAGCAACAGGTTGTTCGAGAATTAACGGTTTAAAACTTCAATTTCATAGCAGCGCCTGGTTTCAATCCAGGGACCTCTGGGTTATGGGCCCAGCACGCTTCCGCTGCGCCACGCTGCTGACATTCTGCAATATGCAACTTGTATGAATAGTCCAGTTTATCGTAAATGTCATGAAATATAATGCGTAATCTCGGTTCAGTATTTGTAAATTGAAACTAAACGAAACTACTGTCAATGTTGAATCACGACTAAACACGAAGATAATTAAATGTCATATCGAGCACAAACTAGGCGAGAATTTGCTAAGTTACTAAAGGTAAAATATCATTGTCAGAAGTGGGATTCGAACCCACGCCCACATTCGTGGACCAGAAATCTCCCATAAATAACCCTGAAATAAGGGCAAGGTGTCAAATTCTTGAGTCTGGCGCCTTAGACCGCTCGGCCATCCTGACAGTTAATTGCAACTCAAATTTTGCGCCAGTTAATAATTATTGTTATTGCCAACCTACTTACTAGTCATTCATAATTTGTTACGCTTGGCAGATTGCGAATTACTAATGTTTCAGGGACCTCTGGGTTATGGGCCCAGCACGATTCCGCTGCGCCACGCTGCTGACATTCTTCAATATGCAACTTGTATGAATAGTCCAGTTTATCGTAAATGTCATGAAATATAATGCGTAATCTCGGTTCAGTATTTGTAAATTGAAACTAAACGAAACTACTGTCAATGTTGAATCACGACTAAACACGAAGATAATTAAATGTCATATCGAGCACAAACTAGGCGAGAATTTGCTAAGTTACTAAAGGTAAAATAACATTGTCAGAAGTGGGATTCGAACCCACGCCCACATTCGTGGACCAGAAATCTCCCATAAATAACCCTGAAATAAGGGCAAGGTGTCAAATCCTTGAGTCTGGCGCCTTAGACCGCTCGGCCATCCTGACAGTTACTTGCAACTCAAATTTTGCGCCAGTTAATAATTATTGTTATTGCCAACCTACTTACTCGTCATTCATAATTTGTTACGCTTGGCAGATTGCGAATCACGAATGTTCCGGATTAATAAAGCAAACTTTTAAGGCACATAACTCGGAGCAACAGGTTGTTCGAGAATTAACGGTTTAAAACTTCAATTTCATAGCAGCGCCTGGTTTCGATCCAGGGACCTCTGGGTTATGGGCCCAGCACGCTTCCGCTGCGCCACGCTGCTGACATTCTGCAATATGCAACTTGTATGAATAGTCCAGTTTATCGTAAATGTCATGAAATATAATGCGTAATCTCGGTTCAGTATTTGTAAATTGAAACTAAACGAAACTACTGTCAATGTTGAATCACGACTAAACACGAAGATAATTAAATGTCATATCGAGCACAAACTAGGCGAGAATTTGCTAAGTTACTAAAGGTAAAATAACATTGTCAGAAGTGGGATTCGAACCCACGCCCACATTCGTGGACCAGAAATCTCCCATAAATAACCCTGAAATAAGGGCAAGTGTCAAATCCTTGAGTCTGGCGCCTTAGACCGCTCGGCCATCCTGGCAGTTACTTGCAACTCAAATTTTGCGCCAGTTAATAATTATTGTTATTGCCAACCTACTTACTCGTCATTTATAATTTGTTACGCTTGGCAGATTGCGAATCACGGATGTTCCGGATGAATAAAGCAAACTTTTAAGGCACATAACTCGCAGCAACAGGTTGTTTGAGAATTAACGGTTAAAAACTTCAATTTCATAGCAGCGCCTGGTTTCGATCCAGGGACCTCTGGGTTATGGGCCCAGCACGCTTCCGCTGCGCCACGCTGCTGACATTCTGCAGTATGTAACTTGTATGAATAGTCCAGTTTATCGTAAATGTCATGAAATATAATGCGTAATCTCGGTTCAGTATTTGTAAATTGAAACTAATCGAAACTACTGTCAATGTTGAATCACGACTAAACACTAAGATAATTAAATGTCATATCCGAGCACAAACTAGGCGAGAATTTGCTAAGTTACTAAAGGTAAAATAACATTGTCAGAAGTGGGATTCGAACCCACGCCCACATTCGTGGACCAGAAATCTCCCATAAATAACCCTGAAATAAGGGCAAGGTGTCAAATCCTTGAGTCTGGCGCCTTAGACCGCTCGGCCATCCTGACAGTTATTTGCAACTCAAATTTTGCGCCAGTTAATAATTATTGTTATTGCCAACCTACTTACTCGTCATTCATAATTTGTTACGCTTGGCAGATTGCGAATCACGAATGTTCCGAATGAATAAAGCAAACTTTTAAGGAACATAACTCGCAGCAACAGGTTGTTTGAGAATTAACGGTTAAGAACTTCAATTTCATAGCAGCGCCTGGTTTCGATACAGGGACCTCTGGGTTATGGGCCCAGCACGCTTCCGCTGCGCCACGCTGCTGACATTCTGCAATACGCAACTTGTATGAATAGTCCAGTTTATCGTAAATGTCATGAAATATAATGCGTAATCTCGGTTCAGTATTTGTAAATTGAAACTAAACGAAACTACTGTCAATGTTGAATCTCGACTGAACACGAAGATAATTAAATGTCATATCGAGCACAAACTAGGCGAGAATTTGCTAAGTTACTAAAGGTAAAATAATATTGTCAGAAGTGGGATTCGAACGCACGCCCACATTCGTGGACGAGAAATCTCCCATAAATAACCCTGAAATAAGGGAAAGGTGTCAAATCCTTGAGTCTGGCGCCTTAGACCGCTCGGCCATCCTGACAGTTACTTGCAACTCAAATTTTGCGCCAGTTAATAATTATTGTTATTGCCAACATACTTACTCGTCATTTATAATTTGTTACGCTTGGCAGATTGCGAATCACGGATGTTCCGGATGAATAAAGCAAACTTTTAAGGCACATAACTCGCAGCAACAGGTTGTTTGAGAATTAACGGTTAGAAACTTTAATTTCTTAGCAGCGCCTGGTTTCGATCCAGGGACCTCTGGGTTATGGGCCCAGCACGCTTCCGCTGCGCCACGCTGCTGACATTCTGCAGTATGTAACTTGTATGAATAGTCCAGTTTATCATAAATGTCATGAAATATAATGCGTAATCTCGGTTCAGTATTTGTAAATTGAAACTAATCGAAACTACTGTCAATGTTGAATCACGACGAAACACTAAGATAATTAAATGTCATATCCGAGCACAAACTAGGCGAGAATTTGCTAAGTTACTAAAGGTAAAATAACATTGTCAGAAGTGGGATTCGAACCCACGCCCACATTCGTGGACCAGAAATCTCCCATAAATAACCCTGAAATAAGGGCAAGGTGTCAAATCCTTGAGTCTGGCGCCTTAGACCGCTCGGCCATCCTGACAGTTATTTGCAACTCAAATTTTGCGCCAGTTAATAATTATTGTTATTGCCAACCTACTTACTCGTCATTCATAATTTGTTACGCTTGGCAGATTGCGAATCACGAATGTTCCGAATGAATAAAGCAAACTTTTAAGGCACATAACTCGCAGCAACAGGTTGTTTGAGAATTAACGGTTAAGAACTTCAATTTCATAGCAGCGCCTGGTTTCGATACAGGGACCTCTGGGTTATGGGCCCAGCACGCTTCCGCTGCGCCACGCTGCTGACATTCTGCAATACGCAACTTGTATGAATAGTCCAGTTTATCGTAAATGTCATGAAATATAATGCGTAATCTCGGTTCAGTATTTGTAAATTGAAACTAAACGAAACTACTGTCAATGTTGAATCTCGACTGAACACGAAGATAATTAAATGTCATATCGAGCACAAACTAGGCGAGAATTTGCTAAGTTACTAAAGGTAAAATAATATTGTCAGAAGTGGGATTCGAACCCACGCCCACATTCGTGGACCAGAAATCTCCCATAAATAACCCTGAAATAAGGGAAAGGTGTCAAATCCTTGAGTCTGGCGCCTTAGACCGCTCGGCCATCCTGACAGTTACTTGCAACTCAAATTTTGCGCCAGTTAATAATTATTGTTATTGCCAACCTACTTACTCGTCATTCATAATTTGTTACGCTTGGCAGATTGCGAATCACTAATGTTCCGGATGAATAAAGCAAACTTTTAAGGCACATAACTCGCAGCAACAGGTTGTTTGAGAATTAACGGTTAAAAACTTCAATTTCATAGCAGCGGCTGGTTTCGATCCAGGGACCTCTGGGTTATGGGCCCAGCACGCTTCCGCTGCGCAACGCTGCTGACATTCTGCAATCCGCAACTTGTATGAATAGTCCAGTTTATCGTAAATGTCATGAAATATAATGCGTAATCTCGGTTCAGTATTTGTAAATTGAAACTAATCGAAACTACTGTCAATGTTGAATCACGACTAAACACTAAGATAATTAAATGTCATATCCGAGCACAAACTAGGCGAGAATTTGCTAAGTTACTAAAGGTAAAATAACATTGTCAGAAGTGGGATTCGAACCCACGCCCACATTCGTGGACCAGAAATCTCCCATAAATAACCCAGAAATAAGGTCAAGGTGTCAAATCCTTGAGTCTGGCGCCTTAGACCGCTCGGCCATCCTGACAGTTATTTGCAACTCAAATTTTGCGCCAGTTAATAATTATTGTTATTGCCAACCTACTTACTCGTCATTCATAATTTGTTACGCTTGGCAGATTGCGAATCACGAATGTTCCGAATGAATAAAGCAAACTTTTAAGGAACATAACTCGCAGCAACAGGTTGTTTGAGAATTAACGGTTAAGAACTTCAATTTCATAGCAGCGCCTGGTTTCGATACAGGGACCTCTGGGTTATGGGCCCAGCACGCTTCCGCTGCGCCACGCTGCTGACATTCTGCAATACGCAACTTGTATGAATAGTCCAGTTTATCGTAAATGTCATGAAATATAATGCGTAATCTCGGTTCAGTATTTGTAAATTGAAACTAAACAAAACTACTGTCAATGTTGAATCTCGACTGAACACGAAGATAATTAAATGTCATATCGAGCACAAACTAGGCGAGAATTTGCTAAGTTACTAAAGGTAAAATAATATTGTCAGAAGTGGGATTCGAACGCACGCCCACATTCGTGGACGAGAAATCTCCCATAAATAACCCTGAAATAAGGGAAAGGTGTCAAATCCTTGAGTCTGGCGCCTTAGACCGCTCGGCCATCCTGACAGTTACTTGCAACTCAAATTTTGCGCCAGTTAATAATTATTGTTATTGCCAACATACTTACTCGTCATTTATAATTTGTTACGCTTGGCAGATTGCGAATCACGGATGTTCCGGATGAATAAAGCAAACTTTTAAGGCACATAACTCGCAGCAACAGGTTGTTTGAGAATTAACGGTTAAAAACTTCAATTTCATAGCAGCGCCTGGTTTCGATCCAGGGACCTCTGGGTTATGGGCCCAGCACGCTTCCGCTGCGCCACGCTGCTGACATTCTGCAGTATGTAACTTGTATGAATAGTCCAGTTTATCATAAATGTCATGAAATATAATGCGTAATCTCGGTTCAGTATTTGTAAATTGAAACTAATCGAAACTACTGTCAATGTTGAATCACGACGAAACACTAAGATAATTAAATGTCATATCCGAGCACAAACTAGGCGAGAATTTGCTAAGTTACTAAAGGTAAAATAACATTGTCAGAAGTGGGATTCGAACCCACGCCCACATTCGTGGACCAGAAATCTCCCATAAATAACCCTGAAATAAGGGCAAGGTGTCAAATCCTTGAGTCTGGCGCCTTAGACCGCTCGGCCATCCTGACAGTTATTTGCAACTCAAATTTTGCGCCAGTTAATAATTATTGTTATTGCCAACCTACTTACTCGTCATTCATAATTTGTTACGCTTGGCAGATTGCGAATCACGAATGTTCCGAATGAATAAAGCAAACTTTTAAGGCACATAACTCGCAGCAACAGGTTGTTTGAGAATTAACGGTTAAGAACTTCAATTTCATAGCAGCGCCTGGTTTCGATACAGGGACCTCTGGGTTATGGGCCCAGCACGCTTCCGCTGCGCCACGCTGCTGACATTCTGCAATATGCAACTTGTATGAATAGTCCAGTTTATCGTAAATGTCATGAAATATAATGCGTAATCTCGGTTCAGTATTTGTAAATTGAAACTAAACGAAACTACTGTCAATGTTGAATCACGACTAAACACGAAGATAATTAAATGTCATATCGAGCACAAACTAGGCGAGAATTTGCTAAGTTACTAAAGGTAAAATAACATTGTCAGAAGTGGGATTCGAACCCACGCCCACATTCGTGGACCAGAAATCTCCCATAAATAACCCTGAAATAAGGGCAAGTGTCAAATCCTTGAGTCTGGCGCCTTAGACCGCTCGGCCATCCTGGCAGTTACTTGCAACTCAAATTTTGCGCCAGTTAATAATTATTGTTATTGCCAACCTACTTACTCGTCATTTATAATTTGTTACGCTTGGCAGATTGCGAATCACGGATGTTCCGGATGAATAAAGCAAACTTTTAAGGCACATAACTCGCAGCAACAGGTTGTTTGAGAATTAACGGTTAAAAACTTCAATTTCATAGCAGCGCCTGGTTTCGATCCAGGGACCTCTGGGTTATGGGCCCAGCACGCTTCCGCTGCGCCACGCTGCTGACATTCTGCAGTATGTAACTTGTATGAATAGTCCAGTTTATCGTAAATGTCATGAAATATAATGCGTAATCTCGGTTCAGTATTTGTAAATTGAAACTAATCGAAACTACTGTCAATGTTGAATCACGACTAAACACTAAGATAATTAAATGTCATATCCGAGCACAAACTAGGCGAGAATTTGCTAAGTTACTAAAGGTAAAATAACATTGTCAGAAGTGGGATTCGAACCCACGCCCACATTCGTGGACCAGAAATCTCCCATAAATAACCCTGAAATAAGGGCAAGGTGTCAAATCCTTGAGTCTGGCGCCTTAGACCGCTCGGCCATCCTGACAGTTATTTGCAACTCAAATTATGCGCCAGTTAATAATTATTGTTATTGCCAACCTACTTACTCGTCATTCATAATTTGTTACGCTTGGCAGATTGCGAATCACGAATGTTCCGAATGAATAAAGCAAACTTTTAAGGAACATAACTCGCAGCAACAGGTTGTTTGAGAATTAACGGTTAAGAACTTCAATTTCATAGCAGCGCCTGGTTTCGATACAGGGACCTCTGGGTTATGGGCCCAGCACGCTTCCGCTGCGCCACGCTGCTGACATTCTGCAATACGCAACTTGTATGAATAGTCCAGTTTATCGTAAATGTCATGAAATATAATGCGTAATCTCGGTTCAGTATTTGTAAATTGAAACTAAACGAAACTACTGTCAATGTTGAATCTCGACTGAACACGAAGATAATTAAATGTCATATCGAGCACAAACTAGGCGAGAATTTGCTAAGTTACTAAAGGTAAAATAATATTGTAAGAAGTGGGATTCGAACGCACGCCCACATTCGTGGACGAGAAATCTCCCATAAATAACCCTGAAATAAGGGAAAGGTGTCAAATCCTTGAGTCTGGCGCCTTAGACCGCTCGGCCATCCTGACAGTTACTTGCAACTCAAATTTTGCGCCAGTTAATAATTATTGTTATTGCCAACATACTTACTCGTCATTTATAATTTGTTACGCTTGGCAGATTGCGAATCACGGATGTTCCGGATGAATAAAGCAAACTTTTAAGGCACATAACTCGCAGCAACAGGTTGTTTGAGAATTAACGGTTAAAAACTTCAATTTCATAGCAGCGCCTGGTTTCGATCCAGGGACCTCTGGGTTATGGGCCCAGCACGCTTCCGCTGCGCCACGCTGCTGACATTCTGCAGTATGTAACTTGTATGAATAGTCCAGTTTATCATAAATGTCATGAAATATAATGCGTAATCTCGGTTCAGTATTTGTAAATTGAAACTAATCGAAACTACTGTCAATGTTGAATCACGACGAAACACTAAGATAATTAAATGTCATATCCGAGCACAAACTAGGCGAGAATTTGCTAAGTTACTAAAGGTAAAATAACATTGTCAGAAGTGGGATTCGAACCCACGCCCACATTCGTGGACCAGAAATCTCCCATAAATAACCCTGAAATAAGGGCAAGGTGTCAAATCCTTGAGTCTGGCGCCTTAGACCGCTCGGCCATCCTGACAGTTATTTGCAACTCAAATTTTGCGCCAGTTAATAATTATTGTTATTGCCAACCTACTTACTCGTCATTCATAATTTGTTACGCTTGGCAGATTGCGAATCACGAATGTTCCGAATGAATAAAGCAAACTTTTAAGGCACATAACTCGCAGCAACAGGTTGAGAATTAACGGTTAAGAACTTCAATTTCATAGCAGCGCCTGGTTTCGATACAGGGACCTCTGGGTTATGGGCCCAGCACGCTTCCGCTGCGCCACGCTGCTGACATTCTGCAATACGCAACTTGTATGAATAGTCCAGTTTATCGTAAATGTCATGAAATATAATGCGTAATCTCGGTTCAGTATTTGTAAATTGAAACTAAACGAAACTACTGTCAATGTTGAATCTCGACTGAACACGAAGATAATTAAATGTCATATCGAGCACAAACTAGGCGAGAATTTGCTAAGTTACTAAAGGTAAAATAATATTGTCAGAAGTGGGATTCGAACCCACGCCCACATTCGTGGACCAGAAATCTCCCATAAATAACCCTGAAATAAGGGAAAGGTGTCAAATCCTTGAGTCTGGCGCCTTAGACCGCTCGGCCATCCTGACAGTTACTTGCAACTCAAATTTTGCGCCAGTTAATAATTATTGTTATTGCCAACCTACTTACTCGTCATTCATAATTTGTTACGCTTGGCAGATTGCGAATCACTAATGTTCCGGATGAATAAAGCAAACTTTTAAGGCACATAACTCGCAGCAACAGGTTGTTTGAGAATTAACGGTTAAAAACTTCAATTTCATAGCAGCGGCTGGTTTCGATCCAGGGACCTCTGGGTTATGGGCCCAGCACGCTTCCGCTGCGCAACGCTGCTGACATTCTGCAATCCGCAACTTGTATGAATAGTCCAGTTTATCGTAAATGTCATGAAATACAATGCGTAATCCCGGTTCAGTATTTGTAAATTGAAACTAAACGAAACTACTGTCAATGTTGAACCACGACTAAACACGAAGAAAATTAAATGTCATATCGAGCACAAACTAGGCGAGAATTTGCTAAGTTACTAAAGGTAAAATAACATTGTCAGAAGTGGGATTCGAACCCACGCCCACATTCGTGGACCAGAAATCTCCCGTAAATAACCCTGAAATAAGGGCAAGGTGTCAAATCCTTGAGTCTGGCGTCTTAGACCGCTCGGCCATCCTGACAGTTACTTGCAACTCAAATTTTGCGCCAGTTAATAATTATTGTTATTGCCAACCTACTTACTAGTCATTCATAATTTGTTACGCTTGGCAGATTGCGAATCACGAATGTTCCGGATTAATAAAGCAAACTTTTAAGGCACATAACTCGCAGCAACAGGTTGTTTGAGAATTAACGGTTAAAAACTTCAATTTCATAGCAGCGCCTGGTTTCGATCCAGGGACCTCTGGGTGATGGGCCCAGCACGCTTCCGCTGCGCCACGCTGCTGACATTCTGCAGTATGTAACTTGTATGAATAGTCCAGTTTATCGTAAATGTCATGAAATATAATGCGTAATCTCGGTTCAGTATTTGTAAATTGAAACTAATCGAAACTACTGTCAATGTTGAATCACGACTAAACACTAAGATAATTAAATGTCATATCCGAGCACAAACTAGGCGAGAATTTGCTAAGTTACTAAAGGTAAAATAACATTGTCAGAAGTGGGATTCGAACCCCCGCCCACATTCGTGGACCAGAAATCTCCCATAAATAACCCTGAAATAAGGGCAAGGTGTCAAATCCTTGAGTCTGGCGCCTTAGACCGCTCGGCCATCCTGACAGTTACTTGCAACTCAAATTTTGCGCCAGTTAATAATTATTGTTATTGCCAACCTACTTACTAGTCATTCATAATTTGTTACGCTTGGCAGATTGCGAATTACTAATGTTTCAGGGACCTCTGGGTTATGGGCCCAGCACGATTCCGCTGCGCCACGCTGCTGACATTCTTCAATATGCAACTTGTATGAATAGTCCAGTTTATCGTAAATGTCATGAAATATAATGCGTAATCTCGGTTCAGTATTTGTAAATTGAAACTAAACGAAACTACTGTCAATGTTGAATCACGACTAAACACGAAGATAATTAAATGTCATATCGAGCACAAACTAGGCGAGAATTTGCTAAGTTACTAAAGGTAAAATAACATTGTCAGAAGTGGGATTCGAACCCACGCCCACATTCGTGGACCAGAAATCTCCCATAAATAACCCTGAAATAAGGGCAAGGTGTCAAATCCTTAGACCGCTCGGCCATCCTGACAGTTACTTGCAACTCAAATTTTGCGCCAGTTAATAATTATTGTTATTGCCAACCTACTTACTCGTCATTCATAATTTGTTACGCTTGGCAGATTGCGAATCACGAATGTTCCGGATTAATAAAGCAAACTTTTAAGGCACATAACTCGGAGCAACAGGTTGTTCGAGAATTAACGGTTTAAAACTTCAATTTCATAGCAGCGCCTGGTTTCGATCCAGGGACCTCTGGGTTATGGGCCCAGCACGCTTCCGCTGCGCCACGCTGCTGACATTCTACAGTATGCAACTTGTATGAATAGTCCAGTTTATCGTAAATGTCATGAAATATAATGCGTAATCTCGGTTCAGTATTTGTAAATTGAAACTAAACGAAACTACTGTCAATGTTGAATCACGACTAAACACGAAGATAATTAAATGTCATATCGAGCACAAACTAGGCGAGAATTTGCTAAGTTACTAAAGGTAAAATAACATTGTCAGAAGTGGGATTCGAACCCACGCCCACATTCGTGGACCAGAAATCTCCCATAAATAACCCTGAAATAAGGGCAAGTGTCAAATCCTTGAGTCTGGCGCCTTAGACCGCTCGGCCATCCTGGCAGTTACTTGCAACTCAAATTTTGCGCCAGTTAATAATTATTGTTATTGCCAACCTACTTACTCGTCATTTATAATTTGTTACGCTTGGCAGATTGCGAATCACGGATGTTCCGGATGAATAAAGCAAACTTTTAAGGCACATAACTCGCAGCAACAGGTTGTTTGAGAATTAACGGTTAAAAACTTCAATTTCATAGCAGCGCCTGGTTTCGATCCAGGGACCTCTGGGTTATGGGCCCAGCACGCTTCCGCTGCGCCACGCTGCTGACATTCTGCAGTATGTAACTTGTATGAATAGTCCAGTTTATCGTAAATGTCATGAAATATAATGCGTAATCTCGGTTCAGTATTTGTAAATTGAAACTAAACGAAACTACTGTCAATGTTGAATCACGACTAAACACTAAGATAATTAAATGTCATATCCGAGCACAAACTAGGCGAGAATTTGCTAAGTTACTAAAGGTAAAATAACATTGTCAGAAGTGGGATTCGAACCCACGCCCACATTCGTGGACCAGAAATCTCCCATAAATAACCCTGAAATAAGGGCAAGGTGTCAAATCCTTGAGTCTGGCGCCTTAGACCGCTCGGCCATCCTGACAGTTATTTGCAACTCAAATTATGCGCCAGTTAATAATTATTGTTATTGCCAACCTACTTACTCGTCATTTATAATTTGTTACGCTTGGCAGATTGCGAATCACGGATGTTCCGGATGAATAAAGCAAACTTTTAAGGCACATAACTCGCAGCAACAGGTTGTTTGAGAATTAACGGTTAAAAACTTCAATTTCATAGCAGCGCCTGGTTTCGATCCAGGGACCTCTGGGTTATGGGCCCAGCACGCTTCCGCTGCGCCACGCTGCTGACATTCTGCAGTATGTAACTTGTATGAATAGTCCAGTTTATCGTAAATGTCATGAAATATAATGCGTAATCTCGGTTCAGTATTTGTAAATTGAAACTAAACGAAACTACTGTCAATGTTGAATCACGACTAAACACTAAGATAATTAAATGTCATATCCGAGCACAAACTAGGCGAGAATTTGCTAAGTTACTAAAGGTAAAATAACATTGTCAGAAGTGGGATTCGAACCCACGCCCACATTCGTGGACCAGAAATCTCCCATAAATAACCCTGAAATAAGGGCAAGGTGTCAAATCCTTGAGTCTGGCGCCTTAGACCGCTCGGCCATCCTGACAGTTATTTGCAACTCAAATTATGCGCCAGTTAATAATTATTGTTATTGCCAACCTACTTACTCGTCATTCATAATTTGTTACGCTTGGCAGATTGCGAATCACGAATGTTCCGAATGAATAAAGCAAACTTTTAAGGAACATAACTCGCAGCAACAGGTTGTTTGAGAATTAACGGTTAAGAACTTCAATTTCATAGCAGCGCCTGGTTTCGATACAGGGACCTCTGGGTTATGGGCCCAGCACGCTTCCGCTGCGCCACGCTGCTGACATTCTGCAATACGCAACTTGTATGAATAGTCCAGTTTATCGTAAATGTCATGAAATATAATGCGTAATCTCGGTTCAGTATTTGTAAATTGAAACTAAACGAAACTACTGTCAATGTTGAATCTCGACTGAACACGAAGATAATTAAATGTCATATCGAGCACAAACTAGGCGAGAATTTGCTAAGTTACTAAAGGTAAAATAATATTGTAAGAAGTGGGATTCGAACGCACGCCCACATTCGTGGACGAGAAATCTCCCATAAATAACCCTGAAATAAGGGAAAGGTGTCAAATCCTTGAGTCTGGCGCCTTAGACCGCTCGGCCATCCTGACAGTTACTTGCAACTCAAATTTTGCGCCAGTTAATAATTATTGTTATTGCCAACATACTTACTCGTCATTTATAATTTGTTACGCTTGGCAGATTGCGAATCACGGATGTTCCGGATGAATAAAGCAAACTTTTAAGGCACATAACTCGCAGCAACAGGTTGTTTGAGAATTAACGGTTAAAAACTTCAATTTCATAGCAGCGCCTGGTTTCGATCCAGGGACCTCTGGGTTATGGGCCCAGCACGCTTCCGCTGCGCCACGCTGCTGACATTCTGCAGTATGTAACTTGTATGAATAGTCCAGTTTATCATAAATGTCATGAAATATAATGCGTAATCTCGGTTCAGTATTTGTAAATTGAAACTAATCGAAACTACTGTCAATGTTGAATCACGACGAAACACTAAGATAATTAAATGTCATATCCGAGCACAAACTAGGCGAGAATTTGCTAAGTTACTAAAGGTAAAATAACATTGTCAGAAGTGGGATTCGAACCCACGCCCACATTCGTGGACCAGAAATCTCCCATAAATAACCCTGAAATAAGGGCAAGGTGTCAAATCCTTGAGTCTGGCGCCTTAGACCGCTCGGCCATCCTGACAGTTATTTGCAACTCAAATTTTGCGCCAGTTAATAATTATTGTTATTGCCAACCTACTTACTCGTCATTCATAATTTGTTACGCTTGGCAGATTGCGAATCACGAATGTTCCGAATGAATAAAGCAAACTTTTAAGGCACATAACTCGCAGCAACAGGTTGTTTGAGAATTAACGGTTAAGAACTTCAATTTCATAGCAGCGCCTGGTTTCGATACAGGGACCTCTGGGTTATGGGCCCAGCACGCTTCCGCTGCGCCACGCTGCTGACATTCTGCAATACGCAACTTGTATGAATAGTCCAGTTTATCGTAAATGTCATGAAATATAATGCGTAATCTCGGTTCAGTATTTGTAAATTGAAACTAAACGAAACTACTGTCAATGTTGAATCTCGACTGAACACGAAGATAATTAAATGTCATATCGAGCACAAACTAGGCGAGAATTTGCTAAGTTACTAAAGGTAAAATAATATTGTCAGAAGTGGGATTCGAACCCACGCCCACATTCGTGGACCTGAAATCTCCCATAAATAACCCTGAAATAAGGGAAAGGTGTCAAATCCTTGAGTCTGGCGCCTTAGACCGCTCGGCCATCCTGACAGTTACTTGCAACTCAAATTTTGCGCCAGTTAATAATTATTGTTATTGCCAACCTACTTACTCGTCATTCATAATTTGTTACGCTTGGCAGATTGCGAATCACTAATGTTCCGGATGAATAAAGCAAACTTTTAAGGCACATAACTCGCAGCAACAGGTTGTTTGAGAATTAACGGTTAAAAACTTCAATTTCATAGCAGCGGCTGGTTTCGATCCAGGGACCTCTGGGTTATGGGCCCAGCACGCTTCCGCTGCGCAACGCTGCTGACATTCTGCAATCCGCAACTTGTATGAATAGTCCAGTTTATCGTAAATGTCATGAAATACAATGCGTAATCCCGGTTCAGTATTTGTAAATTGAAACTAAACGAAACTACTGTCAATGTTGAACCACGACTAAACACGAAGAAAATTAAATGTCATATCGAGCACAAACTAGGCGAGAATTTGCTAAGTTACTAAAGGTAAAATAACATTGTCAGAAGTGGGATTCGAACCCACGCCCACATTCGTGGACCAGAAATCTCCCGTAAATAACCCTGAAATAAGGGCAAGGTGTCAAATCCTTGAGTCTGGCGTCTTAGACCGCTCGGCCATCCTGACAGTTACTTGCAACTCAAATTTTGCGCCAGTTAATAATTATTGTTATTGCCAACCTACTTACTAGTCATTCATAATTTGTTACGCTTGGCAGATTGCGAATCACGAATGTTCCGGATTAATAAAGCAAACTTTTAAGGCACATAACTCGCAGCAACAGGTTGTTTGAGAATTAACGGTTAAAAACTTCAATTTCATAGCAGCGCCTGGTTTCGATCCAGGGACCTCTGGGTTATGGGCCCAGCACGCTTCCGCTGCGCCACGCTGCTGACATTCTGCAGTATGTAACTTGTATGAATAGTCCAGTTTATCGTAAATGTCATGAAATATAATGCGTAATCTCGGTTCAGTATTTGTAAATTGAAACTAAACGAAACTACTGTCAATGTTGAATCACGACTAAACACTAAGATAATTAAATGTCATATCCGAGCACAAACTAGGCGAGAATTTGCTAAGTTACTAAAGGTAAAATAACATTGTCAGAAGTGGGATTCGAACCCACGCCCACATTCGTGGACCAGAAATCTCCCATAAATAACCCTGAAATAAGGGCAAGGTGTCAAATCCTTGAGTCTGGCGCCTTAGACCGCTCGGCCATCCTGACAGTTATTTGCAACTCAAATTATGCGCCAGTTAATAATTATTGTTATTGCCAACCTACTTACTCGTCATTCATAATTTGTTACGCTTGGCAGATTGCGAATCACGAATGTTCCGAATGAATAAAGCAAACTTTTAAGGAACATAACTCGCAGCAACAGGTTGTTTGAGAATTAACGGTTAAGAACTTCAATTTCATAGCAGCGCCTGGTTTCGATACAGGGACCTCTGGGTTATGGGCCCAGCACGCTTCCGCTGCGCCACGCTGCTGACATTCTGCAATACGCAACTTGTATGAATAGTCCAGTTTATCGTAAATGTCATGAAATATAATGCGTAATCTCGGTTCAGTATTTGTAAATTGAAACTAAACGAAACTACTGTCAATGTTGAATCTCGACTGAACACGAAGATAATTAAATGTCATATCGAGCACAAACTAGGCGAGAATTTGCTAAGTTACTAAAGGTAAAATAATATTGTAAGAAGTGGGATTCGAACGCACGCCCACATTCGTGGACGAGAAATCTCCCATAAATAACCCTGAAATAAGGGAAAGGTGTCAAATCCTTGAGTCTGGCGCCTTAGACCGCTCGGCCATCCTGACAGTTACTTGCAACTCAAATTTTGCGCCAGTTAATAATTATTGTTATTGCCAACATACTTACTCGTCATTTATAATTTGTTACGCTTGGCAGATTGCGAATCACGGATGTTCCGGATGAATAAAGCAAACTTTTAAGGCACATAACTCGCAGCAACAGGTTGTTTGAGAATTAACGGTTAAAAACTTCAATTTCATAGCAGCGCCTGGTTTCGATCCAGGGACCTCTGGGTTATGGGCCCAGCACGCTTCCGCTGCGCCACGCTGCTGACATTCTGCAGTATGTAACTTGTATGAATAGTCCAGTTTATCATAAATGTCATGAAATATAATGCGTAATCTCGGTTCAGTATTTGTAAATTGAAACTAATCGAAACTACTGTCAATGTTGAATCACGACGAAACACTAAGATAATTAAATGTCATATCCGAGCACAAACTAGGCGAGAATTTGCTAAGTTACTAAAGGTAAAATAACATTGTCAGAAGTGGGATTCGAACCCACGCCCACATTCGTGGACCAGAAATCTCCCATAAATAACCCTGAAATAAGGGCAAGGTGTCAAATCCTTGAGTCTGGCGCCTTAGACCGCTCGGCCATCCTGACAGTTATTTGCAACTCAAATTTTGCGCCAGTTAATAATTATTGTTATTGCCAACCTACTTACTCGTCATTCATAATTTGTTACGCTTGGCAGATTGCGAATCACGAATGTTCCGAATGAATAAAGCAAACTTTTAAGGCACATAACTCGCAGCAACAGGTTGTTTGAGAATTAACGGTTAAGAACTTCAATTTCATAGCAGCGCCTGGTTTCGATACAGGGACCTCTGGGTTATGGGCCCAGCACGCTTCCGCTGCGCCACGCTGCTGACATTCTGCAATACGCAACTTGTATGAATAGTCCAGTTTATCGTAAATGTCATGAAATATAATGCGTAATCTCGGTTCAGTATTTGTAAATTGAAACTAAACGAAACTACTGTCAATGTTGAATCTCGACTGAACACGAAGATAATTAAATGTCATATCGAGCACAAACTAGGCGAGAATTTGCTAAGTTACTAAAGGTAAAATAATATTGTCAGAAGTGGGATTCGAACCCACGCCCACATTCGTGGACCAGAAATCTCCCATAAATAACCCTGAAATAAGGGAAAGGTGTCAAATCCTTGAGTCTGGCGCCTTAGACCGCTCGGCCATCCTGACAGTTACTTGCAACTCAAATTTTGCGCCAGTTAATAATTATTGTTATTGCCAACCTACTTACTCGTCATTCATAATTTGTTACGCTTGGCAGATTGCGAATCACTAATGTTCCGGATGAATAAAGCAAACTTTTAAGGCACATAACTCGCAGCAACAGGTTGTTTGAGAATTAACGGTTAAAAACTTCAATTTCATAGCAGCGGCTGGTTTCGATCCAGGGACCTCTGGGTTATGGGCCCAGCACGCTTCCGCTGCGCAACGCTGCTGACATTCTGCAATCCGCAACTTGTATGAATAGTCCAGTTTATCGTAAATGTCATGAAATACAATGCGTAATCCCGGTTCAGTATTTGTAAATTGAAACTAAACGAAACTACTGTCAATGTTGAACCACGACTAAACACGAAGAAAATTAAATGTCATATCGAGCACAAACTAGGCGAGAATTTGCTAAGTTACTAAAGGTAAAATAACATTGTCAGAAGTGGGATTCGAACCCACGCCCACATTCGTGGACCAGAAATCTCCCGTAAATAACCCTGAAATAAGGGCAAGGTGTCAAATCCTTGAGTCTGGCGTCTTAGACCGCTCGGCCATCCTGACAGTTACTTGCAACTCAAATTTTGCGCCAGTTAATAATTATTGTTATTGCCAACCTACTTACTAGTCATTCATAATTTGTTACGCTTGGCAGATTGCGAATCACGAATGTTCCGGATTATTAAAGCAAACTTTTAAGGCACATAACTCGCAGCAACAGGTTGTTTGAGAATTAACGGTTAAAAACTTCAATTTCATAGCAGCGCCTGGTTTCGATCCAGGGACCTCTGGGTGATGGGCCCAGCACGCTTCCGCTGCGCCACGCTGCTGACATTCTGCAGTATGTAACTTGTATGAATAGTCCAGTTTATCGTAAATGTCATGAAATATAATGCGTAATCTCGGTTCAGTATTTGTAAATTGAAACTAATCGAAACTACTGTCAATGTTGAATCACGACTAAACACTAAGATAATTAAATGTCATATCCGAGCACAAACTAGGCGAGAATTTGCTAAGTTACTAAAGGTAAAATAACATTGTCAGAAGTGGGATTCGAACCCCCGCCCACATTCGTGGACCAGAAATCTCCCATAAATAACCCTGAAATAAGGGCAAGGTGTCAAATCCTTGAGTCTGGCGCCTTAGACCGCTCGGCCATCCTGACAGTTACTTGCAACTCAAATTTTGCGCCAGTTAATAATTATTGTTATTGCCAACCTACTTACTAGTCATTCATAATTTGTTACGCTTGGCAGATTGCGAATTACTAATGTTTCAGGGACCTCTGGGTTATGGGCCCAGCACGATTCCGCTGCGCCACGCTGCTGACATTCTTCAATATGCAACTTGTATGAATAGTCCAGTTTATCGTAAATGTCATGAAATATAATGCGTAATCTCGGTTCAGTATTTGTAAATTGAAACTAAACGAAACTACTGTCAATGTTGAATCACGACTAAACACGAAGATAATTAAATGTCATATCGAGCACAAACTAGGCGAGAATTTGCTAAGTTACTAAAGGTAAAATAACATTGTCAGAAGTGGGATTCGAACCCACGCCCACATTCGTGGACCAGAAATCTCCCATAAATAACCCTGAAATAAGGGCAAGGTGTCAAATCCTTAGACCGCTCGGCCATCCTGACAGTTACTTGCAACTCAAATTTTGCGCCAGTTAATAATTATTGTTATTGCCAACCTACTTACTCGTCATTCATAATTTGTTACGCTTGGCAGATTGCGAATCACGAATGTTCCGGATTAATAAAGCAAACTTTTAAGGCACATAACTCGGAGCAACAGGTTGTTCGAGAATTAACGGTTTAAAACTTCAATTTCATAGCAGCGCCTGGTTTCGATCCAGGGACCTCTGGGTTATGGGCCCAGCACGCTTCCGCTGCGCCACGCTGCTGACATTCTACAGTATGCAACTTGTATGAATAGTCCAGTTTATCGTAAATGTCATGAAATATAATGCGTAATCTCGGTTCAGTATTTGTAAATTGAAACTAAACGAAACTACTGTCAATGTTGAATCACGACTAAACACGAAGATAATTAAATGTCATATCGAGCACAAACTAGGCGAGAATTTGCTAAGTTACTAAAGGTAAAATAACATTGTCAGAAGTGGGATTCGAACCCACGCCCACATTCGTGGACCAGAAATCTCCCATAAATAACCCTGAAATAAGGGCAAGTGTCAAATCCTTGAGTCTGGCGCCTTAGACCGCTCGGCCATCCTGGCAGTTACTTGCAACTCAAATTTTGCGCCAGTTAATAATTATTGTTATTGCCAACCTACTTACTCGTCATTTATAATTTGTTACGCTTGGCAGATTGCGAATCACGGATGTTCCGGATGAATAAAGCAAACTTTTAAGGCACATAACTCGCAGCAACAGGTTGTTTGAGAATTAACGGTTAAAAACTTCAATTTCATAGCAGCGCCTGGTTTCGATCCAGGGACCTCTGGGTTATGGGCCCAGCACGCTTCCGCTGCGCCACGCTGCTGACATTCTGCAGTATGTAACTTGTATGAATAGTCCAGTTTATCGTAAATGTCATGAAATATAATGCGTAATCTCGGTTCAGTATTTGTAAATTGAAACTAAACGAAACTACTGTCAATGTTGAATCACGACTAAACACTAAGATAATTAAATGTCATATCCGAGCACAAACTAGGCGAGAATTTGCTAAGTTACTAAAGGTAAAATAACATTGTCAGAAGTGGGATTCGAACCCACGCCCACATTCGTGGACCAGAAATCTCCCATAAATAACCCTGAAATAAGGGCAAGGTGTCAAATCCTTGAGTCTGGCGCCTTAGACCGCTCGGCCATCCTGACAGTTATTTGCAACTCAAATTTTGCGCCAGTTAATAATTATTGTTATTGCCAACCTACTTACTCGTCATTCATAATTTGTTACGCTTGGCAGATTGCGAATCACGAATGTTCCGGATGAATAAAACAAACTTTTAAGGCACATAACTCGCAGCAACAGGTTGTTTGAGAATTAACGGTTAAAAACTTCAATTTCATAGCAGCGCCTGGTTTCGATCCAGGGACCTCTGGGTTATGGGCCCAGCACGCTTCCGCTGCGCCACGCTGCTGACATTCTGCAGTATGTAACTTGTATGAATAGTCCAGTTTATCGTAAATGTCATGAAATATAATGCGTAATCTCGGTTCAGTATTTGTAAATTGAAACTAAACGAAACTACTGTCAATGTTGAATCACGACTAAACACTAAGATAATTAAATGTCATATCCGAGCACAAACTAGGCGAGAATTTGCTAAGTTACTAAAGGTAAAATAACATTGTCAGAAGTGGGATTCGAACCCACGCCCACATTCGTGGACCAGAAATCTCCCATAAATAACCCTGAAATAAGGGCAAGGTGTCAAATCCTTGAGTCTGGCGCCTTAGACCGCTCGGCCATCCTGACAGTTACTTGCAACTCAAATTTTGCGCCAGTTAATAATTATTGTTATTGCCAACCTACTTACTCGTCATTCATAATTTGTTACGCTTGGCAGATTGCGAATCACGAATGTTCCGGATTAATAAAGCAAACTTTTAAGGCACATAACTCGGAGCAACAGGTTGTTCGAGAATTAACGGTTTAAAACTTCAATTTCATAGCAGCGCCTGGTTTCGATCCAGGGACCTCTGGGTTATGGGCCCAGCACGCTTCCGCTGCGCCACGCTGCTGACATTCTGCAATATGCAACTTGTATGAATAGTCCAGTTTATCGTAAATGTCATGAAATATAATGCGTAATCTCGGTTCAGTATTTGTAAATTGAAACTAAACGAAACTACTGTCAATGTTGAATCACGACTAAACACGAAGATAATTAAATGTCATATCGAGCACAAACTAGGCGAGAATTTGCTAAGTTACTAAAGGTAAAATAACATTGTCAGAAGTGGGATTCGAACCCACGCCCACATTCGTGGACCAGAAATCTCCCATAAATAACCCTGAAATAAGGGCAAGGTGTCAAATCCTTGAGTCTGGCGCCTTAGACCGCTCGGCCATCCTGACAGTTACTTGCAACTCAAATTTTGCGCCAGTTAATAATTATTGTTATTGCCAACCTACTTACTAGTCATTCATAATTTGTTACGCTTGGCAGATTGCGAATCACTAATGTTTCAGGGACCTCTGGGTTATGGGCCCAGCACGATTCCGCTGCGCCACGCTGCTGACATTCTTCAATATGCAACTTGTATGAATAGTCCAGTTTATCGTAAATGTCATGAAATATAATGCGTAATCTTGGTTCAGTATTTGTAAATTGAAACTAAACGAAACTACTGTCAATGTTGAATCACGACTAAACACGAAGATAATTAAATGTCATATCGAGCACAAACTAGGCGAGAATTTGCTAAGTTACTAAAGGTAAAATAACATTGTCAGAAGTGGGATTCGAACCCACGCCCACATTCGTGGACCAGAAATCTCCCATAAATAACCCTGAAATAAGGGCAAGGTGTCAAATCCTTAGACCGCTCGGCCATCCTGACAGTTACTTGCAACTCAAATTTTGCGCCAGTTAATAATTATTGTTATTGCCAACCTACTTACTCGTCATTCATAATTTGTTACGCTTGGCAGATTGCGAATCACGAATGTTCCGGATTAATAAAGCAAACTTTTAAGGCACATAACTCGGAGCAACAGGTTGTTCGAGAATTAACGGTTTAAAACTTCAATTTCATAGCAGCGCCTGGTTTCGATCCAGGGACCTCTGGGTTATGGGCCCAGCACGCTTCCGCTGCGCCACGCTGCTGACATTCTACAGTATGCAACTTGTATGAATAGTCCAGTTTATCGTAAATGTCATGAAATATAATGCGTAATCTCGGTTCAGTATTTGTAAATTGAAACTAAACGAAACTACTGTCAATGTTGAATCACGACTAAACACGAAGATAATTAAATGTCATATCGAGCACAAACTAGGCGAGAATTTGCTAAGTTACTAAAGGTAAAATAACATTGTCAGAAGTGGGATTCGAACCCACGCCCACATTCGTGGACCAGAAATCTCCCATAAATAACCCTGAAATAAGGGCAAGTGTCAAATCCTTGAGTCTGGCGCCTTAGACCGCTCGGCCATCCTGGCAGTTACTTGCAACTCAAATTTTGCGCCAGTTAATAATTATTGTTATTGCCAACCTACTTACTCGTCATTTATAATTTGTTACGCTTGGCAGATTGCGAATCACGGATGTTCCGGATGAATAAAGCAAACTTTTAAGGCACATAACTCGCAGCAACAGGTTGTTTGAGAATTAACGGTTAAAAACTTCAATTTCATAGGAGCGCCTGGTTTCGATCCAGGGACCTCTGGGTTATGGGCCCAGCACGCTTCCGCTGCGCCACGCTGCTGACATTCTGCAGTATGTAACTTGTATGAATAGTCCAGTTTATCGTAAATGTCATGAAATATAATGCGTAATCTCGGTTCAGTATTTGTAAATTGAAACTAAACGAAACTACTGTCAATGTTGAATCACGACTAAACACTAAGATAATTAAATGTCATATCCGAGCACAAACTAGGCGAGAATTTGCTAAGTTACTAAAGGTAAAATAACATTGTCAGAAGTGGGATTCGAACCCACGCCCACATTCGTGGACCAGAAATCTCCCATAAATAACCCTGAAATAAGGGCAAGGTGTCAAATCCTTGAGTCTGGCGCCTTAGACCGCTCGGCCATCCTGACAGTTATTTGCAACTCAAATTTTGCGCCAGTTAATAATTATTGTTATTGCCAACCTACTTACTCGTCATTCATAATTTGTTACGCTTGGCAGATTGCGAATCACGAATTTTCCGGATGAATAAAACAAACTTTTAAGGCACATAACTCGCAGCAACAGGTTGTTTGAGAATTAACGGTTAAAAACTTCAATTTCATAGCAGCGCCTGGTTTCGATCCAGGGACCTCTGGGTTATGGGCCCAGGACGCTTCCGCTGCGCCACGCTGCTGACATTCCGCAATATGCAACTTGTATGAATAGTCCAGTTTATCGTAAATGTCATGAAATATAATGCGTAATCTCGGTTCAGTATTTGTAAATTGAAACTAAACGAAACTACTGTCAATGTTGAATCACGACTAAACACGAAGATAATTAAATGTCATATCGAGCACAAACTAGGCGAGAATTTGCTAAGTTACTAAAGGTAAAATAACATTGTCAGAAGTGGGATTCGAACCCACGCCCACATTCGTGGACCAGAAATCTCCCATAAATAACCCTGAAATAAGGGCAAGTGTCAAATCCTTGAGTCTGGCGCCTTAGACCGCTCGGCCATCCTGGCAGTTACTTGCAACTCAAATTTTGCGCCAGTTAATAATTATTGTTATTGCCAACCTACTTACTCGTCATTTATAATTTGTTACGCTTGGCAGATTGCGAATCACGGATGTTCCGGATGAATAAAGCAAACTTTTAAGGCACATAACTCGCAGCAACAGGTTGTTTGAGAATTAACGGTTAAAAACTTCAATTTCATAGCAGCGCCTGGTTTCGATCCAGGGACCTCTGGGTTATGGGCCCAGCACGCTTCCGCTGCGCCACGCTGCTGACATTCTGCAGTATGTAACTTGTATGAATAGTCCAGTTTATCGTAAATGTCATGAAATATAATGCGTAATCTCGGTTCAGTATTTGTAAATTGAAACTAAACGAAACTACTGTCAATGTTGAATCACGACTAAACACTAAGATAATTAAATGTCATATCCGAGCACAAACTAGGCGAGAATTTGCTAAGTTACTAAAGGTAAAATAACATTGTCAGAAGTGGGATTCGAACCCACGCCCACATTCGTGGACCAGAAATCTCCCATAAATAACCCTGAAATAAGGGCAAGGTGTCAAATCCTTGAGTCTGGCGCCTTAGACCGCTCGGCCATCCTGACAGTTATTTGCAACTCAAATTTTGCGCCAGTTAATAATTATTGTTATTGCCAACCTACTTACTCGTCATTCATAATTTGTTACGCTTGGCAGATTGCGAATCACGAATGTTCCGGATGAATAAAACAAACTTTTAAGGCACATAACTCGCAGCAACAGGTTGTTTGAGAATTAACGGTTAAAAACTTCAATTTCATAGCAGCGCCTGGTTTCGATCCAGGGACCTCTGGGTTATGGGCCCAGCACGCTTCCGCTGCGCCACGCTGCTGACATTCCGCAATATGCAACTTGTATGAATAGTCCAGTTTATCGTAAATGTCATGAAATATAATGCGTAATCTCGGTTCAGTATTTGTAAATTGAAACTAAACGAAACAACTGTCAATGTTGAATCTCGACTGAACACGAAGATAATTAAATGTCATATCGAGCACAAACTAGGCGAGAATTTGCTAAGTTACTAAAGGTAAAATAACATTGTCAGAAGTGGGATTCGAACCCACGCCCACATTCGTGGACCAGAAATCTCCCATAAATAACCCTGAAATAAGGGAAAGGTGTCAAATCCTTGAGTCTGGCGCCTTAGACCGCTCGGCCATCCTGACAGTTACTTGCAACTCAAATTTTGCGCCAGTTAATAATTATTGTTATTGCCAACCTACTTACTCGTCATTCATAATTTGTTACGCTTGGCAGATTGCGAATCACTAATGTTCCGGATGAATAAAGCAAACTTTTAAGGCACATAACTCGCAGCAACAGGTTGTTTGAGAATTAACGGTTAAAAACTTCAATTTCATAGCAGCGCCTGGTTTCGATCCAGGGACTTCTGGGTTATGGGCCCAGCACGCTTCCGCTGCGCCACGCTGCTGACATTCTGCAATATGCAACTTGTATGAATAGTCCAGTTTATCGTAAATGTCATGAAATATAATGCGTAATCTCGGTTCAGTATTTGTAAATTGAAACTAAACGAAACTACTGTCAATGTTGAATCACGACTAAACACGAAGATAATTAAATGTCATATCGAGCACAAACTAGGCGAGAATTTGCTAAGTTACTAAAGGTAAAATAACATTGTCAGAAGTGGGATTCGAACCCACGCCCACATTCGTGGACCAGAAATCTCCCATAAATAACCCTGAAATAAGGGCAAGTGTCAAATCCTTGAGTCTGGCGCCTTAGACCGCTCGGCCATTCTGGCAGTTTCTTGCAACTCAAATTTTGCGCCAGTTAATAATTATTGTTATTGCCAACCTACTTACTAGTCATTCATAATTTGTTACGCTTGGCAGATTGCGAATCACGGATGTTCCGGATGAATAAAGCAAACTTTTAAGGCACATAACTCGCAGCAACAGGTTGTTTGAGAATTAACGGTTAAAAACTTCAATTTCATAGCAGCGCCTGGTTTCGATCCAGGGACCTCTGGGTTATGGGCCCAGGACGCTTCCGCTGCGCCACGCTGCTGACATTCTGCAGTATGTAACTTGTATGAATAGTCCAGTTTATCGTAAATGTCATGAAATATAATGCGTAATCTCGGTTCAGTATTTGTAAATTGAAACTAATCGAAACTACTGTCAATGTTGAATCACGACTAAACACTAAGATAATTAAATGTCATATCCGAGCACAAACTAGGCGAGAATTTGCTAAGTTACTAAAGGTAAAATAACATTGTCAGAAGTGGGATTCGAACCCACGCCCACATTCGTGGACCAGAAATCTCCCATAAATAACCCTGAAATAAGGGCAAGGTGTCAAATCCTTGAGTCTGGCGCCTTAGACCGCTCGGCCATCCTGACAGTTACTTGCAACTCAAATTTTGCGCCAGTTAATAATTATTGTTATTGCCAACCTACTTACTAGTCATTCATAATTTGTTACGCTTGGCAGATTGCGAATCACTAATGTTTCAGGGACCTCTGGGTTATGGGCCCAGCACGATTCCGCTGCGCCACGCTGCTGACATTCTTCAATATGCAACTTGTATGAATAGTCCAGTTTATCGTAAATGTCATGAAATATAATGCGTAATCTCGGTTCAGTATTTGTAAATTGAAACTAAACGAAACTACTGTCAATGTTGAATCACGACTAAACACGAAGATAATTAAATGTCATATCGAGCACAAACTAGGCGAGAATTTGCTAAGTTACTAAAGGTAAAATAACATTGTCAGAAGTGGGATTCGAACCCACGCCCACATTCGTGGACCAGAAATCTCCCATAAATAACCCTGAAATAAGGGCAAGGTGTCAAATCCTTAGACCGCTCGGCCATCCTGACAGTTACTTGCAACTCAAATTTTGCGCCAGTTAATAATTATTGTTATTGCCAACCTACTTACTCGTCATTCATAATTTGTTACGCTTGGCAGATTGCGAATCACGAATGTTCCGGATTAATAAAGCAAACTTTTAAGGCACATAACTCGGAGCAACAGGTTGTTCGAGAATTAACGGTTTAAAACTTCAATTTCATAGCAGCGCCTGGTTTCGATCCAGGGACCTCTGGGTTATGGGCCCAGCACGCTTCCGCTGCGCCACGCTGCTGACATTCTACAGTATGCAACTTGTATGAATAGTCCAGTTTATCGTAAATGTCATGAAATATAATGCGTAATCTCGGTTCAGTATTTGTAAATTGAAACTAAACGAAACTACTGTCAATGTTGAATCACGACTAAACACGAAGATAATTAAATGTCATATCGAGCACAAACTAGGCGAGAATTTGCTAAGTTACTAAAGGTAAAATAACATTGTCAGAAGTGGGATTCGAACCCACGCCCACATTCGTGGACCAGAAATCTCCCATAAATAACCCTGAAATAAGGGCAAGTGTCAAATCCTTGAGTCTGGCGCCTTAGACCGCTCGGCCATCCTGGCAGTTACTTGCAACTCAAATTTTGCGCCAGTTAATAATTATTGTTATTGCCAACCTACTTACTCGTCATTTATAATTTGTTACGCTTGGCAGATTGCGAATCACGGATGTTCCGGATGAATAAAGCAAACTTTTAAGGCACATAACTCGCAGCAACAGGTTGTTTGAGAATTAACGGTTAAAAACTTCAATTTCATAGCAGCGCCTGGTTTCGATCCAGGGACCTCTGGGTTATGGGCCCAGCACGCTTCCGCTGCGCCACGCTGCTGACATTCTGCAGTATGTAACTTGTATGAATAGTCCAGTTTATCGTAAATGTCATGAAATATAATGCGTAATCTCGGTTCAGTATTTGTAAATTGAAACTAAACGAAACTACTGTCAATGTTGAATCACGACTAAACACTAAGATAATTAAATGTCATATCCGAGCACAAACTAGGCGAGAATTTGCTAAGTTACTAAAGGTAAAATAACATTGTCAGAAGTGGGATTCGAACCCACGCCCACATTCGTGGACCAGAAATCTCCCATAAATAACCCTGAAATAAGGGCAAGGTGTCAAATCCTTGAGTCTGGCGCCTTAGACCGCTCGGCCATCCTGACAGTTATTTGCAACTCAAATTTTGCGCCAGTTAATAATTATTGTTATTGCCAACCTACTTACTCGTCATTCATAATTTGTTACGCTTGGCAGATTGCGAATCACTAATGTTCCGGATGAATAAAGCAAACTTTTAAGGCACATAACTCGCAGCAACAGGTTGTTTGAGAATTAACGGTTAAAAACTTCAATTTCATAGCAGCGCCTGGTTTCGATCCAGGGACCTCTGGGTTATGGGCCCAGCACGCTTCCGCTGCGCCACGCTGCTGACATTCTACAGTATGCAACTTGTATGAATAGTCCAGTTTATCGTAAATGTCATGAAATATAATGCGTAATCTCGGTTCAGTATTTGTAAATTGAAACTAAACGAAACTACTGTCAATGTTGAATCACGACTAAACACTAAGATAATTAAATGTCATATCCGAGCACAAACTAGGCGAGAATTTACTAAGTTACTAAAGGTAAAATAACATTGTCAGAAGTGGGATTCGAACCCACGCCCACATTCGTGGACCAGAAATCTCCCATAAATAACCCTGAAATAAGGGCAAGGTGTCAAATCCTTGAGTCTGGCGCCTTAGACCGCTCGGCCATCCTGACAGTTATTTGCAACTCAAATTTTGCGCCAGTTAATAATTATTGTTATTGCCAACCTACTTACTGGTCATTCATAATTTGTTACGCTTGGCAGATTGCGAATCACGAATGTTCCGGATGAATAAAACAAACTTTTAAGGCACATAACTCGCAGCAACAGGTTGTTTGAGAATTAACGGTTAAAAACTTCAATTTCATAGCAGCGCCTGGTTTCGATCCAGGGACCTCTGGGTTATGGGCCCAGCACGCTTCCGCTGCGCCACGCTGCTGACATTCCGCAATATGCAACTTGTATGAATAGTCCAGTTTATCGTAAATGTCATGAAATATAATGCGTAATCTCGGTTCAGTATTTGTAAATTGAAACTAAACGAAACAACTGTCAATGTTGAATCTCGACTGAACACGAAGATAATTAAATGTCATATCGAGCACAAACTAGGCGAGAATTTGCTAAGTTACTAAAGGTAAAATAACATTGTCAGAAGTGGGATTCGAACCCACGCCCACATTCGTGGACCAGAAATCTCCCATAAATAACCCTGAAATAAGGGCAAGGTGTCAAATCCTTGGGTCTGGCGCCTTAGACCGCTCGGCCATCCTGACAGTTACTTGCAACTCAAATTTTGCGCCAGTTAATAATTATTGTTATTGCCAACCTACTTACTCGTCATTCATAATTTGTTACGCTTGGCAGATTGCGAATCACTAATGTTCCGGATGAATAAAGCAAACTTTTAAGGCACATAACTCGCAGCAACAGGTTGTTTGAGAATTAACGGTTAAAAACTTCAAATTCATAGCAGCGCCTGGTTTCGATCCAGGGACCTCTGGGTTATGGGCCCAGCACGCTTCCGCTGCGCAACGCTGCTGACATTCTGCAATCCGCAACTTGTATGAATAGTCCAGTTTATCGTAAATGTCATGAAATACAATGCGTAATTCCGGTTCAGTATTTGTAAATTGAAACTAAACGAAACTACTGTCAATGTTGAACCACGACTAAACACGAAGAAAATTAAATGTCATATCGAGCACAAACTAGGCGAGAATTTGCTAAGTTACTAAAGGTAAAATAACATTGTCAGAAGTGGGATTCGAACCCACGCCCACATTCGTGGACCAGAAATCTCCCATAAATAACCCTGAAATAAGGGCAAGGTGTCAAATCCTTGGGTCTGGCGCCTTAGACCGCACGGCCATCCTGACAGTTACTTGCAACTCAAATTTTGCGCCAGTTAATAATTATTGTTATTGCCAACCTACTTACTAGTCATTCATAATTTGTTACGCTTGGCAGATTGCGAATCACTAATGTTTCAGGGACCTCTGGGTTATGGGCCCAGCACGATTCCGCTGCGCCACGCTGCTGACATTCTGCAATATGCAACTTGTATGAATAGTCCAGTTTATCGTAAATGTCATGAAATATAATGCGTAATCTCGGTTCAGTATTTGTAAATTGAAACTAAACGAAACTACTGTCAATGTTGAATCACGACTAAACACGAAGATAATTAAATGTCATATCGAGCACAAACTAGGCGAGAATTTGCTAAGTTACTAAAGGTAAAATAACATTGTCAGAAGTGGGATTCGAACCCACGCCCACATTCGTGGACCAGAAATCTCCCATAAATAACCCTGAAATAAGGGCAAGTGTCAAATCCTTGAGTCAAGCGCCTTAGACCGCTCGGCCATCCTGACAGTTACTTGCAACTCAAATTTTGCGCCAGTTAATAATTATTGTTATTGCCAACCTACTTACTCGTCATTTATAATTTGTTACGCTTGGCAGATTGCGAATCACGGATGTTCCGGATGAATAAAGCAAACTTTTAAGGCACATAACTCGCAGCAACAGGTTGTTTGAGAATTAACGGTTAAAAACTTCAATTTCATAGCAGCGCCTGGTTTCGATCCAGGGACCTCTGGGTTATGGGCCCAGCACGCTTCCGCTGCGCCACGCTGCTGACATTCTGCAGTATGCAACTTGTATGAATAGTCCAGTTTATCGTAAATGTCATGAAATATAATGCGTAATCTCGGTTCAGTATTTGTAAATTGAAACTAAACGAAACTACTGTCAATGTTGAATCACGACTAAACACTAAGATAATTAAATGTCATATCGAGCAAAAACTAGGCGAGAATTTGCTAAGTTACTAAAGGTAAAATAGTATTGTCAGAAGTGGGATTCGAACCCACGCCCACATTCGTGGACCAGAAATCTCCCATAAATAACCCTGAAATAAGGGCAAGGTGTCAAATCCTTGAGTCTGGCGCCTTAGACCGCTCGGCCATCCTGACAGTTACTTGCAACTCAAATTTTGCGCCAGTTAATAATTATTGTTATTGCCAACCTACTTACTCGTCATTCTTAATTTGTTGCGCTTGGCAGATTGCGAATCACTAATGTTTCAGGGACCTCTGGGTTATGGGCCCAGCACGATTCCGCTGCGCCACGCTGCTGACATTCTGCAATATGCAACTTGTATGAATAGTCCAGTTTATCGTAAATGTCATGAAATATAATGCGTAATCTCGGTTCAGTATTTGTAAATTGAAACTAAACGAAACTACTGTCAATGTTGAATCACGACTAAACACGAAGATAATTAAATGTCATATCGAGCACAAACTAGGCGAGAATTTGCTAAGTTACTAAAGGTAAAATAACATTGTCAGAAGTGGGATTCGAACCCACGCCCACATTCGTGGACCAGAAATCTCCCATAAATAACCCTGAAATAAGGGCAAGTGTCAAATCCTTGAGTCAAGCGCCTTAGACCGCTCGGCCATCCTGACAGTTACTTGCAACTCAAATTTTGCGCCAGTTAATAATTATTGTTATTGCCAACCTACTTACTCGTCATTTATAATTTGTTACGCTTGGCAGATTGCGAATCACGGATGTTCCGGATGAATAAAGCAAACTTTTAAGGCACATAACTCGCAGCAACAGGTTGTTTGAGAATTAACGGTTAAAAACTTCAATTTCATAGCAGCGCCTGGTTTCGATCCAGGGACCTCTGGGTTATGGGCCCAGCACGCTTCCGCTGCGCCACGCTGCTGACATTCTGCAGTATGCAACTTGTATGAATAGTCCAGTTTATCGTAAATGTCATGAAATATAATGCGTAATCTCGGTTCAGTATTTGTAAATTGAAACTAAACGAAACTACTGTCAATGTTGAATCACGACTAAACACTAAGATAATTAAATGTCATATCGAGCAAAAACTAGGCGAGAATTTGCTAAGTTACTAAAGGTAAAATAGTATTGTCAGAAGTGGGATTCGAACCCACGCCCACATTCGTGGACCAGAAATCTCCCATAAATAACCCTGAAATAAGGGCAAGGTGTCAAATCCTTGAGTCTGGCGCCTTAGACCGCTCGGCCATCCTGACAGTTACTTGCAACTCAAATTTTGCGCCAGTTAATAATTATTGTTATTGCCAACCTACTTACTCGTCATTCTTAATTTGTTGCGCTTGGCAGATTGCGAATCACGAATGTTTCGGATGAATAAAGCAAACTTTTAAGGCACATAACTCGCAGCAACAGGTTGTTTGAGAATTAACGGTTAAAAACTTGAATTTCATAGCAGGGTCTGGTTTCGATTCAGGGACCTCTGGGTTGTAGGCCCAGCACGATTCCGCTGCGCCACGCTGCTGACATTCTGCAATATGCAACTTGTATGAATAGTCCAGTTTATCGTAAATGTCATGAAATATAACGCGTAATCTCGGTTCAGTATTTGTAAATTGAAACTAAACGAAACTACTGTCAATGTTGAATCACGACTAAACACTAAGATAATTAAATGTCATATCGAGCACAAACTAGGCGAGAATTTGCTAAGTTACTAAAGGTAAAATAACATTGTCAGAAGTGGGATTCGAACCCACGCCCACATTCGTGGACCAGAAATCTCCCACAAATAACCCTGAAATAAGGGCAAGGTGTCAAATCCTTGAATCTGGCGCCTTAGACCGCTCGGCCATCCTGACAGCGACTTACAACTCAAATTTTGCGCCAGTTAATAATTATTGTTATTGCCAACCTACTTACTCGTCATTCATAATTTGTTACGCTTGGCAGATTGCGAATCACGAATGTTCCGGATGAATAAAGCAAACTTTTAAGGCACATAACTCGCAGCAACAGGTTGTTTGAGAATTAACGGTTAAAAACTTCAATTTCATAGCAGCGCCTGGTTTCGATCCAGGGACCTCTGGGTTATGGTCCCAGCACGCTTCCGCTGCGCCACGCTGCTGACATTCTGCAATATGCAACTTGTATGAATAGTCCAGTTTATCGTAAATGTCATGAAATATAATGCGTAATCTCAGTTGAGTATTTGTAAATTGAAACTAAACGAAACTACTGTCAATGTTGAATCTCGACTGAACACGAAGATAATTAAATGTCATATCGAGCACAAACTAGGCGAGAATTTGCTAAGTTACTAAAGGTAAAATAACATTGTCAGAAGTGGGATTCGAACCCACGCCCACATTCGTGGACCAGAAATCTCCCATAAATGACCCTGAAATAAGGGCAAGGTGTCAAATCCTTGAGTCTGGCGCCTTAGACCGCTCGGCCATCCTGACAGTTACTTGCAACTCAAATTTTGCGCCAGTTAATAATTATTGTTATTGCCAAACTACTTACTCGTCATTCATAATTTGTTACGCTTGGCAGATTGCGAATCACGAATGTTCCGGATGAATAAAGCAAACTTTTAAGGCACATAACTCGCAGCAACAGGTTGTTTGAGAATTAACGGTTAAAAACTTCAATTTCATAGCAGCGCCTGGTTTCGATCCAGGGACCTCTGGGTTATGGGCCCAGCACGCTTCCGCTGCGCCACGCTGCTGATATTCTGCAATATGCAACTTGTATGAATAGTCCAGTTTATCGTAAATGTCATGAAATATAACGCGTAATCTCGGTTCAGTATTTGTAAATTGAAACTAAACGAAACTACTGTCAATGTTGAATCACGACTAAACACGAAGATAATTAAATGTCATATCGAGCACAAACTAGGCGAGAATTTGCTAAGTTACTAAAGGTAAAATAACATTGTCAGAAGTGGGATTCGAACCCACGCCCACATTCGTGGACCAGAAATCTCCCACAAATAACCCTGAAATAAGGGCAAGGTGTCAAATCCTTGAATCTGGCGCCTTAGACCGCTCGGCCATCCTGACAGCGACTTACAACTCAAATTTTGCGCCAGTTAATAATTATTGTTATTGCCAACCTACTTACTCGTCATTCATAATTTGTTACGCTTGGCAGATTGCGAATCACGAATGTTCCGGATGAATAAAGCAAACTTTTAAGGCACATAACTCGCAGCAACAGGTTGTTTGAGAATTAACGGTTAAAAACTTCAATTTCATAGCAGCGCCTGGTTTCGATCCAGGGACCTCTGGGTTATGGTCCCAGCACGCTTCCGCTGCGCCACGCTGCTGACATTCTGCAATATGCAACTTGTATGAATAGTCCAGTTTATCGTAAATGTCATGAAATATAATGCGTAATCTCAGTTGAGTATTTGTAAATTGAAACTAAACGAAACTACTGTCAATGTTGAATCTCGACTGAACACGAAGATAATTAAATGTCATATCGAGCACAAACTAGGCGAGAATTTGCTAAGTTACTAAAGGTAAAATAACATTGTCAGAAGTGGGATTCGAACCCACGCCCACATTCGTGGACCAGAAATCTCCCATAAATAACCCTGAAATAAGGGCAAGGTGTCAAATCCTTGAGTCTGGCGCCTTAGACCGCTCGGCCATCCTGACAGTTACTTGCAACTCAAATTTTGCGCCAGTTAATAATTATTGTTATTGCCAACCTACTTACTCGTCATTAATAATTTGTTACGCTTGGCAGATTGCGAATCACGAATGTTCCGGATTAATAAAGCAAACTTTTAAGGCACATAACTCGGAGCAACAGGTTGTTCGAGAATTAACGGTTTAAAACTTCAATTTCATAGCAGCGCCTGGTTTCGATCCAGGGACCTCTGGGTTATGGGCTGCGCCACGCTGCTGACATTCTGCAATATGCAACTTGTATGAATAGTCCAGTTTATCGTAAATGTCATGAAATATAACGCGTAATCTCGGTTCAGTATTTGTAAATTGAAACTAAACGAAACTACTGTCAATGTTGAATCACGACTAAACACGAAGATAATTAAATGTCATATCGAGCACAAACTAGGCGAGAATTTGCTAAGTTACTAAAGGTAAAATATCATTGTCAGAAGTGGGATTCGAACCCACGCCCACATTCGTGGACCAGAAATATCCCATAAATAACCCTGAAATAAGGGCAAGGTGTCAAATCCTTGAGTCTGGCGCCTTAGACCGCTCGGCCATCCTGACAGTTACTTGCAACTCAAATTTTGCGCCAGTTAATAATTATTGTTATTGCCAACCTACTTACTCGTCATTCATAATTTGTTACGCTTGGCAGATTGCGAATCACGAATGTTCCGGATTAATAAATATGCAACTTGTATGAATAGTCCAGTTTATCGTAAATGTCATGAAATATAATGCGTAATCTTGGTTCAGTATTTGTAAATTGAAACTAAACGAAACTACTGTCAATGTTGAATCTCGACAGAACACCAAGATAATTAAATGTCATATCGAGCACAAACTAGGCGAGAATTTGCTAAGTTACTAAGTTACTAAGTTACTTGCAACTCAAATTTTGCGCCAGTTAATAATTATTGTTATTGCCAACCTACTTACTCGTCATTTATAATTTCTAACGCTTGGCAGATTGCGAATCACGAATGTTCCGGATGAATAAAGCAAACTTTTAAGGCACATAACTCGCAGCAACAGGTTGTTTGAGAATTAACGGTTAAAAACTTCAATTTCATAGCAGCGCCTGGTTTCGATCCATGGGTTATGGGCCCAGCACGCTTCCGCTGCGACACGCTGCTGACATTCTGCAGTATGCAACTTGTATGAATAGTCCAGTTTATCGTAAATGTCATGAAATATAATGCGTAATCTCGGTTCAGTATTTGTAAATTGAAACTAAACGAAACTACTGTCAATGTTGAATCACGACTAAACACTAAGATAATTAAATGTCATATCGAGCACAAACTAGGCGAGAATTTGCTAAGTTACTAAAGGTAAAATAACATTGTCAGAAGTGGGATTCGAACCCATGCCCACATTCGTGGACGAGAAATCTCCCATAAATAACCCTGAAATAAGGGCAAGGTGTCAAATCCTTGAGTCAGGCGCCTTAGACCGCTCGGCCATCCTGACAGTTACTTGCAACTCAAATTTTGCGCCAGTTAATAATTATTGTTATTGCCAACCTACTTACTCGTCATTTATAATTTGTTACGCTTGGCAGATTGCGAATCACTCATGTTCCGGATGAATAAAGCAAACTTTTAAGGCACATAACTCGCAGCAACAGGTTGTTTGAGAATTAACGGTTAAAAACTTCAATTTCATAGCAGCGCCTGGTTTCGATCCAGGGACCTCTGGGTTATGGGCCCAGCACGCTTCCGCTGCGCCACGCTGCTGACATTCTACAGTATGCAACTTGTATGAATAGTCCAGTTTATCGTAAATGTCATGAAATATAATGCGTAATCTCAGTTGAGTATTTGTAAATTGAAACTGAACGAAACTACTGTCAATGTTGAATCTCGACTGAACACGAAGATAATTAAATGTCATATCGAGCACAAACTAGGCGAGAATTTGCTAAGTTACTAAAGGTAAAATAACATTGTCAGAAGTGGGATTCGAACCCACGCCCACATTCGTGGACCAGAAATCTCCCATAAATAACCCTGAAATAAGGGCAAGGTGTCAAATCCTTGAGTCAGGCGCCTTAGACCGCTCGGCCATCCTGACAGTTACTTGCAACTCAAATTTTGCGCCAGTTAATAATTATTGTTATTGCCAACCTACTTACTCGTCATTCATAATTTGTTACGCTTGGCAGATTGCGAATCACGAATGTTCCGGATTAATAAATATGCAACTTGTATGAATAGTCCAGTTTATCGTAAATGTCATGAAATATAATGCGTAATCTTGGTTCAGTATATGTAAATTGAAACTAAACGAAACTACTGTCAATGTTGAATCTCGACAGAACACCAAGATAATTAAATGTCATATCGAGCACAAACTAGGCGAGAATTTGCTAAGTTACTAAGTTACTAAGTTACTTGCAACTCAAATTTTGCGCCAGTTAATAATTATTGTTATTGCCAACCTACTTACTCGTCATTTATAATTTCTAACGCTTGGCAGATTGCGAATCACGAATGTTCCGGATGAATAAAGCAAACTTTTAAGGCACATAACTCGCAGCAACAGGTTGTTTGAGAATTAACGGTTAAAAACTTCAATTTCATAGCAGCGCCTGGTTTCGATCCATGGGTTATGGGCCCAGCACGCTTCCGCTGCGACACGCTGCTGACATTCTGCAGTATGCAACTTGTATGAATAGTCCAGTTTATCGTAAATGTCATGAAATATAATGCGTAATCTCGGTTCAGTATTTGTAAATTGAAACTAAACGAAACTACTGTCAATGTTGAATCACGACTAAACACTAAGATAATTAGATGTCATATCGAGCACAAACTAGGCGAGAATTTGCTAAGTTACTAAAGGTAAAATAACATTGTCAGAAGTGGGATTCGAACCCATGCCCACATTCGTGGACGAGAAATCTCCCATAAATAACCCTGAAATAAGGGCAAGGTGTCAAATCCTTGAGTCAGGCGCCTTAGACCGCTCGGCCATCCTGACAGTTACTTGCAACTCAAATTTTGCGCCAGTTAATAATTATTGTTATTGCCAACCTACTTACTCGTCATTTATAATTTGTTACGCTTGGCAGATTGCGAATCACTCATGTTCCGGATGAATAAAGCAAACTTTTAAGGCACATAACTCGCAGCAACAGGTTGTTTGAGAATTAACGGTTAAAAACTTCAATTTCATAGCAGCGCCTGGTTTCGATCCAGGGACCTCTGGGTTATGGGCCCAGCACGCTTCCGCTGCGCCACGCTGCTGACATTCTACAGTATGCAACTTGTATGAATAGTCCAGTTTATCGTAAATGTCATGAAATATAACGCGTAATCTCGGTTCAGTATTTGTAAATTGAAACTAAACGAAACTACTGTCAATGTTGAATCACGACTAAACACGAAGATAATTAAATGTCATATCGAGCACAAACTAGGCGAGAATTTGCTAAGTTACTAAAGGTAAAATAACATTGTCAGAAGTGGGATTCGAACCCACGCCCACATTCGTGGACCAGAAATCTCCCACAAATAACCCTGAAATAAGGGCAAGGTGTCAAATCCTTGAATCTGGCGCCTTAGACCGCTCGGCCATCCTGACAGCGACTTACAACTCAAATTTTGCGCCAGTTAATAATTATTGTTATTGCCAACCTACTTACTCGTCATTCATAATTTGTTACGCTTGGCAGATTGCGAATCACGAATGTTCCGGATGAATAAAGCAAACTTTTAAGGCACATAACTCGCAGCAACAGGTTGTTTGAGAATTAACGGTTAAAAACTTCAATTTCATAGCAGCGCCTGGTTTCGATCCAGGGACCTCTGGGTTATGGTCCCAGCACGCTTCCGCTGCGCCACGCTGCTGACATTCTGCAATATGCAACTTGTATGAATAGTCCAGTTTATCGTAAATGTCATGAAATATAATGCGTAATCTCAGTTGAGTATTTGTAAATTGAAACTAAACGAAACTACTGTCAATGTTGAATCTCGACTGAACACGAAGATAATTAAATGTCATATCGAGCACAAACTAGGCGAGAATTTGCTAAGTTACTAAAGGTAAAATAACATTGTCAGAAGTGGGATTCGAACCCACGCCCACATTCGTGGACCAGAAATCTCCCATAAATAACCCTGAAATAAGGGCAAGGTGTCAAATCCTTGAGTCTGGCGCCTTAGACCGCTCGGCCATCCTGACAGTTACTTGCAACTCAAATTTTGCGCCAGTTAATAATTATTGTTATTGCCAACCTACTTACTCGTCATTAATAATTTGTTACGCTTGGCAGATTGCGAATCACGAATGTTCCGGATTAATAAAGCAAACTTTTAAGGCACATAACTCGGAGCAACAGGTTGTTCGAGAATTAACGGTTTAAAACTTCAATTTCATAGCAGCGCCTGGTTTCGATCCAGGGACCTCTGGGTTATGGGCTGCGCCACGCTGCTGACATTCTGCAATATGCAACTTGTATGAATAGTCCAGTTTATCGTAAATGTCATGAAATATAACGCGTAATCTCGGTTCAGTATTTGTAAATTGAAACTAAACGAAACTACTGTCAATGTTGAATCACGACTAAACACGAAGATAATTAAATGTCATATCGAGCACAAACTAGGCGAGAATTTGCTAAGTTACTAAAGGTAAAATATCATTGTCAGAAGTGGGATTCGAACCCACGCCCACATTCGTGGACCAGAAATATCCCATAAATAACCCTGAAATAAGGGCAAGGTGTCAAATCCTTGAGTCTGGCGCCTTAGACCGCTCGGCCATCCTGACAGTTACTTGCAACTCAAATTTTGCGCCAGTTAATAATTATTGTTATTGCCAACCTACTTACTCGTCATTCATAATTTGTTACGCTTGGCAGATTGCGAATCACGAATGTTCCGGATTAATAAATATGCAACTTGTATGAATAGTCCAGTTTATCGTAAATGTCATGAAATATAATGCGTAATCTTGGTTCAGTATTTGTAAATTGAAACTAAACGAAACTACTGTCAATGTTGAATCTCGACAGAACACCAAGATAATTAAATGTCATATCGAGCACAAACTAGGCGAGAATTTGCTAAGTTACTAAGTTACTAAGTTACTTGCAACTCAAATTTTGCGCCAGTTAATAATTATTGTTATTGCCAACCTACTTACTCGTCATTTATAATTTCTAACGCTTGGCAGATTGCGAATCACGAATGTTCCGGATGAATAAAGCAAACTTTTAAGGCACATAACTCGCAGCAACAGGTTGTTTGAGAATTAACGGTTAAAAACTTCAATTTCATAGCAGCGCCTGGTTTCGATCCATGGGTTATGGGCCCAGCACGCTTCCGCTGCGACACGCTGCTGACATTCTGCAGTATGCAACTTGTATGAATAGTCCAGTTTATCGTAAATGTCATGAAATATAATGCGTAATCTCGGTTCAGTATTTGTAAATTGAAACTAAACGAAACTACTGTCAATGTTGAATCACGACTAAACACTAAGATAATTAAATGTCATATCGAGCACAAACTAGGCGAGAATTTGCTAAGTTACTAAAGGTAAAATAACATTGTCAGAAGTGGGATTCGAACCCATGCCCACATTCGTGGACGAGAAATCTCCCATAAATAACCCTGAAATAAGGGCAAGGTGTCAAATCCTTGAGTCAGGCGCCTTAGACCGCTCGGCCATCCTGACAGTTACTTGCAACTCAAATTTTGCGCCAGTTAATAATTATTGTTATTGCCAACCTACTTACTCGTCATTTATAATTTGTTACGCTTGGCAGATTGCGAATCACTCATGTTCCGGATGAATAAAGCAAACTTTTAAGGCACATAACTCGCAGCAACAGGTTGTTTGAGAATTAACGGTTAAAAACTTCAATTTCATAGCAGCGCCTGGTTTCGATCCAGGGACCTCTGGGTTATGGGCCCAGCACGCTTCCGCTGCGCCACGCTGCTGACATTCTACAGTATGCAACTTGTATGAATAGTCCAGTTTATCGTAAATGTCATGAAATATAATGCGTAATCTCAGTTGAGTATTTGTAAATTGAAACTGAACGAAACTACTGTCAATGTTGAATCTCGACTGAACACGAAGATAATTAAATGTCATATCGAGCACAAACTAGGCGAGAATTTGCTAAGTTACTAAAGGTAAAATAACATTGTCAGAAGTGGGATTCGAACCCACGCCCACATTCGTGGACCAGAAATCTCCCATAAATAACCCTGAAATAAGGGCAAGGTGTCAAATCCTTGAGTCAGGCGCCTTAGACCGCTCGGCCATCCTGACAGTTACTTGCAACTCAAATTTTGCGCCAGTTAATAATTATTGTTATTGCCAACCTACTTACTCGTCATTCATAATTTGTTACGCTTGGCAGATTGCGAATCACGAATGTTCCGGATTAATAAATATGCAACTTGTATGAATAGTCCAGTTTATCGTAAATGTCATGAAATATAATGCGTAATCTTGGTTCAGTATATGTAAATTGAAACTAAACGAAACTACTGTCAATGTTGAATCTCGACAGAACACCAAGATAATTAAATGTCATATCGAGCACAAACTAGGCGAGAATTTGCTAAGTTACTAAGTTACTAAGTTACTTGCAACTCAAATTTTGCGCCAGTTAATAATTATTGTTATTGCCAACCTACTTACTCGTCATTTATAATTTCTAACGCTTGGCAGATTGCGAATCACGAATGTTCCGGATGAATAAAGCAAACTTTTAAGGCACATAACTCGCAGCAACAGGTTGTTTGAGAATTAACGGTTAAAAACTTCAATTTCATAGCAGCGCCTGGTTTCGATCCATGGGTTATGGGCCCAGCACGCTTCCGCTGCGACACGCTGCTGACATTCTGCAGTATGCAACTTGTATGAATAGTCCAGTTTATCGTAAATGTCATGAAATATAATGCGTAATCTCGGTTCAGTATTTGTAAATTGAAACTAAACGAAACTACTGTCAATGTTGAATCACGACTAAACACTAAGATAATTAGATGTCATATCGAGCACAAACTAGGCGAGAATTTGCTAAGTTACTAAAGGTAAAATAACATTGTCAGAAGTGGGATTCGAACCCATGCCCACATTCGTGGACCAGAAATCTCCCATAAATACCCCTGAAATAAGGGCAAGGTGTCAAATCCTTGAGTCAGGCGCCTTAGACCGCTCGGCCATCCTGACAGTTACTTGCAACTCAAATTTTGCGCCAGTTAATAATTATTGTTATTGCCAACCTACTTACTCGTCATTTATAATTTGTTACGCTTGGCAGATTGCGAATCACTCATGTTCCGGATGAATAAAGCAAACTTTTAAGGCACATAACTCGCAGCAACAGGTTGTTTGAGAATTAACGGTTAAAAACTTCAATTTCATAGCAGCGCCTGGTTTCGATCCAGGGACCTCTGGGTTATGGGCCCAGCACGCTTCCGCTGCGCCACGCTGCTGACATTCTACAGTATGCAACTTGTATGAATAGTCCAGTTTATCGTAAATGTCATGAAATATAATGCGTAATCTCAGTTGAGTATTTGTAAATTGAAACTGAACGAAACTACTGTCAATGTTGAATCTCGACTGAACACGAAGATAATTAAATGTCATATCGAGCACAAACTAGGCGAGAATTTGCTAAGTTACTAAAGGTAAAATAACATTGTCAGAAGTGGGATTCGAACCCACGCCCACATTCGTGGACCAGAAATCTCCCATAAATAACCCTGAAATAAGGGCAAGGTGTCAAATCCTTGAGTCAGGCGCCTTAGACCGCTCGGCCATCCTGACAGTTACTTGCAACTCAAATTTTGCGCCAGTTAATAATTATTGTTATTGCCAACCTACTTACTCGTCATTCATAATTTGTTACGCTTGGCAGATTGCGAATCACGAATGTTCCGGATTAATAAATATGCAACTTGTATGAATAGTCCAGTTTATCGTAAATGTCATGAAATATAATGCGTAATCTTGGTTCAGTATATGTAAATTGAAACTAAACGAAACTACTGTCAATGTTGAATCTCGACAGAACACCAAGATAATTAAATGTCATATCGAGCACAAACTAGGCGAGAATTTGCTAAGTTACTAAGTTACTAAGTTACTTGCAACTCAAATTTTGCGCCAGTTAATAATTATTGTTATTGCCAACCTACTTACTCGTCATTTATAATTTCTAACGCTTGGCAGATTGCGAATCACGAATGTTCCGGATGAATAAAGCAAACTTTTAAGGCACATAACTCGCAGCAACAGGTTGTTTGAGAATTAACGGTTAAAAACTTCAATTTCATAGCAGCGCCTGGTTTCGATCCAGGGACCTCTGGGTTATGGGCCCAGCACGCTTCCGCTGCGCCACGCTGCTGACATTCTGCAATATGCAACTTGTATGAATAGTTCAGTTTATCGTAAATGTCATGAAATATAATGCGTAATCTCGGTTCAGTATTTGTAAATTGAAACTAAACGAAACTACTGTCAATGTTGAATCTCGACAGAACACCAAGATAATTAAATGTCATATCGAGCACAAACTAGGCGAGAATTTGCTAAGTTACTAAGTTACTAAGTTACTTGCAACTCAAATTTTGCGCCAGTTAATAATTATTGTTATTGCCAACCTACTTACTCGTCATTTATAATTTCTAACGCTTGGCAGATTGCGAATCACGAATGTTCCGGATGAATAAAGCAAACTTTTAAGGCACATAACTCGCAGCAACAGGTTGTTTGAGAATTAACGGTTAAAAACTTCAATTTCATAGCAGCGCCTGGTTTCGATCTATGGGTTATGGGCCCAGCACGCTTCCGCTGCGACACGCTGCTGACATTCTGCAGTATGCAACTTGTATGAATAGTCCAGTTTATCGTAAATGTCATGAAATATAATGCGTAATCTCGGTTCAGTATTTGTAAATTGAAACTAAACGAAACTACTGTCAATGTTGAATCACGACTAAACACTAAGATAATTAAATGTCATATCGAGCACAAACTAGGCGAGAATTTGCTAAGTTACTAAAGGTAAAATAACATTGTCAGAAGTGGGATTCGAACCCATGCCCACATTCGTGGACCAGAAATCTCCCATAAATACCCCTGAAATAAGGGCAAGGTGTCAAATCCTTGAGTCAGGCGCCTTAGACCGCTCGGCCATCCTGACAGTTACTTGCAACTCAAATTTTGCGCCAGTTAATAATTATTGTTATTGCCAACCTACTTACTCGTCATTTATAATTTGTTACGCTTGGCAGATTGCGAATCACTCATGTTCCGGATGAATAAAGCAAACTTTTAAGGCACATAACTCGCAGCAACAGGTTGTTTGAGAATTAACGGTTAAAAACTTCAATTTCATAGCAGCGCCTGGTTTCGATCCAGGGACCTCTGGGTTATGGGCCCAGCACGCTTCCGCTGCGCCACGCTGCTGACATTCTACAGTATGCAACTTGTATGAATAGTCCAGTTTATCGTAAATGTCATGAAATATAATGCGTAATCTCGGTTCAGTATTTGTAAATTGAAACTAAACGAAACTACTGTCAATGTTGAATCACGACTAAACACTAAGATAAACAAATGTCACATCGAGCACAAACTAGGCGAGAATTTGCTAAGTTACTAAAGGTAAAATAACATTGTCAGAAGTGGGATTCGAACCCACGCCCACATTCGTGGACCAGAAATCTCCCATAAATAACCCTGAAATAAGGGCAAGGTGTCAAATCCTTGAGTCTGGCGCCTTAGACCGCTCGGCCATCCTGACAGTTACTTGCAACTCAAATTTTGCGCCAGTTAATAATTATTGTTATTGCCAACCTACTTACTCGTCATTTATAATTTCTAACGCTTGGCAGATTGCGAATCACGAATGTTCCGGATGAATAAAGCAAACTTTTAAGGCACATAACTCGCAGCAACAGGTTGTTTGAGAATTAACGGTTAAAAACTTCAATTTCATAGCAGCGCCTGGTTTCGATCCAGGGACCTCTGGGTTATGGGCCCAGCACGCTTCCGCTGCGCCACGCTGCTGACATTCTGCAATATGCAACTTGTATGAATAGTTCAGTTTATCGTAAATGTCATGAAATATAATGCGTAATCTCGGTTCAGTATTTGTAAATTGAAACTAAACGAAACTACTGTCAATGTTGAATCACGACTAAACACGAAGATAATTAAATGTCATATCGAGCACAAACTAGGCGAGAATTTGCTAAGTTACTAAAGGTAAAATAACATGGTCAGAAGTAGGATTCGAACCCACGCCCACATTCGTGGACCAGAAATCTCCCATAAATAACCCTGAAATAAGGGCAAGGTATCAAATCCTTGAGTCTGGCGCCTTAGACCGCTCGGCCATCCTGACAGTTACTTGCAACTCAAATTTTGCGCCAGTTAATAATTATTGTTATTGCCAACCTACTTACTCGTCATTCATAATTTGTTACGCTTGGCAGATTGCGAATCACTCATGTTCCGGATGAATAAAGCAAACTTTTAAGGCACATAACTCGCAGCAACAGGTTGTTTGAGAATTAACGGTTAAAAACTTCAATTTCATAGCAGCGCCTGGTTTCGATCCAGGGACCTCTGGGTTATGGGCCCAGCACGCTTCCGCTGCGCCACGCTGCTGACATTCTGCAGTATGCAACTTGTATGAATAGTCCAGTTTATCGTAAATGTCATGAAATATAATGCGTAATCTCGGTTCAGTATTTGTAAATTGAAACTAAACGAAACTACTGTCAATGTTGAATCACGACTAAACACTAAGATAATTAAATGTCATATCGAGCACAAACTAGGCGAGAATTTGCTAAGTTACTAAAGGTAAAATAACATTGTCAGAAGTGGGATTCGAACCCATGCCCACATTCGTGGACCAGAAATCTCCCATAAATAACCCTGAAATAAGGGCAAGGTGTCAAATCCTTGAGTCTGGCGCCTTAGACCGCTCGGCCATCCTGACAGTTACTTGCAACTCAAATTTTGCGCCAGTTAATAATTATTGTTATTGCCAACCTACTTACTCGTCATTTATAATTTGTTACGCTTGGCAGATTGCGAATCACGAATGTTCCGGATGAATAAAGCAAACTTTTAAGGCACATAACTCGCAGCAACAGGTTGTTTGAGAATTAACGGTTAAAAACTTCAATTTCATAGCAGCGCATGGTTTCGATCCAGGGACCTCTGGGTTATGGGCCCAGCACGCTTCCGCTGCGCCACGCTGCTGACATTCTACAGTATGCAACTTGTATGAATAGTCCAGTTTATCGTAAATGTCATGAAATATAATGCGTAATCTCGGTTCAGTATTTGTAAATTGAAACTAAACGAAACTACTGTCAATGTTGAATCACGACTAAACACTAAGATAAACAAATGTCACATCGAGCACAAACTAGGCGAGAATTTGCTAAGTTACTAAAGGTAAAATAACATTGTCAGATGTGGGATTCGAACCCACGCCCACATTCGTGGACCAGAAATCTCCCATAAATAACCCTGAAATAAGGGCAAGGTGTCAAATCCTTGAGTCTGGCGCCTTAGACCGCTCGGCCATCCTGACAGTTACTTGCAACTCAAATTTTGCGCCAGTTAATAATTATTGTTATTGCCAACCAACTTACTCGTCATTTATAATTTCTAACGCTTGGCAGATTGCGAATCACGAATGTTCCGGATGAATAAAGCAAACTTTTAAGGCACATAACTCGCAGCAACAGGTTGTTTGAGAATTAACGGTTAAAAACTTCAATTTCATAGCAGCGCCTGGTTTCGATCCAGGGACCTCTGGGTTATGGGCCCAGCACGCTTCCGCTGCGCCACGCTGCTGACATTCTGCAGTATGCAACTTGTATGAATAGTCCAGTTTATCGTAAATGTCATGAAATATAATGCGTAATCTCGGTTCAGTATTTGTAAATTGAAACTAAACGAAACTACTGTCAATGTTGAATCACGACTAAACACTAAGATAATTAAATGTCATATCGAGCACAAACTAGGCGAGAATTTGCTAAGTTACTAAAGGTAAAATAACATTGTCAGAAGTGGGATTCGAACCCATGCCCACATTCGTGGACCAGAAATCTCCCATAAATAACCCTGAAATAAGGGCAAGGTGTCAAAACCTTGAGTCTGGCGCCTTAGACCGCTCGGCCATCCTGACAGTTACTTGCAACTCAAATTTTGCGCCAGTTAATAATTATTGTTATTGCCAACCTACTTACTCGTCATTTATAATTTGTTACGCTTGGCAGATTGCGAATCACTCATGTTCCGGATGAATAAAGCAAACTTTTAAGGCACATAACTCGCAGCAACAGGTTGTTTGAGAATTAACGGTTAAAAACTTCAATTTCATAGCAGCGCCTGGTTTCGATCCAGGGACCTCTGGGTTATGGGCCCAGCACGCTTCCGCTGCGCCACGCTGCTGACATTCTACAGTATGCAACTTGTATGAATAGTCCAGTTTATCGTAAATGTCATGAAATATAATGCGTAATCTCGGTTCAGTATTTGTAAATTGAAACTAAACGAAACTACTGTCAATGTTGAATCTCGACTGAACACGAAGATAATTAAATGTCATATCGAGCACAAACTGGGCGAGAATTTGCTAAGTTACTAAAGGTAAAATAACATTGTCAGAAGTGGGATTCGAACCCACGCCCACATTCGTGGACCAGAAATATCCCATAAATAACCCTGAAATAAGGGCAAGGTGTCAAATCCTTGAGTCTGGCGCCTTAGACCGCTCGGCCATCCTGACAGTTACTTGCAACTCAAATTTTGCGCCAGTTAATAATTATTGTTATTGCCAACCTACTTACTCGTCATTCATAATTTGTTACGCTTGGCAGATTGCGAATCACTAATGTTCCGGATGAATAAAGCAAACTTTTAAGGCACATAACTCGCAGCAACAGGTTGTTTGAGAATTAACGGTTAAAAACTTCAATTTCATAGCAGCGCCTGGTTTCAATCCAGGGACCTCTGGGTTATGGGCCCAGCACGCTTCCGCTGCGCCACGCTGCTGACATTCTGCAGTATGCAACTTGTATGAATAGTCCAGTTTATCGTAAATGTCATGAAATATAATGCGTAATCTCGGTTCAGTATTTGTAAATTGAAACTAAACGAAACTACTGTCAATGTTGAATCACGACTAAACACTAAGATAATTAAATGTCATATCGAGCACAAACTAGGCGAGAATTTGCTAAGTTACTAAAGGTAAAATAACATTGTCAGAAGTGGGATTCGAACCCACGCCCACATTCGTGGACCAGAAATCTCCCATAAATAACCCTGAAATAAGAGCAAGGTGTCAAATCCTTGAGTCTGGCGCCTTAGACCGCTCGGCCATCCTGACAGTTACTTGCAACTCAAATTTTGCGCCAGTTAATAATTATTGTTATTGCCAACCTACTTACTCGTCATTCATAATTTGTTACGCTTGGTAGATTGCGAATCACGAATGTTCCGGATGAATAAAGCAAACTTTTAAGGCACATAACTCGCAGCAACAGATTGTTTGAGAATTAACGGTTAAAAACTTCAATTTCATAGCAGCGCCTGGTTTCGATCCAGGGACCTCTGGGTTATGGGCCCAGCACGCTTCCGCTGCGCCACGCTGCTTACATTCTGCAGTATGCAACTTGTATGAATAGTCCAGTTTATCGTAAATGTCATGAAATATAATGCGTAATCTCGGTTCAGTATTTGTAAATTGAAACTAAACGAAACTACTGTCAATGTTGAATCACGACTAAACACTAAGATAATTAAATGTCATATCGAGCACAAACTAGGCGAGAATTTGCTAAGTTACTAAAGGTAAAATAACATTGTCAGAAGTGGGATTCGAACCCATGCCCACATTCGTGGACCAGAAATCTCCCATAAATAACCCTGAAATAAGGGCAAGGTGTCAAATCCTTGAGTCTGGCGCCTTAGACCGCTCGGCCATCCTGACAGTTACTTGCAACTCAAATTTTGCGCCAGTTAATAATTATTGTTATTGCCAACCTACTTACTCGTCATTTATAATTTGTTACGCTTGGCAGATTGCGAATCACGAATGTTCCGGATGAATAAAGCAAACTTTTAAGGCACATAACTCGCAGCAACAGGTTGTTTGAGAATTAACGGTTAAAAACTTCAATTTCATAGCAGCGCATGGTTTCGATCCAGGGACCTCTGGGTTATGGGCCCAGCACGCTTCCGCTGCGCCACGCTGCTGACATTCTACAGTATGCAACTTGTATGAATAGTCCAGTTTATCGTAAATGTCATGAAATATAATGCGTAATCTCGGTTCAGTATTTGTAAATTGAAACTAAACGAAACTACTGTCAATGTTGAATCACGACTAAACACTAAGATAAACAAATGTCACATCGAGCACAAACTAGGCGAGAATTTGCTAAGTTACTAAAGGTAAAATAACATTGTCAGATGTGGGATTCGAACCCACGCCCACATTCGTGGACCAGAAATCTCCCATAAATAACCCTGAAATAAGGGCAAGGTGTCAAATCCTTGAGTCTGGCGCCTTAGACCGCTCGGCCATCCTGACAGTTACTTGCAACTCAAATTTTGCGCCAGTTAATAATTATTGTTATTGCCAACCAACTTACTCGTCATTTATAATTTCTAACGCTTGGCAGATTGCGAATCACGAATGTTCCGGATGAATAAAGCAAACTTTTAAGGCACATAACTCGCAGCAACAGGTTGTTTGAGAATTAACGGTTAAAAACTTCAATTTCATAGCAGCGCCTGGTTTCGATCCAGGGACCTCTGGGTTATGGGCCCAGCACGCTTCCGCTGCGCCACGCTGCTGACATTCTGCAGTATGCAACTTGTATGAATAGTCCAGTTTATCGTAAATGTCATGAAATATAATGCGTAATCTCGGTTCAGTATTTGTAAATTGAAACTAAACGAAACTACTGTCAATGTTGAATCACGACTAAACACTAAGATAATTAAATGTCATATCGAGCACAAACTAGGCGAGAATTTGCTAAGTTACTAAAGGTAAAATAACATTGTCAGAAGTGGGATTCGAACCCATGCCCACATTCGTGGACCAGAAATCTCCCATAAATAACCCTGAAATAAGGGCAAGGTGTCAAAACCTTGAGTCTGGCGCCTTAGACCGCTCGGCCATCCTGACAGTTACTTGCAACTCAAATTTTGCGCCAGTTAATAATTATTGTTATTGCCAACCTACTTACTCGTCATTTATAATTTGTTACGCTTGGCAGATTGCGAATCACTCATGTTCCGGATGAATAAAGCAAACTTTTAAGGCACATAACTCGCAGCAACAGGTTGTTTGAGAATTAACGGTTAAAAACTTCAATTTCATAGCAGCGCCTGGTTTCGATCCAGGGACCTCTGGGTTATGGGCCCAGCACGCTTCCGCTGCGCCACGCTGCTGACATTCTACAGTATGCAACTTGTATGAATAGTCCAGTTTATCGTAAATGTCATGAAATATAATGCGTAATCTCGGTTCAGTATTTGTAAATTGAAACTAAACGAAACTACTGTCAATGTTGAATCTCGACTGAACACGAAGATAATTAAATGTCATATCGAGCACAAACTGGGCGAGAATTTGCTAAGTTACTAAAGGTAAAATAACATTGTCAGAAGTGGGATTCGAACCCACGCCCACATTCGTGGACCAGAAATATCCCATAAATAACCCTGAAATAAGGGCAAGGTGTCAAATCCTTGAGTCTGGCGCCTTAGACCGCTCGGCCATCCTGACAGTTACTTGCAACTCAAATTTTGCGCCAGTTAATAATTATTGTTATTGCCAACCTACTTACTCGTCATTCATAATTTGTTACGCTTGGCAGATTGCGAATCACTAATGTTCCGGATGAATAAAGCAAACTTTTAAGGCACATAACTCGCAGCAACAGGTTGTTTGAGAATTAACGGTTAAAAACTTCAATTTCATAGCAGCGCCTGGTTTCAATCCAGGGACCTCTGGGTTATGGGCCCAGCACGCTTCCGCTGCGCCACGCTGCTGACATTCTGCAGTATGCAACTTGTATGAATAGTCCAGTTTATCGTAAATGTCATGAAATATAATGCGTAATCTCGGTTCAGTATTTGTAAATTGAAACTAAACGAAACTACTGTCAATGTTGAATCACGACTAAACACTAAGATAATTAAATGTCATATCGAGCACAAACTAGGCGAGAATTTGCTAAGTTACTAAAGGTAAAATAACATTGTCAGAAGTGGGATTCGAACCCACGCCCACATTCGTGGACCAGAAATCTCCCATAAATAACCCTGAAATAAGAGCAAGGTGTCAAATCCTTGAGTCTGGCGCCTTAGACCGCTCGGCCATCCTGACAGTTACTTGCAACTCAAATTTTGCGCCAGTTAATAATTATTGTTATTGCCAACCTACTTACTCGTCATTCATAATTTGTTACGCTTGGTAGATTGCGAATCACGAATGTTCCGGATGAATAAAGCAAACTTTTAAGGCACATAACTCGCAGCAACAGATTGTTTGAGAATTAACGGTTAAAAACTTCAATTTCATAGCAGCGCCTGGTTTCGATCCAGGGACCTCTGGGTTATGGGCCCAGCACGCTTCCGCTGCGCCACGCTGCTTACATTCTGCAGTATGCAACTTGTATGAATAGTCCAGTTTATCGTAAATGTCATGAAATATAATGCGTAATCTCGGTTCAGTATTTGTAAATTGAAACTAAACGAAACTACTGTCAATGTTGAATCTCGACTGAACACGAAGATAATTAAATGTCATATCGAGCACAAACTGGGCGAGAATTTGCTAAGTTACTAAAGGTAAAATAACATTGTCAGAAGTGGGATTCGAACCCACGCCCACATTCGTGGACCAGAAATCTCCCATAAATAACCCTGAAATAAGGGCAAGGTGTCAAAACCTTGAGTCTGGCGCCTTAGACCGCTCGGCCATCCTGACAGTTACTTGCAACTCAAATTTTGCGCCAGTTAATAATTATTGTTATTGCCAACCTACTTACTCGTCATTCATAATTTGTTACGCTTGGCAGATTGCGAATCACGAATGTTCCGGATGAATAAAGCAAACTTTTAAGGCGCATAACTCGCAGCAACAGGTTGTTTGAGAATTAACGGTTAAAAACTTCAATTTCATAGCAGCGCCTGGTTTCGATCCAGGGACCTCTGGGTTATGGGCCCAGCACGCTTCCGCTGCGCCACGCTGCTGACATTCTGCAATATGCAACTTGTATGAATAGTCCAGTTTATCGTAAATGTCATGAAATATAATGCGTAATCTCGGTTCACTATTTGTAAATTGAAACTAAACGAAACTACTGTCAATGTTGAATCACGACTAAACACGAAGATAATTAAATGTCATATCGAGCACAAACTAGGCGAGAATTTGGTAAGTTACTAAAGGTAAAATAACATTGTCAGAAGTAGGATTCGAACTCACGCCCACATTCGTGGACCAGAAATCTCCCATAAATAACCCTGAAATAAGGGCAAGGTGTCAAATCCTTGAGTAGGCGCCTTAGACCGCTCGGCCATCCTGACAGTTACTTGCAACTCAAATTTTGCGCCAGTTAATAATTATTGTTATTGCCAACCTACTTACTCGTCATTTATAATTTGTTACGCTTGGCAGATTGCGAATCACGGATGTTCCGGATGAATAAAGCAAACTTTTAAGGCACATAACTCGCAGCAACAGGTTGTTTGAGAATTAACGGTTAAAAACTTCAATTTCATAGCAGCGCCTGGTTTCGATCCAGGGACCTCTGGGTTATGGGCCCAGCACGCTTCCGCTGCGCCACGCTGCTGACATTCTGCAATATGCAACTTGTATGAATAGTCCAGTTTATCGTAAATGTCATGAAATATAATGCGTAATGTCGGTTCAGTATTTGTAAATTGAAACTAAACGAAACTACTGTCAATGTTGAATCACGACTAAACACGAAGATAATTAAATGTCATATCGAGCACAAACTAGGCGAGAATTTGCTAAGTTACTAAAGGTAAAATAACATTGTCAGAAGTGGGATTCGAACCCACGCCCACATTCGTGGACCAGAAATCTCCCATAAATAACCCTGAAATAAGGGCAAGGTGTCAAAACCTTGAGTCTGGCGCCTTAGACCGCTCGGCCATCCTGACAGTTACTTGCAACTCAAATTTTGCGCCAGTTAATAATTATTGTTATTGCCAACCTACTTACTCGTCATTCATAATTTGTTACGCTTGGCAGATTGCGAATCACGAATGTTCCGGATGAATAAAGCAAACTTTTAAGGCGCATAACTCGCAGCAACAGGTTGTTTGAGAATTAACGGTTAAAAACTTCAATTTCATAGCAACGCCTGGTTTCGATCCAGGGACCTCTGGGTTATGGGCCCAGCACGCTTCCGCTGCGCCACGCTGCTGACATTCTGCAATATGCAACTTGTATGAATAGTCCAGTTTATCGTAAATGTCATGAAATATAATGCGTAATCTCGGTTCACTATTTGTAAATTGAAACTAAACGAAACTACTGTCAATGTTGAATCACGACTAAACACGAAGATAATTAAATGTCATATCGAGCACAAACTAGGCGAGAATTTGGTAAGTTACTAAAGGTAAAATAACATTGTCAGAAGTAGGATTCGAACTCACGCCCACATTCGTGGACCAGAAATACCCATAAATAACCCTGAAATAAGGGCAAGGTGTCAAATCCTTGAGTAGGCGCCTTAGACCGCTCGGCCATCCTGACAGTTACTTGCAACTCAAATTTTGCGCCAGTTAATAATTATTGTTATTGCCAACCTACTTACTCGTCATTCATAATTTGTTACGCTTGGCAGATTGCGAATCACGAATGTTCCGGATGAATAAAGCAAACTTTTAAGGCGCATAACTCGCAGCAACAGGTTGTTTGAGAATTAACGGTTAAAAACTTCAATTTCATAGCAGCGCCTGGTTTCGATCCAGGGACCTCTGGGTTATGGGCCCAGCACGCTTCCGCTGCGCCACGCTGCTGACATTCTGCAATATGCAACTTGTATGAATAGTCCAGTTTATCGTAAATGTCATGAAATATAATGCGTAATCTCGGTTCACTATTTGTAAATTGAAACTAAACGAAACTACTGTCAATGTTGAATCACGACTAAACACGAAGATAATTAAATGTCATATCGAGCACAAACTAGGCGAGAATTTGGTAAGTTACTAAAGGTAAAATAACATTGTCAGAAGTAGGATTCGAACTCACGCCCACATTCGTGGACCAGAAATACCCATAAATAACCCTGAAATAAGGGCAAGGTGTCAAATCCTTGAGTAGGCGCCTTAGACCGCTCGGCCATCCTGACAGTTACTTGCAACTCAAATTTTGCGCCAGTTAATAATTATTGTTATTGCCAACCTACTTACTCGTCATTTATAATTTGTTACGCTTGGCAGATTGCGAATCACGGATGTTCCGGATGAATAAAGCAAACTTTTAAGGCACATAACTCGCAGCAACAGGTTGTTTGAGAATTAACGGTTAAAAACTTCAATTTCATAGCAGCGCCTGGTTTCGATCCAGGGACCTCTGGGTTATGGGCCCAGCACGCTTCCGCTGCGCCACGCTGCTGACATTCTGCAGTATGCAACTTGTATGAATAGTCCAGTTTATCGTAAATGTCATGAAATATAATGCGTAATCTCGGTTCAGTATTTGTAAATTGAAACTAAACGAAACTACTGTCAATGTTGAATCACGACTAAACACTAAGATAATTAAATGTCATATCGAGCAAAAACTAGGCGAGAATTTGCTAAGTTACTAAAGGTAAAATAGTATTGTCAGAAGTGGGATTCGAACCCACGCCCACATTCGTGGACCAGAAATCTCCCATAAATAACCCTGAAATAAGGGCAAGGTGTCAAATCCTTGAGTCTGGCGCCTTAGACCGCTCGGCCATCCTGACAGTTACTTGCAACTCAAATTTTGCGCCAGTTAATAATTATTGTTATTGCCAACCTACTTACTCGTCATTCTTAATTTGTTGCGCTTGGCAGATTGCGAATCACGAATGTTTCGGATGAATAAAGCAAACTTTTAAGGCACATAACTCGCAGCAACAGGTTGTTTGAGAATTAACGGTTAAAAACTTGAATTTCATAGCAGGGTCTGGTTTCGATTCAGGGACCTCTGGGTTGTAGGCCCAGCACGATTCCGCTGCGCCACGCTGCTGACATTCTGCAATATGCAACTTGTATGAATAGTCCAGTTTATCGTAAATGTCATGAAATATAACGCGTAATCTCGGTTCAGTATTTGTAAATTGAAACTAAACGAAACTACTGTCAATGTTGAATCACGACTAAACACTAAGATAATTAAATGTCATATCGAGCACAAACTAGGCGAGAATTTGCTAAGTTACTAAAGGTAAAATAACATTGTCAGAAGTGGGATTCGAACCCACGCCCACATTCGTGGACCAGAAATCTCCCACAAATAACCCTGAAATAAGGGCAAGGTGTCAAATCCTTGAATCTGGCGCCTTAGACCGCTCGGCCATCCTGACAGCGACTTACAACTCAAATTTTGCGCCAGTTAATAATTATTGTTATTGCCAACCTACTTACTCGTCATTCATAATTTGTTACGCTTGGCAGATTGCGAATCACGAATGTTCCGGATGAATAAAGCAAACTTTTAAGGCACATAACTCGCAGCAACAGGTTGTTTGAGAATTAACGGTTAAAAACTTCAATTTCATAGCAGCGCCTGGTTTCGATCCAGGGACCTCTGGGTTATGGTCCCAGCACGCTTCCGCTGCGCCACGCTGCTGACATTCTGCAATATGCAACTTGTATGAATAGTCCAGTTTATCGTAAATGTCATGAAATATAATGCGTAATCTCAGTTGAGTATTTGTAAATTGAAACTAAACGAAACTACTGTCAATGTTGAATCTCGACTGAACACGAAGATAATTAAATGTCATATCGAGCACAAACTAGGCGAGAATTTGCTAAGTTACTAAAGGTAAAATAACATTGTCAGAAGTGGGATTCGAACCCACGCCCACATTCGTGGACCAGAAATCTCCCATAAATGACCCTGAAATAAGGGCAAGGTGTCAAATCCTTGAGTCTGGCGCCTTAGACCGCTCGGCCATCCTGACAGTTACTTGCAACTCAAATTTTGCGCCAGTTAATAATTATTGTTATTGCCAAACTACTTACTCGTCATTCATAATTTGTTACGCTTGGCAGATTGCGAATCACGAATGTTCCGGATGAATAAAGCAAACTTTTAAGGCACATAACTCGCAGCAACAGGTTGTTTGAGAATTAACGGTTAAAAACTTCAATTTCATAGCAGCGCCTGGTTTCGATCCAGGGACCTCTGGGTTATGGGCCCAGCACGCTTCCGCTGCGCCACGCTGCTGATATTCTGCAATATGCAACTTGTATGAATAGTCCAGTTTATCGTAAATGTCATGAAATATAACGCGTAATCTCGGTTCAGTATTTGTAAATTGAAACTAAACGAAACTACTGTCAATGTTGAATCACGACTAAACACGAAGATAATTAAATGTCATATCGAGCACAAACTAGGCGAGAATTTGCTAAGTTACTAAAGGTAAAATAACATTGTCAGAAGTGGGATTCGAACCCACGCCCACATTCGTGGACCAGAAATCTCCCACAAATAACCCTGAAATAAGGGCAAGGTGTCAAATCCTTGAATCTGGCGCCTTAGACCGCTCGGCCATCCTGACAGCGACTTACAACTCAAATTTTGCGCCAGTTAATAATTATTGTTATTGCCAACCTACTTACTCGTCATTCATAATTTGTTACGCTTGGCAGATTGCGAATCACGAATGTTCCGGATGAATAAAGCAAACTTTTAAGGCACATAACTCGCAGCAACAGGTTGTTTGAGAATTAACGGTTAAAAACTTCAATTTCATAGCAGCGCCTGGTTTCGATCCAGGGACCTCTGGGTTATGGTTTCAGCACGCTTCCGCTGCGCCACGCTGCTGACATTCTGCAATATGCAACTTGTATGAATAGTCCAGTTTATCGTAAATGTCATGAAATATAACGCGTAATCTCGGTTCAGTATTTGTAAATTGAAACTAAACGAAACTACTGTCAATGTTGAATCACGACTAAACACGAAGATAATTAAATGTCATATCGAGCACAAACTAGGCGAGAATTTGCTAAGTTACTAAAGGTAAAATATCATTGTCAGAAGTGGGATTCGAACCCACGCCCACATTCGTGGACCAGAAATCTCCCATAAATAACCCTGAAATAAGGGCAAGGTGTCAAATCCTTGAGTCAGGCGCCTTAGACCGCTCGGCCATCCTGACAGTTACTTGCAACTCAAATTTTGCGCCAGTTAATAATTATTGTTATTGCCAACCTACTTACTCGTCATTCATAATTTGTTACGCTTGGCAGATTGCGAATCACGAATGTTCCGGATTAATAAATATGCAACTTGTATGAATAGTCCAGTTTATCGTAAATGTCATGAAATATAATGCGTAATCTTGGTTCAGTATTTGTAAATTGAAACTAAACGAAACTACTGTCAATGTTGAATCTCGACAGAACACCAAGATAATTAAATGTCATATCGAGCACAAACTAGGCGAGAATTTGCTAAGTTACTAAGTTACTAAGTTACTTGCAACTCAAATTTTGCGCCAGTTAATAATTATTGTTATTGCCAACCTACTTACTCGTCATTTATAATTTCTAACGCTTGGCAGATTGCGAATCACGAATGTTCCGGATGAATAAAGCAAACTTTTAAGGCACATAACTCGCAGCAACAGGTTGTTTGAGAATTAACGGTTAAAAACTTCAATTTCATAGCAGCGCCTGGTTTCGATCCATGGGTTATGGGCCCAGCACGCTTCCGCTGCGACACGCTGCTGACATTCTGCAGTATGCAACTTGTATGAATAGTCCAGTTTATCGTAAATGTCATGAAATATAATGCGTAATCTCGGTTCAGTATTTGTAAATTGAAACTAAACGAAACTACTGTCAATGTTGAATCACGACTAAACACTAAGATAATTAAATGTCATATCGAGCACAAACTAGGCGAGAATTTGCTAAGTTACTAAAGGTAAAATAACATTGTCAGAAGTGGGATTCGAACCCATGCCCACATTCGTGGACGAGAAATCTCCCATAAATAACCCTGAAATAAGGGCAAGGTGTCAAATCCTTGAGTCAGGCGCCTTAGACCGCTCGGCCATCCTGACAGTTACTTGCAACTCAAATTTTGCGCCAGTTAATAATTATTGTTATTGCCAACCTACTTACTCGTCATTTATAATTTGTTACGCTTGGCAGATTGCGAATCACTCATGTTCCGGATGAATAAAGCAAACTTTTAAGGCACATAACTCGCAGCAACAGGTTGTTTGAGAATTAACGGTTAAAAACTTCAATTTCATAGCAGCGCCTGGTTTCGATCCAGGGACCTCTGGGTTATGGGCCCAGCACGCTTCCGCTGCGCCACGCTGCTGACATTCTACAGTATGCAACTTGTATGAATAGTCCAGTTTATCGTAAATGTCATGAAATATAATGCGTAATCTCAGTTGAGTATTTGTAAATTGAAACTGAACGAAACTACTGTCAATGTTGAATCTCGACTGAACACGAAGATAATTAAATGTCATATCGAGCACAAACTAGGCGAGAATTTGCTAAGTTACTAAAGGTAAAATAACATTGTCAGAAGTGGGATTCGAACCCACGCCCACATTCGTGGACCAGAAATCTCCCATAAATAACCCTGAAATAAGGGCAAGGTGTCAAATCCTTGAGTCAGGCGCCTTAGACCGCTCGGCCATCCTGACAGTTACTTGCAACTCAAATTTTGCGCCAGTTAATAATTATTGTTATTGCCAACCTACTTACTCGTCATTCATAATTTGTTACGCTTGGCAGATTGCGAATCACGAATGTTCCGGATTAATAAATATGCAACTTGTATGAATAGTCCAGTTTATCGTAAATGTCATGAAATATAATGCGTAATCTTGGTTCAGTATATGTAAATTGAAACTAAACGAAACTACTGTCAATGTTGAATCTCGACAGAACACCAAGATAATTAAATGTCATATCGAGCACAAACTAGGCGAGAATTTGCTAAGTTACTAAGTTACTAAGTTACTTGCAACTCAAATTTTGCGCCAGTTAATAATTATTGTTATTGCCAACCTACTTACTCGTCATTTATAATTTCTAACGCTTGGCAGATTGCGAATCACGAATGTTCCGGATGAATAAAGCAAACTTTTAAGGCACATAACTCGCAGCAACAGGTTGTTTGAGAATTAACGGTTAAAAACTTCAATTTCATAGCAGCGCCTGGTTTCGATCCATGGGTTATGGGCCCAGCACGCTTCCGCTGCGACACGCTGCTGACATTCTGCAGTATGCAACTTGTATGAATAGTCCAGTTTATCGTAAATGTCATGAAATATAATGCGTAATCTCGGTTCAGTATTTGTAAATTGAAACTAAACGAAACTACTGTCAATGTTGAATCACGACTAAACACTAAGATAATTAGATGTCATATCGAGCACAAACTAGGCGAGAATTTGCTAAGTTACTAAAGGTAAAATAACATTGTCAGAAGTGGGATTCGAACCCATGCCCACATTCGTGGACGAGAAATCTCCCATAAATAACCCTGAAATAAGGGCAAGGTGTCAAATCCTTGAGTCAGGCGCCTTAGACCGCTCGGCCATCCTGACAGTTACTTGCAACTCAAATTTTGCGCCAGTTAATAATTATTGTTATTGCCAACCTACTTACTCGTCATTTATAATTTGTTACGCTTGGCAGATTGCGAATCACTCATGTTCCGGATGAATAAAGCAAACTTTTAAGGCACATAACTCGCAGCAACAGGTTGTTTGAGAATTAACGGTTAAAAACTTCAATTTCATAGCAGCGCCTGGTTTCGATCCAGGGACCTCTGGGTTATGGGCCCAGCACGCTTCCGCTGCGCCACGCTGCTGACATTCTACAGTATGCAACTTGTATGAATAGTCCAGTTTATCGTAAATGTCATGAAATATAATGCGTAATCTCAGTTGAGTATTTGTAAATTGAAACTGAACGAAACTACTGTCAATGTTGAATCTCGACTGAACACGAAGATAATTAAATGTCATATCGAGCACAAACTAGGCGAGAATTTGCTAAGTTACTAAAGGTAAAATAACATTGTCAGAAGTGGGATTCGAACCCACGCCCACATTCGTGGACCAGAAATCTCCCATAAATAACCCTGAAATAAGGGCAAGGTGTCAAATCCTTGAGTCAGGCGCCTTAGACCGCTCGGCCATCCTGACAGTTACTTGCAACTCAAATTTTGCGCCAGTTAATAATTATTGTTATTGCCAACCTACTTACTCGTCATTCATAATTTGTTACGCTTGGCAGATTGCGAATCACGAATGTTCCGGATTAATAAATATGCAACTTGTATGAATAGTCCAGTTTATCGTAAATGTCATGAAATATAATGCGTAATCTTGGTTCAGTATATGTAAATTGAAACTAAACGAAACTACTGTCAATGTTGAATCTCGACAGAACACCAAGATAATTAAATGTCATATCGAGCACAAACTAGGCGAGAATTTGCTAAGTTACTAAGTTACTAAGTTACTTGCAACTCAAATTTTGCGCCAGTTAATAATTATTGTTATTGCCAACCTACTTACTCGTCATTTATAATTTCTAACGCTTGGCAGATTGCGAATCACGAATGTTCCGGATGAATAAAGCAAACTTTTAAGGCACATAACTCGCAGCAACAGGTTGTTTGAGAATTAACGGTTAAAAACTTCAATTTCATAGCAGCGCCTGGTTTCGATCCAGGGACCTCTGGGTTATGGGCCCAGCACGCTTCCGCTGCGCCACGCTGCTGACATTCTGCAATATGCAACTTGTATGAATAGTTCAGTTTATCGTAAATGTCATGAAATATAATGCGTAATCTCGGTTCAGTATTTGTAAATTGAAACTAAACGAAACTACTGTCAATGTTGAATCTCGACAGAACACCAAGATAATTAAATGTCATATCGAGCACAAACTAGGCGAGAATTTGCTAAGTTACTAAGTTACTAAGTTACTTGCAACTCAAATTTTGCGCCAGTTAATAATTATTGTTATTGCCAACCTACTTACTCGTCATTTATAATTTCTAACGCTTGGCAGATTGCGAATCACGAATGTTCCGGATGAATAAAGCAAACTTTTAAGGCACTTAACTCGCAGCAACAGGTTGTTTGAGAATTAACGGTTAAAAACTTCAATTTCATAGCAGCGCCTGGTTTCGATCCATGGGTTATGGGCCCAGCACGCTTCCGCTGCGACACGCTGCTGACATTCTGCAGTATGCAACTTGTATGAATAGTCCAGTTTATCGTAAATGTCATGAAATATAATGCGTAATCTCGGTTCAGTATTTGTAAATTGAAACTAAACGAAACTACTGTCAATGTTGAATCACGACTAAACACTAAGATAATTAAATGTCATATCGAGCACAAACTAGGCGAGAATTTGCTAAGTTACTAAAGGTAAAATAACATTGTCAGAAGTGGGATTCGAACCCATGCCCACATTCGTGGACCAGAAATCTCCCATAAATACCCCTGAAATAAGGGCAAGGTGTCAAATCCTTGAGTCAGGCGCCTTAGACCGCTCGGCCATCCTGACAGTTACTTGCAACTCAAATTTTGCGCCAGTTAATAATTATTGTTATTGCCAACCTACTTACTCGTCATTTATAATTTGTTACGATTGGCAGATTGCGAATCACTCATGTTCCGGATGAATAAAGCAAACTTTTAAGGCACATAACTCGCAGCAACAGGTTGTTTGAGAATTAACGGTTAAAAACTTCAATTTCATAGCAGCGCCTGGTTTCGATCCAGGGACCTCTGGGTTATGGGCCCAGCACGCTTCCGCTGCGCCACGCTGCTGACTTTCTACAGTATGCAACTTGTATGAATAGTCCAGTTTATCGTAAATGTCATGAAATATAATGCGTAATCTCGGTTCAGTATTTGTAAATTGAAACTAAACGAAACTACTGTCAATGTTGAATCACGACTAAACACTAAGATAAACAAATGTCACATCGAGCACAAACTAGGCGAGAATTTGCTAAGTTACTAAAGGTAAAATAACATTGTCAGAAGTAGGATTCGAACCCACGCCCACATTCGTGGACCAGAAATCTCCCATAAATAACCCTGAAATAAGGGCAAGGTGTCAAATCCTTGAGTCAGGCGCCTTAGACCGCTCGGCCATCCTGACAGTTACTTGCAACTCAAATTTTGCGCCAGTTAATAATTATTGTTATTGCCAACCTACTTACTCGTCATTCATAATTTGTTACGCTTGGCAGATTGCGAATCACGAATGTTCCGGATTAATAAATATGCAACTTGTATGAATAGTCCAGTTTATCGTAAATGTCATGAAATATAATGCGTAATCTTGGTTCAGTATATGTAAATTGAAACTAAACGAAACTACTGTCAATGTTGAATCTCGACAGAACACCAAGATAATTAAATGTCATATCGAGCACAAACTAGGCGAGAATTTGCTAAGTTACTAAGTTACTTGCAACTCAAATTTTGCGCCAGTTAATAATTATTGTTATTGCCAACCTACTTACTCGTCATTTATAATTTCTAACGCTTGGCAGATTGCGAATCACGAATGTTCCGGATGAATAAAGCAAACTTTTAAGGCACATAACTCGCAGCAACAGGTTGTTTGAGAATTAACGGTTAAAAACTTCAATTTCATAGCAGCGCCTGGTTTCGATCCAGGGACCTCTGGGTTATGGGCCCAGCACGCTTCCGCTGCGCCACGCTGCTGACATTCTGCAATATGCAACTTGTATGAATAGTTCAGTTTATCGTAAATGTCATGAAATATAATGCGTAATCTCGGTTCAGTATTTGTAAATTGAAACTAAACGAAACTACTGTCAATGTTGAATCACGACTAAACACGAAGATAATTAAATGTCATATCGAGCACAAACTAGGCGAGAATTTGCTAAGTTACTAAAGGTAAAATAACATTGTCAGAAGTAGGATTCGAACCCACGCCCACATTCGTGGACCAGAAATCTCCCATAAATAACCCTGAAATAAGGGCAAGGTATCAAATCCTTGAGTCTGGCGCCTTAGACCGCTCGGCCATCCTGACAGTTACTTGCAACTCAAATTTTGCGCCAGTTAATAATTATTGTTATTGCCAACCTACTTACTCGTCATTCATAATTTGTTACGCTTGGCAGATTGCGAATCACGAATGTTCCGGATTAATAAATATGCAACTTGTATGAATAGTCCAGTTTATCGTAAATGTCATGAAATATAATGCGTAATCTTGGTTCAGTATTTGTAAATTGAAACTAAACGAAACTACTGTCAATGTTGAATCTCGACAGAACACCAAGATAATTAAATGTCATATCGAGCACAAACTAGGCGAGAATTTGCTAAGTTACTAAGTTACTAAGTTACTTGCAACTTAAATTTTGCGCCAGTTAATAATTATTGTTATTGCCAACCTACTTACTCGTCATTTATAATTTCTAACGCTTGGCAGATTGCGAATCACGAATGTTCCGGATGAATAAAGCAAACTTTTAAGGCACATAACTCGCAGCAACAGGTTGTTTGAGAATTAACGGTTAAAAACTTCAATTTCATAGCAGCGCCTGGTTTCGATCCATGGGTTATGGGCCCAGCACGCTTCCGCTGCGACACGCTGCTGACATTCTGCAGTATGCAACTTGTATGAATAGTCCAGTTTATCGTAAATGTCATGAAATATAATGCGTAATCTCGGTTCAGTATTTGTAAATTGAAACTAAACGAAACTACTGTCAATGTTGAATCACGACTAAACACTAAGATAATTAAATGTCATATCGAGCACAAACTAGGCGAGAATTTGCTAAGTTACTAAAGGTAAAATAACATTGTCAGAAGTGGGATTCGAACCCATGCCCACATTCGTGGACCAGAAATCTCCCATAAATACCCCTGAAATAAGGGCAAGGTGTCAAATCCTTGAGTCAGGCGCCTTAGACCGCTCGGCCATCCTGACAGTTACTTGCAACTCAAATTTTGCGCCAGTTAATAATTATTGTTATTGCCAACCTACTTACTCGTCATTCATAATTTGTTACGCTTGGCAGATTGCGAATCACGAATGTTCCGGATTAATAAATATGCAACTTGTATGAATAGTCCAGTTTATCGTAAATGTCATGAAATATAATGCGTAATCTTGGTTCAGTATATGTAAATTGAAACTAAACGAAACTACTGTCAATGTTGAATCTCGACAGAACACCAAGATAATTAAATGTCATATCGAGCACAAACTAGGCGAGAATTTGCTAAGTTACTAAGTTACTTGCAACTCAAATTTTGCGCCAGTTAATAATTATTGTTATTGCCAACCTACTTACTCGTCATTTATAATTTCTAACGCTTGGCAGATTGCGAATCACGAATGTTCCGGATGAATAAAGCAAACTTTTAAGGCACATAACTCGCAGCAACAGGTTGTTTGAGAATTAACGGTTAAAAACTTCAATTTCATAGCAGCGCCTGGTTTCGATCCAGGGACCTCTGGGTTATGGGCCCAGCACGCTTCCGCTGCGCCACGCTGCTGACATTCTGCAATATGCAACTTGTATGAATAGTTCAGTTTATCGTAAATGTCATGAAATATAATGCGTAATCTCGGTTCAGTATTTGTAAATTGAAACTAAACGAAACTACTGTCAATGTTGAATCACGACTAAACACGAAGATAATTAAATGTCATATCGAGCACAAACTAGGCGAGAATTTGCTAAGTTACTAAAGGTAAAATAACATTGTCAGAAGTAGGATTCGAACCCACGCCCACATTCGTGGACCAGAAATCTCCCATAAATAACCCTGAAATAAGGGCAAGGTATCAAATCCTTGATTCTGGCGCCTTAGACCGCTCGGCCATCCTGACAGTTACTTGCAACTCAAATTTTGCGCCAGTTAATAATTATTGTTATTGCCAACCTACTTACTCGTCATTCATAATTTGTTACGCTTGGCAGATTGCGAATCACGAATGTTCCGGATTAATAAATATGCAACTTGTATGAATAGTCCAGTTTATCGTAAATGTCATGAAATATAATGCGTAATCTTGGTTCAGTATTTGTAAATTGAAACTAAACGAAACTACTGTCAATGTTGAATCTCGACAGAACACCAAGATAATTAAATGTCATATCGAGCACAAACTAGGCGAGAATTTGCTAAGTTACTAAGTTACTAAGTTACTTGCAACTTAAATTTTGCGCCAGTTAATAATTATTGTTATTGCCAACCTACTTACTCGTCATTTATAATTTCTAACGCTTGGCAGATTGCGAATCACGAATGTTCCGGATGAATAAAGCAAACTTTTAAGGCACATAACTCGCAGCAACAGGTTGTTTGAGAATTAACGGTTAAAAACTTCAATTTCATAGCAGCGCCTGGTTTCGATCCATGGGTTATGGGCCCAGCACGCTTCCGCTGCGACACGCTGCTGACATTCTGCAGTATGCAACTTGTATGAATAGTCCAGTTTATCGTAAATGTCATGAAATATAATGCGTAATCTCGGTTCAGTATTTGTAAATTGAAACTAAACGAAACTACTGTCAATGTTGAATCACGACTAAACACTAAGATAATTAAATGTCATATCGAGCACAAACTAGGCGAGAATTTGCTAAGTTACTAAAGGTAAAATAACATTGTCAGAAGTGGGATTCGAACCCATGCCCACATTCGTGGACCAGAAATCTCCCATAAATACCCCTGAAATAAGGGCAAGGTGTCAAATCCTTGAGTCAGGCGCCTTAGACCGCTCGGCCATCCTGACAGTTACTTGCAACTCAAATTTTGCGCCAGTTAATAATTATTGTTATTGCCAACCTACTTACTCGTCATTTATAATTTGTTACGCTTGGCAGATTGCGAATCACTCATGTTCCGGATGAATAAAGCAAACTTTTAAGGCACATAACTCGCAGCAACAGGTTGTTTGAGAATTAACGGTTAAAAACTTCAATTTCATAGCAGCGCCTGGTTTCGATCCAGGGACCTCTGGGTTATGGGCCCAGCACGCTTCCGCTGCGCCACGCTGCTGACATTCTACAGTATGCAACTTGTATGAATAGTCCAGTTTATCGTAAATGTCATGAAATATAATGCGTAATCTCGGTTCAGTATTTGTAAATTGAAACTAAACGAAACTACTGTCAATGTTGAATCACGACTAAACACTAAGATAAACAAATGTCACATCGAGCACAAACTAGGCGAGAATTTGCTAAGTTACTAAAGGTAAAATAACATTGTCAGAAGTAGGATTCGAACCCACGCCCACATACGTGGACCAGAAATCTCCCATAAATAACCCTGAAATAAGGGCAAGGTATCAAATCCTTGAGTCTGGCGCCTTAGACCGCTCGGCCATCCTGACAGTTACTTGCAACTCAAATTTTGCGCCGGTTAATAATTATTGTTATTGCCAACCTACTTACTCGTCATTCATAATTTGTTACGCTTGGCAGATTGCGAATCACGAATGTTCCGGATTAATAAATATGCAACTTGTATGAATAGTCCAGTTTATCGTAAATGTCATGAAATATAATGCGTAATCTTGGTTCAGTATTTGTAAATTGAAACTAAACGAAACTACTGTCAATGTTGAATCTCGACAGAACACCAAGATAATTAAATGTCATATCGAGCACAAACTAGGCGAGAATTTGCTAAGTTACTAAGTTACTAAGTTACTTGCAACTCAAATTTTGCGCCAGTTAATAATTATTGTTATTGCCAACCTACTTACTCGTCATTTATAATTTCTAACGCTTGGCAGATTGCGAATCACGAATGTTCCGGATGAATAAAGCAAACTTTTAAGGCACATAACTCGCAGCAACAGGTTGTTTGAGAATTAACGGTTAAAAACTTCAATTTCATAGCAGCGCCTGGTTTCGATCTATGGGTTATGGGCCCAGCACGCTTCCGCTGCGACACGCTGCTGACATTCTGCAGTATGCAACTTGTATGAATAGTCCAGTTTATCGTAAATGTCATGAAATATAATGCGTAATCTCGGTTCAGTATTTGTAAATTGAAACTAAACGAAACTACTGTCAATGTTGAATCACGACTAAACACTAAGATAATTAAATGTCATATCGAGCACAAACTAGGCGAGAATTTGCTAAGTTACTAAAGGTAAAATAACATTGTCAGAAGTGGGATTCGAACCCATGCCCACATTCGTGGACCAGAAATCTCCCATAAATACCCCTGAAATAAGGGCAAGGTGTCAAATCCTTGAGTCAGGCGCCTTAGACCGCTCGGCCATCCTGACAGTTACTTGCAACTCAAATTTTGCGCCAGTTAATAATTATTGTTATTGCCAACCTACTTACTCGTCATTTATAATTTGTTACGCTTGGCAGATTGCGAATCACTCATGTTCCGGATGAATAAAGCAAACTTTTAAGGCACATAACTCGCAGCAACAGGTTGTTTGAGAATTAACGGTTAAAAACTTCAATTTCATAGCAGCGCCTGGTTTCGATCCAGGGACCTCTGGGTTATGGGCCCAGCACGCTTCCGCTGCGCCACGCTGCTGACATTCTACAGTATGCAACTTGTATGAATAGTCCAGTTTATCGTAAATGTCATGAAATATAATGCGTAATCTCGGTTCAGTATTTGTAAATTGAAACTAAACGAAACTACTGTCAATGTTGAATCACGACTAAACACTAAGATAAACAAATGTCACATCGAGCACAAACTAGGCGAGAATTTGCTAAGTTACTAAAGGTAAAATAACATTGTCAGAAGTGGGATTCGAACCCACGCCCACATTCGTGGACCAGAAATCTCCCATAAATAACCCTGAAATAAGGGCAAGGTGTCAAATCCTTGAGTCTGGCGCCTTAGACCGCTCGGCCATCCTGACAGTTACTTGCAACTCAAATTTTGCGCCAGTTAATAATTATTGTTATTGCCAACCTACTTACTCGTCATTTGTAATTTCTAACGCTTGGCAGATTGCGAATCACGAATGTTCCGGATGAATAAAGCAAACTTTTAAGGCACATAACTCGCAGCAACAGGTTGTTTGAGAATTAACGGTTAAAAACTTCAATTTCATAGCAGCGCCTGGTTTCGATCCAGGGACCTCTGGGTTATGGGCCCAGCACGCTTCCGCTGCGCCACGCTGCTGACATTCTGCAATATGCAACTTGTATGAATAGTTCAGTTTATCGTAAATGTCATGAAATATAATGCGTAATCTCGGTTCAGTATTTGTAAATTGAAACTAAACGAAACTACTGTCAATGTTGAATCACGACTAAACACGAAGATAATTAAATGTCATATCGAGCACAAACTAGGCGAGAATTTGCTAAGTTACTAAAGGTAAAATAACATGGTCAGAAGTAGGATTCGAACCCACGCCCACATTCGTGGACCAGAAATCTCCCATAAATAACCCTGAAATAAGGGCAAGGTATCAAATCCTTGAGTCTGGCGCCTTAGACCGCTCGGCCATCCTGACAGTTACTTGCAACTCAAATTTTGCGCCAGTTAATAATTATTGTTATTGCCAACCTACTTACTCGTCATTCATAATTTGTTACGCTTGGCAGATTGCGAATCACTCATGTTCCGGATGAATAAAGCAAACTTTTAAGGCACATAACTCGCAGCAACAGGTTGTTTGAGAATTAACGGTTAAAAACTTCAATTTCATAGCAGCGCCTGGTTTCGATCCAGGGACCTCTGGGTTATGGGCCCAGCACGCTTCCGCTGCGCCACGCTGCTGACATTCTGCAGTATGCAACTTGTATGAATAGTCCAGTTTATCGTAAATGTCATGAAATATAATGCGTAATCTCGGTTCAGTATTTGTAAATTGAAACTAAACGAAACTACTGTCAATGTTGAATCACGACTAAACACTAAGATAATTAAATGTCATATCGAGCACAAACTAGGCGAGAATTTGCTAAGTTACTAAAGGTAAAATAACATTGTCAGAAGTGGGATTCGAACCCATGCCCACATTCGTGGACCAGAAATCTCCCATAAATAACCCTGAAATAAGGGCAAGGTGTCAAATCCTTGAGTCTGGCGCCTTAGACCGCTCGGCCATCCTGACAGTTACTTGCAACTCAAATTTTGCGCCAGTTAATAATTATTGTTATTGCCAACCTACTTACTCGTCATTTATAATTTGTTACGCTTGGCAGATTGCGAATCACGAATGTTCCGGATGAATAAAGCAAACTTTTAAGGCACATAACTCGCAGCAACAGGTTGTTTGAGAATTAACGGTTAAAAACTTCAATTTCATAGCAGCGCATGGTTTCGATCCAGGGACCTCTGGGTTATGGGCCCAGCACGCTTCCGCTGCGCCACGCTGCTGACATTCTACAGTATGCAACTTGTATGAATAGTCCAGTTTATCGTAAATGTCATGAAATATAATGCGTAATCTCGGTTCAGTATTTGTAAATTGAAACTAAACGAAACTACTGTCAATGTTGAATCACGACTAAACACTAAGATAAACAAATGTCACATCGAGCACAAACTAGGCGAGAATTTGCTAAGTTACTAAAGGTAAAATAACATTGTCAGAAGTGGGATTCGAACCCACGCCCACATTCGTGGACCAGAAATCTCCCATAAATAACCCTGAAATAAGGGCAAGGTGTCAAATCCTTGAGTCTGGCGCCTTAGACCGCTCGGCCATCCTGACAGTTACTTGCAACTCAAATTTTGCGCCAGTTAATAATTATTGTTATTGCCAACCAACTTACTCGTCATTTATAATTTCTAACGCTTGGCAGATTGCGAATCACGAATGTTCCGGATGAATAAAGCAAACTTTTAAGGCACATAACTCGCAGCAACAGGTTGTTTGAGAATTAACGGTTAAAAACTTCAATTTCATAGCAGCGCCTGGTTTCGATCCAGGGACCTCTGGGTTATGGGCCCAGCACGCTTCCGCTGCGCCACGCTGCTGACATTCTGCAGTATGCAACTTGTATGAATAGTCCAGTTTATCGTAAATGTCATGAAATATAATGCGTAATCTCGGTTCAGTATTTGTAAATTGAAACTAAACGAAACTACTGTCAATGTTGAATCACGACTAAACACTAAGATAATTAAATGTCATATCGAGCACAAACTAGGCGAGAATTTGCTAAGTTACTAAAGGTAAAATAACATTGTCAGAAGTGGGATTCGAACCCATGCCCACATTCGTGGACCAGAAATCTCCCATAAATAACCCTGAAATAAGGGCAAGGTGTCAAAACCTTGAGTCTGGCGCCTTAGACCGCTCGGCCATCCTGACAGTTACTTGCAACTCAAATTTTGCGCCAGTTAATAATTATTGTTATTGCCAACCTACTTACTCGTCATTTATAATTTGTTACGCTTGGCAGATTGCGAATCACTCATGTTCCGGATGAATAAAGCAAACTTTTAAGGCACATAACTCGCAGCAACAGGTTGTTTGAGAATTAACGGTTAAAAACTTCAATTTCATAGCAGCGCCTGGTTTCGATCCAGGGACCTCTGGGTTATGGGCCCAGCACGCTTCCGCTGCGCCACGCTGCTGACATTCTACAGTATGCAACTTGTATGAATAGTCCAGTTTATCGTAAATGTCATGAAATATAATGCGTAATCTCGGTTCAGTATTTGTAAATTGAAACTAAACGAAACTACTGTCAATGTTGAATCTCGACTGAACACGAAGATAATTAAATGTCATATCGAGCACAAACTGGGCGAGAATTTGCTAAGTTACTAAAGGTAAAATAACATTGTCAGAAGTGGGATTCGAACCCACGCCCACATTCGTGGACCAGAAATATCCCATAAATAACCCTGAAATAAGGGCAAGGTGTCAAATCCTTGAGTCTGGCGCCTTAGACCGCTCGGCCATCCTGACAGTTACTTGCAACTCAAATTTTGCGCCAGTTAATAATTATTGTTATTGCCAACCTACTTACTCGTCATTCATAATTTGTTACGCTTGGCAGATTGCGAATCACTAATGTTCCGGATGAATAAAGCAAACTTTTAAGGCACATAACTCGCAGCAACAGGTTGTTTGAGAATTAACGGTTAAAAACTTCAATTTCATAGCAGCGCCTGGTTTCAATCCAGGGACCTCTGGGTTATGGGCCCAGCACGCTTCCGCTGCGCCACGCTGCTGACATTCTGCAGTATGCAACTTGTATGAATAGTCCAGTTTATCGTAAATGTCATGAAATATAATGCGTAATCTCGGTTCAGTATTTGTAAATTGAAACTAAACGAAACTACTGTCAATGTTGAATCACGACTAAACACTAAGATAATTAAATGTCATATCGAGCACAAACTAGGCGAGAATTTGCTAAGTTACTAAAGGTAAAATAACATTGTCAGAAGTGGGATTCGAACCCACGCCCACATTCGTGGACCAGAAATCTCCCATAAATAACCCTGAAATAAGAGCAAGGTGTCAAATCCTTGAGTCTGGCGCCTTAGACCGCTCGGCCATCCTGACAGTTACTTGCAACTCAAATTTTGCGCCAGTTAATAATTATTGTTATTGCCAACCTACTTACTCGTCATTCATAATTTGTTACGCTTGGTAGATTGCGAATCACGAATGTTCCGGATGAATAAAGCAAACTTTTAAGGCACATAACTCGCAGCAACAGATTGTTTGAGAATTAACGGTTAAAAACTTCAATTTCATAGCAGCGCCTGGTTTCGATCCAGGGACCTCTGGGTTATGGGCCCAGCACGCTTCCGCTGCGCCACGCTGCTGACATTCTGCAGTATGCAACTTGTATGAATAGTCCAGTTTATCGTAAATGTCATGAAATATAATGCGTAATCTCGGTTCAGTATTTGTAAATTGAAACTAAACGAAACTACTGTCAATGTTGAATCTCGACTGAACACGAAGATAATTAAATGTCATATCGAGCACAAACTGGGCGAGAATTTGCTAAGTTACTAAAGGTAAAATAACATTGTCAGAAGTGGGATTCGAACCCACGCCCACATTCGTGGACCAGAAATCTCCCATAAATAACCCTGAAATAAGGGCAAGGTGTCAAAACCTTGAGTCTGGCGCCTTAGACCGCTCGGCCATCCTGACAGTTACTTGCAACTCAAATTTTGCGCCAGTTAATAATTATTGTTATTGCCAACCTACTTACTCGTCATTCATAATTTGTTACGCTTGGCAGATTGCGAATCACGAATGTTCCGGATGAATAAAGCAAACTTTTAAGGCGCATAACTCGCAGCAACAGGTTGTTTGAGAATTAACGGTTAAAAACTTCAATTTCATAGCAGCGCCTGGTTTCGATCCAGGGACCTCTGGGTTATGGGCCCAGCACGCTTCCGCTGCGCCACGCTGCTGACATTCTGCAATATGCAACTTGTATGAATAGTCCAGTTTATCGTAAATGTCATGAAATATAATGCGTAATCTCGGTTCACTATTTGTAAATTGAAACTAAACGAAACTACTGTCAATGTTGAATCACGACTAAACACGACGATAATTAAATGTCATATCGAGCACAAACTAGGCGAGAATTTGGTAAGTTACTAAAGGTAAAATAACATTGTCAGAAGTAGGATTCGAACTCACGCCCACATTCGTGGACCAGAAATCTCCCATAAATAACCCTGAAATAAGGGCAAGGTGTCAAATCCTTGAGTAGGCGCCTTAGACCGCTCGGCCATCCTGACAGTTACTTGCAACTCAAATTTTGCGCCAGTTAATAATTATTGTTATTGCCAACCTACTTACTCGTCATTTATAATTTGTTACGCTTGGCAGATTGCGAATCACGGATGTTCCGGATGAATAAAGCAAACTTTTAAGGCACATAACTCGCAGCAACAGGTTGTTTGAGAATTAACGGTTAAAAACTTCAATTTCATAGCAGCGCCTGGTTTCGATCCAGGGACCTCTGGGTTATGGGCCCAGCACGCTTCCGCTGCGCCACGCTGCTGACATTCTGCAATATGCAACTTGTATGAATAGTCCAGTTTATCGTAAATGTCATGAAATATAATGCGTAATCTCGGTTCAGTATTTGTAAATTGAAACTAAACGAAACTACTGTCAATGTTGAATCACGACTAAACACGAAGATAATTAAATGTCATATCGAGCACAAACTAGGCGAGAATTTGCTAAGTTACTAAAGGTAAAATAACATTGTCAGAAGTGGGATTCAAACCCACGCCCACATTCGTGGACCAGAAATCTCCCATAAATAACCCTGAAATAAGGGCAAGGTGTCAAATCCTTGAGTCTGGCGCCTTAGACCGCTCGGCCATCCTGACAGTTACTTGCAACTCAAATTTTGCGCCAGTTAATAATTATTGTTATTGCCTACCTACTTACTCGTCATTTATAATTTGTTACGCTTGGCATTTTGCGAATCACGGATGTTCCGGATGAATAAAGCAAACTTTTAAGGCACATAACTCGCAGCAACAGGTTGTTTGAGAATTAACGGTTAAAAACTTCAATTTCATAGCAGCGCCTGGTTTTGATCCAGGGACCTCTGGGTTATGGGCCCAGCACGCTTCCGCTGCGCCACGCTGCTGACATTCTGCAGTATGCAACTTGTATGAATAGTCCAGTTTATCGTAAATGTCATGAAATATAATGCGTAATCTCGGTTCAGTATTTGTAAATTGAAACTAAACGAAACTACTGTCAATGTTGAATCACGACTAAACACGAAGATAATTAAATGTCATATCGAGCACAAACTAGGCGAGAATTTGCTAAGTTACTAAAGGTAAAATAACATTGTCAGAAGTGGGATTCGAACCCACGCCCACATTCGTGGACCAGAAATCTCCCATAAATAACCCTGAAATAAGGGCAAGGTGTCAAATCCTTGAGTCTGGCGCCTTAGACCGCTCGGCCATCCTGACAGTTACTTGCAACTCAAATTTTGCGCCAGTTAATAATTATTGTTATTGCCAACCTACTTACTCGTCATTCATAATTTGTTACGCTTGGCAGATTGCGAATCACGAATGTTCCGGATTAATAAAGCAAACTTTTAAGGCACATAACACGCAGCAACAGGTTGTTTGAGAATTAACAGTTAAAAACTTCAATTTCATAGCAGCGCCTGGTTTCGATCCAGGGACCTCTGGGTTATGGGCCCAGCACGCTTCCGCTGCGCCACGCTGCTGAAATTCTGCTGTATGCAACTTGTATGAATAGTCCAGTTTATCGTAAATGTCATGAAATATAATGCGTAATGTCGGTTCAGTATTTGTAAATTGAAACTAAACGAAACTACTGTCAATGTTGAATCACGACTAAACACGAAGATAATTAAATGTCATATCGAGCACAAACTAGGCGAGAATTTGCTAAGTTACTAAAGGTAAAATAACATTGTCAGAAGTGGGATTCGAACCCACGCCCACATTCGTGGACCAGAAATCTCCCATAAATAACCCTGAAATAAGGGCAAGGTGTCAAAACCTTGAGTCTGGCGCCTTAGACCGCTCGGCCATCCTGACAGTTACTTGCAACTCAAATTTTGCGCCAGTTAATAATTATTGTTATTGCCAACCTACTTACTCGTCATTCATAATTTGTTACGCTTGGCAGATTGCGAATCACGAATGTTCCGGATGAATAAAGCAAACTTTTAAGGCGCATAACTCGCAGCAACAGGTTGTTTGAGAATTAACGGTTAAAAACTTCAATTTCATAGCAACGCCTGGTTTCGATCCAGGGACCTCTGGGTTATGGGCCCAGCACGCTTCCGCTGCGCCACGCTGCTGACATTCTGCAATATGCAACTTGTATGAATAGTCCAGTTTATCGTAAATGTCATGAAATATAATGCGTAATCTCGGTTCACTATTTGTAAATTGAAACTAAACGAAACTACTGTCAATGTTGAATCACGACTAAACACGAAGATAATTAAATGTCATATCGAGCACAAACTAGGCGAGAATTTGGTAAGTTACTAAAGGTAAAATAACATTGTCAGAAGTAGGATTCGAACTCACGCCCACATTCGTGGACCAGAAATACCCATAAATAACCCTGAAATAAGGGCAAGGTGTCAAATCCTTGAGTAGGCGCCTTAGACCGCTCGGCCATCCTGACAGTTACTTGCAACTCAAATTTTGCGCCAGTTAATAATTATTGTTATTGCCAACCTACTTACTCGTCATTCATAATTTGTTACGCTTGGCAGATTGCGAATCACGAATGTTCCGGATGAATAAAGCAAACTTTTAAGGCGCATAACTCGCAGCAACAGGTTGTTTGAGAATTAACGGTTAAAAACTTCAATTTCATAGCAACGCCTGGTTTCGATCCAGGGACCTCTGGGTTATGGGCCCAGCACGCTTCCGCTGCGCCACGCTGCTGACATTCTGCAATATGCAACTTGTATGAATAGTCCAGTTTATCGTAAATGTCATGAAATATAATGCGTAATCTCGGTTCACTATTTGTAAATTGAAACTAAACGAAACTACTGTCAATGTTGAATCACGACTAAACACGAAGATAATTAAATGTCATATCGAGCACAAACTAGGCGAGAATTTGGTAAGTTACTAAAGGTAAAATAACATTGTCAGAAGTAGGATTCGAACTCACGCCCACATTCGTGGACCAGAAATACCCATAAATAACCCTGAAATAAGGGCAAGGTGTCAAATCCTTGAGTAGGCGCCTTAGACCGCTCGGCCATCCTGACAGTTACTTGCAACTCAAATTTTGCGCCAGTTAATAATTATTGTTATTGCCAACCTACTTACTCGTCATTTATAATTTGTTACGCTTGGCAGATTGCGAATCACGGATGTTCCGGATGAATAAAGCAAACTTTTAAGGCACATAACTCGCAGCAACAGGTTGTTTGAGAATTAACGGTTAAAAACTTCAATTTCATAGCAGCGCCTGGTTTCGATCCAGGGACCTCTGGGTTATGGGCCCAGCACGCTTCCGCTGCGCCACGCTGCTGACATTCTGCAATATGCAACTTGTATGAATAGTCCAGTTTATCGTAAATGTCATGAAATATAATGCGTAATCTCGGTTCAGTATTTGTAAATTGAAACTAAACGAAACTACTGTCAATGTTGAATCACGACTAAACACGAAGATAATTAAATGTCATATCGAGCACAAACTAGGCGAGAATTTGCTAAGTTACTAAAGGTAAAATAACATTGTCAGAAGTAGGATTCGAACTCACGCCCACATTCGTGGACCAGAAATACCCATAAATAACCCTGAAATAAGGGCAAGGTGTCAAATCCTTGGGTAGGCGCCTTAGACCGCTCGGCCATCCTGACAGTTACTTGCAACTCAAATTTTGCGCCAGTTAATAATTATTGTTATTGCCAACCTACTTACTCGTCATTCATAATTTGTTACGCTTGGCAGATTGCGAATCACGAATGTTCCGGATGAATAAAGCAAACTTTTAAGGCGCATAACTCGCAGCAACAGGTTGTTTGAGAATTAACGGTTAAAAACTTCAATTTCATAGCAGCGCCTGGTTTCGATCCAGGGACCTCTGGGTTATGGGCCCAGCACGCTTCCGCTGCGCCACGCTGCTGACATTCTGCAATATGCAACTTGTATGAATAGTCCAGTTTATCGTAAATGTCATGAAATATAATGCGTAATCTCGGTTCACTATTTGTAAATTGAAACTAAACGAAACTACTGTCAATGTTGAATCACGACTAAACACGAAGATAATTAAATGTCATATCGAGCACAAACTAGGCGAGAATTTGGTAAGTTACTAAAGGTAAAATAACATTGTCAGAAGTAGGATTCGAACTCACGCCCACATTCGTGGACCAGAAATACCCATAAATAACCCTGAAATAAGGGCAAGGTGTCAAATCCTTGAGTAGGCGCCTTAGACCGCTCGGCCATCCTGACAGTTACTTGCAACTCAAATTTTGCGCCAGTTAATAATTATTGTTATTGCCAACCTACTTACTCGTCATTTATAATTTGTTACGCTTGGCAGATTGCGAATCACGGATGTTCCGGATGAATAAAGCAAACTTTTAAGGCACATAACTCGCAGCAACAGGTTGTTTGAGAATTAACGGTTAAAAACTTCAATTTCATAGCAGCGCCTGGTTTCGATCCAGGGACCTCTGGGTTATGGGCCCAGCACGCTTCCGCTGCGCCACGCTGCTGACATTCTGCAATATGCAACTTGTATGAATAGTCCAGTTTATCGTAAATGTCATGAAATATAATGCGTAATCTCGGTTCAGTATTTGTAAATTGAAACTAAACGAAACTACTGTCAATGTTGAATCACGACTAAACACGAAGATAATTAAATGTCATATCGAGCACAAACTAGGCGAGAATTTGCTAAGTTACTAAAGGTAAAATAACATTGTCAGAAGTGGGATTCGAACCCACGCCCACATTCGTGGACCAGAAATCTCCCATAAATAACCCTGAAATAAGGGCAAGGTGTCAAAACCTTGAGTCTGGCGCCTTAGACCGCTCGGCCATCCTGACAGTTACTTGCAACTCAAATTTTGCGCCAGTTAATAATTATTGTTATTGCCAACCTACTTACTCGTCATTCATAATTTGTTACGCTTGGCAGATTGCGAATCACGAATGTTCCGGATGAATAAAGCAAACTTTTAAGGCGCATAACTCGCAGCAACAGGTTGTTTGAGAATTAACGGTTAAAAACTTCAATTTCATAGCAGCGCCTGGTTTCGATCCAGGGACCTCTGGGTTATGGGCCCAGCACGCTTCCGCTGCGCCACGCTGCTGACATTCTGCAATATGCAACTTGTATGAATAGTCCAGTTTATCGTAAATGTCATGAAATATAATGCGTAATCTCGGTTCACTATTTGTAAATTGAAACTAAACGAAACTACTGTCAATGTTGAATCACGACTAAACACGAAGATAATTAAATGTCATATCGAGCACAAACTAGGCGAGAATTTGGTAAGTTACTAAAGGTAAAATAACATTGTCAGAAGTAGGATTCGAACTCACGCCCACATTCGTGGACCAGAAATCTCCCATAAATAACCCTGAAATAAGGGCAAGGTGTCAAATCCTTGAGTAGGCGCCTTAGACCGCTCGGCCATCCTGACAGTTACTTGCAACTCAAATTTTGCGCCAGTTAATAATTATTGTTATTGCCAACCTACTTACTCGTCATTTATAATTTGTTACGCTTGGCAGATTGCGAATCACGGATGTTCCGGATGAATAAAGCAAACTTTTAAGGCACATAACTCGCAGCAACAGGTTGTTTGAGAATTAACGGTTAAAAACTTCAATTTCATAGCAGCGCCTGGTTTCGATCCAGGGACCTCTGGGTTATGGGCCCAGCACGCTTCCGCTGCGCCACGCTGCTGACATTCTGCAATATGCAACTTGTATGAATAGTCCAGTTTATCGTAAATGTCATGAAATATAATGCGTAATCTCGGTTCAGTATTTGTAAATTGAAACTAAACGAAACTACTGTCAATGTTGAATCACGACTAAACACGAAGATAATTAAATGTCATATCGAGCACAAACTAGGCGAGAATTTGCTAAGTTACTAAAGGTAAAATAACATTGTCAGAAGTGGGATTCGAACCCACGCCCACATTCGTGGACCAGAAATCTCCCATAAATAACCCTGAAATAAGGGCAAGGTGTCAAATCCTTGAGTCTGGCGCCTTAGACCGCTCGGCCATCCTGACAGTTACTTGCAACTCAAATTTTGCGCCAGTTAATAATTATTGTTATTGCCTACCTACTTACTCGTCATTTATAATTTGTTACGCTTGGCATTTTGCGAATCACGGATGTTCCGGATGAATAAAGCAAACTTTTAAGGCACATAACTCGCAGCAACAGGTTGTTTGAGAATTAACGGTTAAAAACTTCAATTTCATAGCAGCGCCTGGTTTTGATCCAGGGACCTCTGGGTTATGGGCCCAGCACGCTTCCGCTGCGCCACGCTGCTGACATTCTGCAGTATGCAACTTGTATGAATAGTCCAGTTTATCGTAAATGTCATGAAATATAATGCGTAATCTCGGTTCAGTATTTGTAAATTGAAACTAAACAAAACTACTGTCAATGTTGAATCACGACTAAACACGAAGATAATTAAATGTCATATCGAGCACAAACTAGGCGAGAATTTGCTAAGTTACTAAAGGTAAAATAACATTGTCAGAAGTGGGATTCAAACCCACGCCCACATTCGTGGACCAGAAATCTCCCATAAATAACCCTGAAATAAGGGCAAGGTGTCAAATCCTTGAGTCTGGCGCCTTAGACCGCTCGGCCATCCTGACAGTTACTTGCAACTCAAATTTTGCGCCAGTTAATAATTATTGTTATTGCCTACCTACTTACTCGTCATTTATAATTTGTTACGCTTGGCATTTTGCGAATCACGGATGTTCCGGATGAATAAAGCAAACTTTTAAGGCACATAACTCGCAGCAACAGGTTGTTTGAGAATTAACGGTTAAAAACTTCAATTTCATAGCAGCGCCTGGTTTTGATCCAGGGACCTCTGGGTTATGGGCCCAGCACGCTTCCGCTGCGCCACGCTGCTGACATTCTGCAGTATGCAACTTGTATGAATAGTCCAGTTTATCGTAAATGTCATGAAATATAATGCGTAATCTCGGTTCAGTATTTGTAAATTGAAACTAAACGAAACTACTGTCAATGTTGAATCACGACTAAACACGAAGATAATTAAATGTCATATCGAGCACAAACTAGGCGAGAATTTGCTAAGTTACTAAAGGTAAAATAACATTGTCAGAAGTGGGATTCGAACCCACGCCCACATTCGTGGACCAGAAATCTCCCATAAATAACCCTGAAATAAGGGCAAGGTGTCAAATCCTTGAGTCTGGCGCCTTAGACCGCTCGGCCATCCTGACAGTTACTTGCAACTCAAATTTTGCGCCAGTTAATAATTATTGTTATTGCCAACCTACTTACTCGTCATTCATAATTTGTTACGCTTGGCAGATTGCGAATCACGAATGTTCCGGATTAATAAAGCAAACTTTTAAGGCACATAACACGCAGCAACAGGTTGTTTGAGAATTAACAGTTAAAAACTTCAATTTCATAGCAGCGCCTGGTTTCGATCCAGGGACCTCTGGGTTATGGGCCCAGCACGCTTCCGCTGCGCCACGCTGCTGAAATTCTGCTGTATGCAACTTGTATGAATAGTCCAGTTTATCGTAAATGTCATGAAATATAATGCGTAATGTCGGTTCAGTATTTGTAAATTGAAACTAAACGAAACTACTGTCAATGTTGAATCACGACTAAACACGAAGATAATTAAATGTCATATCGAGCACAAACTAGGCGAGAATTTGCTAAGTTACTAAAGGTAAAATAACATTGTCAGAAGTGGGATTCGAACCCACGCCCACATTCGTGGACCAGAAATCTCCCATAAATAACCCTGAAATAAGGGCAAGGTGTCAAAACCTTGAGTCTGGCGCCTTAGACCGCTCGGCCATCCTGACAGTTACTTGCAACTCAAATTTTGCGCCAGTTAATAATTATTGTTATTGCCAACCTACTTACTCGTCATTCATAATTTGTTACGCTTGGCAGATTGCGAATCACGAATGTTCCGGATGAATAAAGCAAACTTTTAAGGCGCATAACTCGCAGCAACAGGTTGTTTGAGAATTAACGGTTAAAAACTTCAATTTCATAGCAGCGCCTGGTTTCGATCCAGGGACCTCTGGGTTATGGGCCCAGCACGCTTCCGCTGCGCCACGCTGCTGACATTCTGCAATATGCAACTTGTATGAATAGTCCAGTTTATCGTAAATGTCATGAAATATAATGCGTAATCTCGGTTCACTATTTGTAAATTGAAACTAAACGAAACTACTGTCAATGTTGAATCACGACTAAACACGAAGATAATTAAATGTCATATCGAGCACAAACTAGGCGAGAATTTGGTAAGTTACTAAAGGTAAAATAACATTGTCAGAAGTAGGATTCGAACTCACGCCCACATTCGTGGACCAGAAATCTCCCATAAATAACCCTGAAATAAGGGCAAGGTGTCAAATCCTTGAGTAGGCGCCTTAGACCGCTCGGCCATCCTGACAGTTACTTGCAACTCAAATTTTGCGCCAGTTAATAATTATTGTTATTGCCAACCTACTTACTCGTCATTTATAATTTGTTACGCTTGGCAGATTGCGAATCACGGATGTTCCGGATGAATAAAGCAAACTTTTAAGGCACATAACTCGCAGCAACAGGTTGTTTGAGAATTAACGGTTAAAAACTTCAATTTCATAGCAGCGCCTGGTTTCGATCCAGGGACCTCTGGGTTATGGGCCCAGCACGCTTCCGCTGCGCCACGCTGCTGACATTCTGCAATATGCAACTTGTATGAATAGTCCAGTTTATCGTAAATGTCATGAAATATAATGCGTAATCTCGGTTCAGTATTTGTAAATTGAAACTAAACGAAACTACTGTCAATGTTGAATCACGACTAAACACGAAGATAATTAAATGTCATATCGAGCACAAACTAGGCGAGAATTTGCTAAGTTACTAAAGGTAAAATAACATTGTCAGAAGTGGGATTCGAACCCACGCCCACATTCGTGGACCAGAAATCTCCCATAAATAACCCTGAAATAAGGGCAAGGTGTCAAATCCTTGAGTCTGGCGCCTTAGACCGCTCGGCCATCCTGACAGTTACTTGCAACTCAAATTTTGCGCCAGTTAATAATTATTGTTATTGCCTACCTACTTACTCGTCATTTATAATTTGTTACGCTTGGCATTTTGCGAATCACGGATGTTCCGGATGAATAAAGCAAACTTTTAAGGCACATAACTCGCAGCAACAGGTTGTTTGAGAATTAACGGTTAAAAACTTCAATTTCATAGCAGCGCCTGGTTTTGATCCAGGGACCTCTGGGTTATGGGCCCAGCACGCTTCCGCTGCGCCACGCTGCTGACATTCTGCAGTATGCAACTTGTATGAATAGTCCAGTTTATCGTAAATGTCATGAAATATAATGCGTAATCTCGGTTCAGTATTTGTAAATTGAAACTAAACAAAACTACTGTCAATGTTGAATCACGACTAAACACGAAGATAATTAAATGTCATATCGAGCACAAACTAGGCGAGAATTTGCTAAGTTACTAAAGGTAAAATAACATTGTCAGAAGTGGGATTCGAACCCACGCCCACATTCGTGGACCAGAAATCTCCCATAAATAACCCTGAAATAAGGGCAAGGTGTCAAATCCTTGAGTCTGGCGCCTTAGACCGCTCGGCCATCCTGACAGTTACTTGCAACTCAAATTTTGCGCCAGTTAATAATTATTGTTATTGCCAACCTACTTACTCGTCATTCATAATTTGTTACGCTTGGCAGATTGCGAATCACGAATGTTCCGGATGAATAAAGCAAACTTTTAAGGCGCATAACTCGCAGCAACAGGTTGTTTGAGAATTAACGGTTAAAAACTTCAATTTCATAGCAGCGCCTGGTTTCGATCCAGGGACCTCTGGGTTATGGGCCCAGCACGCTTCCGCTGCGCCACGCTGCTGACATTCTGCAATATGCAACTTGTATGAATAGTCCAGTTTATCGTAAATGTCATGAAATATAATGCGTAATCTCGGTTCACTATTTGTAAATTGAAACTAAACGAAACTACTGTCAATGTTGAATCACGACTAAACACGAAGATAATTAAATGTCATATCGAGCACAAACTAGGCGAGAATTTGGTAAGTTACTAAAGGTAAAATAACATTGTCAGAAGTAGGATTCGAACTCACGCCCACATTCGTGGACCAGAAATCTCCCATAAATAACCCTGAAATAAGGGCAAGGTGTCAAATCCTTGAGTAGGCGCCTTAGACCGCTCGGCCATCCTGACAGTTACTTGCAACTCAAATTTTGCGCCAGTTAATAATTATTGTTATTGCCAACCTACTTACTCGTCATTTATAATTTGTTACGCTTGGCAGATTGCGAATCACGGATGTTCCGGATGAATAAAGCAAACTTTTAAGGCACATAACTCGCAGCAACAGGTTGTTTGAGAATTAACGGTTAAAAACTTCAATTTCATAGCAGCGCCTGGTTTCGATCCAGGGACCTCTGGGTTATGGGCCCAGCACGCTTCCGATGCACCACGCTGCTGACATTCTGCAATATGCAACTTGTATGAATAGTCCAGTTTATCGTAAATGTCATGAAATATAATGCGTAATCTCGGTTCAGTATTTGTAAATTGAAACTAAACGAAACTACTGTCAATGTTGAATCACGACTAAACACGAAGATAATTAAATGTCATATCGAGCACAAACTAGGCGAGAATTTGCTAAGTTACTAAAGGTAAAATAACATTGTCAGAAGTGGGATTCGAACCCACGCCCACATTCGTGGACCAGAAATCTCCCATAAATAACCCTGAAATAAGGGCAAGGTGTCAAATCCTTGAGTCTGGCGCCTTAGACCGCTCGGCCATCCTGACAGTTACTTGCAACTCAAATTTTGCGCCAGTTAATAATTATTGTTATTGCCTACCTACTTACTCGTCATTTATAATTTGTTACGCTTGGCATTTTGCGAATCACGGATGTTCCGGATGAATAAAGCAAACTTTTAAGGCACATAACTCGCAGCAACAGGTTGTTTGAGAATTAACGGTTAAAAACTTCAATTTCATAGCAGCGCCTGGTTTTGATCCAGGGACCTCTGGGTTATGGGCCCAGCACGCTTCCGCTGCGCCACGCTGCTGACATTCTGCAGTATGCAACTTGTATGAATAGTCCAGTTTATCGTAAATGTCATGAAATATAATGCGTAATCTCGGTTCAGTATTTGTAAATTGAAACTAAACAAAACTACTGTCAATGTTGAATCACGACTAAACACGAAGATAATTAAATGTCATATCGAGCACAAACTAGGCGAGAATTTGCTAAGTTACTAAAGGTAAAATAACATTGTCAGAAGTGGGATTCGAACCCACGCCCACATTCGTGGACCAGAAATCTCCCATAAATAACCCTGAAATAAGGGCAAGGTGTCAAATCCTTGAGTCTGGCGCCTTAGACCGCTCGGCCATCCTGACAGTTACTTGCAACTCAAATTTTGCGCCAGTTAATAATTATTGTTATTGCCAACCTACTTACTCGTCATTCATAATTTGTTACGCTTGGCAGATTGCGAATCACGAATGCTCCGGATTAATAAAGCAAACTTTTAAGGCACATAACTCGCAGCAACAGGTTGTTTGAGAATTAACGGTTAAAAACTTCAATTTCATAGCAGCGCCTGGTTTCGATCCAGGGACCTCTGGGTTATGGGCCAAGCACGCTTCTGATGCACCACGCTGTTGACATTCTGCAATATGCAACTTGTATGAATAGTCCAGTTTATCGTAAATGTCATGAAATATAATGCGTAATCTCGGTTCAGTATTTGTAAATTGAAACTAAACGAAACTACTGTCAATGTTGAATCACGACTAAACACGAAGATAATTAAATGTAATATCGAGCACAAACTAGGCGAGAATTTGCTAAGTTACTAAAGGTAAAATAACATTGTCATTAGTGGGATTCGAACCCACGCCCACATTCGTGGACCAGAAATCTCCCATAAATAACCCTGAAATAAGGGCAAGGTGTCAAATCCTTGAGTCTGGCGCCTTAGACCGCTCGGCCATCCTGACAGTTACTTGCAACTCAAATTTTGCGCCAGTTAATAATTATTGTTATTGCCAACCTACTTACTCGTCATTTATAATTTGTTACGCTTGGCAGATTGCGAATCACGGATGTTCCGGATGAATAAAGCAAACTTTTAAGGCACATAACTCGCAGCAACAGGTTGTTTGAGAATTAACGGTTAAAAACTTCAATTTCATAGCAGCGCCTGGTTTCGATCCAGGGACCTCTGGGTTATGGGCCGTGCACGCTTCCGCTGCGCCACGCTGCTGACTTTCTGCTGTATGCAACTTGTATGAATAGTCCAGTTTATCGTAAATGTCATGAAATATAATGCGTAATCTCGGTTCAGTATTTGTAAATTGAAACTAAACGAAACTACTGTCAATGTTGAATCACGACTAAACACGAAGATAATTAAATGTCATATCGAGCACAAACTAGGCGAGAATTTGCTAAGTTACTAAAGGTAAAATAACATTGTCAGAAGTGGGATTCGAACCCACGCCCACATTCGTGGACCAGAAATCTCCCATAAATAACCCTGAAATAAGGGCAAGGTGTCAAATCCTTGAGTCTGGCGCCTTAGACCGCTCGGCCATCCTGACAGTTACTTGCAACTCAAATTTTGCGCCAGTTAATAATTATTGTTATTGCCAACCTACTTACTCGTCATTCATAATTTGTTACGCTTGGCAGATTGCGAATCACGAATGCTCCGGATTAATAAAGCAAACTTTTAAGGCACATAACTCGCAGCAACAGGTTATTTGAGAATTAACGGTTAAAAACTTCAATTTCATAGCAGCGCCTGGTTTCGATCCAGGGACCTCTGGGTTATGGGCCAAGCACGCTTCTGATGCACCACGCTGTTGACATTCTGCAATATGCAACTTGTATGAATAGTCCAGTTTATCGTAAATGTCATGAAATATAATGCGTAATCTCGGTTCAGTATTTGTAAATTGAAACTAAACGAAACTACTGTCAATGTTGAATCACGACTAAACACGAAGATAATTAAATGTCATATCGAGCACAAACTAGGCGAGAATTTGCTAAGTTACTAAAGGTAAAATAACATTGTCAGAAGTGGGATTCGAACCCACGCCCACATTCGTGGACCAGAAATCTCCCATAAATAACCCTGAAATAAGGGCAAGGTGTCAAATCCTTGAGTCTGGCGCCTTAGACCGCTCGGCCATCCTGACAGTTACTTGCAACTCAAATTTTGCGCCAGTTAATAATTATTGTTATTGCCAACCTACTTACTCGTCATTTATAATTTGTTACGCTTGGCAGATTGCGAATCACGGATGTTCCGGATGAATAAAGCAAACTTTTAAGGCACATAACTCGCAGCAACAGGTTGTTTGAGAATTAACGGTTAAAAACTTCAATTTCATAGCAGCGCCTGGTTTCGATCCAGGGACCTCTGGGTTATGGGCCCAGCACGCTTCCGCTGCGCCACGCTGCTGACTTTCTGCTGTATGCAACTTGTATGAATAGTCCAGTTTATCGTAAATGTCATGAAATATAATGCGTAATCTCGGTTCAGTATTTGTAAATTGAAACTAAACGAAACTACTGTCAATGTTGAATCACGACTAAACACGAAGATAATTAAATGTCATATCGAGCACAAACTAGGCGAGAATTTGCTAAGTTACTAAAGGTAAAATAACATTGTCAGAAGTGGGATTCGAACCCACGCCCACATTCGTGGACCAGAAATCTCCCATAAATAACCCTGAAATAAGGGCAAGGTGTCAAATCCTTGAGTCTGGCGCCTTAGACCGCTCGGCCATCCTGACAGTTACTTGCAACCTAAATTTTGCGCCAGTTAATAATTATTGTTATTGCCAACCTACTTACTCGTCATTCATAAATTGTTACGCTTGGCAGATTGCGAATCACGAATGTTCCGGATTAATAAAGCAAACTTTTAAGGCACATAACTCGGAGCAACAGGTTGTTCGAGAATTAACGGTTTAAAACGTCAATTTCATAACAGCGCCTGGTTTCGATCCAGGGACCTCTGGGTTATGGGCCCAGCACGCTTCCGCTGCGCCACGCTGCTGACATTCTGCAATATGCAACTTGTATGAATAGTCCAGTTTATCGTAAATGTCATGAAATATAATGCGTAATCTCGGTTCAGTATTTGTAAATTGAAACTAAACGAAACTACTGTCAATGTTGAATCACGACTAAACACGAAGATAATTAAATGTCATATCGAGCACAAACTAGGCGAGAATTTGCTAAGTTACTAAAGATAAAATAACATTGTCAGAAGTGGGATTCGAACCCACGCCCACATTCGTGGACCAGAAATCTCCCATAAATAACCCTGAAATAAGGGCAAGGTGTCAAATCCTTGAGTCTGGCGCCTTAGACCGCTCGGCCATCCTGACAGTTACTTGCAACCTAAATTTTGCGCCAGTTAATAATTATTGTTATTGCCAACCTACTTACTCGTCATTCATAAATTGTTACGCTTGGCAGATTGCGAATCACGAATGTTCCGGATTAATAAAGCAAACTTTTAAGGCACATAACTCGGAGCAACAGGTTGTTCGAGAATTAACGGTTTAAAACGTCAATTTCATAACAGCGCCTGGTTTCGATCCAGGGACCTCTGGGTTATGGGCCCAGCACGCTTCCGCTGCGCCACGCTGCTGACATTCTGCAATATGCAACTTGTATGAATAGTCCAGTTTATCGTAAATGTCATGAAATATAATGCGTAATCTCGGTTCAGTATTTGTAAATTGAAACTAAACGAAACTACTGTCAATGTTGAATCACGACTAAACACGAAGATAATTAAATGTCATATCGAGCACAAACTAGGCGAGAATTTGTTAAGTTACTAAAGGTAAAATAACATTGTCAGAAGTGGGATTCGAACCCACGCCCACATTCGTGGACCAGAAATCTCCCATAAATAACCCTGAAATAAGGGCAAGGTGTCAAATCCTTGAGTCTGGCGCCTTAGACCGCTCGGCCATCCTGACAGTTACTTGCAACTCAAATTTTGCGCCAGTTAATAATTATTGTTATTGCCTACCTACTTACTCGTCATTTATAATTTGTTACGCTTGGCATTTTGCGAATCACGGATGTTCCGGATGAATAAAGCAAACTTTTAAGGCACATAACTCGCAGCAACAGGTTGTTTGAGAATTAACGGTTAAAAACTTCAATTTCATAGCAGCGCCTGGTTTTGATCCAGGGACCTCTGGGTTATGGGCGCAGCACGCTTCCGCTGCGCCACGCTGCTGACATTCTGCAGTATGCAACTTGTATGAATAGTCCAGTTTATCGTAAATGTCATGAAATATAATGCGTAATCTCGGTTCAGTATTTGTAAATTGAAACTAAACAAAACTACTGTCAATGTTGAATCACGACTAAACACGAAGATAATTAAATGTCATATCGAGCACAAACTAGGCGAGAATTTGCTAAGTTACTAAAGGTAAAATAACATTGTCAGAAGTGGGATTCGAACCCACGCCCACATTCGTGGACCAGAAATCTCCCATAAATAACCCTGAAATAAGGGCAAGGTGTCAAATCCTTGAGTCTAGCGCCTTAGACCGCTCGGCCATCCTGACAGTTACTTGCAACTCAAATTTTGCGCCAGTTAATAATTATTGTTATTGCCAACCTACTTACTCGTCATTCATAATTTGTTACGCTTGGCAGATTGCGAAACACGAATGCTCCGGATTAATAAAGCAAAGTTTTAAGGCACATAACTCGCAGCAACAGGTTGTTTGAGAATTAACGGTTAAAAACTTCAATTTCATAGCTGCGCCTGGTTTCGATCCAGGGACCTCTGGGTTATGGGCCCAGCACGCTTCCGATGCACCACGCTGTTGACATTCTGCAATATGCAACTTGTATGAATAGTCCAGTTTATTGTAAATGTCATGAAATATAATGCGTAATCTCGGTTCAGTATTTGTAAATTGAAACTAAACGAAACTACTGTCAATGTTGAATCACGACTAAACACGAAGATAATTAAATGTCATATCGAGCACAAACTAGGCGAGAATTTGCTAAGTTACTAAAGGTAAAATAACATTGTCAGAAGTGGGATTCGAACCCACGCCCACATTCGTGGACCAGAAATCTCCCATAAATAACCCTGAAATAAGGGCAAGGTGTCAAATCCTTGAGTCTAGCGCCTTAGACCGCTCGGCCATCCTGACAGTTACTTGCAACTCAAATTTTGCGCCAGTTAATAATTATTGTTATTGCCAACCTACTTACTCGTCATTCATAATTTGTTACGCTTGGCAGATTGCGAAACACGAATGCTCCGGATTAATAAAGCAAACTTTTAAGGCACATAACTCGCAGCAACAGGTTGTTTGAGAATTAACGGTTAAAAACTTCAATTTCATAGCTGCGCCTGGTTTCGATCCAGGGACCTCTGGGTTATGGGCCCAGCACGCTTCCGATGCACCACGCTGTTGACATTCTGCAATATGCAACTTGTATGAATAGTCCAGTTTATTGTAAATGTCATGAAATATAATGCGTAATCTCGGTTCAGTATTTGTAAATTGAAACTAAACGAAACTACTGTCAATGTTGAATCACGACTAAACACGAAGATAATTAAATGTCATATCGAGCACAAACTAGGCGAGAATTTGCTAAGTTACTAAAGGTAAAATAACATTGTCAGAAGTGGGATTCGAACCCACGCCCACATTCGTGGACCAGAAATCTCCCATAAATAACCCTGAAATAAGTGCAAGGTGTCAAATCCTTGAGTCTGGCGCCTTAGACCGCTCGGCCATCCTGACAGTTACTTGCAACTCAAATTTTGCGCCAGTTAATAATTATTGTTATTGCCAACCTACTTACTCGTCATTCATAATTTGTTACGCTTGGCAGATTGCGAATCACGAATGCTCCGGATTAACAAAGCAAACTTTTAAGGCACATAACTCGCAGCAACAGGTTGTTTGAGAATTAACGGTTAAATACTTCAATTTCATAGCTGCGCCTGGTTTCGATCCAGGGACCTCTGGGTTATGGGCCCAGCACGCTTCCGATGCACCACGCTGTTGACATTCTGCAATATGCAACTTGTATGAATAGTCCAGTTTATCGTAAATGTCATGAAATATAATGCGTAATCTTGGTTCAGTATTTGTAAATTGAAACTAAACGAAACTACTGTCAATGTTGAATCACGACTAAACACGAAGATAATTAAATGTCATATCGAGCACAAACTAGGCGAGAATTTGCTAAGTTACTAAAGGTAAAATAACATTGTCAGAAGTGGGATTCGAACCCACGCCCACATTCGTGGACCAGAAATCTCCCATAAATAACCCTGAAATAAGGACAAGGTGTCAAATCCTTGAGTCTGGCGCCTTAGACCGCTCGGCCATCCTGACAGTTACTTGCAACTCAAATTTTGCGCCAGTTAATAATTATTGTTATTGCCAACCTACTTACTCGTCATTTATAATTTGTTACGCTTGGCAGATTGCGAATCACGTATGTTCCGGATGAATAAAGCAAACTTTTAAGGCACATAACTCCGAGCAACAGGTTGTTTGAGAATTAACGGTTAAAAACTTCAATTTCATAGCAGCGCCTGGTTTCGATCCAGGGACCTCTGGGTTATGGGCCCAGCACGCTTCCGCTGCGCCACGCTGCTGACATTCTGCAGTATGCAACTTGTATGAATAGTCCAGTTTATCGTAAATGTCATGAAATATAATGCGTAATCTCGGTTCAGTATTTGTAAATTGAAACTAAACGAAACTACTGTCAATGTTGAATCACGACTAAACACGAAGATAATTAAATGTCATATCGAGCACAAACTAGGCGAGAATTTGCTAAGTTACTAAAGGTAAAATAACATTGTCAGAAGTAGGATTCGAACCCACGCCCACATTCGTGGACCAGAAATCTCCCATAAATAACCCTGAAATAAGGGCAAGGTATCAAATCCTTGATTCTGGCGCCTTAGACCGCTCGGCCATCCTGACAGTTACTTGCAACTCAAATTTTGCGCCAGTTAATAATTATTGTTATTGCCAACCTACTTACTCGTCATTCATAATTTGTTACGCTTGGCAGATTGCGAATCACGAATGTTCCGGATGAATAAAGCAAACTTTTAAGGCACATAACTCGCAGCAACAGGTTGTTTGAGAATTACGGTTAAAAACTTCTATTTCATAGCAGCGCCTGGTTTCGATCCAGGGACCTCTGGGTTATGGGCCCAGCACGCTTCCGCTGCGCCACGCTGCTGACTTTCTGCTGTATGCAACTTGTATGAATAGTCCAGTTTATCGTAAATGTCATGAAATATAATGCGTAATCTCGGTTCAGTATTTGTAAATTGAAACTAAACGAAACTACTGTCAATGTTGAATCACGACTAAACACGAAGATAATTAAATGTCATATCGAGCACAAACTAGGCGAGAATTTGCTAAGTTACTAAAGGTAAAATAACATTGTCAGAAGTGGGATTCGAACCCACGCCCACATTCGTGGACCAGAAATCTCCCATAAATAACCCTGAAATAAGGGCAAGGTGTCAAATCCTTGAGTCTGGCGCCTTAGACCGCTCGGCCATCCTGACAGTTACTTGCAACTCAAATTTTGCGCCAGTTAATAATTATTGTTATTGCCAACCTACTTACTCGTCATTCATAATTTGTTACGCTTGGCAGATTGCGAATCACGAATGCTCCGGATTAATAAAGCAAACTTTTAAGGCACATAACTCGCAGCAACAGGTTGTTTGAGAATTAACGGTTAAAAACTTCAATTTCATAGCTGCGCCTGGTTTCGATCCAGGGACCTCTGGGTTATGGGCCCAGCACGCTTCCGATGCACCACGCTGTTGACATTCTGCAATATGCAACTTGTATGAATAGTCCAGTTTATCGTAAATGTCATGAAATATAATGCGTAATCTCGGTTCAGTATTTGTAAATTGAAACTAAACGAAACTACTGTCAATGTTGAATCACGACTAAACACGAAGATAATTAAATGTCATATCGAGCACAAACTAGGCGAGAATTTGCTAAGTTACTAAAGGTAAAATAACATTGTCAGAAGTGGGATTCGAACCCACGCCCACATTCGTGGACCAGAAATCTCCCATAAATAACCCTGAAATAAGGGCAAGGTGTCAAATCCTTGAGTCTGGCGCCTTAGACCGCTCGGCCATCCTGACAGTTACTTGCAACTCAAATTTTGCGCCAGTTAATAATTATTGTTATTGCCAACCTACTTACTCTTCATTCATAATTTGTTACGCTTGGCAGATTGCGAATCACGAATGTTCCGGATGAATAAAGCAAACTTTTAAGGCACATAACTCCGAGCAACAGGTTGTTTGAGAATTAACGGTTAAAAACTTCAATTTCATAGCAGCGCCTGGTTTCGATCCAGGGACCTCTGGGTTATGGGCCCAGCACGCTTCCGCTGCGCCACGCTGCTGACATTCTGCAGTATGCAACTTGTATGAATAGTCCAGTTTATCGTAAATGTCATGAAATATAATGCGTAATCTCGGTTCAGTATTTGTAAATTGAAACTAAACGAAACTACTGTCAATGTTGAATCACGACTAAACACGAAGATAATTAAATGTCATATCGAGCACAAACTAGGCGAGAATTTGCTAAGTTACTAAAGGTAAAATAACATTGTCAGAAGTAGGATTCGAACCCACGCCCACATTCGTGGACCAGAAATCTCCCATAAATAACCCTGAAATAAGGGCAAGGTGTCAAATCCTTGAGTCTGGCGCCTTAGACCGCTCGGCCATCCTGACAGTTACTTGCAACTCAAATTTTGCGCCAGTTAATAATTATTGTTATTGCCAACCTACTTACTCGTCATTCATAATTTGTTACGCTTGGCAGATTGCGAATCACGAATGTTCCGGATGAATAAAGCAAACTTTTAAGGCACATAACTCGCAGCAACAGGTTGTTTGAGAATTACGGTTAAAAACTTCTATTTCATAGCAGCGCCTGGTTTCGATCCAGGGACCTCTGGGTTATGGGCCCAGCACGCTTCCGCTGCGCCACGCTGCTGACTTTCTGCTGTATGCAACTTGTATGAATAGTCCAGTTTATCGTAAATGTCATGAAATATAATGCGTAATCTCGGTTCAGTATTTGTAAATTGAAACTAAACGAAACTACTGTCAATGTTGAATCACGACTAAACACGAAGATAATTAAATGTCATATCGAGCACAAACTAGGCGAGAATTTGCTAAGTTACTAAAGGTAAAATAACATTGTCAGAAGTGGGATTCGAACCCACGCCCACATTCGTGGACCAGAAATCTCCCATAAATAACCCTGAAATAAGGGCAAGGTGTCAAATCCTTGAGTCTGGCGCCTTAGACCGCTCGGCCATCCTGACAGTTACTTGCAACTCAAATTTTGCGCCAGTTAATAATTATTGTTATTGCCAACCTACTTACTCGTCATTCATAATTTGTTACGCTTGGCAGATTGCGAATCACGAATGTTCCGGATGAATAAAGCAAACTTTTAAGGCACATAACTCGCAGCAACAGGTTGTTTGAAAATTAACGGTTAAAAACTTCAATTTCATAGCAGCGCCTGGTTTCGATCCAGGGACCTCTGGGTTATGGGCCCAGCACGCTTCCGCTGCGCCACGCTGCTGACATTCTGCAGTATGCAACTTGTATGAATAGTCCAGTTTATCGTAAATGTCATGAAATATAATGCGTAATCTCGGTTCAGTATTTGTAAATTGAAACTAAACGAAACTACTGTCAATGTTGAATCACGACTAAACACGAAGATAATTAAATGTCATATCGAGCACAAACTAGGCGAGAATTTGCTAAGTTACTAAAGGTAAAATAACATTGTCAGAAGTGGGATTCGAACCCACGCCCACATTCGTGGACCAGAAATCTCCCATAAATAACCCTGAAATAAGGGCAAGGTGTCAAATCCTTGAGTCTGGCGCCTTAGACCGCTCGGCCATCCTGACAGTTACTTGCAACTCAAATTTTGCGCCAGTTAATAATTATTGTTATTGCCAACCTACTTACTCGTCATTCATAATTTGTTACGCTTGGCAGATTGCGAATCACGAATGCTCCGGATTAATAAAGCAAACTTTTAAGGCACATAACTCGCAGCAACAGGTTGTTTGAGAATTAACGGTTAAAAACTTCAATTTCATAGCTGCGCCTGGTTTCGATCCAGGGACCTCTGGGTTATGGGCCCAGCACGCTTCCGATGCACCACGCTGTTGACATTCTGCAATATGCAACTTGTATGAATAGTCCAGTTTATCGTAAATGTCATGAAATATAATGCGTAATCTCGGTTCAGTATTTGTAAATTGAAACTAAACGAAACTACTGTCAATGTTGAATCACGACTAAACACGAAGATATTTAAATGTCATATCGAGCACAAACTAGGCGAGAATTTGCTAAGTTACTAAAGGTAAAATAACATTGTCAGAAGTGGGATTCGAACCCACGCCCACATTCGTGGACCAGAAATCTCCCATAAATAACCCTGAAATAAGGGCAAGGTGTCAAATCCTTGAGTCTGGCGCCTTAGACCGCTCGGCCATCCTGACAGTTACTTGCAACTCAAATTTTGCGCCAGTTAATAATTATTGTTATTGCCAACCTACTTACTCGTCATTCATAATTTGTTACGCTTGGCAGATTGCGATCCACGGATGTTCCGGATGAATAAAGCAAACTTTTAAGGCACATAACTCGCAGCAACAGGTTGTTTGAGAATTAACGGCTAAAAACTTCAATTTCATAGCAGCGCTTGGTTTTGATCCAGGGACCTCTGGGTTATGGGCCCAGCACGCTTCCGCTGCGCCACGCTGCTGACATTCTGCAGTATGCAACTTGTATGAATAGTCCAGTTTATCGTAAATGTCATGAAATATAATGCGTAATCTCGGTTCAGTATTTGTAAATTGAAACTAAACGAAACTACTGTCAATGTTGAATCACGACTAAACACGAAGATAATTAAATGTCATATCGAGCACAAACTAGGCGAGAATTTGCTAAGTTACTAAAGGTAAAATAACATTGTCAGAAGTGGGATTCGAACCCACGCCCACATTCGTGGACCAGAAATCTCCCATAAATAATCCTGAAATAACGGCAAGGTGTCAAATCCTTAAGTCTGGCGCCTTAGACCGCTCGGCCATCCTGACAGTTACTTGCATCTGAAATTTTGCGCCAGTTAATAATTATTGTTATTGCCAACCTACTTACTCGTCATTCATAATTTGTTACGCTTGGCAGATTGCGAATCACGAATGTTCCGGATTAATAAAGCAAACTTTTAAGGCACATAACTCGCAGCAACAGGTTGTTTGAGAATTAACGGTTAAAAACTTCAATTTCATAGCAGCGCCTGGTTTCGATCCAGGGACCTCTGGGTTATGGGCCCAGCACGCTTCGGCTGCGCCACGCTGCTGACATTCTGCTGTATGCAACTTGTATGAATAGTCCAGTTTATCGTAAATGTCATGAAATATAATGCGTAATCTCGGTAAATTGAAACTAAACGAAACTACTGTCAATGTTGAATCACGACTAAACACGAAGATAATTAAATGTCATATCGAGCACAAACTAGGCGAGAATTTGCTAAGTTACTAAAGGTAAAATAACATTGTCAGAAGTAGGATTCGAACCCACGCCCACATTCGTGGACCAGAAATCTCCCACAAATAACCCTGAAATAAGGGCAAGGGGTCAAATCCTTGAATCTGTTGCCTTAGACCGCTCAGCCATCCTGACAGCGACTTACAACTCAAATTTTGCGCCAGTTAATAATTATTGTTATTGCCAACCTACTTACTCGTCATTCTTAAGTTGTTGCGCTTGGCAGATTGCGAATCACGAATGTTTCGGATGAATAAAGCAAACTTTTAAGGCACATAACTCGAAGCAACAGGTTGTTTGAAAATTAACGGTTAAAAACTTCAATTTCATAGCAGCGCCTGGTTTCGATCCAGGGACCTCTGGGTTATGGGCCCAGCACGCTTCCGCTGCGCCACGCTGCTGACATTCTGCAGTATGCAACTTGTATGAATAGTCCAGTTTATCGTAAATGTCATGAAATATAATGCGTAATCTCGGTTCAGTATTTGTAAATTGAAACTAAACGAAACTACTGTCAATGTTGAATCACGACTAAACACGAAGATAATTAAATGTCATATCGAGCACAAACTAGGCGAGAATTTGCTAAGTTACTAAAGGTAAAATAACATTGTCAGAAGTGGGATTCGAACCCACGCCCACATTCGTGGACCAGAAATCTCCCATAAATAACCCTGAAATAAGGGCAAGGTGTCAAATCCTTGAGTCTGGCGCCTTAGACCGCTCGGCCATCCTGACAGTTACTTGCAACTCAAATTTTGCGCCAGTTAATAATTATTGTTATTGCCAACCTACTTACTCGTCATTAATAATTTGTTACGCTTGGCAGATTGCGAATCACGAATGTTCCGGATTAATAAAGCAAACTTTTAAGGCACATAACTCGGAGCAACAGGTTGTTCGAGAATTAACGGTTTAAAACTTCAATTTCATAGCAGCGCCTGGTTTCGATCCAGGGACCTCTGGGTTATGGGCTGCGCCACGCTGCTGACATTCTGCAATATGCAACTTGTATGAATAGTCCAGTTTATCGTAAATGTCATGAAATATAACGCGTAATCTCGGTTCAGTATTTGTAAATTGAAACTAAACGAAACTACTGTCAATGTTGAATCACGACTAAACACGAAGATAATTAAATGTCATATCGAGCACAAACTAGGCGAGAATTTGCTAAGTTACTAAAGGTAAAATAACATTGTCAGAAGTGGGATTCGAACCCACGCCCACGTTCGTGGACCAGAAATCTCCCATAAATAACCCTGAAATAAGGACAAGGTGTCAAATCCTTGAGTCTGGCGCCTTAGACCGCTCGGCCATCCTGACAGTTACTTGCAACTCAAATTTTGCGCCAGTTAATAATTATTGTTATTGCCAACCTACTTACTCGTCATTTATAATTTGTTACGCTTGGCAGATTGCGAATCACGTATGTTCCGGATGAATAAAGCAAACTTTTAAGGCACATAACTCCGAGCAACAGGTTGTTTGAGAATTAACGGTTAAAAACTTCAATTTCATAGCAGCGCCTGGTTTCGATCCAGGGACCTCTGGGTTATGGGCCCAGCACGCTTCCGCTGCGCCACGCTGCTGACATTCTGCAGTATGCAACTTGTATGAATAGTCCAGTTTATCGTAAATGTCATGAAATATAATGCGTAATCTCGGTTCAGTATTTGTAAATTGAAACTAAACGAAACTACTGTCAATGTTGAATCACGACTAAACACGAAGATAATTAAATGTCATATCGAGCACAAACTAGGCGAGAATTTGCTAAGTTACTAAAGGTAAAATAACATTGTCAGAAGTGGGATTCGAACCCACGCCCACATTCGTGGACCAGAAATCTCCCATAAATAACCCTGAAATAAGGACAAGGTGTCAAATCCTTGAGTCTGGCGCCTTAGACCGCTCGGCCATCCTGACAGTTACTTGCAACTCAAATTTTGCGCCAGTTAATAATTATTGTTATTGCCAACCTACTTACTCGTCATTTATAATTTGTTACGCTTGGCAGATTGCGAATCACGTATGTTCCGGATGAATAAAGCAAACTTTTAAGGCACATAACTCCGAGCAACAGGTTGTTTGAGAATTAACGGTTAAAAACTTCAATTTCATAGCAGCGCCTGGTTTCGATCCAGGGACCTCTGGGTTATGGGCCCAGCACGCTTCCGCTGCGCCACGCTGCTGACATTCTGCAGTATGCAACTTGTATGAATAGTCCAGTTTATCGTAAATGTCATGAAATATAATGCGTAATCTCGGTTCAGTATTTGTAAATTGAAACTAAACGAAACTACTGTCAATGTTGAATCACGACTAAACACGAAGATAATTAAATGTAATATCGAGCACAAACTAGGCGAGAATTTGCTAAGTTACTAAAGGTAAAATAACATTGTCAGAAGTAGGATTCGAACCCACGCCCACATTCGTGGACCAGAAATCTCCCATAAATAACCCTGAAATAAGGGCAAGGTGTCAAATCCTTGAGTCTGGCGCCTTAGACCGCTCGGCCATCCTGACAGTTACTTGCAACTCAAATTTTGCGCCAGTTAATAATTATTGTTATTGCCAACCTACTTACTCGTCATTCATAATTTGTTACGCTTGGCAGATTGCGAATCACGAATGTTCCGGATGAATAAAGCAAACTTTTAAGGCACATAACTCGCAGCAACAGGTTGTTTGAGAATTACGGTTAAAAACTTCTATTTCATAGCAGCGCCTGGTTTCGATCCAGGGACCTCTGGGTTATGGGCCCAGCACGCTTCCGCTGCGCCACGCTGCTGACTTTCTGCTGTATGCAACTTGTATGAATAGTCCAGTTTATCGTAAATGTCATGAAATATAATGCGTAATCTCGGTTCAGTATTTGTAAATTGAAACTAAACGAAACTACTGTCAATGTTGAATCACGACTAAACACGAAGATAATTAAATGTCATATCGAGCACAAACTAGGCGAGAATTTGCTAAGTTACTAAAGGTAAAATAACATTGTCAGAAGTGGGATTCGAACCCACGCCCACATTCGTGGACCAGAAATCTCCCATAAATAACCCTGAAATAAGGGCAAGGTGTCAAATCCTTGAGTCTGGCGCCTTAGACCGCTCGGCCATCCTGACAGTTACTTGCAACTCAAATTTTGCGCCAGTTAATAATTATTGTTATTGCCAACCTACTTACTCGTCATTCATAATTTGTTACGCTTGGCAGATTGCGAATCACGAATGCTCCGGATTAATAAAGCAAACTTTTAAGGCACATAACTCGCAGCAACAGGTTGTTTGAGAATTAACGGTTAAAAACTTCAATTTCATAGCTGCGCCTGGTTTCGATCCAGGGACCTCTGGGTTATGGGCCCAGCACGCTTCCGATGCACCACGCTGTTGACATTCTGCAATATGCAACTTGTATGAATAGTCCAGTTTATCGTAAATGTCATGAAATATAATGCGTAATCTCGGTTCAGTATTTGTAAATTGAAACTAAACGAAACTACTGTCAATGTTGAATCACGACTAAACACGAAGATAATTAAATGTCATATCGAGCACAAACTAGGCGAGAATTTGCTAAGTTACTAAAGGTAAAATAACATTGTCAGAAGTGGGATTCGAACCCACGCCCACATTTGTGGACCAGAAATCTCCCATAAATAACCCTGAAATAAGGGCAAGGTGTCAAATCCTTGAGTCTGGCGCCTTAGACCGCTCGGCCATCCTGACAGTTACTTGCAACTCAAATTTTGCGCCAGTTAATAATTATTGTTATTGCCAACCTACTTACTCTTCATTCATAATTTGTTACGCTTGGCAGATTGCGAATCACGAATGTTCCGGATGAATAAAGCAAACTTTTAAGGCACATAACTCCGAGCAACAGGTTGTTTGAGAATTAACGGTTAAAAACTTCAATTTCATAGCAGCGCCTGGTTTCGATCCAGGGACCTCTGGGTTATGGGCCCAGCACGCTTCCGCTGCGCCACGCTGCTGACATTCTGCAGTATGCAACTTGTATGAATAGTCCAGTTTATCGTAAATGTCATGAAATATAATGCGTAATCTCGGTTCAGTATTTGTAAATTGAAACTAAACGAAACTACTGTCAATGTTGAATCACGACTAAACACGAAGATAATTAAATGTCATATCGAGCACAAACTAGGCGAGAATTTGCTAAGTTACTAAAGGTAAAATAACATTGTCAGAAGTAGGATTCGAACCCACGCCCACATTCGTGGACCAGAAATCTCCCATAAATAACCCTGAAATAAGGGCAAGGTGTCAAATCCTTGAGTCTGGCGCCTTAGACCGCTCGGCCATCCTGACAGTTACTTGCAACTCAAATTTTGCGCCAGTTAATAATTATTGTTATTGCCAACCTACTTACTCGTCATTCATAATTTGTTACGCTTGGCAGATTGCGAATCACGAATGTTCCGGATGAATAAAGCAAACTTTTAAGGCACATAACTCGCAGCAACAGGTTGTTTGAGAATTACGGTTAAAAACTTCTATTTCATAGCAGCGCCTGGTTTCGATCCAGGGACCTCTGGGTTATGGGCCCAGCACGCTTCCGCTGCGCCACGCTGCTGACTTTCTGCTGTATGCAACTTGTATGAATAGTCCAGTTTATCGTAAATGTCATGAAATATAATGCGTAATCTCGGTTCAGTATTTGTAAATTGAAACTAAACGAAACTACTGTCAATGTTGAATCACGACTAAACACGAAGATAATTAAATGTCATATCGAGCACAAACTAGGCGAGAATTTGCTAAGTTACTAAAGGTAAAATAACATTGTCAGAAGTGGGATTCGAACCCACGCCCACATTCGTGGACCAGAAATCTCCCATAAATAACCCTGAAATAAGGGCAAGGTGTCAAATCCTTGAGTCTGGCGCCTTAGACCGCTCGGCCATCCTGACAGTTACTTGCAACTCAAATTTTGCGCCAGTTAATAATTATTGTTATTGCCAACCTACTTACTCGTCATTCATAATTTGTTACGCTTGGCAGATTGCGAATCACGAATGTTCCGGATGAATAAAGCAAACTTTTAAGGCACATAACTCGCAGCAACAGGTTGTTTGAAAATTAACGGTTAAAAACTTCAATTTCATAGCAGCGCCTGGTTTCGATCCAGGGACCTCTGGGTTATGGGCCCAGCACGCTTCCGCTGCGCCACGCTGCTGACATTCTGCAGTATGCAACTTGTATGAATAGTCCAGTTTATCGTAAATGTCATGAAATATAATGCGTAATCTCGGTTCAGTATTTGTAAATTGAAACTAAACGAAACTACTGTCAATGTTGAATCACGACTAAACACGAAGATAATTAAATGTCATATCGAGCACAAACTAGGCGAGAATTTGCTAAGTTACTAAAGGTAAAATAACATTGTCAGAAGTGGGATTCGAACCCACGCCCACATTCGTGGACCAGAAATCTCCCATAAATAACCCTGAAATAAGGGCAAGGTGTCAAATCCTTGAGTCTGGCGCCTTAGACCGCTCGGCCATCCTGACAGTTACTTGCAACTCAAATTTTGCGCCAGTTAATAATTATTGTTATTGCCAACCTACTTACTCTTCATTCATAATTTGTTACGCTTGGCAGATTGCGAATCACGAATGTTCCGGATGAATAAAGCAAACTTTTAAGGCACATAACTCGCAGCAACAGGTTGTTTGAAAATTAACGGTTAAAAACTTCAATTTCATAGCAGCGCCTGGTTTCGATCCAGGGACCTCTGGGTTATGGGCCCAGCACGCTTCCGCTGCGCCACGCTGCTGACATTCTGCAGTATGCAACTTGTATGAATAGTCCAGTTTATCGTAAATGTCATGAAATATAATGCGTAATCTCGGTTCAGTATTTGTAAATTGAAACTAAACGAAACTACTGTCAATGTTGAATCACGACTAAACACGAAGATAATTAAATGTCATATCGAGCACAAACTAGGCGAGAATTTGCTAAGTTACTAAAGGTAAAATAACATTGTCAGAAGTGGGATTCGAACCCACGCCCACATTCGTGGACCAGAAATCTCCCATAAATAACCCTGAAATAACGGCAAGGTGTCAAATCCTTAAGTCTGGCGCCTTAGACCGCTCGGCCATCCTGACAGTTACTTGCATCTGAAATTTTGCGCCAGTTAATAATTATTGTTATTGCCAACCTACTTACTCGTCATTCATAATTTGTTACGCTTGGCAGATTGCGAATCACGAATGTTCCGGATTAATAAAGCAAACTTTTAAGGCACATAACTCGCAGCAACAGGTTGTTTGAGAATTAACGGTTAAAAACTTCAATTTCATAGCAGCGCCTGGTTTCGATCCAGGGACCTCTGGGTTATGGGCCCAGCACGCTTCGGCTGCGCCACGCTGCTGACATTCTGCTGTATGCAACTTGTATGAATAGTCCAGTTTATCGTAAATGTCATGAAATATAATGCGTAATCTCGGTAAATTGAAACTAAACGAAACTACTGTCAATGTTGAATCACGACTAAACACGAAGATAATTAAATGTCATATCGAGCACAAACTAGGCGAGAATTTGCTAAGTTACTAAAGGTAAAATAACATTGTCAGAAGTAGGATTCGAACCCACGCCCACATTCGTGGACCAGAAATCTCCCACAAATAACCCTGAAATAAGGGCAAGGGGTCAAATCCTTGAATCTGTTGCCTTAGACCGCTCAGCCATCCTGACAGCGACTTACAACTCAAATTTTGCGCCAGTTAATAATTATTGTTATTGCCAACCTACTTACTCGTCATTCTTAAGTTGTTGCGCTTGGCAGATTGCGAATCACGAATGTTTCGGATGAATAAAGCAAACTTTTAAGGCACATAACTCGCAGCAACAGGTTGTTTGAAAATTAACGGTTAAAAACTTCAATTTCATAGCAGCGCCTGGTTTCGATCCAGGGACCTCTGGGTTATGGGCCCAGCACGCTTCCGCTGCGCCACGCTGCTGACATTCTGCAGTATGCAACTTGTATGAATAGTCCAGTTTATCGTAAATGTCATGAAATATAATGCGTAATCTCGGTTCAGTATTTGTAAATTGAAACTAAACGAAACTACTGTCAATGTTGAATCACGACTAAACACGAAGATAATTAAATGTCATATCGAGCACAAACTAGGCGAGAATTTGCTAAGTTACTAAAGGTAAAATAACATTGTCAGAAGTGGGATTCGAACCCACGCCCACATTCGTGGACCAGAAATCTCCCATAAATAACCCTGAAATAACGGCAAGGTGTCAAATCCTTAAGTCTGGCGCCTTAGACCGCTCGGCCATCCTGACAGTTACTTGCATCTGAAATTTTGCGCCAGTTAATAATTATTGTTATTGCCAACCTACTTACTCGTCATTCATAATTTGTTACGCTTGGCAGATTGCGAATCACGAATGTTCCGGATTAATAAAGCAAACTTTTAAGGCACATAACTCGCAGCAACAGGTTGTTTGAGAATTAACGGTTAAAAACTTCAATTTCATAGCAGCGCCTGGTTTCGATCCAGGGACCTCTGGGTTATGGGCCCAGCACGCTTCCGCTGCGCCACGCTGCTGACATTCTGCTGTATGCAACTTGTATGAATAGTCCAGTTTATCGTAAATGTCATGAAATATAATGCGTAATCTCGGTAAATTGAAACTAAACGAAACTACTGTCAATGTTGAATCACGACTAAACACGAAGATAATTAAATGTCATATCGAGCACAAACTAGGCGAGAATTTGCTAAGTTACTAAAGGTAAAATAACATTGTCAGAAGTAGGATTCGAACCCACGCCCACATTCGTGGACCAGAAATCTCCCACAAATAACCCTGAAATAAGGGCAAGGGGTCAAATCCTTGAATCTGTTGCCTTAGACCGCTCAGCCATCCTGACAGCGACTTACAACTCAAATTTTGCGCCAGTTAATAATTATTGTTATTGCCAACCTACTTACTCGTCATTCTTAAGTTGTTGCGCTTGGCAGATTGCGAATCACGAATGTTTCGGATGAATAAAGCAAACTTTTAAGGCACATAACTCGCAGCAACAGGTTGTTTGAGAATTAACGGTTAAAAACTTGAATTTCATAGCAGGGTCTGGTTTCGATTCAGGGACTTCTGGGTTATGGGCCCAGCACGATTCCGCTGCGCCACGCTGCTGACATTCTGCAATATGCAACTTGTATGAATAGTCCAGTTTATCGTAAATGTCATGAAATATAATGCGTAATCTCGGTTCAGTATTTGTAAATTGAAACTAAACGAAACTACTGTCAATGTGGAATCACGACTAAACACGAAGATAATTAAATGTCATATCGAGCACAAACTAGGCGAGAATTTGCTAAGTTACTAAAGGTAAAATAACATTGTCAGAAGTGGGATTCGAACCCACGCCCACATTCGTGGACCAGAAATCTCCCATAAATAACCCTGAAATAACGGCAAGGTGTCAAATCCTTAAGTCTGGCGCCTTAGACCGCTCGGCCATCCTGACAGTTACTTGCAACTCAAATTTTGCGCCAGTTAATAATTATTGTTATTGCCAACCTACTTACTCGTCATTCATAATTTGTTACGCTTGGCAGATTGCGAATCACGAATGCTCCGGATTAATAAAGCAAACTTTTAAGGCACATAACTCGCAGCAACAGGTTGTTTGAGAATTAACGGTTAAAAACTTCAATTTCATAGCTGCGCCTGGTTTCGATCCAGGGACCTCTGGGTTATGGGCCCAGCACGCTTCCGATGCACCACGCTGTTGACATTCTGCAATATGCAACTTGTATGAATAGTCCAGTTTATCGTAAATGTCATGAAATATAATGCGTAATCTCGGTTCAGTATTTGTAAATTGAAACTAAACGAAACTACTGTCAATGTTGAATCACGACTAAACACGAAGATAATTAAATGTCATATCGAGCACAAACTAGGCGAGAATTTGCTAAGTTACTAAAGGTAAAATAACATTGTCAGAAGTGGGATTCGAACCCACGCCCACATTCGTGGACCAGAAATCTCCCATAAATAACCCTGAAATAAGGGCAAGGTGTCAAATCCTTGAGTCTGGCGCCTTAGACCGCTCGGCCATCCTGACAGTTACTTGCAACTCAAATTTTGCGCCAGTTAATAATTATTGTTATTGCCAACCTACTTACTCGTCATTCATAATTTGTTACGCTTGGCAGATTGCGAATCACGAATGTTCCGGATGAATAAAGCAAACTTTTAAGGCACATAACTCGCAGCAACAGGTTGTTTGAAAATTAACGGTTAAAAACTTCAATTTCATAGCAGCGCCTGGTTTCGATCCAGGGACCTCTGGGTTATGGGCCCAGCACGCTTCCGCAGCGCCACGCTGCTGACATTCTGCAGTATGCAACTTGTATGAATAGTCCAGTTTATCGTAAATGTCATGAAATATAATGCGTAATCTCGGTTCAGCATTTGTAAATTGAAACTAAACGAAACTACTGTCAATGTTGAATCACGACTAAACACGAAGATAATTAAATGTCATATCGAGCACAAACTAGGCGAGAATTTGCTAAGTTACTAAAGGTAAAATAACATTGTCAGAAGTGGGATTCGAACCCACGCACACATTCGTGGACCAGAAATCTCCCATAAATAACCCTGAAATAAGGGCAAGGTGTCAAATCCTTGAGTCTGGCGCCTTAGATCGCTCGGCCATCCTGACAGTTACTTGCAACTCAAATTTTGCGCCAGTTAATAATTATTGTTATTGCCAACCTACTTACTCGTCATCCATAATTTGTTACGCTTGGCAGATTGCGAATCACGAATGCTCCGGATTAATAAAGCAAACTTTTAAGGCACATAACTCGCAGCAACAGGTTGTTTGAGAATTAACGGTTAAAAACTTCAATTTCATAGCTGCGCCTGGTTTCGATCCAGGGACCTCTGGGTTATGGGCCCAGCACGCTTCCGATGCACCACGCTGTTGACATTCTGCAATATGCAACTTGTATGAATAGTCCAGTTTATCGTAAATGTCATGAAATATAATGCGTAATCTCGGTTCAGTATTTGTAAATTGAAACTAAACGAAACTACTGTCAATGTTGAATCACGACTAAACACGAAGATATTTAAATGTCATATCGAGCACAAACTAGGCGAGAATTTGCTAAGTTACTAAAGGTAAAATAACATTGTCAGAAGTGGGATTCGAACCCACGCCCACATTCGTGGACCAGAAATCTCCCATAAATAACCCTGAAATAAGGGCAAGGTGTCAAATCCTTGAGTCTGGCGCCTTAGACCGCTCGGCCATCCTGACAGTTACTTGCAACTCAAATTTTGCGCCAGTTAATAATTATTGTTATTGCCAACCTACTTACTCTTCATTCATAATTTGTTACGCTTGGCAGATTGCGAATCACGAATGTTCCGGATGAATAAAGCAAACTTTTAAGGCACATAACTCGCAGCAACAGGTTGTTTGAAAATTAACGGTTAAAAACTTCAATTTCATAGCAGCGCCTGGTTTCGATCCAGGGACCTCTGGGTTATGGGCCCAGCACGCTTCCGCTGCGCCACGCTGCTGACATTCTGCAGTATGCAACTTGTATGAATAGTCCAGTTTATCGTAAATGTCATGAAATATAATGCGTAATCTCGGTTCAGTATTTGTAAATTGAAACTAAACGAAACTACTGTCAATGTTGAATCACGACTAAACACGAAGATAATTAAATGTCATATCGAGCACAAACTAGGCGAGAATTTGCTAAGTTACTAAAGGTAAAATAACATTGTCAGAAGTGGGATTCGAACCCACGCCCACATTCGTGGACCAGAAATCTCCCATAAATAACCCTGAAATAACGGCAAGGTGTCAAATCCTTAAGTCTGGCGCCTTAGACCGCTCGGCCATCCTGACAGTTACTTGCATCTGAAATTTTGCGCCAGTTAATAATTATTGTTATTGCCAACCTACTTACTCGTCATTCATAATTTGTTACGCTTGGCAGATTGCGAATCACGAATGTTCCGGATTAATAAAGCAAACTTTTAAGGCACATAACTCGCAGCAACAGGTTGTTTGAGAATTAACGGTTAAAAACTTCAATTTCATAGCAGCGCTTGGTTTCGATCCAGGGACCTCTGGGTTATGGGCCCAGCACGCTTCCGCTGCGCCACGCTGCTGACTTTCTGCTGTATGCAACTTGTATGAATAGTCCAGTTTATCGTAAATGTCATGAAATATAATGCGTAATCTCGGTTCAGTATTTGTAAATTGAAACTAAACGAAACTACTGTCAATGTTGAATCACGACTAAACACGAAGATATTTAAATGTCATATCGAGCACAAACTAGGCGAGAATTTGCTAAGTTACTAAAGGTAAAATAACATTGTCAGAAGTGGGATTCGAACCCACGCCCACATTCGTGGACCAGAAATCTCCCATAAATAACCCTGAAATAAGGGCAAGGTGTCAAATCCTTGAGTCTGGCGCCTTAGACCGCTCGGCCATCCTGACAGTTACTTGCAACTCAAATTTTGCGCCAGTTAATAATTATTGTTATTGCCAACCTACTTACTCTTCATTCATAATTTGTTACGCTTGGCAGATTGCGAATCACGAATGTTCCGGATGAATAAAGCAAACTTTTAAGGCACATAACTCGCAGCAACAGGTTGTTTGAAAATTAACGGTTAAAAACTTCAATTTCATAGCAGCGCCTGGTTTCGATCCAGGGACCTCTGGGTTATGGGCCCAGCACGCTTCCGCTGCGCCACGCTGCTGACATTCTGCAGTATGCAACTTGTATGAATAGTCCAGTTTATCGTAAATGTCATGAAATATAATGCGTAATCTCGGTTCAGTATTTGTAAATTGAAACTAAACGAAACTACTGTCAATGTTGAATCACGACTAAACACGAAGATAATTAAATGTCATATCGAGCACAAACTAGGCGAGAATTTGCTAAGTTACTAAAGGTAAAATAACATTGTCAGAAGTGGGATTCGAACCCACGCCCACATTCGTGGACCAGAAATCTCCCATAAATAACCCTGAAATAACGGCAAGGTGTCAAATCCTTAAGTCTGGCGCCTTAGACCGCTCGGCCATCCTGACAGTTACTTGCATCTGAAATTTTGCGCCAGTTAATAATTATTGTTATTGCCAACCTGCTTACTCGTCATTCATAATTTGTTACGCTTGGCAGATTGCGAATCACGAATGTTCCGGATTAATAAAGCAAACTTTTAAGGCACATAACTCGCAGCAACAGGTTGTTTGAGAATTAACGGTTAAAAACTTCAATTTCATAGCAGCGCTTGGTTTCGATCCAGGGACCTCTGGGTTATGGGCCCAGCACGCTTCCGCTGCGCCACGCTGCTGACTTTCTGCTGTATGCAACTTGTATGAATAGTCCAGTTTATCGTAAATGTCATGAAATATAATGCGTAATCTCGGTTCAGTATTTGTAAATTGAAACTAAACGAAACTACTGTCAATGTTGAATCACGACTAAACACGAAGATAATTAAATGTCATATCGAGCACAAACTAGGCGAGAATTTGCTAAGTTACTAAAGGTAAAATAACATTGTCAGAAGTGGGATTCGAACCCACGCCCACATTCGTGGACCAGAAATCTCCCATAAATAACCCTGAAATAAGGGCAAGGTGTCAAATCCTTGAGTCTGGCGCCTTAGACCGCTCGGCCATCCTGACAGTTACTTGCAACTCAAATTTTGCGCCAGTTAATAATTATTGTTATTGCCAACCTACTTACTCGTCATTCATAATTTGTTACGCTTGGCAGATTGCGAATCACGAATGCTCCGGATTAATAAAGCAAACTTTTAAGGCACATAACTCGCAGCAACAGGTTGTTTGAGAATTAACGGTTAAAAACTTCAATTTCATAGCTGCGCCTGGTTTCGATCCAGGGACCTCTGGGTTATGGGCCCAGCACGCTTCCGATGCACCACGCTGTTGACATTCTGCAATATGCAACTTGTATGAATAGTCCAGTTTATCGTAAATGTCATGAAATATAATGCGTAATCTCGGTTCAGTATTTGTAAATTGAAACTAAACGAAACTACTGTCAATGTTGAATCACGACTAAACACGAAGATAATTAAATGTCATATCGAGCACAAACTAGGCGAGAATTTGCTAAGTTACTAAAGGTAAAATAACATTGTCAGAAGTGGGATTCGAACCCACGCCCACATTCGTGGACCAGAAATCTCCCATAAATAACCCTGAAATAAGGGCAAGGTGTCAAATCCTTGAGTCTGGCGCCTTAGACCGCTCGGCCATCCTGACAGTTACTTGCAACTCAAATTTTGCGCCAGTTAATAATTATTGTTATTGCCAACCTACTTACTCTTCATTCATAATTTGTTACGCTTGGCAGATTGCGAATCACGAATGTTCCGGATGAATAAAGCAAACTTTTAAGGCACATAACTCGCAGCAACAGGTTGTTTGAAAATTAACGGTTAAAAACTTCAATTTCATAGCAGCGCCTGGTTTCGATCCAGGGACCTCTGGGTTATGGGCCCAGCACGCTTCCGCTGCGCCACGCTGCTGACATTCTGCAGTATGCAACTTGTATGAATAGTCCAGTTTATCGTAAATGTCATGAAATATAATGCGTAATCTCGGTTCAGTATTTGTAAATTGAAACTAAACGAAACTACTGTCAATGTTGAATCACGACTAAACACGAAGATATTTAAATGTCATATCGAGCACAAACTAGGCGAGAATTTGCTAAGTTACTAAAGGTAAAATAACATTGTTAGAAGTGGGATTCGAACCCACGCCCACATTCGTGGACCAGAAATCTCCCATAAATAACCCTGAAATAAGGGCAAGGTGTCAAATCCTTGAGTCTGGCGCCTTAGACCGCTCGGCCATCCTGACAGTTACTTGCAACTCAAATTTTGCGCCAGTTAATAATTATTGTTATTGCCAACCTACTTACTCGTCATTCATAATTTGTTACGCTTGGCAGATTGCGAATCACGAATGTTCCGGATGAATAAAGCAAACTTTTAAGGCACATAACTCGCAGCAACAGGTTGTTTGAAAATTAACGGTTAAAAACTTCAATTTCATAGCAGCGCCTGGTTTCGATCCAGGGACCTCTGGGTTATGGGCCCAGCACGCTTCCGCTGCGCCACGCTGCTGACATTCTGCAGTATGCAACTTGTATGAATAGTCCAGTTTATCGTAAATGTCATGAAATATAATGCGTAATCTCGGTTCAGTATTTGTAAATTGAAACTAAACGAAACTACTGTCAATGTTGAATCACGACTAAACACGAAGATAATTAAATGTCATATCGAGCACAAACTAGGCGAGAATTTGCTAAGTTACTAAAGGTAAAATAACATTGTCAGAAGTGGGATTCGAACCCACGCCCACATTCGTGAACCAGAAATCTCCCATAAATAACCCTGAAATAAGGGCAAGGTGTCAAATCCTTGAGTCTGGCGCCTTAGACCGCTCGGCCATCCTGACAGTTACTTGCAACTCAAATTTTGCGCCAGTTAATAATTATTGTTATTGCCAACCTACTTACTCGTCATTCATAATTTGTTACGCTTGGCAGATTGCGAATCACGAATGCTCCGGATTAATAAAGCAAACTTTTAAGGCACATAACTCGCAGCAACAGGTTGTTTGAGAATTAACGGTTAAAAACTTCAATTTCATAGCTGCGCCTGGTTTCGATCCAGGGACCTCTGGGTTATGGGCCCAGCACGCTTCCGATGCACCACGCTGTTGACATTCTGCAATATGCAACTTGTATGAATAGTCCAGTTTATCGTAAATGTCATGAAATATAATGCGTAATCTCGGTTCAGTATTTGTAAATTGAAACTAAACGAAACTACTGTCAATGTTGAATCACGACTAAACACGAAGATAATTAAATGTCATATCGAGCACAAACTAGGCGAGAATTTGCTAAGTTACTAAAGGTAAAATAACATTGTCAGAAGTGGGACTCGAACCCACGCCCACATTCGTGGACCAGAAATCTCCCATAAATAACCCTGAAATAAGGGCAAGGTGTCAAATCCTTGAGTCTGGCGCCTTAGACCGCTCGGCCATCCTGACAGTTACTTGCAACTCAAATTTTGCGCCAGTTAATAATTATTGTTATTGCCAACCTACTTACTCTTCATTCATAATTTGTTACGCTTGGCAGATTGCGAATCACGAATGTTCCGGATGAATAAAGCAAACTTTTAAGGCACATAACTCGCAGCAACAGGTTGTTTGAAAATTAACGGTTAAAAACTTCAATTTCATAGCAGCGCCTGGTTTCGATCCAGGGACCTCTGGGTTATGGGCCCAGCACGCTTCCGCTGCGCCACGCTGCTGACATTCTGCAGTATGCAACTTGTATGAATAGTCCAGTTTATCGTAAATGTCATGAAATATAATGCGTAATCTCGGTTCAGTATTTGTAAATTGAAACTAAACGAAACTACTGTCAATGTTGAATCACGACTAAACACGAAGATATTTAAATGTCATATCGAGCACAAACTAGGCGAGAATTTGCTAAGTTACTAAAGGTAAAATAACATTGTTAGAAGTGGGATTCGAACCCACGCCCACATTCGTGGACCAGAAATCTCCCATAAATAACCCTGAAATAAGGGCAAGGTGTCAAATCCTTGAGTCTGGCGCCTTAGACCGCTCGGCCATCCTGACAGTTACTTGCAACTCAAATTTTGCGCCAGTTAATAATTATTGTTATTGCCAACCTACTTACTCGTCATTCATAATTTGTTACGCTTGGCAGATTGCGAATCACGAATGTTCCGGATGAATAAAGCAAACTTTTAAGGCACATAACTCGCAGCAACAGGTTGTTTGAAAATTAACGGTTAAAAACTTCAATTTCATAGCAGCGCCTGGTTTCGATCCAGGGACCTCTGGGTTATGGGCCCAGCACGCTTCCGCTGCGCCACGCTGCTGACATTCTGCAGTATGCAACTTGTATGAATAGTCCAGTTTATCGTAAATGTCATGAAATATAATGCGTAATCTCGGTTCAGTATTTGTAAATTGAAACTAAACGAAACTACAGTCAATGTTGAATCACGACTAAACACGAAGATAATTAAATGTCATATCGAGCACAAACTAGGCGAGAATTTGCTAAGTTACTAAAGGTAAAATAACATTGTCAGAAGTGGGATTCGAACCCACGCCCACATTCGTGGACCAGAAATCTCCCATAAATAACCCTGAAATAAGGGCAAGGTGTCAAATCCTTGAGTCTGGCGCCTTAGACCGCTCGGCCATCCTGACAGTTACTTGCAACTCAAATTTTGCGCCAGTTAATAATTATTGTTATTGCCAACCTACTTACTCGTCATTCATAATTTGTTACGCTTGGCAGATTGCGAATCACGAATGCTCCGGATTAATAAAGCAAACTTTTAAGGCACATAACTCGCAGCAACAGGTTGTTTGAGAATTAACGGTTAAAAACTTCAATTTCATAGCTGCGCCTGGTTTCGATCCAGGGACCTCTGGGTTATGGGCCCAGCAGGCTTCCGATGCACCACGCTGTTGACATTCTGCAATATGCAACTTGTATGAATAGTCCAGTTTATCGTAAATGTCATGAAATATAATGCGTAATCTCGGTTCAGTATTTGTAAATTGAAACTAAACGAAACTACTGTCAATGTTGAATCACGACTAAACACGAAGATAATTAAATGTCATATCGAGCACAAACTAGGCGAGAATTTGCTAAGTTACTAAAGGTAAAATAACATTGTCAGAAGTGGGATTCGAACCCACGCCCACATTCGTGGACCAGAAATCTCCCATAAATAACCCTGAAATAAGGGCAAGGTGTCCTTGAGTCTGGCGCTTTAGACCGCTCGGCCATCCAGACAGTTACTTGCAACTCAAATTTTGCGCTAGTTAATAATTATTGCTATTGCCAACCTACTTACTCGTCATTCATAATTTGTTACGCTTGGCAGATTGCGAATCAAGAATGCTCCGGATTAATAAAGCAAACTTTTAAGGCACATAACTCGCAGCAACAGGTTGTTTGAGAATTAACGGTTAAAAACTTCAATTTCATAGCTGCGCCTGGTTTCGATCCAGGGACCTCTGGGTTATGGGCCCAGCACGCTTCCGATGCACCACGCTGTTGACTTTCTGCTATATGCAACTTGTATGAATAGTCCAGTTTATCGTAAATGTCATGAAATATAATGCGTAATCTCGGTTCAGTATTTGTAAATTGAAACTAAACGAAACTACTGTCAATGTTGAATCACGACTAAACACGAAGATATTTAAATGTCATATCGAGCACAAACTAGGCGAGAATTTGCTAAGTTACTAAAGGTAAAATAACATTGTCAGAAGTGGGATTCGAACCCACGCCCACATTCGTGGACCAGAAATCTCCCATAAACAACCCTGAAATAAGGGCAAGGTGTCAAATCCTTGAGTCTGGCGCCTTAGACCGCTCGGCCATCCTGACAGTTACTTGCAACTCAAATTTTGCGCCAGTTAATAATTATTGTTATTGCCAACCTACTTTCTCTTAATTCATAATTTGTTACGCTTGGCAGATTGCGAATCACGAATGTTCCGGATGAATAAAGCAAACTTTTAAGGCACATAACTCGCAGCAACAGGTTGTTTGAAAATTAACGGTTAAAAACTTCAATTTCATAGCAGCGCCTGGTTTCGATCCAGGGACCTCTGGGTTATGGGCCCAGCACGCTTCCGCTGCGCCACGCTGCTGACATTCTGCAGTATGCAACTTGTATGAATAGTCCAGTTTATCGTAAATGTCATGAAATATAATGCGTAATCTCGGTTCAGTATTTGTAAATTGAAACTAAACGAAACTACTGTCAATGTTGAATCACGACTAAACACGAAGATAATTAAATGTCATATCGAGCACAAACTAGGCGAGAATTTGCTAAGTTACTAAAGGTAAAATAACATTGTCAGAAGTGGGATTCGAACCCACGCCCACATTCGTGGACCAGAAATCTCCCATAAATAACCCTGAAATAAGGGCAAGGTATCAAATCCTTGAGTCTGGCGCCTTAGACCACTCGGCCATCCTGACAGTTACTTGCAACTCAAATTTTGCGCCAGTTAATAATTATTGTTATTGCCAACCTACTTACTCGTCATTCATAATTTGTTACGCTTGGCAGATTGCGAATCACGAATGCTCCGGATTAATAAAGCAAACTTTTAAGGCACATAACTCGGAGCAACAGGTTGTTCGAGAATTAACGGTTTAAAACTTCAATTTCATAGCAGCGCCTGGTTTCGACCCAGGGACCTCTGGGTTTTGGGCCCAGCACGCTTCCGCTGCGCCACGCTGCTGACATTCTGCAATATGCAACTTGTATGAATAGTCCAGTTTATCGTAAATGTCATGAAATATAATGCGTAATCTCGGTTCAGTATTTGTAAATTGAAACTAAACGAAACTACTGTCAATGTTGAATCACGACTAAACACGAAGATAATTAAATGTCATATCGAGCACAAACTAGGCGAGAATTTGCTAAGTTACTAAAGGTAAAATAACATTGTCAGAAGTGGGATTCGAACCCACGCCCACATTCGTGGACCAGAAATCTCCCATAAATAACCCTGAAATAAGGGCAAGGTGTCAAATCCTTGAGTCTGGCGCCTTAGACCGCTCGGCCATCCTGACAGTTACTTGCAACTCAAATTTTGCGCCAGTTAATAATTATTGTTATTGCCAACCTACTTACTCGTCATTCATAATTTGTTACGCTTGGCAGATTGCGAATCACGGATGTTCCGGATGAATAAAGCAAACTTTTAAGGCACATAACTCGCAGCAACAGGTTGTTTGAGAATTAACGGCTAAAAACTTCAATTTCATAGCAGCGCTTGGTTTTGATCCAGGGACCTCTGGGTTATGGGCCCAGCATGCTTCCGCTGCGCGACGCTGCTGACATTCTGCAATATGCAACTTGTTTGAATAGTCCAGTTTATCGTAAATGTCATGAAATATAATGCGTAATCTCGGTTCAGTATATGTAAATTGAAACTAAACAAAACTACTGTCAATGTTGAATCACGACTAAACACGAAGATAATTAAATGTCATATCGAGCACAAACTAGGCATTCGTGGACCAGAAATCTCCCATAAATAACCCTGAAATAAGGGCAAGGTGTCAAATCCTTGAGTCTGACGCCTTAGACCGCTCGGCAATCCTGACAGTTACTTGCAACTCAAATTTTGCGCCAGTTAATAATTATTGTTATTGCCAACCTACTTACTCGTCATTCATAATTTGTTACGCTTGGCAGATTGCGAATCACGAATGTTCCGGATGAATAAAGCAAACTTTTAAGGCACATAACTCGCAGCAACAGGTTGTTTGAGAGTTAACGGTTAAAAACTTCAATTTCATAGCAGCGCCTGGTTTCGATCCAGGGACCTCTGGGTTATGGGCCCAGCACGCTTACGATGCACCACGCTGCTGACATTCTGCAACATGCAACTTGTATGAATAGTCCAGTTTATCGTAAATGTCATGAAATATAATGCGTAATCTCGGTTTAGTATTTGTAAATTGAAACTAAACGAAACTACTGTCAATGTTGAATCACGACTAAACACGAAGATAATTAAATGTCATATCGAGCACAAACTGGGCGAGAATTTGCTAAGTTACTAAAGGTAAAATAACATTGTCAGAAGTCGGATTCGAACCCACGCCCACATTCGTGGACCAGAAATCTCCCATAAATAACCCTGAAATAAGGGCAAGGTATCAAATCCTTGAGTCTGGCGCCTTAGACCGCTCGGCCATCCTGACAGTTACTTGCAACTCAAATTTTGCGCCAGTTAATAATTATTGTTATTGCCAACCTACTTACTCGTCATTCATAATTTGTTACGCTTGGCAGATTGCGAATCACGAATGCTCCGGATTAATAAAGCAAACTTTTAAGGCACATAACTCGGAGCAACAGGTTGTTCGAGAATTAACGGTTTAAAACTTCAATTTCATAGCGGCGCCTGGTTTCGACCCAGGGACCTCTGGGTTTTGGGCCCAGCACGCTTCCGCTGCGCCACGCTGCTGACATTCTGCAATATGCAACTTGTATGAATAGTCCAGTTTATCGTAAATGTCATGAAATATAATGCGTAATCTCGGTTCAGTATTTGTAAATTGAAACTAAACGAAACTACTGTCAATGTTGAATCACGACTAAACACGAAGATAATTAAATGTCATATCGAGCACAAACTAGGCAAGAATTTGCTAAGTTACTAAAGGTAAAATAACATTGTCAGAAGTGGGATTCGAACCCACGCCCACATTCGTGGACCAGAAATCTCCCATAAATAACCCTGAAATAAGGGCAAGGTGTCAAATCCTTGAGTCTGGCGCCTTAGACCGCTCGGCCATCCTGACAGTTACTTACAACTCAAATTTTGCGCCAGTTAATAATTATTGTTATTGCCAACCTACTTACTCGTCATTCATAATTTGTTACGCTTGGCAGATTGCGATCCACGGATGTTCCGGATGAATAAAGCAAACTTTTAAGGCACATAACTCGCAGCAACAGGTTGTTTGAGAATTAACGGCTAAAAACTTCAATTTCATAGCAGCGCTTGGTTTTGATCCAGGGACCTCTGGGTTATGGGCCCAGCATGCTTCCGCTGCGCGACGCTGCTGACATTCTGCAATATGCAACTTGTTTGAATAGTCCAGTTTATCGTAAATGTCATGAAATATAATGCGTAATCTCGGTTCAGTATATGTAAATTGAAACTAAACAAAACTACTGTCAATGTTGAATCACGACTAAACACGAAGATAATTAAATGTCATATCGAGCACAAACTAGGCATTCGTGGACCAGAAATCTCCCATAAATAACCCTGAAATAAGGGCAAGGTGTCAAATCCTTGAGTCTGACGCCTTAGACCGCTCGGCCATCCTGACAGTTACTTGCAACTCAAATTTTGCGCCAGTTAATAATTATTGTTATTGCCAACCTACTTACTCGTCATTCATAATTTGTTACGCTTGGCAGATTGCGAATCACGAATGTTCCGGATGAATAAAGCAAACTTTTAAGGCACATAACTCGCAGCAACAGGTTGTTTGAGAGTTAACGGTTAAAAACTTCAATTTCATAGCAGCGCCTGGTTTCGATCCAGGGACCTCTGGGTTATGGGCCCAGCACGCTTACGATGCACCACGCTGCTGACATTCTGCAACATGCAACTTGTATGAATAGTCCAGTTTATCGTAAATGTCATGAAATATAATGCGTAATCTCGGTTTAGTATTTGTAAATTGAAACTAAACGAAACTACTGTCAATGTTGAATCACGACTAAACACGAAGATAATTAAATGTCATATCGAGCACAAACTGGGCGAGAATTTGCTAAGTTACTAAAGGTAAAATAACATTGTCAGAAGTCGGATTCGAACCCACGCCCACATTCGTGGACCAGAAATCTCCCATAAATAACCCTGAAATAAGGGCAAGGTATCAAATCCTTGAGTCTGGCGCCTTAGACCGCTCGGCCATCCTGACAGTTACTTGCAACTCAAATTTTGCGCCAGTTAATAATTATTGTTATTGCCAACCTACTTACTCGTCATTCATAATTTGTTACGCTTGGCAGATTGCGAATCACGAATGCTCCGGATTAATAAAGCAAACTTTTAAGGCACATAACTCGGAGCAACAGGTTGTTCGAGAATTAACGGTTTAAAACTTCAATTTCATAGCGGCGCCTGGTTTCGACCCAGGGACCTCTGGGTTTTGGGCCCAGCACGCTTCCGCTGCGCCACGCTGCTGACATTCTGCAATATGCAACTTGTATGAATAGTCCAGTTTATCGTAAATGTCATGAAATATAATGCGTAATCTCGGTTCAGTATTTGTAAATTGAAACTAAACGAAACTACTGTCAATGTTGAATCACGACTAAACACGAAGATAATTAAATGTCATATCGAGCACAAACTAGGCGAGAATTTGCTAAGTTACTAAAGGTAAAATAACATTGTCAGAAGTGGGATTCGAACCCACGCCCACATTCGTGGACCAGAAATCTCCCATAAATAACCCTGAAATAAGGGCAAGGTGTCAAATCCTTGAGTCTGGCGCCTTAGACCGCTCGGCCATCCTGACAGTTACTTGCAACTCAAATTTTGCGCCAGTTAATAATTATTGTTATTGCCAACCTACTTACTCGTCATTCATAATTTGTTACGCTTGGCAGATTGCGATCCACGGATGTTCCGGATGAATAAAGCAAACTTTTAAGGCACATAACTCGCAGCAACAGGTTGTTTGAGAATTAACGGCTAAAAACTTCAATTTCATAGCAGCGCTTGGTTTTGATCCAGGGACCTCTGGGTTATGGGCCCAGCATGCTTCCGCTGCGCGACGCTGCTGACATTCTGCAATATGCAACTTGTTTGAATAGTCCAGTTTATCGTAAATGTCATGAAATATAATGCGTAATCTCGGTTCAGTATATGTAAATTGAAACTAAACAAAACTACTGTCAATGTTGAATCACGACTAAACACGAAGATAATTAAATGTCATATCGAGCACAAACTAGGCATTCGTGGACCAGAAATCTCCCATAAATAACCCTGAAATAAGGGCAAGGTGTCAAATCCTTGAGTCTGACGCCTTAGACCGCTCGGCCATCCTGACAGTTACTTGCAACTCAAATTTTGCGCCAGTTAATAATTATTGTTATTGCCAACCTACTTACTCGTCATTCATAATTTGTTACGCTTGGCAGATTGCGAATCACGAATGTTCCGGATGAATAAAGCAAACTTTTAAGGCACATAACTCGCAGCAACAGGTTGTTTGAGAGTTAACGGTTAAAAACTTCAATTTCATAGCAGCGCCTGGTTTCGATCCAGGGACCTCTGGGTTATGGGCCCAGCACGCTTACGATGCACCACGCTGCTGACATTCTGCAACATGCAACTTGTATGAATAGTCCAGTTTATCGTAAATGTCATGAAATATAATGCGTAATCTCGGTTTAGTATTTGTAAATTGAAACTAAACGAAACTACTGTCAATGTTGAATCACGACTAAACACGAAGATAATTAAATGTCATATCGAGCACAAACTGGGCGAGAATTTGCTAAGTTACTAAAGGTAAAATAACATTGTCAGAAGTCGGATTCGAACCCACGCCCACATTCGTGGACCAGAAATCTCCCATAAATAACCCTGAAATAAGGGCAAGGTATCAAATCCTTGAGTCTGGCGCCTTAGACCGCTCGGCCATCCTGACAGTTACTTGCAACTCAAATTTTGCGCCAGTTAATAATTATTGTTATTGCCAACCTACTTACTCGTCATTCATAATTTGTTACGCTTGGCAGATTGCGAATCACGAATGCTCCGGATTAATAAAGCAAACTTTTAAGGCACATAACTCGGAGCAACAGGTTGTTCGAGAATTAACGGTTTAAAACTTCAATTTCATAGCGGCGCCTGGTTTCGACCCAGGGACCTCTGGGTTTTGGGCCCAGCACGCTTCCGCTGCGCCACGCTGCTGACATTCTGCAATATGCAACTTGTATGAATAGTCCAGTTTATCGTAAATGTCATGAAATATAATGCGTAATCTCGGTTCAGTATTTGTAAATTGAAACTAAACAAAACTACTGTCAATGTTGAATCACGACTAAACACGAAGATAATTAAATGTCATATCGAGCACAAACTAGGCATTCGTGGACCAGAAATCTCCCATAAATAACCCTGAAATAAGGGCAAGGTGTCAAATCCTTGAGTCTGACGCCTTAGACCGCTCGGCCATCCTGACAGTTACTTGCAACTCAAATTTTGCGCCAGTTAATAATTATTGTTATTGCCAACCTACTTACTCGTCATTCATAATTTGTTACGCTTGGCAGATTGCGAATCACGAATGTTCCGGATGAATAAAGCAAACTTTTAAGGCACATAACTCGCAGCAACAGGTTGTTTGAGAGTTAACGGTTAAAAACTTCAATTTCATAGCAGCGCCTGGTTTCGATCAAGGGACCTCTGGGTTATGGGCCCAGCACGCTTACGATGCACCACGCTGCTGACATTCTGCAACATGCAACTTGTATGAATAGTCCAGTTTATCGTAAATGTCATGAAATATAATGCGTAATCTCGGTTTAGTATTTGTAAATTGAAACTAAACGAAACTACTGTCAATGTTGAATCACGACTAAACACGAAGATAATTAAATGTCATATCGAGCAGAAACTGGGCGAGAATTTGCTAAGTTACTAAAGGTAAAATAACATTGTCAGAAGTGGGATTCGAACCCACGCCCACATTCGTGGACCAGAAATCTCCCATAAATAAACCTGAAATAAGTGCAAGGTGTCAAATCGTTGAGTCTGGCGCCTTAGACCGCTCGGCCATCCTGACAGTTACTTGCAACTCAAATTTTGCGCCAGTTAATAATTATTGTTATTGCCAACCTACTTACTCTTCATTCATAATTTGTTACGCTTGGCAGATTGCGAATCACGAATGTTCCGGATGAATAAAGCAAACTTTTAAGGCACATAACTCGCAGCAACAGGTTGTTTGAGAATTAACGGTTAAAAACTTCAATTTCATAGCAGCGCCTGGTTTTGATCCAGGGACCTCTGGGTTATGGGCCCAGCACGCTTCCGCTGCGCCACGCTGCTGACATTCTGCAATATGCAACTTGTATGAATAGTCCAGTTTATCGTAAATGTCATGAAATATAATGCGTAATCTCGGTTCAGTATTTGTAAATTGAAACTAAACGAAACTACTGTCAATGTTGAATCACGACTAAACACGAAGATAATTAAATGTCATATCGAGCACAAACTAGGCGAGAATTTGCTAAGTTACTAAAGGTAAAATAACATTGTCAGAAGTGGGATTCGAACCCACGCCTACATTCGTGGACCAGAAATCTCCCATAAATAACCCTGAAATAAGGGCAAGGTGTCAAATCCTTGAGTCTGGCGCCTTAGACCGCTCGGCCATGCTGAGAGTTACTTGCAACTCAAATTTTGCGCCAGTTAATAATTATTGTTATTGCCAACCTACTTACTCTTCATTCATAATTTGTTATGCTTGGCAGATTGCGAATCACGAATGTTCCGGATGAATAAAGCAAACTTTTAAGGCACATAACTCGCAGCAACAGGTTGTTTGAAAATTAACGGTTAAAAACTTCAATTTCATAGCAGCGCCTGGTTTCGATCCAGTGACCTCTGGGTTATGGGCCCAGCACGCTTCCGCTGCGCCACGCTGCTGACATTCTGCAGTATGCAACTTGTATGAATAGTCCAGTTTATCGTAAATGTCATGAAATATAATGCGTAATCTCGGTTCAGTATTTGTAAATTGAAACTAAACGAAACTACTGTCAATGTTGAATCACGACTAAACACGAAGATAATTAAATGTCATATCGAGCACAAACTAGGCGAGAATTTGCTAAGTTACTAAAGGTAAAATAACATTGTCAGAAGTGGGATTCGAACCCACGCCCACATTCGTGGACCAGAAATCTCCCATAAATAACCCTGAAATAAGGGCAAGGTATCAAATCCTTGAGTCTGGCGCCTTAGACCGCTCGGCCATCCTGACAGTTACTTCCAACTCAAATTTTGCGCCAGTTAATAATTATTGTTATTGCCAACCTACTTACTCGTCATTCATAATTTGTTACGCTTGGCAGATTGCGAATCACGAATGCTCCGGATTAATAAAGCAAACTTTTAAGGCACATAACTCGGAGCAACAGGTTGTTCGAGAATTAACGGTTTAAAACTTCAATTTCATAGCAGCGCCTGGTTTCGACCCAGGGACCTCTGGGTTTTGGGCCCAGCACGCTTCCGCTGCGCCACGCTGCTGACATTCTGCAATATGCAACTTGTATGAATAGTCCAGTTTATCGTAAATGTCATGAAATATAATGCGTAATCTCGGTTCAGTATTTGTAAATTGAAACTAAACGAAACTACTGTCAATGTTGAATCACGACTAAACACGAAGATAATTAAATGTCATATCGAGCACAAACTAGGCGAGAATTTGCTAAGTTACTAAAGGTAAAATAACGTTGTCAGAAGTGGGATTCGAACCCACGCCCACATTCGTGGACCAGAAATCTCCCATAAATAACCCTGAAATAACGGCAAGGTGTCAAATCCTTAAGTCTGGCGCCTTAGACCGCTCGGCCATCCTGACAGTTACTTGCATCTGAAATTTTGCGCCAGTTAATAATTATTGTTATTGCCAACCTACTTACTCGTCATTCATAATTTGTTACGCTTGGCAGATTGCGAATCACGAATGTTCCGGATTAATAAAGCAAACTTTTAAGGCACATAACTCGCAGCAACAGGTTGTTTGAGAATTAACGGTTAAAAACTTCAATTTCATAGCAGCGCTTGGTTTCGATCCAGGGACCTCTGGGTTATGGGCCCAGCACGCTTCCGCTGCGCCACGCTGCTGACTTTCTGCTGTATGCAACTTGTATGAATAGTCCAGTTTATCGTAAATGTCATGAAATATAATGCGTAATCTCGGTTCAGTATTTGTAAATTGAAACTAAACGAAACTACTGTCAATGTTGAATCACGACTAAACACGAAGATAATTAAATGTCATATCGAGCACAAACTAGGCGAGAATTTGCTAAGTTACTAAAGGTAAAATAACATTGTCAGAAGTGGGATTCGAACCCACGCCCACATTCGTGGACCAGAAATCTCCCGTAAATAACCCTGAAATAAGGGCAAGGTGTCAAATCCTTGAGTCTGGCGCCTTAGACCGCTCGGCCATCCTGACAGTTACTTGCAACTCAAATTTTGCGCCAGTTAATAATTATTGTTATTGCCAACCTACTTACTCGTCATTCATAATTTGTTACGCTTGGCAGATTGCGAATCACGAATGCTCCGGATTAATAAAGCAAACTTTTAAGGCACATAACTCGCAGCAACAGGTTGTTTGAGAATTAACGGTTAAAAACTTCAATTTCATAGCTGCGCCTGGTTTCGATCCAGGGACCTCTGGGTTATGGGCCCAGCACGCTTCCGATGCACCACGCTGTTGACATTCTGCAATATGCAACTTGTATGAATAGTCCAGTTTATCGTAAATGTCATGAAATATAATGCGTAATCTCGGTTCAGTATTTGTAAATTGAAACTAAACGAAACTACTGTCAATGTTGAATCACGACTAAACACGAAGATAATTAAATGTCATATCGAGCACAAACTAGGCGAGAATTTGCTAAGTTACTAAAGGTAAAATAACATTGTCAGAAGTGGGATTCGAACCCACGCCCACATTCGTGGACCAGAAATCTCCCATAAATAACCCTGAAATAAGGGCAAGGTGTCAAATCCTTGAGTCTGGCGCCTTAGACCGCTCGGCCATCCTGACAGTTACTTGCAACTCAAATTTTGCGCCAGTTAATAATTATTGTTATTGCCAACCTACTTACTCTTCATTCATAATTTGTTACGCTTGGCAGATTGCGAATCACGAATGTTCCGGATGAATAAAGCAAACTTTTAAGGCACATAACTCGCAGCAACAGGTTGTTTGAAAATTAACGGTTAAAAACTTCAATTTCATAGCAGCGCCTGGTTTCGATCCAGGGACCTCTGGGTTATGGGCCCAGCACGCTTCCGCTGCGCCACGCTGCTGACATTCTGCAGTATGCAACTTGTATGAATAGTCCAGTTTATCGTAAATGTCATGAAATATAATGCGTAATCTCGGTTCAGTATTTGTAAATTGAAACTAAACGAAACTACTGTCAATGTTGAATCACGACTAAACACGAAGATATTTAAATGTCATATCGAGCACAAACTAGGCGAGAATTTGCTAAGTTACTAAAGGTAAAATAACATTGTTAGAAGTGGGATTCGAACCCACGCCCACATTCGTGGACCAGAAATCTCCCATAAATAACCCTGAAATAAGGGCAAGGTGTCAAATCCTTGAGTCTGGCGCCTTAGACCGCTCGGCCATCCTGACAGTTACTTGCAACTCAAATTTTGCGCCAGTTAATAATTATTGTTATTGCCAACCTACTTACTCGTCATTCATAATTTGTTACGCTTGGCAGATTGCGAATCACGAATGTTCCGGATGAATAAAGCAAACTTTTAAGGCACATAACTCGCAGCAACAGGTTGTTTGAAAATTAACGGTTAAAAACTTCAATTTCATAGCAGCGCCTGGTTTCGATCCAGGGACCTCTGGGTTATGGGCCCAGCACGCTTCCGCTGCGCCACGCTGCTGACATTCTGCAGTATGCAACTTGTATGAATAGTCCAGTTTATCGTAAATGTCATGAAATATAATGCGTAATCTCGGTTCAGTATTTGTAAATTGAAACTAAACGAAACTACTGTCAATGTTGAATCACGACTAAACACGAAGATAATTAAATGTCATATCGAGCACAAACTAGGCGAGAATTTGCTAAGTTACTAAAGGTAAAATAACATTGTCAGAAGTGGGATTCGAACCCACGCCCACATTCGTGAACCAGAAATCTCCCATAAATAACCCTGAAATAAGGGCAAGGTGTCAAATCCTTGAGTCTGGCGCCTTAGACCGCTCGGCCATCCTGACAGTTACTTGCAACTCAAATTTTGCGCCAGTTAATAATTATTGTTATTGCCAACCTACTTACTCGTCATTCATAATTTGTTACGCTTGGCAGATTGCGAATCACGAATGCTCCGGATTAATAAAGCAAACTTTTAAGGCACATAACTCGCAGCAACAGGTTGTTTGAGAATTAACGGTTAAAAACTTCAATTTCATAGCTGCGCCTGGTTTCGATCCAGGGACCTCTGGGTTATGGGCCCAGCACGCTTCCGATGCACCACGCTGTTGACATTCTGCAATATGCAACTTGTATGAATAGTCCAGTTTATCGTAAATGTCATGAAATATAATGCGTAATCTCGGTTCAGTATTTGTAAATTGAAACTAAACGAAACTACTGTCAATGTTGAATCACGACTAAACACGAAGATAATTAAATGTCATATCGAGCACAAACTAGGCGAGAATTTGCTAAGTTACTAAAGGTAAAATAACATTGTCAGAAGTGGGATTCGAACCCACGCCCACATTCGTGGACCAGAAATCTCCCATAAATAACCCTGAAATAAGGGCAAGGTGTCAAATCCTTGAGTCTGGCGCCTTAGACCGCTCGGCCATCCTGACAGTTACTTGCAACTCAAATTTTGCGCCAGTTAATAATTATTGTTATTGCCAACCTACTTACTCTTCATTCATAATTTGTTACGCTTGGCAGATTGCGAATCACGAATGTTCCGGATGAATAAAGCAAACTTTTAAGGCACATAACTCGCAGCAACAGGTTGTTTGAAAATTAACGGTTAAAAACTTCAATTTCATAGCAGCGCCTGGTTTCGATCCAGGGACCTCTGGGTTATGGGCCCAGCACGCTTCCGCTGCGCCACGCTGCTGACATTCTGCAGTATGCAACTTGTATGAATAGTCCAGTTTATCGTAAATGTCATGAAATATAATGCGTAATCTCGGTTCAGTATTTGTAAATTGAAACTAAACGAAACTACTGTCAATGTTGAATCACGACTAAACACGAAGATATTTAAATGTCATATCGAGCACAAACTAGGCGAGAATTTGCTAAGTTACTAAAGGTAAAATAACATTGTTAGAAGTGGGATTCGAACCCACGCCCACATTCGTGGACCAGAAATCTCCCATAAATAACCCTGAAATAAGGGCAAGGTGTCAAATCCTTGAGTCTGGCGCCTTAGACCGCTCGGCCATCCTGACAGTTACTTGCAACTCAAATTTTGCGCCAGTTAATAATTATTGTTATTGCCAACCTACTTACTCGTCATTCATAATTTGTTACGCTTGGCAGATTGCGAATCACGAATGTTCCGGATGAATAAAGCAAACTTTTAAGGCACATAACTCGCAGCAACAGGTTGTTTGAAAATTAACGGTTAAAAACTTCAATTTCATAGCAGCGCCTGGTTTCGATCCAGGGACCTCTGGGTTATGGGCCCAGCACGCTTCCGCTGCGCCACGCTGCTGACATTCTGCAGTATGCAACTTGTATGAATAGTCCAGTTTATCGTAAATGTCATGAAATATAATGCGTAATCTCGGTTCAGTATTTGTAAATTGAAACTAAACGAAACTACAGTCAATGTTGAATCACGACTAAACACGAAGATAATTAAATGTCATATCGAGCACAAACTAGGCGAGAATTTGCTAAGTTACTAAAGGTAAAATAACATTGTCAGAAGTGGGATTCGAACCCACGCCCACATTCGTGGACCAGAAATCTCCCATAAATAACCCTGAAATAAGGGCAAGGTGTCAAATCCTTGAGTCTGGCGCCTTAGACCGCTCGGCCATCCTGACAGTTACTTGCAACTCAAATTTTGCGCCAGTTAATAATTATTGTTATTGCCAACCTACTTACTCGTCATTCATAATTTGTTACGCTTGGCAGATTGCGAATCACGAATGCTCCGGATTAATAAAGCAAACTTTTAAGGCACATAACTCGCAGCAACAGGTTGTTTGAGAATTAACGGTTAAAAACTTCAATTTCATAGCTGCGCCTGGTTTCGATCCAGGGACCTCTGGGTTATGGGCCCAGCAGGCTTCCGATGCACCACGCTGTTGACATTCTGCAATATGCAACTTGTATGAATAGTCCAGTTTATCGTAAATGTCATGAAATATAATGCGTAATCTCGGTTCAGTATTTGTAAATTGAAACTAAACGAAACTACTGTCAATGTTGAATCACGACTAAACACGAAGATAATTAAATGTCATATCGAGCACAAACTAGGCGAGAATTTGCTAAGTTACTAAAGGTAAAATAACATTGTCAGAAGTGGGATTCGAACCCACGCCCACATTCGTGGACCAGAAATCTCCCATAAATAACCCTGAAATAAGGGCAAGGTGTCCTTGAGTCTGGCGCTTTAGACCGCTCGGCCATCCAGACAGTTACTTGCAACTCAAATTTTGCGCCAGTTAATAATTATTGCTATTGCCAACCTACTTACTCGTCATTCATAATTTGTTACGCTTGGCAGATTGCGAATCAAGAATGCTCCGGATTAATAAAGCAAACTTTTAAGGCACATAACTCGCAGCAACAGGTTGTTTGAGAATTAACGGTTAAAAACTTCAATTTCATAGCTGCGCCTGGTTTCGATCCAGGGACCTCTGGGTTATGGGCCCAGCACGCTTCCGATGCACCACGCTGTTGACTTTCTGCAATATGCAACTTGTATGAATAGTCCAGTTTATCGTAAATGTCATGAAATATAATGCGTAATCTCGGTTCAGTATTTGTAAATTGAAACTAAACGAAACTACTGTCAATGTTGAATCACGACTAAACACGAAGATATTTAAATGTCATATCGAGCACAAACTAGGCGAGAATTTGCTAAGTTACTAAAGGTAAAATAACATTGTCAGAAGTGGGATTCGAACCCACGCCCACATTCGTGGACCAGAAATCTCCCATAAATAACCCTGAAATAAGGGCAAGGTGTCAAATCCTTGAGTCTGGCGCCTTAGACCGCTCGGCCATCCTGACAGTTACTTGCAACTCAAATTTTGCGCCAGTTAATAATTATTGTTATTGCCAACCTACTTTCTCTTAATTCATAATTTGTTACGCTTGGCAGATTGCGAATCACGAATGTTCCGGATGAATAAAGCAAACTTTTAAGGCACATAACTCGCAGCAACAGGTTGTTTGAAAATTAACGGTTAAAAACTTCAATTTCATAGCAGCGCCTGGTTTCGATCCAGGGACCTCTGGGTTATGGGCCCAGCACGCTTCCGCTGCGCCACGCTGCTGACATTCTGCAGTATGCAACTTGTATGAATAGTCCAGTTTATCGTAAATGTCATGAAATATAATGCGTAATCTCGGTTCAGTATTTGTAAATTGAAACTAAACGAAACTACTGTCAATGTTGAATCACGACTAAACACGAAGATAATTAAATGTCATATCGAGCACAAACTAGGCGAGAATTTGCTAAGTTACTAAAGGTAAAATAACATTGTCAGAAGTGGGATTCGAACCCACGCCCACATTCGTGGACCAGAAATCTCCCATAAATAACCCTGAAATAAGGGCAAGGTATCAAATCCTTGAGTCTGGCGCCTTAGACCACTCGGCCATCCTGACAGTTACTTGCAACTCAAATTTTGCGCCAGTTAATAATTATTGTTATTGCCAACCTACTTACTCGTCATTCATAATTTGTTACGCTTGGCAGATTGCGAATCACGAATGCTCCGGATTAATAAAGCAAACTTTTAAGGCACATAACTCGGAGCAACAGGTTGTTCGAGAATTAACGGTTTAAAACTTCAATTTCATAGCAGCGCCTGGTTTCGACCCAGGGACCTCTGGGTTTTGGGCCCAGCACGCTTCCGCTGCGCCACGCTGCTGACATTCTGCAATATGCAACTTGTATGAATAGTCCAGTTTATCGTAAATGTCATGAAATATAATGCGTAATCTCGGTTCAGTATTTGTAAATTGAAACTAAACGAAACTACTGTCAATGTTGAATCACGACTAAACACGAAGATAATTAAATGTCATATCGAGCACAAACTAGGCGAGAATTTGCTAAGTTACTAAAGGTAAAATAACATTGTCAGAAGTGGGATTCGAACCCACGCCCACATTCGTGGACCAGAAATCTCCCATAAATAACCCTGAAATAAGGGCAAGGTGTCAAATCCTTGAGTCTGGCGCCTTAGACCGCTCGGCCATCCTGACAGTTACTTGCAACTCAAATTTTGCGCCAGTTAATAATTATTGTTATTGCCAACCTACTTACTCGTCATTCATAATTTGTTACGCTTGGCAGATTGCGAATCACGGATGTTCCGGATGAATAAAGCAAACTTTTAAGGCACATAACTCGCAGCAACAGGTTGTTTGAGAATTAACGGCTAAAAACTTCAATTTCATAGCAGCGCTTGGTTTTGATCCAGGGACCTCTGGGTTATGGGCCCAGCATGCTTCCGCTGCGCGACGCTGCTGACATTCTGCAATATGCAACTTGTTTGAATAGTCCAGTTTATCGTAAATGTCATGAAATATAATGCGTAATCTCGGTTCAGTATATGTAAATTGAAACTAAACAAAACTACTGTCAATGTTGAATCACGACTAAACACGAAGATAATTAAATGTCATATCGAGCACAAACTAGGCATTCGTGGACCAGAAATCTCCCATAAATAACCCTGAAATAAGGGCAAGGTGTCAAATCCTTGAGTCTGACGCCTTAGACCGCTCGGCAATCCTGACAGTTACTTGCAACTCAAATTTTGCGCCAGTTAATAATTATTGTTATTGCCAACCTACTTACTCGTCATTCATAATTTGTTACGCTTGGCAGATTGCGAATCACGAATGTTCCGGATGAATAAAGCAAACTTTTAAGGCACATAACTCGCAGCAACAGGTTGTTTGAGAGTTAACGGTTAAAAACTTCAATTTCATAGCAGCGCCTGGTTTCGATCCAGGGACCTCTGGGTTATGGGCCCAGCACGCTTACGATGCACCACGCTGCTGACATTCTGCAACATGCAACTTGTATGAATAGTCCAGTTTATCGTAAATGTCATGAAATATAATGCGTAATCTCGGTTTAGTATTTGTAAATTGAAACTAAACGAAACTACTGTCAATGTTGAATCACGACTAAACACGAAGATAATTAAATGTCATATCGAGCACAAACTGGGCGAGAATTTGCTAAGTTACTAAAGGTAAAATAACATTGTCAGAAGTCGGATTCGAACCCACGCCCACATTCGTGGACCAGAAATCTCCCATAAATAACCCTGAAATAAGGGCAAGGTATCAAATCCTTGAGTCTGGCGCCTTAGACCGCTCGGCCATCCTGACAGTTACTTGCAACTCAAATTTTGCGCCAGTTAATAATTATTGTTATTGCCAACCTACTTACTCGTCATTCATAATTTGTTACGCTTGGCAGATTGCGAATCACGAATGCTCCGGATTAATAAAGCAAACTTTTAAGGCACATAACTCGGAGCAACAGGTTGTTCGAGAATTAACGGTTTAAAACTTCAATTTCATAGCGGCGCCTGGTTTCGACCCAGGGACCTCTGGGTTTTGGGCCCAGCACGCTTCCGCTGCGCCACGCTGCTGACATTCTGCAATATGCAACTTGTATGAATAGTCCAGTTTATCGTAAATGTCATGAAATATAATGCGTAATCTCGGTTCAGTATTTGTAAATTGAAACTAAACGAAACTACTGTCAATGTTGAATCACGACTAAACACGAAGATAATTAAATGTCATATCGAGCACAAACTAGGCAAGAATTTGCTAAGTTACTAAAGGTAAAATAACATTGTCAGAAGTGGGATTCGAACCCACGCCCACATTCGTGGACCAGAAATCTCCCATAAATAACCCTGAAATAAGGGCAAGGTGTCAAATCCTTGAGTCTGGCGCCTTAGACCGCTCGGCCATCCTGACAGTTACTTGCAACTCAAATTTTGCGCCAGTTAATAATTATTGTTATTGCCAACCTACTTACTCGTCATTCATAATTTGTTACGCTTGGCAGATTGCGATCCACGGATGTTCCGGATGAATAAAGCAAACTTTTAAGGCACATAACTCGCAGCAACAGGTTGTTTGAGAATTAACGGCTAAAAACTTCAATTTCATAGCAGCGCTTGGTTTTGATCCAGGGACCTCTGGGTTATGGGCCCAGCATGCTTCCGCTGCGCGACGCTGCTGACATTCTGCAATATGCAACTTGTTTGAATAGTCCAGTTTATCGTAAATGTCATGAAATATAATGCGTAATCTCGGTTCAGTATATGTAAATTGAAACTAAACAAAACTACTGTCAATGTTGAATCACGACTAAACACGAAGATAATTAAATGTCATATCGAGCACAAACTAGGCATTCGTGGACCAGAAATCTCCCATAAATAACCCTGAAATAAGGGCAAGGTGTCAAATCCTTGAGTCTGACGCCTTAGACCGCTCGGCCATCCTGACAGTTACTTGCAACTCAAATTTTGCGCCAGTTAATAATTATTGTTATTGCCAACCTACTTACTCGTCATTCATAATTTGTTACGCTTGGCAGATTGCGAATCACGAATGTTCCGGATGAATAAAGCAAACTTTTAAGGCACATAACTCGCAGCAACAGGTTGTTTGAGAGTTAACGGTTAAAAACTTCAATTTCATAGCAGCGCCTGGTTTCGATCCAGGGACCTCTGGGTTATGGGCCCAGCACGCTTACGATGCACCACGCTGCTGACATTCTGCAACATGCAACTTGTATGAATAGTCCAGTTTATCGTAAATGTCATGAAATATAATGCGTAATCTCGGTTTAGTATTTGTAAATTGAAACTAAACGAAACTACTGTCAATGTTGAATCACGACTAAACACGAAGATAATTAAATGTCATATCGAGCACAAACTGGGCGAGAATTTGCTAAGTTACTAAAGGTAAAATAACATTGTCAGAAGTCGGATTCGAACCCACGCCCACATTCGTGGACCAGAAATCTCCCATAAATAACCCTGAAATAAGGGCAAGGTATCAAATCCTTGAGTCTGGCGCCTTAGACCGCTCGGCCATCCTGACAGTTACTTGCAACTCAAATTTTGCGCCAGTTAATAATTATTGTTATTGCCAACCTACTTACTCGTCATTCATAATTTGTTACGCTTGGCAGATTGCGAATCACGAATGCTCCGGATTAATAAAGCAAACTTTTAAGGCACATAACTCGGAGCAACAGGTTGTTCGAGAATTAACGGTTTAAAACTTCAATTTCATAGCGGCGCCTGGTTTCGACCCAGGGACCTCTGGGTTTTGGGCCCAGCACGCTTCCGCTGCGCCACGCTGCTGACATTCTGCAATATGCAACTTGTATGAATAGTCCAGTTTATCGTAAATGTCATGAAATATAATGCGTAATCTCGGTTCAGTATTTGTAAATTGAAACTAAACGAAACTACTGTCAATGTTGAATCACGACTAAACACGAAGATAATTAAATGTCATATCGAGCACAAACTAGGCGAGAATTTGCTAAGTTACTAAAGGTAAAATAACATTGTCAGAAGTGGGATTCGAACCCACGCCCACATTCGTGGACCAGAAATCTCCCATAAATAACCCTGAAATAAGGGCAAGGTGTCAAATCCTTGAGTCTGGCGCCTTAGACCGCTCGGCCATCCTGACAGTTACTTGCAACTCAAATTTTGCGCCAGTTAATAATTATTGTTATTGCCAACCTACTTACTCGTCATTCATAATTTGTTACGCTTGGCAGATTGCGATCCACGGATGTTCCGGATGAATAAAGCAAACTTTTAAGGCACATAACTCGCAGCAACAGGTTGTTTGAGAATTAACGGCTAAAAACTTCAATTTCATAGCAGCGCTTGGTTTTGATCCAGGGACCTCTGGGTTATGGGCCCAGCATGCTTCCGCTGCGCGACGCTGCTGACATTCTGCAATATGCAACTTGTTTGAATAGTCCAGTTTATCGTAAATGTCATGAAATATAATGCGTAATCTCGGTTCAGTATATGTAAATTGAAACTAAACAAAACTACTGTCAATGTTGAATCACGACTAAACACGAAGATAATTAAATGTCATATCGAGCACAAACTAGGCATTCGTGGACCAGAAATCTCCCATAAATAACCCTGAAATAAGGGCAAGGTGTCAAATCCTTGAGTCTGACGCCTTAGACCGCTCGGCCATCCTGACAGTTACTTGCAACTCAAATTTTGCGCCAGTTAATAATTATTGTTATTGCCAACCTACTTACTCGTCATTCATAATTTGTTACGCTTGGCAGATTGCGAATCACGAATGTTCCGGATGAATAAAGCAAACTTTTAAGGCACATAACTCGCAGCAACAGGTTGTTTGAGAGATAACGGTTAAAAACTTCAATTTCATAGCAGCGCCTGGTTTCGATCAAGGGACCTCTGGGTTATGGGCCCAGCACGCTTACGATGCACCACGCTGCTGACATTCTGCAACATGCAACTTGTATGAATAGTCCAGTTTATCGTAAATGTCATGAAATATAATGCGTAATCTCGGTTTAGTATTTGTAAATTGAAACTAAACGAAACTACTGTCAATGTTGAATCACGACTAAACACGAAGATAATTAAATGTCATATCGAGCAGAAACTGGGCGAGAATTTGCTAAGTTACTAAAGGTAAAATAACATTGTCAGAAGTGGGATTCGAACCCACGCCCACATTCGTGGACCAGAAATCTCCCATAAATAAACCTGAAATAAGGGCAAGGTGTCAAATCGTTGAGTCTGGCGCCTTAGACCGCTCGGCCATCCTGACAGTTACTTGCAACTCAAATTTTGCGCCAGTTAATAATTATTGTTATTGCCAACCTACTTACTCTTCATTCATAATTTGTTACGCTTGGCAGATTGCGAATCACGAATGTTCCGGATGAATAAAGCAAACTTTTAAGGCACATAACTCGCAGCAACAGGTTGTTTGAGAATTAACGGTTAAAAACTTCAATTTCATAGCAGCGCCTGGTTTTGATCCAGGGACCTCTGGGTTATGGGCCCAGCACGCTTCCGCTGCGCCACGCTGCTGACATTCTGCAATATGCAACTTGTATGAATAGTCCAGTTTATCGTAAATGTCATGAAATATAATGCGTAATCTCGGTTCAGTATTTGTAAATTGAAACTAAACGAAACTACTGTCAATGTTGAATCACGACTAAACACGAAGATAATTAAATGTCATATCGAGCACAAACTAGGCGAGAATTTGCTAAGTTACTAAAGGTAAAATAACATTGTCAGAAGTGGGATTCGAACCCACGCCTACATTCGTGGACCAGAAATCTCCCATAAATAACCCTGAAATAAGGGCAAGGTGTCAAATCCTTGAGTCTGGCGCCTTAGACCGCTCGGCCATGCTGAGAGTTACTTGCAACTCAAATTTTGCGCCAGTTAATAATTATTGTTATTGCCAACCTACTTACTCTTCATTCATAATTTGTTATGCTTGGCAGATTGCGAATCACGAATGTTCCGGATGAATAAAGCAAACTTTTAAGGCACATAACTCGCAGCAACAGGTTGTTTGAAAATTAACGGTTAAAAACTTCAATTTCATAGCAGCGCCTGGTTTCGATCCAGTGACCTCTGGGTTATGGGCCCAGCACGCTTCCGCTGCGCCACGCTGCTGACATTCTGCAGTATGCAACTTGTATGAATAGTCCAGTTTATCGTAAATGTCATGAAATATAATGCGTAATCTCGGTTCAGTATTTGTAAATTGAAACTAAACGAAACTACTGTCAATGTTGAATCACGACTAAACACGAAGATAATTAAATGTCATATCGAGCACAAACTAGGCGAGAATTTGCTAAGTTACTAAAGGTAAAATAACATTGTCAGAAGTGGGATTCGAACCCACGCCCACATTCGTGGACCAGAAATCTCTCATAAATAACCCTGAAATAAGGGCAAGGTATCAAATCCTTGAGTCTGGCGCCTTAGACCGCTCGGCCATCCTGACAGTTAATTCCAACTCAAATTTTGCGCCAGTTAATAATTATTGTTATTGCCAACCTACTTACTCGTCATTCATAATTTGTTACGCTTGGCAGATTGCGAATCACGAATGCTCCGGATTAATAAAGCAAACTTTTAAGGCACATAACTCGGAGCAACAGGTTGTTCGAGAATTAACGGTTTAAAACTTCAATTTCATAGCAGCGCCTGGTTTCGACCCAGGGACCTCTGGGTTTTGGGCCCAGCACGCTTCCGCTGCGCCACGCTGCTGACATTCTGCAATATGCAACTTGTATGAATAGTCCAGTTTATCGTAAATGTCATGAAATATAATGCGTAATCTCGGTTCAGTATTTGTAAATTGAAACTAAACGAAACTACTGTCAATGTTGAATCACGACTAAACACGAAGATAATTAAATGTCATATCGAGCACAAACTAGGCGAGAATTTGCTAAGTTACTAAAGGTAAAATAACGTTGTCAGAAGTGGGATTCGAACCCACGCCCACATTCGTGGACCAGAAATCTCCCATAAATAACCCTGAAATAAGGGCAAGGTGTCAAATCCTTGAGTCTGGCGCCTTAGACCGCTCGGCCATCCTGACAGTTTCTTGCAACTCAAATTTTGCGCCAGTTAATAATTATTGTTATTGCCAACCTACTTACTCGTCATTTATAATTTGTTACGCTTGGCAGATTGCGAATCACGGATGTTCCGGATGAATAAAGCAAACTTTTAAGGCACATAACTCGCAGCAACAGGTTGTTTGAGAATTAACGGTTAAAAACTTCAATTTCATAGCAGCGCCTGGTTTTGATCCAGGGACCTCTGGGTTATGGGCCCAGCATGCTTCCGCTGCGCGACGCTGCTGACATTCTGCAATATGCAACTTGTTTGAATAGTCCAGTTTATCGTAAATGTCATGAAATATAATGCGTAATCTCGGTTCAGTATTTGTAAATTGAAACTAAACAAAACTACTGTCAATGTTGAATCACGACTAAACACGAAGATAATTAAATGTCATATCGAGCACAAACTAGGCATTCGTGGACCAGAAATCTCCCATAAATAACCCTGAAATAAGGGCAAGGTGTCAAATCCTTGAGTCTGACGCCTTAGACCGCTCGGCCATCCTGACAGTTACTTGCAACTCAAATTTTGCGCCAGTTAATAATTATTGTTATTGCCAACCTACTTACTCGTCATTCATAATTTGTTACGCTTGGCATTTTGCGAATCACGGATGTTCCGGATGAATAAAGCAAACTTTTAAGGCACATAACTCGCAGCAACAGGTTGTTTGAGAATTAACGGTTAAAAACTTCAATTTCATAGCAGCGCCTGGTTTTGATCCAGGGACCTCTGGGTTATGGGCCCAGCACGCTTCCGCTGCGCCACGCTGCTGACATTCTGCAATATGCAACTTGTATGAATAGTCCAGTTTATCGTAAATGTCATGAAATATAATGCGTAATCTCGGTTCAGTATTTGTAAATTGAAACTAAACGAAACTACTGTCAATGTTGAATCACGACTAAACACGAAGATAATTAAATGTCATATCGAGCACAAACTAGGCGAGAATTTGCTAAGTTACTAAAGGTAAAATAACATTGTCAGAAGTGGGATTCGAACCCACGCCCACATTCGTGGACCAGAAATCTCCCATAAATAACCCTGAAATAAGGGCAAGGTGTCAAATCCTTGAGTCTGGCGCCTTAGACCGCTCGGCCATCCTGACAGTTACTTGCAACTCAAATTTTGCGCCAGTTAATAATTATTGTTATTGCCAACCTACTTACTCGTCATTCATAATTTGTTACGCTTGGCATTTTGCGAATCACGGATGTTCCGGATGAATAAAGCAAACTTTTAAGGCACATAACTCGCAGCAACAGGTTGTTTGAGAATTAACGGTTAAAAACTTCAATTTCATAGCAGCGCCTGGTTTTGATCCAGGGACCTCTGGGTTATGGGCCCAGCACGCTTCCGCTGCGCCACGCTGCTGACATTCTGCAATATGCAACTTGTATGAATAGTCCAGTTTATCGTAAATGTCATGAAATATAATGCGTAATCTCGGTTCAGTATTTGTAAATTGAAACTAAACGAAACTACTGTCAATGTTGAATCACGACTAAACACGAAGATAATTAAATGTCATATCGAGCACAAACTAGGCGAGAATTTGCTAAGTTACTAAAGGTAAAATAACATTGTCAGAAGTGGGATTCGAACCCACGCCCACATTCGTGGACCAGAAATCTCCCATAAATAACCCTGAAATAAGGGCAAGGTGTCAAATCCTTGAGTCTGGCGCCTTAGACCGCTCGGCCATCCTGACAGTTACTTGCAACTCAAATTTTGCGCCAGTTAATAATTATTGTTATTGCCAACCTACTTACTCGTCATTCATAATTTGTTACGCTTGGCAGATTGCGAATCACGAATGTTCCGGATGAATAAAGCAAACTTTTAAGGCACATAACTCGCAGCAACAGGTTGTTTGAGAGTTAACGGTTAAAAACTTCAATTTCATAGCAGCGCCTGGTTTCGATCCAGGGACCTCTGGGTTATGGGCCCAGCACGCTTACGATGCACCACGCTGCTGACATTCTGCAACATGCAACTTGTATGAATAGTCCAGTTTATCGTAAATGTCATGAAATATAATGCGTAATCTCGGTTTAGTATTTGTAAATTGAAACTAAACGAAACTACTGTCAATGTTGAATCACGACTAAACACGAAGATAATTAAATGTCATATCGAGCACAAACTGGGCGAGAATTTGCTAAGTTACTAAAGGTAAAATAACATTGTCAGAAGTGGGATTCGAACCCACGCCCACATTCGTGGACCAGAAATCTCCCATAAATAAACCTGAAATAAGGGCAAGGTGTCAAATCGTTGAGTCTGGCGCCTTAGACCGCTCGGCCATCCTGACAGTTACTTGCAACTCAAATTTTGCGCCAGTTAATAATTATTGTTATTGCCAACCTACTTACTCTTCATTCATAATTTGTTACGCTTGGCAGATTGCGAATCACGAATGTTCCGGATGAATAAAGCAAACTTTTAAGGCACATAACTCGCAGCAACAGGTTGTTTGAAAATTAACGGTTAAAAACTTCAATTTCATAGCAGCGCCTGGTTTCGATACAGGGACCTCTGGGTTACGGGCCCAGCACGCTTCCGCTGCGCCACGCTGCTGATATTCTGCAATATGTAACTTGTATGAATAGTCCAGTTTATCGTAAATGTCATGAAATATAATGCGTAATCTCGGTTCAGTATTTGTAAATTGAAACTAAACGAAACTACTGTCAATGTTGAATCACGACTAAACACGAAGATATTTAAATGTCATATCGAGCACAAACTAGGCGAGAATTTGCTAAGTTACTAAAGGTAAAATAACATTGTCAGAAGTGGGATTCGAACCCACGCCCACATTCGTGGACCAGAAATCTCCCATAAATAACCCTGAAATAAGGGCAAGGTGTCAAATCCTTGAGTCTGGCGCCTTAGACAGCTCGGCCATCCTGACAGTTACTTGCAACTCAAATTTTGCGCCAGTTAATAATTATTGTTATTGCCAACCTACTTACTCGTCATTCATAATTTGTTACGCTTGGCAGATTGCGAATCACGAATGCTCCGGATTAATAAAGCAAACGTTTAAGGCACATAACTCGCAGCAACAGGTTGTTTGAGAATTAACGGTTAAAAACTTCAATTTCATAGCTGCGCCTGGTTTCGATCCAGGGACCTCTGGGTTATGGGCCCAGCACGCTTCCGATGCACCACGCTGTTGACATTCTGCAATATGCAACTTGTATGAATAGTCCAGTTTATCGTAAATGTCATGAAATATAACACGTAATCTCGGTTCAGTATTTGTAAATTGAAACTAAACGAAACTACTGTCAATGTTGAATCACGACTAAACACGAAGATAATTAAATGTCATATCGAGCACAAACTAGGCGAGAATTTGCTAAGTTACTAAAGGTAAAATAACATTGTCAGAAGTGGGATTCGAACCCACGCCCACATTCGTGGACCAGAAATCTCCCATAAATAACCCTGAAATAAGGGCAAGGTGTCAAATCCTTGAGTCTGGCGCCTTAGACCGCTCGGCCATCCTGACAGTTACTTGCAACTCAAATTTTGCGCCAGTTAATAATTATTGTTATTGCCAACCTACTTACTCGTCATTTATAATTTGTTACGCTTGGCATTTTGCGAATCACGGATGTTCCGGATGAATAAAGCAAACTTTTAAGGCACATAACTCGCAGCAACAGGTTGTTTGAGAATTAACGGTTAAAAACTTCAATTTCATAGCAGCGCCTGGTTTTGATCCAGGGACCTCTGGGTTATGGGCCCAGCACGCTTCCGCTGCGCCACGCTGCTGACATTCTGCAATATGCAACTTGTATGAATAGTCCAGTTTATCGTAAATGTCATGAAATATAATGCGTAATCTCGGTTCAGTATTTGTAAATTGAAACTAAACGAAACTACTGTCAATGTTGAATCACGACTAAACACGAAGATAATTAAATGTCATATCGAGCACAAACTAGGCGAGAATTTGCTAAGTTACTAAAGGTAAAATAACATTGTCAGAAGTGGGATTCGAACCCACGCCCACATTCGTGGACCAGAAATCTCCCATAAATAACCCTGAAATAAGGGCAAGGTGTCAAATCCTTGAGTCTGGCGCCTTAGACCGCTCGGCCATGCTGACAGTTACTTGCAACTGAAATTTTGCGCCAGTTAATAATTATTGTTATTGCCAACCTACTTACTCGTCATTCATAATTTGTTACGCTTGGCAGATTGCGAATCACGAATGTTCCGGATGAATAAAGCAAACTTTTAAGGCACATAACTCGCAGCAACAGGTTGTTTGAAAATTAACGGTTAAAAACTTCAATTTCATAGCAGCGCCTGGTTTCGATACAGGGACCTCTGGGTTACGGGCCCAGCACGCTTCCGCTGCGCCACGCTGCTGATATTCTGCAATATGTAACTTGTATGAATAGTCCAGTTTATCGTAAATGTCATGAAATATAATGCGTAATCTCGGTTCAGTATTTGTAAATTGAAACTAAACGAAACTACTGTCAATGTTGAATCACGACTAAACACTAAGATATTTAAATGTCATATCGAGCACAAACTAGGCGAGAATTTGCTAAGTACTAAAGGTAAAATAACATTGTCAGAAGTGGGGATTCGAACCCACGCCCACATTCGTGGACCAGAAATCTCCCATAAATAAACCTGAAATAAGGGCAAGGTGTCAAATCATTGAGTCTGGCGCCTTAGACCGCTCGGCCATCCTGACAGTTACTTGCAACTCAAATTTTGCGCCAGTTAATAATTATTGTTATTGCCAACCTACTTACTCGTCATTTATAATTTGTTACGCTTGGCATTTTGCGAATCACGGATGTTCCGGATGAATAAAGCAAACTTTTAAGGCACATAACTCGCAGCAACAGGTTGTTTGAGAATTAACGGTTAAAAACTTCAATTTCATAGCAGCGCCTGGTTTTGATCCAGGGACCTCTGGGTTATGGGCCCAGCACGCTTCCGCTGCGCCACGCTGCTGACATTCTGCAATATGCAACTTGTATGAATAGTCCAGTTTATCGTAAATGTCATGAAATATAATGCGTAATCTCGGTTCAGTATTTGTAAATTGAAACTAAACGAAACTACTGTCAATGTTGAATCACGACTAAACACGAAGATAATTAAATGTCATATCGAGCACAAACTAGGCGAGAATTTGCTAAGTTACTAAAGGTAAAATAACATTGTCAGAAGTGGGATTCGAACCCACGCCTACATTCGTGGACCAGAAATCTCCCATAAATAACCCTGAAATAAGGGCAAGGTGTCAAATCCTTGAGTCTGGCGCCTTAGACCGCTCGGCCATGCTGAGAGTTACTTGCAACTCAAATTTTGCGCCAGTTAATAATTATTGTTATTGCCAACCTACTTACTCTTCATTCATAATTTGTTACGCTTGGCAGATTGCGAATCACGAATGTTCCGGATGAATAAAGCAAACTTTTAAGGCACATAACTCGCAGCAACAGGTTGTTTGAAAATTAACGGTTAAAAACTTCAATTTCATAGCAGCGCCTGGTTTCGATCCAGGGACCTCTGGGTTATGGGCCCAGCACGCTTCCGCTGCGCCACGCTGCTGACATTCTGCAGTATGCAACTTGTATGAATAGTCCAGTTTATCGTAAATGTCATGAAATATAATGCGTAATCTCGGTTCAGTATTTGTAAATTGAAACTAAACGAAACTACTGTCAATGTTGAATCACGACTAAACACGAAGATAATTAAATGTCATATCGAGCACAAACTAGGCGAGAATTTGCTAAGTTACTAAAGGTAAAATAACATTGTCAGAAGTGGGATTCGAACCCACGCCCACATTCGTGGACCAGAAATCTCCCATAAATAACCCTGAAATAAGGGCAAGGTATCAAATCCTTGAGTCTGGCGCCTTAGACCGCTCGGCCATCCTGACAGTTACTTCCAACTCAAATTTTGCGCCAGTTAATAATTATTGTTATTGCCAACCTACTTACTCGTCATTCATAATTTGTTACGCTTGGCAGATTGCGAATCACGAATGCTCCGGATTAATAAAGCAAACTTTTAAGGCACATAACTCGGAGCAACAGGTTGTTCGAGAATTAACGGTTTAAAACTTCAATTTCATAGCAGCGCCTGGTTTCGACCCAGGGACCTCTGGGTTTTGGGCCCAGCACGCTTCCGCTGCGCCACGCTGCTGACATTCTGCAATATGCAACTTGTATGAATAGTCCAGTTTATCGTAAATGTCATGAAATATAATGCGTAATCTCGGTTCAGTATTTGTAAATTGAAACTAAACGAAACTACTGTCAATGTTGAATCACGACTAAACACGAAGATAATTAAATGTCATATCGAGCACAAACTAGGCGAGAATTTGCTAAGTTACTAAAGGTAAAATAACGTTGTCAGAAGTGGGATTCGAACCCACGCCCACATTCGTGGACCAGAAATCTCCCATAAATAACCCTGAAATAAGGGCAAGGTGTCAAATCCTTGAGTCTGGCGCCTTAGACCGCTCGGCCATCCTGACAGTTTCTTGCAACTCAAATTTTGCGCCAGTTAATAATTATTGTTATTGCCAACCTACTTACTCGTCATTTATAATTTGTTACGCTTGGCAGATTGCGAATCACGGATGTTCCGGATGAATAAAGCAAACTTTTAAGGCACATAACTCGCAGCAACAGGTTGTTTGAGAATTAACGGTTAAAAACTTCAATTTCATAGCAGCGCCTGGTTTTGATCCAGGGACCTCTGGGTTATGGGCCCAGCATGCTTCCGCTGCGCGACGCTGCTGACATTCTGCAATATGCAACTTGTTTGAATAGTCCAGTTTATCGTAAATGTCATGAAATATAATGCGTAATCTCGGTTCAGTATTTGTAAATTGAAACTAAACAAAACTACTGTCAATGTTGAATCACGACTAAACACGAAGATAATTAAATGTCATATCGAGCACAAACTAGGCATTCGTGGACCAGAAATCTCCCATAAATAACCCTGAAATAAGGGCAAGGTGTCAAATCCTTGAGTCTGACGCCTTAGACCGCTCGGCCATCCTGACAGTTACTTGCAACTCAAATTTTGCGCCAGTTAATAATTATTGTTATTGCCAACCTACTTACTCGTCATTCATAATTTGTTACGCTTGGCATTTTGCGAATCACGGATGTTCCGGATGAATAAAGCAAACTTTTAAGGCACATAACTCGCAGCAACAGGTTGTTTGAGAATTAACGGTTAAAAACTTCAATTTCATAGCAGCGCCTGGTTTTGATCCAGGGACCTCTGGGTTATGGGCCCAGCACGCTTCCGCTGCGCCACGCTGCTGACATTCTGCAATATGCAACTTGTATGAATAGTCCAGTTTATCGTAAATGTCATGAAATATAATGCGTAATCTCGGTTCAGTATTTGTAAATTGAAACTAAACGAAACTACTGTCAATGTTGAATCACGACTAAACACGAAGATAATTAAATGTCATATCGAGCACAAACTAGGCGAGAATTTGCTAAGTTACTAAAGGTAAAATAACATTGTCAGAAGTGGGATTCGAACCCACGCCCACATTCGTGGACCAGAAATCTCCCATAAATAACCCTGAAATAAGGGCAAGGTGTCAAATCCTTGAGTCTGGCGCCTTAGACCGCTCGGCCATCCTAACAGTTACTTGCAACTCAAATTTTGCGCCAGTTAATAATTATTGTTATTGCCAACCTACTTACTCGTCATTTATAATTTGTTACGCTTGGCATTTTGCGAATCACGGATGTTCCGGATGAATAAAGCAAACTTTTAAGGCACATAACTCGCAGCAACAGGTTGTTTGAGAATTAACGGTTAAAAACTTCAATTTCATAGCAGCGCCTGGTTTTGATCCAGGGACCTCTGGGTTATGGGCCCAGCACGCTTCCGCTGCGCCACGCTGCTGACATTCTGCAATATGCAACTTGTATGAATAGTCCAGTTTATCGTAAATGTCATGAAATATAATGCGTAATCTCGGTTCAGTATTTGTAAATTGAAACTAAACGAAACTACTGTCAATGTTGAATCACGACTAAACACGAAGATAATTAAATGTCATATCGAGCACAAACTAGGCGAGAATTTGCTAAGTTACTAAAGGTAAAATAACATTGTCAGAAGTGGGATTCGAACCCACGCCCACATTCGTGGACCAGAAATCTCCCAAAAATAACCCTGAACTAAGGGCAACGTGTCAAATCCTTGAGTCTGGCGCCTGAGACCGCTCGGCCATCCTGACAGTTACTTGCAACTCAAATTTTGCGCCAGTTAATAATTATTGTTATTGCCAACCTACTTACTCTTCATTCATAATTTGTTACGCTTGGCAGATTGCGAATCACGAATGTTCCGGATGAATAAAGCAAACTTTTAAGGCACATAACTCGCAGCAACAGGTTGTTTGAAAATTAACGGTTAAAAACTTCAATTTCATAGCAGCGCCTGGTTTCGATCCAGGGACCTCTGGGTTATGGGCCCAGCACGCTTCCGCTGCGCCACGCTGCTGACATTCTGCAGTATGCAACTTGTATGAATAGTCCAGTTTATCGTAAATGTCATGAAATATAATGCGTAATCTCGGTTCAGTGTTTGTAAATTGAAACTAAACGAAACTACTGTCAATGTTGAATCACGACTAAACACGAAGATAATTAAATGTCATATCGAGCACAAACTAGGCGAGAATTTGCTAAGTTACTAAAGGTAAAATAACATTGTCAGAAGTGGGATTCGAACCCACGCCCACATTCGTGGACCAGAAATCTCCCATAAATAACCCTGAAATAAGGGCAAGGTGTCAAATCCTTGAGTCTGGCGCCTTAGACCGCTCGGCCATGCTGACAGTTACTTGCAACTGAAATTTTGCGCCAGTTAATAATTATTGTTATTGCCAACCTACTTACTCGTCATTCATAATTTGTTACGCTTGGCAGATTGCGAATCACGAATGTTCCGGATGAATAAAGCAAACTTTTAAGGCACATAACTCGCAGCAACAGGTTGTTTGAAAATTAACGGTTAAAAACTTCAATTTCATAGCAGCGCCTGGTTTCGATACAGGGACCTCTGGGTTACGGGCCCAGCACGCTTCCGCTGCGCCACGCTGCTGATATTCTGCAATATGTAACTTGTATGAATAGTCCAGTTTATCGTAAATGTCATGAAATATAATGCGTAATCTCGGTTCAGTATTTGTAAATTGAAACTAAACGAAACTACTGTCAATGTTGAATCACGACTAAACACTAAGATATTTAAATGTCATATCGAGCACAAACTAGGCGAGAATTTGCTAAGTACTAAAGGTAAAATAACATTGTCAGAAGTGGGGATTCGAACCCACGCCCACATTCGTGGACCAGAAATCTCCCATAAATAAACCTGAAATAAGGGCAAGGTGTCAAATCATTGAGTCTGGCGCCTTAGACCGCTCGGCCATCCTGACAGTTACTTGCAACTCAAATTTTGCGCCAGTTAATAATTATTGTTATTGCCAACCTACTTACTCGTCATTTATAATTTGTTACGCTTGGCATTTTGCGAATCACGGATGTTCCGGATGAATAAAGCAAACTTTTAAGGCACATAACTCGCAGCAACAGGTTGTTTGAGAATTAACGGTTAAAAACTTCAATTTCATAGCAGCGCCTGGTTTTGATCCAGGGACCTCTGGGTTATGGGCCCAGCACGCTTCCGCTGCGCCACGCTGCTGACATTCTGCAATATGCAACTTGTATGAATAGTCCAGTTTATCGTAAATGTCATGAAATATAATGCGTAATCTCGGTTCAGTATTTGTAAATTGAAACTAAACGAAACTACTGTCAATGTTGAATCACGACTAAACACGAAGATAATTAAATGTCATATCGAGCACAAACTAGGCGAGAATTTGCTAAGTTACTAAAGGTAAAATAACATTGTCAGAAGTGGGATTCGAACCCACGCCTACATTCGTGGACCAGAAATCTCCCATAAATAACCCTGAAATAAGGGCAAGGTGTCAAATCCTTGAGTCTGGCGCCTTAGACCGCTCGGCCATGCTGAGAGTTACTTGCAACTCAAATTTTGCGCCAGTTAATAATTATTGTTATTGCCAACCTACTTACTCTTCATTCATAATTTGTTACGCTTGGCAGATTGCGAATCACGAATGTTCCGGATGAATAAAGCAAACTTTTAAGGCACATAACTCGCAGCAACAGGTTGTTTGAAAATTAACGGTTAAAAACTTCAATTTCATAGCAGCGCCTGGTTTCGATCCAGGGACCTCTGGGTTATGGGCCCAGCACGCTTCCGCTGCGCCACGCTGCTGACATTCTGCAGTATGCAACTTGTATGAATAGTCCAGTTTATCGTAAATGTCATGAAATATAATGCGTAATCTCGGTTCAGTATTTGTAAATTGAAACTAAACGAAACTACTGTCAATGTTGAATCACGACTAAACACGAAGATAATTAAATGTCATATCGAGCACAAACTAGGCGAGAATTTGCTAAGTTACTAAAGGTAAAATAACATTGTCAGAAGTGGGATTCGAACCCACGCCCACATTCGTGGACCAGAAATCTCCCATAAATAACCCTGAAATAAGGGCAAGGTATCAAATCCTTGAGTCTGGCGCCTTAGACCGCTCGGCCATCCTGACAGTTACTTCCAACTCAAATTTTGCGCCAGTTAATAATTATTGTTATTGCCAACCTACTTACTCGTCATTCATAATTTGTTACGCTTGGCAGATTGCGAATCACGAATGCTCCGGATTAATAAAGCAAACTTTTAAGGCACATAACTCGGAGCAACAGGTTGTTCGAGAATTAACGGTTTAAAACTTCAATTTCATAGCAGCGCCTGGTTTCGACCCAGGGACCTCTGGGTTTTGGGCCCAGCACGCTTCCGCTGCGCCACGCTGCTGACATTCTGCAATATGCAACTTGTATGAATAGTCCAGTTTATCGTAAATGTCATGAAATATAATGCGTAATCTCGGTTCAGTATTTGTAAATTGAAACTAAACGAAACTACTGTCAATGTTGAATCACGACTAAACACGAAGATAATTAAATGTCATATCGAGCACAAACTAGGCGAGAATTTGCTAAGTTACTAAAGGTAAAATAACGTTGTCAGAAGTGGGATTCGAACCCACGCCCACATTCGTGGACCAGAAATCTCCCATAAATAACCCTGAAATAAGGGCAAGGTGTCAAATCCTTGAGTCTGGCGCCTTAGACCGCTCGGCCATCCTGACAGTTTCTTGCAACTCAAATTTTGCGCCAGTTAATAATTATTGTTATTGCCAACCTACTTACTCGTCATTTATAATTTGTTACGCTTGGCAGATTGCGAATCACGGATGTTCCGGATGAATAAAGCAAACTTTTAAGGCACATAACTCGCAGCAACAGGTTGTTTGAGAATTAACGGTTAAAAACTTCAATTTCATAGCAGCGCCTGGTTTTGATCCAGGGACCTCTGGGTTATGGGCCCAGCATGCTTCCGCTGCGCGACGCTGCTGACATTCTGCAATATGCAACTTGTTTGAATAGTCCAGTTTATCGTAAATGTCATGAAATATAATGCGTAATCTCGGTTCAGTATTTGTAAATTGAAACTAAACAAAACTACTGTCAATGTTGAATCACGACTAAACACGAAGATAATTAAATGTCATATCGAGCACAAACTAGGCATTCGTGGACCAGAAATCTCCCATAAATAACCCTGAAATAAGGGCAAGGTGTCAAATCCTTGAGTCTGACGCCTTAGACCGCTCGGCCATCCTGACAGTTACTTGCAACTCAAATTTTGCGCCAGTTAATAATTATTGTTATTGCCAACCTACTTACTCGTCATTCATAATTTGTTACGCTTGGCATTTTGCGAATCACGGATGTTCCGGATGAATAAAGCAAACTTTTAAGGCACATAACTCGCAGCAACAGGTTGTTTGAGAATTAACGGTTAAAAACTTCAATTTCATAGCAGCGCCTGGTTTTGATCCAGGGACCTCTGGGTTATGGGCCCAGCACGCTTCCGCTGCGCCACGCTGCTGACATTCTGCAATATGCAACTTGTATGAATAGTCCAGTTTATCGTAAATGTCATGAAATATAATGCGTAATCTCGGTTCAGTATTTGTAAATTGAAACTAAACGAAACTACTGTCAATGTTGAATCACGACTAAACACGAAGATAATTAAATGTCATATCGAGCACAAACTAGGCGAGAATTTGCTAAGTTACTAAAGGTAAAATAACATTGTCAGAAGTGGGATTCGAACCCACGCCCACATTCGTGGACCAGAAATCTCCCATAAATAACCCTGAAATAAGGGCAAGGTGTCAAATCCTTGAGTCTGGCGCCTTAGACCGCTCGGCCATCCTGACAGTTACTTGCAACTCAAATTTTGCGCCAGTTAATAATTATTGTTATTGCCAACCTACTTACTCGTCATTTATAATTTGTTACGCTTGGCATTTTGCGAATCACGGATGTTCCGGATGAATAAAGCAAACTTTTAAGGCACATAACTCGCAGCAACAGGTTGTTTGAGAATTAACGGTTAAAAACTTCAATTTCATAGCAGCGCCTGGTTTTGATCCAGGGACCTCTGGGTTATGGGCCCAGCACGCTTCCGCTGCGCCACGCTGCTGACATTCTGCAATATGCAACTTGTATGAATAGTCCAGTTTATCGTAAATGTCATGAAATATAATGCGTAATCTCGGTTCAGTATTTGTAAATTGAAACTAAACGAAACTACTGTCAATGTTGAATCACGACTAAACACGAAGATAATTAAATGTCATATCGAGCACAAACTAGGCGAGAATTTGCTAAGTTACTAAAGGTAAAATAACATTGTCAGAAGTGGGATTCGAACCCACGCCCACATTCGTGGACCAGAAATCTCCCAAAAATAACCCTGAAATAAGGGCAACGTGTCAAATCCTTGAGTCTGGCGCCTGAGACCGCTCGGCCATCCTGACAGTTACTTGCAACTCAAATTTTGCGCCAGTTAATAATTATTGTTATTGCCAACCTACTTACTCTTCATTCATAATTTGTTACGCTTGGCAGATTGCGAATCACGAATGTTCCGGATGAATAAAGCAAACTTTTAAGGCACATAACTCGCAGCAACAGGTTGTTTGAAAATTAACGGTTAAAAACTTCAATTTCATAGCAGCGCCTGGTTTCGATCCAGGGACCTCTGGGTTATGGGCCCAGCACGCTTCCGCTGCGCCACGCTGCTGACATTCTGCAGTATGCAACTTGTATGAATAGTCCAGTTTATCGTAAATGTCATGAAATATAATGCGTAATCTCGGTTCAGTATTTGTAAATTGAAACTAAACGAAACTACTGTCAATGTTGAATCACGACTAAACACGAAGATAATTAAATGTCATATCGAGCACAAACTAGGCGAGAATTTGCTAAGTTACTAAAGGTAAAATAACATTGTCAGAAGTGGGATTCGAACCCACGCCCACATTCGTGGACCAGAAATCTCCCATAAATAACCCTGAAATAAGGGCAAGGTATCAAATCCTTGAGTCTGGCGCCTTAGACCGCTCGGCCATCCTGACAGTTACTTCCAACTCAAATTTTGCGCCAGTTAATAATTATTGTTATTGCCAACCTACTTACTCGTCATTCATAATTTGTTACGCTTGGCAGATTGCGAATCACGAATGCTCCGGATTAATAAAGCAAACTTTTAAGGCACATAACTCGGAGCAACAGGTTGTTCGAGAATTAACGGTTTAAAACTTCAATTTCATAGCAGCGCCTGGTTTCGACCCAGGGACCTCTGGGTTTTGGGCCCAGCACGCTTCCGCTGCGCCACGCTGCTGACATTCTGCAATATGCAACTTGTATGAATAGTCCAGTTTATCGTAAATGTCATGAAATATAATGCGTAATCTCGGTTCAGTATTTGTAAATTGAAACTAAACGAAACTACTGTCAATGTTGAATCACGACTAAACACGAAGATAATTAAATGTCATATCGAGCACAAACTAGGCGAGAATTTGCTAAGTTACTAAAGGTAAAATAACGTTGTCAGAAGTGGGATTCGAACCAACGCCCACATTTGTGGACCAGAAATCTCCCATAAATAACCCTGAAATAAGGGCAAGGTGTCAAATCCTTGAGTCTGGCGCCTTAGACCGCTCGGCCATCCTGACAGTTTCTTGCAACTCAAATTTTGCGCCAGTTAATAATTATTGTTATTGCCAACCTACTTACTCGTCATTTATAATTTGTTACGCTTGGCAGATTGCGAATCACGGATGTTCCGGATGAATAAAGCAAACTTTTAAGGCACATAACTCGCAGCAACAGGTTGTTTGAGAATTAACGGTTAAAAACTTCAATTTCATAGCAGCGCCTGGTTTTGATCCAGGGACCTCTGGGTTATGGGCCCAGCATGCTTCCGCTGCGCGACGCTGCTGACATTCTGCAATATGCAACTTGTTTGAATAGTCCAGTTTATCGTAAATGTCATGAAATATAATGCGTAATCTCGGTTCAGTATTTGTAAATTGAAACTAAACAAAACTACTGTCAATGTTGAATCACGACTAAACACGAAGATAATTAAATGTCATATCGAGCACAAACTAGGCATTCGTGGACCAGAAATCTCCCATAAATAACCCTGAAATAAGGGCAAGGTGTCAAATCCTTGAGTCTGACGCCTTAGACCGCTCGGCCATCCTGACAGTTACTTGCAACTCAAATTTTGCGCCAGTTAATAATTATTGTTATTGCCAACCTACTTACTCGTCATTCATAATTTGTTACGCTTGGCATTTTGCGAATCACGGATGTTCCGGATGAATAAAGCAAACTTTTAAGGCACATAACTCGCAGCAACAGGTTGTTTGAGAATTAACGGTTAAAAACTTCAATTTCATAGCAGCGCCTGGTTTTGATCCAGGGACCTCTGGGTTATGGGCCCAGCACGCTTCCGCTGCGCCACGCTGCTGACATTCTGCAATATGCAACTTGTATGAATAGTCCAGTTTATCGTAAATGTCATGAAATATAATGCGTAATCTCGGTTCAGTATTTGTAAATTGAAACTAAACGAAACTACTGTAAATGTTGAATCACGACTAAACACGAAGATAATTAAATGTCATATCGAGCACAAACTAGGCGAGAATTTGCTAAGTTACTAAAGGTAAAATAACATTGTCAGAAGTGGGATTCGAACCCACGCCCACATTCGTGGACCAGAAATCTCCCATAAATAACCCTGAAATAAGGGCAAGGTGTCAAATCCTTGAGTCTGGCGCCTTAGACCGCTCGGCCATCCTGACAGTTACTTGCAACTCAAATTTTGCGCCAGTTAATAATTATTGTTATTGCCAACCTACTTACTCGTCATTTATAATTTGTTACGCTTGGCATTTTGCGAATCACGGATGTTCCGGATGAATAAAGCAAACTTTTAAGGCACATAACTCGCAGCAACAGGTTGTTTGAGAATTAACGGTTAAAAACTTCAATTTCATAGCAGCGCCTGGTTTTGATCCAGGGACCTCTGGGTTATGGGCCCAGCACGCTTCCGCTGCGCCACGCTGCTGACATTCTGCAATATGCAACTTGTATGAATAGTCCAGTTTATCGTAAATGTCATGAAATATAATGCGTAATCTCGGTTCAGTATTTGTAAATTGAAACTAAACGAAACTACTGTCAATGTTGAATCACGACTAAACACGAAGATAATTAAATGTCATATCGAGCACAAACTAGGCGAGAATTTGCTAAGTTACTAAAGGTAAAATAACATTGTCAGAAGTGGGATTCGAACCAACGCCCACATTCGTGGACCAGAAATCTCCCATAAATAACCCTGAAATAAGGGCAAGGTGTCAAATCCTTGAGTCTGGCGCCTTAGACCGCTCGGCCATCCTAACAGTTACTTGCAACTCAAATTTTGCGCCAGTTAATAATTATTGTTATTGCCAACCTACTTACTCGTCATTTATAATTTGTTACGCTTGGCATTTTGCGAATCACGGATGTTCCGGATGAATAAAGCAAACTTTTAAGGCACATAACTCGCAGCAACAGGTTGTTTGAGAATTAACGGTTAAAAACTTCAATTTCATAGCAGCGCCTGGTTTTGATCCAGGGACCTCTGGGTTATGGGCCCAGCACGCTTCCGCTGCGCCACGCTGCTGACATTCTGCAATATGCAACTTGTATGAATAGTCCAGTTTATCGTAAATGTCATGAAATATAATGCGTAATCTCGGTTCAGTATTTGTAAATTGAAACTAAACGAAACTACTGTCAATGTTGAATCACGACTAAACACGAAGAAAATTAAATGTCATATCGAGCACAAACTAGGCGAGAATTTGCTAAGTTACTTAAGGTAAAACAACATTGTCAGAAGTGGGATTCGAACCCACGCCCACATTCGTGGACCAGAAATCTCCCATAAATAACCCTGAAATAAGGGCAAGGTGTCAAATCCTTGAGTCTGGCGCCTTAGACCGCTCGGCCATCCTAACAGTTACTTGCAACTCAAATTTTGCGCCAGTTAATAATTATTGTTATTGCCAACCTACTTACTTGTCATTCATAATTTGTTACGCTTGGCAGATTGCGAATCACGAATGCTCCGGATTAATAAAGCAAAGTTTTAAGGCACATAACTCGGAGCAACAGGTTGTTCGAAAATTAACGGTTTAAAACTCCAATTTCATAGCAGCGCCTGGTTTTGATCCAGGGACCTCTGGGTTATGTGCCCAGCACGCTTCCGCTGCGCCCCGCTGCTGACATTCTGGAATATGCAACTTGTATGAATAGTCCAGTTTATCGTAAATGTCATGAAATATAATGCGTAATCTCGGTTCAGTATTTGTAAATTGAAACTAAACAAAACTACTGTCAATGTTGAATCACGACTAAACACGAAGATAATTAAATGTCATATCGAGCACAAACTAGGCGAGAATTTGCTAAGTTACTAAAGGTAAAATAACATTGTCAGAAGTGGGTTTCGAACCCACGCCCACATTCGTGGACCAGAAATCTCCCATAAATAACCCTGAAATAAGGGCAAGGTGTCAAATCCTTGAGTCTGGCGCCTGAGACCGCTCGGCCATCCTGACAGTTACTTGCAACTCAAATTTTGCGCCAGTTAATAATTATTGTTATTGCCAACCTACTTACTCGTCATTCATAATTTGTTACGCTTGGCAGATTGCGAATCACGGATGTTCCGGATGAATAAAGCAAACTTTTAAGGCACATAACTCGCAGCAACTGGTTGTTTGAGAATTAACGGCTAAAAACTTCAATTTCATAGCAGCGCTTGGTTTTGATCCAGGGACCTCTGGGTTATGGGCCCAGCATGCTTCCGCTGCGCGACGCTGCTGACATTCTGCAATATGCAACTTGTTTGAATAGTCCAGTTTATCGTAAATGTCATGAAATATAATGCGTAATCTCGGTTCAGTATATGTAAATTGAAACTAAACAAAACTACTGTCAATGTTGAATCACGACTAAACACGAAGATAATTAAATGTCATATCGAGCACAAACTAGGCATTCGTGGACCAGAAATCTCCCATAAATAACCCTGAAATAAGGACAAGGTGTCAAATCCTTGAGTCTGACGCCTTAGACCGCTCGGCCATCCTGACAGTTACTTGCAACTCAAATTTTGCGCCAGTTAATAATTATTGTTATTGCCAACCTACTTACTCGTCATTCATAATTTGTTACGCTTGGCAGATTGCGAATCACGAATGCTCCGGATTAATAAAGCAAACTTTTAAGGCACATAACTCGGAGCAACAGGTTGTTCGAGAATTAACGGTTTAAAACTTCAATTTCATAGCGGCGCCTGGTTTCGACCCAGGGACCTCTGGGTTTTGGGCCCAGCACGCTTCCGCTGCGCCACGCTGCTGACATTCTGCAATATGCAACTTGTATGAATAGTCCAGTTTATCGTAAATGTCATGAAATATAATGCGTAATCTCGGTTCAGTATTTGTAAATTGAAACTAAACGAAACTACTGTCAATGTTGAATCACGACTAAACACGAAGATAATTAAATGTCATATCGAGCACAAACTAGGCGAGAATTTGCTAAGTTACTAAAGGTAAAACAACATTGTCAGAAGTGGGATTCGAACCCACGCCCACATTCGTGGACCAGAAATCTCCCATAAATAACCCTGAAATAAGGGCAAGGTGTCAAATCCTTGAGTCTGGCGCCTTAGACCGCTCGGCCATCCTGACAGTTACTTGCAACTCAAATTTTGCGCCAGTTAATAATTATTGTTATTGCCAACCTACTTACTCGTCATTTATAATTTGTTACGCTTCGCATTTTGCGAATCACGGATGTTCCGGATGAATAAAGCAAACTTTTAAGGCACATAACTCGCAGTAACAGGTTGTTTGAGAATTAACGGTTAAAAACTTCAATTTCATAGCAGCGCCTGGTTTCGATCCAGGGACCTCTGGGTTATGGGCCCAGCACGCTTCCGCTGCGCCACGCTGCTGACATTCTGCAATATGCAACTTGTATGAATAGTCCAGTTTATCGTAAATGTCATGAAATATAATGCGTAATCTCGGTTCAGTATTTGTAAATTGAAACTAAACGAAACTACTGTCAATGTTGAATCACGACTAAACACGAAGATATTTAAATGTCATATCGAGCACAAACTAGGCGAGAATTTGCTAAGTTACTAAAGGTAAAATAACATTGTCAGAAGTGGGATTCGAAACCACGCCCACATTCGTGGACCAGAAATCTCCCATAAATAACCCTGAAATAAGGGCAAGGTGTCAAATCCTTGAGTCTGGCGCCTTAGACCGCTCGGCCATCCTGACAGTTACTTGCAACTCAAATTTTGCGCCAGTTAATAATTATTGTTATTGCCAACCTACTTACTCGTCATTCATAATTTGTTACGCTTGGCAGATTGCGAATCACGAATGTTCCGGATGAATAAAGCAAACTTTTAAGGCGCATAACTCGCAGCAACAGATTGTTTGAGAATTAACGGTTAAAAACTTCAATTTCATAGCAGCGCCTGGTTTCGATCCAGGGACCTCTGGGTTATAGGCCCAGCACGCTTCCGCTGCGCCACGCTGCTGACATTCTGCAATATGCAACTTGTATGAATAGTCCAGTTTATCGTAAATGTCATGAAATATAATGCGTAATCTCGGTTCACTATTTGTAAATTGAAACTAAACGAAACTACTGTCAATGTTGAATCACGACTAAACACGAAGATAATTAAATGTCATATCGAGCACAAACTAGGCGAGAATTTGCTAAGTTACTAAAGGTAAAATAACATTGTCAGAAGTGGGATTCGAAACCACGCCCACATTCGTGGACCAGAAATCTCCCATAAATAACCCTGAAATAAGGGCAAGGTGTCAAATCCTTGAGTCTGGCGCCTTAGACCGCTCGGCCATCCTGACAGTTACTTGCAACTCAAATTTTGCGCCAGTTAATAATTATTGTTATTGCCAACCTACTTACTCGTCATTCATAATTTGTTACGCTTGGCAGATTGCGAATCACGAATGTTCCGGATGAATAAAGCAAACTTTTAAGGCGCATAACTCGCAGCAACAGATTGTTTGAGAATTAACGGTTAAAAACTTCAATTTCATAGCAGCGCCTGGTTTCGATCCAGGGACCTCTGGGTTATAGGCCCAGCACGCTTCCGCTGCGCCACGCTGCTGACATTCTGCAATATGCAACTTGTATGAATAGTCCAGTTTATCGTAAATGTCATGAAATATAATGCGTAATCTCGGTTCACTATTTGTAAATTGAAACTAAACGAAACTACTGTCAATGTTGAATCACGACTAAACACGAAGATAATTAAATGTCATATCGAGCACAAACTAGGCGAGAATTTGCTAAGTTACTAAAGGTAAAATAACATTGTCAGAAGTGGGATTCGAAACCACGCCCACATTCGTGGACCAGAAATCTCCCATAAATAACCCTGAAATAAGGGCAAGGTGTCAAATCCTTGAGTCTGGCGCCTTAGACCGCTCGGCCATCCTGACAGTTACTTGCAACTCAAATTTTGCGCCAGTTAATAATTATTGTTATTGCCAACCTACTTACTCGTCATTCATAATTTGTTACGCTTGGCAGATTGCGAATCACGAATGTTCCGGATGAATAAAGCAAACTTTTAAGGCGCATAACTCGCAGCAACAGGTTGTTTGAGAATTAACGGTTAAAAACTTCAATTTCATAGCAGCGCCTGGTTTCGATCCAGGGACCTCTGGGTTATGGGCCCAGCACGCTTCCGCTGCGCCACGCTGCTGACATTCTGCAATATGCAACTTGTATGAATAGTCCAGTTTATCGTAAATGTCATGAAATATAATGCGTAATCTCGGTTCACTATTTGTAAATTGAAACTAAACGAAACTACTGTCAATGTTGAATCACGACTAAACACGAAGATAATTAAATGTCATATCGAGCACAAACTAGGCGAGAATTTGGTAAGTTACTAAAGGTAAAATAACATTGTCAGAAGTAGGATTCGAACTCACGCCCACATTCGTGGACCAGAAATCTCCCATAAATAACCCTGAAATAAGGGCAAGGTGTCAAATCCATGAGTAGGCGCCTTAGACCGCTCGGCCATCCTGACAGTTACTTGCAACTCAAATTTTGCGCCAGTTAATAATTATTGTTATTGCCAACCTACTTACTCGTCATTTATAATTTGTTACGTTTGGCAGATTGCGAATCACGGATGTTCCGGATGAATAAAGCAAACTTTTAAGGCACATAACTCGCAGCAACAGGTTGTTTGAGAATTAACGGTTAAAAACTTCAATTTCATAGCAGCGCCTGGTTTCGATCCAGGGACCTCTGGGTTATGGTCCCAGCACGCTTCCGCTGCGCCACGCTGCTGACTTTCTGCTGTATGCAACTTGTATGAATAGTCCAGTTTATCGTAAATGTCATGAAATATAATGCGTAATCTCGGTTCAGTATTTGTAAATTGAAACTAAACGAAACTACTGTCAATGTTGAATCACGACTAAACACGAAGATAATTAAATGTCATATCGAGCACAAACTAGGCGAGAATTTGCTAAGTTACTAAAGGTAAAATAACATTGTCAGAAGTGGGATTCGAACCCACGCCCACATTCGTGGACCAGAAATCTCCCATAAATAACCCTGAAATAAGGGCAAGGTGTCAAATCCTTGAGTCTGGCGCCTTAGACCGCTCGGCCATCCTGACAGTTACTTGCAACCTAAATTTTGCGCCAGTTAATAATTATTGTTATTGCCAACCTACTTACTCGTCATTCATAATTTGTTACGCTTGGCAGATTGCGAATCACGAATGTTCCGGATTAATAAAGCAAACTTTTAAGGCACATAACTCGGAGCAACAGGTTGTTCGAGAATTAACGGTTTAAAACTTCAATTTCATAACAGCGCCTGGTTTCGATCCAGGGACCTCTGGGTTATGGGCCCAGCACGCTTCCGCTGCGCCACGCTGCTGACATTCTGCAATATGCAACTTGTATGAATAGTCCAGTTTATCGTAAATGTCATGAAATATAATGCGTAATCTCGGTTCAGTATTTGTAAATTGAAACTAAACGAAACTACTGTCAATGTTGAATCACGACTAAACACGAAGATAATTAAATGTCATATCGAGCACAAACTAGGCGAGAATTTGCTAAGTTACTAAAGGTAAAACAACATTGTCAGAAGTGGGATTCGAACCCACGCCCACATTCGTGGACCAGAAATCTCCCATAAATAACCCTGAAATAAGGGCAAGGTGTCAAATCCTTGAGTCTGGCGCCTTAGACCGCTCGGCCATCCTGACAGTTACTTGCAACTCAAATTTTGCGCCAGTTAATAATTATTGTTATTGCCAACCTACTTACTCGTCATTTATAATTTGTTACGCTTCGCATTTTGCGAATCGCGGATGTTCCGGATGAATAAAGCAAACTTTTAAGGTACATAACTCGCAGTAACAGGTTGTTTGAGAATTAACGGTTAAAAACTTCAATTTCATAGCAGCGCCTGGTTTCGATCCAGGGACCTCTGGGTTATGGGCCCAGCACGCTTCCGCTGCGCCACGCTGCTGACATTCTGCAATATGCAACTTGTATGAATAGTCCAGTTTATCGTAAATGTCATGAAATATAATGCGTAATCTCGGTTCAGTATTTGTAAATTGAAACTAAACGAAACTACTGTCAATGTTGAATCACGACTAAACACGAAGATATTTAAATGTCATATCGAGCACAAACTAGGCGAGAATTTGCTAAGTTACTAAAGGTAAAATAACATTGTCAGAAGTGGGATTCGAACCCACGCCCACATTCTTGGACCAGAAATCTCCCATAAATAACCCTGAAATAAGGGCAAGGTGTCAAATCCTTGAGTCTGGCGCCTTAGACCGCTCGGCCATCCTGACAGTTACTTGCAACTCAAATTTTGCGCCAGTTAATAATTATTGTTATTGCCAACCTACTTACTCGTCATTCATAATTTGTTACGCTTGGCAGATTGCGAATCACGAATGTTCCGGATGAATAAAGCAAACTTTTAAGGCGCATAACTCGCAGCAACAGATTGTTTGAGAATTAACGGTTAAAAACTTCAATTTCATAGCAGCGCCTGGTTTCGATCCAGGGACCTCTGGGTTATGGGCCCAGCACGCTACCGCTGCGCCACGCTGCTGACATTCTGCAATATGCAACTTGTATGAATAGTCCAGTTTATCGTAAATGTCATGAAATATAATGCGTAATCTCGGTTCACTATTTGTAAATTGAAACTAAACGAAACTACTGTCAATGTTGAATCACGACTAAACACGAAGATAATTAAATGTCATATCGAGCACAAACTAGGCGAGAATTTGCTAAGTTACTAAAGGTAAAATAACATTGTCAGAAGTGGGATTCGAAACCACGCCCACATTCGTGGACCAGAAATCTCCCATAAATAACCCTGAAATAAGGGCAAGGTGTCAAATCCTTGAGTCTGGCGCCTTAGACCGCTCGGCCATCCTGACAGTTACTTGCAACTCAAATTTTGCGCCAGTTAATAATTATTGTTATTGCCAACCTACTTACTCGTCATTCATAATTTGTTACGCTTGGCAGATTGCGAATCACGAATGTTCCGGATGAATAAAGCAAACTTTTAAGGCGCATAACTCGCAGCAACAGGTTGTTTGAGAATTAACGGTTAAAAACTTCAATTTCATAGGAGCGCCTGGTTTCGATCCAGGGACCTCTGGGTTATGGGCCCAGCACGCTTCCGCTGCGCCACGCTGCTGACATTCTGCAATATGCAACTTGTATGAATAGTCCAGTTTATCGTAAATGTCATGAAATATAATGCGTAATCTCGGTTCACTATTTGTAAATTGAAACTAAACGAAACTACTGTCAATGTTGAATCACGACTAAACACGAAGATAATTAAATGTCATATCGAGCACAAACTAGGCGAGAATTTGGTAAGTTACTAAAGGTAAAATAACATTGTCAGAAGTAGGATTCGAACTCACGCCCACATTCGTGGACCAGAAATCTCCCATAAATAACCCTGAAATAAGGGCAAGGTGTCAAATCCATGAGTAGGCGCCTTAGACAGCTCGGCCATCCTGACAGTTACTTGCAACTCAAATTTTGCGCCAGTTAATAATTATTGTTATTGCCAACCTACTTACTCGTCATTTATAATTTGTTACGTTTGGCAGATTGCGAATCACGGATGTTCCGGATGAATAAAGCAAACTTTTAAGGCACATAACTCGCAGCAACAGGTTGTTTGAGAATTAACGGTTAAAAACTTCAATTTCATAGCAGCGCCTGGTTTCGATCCAGGGACCTCTGGGTTATGGGCCCAGCACGCTTCCGCTGCGCCACGCTGCTGACTTTCTGCTGTATGCAACTTGTATGAATAGTCCAGTTTATCGTAAATGTCATGAAATATAATGCGTAATTTCGGTTCAGTATTTGTAAATTGAAACTAAACGAAACTACTGTCAATGTTGAATCACGACTAAACACGAAGATAATTAAATGTCATATCGAGCACAAACTAGGCGAGAATTTGCTAAGTTACTAAAGGTAAAATAACATTGTCAGAAGTGGGATTCGAACCCACGCCCACATTCGTGGACCAGAAATCTCCCATAAATAACCCTGAAATAAGGGCAAGGTGTCAAATCCTTGAGTCTGGCGCCTTAGACCGCTCGGCCATCCTGACAGTTACTTGCAACCTAAATTTTGCGCCAGTTAATAATTATTGTTATTGCCAACCTACTTACTCGTCATTCATAATTTGTTACGCTTGGCAGATTGCGAATCACGAATGTTCCGGATTAATAAAGCAAACTTTTAAGGCACATAACTCGGAGCAACAGGTTGTTCGAGAATTAACGGTTTAAAACGTCAATTTCATAACAGCGCCTGGTTTCGATCCAGGGACCTCTGGGTTATGGGCCCAGCACGCTTCCGCTGCGCCACGCTGCTGACATTCTGCAATATGCAACTTGTATGAATAGTCCAGTTTATCGTAAATGTCATGAAATATAATGCGTAATCTCGGTTCAGTATTTGTAAATTGAAACTAAACGAAACTACTGTCAATGTTGAATCACGACTAAACACGAAGATAATTAAATGTCATATCGAGCACAAACTAGGCGAGAATTTGCTAAGTTACTAAAGGTAAAATAACATTGGCAGAAGTGGGATTCGAACCCACGCACACATTCGTGGACCAGAAATCTCCCATAAATAACCCTGAAATAAGGGCAAGGTGTCAAATCCTTGAGTCTGGCGCCTTAGACCGCTCGGCCATCCTGACAGTTACTTGCAACTCAAATTTTGCGCCAGTTAATAATTATTGTTATTGCCAACCTACTTACTTGTCATTCATAATTTGTTACGCTTGGCAGATTGCGAATCACGAATGTTCCGGATAAATAAAGCAAACTTTTAAGGCACATAACTCCGAGCAACAGGTTGTTCGAGAATTAACGGTTTAAAACTTCAATTTCATAGCAGCGACTGGTTTCGATCCAGGGACCTCTGGGTTATGGGCACAGCACGCTTCCACTGCGCCACGCTGTTGACATTCTGCAATATGCAACTTGTATGAATAGTCCAGTTTATCGTAAATGTCATGAAATATAATGCGTATTCGGTTCAGTATTTCTAAATTGAAACTAAACGAAACTACTGTCAATGTTGAATCACGACTAAACACGAAGATAATTAAATGTCATATCGAGAACAAACTAGGCGAGAATTTGCTAAGTTACTAAAGGTAAAATAACATTGTCAGAAGTGGGATTCGAACCCACGCCCACATTCGTGGACCAGAAATCTCCCATAAATAACTCTGAAATAAGGGCAAGGTGTCAAATCCTTGAGTCTGGCGCCTTAGACCGCTCGGCCATCCTGACAGTTACTTGCAACTCAAATTTTGCGCCAGTTAATAATTATTGTTATTGCCAACCTACTTTCTCGTCGTTCATAATTTGTTACGCTTGGCAGATTGCGAATCACGAATGTTCCGGATGAATAAAGCAAACTTTTAAGGCACATAACTCGCAGCAACAGGTTGTTTGAGAATTAACGGTTAAAAACTTCAATTTCATAGCAGCGCCTGGTTTCGATCCAGGGACCTCTGGGTTATGGGCCCAGCACGCTTCCGCTGCGCCACGCTGCTGACATTCTGCAATATGCAACTTGTATGAATAGTCCAGTTTATCGTAAATGTCATGAAATATAATGCGTAATCTCGGTTCAGTATTTGTAAATTGAAACTAAACGAAACTACTGTCAATGTTGAATCACGACTAAACACGAAGATAATTAAATGTCATATCGAGCACAAACTAGGCGAGAATTTGCTAAGTTACTAAAGGCAAAACAACATTGTCAGAAGTGGGATTCGAACCCACGCCCACATTCGTGGACCAGAAATCTCCCATAAATAACCCTGAAATAAGGGCAAGGTGTCAAATCCTTGAGTCTGGCGCCTTAGACCGCTCGGCCATCCTGACAGTTACTTGCAACTCAAATTTTGCGCCACTTAATAATTATTGTTATTGCCAACCTACTTACTCGTCATTTATAATTTGTTACGCTTCGCATTTTGCGAATCACGGATGTTCCGGATGAATAAAGCAAACTTTTAAGGCACATAACTCGCAGCAACAGGTTGTTTGAGAATTAACGGTTAAAAACTTCAATTTCATAGCAGCGCCTGGTTTTGATCCAGGGACCTCTGGGTTATGGGCCCAAGCACGCTTCCGCTGCGCCACGCTGCTGACATTCTGCAATATGCAACTTGTATGAATAGTCCAGTTTATCGTAAATGTCATGAAATATAATGCGTAATCTCGGTTCAGTATTTGTAAATTGAAACTAAACGAAACTACTGTCAATGTTGAATCACGACTAAACACGAAGATAATTAAATGTCATATCGAGCACAAACTAGGCGAGAATTTGCTAAGTTACTAAAGGTAAAATAACATTGTCAGAAGTGGGATTCGAACCCACGCCCACATTCGTGGACCAGAAATCTCCCATAAATAACCCTGAAATAAGGGCAAGGTGTCAAATCCTTGAGTCTGGCGCCTTAGACCGCTCGGCCATCCTAACAGTTACTTGCAACTCAAATTTTGCGCCAGTTAATAATTATTGTTATTGCCAACCTACTTACTCGTCATTCATAATTTGTTACGCTTGGCAGATTGCGAATCACGAATGCTCCGGATTAATAAAGCAAAGTTTTAAGGCACATAACTCGGAGCAACAGGTTGTTCGAAAATTAACGGTTTAAAACTCCAATTTCATAGCAGCGCCTGGTTTCGATCAAGGGACCTCTGGGTTATGGGCCCAGCACTCTTCCGCTGCGCCACGCTGCTGACATTCTGCAATATGCAACTTGTATGAATAGTCCAGTTTATCGTAAATGTCATGAAATATAATGCGTAATCTCGGTTCAGTATTTGTAAATTGAAACTAAACGAAACTACTGTCAATGTTGAATCACGACTAAACGCGAAGATAATTAAATGTCATATCGAGCACAAACTAGGCGAGAATTTGCTAAGTTACTAAAGGTAAAATAACATTGTCAGAAGTGGGATTCGAACCCACGCCCGCATTCGTGGACCAGAAATCTTCCATAAATAACCCTGAAATAAGGGCAAGGTGTCAAATCCTTGAGTCTGGCGCCTTATTCCGCTCGGCCATCCTGACAGTTACTTGCAACTCAAATTTTGCGCCAGTTAATAATTATTGTTATTGCCAAACTACTTACTCGTCATTCATAATTTGTTACGCTTGGCAGATTGCGAATCACGAATGTTCCGGATGAATAAAGCAAACTTTTAAGGCGCATAACTCGCAGCAACAGGTTGTTTGAGAATTAACGGTTAAAAACTTCAATTTCATAGCAGCGCCTGGTTTCGATCCAGGGACCTCTGGGTTACGGGCCCAGCACGCTTCCGCTGCGCCACGCTGCTGACATTCTGCAATATGCAACTTGTATGAATAGTCCAGTTTATCGTAAATGTCATGAAATATAATGCGTAATCTCGGTTCAGTATTTGTAAATTGAAACTAAACGAAACTACTGTCAATGTTGAATCACGACTAAACACGAAGATAATTAAATGTCATATCGAGCACAAACTAGGCGAGAATTTGCTAAGTTACTAAAGGTAAAATAACATTGTCAGAAGTGGGATTCGAAACCACGCCCACATTCGTGGACCAGAAATCTCCCATAAATAACCCTGAAATAAGGGCAAGGTGTCAAATCCTTGAGTCTGGCGCCTTAGACCGCTCGGCCATCCTGACAGTTACTTGCAACTCAAATTTTGCGCCAGTTAATAATTATTGTTATTGCCAACCTACTTTCTCGTCGTTCATAATTTGTTACGCTTGGCAGATTGCGAATCACGAATGTTCCGGATGAATAAAGCAAACTTTTAAGGCACATAACTCGCAGCAACAGGTTGTTTGAGAATTAACGGTTAAAAACTTCAATTTCATAGCAGCGCCTGGTTTCGATCCAGGGACCTCTGGGTTATGGGCCCAGCACGCTTCCGCTGCGCCACGCTGCTGACATTCTGCTATATGCAACTTGTATGAATAGTCCAGTTTATCGTAAATGTCATGAAATATAATGCGTAATCTCGGTTCAGTATTTGTAAATTGAAACTAAACAAAACTACTGTCGATGTTGAATCACGACTAAACACGAAGATAATTAAATGTCATATCGAGCACAAACTAGGCGAGAATTTGCTAAGTTACTAAAGGTAAAACAACATTGTCAGAAGTGGGATTCGAACCCACGCCCACATTCGTGGACCAGAAATCTCCCATAAATAACCCTGAAATAAGGGCAAGGTGTCAAATCCTTGAGTCTGGCGCCTTAGACCGCTCGGCCATCCTGACAGTTACTTGCAACTCAAATTTTGCGCCAGTTAATAATTATTGTTATTGCCAACCTACTTACTCGTCATTTATAATTTGTTACGCTTCGCATTTTGCGAATCACGGATGTTCCGGATGAATAAAGCAAACTTTTAAGGCACATAACTCGCAGCAACAGGTTGTTTGAGAATTAACGGTTAAAAACTTCAATTTCATAGCAGCGCCTGGTTTTGATCCAGGGACCTCTGGGTTATGGGCCCAGCACGCTTCCGCTGCGCCACGCTGCTGACATTCTGCAATATGCAACTTGTATGAATAGTCCAGTTTATCGTAAATGTCATGAAATATAATGCGTAATCTCGGTTCAGTATTTGTAAATTGAAACTAAACGAAACTACTGTCAATGTTGAATCACGACTAAACACGAAGATAATTAAATGTCATATCGAGCACAAACTAGGCGAGAATTTGCTAAGTTACTAAAGGTAAAATAACATTGTCAGAAGTGGGATTCGAACCCACGCCCACATTCGTGGACCAGAAATCTCCCATAAATAACCCTGAAATAAGGGCAAGGTGTCAAATCCTTGAGTCTGGCGCCTTAGACCGCTCGGCCATCCTGACAGTTACTTGCAACTCAAATTTTGCGCCAGTTAATAATTATTGTTATTGCCAACCTACTTTCTCGTCGTTCATAATTTGTTACGCTTGGCAGATTGCGAATCACGAATGTTCCGGATGAATAAAGCAAACTTTTAAGGCACATAACTCGCAGCAACAGGTTGTTTGAGAATTAACGGTTAAAAACTTCAATTTCATAGCAGCGCCTGGTTTCGATCCAGGGACCTCTGGGTTATGGGCCCAGCACGCTTCCGCTGCGCCACGCTGCTGACATTCTGCTATATGCAACTTGTATGAATAGTCCAGTTTATCGTAAATGTCATGAAATATAATGCGTAATCTCGGTTCAGTATTTGTAAATTGAAACTAAACAAAACTACTGTCGATGTTGAATCACGACTAAACACGAAGATAATTAAATGTCATATCGAGCACAAACTAGGCGAGAATTTGCTAAGTTACTAAAGGTAAAATAACATTGTCAGAAGTGGGATTCGAACCCACGCCCGCATTCGTGGACCAGAAATCTTCCATAAATAACCCTGAAATAAGGGCAAGGTGTCAAATCCTTGAGTCTGGCGCCTTATTCCGCTCGGCCATCCTGACAGTTACTTGCAACTCAAATTTTGCGCCAGTTAATAATTATTGTTATTGCCAAACTACTTACTCGTCATTCATAATTTGTTACGCTTGGCAGATTGCGAATCACGAATGTTCCGGATGAATAAAGCAAACTTTTAAGGCGCATAACTCGCAGCAACAGGTTGTTTGAGAATTAACGGTTAAAAACTTCAATTTCATAGCAGCGCCTGGTTTCGATCCAGGGACCTCTGGGTTACGGGCCCAGCACGCTTCCGCTGCGCCACGCTGCTGACATTCTGCAATATGCAACTTGTATGAATAGTCCAGTTTATCGTAAATGTCATGAAATATAATGCGTAATCTCGGTTCAGTATTTGTAAATTGAAACTAAACGAAACTACTGTCAATGTTGAATCACGACTAAACACGAAGATAATTAAATGTCATATCGAGCACAAACTAGGCGAGAATTTGCTAAGTTACTAAAGGTAAAATAACATTGTCAGAAGTGGGATTCGAAACCACGCCCACATTCGTGGACCAGAAATCTCCCATAAATAACCCTGAAATAAGGGCAAGGTGTCAAATCCTTGAGTCTGGCGCCTTAGACCGCTCGGCCATCCTGACAGTTACTTGCAACTCAAATTTTGCGCCAGTTAATAATTATTGTTATTGCCAACCTACTTTCTCGTCGTTCATAATTTGTTACGCTTGGCAGATTGCGAATCACGAATGTTCCGGATGAATAAAGCAAACTTTTAAGGCACATAACTCGCAGCAACAGGTTGTTTGAGAATTAACGGTTAAAAACTTCAATTTCATAGCAGCGCCTGGTTTCGATCCAGGGACCTCTGGGTTATGGGCCCAGCACGCTTCCGCTGCGCCACGCTGCTGACATTCTGCTATATGCAACTTGTATGAATAGTCCAGTTTATCGTAAATGTCATGAAATATAATGCGTAATCTCGGTTCAGTATTTGTAAATTGAAACTAAACAAAACTACTGTCGATGTTGAATCACGACTAAACACGAAGATAATTAAATGTCATATCGAGCACAAACTAGGCGAGAATTTGCTAAGTTACTAAAGGTAAAACAACATTGTCAGAAGTGGGATTCGAACCCACGCCCACATTCGTGGACCAGAAATCTCCCATAAATAACCCTGAAATAAGGGCAAGGTGTCAAATCCTTGAGTCTGGCGCCTTAGACCGCTCGGCCATCCTGACAGTTACTTGCAACTCAAATTTTGCGCCAGTTAATAATTATTGTTATTGCCAACCTACTTACTCGTCATTTATAATTTGTTACGCTTCGCATTTTGCGAATCACGGATGTTCCGGATGAATAAAGCAAACTTTTAAGGCACATAACTCGCAGCAACAGGTTGTTTGAGAATTAACGGTTAAAAACTTCAATTTCATAGCAGCGCCTGGTTTTGATCCAGGGACCTCTGGGTTATGGGCCCAGCACGCTTCCGCTGCGCCACGCTGCTGACATTCTGCAATATGCAACTTGTATGAATAGTCCAGTTTATCGTAAATGTCATGAAATATAATGCGTAATCTCGGTTCAGTATTTGTAAATTGAAACTAAACGAAACTACTGTCAATGTTGAATCACGACTAAACACGAAGATAATTAAATGTCATATCGAGCACAAACTAGGCGAGAATTTGCTAAGTTACTAAAGGTAAAATAACATTGTCAGAAGTGGGATTCGAACCCACGCCCACATTCGTGGACCAGAAATCTCCCATAAATAACCCTGAAATAAGGGCAAGGTGTCAAATCCTTGAGTCTGGCGCCTTAGACCGCTCGGCCATCCTGACAGTTACTTGCAACTCAAATTTTGCGCCAGTTAATAATTATTGTTATTGCCAACCTACTTACTCGTCATTTATAATTTGTTACGCTTGGCATTTTACGAATCACGGATGTTCCGGATGAATAAAGCAAACTTTTAAGGCACATAACTCGCAGCAACAGGTTGTTTGAGAATTAACGGTTAAAAACTTCAATTTCATAGCAGCGCCTGGTTTTGATCCAGGGACCTCTGGGTTATGGGCCCAGCACGCTTCCGCTGCGCCACGCTGCTGACATTCTGCAATATGCAACTTGTATGAATAGTCCAGTTTATCGTAAATGTCATGAAATATAATGCGTAATCTCGGTTCAGTATTTGTAAATTGAAACTAAACGAAACTACTGTCAATGTTGAATCACGACTAAACACGAAGATAATTAAATGTCATATCGAGCACAAACTAGGCGAGAATTTGCTAAGTTACTAAAGGTAAAACAACATTGTCAGAAGTGGGATTCGAACCCACGCCCACATTCGTGGACCAGAAATCTCCCATAAATAACCCTGAAATAAGGGCAAGGTGTCAAATCCTTGAGTCTGGCGCCTTAGACCGCTCGGCCATCCTGACAGTTACTTGCAACTCAAATTTTGCGCCAGTTAATAATTATTGTTATTGCCAACCTACTTACTCGTCATTTATAATTTGTTACGCTTGGCATTTTGCGAATCACGGATGTTCCGGATGAATAAAGCAAACTTTTAAGGCACATAACTCGCAGCAACAGGTTGTTTGAGAATTAACGGTTAAAAACTTCAATTTCATAGCAGCGCCTGGTTTTGATCCAGGGACCTCTGGGTTATGGGCCCAGCACGCTTCCGCTGCGCCACGCTGCTGACATTCTGCAATATGCAACTTGTATGAATAGTCCAGTTTATCGTAAATGTCATGAAATATAATGCGTAATCTCGGTTCAGTATTTGTAAATTGAAACTAAACGAAACTACTGTCAATGTTGAATCACGACTAAACACGAAGATAATTAAATGTCATATCGAGCACAAACTAGGCGAGAATTTGCTAAGTTACTAAAGGTAAAACAACATTGTCAGAAGTGGGATTCGAACCCACGCCCACATTCGTGGACCAGAAATCTCCCATAAATAACCCTGAAATAAGGGCAAGGTGTCAAATCCTTGAGTCTGGCGCCTTAGACCGCTCGGCCATCCTGACAGTTACTTGCAACTCAAATTTTGCGCCAGTTAATAATTATTGTTATTGCCAACCTACTTACTCGTCATTTATAATTTGTTACGCTTGGCATTTTGCGAATCACGGATGTTCCGGATGAATAAAGCAAACTTTTAAGGCACATAACTCGCAGCAACAGGTTGTTTGAGAATTAACGGTTAAAAACTTCAATTTCATAGCAGCGCCTGGTTTTGATCCAGGGACCTCTGGGTTATGGGCCCAAGCACGCTTCCGCTGCGCCACGCTGCTGACATTCTGCAATATGCAACTTGTATGAATAGTCCAGTTTATCGTAAATGTCATGAAATATAATGCGTAATCTCGGTTCAGTATTTGTAAATTGAAACTAAACGAAACTACTGTCAATGTTGAATCACGACTAAACACGAAGATAATTAAATGTCATATCGAGCACAAACTAGGCGAGAATTTGCTAAGTTACTAAAGGTAAAATAACATTGTCAGAAGTGGGATTCGAACCCACGCCCACATTCGTGGACCAGAAATCTCCCATAAATAACCCTGAAATAAGGGCAAGGTGTCAAATCCTTGAGTCTGGCGCCTTAGACCGCTCGGCCATCCTAACAGTTACTTGCAACTCAAATTTTGCGCCAGTTAATAATTATTGTTATTGCCAACCTACTTACTCGTCATTCATAATTTGTTACGCTTGGCAGATTGCGAATCACGAATGCTCCGGATTAATAAAGCAAAGTTTTAAGGCACATAACTCGGAGCAACAGGTTGTTCGAAAATTAACGGTTTAAAACTCCAATTTCATAGCAGCGCCTGGTTTCGATCAAGGGACCTCTGGGTTATGGGCCCAGCACTCTTCCGCTGCGCCACGCTGCTGACATTCTGCAATATGCAACTTGTATGAATAGTCCAGTTTATCGTAAATGTCATGAAATATAATGCGTAATCTCGGTTCAGTATTTGTAAATTGAAACTAAACGAAACTACTGTCAATGTTGAATCACGACTAAACGCGAAGATAATTAAATGTCATATCGAGCACAAACTAGGCGAGAATTTGCTAAGTTACTAAAGGTAAAATAACATTGTCAGAAGTGGGATTCGAACCCACGCCCGCATTCGTGGACCAGAAATCTTCCATAAATAACCCTGAAATAAGGGCAAGGTGTCAAATCCTTGAATCTGGCGCCTTATTCCGCTCGGCCATCCTGACAGTTACTTGCAACTCAAATTTTGCGCCAGTTAATAATTATTGTTATTGCCAAACTACTTACTCGTCATTCATAATTTGTTACGCTTGGCAGATTGCGAATCACGAATGTTCCGGATGAATAAAGCAAACTTTTAAGGCGCATAACTCGCAGCAACAGGTTGTTTGAGAATTAACGGTTAAAAACTTCAATTTCATAGCAGCGCCTGGTTTCGATCCAGGGACCTCTGGGTTACGGGCCCAGCACGCTTCCGCTGCGCCACGCTGCTGACATTCTGCAATATGCAACTTGTATGAATAGTCCAGTTTATCGTAAATGTCATGAAATATAATGCGTAATCTCGGTTCAGTATTTGTAAATTGAAACTAAACGAAACTACTGTCAATGTTGAATCACGACTAAACACGAAGATAATTAAATGTCATATCGAGCACAAACTAGGCGAGAATTTGCTAAGTTACTAAAGGTAAAATAACATTGTCAGAAGTGGGATTCGAAACCACGCCCACATTCGTGGACCAGAAATCTCCCATAAATAACCCTGAAATAAGGGCAAGGTGTCAAATCCTTGAGTCAGGCGCCTTAGACCGCTCGGCCATCCTGACAGTTACTTGCAACTCAAATTTTGCGCCAGTTAATAATTATTGTTATTGCCAACCTACTTTCTCGTCGTTCATAATTTGTTACGCTTGGCAGATTGCGAATTACGAATGTTCCGGATGAATAAAGCAAACTTTTAAGGCACATAACTCGCAGCAACAGGTTGTTTGAGAATTAACGGTTAAAAACTTCAATTTCATAGCAGCGCCTGGTTTCGATCCAGGGACCTCTGGGTTATGGGCCCAGCACGCTTCCGCTGCGCCACGCTGCTGACATTCTGCTATATGCAACTTGTATGAATAGTCCAGTTTATCGTAAATGTCATGAAATATAATGCGTAATCTCGGTTCAGTATTTGTAAATTGAAACTAAACAAAACTACTGTCGATGTTGAATCACGACTAAACACGAAGATAATTAAATGTCATATCGAGCACAAACTAGGCGAGAATTTGCTAAGTTACTAAAGGTAAAACAACATTGTCAGAAGTGGGATTCGAACCCACGCCCACATTCGTGGACCAGAAATCTCCCATAAATAACCCTGAAATAAGGGCAAGGTGTCAAATCCTTGAGTCTGGCGCCTTAGACCGCTCGGCCATCCTGACAGTTACTTGCAACTCAAATTTTGCGCCAGTTAATAATTATTGTTATTGCCAACCTACTTACTCGTCATTTATAATTTGTTACGCTTCGCATTTTGCGAATCACGGATGTTCCGGATGAATAAAGCAAACTTTTAAGGCACATAACTCGCAGCAACAGGTTGTTTGAGAATTAACGGTTAAAAACTTCAATTTCATAGCAGCGCCTGGTTTTGATCCAGGGACCTCTGGGTTATGGGCCCAGCACGCTTCCGCTGCGCCACGCTGCTGACATTCTGCAATATGCAACTTGTATGAATAGTCCAGTTTATCGTAAATGTCATGAAATATAATGCGTAATCTCGGTTCAGTATTTGTAAATTGAAACTAAACGAAACTACTGTCAATGTTGAATCACGACTAAACACGAAGATAATTAAATGTCATATCGAGCACAAACTAGGCGAGAATTTGCTAAGTTACTAAAGGTAAAATAACATTGTCAGAAGTGGGATTCGAACCCACGCCCACATTCGTGGACCAGAAATCTCCCATAAATAACCCTGAAATAAGGGCAAGGTGTCAAATCCTTGAGTCTGGCGCCTTAGACCGCTCGGCCATCCTAACAGTTACTTGCAACGCAAATTTTGCGCCAGTTAATAATTATTGTTATTGCCAACCTACTTACTCGTCATTCATAATTTGTTACGCTTGGCAGATTGCGAATCACGAATGTTCCGGATGAATAAAGCAAACTTTTAAGGCGCATAACTCGCAGCAACAGGTTGTTTGAGAATTAACGGTTAAAAACTTCAATTTCATAGCAGCGCCTGGTTTCGATCCAGGGACCTCTGGGTTACGGGCCCAGCACGCTTCCGCTGCGCCACGCTGCTGACATTCTGCAATATGCAACTTGTATGAATAGTCCAGTTTATCGTAAATGTCATGAAATATAATGCGTAATCTCGGTTCACTATTTGTAAATTGAAACTAAACGAAACTACTGTCAATGTTGAATCACGACTAAACACGAAGATAATTAAATGTCATATCGAGCACAAACTAGGCGAGAATTTGCTAAGTTACTAAAGGTAAAATAACATTGTCAGAAGTGGGATTCGAAACCACGCCCACATTCGTGGACCAGAAATCTCCCATAAATAACCCTGAAATAAGGGCAAGGTGTCAAATCCTTGAGTCTGGCGCCTTAGACCGCTCGGCCATCCTGACAGTTACTTGCAACTCAAATTTTGCGCCAGTTAATAATTATTGTTATTGCCAACCTACTTTCTCGTCGTTCATAATTTGTTACGCTTGGCAGATTGCGAATCACGAATGTTCCGGATGAATAAAGCAAACTTTTAAGGCACATAACTCGCAGCAACAGGTTGTTTGAGAATTAACGGTTAAAAACTTCAATTTCATAGCAGCGCCTGGTTTCGATCCAGGGACCTCTGGGTTATGGGCCCAGCACGCTTCCGCTGCGCCACGCTGCTGACATTCTGCTATATGCAACTTGTATGAATAGTCCAGTTTATCGTAAATGTCATGAAATATAATGCGTAATCTCGGTTCAGTATTTGTAAATTGAAACTAAACAAAACTACTGTCGATGTTGAATCACGACTAAACACGAAGATAATTAAATGTCATATCGAGCACAAACTAGGCGAGAATTTGCTAAGTTACTAAAGGTAAAACAACATTGTCAGAAGTGGGATTCGAACCCACGCCCACATTCGTGGACCAGAAATCTCCCATAAATAACCCTGAAATAAGGGCAAGGTGTCAAATCCTTGAGTCTGGCGCCTTAGACCGCTCGGCCATCCTGACAGTTACTTGCAACTCAAATTTTGCGCCAGTTAATAATTATTGTTATTGCCAACCTACTTACTCGTCATTTATAATTTGTTACGCTTCGCATTTTGCGAATCACGGATGTTCCGGATGAATAAAGCAAACTTTTAAGGCACATAACTCGCAGCAACAGGTTGTTTGAGAATTAACGGTTAAAAACTTCAATTTCATAGCAGCGCCTGGTTTTGATCCAGGGACCTCTGGGTTATGGGCCCAGCACGCTTCCGCTGCGCCACGCTGCTGACATTCTGCAATATGCAACTTGTATGAATAGTCCAGTTTATCGTAAATGTCATGAAATATAATGCGTAATCTCGGTTCAGTATTTGTAAATTGAAACTAAACGAAACTACTGTCAATGTTGAATCACGACTAAACACGAAGATAATTAAATGTCATATCGAGCACAAACTAGGCGAGAATTTGCTAAGTTACTAAAGGTAAAATAACATTGTCAGAAGTGGGATTCGAACCCACGCCCACATTCGTGGACCAGAAATCTCCCATAAATAACCCTGAAATAAGGGCAAGGTGTCAAATCCTTGAGTCTGGCGCCTTAGACCGCTCGGCCATCCTAACAGTTACTTGCAACTCAAATTTTGCGCCAGTTAATAATTATTGTTATTGCCAACCTACTTACTCGTCATTCATAATTTGTTACGCTTGGCAGATTGCGAATCACGAATGCTCCGGATTAATAAAGCAAAGTTTTAAGGCACATAACTCGGAGCAACAGGTTGTTCGAAAATTAACGGTTTAAAACTCCAATTTCATAGCAGCGCCTGGTTTCGATCCAGGGACCTCTGGGTTATTGGCCCAGCACTCTTCCGCTGCGCCACGCTGCTGACATTCTGCAATATGCAACTTGTATGAATAGTCCAGTTTATCGTAAATGTCATGAAATATAATGCGTAATCTCGGTTCAGTATTTGTAAATTGAAACTAAACGAAACTACTGTCAATGTTGAATCACGACTAAACGCGAAGATAATTAAATGTCATATCGAGCACAAACTAGGCGAGAATTTGCTAAGTTACTAAAGGTAAAATAACATTGTCAGAAGTGGGATTCGAACCCACGCCCGCATTCGTGGACCAGAAATCTTCCATAAATAACCCTGAAATAAGGGCAAGGTGTCAAATCCTTGAGTCTGGCGCCTTATTCCGCTCGGCCATCCTGACAGTTACTTGCAACTCAAATTTTGCGCCAGTTAATAATTATTGTTATTGCCAAACTACTTACTCGTCATTCATAATTTGTTACGCTTGGCAGATTGCGAATCACGGATGTTCCGGATGAATAAAGCAAACTTTTAAGGCGCATAACTCGCAGCAACAGGTTGTTTGAGAATTAATGGTTAAAAACTTCAATTTCATAGCAGCGCCTGGTTTCGATCCAGGGACCTCTGGGTTACGGGCCCAGCACGCTTCCGCTGCGCCACGCTGCTGACATTCTGCAATATGCAACTTGTATGAATAGTCCAGTTTATCGTAAATGTCATGAAATATAATGCGTAATCTCGGTTCACTATTTGTAAATTGAAACTAAACGAAACTACTGTCAATGTTGAATCACGACTAAACACGAAGATAATTAAATGTCATATCGAGCACAAACTAGGCGAGAATTTGCTAAGTTACTAAAGGTAAAATAACATTGTCAGAATTGGGATTCGAAACCACGCCCACATTCGTGGACCAGAAATCTCCCATAAATAACCCTGAAATAAGGGCAAGGTGTCAAATCCTTGAGTCCGGCGCCTTAGACCGCTCGGCCATCCTGACAGTTACTTGCAACTCAAATTTTGCGCCAGTTAATAATTATTGTTATTGCCAACCTACTTACTCGTCATTCATAATTTGTTACGCTTGGCAGATTGCGAATCACGAATGTTCCGGATTAATAAAGCAAACTTTTAAGGCTCATAAATCGCAGCAACGGTTAAAAACTTCAATTTCATAGCAGCGCCTGGTTTCGATGCAGGGACCTCTGGGTTATGGGCCCAGCACGCTTCCGCTGCGCCACGCTGCTGCCATTCTGCAATATGCAACTTGTATGAATAGTTCAGTTTATCGTAAATGTCATGAAATATAATGCGTAATCTCGGTTCAGTATTTGTAAATTGAAACTAAACGAAACTACTGTCAATGTTGAATCACGACTAAACTCGAAGATATTTAAATGTCATATCGAGCACAAACTAGGCGAGAATTTGCTAAGTTACTACGGGTAAAATAACATTGTCAGAAGTGGGATTCGAACCCACGCCCACATTCGTGGACCAGAAATCTCCCATAAATAACCCTGAAATAAGGGCAAGGTGTCAAATCCTTGAGCCTGGCGCCATAGACCGCTCGGCCATCCTCACAGTTACTTGCAACTCAAATTTTGCGCCAGTTAATAATTATTATTATTGCCAACCTACTTACTCGTCATTCATAATTTGTTACGCTTGGCAGATTGCGAATCACGAATGTTCCGGATGAATAAAGCAAACTTTTAAGGCACATAACTCGCAGCAACGGTTAAAAACTTCAATTTCATAGCAGCGCCTGGTTTCGTTCCAGGGACCTCTGGGTTATGGGCCCAGCACGCTTCCGCTGCGCCACGCTGCTGACATTCTGCAATATGCAACTTGTATGAATAGTCCAGTTTATCGTAAATGTCATGAAATATAATGCGTAATCTCGGTTCAGTATTTGTAAATTGAAACTAAACGAAACTGCTGTCAATGTTGAATCACGACTAAACACGAAGATAATTAAATGTCATATCGAGCACAAACTGGGCGAGAATTTGCTAAGTTACTAAAGGTAAAATAACATTGTCAGAAGTGGGATTCGAACCCACGCCCACATTCGTGGACCAGAAATCTCCCATAAATAACCCTGAAATAAGGGCAAGGTGTCAAATCCTTGACTCTGGCGCCTTGGACCGCTCGGCCATCCTGACAGTTACTTGCAACACAAATTTTGCGCCAGTTAATAATTATTGTTATTGCCAACCTACTTACTCGTCATTCATAATTTGTTACGCTTGGCAGATTGCGAATCACGAATGTTCCGGATGAATACAGCAAACTTTTAAGGCACATAACTCGCAGCAACAGGTTGTTTGAGAATTAACGGTTAAAAACTTCAATTTCATAGCAGCGCCTGGTTTCGATACAGGGACCTCTGGGTTACGGGCCCAGCACGCTTCCGCTGCGCCACGCTGCTGATATTCTGCAATATGTAACTTGTATGAATAGTCCAGTTTATCGTAAATGTCATGAAATATAATGCGTAATCTCGGTTCAGTATTTGTAAATTGAAACTAAACGAAACTACTGTCAATGTTGAATCACGACTAAACACGAAGATAATTAAATGTCATATCGAGCACAAACTAGGCGAGAATTTGCTAAGTTACTAAAGGTAACATAACATTGTCAGAAGTGGGATTCGAACCCACGCCCACATTCGTGGACCAGAAATCTCCCATAAATAACCCTGAAATAAGAGCAAGGTGTCAAATCCTTGAGTCTGGCGCCTTAGACCGCTCGGCCATCCTGACAGTTACTTGCAACTCAAATTTTGCGCCAGTTAATAATTATTGTTATTGCCAACCTACTTACTTGTCATTCATAATTTGTTACGCTTGGCAGATTGCGAATCACGAATGTTCCGGATAAATAAAGCAAACTTTTAAGGCACATAACTCGCAGCAACGGTTAAAAACTTCAATTTCATAGCAGCGCCTGGTTTCGTTCCAGGGACCTCTGGGTTATGGGCCCAGCACGCTTCCGCTGCGCCACGCTGCTGACATTCTGCAATATGCAACTTGTATGAATAGTCCAGTTTATCGTAAATGTCATGAAATATAATGCGTAATCTCGGTTCAGTATTTGTAAATTGAAACTAAACGAAACTGCTGTCAATGTTGAATCACGACTAAACACGAAGATAATTAAATGTCATATCGAGAACAAACTGGGCGAGAATTTGCTAAGTTACTAAAGGTAAAATAACATTGTCAGAAGTGGGATTCGAACCCACGCCCACATTCGTGGACCAGAAATCTCCCATAAATAACCCTGAAATAAGGGCAAGGTGTCAAATCCTTGACTCTGGCGCCTTGGACCGCTCGGCCATCCTGACAGTTGCTTGCAACACAAATTTTGCGCCAGTTAATAATTATTGTTATTGCCAACCTACTTACTCGTCATTCATAATTTGTTACGCTTGGCAGATTGCGAATCACGAATGTTCCGGATGAATAAAGCAAACTTTTAAGGCACATAACTCACAGCAACAGGTTGTTTGAGAATTAATGGTTAAAAACTTCAATTTCATAGCAGCGCCTGGTTTCGATACAGGGACCTCTGGGTTACGGGCCCAGCACGCTTCCGCTGCGCCACGCTGCTGACATTCTGCAATATGCAACTTGTATGAATAGTTCAGTTTATCGTAAATGTCATGAAATATAATGCGTAATCTCGGTTCAGTATTTGTAAATTGAAACTAAACGAAACTACTGTCAATGTTGAATCACGACTAAACACGAAGATATTTAAATGTCATATCGAGCACAAACTAGGCGAGAATTTGCTAAGTTACTAAAGGTAAAATAACATTGTCAGAAGTGGGATTCGAACCCACGCCCACATTCGTGGACCAGAAATCTCCCATTATTAACCCTGAAATAAGGGCAAGGTGTCAAATCTTTGAGTCTGGCGCCTTAGACCGCTCGGCCATCCTGACAGTTGATTGCAACTCAAATTTTGCGCCAGTTAATAATTATTGTTATTGCCAACCTACTTACTCGTCATTCTTAATTTGTTACGCTTGGCAGATTGCGAATCACCAATGTTCCGGATGAATAAAGCAAACTTTTAAGGCACATAACTCGCAGCAACAGGTTGTTCAAGAATTAACGGTTTAAAACTTCAATTTCATAGCAGCGTCTGGTTTCGATCCAGGGACGTCTGGATTATGGGCCCAGCACGCTTCCGCTGCGCCACGCTGCTGACATTCTGCAATCCGCGACTTGTATGAATAGTCCAGTTTATCGTAAATGTCATGAAATATAATGCGTAATCTCGGTTCAGTATTTGTAAATTGAAACTAAACGAAACTACTGTCAATGTTGAATCACGACTAAACACAAAGAAAATTAAATGTCATATCGAGCACAAACTAGGCGAGAATTTTCTAAGTTACTAAAGGTAAAATAACATTATCAGAAGTGGGATTCGAACCCACGCCCACATTCGTGGACCAGAAATCTCCCACAAATAACCCTGAAATAAGGGCAAGGTGTCAAATCCTTGAATCTGGCGCCTTAGACCGCTCGGCCATCCTGACAGCGACTTACAACTCAAATTTTGCGCCAGTTAATAATTATTGTTATTGCCAACCTACTTACTCGTCATTCTTAATTTGTTGCGCTTGGCAGATTGCGAATCACGAATGTTTCGGATGAATAAAGCAAACTTTTAAGGCACTTAACTCGCAGCAACAGGTTGTTTGAGAATTAACGGTTAAAAACTTCAATTTCATAGCAGCGCCTGGTTTCGATACAGGGACCTCTGGGTTACGGGCCCAGCACGCTTCCGCTGCGCCACGCTGCTGACATTCTGCAATATGCAACTTGTATGAATAGTTCAGTTTATCGTAAATGTCATGAAATATAATGCGTAATCTCGGTTCAGTATTTGTAAATTGAAACTAAACGAAACTACTGTCAATGTTGAATCACGACTAAACACGAAGATATTTAAATGTCATATCGAGCACAAACTAGGCGAGAATTTGCTAAGTTACTAAAGGTAAAATAACATTGTCAGAAGTGGGATTCGAACCCACGCCCACATTCGTGGACCAGAAATCTCCCATAAGTAACCCTGAAATAAGGCCAAGGCGTCAAATCCTTGAGTCTGGCGCCTTAGACCGCTCGGCCATCCTGACAGTTACTTGCAACTCAAATTTTGCGCCAGTTAATAATTATTGTTATTGCCAACCTACTTACTCGTCATTCATAATTTGTTACGCTTGGCAGATTGCGAATCACGAATGTTCCGGATGAATAAAGCAAACTTTTAAGGCACATAACTCGCAGCAACGGTTAAAAACTTCAATTTCATAGCAGCGCCTGGTTTCGTTCCAGGGACCTCTGGGTTATGGGCCCAGCACGCTTCCGCTGCGCCACGCTGCTGACATTCTGCAATATGCAACTTGTATGAATAGTCCAGTTTATCGTAAATGTCATGAAATATAATGCGTAATCTCGGTTCAGTATTTGTAAATTGAAACTAAACGAAACTGCTGTCAATGTTGAATCACAACTAAACACGAAGATAATTAAATGTCATATCGAGCACAAACTGGGCGAGAATTTGCTAAGTTACTAAAGGTAAAATAACATTGTCAGAAGTGGGATTCGAACCCACGCCCACATTCGTGGACCAGAAATCTCCCATAAATAACCCTGAAATAAGGGCAAGGTGTCAAATCCTTGACTCTGGCGCCTTGGACCGCTCGGCCATCCTGACAGTTACTTGCAACACAAATTTTGCGCCAGTTAATAATTATTGTTATTGCCAACCTACTTACTCGTCATTCATAATTTGTTACGCTTGGCAGATTGCGAATCACGAATGTTCCGGATGAATAAAGCAAACTTTTAAGGCACATAACTCGCAGCAACAGGTTGTTTGAGAATTAATGGTTAAAAACTTCAATTTCATAGCAGCGCCTGGTTTCGATACAGGGACCTCTGGGTTACGGGCCCAGCACGCTTCCGCTGCGCCACGCTGCTGACATTCTGCAATATGCAACTTGTATGAATAGTCCAGTTTATCGTAAATGTCATGAAATATAATGCGTAATCTCGGTTCAGTATTTGTAAATTGAAACTAAACGAAACTACTGTCAATGTTGAATCACGACTAAACACGAAGATATTTAAATGTCATATCGAGCACAAACTAGGCGAGAATTTGCTAAGTTACTAAAGGTAAAATAACATTGTCAGAAGTGGGATTCGAACCCACGCCCACATTCGTGGACCAGAAATCTCCCATTATTAACCCTGAAATAAGGGCAAGGTGTCAAATCTTTGAGTCTGGCGCCTTAGACCGCTCGGCCATCCTGACAGTTGATTGCAACTCAAATTTTGCGCCAGTTAATAATTATTGTTATTGCCAACCTACTTACTCGTCATTCTTAATTTGTTACGCTTGGCAGATTGCGAATCACCAATGTTCCGGATGAATAAAGCAAACTTTTAAGGCACATAACTCGCAGCAACAGGTTGTTCAAGAATTAACGGTTTAAAACTTCAATTTCATAGCAGCGTCTGGTTTCGATCCAGGGACGTCTGGGTTATGGGCCCAGCACGCTTCCGCTGCGCCACGCTGCTGACATTATGCAATCCGCGACTTGTATGAATAGTCCAGTTTATCGTAAATGTCATGAAATATAATGCGTAATCTCGGTTCAGTATTTGTAAATTGAAACTAAACGAAACTACTGTCAATGTTGAATCACGACTAAACACAAAGAAAATTAAATGTCATATCGAGCACAAACTAGGCGAGAATTTGCTAAGTTACTAAAGGTAAAATAACATTATCAGAAGTGGGATTCGAACCCACGCCCACATTCGTGGACCAGAAATCTCCCACAAATAACCCTGAAATAAGGGCAAGGTGTCAAATCCTTGAATCTGGCGCCTTAGACCGCTCGGCCATCCTGACAGCGACTTACAACTCAAATTTTGCGCCAGTTAATAATTATTGTTATTGCCAACCTACTTACTCGTCATTCTTAATTTGTTGCGCTTGGATGATTGCGAATCACGAATGTTTCGGATGAATAAAGCAAACTTTTAAGGCACTTAACTCGCAGCAACAGGTTGTTTGAGAATTAACGGTTAAAAACTTCAATTTCATAGCAGCGCCTGGTTTCGATACAGGGACCTCTGGGTTACGGGCCCAGCACGCTTCCGCTGCGCCACGCTGCTGACATTCTGCAATATGCAACTTGTATGAATAGTTCAGTTTATCGTAAATGTCATGAAATATAATGCGTAATCTCGGTTCAGTATTTGTAAATTGAAACTAAACGAAACTACTGTCAATGTTGAATCACGACTAAACACGAAGATATTTAAATGTCATATCGAGCACAAACTAGGCGAGAATTTGCTAAGTTACTAAAGGTAAAATAACATTGTCAGAAGTGGGATTCGAACCCACGCCCACATTCGTGGACCAGAAATCTCCCATAAATAACCCTGAAATAAGGGCAAGGTGTCAAATCCTTGACTCTGGCCCTTGGACCACTCGGCCATCCTGACAGTTACTTGCAACTCAAATTTTGCGCCAGTTAATAATTATTGTTATTGCCAACCTACATACTCGTCATTCATAATTTGTTACGCTTGGCAGATTGCGAATCACGAATGTTCCGGATGAATAAAGCAAACTTTTAAGGCACATAACTCGCAGCAACAGGTTGTTTGAGAATTAACGGTTAAAAACTTCAATTTCATAGCAGCGCCTGGTTTCGATACAGGGACCTCTGGGTTACGGGCCCAGCACGCTTCCGCTGCGCCACGCTGCTGATATTCTGCAAGATGTAACTTGTATGAATAGTCCAGTTTATCGTAAATGTCATGAAATATAATGCGTAATCTCGGTTCAGTATTTGTAAATTGAAACTAAACGAAACTACTGTCAATGTTGAATCACGACTAAACACGAAGATAATTAAATGTCATATCGAGCACAAACTAGGCGAGAATTTGCTAAGTTACTAAAGGTAAAATAACATTGTCAGAAGTGGGATTCGAACCCACGCCCACATTCGTGGACCAGAAATCTCCCATAAATAACCCTTAAATAAGGGCAAGGTGTCAAATCCTTGAGTCTGGCGCCTTAGACCGCTCGGCCATCCTGACAGTTACTTGCAACTCAAATTTTGCGCCAGTTAATAATTATTGTTATTGCCAACCTACTTACTCGTCATTCATAATTTGTTACGCTTGGCAGATTGCGAATCACGAATGTTCCGGATGAATAAAGCAAACTTTTAAGGCACATAACTCGCAGCAACGGTTAAAAACTTCAATTTCATAGCAGCGCCTGGTTTCGTTCCAGGGACCTCTGGGTTATGGGCCCAGCACGCTTCCGCTGCGCCACGCTGCTGACATTCTGCATTATGCAACTTGTATGAATAGTACAGTTTATCGTAAATGTCATGAAATATAATGCGTAATCTCGGTTCAGTATTTGTAAATTGAAACTAAACGAAACTGCTGTCAATGTTGAATCACGACTAAACACGAAGATAATTAAATGTCATATCGAGCACAAACTGGGCGAGAATTTGCTAAGTTACTAAAGGTAAAATAACATTGTCAGAAGTGGGATTCGAACCCACGCCCACATTCGTGGACCAGAAATCTCCCATAAATAACCCTGAAATAAGGGCAAGGTGTAAAATCCTTGACTCTGGCGCCTTGGACCGCTCGGCCATCCTGACAGTTACTTGCAACACAAATTTTGCGCCAGTTAATAATTATTGTTATTGCCAACCTACTTACTCGTCATTCATAATTTGTTACGCTTGGCAGATTGCGAATCACGAATGTTCCGGATGAATAAAGCAAACTTTAAGGCACATAACTCGCAGCAACAGGTTGTTTGAGAATTAACGGTTAAAAACTTCAATTTCATAGCAGCGCCTGGTTTCGATACAGGGACCTCTGGGTTATGGGCCCAGCACGCTTCCGCTGCGCCACGCTGCTGACATTCTGCAATCCGCGACTTGTATGAATAGTCCAGTTTATCGTAAATGTCATGAAATATAATGCGTAATCTCGGTTCAGTATTTGTAAATTGAAACTAAACGAAACTACTGTCAATGTTGAATCACGACTAAACACGAAGAAAATTAAATGTCATATCGAGCACAAACTAGGCGAGAATTTGCTAAGTTACTAAAGGTAAAATAACATTATCAGAAGTGGGATTCGAACCCACGCCCACATTCGTGGACCAGAAATCTCCCACAAATAACCCTGAAATAAGGGCAAGGTGTCAAATCCTTGAATCTGGCGCCTTAGACCGCTCGGCCATCCTGACAGCGACTTACAACTCAAATTTTGCGCCAGTTAATAATTATTGTTATTGCCAACCTACTTACTCGTCATTCTTAATTTGTTGCGCTTGGCAGATTGCGAATCACGAATGTTTCGGATGAATAAAGCAAACTTTTAAGGCACATAACTCGCAGCAACAGGTTGATTGAGAATTAACGGTTAAAAACTTCAATTTCAAAGCAGCGTCTGGTTTCGATCCAGGGACGTCTGGGTTATTGGCCCAGCACGCTTCCGCTGCGCCACGCTGCTGACATTCTGCAATCCGCAACTTGTATGAATAGTCCAGTTTATCGTAAATGTCATGAAATATAATGCGTAATCTCGGTTCAGTATTTGTAAATTGAAACTAAACGAAACTGCTGTCAATGTTGAATCACGACTAAACACGAAGATAATTAAATGTCATATCGAGCACAAACTGGGCGAGAATTTGCTAAGTTACTAAAGGTAAAATAACATTGTCAGAAGTGGGATTCGAACCCACGCCCACATTCGTGGACGAGAAATCTCCCATAAATAACCCTGAAATAAGGGCAAGGTGTCAAATCCTTGACTCTGGCGCCTTGGACCGCTCGGCCATCCTGACAGTTACTTGCAACACAAATTTTGCGCCAGTTAATAATTATTGTTATTGCCAACCTACTTACTCGTCATTCATAATTTGTTACGCTTGGCAGATTGCGAATCACGAATGTTCCGGATGAATAAAGCAAACTTTTAAGGCACATAACTCGCAGCAACAGGTTGTTTGAGAATTAACGGTTAAAAACTTCAATTTCATAGCAGCGCCTGGTTTCGATACAGGGACCTCTGGGTTACGGGCCCAGCACGCTTCTGCTGCGCCACGCTGCTGACATTCTGCAATATGCAACTTGTATGAATAGTTCAGTTTATCGTAAATGTCATGAAATATAATGCATAATCTCGGTTCAGTATTTGTAAATTGAAACTAAACGAAACTACTGTCAATGTTGAATCACGACTAAACACGAAGATATTTAAATGTCATATCGAGCACAAACTAGGCGAGAATTTGCTAAGTTACTAAAGGTAAAATAACATTGTCAGAAGTGGGATTCGAACCCACGCCCACATTCGTGGACCAGAAATCTCCCATAAATAACCCTGAAATAAGGGCAAGGTGTCAAATCCTTGACTCTGGCGCCTTGGACCGCTCGGCCATCCTGACAGTTACTTGCAACTCAAATTTTGCGCCAGTTAATAATTATTGTTATTGCCAACCTACTTACTCGTCATTCATAATTTGTTACGCTTGGCAGATTGCGAATCACGAATGTTCCGGATGAATAAAGCAAACTTTTAAGGCACATAACTCGCAGCAACAGGTTGTTTGAGAATTAACGGTTAAAAACTTCAATTTCATAGCAGCGCCTGGTTTCGATACAGGGACCTCTGGGTTACGGGCCCAGCACGCTTCCGCTGCGCCACGCTGCTGATATTCTGCAATATGTAACTTGTATGAATAGTCCAGTTTATCGTAAATGTCATGAAATATAATGCGTAATCTCGGTTCAGTATTTGTAAATTGAAACTAAACGAAACTACTGTCAATGTTGAATCACGACTAAACACGAAGATATTTAAATGTCATATCGAGCACAAACTAGGCGAGAATTTGCTAAGTTACTAAAGGTAAAATAACATTGTCAGAAGTGGGATTCGAACCCACGCCCACATTCGTGGACCAGAAATCTCCCATAAATAACCCTTAAATAAGGGCAAGGTGTCAAATCCTTGAGTCTGGCGCCTTAGACCGCTCGGCCATCCTGACAGTTACTTGCAACTCAAATTTTGCGCCAGTTAATAATTATTGTTATTGCCAACCTACTTACTCGTCATTCATAATTTGTTACGCTTGGCAGATTGCGAATCACGAATGTTCCGGATGAATAAAGCAAACTTTTAAGGCACATAACTCGCAGCAACGGTTAAAAACTTCAATTTCATAGCAGCGCCTGGTTTCGTTCCAGGGACCTCTGGGTTATGGGCCCAGCACGCTTCCGCTGCGCCACGCTGCTGACATTCTGCAATATGCAACTTGTATGAATAGTACAGTTTATCGTAAATGTCATGAAATATAATGCGTAATCTCGGTTCAGTATTTGTAAATTGAAACTAAACGAAACTGCTGTCAATGTTGAATCACGACTAAACACGAAGATAATTAAATGTCATATCGAGCACAAACTGGGCGAGAATTTGCTAAGTTACTAAAGGTAAAATAACATTGTCAGAAGTGGGATTCGAACCCACGCCCACATTCGTGGACCAGAAATCTCCCATAAATAACCCTGAAATAAGGGCAAGGTGTAAAATCCTTGACTCTGGCGCCTTGGACCGCTCGGCCATCCTGACAGTTACTTGCAACACAAATTTTGCGCCAGTTAATAATTATTGTTATTGCCAACCTACTTACTCGTCATTCATAATTTGTTACGCTTGGCAGATTGCGAATCACGAATGTTCCGGATGAATAAAGCAAACTTTAAGGCACATAACTCGCAGCAACAGGTTGTTTGAGAATTAACGGTTAAAAACTTCAATTTCATAGCAGCGCCTGGTTTCGATACAGGGACCTCTGGGTTATGGGCCCAGCACGCTTCCGCTGCGCCACGCTGCTGACATTCTGCAATCCGCGACTTGTATGAATAGTCCAGTTTATCGTAAATGTCATGAAATATAATGCGTAATCTCGGTTCAGTATTTGTAAATTGAAACTAAACGAAACTACTGTCAATGTTGAATCACGACTAAACACGAAGAAAATTAAATGTCATATCGAGCACAAACTAGGCGAGAATTTGCTAAGTTACTAAAGGTAAAATAACATTATCAGAAGTGGGATTCGAACCCACGCCCACATTCGTGGACCAGAAATCTCCCACAAATAACCCTGAAATAAGGGCAAGGTGTCAAATCCTTGAATCTGGCGCCTTAGACCGCTCGGCCATCCTGACAGCGACTTACAACTCAAATTTTGCGCCAGTTAATAATTATTGTTATTGCCAACCTACTTACTCGTCATTCTTAATTTGTTGCGCTTGGCAGATTGCGAATCACGAATGTTTCGGATGAATAAAGCAAACTTTTAAGGCACATAACTCGCAGCAACAGGTTGATTGAGAATTAACGGTTAAAAACTTCAATTTCAAAGCAGCGTCTGGTTTCGATCCAGGGACGTCTGGGTTATTGGCCCAGCACGCTTCCGCTGCGCCACGCTGCTGACATTCTGCAATCCGCAACTTGTATGAATAGTCCAGTTTATCGTAAATGTCATGAAATATAATGCGTAATCTCGGTTCAGTATTTGTAAATTGAAACTAAACGAAACTGCTGTCAATGTTGAATCACGACTAAACACGAAGATAATTAAATGTCATATCGAGCACAAACTGGGCGAGAATTTGCTAAGTTACTAAAGGTAAAATAACATTGTCAGAAGTGGGATTCGAACCCACGCCCACATTCGTGGACGAGAAATCTCCCATAAATAACCCTGAAATAAGGGCAAGGTGTCAAATCCTTGACTCTGGCGCCTTGGACCGCTCGGCCATCCTGACAGTTACTTGCAACACAAATTTTGCGCCAGTTAATAATTATTGTTATTGCCAACCTACTTACTCGTCATTCATAATTTGTTACGCTTGGCAGATTGCGAATCACGAATGTTCCGGATGAATAAAGCAAACTTTTAAGGCACATAACTCGCAGCAACAGGTTGTTTGAGAATTAACGGTTAAAAACTTCAATTTCATAGCAGCGCCTGGTTTCGATACAGGGACCTCTGGGTTACGGGCCCAGCACGCTTCTGCTGCGCCACGCTGCTGACATTCTGCAATATGCAACTTGTATGAATAGTTCAGTTTATCGTAAATGTCATGAAATATAATGCGTAATCTCGGTTCAGTATTTGTAAATTGAAACTAAACGAAACTACTGTCAATGTTGAATCACGACTAAACACGAAGATATTTAAATGTCATATCGAGCACAAACTAGGCGAGAATTTGCTAAGTTACTAAAGGTAAAATAACATTGTCAGAAGTGGGATTCGAACCCACGCCCACATTCGTGGACCAGAAATCTCCCATAAATAACCCTGAAATAAGGGCAAGGTGTCAAATCCTTGACTCTGGCGCCTTGGACCGCTCGGCCATCCTGACAGTTACTTGCAACTCAAATTTTGCGCCAGTTAATAATTATTGTTATTGCCAACCTACTTACTCGTCATTCATAATTTGTTACGCTTGGCAGATTGCGAATCACGAATGTTCCGGATGAATAAAGCAAACTTTTAAGGCACATAACTCGCAGCAACAGGTTGTTTGAGAATTAACGGTTAAAAACTTCAATTTCATAGCAGCGCCTGGTTTCGATACAGGGACCTCTGGGTTACGGGCCCAGCACGCTTCCGCTGCGCCACGCTGCTGATATTCTGCAATATGTAACTTGTATGAATAGTCCAGTTTATCGTAAATGTCATGAAATATAATGCGTAATCTCGGTTCAGTATTTGTAAATTGAAACTAAACGAAACTACTGTCAATGTTGAATCACGACTAAACACGAAGATAATTAAATGTCATATCGAGCACAAACTAGGCGAGAATTTGCTAAGTTACTAAAGGTAAAATAACATTGTCAGAAGTGGGATTCGAACCCACGCCCACATTCGTGGACCAGAAATCTCCCATAAATAACCCTGAAATAAGGGCAAGGTGTCAAATCCTTGAGTCTGGCGCCTTAGACCGCTCGGCCATCCTGACAGTTACTTGCAACTCAAATTTTGCGCCAGTTAATAATTATTGTTATTGCCAACCTACTTACTCGTCATTCATAATTTGTTACGCTTGGCAGATTGCGAATCACGAATGTTCCGGATAAATAAAGCAAACTTTTAAGGCACATAACTCCGAGCAACAGGTTGTTCGAGAATTAACGGTTTAAAACTTCAATTTCATAGCAGCGACTGGTTTCGATCCAGGGACCTCTGGGTTATGGGCACAGCACGCTTCCGTTGCGCCACGCTGCTGACATTCTGGAATATGCAACTTGTATGAATAGTCCAGTTTATCGTAAATGTCATGAAATATAATGCGTATTCGGTTCAGTATTTGTAAATTGAAACTAAACGAAACTACTGTCAATGTTGAATCACGACTAAACACGAAGATAATTAAATGTCATATCGAGCACAAACTAGGCGAGAATTTGCTAAGTTACTAAAGGTAAAATAACATTGTCAGAAGTGGGAATCGAACCCACGCCCACATTCGTGGACCAGAAATCTCCCATAAGTAACCCTGAAATAAGGGCAAGGTGTCAAATCCTTGAGTCTGGCACCTTAGACCGCTCGGCCATCCTGACAGTTACTTGCAACTCAAATTTTGCGCCAGTTAATAATTATTGTTATTGCCAACCTACTTACTCGTCATTCATAATTTGTTACGCTTGGCAGATTGCGAATCACGAATGTTCCAGATGAATAAAGCAAACTTTTAAGGCACATAACTCGCAGCAACGGTTAAAAACTTCAATTTCATAGCAGCGCCTGGTTTCGATCCAGGGACCTCTGGGTTATGGGCCCAGCACGCTTCCGCTGCGCCACGCTGCTGACATTCTGCAATATGCAACTTGTATGAATAGTCCAGTTTATCGTAAATGTCATGAAATATAATGCGTAATCTCGGTTCAGTATTTGTAAATTGAAACTAAACGAAACTGCTGTCAATGTTGAATCACGACTAAACACGAAGATAATTAAATGTCATATCGAGCACAAACTAGGCGAGAATTTGCTAAGTTACTAAAGGTAAAATAACATTGTCAGAAGTGGGATTCGAACCCACGCCCACATTCGTGGACCGGAAATCTCCCATAAGTAACCCTGAAATAAGGGCAAGGCGTCAAATCCTTGAGTCTGGCGCCTTAGACCGCTCGGCCATCCTGACAGTTACTTGCAACTCAAATTTTGCGCCAGTTAATAATTATTGTTATTGCCAACCTACTTACTTGTCATTCATAATTTGTTACGCTTGGCAGATTGCGAATCACGAATGTTCCGGATAAATAAAGCAAACTTTTAAGGCACATAACTCCGAGCAACAGGTTGTTCGAGAATTAACGGTTTAAAACTTCAATTTCATAGCAGCGACTGGTTTCGATCCAGGGACCTCTGGGTTATGGGCACAGCACGCTTCCGCTGCGCCACGCTGCTGACATTCTGCAATATGCAACTTGTATGAATAGTCCAGTTTATCGTAAATGTCATGAAATATAATGCGTATTCGGTTCAGTATTTGTAAATTGAAACTAAACGAAACTACTGTCAATGTTGAATCACGACTAAACACGAAGATAATTAAATGTCATATCGAGCACAAACTAGGCGAGAATTTGCTAAGTTACTAAAGGTAAAATAACATTGTCAGAAGTGGGATTCGAACCCACGCCCACATTCGTGGACCAGAAATCTCCCATAAGTAACCCTGAAATAAGGGCAAGGCGTCAAATCCTTGAGTCTGGCGCCTTAGACCGCTCGGCCATCCTGACAGTTACTTGCAACTCAAATTTTGCGCCAGTTAATAATTATTGTTATTGCCAACCTACTTACTCGTCATTCATAATTTGTTACGCTTGGCAGATTGCGAATCACGAATGTTCCGGATGAATAAAGCAAACTTTTAAGGCACATAACTCGCAGCAACGGTTAAAAACTTCAATTTCATAGCAGCGCCTGGTTTCGATCCAGGGACCTCTGGGTTATGGGCCCAGCACGCTTACGCTGCGCCACGCTGCTGACATTCTGCAATATGCAACTTGTATGAATAGTCCAGTTTATCGTAAATGTCATGAAATATAATGCGTAATCTCGGTTCAGTATTTGTAAATTGAAACTAAACGAAACTACTGTCAATGTTGAATCACGACTAAACACGAAGATAATTAAATGTCATATCGAGCACAAACTAGGCGAGAATTTGCTAAGTTACTAAAGGTAAAATAACATTGTCAGAAGTGGGATTCGAACCCACGCCCATATTCGTGGACCAGAAATCTTCCATAAATAACCCTGAAATAAGGGCAAGGTGTCAAATCCTTGAGTCTGGCGCCTTATTCCGCTCGGCCATCCTGACAGTTACTTGCAACTCAAATTTTGCGCCAGTTAATAATTATTGTTATTGCCAACCTACTTACTCGTCATTCATAACTTGTTACGCTTGGCAGATTGCGAAACACGAATGTTCCGGATGAATAAAGCAAACTTTTAAGGCGCATAACTCGCAGCAACATTGAGTCTGGCGCCTTAGACCGCTCGGCCATCCTGACAGTTACTTGCAACTCAAATTTTGCGCCAGTTAATAATTATTGTTATTACCAACCTACTTACACGACATTCATAATTTGTTACGCTTGGCAGATTGCGAATCACGAATGTTCCGGATTAATAAAGCAAACTTTTAAGGCACATAACTCGGAGCAACAGGTTGTTCGAGAATTAACGGTTTAAAACTTCAATTTCATAGCAGCGCCTGGTTTCGATCCAGGGACCTCTGGGTTATGGGCCCAGCACGCTTCCGCTGCGCCACGCTGATGACATTCCGCAATATGCAACTTGTATGAATAGTCCAGTTTATCGTAAATGTCATGAAATATAATGCGTAATCTCGGTTCAGTATTTGTAAATTGAAACTAAACGAAACTACTGTCAATGTTGAATCACGACTAAACACGAAGATAATTAAATGTCATATCGAGCACAAACTAGGCGAGAATTTGCTAAGTTACTAAAGGTAAAATAACATTGTCAGAAGAGGGATTCGAACCCACGCCCACATTCGTGGACCAGAAATCTCCCATAAATAACCCTGAAATAAGGGCAAGGTGTCAAATCCTTGAGTCTGGCGCCTTAGACAGCTCGGCCATCCTGACAGTTACTTGCAACTCAAATTTTGCGCCAGTTAATAATTATTGTTATTGCCATCCTACTTACTCGACATTCATAATTTGTTACGATTGGCAGATTGCGAATCACGAATGTTCCGGATTAATAAAGCAAACTTTTAAGGCACATAACTCGCAGCAACAGGTTGTTTGAGAATTAACGGTTAAAAACTTCAATTTCATAGCAGCGCCTGGTTTCGATTCAGGGACCTATGGGTTATGGGCCCAGCACGCTTTCGCTGCGCCACGCTGCTGACATTCTGCAATATGCAACTTGTATGAATAGTCCAGTTTATCGTAAATGTCATGAAATATAATGCGTAATCTCGGTTCAGTATTTGTAAATTGAAACTAAACGAAACTACTGTCAATGTTGAATCACGACTAAACACGAAGATAATTAAATGTCATATCGAGCACAAACTAGGCGAGAATTTGCTAAGTTACTAAAGGTAAAATAACTTTGTCAGAAGTGGGATTCGAACCCACGCCCACATTCGTGGACCAGAAATCTCCCATAAATAACTCTGAAATAAGGGCAAGGTGTCAAATCCTTGAGTCTGGCGCCTTAGACCGCTCGGCCATCTTGACAGTTACTTGCAACTCAAATTTTGCGCCAGTTAATAATTATTGTTATTGCCAACCTACTTACTCGTCATTCATAATTTGTTACGCTTGGCAGATTGCGAATCACGAATGTTCCGGATTAATAAAGCAAACTTTTAAGGCACATAACTCGGAGCAACAGGTTGTTCGAGAATTAACGGTTTAAAACTTCAATTTCATAGCAGCACCTGGTTTCGATCCAGGGACCTCTGGGTTATGGGCCCAGCACGCTTCCGCTGCGCCACGCTGCTGACATTCTGCAATATGCAACTTGTATGAATAGTCCAGTTTATCGTAAATGTCATGAAATATAATGCGTAATCTCGGTTCAGTATTTGTAAATTGAAACTAAACAAAACTACTGTCAATGTTGAATCACGACTAAACACGAAGATAATTAAATGTCATATCGAGCACAAACTAGGCGAGAATTTGCTAAGTTACTAAAGGTAAAATAACATTGTCAGAAGAGGGATTCGAACCCACGCCCACATTCGTGGACCAGAAATCTCCCATAAATAACCCTGAAATAAGGGCAAGGTGTCAAATCCTTGAGTCTGGCGCCTTAGACCGCTCGGCCATCCTGACAGTTACTTGCAACTCAAATTTTGCGCCAGTTAATAATTATTGTTATTGCCATCCTACTTACTCGTCATTCATAATTTGTTACGCTTGGCAGATTGCGAATCACGAATGTTCCGGATTAATAAAGCAAACTTTTAAGGCACATAACTCGCAGCAACAGGTTGTTTGAGAATTAACGGTTAAAAACTTCAATTTCATAGCAGCGCCTGGTTTCGATTCAGGGACCTATGGGTTATGGGCCCAGCACGCTTTCGCTGCGCCACGCTGCTGACATTCTGCAATATGCAACTTGTATGAATAGTCCAGTTTATCGTAAATGTCATGAAATATAATGCGTAATCTCGGTTCAGTATTTGTAAATTGAAACTAAACAAAACTACTGTCAATGTTGAATCACGACTAAACACGAAGATAATTAAATGTCATATCGAGCACAAACTAGGCGAGAATTTGCTAAGTTACTAAAGGTAAAATAACATTGTCAGAAGTGGGATTCGAACCCACGCCCACATTCGTGGACCAGAAATCTCCCATAAATAACCCTGAAATAAGGGCAAGGTGTCAAATCCTTGAGTCTGGCGCCTTAGACCGCTCGGCCATCCTGACAGTTTCTTGCAACTCAAATTTTGCGCCAGTTAATAATTATTGTTATTGCCAACCTACTTACTCGTCATTCATAATTTGTTACGCTTGGCAGATTGCGAATCACGAATGTTCCGGATGAATAAAGCAAACATTTTAAGGCACATAACTCGCAGCAACAGGTTGTTTGAGAATTAACGGTTAAAAACCTCAATTTCATAGCAGCGCCTGGTTTCGATCCAGGGACCTCTGGGTTATGGGCCCAGCACGCTTCCGCTGCGCCACGCTGCTGACATTCTGCAATATGCAACTTGTATGAATAGTCCAGTTTATCGTAAATGTCATGAAATATAATGCGTAATCTCGGTTCAGTATTTGTAAATTGAAACTAAACGAAACTACTGTCAATGTTGAATCACGACTAAACACGAAGATAATTAAATGCCATATCGAGCACAAACTAGGCGAGAATTTGCTAAGTTACTAAAGGTAAAATAACATTGTCAGAAGAGGGATTCGAACCCACGCCCACATTCGTGGACCAGAAATCTCCCATAAATAACCCTGAAATAAGAGCAAGGTGTCAAATCCTTGAGTCTGGCGCCTTAGACCGCTCGGCCATCCTGACAGTTACTTGCAACTCAAATTTTGCGCCAGTTAATAATTATTGTTATTGCCAACCTACTTACTCGACATTCATAATTTGTTACGCTTGGCAGAATGCGAATCACGAATGTTCCGGATTAATAAAGCAAACTTTTAAGGCACATAACACGGAGCAACAGGTTGTTCGAGAATTAACGGTTTAAAACTTCAAATTCATAGCAGCGCCTGGTTGCGATCCAAGTACCTCTGAGTTATGGGCCCAGCACGCTTCCGCTGCGCCACGCTGCTGACATTCTGCAATATGCAACTTGTATGAATAGTCCAGTTTATCGTAAATGTCATGAAATATAATGCGTAATCTCAGTTCAGTATTTGTAAATTGAAACTAAACGAAACTACTGTCAATGTTGAATCACGACTAAACACGAAGATAATTATATGTCATATCGAGCACAAACTAGGCGAGACTTTGCTAAGTTACTAAAGGTAAAGTAACATTGGCAGAAGTGGGATTCGAACCCACGCCCACATTCGTGGTCCAGAAATCTCCCATAAATAACCCTGAAATAAGGGCAAGGTGTCAAATCCTTGAGTCTGGCGCCTTCGACCGCTCAGCCATCCTGACAGTTACTTGCAACTCAAATTTTGCGCCAGTTAATAATTATTGTTATTGCCAACCTACTTACTCGTCATTCATAATTTGTTACGCTTGGCAGATTGCGAACCACGAATGTTCCGGATGAATAAAGCAAACTTTTAAGGCACATAACTCGCAGCAACAGGTTGTTTGAGAATTAACGGTTAAAAATTTCAATTTCATAGCAGCGCCTGGTTTCGATCCAGGGACCTCTGGGTTATGGGCCCAGCACGCTTCCGCTGCTCCACGCTGCTGACATTCTGCAACCCGCAACTTGGATGAATAGTCCAGTTTATCGTAAATGTCATAAAATATAATGCGTAATCTCGGTTCAGTATTTGTAAATTGAAACTAAACGAAACTACTGTCAATGTTGAATCACGACTAAACACGAAGATAATTAAATGTCATATCGAGCACAAACTAGGCGAGAATTTGCTAAGTTACTAAAGGTAAAATAACATTGTCAGAAGTGGGATTCGAACCCACGCCCACATTCGTGGACCAGAAATCTCCCATAAATAACCCTGAAATAAGGGCAAGGTGTCAAATCTTTGAGTCTGGCGCCTTAGACCGCTCGGCCATCCTGACAGTGACTTACAACTCAAATTTTGCGCCAGTTAATAATTATTGTTATTGCCAACTTACTTACTCGTCATTCTTAATTTGTTACGCTTGGCAGATTGCGAATCACGAATGTTTCAGATGAATAAAGCAAACTGTTAAAGCACATAACTCGCAGCAACAGGTTGTTTGAGAATTAACGGTTAAAAACTTGAATTTCATAGCAGCGCCTGGTTTCGATTCAGGGACCTCTGGGTTATGGGCCCAGCACGATTCCGCTGTGCCACGCTGCTGACATTCTACAATATGCAACTTGTATGAATAGTCCAGTTTATCGTAAATGTCATGAAATATAATGCGTAATCTCGGTTCAGTATTTGTAAATTGAAACTAACCGAAACTACTGTCAATGTTGAATCACGACTAAACACGAAGAAAATTAATTGTCATATCGAGCACAAACTAGGCGAGAATTTGCTAAGTTACTAAAGGTAAAATAACATTATCAGAAGTGGGATTCGAACCCACGCCCACATTCGTGGACCAGAAATCTCCCATAAATAACCCTGAAATAAGGGCAAGGTGTCAAATCCTTGAATCTGGCGCCTTAGACCGCTCGGCCATCCTGACAGCGACTTACAACTCAAATTTTGCGCCAGTTAATAATTATTGTTATTGCCAACCTACTTACTCGTCATTCTTAATTTGTTGCGCTTGGCAGATTGCGAATCACGAATGTTTCGGATGAATAAAGCAAACTTTTAAGGCACATAACTCGCAGCAACAGGTTGTTTGAGAATTAACGGTTAAAAACTTGAATTTCATAGCAGGGTCTGGTTTCGATTCAGGGACCTCTGGGTTATGGGCCCAGCACGATTCCGCTGCGCCACGCTGCTGACATTCTGCAATATGCAACTTGTATGAATAGTCCAGTTTATCGTAAATGTCATGAAATATAATGCGTAATCTCGGTTCAGTATTTGTAAATTGAAACTAAACGAAACTACTGTCAATGTTGAATCACGACTAAACACGACGAAAATTAAATGTCATATCGAGCACAAACTTGGCGAGAATTTACTAAGTTACTAAAGGTAAAATAACATTGTCATAAGGGGGATTCGAACCCACGCCAAGATTCGTGGACCAGAAATCTCCCATAAATAACCCTGAAATAAGGCAAGGTGTCAAAAGTCCTTGAGTCTGGCGCCTTATACCGCTCGGCCATCCAGACAGTTACTTACAACTCAAATTTTGCGCCAGTTAATAATTATTGTTATTGCCAACCTACTTACTCGTCATTCTTAATTTGTTACGCTTGGCAGATTGCGAATCACGAATGTTTCAGATGAATAAAGCAAACTGTTAAAGCACATAACTCGCAGCAACAGGTTGTTTGAGAATTAACGGTTAAAAACTTGAATTTCATAGCAGCGCCTGGTTTCGATTCAGGGACCTCTGGGTTATGGGCCCAGCACGATTCCGCTGAGCCACGCTGCTGACATTCTGCAATATGCAACTTGTATGAATAGTCCAGTTTATCGTAAATGTCATGAAATATAATGCGTAATCTCGGTTCAGTATTTGTAAATTGAAACTAACCGAAACTACTGTCAATGTTGAATCACGACTAAACACGAAGAAAATTAATTGTCATATCGAGCACAAACTAGGCGAGAATTTGCTAAGTTACTAAAGGTAAAATAACATTGTCAGAAAGGGGATTCGAACCCACGCCCACATTCGTGGACCAGAAATCTCCCACAAATAACCCTGAAATAAGGGCAAGGTGTCAAATCCTTGAATCTGGCGCCTTAGACCGCTCGGCCATCCTGACAGCGACTTACAACTCAAATTTTGCGCCAGTTAATAATTATTGTTATTGCCAACCTACTTACTCGTCATTCTTAATTTGTTGCGCTTGGCAGATTGCGAATCACGAATGTTTCGGATGAATAAAGCAAACTTTTAAGGCACATAACTCGCAGCAACAGGTTGTTTGAGAATTAACGGTTAAAAACTTGAATTTCATAGCAGGGTCTGGTTTCGATTCAGGGACCTCTGGGTTATGGGCCCAGCACGATTCCGCTGCGCCACGCTGCTGACATTCTGCAATATGCAACTTGTATGAATAGTCCAGTTTATCGTAAATGTCATGAAATATAATGCGTAATCTCGGTTCAGTATTTGTAAATTGAAACTAAACGAAACTACTGTCAATGTTGAATCACGACTAAACACGACGAAAATTAAATGTCATATCGAGCACAAACTTGGCGAGAATTTACTAAGTTACTAAAGGTAAAATAACATTGTCATAAGGGGGATTCGAACCCACGCCAAGATTCGTGGACCAGAAATCTCCCATAAATAACCCTGAAATAAGGCAAGGTGTCAAATCCTTGAGTCTGGCACCTTAGACCGCTCGGCCATCCTGACAGTTACTTACAACTCAAATTTTGCGCCAGTTAATAATTATTGTTATTGCCAAACTACTTACTCGTCATTCTTAATTTGTTACGCTTGGCAGATTGCGAATCACGAATGTTCCGGATGAATAAAGCAAACTTTTAAGGCACATAACTCGCAGCAACAGGTTGTTTGAGAATTAACGGTTAAAAACTTGAATTTCATAGCAGCGCCTGGTTTCAATCCAGGGACCTCTGGGTTATGGGCTCAGCACGCTTCCGCTGCGCCACGCTGCTGACATTCTGCAATATGCAACTTGTATGAATAGTCCAGTTTATCGTAAATGTCATGAAATATAATGCGTAATCTCGGTTCAGAATTTGTAAATTGAAACTAAACGAATCTACTGTCAATGTTGAATCACGACTAAACACGAAGAAAATTAAATGTCATATCGAGCACAAACTAGGCGAGAATTTGCTAAGTCACTAAAGGTAAAATAACATTGTCAGAAGGAGGATTCGAACCCACGCCAACATTCGTGGACCAGAAATCTCCCATAAATAACCTTGAAATAAGGGCAAGGTGTCAAATCCCTGAGTCTGTCGCCTTAGACCGCTCGGCCATCCTGACAGTTACTTACAACTCAAATTTTGCGCCAGTTAATAATTATTGTTATTGCCAATCTACTTACTCATCAATCTTAATTTGTTACGTTTGGCAGATTGCGAATCACGAATGTTCCGGATGAATAAAGCAAACTTTTAAGGCACATAACTCGCAGGAACAGGTTGTTTGAGAATTAATGGTTAAAAACTTGAATTTCATAGCAGCGCCTGGTTTCGATCCAGGGACCTCTGGGTTATGGGGGCCAGCACGCTTCCGCTGCGCCACGCTGCTGACATTCTGCAATATGCAACTTGTATGAATAGTCCAGTTTATCGTAAATGTCATGAAATATAATGCGTAATCTCGGTTCAGTATTTGTAAATTGAAACTAAACGAAACTACTGTCAATGTTGAATCACGACTAAACACGAAGAAAATTATATGTCATATCGAGCACAAACTAGGCGAGAATTTGCTAAGTTACTAAAGGTAAAATAACATTGACAGAAGTGGGATTCGAACCCACGCCCACATTCGTGGACGAGAAATCTCCCATAAATAACCCTGAAATAAGGGCAAGGTGTCAAATCCTTGAGACTGTCGCCTTAGACCGCTCGGCCATCCTGACAGCTACTTACAACTCAAATTTTGCGCCAGTTAATAATTATTGTTGTTGCCAACCTACTTACTCGTCATGCTTAATTTCATGCTTAATAACCTTTCGTATTTGGCACACTGTCGAAGCAGCTTCAGTACAATTTAAACTCGTGCTCTGTCCAGGGAGTATCGGCAACTGCACTGCTATCTGCTGCTACTAGTAGCACCGGTACAACAGGAGCAATTCGGGCCTTGAGAGTCAGTGGTTCCTGTTGATCAGCAGGGATTACTGCACAACACGTTTTCATATGTACCTCAGTATAGGGTACAGCTCACTGGAGTCAGCATCACAAGATATTACAGGATCAAGTCAGGTCATCTTCCTGACTAAAGTTTTTCACACTTGTCTCAACTTAAATACTACAACTAAATTATGGCCATGCAAACAATAAAACGTATTCAACGAAATGATTGCAACTCGAAATAGCGGACAAATCAGTGTAAAGAAGAAGCCAATTTTGGTAGTAGAATAAACCACTCTTTATCCAAGCTCTACCAATTTAAAGTAGGAGACTCAGTTCAATGATGTCATATTTATTTTCATTACCAACAACACTGAGCTAAGCACATTCCAATGTACAATCACCACACCACTGTCTGGGGCATACCATTATACCACAGGGAGAGACAGGATGTATGTATCTCAAATTCTGCTGACAACACAGTCCAGTGACTGTATCAGCATTCTAAAAATAAACATGTGCAATGGGTTGTTGCAAAGTATCCAAACATGTGTGCTTTTCATTCACACAGCAAAGGCTTACAATTTATGTCACATTATTGTAAAACTAATGGTCTTATTTTCCGTTTTAGCTCTCAGAGCTTTAAACCACTAGTAATCAGAGCTCAGTTTTAGGCGAGGGTTCTCAGAACCCACCTATTCACATAGTTCATACCCACCATAGACTCTGGTCAGTCAAAATGACTATCTTTAGGCATTAATCAGTGATTCTGCCAGTGACTGAGAGGTAGAATCTAGGTCAGGGGAAGCCCCATGATTCCAATATTCTTGTAACCTTACGTCACGAACCCACCTGACCGAGGCCACATGTCAGCGCCATAGACGGCCGTACAATCACTCTGGTTCCTTTCTCTCCGCCTCAAGGACTTAGACCAACGCTACGGAAAGAGTGAGGTGGTTGGGGTGGACCCGAGTCTATGATGGGTATGAACTATGTGAATAGGCGGATTTTGGTTGCGATAAGCTTTAAGTAGGACCGAAAAAGTTCGCATGAGGGTGTAGGTCGAAAAAAGAAGCGAAACCTGGGAGCTTCCAGGAAGTGCTAGTGGTACAGACAATCTGCCCGCAAGAATGCCAAGACTGACTTATCGTTTATGCGCAGGGCCCCCTGCTTTCGTTTGGGCTGGGTCGGTAATCAAAGACTTACCCGCTACGACGGGGCCTAACCTGAAGAGACCCTGCTCAATAGATTGGGTGTCTCTTAGGTAGTAGTTGATGAAGATGTTCTGCGTTCTCCAGCAGCCTGCCCTCAGAATGTGTTTGAGGGGGGCACCTTACGCTAGTGCTAGTGAGTTAGCAATCGCACGGATCTCATGTGCTCATACTTGGTGTCTCTGCAAGGTCTGTGTTGAGAAGGATAATGTATTATAGACCTCCAGTACAGTCGCAGTAATCCACCTGGAGATGGAAGTTGGAGAGGCCGGGTTATCCTGTTTGCCAGGGTTGTAACACAAAAACATGTGTTTGGTTCTCCGTCTGGAAAACCTGGTACGGTTCTCGTAGCAAGTCAACACTCGGATGGGGCAGAGAAGCAATTCCTCCTGATCCTCCGGACCGACAGTATTTGACAGCAGGGGGATGACAATCGGTTGAGGATTTGGATTTGGTCTTGGCGAGAAACCCGATTCGTGTCTTTAGTTCAACTTGATCGTCCATAAAGGCGGCGCAACTGTTCGCGAAGGACAGTGCGCCTAGCACTGACCGGCGCCTACCTGAAGCGAGGGCCAGTAGGAAGACTGTCAAAAACTTGAGTGGTGCTGAAACGAGGGGCTCGAAGGGTGGTCTGCTTAGATCCCAACAGATCCCAATTGGGCAGTTCCCTTGAACGGGCCCTTGGCCTTTGATTATGGAAAGCAGTAAACAGTCTCGTAATAATGGGACAATCGGCTAGACTTGACCCCAAAGAGTTTTCTATGGCGGGGGACAAGGTTGACCTGTAGCCAATGATCGCTGCGTAGGACAAACCTACTTCATCAAACAAGTGGACAAAGAAGTCTACTACCTGGCATGGATGGCATGGATCAATCTCCCTTCCCCTACACCAACTGGTGTATGTTCGCCATTTCGAGTTGTAGGCAGTGTTGGTGGAATCCCTGTTCGCCCTGGCCAGAACATTGGCAGCCCGCTTAGATAGACCTTTTGTCTGCGCGAGTCTACTGAGAGCCTCCATGCGTGTAAGTGGTACACTGCTGGGCTTGTTGTTAGTGTGCCGTCCGGGTGGGACAGCAAGTCTGGTATGTCCAGCAGTACTACCGGTGTTTCGACTATCATTTCCAGCAGGAGCGGAAACCAGGCCTTTGTCGGCCAATTGGGCGCCACCAGAGTTAATATGCAGGTGGGCTCTTGTCAAAGTTTCTCCAATACCCACTGAATTAGCGGGAAGTGAGGAAAGGTGTACGCATCCATGTGGGACCAGGGGATTGATAAGGCGTCCACGGCCCAGGCTCCTGGTGTCGGCAGGAGTGTTACGTACGTCGGGAGCTTGGCGTTCCGGGGTGCGGCAAACATGTCTATCTTTGGACCGTCCCACAGCAGAAACAGCCTAGAGTCCATCCTCTGGGGGATCTGCTACTCCGTGTTCTGGAGACAGAGGCACCTCGAAAGGGCGTTTGCCAGACCATTTCGCACCCCTGGAAGGTGGTGTGCGGTTAGCTCCACATTGTATTCTAGGCACCAAAGAAGAATTTGCTCTGCTAGGACTGACAACGATGGGGAACACGTCCCCCCCCCCTCCTTGTTGATGTAGGAGACCACCGCTGTGTTGTCTGTGCAGAGCAGAACTCTGTGGTCACGAACTTCGGGTCGAAAGTGTGAAAGTGCTAGGTACACTGCTTTCAGCTCGAGCCAGTTGATATGGTGGTCCCGAACCCACTGCAGGGGCCATATTCCTTGGGCTTGTGTGTCCAATAGATGCACTCCCCACCCTTGGAGGGAGGTGTCTGTTACCAGAGTCATAGCTGTGACGAGTGGGTCCAAGGGGACCCCCTGTCTGAGGTTTGTCAGTGACGACCACCAGGACAGGGTTTCCTTTACTTGGTCCGGGATCAATACTCGCCTGTCTAGTTCCTGTAGGAACTCGGTGTTCCAACAAGCGTTGGATCGGGCGACTGCGTAGTGCGGCCTGGGGAACTACCCTTCGAACGGAGGTCATCATTCCGATGAGCCGCATTAGTTCTCCGAGGGACACTGAAGGAACGCTGACTAGGCATTCTGCTAGGTTGCTTAGCGCTAGGCAACACGCTTGAGATGGACGAACCAGGCCTATTTCGGTGTCGAACTCCATGCCCAGAAACACCAACTGTTGAGTCAAGTCAAAATGGAACTTTTTCTGATTTACTAGAAAGCCCAACTGGTGAAGTAAATCCTGTGTAAGCCTTACATGTCCGGCTAATAACCCCTTGTCTGGGTTGTGTAGCAACCAATCATCTAGGTACGGATTGATGTGTACCGACATTTGGTGGAGCAGCAGTACTACTTGTTTCATCACTCTGGTGAACACGTAGGGCACTGTGGATAACCCGAAGGGCATGTTGGATAGTCTCAGAATGGGTCGAAGAAAATGACCATGGAACACGGCCTTCACCAGGTTAGCAAAACAGAAATTTGTAGTACCGGGGTCTGGGGAAGAAGCCTTGGGATCCGGTCGGGGTCTTCTGGTTTCGTCCCACGAATTGGGGTTCGAATGCGAGATTGCCCCAATAGGATAGCGTTTAGTCCAGCGAAAGGAGTTATGCAAAAGATTACCCCAGCCCGAGGCTTTCGGCGCTACCTCCTCCGCGGCTGACCAACGACTGCCCCTCAACACCGTCTGCGTGCCACCCTTCACCCGGTGCTCAGCACTCGGCTGGACCAGAGGAGACGTGCGGGTGGGGTCGATCTGGATCCCGACGCCTGCAATTCCATCAGCATAGAAGCGGCCGTAAGTGGCTGCTTTAGGATCAAGGGTGGGGGGATATATATAGTGTCACCAGGACTGATAATATTCCGCATCACCCCAACGGCGTGGCTCACCAAGTCATTACACAATGAGGACTCTGAGGGACCACCCAAGGTACCCACTGTATCCGACGCGACCAAACTGCCAGCTATCAGCTTAAATATGTGAGCGAGAGTGTGTTCGAGAGTGCATCTCATGACAGGGTCGATTCCCTCTGGGAACGCCTGTGAGTCATCGAGAAAGGAGTCGAAACCCACAGCGGAGCTCGGACTTGAAGGTAAATTAATAAGCCCGGTACCACGCGGCAAACCCTAGCTGGTTGAAAGCGGGGGGGAGGTACAATGCATGTCCTGACCAGAACGCCCTGCCCCGAAAACAGAGCCTTGGCTACCAGCGTCCCGTTGGTGTTACGCGTCTGAGGTCCCCGAGGAGACCCGTTGCCACTAGCCTGAGCCTTGGCCTCCCTCGAATCAGCGGGGATGTTTAGAATGCGAACGGTGCTTTCCGTGTTTCTTCCTGCTTGTCGGCTAAGAGGCCGAGCGCGAGGACTTCTCACTCATGCCAACGCACAACTCACCCATACCCATGCCGGTAGCACTTGCCGCGTGACCTTTTTTGCGAGCGAGCAACGCGGTCAGTCTCGGCAATTTTTACAAACTGCTGGAAAGAATCCCAGGCTTCAGAATCCCAGCGACCGCAAATACCCTCTGGGCAGACACCTGAACCCCATATGCACGTAGTACATCGATAGCATTTAGCATGCGGGTTCCATTCCTGTAAGTTCTGAGTACAATGGTTGCAGATCCGCCACAATAGTACCGGTGGCGAGCTTCTGGCATTGCCAGTGCATCTATTCATTTCTAAATACATTATAAATAAACGACAACATGCATGAGGGAAACAAGATACAGTTGTAAAAGGTGCCGCCATGAAACCAACATGTGGTTACGTAGTGGCACCGGGATTTAATTTCTTTGTTGTTGAAAAGCATAACACACAAAGGGGAAAACGACACGAGGGTAAAAAGACAAGAAAAACTTATCCTGCCAGATAGAATGCTGGATGCCGCGGCTGCGGCGATGACCCGCGCTAGAAACCCGGACAGGAAAAAACAAAAGAGCCAGGCAGAGCCGCTCAGAATCATCCCCGACGAGGCGGAGAAGAAAGAAGAGTGATTGTACGGCCGTCTATGGTGCTGCCATGTGGCCTTGGTCACGTGGGTTCGTGACGTAAGGGTAAAGAATCTTGGGGTCATGGGGCTTCCCCTGACCTAGATTCTATCTTTTCGTCACTGGCAGAATTGCTGATTAATGCCTACAGTTCAAAATAGTCATTTCGACTGACCCCAGTCTATGGTGGGTAATTGAATGGAGTGAATCTTAGTGTTTGATATAGCCAAATGGTTAGAATGAGTAATTTTTTGGTTTTTGACAACAAATCGTCAATTTAAAGTGCCTGTGAAATGGCTGCTATTTTCACGCCTAAAATTATCCATTGATACATAAATATTATTAATTTTTATGTTTCTAAGCATGAATTATTTTTTTAAGTGAAAAAATGTGTTTCAAACTCAATCTTTAGCAACTTTATTTTTGTGTATTTTAAAACGAGGTTCCTCATTAGCTTCTTATTTGCATACAGAAATTCCCCTTGTGACGTCAGAAGGGGAAGTCGCATGGCAGCTTGCATTGCCGATATGTGTAAATAAGGCAAATTTCTTGTGCAGTTTTCTCGTCTTTGACTAAATTTTCACTTATGTACTTGTTCGTCGAGGAGGAATGGACCATAATAAACACATAATATCAATTTTTGTTGCATGGGGTTGAGTTAGATGCGAAATATGTCCGTTCTGGTGTAGCTGGTCACCGTGATCGTCACCAGCACACGTTTGTACACTGTCGCTGGACAAAATAAGTTACTAGGCACGTCACTACACTGTTTTATTTCATCGATCGTCTGAGTAAAACTTTCAAAATTAAAATAAAAGAGAACACATATTTTGACATTCTAAACATTAGACTATAGTGATCACTATAAAAATGACAAATCACAGTTACTATATAAATAAATGACAGCCACGTGGAAATAAATTGAAATTTTGTTGAAATAGTGAACGCGTCGGGTCACGACGAGGGCAAGTGCATTAAAAGCGGCGTTTAATTGGATAACAAAAATAATCGAGATCGACACACATACAGATAAATTCAGTATGAATTCGAGTTAGCGTGATCCATGGAGTGATTGTCATAATTATAACATCATATTATTACGCAGATCAAGCTGCAATCATGGAGGTAAAAAAAGAACAGAGGTGCGAATTCGACATTCAACACCAATCACCAAACAATTCAGAAACTTTAGCCTTCGAAAATGAAAACAATTAGCAGTGTGTAAGGGCTGTGTAATTTCCTGTTTGTCCGACGCTTCGTTTTCGTGTCACTGTCAAAATTATTGCTACCTTTTACTTAACAGGGACTAAATGGTCTCTATAAAACATAATCAGGATCGCAAAAAGAGTCAACTCATTTGAAACACTTGCCAGACGTCTGAAATCTTCCTCGGTGATCATAGTCCGGAATTTATTTCTTTCAAAAGTGTTTATGTTGTCGGCGTTTCTCTTTAAACCTAGTTGTTTTTTCATGGACGAGGACAGTTTTTCCAAAAAAAGAAGCTGAGGTTAAGTGGCTTTCGTCCACTAATGTCGCACTTTCGGATCGATTAGAAACGTGTAAATACTTACACTATGACTATATGTTTCACTGCAACTGCCCGTAACACAACATCTAAAAACTCTCTCTCAAAAAAAAAAAAAAAAAAAAATAGACAAAAAAAACGCTGACCGAAAAATGTATATCGTTTAAAAGTATACTGAATGACCAGTGTTATTACGACTCAGGGGTATGACTTCCTCTCATATTTTGGCATTTGGTGGCGCACTTTCGGCTAGAGTCGGAAACAGTCGACCGTTTCAGGATAGGTGGGCGTGGCTACAACACGAGAAATATCCCAAATTTACTTGGATCATTTTCAGCAAAAAAATCAATAACTGCCCATTTCAGTGGGACACAGATCTTAAATGGAAAACGTGAGGGTGGGCATTGCACAGGCACTTTAATGATGAGTTATTAAGCTATACATTTTAGTAAATTTGTTGATTTTAGTTTTTCGGTGAAAATAGCTGCCAGCCAGTTAAATGTTATCAAAACCCCAAAATACCCGAGAGGGTCATGCAACTCATTATGTCTTTATACAAAATTTAAACAAAATCTGTGAAAACGCATCTGAGAAATAGATAGGAGACTTGTGAAAAACACAAAAAGGCCACCAGTCAGGGATTTTGAATCTAATCATGAAACAAAATGATGTGGATGATGACACCTCCAAATGTTAATTTTTGGTCACCAGCCGGTCAAACAAATGAAAAATATATTGATGTGTATATAGTCTAGTATGACTTAATATCATCTTCGAACAAAATCGCAAAATGATGACAGACAGATACACAGACGAACAGGAACCAAACCATAAGTGCCTGTTTCAAACTACGTCTGATGGAGACTAATTATAACTAATAATAGTGTGTTTAGACTGATTTGATTTCCTTGCATTGACATTTTCGTTTTAACGTGAACCTCATATGTATTATAAACTGCACCAGACTTGAGGTTTTCAAACTATTTTTATTGCAACAGAAATATTATTTTATCTGCATAGTAGTGACACTCATTGTATACACATATAAGACTTTTCCGGGTAAAATTAGCATATAGCCACCAAATACCCTTGCTTTATAACCTCAAAATATTGTTACAGTAGCATTTTTCAAGTCAGATTGGCTAAAGATTCTGCAATTTGTTATACATTAATTACTAGAACATATTATTGCATTCATTGACAGGAAAGAATATTTATATTCCATAAAATTCGTCTTCGTCCATAGGTTACTTGGAAATGTTTATTCAATATTATATATCACTGTGGTACACTTGTATAAATGAATGTTGTAATCATTTGCCCCAAAAATTATTCCATGATAGGATTAAAGCAGGGGAGTCATCACCTGTGCATGCGATGGACATCCATAGCATGATTTTTTTACAAACAAGCATCTACTCATGAGCCTGTGTGTTTTTCGTGTGCATTGGTATGATCACTTATGACTCAATTCCTGTTCTTTCATGGGTGATAATGCCTTCGCTTTAAAACACTAATAATTAGTATTATCAATGAAAAAAGGAAAAACAATGTTAACTTGCAGTTGTTGTTTTTTGAGACCGTACTGCTCTAGATTTCTGTGTCAGTGTTGTGTAAATAAAATATTATTATTAATCAATGTAATCCAAGGAGAGTGCTATTTACTCTTTCAAAAAGTAACATTGTTGAAAGTTTGTATTTGAGCCAGTGTACACCGGTGTGTAACTGTAGGTCAGTGCAGCGAGTTCTTCTGACTGGCTGGAAAACTTGTGAGCACTTTTACGAGCTGTGTAAGACATACAAAAAATAAAAAAGTAAGAATTACCTCTCACTCAGAGAATTCAGCTATTGTGAACTACTTTATTTGGTAATATACATATGTGTTATGCCAGTTGATTACTATGTAGTGATATGTCAAAAGTGATGCAGCAAGTGTGCATAGCTCAAAATGGCTGAATTAACAAAAGTCAATTTAAATTGCCACTGGTTTTCTTGATATTGAGTATAAATCAATACATCACATCTAGTGCAGCTTTCTGATTGGTAGCTGAATCAATATGATAAAGATATCTCACCTTCTTGCACAAAGAAGTTTGCCAAATATTGTGTGACCAGCACCGCCTCCTCAGAATGGTTGATATACTGTTCTAACATCCACTCAAAGTTATTTTTCTCTGGATGCCACTGAACACCATAAAATGGGTATCTATATGCTGCAGAAGTAAAGAAATTCTGAAATGTATGAAATCGTATTAGTACACACTTTTTTCTTTTGGAGGATAGTTGATATTCAGCAACAACTATGCGCAAGTAATAAGTAATAGTTGTATCTATTAATGAGGCAGACCTTCCATGGTAGAAACAAACTCCATCCCATTCTCATCTAGACTGGTTGTTAGAATTCGAAAAAACTTTGTAAGTTTCTCATCCTTTGTGTAGTTCTGTGAAAACAGATTGTGTTAATGTAATAAGATATGCACAATTATATAAGTTTCATTCTGATCAGTTGTATAGTAGTCTTTTTTTTCCTAGAATTTGATGAAAGCCTACAAAAAACTTAAAAAATCGAAGAAATTGATTAAATTTTGTTTAGCTTCAATGTCATCGTAGATGACAGAGCAGAGCTGTTCATAAAGGTGATTGTCCATAGTCATTTTCTTCTTGAAAACTAACAACTCAATTGTCAGATTTGCTCATTTGAGGGCGATATCTTCATTTCCCAATTTTTACAAATATTTTTGTAATTTTTGGTAAAAAATGCAATTTTTGACTTCTTCTCGAAAACTACCAACCTGACAGCTTTGATATTTGAGGTGCATAATTTTTATGAACAATTTGATTGATGAAGTTAAGTTGACATGTTCTCAACAGCCAGAACCAAACCAACCACATTTCGTTTTTATCACCAGGTTTCCTTTTATATTGTTGGCCACCAAACTACATTTCACAAACATATGTGTCAAACACCTATGAAAATGGTGATTTTCATTAATTTACTATAAAAGGTTTTGTCATATCTACATACTTTAAGTGAAAATATCATATGTAGTCATAGGTCAAGTTTGTCCCAAGTTGTTAGAAAATTCTGTTACATACAATTTATTTTTCATGAAATAATGCATGTTTTGTACTGGGTAAAACAATTGATGAAATGTGCTTACATCAACAATTATGTAACACATGTACATGCACATCTTCAATGGCATTATTAAAGGCAAAAGTTATTGAATGTCACTGTGATCATGTGTCTTTAGCACCCTAATGAAATTTTCAAGGCTAAAAAATGTTGTGTTTTTTACTGACTTAACAAATTTCATGAAAATCTGTCACTCAGAAAATTAAAAAAATCTACTGTAGTTTACGTAGTCATAATAGTGTGATAGGAAAATGTGAGAATCAAATAATTAAAATATGAACAAACTAGGGAGTCCTATATAATTATCACTCACCTTGATGGTCAGACTAGTTTCATGGTAGTTGAAAGATACAGCTTTGTTTGCCATGATTTTAACAAGCCTTTCTGGTGCTGAATTAAATAAGCGACTAGTCTGAAAATCTAAACAAAGTAACACTAGAATTGTAAATAATTTCCAAATGATATTTTCTGGTAAACAACAACATGTCACTATGGGATATACTGTAGACTACTTTATTTTCGCTTGGAATTTATTTTCGCTATTTTCGCTGGAGGGATAAAAATTCCGTGAAAATAAAATCCAGCGAATATACTTTTTTTCCTATATTTCACATTAAACTGATCAAAAATCAGTGAAAATAAATTTCATACAAAACGCCCAAAAAGTCTTTTCAGCGAAAATTAATTCCAGCGAAAATAAAGTATTCCACAGTAATATATGAAACACACCAAACAATGACAACCTTTGACCTCCTTAACTTGTGAAACATTTTGTCTATTATCATGTATTTTGGACAAAACTAAGAAAAAAATGATAATCAATATGTGGGTTTTATTTATCGAAAAGAAGAATTATATAAAGTTATATAAATTTTAAAAAAAACATTCATAACATCTATAAAAATGGAATATATAAAATAAAATAGAAAAAGATAGACATATTAAACACATGGAAAAATAACTTTTGCCCGTATCCCTACATATGATCCTCTGTTACTAAGTTCAATAAGTAAGGTCAAACACAAATGTCTGTGCCAATTACGTAACAATTTGCAATCTACTCTTATCATGTATGAACAAGCATTGAACTCACACATAAGTTAATCCCCACCATCAGCTTGCTATTCACATATTGTGGTTGGGTGACAATGAGTTAAAATAAACCCAAAATTGGAAAATTTATTAGGCCATAATCAAAGTTAGTTTAAATATTTTGAAAGGAAAAGGCTCTAATTGCTGTAAAAGGCCTACCTGTGATTCTCAAGTCCAATGTTGACTATGTCACATCCCATTTACTAACTTTGTTATATACAAAAAGCGACCAAGAAAACATCAAATCAGTAACAAAAGAAGTCATGTGTTTCAGAGTGAAAAATTATTGAGGCCAAAAACAACAAATTTTTAACCAAATTTCTGAAAAATTTTGATAATATCATTAATTCAGTCTAGCAGTTAATTTGACAGTGTTATCAATAGTAATTTATGACAATAATATTAATTGCAATTTATTTATTATTTGTTACCTGATGCAAATTTCAACTTAAAATTCACGTTAGTACTATTGGTGTCCATAAATACAAACTTCTCTGCTATATCAAAAATCATCCATTCATGGCCGAGACATGTACCCCACATAGGGAAATAGTCACCATTATCATTGGCCTGCATAGTAATGAAATAATAATAGGTAAACATAAAAATGTCAGAACTAATAGTGGAGTGCACATGCAAAAATTGAGTACCAAGAGACAATAACAACACAGGCAAAAAATTTAAAAGCTCATGGCAAGATGCTGGTTAGTAAAACAATGACATGCTATCACCGTCTGTCGCATGCACAGGTGATGACTCCCATGCTTTAAACTCTAAACATGATATTTAAAGATATATCACTGGTACTGTAAAAGTATTATAATTTTCACTGGTATTTCGTTTCATTATTTTGAGCATAATCAGTGGTTCTAAATTCACCAATTTTTCAGTAACACAATGAATTTTATTGTTATTTGTTACTTTACATATTCCCGTGAGTTTATGAGCAATTTTCACAGCAAAATTAAATCTCAGTTATAGTTAGTGCATTAACAGTACATGTAATTGCAATTATTGGTGAAAACTATAGGTCATTAAATAAACAGGCACTCAAGCAAGTTTTATTGCATTCTAGCAAATGTGTTGTATAGAGAGACATTGAAATATGCACATACCTTCATTGCCAAGTTCATGATGATTTTGGCAGACTTGCTATAAGTTGAAGTGTCAAATGCCTGATCACCCCCAGGGAGTAGCACTCTGAAATTATTGACACAGATAAGAAACAATTTCATATAACCATGTTTAGCAACTTTTGAACTCAACACAAAAAATTATGATTTTTAAGGGGTGGGCACATGGCTAATTATCCCTTCAGAATTTTTTCTCATTGCATGGCATGAGTTTGGAAGCATATGATTTGATTTACAATAAGTTTTAGAAATATTGGGTCAGCAAGTTAGGAAACTCAATTGCTCACTATAATTCTCTGAATTCTTTGCTTTTTACTAAGATTACTTACAATTAATATATTACCCTTTATTCTGTCACTATTAAATGCTTGTAATCTCTAAAAAAAATTGTATTTTAACAAGACGTGCATGGCATAGTCTCTGTTAGTTATCAAATTTAGAATATATGGTTTTGTTTATAGTAATATAGCTGGAATATAAACATGTCAGGAATATGATTATGATTTTTTAACATCAAAATGATCATTGACATCTTATATCTGATCGTCAAATACGTATTAAGAGATAAAAAAATCGGCCATTTTGATAAAATCTATACATCTATAACATAATGTATAATAAATATATAAAATTTGAACATAATCAGTCAAAGCATGTCAGAGATATGGCTCTAGAAGCGCATTCATTAAAACAAAATGGCCACCAGTCGGCCATTTTAAATCCAATCTGAATCAAAGAAAGCTTAGAAAGAACTCCCATGTGCTGAGAGTATTGGAGACACATTAAATATAATTCAAAATTACTTGTACTTGATTGAGATAGTGATAGAAAAGCTGAAAACTAATAATGCAAATAAAAAAATTAATATGAACAGATTTGAGTGTAAAACTAATGAGGTCTGCGCAATGTAACAGACCATCTATGTACCAAGTTTTATTGAAATGTGATTGTAACCAAAAAATATTATGAATTATTATGCTAATTAGGGAATTAATATTAACAGATTTTAACCCCAAACTAATCAGGCTTGTACATTGTCCTAGAGCATCTTTGTACTAAGTTTTATTGAAATGGAATAATTAGTACTTTAGATATCAGTGTGATAGCCTAAAAGTGGTTAATTATGCAAATTAGTAATTAATATGCACAATTATTCACCCTAAAACTAATCAGGTCACTGGATAGTTCTAAAGAATCTATGTACCAATTTTCATTGAAATGTGATGATTAGTACTGGTACTTGAGATATCTGTGGAAAAGCTGGAAATTAACTAAGTATGCAAATTAGGTGATTAATTATTATGCACAAATATTTATCCAAAAACAATCAATCTCTGCATAGTCCTTGAGTATCTATGTACCAAGTTTCATTAAAATGTAATGCCTACTACTTGAAACATCAAAAGCTGAAAATTAATTAATTATGCAAATTATGTAATTAATATGCACTTATATTACCCTTAAAACTATCAGGGCTGTGCAGTGTCCTATGACGTCTATGTACCAAGTTTCATTGAAATGTGATGATTAGTACTTGAGATATCAGTGGAAAAAACGAAAATTGACTAATCATTATGCAAATTAGGTAATTCGTATTTAGGTAATTTTTACCAAAAACTAATCAAAAACCTAGCATTAGTTCAGAGCATCTATGTACCAAGTTTCATCAAAATCCAATGAGTGGTTGTTTAGATATCAGAGGAACAGTCATAGAACAGCTAAAAATTAGCTAATTATCATGCAAATTAGCTAATTAATATGCATGGAATTTTACCAAAACCTGATCAAATCTGCGCATTGGCCCAAAGCATCTATGCACCAAGTTTCATCAAAAACTGATGTATGGTTCTTGAGATATCAGTTGAACAGACAGACACACACACACACATACACACACACATACAGACACACTAACTGCAAAGACTCCCATTTTGTGCTTCGCACATGGGAGTCAAAAATAAAATGACGTGCATCAGGAACCCACAATGCCAATGTATGTACCAAGTTTGAACAAAAGCCATTCATAAATGCCAGAAATTCTTGATATTTGATGATTTTTTGTCATCTCAGCTATTAACAATATATATATTCCATCTCAGCTAACAATATATAAATGTCATCTCAGCTAACAATATATACATGTCATCTCAGCTAACAATATATACATGTCATCTCAGCTAACAATATATACATGTTATCTCAGCTAACAATACGGTATATACATGTCATCTCAGCTAACAATATATACATGTCATCTCAGCTAACAATATATACGTCATCTCAGCTAACAATATATACATGTCATCTCAGCTAACAATATATAAATGTCATCTCAGCTAACAATATATACATGTCATCTCAGCTAACAATATATAAATGTCATCTAAGCTAACAATATATATATGTCATCTCAGCTAACAATATACACATGTCATCTCAGCTGACAATATATACATGTCATCTCAGCTAACAATATATACATGTCATCTCAGCTAACAATATATACATGTCATCTCAGCTAACAATATATACATGTCATCTCAGCTAACAATACCCCCCCCCCCCCCGGTATATACATATCATCTCAGCTAACAATATATAAATGTCATCTCAGCAAATAATATATATATGTCATCTCAGCTGACAATATATACATGTCATCTCAGCTGACAATATATACATGACTTCTCAGCTAACAATATATAAATGTCATCTCAGCAAATAATATATATATGTCATCTCAGCTGACAATATATACATGTCATCTCAGCTAACAATCTATACATGTCATCTCAGCTGACAATCTATACATGTCATCTCAGCTAACAATATATACATATCATCTCAGCTAACAATATATAAATGTCATCTCAGCAAATAATATATATATGTCATCTCAGCTGACAATATATACATGTCATCTCAGCTGAGAATATATACATGTCATCTCAGCTAACAATATATAAATGTCATCTCGGCAAATAATATATATTTGTCATCTCAGCTGACAATATATACATGTCATCTCAGCAAACAATCTATACATATCATCTCAGCAAATAATATATACAAGTCATCTCAGCAAATAATATATATATGTCATCTCAGCAAATAATATATATATATGTCATCTCAGCAAATAATATATATATGTCATCTCAGCAAATAATATATATATATATGTCATCTCAGCTAACAATCTATACATGTCATCTCAGCTAACAATATATAAATGTCATCTCAGCAAATAATATATATATATGTCATCTCAGCTGACAATATATACATGTCATCTCAGCTAACAATATATACATGTCATCTCAGCTAACAATATATACATGTCATCTCAGCTGACAATATATACATGTTATCTCAGCTAACAATCTATACATGTTATCTCAGCTAACAATCTATACATGTCATCTCAGCAAATAATATATACAAGTCATCTCAGCTGAGAATATATACATGTCATCTCAGCTAACAATCTATACATGTCATCTCAGCAAATAATATATATGTCATCTCAGCAAATAATATATATATGTCATCTCAGCTGAGAATATATACATGTCATCTCAGCTAACAATCTATACATGTCATCTCAGCAAATAATATATATATATGTCATCTCAGCTGACAATATATACATGTCATCTCAGCTAACAATATATACATGTCATCTCAGCTGACAATATATACATGTCATCTCAGCTAACAATCTATACATGTCATCTCAGCAAATAATATATATATATATGTCATCTCAGCTGACAATATATACATGTCATCTCAGCTGACAATATATACATGTCATCTCAGCTAACAATCTATACATGTCATCTCAGCTAACAATATATACATGTCATCTCAGCTGACAATATATACATGTTATCTCAGCTAACAATCTATACATGTTATCTCAGCTAACAATCTATACATGTCATCTCAGCAAATAATATATACAAGTCATCTCAGCTGAGAATATATACATGTCATCTCAGCTAACAATCTATACATGTCATCTCAGCAAATAATATATATGTCATCTCAGCAAATAATATATATATGTCATCTCAGCTGAGAATATATACATGTCATCTCAGCTAACAATCTATACATGTCATCTCAGCAAATAATATATATATATGTCATCTCAGCTGACAATATATACATGTCATCTCAGCTAACAATATATACATGTCATCTCAGCTGACAATATATACATGTCATCTCAGCTAACAATCTATACATGTCATCTCAGCAAATAATATATATATATATGTCATCTCAGCTAACAATATATACATGTCATCTCAGCTGACAATATATACATGTCATCTCAGCTAACAATCTATACATGTCATCTCAGCTAACAATATATAATGTCATCTCAGCAAATAATATATACATGTCATCTCAGCAAATAATATATACATGTCATCTCAGCAAATAATATATAAATGTCATCTCAGCAAATAATATATATATGTCATCTCAGCAAATAATATATATATGTCATCTCAGCTAACAATCTATACATGTCATCTCAGCAAATAATATATACAAGTCATCTCAGCTAACAATCTATACATGTCATCTCAGCAAATAATATATACAAGTCATCTCAGCTGACAATATATATATGTCATCTCAGCAAATAATATATATATGTCATCTCAGCTAACAATCTATACAAGTCATCTCAGCAAATAATATATACATGTCATCTCAGCAAATAATATATAAATGTCATCTCAGCAAACAATATATACATGTCATCTCAGCTGACAATATATACATGTCATCTCATCATTATTCAAGATAAAAAATGACACATACCCATTGATAGAATGTAATAAATGTTCATAGTACTCAAGTGATTGGTTGACAGCTATAGGTACTACTCTAGCACCACCAGATTCCAGGAATTTGACGTAGGACGCTGCTACATACGATGGTCCATAGTCTAAGAGATGGTCATATGATGTCTGTGCTAATACACCTGGAAAAATAACATAATTGAAATAAATATACAAATACTTTATTGTTCAAAACAAAGTTATACTCACCAAACCACACTACTGTATATGCTCTATTAGATGCACATGTGCTTACAGTATGTACCGTAAATGACAGAGGTGTGTGTATGATCAAAATTAGATATATTTTAATGATCCAGGATAAATCTTCGACTTTATGTGCTTCTATTTGAGATGCAAATATGGTGCATTGCAATTTTTTGTCTTGTTTATATTCTAACATTTGATCATGTGTAATTGATGCGGCTCCAAAATAAATAAATTAATTAATTAATGACTGATTGACTGAATGAATGGCACCCAATTGTATGATTGTAATTACTCAGCCAAAACTTTGAGAAGCAAACATGTAATGTAGTATTTATAGCTTCATATAACATAAGCTTCCAGACAGAAATTTGATTTATTCATTCTATTAGTTGCCTGTTTGTCCATTTTATGTTGTTGTTTTTTTTTACTATTGTGAAATGAAAGACTTCAAAGTTATTATAGATTAGTGTCATTTAAAATAGTTTATTAGATGTCATGGGTTGGTGTTACTCAGTAGGGATGTTACTTTCATGGAGCAATATATGTTATAAATTTTGTAATTACAATATATGCTGAATTTAAAACAAAATTTATAATTTTCGCACATTTCCTACCTGTTGAATTAGATTGGTATAAGGTAATACTAGGGAGAATAGATTATGTATTCTCCATGATTGTAGTAGGAAATTAAACACACAACAATTTACATCTGATCATGTATATATCTGATCATGATAGCATTAGAGATGCAATATGGAAGAAAACATATATTTTTAGTAATGATGTTGTATTATTATATCAAACACCAATACTAAAAATTACATGTTCTTGTCCATATCGTTACTTTAAAGAGTGTATTTATACACATATACATACATTTCCAGCAGCAGTACCAAAATACTTGCAAGGAGTATGTTTTTAGCTGTATTTCCTTTAATAATAATACATTTATTTATAGCACCTTGGCAAAATTTATGCAACCCAGCATATACTTCGTGAAATTGGGTTTAAATAAATTACCATTTGTTATTAATGCATCTAGAAACCTACTATGAATTCCCATTATGGGTGTATTTTGGGAGACGCCTAACAGAAATCGGCAATGACTAGTCCTAGTGGGCGTAACTGTAGTGGTGGCATAATTTAGTATCATTCTCTAAGACAAGCCTACGTCACAAACTGGTCAAAATCCCCCAAACATTGCCAGCAACCAATCACAGACTAGCTTAAACAATAGCTTTCCCTGACGATAATACTTAGCAACGTTATTTCCCCCACGCTAACTTGAAAAATCTTTTGTTTTTGTCTCGTTTCCGTTTCCGGCCTGTCTTAGAGAATCGTCGGTATCAATATTACTAACAATGTACCTCCGAGTCGGCGTACGCACCTATGATCGGTCTGTTATTAGTTGCAATTCCAGCGACGAGAGCACCGAGAACTGAAAAATACAGGAACCCGAGCTGAGCAGTAGAAATCATCATTATTCGCGTTGCAGTCGATTTAAGTCCCAGTGCGTACGTAAAGAACAGGGTAACTGTCCCGGGAGACGACTGCGTAAACTTTGACCTAGGAGTCACATGTTTTCAAAGAAGTTGGCGATGGATTCATATTCGCGCTAGATTCGTCTTACATTCGACTAGCGTTAGATTTGCCCAGGGATTTAATAACGCAATGATTGAGTTCCAGGATAAGGGTGTTAGGCGAAAGTATTGTGGCTGTCTATCGCACACATTCGATCAGGTCCAAACAACTGCGAGCACTGTGTTTGTGTAATGGTAACACAATTAAGAGACTGTGGTAGACTGTAATACGTATATAAATTAGTACGTCGTTTATTTCGGTAGAGAAGTCTGGCATTAATGTACAATGAGGACAATCCACTCCAAACATGCATTGAAACATACTTTATATAGGGTTACAGCAAGTCTCAGAAGTATTGAGGCAGCCAATTTGCAAACTCGCTAGCGAATTGGCTAACTGCTTTGGTTTTGACTAAACGGTTGGCTTTCGAATCTCGCTGGCGTCCTCTTGCGGTCACGCCCACTTTAGACGAATCTATATAACAGTAGGAGGCTATCTTCATACTTAAGGAGCTAATCAGCGACGGTCTTACAGTTGGATGGCGATTTCGCTTTGAAATATACCAGGGAAAGTGTTCTATGCTCTTTGTGTACACAAAAACGACGAATGAGGTCGATTTTTCCAGCGGTTGGCTTAATGTTACCCCAATGGACCGTTTGAGTGTGAAAGTTTGTTATTTTCTCCCTGATTTGTAGGAAATATATCTCCGTGAATAATTCTTGGAATCTAATGAAACGAAAACGAACTAATACAGCAAATCATTGGCCGGTCATTGGTAGAATAGTGGTTGTCGCATCAGACTCATGATCGGTAGACCATGGAGCTAAAAAAAAAAGAGCTCCATGGGTAGACCCAAGTTCAAATCCTACCTTAGGCTGAACATCAAAAGAGTCGACCTCTTCCTTGGGTGAGTGTGCCACAGACTCAATGGGAAGGCCAATTCCACTGGCCGAGGTTCATTCACTAACGAATGCGTTAGGGATTTGATAGGGAGATGGCCACACAGCCCTGTCATGTAGTCCCAAACAGGAAATGACTTCTGTGGCAAAATGCACTGTGTCAGCATTTGCACTTACAAAAAAGAAAAATTGTCAGGCGAGACAACAGCGACTTTGAATGTCCGAAACTGTCGTCTGGCACAAAGACATTGTCTATCGATACAAACTAAACACGAATGAAAAATAACAATTAAACAACAACACACGTGGATCCACGATAAGTGTTAGATACATTCTAATGTGAAAGATTTGTAGAATAATGTATTTAATTTCATGTTTAAATTATGAAATCTTATAATAATAATATTCTTTATTGAACTCGGATCTTCATTTGGGATTTTGATAATAATAATAATAATAATAATAATAATTACTTTATTACTCAACAATTACCATCTGTGGGTGATGTATGGTAAGAAAAATACAACAATGAAGAAAACATTACAATAACAATACTATAAAGAAAAAACTACGAAACAAACAAAAACGTTATTAATTGTATGTTTTTTGTTTTAGGTATTTAACTAGTGGAAAACTGCTGTTGCAGTTATATGTTTATAAAATATGTTTATAAAATTGTTTATTCTATCCTGTTTATTTATTATGTTACATTCTATAAACATCAATTTTCGTTCTTTCTTATACCATACTTTCTTATACTATACATAAAAAACGAAAGCTCTATTGAGAGAGAATTAGTTAATTTTAGTTTTTTTCTCCATTTGTTTGAAGCAGTTATTAATAACTTTACAGATTTCTCTAATCGGCTTATTATTTTTGATAAATATATGTTCTCATTTAAACCCCAAGGCCTATTACATCATGAACGTTCGAATATCATAAAAGTGTATATAATTTGGAAATTCGCACATTACGAATCACATAGTTATAATATATATAACTGTTTAACGGTAAACAATATTAACACATGGGATAAAGTAATAGATGGATGCAAATGCAGTATATTTTCTTTGCATGGAAAAGTAGAGTGTAGTAGTCCCGAAACAATGTAATATTATATCTGAACATTTTGCTCGGGGAATACTGGATGAAATTTAAGTGGGAACATCATAATTACATTAAAAAAGTAACATGTACTGTTTTAATCTCAATGTTCCTTATAAAATATTATAGCATGAATTGTATAAAACTTCCCAAATAATAGACTAAGTGTAGTAATATATATAAGCAAAATAAATACTAGCCAGATTTGAAAAAGATAAAAAAAACACTGCACTTGTCACTTCGATGATTGATAGTCATAACAACATTATTTCGGTTTTCTGATATGGGTCGGGGTTCTAGTTTTAGCACTATAACAGGCCAATAACTACCGCTTAATTACTGCAGTCCCATCGCGGGTTGTGTGTTGTTACAGTATACGTAACGTATACGTAACTCTTTTTGCAGAAAAGAACCAATGAAATCGTACATAATCCATATACATATCATCCTAAACTACACGCTGCTTCAACTAGAAACCATCTAGTTTATAGTTGATTCGAATCCAGCGTGCTGCTGCTTAAAAATGTATCATTTTTAAAATAATGAGGCGAACTTTGTGCTTCACTCCTCACATCAGATATGTGAGAACAACCTTCACGGTGAATGGGTAATGTTGAGAATACTGTTAGGAACAAAGAAAGAGTACTTTCCCAGTAATAGGGTGTCTAAATTGATAACGCTTTTCTCAGCAGGTGTGCAGCGCTATTAAGAACAATTTTCTGTATCTCTTGCAGACTTGGGTTTCCTGAATTTATCAATATGTTTAAGGGTGTTGTTGTTGACAAGATCGAGTGCTCCAACTACCACGGGTACGACCATTGATCTTTTTAGAGATGCAGTTTATTTTGCAAATTTTGACAAATTTCACCTTTTTGTTATTTTTTATGGCATTGTATGAACATCTGTATTCTGTGAAAATTTGAAATTAATATCAGGGGTAAAATCTTTTCCTCTGGGTTTCTCCACACGTGTCAGGGGGGAATCTCGTCTCGTCTCTCTATCGCGTCCCCTTGAGGTATGGGATCGGGAAAGTCACTTAAACTTTTACAGTCAAATAGACACACACTACGAAATACGTTTCTTCAACTCTCGTCTTAGTCGGTCTTTTGAGCACTCTATAAGACACAGCGCCCTTGGGAAAAGTCCCCAAGACTATCGCAAGGCTGACCCAAGACTCTGTCCAAGACTGACCAGGACTCGCCCCAAGACTCTCCAGGACTGGACTCTTAGACTGCCTCTGTTGTGTACTCGCCAAGACCAACTCAAACTCTCTTTATTCATTTTCAAAACCTTAACCAATTACAATGCAGTAAAAAGACTCTAAGGCGTAACCTTCAATCATAAAGCCAATCACACTAAGTACTGAATACATCATATCTTTTGATTAATCGTTCACTACATTAATAACTACGAATACGAACTGTCAGAAATAGTAGTCCGAATAGCGACGGTTATCTCGTAATTAGTTCCAAATCACTGAGCCAAGTTCCGTCCAGGACCTCGCCTGCCTAAACGATGACAGACATAACACAGAAATTCACTAGTAATCAGCTAATTAAGTCGATCAACAGATACGCAAAAACAAATTCATCATATTAAAATCATTAGTAGAACTCTGTTAAATCCAATGGCGATGTAAATCAGCATATATTTTTACTTAACTATAAAATATGCAAATTATCAATTATCTCAGCTTCTTGTTAGTGCACGTTCCAGAACAAAAAAAAGCAAGCTCCCAGACGCTTTGGCCTTTTCTTTTGAAATTTTCACAAATGATTGACAATGTGTTTAACTTCAAAACGCCGTCGAGGCATTGTTTTTGGTTGAATGGTGTCACAACAATCGTACAGACAACTAGCCTGGGTGTTTATGCATAAACTTGAAGTAGTGAAATTTGAGCTGCTGCCCAGCAAAATTGACAACGGGTAGACACTTTTCAAGACAGCACTTTCTTCATAGTAAACAGATGTACCCGTAAACCAGTTTTGACAGGAAACAGAGGCACGGTTTAGAAGTAACTTTTTTTCAAATCTCTTTTGACAACAAAAAAAAACATATTTTTGTGCATATTTCAAATTTTCATTTTAATTTGGTACTGTTGGTATTCGATTCAAGGTCATGTGGCAACCAGTTAGAAAAAAATTATTTAAATCAAAATCAGGACGAGGTCGATAAACTTACTGTAGTAAAAGATTGGTTATATTGATCTGAAGAAGTGAAATGACGGCTACCAGCAGGTATGTGAACATGAGTAACGAAGCAAGGGTTATGAAAAGACTTACTTTTACTTCTATTGTTATACTCAACATAAATACCAACGACCTTTAAACATTTGCATTGTGTGTTCCGCTAGGACCGTGACTACATGTTATGCCAATGACACAATAACGCCGTGCTGTAGTTATGTCCACATCACCAGCACGATGAATGGCTACACAGTGTCGAGACGTAGGTATATGTGCTAGAGGGGGTTGGGAATGTATGTATGGTCCATGAACTTAAAAACTAGTTGCTTCCTGCCATTATGAGGTACATGTTACTACCAGTGCTACGGCGTATAACCCTATTTAGAACTTTTGTAATTTTAACAATAACAACAACACTGTTTATCGTTCTATCACGGTGTTTGCATCGCCAAATATTGCGTCCACGGAAGACATTCGACTTTACAGTAGGAATAACACAGTCCGCCATCACGACACCGTTCGTCATAGATGATGAATCGACGCAAATAGTCAAAGCCTATGAAACACTACTACCCGTTCAAGCTGGCAGCGAAGCGGCATGGTCAGTTGACAGTACCTTGGACTTAATATTTGATCCAAGGTCATGTGACAACCAGATAGGAAAAGAAACCAGTGTGAATACCGACAAGGGACGAAGCGTGGTTATAAATAATCTCACTGTAGTCAAAGATGGAATATATTGGTCTGAAGAACTGGAGAGACTGCTACCAGCTGGTATGTAAACATGACTAAACAATGTACGGCTTATGAAAAGACTTTTACTACATTGCTATACTCAACAAAAGTACCAAAGTGTTCAATAGTGGTGACGTTATATTTGCATTGGTGAGATCATACTTGAAAGGATGAACGTTTTTGGATTGGTGACATCATATTTGAATTGGCGATATCATGTTTGCATTGGTAACATCACATTTGAATTGGCAAAATCATATTTGAATTGGTGAAATCATATTTGAATTGGCGAAATCATATTTGAATTGGTGAAATTATATTTGAATAGGTGAAATCATATTTGGATTGGGGAATCATATTTGAATTGGCGAAATCATATTTGAAATGGTGACATCATATTTGAATTGGCGATATCATATTTGCATTGGTAACATCACATTTGAATTGGCAAAATCATATTTGAATTGGTGAAATCATATTTGAATTGGCGAAATCATATTTGAATTGGTGAAATCATATTTGAATAGATGAAATCATATTTGGATTGGGGGAATCATATTTGAATTGGCGAAATCATATTTGACTTGGTGAAATCATATTTGAATTGGTGAAATCATATTTGAATTGGTGAAATCATATTTGAATAGGTGAAATCATATTTGGATTGGGGGAATCATATTTGAATAGGTGAAATCATATTTAGATTGGGGGAATCATATTCGAAGGTGAGTGCAGTCATGGAAACACATTCAATCTAAAACACTCGTACATGTAGTAATTTGTCCATTTCAAGTACCGACTTGGCTATAAGCGCTAGTGATGTTACCGAATCCATCGAGCAGTTACGTAAATGATACTGAGTGGAATTCATACAACATGAGGTCATTATCCCATTCACAATACAACCACACCTATATACTAACCAATCACGTTTAACTCATTCTCTTGGTATACATGTGTACACAAGTTTAGTGCTCTGTTTCCATTGTTCAAATAACATTTACAAATTAGAGATATCGCTGGTGGGCGATGTTTACATTGCCCAATCAACATAATATTTATAATTAGATTCATATATGCTTCGAAAAATTAGCAAAATTGTTAATTTGAAATGTATATTGCTACCTTATGCAAAACAGAGAGCTATTTTTCAATACTGATGGTTGTGTTGCTTTATCTTTTTCGGTAAGAACATTAAAAAGCTCAAAATGCCCTGTTCTCTCTGAAAGCTGAAGCTTTTCTCCATCTTTGTTATTCAAGATCGCCAATTGAAATTGTTGGCTATTGTCGATTTATGTTAGATCTCTCACGAAATTTGCTTTTTATTGGTCTATACAGCAGACTTGGAAGATGTCTCTTGGAGGTTATATTTGAAAGTATCAACCAAAAACAGCTAATTTTTACGAAGAGATAGCAATAAAATTAATAAAAATATTAAACAACTATTTATAAACAAGTGACGACAAGTAATCAGCAACGATAATCGAACGGGTTCCATTCAGGAAATCAGAAACTACGAACATCTAGTAAATATGGAAACAATCTACTTTGATTAGAGCGCTATATAGCAACGAATGTGCGAGTATATAAATAAATGCACTGGGACGATCGGTCAAAGAAAAGGCTAGCCTTGCGTATAGTGCTGTGTGTACGGGGACGAGTTGGTGGACATCTATCAACCAACGCGTCCCCGTACACACAGCACTGTACGCAGGGCTAAGAAAAGTCAAGCAAAAATAAGGAGTTTGATCACGCGCAGTGTCGTAATAGTCTATTCGTACCACAGCGTCGTAACTAACAGAAATAGTTCATATAAGATACAATAATATATCCACTATTCGCAGCGGTACCGAAATCTCAAATGAGTGGAGGACGTTAACAAACGTTATTTCGGAAACAAACAAATAAGCGAACACTACTGTACAACTGTGCTAAGCAATATAGCTCAATGAATAGTGACCATTTAGTTATTTGAACATGCTCCGTTCAATTGTCAACAAACACGCACATTGTAATGTGTAATTTACTTTGACAACACAATGGAATTAGGTTACTATCTATCGATACCTGTGACAATAGCAACGACAACGATGAATATAAGGTAGATCCCCAGCCACTTTTTTTCCGCCACATTTAACTGTTTATTTTTCTCCGTGTTCCAGGACCTTCAGCTGAACATATATACAATGTATCGTCACGGCTGCAATTCAACTCTAACTTCACTGTGACACACATGAAGGAGCGTGTTTGTAGTCACTGGGCCTCGCCTGAAAACGCCCAAATTACCATGAAGGACGGTAGTAAGTGGTGTGCTCGGTATAAAACCCCGTGTTTTATCTTAGGTGAGATTGCAACTAGCAGTTCATTGAAAGGTTTATTCTTTAATTAAATAAGAAAAACAGAACAATTTTCAACTACATGCTCCGAGTCCACGATCATTTGACATATACAAATACAGATCAACTGTCACAGCTTTGAAAACCAATCGTCTTTGGATAGAGCGTTTATTTTTACGAAAGCCGAACACATGCTTCACGACGACCGCCGAATTAAATTCTTAGCTGACAACAATTCTGTGTTGCGTGGTTTCCTAACAGGGCAATGGCGGCATATTCTTGAATAACAACGTCGCAGATGTTCTTTGGTATGCACGATGCCATTAGCACATATACATATGAAACATTTAGTAGTATCTAGTCCTGTGTGCCGATACCTCCAATTACGAAGACATTTGAGAGAATATGATCAAAACAACTATCCCGTCCTTTGAATCATAGTGGCCATTAGATTAATATAATGTTATTGTTTTATCTGGACACTTTTAGGTGAAGTTATGGCTTACTATTTTTCACTGTTGATGTGCATCAATCATATCCCTCCTGTCATTGTAACCAAACCAAACCCGACCACTCCACAATGGGGGTTAGAAGCAGTGAAGGAATACCTGAACAACCATTATTGGATACCGAGTGGACTGGTAACCTTAACAAAATGGATCCCGGAACTCCATGCCACGTACGTGTATACTGTAAAATACTTTATTTTCGCCTGGAATTAATTTTTGCTATTTTCGCTAAAGGAATGATTCAGTGAAAATTAAATCCAACGAATATACCTTTTTTCCTATATTTTAACATTCAACTTGTAAAAAATCAGGCAAAATAAGTACCATACAAAACACCTAAAAAGTCTTTTCAACTAAAATTAAATTCCAGCTAAAACAAAGTATTTTACAGCAATAAATAAATAAAGAATTACCTTACCAATGTGGAGGTCAGTATTCAGTTATAATGACCCGAATAAAAAAATATTGGCAGACGCAATTTGTTGTAAGCAACTACGCATGCGCATACGAAATCGAGGTTCCTGAATTTTCATTATTGACCGCCACGTGACCGTGCGACCAATCACATGACAGTCTTCCACATGAGGTATATAATATATGAATTGTGTTTGGGTAGTTGGGTTGTCGGATGGATAATACGAAATTGAAGTTTGGTGAAGCAGAGCGTTATTATTAAAATTATTAATTTTAATTCCATGAAGACAATCAAATCTTCTAGTATGAGAAAATATTTATCAGTCCTTTGTTAGTGTTTTTTGGTATTCTTGTATATTTGTTTTCAACCAGTAACGTCCTACAGCAATGACGTCATCATGGCGTAAATGAGCTCCAATTTGTAAAGAAACAGCTCTGTTCGGTTGTGAAATCATTCGTCATTTAGAATTTTGCAAATTTGTAAAACAATATTTGCATTGACGAACGAATAGATAAAAACAAATTGTCATCTTCATGTCACTGTAGAGGGCGTATCGGGTATGATGCTACCTTTATACCTACTTTACATAACAACCGTTAATGCATTCCCCGGGATGGGTTCACCCTAAGGATTATACATGTTTTAATTAAATCTATCGACTTTCTAATGTTTGTTACCAGCTATGTGCCGAATATCATGAAGACTGGCGATCGCTTCCTGCACGTAGACAACCCGATGTTCAGTGGACTGACGCAACAACAGTTTTTGGATTTAATGGAATATAGTGACGCTACTATTTTAGATTATTTACTAGCTGAAACTGACAGGTATACATGAGGGCGACACAATACTCCATTCTGTGTCCTGTAGCGACGAAGCGCTTCTGTGACGCGATGAACGCCCTCACAGGTGACACTGATATTGCGTTGATTTGTGGCATATTCTGAATTACGAACGACTGAATAATCTGTTGAATTAAACGTACGTTACTTTCAACCGTCGCACGTCATTTTGAAGTCACAAAACACTATAAACTATAAATGCTTTTTTGCACCGTAAATTTGGGCATTGCGAAATAATCGACACAGTTACTCGGTATTTTCACCAGATGGGTGCGTTTTTTGCCAAAGTAAAACTCGGTATAGAAATCGATTAAATGCGTTGTTCAAGCCATACAAATAATCAATTATGGCGTTAAAAATAGGTATCTATTGTTATATTTTGGCAGTCTGGAGTTTTGCGGTGGTTATGAACACGTGGAACTGTAGAATGTAGAACTTTTACTAAAAATATAAGAGAGTCGAGCATTTTTTTATTATTAGGACAAACTATTGCATTTTCTTGAAAAAAAATTGGCCACAAATGAAAAAAATGTGCCTGAAATCTAACGTGTGACTTCACTACACTATTTCTGTTTTCCAGGGTGCTTTATGCCGCTAGACATAATTTTACTGATTATGACGACAACAACATGGAGATACATAACATGTTTGCTGATGGGAATGGAAATCATTGGTTTCTTGACAACGAAATGGCGTTCTTCTGGGGCCAAGCAATACAGCATCCAAAGTACGCCCCTCTTATTGAAATGCTGAAATCCGTCTGTATATTTAAACGACGAACTGTTGTCATGGTTACGAAACTATATCACCACAAGAACGTTCCGCACCTACTGTGGGAAATAGTGAACGAACATCTGGGTGGTTTGGATTTAGTGTGGAGTTCTCAGTTGCCGATGACTTGTAGGCGATATGGTAAACGGTACACCATCGATTGGGCTAGGACACTAACAAAGAGAATCGGGCATGTATATACATGGATTACGCGATGTTCGACTGTTGGCTACAAATCACTGCTACAGGAAATACACTCAAATCACGTCATTACACACAAAATGGGAGTCTTAATATCAGACAGTAATTAGTCTTCCGTGATATGTTGTCATGGTCACAGCAGAATAAGGCGATCCCCTCAGAAAACAGATTCAAACTGGCCCCATCAGACGCATCTAGTTCCAGGAAGGAACTTCTGTTGATATATCAGTGGATTATATTGGGGATACGAATCTAAAACTGTCATGGAATGACTTCTCGGCTTTATAGCTACTAAAATTATGATGGAAAAACTGATAATAATAAATAATGAACCACATGAACTATGATAAAAGTTCTTTTCATTTTATTATTGAGATACTTCAAACATCAACACTGAAGTGACGTCGTAAAGCAAATTACATTATTTTTATTGTATTTATTATATACATTACAAAGTTACACACAGAAAGGAGTCAATAGTATACTATAAAGGGAACTCTACAATATGTACGAAATTACATTTCCTGTCTCACAAAAAAAAAACAATAAGGAAATAGATGTATAGTTCCATAAAATTATTAAAATTGATAGAAACGGTAATGGATAGAAACGGTAAAATTGAAGATGACCATATTAGCATGCGATAAATATGACCGTTAACAAGAAAGCCCTATTGTGTTCATTATGCTCCTTTTGTGAAGAGGTTAGTGAAGACTACTTTCACTTATTTTGGGATTGTAAATTTACAAGTTTTGGAACTCAGTTAGAAAATGGTTGTTCTCGTTCACAGAATTCTGTTTCTCATTGAGTGCCACAAAATGTATTCCGGGAGATATTGATGAGAATGATAATCCAATGCTTAACTATGTCCTATGGGGGCATTTTTGTTAAATTATGATCTGTAATTGTTTTGTTTTATGTTGTTTTTGTCTGTAATCTATCATTGTAATTTTTGCATATGAGTTAATAAAAAAAAACCTAACCTAGAATAAACATCCCCGTTCTAAAACTAGAGATACGTAGAACATAACGCTTTGTGTCCTGTGTGTAATCTTCAGGACAAAGGTGAGAATCACTCCCTAGTATTAGAGAAGTCAACACATGAAAACCTCTATTTTTACTATTCAACATAAAAGATGGTTAAACAAAAACAAAACCGCCAAAATCCTATGAGCGGCGGTCGTCGAGCTCAGGCTGCGACATTGATCTTCCCATAATCCAATGCGTTCTTCTAATGGAAATTACGAGTATGTGTTTTGTCTAAGGGGCAACGTACACTAATTACCACCGGTGACTCATTTGATACCTTCAGATCTCTAAAGAAATTACACAGTAAGGATTAGTAACGTTTCAGTTTATACTCGCTGGTCTGCGCAACAGTCAAAGTCGCCATCTTTGTTCATATGAGTCCGATATCTCGCGCATGCGTGGCACGACGACCACCGTCCTTTAAAGTTTTCATCACTAGTTCTCGCTTTTCACCACAAATTCACAAAATAGTCCCGTTTATAGTCTGCACTTTCATTCAGAAGACTAAAAAAAAGCCAAATCTTTGGATAAAAATGGAAATTGTGTCTGTTGACTCCAAAATTAGGCTTCATTTCCAGAAATATTTAAGAATATACCGGTAAGAAAAAAGTGCAGAACAATTTTCGGATGTATCCAAGTCCATTTTATAATAACACACGAATGCAAGAACAGTATCCCCACAATGTCAGTATTTGTTGATTACCCATATGTGAGGGTCATGCCCCTATTAAATATGGACCAGAACCGAGGGCGAGGGCAGGACCATCAACCGGGGGGTAGACACAAATGCGTAGCAAATCTGTGGATGTGTTGAAAGAATCATTTCTGTAGTTTCGCCACAGGGAGCCCAGTAACTATGACCAACTGTACGCACTCCCTATGAGCGCGCGGTGGGGGGGGGGGGGTATCGGCTGGTGTCTAGTGTAAGAAATATACACTAGATACCAGCCGATACCCCCCCCCCCCTGCTCATAGGGAGTGCGTACAGTTGATCATATACATACATATACATACTTTATTGACATCATTCTGTTTGAAGAGAACATACAGTCAAGTGCTAAACTAATAATTAAAATTAAAAAAAAAAAGGAAGAAATTAATATAGTTCCTAGGTTCCCTGTGGTCTCGCTTGTGGAATGCCGGCATATCTATAACACACTCTTGTATGTCTATATCATTGTATGAGACAAGCAATCTGCTGACTGAAATATATGTATTTGGCTCAGAAGTACACACATTTTCTCGGTGAAACACTTCCAATTCTGATATACTTTTACAAATGTTATTTATATTTATAAATTATATTTGCTGACCGGGGTCTAAATTATTATTTGATTAGTATAAAAGCACTCAGGCTTGCGCAGTCGAGTAGAAGTCTAAAAATAGAAAATATGAAACACATGGAGACAATCAGAGTGCATTCGTCCAGTGAATTCAACCTAAATATTTAATGTCGGCAGTACTGAAGCTTTAAATAATTTGCAGAATATAACTTAAAAGGAAATATTCACAAGTTAAAAATAAAAGTACCCACCAAAAGGTGGGTCCTGTATTTATTTATTTGTCTATTTATTTCAATCTTACACCACGATCGTTACGTCACACTACTGTATTTGGCGGTAGTTATCTGGGAGAATTACAGCCAGCTCAGACCAGAACACTAGTATTTTCTTCTGCAATTTCAGACCGATATTGTTCTCTCTCGACGACATGTGTTTTAGATCTCAAACTTAGAGTTTGCAAATTCCTCCCCAATTTTAAAGACGAATCCGGGATTATATCCCGGTCTTCTTCGATCATCCAATCCATTGAGGAACCACTCTATATCTGAGCTAAATATAGGCAAATTGTGAGGAAATAAGTTTTTTTTTTCTGCTCATGACTTCATTGTTTGTCTACACAAAAACGTTAGGTAACAAACTTATGCGACAATATTCTGCCAAACAATATTCTGCCACGACTGAAGTTTCATCAGGAGTTTCAAGATATACCGGGTACCTGTATTGTATAATTGTTCATTTTGGTGAAAAGTGTGCGATTTTAAAAATAAACATCAATAAGCAAGAATAAATCTTAACTATATTAAAACTTTAAACTGTTGTATCACATTAGTTCAGTTATTGAAAAGTATGAGAATATTTCAAGTAAGATTGTAGTTTAAGATAAATAACCACCCCTTGACGTTTCTGGCTTTAGAGTCGTCTGGGGACTGTGGCCCAATTAAAAATGGTATGTAAAGAGATATTTCTAGAAATCTGTTCTTAGTAAGAATCTAATATGAATGACAGAAGAAAAAATACATTAATCACAAATGTTAATGTTTTTCTGATATTGATAATATCTCAATTCTGTCCAAATCTGTCTTTTCAGAAAAGAGGAATTAATTTATTGCCATGATTTTAACCAATCTGACAAAAGTTTACAATGGATGAAGTTGTGTTAATTATGATAACAGAACAAAGTTATGTGAGTGGGATTTTAGGGAAATCAATTTGGGACTTAGTTGGGTTTGCTTACCCAATGTTACACGTACCCGTTTTGATTGTCTTTTGTATTGATGCACCCATTACCTTGTACAAGTATCTTTGATGTTTATTATAAGACAACTAGCTAGTAAGTAATAACCTTTTATATCCTGTGACAGTTCCATACTCTTTTATTATCATTGACTACCAAGTTATTATTTAACATACTTTCTATATTCTGCTACTTCATTTCCAAAACATCTTTGCTAAGCAAATCTTTCTTTTGTCAATAAAATTCATTTGTAGTGGGACAATTTGTACTGTCAGTCAAACATGATAAACTATTCAAAGGATTCACAGCCTGTGAAATCCATCAATTTTTAAAAAGTAATTTAATTATTTTGTTTTGGAAAGTGTTGGAGACATTTTGTTTGAATTGACAGTTGGTAGTGATGTTCCAAGATACAAAATCATGCCACCTGAGTTTGTGCGATCAAGTGTTGTGAAAATATTACTTAATTTTTTCAGTGAATTTTACCCTCTTGAGAGCAACCTTGTGTTAATATTATTGCATATGTTGAAGGGAATCTAAAAGCAGCATAAACTAGATTTTTTGCACTAAAAAAATCTTCGATCTAATAATTTTATCAAAAACCTATTTTGCTTGCTGCCATTTCAAAAATCTGCTGAAAAAGTTAAGTCAGTTTTTTTATTATAGATTCTGTATGTGCCACTTGTATCTCAGCCCTGCCTTTACAAATGTTTCTATTAAAAGTATTATATTTTTTTTATCAACTTGTCATTACATGACTCTCTCAGTAAGTTTTTACAATGCAGTGTAAGTGAGAACTTCATACCAACTGGCAGTAGCACATCTAATATGCAGATATAAAACACAGGATATTCTTCCCTATGGAATATATCATTCTAAACAAGTCATTGAAAATGACAGTCCCCTTTAAATTTTTGAAAGTTCTCTTTGTGCTTGTCATATTGAAGCAGGGGGGTTGTCGTGAGCGTGTCCTTGAAAATTGAGTTCCAAGTGGCGTATACAACAGATTGTTTATTTACATCAAAACATGTGTTCCGTGTAGTAGTAATATAGCCAAAAATAAAAACAGCCGTTATTTGGCCATCTTTGATCTGATTATGAAACACACTGATATGTATGATGTATGTGCCAAATACGAATGAAATTGGTACATAAATTGTGGAAATATAGTAGTAAGGCCAAAAAGTCAGATTGCTGTCAATCGACCAATTTTTAAACAAAATGTCATGGACATGCATCCTAACATGTATAAAGTACAAGTATGTGCCAAATTTGAATGAAAACTGACAGAGCACTTCCATGATACCGCATAAAAAAACAAAAACAAGATGCCTGCCAGTCGACCATCTTTGATCCAATTGTGAAATAAATTGTCATGGACATGTAACCTAACATGTATAATCTATGTACCAAGTTTGAATGACAACTGACAAAGCATGTCCAAAATAGAACATTTTCAAAAAACAAGATGGCTGCCAGTCGGCCATTTTGAATCGAATCGCTAAACCACTGCATGTGTATATGTCCCACATAAGGTACTTGGCACATGCAAAGAATGAACAGAATCGGTCCACAGGATTCTGAAATATTACTATTGACAGACTGACGCACGAACAGATGAACGGACGGACAGACTCAGGAACTCACGGACGGTCGGGACATGTATCCTAACATGTATGATCGATGTACTAAATTTGAATGAAAACTGACAAAGCATGTCCAAAATACGACATTTTCAAAAAACAAGATGGCTGCCAGTCAGCCATCTTTGATCCAATTGTGAAATAAATCGTCATGGACATGTATCCTAACATGTATAATCTATGTACCAAATTTGAATGAAAACTGACAAAGCATGTCCAAAATACAACATTTTCAAAAAACAAGATGGCTGCCAGTCGGCCATTTTGAATCGAATCGCTAAACCACTGCATGCATATGTCCCAGATAAAGTACTAGGCACATGCAAAGAATGAACGGAATTGGTCCGAGGGATTCTGAGATATGACTCCGAACGGACGCACAGACGCACGGACGGAGACCAAATTATAAGTCCCCGTTTTCGGACTTCGTCCGAACGGGAACTGATAAAGATACAACACTATAAAGGCAGTCTAAACTAATTTATTTATTGCAATTAATATATACAAGAAATCAAGAAATATTTTACCACTGGTAGTAACAATTTAGAATATCTGTCTTACATTGAAAATTATATTAAAGCAAGAGAGTCATCACCTGAGCACGCGCGACAATCGAGTCCTAAGCGACGATAACAATGTAAACAATGATACGCTATGGCCATCTGACGCATGTGCAGGTGACGACTCCCCAGCTTTAAGTGAAGAAACATTATGCTACAAAACTCTATATAATCTTAAATAGTAAAGTAATTATCAATAGTAAATAAATAACCTAACAAGATAATAACAACTATACGTTTAACAGCCATGGGGTAACACAAGTACAGCCAATTTAATACTAACATGATCCCCTGACCTTAAAACTTTTTGTGTCTGTATATTCTTTTCTAATATTTTTTTAAACCAAGAGAAAAGAAATTCCAGCTGGATTAAATTCTTCTAAAATATATAGTTGCTTACAGACACATACCAATGTAATGCAAACCTAATATCAAGTCATAATAACAAAGGCACTGTTGGAATTTCATACCTAACGATTAACAAAAACACATTTTGATTAAAATAATTTTTGATCTAATAAACTAGATATAAAGTGTATTCCCAACTGTTTAAGTGCTACAGTCGTCATGCAGCGTGTTTAAATTTCATGTTAACAAACAAAGTATTTTACATACACTGCATACATTGCTGTGGGTCCCACATCAAACATGACAACTGTAACACTTCAAGTTAGCTTTGTATTACATGTTTTTTTATGACAAATCTGGATGTTTTACATAGGTTATGAATAGTTGAGCAAAAAATAGTAAGATTTTTTTTTGTTCCTCTTGTTCAATGTAATTCAATTATTACATAAATAAATATTTCATATTCTAAGCCGATAAAAAAAAGGGAGCTTGATATATATCACTAGAGGGCGCAATTTCAAAAATACAGAAATAGAAATACATGTATTTTACTATGGATCAATTCAGGACGATTTAAAATAATATTAACATACATATACATTATAAAACCTTCAACATTTGTAAATATCTAGAATTTCGATTCATTTATCAATCAGTAATTGGGAAAGAACTATCCTAATAAGACAATAGAGCACTTTAGATGGTTACCCACAGGCAGACATCTGTTTTTTATCATTTTTAATGATAGACACTACTCCGATTCCACTGATGTCAGTCACCAGTATTAATATTAAATTTAAACAAGAAATATGGACATCCTTAAGTATTTTCAGACATACTGTATTTTGAGGTATGTGAAGGGGTCAAAATCAGTACTCTGCGTCACCGGAATGCGCCGGCGCATTTTCCAAAATAAGCATTGTGCACCCCCCAAGTCGCGCCACCATTCTGCCCTGTATTCTGTATTTTCTCTATTAGATATGCATCACAAATAGATACGCACATACGGCAATGATTTATGGATAATTAAAATACTAGTATGAGAGGATTTGATTTAGTTAAGTGTGTATGCTACTAATAGAGCAAATACAGTATTTAATTATGTTTGATGCTGCATCATGATAAAATATTTTATCATCTAAAAAAAAACACATTGTATTGGCAGTAAACATAGCTGTACTCACTAAATGACAAACACGTACACTTAATTTACAGATATGTAAATGCATATGCACTTAGTTTTCATGATGTATTTACTGCAAAAAATTTTTTTTTTTATAATATTATTATAATTTTACTATAAATAATTAAAAATATTGCAAAATATTAAGCTGGAATTAAAGGGCGGTGGTTATCACGCTGTGTTCTGTTCACTGAAACAGAACTCAAAGTTATCCATATTACCTCTTTTAAGATCATCAGCAGTGTACAAAATAAAAAAACTGAATACATGTAGTATCTACAAACATTATGAATATATATACAGAATATAAAAATAAGTTAAGAGATGTCCTAGAAAACAAAATACTGTGCTATATAGTTCTACATAAAAACATAAATTTAATAGACAAATTAAACATAAAAAACATGACAAACTAAAGTTATAGTGTTGTAGTGGTATCACATGGGATCCAACTAACATGAAAGTATTTGGAGTTACTTCCATAGCTAATAATATATACACATTTGAGGATGGTCAATTTTGATGACATAAGAGTTTCTCAATGCCATATTCCCCTCTGAGAGATCGGCATTTCGACATTGAGTTCTAAAAAGAGATATGCAACTTCAAAATCAAACATTTGGTTCATGCCTATCACGCAATATGAAAATTGTTAGAATACTAAATTCTATTTTCAGTGTCAAACAGTAAGAATTCTCAATCACAGGGCTATTGTAAAGATAAAGCAACTACTCAATTAAGAAGCAACGTTTTGTTGCATTCAAACTCCAGAATATGTTGTCTACCTGTGTTATTTTTGTTGATCATTGGCTTTAATTATGTTAGCAGTTTGAATAAAGAATATACGACTACTATACAGCTTGTGGGTGCTGGCTGGATTATGTTTGCTGAATATACACTATGAAACCTGCCTAATATAAAAACAACATGCAATATAAATGATTGTTTCAAATATAAACTTGAAATACCCATTGCAGTATTTGTTTTCCACTCGCGAGGAGGGAAATTCTACATTTTTTTTTTCTTGGCATTCTCAACTCAAGGGACATGATAACATGTAAATAACCTAAGGGTCGGGGCATAACCTGATGGTACTGTAGAAATCACTTATGTCAAATTTGCCTGTAAATGGACATGTAAATGCTGCTATCCCCAATATGAGACTACATTTTGTAGTCAATTTTCCCTGTTGTCGCACAATGCCCCCTAGAGGAAAACATTTAGAGGTGTCTTTATATCGCAATGCAGTCCAGAAGATTTATAATGATTGAGCTAGAGGGTTTAATCTGTAAATTATAATGACTGAGCTAGAGGGTTTAATCTGTAAATTATAATGACTGAGCTAGAGGTTTTTATTTGTAAATTATAATGACTGAGCTAGAGGGTTTCATCTGTAAATTAAAATGACTGAGCTAGAGGGTTTCATCTATAAAGTATAATGACTGAGCTAGAACTAACTATGTCCCAAATGTTAATTCCCCTCTTTGGTCATTATTCATTGTTCCAGTTCGTTCTCCTGACAAGCCCATCTGGAGTTGATAATCATGTTGCTGACACATCCACGGTAAATCTTGACTAGTCATTGCTACGCTAAAACACTGAATATCATAGAAATTACGCAGATCGGTGTCAAGACATGACTCAATAAATCGGCGTAATGGCAAGATATGGCTGAAAATAGACAATATATGAAAGTTTAACACTACAATGTAGTACGAGATGTATAAAATGATCAATAGTGGCTTGGATTAGAATATAATGAAGTTGAAAATAAGTTGATCAGATCTAGTTTTCAACTGCAGTAGTGCTCCAAATATAATATTTATACTAATTAGCTCAGGGCTCTGGCTGATTAGAAGTTATATGAGTTGAGATATATCGTGGTTGGGGCAGGCATTAGTAATAAGTGATGACACAGAAAAAAGGTTGTACATGTGGCAATTGTTGGTGGTAAACATCTTGGTACATTTTTCATGGTAATACTACAGGTAATAGACTTACCTATTTGGGGCTGTGAATAAAGTTAAAAAGTCTTCTACTATGTGATGAATTTTTAATGGTCTCGGCAAAATGTCAAATTTCGCTGACAAAGTCATGAAATCTTCTTCTGCAGATAAAAAAACAAACAATATACATGATGCTATTATTATGTATTTCTATGGAAATTTTATCAAACCATATAAACCAGTCACATTCTGAAATTTTACCAGTAAAAGTGTATGTTATCCCCTGATTTCTATTGTTACAGGAGTGAAAATATCATGTGTTACTGCAGTGTCCAAATGAAAATATCAGTCATGTGATTGGTGTTATTTTGTATCTTCACCGAAACTACGTTTCTCATGAAAACAAGCAGCCTGTCGGCTGAGATAGCTCCGCTGTTAGCAATGCACATGGCAATTAAAGAACAGAAGATATCATTAGAAAATGAACAAATCTGAGAGAGGTCCACATGTAGTACCTATATGTATAGTATATCAAAGCAATTGGACTGGCGGTTTTCAACAAGAAGTCGAAAATATCACTTTTTACCAAAAATTACAAAAATATTCATCAAAATTAGAGAATTAAAGATATCATCATGAAATGAACAAATCTGAGAGAGGTTCATATGTAGTACCTATATATGTAATATCAAAGCAATTGGACTTGAGGTTTTTAACAAGAAGTCGAAAATATCACTTTTTACCAAAAATGACAAAAATATTCACCAAAATTAGAGAATTGCAGATATCATCATGAAATGAACAAATCTGAGAGAGGTCTACCCAAAATACATATACACCAAGTATCAAAGCTTTCACGCTTGTAGTTTTCAAGAAGAAGTCGAAAAAGAAGAACATTGAAACGGACAACTATGAACAATCACTCATATGATAAGCTCCGCTCGACAAAGTCGACAGCGGAGCTAAAAAGGACAGCTGAGCAGTGTAAATAAATGTAATTCATTCTGGACAAAACATATTAAATATTGTTCCCCAATTATATGCAAGTATTTCAGATGTTTTCAATAAAACCTATATACTTCCATATAATTTATGTGTGACGATGTTGGCTACTTCTTGAAAGCTCTCCCTCATGGCTCTTGGTGCAGACAATGGAGGTCAACGAAAGTCACTGTATTTTAATTACACTTGAAAACGAAACAGAAGCAACAGAACGATATGGCCAACAAAAAGTTTTTGGATTGAGCTAATGGGTACGTCCCAATCTTATGTATTCTCTCTCAAATACAAGCAGTAATATATCTCTCAAAATTTCAAGTGTCAACAGCAATTCCATCTGATCATGTTTGTGTTTGGTGGTATAATTTCTTATAAGTTATCAATCATTTCCGCACGTAAAAACTTTCATGTCCAGAGTCATGAGGTCAGTCGTCTGAATTCAAGCCTTATTTTAGTTTTAACGCTTTATATAAGCTGTTGCGTGTATGATAAAGAGGTACGTTATTCTCTCTAGTTTCTAGTCAGCTGCAAACAAACTGTAAACATCCTGAAATGTTTATGTAAACATCCTGAAATGTTTACAGCATGTGTAGAAACTGTAAGAATCTTACTTGATGGTAACTTGTCATAATAATACACAACGGGATGCAGAAAATTAGAAAGATAAGCTGCTATTGGATCACCGATTGCCCGGTTAGTTCTGAAAGGATCACTGCCAGGACCTAAAACAAATAACATAAAATTAACATGCACTCTGAGTTCATTTATTGTAGTCTTGTGAAGTATCTGATGGTCTGAATTTGCTGATTTTTAGTATGCCCAATTAATTGTGATCACTTTGGCTTCCAAATTGATTGGACGTTTGAATTTCATTGGATTCCATTTTTGAATAATGTACTGATTTGCGTGTATTTGCAAAGATTTGCATCAGTTTTAAATTATTGTGAATCACAGTAAGTCAGTACAAGGGCAATTCCTCACACAATAGGTCTCAAAGCAGTTATGAATGATATCAGAGTACAACTTTGGATGCTAACATTTTATTTTGAATGGTTCATACTCTGCACTCTCTCAAAATTGATACCCATAGTAATCAGTATGATACTGTATAATTGTTGAATGGCAGAAGACCATAGCAATCATATCTATTTGAAGCTATCATTATGTTTGTAGTTGACCCCAAACAAGACGTTAAATGGTGTTTGAGCAAGTTTTGAATATTGAATGCGGCAAAGATATATGACAATGAGTCAAAGTTACATTTTCAACCAATACTAATTTTATTGGCTTAATTAATCTAGGAGACTTTTTTATTTTTATTTTGAAGAACTCAAAATTTAGTGGCAGAGTGGTGTTAATTCTAACCAGAAAAGTTCTTTCCATATTCCAAAGTAATGACCATGACTTTGTCAACTTCATGTCCTGTCACTGCAGGTAAATCATGGAGAAGCTTGACTGGAAACTCCTCTAGATATGTATACATACGACCATTTCTAGTGTCATGAAAAAAATACAAAGTATTAATTTGCATAAAATGTCTCTGCATTAAAAAAGTGAAATTTTCATTGCGCAGTGTCAAATACATTGCATGGAACTCATCCCTTATCAAACAGGATGTCTGCATGTGTGTTTATTACCTAACATTCATTTAACTAAAAATGCTTGAAAGGGATTCAATGTGAAATCAATATTTCAATTCTTATGATCACACTATTAGGTAATAAGAATGCTAATTAACTAATTAACATATGCAGATTAATTAGATTTGGTGTATCTGTTCAAATAAGTTTTATTATTATGTAAATTACATAATTAATATGCATGGAATTGTGCTAGAAGGTAATCAGGTCTTCAGATCATCATGAAGTATTTCTGAATTGTTTTTTGATATTTTTGGTTAAAGGTTAAAGGTAGGTTAAACAGTGAGTACACTTTTGCACATCAACGAAATTTTGTTCACCAAGGAATCCTTGTTTTAAATGGTTACTACTGTATGATAGAATGCAGTTTTGCAAACCTAATCCGAGATGTTTGGTGAAATGGAAAGATAATTTTGTTGAGTCATCTGCAGTCATGCAGCTTAACTCACATTTTCCTGATTACAAGTACCACACCTGTGTACCTACCAATACACATATAAAAATTGATCACATATTTTCAGTACAGTAAAATTCACTTGTACACATAAAATTAAATGAAAATGAAATGGGGCAATGGTTTTTTTAAGTATTTTAAAATCTAGTATGCATTATTGAGCTAAAATGACTTTTAGATGACCAAAAAAAACCCACATACATTGGAGTAAAATGTTAATTTAAAAATGTTCAGACGACGAAGTATTTATTTGCGTTTTCATAAAAATGTGAGTGAATCTTTGTCCTCAATAATTTTAACTTATACTTTGTGGTATTTACCTATTTAACTAATATGAGATTTAGGCAATTTAAATAGCTACCTGTAGTGGTTATAAATGAAAGCTATGATAGCTTTAAGCTAGGTAAATGTTACTGTAAAATATTATATTTTCGCTTGGAATTAATTTTCGCTATTTTTGCTGAAGGAATGATTCAGTGAAAATAAAATCCAGCAAATATACCATTTTTCCTATATTTCAAATTCAATCAGAGGTATGTATGGATATCCCCAAATGCGTATCTGCGGGTGAGTTGTGCGGGCACGCAGAAGCCATAACACTGATGTCTGCGTTTTGATCTGCATGTACGTTGTGCGGCCATGATTGCATTTATGTATTGAAACAAAAGAATTGGTAGAACACGCAGACTTGATTAAAACGGCATCTGCAGACATCAGTGTTATAGCTTCTTTGTGCCCACACAACTCACCCACAGATACGCTTTTGAGCTACCCGTAAATAAATGAAAATCAGTGAAAATAAATTCTGACTATTGACTCAAACATTGACTTAAAACAAATAGTGAAAATGCACACCCCAACCCTAATATTTTTGCCAGTAATTAATCACTTACTTGGATAATAAGACAACATCGCTTAGAACACCAAACATCTGGTATATCCCTGAAGCCTCGTTGACACGTTTGATGATGTGATTCAGTAATTCAGTTGTCGGCTGGGCAACGGAAGGCCAAGGAACTTGATGGTTGCGAAATTCTAATATTTTGCTAAGTGCTCGAGCTATAAGAAAATATTTAGTTTGTTAGGTACATGAGAAATGAACATTGAATTCATGCATGTAGATGTATGCATGAAATATACTCTCGGTGTAACAAAGGCATTCTCTTCATCCTTACAAATATTTATGAATTTCACATTTCGAATTGGAACATTTTAAAATTGTGCTTGCTGATATCAGATAAAAAGTCATAATATAATAATATTATTCATATGAATCTCATATTGTAGAAAAATTATTTAAATTTAATTTAGTGAGGTTACAGGGTCATAATAATAGTTTTCCATTATATACGTTGGGAGGTTATCTCCCATAATGCATTGCATATATGTGCAGTAACACGGTCAGTAATGTATTGAATTTGGCTGAGGTGTCTTAACAAGTCACAATTTATGATCCTTGGAACTGAAAAGAATCAAAGTACTAGCATTTTTCTACTGCTGAGTAGGCAGTTGCCTAATGATGATGCTTCATTAAATCTGTATCGTTTGTTTTGTGAACAAAAAAGATTGAACTCTGACCTGTATATCTGAAACCATGTATAAATCCCCCAGCTGATTTCCTGAAGTCCAAGGAGTGTGTGTTTGTGCCAGCAAAAAATAGCCCTGGTATATTCACAGCTTCGTAATTATCATTGATTAGGGGATATTTTTTCTGCCGTCTGACAGTACCTGGTATAACTGGAACACTCCTATGAAAGGGAGATGTATTTTTTTAACAATACAACATGTACATATTGAATCATTCTGGTTGAAACAAAAACTGAAAACACTCAGGAAACCATACTTTTGGCTAGATATTATGAACAGTGTAATAATTTTACACAATCCGCTTCATATAAACACTCGCTGACACTCATGTGTATAATTGTGCAAAACCTTGAGGAGTACAAGCCTTGGACAGTGGTTTATTGCTTCATGTTACTATAGCAACCTATACATCATCAGAAAGCTTAGATATAGGCAAATATGGATTGTGCATATGCCATACGAATGCTTGTCTAAAAAATTATTTCTATAACAATTGTGCTTTTTGGACTATATTGCAAACATTGGTTTTCAACTTTTTCAGTCATGTGAATGACCATTGCTTTGCACTGCACATTTGTAATGCTGCAGGAGAAACGATTGCATTCTTTTTATTTGCCTTTGTTTTCTAGCTACGCCCAAATTACTACAGTGAAAGGAAGGGAAAGAAAATCTAAACATTTCTCACCCAAAACTTTAGCATATATATGATTTATTATATTTTATCCTCATTAAGATATAAATTAATGTAGGAATAATTAACTTACTCATCAAATATGCTGAAGTCAAACATAAACCCAAGACACCTAATGATTACATCATACGGTTCTCTAGCAGCAAAATTATCAATTGCTTCTGTTTCAAGGTATGTGGAGTTGGTTTCAAGCAGATCAGCATCAATTAGATCAACATATATCTTGCCATCTTTTTTTACCAATTTTACTTCTTCCAGAGGAGCTTCTAGAATACCATCAAGTGATTTCAACTGGTAGGTATCTAACAAACCATTGTTTATAGCTCTAAAAATAAAAACATTAATTAATTAAAAAATCATTAATTAATTAATCCTATTGCAACATAGTGAATAATTGATAATAAACATTTTTGAGAGCATATCAGCATTGAGTATTAGTGTGGTTGCTAGTATCAGTATAGCTGTTAGCGTCAGCATGGATGCTAATATCAGTGTGGTTGCTATCTAATATCAGCATGGTTGCTAGTATCAGCATGATTGCTAGTATAAGCACGGTTGCTAATATCAGTGTGGTTGCTATCTAATATCAGCATGGTTGCTAGTATCAGCATGGTTACTAGTATCAGCATTGCTGCTACCGGTAATAGCAGTGTGGTTGCTAGTATCAGCATGGTTGCTAATATGTGGATGCTAGTATCAGCATAGTTGCTAGTATCAGCATGGTTGCTAATATGTGGATGCTCGTATCAGCATATTTGCCAATATGTGGATGCTAGTATCAGCATGGTTGCTAGTATTGGCATGATTGCTAGTATAAGCATGGTTGCTAATATCAGTGTGGTTGCTATCTAATATCAGCATGGTTGCTAGTATCAGCATGGTTACTAGTATCAGCATTGCTGCTAATAGCAGTGTGGTTGCTAGTATCAGCATGATTGCTAATATGTGGATGCTAGTATCAGCATAGTTGCTAGTATTAGCATGATTGCTAGTATAAGCATGGTTGCTAAAATCAGTGTGGTTGCTAGTATCAGCATGATTGCTAGTATCTATGTGGTTGCTAGTGGTTGCTACTGCTAGTATCATTGTTGTTTCTAGTATTAGCATGACTGTTAATATCAGCATGGCTGATAGTGTCAGCGTGATTGATATCATATTTCCAGTTACATATTAATCTATGAGTTCCTATTTCTAAGTGTTATCATGAATCACATAATTGTAGTGAAATATTAATCTGGGAGTTCCTACATGTATGTGTTATCATGAATGACAAAACTCAAACGACATATTAATCATAGAATGCCTGCATAGTTTTTAGTCCCCGTTCGGACGCAGTCCAAAAACGGGGACTTATGTTTTGACCTCCGTGCGTCCGTGCGTGCGTCCGTGCGTGCGTGCGTCTGTACGTGCGTCCATACCTGTATCTTAGAAATACCTGGACCAATCACAATCAAACTTCACATATACATCATACATGATATCATACATATGCACGTCAATTTGTTTCATGATCTGATTCAAGATGGCCGAATGGCGGCCATTTTTGTGCTAAAAATCATCAAAATCGAGCATTTCCCGGTTGTTTACAGATGGATTTTGTTCAAACCTTGTATATACGTTGGACATTATAGGACCTTGATGCACATCATTTTGTTTTATGATCTGATTCAAGATGGCCGAATGGTGGCCATTTTTGTGCTAAAAAATCATAAAAAGCAACCATTTCTCGGCTGTTTACAGATGGATTTTGTTCAAGCTTGGTATATACATTAGACATTATGGGACCTTGATGCAAATAATTTTGTTTTTCAGATAACATTCAAAATGGCCGACTGGCGGCCATTTTGTATTAATCAATGTGGTTCTCGTGCCATATTTCCAATATATTGTTTTGACTGATTATGTTCAAATTTTAAATATTCATTATACATCATGTCATAGATATATTAGTTTGACGATCCTATTCAAAATGGCCGAATGGTTGTCATTTTTGTACTAAAAAATCATCAAATATCAAGCATTTCTGGCATTTATGGATGGATTTTGTTCAAACTTGGTACATACATTAGACATTACGGGTTCCTGATGCACGTCATTTTATTTTTCAGATCATATTCAAAATGGCTGTCTGGCGGCCATTTTGTTTTAATGAATGGGTTTCCAGACCCATATGTCTGACTTGTTTTGTCTGATTATGTTCAAATTTTTAATATTCATTATACATCATGTCACAGATCTACGGATATATTGGTTTGATGATCTTTTTCAAAGTGTGCTATTTTTGTGCTAAAAAAATCCTCGAATATCAAGCATTTCTTGCATTTATGGATGGATTTTGTTCAAACTTATAACACACGTTAGACATCACAGGTTCCTGATGCATGTCATTTTATTTTCAGATTGGATTCAAAATAGCTGACTGGCGGCCATTTTGTTTTAATGATTGGGCTTCTAGAGCCATATCTCTTAAATACTTTGACTGATTATATTCAAATTTTATATATTCGTTATACATCATGTTATATATATATATATACATGTATTCAAAATGGCTGATTTTGAATGCTGTTCCAGAGCAATATCTCTCAATATGGACAAGTACTTGTTTGACGATCAGATACAAATGTCAATCATTTTAATGTTAAAAAAATCATATTCCTGACATGCTTATATTCCAGCTATATTACTATAAACATAACATTACTATATATCTCAAATTTGATAACTAACGGGGACTGTGCCATGCATGGCTTGTTTCTGTCATTTTCCCTAGGTATCTCTCAATCTTCATTAAAGTCAGTTGTGGTATCACATCTCCAATCAGAAAACCTCACACATAAATTCCTTTCTCCCCCTGTGGCTACATGGTAATGGCTTATTCCACACTGATTGAACAAGATAACAAGCAGCCTCTCGGCTGAGATAGCTCCGCTGTTTGCAATGCACATTTCAATTATAGAACAGAAGATATCATTAGAAAATGAACAATATACATAGTACCAATGCAATGGGACTTGCTGTTTTCAACAAAAATTCAAAAATATCATTTTTCACCATAAATGATTGTGGTTTTTAACAAGAAGAAAATATCACTTTTTACCAAAAATGACAAAAATATTCACCAAAATTACTGTAGATAATTAAGATATCATTACAAAATGAACAAATCTGAGAGTGGTCCACATGTAGTACCTATATATGTAATATCAAAGCAATTGGACTTGCAGTTTTTAACAAGAAGTCAAAAATATCACTTTTTACCAAAAATTACAAAAATATTCACCAAAAATTAGAGAACTAAAGATATCATTATAAAATGAACAAATCTGAGAGAGATCCACATGTAGTACCTATATATGTAGGCTTGTAGTTTTCAAGAAGAAGTCGAAAAAGTAAAACATTGACACGGACGACGGACGCCGGTCGACATACAATCACTCATATGATAAGCTCCGCTCAACAAAGTCGACAGCGGAGCTAAAAAGATAAAAATTACTCCACTCTTATCATAAAATAATCCCAGTTAACAGGTTTTTCTTACCATTTTATGCAACCTAAATTGGGTTTTGATTACAGACACGCTGGTCAAAATAACCAAGTATTTTTTCTGTCCACAAAGCAATGTACACCTGTGATTTTATATAAAGTCTGAATGTATGCAATTTAGGCAAATTTTAATATATTATATTTTACTCCAGCTTGGCACCATTACATTCAAAGGAAATAAGACTATTACTTGACTATTATTTGTTATGTCAAATCAAGTGGTCATTGTGCTGCACACATTCAAATTTTAAAGGTGTTACATGCATCCCATGGGACAAACACTGAACAGAATGTGTCACACCAAACACTGTCCTTCAAATAGATCAGTATCAATTTAGATTAATACAATTTACAGAAGTTAATTGGTTAGACAAGGTTTTGGCACCTTACATGTCTACTAACAAGACAGACAATCAATATTCATTACAGGTAAATTCAGTGTAACATTATATACAGCAGCAATGTTATTTCCCTCACTAACTGTAGTGACATTCATCTGGACAGCAGCCTGACCATTCACAAAACTTAATGCATAGCAGCAACAGTCATCTGGACAGCAGCCTAACAATTTGTCTCACTGAATGCCTAATAGCAACAGTCATCTGGACAGCAGCCTAACAATTTGTCTCACTGAATGCCTAATAGCAACAGTCATCTGGACAGCAGCCAGACCATTCACAAAACTTAATGCATAGCAGCAACAGTCATCTGGACAGCAGCCTAACAATTTGTCTCACTGAATGCCTAATAGCAACAGTCATCTGGACAGCAGCCTAACAATTTTTCTCACTGAATGCCTAATAGCAACAGTCATCTGGACAGCAGCCAGACACTTTATCTCACTGAATGCCTAATAGCAACAGTCATCTGGACAGCAGCCAGACAATTTATCTCACTGAATGCCTAATAGCAACAGTCATCTGGACAGCAGCCAGACACTTTATCTCACTGAATGCCTATATAATAGCAACAGTCATCTGGACAGCAGCCAGACAATTTATCTCACTGAATGCCTAATAGCAACAGTCATCTGGACAGCAGCTTAACAATTTGTCTCACTGAATGCCTAATAGCAACAGTCATCTGGACAGCAGCCAGACCATTCACAAAACTTAATGCATAGCAGCAACAGTCATCTGGACAGCAGCCTAACAATTTTTCTCACTGAATGCCTAATAGCAACAGTCATCTGGACAGCAGCCTAACAATTTTTGTCACTGAATGCCTAATAGCAACAGTCATCTGGACAGCAGCCAGACACTTTATCTCACTGAATGCCTATATAATAGCAACAGTCATCTGGACAGCAGCCAGACAATTTATCTCACTGAATGCCTAATAGCAACAGTCATCTGGACAGCAGCTTAACAATTTGTCTCACTGAATGCCTAATAGCAACAGTCATCTGGACAGCAGCCAGACCATTCACAAAACTTAATGCATAGCAGCAACAGTCATCTGGACAGCAGCCTAACAATTTTTCTCACTGAATGCCTAATAGCAACAGTCATCTGGACAGCAGCCAGACAATTTATCTCACTGAATGCCTAATAGCAACAGTCATCTGGACAGCAGCCAGACAATTTATCTCACTGAATGCCTAATAGCAACAGTCATCTGGACAGCAGCCAGACAATTTATCTCACTGAATGCCTAATAGCAACAGTCATCTGGACAGCAGCCAGACAATTTACCAGACTGAATGCCTAGTAGCAACAGTCATCTGGACAGCAGCCAGACAATTTATCTCACTGAATGCCTAATAGCAACAGTCATCTGGACAGCTGCAGGACCATCTACCTTGTTGAATGCCTAGTGGAACAAGTTATCTGGACAGCAGCCAGACCATTTACCAGACTGAATGCCTTGTAGCAACAGTCATCTGGACAGCAGCCAGACCATTTACCAGACTGAATGCCTAGTAGCAACAGTCATCTGGACAGCAGCCAGACCATTTACCAGATTGAATGCCTAGTAGCAACAGTCATCTGGACAACAGCTACAGTGTTTACCTGACTGACTTCTCAGTAGCAACAGTTATGTTTGAAAAACAAGGACCAAGGAAGCCCAATTATTCATACATTAATTGGGATTATAACTCTCAGCACTACAAAGCCATTTTATTATATTTATAAATTCCACACACTAAAACAAGAGATTTCTATTTGCTGATGGAATAAAATTGGAACATTTTCAAATGACCTTATAGAAGCACTGCATGAAGATGTATGAAAAAACTGGTTTTGTCAAGAGTACAATGAAGCTTTTAATGTTTATTTTTGCATTCTTTTGAATTATCAGTCTAATAAGGCCAGCAAGAAGGGGTAATCTAGAATTAGAGATTATGGTAAATTAATTAGTAACAGAAGAGAGATTTAGAAATAGAAAAATATTCATAAGATTTCAACATAATGGATTAGTAAATTAAGTTGCTAAACATTCATTTCCTTTGAACAACTTGCCGTTAAGAATTTTGAGTACCCTGTAGGTCACTTTAGCTAATAATGTCAACTGCATCCTTAAAGAGTAATGGTCACCATGATCATGTATATAAATGAATGTGTTGCATGGAACCCCAATATCAAACATAACAATTTGTGACGAACATCACATTTTAAAATTAAATATGTAGAAAATAGATTTAGCTGTGAATATATGAATCTCATTCTCATCTAGCTCTTGGGAATACAGAAATAGAGCTATATTGTTAACTGTAGAAGAGAAAAAAATAACTGTTCACTTGTCCAAGATGAGTAGCATAATTGCTGGAAGCAATTTCCCCATGTATCTGCTGATTGTGTTGATTTAGAACTAATCATGTTTGCTAGATCTTATCCAATGTGAGATTGCTACGGTATTGATTCTTTCATGCCTTTAGCATAACATGTCATCATCCTGTGATCTGCAAGTCCAAGTGATACGAATATTGATAATCCTTTTTGTTCACGGATTCCTACTGTACATAATGTACACTGATGTGGAAATCATTGTATATCGCTAAAGATGGAATGGATGTGGCTAAAATATTTTTGAAACTGGAGTTCCAGTCATTTTGTTTTCATTATTCAATGAATATTATAAGTAAAATCAAACGAACTAGGTTTTGGGTTTTTAACCTCTATTGTAGGTATTTTGACTTTCCAATTTCCAATTCAAAATAAATGGGACCCAGATAGATACATTATGGCTCACTTTCTCTATAGAAACAATTTCAGGTACCCACACTCAATTTGCTCAGACAGACAGACAAATATTTATACGTATAAATTAAAGTTTACCTCAAATCTCCCACATAATGTGTCTCCCATGATAATCTGACTCGTGTGCGTGCTACCATGTGAATAAGATTGGTATTTCCCATGATATGATCAGCAGTTTCAAATGCTGAATTTCCTTTACCAAGAATCAATACTGTCTTGCCTTCATAGTCTTCTTTATTCAATGACATGTCTTTATATCCTACTGTAAACTCAGATCCATTAAATGGAGGCTCATTTGGAGTGGATAATCCGGTACTAACAATTAAGGTTCTAGGAGAAAAGAAAGACAACTTGAATGAATGAATGAATGATTGAAATTTGAATGAAATTTATTTCACCAAAAACAAAGTTTTGAAAAGAACACTAAACGTAGAAATTGTACAGGTAGTAAATATATATATAAAAAAATAATGAATTCTACTTAGAGTACTTTCCTTTTTTTTGGTGGGGATTACAGATATTGTTCATTAGAACTATAGTCAGGTCCGTAACCTTTGTATATATGTATATAATTTCATAGTTTAATGAAAGAAAATATTACAAATCAAATATTGAAGAAATAGTTTTTTAACTTTGCTTTAAATATGTGTTTCTTAGTGATGGTTTTAAATGCATCAAGCAATGAGTTCCAGTGTTTTGTTGCAGAGTATTTTAGACTGTGTTGGTTGAGTGTAAGATTCAGTTTTGGGGTATAATAACTCAAGCTAAGCAGGTTTGATAACTTGAGATAACTTGAGAGAGCTTGAATTCAATTATTGGGATCACATACTCTATGACAGGCAATCTCAACTACCGTACTGTGACAGAATTAGGAAGTTATAGTCTTGCATGAAAATTAAGTATGCACAATAAAAATGTGATTAAAGAAACACTTGCAGCCTTCGTACATTGCATGTCTGATTTTTGTGTACACAACTTAATTTTTCATGAGTTGTCCACTGCAAACCGGTTTCGCAAGAGTGAAATTTTCGCAAATTTTGTGAGTCAGTGAAAATTACAAAATTTTGCTGAAATGAAAATTTCTTGGGGTCCTTCTAGTTTGTGTCAGTGACTTGTGCAATTATATTTTCACAAATGTCATCAAATCTTGAAATCGTGAAAATTACATGTAGTTTTATTCCATTTTCTTCATTCTCCTGACATGAAATATCATGTAAATATCATGTAAAGAAAATGACAATATTTTTATTTCTGTTTAGCAATCTACCTTAATATAAATAGTCAGAAAGCTGGGTATCTCAGTTTAATTAAAAACAACTTGATATTCATCATTCACTCATGAATTGATTTTTGTTATTGTCACAAGAAAAATAAGTCATTATAAATTCTAAATACATATTCATCCAAATATTCTACATTCATTCATTAAGAAAATGCTTTGGGCAAGATTGTGACATTGTGTATCAATATTTCATTCCTGTTCATTAAGATAGCAAATTAGAGTGACTTTTACAAAATGTTATCCTCTTGATTATTTTTAAATCATCAAAAAAATCCTTGCAGTGAAAATTTAAATGTTTTACAGTTGTCATGTTGTAAAACATAAAATAAAGAGTGCAGAAAAGTATCACTATACTGACCATATGACAATTGTAATTTCCTTGTAGGAACCTAATGTTACTGCCCTAGCTATTCGTCTTTGTTCAGCTGAGGAAATTAAAGATGAGTATAGTGATACTTTGCCATATCCATGCCATTTTTATTTTTCTCAAATTTTCCCCTACAGCACTTTACATGTACTATTTTTTCTCTCAGTGTCAAGCTTGCAAATTATTTTTTAAACAAATCTTCTAGCCAGCCCCTATGAGTTCAAATTGTCAACCTCTATAAAATATATATTTCCTTTATAAAATATAAATACGTATAATATATATATAAGTTAAAAAAATGTTCAAGTTACTTCCAAAATTACAAGCCCAGAATATACAATTGGGGTCATTGGACAACTTTTCAAGATACAAGAGTCCAAAATGTCATGAGAATATGTCAAAATCAGTACTGGTTTCTATGGTAAGATCATTGATTCATATCTTAAAAGGGATGGAAAAGTTGTATTATCAACAAAAATAATATTAAATTAAATACAAGTCATTGAAAATGACACAGTCCCCGTTAAATTTTTCAAAGTTCTCTTTGTGCTCGTCATATTAAAGCGGAGGGGTTGTCGCGAGCGTGTCCTTGAAGCTTGAGTTCCAAGTGGCGTATACAACAGATTGTTTATTTACATCAAAACACGTGTTCCATGTAGTAGTAATATGGCCAAAAATGAAAACAGCCGTTATTCAGCCATCTTTGATCTGATTATGAAACACACTGATATGTATGATGTATGTGCCAAATACGAATGAAAATGGTACATAAATTGTGGAAATATAGTAGTAAGGCCAAAAAGTCAGATGGCTGTCAATCGGCCATCCTTTACCAGATTTTGAAACAAATTGTCATGGACATACATTCTAACATGTATAAAGTACATGTATGTGCAAAATTTGAATGAAAACTGACAGAGCATGTCCAAGATACCGCATAAAAAAAACAAGATGCCTGCCAGTCGACAATCTTTGATCCAATTGCGAAATAAATCGTCATGGACATGTATCCTAATATGTATAATCTATTTACCAAGTTTGAATGACAACTGACAAAGCATGTCCAAAATACATCATTTTCAGAAAACAAGATGGCTGCCAGTCGGCCATTTTGAATCGAATCACGAAACCACGGCATGTACATATGCCCCACATAAGGTACTAGGCACATGCAAATAATGAACGGGATCAGTCCACAGGATTCTGAAATATGACTCTGGACAGAGGGACACACGGACGAACAGACGGACGGACACACGGATGAATGGACGGACAGACTCAGGAACTCACGGACGGCCAGGGACATGTATCCTAACATGTATGATCTATGTACTAAATTTTAATGAAAACTGACAAAGCATGTCTAAAATACAACATTTTCAGAAAACAAGATGCCTGCCAGTCGACCATCTTTGATCCAATTGTGAAATAAATCGTCATGGACATGTATCCTAACATGTATAATCTATGTACCAAGTTTGAATGAAAACTGACAAAGCATGTCCAAAATACAACATTTTTAAAAAACAAGATGGCTGCCAATCGGCCATTTTGAATCGAATCGCTAAGCCACTGCATGTGCATATGTCCCACATAAAGTACTAGGCACATGCAAAGAATGAACGAAATCGGTCCAAGGGATTCTGAGATATGACTCTGGACGGACGCACGGACTATTATAAGTCCCCGTTTTCGGACTTCGTCTGGACGGGGACTAATAATTGTAATATTGTTAACCTAGTCTTTTTTCAAGAATGATTATCATAATAACAGTTTTCTATTTAAATACAATGGGAAGTTCTCTCCCATAATACATTGCATGTACATGTGTATGTGCACTGACATGCTCAAGATCAGCCAAAGAACTGTGACAAAACTTGGTAATTTCTCCATCTATAAATTCTAGGTGTATTAAATACAAAATAATAGAAGCTTCCATTAATTTATATTTCCTGTCTGAGAGGAAATAACAGGTTTTTTTTATGGTGTCAATAAACAGTATTCTATTCTGTACATGCATGTAGTCAGATTTCAATGCACGCATTTCACAGTATTGGAATATTCTTTGAATGTTAAAAGTTCATCATTGTCAATCTAAAGCAATCTAAGTATATATGGATCTAACATGGAAGCAGTTTAATGTAAGCATACTATCAATGGTATATTAATGTAGTGTCAAGAGTTTTAATTTTGCTTAAAATCAATTTTCTTGATTTTTTATATTGGGGCCATTTTTGAGAGTGACATTTTGTGTATTAAGGCTCTGTGACTTGCTGTTTTTGATTTTTGAATTGTGCATTTTTCCCTGAAATTATTAGTATGTGTCTTCTATCGTGAATAGTATATATGAATAGTAGACTGAGTCTAGTGAATGGTCTGGAAGGCTGTTGTCGGGTCTTAAGTATGGATAACTCTGCGCATGTGAGTGATGTACTGATATCATTGAGACTGCCAATCAGTGAATTCTGTGCTGTCTATGTATTTACGTAGCAATCCACCAGACCACTGAATGGTTGGATTCCAGTCTATGAAAATTATACCACTGAATCAAATAATTTCTTTTTTCCTTGATTTGTAAACAAAATGTTTTGTCACAAATACTTCTTTGTACACATCACAGGTGTCTTGAATCAGCCAATGAGAATTCATAAATTGTTGTCAGGTGTCTTGAATCAGCCAATGAGAATTCATAAATTGTTGTTGTTTATACCATGGATTGGTTATGTCATACAGTACATGAGACTGAAGTACATAACACTTTTTCCACATCAAAATAGATGTGATGATCCTTTATTTCTTGTCAATCATGGTAAAAATTAGGAAAAATCATAGTCACAAATAATAATCTGCATTACCGGTAGAAGCTGTAAGATATCTGGAATTTTGAAAAATGTAACAAATCCATAAATTTGTGATAATTTAAGAATTAAAGGAAGCTTAAAATAGAAAGAAATATATATATATATTTCAAAATCAGTGATACTGCAATGGCTCATTCATGACACTTATTTAGAACATTCAGCTGTAAGAAAAACATGCATAAACAAAAAAATTATTTATCGTATACTGGATCATTATAATATGACTTTTTTGACAATAGACACACCTTTGTCATTCTTGTAATAATTGCACAACACAAATATGGTACATATATATTAGACATGTAAGCACACTGGCCATATGACTTTTTTGACCATAGACACACCTTTGTCATTCTTGTAATAATTGCACAACACAAATATGGTACATATATATTAGACATGTAAGCACACTGGCCATATGACTTTTTTGACAAGAGACACACCTTTGTCATTCTTGTAATAATTGCACAACACAAATATGGTACATATATATTAGACATGTAAGCACACTGGCCATATGACTTTTTTGACAATAGACACACCTTTGTCATTCTTGTAATAATTGCACAACACAAATATGGTACATATATATTAGACATGTAAGCACACTGGCCATATGACTTTTTTGACAATAGACACACCTTTGTCATTCTTGTAATAATTGCACAACACAAATATGGTACATATATATTAGACATGTAAGCACACTGGCCATATGACTTTTTTGACAATAGACACACCTTTGTCATTCTTGTAATAATTGCACAACACAAATATGGTACATATATATTAGACATGTAAGCACACTGGCCATATGACTTTTTTGACAATAGACACACCTTTGTCATTCTTGTAATAATTGCACAACACAAATATGGTACATATATATTAGACATGTAAGCACACTGGCCATATGACTTTTTTGACAATAGACACACCTTTGTCATTCTTGTAATAATTGCACTACACAAATATGGTACATATATATTAGACATGTAAGCACACTGGCCATATGACTTTTTTGACAATAGACACACCTTTGTCATTCTTGTAATAATTGCACAACACAAATATGGTACATATATATTAGACATGTAAGCACACTGGCCATATGACTTTTTTGACAATAGACACACCTTTGTCATTCTTGTAATAATTGCACAACACAAATATGGTACATATATATTAGACATGTAAGCACACTGGCCATATGACTTTTTTGACAATAGACACACCTTTGTCATTCTTGTAATAATTGCACAACACAAATATGGTACATATATATTAGACATGTAAGCACACTGGCCATATGACTTACTTGCATTCATATCTGTTGTCAACTTGATCAGTGAGGTGAAAACCTGATTTGTGTTCTGCAGATTTATTTGGTGGCTTTTTGATATTGACAATGTTGGTATTGTACTGGACTTTGATATTAAGTTTTTCTGTGTAGTCGTTAAGATATTTCAACATCACATCAGCATGCGGGAAAAACTCCCTTGAATAGTGTCTGTGAAAATAAATCAATTATTGTATACTCAGCATGGCAAGGTGTTATTTATATTTTCTGTACCCGGACTGTGCTCTTGCATTAACTAAAAAAACAAACATGCACAATAGAAATAATATGTGCTTGAATGAAATGTCCCTTCATTTCAGATCACAATTTAGCAGGATTTAACCACAAAGGGTCACAAAACAACATTGTTCCGTAAATACTTTAGCACCTATCGCGGACAGAAATTCAGCACAGTGAAAATTGAATGAGTTACTAATGAGTTGGTTACTAATGATTTGAAGGTATACATAAGGTCTGCATTGAGAGAGGCAATAACAAGTCAAACTATTAGCATGAAACGTGCACATTAAGTATTCTTTGAAACGTAAACCAAACATGCTTTTTAGTTCCTTCAGTACAGACTTGCTTCCAAAAGACATGAAAGGTTCTTTGTGAAATCCAATAGTTCATTTAATGTATAATTTTAACAGGTGTCACGTACTGTACGTACATCAATCTACATCAGCATTAGAGTTAGTGTTGAAAATAAAATCACATTTTTCAGTATTACAAAGATCGAATTACTTAAATTAATCTTAAGTCAAATACAGAACATGTGGGACCCTATAACACACCCGGTAAGTAGGTAGAGATTTTCTCTATATATTTTTTCTTTGTTACAACTGTGTTTTTTCTTGCATATACTGTTTTTGCAGATTTAGTGTCAAGTCATGTTTAAAGTTGTTTACCGGTACATTAATACCCAGTTTTGAATTTCTATAAAATCACATTCTGTCACATTACTCTGCCACAATTTTGTGATGTTTTCTCAAATATGACCAAAAAAATTAGGGTCAGGCAGTAAAAAATAGGGTAGGTTGGGTTATAGACCCACACGATTTTGTTTTCTTTGTTGTACCTTATCTGTAGACTTTCATCATCACTCAGCAGTGAATTCCAATCATGCCGCATATTGAATTCTTTGTTGGTTTTCCCGGTATTCCTTTTATTGATGCTAATTAATGTTCTATGTCTTGGATATTCTACAAAAAATGATCCTGATGTATTTGCACGCTCAAAGATTACATAGTCTCTGCCAGCTTTCTGTAGAAAATAGCCTAACTGCAGTCCAGATGGTCCAGCACCAATGATGCAGTAATCTCTTTGTAATGGTGGTGGGGAATCCTCAGACAATGTAATCTGCATAGATAGGAATAGCACCATGGCAATTTGAGCCAACATGGTTGCAAAGTAGAAAGCTTCAATGCTTTAGACGATTTCTGTTAAAGATAAATTAAGACAAGCAATTTAACACATTAATTGAGAACACATAATGAGAACACATGTTGTAGATTATTGTGAGTATACAGCAATTATTGTTGTAGATTATTGTGAGTATACAGCAATTATTGTTGTAGATTATTGTGAGTATACAGCAATTATTGTTGTAGATTATTGTGAGTATACAGCAATTATTGTTGTAGATTATTGTGAGTATACAGCAATTATTGTTGTAGATTATTGTGAGTATACAGCAATTATTGTTGTAGACTATTGTGAGTATACAGCAATTATTGTTGTAGACTATTGTGAGTATACAGCAATTATTGTTGTAGACTATTGTGAGTATACAGCAATTATTGTTGTAGACTATTGTGAGTATACAGCAATTATTGTTGTAGACTATTGTGAGTATATAGCAATTATTGTTGTTGACTATTGTGAGTATACAGCAATTATTGTTGTAGACTATTGTGGGTATACAGCAATTATTGTTGTAGACTATTGTGAGTATATAGCAATTATTGTTGTAGACTATTGTGAGTATACAGCAATTATTGTTGTAGACTATTGTGGGTATACAGCAATTATTGTTGTAGATTATTGTGAGTATACAGCAATTATTGTTGTAGATTATTGTGAGTATACAGCAATTATTGTTGTAGACTATTGTGAGTATACAGCAATTATTGTTGTAGACTATTGTGAGTATACAGCAATTATTGTTGTAGACTATTGTGAGTATATAGCAATTATTGTTGTTGACTATTGTGAGTATACAGCAATTATTGTTGTAGACTATTGTGGGTATACAGCAATTATTGTTGTAGACTATTGTGAGTATATAGCAATTATTGTTGTAGACTATTGTGAGTATACAGCAATTATTGTTGTAGACTATTGTGGGTATACAGCAATTATTGTTGTAGATTATTGTGAGTATACAGCAATTATTGTTGTAGATTATTGTGAGTATACAGCAATTATTGTTGTAGATTATTGTGAGTATACAGCAATTATTGTTGTAGACTATTGTGGGTATACAGCAATTATTGTTGTAGACTATTGTGAGTATATAGCAATTATTGTTGTAGACTATTGTGAGTATACAGCAATTATTGTTGTAGACTATTGTGGGTATACAGCAATTATTGTTGTAGATTATTGTGAGTATACAGCAATTATTGTTGTAGATTATTGTGAGTATACAGCAATTATTGTTGTAGATTATTGTGAGTATACAGCAATTATTGTTGTAGACTATTGTGAGTATACAGCAATTATTGTTGTAGACTATTGTGAGTATATAGCAATTATTGTTGTAGACTATTGTGAGTATACAGCAATTATTGTTGTAGACTATTGTGGGTATACAGCAATTATTGTTGTAGATTATTGTGAGTATACAGCAATTATTGTTGTAGATTATTGTGAGTATACAGCAATTATTGTTGTAGATTATTGTGAGTATACAGCAATTATTGTTGTAGACTATTGTGGGTATACAGCAATTATTGTTGTAGACTATTGTGAGTATATAGCAATTATTGTTGTAGACTATTGTGAGTATACAGCAATTATTGTTGTAGACTATTGTGGGTATACAGCAATTATTGTTGTAGATTATTGTGAGTATACAGCAATTATTGTTGTAGATTATTGTGAGTATACAGCAATTATTGTTGTAGATTATTGTGAGTATACAGCAATTATTGTTGTAGACTATTGTGAGTATACAGCAATTATTGTTGTAGACTATTGTGAGTATATAGCAATTATTGTTGTAGACTATTGTGAGTATACAGCAATTATTGTTGTAGACTATTGTGGGTATACAGCAATTATTGTTGTAGACTATTGTGAGTATATAGCAATTATTGTTGTAGATTATTGTGAGTATACAGCAATTATTGTTATAGACTATTGTGGGTATACAGCAATTATTGTGAGTATACAGCAATTATTGTTGTAGACTATTGTGAGTATACAGCAATTATTGTTGTAGACTATTGTGAGTATACAGCAATTATTGTTGTAGACTATTGTGGGTATACAGCAATTATTGTTGTAGAATATTGTGGGTATACAGCAATTATTGTAGATTATTGTGAGTATACAGCAATTATTGTTGTAGACTATTGTGAGTATACAGCAATTATTGTTGTAGACTATTGTGAGTATATAGCAATTATTGTTGTAGACTATTGTGAGTATATAGCAATTATTGTTGTAGACTATTGTGAGTATACAGCAATTATTGTTGTAGACTATTGTGAGTATACATCAATTATTGCTGTAGACTATTGTGCGTATACAGCAATTATTGTTGTAGACTATTGTGAGTATATAGCAATTATTGTTGTAGACTATTGTGAGTATATCGCAATTATTGTTGTAGACTATTGTGAGTATACAGCAATTATTGTTGTAGACTATTGTGAGTATACATCAATTATTGCTGTAGACTATTGTGCGTATACAGCAATTATTGTTGTAGAATATTGTGGGTATACAGCAATTATTGTAGATTATTGTGAGTATACAGCAATTATTGTTGTAGACTATTGTGAGTATACAGCAATTATTGTTGTAGACTATTGTGAGTATATAGCAATTATTGTTGTAGACTATTGTGAGTATATAGCAATTATTGTTGTAGACTATTGTGAGTATACAGCAATTATTGTTGTAGACTATTGTGAGTATACATCAATTATTGCTGTAGACTATTGTGAGTATACAGCAATTATTGTTGTAGACTATTGTGAGTATATAGCAATTATTGTTGTAGACTATTGTGAGTATATCGCAATTATTGTTGTAGACTATTGTGAGTATACAGCAATTATTGTTGTAGACTATTGTGAGTATACATCAATTATTGCTGTAGACTATTGTGCGTATACAGCAATTATTGTTGTAGACTATTGTGAGTATACAGCAATTATTGTTGTAGACTATTGTGAGTATACAGCAATTATTGTTGTAGATTATTGTGACTATATAGCAATTATTGATGTAGATTATTGTGAGTATACAGCAATTATTGTTGTAGACTATTGTGGGTATATAGCAATTATTGTTGTAGACTATTGTGGGTATATAGCAATTATTGTTGTAGACTATTGTGGGTATATAGCAATTATTGTTGTAGACTATTGTGAGTATATAGCAATTATTGTTGTAGACTATTGTGAGTATATAGCAATTATTGTTGTAGATTATTGTGAGTATACAGCAATTATTGTTGTAGATTATTGTGAGTATATAGCAATTATTGTTGTAGATTATTGTGAGTATATAGCAATTATTGTTGTAGATTATTGTGAGTATATAGCAATTATTGTTGTAGACTATTGTAAGTATATAGCAATTATTGTTGTAGATTATTGTGAGTATACAGCAATTATTGTTGTAGATTATTGTGAGTATACAACAATTATTGTTGTAGATTATTGTGAGTGTATAGCAATTATTGTAGATTATTGTGAGTATACAGCAATTATTGTTGTAGATTATTGTGAGTATATAGCAATTGTTGTTGTAGATTATTGTGAGTATAAGTATTTATTGCTTTCCTAGGCCACCGGCCCATATTCAAACATATCAAAACAATGCTAAAAATGTAACAGGTACAAGTAAAATATAATACTATTCTCGGTTTTAGATCACACGGAATTAAATAATAATTAATTTGTTAACAATTGATTCCTAACTTCAAATGCTTTGAACACAAACACACAAATATTTCGTAGAATATCACCATTTGTTGCTTGAACAAGCCTTTGAAATTTATCCACGGTTGGTTAGAATGTATAATGTAGCGGATGACTCAAGGTGAGTACTCCAAGACCTTGGATGTACCAACTGCATTATATATTCAACATGTTTATACAAAAGCAGACAAATGTACATTTTTGAATCCTAGAATAAGAGACACGTAGACATTCTTTCTTTCACAACAGAGAAAATCATAACATGTTATATTTAAATAAAAACACATGTTTGTGAGGGCAATATCATGATTTGTTGCTAACAGGCCATTGGAATGAATTGAGAATTCTCTAACGCAAGTTATTTCACCACTCGCCAGATATAAATTAATGCAAATTTGTTATGCGCATATATAATTGTGCAGTAGTTTTAATGACGTCATCCACCCGATATATAATTGGCGGGCAATATACCATGTAATATCCATTTTTATTCAATGACATGTGACTGAGTGTCAACCAATGACGGCATACATAACAACAGTGTCACTTTGGAAACAGTCTGATGAAATAATCCCATGTGACATCATATTAGAGATTTGAGAGTGATAACCAAATTCCATATAATCCCCACAAGATTTAGTCCTAAGACTTAGTCTTATGTATTAACCAATCTACACATACAATCTAGAGGTATAGGGTAATGGAAATGATTATATTTATCTTCTTGTTCTCCTGTAAAATGCTAAAGGGATCTAAGAATTGATAAATGTCCCCTTAATTCACCCATTAATATTGAAATAATTAATTTTTTCATTTAGTAAATTTATATTTAACTTTAAGACCCTTAATAAAATCTTCTACAGAACTTCTATAGATTATAACAGAGTTTTATCCCCTATGTATAAGAAATATAGTTTCTGTGGAAATTGTACAGAAAAAATTCTGTAGAAAATCTTTTATGAAATTTCATTCCATTAAAGTTTGATAAAAATTTATACAGTTCTATAGAATTCAATGGAAAATCTATTTCTTAAAAGGAAAATTCATCATTATTTTGACAAAAAATGTGACAGAATCATAACACAATCAACTACCCATCAAATCAATTCACTCAATATGAACATTTGTTACTATTTACAGTACAGCGGGAAAACAAAAAGGAGCGAATCAAATAGATTTTGAATGTATACAAAAACATCCAAGGGTTATTTTAAATAAGTGTATTCTTCAGTATCCATTTGTAAATTACTTTATTTTAAGTGCATATACCATACATCCTCTATAGTTAAATTTGTTGTTATCTCTTAATTACCAATGCCATGCGCACAATCACTTGTACTCTGCTACCCACTATCACTTCTACTCAGCTACCCACTATCACTTCTACTCAGCTACCTACTATCACTTCTACTCAGCTACCCACTATGACTTCTACTCAGCTACCCACTATCACTTCTACTCTGCTACCCACTATCACTTCTACTCTGCTACCCACTATTGCTTCTACTCTGCTACCTACTATCACTTCTACTCTGCTACCCACTATCACTTCTACTCTGCTACCTACTATCACTTCTACTTTGCTACCCACTATCACTTCTACTTTGCTACCTATTATCACTTCTACTCAGCTACCCACTATCACTTCTACTTTGCTACCTACTATCACTTCTACTCAGCTACCTACTATCACTTCTACTCAGCTACCCACTATCACTTCTACTCAGCTACCCACTATCAATTCTACTCAGCTACCCACTATCACTTCTACTTTGCTACCTACTATCACTTCTACTCTGCTACCTACTATCACTTCTACTTTGCTACCCACTATCACTTCTACTTTGCTACCTACTATCACTTCTACTCAGCTAACCACTATCGCTTCTACTTTGCTACCTACTATCACTTCTACTCAGCTACCTACTATCACTTCTACTCAGCTACCCACTATCACTTCTACTCAGCTACCCACTATCAATTCTACTCAGCTACCTACTATCACTTCTACTTTGCTACCTACTATCACTTCTACTCAGCTACCTACTATCACTTCTACTCAGCTACCCACTATCACTTCTACTCGGCTACCTACTATCACTTCTACTCGGCTACCTACCATCACATCTACTCAGCTACCCACTATCACTTCTACTCAACTACCCACTATCACTTCTACTCAGCTACCTACTATCACTTCTACTCTGCTACCTACTATCACTTCTACTCAGCTACCCACTATCACTTCTACTCAACTACTCACTATCACTTCTACTCAGCTACCTACTATCACTTCTACTCAACTACCCACTATCACTTCTACTCAGCTACCCACTATCACTTCTACTCTGCTACCTACTATCACTTCTACTCGGCTACCCACTATCACTTCTACTCGGCTACCTACTGTCACTTCTACTTTGCTACCTACTATCACTTCTTCGCTGCTACCCACTATCACTTCTACTCAGCTACCCACAATCACTTCTACTATGCTACCTACTATCACTTCTACTCTGCTACCCACTATCACTTCTACTTTGCTACCTACTATCACTTCTACTCTGCTACCCATTATCACTTCTACTCAGCTACCCACATTCACTTTTACTTTGCTACCTACCATCACTTCTACTTTGCTACCTACTATCACTTCTACTCAGCTACCTACTATCACTTCTACTCAGCTACCTACTATCACTTCTACTCGGCTACCCACTATCACTTCTCCTTTGCTACCTACTATCAATTCTACTCAGCTACCCACTATCGCTTCTACTCAGCTACCTACTATTGCTTCTACTCTGCTACCTACTATCGCTTCTACTCAGCTACCTAATATCGTTTCTACTCAGCTACCCACTATCGCTTCTACTCTGCAACCCACTATCGCTTCTACTCAGCTACCTACTATTGCTTCTACTCTGCTACCTACTATCGCTTCTACTCTGCTACCTACTATTGCTTCTACTCAGCTACCTACTATCGCTTCTACTCAGCTACCTACTATCGCTTCTACTCTGCTACCTACTATCGCTTCTAATCAGCTACCGACTATCGCTTCTACTCGGCTACCCACTATCACTTCTACTCGGCTACCTACTATCACTTCTACTCGGCTACCCACTATCACTTCTACTCAGCTACCTACTATCACTTCTATTTTGCTACCCACTATCACTTCTACTCGGCTACCCACTATCACTTCTACTCAGCTACCCACTATTGCTTCTACTCAGCTACCTACTATCACTTCTACTCGGATACCTATCACTTCTACTCTGCTACCCACTATCGCTTCTACTCGGCTACCTACTATCACTTCTATTTTGCTACCCACTATCACTTCTACTCGGATACCTACTATCACTTCTACTCTGCTACCCACTATCGCTTCTACTCGGCTACCCACTATTGCTTCTACTCAGCTACCTACTATCACTTCTACTCGGATACCTACCATCACTTCTACTCTGCTACCCACTATCGCTTCTACTCGGCTACCCACTATTGCTTCTACTCAGCTACCTACTATCACTTCTACTCGGATACCTACTATCACTTCTACTCTGCTACCCACTATCGCTTCTACTCGGCTACCTACTATCACTTCTATTTTGCTACCCACTATCACTTCTACTCGGATACCTACTATCACTTCTACTCTGCTACCCACTATCGCTTCTACTCAGCTACCTACTATCACTTCTATTTTGCTACCCACTATCACTTCTACTCGGCTACCCACTATCACTTCTACTCAACTACCCACTATCACTTCTACTCAGCTACCTACTATCACTTCTATTTTGCTACCTACTATCACTTCTACTTGGCTACCCACTATCATCTCTACTCAGCTACCTACTATCGCTTCTACTTGGCTACCTACTATCACTTCTACTCAGCTACCCACTATCACTTCTACTCGGCTACCCACTATCACTTTTACTCAACTACCCACTATCACTTCTACTCAGCTACCTACTATTACTTCTACTTTGCTACCTACTATCACTTCTACTCTGCTACCCACTATCACTTCTACTCAGGTACCTACTATCACTTCTAACTACTATCACTTTTACTCGACTACCCACTATCACTTCTACTCGGCGATCCACTATCACTTTTACTCAACTACCCACTATCACTTCTACTCAGCTACCTACTATCACTTCTACTCTGCTACCTACTATCACTTCTACCTATACATAACCAATTAAAAACACACTACTGTACATGTATGGAAGAATCTTAAAATGAAATATTGGATGAACAAAGGAAAGACATTTAGTATTGTGTACATAGATCCTTGAAGACAAAGTTGCTACATCCTTTCACATGTACATATATCAGTGGGTTACTTGGGACACGCCAACAAGAAACTGTCATCAAAATGAAAGTTTGCAGTGAATATTTGATTTACTAACAAAAGTGACCTTGATTTAAGATCACAGGTGGTGAATTAGTGGTTGGTGGTGATAGCATAAAACATATAAACTCAATAATGAGGCCATTCTCTAATGTATGCGGCTCTGAGTGAAATATTAGAAGTGCATGTCTAACTTGGCTTAAACTGTCATCTGATAGACTATATCTAAATGTGCTATATATGGTTTGCACTTGCAATGAAAAGAAGAAGAAAATCAGAGACAATAAGTGTTTATATTCTATATATAATATCTATTATGATGAAACACACTAATGATTGACACTGGTTTTATAGCATATCTTGTTTAAATGAACAGAGAAAGCATGTGAGTTTGTAACCTTAACTGTATGGTAGTTTAGAAGAAAACCCAGAGGGCACACTGTTCAGGTTATATAGTGACAATTTCCTACATAGTTACCGGTATTATTCGTATCCTGTATAGCAATTAAACTGATACTTAAGACGAAGAGTAACTTTATATCTACAACTGACATCTCATGGAATCTGGATTCACATTACGTTTTGGATTCTCTGAAAACAGTATGTGGTATTGTGGTTTAACATCATCAAGAAGGGAAGACGTACGTGCTGTATAGTATTGCCTCGTGATTAGGTGCTGTGACGCAAGCATTAGTTCAAATCATGCATGCAGTACATGTTTATACTTTGATTTGACATAGTATTTACCTTGTTGTGCATTCAGTGTATATTTACTTGACTCAATTTTTATATTAGCAGCTACAATGAGTTTACATCAAGGATTTATAAGGTGAGCTGGTATTCAACTGAATGTTTAATATGCAATGAAGATGTGAATTGGAGAAGTCACACAAATTGATAGAAGATCTCAAACTCTTGACAAGAGTGAATTAAGCTGTGCAACAAAATTAAATATGCAAATTTGAGTGGCGAGGATATGCCCCTCTTTTGCTTTTAATTCTTCTGCAGCAGAAAATTATTAATATTAAAATTATATAAAAAAAAATCCTGCTAAAATTTAAGCATTACACAAATATTTAAGGCAATGTAAATTTTGAGAAAACAAATTTTAGTAATTTGTTTCCTTCAAGATATTCAAAGAAGAAAAACAGGCAAATGATAATACAATAAATACTGAGGGACAAGGTCAGCTGCAAAACATTGTTTGCACAAAACAGACAGATAAGATCAATAGATGATGCTGCAATACATTTATTGTAAGAATCATATTAAGACCGAGTCACAGCACGCCACGCAGCATGTAATAATCTACGATAATAGAATACACGATTCAGCACTGATTAAACTCTATGTTATGCTTTGTTCAATTACTCTGCAATCTGTGACTGCATGCTTGTATAGTTCCAACAAATCACAAATTTCATCAGCAAAATTTTAATCTTGAAATGAGATTTTTCACTTGGCTTGGTAAAAATGAATTGAACTGTCTAGAAGGCACACACACATATCTTGCAGGACTGGCAGTTTTCTTTTCTTTTTTTTTATTTCAATGTGTTCAAAATCTTAATATGAAACCTGAAACCAAATTGTGTCAGTCGAGTAAAGTCAATTTAATGGTATTTAATGCTAATGGGATGAAATATTTTAATTGTAAAAATACATTGTAATTTTACTTATTAAAATGAATATGGTTGACTTATTATAAGCTACATGTAGTACCATGGATGTAATTTAGCAAAATATATACAACCCTTGATTATAGAGGAATTGGTTACTACGGTACTAAAGTTTAGTGATGAAAATCCAATGAATATAATATTCATAAAAATTATTAAAATCTGAATCTCCAACATTACTTTGAACATAATTAAAGTACAATGTATTATGAAAGTAATCTGACATGAAGATTTGAGAAGTTAAAAATACCAGTTATGAAGAAAAGCATAAAATATAGAAACTACAAAGTTAATAAATTTGAATTAGATCACCCTATTAATAACCCAAAATATTAGGGACTATTGAGAATAGACCATTTGGAAAATATTTTGAGGAATATTTCCATGCTTAATAATGTGCTGTACACATATGATGATGGTCAATTTTGATGAAGTAAGGTTATTCAAACGCAATATTTCTTTGTCAAAGAAATTCAAGTTCAAAATCAAATCATTAAATTTGTGTGGCAGTTGAACTGAAAATCACTTATTGGTGGTGCTAAACAGACATGTGATATACCCACAGCAGATATATATAACCACTATCAAAATAATATGAATGGTGTTTTTCTAGAAATAGTAACAAATAATTTTTTTCAGTGAAACCTAATGAACAAGTATTACAGCATCTATCGATATCATATATATATCTATTATCCAAAAATAGAATGGTGTTTTTTTAGGAAATAGTAGAAAAAAATAATTCAAAAAGAAAATACTGTAAAATAATTTATTTTAGCTGGAATTAATTTTCATTGAAAAGATGTTTTTGGTATTTGGTTTGCAATTTATTTTCACTGATTTTTGATGAGTTGAATGCAAAATATAGGAAAAAAATTAAATTCGCTGGATTTTATTTTCACTGAATCACTTCCTTCAGCAAAAACAGCGAAAATTAATTCCAAGCAAAAATAAAGTATTTTACAGTATCAAAAATTGCACAAATCTGAGATAAAAATCGACCAAGTTAATTAGTACATGTATTAAAGAAATACGATTGACAGTTTTTTAATTAGTAGAATCTAACACTGGAATACGAACAAAGGAAAGACAATTAGTATTGTGTACATAGATCCTTGATGACAAAGTTGCTACATCCTTTCACATGCACATGTAGCTGTGGTTGCTATGGACATGTTTGCGGGTTACTTGGAATGATATGTATACCAAAATGATAGTGTGCTGTGAATATGAACGAAAATTGTGTCAGATCAAAGTGAAAAAAAATCCATTAATTCTCCCCAGGAATAATTTACCATACTCTCATACGTCACCAGCATTCAGTACTTTGAGTATGGAGTGAATTCAACTTAACTGACTGAGTTTGATTCTACACATATTGTCTTAGTTTGATCAGCTTCTGCAAAAATGATATTTTCTACTTGTACATGGTTGCTAAGACACATAAACCTAAACATTGTTATCAATATTGGCCAATGCATTAGACAGCAATTAATTACATGATGAAGCAGTCATAACAAATAGTAGTGAATTATAACACACTTAATGTCCATGGATTTGAAATAACTTTGGACCTAGTTACATCTGATTGATTGGTATGAATAACAAACTTGGGAAAACAGACAGAGGAAAATCCCAAAAGACTCCCTTCACACAAGGCAGACAACAAATATTCTCTAAGTAACAGAATAATCATAACCCTTGGGTATATTCCTGGAATATACTGTTACAATGAGCACAAACCTCCAACACGGCCATTGTATCTAGGCAACGACATCAAAGGTAAGGTTCAAATTATATCAATCCATCTCACTATTATATATATTGATAATGAAGAAATGAAGTGGAGCCGACACTCAGATGTGCAAAAAGCTAAAACAGGAAATCACTGTAACAAACATATTAATTCCAACCAAGATCACAGTTATAGTCATTGATTGAAGTATACGCTGTCATTACAGTGTCCCAAGGGAACTCCAACCTATACAGACATAGTTGATTTTCCTTGTTTTTTCACATATGCTATACTTCCCTAATGACATGAGCAATTTTAAAATGACAGGAAATTTGAAAATAATTATTTAGCCTTTGGAAGAACATATGAATTTGGAATTCAATTTCCTTTCATAAGTGGTTCATTCCCAAAGGCACATATATATCTAAGAATGATTGTGAAAGCAGTTTTCCAGATGTGCTAACAGAAAGCATGTCCACTATACATATGTGTATGTGCTTCACAGTTTGTGAATCTGGCAATGTCTTTGTAAATAGCTTATCGCCCAATGCATATAATTGTACAGTTTAAATGTCCGTACATAGAAATTAGGGCTTTTTTATAATCATGTCCCATACAGCTAAAAAAAAACAATTTTTGGTTTTAAGGGGTGATGACCATTATTGACGATTTTGCAAGTAAAATTACCCAAAAAATCTGAATGTTCCTGTCTTTAAAAAAGAAAAATATTTCTTTGTATATCATAAATAACTAAACAAAAATGAATGTATTTTATTGTACTGTATTGTACCACAGACAAAAACACACATTTAAAATGACTAAAATCTGTAATGTTGTCTGTTTAACAATAATATACCATAATGACAATATTTGGTTATTTTTCCATATTCTGAAAATTATATGCAGTATCAGTTGTCAGAACTCAAGTATCATAACATTTTGACATTGAACCAAAGAATTAATTCAGCTGAAAACTGTTATTTCTCAAAATAAATTTACAGCATATACATTCTATGTACAAATGATATTAAATGATGTATGATATACATAATTAATAATTATTCTGTGTTAGCAGACCACAGTGTGTGCTGGAACGAAATTTTATTCTGTTTTGGCAGACCACAGTGTGTGTTGGAATGAAATTTTATTCTGTTTTGGCAGATCACAGTGTTGAAATGTCTGAAAAGAAGTGTTGGCAGACCACAGTATGTGCTGGAAAGTAATTTTATTCAGTGTTGGCTGACCACAGAGTTGAAATGTCTGAAAAGGAGTGTTGGCGGGCCACAGTGTGTGCTGGAAAGTAATTTTATTCTGTTTTGGCAGACCACAGTGTGTGTTGGAAAGTAATTTTATTCTGTTTTGGCAGACCATAGTGTAGAAATTGTCTGAAAAAGAGTTTTGGCGGGCCACAGTGTGTGCTGGAAAGTAATTTTATTCAGTGTTGGCAGACCGCAGTATCACATTCCTCCACTGGGAAGTATAGCTTTATCAATATATTCAATGGATTATGAGTCAGTCTTGTATCTCATTTCTGTAAAATACATTTCTATACAAAACTTCACATACAATTGATACAGGAAAGGCAACAATCTGATTACAAACATTATCCTGAAGACAAATCTATATAGCTCAAGAATAACAAAAAAATCTTCTGATTTTCTGCATCTCACCTATCAGAGTAAAATTTTCTAGCCTTGAATGCTGCATGATGGTTTTTTTTTTTCATATGCCTTATGATTACATAATTTAAAAACTTTCTCGCTGGCCCTGCATTTGCGACAGTGTTGAAAATTTTGTTTATTTCTCGTAGGATGTGTTAAAAATTTAATAACTGAAATCACCTGATAAAGATTAGTAAAACCTGTTAAACTGTTGATGGTAGCCTGACAGTCTTACAAAATCCATCATAATAAAATTATTATAAACCTATTAATTTATTAGTTGTCAAGAAGTGCACCAGCGATATAAGGTAAGCATGAATATGCAAATGAAGGATGAAATATTCAGACGGGACCAACGTTTATAATTACTATTTTTTGACCTTGAATCACACGAATTAAATTAAAAGACAGTTTTTTAAATGCACCATGATGATGATAATGATAATGATGATGACGATGACAATGATGATGATGATGATGAATTATAAACATTGAAAATGACTGCAAATATACTGTATTACCATATTTAGCTTGTAACAGAGAAAATACAACTAAAACAGCAACACATATGGAAAGTATTAAGACATGTACCGGAGAACAAGTGTGTGTGTGGTGCCAACAAATCTTATTCGTAGCATGTACATTGGTTGATTTCACTATAGCTCAGTTTGACAATCATCAATCACAGTGCCAGTAGGCAATCAGGTAATCACCAAGTGGCATTTCACACCAAACATCAACATGTTCAACATGTCATTGAAAACCACTGAGGTGTGACTAATTTTATCAACTGCAAATCAGAAAGTAAGATTGAACGTTACAGCTGTGGTACAGGATATCAATCTACAATGCAATGTGTACACAAGTACACTCATGAATACAAAAAACATGTTTATATTACCTGCACAGCACAGTACAATTCAGATTATCAAAATTAAATCTATAACTAATGAGAATGGAGTGAAATATGGAACTTATTTTGAGTGAATCAAGTATTTAGAACATAAGAGCATGCAACATTCATAACAATATACGATGATATGCGATGATGTTTGATGCGTAAACTGAAATGAGTGAAATTTTGCACAGAATTAGACAAGCTTCCCTAATAAGCAAAAAATAAAAATTAGCGAAATCAGTCTGAGACGAACAGAGACCAGTTCTTTCACAGACTCACTAATTTGCACTAGAATTTCTAGAAATGTAGATTTAATTTTAGGATCATCTCGCAATTCACACCACTTTTTCAATCGGCATGATATATTACAGATACAGATTATCAAAAGTAATACTACTTAGAATGGTGTGATTTTTAACTTATTTTAAGCATTATCTCTTATCAGCTGAATCTGAATCTATATAAAATTAAGCCACAGCGATCACCTTCAGAGAATTAAAGTATTAGGTTATCAACAAATAGTTAATTTGTATGCAAATTACCTGATTAATATGTATAAATTTGTACCAATATCTAATCAGGCCTGGAGTTCATCATGAAGTATATTTATGTACCAAATCTACCCAGTGGTTCACAAGATATTGTGATACATTCATCCATCCACACATACAGACAGACATTAGCCTCTTTTTGTGCTCAGCACATTGTAGCCATGCAATGACCAGTATGCAAGAAAATGCTATTAAGTTGGCTAAAAGATTATGGCTTAATTGAAACACAGTGAATATGCAAAGTTAAAAATATAATTTATTGTTTTCTTCACAAAGCAGTAAATTCAAAACCTAGTGAATATCCCTGCAGCATTTTAGAATTCAACACAGTGAATATTTCTTATTCTGTACATTTGTAGTAGCGATACATGGCATATACATATCAGGTAGTGCAACTTAACCCTTGAGTGCCAGATATTTTTTCTGTCAAAAATTCAATTTTCACATTTTCTTAAACTTTTACTAAATTTCATCATCACTTCAAATCTATGTGAACAGTTTCAGATATGGTGTTTAGTGTTTGATTAAAAGGTTTGTCAATTTAATATCAACATTCTAGTTGAAAGGAGCAGCTAGACTAAATGTGAATAGTATGAATTTGGTTTGATAATTCACATTATTTAAAAGTATCGATATATAGCTAGTCCAATTCATGAAGTAATCAAAAGCTATATGCTAAAAGGGTTGGCTCTCTCATGTGAACTCAATAGGTCTTTTAACCATCGGCAATGTGATCTCCTCCAGTGTAGACAAGACTTCACAGTTCTCATGTGAACTCAATAGGCCTTATAGGCACATTAGCAATGTGATCTCCTCACGTGTGGACAAGACTTCATGGCACTCACGTGAACTCGAGAAATAATTCATTTTATGCACTTGGCTCAGACATGTCTGAGATACATTAAGTGTGAAAACACAGAGGTTAAATTATAAAGATCTGTTTCCTTTTAATTTTTCCCACTAAACTTTTATACAATAATTTTGACTATTTGTTTTATTAATTTTAGACAATAAAACAGCAAAATTGTTGGTGTTTTTTTGACTTGGGATGTCTCTGTAGGTACTTTTGTGTGTGTGTTTGTGAATCTCAGACATACCATGACCAAATCTCTTCAAACCTTACTTACTTAATACATATGTGATGATTTCGGGATTAGGGGAAAGATGGCCACCCGGTTGCCATTTTGGTTGTAAAAATACACCAATAATTTGTTTTCAAACATGGTGGAAAGAATGCGAGTACCGGTAGTTGATGCACCTCACTTTGATTTGTAAATTCAACTCAAGACGGCCGACTGGTGGGCATTTTCGTTTTGACAAATCTATTCCAACATATATCTTGTACATGCCTATGAATAATTCACACATACATGTAGATAGATATCATATCATGGCATACGCACAATCTGTCATCCAAAGATAGTCGCCTACTGGCCATTTTAGTTGTATTAAAACAAACACTAAAATCAAGTACTGTGAAATACTTGATTTTAGCTGGGATTAATTTTCGCTGATGAGACTTTTGGGCGATTTTGTATGGAATTTATTTTCACTGAATTTTGATGAGTTGAACGTAAAAAATAGGAAAAAAAGTATATTCGCTGGATTTTATTTTCACTGAATCATTACTTCAGCGAAAATAAATTACAAGTAAAAAAAGTATTTTACAGGATTTTGACATGAGATGTGTTAAATTCTATGCAATGGAATGATTCCATGTAAGCCACATACAATCTATATGTACAGTATATATGTAGATGCCAAAGTTTGAATTGAGCATGATTTTCCTTGACCATTTCACCACCAATTCACACAGAACTGTACATGTATCAAGGAATTATAACCACCTCCCAGATGTGAGTATATCGTAAGATTTGTTCACGACAATAATAAAATTAAAAACATGCTCTCTACCAATCTAAATGACTGATTCAGGCAATTGAAATACTGGTATAAAACAATATATGATATTATTTGCAAAGAATTATGTGTCACATGACAAATTCCTCGATCAGCATGCCATATACAGGAAATAATCTTATGCTATTCTGGTTGTATCAACAGATTATGGAATCAACAATTGAAACCTGAAATTAGAAATAATTTACATACTAGTATTTACTTACTTTAATATTTTCATCACAATTTTACAAAAAGCCAAAATTATTGACATTATATCCCTAATATCCGATATTATTTGCAAAGAATTATGTGTCACATGACAAATTCCTCGATCAACATGCCATATACAGGAAATAATCTTATGCTATTCTGGTTGTATCAATTATGTTATCAACAATTATGGAATCAACAATTGAAACCTGAAATTAGAAATAATTTACATACTAGTATTTACTTACTTTAATATTTTCATCACAGTTTTACAAAAAAGCCAAAATTATTGACATTATATCCCTAATATCTGCTAATTATAGCAGTTTGGAAACAAGTATTGAGAAAAATTAATTTACACTTGATATGAAACTGATCACTACAGAGAAGGAGCAAACCATTGTGATTAGACATTTTCAACAGAAATCAACCTATATTAGGAATTGTTAATCATAAGTTGACAGTCAGAATCAGCATTAGAGAAACTGCTGAAACCTCCAAGCTAATGCTTCTTTAATAGTTTAATAACCTTGCAAATATTACATTTTCTATTCAACCTGGAACCATTACAAGATTGTAATTTTAATATTGGTAACCATAGCAACTCAAATGGCAAACCTTATTATCATACTAATCATAAATGAAAGCTTATTTTCCTTAAATGATGACAGATAGTGGAGATAATATTGGTCGAATTAATGAAAATGTTTATAAACTGCAAATTTGATAATTTTCGGTGATACAATGTATCTGTAAAGGTAATTATGGGACGTAGACATATGAGCATTGCAATATCGTAAAATCCTAACGACTGAATATTATTACCCCATTACCTCTACCTGACCTGGTACAGAGCACACATGACATTGACGTTAATACAATCCTAATTATTATATAGATATAATTACCAGCCATGTATGTTATTTGGAATGTCAGCTAAGATTAGACATATACATGTACAATATATATTGCTATATGAATGCTGAATTTCTATGAATCAATGATACTGTGGAATGCAAAAATTATACCTCACGGCTGTGTTTAATCAGAAATTTATCATCCAAAACATCTGAAGGGCTTCACAAGTCAGTCATTATGGTATGTGATAAGAAGCTCTGCTTAGGTATGCTTCAATTACTCTTATACTATTGTAAAATCATTTATTTTCACTGGCATTTAATTTCACTATTTTGATTTTCAAGCCTTTTCACTCGGTTATAAGTTCAAAAATTTGTCAGAAAAACAATGAGTTCTATGTTATTTTACATATTCACATGAATATAATTTTCAGCGAATTTGACTTATCAGCAAAAATAGAGAAATTAAAACCTAGTGAATAATTAATACATTTACAGTATATCTCAACAAGTAGCCATGGTAGCTCTAATATTAATTTTTTTTTAGTTGATTACCCAACATATTCAGCCATTTCTCAAACAAGAAGAAGCTAACATTATGAAAAATCATTTTCATCAAATTATGAATGAAATTGAAAGATTGTATGCCACTGTAAATACACTTTTTATTAATTTTGTATATAGGCTGTTGAACTTTGCATGCGAAGTTGGGAATCAGTCGTTATTCAATGTTATTGTTATTAAATACATATATCCCTGCTAAAAAACAACTTACAGACAATATGTGAGCGACATTTGTTACCAGACATTTGTTAACAGACATTTGCATGCTGGTTAGTCAAAACTATAATCAAATGACTTCACAGTGTGAAAATATATATTCTGTGGGTGACAACATATTTTCTTTAAATGAACATTTCGAAAAATTCATCTAGAATAATTGTAACATATAATTTGCTGTAAACAAATGAAAATTTGATATACATACGTGTCATTGCAAGGTGAATGGTTAAGCAAAAGGTGGAGAGATGTGAGATTGAATGGACTCCTGGGAGTTAAGTATGTATATTCCTGAGTTTTTAAACCAAATAAATAGAAACAAGATGAGGCTCTACCTGCTCGCTTTATTTCCCACTCAACAGACTATAAATTGAGAGTAGCACGTCAAGACACTGCATTTAAGGCTATTCATCAATACAGCTGTCTGTATACTGAAAGTTAAGAACATTTCACCTGCTCACACAGGTTTCAAATTCTCAGCAGCTGCCAGCTTGATAAATCATATTAAATACTTGATGTGTAAATGGCAAAGTTAATGACATCATCATACTGAGGAAAGGGCACCAGGAGATGTAAAAATGATTGACTGTTTCCAATCATTCATTCATTCTTTTACTCATAATCAATCATATTACATTCCTTCCATCATTTGTGCAATCGATCACAAACAAACAAATAAATAAATGAATTAAATGAATAAATATTAAATAAATGAATATACAAACAAACAAACAAACAATCAATCAATCAATCAATCAATCAATCAATCAATCAATCAATCAATCAATCAATCAATCAATCAATCAATCAATCAATCAATCAATCAATCAATAAATAAATAAATAAATAAATAAATAAATAAATCAGGATTTGTTCCAAAATACATGTATAAATTGCACATGTTCATATTTATACATTATCTGCACTAGGAGTTAAAGTTATAGTAAAACCTGTTCATTGTAAAAACAGAACACAACAATGCTGTACATGTACATTTTCTGTATCTTGGTCTAATTCTTATTGATTCGCTTTTATAGATGTTATGCAGTTAGAATTCATGTTTGTTTTTTCATCACAAAATATTCACTCATTATATTTTTTAGGTAAAATGATTGTTTGAATACTAGATGACTTGGCAATCACTGTCTCATTGCAGGATTCTATCAAAATTCACTGATTCCCAAATATGTACAGTATAAGATTCGCACCCATGTCAGACAATAGATGACAGCTATATCACAGACAACTGATAGTACCCATCACAGACAACTGATAGTACCCATCACAGACAACTGATAGTACCCATCACAGACAACTGATAGTACCCATCACAGACAACTGATAGTACCCATCACAGACAACTGATAGTACCCATCACAGACAACTGATAGTACCCATCACAGACAACCGATAGTACCCATCACAGACAACTGATAGTACCCATCACAGACAACTGATAGTACCCATCACAGACAACTGATAATACCCATCACAGACAACAGATAGTACCCATCCCAGACAACTGATAGTACCCATCACAGACAACTGATAGTACCCATCACAGACAACTGATAGTACCCATCAGACAACTGATAGTACCCATCCCAGACAACTGATAGTACCCATCACAGACAACTGACAGTACCCATCACAGACAACTGATAGTACCCATCACAGACAACTGATAGTACCCATCACAGACAACTGATAGTACCCATCACAGACAACTGATAGTACCCATCCCAGACAACTGATAGTACCCATCACAGACAACTGATAGTACCCATCACAGACAACTGATAGTACCCATCCCAGACAACTGATAGTACCCATCACAGACAACTGATAGTACCCATCACAGACAACTGATAGTACCCATCACAGACAACTGATAGTACCCATCCCAGACATCTGATAGTACCCATCACAGACAACTGATAGTACCCATCACAGACAACTGATAGTACTCATCGCAGACAACTGATAGTACCCATCCCAGACAACTGATAGTACCCATCCAAAACAACCAATAGTACCCATCCCAGACAACCAATAATACCCATCTTAGACAAACAATAGTACCCATCCCAGACAACCAATGGTACCCATTCCAGACAACCAATACTATCCATCCCAGACAATTGATAGTACTCATCCCAGACAACCAATAATACCCATCTTAGACAAATAGTACCCATCCCAGACAACCAATGGTACCCATTCCAGACAACCAATACTATCCATCCCAGACAATTGATAGTACTCATCCCAGACAACCAATAATACCCATCTTAGACAAACAATAGTACCCATCCCAGACAACCAATGGTACCCATTCCAGACAACCAATACTATCCATCCCAGACAATTGATAGTATCCATCCCAGACAATCGTTAGTACCCATTTTAGACAATCAAGAACAGCAGAGCTAATAAAGTGGATGTGGCTTTCTAACAAATATTAAACAAAACTGTCATAAAATTGAATTCTCTAATAAAGATCTGATACACGTACTGATCTGAGTCTGACATGTAATTAATTAGGACAAAACTAAGAATTATAACTTGAAAAACAACTTGCTACACTCAATGCATGGATAATACCATTATTGGATTTTCGAGAGTTGCAGACACAAAATTATAGTGTTTAAAAATAAGCAAGCAGCTTCTCAGTCGATATAGCTTCATTGTCAGCAATGCACATTTCACAAGTAATCTGAACAAATCTTAGACGAATCATCACAAGGAACCTACACACACAAAAAAAAAATTGGATGAGCTGTTTTCAAGATAAGTCCAAAATATCACTTTTTACCAAACTTGACAAAAATATGCATAAAAATCAGAGAATTAAAGATATCATAATGAAATGAACAAATCAAAGAGAGGTCCACTTGTAGAACCTATTTGTTCAATATTAAAGCAATCATACTTCCGGTTTTCAACAAGAAGTCAAAAATATCATGACAAGTCAACAGCGGAGCTAAAAAGTATGTTGAAATAATGAGACTGATGTGTGAAAATACATATTTGAAAAGGAAATGTTTGGAGTACAAAAACACTGTACACAGCATACATTTTAATAGTCTTTAAGTGTGTTGAGTTTGTCATTTGATGTACACATTATTTTTTTTTTACACATTCATGTCAGTGTGGTCAAAATTGAATGAATTGTCAAAAAATGTCTACAATTAGTTTCCGTGTTTGAATGATGTTACCATGGCAACAAGGTGATCAAACTGAAGACGTTTAAGCCCATAATGAGGAGACCCATTAACAAGTGCTTGAAAAACAAAACCCTAGCTTCTGTCGTTCACCTCGTTAAAATATTATCAAGTGTAGCAACTGGTGTTGCCTTGCAATGCAAAGTAGTTTGACATTCACAGAATGTACTGTCTAAGTGTCATTTCGTAATCTTGGCTTGTGGCGCTCCATTAAATGAATCCTTTCTTCATCATACACCAACACTGTGTTCTTCTCTTTACATCTACATCACATGCTTTTATGTATGTTATTTTTATTCTACTTCAAATCTCTCAACACTTTCTATACTGCATTATCTCGTTCTCAGTGTTTTACAGCATCAACAAGGTAACTCCTAAAAGCTTTTCAGACAAATTCTGGTTTTGAAACTCAACAAATGCTATCACCTTGTTTCAGCCGTCTTAGCATTAAAGGAGCATGACTGCATTTTTACGACTTTTGTGGTAATAAAAAAACACATTGATGATGCAGACACGTAGGTGTATTATAAGTCTTAGAAATATGTATTGCCAAAATGGGTTATCAACATAATGTATTTTGAACATTCCACTGGACAATCACTCATGTATACACAATACATTGAACAACAATTGTATTATTTATTAATTAAAATAAAAAAAATGTGACAAAACAAAAAGTTAAACTTTTATCTACCCAATTTTTATTTTCAACATCACTAGAAACATTATTTTAAAACCGCTCATCCAACAAATACTTATATATAAATATACTTATGGTACTTTAAAATTGATTGCATTCGGACTTTTGAAGTGGGGGAGTTGTCACTGCACATGCGTCAGATGGTCATAGCGTGTCATTGTTTACAAACAAGCGCGTGTTGTTATCGTCACTTGGGACTCAATTCCCACACATTCGCAGGTGACGATCTTTCCGCTTTAAATAATTGATTGAATAAGATCTTTTACTTCCTTGATTACTCGACTGGGTGAAATACAGGTAAGTTAGTTACCTGGTATGTCAACATGATTTCTGTATATTTGCTTTAAGTGACAGCATACATATGAAGATTTATTTATTTACTTGACATCTATACAAACCCCATGTAGGTGATTTCATGACATATCAAAAAATAATTTCAAACCTTTGTTTCATTCCCCATTTGTTTCATGCTACACAGTATTGAACTGGTTTATAAAATACCAGCAGGAGAATGTATTAGACATGTATTAGTATAATTTCAAAATGAATACTTGACACGTGTATACCATAGCTATTTGCTATAACAGATCTAGCACATCTCTGATAAAAAGACACATAAAACACGCTACATCATTATAATACAACTAATTTTGATCAGAGAAAACATGTACTTTACATAAAAAAGCATATGCTACTCATTGAGCCAAAAAAATATGACTTAGTAGAAAAAAAAAACAGACACACCTGACTGTCACCAAGAAACATGGCTTTGAATAGCTTTGCTGAAAACTAAAGCCACCAGTTGACTGACAATATCAAGTCAGACCCATATGATGCATATCAAGGTCTCATGATAATAAAATACATTGATGCATGCTACACTGTGGATTAGAGTAAAACATGGCACAGTCCCTGTTAGATATCAAATTTAAGATAGATACATGTAGTTTTGTTTAAGATAGTTTATAATGGGTAATATAGTTGAAAAATAAAAGATCTAAAAGCTGATACTTGATTATAATGATTTTTTTAAATTAAAATGATTGACATTCAGTCATCTGGTCATCAAATGAGTACTTGTCGGTATTGAGAGATATTGCAATCAATAAGTTTAATATACTAGACTGAGTATGTGATACACTGATAGAATGAAGATATAGATCTACCTAAATGATGCAATTTTGAAAACAACCTCAAATTAGAGAAAGGTTAAAGTGGCAGTATAGAATAAGTTGAGGACTGTAAAATACATTTGCTTGATTGCATCCTGATAAAAAAAATATACAGGAAAAAGAGTAAATGTTTCAAAATTAGTTCACTTCACAGCTTTTCTACTAAGAAATATCTTTTTCGATTTCAGAAGAAAAATGGAAGAAACATTCAATTTCCAGATAAAATTTTAAAAAAGCGCAATTTTTATGCTCGCATTAATTTTGTAAAAAATTGACCAGAAATTATGAAATTACAAAATGTTTTTAGCAGCAAACATAGCAGTGTTAAGTCAATGACAAAATGAAAACACTGATGCACACTAAATTTACCTACATGTATACAGGTAATTCACATTAGTGTCTTCATTTTTTTAACAAATAAAGACTAATATGATTGACGCTGAAACAATATTTTTTTTGTTTTACGATAATTATATCTTACTGTGAAAACAATTAAAATTTTCAATGCTAGAAATTTTTGAGATTTCAGATTTAATGGCATTTGAAAAAATAGTAAAATTTTGCAAAAATCACTTAAAAAACACTCTTAGAACATACAAATTTTCACTATCAAAAAGTTTCACATTTTTCACAGCCTTGCGAAAAATTTGTGGTTTACAGTTACTGTATTATTTTTATCAAGATGGAAAATATCATATAAAGTGAATTAAAGATACATTAAAAACTATACAATATCCATAATGGCTTTTTATGGCAATAGGCAATTACAAATGAAACAAATTCTCACCGAAATCACAATGTGTGAAAAGTCATTAAATAAACTTCAGAAATATAAACTGTTCTTCCTGGTACATGTGATTTTTTGTTCAATACGTGTAAATAATTAAACTTTTAAGAACAGAGAGAGAAATTGATTTATCTCTTGTGAAATCAATGACTGCATGCACTGAAAGACTGTGCATAAATATATGAAAAATCTGTTGATTCACACCAGTACGTCAGTAATAACTGATGAAAAATATAGATTACAGACACCAAGACAAGTGTATCTCAAAAGACATGGGTATGATACAACCTAATAAATAATTTAAAACAAAATTATGATTATCTGAAATGGTCTAATTAAACCAAATGATCATGGATAAATTATTAGAACTAATTTTGCTAATAGCAATTTGGTAATCAAGATTAAGCCATATAGTTCCACAACCCCTATCATATGTACAGTATGTAGCATATACATGTACACAGTGACATCTTTCATGAACCTCAATTTTGCCAATAACAAGATGTCAAAGACTCAGTGCCTAAGGGCCTTGGTGTATTTATTCCCTCATTTTTTATATCCGAATTGACTTTAGTATTCACAGCAGTGTTTACAGTGAAGTACGAATGTATAACTAAAGCTATATATCTTGATACTGAAAGTAGATGATAAGATTTTGATGGGTTTTAACAGTCAATTCAATTTGTGTGTAATTATGTAACGTTAACCTTTGACATGTGCATTCAGAAAATTTAACCTTTTGAGCACCATTGCCAACTTTGGTACCATATATCTACAAAATGATTTTGTCTGCTCTTCCCAATAGAAATGTTGATAACAATTTACAAACCTTTTGATCAAAAACTAAAAGCAATATGACTAAAAGGGCTACATATGATTGTTACAAAAAATTCGAAAATTATCTTCAGAATATTGTGTTTACATAGATTCTTATGAATAATTTTGTAAAAATTTTGGAATATTTTGCATATGTTTTCTTGAAAATACATTCTTCTTTCTCAGTAAAAAGTTTAAATATGAATGAGTTGTATGTATGTAAATCATTACACAACAATTTTTGAATGAATTACATTAAATTTTGTTAATGTTTTTATGGAAGCACACTAACTATGACAAGGTAGGTCATACTTTTAATGCACAAATTTCTTCTATTTATGGCGATTTCCTCCCAGTGACTAGTTATTTGCACACATTTTGCAAATTTTCAATTCAAAATGATCACCAGACTAGTTTTTATTTTTTTTTTGTCAATTATTCAAAACATCAGTACAATCGCTTTTGATTACGACCTTTTACAAAACTATTTTTCATATTTATGCAAAAATTTTGATCAAGACTAGCAAGTGATGAGAAATTATGTCAGTGTAGTCCAAAATATTTGACCAATTTAAAAAAAAACACATGTACAAAATGTAATACACCAAAATATTGGTAAAATGATGGCATTCAAAGAGTTTAATTAGTGCATTCAATTTAATTGGTAGCACTAGTACTGCCAATTAATGTTACACAGAATTGCCTATTATTATGCATATTATATTATTATGTAAATTAGCTTTTCTTTTTTAAAAGCGTATGTTTGAATTTCATGGAAACAAACAACGTATTTTAGACCTGAGCTCGTGCGCAGAAGCGCCCAATCTTGTGAGGAGGCATAAGCCGTAGGGCTTAGGGCAGCAAAAGCCAAATCCCGTGTAATTTCAATTTTACTGACCTCAAACACACAACGTAATTTTAAATGGCACAATTTGTTTTGAATGATGAGAGTCAACGCGCTGGGCCAGACGTGATACAGGAAATTATTGCCCTGATGTGAGGGCGCACTTCCCAAAGTGTTACGAGGTTGGGCAATACGTAGGTATCTGTAAATATAGATATGAAGTATTAAATATACCGGTAGCTAAAACCTGATCCAGTTGAAAAACAAAAATACTGTACATCGTAATATGATAAATCTGTCAGAAGGTAACAATACCCTACTTGATTCAATGAACCAATTTTTCATCCCACACATCACATGGATGAAACATTTAATAATAAATTTGGCATACACAGTTAATCAAATTGGCATGAAGCACATATTCAATGCTCAGTAAAATATGAAACATACACATGTTTGTGTTTTCACAACTTCAGAAGATTCGCGAGAACAAATTTTTGTGAAAGTTGCTGTGACTGCCTGTTGTTGGGAACCCTGACATCTATACAGCTTGGTATTTAGTGACCTTCCCCTTATATGGGCAATTTGTCAAATGAAATTAAAGCAGCTTACAAAAATACTACGATAAATTTACATCAAAGCATAGTATATAAATAGTATATTTTACTGTTTTTTTAGGATAGTAATGATAAAAATGACAACAAATATTCTTCAAATACACTTTTTGACAAAAAAATTGACAAATAAAATGAAATATGTCATCTATCTTAAATTACACATCTGCAAAGTTCAAAATAAACGATTGATTGCAGAGAATGGAAGCTGCGGCTGAATGTCAGAATACTAGGAAATTGCAGAAAATTGATTTTGAGATTAATAATAATGATAATAGAAAAAAAAAATCTCTCATATGGAAAACGCCATAATGGATAATGAAAAAAAATTACCTGGTAATGTACTTTGAAATACCCAGCTGTAATGTAATTCTATTGCATCTATAGATGTAGTAGTGAAACCTGGGTTGATCTGGATAGGTTGTCTGACTTTGGAAAGCAGTACCATGCACACTTATAAACGTACCAAGTGACGTGATCTTTGTTATCAGTCATATAGCTGACAGTTTTGCCTACCTGCTCTCTAGTACATAGTGAAGGTTGGTTTCACAATTCACTCATGACTGAATGAGACATGGGCTTTCAATCAATCTACCAATCACATAGAAGGAAATCTAATTATAGTGTCTTCATTATGCTAATTCGAAAAATTGACCAATCAGGTAACACAACAGTTACATCCTATTTCCTTATATAGTAATTAAACTAATTACATGCAAAGTAACAACCAATGAAATTTGAATATGAGCATGTGCGGAAAAAAAAATTGTATTACAATAGACGAGAAATGCAGTGATAGTTAATTAAACAAACTTAATATATTTACTTTTATTTGTACTTTTATATTTACCACTACTAAAAAAAGGAATCATCATATTTTCAACTATATTGATGCTGTAGTAAATATAGATGTGATTTAAATATAAACAGCAAAATTAGGGTAGAGATTCTGACTGAACTAAACACCAGAAAGATTAGATTATACCACCATGATCGGTGGGGGAGGACAGGTAAGTTGAACAATGCAGGCAAATAAACAGTATCACAGATAGTATAAAAGCAGAATCATTTATATATACACACACAGGCAAAAACGGATATCAGATTAGGTAAATGTGATATATGGGTATAGAGAGACTTGCATGTAATCATATGATCACATTAGAGGGGGGAAATAAGATATGTGTGGCTGTTAAATACACATAATTACAGCCTCAAAACAAGGTGGAACAAACCATTTTGCAAGGAGGAGGGCTTTACTGTTGAAAGAGGGACATGTCTGAATTCTGATATCATCTTTTAACTATATGATCAAAGCATTTCTTTGTAATTATATTTTTTTTACATTCATGATTTTATTTAGATAATTACTTTCATTTAGTTAAGAAAATTACAGTAAGTTATTTTTAAATATTTGGTCATGTACATGTATGTGTAATTATAATTATTTATTTATAAATTAATTAATTAATTAAGAGTCATACAAACCACAGCATAGAACACTCATATCTTATTGACATTCAATTTGAATCTAGCATGAAGTCTGTCTGTTTGCACAAGGCCAGCTGTTCACTTAGCAGCATAAATCAGAAATTTTTCCAGTCTTGCAAATACAGGGTATTACAGGCATAGGTTTGAGAAACACATGCACTTGCAATTAGCAAAAGAAAAAAAAAAACTGAAAAGATGTACAGTGACCTAGAGCACAATGAGTCCTGCACCCTCATCATCAAAAATTATTATTTGAGAATTACACAGCCCTCCCAAAGTGAAGATTACACTAAAATGAATGAACCACATATCTGTAGCATTATGATAGAATACAGCTCTTTAAACCATTCTGACTATTGTTTATTTGACCATTAGTCTGACCACTAATTAATGCACTAATAATAAGGAATACAATTTAATTGAATGGCCCACTCATTGCTTACTTTGTATATAGAAACGTTAGTTACTGAGTGTTATTTCTGTGTGCTAACATTACATTAAATCTGTAGGTGAATTTATGTACATTGCCTTCTTTAATAGTTTAATAATTCCATTTCATTGTTTTTTTTTCTGTTTTTTTTATTGCTATATAGAAATACAGAAAATTATTATCATTACATGCACCATATTGTTTGCCTTTGTATGAAGTAAGAGTTGAATATGCTTTAATTGTAGCCGACTATTAGGACAAGAATTGTGCTTAAATTTACCCAACTACATGTATGTACTAGTGTCATATCCTACATACTGAGTATGATTGTGTAGGGCAGAAAAATAAAATACATGTATTCAATGTACAGTTGTGATCACCAAAAAACAGTAGTTTTGCAGGATTATCATCATGGAGTATGTGCAATTTGCATACTGAAATCTGTTCACCATCTTTACTTTCATATAGTCAAAGGCACGGTTTAACGATAACCATGCACCATTCTGACCATTAATTAACTGACTACCAGAATGACCACTGAATAACTATTAAAGTACTGAACAACTGCATACAAAATGTAGCCACCAGTTTGACCACTGATTAACTATAACAACTACACAACACAATTAACTGACCACCTAACAACTGACTACGAGTATGACCACCAGTCTGACCATTAATTACCTATAACCACTACATAACACAGTGAACTAACCACTAGACAACTGACCACCAGACAACTGACCACCAGTCTGACAACTGATTACCTATAACCACTACACAACACAGTGAACTGACCACCAGACAACTGATAACTGCTCAAACCATTGATTATAACTGACCACAAGACAACTGACCACCAGTCTGACCACTGATTACCTATAACCACTACACAACACAATTAACTGACCGCCAGACAACTGATAACTGCTCAAACCATTGATTATAACAGACCACCACCAATTGATAAATTGATGACTATCATAGATTTCTTAATGGAACTTGATTGCATCCAATTTGTGATATACCTGGGTATATTTTATATGCTGGTCTGACATCTCAAGGATTTCTGGGGATAATTAACTATTATGCTGCGTCATCAATGGTATATGTTAAATTTGCAACAAACCTTTTGTGTGTATTTAAAGAGTAGAGGTCTTGAATATATAAACAAAGACAGTGGCATAAATTTGGAATATTTATATCAACATTCAATTGGTGAGGTTGAGCTACATAGGTCTGAACCCTCTACCACTGTTAACACTGTGTAAGCGTCAGTTTTCACAGATACATCTCAGGAGATGCTATATGCTGTATAGTACTGCTGAAGACTTTTAAACATGTAGTAGGTGATCAATGACATGTTTGTAAATAATAAAATATTTTGTAATTTTGTATTCATTTCAAAAAGTTTAATTATTCACGCCATTTACTTGTGTGTTTGCGCATACGTCAGTTTTGTAGTTACATCCTTTGTTTCCAGCAAGTCAGTCGTTTAATTTAGTTTTGAATTGTCCCTACCCTTCCTCATAATTTTGTTTATTTTGTCATTTTGTGTATTATTTGTGTGAAATCACTTTGCTATTTTTGTTAAATTTATCACTTGAGTCTGTTCATTGTAAACATTTTACAGATATCATACCTGGCAACTAAGTTTTATTCATGAGGTTAGTGTTTGTGCTTTTGGTTTTATTCGTGTTCTTGCTTTCGAGTGTTTATTTTACAGTACTTCTATCTAGATTTTTTTGTCTACCTAATCTGATACCTTGAATAAAACTATTCTTCTTTTCTGCCAAAACTCTGGTTTCTGTTATTGTTGTTGTTGTGAGGAATAATTATGTATATTAAGTGTTTGCCACGGTCAATGAATGTGAATACAGAATCTTCCGATGTGTCGTGCAACACCTAACATTTTGTCTCCAGTTTTGCTTACCAATTTTGCAGTACCGGTAATTTTTTCAATTGAGATATTAGCTTGGTATTGATTTATGGCTGTGATTTTATAAAAAAAATTATGATTTCAACACTGTTTGTACGTGCAGTCATGCTCATACCTGAGTATAGATGTATTTAACAAGTTATTTAAGGTTGAACTGACTTATCCATGGCCAATTGCTCAATCATGAGTAATAATGATCAATTTCTGGTTTCTGTTTATTTTGTAGGCCATGATTTTCCGCTAATTTTCAAAAGTAAATGAAGCATTTTTTTTTTAAACATGAACAATTACTACATATTAAATAGTAATCTTGTAATAACTAATTTTCATATCTTCTCAACACACATTCATTAAAAATCATATTTTGTAATGAGTCGTTTTCTTTGTAATTTAGAACCTTGTTTGCTAGGAACCTGTTATGCTGCAGGGTATACGAAGATTTGAATTGATCAACCATATTATACCTTGACCTTGAAGCAACTCATCACTCCCATAAAATTTGTGTTATATAACTACACAATACTGAGTAAATACACAATGCATTACAAAGCTATATGTTAATGATAGCCATATACTTAAATGTGCTCTTGATGAAGCAGTTAAAAGTAATTCTAGCTGGGTAAAACATATAGAAAATATAATGGGCCACAATAAAACAATAAAATTAAATCATAATGTGAATAACATTGATCAAACTCAAGAATATAAAAATTTATGGAAAGAAGGCTTAAATTCTCCTCACTGTAAAAATGATAAAAATGGCAATATAATGTGAACATATAAATTGTTTAAATCACAATTGAAAATAGAAACATACTTAACTGAAATAAAAAACTTCAGCCTTTGGAGAATTGTGAGTAAATTTCAGCTTAGTGATCACAATTTAGATATTGAAAAAGGCAGACAACGATCAAAAATGTCTGTGGAAGAGCGATTCTTTAAAAAATGTCGTACAGATTCAGTTGAGCACATACAACATTTTAAGAAATTTCAAGAAATAGGAATTAAAAATAAATTAAATAGCTGGAATTAATTTTCGCTGAAAGAACTTTATTGGTATTTTCTATGGAATTTATTTTCACTGAAAAGTTATATTCACTGATTTTATTTTCACTGAATCATTCTTTCAGCGAAAATAAATTCCAAGCGAAAGATAAAGTATTTTACAGTAAAACAATATCTTTTGAACATGTTCTCCTAATGCCATTATATATTCAATCATTTCAGTTATCTGTGGATGTCATTATAAGTAGACAATGTAAAGCTTTTTCATTCTGAGAATAAACAAGCAGCCTGTCGGCTGAGATAGCTCCGCTGTTACCAATGCACATTTCAATTAAAGAACAGAAGATATCATTAGAAAATGAAAAATATGTATAGTATCAATACAATCAGACTTGTGGTTTTCAACAAGCAGTGGAAAATATCACTTTTTACCAAAAATGACAAAAATATTCACCAAAATTAGAGAATTAAAGATATCATTACAAAATGAACAAATCTGAGAGAGGTCCACATGTAGTACCTATATATGTAATATCAAAGTAATTGCACTTGCGGTTTTTAACAACAAGTCGAAAATATCACTTTTTACCAAAAATGACAAAAATATTCACCAAAATTAGAGAATTGAAGATATCAACATGAAATGAACAAACCTAAGAGAGGTCTACCCAAGGTACATATACACCAAGTATCAAAGCATTCAGGCTTGTAGTTTTCAAGAAGAAGTCGAAAAAGTAAAACATTGACACGGACGACAGACGACGGACGACGACGACGACGACGACGACGACGAACAATCACTCATATGATAAGCTCCGCTCGACAAAGTCGACAGCGGAGCTAAAAATGGTATATTTTGGATAGCTTCATGCCAAATGTATCTCCTCCTACAAATTTGGGATAAAACACCTCAGACATAGCTCATTCTACTCAGCTTGAGTGTGGGCACAAAGTTACTATTTGAATTTTTGATAACTTTTTTCATTACCGAGAAATTTGACCCCAAAGTTGGGGTAACTTTTCACCAGCAACGGCTTTTAACTCCTCTGTGATTTTTTTGGCTTGGCTGATTTTGTTCATACTTCACAGGTAGGTCGTGCCGTCACTAATTGAAAAAAAATCCTGGCCCACCACTGCCATTGCAACAGCCAAACATAGTTGAACTCTGGTGACCTTGCCCTTTGTTATATAATATAATTCCCTTTAACATATTTTGTTTCAATATAAATATGCATTGTCATAATTAATTTTGAATACAAACAAGTTTTGGGGTTGAACCAACAGTGGGGAATCAGTCTACCAAATGTCCTTTAAAGATGTAAATATCTTACAAAAACATTGGTGCCTTATTTGTTTAATTATTTTAAGGGACATAATTTCCAGTTTTATTCAAAGTAATTCAGATATTTTAGTATAAAAATAAATGCCTCATCGCAAAAAAAAAAGTTTTGCATTTAGACGTGAATAGATTCATAAAACATGCAAGATAACATAAAATCTTAGCTGGCTTTTATCCAAGTATTTTGTACAGGTGTCTGTCAAAAATTAATGATTCACTGAGACAAATATGAACTGCCTCATTGTGTGACTACTGTATTATATGAAAAGTAAAAAAAACACTCTTTATGAATAGCTATAATGTTGCAAGCTCTGCTTTGTATGCAAATAAACTTAAATAGTTGGTGTCCAGTGGAGGGAGAAGTCAACAGTACTGTTGCCTCCTGAGAAACTACATCTTCAAACACTGCAATCTCTGAAGTGCGTTTTTAAACTAGTATTATAAAAACTCTATCATTCTGTTCTAATAGCTGAAACATATTCCTGTGAGTTTTCATTTGTCAAATGAACTGTTTGTCAAATACAGAATACATATATTTTAGAATAATTTTCTTTTTAAAATGTGGATGAAATGTTTTGCTTTTAATGTATTTTTTATGTATTGTTTTTGATTTGATAACTTTTGACTAAACAGATTTTCTATTAGCTTCAGATCTTGATCAAAGTTTGGCACCCAGTTCATAGCAGTGCTTATATTGATTTTCTGACATCTTGTTTTCTGTAAAGATTTTATTGGTAGGTTTGCAAATGTGTATCAGACTGTGCAATCTCTCCATGAGTTGGTTTTGAAACCCAGTATGGAATTCTGAGATACATTACCAAGGATATTATTACAAGATAAATCATTTGCTTCATTGAACACATACAACAATGCATATTTCCACTGAGATCAGTGACCTTTGATGTGTATCACCAGTGATCAGTCAAGTAGAAACAGTCAAAATATTTTATAGATTTTCTCAATTTTTGCATGATATTTTCATACAGGACATCTGTTGTTCAAACTCAGGGAAGACTTTATACTGATGAATAAGGTGACCAAGTTTGATAAAGTTTGAAATAGAATTAGTAAAGTTATTATGCACACAATAACAATTATTAACGACGACGACGACGACGACGACAACGCCGGACAAAATTTTTACCTTAATATACCTTTCCCTTCCATCTTTGATGGTACGGGCAAGGTAAAAACTGATTTTTGAATACTTTCGCCCCAAATGTATTACCTCCTACCAGTTTTGTAATAGCAGTGTTCAGATGATCATACTTTTTATTTTGGCTCAGATGATCATGCTTTTTATTTTGGCTACTTTGGCTACGCCGACATTGTTACAACTGTATCAACGTAATCCCAACGCAACTTTGAACTTTGAATGAACTGTAAATACTGCCTTCATTCTAGAAAATACTATCGCAAAAGGGTTGGAAATGTAACAGCAGAATACGTCCTAGTAATAAAATAAAGTGATTTCTAAAGACTGAATGCTTTTTGTGAACATCGTATACAGGGCCTATTTAGTTATAAACTGACGTTAGCTTCACGTTCATGTCCTACCGTGGAAACGGCCAAAAACATGTTGCTTGTTGCTACCGGCTTGTATTGACTATGTCCCGGACTGTTTACTAGTACTTACTTACTTGTCAGTGTCTGACTGTTATATACAGCCCAGAACACGTCAGAATAGTAAAAAAAAAAGTCAGGAAATGTTAGTAGCCCATGCCTTGAGAGCCGTTGAACCAAAACAATCTGTCACCCTTCGCCGCCCACAGCATCGATATGATTTTATATTGCATAGCTAGAAAAGAACACTAAATGCAGCTATCCCGGTCACCAATCGAGTCATCAATCTTCATGATTTATGCAACTGGTATTTCCATCTATTTGCTTAATGATCTGAACTTTAAAATTGTCAAGTTCAAGAGTGTGTTTTTACGTACAGTGACGCGACCATTCAACAACAGGTTGAACAGGGAGTCCATCTTGGGCTAGTGGCATACAGGCATTGTTAAATTTTATAGAGTACATGAAATGGTTCATTAAGGAATTGTTATGCATATCAAAATCCTTTATTGGAACAGAACAAGTTATATATTCACCAAAAACAACGTTGCCATGTTTCTAGGCGTACAACGAATTGAAAACAAAAGAAATCGCGCGATCCAAACCGCAGGAGCTCGACTGACTTGCAGCCATGCCTGTGCTAGCAGTAACTTGAACTCTTTTGGTCTTCCTCAAATTCCTGATTAGTTCAATCAGTGTTTTAGTCTAGCCAGTTCCAGCTTGTCCCGTTAATAAAAAACTGTGTCCATGTATGGCCATGTCTAAACTGAACTAGTTTATTCATTGTTATTTTTGACATTGTGATCGGCACTCAAAGCTCTACTCCACAACACTGATGAAAAGTTATTTTGTAAATTGTTGAATGCTAATAGCAAACTGTTTAGTTCACAAATGACTAACTTCAAAATGGAACAAAATTCAAAATATGAAATTCAAAAAAAAAAAAAATAGAATGAATATGTGTTGGAGGTGTCAATCAGGCGTCAAAACACGAAAGCAGCTCAGTCAAAAACGGGTTCCTTCAATAATCCTGGACTTTCCCAAAAAACGTTACAGTGCTGTTACAGAATGTTAGTTCACTCATGGAGCTAAAAAAAGAAGGAGAGTGAACTCCCTTTGATGCTATTGTTACCATGACTTCTGCCGACTATTTGGTCAACAAATAACACTTGACGGGTTTAACGAGAGATTACTACACATGAATATTTAATTAGATATGATTGGACGTTCTCGAATGAGTTTGACTGTTATTACAAAGCAAGGTGCGGGACGAAATTTTTTTTTAAAAACAACTCAAGTGGGAAAAAAACATGGGTCAAAATTACTCAGTAACGACTAAATTGGTGTTGAGTATTACACAAGTATTTGTGAAGGAAACACTGTAGCAGGGGACAAAATGTCGTTAACTTTCAACCTGCCACAATTTAACTATCCCCTAACAACACAAATGAAAACAACGCAACGCATGCCAAATTCAATCAGCGATCGCCGGTTTGGCCGTGATATGCCGTTATTGGCACCTACCCTGGCATGACGTAGAAGAGGTCAGCTTACTATTTAACTAAATTTCGGTATTCGCAGGCAAAGATTTGACGAAAAAATAAAATTTACCGGAACTCAAATCTAATGTGTCGTTTATACAAAACATGTGTTGTCTATGAGGGCCCACATAGGAAGTAGGACAGATGAACGGAAATAAGAACGTGATTGTGAATTTGGCCACAGGAGCTCGAACTTCAGTTCAAGCTTAGGATTTTTGATTGGTGTAGTTATAAAGGTTGTCAAGTGATGACTGCAGACCAGTCTTCGATGTTGAGGTGAGTACAATATCGTCCGCAAATAGTAGGCTTGACATTTAACAATTCGACCAAGTCATTGATAAAAATGCTAAAAAATGTTGGACTGAGTGGACATCCTTGCTTTACTCCATTATCAGTCTTAAAGGTTGATGTAATTTTGTCTTTCAGTTTTACATGGAAAATAATGTTGCTGTACATGCTTTTGATTATCTTGTATATGTGGCCATTAATGTTGTTCCTTTGTAATTTGTATAGCAGACCAGTTCTCCACACTGTATCAAAGCATTTGTTCAGGTCGATGAAGCAACAATACAGGTTTTTATTCTTTGATTGGTATTTTTTCACCATGGTGTGTAGTGTTAGAATATGGTCTACATATACCTATCTTATATGATTATATTTACCTGTATACATTGTTAGAAATATGCAGGTTGGTAAAGCATACAAAAGATAAAGTCTGATAAGGTTTTATGTATATTCTGATGACATTTGATATGGTCTTGATATGGTAAACTATTATTGCTTGATTGAAAAAGTACAAAATATATGGTCAATCGAAACATTGCCTATATCTATGAATCCAGTGGCCACCATATTTACACCTTTTTCAAGAACTCCTAGTATGACTACGAGGCCATGACATCAATCTGGTTGTAATAAACTCAACTTTTTTCGGATTTAAAACCCACTGCCACAAAGTGTCTATAGATATGAAATTTCTCATACTTAAAATTTTTAGCAATTAAGTTCTGTCAACAAAAGAATGAAACCAAGTTTTGATTTAAAAATGGAATATACCAGTAAGCTATAAATATCTTTGAACATTTATTACAACATGTATCAATGCAGTACACGTGCATTGACCCTTCAGAATTTGTAAACATTCTCATAAAATGTTCTTATTTAAATGTAGTTTGTGAACATTATACTAAAGCACTGCATACTAATATTATGATTATTGATGGTCTAACCTGAAACATCATGTACGTAGTACAAAAGCCACTAGCTATGATATGCTAATTCTTCTAGATAGCTCAATAAAGAACATTTCTATCACCTACTGTCTGAGTGTATACTTTGCAGTATCCTCGTAATAACCTTATTATTATACATCTTTTCTCCAAGGTATACAACATGGGAATGCCGAAATCCAAAACATTTAGAACGGATTTAGCGAACCCCTTTGTGTGGAGTCTGGTCAAACCTCATATTTGGAATTCACGTTTCCTATATGGTAAAATTACGACAGATATATACTAATATTTAATAATAACATGTACAAATACTTGAGTTAACAAATTCAAAACAAATTATTAACACCCTGTCCTTTTATATACAGATACAGATCTGATGGGATTTACAAACCAATTAGGGAATGTTTTACTAGAAAGCTGTATGTAACACAACTTGTGATAGGCTGCTGACCTATATCTAGTTAATTGATAGATGTAGATTTAATCAGATTCACATGTTCACTACATTTGGATGCAAATTCATCAATTTTGATGCGATCTTCCATAACATTTTGAAAAAAGAATTCCCAGACAAGAATACAGTAATTTGCAAATCTATCTACTTTCAAAATCCCCTGGAGATGAGTAAGATGTGGGCGGATGTTAAAAATGAGACAGAATGATAAAATACATTACATTTGATGAGAAATGAGGGATTTAAATTATAGTTTGGGGGTTACGGGAAATAAATTTAATGAGCTATATAAAATATAATGGAAATCACTTTAGTTAAAATTACTTTTAGCTCTCGAATCACTCATGTACCATGTGACATACTGTTTTAGTCTGAGTTTTTATTTTTTTTATTGTGATTATGTTTACTGTAATTTTACTCAATGCCTTTGTTTATGTATGTGTCAAATATTCTCCTCTATTCTAGCATAGAACAGCATAAACACAAATTAAAAATTATCTATTCTATTCTATTCTATCATATTCTGTTCTATTCTATTCTTTTATTCTATTCAATTCCATTGTAGCCCATATTCGCTTCATACTGTTTACATTCGGACACTAATTACTAATCTCGTAATTTCTGTTAGGGTTATTTTCAATTTTTTTTTTTTGCAGTCATGCCAGCTCACTTGTATCAGTGACATTGTCATGTTTTTTTCTCTATTGAATCGCAGGAAAAACCATATTTTACTGAAATCACAATGCATTTTTGTTAAATGCACATAGATATAAAATAAAATCATCTAAGACTTGTTTTGCAAGAAGATATAAAGATACAAATGAACAAAATTACTGACACCATATGTATAATTATAATAATTTATAGCACTGTGAAATATGTAGGAAAACCAAATTGTTTTTCATGTGTATTTTTTTTATTGTGTTCTGTTCTATTTACCATGATGTTACCGGTATTAAAAATGATTTATTTGTTTATTGTAAGTTATTATTATTATTATTAAAAATGAAAGAAAACCAAATCAATGTATCAATATCTGGATTGAGGTTTTGATGTAAAAGTCAAGATGCTGTTTATCTGCATGAGTACAGATCAGAACCACACTGCAGGGTACTTTTACATTACCTGGTCTACTACATGTGACACATTATCACACATTAATGACTTTGGATAGATTACATCTTGACTTAGTAGATAGGAAACAATCTATCATTTCTAGTCACACTTTATCTGATTCTCACTCTACTAGACAATGCTATAATGTGGACTTGTAAAACTAGACTCCATGCTTGCCTTTTGAAAACTTTCTGATGCACAATTATTTTGAAATATTTTTCTATGTATTGTTTTGTTGAACAAACAAATATAGTACATTCAAATTAATGTATAGCTAGTTTCCTTGGTTCTTAAAAAATAGACATTTAAGTTTTTGTTTTAATAATATTTCAGTTTACATATTAATTTGTGAACAAATATTTGAAAATATGTTTGCCTTGATTAAAGCACAGTGGTCAGCCTTCCATGGCCTGTTCAATATGGGACTTACTGTAATGTGAACAATACATTGTTTGTTTTCATGAAATTTAACATGCACATGCACGGTGACCACCATCCTTTAACTTGCAAATAGAGATCTTGCAAATTCTGGTGTAGAGATCATGCAAATTCTGGTGCAGAGATCTTGCAAATTCTGGTGTAAAGATTAGTGTGACATTTTTTGATTTTTCAGATTTTTGAAAACCATGCAACTAGGAATACATCTACGGGTAATATATTTTCTCAGAAATCAGTTACTGTAAAATACTTTATTTTAGCTGGAAATAAATTTCAGTGAAAAACTTTTTGGATGTTTTGTATGGAATGTATGTCACTGATTTTTGATGAGTTGAATGTAAAATATAAGATATATTTGCTGGATTTTATTTTCACTGAATCATTCCTTCAGTGAAAATAGTAATAACTAATTCCAAGTAATTCCAGTAATGCTCGCAAAAATTAAGCCATAGCAATTCTCCACAATTTCATCATTACCTTTACATCATTACATCATTGCTTTCATCAGTTGAAGCAATACAGCTCAAGGTAAATTGGCACAGATTAATCTTATCAAACATTCAACACCTTGCAGGTTGATAGAGTTGACAAAGATTCACTGGCTCTGTATTAAACTACTAACAAAGCTAAAATCAAGTCGCAAAAAACAGACTCACACACAGATGTTAAAAATTCAATTTACTTGGTTAGCCCTGTAGTTAATGGAAGCACTGTGTCACTATTACAGTATATTTGTCATTGTTTTACATGTACTGCATACTAATTATACTGTATCAACTATGGCTTTTGAGGCAGTAAGGTTTCAAACACCCAGGAGTGTTTTCAAAATAATTGTACCGGTAGTCTCCTTCTTGGCAAGGTAGATTGTAATAAATTGCACTGAAGGCTCAGGAAATAATCAACTTGCATGAACAAACATCACTCTAGCTATACACACATACTCTGCATAATGTTCAACATGTAGGTTGTAGCAGAACGCAGGAATTGTCAGAACACTGATGTCAGAATACTGACATTAATTACTGTCAGAATCTTAATATTATCAGGAACAGAACACTGATATTATCAAAAACAGTCAGAACAGTGATATTATCAAAAACAGTCAGAACACTAATATAACCAGGAACTCTCAGGATACTGATATTATCAGGAACTGTCAGAACACTGATATTACCAAGAACTGTCATGACACTGATATTATCAGGAACTGTCAGAACACTGATATTATGAAAAACAGTCAGTACACTAATATTACCAGGAACTGTCAGGACACTGATATTACCAGGAACTGTCAGAATACTGATATTACCAGGAACACTCAGAACACTGATATTACCATGAACTGTCAGAACACTGATATTACCAGGAACTGTCAGAATACTGATATCATCGAAACTGTCAGAACACTGATATTATCAAAAACAGTCAGTACACTGATATTACCAGGAACTATCAGGACACTAACATTATCAGGAACCTGTCAGAACACTGATATTATCAAAAACAGTCAGAACACTGATATTACCAGGAACTATCAGATTACTGATATTATCAGGAACCTATAAGAACACTGATATTTCCAGAACTATCAGAATGCTGACATTACCAGGAATTGTCAGAGCATTGATATTACCAAGAACTGTCATGACACTGATATTATCAGGAACTGTCAGAACACTGATATTATCAAAAACAGTCAGAACAATGATATTATCATGAACAGTCAGAACACTGATATTTCTAGGAACTATCAGAATGCTGACATTACCAGGAATTGTCAGAGCACTGATATTACCAGGAACTCTCAGGACACTGATATTATCAGGAACTGTCAGAACACAGATATTACCAGGAACTGTCAGAATACTGATATTACCAGGAACTGTTAGAACACTGATATTTTCAGGAACTGTCAGAACACAGATATTACTAGAAACTGTCAGAATACTGATATTACCAGGAACTGTCAGAACACTGATATTACCAGGAACTGTAAGAACACTGATATTACCAGGAACTACCAGAATACTGATATTACCAGGAACTGTAAAAACACTGATATTACCAGGAACTACCAGAATACTGATATTATCAGGAACTGTAAAAACACTGATATTTCCAGGAACTGTCAGAACACTGATATTTCCAGGAACTATCAGAATGCTGACATTACCAGGAACTCTCAGGACACTAATATTATCAGGATCTGTCAGAACACCGATATTACCAGGAACTGTCAGAATACTGATATTACCAGGAACTGTTAGAACACTGATATTTTCAGGAACTGTCAGAACACCGATATTACCAGAAACTGTCAGAATACTGATCTTACCAGGAACTGTCAGAACACTGATATTACCAGGAACTATCAGAATACTGATATTATCAGGAACTGTAAGAACACTGATATTTCCAGAAACTGTCAGAACACTGATATTATCATGAACAGTCAGAACACTGATATTATCAGAAACAGTCAGAACACTAATATTATCATGAACAGTCAGAACACTGATATTTCCAGGAACTATCAGAACACTGACATTACCAGGAATTGTCAAAGCACTGATATTACCAGGATTGTCAGAACACTGATATTATCAGAAACAGTCAGAATATTTATATTATCAGGAACTGTCAGGACACTGATATTACCAGGAACTGTCAGAACACTGATATTACCAGGAACTGTCAGGACACTGATATTACCAGGAACTGTCAGGACACTGATATTACCAGGAACTGTCAGAACACTGACATATGATAATCAGCAATTGTCACAACACTGATATTATTAGTAACTGTTGGAACATTTACATTATCAGAAACTACCAAAACATGACCGACAATTGCATGATTTTCGGACTCGTAAATTTAGCAAGATTAGTTTATGGTACACTATTCAACAAACATTGAACATGATGGAATTCTAATCTCATCATTCAAATAATGAACCCTTGCAGTATGTTTGTACTGTTTTGTACATAGCATCATGGGAAAAGATGAAAAGAACACATTTGCATGAAACAAAAACAAACAGCTGAAACACAAAACACAAACAGGCAGATATCAATCAACTTGTATCATGGCAATTACAACAAGTAGCATTTATTACTGTGAAACACGATATGTGTCAGTTCCTGGAGTTAGTAAGTCAAGCAATCTCACCACTGGTATGAATTGAGCAGAGGCAGTGCATTTGAGTTCAATGGGGGGGGGGGGGATAAAACTCTCAGTAATGCAATAAATTTGAAGGCAGTAATTAAACAAAGGACATTAGATAATAAGTCAACAAAGGCATGTTTATATTTGCATATATTTGAAGAAACTGTTTGTATTTGAAATTAGTGTCATTGAAATTCAAGCAAGACAATTGGATTGACTTAGTTACTGGTAGTACCCTCCATTCCATGAATTTCTGGAATATGTCATTCATAAATTTATAAGTTTTGAATTCATAGATAATAGTTATCAAAAGCTATACCATACAGTGTATCTGTGTGTGTGGAATCATACTGAACAACTATATGCATCAACTGTGAGATGCTGAATTGTTGAAGTAACAAAAACATTGAATTACTGTACATATTTTAGAAACCATGCTCACTTTGGCAAACCCTCCCCAAAATTATAACACAATGTTTTTTTTGGACAGAAAATATGAGTTACAACACCAACCAAACTAACTATGTTTGAGTTACTAAATGTGGAAGTTATATAACAAAAAATCTATATTACGCTTTTATAACTCAATGATGGATTGTCTGTTAATTAAAGTTTTACTTGCTTAATGTGAACATTAACAAAATCTAGTACAGTATGTTGCATGGTTTTGCAAAAGTGGACATGGTTTCTATAATTAATATGGGCGTTGTCATTTTTGTAACTTGATGTTTTTCTAACTCAGTGTATTGAGATTAAACAATTCAGCATCTCAATCTATGCATATCTAATTTATTATTCATGAGTTGTTTGATTCATCAATCAAGTAAAGAAAATAGATTTTATAATAACGATTGAGGTTTTGTAAGGGGTTTGTACAGAAGTAAATTTCCTTAATGTTAAAAAAAATCACTCAAAAGTGACAAATTTTAAGAACTCAATCCAAATGAGGTTGAAAAGATCTTTTATCATCTGTGCACGTTTGGCAGCATTTGATCTGTGTCAATTGCTGTTCATGCAAAGTATTTTTAGTAAATCAACCTAATCACGATACATCTTGAAGATTTCTGAAACTGAGCAACACTTCAAGTGATAATCATGTGAAGGCTGCCTAAATGCTTTCTGCATACAAATTACCATTACTGGTACATTATTATATTAGAGGTGTCTAAAAACTGATACAGTGATTATGAGAACAATTTTATTTATTGATTTAATTTTAAATGCCATAAGTAAATTTGTCTACTGCTTTATAATGATAAATATGCAATAAAATTATTATGAGAATATCGTAAGAATATATTGATTGTTCCTACTGATGTAAAGCCAGGGTTGATGCAATCCTGTACCACCTGAGGGCATACTTTGCGGTACTCTCATGATAACCTTATCATTATACATCTTTTACTGCTTGCAATCATTAAGTAGTAAGAGAAGACACCAGTAATGCACAAAGTTTGTCATGCTATTTGATGCTACTAAGTAAGGACAACATCTACTCATGTGATTCTATTTCAATCAAACTGATGTTTAGGCTCAAAGAGCTTTGTCAAGAAAATAATGTTTCTAAGTGTTTTTACTATCGTTTCTGTCTTTCTTTGAACGATATTGTTTATGTGAATGTTGCTGCACTGCTGTAAGTTATTAGGAACATTGCTAGTTAATGTACAGCAATTGCTTTGAATGTTATTGAAGTTGTTTTAATTGCTACAATAAAGTTTGTTCTGATACATTCAAGACACACCCAGACTTCATGTCGCCAACCCTAAAGCAGCTGACAAAGCATTCAGTTTCAAATTATTATTAGTAGTAAAAATTTCTATATCGATCACTTTGAATCAGAGTTAATTTAGCCTAATGCAAACATGCAAATGTTTCCTTGTCATAGTGAATTAAATCCTTAAATGTACCCCTAAACATTGTTCCAGCCCAGTGCAAACTGTGTTGATTGTTTGTTTTATATTAACTCAAAACTAAATGAAAGCAACTTTTGAATAAACAGCAATTCTGCATACCCTATTTTCTCCATTAGAAGCCCATACACTTACATAGATGGTCAAAAATATCAAATTTTAATGATCCAGTAAACAATCATTTCTTTGGAGTGAGGGGTTGAACCAGGGTGATGATCAAGAAGCTAGAGTTGGCCCTAAAAAAAACACTACCGGTAATTAATTTTCCAATGAATTCTCTTTTTAGGGTTACAAGCAATGTGACCTTGCTTTGACAATGCTTGTTTGACTTGGTGAACAAAACTGGTGTCATGTCTGAACATAGTACACCAGCATAGCAAATCAATTTTTTTTTTTTATAGTATAGACAGCTGAGATGAAAGTTAGCCTTGAGGAACTCCGTGCATGGACTGTGTTTTTTGCGGGCCGGGATTGGACGTAGCATGCGGACAGGCGATCACCCAAAAGGAGTAGGACTGAAACAGGAAGTCAGTGAAAAAGTTTCCATATCGTCGTCGAACGTTGATTAGCGCGTGGGGGAGAGATCCGAAAACTATTGTCTGTTCTTATTTGTGATTAGGCCTGGCAACGCTCGGTCCCTGTTCGGCAAACCTTGACGTACAGTAGTTGCGCTCGTCTGATCAACACAACAGTTGAAAGTGAGCGCAACATTTACACTGCTAACCACAATGCACGTTTAACAGCTACGATATATAAATCATCAAATAAAAATATCCTAACTGAGCGGTCATAATATATGAAAACAACACAGCTAATTGTTACCTACCACTGCACATACTTCCGCCTAAGGACGCCATTATGTTCGTCTGGTCCTTCTGACTGTCAAGGTGCGAACACTTGTGCGATCGGTCGAAATAATACAGCATTACAAAACTTTTTTTCAATAACTAAAAAAAAATATACCATTTTTCGACTTGAAAGTAATTTTTTAAAACTTCAACATTCAAATGTCACCATAAAAAAAATAACTTTTAGTTTTCAATGACCTTTTACTGACCTCTGAGTATCACCTGACACTTGATCACATGACGTTGCAATATTCGACCGACGATACGCGAAATCATGATTCCAACACGGGGATGTCGTATGTCGCCGATTTCCAACTATAAATGTCTTGTGTGTGTTGCAGTTGTGTGTGTCGTGTTCACTGAATCAATAGAAGCGCAAACCACAAGACCAATAATAGGTATTTTATAGAGTTGGTTGAACGTTTCGTTCATTATTTTTACTCGTTTCTACGACGATTAGATACTCCACCCACTACTTACTACTGCAGATTTTAATCGGATTGAACTTTAGGATGAACTTGGACGTACTAACAGGTCCATGGTATGAACTTGTGTTGTATGAGTTTCAAATAAAATATCCTATCTTACTTTTTACTTCAGTCCAATCGAAAATGGCATTATATATTGCTCTTACTGGTAAAACGTTCAATTATGATGGCAAACTGAGCAAGACAAATCTAAAAATGGTATTAAAAATGTAATAATATTTTGTAAAAAATATAAACACAAACACAAATTTTCCGCTGGTTGACAGAAATAAAATATGTCAGTTATTGTAATTTATGATTTCAAATATTCTGTATAAATATTCATCAGTTTGGCTTATTATTATTATTATTATTATTATTATTATTATTATTATTATTATTATTATTATTATTATTATTATAAGATAAGCATATCCAACTCTTATACACAATGTAGATTACATTCTGCATGAGTTCTAATTGTGCTCATCATTAAAACATATGAACATGGGATTAAACACAATAAACACATGGGAATGTTCACTTGAATAAACAAAATTATTTCTGTATTCAAAATAACAAAAAACATGCAACACAATTTTGCAATAAGCACTCCTACAAAAATGTTCACTGTGATTCTTACATACTATACACACATTTTCAAAAGTGATTCAAAATGACTTTAAATCATTTGTATACTGGCTTATAGTCATTATAGATTATATAGATTATTTTTGTTTACGTTAAATTAATAACAATTTAGTTGTTGCCCTTAATCACTCAGTGAATCTAGTTAAAAGAAGGTGATCATCATTCCCAAACGTATTGCCTGTTTGCCTATACTGCCATGTACATATCTTCACCATACAGACAGACACTGTCCAATTAATATACACCTCTACTAAGTTTACTGGTAATGTTTCTATACAAATAGATTTATAGAGTTTGGAAAGGTAGTTATATATTGAACCATGAACACTATCATTTTTTTTTTGCAAATATATTATGATTTTGTTAGCATTTCTTCCTTAAATATATATTAATATATATAAAAAAGAGGGTTAAATGAACTTAAATGAGTATTATTATAATTTCAAAAGAAATTATCAAAATTAAAACACAAACATAATAAACTTATAAGTATCTTAAGCTGCTTTGAGCTTAGTGGACTCATTATTATCTTTTTCACCACCAGACTTTCTCGCCCAAATTTGTCTGCTTTTTCTTTCTGATATTCTTCAATATTACTGGAAAAATGAACCGTAATTTTGGAGCCAACAGACAAAATTTGAGTAAATTTTTAGTTTTTACTCAAAAATTTGGCTATTTTTGTCCCAATTTTCTGAAGGAAAGTGCAGACTATAAACTATCATCGTATTTAGTGAACTTGTGATGAAAAGAGAAAACTGGTGGTAAAAAGGTTACAATGAGCCAATAAATAAAATACATTACATGTACATCCAAATGTGCATACTGTTGTTTGACCAAAACATTAAAAGTATGCATTTAAAAACTTAACAAATAAGCATAATTTAATTTATTAATATTTTAAAAATCTGGATGAAAATCATCGAACCATTGAGGTGTAAACATGATCTCAATTATTTTATAAATGAAAAAGCTGTAGATTTCACTCTAGGATAGGTTTTTGAAGCTTGACAAATATAAATGTTCTTAAAGGTGAGATATGTTTCAATTTAATACTTGAATGTGCTTATACCAAAGTATACAGATTTCTGAATATTTATTTATATATATTCATACCTTAAGCATAACTATTAGATTCAATTGTTTTGTCTGCTCTCAACAGGTATTTTGTCACAAAAGTCATATGACCAGCTCGCTAAATATGGACCGTCATACATAGCAGCATCCTATGTGAAATTCTTGGAATCCGGTGGTGCTAGGGCTGTACTTATACCTGTCAATCAAACAAATGATTATTATACAAATTTGTTCAATTCCATCAATGGGTATGTTGACACCTCAACTATTCATATAATATCCCCTGATATTGTTCATCAAACTATGGAAACAAATTAATTCTTGTTTTTAATATCATAAAGATATGAAAGAGAGACAGTGATCGAGTTAGTTTTATATTATGGAACTAACTATAGAATTGTAATTTGTTGTACCACCCTCACCCCTCCAAAAAAAAAAACGTTGGTAGACTCACTGATAGTGTACGTTACAACTGAGATTTTGAAAATTCACCCTTATCCTAGGGTCACAGGCTCATCAGATGGATGAGGCTATTCTGATCATGTAACATCTGATGTGACTATATATATTCATCGTATAGTTTAATTTAATTTTTATAAAACACAGGATTTTATTCCCCGGAGGAACTCAATATGTAGATGATTCAAGCTATGGTACAGCTGGTCAAATCCTCTATAACCTAGCAATCAAGGTATGTTTCACTTCCTTACTGCTATATTTGAGAATAACATTTTAAGTCATGTGACCTATTGAATTGCCACTACTGTTATTCCTATTTCTGTCAGCCCATTGTATTAAACTCTGAACTTAAAAATTGAGAAACATGGCTTTGCTTTCAATAATTATTCAATATTTTTTAATCCAATCTGGCTTTGCTCTCAATAATTATTCAATCTTTATTACTTTTTTTAATCTTTTTGCTGAACTGTGTTAGTCATTTTTATAATCCTGTAACAACAAATTTGTTAATGAGATGCTTTTTAAATACTGTAAAGGGGGTAATTATTCACTGGGTTTTAATTTAGCTTATTTCGCTGACTGGGAAAATGCGCTAAATTAAAACACAGTGAATATGTAAAATTTAGCATAGAACACATTATCTAAATGACGAAACCATGAATTTAAAACCTACTGAATATGCCTGAAATGGTAAATCAGTGAAATTTAAACCCAGTGAAAATTAGTCATTTTACAGTAGAACAAATACTATACATCCACTATGGCTATCTTCGCAGGCCAATGATGGTGGAGATTTCTTCCCGCTATGGGGAACATGTTTGGGTCATGAACTACTGACTTATGTGACTGCAGGCAAAAATTTACTGGCAAACACCGATGCACACGATGTATTATATCCAGTCCATTTCACAAAAGGTTAGTAGACTTTGTATCCGGCAAGATAACAACTATACCGCTAATCACCATTTTAGCTCTTATAGTCAAAGTTATCTGAAGCGAGCTATATGTACAGTACAACCATCAACATTAACTAGATTGCATTGATATTTGATATTTGTGGGTACATGTGTACTTCGGGATTTGCTTTATCTGATTTGTTTATTTCAAGACAATATCTTTCTCATTTTCATGAAATGCTTTTTCTTATTCAAAAAAAACACTAGCATCAATTTCCCTGATATTAGTGGAGCTTGATCTTCAAGTTTTTTTTTGCATTTCAAAAAGCATCTTGAGTGGAGCTTAAACTATTAATTTTTATTCATTGTTAGTTTTCAGAATCACATCCTCTGATTTAATATATACTTTGAGTGGTTCTTTTGCAATGTCATCAATAAAGGGGTGGTCGCACTTTCATTGCCATGGCAACAATTAGTTAATGTACATGTACATAGCATATTGGGAAAATATATAAGTCATCCATTGATTAAAATATTGGCATTTTTAGATTAGCAGTGTGATACATACATGTCAGTCAATTTTAGTATATTCTGGAGGGGATAATCATTTCTAAAATATGTAGATTACATTGGCTTTAAATATATTTTATCCGTTTTTCATTAAAACTGTATGGAAGGTGATCAAATCAAATAGAGAATAAAGGGTTCAGTTTGAATTTGATTCATTCGCTAATGGATGCAATGCAACTTCAGAAGAACCTTGGTTATAGGTGTGCAGGTGCTTGCATTTGATTGATATGTTGATTGTTAGGAAGATTGAGTCATTCCTCTCTAAAACATGGAATATGGTTTCTGTAAAATGCAATATATTTAAAGCTAGAAAAAAAAAAGTGTTGGTTCTTGTCCATGGATCTTTCATCCTTTTTTCTCTCATTTTTACAATACTTGAACCAAATAAAAGGCATGAGCACTCTGACTATAAACAAATCATTCATTTTGGGGGTCATGTACATTCGCTTTTTTCATAAAAGAAAGGAATTTGAGTGTATAAGATCAAGTTTGGCCTCTAGGGTGAGTTGTTCTGTCATCTTATAACTTCCAACAGGCTGTCAATATCCTACTGCATTTGGCTAAAATTTCAAACCATGCAGTCTATCAAAGATTGATGAAGGAAGATTATACACATGCACTCAAATTGCTTGTGTTGGTCAGATTTCAGATCAAGTCGTCTGTTTCGGTTGATGCCTGACAAGATGGTGAATATTCTGGCAAATCAAAACATCACTTATAATCACCACAGATTTGGACTAACTCCTCAGGTTAGTTAAAATATATATCTCCATTTTTTTTGACTAATCAGATTTATATGAGAGTTTGAATTCTAGAGAAGTTTTGAAATAATTTGTTTATGGTCCCAGTTTGATTGCTCCCAGTAATCAAGAAATATTCAAACAAGCGATCTTTCGGTCGAAAGAGCTCCACTGTAAGTTAGAAACGTAAGGTGGAGTGATGTTGATCACATCAAATAATTGCGTAATATTGTAGATTTACAAACGAGTAGACCTGAAATGACCCAGCTGTGACCATGAAGAATAGAAGAAACACTTTGATTCATCAAATCTCGCACAAGACGCACACACAAGCTATGAACAAAATGCTGACGGACGAGAGGATGTACATGTTATATTAGGAAAAAAATGGTGCAACCATCCCAGGTATCTGTGGTATGAATAGCTGGCGATCTCTAACAGCAATGATTGAGTGACCTTGAAATAACCTGGGACGTTACCGAAAACATTTTGATCCCATCCCCTATCACATACCAAGTTTTCACAAGCAATGAGCAAATGACATTGAAATACTCTTGGTGTAACATAAATAATTGGGGGAGGGGTCCTTCCTGACATGCAATATCACATAGCCTCTCTACACACACACAATGAACATGTGACCTTGACCCAACCCTAAAGATATGGGGGGGGGGGGCTTGACATCAATTTCAACATATTTGTCTAAAGAAGCAAAACATATAAACATTGAAATGACCTAGACCTGAAATTCTACATTTTTTAAAAACATTGGCCCAGGTAGTTCAGTACCCAACACAATGTGTACTGAAAAGACTACTGGTACCTTTCAACTGTTACAGTTGCCTAATAGCAGCAAAACAAATAAAAATTGAAATGACCTTGATATGAAATTCCACATTTTTGAAAAACATTGGCCCTGGTAGTTCAGAACCCTTGAATGCACTTGTCTATTACAGTCAATGTATGCTACAAAGCCCATATCTATGTGTGAGAAAAATAAAAGAAATATTCACAAAAAAATTCATAACTTTCACAAAAATAGACCCGTCCATGTATCTACATTATGAATCTCAAAGTGATCTGGCAGGCGATTTTAGAGAAGAAGTAAAAAATATGCAAAAATGAGCAAATGAAAAAAACAAAAATATTTACTAAAAATGGGCTTTTTTACATGGGTTCATGAAATTACTAAGTCAGAGTCTATATCAAGAACATGCATGCCAAATTTCAATGGAATTGGAGAGTTGTTGAAAAAATCTTTTTTGACCAAAAATGACAAAAATATTCCCTAAAACTGGAGATTTATATGTGATGTCATGAAATAAAAATATCTGACAGGTAGCTGTTCATTACATAGCAGGTGATCTACCGGTAACTTGCGATTTGGGAGAAGAAGTCACTCGCTCGGTCATCTTCAATGACAGCGGAGCTAACAATTTCATTCATAATTTTTATTCCTTTCAATACTGAGCTGAAATTCCCTCGTGCTACCATATAAGTAAACACATGATGATATGTCATAGAACATATGACATATGGTAATTGATACCAGTAATTATAACATACAAATAGCTGAAAAATAAATTTGTGGTTGACCAACAATTTATTTACCAGTTGTCAAGAAGCAGTTTGCATATGCATATATGGCACGAACATTTTACACAATATCTGTTCATTTTGTACCACAAAGTCATTTTAGATCAATATTAGTTCAAAACTGAGCTCAAACATATTTAATGAATAACAGTATTATCGGTATTTACCAATATAATTGTAACCTCAATATAGTCCTATGTATGTATCATACTTTTGTGATGGTAGCTCTTACAGCTCATTCAAGGATAAGTGCACTATAAATATTATTATATGGAAAATACAGTTTAATATTTGAAATGAACTGAAATATATAATGGTTACCGGTGAATTCCTGGTATTTGTAAAAGCTACCACTGCAGAGATTTGGCACATTTTTATATTAGGGCATTGGTGGCTTAATTCACAACAGATTAATTCTGGTTCTAATATCCCTACATAGAATTACACGAAGAATGAGAAATTGAGAAATTTCTATCAAATTATATCAACAAGCAAAGATGAAGATGGTTTGGAGTTTATATCCATTATGGAAGGTGTGTTTTCATAATCTATAAATCACAAAAATGCTTCTTTATTCAGATATTCCTTCTAGAAAACACAGTACATGTGTGATGATAGCAATGTCCAATGTTTGTAATGATATCTATGTAATAAGATTTATGTAACACATTGTTTTTTTTTTATCAGCATATAAATACCCATTTTATGGTGTTCAGTGGCATCCAGAAAAGAACAACTTTGAGTGGATGAGAACACAGAACGTAAATCATTCTGAAGATGCCGTGTTAATTTCTGAATATCTTGCAAATTTTTTTGTGGAAGAAGGTTAGAATTCTTACTTTATGAAAAGTGAAGCATGGGGATATAAAAAAACAAAACAATCACTATCTAACCTATTTTATACATGTTCAGTGATTTAGATATACCCAGGTTATCAGCAATTGGCTGGTATTTTAAATTCAGATTGTCCTATTTCGTTCAGCCATTTCAGACAAAGGGCCTAAATGTTTCTGTTTAATTTACTGTTTAACCCCAAATTATGGCTAATAATTAGGAATGTCTTATGACACCAGTTGCTATTTTGAAGTAAAATGTTATGTTGTTTATGTCGTATGGGAACCATTTTGAACACAAAATAACAGTAACATTCCAAAGGTAATTATGAAGCCACTGTCATTAACGTTTTCTGTATCATTACTTTCAGCTCGTAAAAGTTCTCACAAGTTTTCCAGTACAGCAGAAGAATTGGCAGCATTGAGTTATAGCTACACCCCAATTTATACAGGAAAAAATACTAACTTCCAACAGTGCTATTTTCTCTCAGATTGAATAGCGCCCTCATATGCATCTTAATTCCTATTGTGCCGAGCATGAATTGGTTTCTGATTTGAAATTCTCATTGAAGTACCTATATGAAATAACTTTCTGAATTGCACAATGTTTGTTTGGCCCATTTTAAGTGGTTCATTTGCTAACAATTGTTTTTTAACATTAAACTTTGATGAAACATATAAAAGCATATACTCAGTTTAATAAAACTTAAGTTTATCATTTTGAGAACAAATTACCAAGGCGGTAACAAAAAATGTATTATTGACATAACCTGAATGCACTATACCGGTACTCTCAGAATTAATCTTAGAATAATTAAGTCCATGTTTCGCTCTTAAATGGATACAACGTAATATGTCATCTTATAGACTTTTACATTTTCAAATTGGATGACAATGTATTTTTTCAATTGATAAGATACATACCGGTATTATTGGAGTCTGTAAATATGGAATGTTGTCTATGAAGATAATAATTTTGGTGAAAGAAATAAATCTGTGTATAGACATGAATATGAAGCCATGTGCATATAGATGTGTAAAGTGGTTTAGGTGGTGAGGAGCTTGCATAGAAAAGCTATAATCGACCAGTATGTCCCCTCCATTCTCCTTCCCAGAGTGCCTTGTGGTTAGAACACTGTAATTATCTCTGCCACCTTACACCACCAAGACACACTACTACGCGTATTCTTGGCGTGTTTTGTTATTAGAGGCCTATCGAGTACGGTAGATTTCTTCTCACTGGTAAACAGGCTTTAATACATGTTATCGATAGTTGATACTGATTTGTTTCGCAAGCGTGAAATAGTTACAATTTACAAACAAAAATAATTTCATCACAAAATAATGCTGTTACTTTGAAAGTGAGCTTCTCGCTATAATAGCAGCCAGAATCTACAAACATCGCATATGCTTTTGCCAGGTTTGAAAATCAAACACCTGCATGGCAATGTTATCTTCAAAAGTAGTACCACTGTGATGTGTTGACCAATCAACGAGAAGTATAAGATCACATGGTTGCAGAGATATATTCTTAGAAACAGAAATCTGCGTGGGAGATTGGGTCCCCTTTTTTGAGTGAATGGGTTTAATTTCATTTTAATAGCTTTTTTCAACACATAAAACTCATTAATCCTGGCAGAAATGGATCATGTAATTCACTGGTTTCAAAAAAGAATCTTCATCTGAGAAGGGTTGTACATTTGGGGGAGTATCTTTTGTCACATTTTGGTTGTTTGGATAAAGTAGAAATGTTACCTTTTAATAAACATTTCACATGTTAAACACAAGAGGGCATACTTTTAGTTGGAAGAAAATGATTTTCATTTTGTGGGCATGTCATTGAATCCAAAAACAAATTTACATGCATGTCTTTCATTACCATATATCTTACTGTCGCATACGACTTGTTTACCACTTCCGTGTGACTGAGAATGTTTAGAAACTGGTTGAATAGGTAATAGGACACTGTAGGAGGCAATAGAAGGTAATGGAACATTCTAGAAATTGGCAGTAAGTTCCTGACTCATTATGCATGCTGATGTAATGGTCTATTTATAGACAGTGTGGGTATATACAGGGGAGTTGTTCAGTACTGAGTTCAGATTGGAGATCTCGTTGAATTGTGTTGGAGTTTAAGTATCTAGTTATTGGAGGTTTGGAGTTTTACCGAGTTATTGTACTTGATGTTTGCAGAGTATAATAATACCAGTACCAGTTGAAACCTCATCTGTTGGCTCCGTGTTCGTATGTTATCATCGCCGCCAGGGAAGTCTTTATGTTACTGTTGCCATTTTGGTATTTGAACCATCACACCTGTACTATACTAATTACGGTAATATTACGTTGCGTGTGACACTTACCCTTTGAACAAAACAAAACCAGGCATGTGTAAGAAATAACCTGACTGAGACATGATTTAAAATTTGCATTTATTGCACCTTACATTGATAAAAACAAAATGGTGAGAAAAAGGTGCAATGTCACATAATTTACAACAGAAATATTTACAAGACTGTGACTATCAATGATTAAATTTACTCAAGATGCTGAATATATAATGTACATAAATATAGAAAATGATAGTATATTGTCTCTATTGTCTATATACATCCCTCTCTAACGAAATAACAATGCTGTATTTTTTGTCAGTATATAGTAGGTGCAATGTGGGGGAATACGAGTCTTCCTGAATTCAATGATTCTTCTTTCAATTGGTCCTTGGATCCCCACATTTTCAAACTTCTGAGATTGACACTTGAAAGAATAATAATCAACCATATATATGATGTATAGCACGAATCACATTTACAAAGTTTGTTGTTTGGTGTCTTTTTGCATGATGTGATGAACAATGAGTAGAAAAGTTCCTGTTACATACATTTGAAATACTGAAAAATCACAATATTTGAGTTCTTATTATCTTGATTTCTGCTCCCTTTTCCAGATAATAACAAGACCCTGAAATAAAAAATACCAATTACAGTTAAATACCTACATTTGGTAAGACTATCAAAAGTTGTTTTCTGTGATCATTCAATGAATTAACGACTCAAAGTTTACAACAACTTAATGTAATTGTGAATCATCAATTACACATCCCATAATTTCAAGGCCCTAATGAAGCTCTAGAAATGAACTCAGAATGCCAAAATAGTGAATAACATGGAAGAAACAGTCATAATATGTAATCCAAGGATTCAGCTAAAAATCTGACAAACACAAAATGCAAATGTTATCATTTTCCATAAGGAGATGCAATAAAGAAATTCAATTGGAGATGCACTCAAGAGTTTTATCAAAATTCAGAATAATGAAATAAATTATATAGATGAAAATCAGCTAAATTGATATGCAAAAATCTAATCAGATTGCACCAAAATTAATCATCACCAAATTGAATTGACAACAGATCTGTTGCACGATAATTCAGATTATGCATAAACTTCATCCAAAGTAAATTCAAGTTTGTAACAACACAATATCAATTATACTTACATCAGAGTCAGATGACGCTAACAGACTTTCATCATAATTAAAACTAACGCTAAGTACCGATGCAGAATGACCTTGTAGTTTATTGATGAGTGGCTTCTTAGCACGTTCCACATCAAAGAAATGCACGCACATGTCTTCACTACCAGACACTGTAACATAAAAAGATGACATCACTGCAAGCAATACAGTAAACAAAGTGGGGGAATTACCTCAAACTTTTGCTTGTTAAAAACAAAAGTGGATTGTAAAATCCAGTCTGCCACTAGAGGGTGCTTTCCAGGGTTTTCTAATTTGCGATGTGACCTTGTATATAAAAAAGCCTAGGTCTGTTCCCATATAAGACCTCATTTACATATATCGTGTATTTGATTCACAACTAGTGGGACTTAAATACAAGCTAGGTACATTCCATTCACTTCTGATGAGGCTGCACTATGACCGTACTCACCTATACAAGCACCTTGGCGAAATGATATCAAAGGACAGAATATACTTTTTATTTGTAAACTGCGATGCTTTATACCAAATTTCCTTTTAAGCTGTAACCCACCATCAGTATCTGTAATTCTGTAAGAAAATTAAAAATGAGAGCAACTTGGCACTGTGTATGTAAAAGTATATGCCTATAATGAGTATTACAAAGCCATCCAACATCTATGGAGGATTTGAAAGACTTCAGGACCAACTTCTAAAGCATTGTATTGCCTGCATCTAAAATGTAAGTGTCAATGTGTGGGTATGAAAAACTTTCCAACTTTAACCGACACATTTTTGAGACCAATGGAATTCCAGTCAGATTAAATTATTTTGATTTTTATGTGATGTATTTAGGCTACCGGTAGTAAAATGTCAAATGAAATTTTGAAGTTGCTTGTGTTTCTGATATGTCTAGCCTCGTATACTAATCTAACAAAGTGAATGGATGACACAATTTGCCAGCAGTGCAACCACTCACCTAAACTGACAGAGTGAATGGATGGCACAATTTGCCAGCAGTGCAACCACTTACCTAAACTGACAGAGTGAATTGATGGCACAATTTGCCAGCAGTGCAACCACTTACCTAAACTGACAGAGTGAATTGATGGCACAATTTGCCAGCAGTGCAACCACTTACCTAAATAGACAGAGTGAATTGATGGCACAATTTGCCAGCAGTGCAACCACTTACCTAAATAGACAGAGTGAATTGATGACACAATTTGCCAGCAGTGCAACCACTTACCTAAATAGACAGAGTGAATTGATGGCACAATTTGCCAGCAGCGATGGGTCTCTGGCTTCCCTACTCAACCATGTACCACATGAAAGACTAGTAATAGGACTTCCTTCACATATCACCATACGTTTACATCTTGTCAGTTTCCCACTCATCACATCACAGAGGAATGAAAATATCAATCCTCTATCATCACCAGCCCATAAAATCTTCCCCGTTGGATCAAAGGCCATTGATAAGACCTTGCCTGATGCCTTGCCTAATCCACCTTTGGTACATTTACCAGTAGAGACATTCAGTACTTGTATGTGACCTCTAACATTACCTGTCTATACATTATGTTAAAGAACTTAAGGAACTATTTTTTTAAATATTTTTGTGCCAGGCAATCATCCTGACTTTTTTCAATATGCAAATTGCAAATACATGTGTTTTCAGTAAACATAGTTCATCTTGCCATTCCATGTCCAGATTCATGTGGTTTGGCTCGATAACTGGGTGATTAGCAACATGACATTACTTCAGGTTGATGCGATATCCTGGCATCAACCAGGCCTGCAGCTGTTGACAATAAATTGCATACATTAGTGAATGAATCTTAGCCAGTGGATTTGGCCTTCTCGTCAAGTTTATGGCACCTACCCAGGGTACAGTGGATTTGGCTTTTTCATCAAGTTTATAACACCTACCCAGGGTAAAGTGGATTTGGCCTTCTCATTGAGTTTTATGGCACCTACCCAGGGTACAGTGGATTTGGCCTTCTCATTGAGTTTATGGCACCTACCCAGGGTACAGTGGATTTGGCCTTTTCATCAAGTTTATGACACCTACCCAGGGTACAGTGGATTTGGCCTTCTCATTGAGTTTATGGCACCTACATGTACCCAGGGTACAGTGGATTTGGCCTTCTCATTGAGTTTATAACACCTACCCAGGGTACAGTGGATTTGGCCTTCTCATTGAGTTTATGGCACCTACCCAGGGTACAGTGGATTTGGCCTTCTCATTGAGTTTATGGCACCTACCCAGGGTACAGTGGATTTGGCCTTCTCATTGAGTTTATGGCACCTACCCAGGGTACAGTGGATTTGGCCTTTTCATTGAGTTTATAACACCTACACCAAGGGTACAGTGGATTTGGCCTTCTCATTCTCTACCGTTGAGTCTGTGCACATTTGCCCATCTAGGGTAGGGATCAAACCCATTTATGGTGATCAAACCTAGCTACAATTCAACTTCAGAACCTGCTGATCAAGATCAACTAATATGCTACTTGTTACTATTGACTATGAAAGGGTTGTAATATGCAGAAGGATACAACAACCATGTTATTATTGACAGGTTGAAATTGACATGATAGTATTTCCGCTCTATCAGTATCTTCCAATACACGTACACATTTACCACTGCTAACTTGCCACAATCTAGTGGTACCGTCTAATGATGATGACAAAATCAAATCATTGGATAAAGACCAACAAAAATCTGAAAGACAAAATGTTAAATTTTTCAGCTGGTTGCATGGATGGAACCATACAAGTCTTGTAAAACACAGCCCCAAGATTTAAATACTCTAGATTCATACAGCTCTATTCGAGATACAATTATAAATAGCGACAACTGTAAACTCAACTCGAACAATGGATATTGTTGAATCACACACAACTTCCTTTGCCTGTTCATGCTTTGACCTTAGGCACTACCCAGTTATTATCTGGGAATCATGTGGTATCAATTGACCAATGAGAATGGACTATTTCTGTATTATTGTTATAATTACCTGTAACCCCTCTTTCATGTCCTCTGAGTACACATACTATAGTAGCAGGAGATGGCAATACTTGGCACACTGACACTGTACAATCCAGAGAACTACATGCAATTCGTGATTTGTCATTATTTGCAAACTTTACACAGGTCACTGAAATAAAATCAAAACACATGATATTGCTAAGTCTGTAATATTTTAGTCATCACATTCAAATTTCATGAAAAAAAACAGTATTAAATATTAAAGTTGCCAAGGACTCATATTGGAAATAACTTGGCATAGTGAGACTATGGCACTGTTTTTGTGCAAAATTGATATCAGTTGCACTACACATGTCAGTATGGTCTCGTTCGGTGTAACATTGATATTGATTTCATCAATATTATACCATACCTGCATCTGTGTGTTGATCAAAAATATGATGTACTCCAGCAAAGGCATAATTCTCGTCAATACTTGTACCTCCTGCCATAGCCCTAGGAAAACATCAACAGCAAATTAGAAAACAAGTCAATTGATTCTTTTACTTAAACTAGATGCCATCTATTATCGTGAGACTTTGAAAATATACGAATAATTAGTGACAAATGAATGAGTCTGGAGGGCTGTTGGCGAGAATTATGTATGGGTCAGTCTGCATATGCGAGTAAAGTAGTGAAGTCACAAAGATGGTCAATCAATTATGTGCCGATTATGTGTTTATGTAGTGCCTGGTCATTCTTGCATGCACTAGGATAAGCACTCTTTTTTAATATTTGACTAAAAAGTCAAGATTTGACAAGAAGCAATATAGTTGTACATATTTTCAAGAAGCTGAGATGTATGAGAATATGGATGTACATATTTTCAGGAAGCTGAGGTGTATGAGAATATAGCTGTACATATTTTCAGGAAGCTGAGGTGTATAAGAATATGACTGTACATATTTTCAGGAAGATGAGGTGTATGAGAATATGGCTGTACATATTTTCAGGAAGCTGAGGTGTATGAGAATATGGTTGTACATATTTTCAGGAAGCCGAGGTGTATGAGAATATGGCTGTACATATTTTCAGGAAGCCGAGGTGTATGAGAATATGGATGTACATATTTTCAGGAAGCTGAGGTGTATGAGAATATAGCTGTACATATTTTCAGGAAGCCGAGGTGTATGAGAATATAGCTGTACATATGTTCAGGAAGCTGAGGTGTATAAGAATATGACTGTACATATTTTCAGGAAGCAGAGGTGTATGAGAATATGACTGTACATATTTTCAGGAAACAGAGGTGTATAAGAATATGGCTGTACATATTTTCAGGAAGCCGAGGTGTATGAGAATATGGATGTACATATTTTCAGGAAGCTGAGGTGTATGAGAATATAGCTGTACATATTTTCAGGAAGCTGAGGTGTATAAGAATATGACTGTACATATTTTCAGGAAGCTGAGGTGTATGAGAATATGGCTGTACATATTTTCAGGAAGCCGAGGTTTATAAGAATATGGCTGTACATATTTTCAGGAAGCCGAGGTGTATGAGAATATGGATGTACATATTTTCAGGAAGCTGAGGTGTATGAGAATATAGCTGTACATATTTTCAGGAAGCCGAGGTTTATAAGAATATGGCTGTACATATTTTCAGGAAGCCGAGGTGTATGAGAATATGGATGTACATATTTTCAGGAAGCTGAGGTGTATGAGAATATAGCTGTACATATTTTCAGGAAGCTGAGGTGTATAAGAATATGACTGTACATATTTTCAGGAAGCTGAGGTGTATGAGAATATGGCTGTACATATTTTCAGGAAGCTGAGGTGTATGAGAATATGACTGTACATATTTTCAGGAAGCCGAGGTGTATGAGAATATGGCTGTACATATTTTCAGGAAGCAGAGGTGTATGAGAATATGGCTGTACATATTTTCAGGAAGCCGAGGTGTATAAGAATATGGCTGTACATATTTTCAGGAAGCCGAGGTGTATAAGAACATGGCTGTACATATTTTCAGAAAGTCAAGGTGTATGAGAATATGGCTGTACATATTTTCAGGAAGTCGAGGTGTATGAGAATATGGCTGTACATATTTTCAGGAAGTCGAGGTGTATGAGAATATGGTTGTACATATTTTCAGGAAGTCGAGGTGTATGAGAATATGGCTGTACATATTTTCTGGAAGCCGAGGTGTATGAGAATATGGCTGTACATATTTTCATGAAGTTGAGGTATATGAGAATATGCCTGTACATATTTTCAGGAAGCTGAGGTGTATAAGAATATGGTTGTACATATTTTCAGGAAGCCGAGGTGTATGAGAATATGGCTGTACATATTTTCAGGAAGCCGAGGTTTATAAGAATATGGTTGTACATATTTTCAGGAAGCTGAGGTGTATGAGAATATGGCTGTACATATTTTCAGGAAGCTGAGGTGTATAAGAATATGGCTGTACATATTTTCAGGAAGCCAAGGTGTATAAGAATATGGTTGTACATATTTTCAGGAAGTCGAGGTGTATGAGAATATGGCTGTACATATTTTCAGGAAGCTAAGGTGTATGAGAATATGGCTGTACATATTTTCAGGAAGCTAAGGTGTATGAGAATATTGTTGTTCATATTTTCAGGAAGTTGTGGTGTATGAGAATACGACTGTACATATTTTCAGGAAGCCGAGGTGTATGAGAATATTGTTGTACATATTTTCAGGAAGCTGAGGTGTATGAGAATATGGTTGTACACATTTTCAGAAAGTGGAGGGGAATGAGAATATGGTTCTAAATTTTATTTATTTAAGGGAACTGATCATTACCACCAAGCCGGTTTCCTGTAAGTCTCCTGCGGCATGCGTTTCTTTACCGTACCGGCCGCTGCTTTACCGTACCGGCCGCTGCTTTACCGTACCGGCCGCTGCTTTACCGTACCGGCCGCTGCTTTACCGTACCCGAAGGTCATTAGCCGTACCGGCAAGGCCGTTACCGTACTGGCAGGAGGCAATTCACACTTCTGACAAGTTAATTTATGCATTGATTTTCCGGTTTACCGGTAAAATGCCGACCTGTTTAAATTTCAGTTTTATGCACAGGATCGCCTGAGAAAGCAAAACTGTAGAATTAATTTGAGTAGAATTTGTTTAGTTTGTAGTTATAGTCAGTTTATAAATCATTTTGTTCATGTTTCCTATGCAGTAGCTTTCGAGGTCAAATACACCACCAGGTCAATTTGTTGCGTCTTTTTATTTGTCAGAGATTAAACTTTACCATTATTATTGCATAATATTTACATTCAAGTTGCGCGTGATAATGCTACACATGATTTTTTTGAGACCATGGAGCTCCCAGTACGTCCATGTGAACTGTTGGATATGACTACAGACGGAACTGCGTCTTTATTTTATACGATATTTTTATTTTTTTTAAATTGGGATCAGTGCTCCCAAATCAACTGAGCCGACAAAGTGGGTTACAAAAATAACAGTTCCATGAAAGTGGCTATATTTGTGTATGATGAATCCTGAGTCGGTAGTTTTGGCATGTAACCTAATGGTTTTGGTTATTGTTAAAAATGCACAGTGCAGACGTAATTTTGTTTTCATTTTTCAAAACGCAACGCGTTTTATTAGTTTATTTCCAACGCGAGTGGTCGGCGCCTTTGATTGCGTTTAGTTTGTTCTTTCATTCGCAAAATCTATCGCTGGCACCGTTTATTTTGTTATGTCTCACAACTGAATGTCCAAGCTGACTTTGTATTGGCTGTAATTATATTTTTTTTGTAAAACAAAAAAAAGTCCCGACCTTTCCAGTCTAAATCGTATTCTGCCCCAAACCAAACAGCCCTTTTCAGGGCCAATCACATGTTCCAAAAAGAGATATACCGGCACACTTGCACACTCTGTTTTGTTATAATAAACCCCTTATAGTTCCATGAATAAAGTTACATTGGGGATTGTTGGAGGGGGTGTGTAAATATCGGGTAAATATGTTTGGACAATTCCATAAGCAAACTCACAAAATGAGGTCGAAAAGCAATAGAAAAATGTTGACCTAGAGCAAGGTCAAATTCCGTTTTACGCACTTGAATTTTATCTGGACTACGTGCACACGTTGCGCGTGTTATTGTCAACAAAGTATCAAAACAGATTTTCGAACGCCCAAGCCCGAATTTAAATACATGTGAGCTCGGCCAAGCGAGTCACGCTGACACATTATGCAAGTATCATCGAATTCATGCGACAGGTTGAGACGTTTTATTCAACGTCGTGGGTAAGCTACGATGTAGGACTGTCGTTTTATAGCGTTACAGGCGATCATGAATATGTGAATAACACACATATATTGAAAAAAAAAACATGAAATTTCAGAAAGACTTTTTTATTTAATTTATTTATTTGTATTTCGACGGTTGTCCGACTTTCTTTCCACTGTGTGAGCTACTGACAAATATAAACAAATAATTAACCCATCGAGTCCTCTAGTCGACTGGGACGTAACACTCTGTTGTACAAGTCATGTCCTTTTCAAATTATTCACTTTCAATGGGTGGGTAAAAAAAAATTCTTATTGTTTGCAAAATGCCCAATTAATTCATGCATGACTCACGGTTACCGGCAGGGCGCCGATCAGTTACCGGGGCTTTGTTTACCATGCAATCATTAATCGAAGGTGATAAATAGTCGGTATTGGTCCTATCAGTACGGTAATTGTCCGGCCGGTACGGTAACGCAACGGTCGGTACGGTAAAGCAACGACCGGTACGGTAAAGCAACGACCGGTACGGTAAAGCAACGACCGGTACGGTAAAGCAACGACCGGTACGGTAAACCGAGTCAAACTCACAGGAAACCGGCTGGGTGGTAATGATCAGTTCCCTAAGGCAAAATACCTTGCAAAAAGAAGTAAAAGTTTCAGTAATGTAGGACATCTAAGTCAGATCAAGTTTTCATTCAGGAGGCTGTGTTCATATTCTCCCTATATATGTAACTACTGAAAAACCATTTATTTTCACTGACACTTAATTTCACGTACTTGTCAGCGAAAATAGCAAAATTAAATGAATTAGTGAATACTTATTTATAGTATATCAAGTGCACAAGTGTACCTGCTAGCCTCTGCCATCTTTGTTGGTACAACACCATCAACTGGGATTTCTTCCACTGATGGATGGTACTTATAGGAACTACCACTATGATATCTTCTGTGCGTTCTGAAGTCACCAGTCTGCAGGTCATCAAAACTCTAAAAAAACATAAAAATTTGTACCTAGTATTATAAACATACTGTATTGTATTAGTTCTTAAATAATTCCAGCATAAATAGCACTAAACTAAATGTACACAAGTCACATACATATCATTATACAAGTATACAAGTATATTGACAAAACCAGGCAAAGTGTGCCTGTGAAATGCATATGATGCACTATAATTACATATGCATGTCAACAAAGAATGATATACTGAGTTTAAGCAACCTACAGATCTAATTTTTTATATAAATTTATCAGTAAAACACAAACAAATGTAGATACACAATGGTTTAATAAAATGTGGCGAGATTTCTGATTCGCTGATACTGTACACAGTGAATTATGCCAAGTACACAGGCAAACAAAGCAAAGTAAACTCAACTAAAAAATCTGGCAAAATCACCTTTTTCTTGTAACAGTATTAAAGTTACTGTTAGTAATGTTTAATTGACACAACACTTTGAACATCACAAGAAAAAATATTCACATTAATCTTAATTTCTATTTTAATTTATTATAGACTGGACTGTGTTCGATATGTAGGTTGCTGTCTGAAACATAAACATTTTTCTATGTACTTTGCTTTTTTTTTTAAGAAATGTTATATCTGAACTCATGATTGCAGAGAATTTGTTGTTTTTGGTCAAAATAGTAAAATTTATAATTACTTTTGATGCGTTGTAAAAAATGTAATTAAAATAAATCCAAAATGGAGATATTCAAATGTCTGATTTATGCCAGCCATTATGTGGTTATGTAACATATATGAGATTATTATACTAAAGTATGCCAAAGCAGGTTATCACATTTACCAATGTTAAGGTTGAGATGATCCTGTATTGCTTTACTTTTCGTAGTCTCATAATAAACTCATACTGTAACACCATTTATTTTCACTGACAATTAATTTTACTATTTTGATGTTTTGAGCAAATTCACTGTGTTTTTATTAGTTTTATGAATTTGTTAAGAAAACAATAAGTCATGTAGATTCTATTTAGAGGATTTTATTGAGCGAAAATTAAAATTAGTGAATGCATTTTATTACAGTATTATCTGCTCAAAATAACACATTGCCACATTTTGCGTGGACACTTGCATCCAGTGACATGACTCTAACTCTGTCACTCTCTATGTTGTTACCACATCCAATGTGAACAAAGGAAAGCATTTAAGTGTCTTCAATAATTTGTGTTAAATGTCACTGACGTGGTTAACCCCAAATATAGGATGTTCAGAAATGAGTGCAAACACAGCTTTTTACAGAATAGTTTTGTCTTAGCACCAACAAACCCATCAAGGAATGGATAGAACCCAAAAGACAAGGGGGAATTACATTTATTGTATGCTTACGTATAGGCAATAATCCAGCAGTTTGTCTGACATTGCTCACATGTCAATGAACCTTACTAGCACTCCACACCAATCAGAGCTCTTATATTCCTGAGTTTCTCCCACAAATACCTTCAGTAAAAACTTACCTCTAATGTCTGTCTACTCCCTCGTACACTTGCATTGCGACTTCGGAAACTGCTATGGAAAATGAAGTTAAAATAGAATGACATAAATGAATCATAGTGATAATTTATTCAAATGTAGGTCATTTTATTCATATTAATAGACACAATATTTGTGCTGGTTAATATACATATTCCCATCTATATTTAGTCACTATATGTACATGCATTAATATAATGTATCATTGAATATCTACAGAAATATGGTTAGAAAAATGTATGCATATCATCTATATTTCTTATACATCTGTCATCTGTTATCACTACAAGTTACAGCATGCAATAATTTTGTGATATTGCACAAATTATCTGCATGCTACCATATTAGGTATTGCGGTATTTCCAAGATGGCTGACATTTTTTTAAAACAGCAAAAAAGAAAAAAGTTCCAATAATTGTTATCAATTTGCTCAGTTTTGGGCTCTGTGTGCCAAACAGTTGGATTGGGAAGGTGTATAATAATAAGGTTATTACAATGGTGCTGCAATGTATGCACTTTAGGCAGTTTGTAGTCACATTGTCCTCTGCTGCACATTGGTCAATACTGTGTCATACTTATTAGCATCCTTGCAATACCCTCATACAAGTAGTATGTACATGAATATGATCTTAGATCATCAACAGTGGTTGACAAATTATATCATAAAATCTTTACTTGTACTCTACATGAATCTCTTCATGCATTGCTCACTAATTTTCACTGATTATACCATAAACTGAATTGTTCACAGACATACTCTTCATGAATCCCATGTCTGACCATTCACTAATCCTACCTCGTACTGTTCACGAACTCCACCTTGTACTATTTACAATTCCACCTTATACTGTTCACAAATTCTACCTCGTACTGTTCACAAATTCCACCTCGTACTGTTCTCAAATTCTACCTCATACTGTTCACAAATTCTACTTCGTACTGTTCACAAATTCCATCTTGTACTGTTCAAATTCCATCTTGTACTGTTCACAAATTCCATCTTGTACTGTTCACAAATTCTACTTCGTACTGTTCACAAATTCCATCTTGTACTGTTCAAATTCCATCTTGTACTGTTCACAAATTCTCCCTCGTACTGTTCACAAATTCCATCTTGTACTGTTCACAAATTCTACTTCGTACTGTTCACAAATTCCATCTTGTACTGTTCACAAATTCCACCTCGTACTGTTCACAAATTCTACTTCGTACTGTTCACAAATTCCACCTTGTACTGTTCACAAATTCCACCTCGTACTGTTCACAAATTCTACTTCGTACTGTTCACAAATTCCATCTTGTACTGTTCAAATTCCATCTTGTACTGTTCACAAATTCTCCCTCGTACTGTTCACAAATTCCATCTTGTACTGTTCACAAATTCCATCTCATACTGTTCACAAATTCCACCTCATACTGTTCACAAATTCCACCTCATACTGTTCACAAATTCTACCTCGTACTGTTCACAAATTCCACCTCATACTGTTCACAAATTCTACCTCGTACTGTTCACAAATTCCACCTTGTACTGTTCACAAATTCTACCTCGTACTATTCACAAATTCCACCTTGTACTGTTCACAAATTCCATCTCGTACTGTTCACAAATTCCATCTCGTACTGTTCACAAATTCCATCTCGTACTGTTCACAAATTCCACCTCGTACTGTTCACAAATTCCACCTCATACTGTTCACAAATTCTACCTCGTACTGTTCACAAATTCCACCTCATACTGTTCACAAATTCCACCTCGTACTGTTCACAAATTCCACCTCATACTGTTCACAAATTCCACCTCATACTGTTCACAAATTCCACCTCATACTGTTCACAAATTCCACCTCATACTGTTCACAAATTCTACCTCGTACTGTTCACAAATTCCACCTCGTACTGTTCACAAATTCCACCTTGTACTGTTCACAAATTCTACCTCGTACTGTTCACAAATTCCACCTCGTACTGTTCACAAATTCCATCTCGTACTGTTCACAAATTCCATCTCGTACTGTTCACAAATTCCACCTCGTACTGTTCACAAATTCCACCTCGTACTGTTCACAAATTCCACCTCGTACTGTTCACAAATTCCACCTCGTACTGTTCACAAATTCCACCTCGTACTGTTCACAAATTCCACCTCGTACTGTTCACAAATTCCACCTCGTACTGTTCACAAATTCCACCTCGTACTGTTCACAAATTCTACTTCATACTGTTCACAAATTCCACATCACACTGTTCACAAATTCCACCTCGTACTGTTCACAAATTCCACCTCGTACTGTTCACAAATTCCACCTCGTACTGTTCACAAATTCCACCTCGTACTGTTCACAAATTCCACCTCGTACTGTTCACAAATTCCACCTCGTACTGTTCACAAATTCCACCTCGTACTGTTCACAAATTCCACCTCGTACTGTTCACAAATTCCACCTCGTACTGTTCACAAATTCCACCTCGTACTGTTCACAAATTCCACCTCGTACTGTTCACAAATTCTACTTCATACTGTTCACAAATTCCACATCACACTGTTCACAAATTCCACCTCATACTGTTCACAAATTCTACCTCCTACTGTTCACAAATTCCACCTTGTACTGTTCACAAATTCCATCTCGTACTGTTCACAAATTCCATCTCGTACTGTTCACAAATTCCATCTCGTACTGTTCACAAATTCCATCTCGTACTTTTCACAAATTCCACCTCGTACTGTTCACAAATTCCACCTTGTACTGTTCACAAATTCCATCTCGGACTGTTCACAAATTCCACCTCGTACTGTTCACAAATTCCACCTCGTACTGTTCACAAATTCCACCTCGTACTGTTCACAAATTCCACCTCGTACTGTTCACAAATTCCACCTCATACTGTTCACAAATTCCACCTCGTACTATTCACAAATTCCACCTCGTACTGTTCACAAATTCCACCTCGTACTGTTCACAAATTCCACCTCATACTGTTCACAAATTCCACCTCGTACTGTTCACAAATTCCACCTCGTACTGTTCACAAATTCCACCTCGTACTGTTCACAAATTCTACTTCATACTGTTCACAAATTCCACATCACACTGTTCACAAATTCCACCTCATACTGTTCACAAATTCTACCTCCTACTGTTCACAAATTCCACCTTGTACTGTTCACAAATTCCATCTCGTACTGTTCACAAATTCCATCTCGTACTGTTCACAAATTCCATCTCGTACTGTTCACAAATTCCACCTCATACTGTTCACAAATTCCACCTCGTACTATTCACAAATTCCACCTCGTACTGTTCACAAATTCCACCTCGTACTGTTCACAAATTCTACTTCATACTGTTCACAAATTCCACATCACACTGTTCACAAATTCCACCTCATACTGTTCACAAATTCTACCTCCTACTGTTCACAAATTCCACCTTGTACTGTTCACAAATTCCATCTCGTACTGTTCACAAATTCCATCTCGTACTGTTCACAAATTCCATCTTGTACTGTTCACAAATTCCACCTCGTACTGTTCACAAATTCCACCTCGTACTGTTCACAAATTCCACCTCGTACTGTTCACAAATTCCACCTCATACTGTTCACAAATTCCACCTCGTACTATTCACAAATTCCACCTCGTACTGTTCACAAATTCCACCTCGTACTGTTCACAAATTCCACCTCGTACTGTTCACAAATTCCACCTCATACTGTTCACAAATTCCACCTCGTACTGTTCACAAATTCCACCTCGTACTGTTCACAAATTCCACCTCGTACTGTTCACAAATTCTACTTCATACTGTTCACAAATTCCACATCACACTGTTCACAAATTCCACCTCATACTGTTCACAAATTCTACCTCCTACTGTTCACAAATTCCACCTTGTACTGTTCACAAATTCCATCTCGTACTGTTCACAAATTCCATCTCGTACTGTTCACAAATTCCATCTCGTACTTTTCACAAATTCCACCTCGTACTGTTCACAAATTCCACCTTGTACTGTTCACAAATTCCATCTCGTACTGTTCACAAATTCCACCTCGTACTGTTCACAAATTCCACCTCGTACTGTTCACAAATTCCACCTCGTACTGTTCACAAATTCCACCTCGTACTATTCACAAATTCCACCTCGTACTGTTCACAAATTCCACCTCGTACTGTTCACAAATTCTACTTCATACTGTTCACAAATTCCACATCACACTGTTCACAAATTCCACCTCATACTGTTCACAAATTCTACCTCCTACTGTTCACAAATTCTACCTCCTACTGTTCACAAATTCCACCTTGTACTGTTCACAAATTCCATCTCGTACTGTTCACAAATTCCATCTCGTACTGTTCACAAATTCCATCTCGTACTGTTCACAAATTCCACCTCGTACTGTTCACAAATTCCACCTTGTACTGTTCACAAATTCCACCTCATACTGTTCACAAATTCCACCTTGTACTGTTCACAAATTCCACCTCATACTGTTCACAAATTCCACCTCATACTGTTCACAAATTCCACCTTGTACTGTTCACAAATTCCATCTCATACTGTTCACAAATTCTACTTCGTACCGGTACTGTTCACAAATTCCATCTCGTACTGTTCACAAATTCCACCTCATACTGTTCACAAATTCCACCTCATACTGTTCACAAATTCTACCTCGTACTGTTCACAAATTCCACCTCATACTGTTCACAAATTCCACCTCGTACTGTTCACAAATTCCACCTTGTACTGTTCACAAATTCTACCTCGTACTGTTCACAAATTCCACCTTGTACTGTTCACAAATTCCATCTCGTACTGTTCACAAATTCCATCTCGTACTGTTCACAAATTCCATCTCGTACTGTTCACAAATTCCACCTTGTACTGTTCACAAATTCCACCTCGTACTGTTCACAAATTCCACCTCGTACTGTTCACAAATTCCATCTCGTACTGTTCACAAATTCCACCTCGTACTGTTCACAAATTCCACCTCGTACTGTTCACAAATTCCACCTTGTACTGTTCACAAATTCCACCTCGTACTGTTCACAAATTCTACTTCATACTGTTCACAAATTCCACATCATACTGTTCACAAATTCCACCTCGTACTGTTCACAAATTCTACTTCATACTGTTCACAAATTCCACATCATACTGTTCACAAATTCCACCTTGTACTGTTCACAAATTCCACCTCGTACTGTTCACAAATTCTACTTCGTACTGTTCACAAATTCTACTTCGTACTGTTCACAAATTCTACTTCGTACTGTTCACAAATTCTACTACGTACTGTTCACAAATTCTACTTCGTACTGTTCACAAATTCCTCCTCTGAGTTCTGACATTAAAGTAGTTCCATTTCGAAATATTGCAAATATGTACATTGTATTCTAGTTATGTGACTCTTTCATTAAAAACTTACTTTTGATCAGACACAGAAGGTGTACCATATCTCTGTGATAATAACTGACTTCGTACTTTCAAATATTGTCTCCGAACAAGAGGATCATGCTATATAGAAATAATGATTTTTCAACATTTCATTATTTGTTTCTGATTTACAGTAAACAAGTATTTGCCATGATACTAGTCTCCATTATGCAATGAATGAAATATTAATAATAATAATATTTGCAAACAAAAGTTGGCTTAGCCATCTCCACGCTGGCAAAATTGTTGGCTGCAATGAACATAGGTTGATACCACTCTTAATTTGTATAAGATTCTGTTAAAAATTACATTTTGATGCTCCCCATATAACAATCATTTCTCTGCTATTGAAAACTACTTTTTTTTTCAATAGATACAAAGGCGGGACTCATTTTACATTATATATTTTGAATAACAGTACTAATAACATGTTAATTTGTAATAACCAATGTTGGTGAATTGGACTACATGTAATAACAAAACCTTTTTCATTCACGGAATATGTTAAAAAGTGGCATTTACAACACTGTCGCAATTGTGTATGCTGAAAAATTGTGTATTTAGAAACTACATAGAGTTTTGAAACCGTTGGAATTGTTCAATAATCAGAAAAGACAGTGTTATTAAATTATTTTTACTTCTTTATTCGGTTGCTAGCTTTCTTACTTACTATACTAAATATCGATTTATAGCAGGTCAAAAGTGATGGCAATATACATTGCGTTATACGAATCCACACAAGATCAAAAGAGCTACGCTCGCTTTCAGAACAGCGTTTAAAAATGGTCGATGTCTTCAAATTCATTTGACCTTTTTAAATATTTTCAATTGAATAATATAGTCATGAAATTATATTATATACGTGTAGAAGTTGTAAATCTCTCACAAGATTTTATTTAACTCAATTTATATGAAGGGATTTTTTCTTCAAAGTGGGACAGAGAATTACTGTAGCAGCGAATCAACTATACCTGGCATAAATTAATACTTAATTTTGCCAGCTAAAAATAACCAATTCCAAGTACAACAAGCAACATGACGTTCTAAATAGCTTCCCTGTCCTACAAGTTTGAGCATTGTGGTAGCCAAGTCAAGTGAGGCACACCCGAAAGACTCCTTCTTGAAAACTGCCAGCACAATTTGATACCAGGTATCAAAGCAGCTGAGCTGGTATTTTTCAAAAATAGCATTTTTTACCAAAAATGACAGAAATATTTGCCAAAAATAGAGAATTGAAGATGTCATCACACATGTCGTGTACTGAAGGAACCTACATACCAAGTATCAAAGCAATTCCCAATTCCTGAAATTACAGCGTTTGCGTGTTTATTGTTCAAGTGTTTGTGCATATTGCTTGACTTGAGGTCTAACATGCATGCTAAACACACATGTACATGTACCATGTTCTATTTGAAAAAATCATCCTTTCAACTGGAAATTCATGTTTTGCAGCTGTCTTAAATAATTCTTCTAGCTGTTCTCGTTTGTACCCACCCACACTCACTTCACTATCTTTAAAAAACTATTTCAAATATGCCACTGACTACATGTCATTTTTAATTTTGTCCTACCCATGCTTGCTGCTAGGTAGGTCGTGTATGCGCAAATAGAATCCCATCGCATCTGACAATTATTTGTGAATCAAGAATTCAGCTGGTGGTTTTCAAAAAGACATTGAAAATGCAATTGTTGAAAGACGATGGACGAACGGATGACAATGGGCAGACAGACGATGATGGACAATCCAATATGATATACGTGAATAGAGATGACTATCTGTTTGAAAACCATCCATAATATGCAATTTTGTGTTGCAGCATGCCTACTGAGTTCCAATTCAAGTTTCCTTCCTGGGCATTATTCGTTCATCTTCAATTGGATCATGCAACAAATGTATTTGTGTATGTCTCTGGAACAGCATTTGAATTATATCTCAAGAACGATATGACATGCACCAAGGTACTATTATGTTCAATGTATGTACCAAGTTTGAAAATAACCTTCAACGTCCACAAGTATATTAAAAACAGGCCATGCATGGCACAGTCCCTGTTAGTTATCAAATTTAAGATATATAGTTTTGTTTATAATAATATACATGTAGTTCAAACATGAACATGTCAGAGATATGGATCCAGAAGTTGATGCTTGATTATGGTGATTTTTTAACATTAAAATGAATGACATCTTGCATCTGATCATCAAACGAGAACTTGTTCATACTGAGAAATATTGCTCTGAAACAGCATTATAATTAAAACAAAATGACCACCAGTCAGCCATTTTGAATGCATCTATATAACTATAATATGATGTATAATGATTATGAATATATAAAATTTGAACATAATCAGTCAAAGCATGTCAGATATGGGCTGAGAAGCACATTTACTAAAACAAAATGCTTGCTAGTCAGCCATTTTGAATCCGATCTGAAAAATAAAATGAGGTGCATCAGGAACCCATAATGTCTAATAAATGCACCAAGTTTGAACAAAATACATTCATAATGCCAAGATCCCATTCTGGAATGCCAGAAATGCTTGATTTTTGATGATTTTTAGCATAAAAATGGCTGCCATTTGGCCATTTTGAATCAGATAGTAAAACCAATATATCTATGCCACGATGTATAATGAATATATAAAATTTTAACATAATCATTCAAAGCATGGCAGAGATATGGTCATGGAAATACATTCATTAAAACAAAATGGCCACCAGTCGGCCATTTTAAATCTGATCTGAAAAATAATGTCTAAAGTATGTATACCAAGTTTGAACAAAATCTATAAATGCTTGATTTTGATGATTTTTTAGTACAAAAATGGCCAACAATTGGCCATCATGAATCAGATCGTGAAACAAAATGATGTGCATATGTATAATATTATGTATGTGTGAAGTTTGAATGTGATTGGTCCAGGCATGTCTAAGATACAAGTCCGGATGCAAATACACAAGGACGCACAAGGGTCAATCCATAAGTCACTGTTTTTGGACTGCGTCCGAACAGGGACTAATAAGTTGCTACCGGTACTATTTAAAACTAAATACCAGGTGGTTTAATTGAACATAATAAAAATGTAAGCATATGAAAGGGCACTCACCTCTACTTTAGCATTTTCTCTGAGCAGCTGACTTCGTCTTCTGATGTAGAGTGTACCTATATAATGTATTTTCATTTTAATAATAGTATACATGCCTACATAACTGTGTTAAATGTGGGACCACTGAAACATCATGGAATAAACACTGATTTTCCCTGAATGGCCAGTAATCAATGGTTTCCAAGATGCAAAGCACTTACCGGGGTATTTGAATATGCTAAATTATCTCAGTTACACCAGACCTGTTTATTATCAACATTTCTCCCTTCTTGTAACTCTCTATTCAGGGCTTCAGCTAAACTGGCCCAGCAGTGGCAATTTTTATAATTTTCTTTCTCAAATACATGTAGGGGTCTGATGCGAAATTACCACGACTGGTCAATACTGCGGCATATCCATTGCTATACTTATTCATGATATGCAGTGACGTTATGAAACAAAAGAGTTCACTTTTGAAACAGGTAAGTATGCGTGTCCCTGTGCAAAGATTCTATGCATCAGGCCAAGCGTCCGTTATAGTTGCATGGAACAGATCGGACAAAAATCCTGGAAATCCAGGCAGTTATGGCTACTAAATAAAATATGGCCTAGTTTATCTTGCCACATACTGGTTGATGAGGTTGGATTTTCAACAGTATGACTAAAAAAACTTGGAATTCTGACTGTATATGGTAAAAAAATTGGGCCAGTACGAAATAGTTATTACTGAAATAAGATAAGGATGGTGGCACATATGAGTGAATCAGGACTACCGATAGTTTGGATTTCCATCATCAAATATAAAATTTTGAACTTGGTAAATTAGCATATGATGAGAGTTATATATGGAAATCCTACTCTGTATGGTGGCACAATGGAACTCATCAACACCATAAGTAGGAACTATAGTTTTGGATTTCCATTACTGTATGGTGAATGGTAATTTGGAAATAAAACTTTGTATGACTTATACACCCATGGAAATTATACCCTGTATGAAGTAAACACACAAGCTCATCAACAGGGGGGTGCAGATATAAACTGGAATGGCACAATATGCACAAACATATCTTCTTTTGGCAATTTTAAAATATTATCATTGAATAATGATAGAGTATTGCAAAAGTTGCTACATGCCTTTACAATTTCATCCAGTTTACAGTCAAAAAGAGCATGCATTTCATCACCAACAGACTGATCAGAACACAGTGTGCAAAATCTTTGCTCTGAGGGTATTTTTTGGTATCTTAATTTTTCAATTGGTAATTTATGTGCTGAAATTCTAAATTTGGTTACACTTATTATTTTTTTTTCAGGTTTGGTTTAAATTCATAATCTGATTTGTATTTATTGTAAATGTGTAGTTTATTATTTTCCTTATAAAAAATCAGCTGAAGACTATTTCAAATGAAATGTTAAAACCATCTTAGTACCACTACACAAATCAGGTGACAGATCGAACCCAGCCAATTACAGAACAATTGCTATATCCAGCTGTTTATCAAATTTATTCATAGGCATTATGAATCTCAGATTGACAAACCACTTGGAGTAAAACAAATTAATGAATGAGGTACAAATCGGATTTTGAAAAAACAGACACACAAGTGATGCAATCTTTCCTTTAAAGACAGCAGTGGAAAAAACACTGTATGGAAAAAAAGAAACTTGTGCTAAGTGTAAAAGAGTATACAGCTGTTTCGTAGACTTAAGAAAAGCATTTGACAGTGACTCAAGAGATGCTTTTTCTCTAAAACTACAAAAAACTGGCATAAATGGCAACACTTGACACTGATCAAGAATATAAAGTAAAGCTAAATAGTGGTATCACGAAGGGATTTCATCCAACAAGTGGAATCAAACAAGGGTGCAACATCTCACCAACGCTTTTTAACATTTTCATGAATGACCTCCCTCGTATATTCGGTGGGAATGTAGATAAACCAATCATGATTGACACTTTTCCCCTAAATTGCATTCAGTATGCGGATGAGCTGGCAAATATTTCAGAGTCCACGGACGATCTACAAAACTGTCTGAACAAACTAAATGATTATTGTACAAAATGGTACATGTACCTAAATGTTAATGTTAGAAAAACTAAAGTGATGATATTTAACAACAGTAATTGTTTAATAAAAAATATGAATTTCAAAATAAATAATCAAGAGATAACATCTGTTAAGGAGTTTTGTTATTTAGGAACCATTTTCACACCAAATGGTAAATTTAAAATAAATCAGTCAAACCAAAAAAATAAAGCTAGGAAAGCTTTATTTAGTATACGTCACACTATACTAAATCATAAAATGATCTCTACAAAACTAACCCTTAAACTTTTTGATCAACTCATCTCTCCAATTTTGTTATATGGGTCAGAGATTTGGGCCAATGAAATTACAAATGAAAACAATTACTTGGAGCAAGCATGCAACCACTTTTACAGGTTTATTTTAGGTGTTAGTAAAGTAACACCATTGATTGGTATAAGAGGCGAAATTGGTAGAATTCCTATAAGGATTAAGGCAACTTTATCGCTAATTAAATATTGGCACAGATTGTCTTTGCTACCTGAAAATCATATTCTAAAAAGTGCACTTAAAGAAACAGTGTCTTCAAACTCAAGCTGGATAAAACATGTTAAAACAATTCTTGGACATGCTGACTTATCTGAAGTAAATAAAATATATAATGTGGGAAACATCGCTGAATTAACAAAATTGTTGGAAGAAAAATTAAAAAATAAATATATGCAAACATGGTATCAGCAACTTAGTCATGTCCCAAAAAACAGAAATTCAGGAAACAAACTAAGAACGTATAATTTGTTTCAAATGGAATATGAATTTGAAGGATATTTAACAGAAATTCAGGACTTCAATTTGAGAAGAATGGATACCAAGTTTAGACTTAGTGACCATAATTTGGAAATAGAATTGGACAGGAGAAAATTTCCAAGAATTGAGGCAATAAATTGCAGATTGTGTAAAAAATGCAACACTGTTGACTGTTGCTTCTTCACTCAAGAAAGAAATACCCACTCAGAAGACTGTGAATTGGAAATGTGTAGTACAGCTAAACCGAAATTTAATATTCACATGCATTATAAAAAGTAGCACAGCCACTGCACTTGCAAAATACTTAAAAAACACAATTTATAAAACCTAATTGTAATACGTATTTTATCAAAGACAATAATGTCTTTGATTTTATATATACCCTTTGTTTTGTTTGTAATTTTGAAACTTTTGTTGTTTTTTGTATATTTGTGTTTTCTGATCTGTATCCTTACCATACAGCACCCACCGATGGTGCAGTTGTGTAATAAAGTTATTACAGGGGGACGTCGCAATAATCATTTCATAATTTTTAGGCCAAATTTTGTCGAAATTAAAGTAGCTTTCTGCATCTCAATAGACATTGTTTTATTTTTCTATGTGGATCTCAGCAGTCATATAGATCGTCAGGTCCCTGTGCCCAGACTGACTGTATGACCTCCATGCATTAACCAACCAAGACCCTTTACGAAGACAGCTAGCACCTGGTGGGTGGTCACAAATATAACTCAACACAATCAAGCATATAACTATAACGGTGTTATACTCATATTGTACTTACGAAATTGTGGATTATTGGGAGACCTGTATGCATTGTATCTGGCATCAACAGCCAGAACTTGCTGCCAAACCGCAGCCATCGTTTTTCTTGTGTTGTGTAAACAGTGAACGCGTGAGGGCGCATTTCATGATTGTTCATTCGTAGTACTTATTTTCGATATAAGAATAAAATATATTCAAGCAGTCAATTGTTAAATTGGTATCTTTTATATTTATGCCACATATATTATATATAATTTCAGAAATAGCAGATTAAAATATCAGGCATTTTAAGTTGTAACGATTACCACTTCCGATTATTTAAAGATAGTATGTGTACTTGTAATTATAGGATTACTTCAGTCTCAAAGCGAAGAAGCTGAGGAGAGAGAAAATCTAACTAACTCTGAAATTGCGGAAATAGTGATTTTTTTTTCGATTGCTTTGAAGGATACTATTTACTGACTTGACCAGATGACGATGGGAACACTCAATGTCACCATACCCACTGGGGGTGAAAGTAATACAGGTAAACATTTTTTTTTTTTGAAAAAGGCTACACACATGTTAAAATTACAAAAAATTTACCTCCTTTTTAGGAGGAAGTCTTGTGTTTTTTTCTCCGTACTAGACTGTTGTACGTTCTATGTAATTTTGACTTCCTGTGTAGGAATGGCTACAGGAAAGCGTACCTTTCTGAACCTCGTCTTTGTTGCCCTCAGTATGGTTTTGATTTGTCTGCTAAAGTTTGACCCCCAGCATTATTACCATTTTCGCTGTCAATTAGTGAAATAATTAATTTGCATAATAATAGGGCCACTGAATGTGAAAAGTTTTTTTTATAATTAGACATCTGCGCATTTATGACAGACCGACTACACATTTCGTGCACTGTCACTGAATTGTATGGTTTTATAGTCAGGCATTGTTGTTTATGGATGCTTTGGACTCCATGGGTAATCAAATATGTTGCAGTCAAGGAGAAAGTGAGTTTTGTTGAGTAATTTGATCTTATATAAACAGTTATTTGATGAAAACCAGATACATCTATAATCTGATATGGTGTTAAGATTACATACTGGCATGCTCACTGAATTGGGTTTTGTTTATTTTATACTTATTTGCAGAATTATGCCAACCCCACCTTAGTATTCAATTTACCCTAAATTTTTACCAATACATTTTTTTATATGCATGTATGTTGAATTGTAGGTAACTAGTTAAATTCATGTGATGAATTTACCTTGTATACTTGAAGGCCAATGTTTTGTTACCCAAATGCAGAATAATAACATTTTGTCTATGTTGCTGTGTGCTCTGGATCTGTCTTTTGGGAAGAGTTCCTTTTGTACCCCCACCCCCTAATCCCAAGCTCCCTCCAATTCAATATGCCCCACCCCACTAGATAATTATATGTGTCCTTAGGAGGGGCATATACAATTAAATTGGGAAAGTGCTGTAGAGTATGTGTATGGGTAGTGGTACAAAAGGAACTCTTTCCCATTTTGTATTAATGTATTTTTTTCATAAATGAAATAATAACATTTTTCAGTGCAAAATTTGCTTACAGCAGACGATCTAAAATGCATGCTGTTTTTTTATTATTATTTGCAATTTGATTGAAAATGACAGATTTGTTCATGAATGCTATTTGACCTTTTAAATCAGAATCATCAAAACATGGATTTTTAGCCATAACAGAATATGATTCTTGAGTCCTGGGGAGATTAAAGCATGAATAGTCCATATGCATAATGGTATACCTATCTGTTTGTAATTCCATAGCCATGACATACTGAATTTATTGGATACGTAATCTATCAAAGCAAACTGTAACAAAATCAGCAGCTCCAATTGTAGACAAAATAAATTTGGTTCGCTGTCTACGACATGCATTAATAAAACTCTGTATTCTGTTACGCCCGTTGTATACTGTTTCTGTGCATCCAAATAAGTTGGGTCCGTCTTCTCTCGCGTTCCTGTGCACGTCATTTCAAAATTAGAACGAAACATGCCGGCAGCAGAAATAGAACCTCGCGCGTGTCATCCATTTTTTGTTCGTAAATAGCGGCTTGCCAAAGGTCACCAACTGGTCGCGCCCCTTAGCCCGTACTAACGACTGGCTCTCCCTGTGCGTGGACGCAATTGGGTCTAGCCGAAATGCAAATATGCTAGATAAGCCTAAATCAGCTTAAATCTTAGCCCGTACTTCGTGTAACGTGAACACAACTATTATTGAAGATGCATTAAAGTAAATAAGATACTTCATTTCTGATTTCCCCAGTGTAAATATAGTGCATATTTTGAACTTATGGCTATATTTAATTAGAATTGTTAATTTACAATTAATTATTTGTTTTCTTGAAAACTATTCAGCTTGTACCGGTACTAGATACATGTATACAATAACATTTTAGATATGTTTACCAGGGTTTGCGCTTGTGTCTCGGCAAGACGAGTCCCACTTACAAAATTTTAAGAAATTCAAATTTGACCCTTTATAACTTTATTAGAGATTGGACCCGAGCTTGCCTGAAAAACTGGGACCCTCTTCAATAATTGGAGTCCGGGAAGCAAAATATGGGGTTAACGCAATCCCTGTGTTTACATGTATTTGTTAAATTGAATCCCTATAACAACTGGTTCAAGATTGTCTGTGTATTGTGAGGATTACAACTGACACAGAGGATCACTTTCATTTACATACATGTTTGTATCTGGTGTAGCCAAGTCAAAAAATGAAATGTACTCTTCTCAGATTTAACTCCTGAAGAAGAGGCTTTGCTGGCTGACATACGAATCAGGAAAGAAAAGTTATTGTCAGAAATTCAGGTTAGTGTTTCACTCAGCTAGTCTCACTGGTTTTGCATCTTCAGAATTTAGATTTTTCTGCCAATAATATTCAAATGATAATTTGATTGCAATCTCAGACATCAGAATAGTTTTGACTGTGAAAAATAACATCCCAAACATGTAGAGATTTTTTACTCGTATTACCGGTAACCCTTTGAATGCTAGAGTCAACTTATGTCACTTTCCACAAAATAAACCTGCATACCAGTAGTTGTAATTTTTTCGTAGTCTTCAACATGTCATGCTGCCATTGGGCAATGTTTTTTTTCTCTGGAATAAACAAATAGAAAAATACATATACCATAATGATGGCATTCAAATTGACCCTTTGAGTATCACAGTTGACTTTTATCTCCAAAATTTTTACTGAGACTTGTGGCCAATAGAAAATTTTGTTCATTTGATTGAAATTAAAAAAAAAAAGAAATATAGAAAAAAAACAAGCAAAATGTTGTACCAATCTGGTGCTCAAAGGATTAAAAAAGACTCTGTAAATTTACATACACATTGTAGATGTATGTGTACATAGATGACCTGACTTGTTAACCTATGTTTATTAATCAGTTATTGTATGTCTTGTTTTACTGTCAGCAATTAAAATGTGAGATAGCAGATGTTGATTGTGAATTGGTGAAGATGGATGAAATAGATGATAGGTAAGTAGTGTAACAAATCACATTGTGTTGTGGCTGTGTGGCATTGCGTTAATGAAAATCAACTTTTACATTATCATTTTATCATATATATTGTGTAAATGCCCAGCTTTGAGTGTTAGTAATACTTTTTGTTGCAAGGTCTGTTTGTAGTAGTACTAGTAATATCACCATAAATGGACCAATCAGTTGGTAAGTTGAAAAAAAAAAAGTCCTGATGGAATTTAGGGTGAATTTAAAGGAATGTTGATATAATGCATGGTAAATGGTTAAGGTGAAATAACCCAGAGTTGATTTTAACCTACTTTTGAATAATTATTCTTCTTCTATTGGCCTGGGCTACTCTCTGTATCGAGATGTATGAATAAATGTTTAAACAACATTTTCTAACAGTGACACAATGGTAAGTGAATAGGGCATAAAGAGGTGTAACCACTGCGATGTAATGTATGCAGATTTTAGGTTTAGCTTAGGAGGAGTATTTACAAAGCAATCTAGCCATGTTTGTTAGCACATGTGAACAAGGTGATTGTTAGTTTGTTTGTTGTCAACAACCTCAGCTGCCACATAAGAGAGACGTACATACATTGTATAGGAAATACAAAAATAATAGATAATTTTTCGTACTTCCACAAGGTCTTGCATAATGTGTGATAGGCACATTCCAAGCGTTGCTACAAAAACTCAACATCATTTGATTTTGAGTTTAAATTTTTTTGTTTTCAATGTCAAAATACCAATCTTCTAGATGGAACATGGCATTCAGATACCCTTACTTCATCAAAATTGACTATCAAATGTGTATCACATATTCTCCAATGTGAAAATAGTACCCGAAAACTTCTGCTTTTTAAGTTCCTGTGCAATGTTTTGACCATTCATTTACCAAACAACAAGACAGTAACTTTAAAAACTTGCCTGCCCTGCTAAAAGTCTATCGGTCCTGCTTATGTTTTCAATATTTGATTTACGTACTTTCAATTGTTTCTTGCATATTGTGAGAGTTCACTGAAATCGCGTATAGTGTGAAATTTCAAATCATGCATCATTCATGTATTGTTGTTGTTTATACTTGTTTTACATGTTGCACGTGTCAAATGATCGCATCAGACCTCTAGGTACATTAATTTGACAACAATCATAGACATGTTGCGTAAAAAGTACTATTTTATTTATTTTCTCAAAAAATCTTCCCAACCACAGGGCTAGTGACTTGAAATTTTCTCTAGCCCGGCTGAATAGTTACCCGTGCCAGGCGTACAAGTGAGCAGTAATTGAAACACTGGAACACTTGGCTGTTGTCTTGTTTTACATTCAATTTTACACATTATGTAGGATCTTGAGAAGTTTGGAATATGATAAATTCACCAACATAATTGGTATTCACAACCTATGTCAGTCATTGCAGTGTAGAAATACTCTTGAGGAGTCTATAATTTACATAGTCTATTTTAAACACATGGATATGATGTGTGTGAGCCAATCTCTGGAATTTAAATTATCAGGTTTAATTTGATGTTGTTGCTGCCTACTTATGTTTTGTTAGTTTTCAAATTTAAATAATATAAATTTAAATACAAAAATCCCAAAAAAATGTTTTCCATTTACAGTATTTTCACAGCACTAATTAAAATTGTTAGAGAAGAGAATATAAGATGTGCAAATCTATTTACTTGATACAAGTGTTCTTTCCACTTTATTATCCAAGCATGGTGGCTGTTTTGCATCTTAATAGTATTTCATTTGCATATTTACTTTGTTATAGAAATAATTAACATCAATAACCTCTTAAAAAGTTCTAGGTACAACATTACTTGATATGTGCATGCAATGTTCAATATAGTTGTGACAATTCTTTTTTTTTTTCTACAGCAAAACTGATAGTAGAACTAAAAAGATAATCGCTGCCACTCGAAAATTCGGCATGGACCCGAAAAAGGTATGTGTCAAAATCACATCGTAGACAATAGTCGTTAATTTGTATACAACACATTTGTTGCCACAAAGGGTATTTTGGCTCAATATTACATTTAAGTTTTCTGAAGGGATAGGCGTATGCATCTATTGTCATGGTGTCACATTTTGATTTTTGTCTACAGGGCATAGAGTATATGATAGACAATGGATTATTGAAAAACACACCTGAAGAAGTTGCGCAGTTTCTGTACAAAGGTGAAGGACTCAATAAAACTGCCATCGGTAACTATCTTGGAGAGTTGTAAGTACACACATTAATATTTATAATTGATTGTTTATATAATTTTATATGCACAGCACTAATGACCCTACTATTTTACAGTAATGATTTCAACATAAAAGTACTACAATCCTTTGTATATCTTCATGAGTTTGCTGATATGATATTGGTGCAGGCACTCAGGTATGTGAAATTTTCTGTTCAACAAAATTGTCATCTAGGTACAGAAAAATTTCTGTTAGTAATATTGACATGCAGGGTATGTGTAGGCCACACATACTTATGTTAATTCATGATTCAATGCAAATGTTACTATCGAGTTGTTCAACAGACAAGTATGTGTGTCACAGTACTGTGCAATAACGATTGTGTCAAAGGGACAAGCAGCTTATTAATGTACAGCATATTTACAAAAAACTAGTATCATTAAAACATCAGGTCACAGTGACAATTGCAAATTGTTATCCTCATGAATACCAACAAGTTATCACAAAAACAGTTTAGAGTACATATACATATTCTGTATAAACTTGCACAATTCTCTACTTGTTTCCTTTCCACTGTCAACAGTTTGTATGTTATCTTTGTAGACAATTTTTATGGAGTTTCCGATTACCAGGGGAAGCACAGAAAATAGACCGAATGATGGAAGCGTTTGCCAAGAGATATTGTGAGAGTAATCCAGGGGTGTTCACTAATGAAGGTAATAACTTGTATGCTATGGTCACTACAACTGGTCTTAAAACCATTTTAAACCATGTTTTATTGGCCATCTAAATCCTTGTCTATAGACATGGTGTATGACCTGTAGTTGAAATTTTCTATGGTGATGTGGTAAGAGTTTCTTAGGGTCTCCTCAACCATAACTTTAATACTAACCTTGCCCCTCCTGTACCCTTCCCCAATTTAATTATACATACATGTCCCTCTCCAAGACATGTATATTTATTTCCAGAGGTGTATATACAGTTACATTGAGGGCTAGGGGTTAGGGTTTATGTGGGGGGTTAGGAAAATCTTTCCAGTGATTCATCTATATGATTTAAGGATCTGTAGCCACATCACATCACGCTTGAAGAACCCTTTGAAAGCCAAATTGAATCCATTAATTTTGTCTTTACAAAAAAAAAAAAAATGATTATAAAGACCAGTAGCAAATGGGCAATTATGTCGCTTTGGTCTAAAATTAACAATATAATACAGTATTTAAAAATACTTTATTTTAGCTGGAATTAATTTCAGCTTAAAAAACTTTTTGGGTGTTTTTTATGGAATTTATTTTCACTGATTTTTGACGAGTTGAATGTAAAATATAGGAAAAAAGGTATATTCGCTGGATTTAATTTTCCTTGAATCATTCCTTTAGTGAAAATAGCGAAAATTAATTCCAAGTGAAAATAAAGTATTTTACAGTAATAGAAAAATAAACAAAATGTACAAAAACTAGCACAAAAATGTTTGTTGCAAAAATCCTGTTCAAGTAATTGAATGTCTTGGGGCCTAGGGTCGCAAGATGGTCAAGTTAGATTATGATGACCATTATTACCGTAAAATCTGTATTAGAAGCCGCATCCCCAATAGAAGCCGCACCCATTCTTTTTGAACAATTGAGACCCAAAAATTTACCAGGTCGCATATGTGTAGATGCTCTAATAGAAGCTGTATCTCCTCTGTTGCATTGTACCATTTTAATAGAAGCCGCAGCTTTTAATACAGATTTTACAGTAGTCCCTGTTTGGACGCAGTGCTAAAAATCATCAAAATCAAGCATTTCGCGGCCGTTTACAGATGGATTTTGTTCAAACTTGGTATATACATTAGGCATTATAGGACCTTGATGCACGTCATTTTATTTTTCAGATTGGATTCAAAATGGCTGACTGGCAGCCATTTTGTTTTAATGATTGGGCTTCTAGAGCCATATGTCTTAAATGCTTTGACTGATTATATTCAAATTTTATATATTCTTTATACATCATGTTATATATATACATGTATTCAAAATGGCTGATTTTGAATGCTGTTCCAGGGACAAGTACTTGTTTGACGATCAGATACAAATGTCAATCATTTTAATGTTAAAAAAATCATATTCCTGACATGGTTATATTCCAGCTATATTATTATAAACAAAACTATATATCTTAAATTTGATAACTATCGGGGACTGTGCCATGCATGGCCTGTTGGTCAATGTGTTCAGAGTTTGAAAGGATTTAGAGTCGAGTCGTATGTCTAGAATCTGCAAGTTTCTATGCATGCAAGAATACAAACACTGTCTGTTTTGTTTGTTTTGATTCGCCATGTGGAACTGTAATGTTTTTTGTTTTTATTTTTAGATACATGCTATGTGTTATCATTTGCTATAATAATGTTAAACACTAGTCTACATAACCCTAGTGTGAGAGATAAACCATCTGTGGAGAGGTTTATATCAATGAATAGAGGTATTAATGACGGTGGTGATCTACCGAGAGAATTACTTGAGGTAAGTCAACTGACAACTAGGTTCATCGTGTAGTGATCATCAGAATGCTACAATGTATGCATGGAGACAATACAGTGAAGATATATACTCGTATTACTCAGGTGAATGCAATCCTGTTATGCTAGTTGTATAATATTGCTTGTTATTTATTGGCTTTGCAGAGCTTGTATGATAGTATAAAGAAGGAGCCGTTCAAAATACCTGATGACGATGGGAATGATTTGACACATACATTCTTTAATCCAGATAAAGAAGGATGGCTCCTAAAACAAGGTAATTGTATGCGATCTTCATACACATCATACAGTGGCTTTAATGATGTACTCTATTTCCTGTATTAGAAGCGCACACAAAAAAATTTGATTGTATACTGGATCAATTAACAATTTCTGTCAAATACTCAAGAGCATATGCTATTAATAGAGAAATTACGATACATCATTCTGTGCCGTCATACATGTACATGTAGATCTCAAACATTTTTCCGGCACCACACACTTCATACACGTATCTTAATGCATTTGATATTAATGCAGGTATGCCAACTTCATAAATCTCTCATTCCATCAACTTTCATCCCTATTGTCTGCTTTCTTTACTGGTTAAAAAATTTTGCTATTGCTGACCAAATATTTGAAATTCCTGATAAAAAAAATCATATCATATTCTGTTTGATTCAAAATTAAACCTGAAATCAGAGAAAAGTTTTGTATAACAAGGTTTTATCGGTAATGCCAAAAATTTGTCACTTTATCATAGATATGTTATCTTGACTAGAAAAATATTTCTGACCAGTATTTTGAAGGATTTGCATTCTCAATTGAAAAATGATGTTGATCATACATGTACATATGTATGTATAGGATTACATCACTGTTTTCAACAAGCTCTGTGTTTATGCATCGTCCCTGGGTTTTATTTTCAGCATTCATCATTTGCATACATGTATGTGATTTCATGTTTTTAATTAATTCAATGTTGTATTCTGTGTAAGAGGTCAGCCATGGACTTGAATCAAATTATTCTGGTTATACATTGTAGTAAATATCAAAACAGTGTCTGCATTGTATGTATAATAATAGAATCATGTACAAGTAGGCTAATCTACATTGTAGTTGAATAACAATTATAATATTTGTCAGCTTTGTCAGCGCCATTGTCAGCTTTTGAACGCCATCTGCAAACTGATTTTGTATAGTCTGCTCATTTCCACATGAAATATTGATATAAATTTACAACAAACCTATTGATCCAAAACTAAAAAGCAATATCTTCATAATCCAAAATGGTAAGGAAATTTTTACAAAATATGAAATTATTTGCACTAAATTTTGGGTTAAACTTGTTCTATTTAAAGGTTTTAACACTATGAAGTACGAAAAGAATATAAAGTTGTATTTTCCTCTTAACCAAAAAAACGAAATTATTATTAACAAACTATTATTATCATGTGTAAAACCAAATTGCCTTAGTGATAAAGTTCCTGCAATCCAGACACTGTTTGGAAAACCACTTTTAATATGCAATAATTGTGCTGGCAGCATAATGAGAGAAGAATGTCTTCAAAAACTATACTCTTTGTAATGTTTGTTGCAGTGGATTGAACAATTTGCTCTTGAAATGGCTATGTGTGAAATAACTTTTCATTGTTACACACTAACAAACATAGCTCCACTTTATATGTACATGTGTTAATTTATGTGTTCTCAACTCAGCACCCTCTTGTGCATTTAATTTTCTAACCCATTCACTATATGATGTTAAAGTTGTCACAGTACCAGTGTTCACATATGTAATGCACATACATGTACATGTTACATATACTGTTAAAGTTCTTGTAGTAACTCATTTACATGCATACTTCAATTAAATACATGTATCTCACATTAATCTGAGATAGTATGATTGACTAGAATTCTATTATGCATTTGTATTCAATTTTAACTACCATATTTGTTCTATAGAGACGAATAAATAAAAACCAAATTTATTGTATGCTGGATTATTGAAATGTGATTTATTTGTGTCTATACATAATCATTTACATATTAAAGTGCATGTGCTACAGATAGAATAGAACAGTTATTTGCTCATGTATCATAGAAAATGACTGTTTGTTTTCACACAGCTTATATGCAGTTTATTTTGATGATAAGACACTGGATATCATTCATACAATTCATTTTAGGCATCTATCTTACTGGTTTGCTTCACATGTCTCAAGATGATAAGAACTGGTTTGATCAAATCATCATTACCAATTGCAAATTCTTTTTACCAATACTAGCATTATGTTAGTACATATGTTGGATATGTTTTTTCAGACTGGTTGAAATAAACTGAAAAAAAATTGCATTTTTCATAATGTCCTTCAGTATTAGTTTGACATCTCCTGTTGATAATGATTTATAACTTTATCATATCCCAACTACTACTGCAAAATCTGTGTTCGAAGCTGCAGTTTATAAAAAAAAATGGTACAAAGCAATAGAGGGGGTATGGCTTCTACACATAATGACGAATGATGAATTTTTTTATCCTCATTTGTTCAAAGAGTATGAGTGTGACTTCTATTAGGAATGTGGCTTCTAATACAGATTTTACGGTACTGGGGAGAGATGTTAATAGCTGGCAATGTTTTCTGTTTTGATGTCCATAATTTGGCGGTGAAACAGTAAATCAGAATTGGGTCAACCATTAACACACAGCTGTCACTACTGACAGCAACTACAGTACATCAAAATATAATTTCAGACTTTGAACAATATCTTTTATTGAGTATTTTGTATACTATGCTTGTAGCGGTGTCTTATCATCCTTAGGTTTTAGCTCAACATAATTATTAATGTCTACATATCATTGATTGTTTTGTTATTTGAACTCATGGCACAAACTAAACTGTACAAGCTAGTTATAATTGCTGTGCACAATATAACAATAATTACAATGCTGACTAAATATTTATTATTCTTCTTATGTTCTGCTTCTTTTTTTCTAAACTTTACACTGGCACTCTGGCAACTTTAATGCATTTATCAGGACGTAAGTTACCTACCCACCTAGATATGGCATCTGTGTAGCAATGCTGCATGTGGTTGTGCATGTATTTTTCTTTAATTATAATTTATAAAGGAAAGTGTAGTCAAATTTGAATCAGTAGCTTATACACATAGTGATATGCTGCCTTTTTAGCTGATGACAAAACTGTATAATGAGAAACAAGTTCAGTGTCAACAACTTTTGGAAGATTGAGGAGAATATGATATAAAACAATTTATCAGCTGATTGTAGCTCATTATTATCAAAATGAAAATCAAAAAGTATATTTAAACTTTTCAATAAGGGTTATCTCCTCAACAAAATTTGTTCGGGTTTATGTTGAAGAACCTTGCTTTGTAGCGATCGGCTTACAAACCTAACAATCGGCTACCACAGTTTGTTATAGTTATTCTACATGTATACTAATTATCTTGTGTTACTTTTTTACTCTCTACTAAGGTGTTTATTGTTCTTCTAATGTGGTGTATAAAAAATAACGTGTGATTGAGTTTTCTACAGTGCATTAATCTTTTAATCTCTGACTGTATTACATGTCTACTTGCTTCAGAGTAGTATTCTGCTGTTGTGGATTGTTTACTTGACGATGAAATGCTGCCATCGGTTCTATCCAATGATATCTGCATAAATATCATATGCTGCAATAAATAAAATTCTATTCTATGTTAAAATGCCGAAGTTTTCGTGCTTGTCTGATACGAGTCAAAATATATAGAATGCATTAGTTACATACAAATTTGAATGTGCTGCATGACAACCGAGACGTTTTGATATATTCCATCAAATCAATAATTATGTACAACACACGCCAAATTAGCATTGGTCTGTTAATGTGTAAGCACTACTAGTTTTATACAAATATGCCAAATTAGAACTCTATGCTAATTCATAACTTTTTTAATATACTATTGCATATAGATTCAGATGCTCACAGATTGATTGCAGTTGCCATCTAATACGGCTCTACTATACTCTGTTCCTATTCTTAGCAACACTATATGCCAAGGAGCAATATTAATTGATAAAGTGTGGCCCTCTACTATATAAAAAAAAAACTTTCCCGAGCTTGAAAACATGTAATTCTTACTGATGACAAAATTTAAATTATTTCCATGCCCTGATTTTATGCATCTATAGATGCTATTAGACACAACAATTGATGCCAGTAATGTCTAAAACTTTGTATTTAGATTTGATTTGATAATTTTATGGAAACATTTTTGCGCGAGTAATCTATACTACGTGATAAGTATATCTGTAGAAATTTTCACTGCTCTAAAATTTTGTGATTTTCATTGTCTCACGAAATTCACCATGATTTTTCTTGAGAAATTACAGCGATTTACAGTATAAAACACTAGAATTATCATTGTTTTAACCTCAAACAATATTTAGACAAGAACTTAAATAAACTGAATGTATTTCTAAACAGCCCTTCACTTTATTTCACAGGAGGTAGATATAAAAACTGGAAAAGAAGGTGGTTTATTCTGACAGATAACTGTCTTTATTATTTTGAATATACAACAGTAAGTATTTATTACACAATTTAACTCTTATTCTCATTTCTAAGATATTTTTTTAAGATATATTTTCAATTTTAGCCACTTACAAATAAGATGTGATTTGTTAATAGGATAAGGAACCCAGAGGCATCATTCCATTAGAAAATCTCAATGTCAAAGATAATGATATCAAAGAAAGTAAAAAACCAGTAAGTGAACTTTCTAACTATCAGTCCTAATGGTGATCTGTACACTTTGTAGTATTGGCACAAGAACCACCATTACAATACCTCTAGGGGTTGTTGTAAACGTTTTGTCTGATTTCACTAAATCGGAACTCTTGATAAGTCAAATTATTGTAGGTTACCTGTAGCCCAGTTATTCATGGGTATTTTATTGAATTTTCATGTGGTACAGAGTACTTATTTTATTTTTGGCAAAATCAAAGATGGCCAAATAAAGTTTCATTATTATAAACATTAATTTTTCATTTGGTTTTAATTTCTCTATAACTTAAATTCGCTAAATTAAATCCATGCAAAATTAGAATGGAAGTCATTGTTTCGCTGGAAAACATGTGAATTTAAAAATATATAAGGAAACTACATTGCAGTGAAAATTAATGCTTTTACAATACAATCTTATCGGTACATCACAAGCAACTTTAAGACCACCAGAAATTTTGTTGGCCTGAATTTAAAATAAAATAAACCTTGTTTGCTTTTCCGGAATAGTATTTTAGGATTAATGAAACTGGAAGTTTAATTGGTTTCCAGGAAATTTCACTGTAATCTCATTGTAGTGACCTTTCTGATATAAAAAATACAACTGCATTAAATTTACAGTTCTGTATATTGCTTTAATTTCGTGAGAGACAAATTGACATGAATCCGTGAAAATCATGAGATTTTTTAGCAGTGAAAATTTCTCTGGGGTTTAGCGACACGAAATGTCACTTGCAAACAATTTTCCAAACGAATGCTAGAGAATCAGGAAATCTTTGACATATTAAGTCTTTTACGTCCTTATTAAAGTCAAAGAAACAAGCCTACATGTATTTGTTCTTTCAGTTTTGTTTTGAGCTGTTCTCATCAGATGGAAACAGTGTTATCAAAGCTTGTAAAACAGATGCTGAAGGAAAAGTTGTAGAAGGTGAGTCACATAGAATGAAATATTGAAATAAGGCATGTGTCTTCCTAATTATCATTCTTACTACATACTATGGAATGCAATGCAGCTGTCACATCTGATGATGTTTGTCAATTCAGCTGAACCCATTTTAATTATCCATTTTGTTTGTAGGACGCCATCAAATTTATAGAATGTCTGCGGCCTCCGCGGATGAGAGGGATGATTGGACCAAGAGTATCAGGTAAATGAACTGTATTTGTAGTTGTGCCTTTTTGTCGGTTTAATTTTACAAGTTTTGAGTTGCATAAGAAACAGTTGGATGTAGTGATTCATTGAGATTAGTTGTACAAGATTGCTTGGATACTAATAGTACTGAATTTGTTCATAGTTAGAGATGGACTATTAGAAATTTTGGGGGATGATGGTAGATAAACTCTGCAAAATATTTTTTTCCTCTTCAATGATGACCTCGCTGTAATTTTTGTTATTCCATATGTGTGTGTTATGTTATATTATAAGAAATAGATTTGTAATTTTAATTCTGCCACCTTGAATTTCTAATGGGCCACCTCTTGGTTGCTATAGAAACAACTGAACAAGTTGATCACCAAATTTACCCACATTACTTTTTTGAATGCTGAAATTTGCACAAGCCAAGTGACTTATTTGGTGCCTATCTAACTATAAATATTTAGGGTCTACACCAATTCAACACAAGTTGTTTTAATATAATACACGTTTTTATTTTCAGAGCCAGTATCAGTCAAGATCCATTCTACAACATGTTGGTAGCAAGAAAGAAAAAAGCAACTCATAAAGTGTAACATGTTTTCAACATTTAGATCATAACAATTATGTAAGGTTTTATTATAAAGTCTATATTCAGTCAAAACAACCATATTATTATATTAAACAAAGACTATAATTCTTCTGAACTGGAATGAAAACAAACTGAAACATACATTCAGTCGTCATTGAAAGCATTTGAAATCTCAACACAACTATGTGTGCATTTTGTTGCAAAAGAGGTTAACAATTTTATTAGATTCTGCTCAATATAACTGATAACATGTAGACAGTATGACATTGAGAATGACATTTTCCTCAGATCCCCTTGATGTGTAATATATATGTGTGGTCACAAAAATATTTTCAGTACATGGTTCGTGGAGCATGACAACATATACAAATCATGACATTAGATTTATCATTAAAATTCATACTATGCGTTTTACTGGATATAAATAAAATTATCTTAGGAATTTTACCATGTAACCCAATATTGAAAGGTAAATAAAATGATTAAAAATCAACTTGTTACTTCACTAGTACAGATAAAATACGACTCTCACAATCTGCTCTTATACATGCTGCAAGTATTTAATCAGCGTTTCAAATCTTAACATTTTGAAACGTCTATGCTGGAAAGTCTTTTTGTTAAACTGGTGACTTATTCAATCTTTCCTTTATTTTTAAATTAAGATATTTTTTAAAACCTGTTAATACAAATTAGCATGACATTGTTGGTGATTGATATTATGGTGTCCCCAACAGACTTCTTTGCATCAAAGTTAATCTGTCAGCAAAGGTTCAATGCTAATGTGTCACGAACCATGTCAGACAACATATTAATGTGTTACATACTAATGTGTAACTTAACTAAATTGTTAACCGCTTGTATCTAGTCATTGTTATACCAAGAGACAAGTTTGTTTGCAATCAGGCTACTATACTGCTTTCATATCCATAGTTATATATTGTTTTCATATCTATGTTCTTATCATTGTCAAGTCAATTTCTTTTGATATTGAACATACAATAAAATTCTGGGCTGGTTCCTGGAGCCTTATATATTTTTTTCACTCTTTAAAATAAACTTTTATGTTTTATTATTATATTAATTAATTATCAACTACAATAGTATCTATTTATAGGTGTATTCATAGGTGGTGCCAAACAGGAAAGTGTCTTCGAAAATGGCATATCATCAAATCGCAGTACTGAATTGAGGTCTATTTATAGTGACGCTACAGGATGAAAACAGACTGTTTATTTCCTGAAACAATAGTAGTTTTTGGTAGTTCATGAAACTTATCATTGTGTATTGTTTTTGATATAGGGTTGTACAACGTATACAGTGCATGGTAAATGTATTTATATACTGTAAAATGACTAATTTTCACTGGGTTTAAATTTCACTGATTTACCATTTCATGCATATTCAGTGGGTTTTAAATTCATGGTTTTATTATTTAGATAATGTGTTCTATGCTAAATTTTACATATTCACTGGGTTTTACTTTAGCGCATTTTCCAGACAGCGAAATAAGCAAAATTACAACCCAGTGAATAATTAACCCTTTTACAGTACATAAAATTTACTTGCGCTGCCTAATGAATGTAGTGCTTTCAGGAAGTCAAATATTCAGTGTATCTCTACACGATAAAGCCATAGAACATTTGTATATACAGTGTATGATGTCCACAATATGTGCAGATAAAACATTGCCAGTATTAACTTACAAATACAAAATATTTTAATTTGATTTTCTCAAATTGCACTTAAACAATGTATATTTTGCCAGAACACACTAGTTGTGCTTTTTCGTGTTGAGGATGCGTCTAACTAGTGTAGAATTTGGTTAGCTAAAATGGGAAAAATATGTCAGCAAGATGGTGGTAAAGCACTACAAATTCTTTGTCCATGGAAACAATTCCTATGGGAATCCCTCTCGACTTAACTTTGGTGGTCATTTTGGATTGCAACATGCATACAATTGAGTTTCATAATTAAAAAACAATCAGGAAATCCTATACTGCATTTCACTTAAATTTGTATTGTTAGTAAACTTTTTTTTTAAAGCCTTTGACATTTTGAGTAATATGTGTAAATAAATGCCCTAACTATCCTATTTACTGTGTGCTATAAACCAAACAACATCAAGCAGTACCATAGCCCTGGTTGTGATAGTTTTTAGCATCTTTGGGTGTCGTCAAGTCACTGAGTTGCTTGTGAGATTCTCGGTTCAACAATCAAAGATGGACTATATTACAAAATTAATATTCAATGAATAGTAATTTTCATTAAAATTAGTCCAATACACGCACCAGAATCACTAACTCCTAAACATTCTAACTTTCTGATTTGATTTTTGGTCAAATTATTCAAAATTGAAAGGGCTTTCAACTAAATTTTGCTGACAATACATTTTACTGTGGTTACGAATTTGTTTCGTCCACCTAACCAGGAATGTTGGCAGCTAATTACCGGTAGCTGACACTGCAGCTGTGTTGCAAGTAACATTGTCTGCAAATATACTTTGTTCCTGTATTATCAGCCAATTAGCTGGCGATATTGCTGGTTAGGTTTATACAACAAATTTGCAGCCACCAGATAAATGTTCAGACCCTTGATGCGTTTGAGGTGATGTGCTTGAAATGAATATGTAAATTTTCATATTTGTAGTAAATATGAATAAATCTTTATTAAATCAGCTCACGCATGTCTTGTTTGTAACTTATCCAACTAGTTTCAAGTTGTTGAACGAGTGTAAAATTTGATCATGCCGCAGTGGCCATTTATCAGGACAGCCATATTGAATGTAGACCTAAATCATTTGATTTTCACAATTTATATTGGGTTCATGTATTTTCAGCAACAATATATGCTTATGATATTTATAAAGTCACATTCAGTAATCCTGTGAGTTTTTTGTAAGTTTTTGACTGCCACTTCTAACTGATATTTGCATCGTCCAAATCTGATTTTTCCCTCACTCTCGGCTACACACTGAATTTGGGTGTTTGAAAATTCGCTTAGAACCCCTTCCGTATTAAGTTGCATAATTTGTTAAAGGGGAACTGCTCTTTCCCATGGATTGCACCAAAGAATCATGTGACACTATTGTTTATGTTGTTTACAATGTTAATCTATCTTTTGTTATCCATTGTTATTTTAATCCAGCAAGTAAATTTGTTGTGAGATTAGGCTTAACTGAAAGGTGCCCCTTTAATTATCCATGGTATATATTATTAGTATAATTTGTATATATAATATTCAATATCGGCACTACTGATTAAAATGTTCAACAACAAAAAATGCCGGCTGATATCCAATAACTCATAATTATAAAAATTTTAAAATACAGTAAATTGCATGAAAGCATGAATGTTTTTATGGAAATTTATAAAACTTTAATCTCGATACTCCCACACACTTAATTAAAATCCAAAGAAAACTGTTTCATTTGTTAATGTCCATTACCCATGAGTCTTTGCAGGTTTACTGCAATCATTGGCATATTTTCTACCAAGCAGAAAAATGATACTATATCAGGACGGTGAGCCTTTGCTAAGATATCATAATTAGCCAATTACATATTTTCAAGTTTATAAATATTTTACATAAAAAAAAACATTTATGCCTTCATGGAATTCACTGCAGTTTAAATAATTAGGAAGTAAGACCATATACTTAACATATAAATAGAAATATAACTGGGTAAATAACCCAGAATGCCGATTTCACTGGAATAAAAGTTTTGAAGATAACGTATATGGTCCCTTAACATCTCCCGAAACAGTTACATTGGGTCATTCGGGTCTCATTGTTTCTGGCTATCCGTATCCCATTTCTTCCACGTGTAAGGACGCGTATAATTGTGTATATCTGCGTTTTACACTCGTCTAGTATGATAATGGAATGATCTAAGCAATGCATGTGCCATTGCAATGACACTAGTCGAGATAGGAAAAAACAAAGACTGACTGAATAATTCTCAGCATGCTGGGAAGTTTCATAATTTTAGCTCATAAATTGTGTAAAATTGCATGCTGGGAAGTTTCATAACTTTGGCTCATACTTGTGTAAAAGTTTAGACACAAACACCGTTTACCTGACTTGATTCAGACAGGTTAACAATAAAACAATAGTTTACTACAGGACATAGGTTGTGAAATGGCACTTGCATCAAACGGTAGCGCTTATAGAGACTGCAGAGGATTGTTTACATTTTCAAATTGGAGCAGATAAATCGAAAGCTGATTGGTCTAACATCGAATAATGAGCCGTGATTGGCTAATCATTCCATCGCACCAAATATTGTGATTGCATTCACGTACGCTGATCTTATGCTGAAGCTAGAAATTGGAACGCGGGCGCTTTAGAATCAGTTGATTACGAGTACATTTTGAGAAAGGTACGAATATTATTCATAATGATTTCTTAAAATAAATACATTATCTTTCAATTTTCGACTACCTTAGGTATGATATTTATTGAATATGATATTTATAGAATATTCTTCTACCAATACCGGTCAAAAACGTATGAATACGGTTTTAAACAGGCTGCTAGGTGTCACAAATATCCATTTATACTCATTATTGTGTCGGTTGTGGTCGTGTTCTCCAAAACGTCACTTCCTGGCTGGTTAATATGGTCTTTGTAGCTCGTGACACAGGAATCTGACCCCCCCCCCCAAAGAATATGGACACTATCAGACACGTTTAAGGTAGAAGCCAACTCACAGTAAAAGGTTTCAATTTAAATATTTTTTGTGAAACACAAGAAAATAAAGCATCCTTCTCTGGAGTGATAGCTAATGCAGTTTTCAAGATGTGAGCATTTCAATAATGATTTCAATATTTCACCTACTAATAGATAATTAAATGTTTAATAAATAACACGGTCTTCATTTGACCAATGTGAACCCTTTACCATTCCTAAGATATTAAGATCCCATAATATTCCAAGAAACCTTTCTAACACATTTACTTACTTTCAATCTTCATACACATTATTAACATGATAAAATGACTTTAAATTTTTATTTCATTTTTACACTGGAGTAAATAGTCAGATGCATGGTAAAACTAACAATAAGGGCTCAACATTTCATCGAATTTCTTAAAATTCCATTGTTATTCCATTGTTATAAGCTATATGCAGGTACTCACTAAAACGAAGGACCGCGAAGAACCGAAGGACCTAACCGAAAGACTGAAGGACTTAAACGGTTGTAATGACTATAAAACGCTGATGCGAATTACGTTGTTATATGTTGTATTTGTTCACAAAATATGCAGTAGCGATTAAATTTACAAAAATAATAAAAAAGCAAAGGACCACAATTATATTATAAATATGAGCGAAGGACCTCGTTTTTATTGTAAATATGAGCGAATGACCATGATTACGTGATAAATATGAGCGAAGGATCACGTTTATATTATAAATACGAGCGAAGGACCACGTTTATATTATAAATATGAGCGAAGGACCACGTTTATATTATATATATGAGCGAAGGACCACGTTTATATTATAAATATGAGCGAAGGACCACGTTTATATTATAAATATGAGCGAAGGACCACGTTTATTGTATAAATAAGAGCGTAAGAGTGTAAAGTAGTGGAACAGTGGTGCAAAGTGTTAAACTATAGTGCAAAGTAGTGAAATAGTGGTGCAAAATGTGAAACTATAGTGTAAAGTAGTGGAATAGTGGTGCAAAGTGTGAAACTATAGTGTAAAGTAGTGGAATAGTGGTGCAAAGTACAAAACTATAGTGTAAAGTAGTGGAATAGTGGTGCAAAGTGTGACACTATAGTGTAAAGTAGTGGAATAGTGGTGTAAAATGTGAAACTAGTGTAAAGTAGTGGAATAGTGGTGCAAAGTGTGAAACTATAGTGTAAAGTAGTGGAACAGTGGAGCAAAGTATGAAACTATAGTGTAAAGTAGTGGAATAGTCGTGCAAAATGTGAAACTATAGTGTAAAGTAGTGGAATAGTGGTGCAAAATGTGAAACTATAGTGTAAAGTAGTGGAATAGTCGTGCAAAATGTGAAACTATAGTGTAAAGTAGTGGAATAGTGGTGCAAAATGTGAAACTATAGTGTAAAGTAGTGGAATAGTGGTGCAAAGTGTTAAACTATAGTGTAAAGTAGTGGAACAGTGGAGCAAAGTATGAAACTATAGTGTAAAGTAGTGGAATAGTCGTGCAAAATGTGAAACTATAGTGTAAAGTAGTGGAATAGTGGTGCAAAATGTGAAACTATAGTGTAAAGTAGTGGAATAGTGGTGCAAAATATGAAACTATAGTGTAAAGTAGTGGAATAGTGGTGCAAAATGTGAAACTATAGTGTAAAGTAGTGGAATAGTGGTGCAAAGTGTGAAACTATAGTGTAAAGTAGTGGAATAGTGGTGCAAAATGTGAAACTATAGTGTAAAGTAGTGGAATAGTGGTGCAAAATGTGAAACTATAGTGTAAAGTAGTGGAATAGTGGTGCAAAATGTGAAACTATAGTGTAAAGTAGTGGAATAGTGGTGCAAAATGTAAAACTATAGTGTAAAGTAGTGGAATAGTGGTGCAAAATGTGAAACTATAGTGTAAAGTAGTGGAATAGTGGTGCAAAATGTGACACTATAGTGTAAAGTAGTGGAATAGTGGTGTAAAATGTGAAACTATAGTGTAAAGTAGTGGAATAGTGGTGCAAAGTGTTAAACTATAGTGTAAAGTAGTGGAATAGTGGTGTAAAAAGGGAAACTATAGTGTATAGTAGTGGAATAGTCGTGCAAAATGTGAAACTATAGTGTAAAGTAGTGGAATAGTGGTGCAAAATGTGAAACTATAGTGTAAAGTAGTGGAATAGTGGTGCAAAATGTGAAACTATAGTGTAAAGTAGTGGAATAGTGGTACAAAGTGTGAAACTATAGTGTAAAGTAGTGGAATAGTGGTGCAAAATGTGAAACTATTGTGTAAAGTAGTGGAATAATGGTGCAAAATGTGAAACTATAGTGTAAAGTAGTGGAATAGTGGTGTAAAATGTGAAACTATAGTGTAAATTAGTGGAATAGTGGTGCAAAATGTGAAACTATAGTGTAAAGTAGTGGAATAGTGGTGCAAAATGTGAAACTATAGTGTAAAGTAGTGGAATAGTGGTGCAAAATGTGAAACTATAGTGTAAAGTAGTGGAATAGTGGTGCAAAATGTGAAACTATCGTGTAAAGTAGTGGAATAGTGGTGCAAAGTGTGAAACTATAGTGTAAAGTAGTGTAATAGTGGTGCAAAATGTGAAACTATAGTGTAAAGTAGTGGAATAGTGTTGTGCATCACTGAATAATAATGGCGAGTGGTGGTGGAAGTCACGGACGTGGATGACACCCTGATGACATGGTTACCCATCCGGACTATTTCTGACAGTTTAGTATTTGCAGACGATTAATCAAAAGATATGACGTTTCCAGCACTCGTGTGATTGGCTGTGTGACTGAAGGCCAAAGTCTGAACTTCTTTGTAATTGGTTAAGTTTTGATACGTAATAAACGGTCTTAGTCCTTGGTCCCAGAGAGAGCTCCGCGAGGCGAGAGATTCTTCGTCAGTCCTGGGCAGAGTCTCCGACAGAGTCTCGGTGTGGCTAAAGACTAGCTATTGAAACTTATTTCGTTGTGTGCGTATATTTGACTGTAAAGCTTAAGTGACTTTCCCGGTCCGGTACCTCAAGCAGACGTGATAGAGACAAGACGAGAATTTCCCTCATGATAGTATGAACCACAACAGATAAATTGTCTCATTACAAAGTTTCACCTGACTTCACATGATAAAAAAAAATAACGCAAACAATAAAAAGTAACTATTTGTTCACAGCGAAATCAGTATCCATATCAAGAACAAAAAACATATAAAAAATATTCTGTGTGTTAGGACATAATAGATTAATACACACTCTTACTGATATGCAAATTGCGTTCGTGTGAAATAAAATCAGTTTGGGAAAAGCTTTCGTTGTGAAGAAGGTGTTTAATCTTATTGGTTCTGCAAAACGCATTCACAAACATGTCAACAAGACATTGGTATATATGAAACACAAAGTATATTATTTTTAAATATTTAGTTTCTGATAATAATGAATATTATACTACAACATACAGTTTATCACGTGGCCCCTAACACAAACATGTAGTGATAATAAAGAATTATGGCAAGTATTTGCAACGTTGGGACTTGGGACTCATAGTTGTTGTTTCATGAGTTTGAAATTATTTCTCAGTACTTATTCACTGTTACAATGCTGTACCATTACTTTCACCATCCTACTACAGCCAGATCTGAAGGCCTTTGCCGCATTCTGGCCACGCTGTGTGGCGCGGATCGCGTGGACGGGTTTCATGTTCTCTGCACGTAATAAGCTCGGTTATTAAGCATCCTTTTTTGGGGATGCCCGGTGGCCGAGGGGAAGACGTGTAGTGGCGTGAAGCTAGGCGATTAGGTGCCGTACGCGAGCGCCGGTTCGAGTCACGCACGCAGTATGTGTTTACTATAATTAGACATAGTCTTTACCTTGCCGTTTATTCGGTGTTATTTGCTTACTTTACTTCCTATGTCGACAGCAACTATGAGTTTGAACGTTGGGACTTGGTTGCTTCCCGTCTCAGGTGTCATGGCGCACGAAACCACAGCGAACGCTGAGACAAACATCGGGACCACGCGTCAGTCTGTGCGTCGGGAGACGTGTCGGGACGTGATGAGAACGCTAGAGGGCGCAAATCTATTCCAGTCCTCGCGTTTCGTTGGTCGCGAAAGAACAATCGTCGTCGCTAGGCAGGTCACAATAGAACATTGTCAAATTTCAAACAGTGAAATTTTCTGCACGGAGCATGCGTGTCTTGCCATAATTATTATCTTGGAGAAGTGACATTTGAACACAAACTGAGAAGTACCTGTCTGGAAAAATACGCCAGTCTTCGATATCCTACAAGAGTTTGCGATTACGACATGGACATGTTTTTCAGTGACGAGTGTCATGACTACTGTTGGCCAGATCAAATTTATATGCCGTTACCGTACTCAACACAAAGTCAACAGATTTGTGATCCACGATGTCTGGTAGGAATATTTGCTTTACAATTTACTTATTTTAATGTACGTAATGGTACGACATTTGTCACCGAGAATTTGTAATGTGCTATAATATTAACGATTCCGTGCACTAATATTGCCTTGGCGCAGTATGATCATAGGTTTATCATGACGGGCGAGATACGACATATGGAACACTGAGTAACAACACGCACATCCAAATCGAAAAATAAACAAAACTAAAAACAAATAAAATATGGAAACAAACAAATGTTGGGTCCATGTTTCATATCGAATTTGTTTTAGAGATATAATATGTCGTTCACAGGTGACATTTGGTCAACATAACCCAGTGACAGCCAGCAACGATCCGATGTTATATGAAACACGTAAGCGCCATTGTCAAGAAAACCAAGGACAGAAGACGTCGTGTCCACCTTCAAAGATGTATATAAATAATGACGGGGAGAAATTCTTCAATGCTCCTCGCCAAAAACCAAAGGTGAGAAATTGTTATGACATAGAGAACAGATAACATATCGCACACTACTGAAATGTAAACCCGCGAGATCTCGCGACGACCCGATTAAAACCCAATCGTACATACATAAATAGCTAACATACCATAGTACGTATATAATCCAGTTACGTAATAAAATAACTTTCTTTGATACACTATTCAGGATCCAGCATGGCATTGTGATCCCGATATAACCCAAGTATACGCACAGCTGACTTCTCAAGAACAAGCCACTTTTAATCCTATAGATGTAGTCGGTGGTTGGCAAGATGGCCAGTATGTACACACATATATACCAAAGACAGGTCAACTAAGACAATTTTGCGAAATCTATCTTTCTTCACATCAATATTATATAGGGTATGTAACATTTATTATCAATCATCATTTAAGTATTTATTATCATTATCTAGGTCACCCTAAAGTGACCCTATTGTGACCTCATGATTCTCATTGCTTGCTTATATTACAAATATTTATTCTCATATGTCTGTTACCATGGTGACTACGGGAGTAACCACTTTTAAGTATAATCTCGTGTCAGAGAAATAAACTTTTTAAAAAGTTTAACGTACTACCTCGAATGCGATCTTGGGTTTAGGAGTAATTTTAACAATTTCTTTCTCAGATCAAGAGCTGACACACCGGAGCCAGAGTTGGCGGACTTTCAAGAACCTTCGGAATTGGATGGAACGGATGAAAATGAAAAAATTGACAATCAAATTCAATTTATTAAATATGACGAAGATTGTGACTACTGCTGGCCACCGTTGGAAGTACCAAATAGTTGTCATGGAGACAGAGAGACAGAAAGCCAGGTAAAATATTACAATTTTCAATTAATTTAAAGTACATTTTCTTATGACAATCTATGTCTAAACATTGCAATACACATAACTGGAATTTCTATAACTTTATTTTGGCGATAAGCACCAATACACAAACAAACCCCTTGACGTGTCAATGCCTTAATTTGATGTCATGTGTTCGTTTCATTATAGAATGTTGCATGGCAAAGTGAAAGCCACGTCATCGATAACCACGCGATACTGCAGGAATGGACGTACCATGTATTAGAATGTTGGTTAAACGGAGTCGAACGAAACGAGATGTGCCTTGAATCTATTAATTGGTAGGTTTGACAATATGCACTGACACCGAGTCTAAATAAACGATATATGAATGACATTTTAACATTTTATAATGTTTAACCTTTTTGGATCGCGTTTACATTCAGGTAGTACTGGACGTCAATATTGACTGCTATCTCATGATTGGTAGTTTATAAATGTCATTTGTGTGTCACGTGATTATTTGTTTCTTTCTTCAGCTCAAGTGACGTCATTGCTTCATCCCAGACATGGGGTTCAGATTATATTAATGACGTAACGACACAACCAGATTCATATAAAAAGGTTTCACCGTCGGTATATGCAAATGATGAGAATATACCCGAATCTTGTTGTTGCCTAGCAACATTCGGAGAACAACCTGGATCCGTTGAGTCTGAATTTAGAGAATTTGAAGAGATGGAGACGAATGAACGCCGACCATGCCCGTATTGTGGTAAAGAAGAGAACACGGCGACTACGATTACCCCTGCACAACAAAGTTGTGAATCAGAAAGAAGCGAGTTGTGGGATGAAAGTACCTGGAAATGGATGAAACAAGGAATTGGATGATTTTTAGTTGTATAATAAATCCGAGTTTACGGCGATTATACTAAAGACACAGTATTTACAATTAACAGCCTGTAATTTTGTATATGAGAAATAAATTTGTGTATTCTGAATTGAAAATATAATATGATTCGTATAATATGCATTCTATCTAGGATACTTTAATTGATCCATTTAGTTGTGAACTGTGAGGGGGTAATAACACAATTATCTATTTACCTGCATCTATACTCGCAGTTTATTCCAGCTAAATGAAACATGTACTAGGGTATACAAATCATGCTCTGTGAAGTAATATGCACGGAGCAGCCTTGCATTTGAATAAGACGACTAGAGTTTAGGTGTCGACAATTTGGAATCATATGGGTGGCTGAAAGATTTGTTGAAAAGAAAAAATGCAAAGTAGACACCAAGAGAAACAAAGTTTAATAAGGGTGTCGCAGAAAAAAATGCTGGCACATTCGAGAAATAAAAATGTACAGACAAGACACTACAAAAACAATGCACTAGTCACACTAGCTGCAGTTCTGTAGCTCACTTGGTTTCGCTGTCGGTTATTTCGTTCGTCGTGGTGTTAACGCGAAACCAAGCTACAGTTCCATCCTATTCGAGTTACCCTAGGATAATGGTGGATCAAAATAGCTGCTCACGATATGACGGATTACGATAACTATATTTTCTGTACATTTTCTATGTATTAATTTTTTTTGCTATGAATGTGGTAATACATGTTTTCTTGATTATTACAAACCGCCTATTTCATGTTAGAAGATCGTAGCATCAGTCTCGCTATCTACGAGATGAGACTTTAATGGAATCTTGACATGATGTCACCATACAGTACTATGCGCGTTGCAAACCCCAAGTAATGTATGTACCTCTGATAGTATACAATCATGGTTGTTAATTGCCATAGTTTACATCCGGGCATTCTATTGAGTCAGCGACCAATCAATGAACGCTTTACAGATGTTTAAACTGACTGTTATCGGATACTGTTTACTGACTCCTTTCCAAATCTGCTGAAGATATGTTAGAGAGCTATAAATGATCACCACGCTGATATGTTAGTCATTTGTGAGAGTTGCTTACAGTTTTTTTGGTGGACACACAAATCCATATATGCACAGCTGAGGAACTGTGTTATATGGGAAACTGTGTCATTGCTTGCTTTTTAGTGAAGGTGGTGACATTGAAATGATGAACGATGTTCAATTAATTCAGTCATGGAGCTAAAAAAAGAAGGAGAGAGGACCCTATTGTCTTTCCTGTGTACCACGTTAGTTGGTTCTTGTTTGCTTAGCCAAAAGATAAACAATCTCTTCCCTGTTGTCTGTTTAATCCCTTCTAATTGGATTACGTGATTCGTGTATATTCGGAACGCATTCGGTATTCGCCGGCACACTGTGTGCAAAGGCCTCTGGGACGGAGAGCGCGATTAGAGTTGACTGCGCATGCGCACAGTAACAAACAGTACAGTAATCTTCCAACCTAGCGGCGAACCATCGACATATGAAATGCGATCTTTACCGATCGCTGGACGGCGCTCGCAGAAAATGAAAATAGAGTCTAAAAGCCAACTTCACAACGATAATAAATCAAGTTGAACTGTTTTGCAAATGTTTGCGGAAAATTTGGTAATCAAGCCTCGAAAATCGTCAACTCACGGAGCACAAAAATGTTGTAAATTGACGCCAATTCTTGAATAATCGTCCGACTGTTGTGCTTCCGGTCTTCAAATACGCAGAATGACCTAATGCACCAATCACACGCCACTGCGCATACGCAGTGACCTTATTTGTTAACTGCGCATTCAATTTTATGAGAGGGGCGTACATCTCACTTGAAATACAGGACTACGGCACGTCTCACTGTGCAAACATACACCAGCTATCGTGGATTTCCATAGAACGAAATTCAATGGGTTTAATTGGATAATCTGGGCGTGAAACAAAGGGGTTTATTGGCTTATATTGCGTCCTCTCTCCTTTTTTTAGCTCCATGATTCAGTTGACAACTTGAACCCAAAATCCGAAAGTTGATCAATATGCAAATTAACTAATCTAATATGCACACATCAATATCATATATTCACATCAACTCAAACAGCAAGCACGTGCAAAGTTGTTAATGCATTTAGTCAAACTGATTCAAAATACTCAACACAGATTCAATTCAATCAGGTCTGCAGTTCATCGTAACATGTGTGTACCAAATTACATTGCAGTGATTCTTGGGATATTGTGGAACAAGATTCATTCATGCAAACAAACATCAGTACACCACTACCCCCCCCCCCCCGCTCCATTGTGTTGTTCACACACGAGGCAATATGGCCATCAGACCTAACTTGAATTGATCCACGAAGTAAAGTGGTCGGCAAAGAAATGGTTCCAATTGCACAGATGGCATTAACAAGTCTATATTATATATTCGATATATGATATTTGAGGATTATTTTTAAGTCAACACTGCCGTTGTTTGTCAGTATTCAACTCTCAATAAAGTTGGGAATGAGTACGGTCATGGGTATGGTTACGAACATGGGTACTGTTATGGTCATGAGTACGGTCATGGGTATGGTTACGGTCATGGGTATGGTTACGAACATGGGTACGGTTACGGTCATGGGTACGATTATGGGTATGGTTACGGACATGGGGTATGGTTACGGTCATGGGTACGGTTTTGGGTATGGTTACGGACATGGGTACGGTTATGGTCATGAGTACGGTCATGGATACGGTTACGGTCATGGGTATGGTTATGAGTATGGTTACGGACATGGGTACGGTTACGGATATGGGTACGGTTATGGGTATGGGTACGGTCATAGGTACGGTTACTGTCATGCATACGGTTACGGACATGGGTACGGTTATGGGTACGGTTACGGACATGCATACGGTTACGGTCATGGGTACGGTTATGGGTACGGTTACGGACATGTATACGGTTACGGTCATGGGTACGGTTATGGGTATGGTTACGGTCATGGGTACGGTCATGGTGGATTTCATCACTGGGGCGGTATAATGCCAATGTATGGGTACTATGGTGCAATGGGAATGTCTTGAAATGCCTAGTTTATATGGTGGATATGGTCGTTATGGTTGCATCATGGCGTTCATGGCTTGTCACGTAGCTGCTACCCACTCTAGTAAAATTATTATTAGTATCGACGTCCAACTAAATATGTGAATAGCTGGTCATTACATCGTTGGACATAACACGACACGATAGGATCACCTAATTATGCTAAACAATACATTTAGTTGGCCTGGTGTAAGACAACATAACATAATTTGGTACATATTGTATATCAAATTAACAACGCAAAATTTTTATTGGTACAAAAGTTGGCGCGGTTTCATTTTTGTGACTCGAAAAAAAGGAAAAGTGACAATTGTAAGTAACATTTTCAGCCCAAATAAAGGCGTATATTTACGAGACTTCAGTCGTTGATATTCCAGCAGAGTATGCACTATGTGTAAAGGTTTGGGATTCATCGTATTATAATCTACAGAGCGAAGAATGCTATTATCTATTGGTTTCCAAATCGTATATACAAACTTCGAGAAGATAGATGTGACCTTAGCACATGTTGAGTAACTAACAGAGGCTGCTTTCACTAAATGCGAAAACCGTAACAAATATGACTTGTAAATAAATCATTTGGTCTAGCTAAGACCAAGTAACGATAGTAACGGGAAGGCCTGAGAAATAAATTCGAAAATTAAATGAAATCAATCGGAAAATAATCTTGACTTTTTTTCTGAAGGGGAATAACTTACAACACATTGCTCACAAAAGTGCTACATGCCTCCGCGCACATAATGTAAAGCCCATGTAGTCGGCAGGTATGTGTGTGTGTAATTCGGCCAAGGTATTTGCGAACCACGCATCGACAGGAAGTTTGCATATTAGAACTAGGCACCTCTAATAGCAAACTGATTTGATGCGTCGAGATTTTCTATCAAGGATGAAAAAAGACACCCTGCTAGAAATGGAACCGACTTGAATATCATATGCCCCGCCATCCCTGGGAAAAATCATTTGGGTATGCCGTCAGTCGGCTTCTCTCCCTCTTTAAAACTGAAACAAATTGTTACTATTCGCAGGCTATGAATGGTTTGACATTATAATAACACACAGTACATTATCTGGAACCTGCCATGACCCTTCCCACCTCGGGCGTTATGAGAAAAGTATGGCGTTAATCCCGGGATATTAATACTTGCATCAGCCCCAGATGTTCGGGATAAATCGCGTTAAAGAAACTATCGGAAATAACACCAAGATCACGGGCGAAGTCAGGCTAGTGCCTCGATTTGAAATATGATAGTTTAGAACGTGTGAACATATTCGATACCATGGCAACAAATATGATAGTTTAGAACGTGTGAATATATTCGATACCATGGCAACAAATATGATAGTTTAGAACGTGTGAACATATTCGATACCATGGCAACAAATATGATAGTTTAGAACGTGTGAACATATTCGATACCATGGCAACAAATATGATAGTTTAGAACGTGTGAACATATTCGATACCATGGCAACAAATATAATAGTTTAGAACGTGTGAACATATTCGATACCATGGCAACAAATATGATAGTTTAGAACGTGTGAACATATTCGATACCATGGCAACAAATATGATAGTTTAGAACGTGTGAACATATTCGATACCATGGCAACACCACACCGTCCATAATTTGTATCTGGATTGTAAAAGACACGTGACTTGTTCCCTTCACTTTACGCATTTCTCCTTCGCATTTAAAAAAGTTGTTTGGTCAAAAATTAATTGGGTCTCAGGATGTATGTAATGTCTACCAAAAAAGTTCATAATGCAATAAAATGCAATAAAATGCAATGCAATAAAATGCAATAAAATAAAATAAAATAAAATAAAATAAAATAAAATAAAATAAAATAAAATAAAATAAAAAATAAAATAAAATAAAATAAAATAAAATAAAATAAAATAAAATAAAATAAAATAAAATAAAATAAAATAAAATAAATAAATATTCTCATTATTTTTTTTTTTAGCATGTTTGGGTTCTTGTATTTTAGTTTATTTAAACAGTATCTGCCTGGTCGACCAGACTTTGTGATAGACGGACGACACCGTGATGAAATGGTGGTCTGAATTGGAATGTAATATTCGGTCTAGGTCTGGGTGACCTTGCTGTTGATTCAAAGTACAACTGAAAAAATCTATGGCGCCAATTCGGACAAAAAATTGAATGATCGACTTTCGAATTCAGCTATGGTCACTGTGTTCGCAAAACAGTCTGCGGATAATAGTCTTAGCGACAATGTAACAAGTTTTCAAACGAAATACAGAAATACTAGTAAAAGTCAAATCTATTCCAGTTTCGCTTATTGTAATATGCTCATTAAGTTGAATAGTTGTGATGTCACAAACGCTCGTACATACATAATTATTTTGTTTGGTGTTGAACTTACGTAAGAATGAACTTGATAGCGCCCTCACGCGATCATTCTCGTCAATGGTAGCGTAGCAGCCATTGTTATTGTGTGTTGTTGATTGTCTTACGTTTGTATATTTACCTGGAATAATGAATCATGATCTTCACAAATTTGTTCGGCGTCGAATTGGAAACATATTGAGACAGTCACGGAACATTCGTTATTGTGTAACCCCCATTCCCTGTGTCATTAAGTTGAAAGTCAAAACAACATGGTGATGGAAAAACTGCCTTTGCTGGCCGTTGGTGTGATTTTTCTTTTTGGTAAGTTTGACTTCGAATTCTGAATTGACAGAAATACCATAATTGTCATTTAAAACAGATTCGATATCTGTATACCTAAGGCAGCGATGTCATAACATTGTTTGTGCAAATCAGAAAGTTTCGAGGCAGATGACATAGAACCAACATTTGGAATGTAATTCACTTTGTTGCAAAACAAATCAATGATATTAGACAAGATGTTTCTAAATTGTATCACTCGTTTTTTTTTAATTAAAAAAACAAAACTAAAACATGTTCATGCCTATGCTGATTTTATTTTTTATTCTTCAGTATTTGTTGAAAGTGCAAGTGTAAGCACGAATCATGTAAGCAATGGTGTGAATAAAGATGTGGCTGAGACGTTTTGGAAAGGTGAGTCGTGTGTTCGATGTTTATTCTTTTCAGTCTACACAACACTTGTAAAATACATTGTTATTGTAATTTGACACATGCTGTACGACATCATGTGACATCACCTTCTGAAGGCGTCCATGTATAACCACAGGGAGTCCAGGAACTGTAATTAACTGTACACCTTAGTCTCTATGCAGGAGGAGGGTATCTGCTGGTATCTAATGTACCGTAAGAAACATTCAAGGGTTGAAGACTCCAGGGAGCCCATATTAAAAACAGACGAAAAGAATGTAAAATAAAATCCATAAAAAATACCAGCTTGAAGAATATTAGTTGCTTTTTCTAATTTTGCCAAAGACATGACCTTTATTTTACCGATATTGGTAGAATAAATCAAGAAAACTACACAATTAGACTTCATTTACAAAAAGGTTAACTGTTATACAGCACAGTTCAGTACAGTTTGAGGCATGGTCTATTCAGAATTTATCAAGAACAAAGCCTGTTACAACCCACTTGAGTGGCGCTAACTGTGTCATAAACTCGCTAACAAGTTGTCCTTGACAACAAAAAATACTAGTAGGTAGTTCAACTATACAGATGATCACGGTAATTGCTGTTTTTCATACATAGCAATGATTCCAACATTCTCAAAGTCTCAAACATTTCCTTGTGTTTATTTATAAAGCTGTCATTAATGGTAAAGTGAAACGTTCCATTATGACATTACCAGTAACTGAACGGACCAGTGATAAAGTAGATGATAGTCACTCGAATAAGTCACAAGAAGTGTATGAAGAATACGATAATAGATACAACTATGGTGATGGTGGGGATTATAATCAATACAATGGTGAACATTACTGGCATGAAGATGCTGCCGCAATGGGTGAGTTTCTAACCAGTGTGTGTACATTATTACTGTAAAATCTGTATTAGAAACCGCGGCTTCTATTAAAATGGCACAATGCAACAGAGGGGATGCGGCTTCTATTAGAGCACCTACACATATGAGAAATGATGAATTTTTGGCCCTTAATTATTCAAAAGGAATGGGTGCGACTTCTATTAGGGATGCGGCTTCTAAAACAGATTTTACAGGTAGGCCCAGAAAACACTTTCTAATCGTCTAATGCTTCTTTTTTGTTTAAAATTTTTATGATTTTTCTATGTTGAAGTTTTTTTTTACTTTTTCTACTAGTAGCTTCGCAATGATTGGCTTTCGGGGCAGAAACTTGTCTTTTTATCGGAGTTGAGAATCTAATGTTGTATGTGTTAATCTGGAAATACCATGTATAATTAAAATTATACACAGTATATGAGATATGTACTTATATGCATAAATTATACACCTTAATGAGAATTAGTGTTGTTTACGAAAATATTTGTTCACAAATATATACCGGCAAGGAAATTCCGCACCACCAATGCAAATTAACATAATTTTGTTTACTATGTATGTGTACTATTATTGCATAGTTTAATACATACACACTCGAAATATTTATCATATAATCTGGACAATAGAAGGCTTAATTTTTCCATGCCATGAAAAATTTTCATTTTCATTACCATGACATTACCAGTAACTGAACGGACCAGTGATAAAGTAGATGATAGTCACTCGAATAAGTCACAAGAAGTGTATGAAAAATACGATAATAGATACAACTATGGTGATGGTGGGGATTATAATCAATACAATGGTGAACATTACTGGCATGAAGATGCTGCCGCAATGGGTGAGTTTCTAACCAGTGTGTGTACATTATTACTGTAAAATCTGTATTAGAAACCGCGGCTTCTATTAAAATGGCACAATGCAACAGAGGGGATGCGGCTTCTATTAGAGCACCTACACATATGAGAAATGATGAATTTTTGGCCCTTAATTATTCAAAAGGAATGGGTGTGACTTCTATTAGGGATGCGGCTTTTAATACAGATTTTACAGGTAGGCCCAGAAAACACTTTCTAATCGTCTAATGCTTCTTTTTTGTTTAAAATTTTTATGATTTTTCTATGTTGAAGTTTTTTTTTACTTTTTCTACTAGTAGCTTCGCAATGATTGGCTTTCGGGGCAGAAACTTGTCTTTTTATCGGAGTTGAGAATCTAATGTTGTATGTGTTAATCAGGAAATACCATGTATAATTAAAATTATACACAGTATATGAGATATGTACTTATATGCATAAATTATACACCTTAATGAGAATTAGTGTTGTTTACGAAAATATTTGTTCACAAATATATACCGGCAAGGAAATTCCGCACCACCAATGCAAATTAACATAATTTTGTTTACTATGTATGTGTACTATTATTGCATAGTTTAATACATACACACTCGAAATATTTATCATATAATCTGGACAATAGAAAGCTTAATTTTTCCATGCCATGAAAAATTTTCCCTATCTGTGTAACTTCATATTTTAGTATAAGGTAGTAAGAATGCATATACAATGGGATGTAACATATCCTAGCTAGTTTCTAGTGCAGCCTCTCATATTACTTGACAATAGTCTACAAATATTTTGTAAGCTATAAAATTGGTATATGTTAACTCTGATGTAACAGAAGTAAGTAAAAGTTACATCCCAGTAAGTAAAAGAACTAATGTTTTGTTGCATCTTGTATTTAATTGGTCGTAAAGGGGCTGGTGGAGACAACTTAACACTTAATGTCTGTCAATTACTGAGATACAAAGGGTGACAGCCGCCTGAGTCAAAACACGACTTTACGTACTTCTTGGCCTGTCTGCCTTTGATATAGCTCTATAAAATTCACAACAATGAATTGAATCCATGTGGGCATGGAAGCTGTAATGTTTTTCAATAAAAAAAACTTACTACGAACACGTGTGTGTATATGTGATATTTATCTGTTTTCAATGCATGAAACTCCCCTCACGAACCCTGATATGTCGTGTTTTTTGTTTGGATCCCGACACCCACGATTTAGCGAGGGGTCACCGTATCACTGCTGCAATACAAAAAAATATAATTTAAGAAATTTCAATATAAAATATTCCATCAGTGACAATGATGGGTGTATTTTACATTTTTTTTGTTTGTTACGAAAATATTTGTTCACTATTTTATAAAATGGCTTGGTAATTCCCACCACCAATTACATATAATGTCACATCATGTTGGCAAAATTTTAACTGCCGGTCATCCAAAATCACTCTCGATAATTTTTGTTACTCTGTATGTGTACTACGATTGCATTTGAAGTTTTTATACAACCTGGACAAAAGAAATTCTTAATTTTTCTTGATATAATGATAATGTGTTACTTCATGCAGAAATCCTAGTAAATGAGATTTAATAGAAGGGATTGTCACTTGCCCATTAATGCTGTACATGTATATTGATGCTACATTTAGGTTCTACCTGTTATTCAGAGTCTTGTGTTGACTATGCGCCGGATCGTTTACTTACTTATCAGTGTAAAATTCGACCGAGAAAAAGTCAGAATAGTAACAAAAAGATAAAAGTCTGTTGCCTGTGTCAATAAAGCTTACAGAATCAAAAAAGTCTGTCAGCCATTGCTGTCCATCCCAGCGATATTTTACACATAGAAATTGAGAATCACAATTGCATAGAAATGAACAATACAGCTATTCCGGCCATTTCTGTGCAACTGCTGTCTTTGAAATAAAATTGGGGGACTCTAAAATCGCAATGTATGGCACGACAAAAATGCAATGTAATTGTAATGCAAGTAGTGCAATATCACAAAGCGATTTTCGCCCAATCATCCAATTTTTGGGTGATATATCATTGATTTAAGGTAGCAAGACTATTATTTGTGTTGAAAATTACGATTTTCACATTTATTTATTAATTGATGAAATGCACTATAAACCTTCATCTGATAAAGTCAACGTAACCTAGAATGTCATGTAAGTTGGTTAAAATGTAGATTTTCTGAAGGGAAGCAAGGCAGCTTCAGTAGTGTTTTCCAAAATCAACAACACGGGTTTAATCTGTATGCCTATAAGTTTCAAAGATTAACTAAAGACAAAGCAATGTAAGGATGTGCTATCAGTAGCTATCTGACACACAATGAGTGTTTCCAAACATTTGAGTGGTTTGTCTCAGCCCCTGTTTATTTCACAGATTAGTCATTTGCATATGAATGTGTCAGACACAAGGTCACACAGTCACTGAAAAAAATCATTGATTTTGGTATTTTCATCTGGCGTTTTTATCAAACTATAGCTATCCCATTCCTTTTATTTTTTGGTTTCCAATAGCCTTACACGTTTGGATGTCCCTACACAAGTTAAAACAGATCTTGATGGGAAAACAAATCACTTGTGCAGATAAACAAGCTTGAAAATCTTTGCTGTGACTTCGTCAACCTTTTCTAGGAGTTTATGTTTTTCAAAATACAAGGTCTTTAACATAGAGGGTCTATGGTCTTTAACAAAAAATAACGTATACTTATTGTCGTCGGATTAACACCAAATTTTCACAGCTTTAAGGTGACAATGAGAGGAACTTGAATGTGTCCATACAAATTATTTCATAGATTATTTACCAACGTGTTGTGGTTTGAGTTGGGGGCAATGCGACTAAAACAGAAATTAAAATTCAGGACATTACTTTTCAAAACGCGTTGCTTGAATAAAACTAACCAGACACATTCAATTTACCAGACTATTGAACAACTAGGAAAAGTGAAAACAAAACTTCTTATCACCAGCATAAATGCGTATTTATTTTTTTTACAAAAAAAGTAATTTTTCACTATTCATTAAGTAACGCACCGTAGAATGCAGATAAGGGCATGGCAAACACACCGTTGACAAGCTTGAAGTCTGGCGATTCCAAAAATATATACTTTCCTGGGTCTATTTGTAGTCATTTGGTCACAATTAGAAGATGAAAACAAGTATGCAAATAATAGTCCCGCTACTCTAACCCAGTGGTAATATAGCTCATTTATTAGAGGCGCCAGGGAACCAAAATTTGGGACGTGAATTATTTAAACGACAATTATAACCAAAAGGTGAGAGACTACTTATTGCAGCGATAGCTACGGTGACTGTGACCCAATCATATTTTAATTTTAGTAAAACCTAGACTGTGGCTATAAGAAAGAACAGATCTTGAACGTACTTTAGTGCAAATACATTTTTTGATTGCCTAGCATGGCGAACACAATTTAATGCGAGTGAATTCCCCCCTACTAATGTTTTTAAGTTGTATAAGAATTGTCGGAAATACTCTATATGGCGACATGTATCTTAGTTGAAAAGTTTTCTCGGCGATAGCTACATGAATTTGTACCAAAATAATATCGGCAAGACACAAAATACGACAGTGACAGCCACTGAAACGTTATTGAAGGCAAATGTGTATTCTAATTTAGATTTCAAAACAGATTGAAAGGCTGACCAAAATTGAACTTAGTTGACTTTTCATAGTGATTAATAAAATTCTTAAAGATAAACAATTTTAAAAGTAACCACAAAAAGAAGAACATTTTAAGTGAATTTTAACAAATATCTTGTAAAGCATAAACCAAAATCAAAAATCAAACTTGGCCATTACTGAATCACACTGGGTAATACAATATCCAAGCCTGGAAGAAATTGGATAAAACCTGTTTGAATTATTGTAACCACAAGAAAAATGTTTTATGACATTGCCAATGACAACAACAACAACAACCAAAACGGTCATTTTCCTCTCATATAATTATAACCTACATCTACGATGATATAGACAAGTTAATAAAAAAAATGTTATGAACTTTTTTTTTAGTATAATACACAACTTTTTAAGTCAAGGCAACATTTGCTACCAGTTTAAGATAATATGTAATATTCTTTTATTGTGGTTGTAATATTTTTTCTTGTTATTTTGGTAGGTCTTGACTACCATGAAAGAATGATGCAGAGTATGACGGATGCAATGTAAGTTGTTTAACTCGTAATATGTGACCGAGTTATTAATTGAAAGACATTACATGTCGCTTATTCATTTAAGGGATGAGTCATTTCATAACATGTCACTTATTCATTTAAAAGATGGGTAGTTTCATAGCATGTCACTTACTCATTTAAAGGATGGGTCATTTCATAACATGTCACTTATTCATTTAAATGACGAGTCATTTCATAGCATGTCACTTATTCATTTAAAGGATGAGTCATTTCATAACATGTCACTTATTCATTTAAAGAATGAGTCATTTTATAATATGTCACTTATTCATTTAAATGACGAGTCATTTCATGCATGTCACTTATTCATTTAAAGGATGAGTCATTTTATAGCATGTCACTTATTCATTTAAAGGATGGGTAGTTTCATAATATGTCACTTATTCATTTAAAGGATGAGTCATTTTATAGCATGTCACTTATTCATTTAAAGGATGGGTAGTTTCATAATATGTCACTTATTCATTTAAAGGATGAGTCATTTTATAGCATGTCACTTATTCATTTAAAGGATGGGTAGTTTCATAACATGTCACTTACTCATTTAAAGGATGGGTCATTTCATAACATGTCACTTATTCATTTAAATGACGAGTCATTTCATAGCATGTCACTTATTCATTTAAAGGATGAGTCATTTCATAACATGTCACTTATTCATTTAAAGAATGAGTCATTTTATAATATGTCACTTATTCATTTAAATGACGAGTCATTTCATGCATGTCACTTATTCATTTAAAGGATGAGTTATTTCATAGCATGTCACTTATATCATTACAGGTTGCATGAAATGTTGGACAAACTGCCCGATGTAATCAAGGAAAAAATAGAAGAACTTGGATTGGCAGGAAACGAATTGAGTATGGAAGAGTTTGCCAGACTGCCAGAAAGTATCATAAAGAGACTGAATGTAAGTAAACATTGTTTAATGAATTTATCAGATTTTAATCAGATTGGGTTTTCATGTCTTCATGTGAGTCAGTGTAAATCATGAAATTTTGTACTAGTAGAAATTTTGCTGGGGCTCTACAATGTCAGCATCTGCAGCAACATTTTGTCTTCTTGATTGTGGAATAATCCACAAAACACAAAACTTTTGTGGTTTACAGTTTTACAGTGGAATCATATAAACTGCATTGGTTTTGTATTCCACATATTTATTATATAAATTTATATTAATATAAATAAACAACCTTGATTATGAATGAGAATTATTCTTTGGACAGTGAGTCGCTCTGATGTCTTCAGAAAATAAAATTAGATAAATTTCTGGTGTCAGTTGTTGATGACTTGTTTAAAACAGATATATAGTACAGGACTGATTACTAAAAATATTTAGATATTACTGTCCAGTAACCAGCTTGACGTTTCAAACAAAGCATATATGAAGGTTGTAAGTAGGTAGTGTAGTCAAGAATGTAAGACTTAAGTGTAGTTATTTGCATAATGATATTGATACATTGTATGAAACATCTGTGAGCACTCTGGCTCAGTTCCAGGCCTAGCAGTTGAATAATAAACATCTTAGTTACAAGTGCTCCTCTCAAGTGCGTTATTCTCCTCCCGGATTCGGTGACCAATACTCACTTGGTTCACTCCACGCTGAGAAATCAGTTCTCAATTTACATATGTATACTTGCATTAGGCAATAAGTAAATTATATTACATTCTATATTTCCAGAGCAGAATAACAGAGTTTTTTTTTTTTACCATCTACCTGAAATGAACATATTGTTAACCTGTTCACCACCTTTTCATCACAAATTCCCAAATAGTCAGTAGTCTTGTTTATAGTCTGCCCTTTCCTTAAGAAGATTGGAACAAAAATAGCCAATTTTCTTTTTAAAAGTAAAAACTGAAAATTGGATCAAATTTTGTTTCTTGGCTCCAAATTTAGGGTTCATTTTTATAAATATATGAGAAAAAAGTGCAGAAAAATGTTGACAAGAATGTCTGGTGGTGAAAAGATTAATGTCGTCCCTAATGTTTATTATTAATTAGTACAATTAACTATGTACAAAACCTAAAACGCAAGCAAAACTTCATCTACTTTAATTGTTTGGTACTTGTGCTGTACATCTCTTTACTGGGAATCCACACAAATTTAGTAATATACTTCGAAACTAGGATCCTGCTTGAGTAAATGATAAATTCATTAGGGCCCTTATACCACTCAGTAATGTGAACAAAAAGTGCTTAATATACTCTTACAATTATATTACAGCCAAATGTACTGTCAGGTCTTACTGCTGAAGATGTCGGTGAACTTATTATGTATGTTGGTAACAGTCCAGAGGGTTTGTTCCATCTTCTATCTCATCTCAATCCAAAAGTCTTCAGAGAATTTCTTGAATATGCACAACAGTTAATTGACGTGAGTAAACTTATTTTGTCAGTATTAATCACTTTGTAGAATATTTAGGTTTATAATATCTACAGAAGCAATGCTATGATGAAGATATCACCTATTGTTTCGAATATTTTGTGGATAATTACAAATTATGACTATGTAGTGAAAGCGTTAGCTGGACTATTTTGTGGAAGGTTACAAAATATGACAATGCAGTAAAAGGGTTTAATGGACTACTGTAAAATACTTTATTTCAGCTGGAATTAATTTTCGCTGAAATGACTTTTTGGGTGTTTTGTATGGAAATATTTTTTTCACTGAATCACTCCTTCAGCGAAATGAGCGAAAATTAATTCCAAGCAAAAATTTAGTATTTTACAGTATTTTGTGGAAGGTTACAAAACATGACAATACAGTGAAAAGCTAACCAAACTATTTTTTTGTGGATGGTTACAAAACGTAAGTACAGTGAAAGGGTTAATTGGACTATTTTGTGGAAGATTACAATGTAGTGAAAAGGTTATTAGATGACTATTTTGTTAAATAATATAATCTTAATGAAAAATGTTTTTATGTAATAATAATATTGTAATACAATTCATCTTTGACCGTCAAACAGAGAATCCCAGATGTTGAAAACTCAATCGATGATGCAGATGTCCATGACTGTTGTATGACTGTTACAGTACACATACTGCCAAATTGTGCTGACAATACAACTTTAAGTAACCAGGAATCAAAATTAAAACTTTGTTAACAATTTTGTATTTTAGGAACAAGGAGCACCATCACCTGAGATTAGAGTTGTTATTATATCTGCTTTTGAATTTCACTTTGGTAAAAAATTGAATGTTGAAGATATCGAGCTTCTATCACCATTTCTTGCTTCTATCAGTGTTGATTCTATCAGGAGAATGAAAGACAAAGAAACATTTTTAGCGCTGTAAGTATGGCCACTAGTTGGCCATCAGTTATTAGGAAATATTTATACTAATACTGACCAAAATGGCCATCAGTTGATTATATACATGTATGGCCATTAGTTGACCATATTTGTATATGAAATATTTATTCTGATGTTTATGCCCATCCTTGTTTTAGTAAACATGATACTGCCCAGAATGGCCATCTTTGTTTTTGAAATAAATAAACTAATTTATTTTCTTCACTAAATACCTCCAGTCTCGAAAACCTAACACCCAATATTCGTAAGGAACTTCAGTCAGCCCAGGCACGAGCTATTTTGCAAGCTGGATTAAGACATTGGGGTAAAACCTCCTACTGGGATGAGGAGAAACTATCCATGATTGGTTCTCTTATGGCATATATGGAACCCAGCGAGCTGAAAACTATCAGTCCTGCCATTGTAAGTATGAGGTCATCCTTAAAACTAAAAAAAAATTTGTTCAATTTAACGCAAAAGAAAAAAACTTTTCAGGTTGATATACATGTTTGATTTTCTTTTTGTTTTAGATGATGAATTTGTTGCCTATGCTCAGCAAGTTTGGATTTGAACACAGTCGAGGTAGGATTATAGTAAATGTTGCAACACAGTCTCCTGGATGGAAATGGACTGCGGATCAAGTCAAGGAGTAAGTCTAAATGTCAAAGTGTACATGTATTGATTATTTAATTTATTGTGGGTGCCCTCTTTTTATACGCCTCTATTTTGATGCAAATATGATACATACTTTAGAATAGGAACATATTACTTATTTTATGGATGCTATGTTACTTTTATCAAACTTTAAATTTTAACATTTCCACTCGTGTACTGTTCAAGATAGTAACCATCATAAACGTTTTGCTAGATTTTGGTAATTGTTCGATGTCTAACTATGTTTGGGAAAATAGACTGGGAGACATGAGTAATAAATGATTACAGTCTTTATGTAGGTGTTAATGGAAACCCAATTAAAACACCTTAATGTACATAATGTGTTGTTGCTATAGCTACCTGTGTTAATGGCATTATGTTAATTTTCAGCCTTGGTTCCTTGGTACAGTATTTACACAGTTCAGAGATTATTAACTTACCCAGTGATGTGCTTGCAGAGACAGGTGACATGTTAGTGAAATCAGTCACCAGTAACAATGGAACTAGATCGGTCAGTAACATATTGTATTTTCATAGTAATTGCCATGACAACAAACAAAACATCCTAAACCATGATTTTTATTCTTAGTGAAATAATTGTAATATTTGGTGATGATTGTACTCCCACAATGCCCTGCCACAAACTTGATATGCCGAAAAAGGCTAGCAGGCTTGGAGTGCTGCTACGATTTTTATTCATGACACCTCCACTCTGCAAAAAAACTACTTCACTTGTCGCCATCTTTCTAAAGCAATGCAGTGTGGGTAAATTATTGTTGATGAAAAGTTTAGACATGTGCAGCGCGGCAGCTGTAACTCTTTAATAATGTTATTCATTGTATAAATATCTTCACATACAACAATTTGATGATTAGTACTAATATGATGCATTGACTAAGGAACACACGAAACATCAAAAAAACCGAAGAGCTTTCACGTTTAACTTCTTGTATATTCTGCCATTTTCAGTTACAACAATGGCACTACTTTTTACATAATTTTTTTTTTTTATCAATACACTTGGGGGATCAGGTGACATACCACCACTACAAAAGTATGTATTCTGACGCCTGCAATGAAGTAGTCCCAAAATGTCACAACTTAGTTTGGATATATGGGAGTGCAAGTAAATAACTATATATACTTATTCTGCTAGAGCTTATCTCGGATCTGCTTCTTTTGTTTTTACAGCAAGTAAGGAACCTTGCTAAAAAGATGAAAGAGTCAATGGGTAAAGTTGAAGATTGGGGCGCTGAGGAAATTCAAACCATGGGTCCAGCTATTAGTGGTCTGAATGTCAAAGAATTGAAGAACCTTCCTGCCACTGCTGTAGTTCAAGAGATTACAAATTTGAGGAAAGGCAGTTTTAGTAAACGACAGAAGGAGGTCCTAATGAATAAATTTAAAAGTGCTCGAAATGATACTGCTAAGGTGAGTGCTTGTCAAGTTTACAAGATCTTATAAAAATGAATGCTGTGAAGCATTTCAAAGAGATGAAATGATATGCAAAGATGATAGACATTTTCAGCATCAACTAAGTTATTTTGCCATGATTTTTAGTGATCCGGAAGAAGTTTATTGTATGAAAAATTATTTCAACACCACAACATATATGTCTGTCACTATTTTAATTTTTGTTTACTCATTTGTTTATTTGAATCGAACATCCTCATGAATAATTAATCACATGACTGAATGATTATAGTGACATCATTTGAATACTGTTATCAAGCTTACATTTGTACTACTTTGAGGTTAAGAGAATATTGAACCTTTTGCCACATGACTTTTCTAATATTTTAATCAAGACTTTTGGGGGAGGGGCATAAAATATGCACCCAAAATATAGGCCAGAAATGTGCTGATAAAAGTGAATATCAGCTCAGGACATTTTCAGTCATTGTATGTATGTATGTCAATTTCTTGTTTGTTTCTGTAGCCTATATCAGGCAAAGAACTCAGAAAGCTTGGAAAACTGGCTGCAGGATTGAAGAGTAGTGACTTCAAACAGATGAGACCACAGGATATTAGAGAGTCATTGGAAACCTTTAAGGAAGCCAGAAAAGAAATGAAGAAGACTCAGAAGTTTGAAATCATCAAAAAGGTTTGTATTATTTTAATAATTTGTGTTAAAAATCATTTGTCAATACCCCTTGAAGAAAAGAATGTTTTTTCGACACATTAGCTGCACTCAATTGTTAGTTCTGGATATGTGCATGCAAGATTGTGAAATCTAACAGTTTCTGTGTGCATGTATGTTTAATCTACCCTTAGCTGCATGCATATTAGAATATATACATTCTAGGGGTATTTTGTGAAGCTTGTATAAAGTACTGTTACAATGGGAACAGACTGTTGCTATGCATTAAGAGTTTTCATGATGGCGTCATGCAGTTACCAGTGCCTTCACTTACAATAAGTGACATATATAATGCCAAGCAAGTAATCCTGATTACTCTTGTTTACTCGTGGTTTATGAAGTTGAGTTTTTCACAGGTTAAAAAGTACAATTGTTATGTAAATAATTGTGTGTGAATATTTATAGTCAGATATCAGCCCTTCATTCAGTTAACCTTTCCCCACCAGTCTTTCCGCCCAAAATTGTCTGCACTTTTTTCTTATTTTCTCAAAAATTTCTGGAAATGAACTCTAATTTTGGGGCCAACTCACAAAATTTGAGTCAATTTACTGTTTTTACTCAACAAATTTGGCTATTTTTGTTCCAATCTTCTGAAGGAAAGTGCAGACTATAAACAGGACTATTTTCTGAATTTGTGATGAAAAGAGAGAACATGTGGTGAGAAAGTTAATACATGCATTCCTGTAGTACTGAGTCTAATCCTTTTTAATGCAGTTATTGCTAACTGGTAGTTTTCTCCTATCATTTGAATTTTAGTTGAAAGAAACTGAAGGCGGTATTGGTGAAGTTTTGGTAGAAATGGGTGATTTGGCTTCTGAGGTGCCGTTGAGTTCATTGGAAACCATATCAGTGGAACAAATGGGATTTGAACAGGAAGGTGACAATGTCTCAGAAGTGTCTAATGTTGGTAAAATTCACTGGAAGAAGAGTCAGGTAACATAACATTTTTATGTATCATATCCTTTAGTTTTTATTTCTTGTCATTAAAGATGGATGAATTGTCTCATCTACTTTGACATCATGGTCTATACCATTGAATTTTTCGATACAAACGTACATAGAATAGGACAGTTTGGTTAAAGATTGTTACCATGCAGTTTTGTAATTTATTAACTCCAAATATTGTAAATAACATAAACATACTGCTATGCTAGTTATTGCTTCAAGTCATCTTCACAATTTTGTCAAAACATTTTATTGATGTGCAAAGGAGTTGTGCATGCAGATTTTGACAAATCAAGCCTTTTGTTTCTGACCATTATTAACGAATCTGTGATTTTAAAAAAACAACCAGAGAATAGCTGGCTCAGCTTTGAATACTGACACAGTCAAGGTTTGTATTATAAATAGTAATTTTTATTGTTGTTTGAATGACAGAGTATGATGATGTTCCGTGAAGTGGTTAAAAAGCAGATGTTTGCAGATGGTTTAGATATGATTTCCGCAGGCAGTCTCAGGTAAAGTGATAAATACTTATAGCTCATCACAGTCGGGATAAGTTTCATTTTATAAAGTGTGATTAATCCATCAAATTAAGTAGTAGTACATGTTAGATTTGAGATGCAATGAATTGATGTCTACATCACCAATAATTGTATTTTACGGGCTCTGTTTGTACTGCATAGCTTATGTGTATATCACTCTCAACAAAGACAGCATTTGTTATGACATCATTATCTATGTCAAATTAAACTCTTGTCACTGAGCTATTATTGTCAAATACCAACCACTTTACGCAGGGCTTCATTGCCAAAGCAGATAGCCATTGAGTTGTTTTCAAATACATACAAAAACAAAAAAAACAAAAACAGATTTTGAACTGGTTTAGTTTGTTTCCAATCACGCATATTTTCACTGCTGGTGATATGCCTGCATTGTATCCTTTTGTTGGATATGCAGGTGATGAATCCAACTTGGTTGTCATGACAACTATATTAAACCCACATATGTAGGACAAGTTTGATACGGATCTTATTTTCTTATTAGGTTCCTGGGTACCCTAACTTTAGGAATGACGTGTGATGATATTGAGTCTTTGCTTGATGATACCATTATATCAGTAGTTGGTGTATTGATGGAACAAGATGGATGGGATAAAAGACAGGTATTGACATAGCCCTTATCTTTGAATGACAACATGTATTGTATTTTAAATATTGACAAGATCAAAACTATCAGATAAATATAATAATTTTGTGAGACAGTTATTATTTTGAGAATGGCATTGACGTGATTATAGATAGTAATTAAATTATCTGGGCTTCTGGTAACACTTTTCCAGTCGTCATGGCTACATCAAATTATCCCACTTTTGTCACTCTATGGCTATGACAATGTATTATTCTTGTCATTGGTCTATATTATCCGGTACAGTAAATTTGCTGTAGATTAGCTTAACTTCTATCCACCTGTCAGATTACTGTTCATGCTGTTACATTCATTTACTGAACCATATAACTTTATTTCACAAAATTATAGCTCAGCTGTATGGCTGACAAAGTGAGACACAGTTTAGGAGGTTCAGACAACATGACAGCAAGCCTAGATGAAATTGATATCACTTTATTGACTGGACAGCTACTCAAAGAATTGACGTAAGTGTACATAATGTTTTCAAACATGCACAGATTGAACCAAACAGTTGCCAGGCGACAGTTCCGGACATTGAGTGTCACTGTTGTCTCTCCTGACTTTTTAATTTTTTTTCCTGTATGTGCAAATTGCAAGTGCTGGTGACAACACATAGTGCATTTTGCCACAGAAGTCATATTTATTTTTGGGACTACATGACAGGGCTGTGCGGGCATCTCTCTGTCAATTGGCAATTTTAATGCGCTATCCTGGCGTCAACCAGGCTCGGTCGAACACAAGCACCTGCGGACATTAACAAAGGTTCTCCCAAAGTCGCATTCGTTAGTGAATGAATCTCCGCCAGTGGAATTGGCCTTCCCATTTAGTCTGTGGCACACTCACCCAGGGTGGGGGTCGACCCTTTGATGTTCAGCCTAAGGTAGGATTTTAACTTGGGTCTACCGATCATGAGTCTGATGCGACAACCACTATGCTACCAGTGACCAAACAGTTGAGTTAATGTAAAGAACTGGTTTTGGTTGTCATGGCAATTTTAGACTGATCGCCTACATATACTAACCATTGTTCTCAATTTTTTGTTAGTATTCAAACATTTTTGATCAGAAATGAATTACTCAATTTTTCGTTACTTTTGAGTAGATAATGAAGTTATATTAAATTAATATTTCAATTGCTGTTACAGAGCTGATGAGTTAACAAATATAGGTTCACAAGAACGTCAACACGTTTACACCGCTATAGGTCAAGTGGACGTAACCAACATGAACAGAGATAAACAAGAACGAATTGCAAATGATATTTTAAAAATGCGGGTAAGTTGAGTGAAAGTCTATTTTGTGTCTGTATCTGTATGTTTTCAAAAGAATTTTTATTGGGTATATTGCTCTATTTCCTGATAAGTACATTACAGATTGTCTGAGAAATTTCTGTATAGTTCAGAAGTATAGAAATCAAACAAAACCGACAATCTTATTTCACAAAAATTGATCTCTGTACAATAATTGTCTTAAGGCTGCTACAAACCATAACAAGATCTGGCAAAGTCAATAATCATGATTAATGTGTTTTCAGGAGAAGGACAGAGCTGGTTCAGTAATTGATAGTGAAGATCTAGATGTGTTGGGTAAATTGATTTGTGATGTTGATGCTGATGCCTTGGAGAGATTGTCCACTGATGTATTCAGTAATGCACTGTATGATTTCCAACACTGTTGCTTGTCAATGAAACAGAGAAAAGTGATTGGAAAACGTATCATAACTGATTTTGGGTAAGATTGTAACTCGCTCTATACATTGTCATGTATTAATTTTGAGGCAGTGATCTACAACTCAGGCTTTTTTTTTTATGTTCAGTTCCATATGATGTACTGTAAAAGAGTTAGTTATTCATTGAGTTTTAATTTTGCTCATTTCGCTGACTGGAAAATTAAAACCCAGTGATTATGTAAAATTGAGCATATAACACATTATCTAAATGATAAAACCGTGAATTTAAAACCCACTGAATATGCCTGAAATGATAAATCAGCGAAATTTGAACCCAGTGAAAATTAGTCATTTTACAGTACTCAGAGACAATGTGCAATAATTGCAATAGGTAACAAGTTTTTTTGTTTTGCTAAGAATCTGTGAACATACTAAGCAAGTTTCCTTCTCTTTCATTTGCCACAATATATTAATTCACAATAAGGCAAGTATATAACTGTTTTTTTTTTTTTTCATTTTACAGTTCACCAGATACGTGGAGTAGTGATATAATATCTAATGTAGGCAATCTTTTAATGATGATAAAAGATTCTGATATCCAAAAAATACCAGAGGTAAGTCAACAGTATAAGACATTGCAATATATATAGTATATCGCAATGACTGATGTGAACCGGACTGGTACATTGATAGTAAACTGACATGAGCCAGACTGGCACTATGATAGTAAACTAACATGAGCCAGACAGGCACAGTGATAATAAACTGACATGAGCCAGACTGGCACTGTGATAATAAACTAACATGAGCCAGACTGGTACTGTGATAATAAACTGACATGAGCCAGACTGATACATTGATAGTAAACTGACATGAGCCAGACTGGCACTATGATAGTAAACTAACATGAGCTATACTGGCACTGTGATAATAAACTGACATGAGCCAGACTGGTACTGTGATAATAAACTGACATGAGCCGGACAGATACATTGATAGTAAACTGACATAAGCCAGACTAGGACTATGATAGTAAACTAACATAAGCCAAACAAGCACTGTGATAATAAACTGACATGAGCCAGACTGATACATTGATAGTAAACTGACATGAGCCAGACTGGCACTATGATAGTAAACTAACATGAGCTATACTGGTACTGTGATAATAAACTGACATGAGCCAGACTGGTACTGTGATAGTAAATGAACATGAGCCAGACAGGCACTGTGATAATAAACTGACATGAGCCAGACTGGTACTGTGATAGTAAATGGACATGAGTCAGACTGGCACTGTGATAGTAAACTAACATGAGCTAAACTTTCACTGTAATAGTAAACTTTACCCAATCATTTCCAGGGTGAATTCTCGGTTGTTGCTGAGGAAGTAATGGGAGGATTTAAAACATACTTGGAAACTAAGGAGGAGTGTGAAAAAGATGTGGATATGAACAACAAAGATACCAGAGTCTTGGAAGATGGATTTATTAATGTCGCAATCTCTGCCAAAAATGCTTTAGTATTTGGTGCTGTCAGTGTAGAAGCACAGCGATGGCGAAGAGGTATTTAATCTTACATTCATACTGCAATTGACAGTGTTTTTAATTCCCTGATTACTAGTGATGATCACATGTATCTTAGCTTAAAACTGACTTAAATAACTATCCTCCATTTGGTGGCCTGGAAATCCAGTACCTATGGGAATATGAATGTTATCTATAAATATTTACCTTGTTCCATACAGTGTTATACCAAACAAGATATACTTTTTGTATGTTTTGTAGGGAACTTATTTGAATGTGAAATATAGGAAAAAATATATATTTACTAGATTTTATTTTCACTGAATCATCTCAGTGAATTCCAAATAAAAATAAAGTATTTTACAGTAGTGCATACTAAACAATTCATGCAAAATAGAACAAAATGCACAGATGCAGACTGTGTTTTTTTTCCATTGTGTCATTTGGTATTTTTAATAGCCAACATTCAACCAATTTCTTTCTTGTAAAAAAAAAACTTACATTTAATACTTACATTCCTTTTACAGAAACTTACTCTCCAACATGTGAAGAAATTGAAGTACTGGGAGAAGGCAACGTTGCCTGGACACCTGATGAACTCTCAGCCATCACTGCAGCAGAGTTTGAGAACTGTGCTGAAACATTAGGTCTGATTGAAAGCTTTGATGATGATCAGTTAGATGCTCTATTGGACAAAGCTATAGAGGTAATGTTTGTACTATGAGAGTCATTGGATATTGTATTTTGATAATTTTATTAATAAGTACAATTTGCTAAATTAAATCCACATGAAAATTCTGAATAACAATAGGACTCATTGTTTTCCTGCCAAGTTCATGAACTTAAAAATAAACAAAACATTCTGTCACATGTTCTGATGATCAGTTCTCAGTGCTGATGTCATTTGCTACATTTGAATTTTATTTTGAGAAGCTCTCAGCTGAGTATTGAATAAAATTCAAGTGTGTATACAAAGTTTCCAATCTTTGAAATCTACCTATAATTTGTGATTATTCATAAAATAACATATGCTGCTATTATAAGTTTCCCTGCTGAAATTATTTTCTCCAATTCCGTTGCTAATTTGGAACTAAGTGGACATAATTTCCCTATTTGCTCTAGATCCTAATCAACATTTTTGATTTATTTGACAAAAAGTGATAAAAATTGACTTAAAAGGTTTGAGTGAGTTAGCATAGTAAACAGATGGACTAAAACTAGACAAAACTAGACACAAGTACTGTTTAACTTTTAAAAGGGAAAAGGAAAATTACAGTGTTTTCCACACAGACAGAGGTCAAGCAATCAGTGACTGCATCCTAAATTAATAATGGAATATTAGCCAGAAAGGAAGGATAGAATGTTTTTGATTGATTTTTATACAAACTGGAGCGGAATAATTATCTATAAACTCTGAATTACTCATTATATTGGAACAAATCACATAGATCAATAAATATTTAGAAATTATCAACATCAAAACACACTAAATATGGTTTTCAACGATAACGTTACTGTAGTAAAAATTCTACTGACTATGATTAATCTATTAACGTAATGTTCTACTACAGACATGGGGAGAAGCTGGCGACATGACAAGTACTGAGATTCAACAGCTAGGTGTAGTCGCTACTAGATTTACTGCTGATGAAATTAGTCAACTAAACCTTACTGATAATGATGCTGTCTATGCTATTGCACAATACAGCGGATGGACGAGTCAACAGGTGAGTTTTGTTCAACAGGTGGCTGTGAAGCAGTTTCATTGTAAATTGGGCAAGTGTTGAAGGGGAACATATATTTATTTTTTTCCTGTACTACAGTCTTTTTCTTTCAAAACTATCTGGAATGTAGGGAGGCAACTGTCCACCCACATGAACTCTCTAACACTACCTACAGTCTCGTAATTAAAGGCATATATTTCATTTTCAGTTGGAAGCCGCTGCTGCTCGTTATGTGGCATTGAACGGTGGCAGCACATCTGCGCTTACTGGTCAAGATTTTATTTCATTGTCAAACTTCCTGTGCGGCTTTTCAGTAGACGATATATCAACATTAAGTGCTGAAGCCTATGGGTGAGTAATAACCCCCTATAACCTATATTGAGCCATATTGAAAGTATGACTGTCATTTTCTTCAGATTTATATTCTGTTACAACTTTCCAGGTAAGTTTCCCTGCTAATATTATGTTTAATGTTTGCACACAGTGAAGTGTCTTCTGTTGTTGGAAGTCTCAGCTGTAGTACAGAACAATGGGCAGCTTTTAAAGGTCTAGCATTCCAGGCCTTTGGGGATTTAGATGACTGGCAGCCAGAAATCTTCAGTGAAATTGGATTTGTTGTTGGTAAGTAGCCTTTTTTTTCTTAGCTCTGTTCCATGATGTCTGACTCTCAAAGATTCTGTATTCAAAATAACATACGACTTTTGCTGAAATTAGTATAATGGCTAATTGCTTTCTCTGTGGAATCCGTATTTTGATCTATATTGACTAGCAGATCAGCGATTTTAAGACTGAATTATTTGTCATGCTCTGTGAAGTAGAGAATATCATCACCATTTCATACATTCTGGTATTTTATTTGTAACGCACAAATGTGGGCATTCCTTGATCTACTTAAATACTGGTTTGTTTGCTGAAGTATGTTATTTTAGATGTTGAAATATACACAGATTACATACTGTTCATTTCTTATTGTAGCTGGTTTCACTACAACAGAATTAAGTAGTCTTAGTAATGCATCCATAGCTGCCATTGCAGCAGAGGCCATTGCTCTCATCCCGGAAGAAACATTTGCAGTAAGTAGTACCAACATGAATGTACACTGGTTTTATTTGTGTTTTGATTGGTAATGCAATATAGACGGTGAACATAGAATTACATCAACCTGGTTAAATCATAGTGATAATGAGTATTTTGGGTTTTATTTTCCATTTTTATTTCATCATAAATATTATCATACATTTGTCAACGTTACGCCAGTTATAGCGTGTCGTAATTATGTGGTATTGCACTGGGCATTTGCATCCTATAATAGGAAATTTGAATTCCAAATATGGAACGATTAGGTGCACCAGTGTCCTTTAATAATAAAAACAAACATGGCTGCGTTTGGGGGCAGCCCCAGGGTTTGACCAGATCCCACACAAAGAAGTTTGCTAAATCTGTTCTAAACGTTTTGGATTTTGGCATTCCCATATCCTTTGGTAGAAAAAGATGTATAATAAGGTTATTACGAGGATACCGCAAAGTATGCACTCATACAGTACGTAGTTGCATTAACCTCTGCTGCGATATCCTTGTAATACAGTAACCTCATATTCTGATCACGCATAGTAGTATTCAATTGCATAAATTTGGAACGATGCAAATTAGTATGCCATTGTATTCTAGTCTAATCTAAATAGAGGAATTGGGTTAATTTTTGATCGACATCTGTTGCAAGGAATAAAAAATGCATTCATAAATTAGAATATGCAAAATTTTTGGAGGAAATGTCATTCAAAATAGAAGAGTTTCTAATATTTTCCTCTTGTATTACAGCTGGGTTTCAGTTCGGCACAGCTGTTGATTTTTGACGAGGATCAAGTGGGAGCCATTACTGATGCACAGCAATCAGAGTTATCAGAATCGCAGAGAAGTGCGTTGTCAACAACAGGCTTTATTGATGAAGATCAAATGGATATAGGAGCAGGTATTGTTATGACAATATTGTTCCCTCTAGTTTATATTGACTTGATAATCTTGATTACACCCCCCCCCCCCCCCGGTACATAATAAATGAGGCCAATCAGATACCCAATTTTTTTTTGAGTTTTTAGTAAACTCCAACAATAGATCAACAAAATTATACCTGCAACATTGAGTAAACACCACCTACAGTTCATTCTACTAACTGCTTTTGTTTTTCTCATTACAGCTGGCAAGCAGAGCTCAGCAACTGCCATAATGGTTTTCCAGCAAGTATTAACGGTGGCGCTGTACATGCAATTCGCTTAAAGTACAAGGCATTTGAGTAAAGATGAATAAAATTGATTGGATTAACAGCAATTTATGTTTTGTGCTATTTTGCGAAACAAGATTTAAATCGACTTGGAATATTGAGTGCTTGTTGAATATTGCTGTAAACTATCAATATGAATCATTTCCTCCTTCCAAAAATTATGGAATCGTGCATTTATTTTTCAAAAGTATGTTTTGCAATACCAGATCACGTCGAATTTAGGTAAAAGGCAATTTATAGAGGGGTTAAATAAAATTACTCCCACGTGCCTGGCAGGATAATTGCTTCATCAATTTAAAGATATAACCAGGACAATTGTTTTAATACATGTCCTCAGAATACATTGTGGGTAGCAATCACAGGCCAAAGATAAATGTCACAATTGAATACCAAAGTTGACTGGTGCTTGTAATGCAAGACAATTGTCTTTAAAATTAAAAAATTCAGATTTTAATCAACAGCAAATAGCACTTTTGTATAGGACAGTGGGTGGGCAAATGACCTGTGAAAATACAACACACCAGACTCAATCACAAACTTTCATGGGGTGTTCAGTTGGCTGGTCAGTTTATAGGGTAGGGCGTTTATTTCACCTTAGTTGCCACCACACTGACCCTGTATCTATCAGTATTTACCATAATAATACTTGTGAATGAATGAATGAAGGTAGGTAGGCGTTTTGGTGTATTCAGAACAGTGGTTGTTGTCTCCGTTTCCCTGTTTTAACAAGACAACCATGGAAGATTCCAATACATTTACTGTCAATGATTGTATAGATTTTATCTCATTCGTACAAGAGGATAAATGTAGTTGTAAAGCTTCCTTGAAACTTAAATTTTAGCAAGCATTTTTCAAGCAAAACAGTTTTAAAATAGTGCATTCCTATGCAAAGGATTTTGCATTGTTTGTATCCAGGTATTCAATAAAAATTCTCCACGAGCAAGGTGGCAAGTTGCACTACATGTACATCTTTATTGTCCAGACGAGATTTGCCCCTCTTTCAGTATTTTTTGCTAGCTTTATCAGTGTTATTTTGCTGCATTGAATGGCACAAAATCACCCCCGACTGGTTTATTCTGCAGGAAATTCATTGCTATTAAATATTCATGAACGGACATACAACAAGGTGGGCGCAGAAATGTGTACATAACTAGGTCAACATAGTAAAGGTCACACTGCTGACGTCTTCTCTGTCGGAGGTCAGTTGAAGAGACTCGATTGGCTGAGATGATCATCAATTAGAACACTCATTAAGAAATTACCCGTTGAAAAATAGACAGGTTCCTGCATAGTCAATAGAGGGCCATTCAGAATAAACCAGGCGAGGTGATTTCGCGCCAACACCTCCATTTCGCAGTTTTTTTTATTTAAACTACAAAAACAAATTAATCGCCCCCGACTGCGCCCTTGCTACGATTAGAAGATACCCGATTATTATACTAAACAAATATATAATTATACTAATCGAAACTACAAATGGCAGCCAGCTCCATGTGCAAAACTACATGCCATGCTGAAACTACATTTTGATCCTGAAATGCCATAGTGCAGTGCAGAGTAATTTGGTCTTCAGAAGTTCAGGATACAGCAAGAACACTGTTGACTCTGCAATTATGCAACTATCTAGTCTGAATATTTTTAAATTGTCACTTTTAAGACCGACTGCTTGATTCTACAGCAATCCAAACTGCTACATTGTAGTTTATGTGAATTTGGAAGGAAATTGGTCCAATGGTTGCATTTGACACTTGGGAACTGTCAGGAGTCTACAAAATACTCAAAAAGATTAAAATGCCTTCCAAGCTAAGCAAGTAATTTGATCAAGCCATGCAAAGTACACCATGGATGGTCCTAGTATTCAATGCATGCACCAAGTTCGAACAAAATCCCTCTGTAAATGCCCCAAAATGGCTGCAATTGGTTAATCTTGAATTAGATTCATGTGTACAGTTTAAATGTAATCATTCCAGGCATGTCCAAGATATAGATAAGAGGTCCTGAAGAAAGCATGCATGCCCGCACCAGGTTTCCAGAACAAGTTTTGTTTTATATAAAATTTATAAATTTCAAATCCATGCTAAAGCAACTGAAAAGTCAAGTTCATACGAGGTAGTCATATGAACTTCACTTTTTCAGTTCAACATTTAACCGTCAGAGGACAATACTTTCAATTAGTTTGTCCGGACAACTAATTGAAAGTATTGTCCTCTAAAATTAGTAAATTTTATGAGGTAATCTGCCAATGGATCAAAGAAACTCTACACAAAGACTCGTGGGTATAATGGGCATTACCAAACCATTTCTACAGCCAATAAAAGCATTTTTATAATTTAAATCTATTTGGGCCAAATGTTTTATCAAGGCCCAAAAAAAAACAAACAAGATTTGAGTCTTCATGAAACCAAGAGTTAAAAAAAAACATGTGCAAGCTACATATTCATTATTTTCCGGGATTTGTTCCCAATTAGTCAATATTTTGTATGTTGCAAATACTTGTTTTAATTTGATTACAGAGGCAATGATACTTACTTTCACAGATTTAATTAACGAGTCTTGCCATCCTATTTAAAATGATAGAAACTATTTTCATACTATGAAAAGAAATTTTTGCACAATTACATTTGTGAGCTTGCATCTCAGTTGTAGTGCTAGCAGCATTGCTCTTTGAGGTGTTGGGATTGCCAGTTGGAGAGATTCGTTGACAGGTTTTTCAATCAATTCCTGTTTTGACACCACTAATTTGGACCGAACATGGTACAGGAGATAGCTCCGCTGTTAACAATGCACATTTCAATTAAAGAACAGAAGATATCATTAGAAAATGAACAATATGTATAGTATCAATGCAATGGGACTTGCCGTTTTCAACAAGAATTCAAAAATATCATTTTTGACCATAGATGATTGTGGGTTTTAACAAGAAAATATCACTTTTTACCAAAAATGACAAAAATATTCATCAAAATTAAAGAATTAAAGATATCATGAAATGAACAAATCTGAGAGATGTCCACATGTAGTACCTATGTAGTACATATAGTACATGTAGTACATGTAGTACATGCAATATCAAAGCAATTGGACTTGCGGTTTTTCACAAAAAGTCGAACATATCACTTTTTACCAAAAATATTCACCAAAATTAGAGAATTGAAGATATGATCATGAAATGAACAAATCTGAGAGAGGTCTACCCAAGGTACATATACACCAAGTATCAAAGCATTCAGGCTTGTAGTTTTCAAGAAGTCGATAAAGTAAAACATTGACACGGATGACGGACACTCACTCATGACTTATATGAGTGAGTGTCCGTGTCAATGCTCGACAAAGTCTACAGCGGAGCTAAAAAGCTGACTGGCAGCAATTTTATCCTCAGTCTTATTAGCCACCTCCCACCCCCACTGTGGTAGCTTCTAAGACAAGTACACCAAACATTAACAAGAATTTAGCTGGAGTTCAATTTATTACATACAACATTACACCATAAATAAATTTTGACTATATATAAATATAATTTATACAATATTGAAAACTCTAGGTGATTAATTTTGGATTTCAAATTCCAGCATGGATCGGTCACCTGCAAGGAAATAAATAAAAACAAGTCAATAGTAAAAACTGCTAAAAAAAAGCATCTGGCATTTACAATCAGTACACGAAACATGACATTACGCATAAATGTAGTAGTTGTAAAGTTTGACTGATTATTCAATGCATTTCAGATTCTGTGAACAGCACAAGTATTCAGCATTTTGATAACTTTCACTAGTGACTTTATTTTGAACATATCTAGACTAAAAAACTGCAGGAATTCAAATGTTCATTACATATTAAAAATGCAATTTGTTACAAGGTAATAAAGTAAAAAAAATAAGTTCTGCTTTTCATGTAGGTTTGCCTTTTTTCTTGAGTTTTGGCCAAAAGTAAAATAGGTGGTAGGTAGAATTGGGGAACTACTCGTTTCAGACAAGGTTTTGTCAATCCAAACCTTTAATGCATATATTTGAAAGCATTTATCAAATTCATTGAACAGGAATCATGCAATTGATGAATCTCAAAAAAATATGTAAAGAGAACTATGTTTTCACTTTTTCTAGGTAGAATAAAAACTTTCGCATAAAAGACAACACCATCTATTTGAATGCAGTTATACTGCACTCTTCATCTAAATTAAATTCAGCAATACTGTTATTGCATAAAAACCCTCGCTAATTATGTTTAAGTATATAGCCCACGCATTCGTAAATTGCAGTAGGAAACCAGACAAACCTTTAACAACTGCCTTCATTATCTTTGACATTGACTGGTCACTTTGGTCAACATGTACAGCTGCTGCTATATACAATGCATCACCTCGTTTGAAGGCATGTACAGATCGTATACCAGTGTACTTCCAAGAAAGCATGTGCACAAAGTTACTGGCTGCTGCCCATTGTTGTATATGAATATGATAAGTACTGTCCACTGCCAGAATGAATGACATGCCTGTATAAAGTGAAAAAAAAAAACTTTTATAGAATTCTGCTGAAGTTATCTGTAGCGAATAGTTTATTGTAAGGTAAAAAGGAACCAAATGCAGTATCTTTTGTGTAATTACTAGTTTCTAAAAAATACAACCAGATAGTTTCTATTAAAAAAACAACAAGAATGAAGACTATGATAAATACAAACTTACCGGACACCTCAAAGAATTCTAAATCAACAATATTAGTTAGTTCTATTCGTTGTTGGTGTTTGAACCCAGTGGATTCATATTTAAAGATATTGATATCACCACCATTACCACTATGGATGTTTTTACTTGCATAAGCAACGTATACCTCATCATCTATGCTGAAATTAATGACATCGCTGGCAGCAACAGTCACATATCCATCTACAATAGATTCAGCTGCTTCAAACTAAAGAAAAGTTACAAAGCTATTTTAAAACACCGCCACAGTAACCATGACAACTGTTTGGTTTTTAAATGCATTTTTCAAGCCAAACTAAGCCCTCCCACCGTTGATATGAATATAATCTGAGAATGTACAACGCAAATACTGTTACACCATAAGCAATTGTTGGTCTATTCAGTAAAAGGCTACACAATGCATCATTCAAACAAACTGCACACTGGCAGTGAAGCGCTTCTGCAAGGTCAATAAAAAATGCACATCTAAACATGCAAAGCTTTGAGCCTAACCTTATTTAAAACTTGCAGTCTCCCAGCCGAGATAGCAACTTGCATTTCAATTAGAGAATTGAAGATATTAGAAAATGAACAAATTTGAGAGGACCACCTGAGGTACTTGTATGTATAATATTGAAGCAATCAGAATTTTTAAAGTCAAAATTATCACTTTTTAACAAAAATAACAATTTGAGAATTTAAGATATCACGCAATAAATCAAATCAAATAAATCAATCAATCTACCCAGGATACACGTATCAAAGCAATCAAGCTTTCAAGTTGACAGCCGAGGTAAAAACAGTATCAATTAGTACTGTAAAACACTTTTTGCTTGAAATTAATTTTTGCTGAGGGAATGAATTAGTGAAAATTAAAAAAAACCCTTATATTTTACATTCAAACTTGTCAAAAAAAAAAAATTAAATATAAAACACCAAAAAAGTCTTTTCAGCGAAAATTAATTCCAGCTAAAATTATTTAACAGTATATTAATATTATAGCAAATTTTTCAATACTAAAATCGTTTCGCCAATAGTCAACAAAAGTGTCAAGATTATTTAAGACTCGTCGCCTACCCGTTTTTTAGAAGGATTCCATGCATGCACAGTGGCATCAACTTCCTCAGTTGCTTGCTCACTATCGTATGAATTAGCAAATGCCAAGAAGTAAACTCCATTGATGTCAATGAAAGTTACAGCTTTCACTCCATATGTTGGAAGTTGTTGATATTCCTCAAAGGCATTGATGCCCTCGTTGTACTTGAATACATCCGAGTCGCTGTTGGAGATTACTGGTAAAAAAAAACAAAGTAAAGCTGCAAACTGAACTACAGGGGGACAACCAAAGTATACTGCATGTACAGTTTTCATTTGGTTTAATAGACTCACAATTGCCAATGATATGCATCATGTCACAATAAACTTGTACGATACACAAATGTCAGATCTTAAAACAAAGTTAGCTTTCGGCAAATGACGTGTGAAGTTTTTAAAATTCAACAAATATTTCTGCCAAACATGACGACTCAAAATATCAACGGTTAATATTAGTCATAGTAGAAAACTAGTTTTAAATAAAAATTGTATTGAACTACTTCCTCTTATAAACAAATATGCGCCAGGGAAGAGGTGGGATGGGATGGAACTCTGAATGGTAATAGGGCTCTAAGCTCCTAACATGACCATGCTGTAACATTGTCATGTTAGGAGCTTCAGTGTACATGTACAAGCCTGATCAACACTTGCGAGTTAAAAAATATTGAAGTTCAGTGAACTGGCTTGCTTTAAATATACATAAGAGGAATAAATCTTACCTAACGAGTTGTTGTGACCATTGGCAACTACTAAGTAAATCTCTCCATCAATTGAAAACATAACCGAGTCAACAGAACCACTAGTAGTTAGATTCTGGTCAAAGGAAGCATCATCAAAGTCCAGCACTCTAGTCACCATGTCATTTTGTTTAATTACACAAGTATTACTAATCATCTCTTCACTGTGGGTGAGAACAACAAAAGTTCTTTCTCCAATATTATAACCCTTGACACTTGAAGTAGATGGGAATTTTTGGTTCTGAATTTCCCAGCAGATAGTGTCCTCTTGAGGGCACATGTATAAATGTCCTTCTGTGCATCGTGGAACAAATGGAAAGTTAGACTCTGTTAGAAACAAGACAACACCACTGTCGTACTGAACGCTGTTGAACTGTGCGGCACTGATAGTATATAAATCCTGGAAGTCTTCAAAGTGACTGAAACTCATACCTTGCCCTGCACAAAAATAAAGATTTATAGTTAAGTACAGGCTTTAGGCCATGCTCAGCTTGTAACCTCAAAACACCACAAAGCCCTGTTTAGATGATAAACCCCCACCCAAAACTGATGTCTACAAGGGAAGACCCTCAATTCAAAATAAACAGTCCCTCTTGGCAAGTTTTCAAAGTGATCTCTTAAGAGATCACCACCAGACATCCCAAGGAAAAGCACCAATTTCATATAATTGCAGAAGAAAGTAATTACCTATGTAAAATTGGCCTAGGCATGTCCAAGCTTCAAGTATGCACACGTGCGTGATTAGTGGTGGAATTACAAGATGCAAAAACTACACAATACTAGAGAATTTTTCCCTGTAAATTGAGTTTTTTGTGATAATCTTTACCATACCTCACTCAAATTTGTATTCTTTAATATTTCTGAAAACGAACCCTAATTTTAGAGCCATTTTTGTTGCAATCTTGTGCAGAAAGTGCAGACTATAAAGAGGACTTTTTTTAAATGTTTTGTAAAAAGTTGGTGAAAAGATTAAATGGTAAAATGTTAATACTGCTTTAGAGATTTTGATTTATTCAGTTAATATGCAAATTTAATTCAAAGTAGCGTTAGATATTCAACATCACAAGAAGTTTGAATACATTTGAACAAACTAGTAGGGTATTTTATAACAACCTGTTAAAGAGAAGCTAATTAGTATGCAAATTATTCACAGATTTGTACCAACATGTTGCTTTGTACCAAATTGCACACCAATTCATTCAGTGGTTTATAGTTACAAATTATAACTTTCATACATCACTACAACACAAGTCTCCTGCCTTTGTTCTCTTCAGGAGCAAAGAAACAAAATCAAGTTAACTTTCGATCTCCATGTTGGTAGCAGTATGGTGCAAGAATACACATGGTGGAGAGAGGTGGTGGGGGTGGGGGTACCAGATTTATTGTTACTTACCAGCAGTTGCTTGGGATAAATTGAATACCAGCTCACATTGGCCACGTATAGTTTCATTTACATGTGTCAACATCCGTGTACTGTCCTGAAATACTTTCAAACCATCGTTGTGTAATTCTGGTATATCAATGACTCCATTTATCAAACCCAGTACCACCATATCATTCATAATGTACACATCATTTTGGAATACCTATAAAATTATTATTCATGTGAAATTTAAACGATAGCGACATGCAAGTTGTAAGTACAACCGTCACCACAGGGTACATGCCGTTAAAGGGTTACATTTATATCATTTGTATTAAAGCGGCAAAGTCGTCACCTGCGCACAAATCAGATGGCCATAGCGTGTCACTGTTTACAAACAAGCGTCTACCCATGAGCCTTTGCATTTTTAGCAAATGTTAACATCACTTGGGACTTTTTTTCCCCCTCCAACAATGGAATTTAAAATCACGAGAACTGTTGATTTAGTAAAAATTACCTTTTCACCCGTAACATTGTGATCACAAAATTGTCTAACCATGTTATCATGTAGCCATTGTAAGTTTAGTCCATTGATCTCATCAGTAACTAGATCACCAACAATCACAACACCATCACTGAATGTCTTGTTTCCCACGATAGTTTGGTCACCATTTATTAAAACTATGTCGTCAATATCAACTCCATTTAGTGTACCATTAATATTAATGTCATCTGTAGGAATTATGAATTTATGCAAACAAGTTAGATAAGGCCAAATGAAATAAACAAAGTATGTATGGCAGTCATTAAAGTTAAGATATAGTTTATGGTAATCTAGTTGCAGCATAAACATGTCAGGTATGGATCCAGAAGCTGATGATTTTTCAACATTAAAATTCAAATTAAATTTTAGGTTGAGATTGTCATTCTGTATCCAATTCTCAAATGAGTACTTGTCCACATTGAGAGACATGGCCAGCCTTTGGCCATTTTGAATATATGTGTATATCTATGACATGATGTATAATGAATATAAAATTTAACATAATCAAACGAAGAATCTCATATATAGCTCTAAAACTGCATACATTAAAACAGTCAGCCATTTTAAAACTTGTCTGAAAAATAAAATTATTTGCATCAAGGTCCTGTGTCTAATGAAAATACTAAGTTCAAACAAAATCTCTGTAAACAGCAGAGAAACTTGATTTTGATGATTTTTCAGCACAAAAACGGCCGTCATTCAGATATCTCGAATCAGATGGCGAAACAAATTGATGTGCATATGTATAATATTATGCATGATACATGTATGAAGTTTAAATGTAATTGGTCCTGGCATGTCCAAGATACAGGTTCAGACGGACACAGGTCAATCCACAAGGCTGACTAAAAATAAGATAGGAATGAGACGTCTATGGTCAAAATAAGTCTTAAGCTCAAACATTACTAATGAAGTAAGCTATACTACTAATCTATATACAATGAGTTTGTTACTTACCTACAACAGTGACGTTGTTTTGAAAAGTGATTGCTCCAGTGATTTCCTGAGGTCGAGACAAACTTGCATATTTGTTGTTAAGATGGGTGACATTAACTCCATCAACAAATCCTACCACCACTAAGTCTTCATCTATTGTGATGTTAGCATAAAAAGTGTTGTCACCTGTCACGACACCATTAGAATGCACTAAAACAAGGTCTTCCGAAGGATCAACAAAGTCAATAAAACCTAATAAATAGAATATTTTACATTAAAACAGTTTAAGTATACGTTTTGAGGAACAATGTCAAGTAGATAACACAAAAATGTAATATCCTATTTTGTAAATTATTTGGCTATGATACCAGATAAACCAACCTATTTGAGAGTTTGATTTTAGTGAAATTTTTGAAGTGGTGAGCTGATTGATTGCGAGCAGTCAATAGCAATGTGGTTGTATCGACTCAATAATAATAATAACTTTATTGCATCCTTAGAAATACAATGTTTCTATCAGTTAATAGCAATAAAGATTAGTTGTGATAACTACTACTACAAAAAGAAAGTTAGTTGTTAAAAAAAAGATAAAGCAAGTGTTACATATCAAATGGCATTTTTATTTCTTGATTGAAATGCATAATGAATATAGTTGCCAATCTTTTTTATTATTACATCATCTTTTGAAGTCATCAAGAAATTAAATTTCTGGAGATCATCCTGGGTTTCTTGTGGAAATATAATGTTTTGTATGATTTGTTGGCGTATTACTTTATATTGTGGACATTTCATAACAAAGTGCAGTTCATCTTCTATTTCATTCTGTGTTTACAAATTCTATTTTCAGTAGGTATTTTTGGTTGCATACGTCTCCCTTTTTCTATTGCTAAATTGTGATTACTAGTTCGAAATTTTGTCATTGAAATTCTTTGTTTCAAATTTAGCACATCTAAGTATTTTTCAAAATTATAAAAGTCTTTGAATTTTTCATAAGTTCTCAGCTTTGTTTTTTCAGTTATATTTTTTCTCCAGAAATTTATGTATTTTTGTTTGACAACTTTGCCAATTTTCTGTATATGTTTTGTTAACAAATCATTCTGTTCATCATTTTTTGTATTTAAGAGTACCATTGTAAATTGGATTTCTTTTGTTCAAGGTATGCTTGTTTTGTGATATTATTGTCTGGTAATTTACTGATACGAGTCCAGTATTTTATTAAATTGATCTGAATATCTACTAAGAGTGGGAATAATTCTACTTCGGCTCTGCATGCAATGTTTGCCACAAATTTGTTCAGTCCTAGAAGTTGTTTGTAAAAATTCAATTTGTGAGACTTTCAAAATCTGATACCAATTTAAAAACTACAGCGCCCACTCATCTGTAAAATTGCCCTACTTTTCACTTTGTGTGTATAGAGTTTCATTTTGTAGTACTACATGTATGTACATTGCATTGAAACATAAACTAGAGTGAATATCTGAAATTAAAAATCTTGCCAAACAACTCATCAACACTAGAGTCCCAGTTGTGCAACAGCAAACCAAACTGAAACCAGTCAGCTATTGTGGATGAAGACCCGATCATGAAACGTGATGTATGAATACGATTGGTGCAGACATGTTAAATTTGGCTATGCAAAAGCATTCACTAAAACAAATAAATGGTTGCTATGCATGCTGCTCCGATTGAGAGAATCAATGCGAAGATCTGGTTCAAATAAATGTTTAAATTAAATGCATTTTTAATTTTGAAAAATTGCCACCGAATGGCCATCTCAAATCTGATCACAAACTAATGTAGCACATGTATCCCAAGATATATGAATGAAATTTTAACACTAGTGTTCAAGATAGAGGCATATACGTATGGATAAACGCATTCAATTACCAGTTTTCATCTGACAAATGAAAAATCTGTTTTTGAATTTCTACCATGCACATTTTGGGTTGCAAATGTGCACTTTAAAAAAACCAAATACATTTAAATGACCAGTGCTGCTAAACCAACCTTAACAGCCTACACAATCCTGTGTGCTGAGGGTACATCAGTGGAACAGCAGAAAATTCGTTATTCATATTGCAAAATACAAATAATCCCAGACCACGTCTGTATATTAAGTTTCAGTGAAATCTATTAAAGTAGTTCCAGAGGGCAACAGAAAGGCTAATCAAAGAAAGCTTAGAAAGAACTCCCATGTGCTGAGAGTATTGTAACACATTAAATATAATTCGAAATTACTTGGCTGAAAACTAATTATGCAAATCAGAAAATTAATATAAACAGATTTTAGTGTAAAACTAATGAGGTTTGCGCAATGTAACAGAAAATCTATGTACCAAGTTTAATTGAAATGAGATTAGAACCAAAAAATTATCAATTATTACGCTAATTAGGGAATTAATATGAACAGATTTTTACCCCAAACTATTTAGGTTTGTACATTGTCCTAGAGCATCTTTGTACTAAGTTTCATTGAAATGGAATAATTAGTACTTTAGATATCAGTGTGAAAGCTTAAAATTGGTTAATTATGCAAATTAGGTAATTAATATGTACAGATTTTAACCAACAATTATCGAGGTCTGTCTATTGTCCTGCAGCATCCATGTACAAACATTCATTGATATGTGATGATTAGTACCCGAGATATCAGTGTGAAAGTTGGAAATTGGTTAATTATGCAAATTAGGTGATTAATATGCACAAATATTTACCGAAAACTAATTGGGTCTCTGCATAATTCTAGATTCATTGAAATGTGATGATTAGTATTTTAGATATCAGTAAAAAAGCTGAAAATTAATTATGCAAATTAGGTAATTAATATGCACAATTATTTATCCAAAACAATCTCTGCATAGTACCAAGTTTCATTGAAATTCAATGCTCACTACTTGTATCAAAAGCTGAAAATTAATTAATTATGCACATTAGGTAATTGTATGTACTGATATTACCATAAAAACTATCAGGTCTGTGCAGTGTCATATGACATCTATGTACCAAGTTTCATTGAAATGTGATGATTAGTACTTGAGATATCAGTGGAAAAACCCAAAATTGACTAATCATTATGCAAATTAGGTAATTAGTATCCACGGATTATTACCAAAAACTAATCAAATCTGCGCATATGTTCAGAGCATCCATGTATCAATTTTCATCAAAATTCAATGAGTGGTTCTTGAGATAGTAGTGGAACAGTCTGACATGCATACATGCAGACACACTAACTGCAAAGACTCCCATTATGTGCTTCGCACATGGGAGTCAAAAATTGGATAATTACACAAATTGGATATTTAATACGAGGGGAATTTTTATTGACTGACTGTTGCATATTAGAACTGTCATTGCGTGGATCTGTACAAATAAAACCAGCAGTGTGGCAACCAGTTGAATAGTTTGTATCAAACCATCAAACATGATTTGATTTAATTAATACTTCACTGTCTAGGGTTGATTCAGTCAAGTAGACGACGCTTGATTATGATGATTTTGCAAAAAATAAAATGATTGACATCTTGCATCTAATCGTCAAACAAGTACTTGTCCATATTGAGAAACATTGCTCTGGAACAGCATTAATTACAACAAAATGGCCACCAGTCGGCCATTTTAAATCAGATTGTGAAACAAATTGATGTGTAAAATATTATGTATGATGCATGTTTGAAGTTTGATTGTGATTTAGGACTAAATAAATGTAACCTCACCATGTGTAATGTCAATATGAATTTTAAATGGATCTGCCGAGGCATGGCAGGAAAAATTGCCATGCTCCAAATGTTGAATTGAGACAAGGTGCCCCTGGTCAGTCAAAGGTCAATGAAACAAGTTGATGTACAAATGTATTAGGTAAATTACTACGACTGAACAAAATCAGCCAATTAAGGCATGTCCAAAAAGTAATGTTGGATGAGCAGTTAACACACTAGCCATAACCAAGTAAATGTACATACTTAAAGAGGAACGGCTCAATCCCATGGATTGCCCCAAAGAATCATGGGACACTATTGTTTATGTTTACAATGTTCTATCTTTTGTTATCTATTGTTATTTTAACCCAGAAAGTAAATTTGTTGTGAGATTAGGCTTAACTGGAAGGTGCCCCTTTAAAACATGTGCATATATACACACCAGGTTCACATAAAACCAATCTTACCATTAACAATAAGGTTGCTGTTAAGAACCAGACTTCTGTTGAATACCACTGAGCTGTAAATATCTTGGTCTGTAGATTTCATGACCAAGTCTTTCACAAAGTTTCCAACATGTACATCATGTGCATTGAAATCACCATTGACATCACCAGTAACCTCTACATTGTTCATATAAATACCAGACGAGTGAACTAAAATCTTGGCTCCATCAATGTCCTTACAAAGTTACAAACAAATATATGGTTAACATTTCATGCAAGGCATAAACATGTTCACAGTTGCTTGTAGTGAAATTCCTCACAATTAGGCAAACTCCTACAGACAACCTAACATTTTTTAAGTCAGAAAAAGGTCGCTTATCTGACAAACAATTTTTCACCAGAACTTTTCTCTACAACTATTGTTTTTCAAATTTTGTCAGCATTTTAGTGATTTTATCATAGTTTATTTCTTTAATGACCGTTCCCTTTCCCCTAGGGAAGGAGTAAAATTCAATAAAAATTCGGGGTTCTTGGCCCCGAGATTCTGCCTTAATCTTGAACAGTTATTGATATCAGCAATCAATGTACAGATTAATACCAGCTAATTCTTACTTGGTCATCGTGTAAGTTAACAGCATCTTCATAAAGTGCATGCAAATCAACGCCATTAATATCATGCATGAACAAAGCATCACCATTAATTTGCACTGGTTCAGAGAAATTTGTGTTAGCATGGACATAAATATCACCAGCTGTCTTGGAAACTGCTTGAGCTGCCAGATCTGGCGAATACAATGAGAACATAAATAATCAGTTGAAAGTCTTAATTTAAAAGTAAATTATAAAGTGTTCCCAGATAGTAAATGCTATAAATACTGTATACATGAGCACAAAAAAAGTTTTAGAACAAGATTCTTTCGAGAAGATTTACACACCCAACTCCATCTGATCTCAGATCAATACATAACGTAGTTCTGTGCCAATGATGGCAAATAAAAATAAACTCTCAATGCAATAAACAATCTGATGGCAAGTCTAAACTCCAAAATAAGTTCACATACCAGTAACATCAACTGCATTAATGGTTCCATTTACCACCAAATCACCGTCAATTGTAACATCACCAAATGACTTAATATCATAAATCAGCTGTTCTCCAGTATTCAATTTAACAGCTGTGTTGTCAAGCTGGGGAAAAACAAAAAAAATCTGCAATGAAAGTCCTTATACACAGCAATGAGAAATTTTGGGGATACTTAATGATCATGTTAAGACTACACTAAAATTAGGAAACTAAAGTTATCTAAACTACATCAATTGTCCAAGCAATTGGGGTAGATGTTTTCAAAAAGTCAAAAATTTTGTATTTAAGTATTGTCACAAATTTAACAAATATGAGGGAAAACCATTCACAGCACATTTTGTAGCAAGTACGACAACCAGCTGACAGATTAAAAAATAAATATTAACGATAGACAATCTGCTCTGTCAACAGATAAATAGGTCTCATTAGAAAATAAATTGTACTATGATGTGATCATAAAACTATGTTAAATCTACCAAGACTCGTTACTGAATGGCCTGTTTTGTATTATAACAGTCTTAATAAATGTCAAACATATTTTTGTAATTTAATTTCTAACAAGTGAATTTATAAACATATTGCTCCGATTATTATCAGTTATATAAACTTGTATGCTTACAACATAGACTTAGTGTCACAGAGACAGTTCACTTGCTGTAACAAAGTCTTGACAAAGGTTGATAACTACTATTCAGGAACAAAAAATAACTGACATAAAGGGATGACTTACAAGCAAGTTTTTTGAGCAATGTATACAAAAAGTTAAGTTGGAAACAAATTACAGACTTAAGTGAATAAACAGAGGTAACATTTTGTTCTGCTGCTACAACCAATGTGTACTGGTAATCAATAAAGTTTTCCCTCAAAAGTTACAACTAGTCATCTTATTACCTCAACTATATCCACTCCATTGATTCCATCTTCAATTATAATATCAGCGTTGATGGTCAGTGTATTGTTAAAATAAACATCAACAGAAAACACTGCATTCTGATCAATTAATGCCATATCGTTGATATCAACACCATCCAGCAGAAAACCAGAGTCTATCATCAAATCATCTGACAAAAGTTAATAGTACATGTTTTATAAAGATTAGGGTGCACCTTTTATTATTGACAAGGCAATCACTGGACAGTCTGTTATAGTGTGCAATAACAAATATACATCTAGCACCCAGAAAATGTTTGTACAGTGTACAAAACAATTCCAGAAGGAAAAATGTGTACCACGAGATTACCGTGAAGTATGTAGCATAGTTATATAAGCCCCCCTCCAAATTTACAGCATTTTACAACAAGTAATTTACCCGATTATTTGAAACTTCATTTAGAATATACCGATAATTTCATTACCCCAATATTCACGTGAAACGCAGGGTCAAATGCTGTTCCACTTAGTAAACGTACCCAAGAGTGATCCCGGGGTAACTGCCTGTCCTCTAGTTAATTTGGACGTTGCTAGTTGATGAAGACTAGTATCGTACACGCGACTATTTGTTTATGAATAAATTATCGCTCAGAAGAAGTTTTAACTTTTATCCATTTATAAGCCCCTCTAATTTTTCATTAATTTGTCGTCCCCCTCCCTTGAGGAGTTTATATTCTGACAACTACGGTAAGTTTTATTTAAAACTATCTTGGTACAAAATTTGTACTGTAATAGAGTAATCAGCATCTCAAAGCCTAATTCCAAAAATAAAAAAAAAATACTCAAGACTTGTATTATCCACTTACTCAAGGTTATATTCTGTGAGAACTCCTTATACCCATCAATGTGCTGTGGTATTGTCTTAGATAAGTACAGCCCAGAAGATTCTGATAGGTCTAAGCTATTGACGTAACCTCCAAGCATCAAGTCGCCATTCACTACAACTTCACTGCAGGAAATGAAACAATGGCCACAGATGTTAGAATTTTTTTTTTTAAGCAACAAGAATATTGTCTTTCAGTATGTAAACCCGTACTGTGAATACTCACTCGAATGTTTTTTCGCCATTGACGACATCATCAGTAGACAAGTCCACTACACTAACACAAAACTCTTCCAGATTGATACCATTTACAGTGCCATTAACCGTCACATTGATCATATACACGTCTGTCATAAAACTCTTCTCACCTAAGCAATGTTAGAATAAATGCAACAATTTTTTGTTGAAGTAGAAATGCTTAATTTTGATGAAAAACAATGACATGCTTCACAAACCCGCAATGTGTATTTAACAAAATTCATTCATGATGCTGATCTGGTTCCAGAATGGCAGAAAAGTTCAATTCTGATGTAATTTTAACAATTAAATGGCTGCCATTTGGACATTCCTATGTATCCCTAGAATTACGTGTGAAGTTTGAATGATTGGCAGATATATCCAAAATACAGTTCCTAATGCATACACATAGGTCAGTACATAACCATAATAGCAATATTAAACACCAAGTCAAGGCAACCAATGCTCCCACTAATGTAGAAGAATGCAATTTACAGTTTTTGTATAACTTCATTCTCTAGATATTCAACTTTTTATCAGTATTATGTAGTTTGCCGTCTTGGTTCTTCAGCAAAAGAATTGACATCCACTGTGTGAAACACCGAGAAAATTCTATACAACGCATGAAATACTGATTTAGTATTAGTAATTCGTTCAAATTTTAGGTGTGCATATTACTTAAATTAGAATGTTACAAATACACAAACAGTAAAGATATTGCCAAAAAAACAATTTTTTGATTTTTTAGTTAATGACACTTGTCCCCCTTTCTGTGGTCAACAGGTTATTAATCACTTGTAAAACCTACTCGCAAAGATAAATTGTAAACAATACAAGAACAATTAAGGATTTGGTAGAAACACAAAGATGAATATTTTCAGTTCTAATATTTCCAACCATTTTATATTCATGTTCGGCAACAGTGGATATGTGATGTTCTAAAGAATCAAGATGGTGGACTACATAATACTGATGAAAAGTTGAATATCTAGAGAATGAAAAGCGATATAAAAAAACTAAATTGCAAGTTTTTACATTTGCAGAGCTTTTTTATCTGGGCGTTTTATGTTAGCCTTGACTTTTCCTTTAAGCCAAAAGATGTATAGCATACTTACCATATATAGTTTGCATACCACTGAGCATGACCACATTCTCGGTAAATTCAGTTGTATTCACACCATCTACAAGGCCATTTACATCTAGGAATCCAGTGACTGCACAGAAATAAAAGTTTAAAAGTTGGAAATGCAGCATAGAAAGACTCGCTAATGTTCAAGATTCGCTTGACCAAACTAGATTTTGATAGATGGCACCCCCCCAAAAAAAATGGCCATCTTTCCATTCGCACATGATTTTAAGGTACAACATATGTATATAGCATACATGCCAAGTGTGATTGTAGTTACACAGGAAATGAAATATTAAATATAAATCAGAAGATTGATATTTAAAGCTATTGCTTCTTTCAGTTCCCTTAAATTAAAAACCAGCTCTAACTATTGATATGAAGAAACAATTTACTTGCCTTCTAAAGTGCCAATAAAGACTTTGCTTCCCTCTATGATGTGACTTCCATCAACTAGAACAGCTTCTTGATTTAGTAGAGTGATATTTACATCGTTTATAGTGTCTACATAGGTTTCAGTCACATTCAGATTACCCATAATGAACACAGGGTTAGAACGCAATGTTTTCTGACCTTTGAGTAAAAAAAAGGAGACAGAAAATCAAAGAATTCTTCATTGCATTTACTTCACCGAGAACCTTATCCAGGAAAAGCTTTAGTATTGTGTATTGTATCACAAACATTTCATTGCTGTTAACCAATGGAAACTTTCCAAGGATGCAATAAATTCAATAATTTCTGCACAAGGATCAACTAGAAAATGTATACAAACAACCAGTATATAGATCAGATACAAATACATGATACCAAGTTAGACAATATATATTGTTTCGTATACACAAGATTACCATTACCGGTAATAAAATTATTGAATGCCTATTACAGGTGATCTCAAACTTGCCTCCTAATCCCCTGGTAATTTTAACAGCGAGCACACCAGACTAGCATCAGTAAACGACACTACAAATTACTTTCAGCAGGACCGCTGTCCTCAAACTTAAAACTTTTGTAGATAGCCATTTCACCAAACATTTATTTTATACACAACACTGTACAAATTAAATCTTTGAATGTATACACATTTATAGGGTAGTTCTTACCTGCTACTGTTTGTTGGTCATCTAATCTGACCAAGTCCTGCAGTATATCAAAGCCATTTACACTGAAAGCTTCAATTGATTCATCAACACTAATTGAATCAGAGAACTCAATGTTTCCGAGAATAGTTTGATTTCCTTCTTTCTTCACAACCTGGTAACAAGACCATCACGATAAACACATTGTACAAGGCAATATAAAAAAATGCTCCTTAGTATCAAAAAATTAGTGATTCTGACCCACTCATAGCAGTGATATATTAAGCAATTAACCCGACAAGGTCACACGAGTTGTACCCTCTGCAGTGCTCCAAACCCAACACATGCCTGACAGATCAATGTAGTTTCACTTCCAGATTTTTTTTGTAGTTACCAATCAAATTTCAAATGTCTTATAGTGACAGCCATTAAAGAGTCACCATTCACGACAGAGTTTATTTGTTGACCTAATATGCAATAAGATGCTGGCAAATTTCTGGCCAATGTTTATCATCTTGTTTAAAGGCCCAGGTATACTATAAAAACACTTCTAAACAATAGGGATCATTTCCTTGCTTGTCACACTGTAGTAAACTGCTCCAGCCAAGCTGCGGTAAAAATGCGTTTTTACAGGTCGATTATGTTGTGCAAAAGTGGATGGATGTGACAATGAATATCACAGCAGTGACTGTAGTATTTATGACAATATATAGTGTACTAGTTGAGATTTTGGCAGATAAAAGTCAAAAACACGAACCGGGAAAAGGGACTGGCTACTAATCTTGAATAATTAACTGCTGTCAATCAAAGTAACGTGATGTTGAACTGCTGAAAAAGGATGCTTCATAGGCTATGCAAGTGATTAACACTTATTTGCATAGCCACACCTCCAATTCACACTTGCCCAGGGGGGCAGGGGGGAGGCAAGTGAATTGGGCCTTTAAGAGTATCTGACTTTTACCGACAATGCAAACACTGCAATGTAGACATGGTTACCATGACCACCAAAATGAATATTCATTGAAACTCGTTGCAAGAAGGCGTGAACTTACACTATTGTCTAATGCAGATAAGTCAATACCATTAATCTTGACTTCACTGTCCACATCTAAATCACCCACAATGTTAACATGATCTGTAAAGTTTTTGAAACCTGAGAACAAATGAAGACTTAAATGTTATAAATCCTTGAAAATCAATTTAATTATGCAACTTCAGTATTTTTTTTATACACCCCCGCCCGAGGGTGAGAAGGGAACATTTCTAGGACTTGTATGGTGGAAGAAAATTTATGTTGGCAAGATCATGCATTTTTCAGTTGCTCAGAAAGTTTATTACACAAAACCTAGCAAATCAAGAAATGCCATACAGCATATACAAAGTGATTGCCATCTCACACTAATGGCATGCAACGATATATTCATTATTTCAGTAATAATTCTTTCACTCTGTTCTACTTTTGATAAAAATATTCCTCCACCATATATTCCATTCGGTTACTATCAGACGCTATCAATTACATTTACCTCTGGAGTAATTTAACATGTACGAGAATACATACATATACTTACCGTAAATGCATAATTTGAGTATAATTACCTTCAATTTGACCTGGTGCTTCCAGTAGAATGAAGTCATCCATGTGCAGGTTATCAAATCTACTTGTATTCAAATTACCCATGAAAACAAAGTCTCCAATTAAATCAACAGGTACATTGATTATCTGATCAGTTGACTTAGTCAAGACATCATCCATTGCAAAGCTAATATTCAGACCATTCAAAATGTCAGAAAGCACTACAGAACCATTAACTGAGAGACAAAGGCAGTTAATTAATCAAATTATCTATCGCCATAGGATCAATGGACACACCAAAAATGGTGTGAATGATCATGAAAAATTTGTATATGTGACTACCATTTCTGAATGTTGAACTTGGCCTAGTGCTTAGGTTCATTGACACGCAGATTGCCGCAAACCAACCGATCTGACACGTACCGCGCATGGAACTATGAGAAAAGTGGTCGGAACTATTTCCACTTTGTGTCAACACAGGTGGCACTATTCGATTGGTTTGCGGCAATCTGCGTGTCAATGCAATATTGAGAAAAATTAGACCTTTGACCTCCCAATTTACATGCATTTTAATGTTAATAAAATAAGATATTCTGATGAGTGTTGTGTGTAGTTTTAATTGATCAACTCATTAAAGATTAAATCTTGCTAAAAATCGGGGGAGGATGTGTTCAAAAGAAAAATACTTTTATATAGTTCCGCGGCAGAAACTCTGAGAAAAATGGTAGCGGGTGGATATTTAGCCTTCAGAGGCTAGTTATGCGTCATAAGACACAGGTCTGTGCTGAATAGCGCCACCTGTGTTGACACAATGGCTTAGGTTGGGAATTTTCAGCAAGTGCAAATTCTTTTTACAAGTTGGGCAAATTTGAAAAAATACTGCGAAAGTGACAATGACATTGCTTCAGAATTGTTGAGCATTTTTGATAACTCTTATTCACCTGTGACGTTGTTTTTGAATGTTTTTATCCCTTCTAAAGACGCTGGTTCTGTCAACTTCATGACTGTTGAGTTGAACACGTCAATATCAACCTGATCAACTGTAGCAAGGGGAGACATGATAATGTCACCAGAAACAGTGAATCCATTTTTGAAACTCTTTGCACCTGAAAGAAAAAAAGAATTATATTTTAATAGTTTTGAAGACATTGCACAGAAGTAACTAAAGATTACTTTTGAATAAAACTCTGATATCAAGTATCAGTGCATATTTATGACATGTGATTAGTAACTTGAATAATGATTTTTTGGCCCTGGAAAAGCATTCATTAAAACAAAATGGCTACCAGACTTTAAAAATAAAACACCAGGTTCCACAATGTCTAATGTTTTAACGGAACCCGTTAATATGCAACCCAGTTTTCTGCACCAATTGGCAACGATTAAATCATCTTGATATGATTACAAATCAAGAGGCATGATAAACAAGTCATTGAAAATGACACAGTCCCCATTAAGTTCTCTTTGTGCTCATCATATTAAAGCGGAGGGGTTTTCGCGAGTGTGTCCTTGAAACTTGAGTTCCAAGTGGCGTATACAACAGATTGTTTATTTACATCAAAACACGCGTTTCGTGTCATAGTAATATGGCCAAAATAAAAACGGCCATTATTCAGCCATCTTTGATCTGATTATGAAACACTGATATGTATGATGTACGTGCCAAATACGAATGAAAATGGTACATAAATTGTGGAAATATAGTAGTAAGGCCAAAAAGTGAGATGGCTGTCAATCTGCCATCCTTGACCAGATTTTGAAACAAATTGTCATGAACATGCATCCTAACCTGTATAAAGTACATGTATGTGCCAAATTTGAATGAAAACTAACAGAGCACGCCCAAGATACCGCATAAAAAAACAAAAACAAGATGCCTGCCAGTCAGCCATTTTGAATCCAATCGCTAAACCACTGCATGTGCATATGTCCCACATAAAGTACTAGGCACATGCAAAAAATGAACGGAATCGATCCAAGGGATTCTGAGATACGACTCTGGACGGACGCACAGAGACCGAATTATAAGTCCCCGTTTTCGGACTTCGTCCGAACAGGGACTAACAAAGTTTTAATGCGATTGGTTTAGACATCTGCTTGAGAAGCATATAATTAATTTATTAACACTAGTTTATATAGCAATATGGTCACTAAACGGAACTATCAACTAGTTTCAAAATAGAATATACTTATTTGGCAAAAGAACAAGTGTCTAAAGCACTTAAATATATGAACTTTCATTCAGCATTAAGTTTATCAAACTATGGAAAGCTAATTTTGTCGAATAAATTTTAGCATTACCGGTGATGCATTACATTATGTAATGCTTTTCATCACAGATTTTGCATATTCACGTAGTTTGTGAAATGTTTTTGTAACTCTTTGTTCAATTGGTAAACTGACTTGCATATACTATTTAACTATTGGGCATTTACCCAACTCTCCTCATACATTACCGGTAGTAATTTTATGACAAATCCTCCCCCCCCCCGAGCATTTTCTCAATCCCTGCTCTCATTTAATAATGACTTCAAGATACCATTTTGACCCAGTTTGTTAATGTTATAGGCTCCCAAACTTCACTGCCATATAAACAAACTGGCATTACCATTGTATCAAATAAATGAGAGTGTATTAACATGGGAGTTATTTTTAATATTATACAAATGAGATGTGAGCAACTACCAAAATTAGAAATATTCTTTCCAGGATAATTATGACTTAATATAATTTTTTTACCTCTTAACAATATTGGCCAGTCTATTGTACCATACAAGTTCATTGTGATCTTTTGCGAGTTTGTAATATTTAGCTTTTTTTAGCATTCTGTGTAGTTGATTAACTTTACTGTATCTTAGTGTAGTTTATTTTATTCTATCTTTATATAGCCATAAAACAGGACTCGCCAGTGCTAACTAAAATACGCGTTAGTGAATTGATAATACTATTTATATCTTATGTTTGATTTAGCTTAAGTAACACCATCATTTATTCTCCAACTATCTAAAACTGATTTAAATAAATCACCTGACTTTTCTGTCCAAATAAATGTACCTACTAGATAATTCTTATTTTACACTTATTAGCTTCTGTATTGTGTTTTACAGAACAAGTATATTTTCCTTCCAAATCTCCCAATGATATTTTGACCCAGTGCATTTACCTCAAAGTCAAAAGTGTTCCGTTTGTTGAGCTCTTTATTCATGTTGTACTTTGGGCAATTTGGTATACATTTGTAAGAATCCCGAGAAATAGTCATCCCCTGTTAAAATCACATGGCCAAGATAACTAATGTCATAATGCTTGCTTCAAGTTTGGCGAAGTATCTATACTAGAATGATGGTAAATAACATAAATGTCTTCTAAGTTCATAAACAATTTCCTGTCCAAGTCCATTAAACATGCTTGATATTTGGAAGATGTAAAAAAAACACACACCTGACATTGTTTGTGCACCAGACACTAATATCGCCTCTAGAGACAAATCCACACCATTAACCAAATCACATGTAATACTTGTAAAGTTTCCATCACCAGATATAGTAACTTTGCCGAGAATATCCTGATCTGTGTTCAAATATACAAGGTCTTCAGAGATGTCTATACCATTTATGGTACCATTTCCAGTAATATCATTTTTCACATAAACATTATTCAGGAAATCTTTTCGAGCTGTAATTAATGATAATTCATAGTTGTTTTATTTGGGATCTATTACTAATGAGGTGTTGGATTTTATTTCTCCCATATAAACCTGGGCATGGTGCCTTTACGACTGCGTTTACTCATACCAGGGCAAGATGCAGTGGTTAGGGACATGATCAATCCTGTCTGACTGCTAAGTATACACAAATTTTAAATACAGGACATAAAAAAAAAATGTGTAGTTCTGAGGTTTAGGAAAATGTGCATTGTAAAATAGTAAATGAACAGCAAAAAATTATGTTCAAGTAATCTAATCCCTGAACAGCCACCAATGGTTACAACACAAAAGCAAGTAATTTTCAAGTCACAAAATGGCCTGAAAAACTTTGATCAAACAAGTGACCCGATGATTGAAATACATGTAGCTTTGGTGTCCTACAAGAACATTTTGGTAGCCAAGTAAAGAACAAATTGTTCACACAAATAATGTACATCTCAAATATTAAATCAATCATGTTGGGAGTGTTCAAGAGGAAGTCAAAAATAGCATTACTTTTTTACAAAAATTGACAAAAATATTTGCCAAAAGTAAAGAATTGAAGATATCGTCAAAAATGAACAAATCTTATAGAGGTCCACCCGATAAATGTATATCTACAGACTAAGTATCAAAACAGTTCAGCTGGTAGTTTTCAAGAAAATGGCAGACAATCATCTATCCAAACAGCTCCGCTCTGTCATCTACAATGACAGTGGAACTAAAAATAAAAACTTGTGACTGGAGCAATAGCAACATACCCGTCACAGTTTGGTATTCCTTGTGTTTATAAATCACTTCTGCAGCCAGATCTCCTATATCCACATTGTTGATCAAACCAGTTACAAGTAAATCATTTTGAATATCCAAGTCTCTGAAAAAATTTATTTTCCCGTTTATTTGTCCATCCTCCGCTAGGCTTACAGCAGTCTTTACAAATTCTGATGGATCAACCTGTGAAAAATATAAAATTGAGACATGAACATAAAAATTATAGTTTATTACATCTTCAGAAAAATTTCTTTCAGTAAAAAGCAATAGAGATATTAATACATAAAATAAAATATAACAAGTTGGTAAGAATTTAACAATTGCACGTTTATGCAATGTTGGAATGCCATGAAGATAAATTGTGCAACATGCTTAATTGAAGTTCTGTCTTATTTTCATTATAAATTGAAATTTTTCATTAGTTTTGATTTCTTTTGGGAGAATTGTACGAGAGTAACAAAACAAACTACAAGTAAATGTTCCTCATGCTTATCGCAATGTAGACAAATTCGATCTTGTAATGTTTTTGCGGCATAGGTATGCCCCACCCTCTCCCCACTGGAGAGGAAACAACCTGAACACTCCTCTCGGATGCTATTAAACTATTCAACTTACCGGGATGCATTTTTTTACAATATTCTTACCCCATTTATACTTGTTCCATTTGGAAGCAACACATTTCCGCTGACTGTAATATCGCTTTCTATAGTCTTGTTGCCATGGATGACTTGTTCACCAAATGTAGTCACGAGCTCACTGGATAAATTGATGCCATTCAGGTTGTATATGGTAATCTTACTTTCGAAATTGACGTCAGACTCGAAAGTTATATTACCAGTAATGTTCTGATCTCCATGATTTAATAGAACATTTCCTGGAAACGCCAAAAAGCGATACAATTTAACTTGCAATTCCAACATAGTAACAAGCAACAGTTATAATTTGGATAAGTTAGGTAATTTCTGAGCAGACTGCTCAATTAAATTTGACATGGATACATGCAAGAACAAATTTCCCTGCATTTAATTACTATATTTATAAATTTACAAGTCTTCTATTTCGTATGGTTTCACTAAATCTTTAGCCAGTCGGTAGTTACAATTAAATTATGTTGCAATCGTCCAAAAACATTCTCTGAAGTGGTGACAGACCACTAATCCTATAATATATCAGCCACGTATACGCCTTTACTGGTAAAATCTCAAATTGAAGAGTTTCAAAGCACCGTTCTGTTTATGTGGAAATTAGGAGTCTCAAAATAATTTTCCAGATCATTTGTAATGCATGTTGTATTTTTTGACCCACTTCTTGTGGGTGGGATTTTTCTTATACAATGTACATAACAGGTTCAAAGTTCGCCAAAAGATAAAGGAGTTGTTTTGGGGTGGCACTCCATCTTGGTGGCCAACTTCAAATTTTAGTTTTGTATTAGAGCAAATTAAGTTTTTGCCATTTAGTTGGTAAAAAATGCCATTTTCAAGTTAATTTTTCAATTTGAAAATATGCCCAATTATGAATGAGCAAAATTACAGATGTGTAGCATTGATATTATTACTTTGTGAAATTTAAGATGCATCAGACATCATAAACAATCTGGCTGGTAGTTTTCAAGAATTAATCATGATGTCCATGTACCAGTTTTGATTTCGAACTGCACAGTACTGTAAAGGGGTTAATTATTCACTGGGTTTTAATTTTCCTTATTTCGCTGACTGGAAAAATGCGCCAAATTAAAACCCAGTGAATGTAAAATTTAGCATAGAACACATTATCTAAATAACAAAACCGTTAATTTAAAACCTACTGAATATGCCTCAAATGGTAAATCGGCAACATTTAAACCCAGCGGAAATTAGTCATTTGACAGTACACAAGGAATGCTGATTTCGAGAGACCTAGTTATATTTTATCTGGCCATGTTGTGGTAACATATCAGTTTCAGACACTGTCTTTTAGTGTATATAGTTTATCTTACTTGCACACATGCTCTTGTTTACTCACCAGGAAAGTCAACATTGTTTAACAGTCCATATAAAGTTATATTAGAGTTGATGCTGACATTGTTATAAAATGTTGTATTGCCAGTAATTGTTTGATCAGCATTTCGCCATACTGCAGTGTTGTTTATTTTAACGACATCAACACCACTAATTAATCCATTTTCAATGTAGAGATCAGCCACATTAAGTGTGTCTACAACTTCAACAGATTCATTAAATGTCTTGCGACCTGAAAAGAAGGATTGACAAAGGTTTAGGCGATGTCATCAATTCAAGACAAAAGAAAACAAGTCATTGTCAATGACAGGTCCCCGTTCCGTTCATATTTGAGTGACATACATTCAAAGCAGATCATGACCGAAATGCACTTGTATATGTACAACACATTGTACTAAATCTGAACAAAATCAATCCATGCATGACCGGTTCCGGAATTGTGAAAATACGTGATTTTGATGCATTTTCGGCCTTAAAATGGCCATCATTCAGCTATTGTTAAGCGGATCATGAAACAAATGCACACATCTATTTGTGACATGATGTACAATGTACCATATGTGTGTGAAGTTTGAACTTGATCAATCCAGACATGTCTCGGATACGGATCCAGAACTGAATTCTTTAAAACAAAATGGCCGCCAGTCGGCCATTTCAAACCCGATCCCAAAAAAAAAAAATGACGTGCATCAAGGTCCTATTATGTTTAATGTATGTACCAAATTTGAATGAAATCCGTCCATGCATAACTGAGATCCAGGTCCGGAATGGTGAAAAAATGCGATTTTGATGCATTTTCGGCCTTAAAATGGCCGCTATTCGGCTATCGTTAATCGGATCATGAAAAAAATGCATGTGCACATGTCCCATATAATGTGTGATGTACGAGTGAAGTTTGAACTTAATCGGTCAATGCATGTTCGAGATACAGGTGATCACGGACGCACACAGGGCAAAACATAAGTCCCTGTTTTCGGACTATGTCCGAACGGGACTAAAAATCAGGTGGTCAATAACAAAACTATTTGCCGTCAATACACAACCATGTAAAATTATTTCATACTAATTCAACACTTTCCAAAATTGTTACTAGAATGAAACTTCATTATCAGTTATGATAAAAAAAGTGCATGCAATTCACCCACCCCATCCTCCCCTCCCAACAGTGAACAAAGCAGCTCAATAGTTTCCCAGCAATAATGATACAGAAATATCCTCACAAATGTTGCATCATTTATTGCAAGAATGAAAATATTTTTATTTTTCAAATTGTTGCCGTTTACCTCCAATATCTTGCACTTTAGATACCATCACGACTTGTTTAGATTCCTTGGTATATTCATCAAGGTCATTCAGAATGTCTGTCAGATTTTTTTTGACATCACGACGATTTACTGGCTCTAATGAATCATCCAAGTCAAATCTGTTGTCATTATCAAGTACAAGGTCTTCAGTTGTAAAGTTTTTCTGTGACGTCACAGACACTGCAAAATAATTATGTATTAGTAAATAAACATCAATGTGCAATGGATAAAATTATTACAATTATCAGTTCCTAGAAGTAACTGCAGCCATGTAGAGAAATTTACATATCTTCAACTGCATGATCAGTTCACAAGTTTTGTTTTAGCAAAATTCACAAAAACATGCAATTAATAGGATAAATGCCTTTTTGAGTAAAATTCATTCAAGAATTTATTAAGTATGCATGTCATTAAGCAAATACAAAATTTGCACTACTGAGCATTTTAATACTGCTCATATATATCACGGTCCCTCAACACGAGGGACGGTGTATATATGTAATGCATTATGGGAGATAACTTCCAATTGTATATATTGGAAAACTAGCATCTCCTGGAACCTCTGAATTGTCAATTGACCCTTTTCTGAACTTCTCGAAAAAAAAAAAAACACTTTAATTTAAGTATGACACGTCAGATGCAAGAAAATTCTCAAGAAGACACTTAAAATTAAATATGTCAGGCCAGTGGTTTAAAAATTTTAAAATCATTCAGGCCCAAATATTTATAGTGGCACTGGTTTTCCCACAAGTCACTGAATATCCAGTGCAGTATTAAAGTGTTATCTTGGGAAGTCCACACAATGAATTGGTATGCATATACTGATGATTAGAAACTAAATTTTCAAAATATAGTTTAGAGAAAGATTTCACTTGTTACAGCATGCATTTTTTAATAAAAAAAAAACAATTTTCCACTGATGAAAATTTAAAAAATTAAAAAGTTAACTATAGCGCCCAAGTTTCAAGATGCACCATTATCTTACACATTTATGTTCTCCATTGTAAAAACATTGCAATTTTGTTTGCATACGGGTCAATAGTTCATCAAAACCGGGAACCAATGAACAAATTTTGCAAGCTGGTAATCACACCACCACCCCCAATTTTTGCATAGAAACAAACTGATGGTGATACTCAAAACACATTTACTGGTTAAGATTGACCAAGAGATTTCATTATGACGACAAGTATTAGCTCTGGCAATATTTATGAAATTTAGGGACGTGCCAGTAAAATATTTGTGCTAGAACATTTTAGAATGATAGCCACAGCCCAGTAAGAGCGAGAGGATCAGACACTCGTAACTGACAATCCTCAGAATGACAGCCAACTATTGAAGAAATGTCAAATTTTACCATTAAAGACTACTGGAACATCTACTGTTTGCTCCATGGACAGGCTCAATCTGTTATTCAGTCTCTCTTGCAACTGTGCTACTGCCATCATTTGGGCTGTTAGATTAGCAATGACATCAGCTAAACAGGTCAATATCGGCTTAGGTGATGGCAGAACTGAAAATAAAAGCATATTAGAAAAAATACTGTTATTTATCAATACCAACAAAAAGTGTAAAATTAGTTATAAAATTTAATACAGTTTGTTTATAGTAATATAGTTGGAACATAAAAATGTCATAAATCGATCTAGAAGCTCAATAATTATGGTAAGCCATTTTAAACACATCTGTATATGTACGACACTACGTATAATGAATATACAAATTATGAACATTATCAAAGAATGTCAGATATGGCCCTAGAACCAAATTCATTAAAAAAAAATGACTGCCAGTCGGCCATTTTGAATCCAAAAGCCATCTGAACAGCCAAGATATGTATAATGCATGCAGGACGTTTAATTTTATTTAGTCTAGGCACGTGTAAGAACATTGAATAAAAAAAATGTCTTTTTCAGCAAGGAGCACAATCCTGTCTGTATGATCCTGCACGTACATACATGTTTATACGAGTACATGTCTGTTCCACTATTATTTCCAGAACCAATCATTGAAACTTGGTACACAATGCTCAGACATGATTAGCAAACCTACAATAGCTGCAATTTATTTGACTTGCTTACAAGCTCAAATTCTCAATTGTATTTATTTTTACTTCATATTTCGCCAATACTCAAAAGCACATGGGAGTTCTTTCTACAGTTGCGTTGAATTTCAGTCCAATTAAATGATACACACAAGGTAAACTATCTCGGATTATAGCATGAACTACCGAGTATACCCACCTACTTGAGAATCAAATACAAGTTCAAAAACGCCCATAGTAGATACAGCCAAATAAAAAGAATTTCCAATTGTGAACTCTTGAAGATCTGTGAACTCTGGATTACTAAAATTAGTTCCCAATCCTTGCACAGTACTTGGCACAAACATACCACTTTGGTCTACATTATAGAAAACTGTACCAACATCCTGCAAAAAGAACAACTTATTAGAAGTTTGTTTTAAAAAGGTACAATGCGAGACATGTAAAAACTTGGTAATGTTAAATCTAGCCAAAAACGATACTAGCAAAACCTTACTTTTCCTTCAAGACTAACTTCACAATACTCGCATTCCCATTTTTTACATGCAATTAAAACATACTGACTGAAAACTTAGTGACTACAGATTGGATGTTGAGTAGAGAATCAGAAAATAACTTTTCACTTTCAAGTCAGCTGAAATTCACCCACACACAAGTAAATCTAGATTCTCAGACGTTGAGTGAAAAACATTAGGTTAAATGCTATGTTACTAAATCGCTATTGGGACAATAGATATCAGCATCAAAATGTTCTAACAAAACAGTTTCAAGTTAAACTTGACTCACTTCAGAATTGGCAATGGCAATTATGACTTCCCCATTGGGCATTCTAATGCTTTCTATAGCTGTAGCATTAAAAGTGGCAATACGTTGATATTCCACAAATCCACTTCCTGAAAAATATTTTTAAAAAATGTCGAGGCTCGTGAAATGTTGTAAAGCTCCGACAACAGTGTCATATCATACATTGAAAAAGCTGCAGGTGGTGAAGCCAAATCAGGATTTAATATGCAAAGTGAGAGTTGAGACAATATGAGAGTTGTAAATGTGTTGATATCATGTGCAGACAGCATTAGGCTGCATATTACTGTAAAACTTGGAATTAATTTTCACTTTTTTGTATATTTGTTTTTCACTGATTTGTGATGAATTTAATGTGAAATAGGTAAGGTAAAAGTACATTCACTGGATTTTATTTTAACTGAAGCATCCTTCAGCAAAAATAGAGAAAATAAATTCCAAGCAGAAATAAAAGTATTCTACAGTATAACAAGATTGTGCACAAAATACTGAAATTAACGTTCTTGTGCATCGTACATTAAAGCAACTTCTTCAAATAACCACGTTTTATTGGTTGATCCATTTTCATTCAGCAATTATGACTTACCAGCCCACCAATATATTATAGAATGGGATTCATCTGTACCAAAGGCATTTGCAATAACCAGATAATGGTGTTCATTTGCTTCAAAATATTCTATATCCTTTGGAGCAGTTGACTTGAGTGTTTGTAACTCAATTAGTTCATACACTGAAATTAAACAAAGAATTCTGCATTTTTTCTACCAGTTCCATCTTTTCATTACAAATTCATAAAATAGTCCTGTTTATATTCAGCACTTTCCTTCAGAACATTGGGACAATAGATAAATTTGTTTGAGTGAAAACTGAAAATTGACTCAAATTTTGTCTGTTGGCTCCAAAAATTAGGGTTTATTTCCAGAAATAATTGAGAATAAAAGGAAAAATTACAGGAAAACTTTGGGCAAGAAAGTATGGTTGACATGCATGCAGATTTAAAAACACACTAAATACAATATAAATAGAATAAACTTACATTAATCAGTAGTCATGCAAGTCTATATGTAAAATACATACAGGTAGAGCTGACAAGATTTGGGTTAAAGTAGCCAAGTACAACAATGATGTTGGTAATTGATATACTAATTATGCAAATTAGATAATTAATATTCATAGACCGAGTACTGATCATATCATTGGAACACAGATCCAAATAGGGTAACCACGGTGACTTGAGAGTAGCAATTTAATTTAAGCACAAAAGAACATTCTATTTCAACTATCAGTATGAAAAAAGTTGAGTGATCCAAGGGATTCCTGTCCTGTATTCAGAAGGTACTCCAAGGACCAATACAACTGTCAGTTGAAGTTGTATTGTTGGGAAAACTCGATTGCCTGTCTTGTTTCATGCTCTAAATGAATGAAAAATAAGGCAACTAGTTCACTATATCACTTGTAGGTTTAAATTTCCATGTACATAGTGAAAGAGCCACGTACTGTACAGTACTATTAGAAGTACTATTTAAAGTAAAATTACAACAGATAACTGTGCATAACTAAGGCATACAGTACAGTGCTTGCGGAAGCTTTGGCTTTTGTGGCATCATTGTCGCCTACGCATGGCTTCATTGTCGCCTCAGCATCGCATCCTTGTGGCATCAGCTTCGCGTCATTGACAATTGAAGCAGTGTTCGCCTCTTATTTTGTGGCATCATCATGGCCTCAGCTTCACAGTCGCATGGCATCAACTTCAAAGTATTATGACACGAGTATGATCATTATTTTCACATGGAAAGGCAGTAGAGAAAAACACATGTACAGAAGTTCAATATGTAATCGATTCGAAATTCAATGCAGTAAGGGGAGTAAAATAATGTGACCAAGAGTAAAATGACATTTTAAAAAGATACCTTGTTTAATTTATTTAATGTTGCGAGTATTGAGCACCAAAAACTATGACGAGTGTCATATTGACTGCAAGGAAAAACGTGATTAATTTAAATCACACGATGCAATCGTCATTCGGGAACACCACAATTTGCTATACGAAATAAAACTGTTCTTGTTATAAATTTACATTATTTTCATTCATTTTATTTGCTGGTAAGAGAACAGATTCAGATTCCTCATTTTGGTGGTATTTTTCTGTGTTTCGTTTAGTTTTAGCCGAGTCCGATTCCATGCCCGGACTACTAATACATGCAAAACACGCGAACGCCGCCTGGTGCATCGGAGTTGTCACCTGCCATATTGATACAAAGTTCCAAAACAAGTGCGTACATTTCCAACTATGATTGGATGGTTGTGGTGGCGTCTGTCTGGTAAAATTTTACATCCAATTTTCAAAATCAAGTCACGATCAGTGACCTGAGCTCAATCTATACGTACTTTAAAAGTATTCTCACAAAAAAATATTTTCGAATAAAAACGAGCCACAATGAACAATGTCTACATTGGTAATGCGTGCTTATTGCTTTTGTAACTTTAATAGTTTGATGGAATTGCCAGAAGTGTTGAAAAGCATTTTGCTGGGCAGAAAGATATTACACGTTTAGTACTTACTCATATCATCAAATTTGAACACTTTGGTTCCTATGTCTAGATTTCCATCATTGTCTGTGTACTGTGTTACTGCTATAAACAACTCGCCGTCAATTTCAAATGTACAAATATCTTGGGCCGAGTATAACCAAGTTTTAGCAACACGGTCAAAGTAAGCACCAGACCAATGAAAAACCCTATAAAAAAAATGTATAATTTGTTAGATCAACAAGCATGTACATTTTATCCCTTGAAGATGGTACATTATGCAATTTCTCATCTACAGCTGTCAAAATTAGCTTAGGAGGGGAATGTGCGATTCAATTGGGGAGGGCTGGAGGGTAGAGGTGGTCATACAAAAGAAACTCTGAGCATGTCCAGTATACTATTTGAATTCAGGGACTGTTGACATCTTAACGTAGCAAAATAAAGTGGAGGAGTTGAAAATAGAGTGCATCTATTACAAATTTGATACTACAGTCGGCTCACTTCTCAACTAGAAAATGAATTTTCATCACATCTACACAACTATGACACTGAATATTCAGGACTCTGAATATACATACGTATACCAGGTAATCTATGTACAACACCAAGAAATGAGATAATTGTTTACTTACTCTAACTTGTTTCTGTGCCTGGCATAAAAGTCAGTCCGGGAATTAGCAACAAATAGATAAGTCTCCTGATTGAAGACTGTAATCTCAAAATCAGTCGCACCATTTGTATACATCTCCTGAAAGACCGTGAACTCTGGCGAACTGGATGTGTCAAATTTATAGATTGTCGAGATGATATCATGTCTATTAGCAGCATTATGATTCTTGGCAACTGCAACATAAGTAGAGCCATCAAGGTGGACAACTTCAATATCAGCCACACCTTGGATATCCAAGAATATGCCAGTATCTTCAAAGGCTTCGCTTGTAGTGTTGTAAACGTAAACCATTGAGTGAATATCACCCATAGTAGCTTGAGGGACGTCTCCCACAATCAGATAATCCTTGCCACCAAAAGTGAAGTGTTCAACCGTGGAGCCATCAAAATGTAGGGGACTTGACTCTAGGATATCGGAAAGGAACCATTCTCTGACAGTTGCTTCTGTAAAATGTATTTAACAGTATAACATGTTTATAATTGCAATCAGAATCAATATATATTATTGTAGGATAAGAGAACTAAATAACAAGCTATATAAACTCTTACGTTGTACATTTCTTCTCTGCCTGTGTCTATGCATTTCAAAAGATCTATGCAGTTCAGTCTTAAATTCATTCACTTTTTCATCAAGGTATGTGGCAAGGTGGTTTTTTACGTCTGATCTAAGAACAGGCAAGTTAATGACTGAACAACTGCTTGCAGAGAGCTGAAGCAATACTATCCAGGCAAGGACTATCTGATGAATTACTCTGTTCACCATCTTGACCTGCAATTTTAAGACAAGAAACATTTTGGCAAACTCAGAATTACAAGACCAAAAACAAGAGCGGATGATAAAAGTGTGAAAGGCGTTGTACTAATAAAGTTGAGGATGAATTTCATTTTCTGATTGATTGTCAACACAAAGAAGCAAGAATTAAGCTATTTCAATCAGCACAAATCTCAAATCATTTCAATATGTTAGATAATGAAGTTTATATAAATTATGGGAAATGTGCATGTAGACGATATTTTCATCTTTTTTTTTTTGTTTTTTAGAATAGCATTTGACTATATTCTATTCAAAATGAATAATGTCAATAACATTATGTGAACAGTCAAAGCCGGTTTGAAAATTAAACTCCAGACTGAATGACCTACAGAACCCAAATACCAGTAGTTTCTGATTTCCGATTTTGATCTCCAGCCCCCCATAGACACATTCTGAAGAGGGGAATACACAATCATAAAGGAAGGGGCACCATACTGCTGGTAATTTATTTTATCTAATACCGGATATTGCAAGCCAAAACATTTTTTGCTAAAGCCACACTACCATTTGTCATCTTGAGTGAATGGCACCTACACGACCAGTCAGCTGGCGTACAAATAACTGCCATTAACTTACTGATATTTACTATATGGGGACCGTAATCTTGACTTGACAAATCTAAACAAATGCACAAATTGAAAATCCCCACTCCCCTCCATATGGACTCCTACAAACTTCTCAACTTTTTGCATAGTAAATATCACCTGCATACAAACACCTCATTACGCACTGCTGGTTGTCAATAGAACATTTGTGTGAACAAGAGGTTTCTATTGGCAGATTGAATAACCTAGGAATGTTTTTAATTAACATAGTCAAACACTGTGCTCACTGATTGGCTGGTTTGATTTAACTGCCATTGAAATTTATAAATATTTATAAAGATGATTGAATGCCTTTGTTGCTGTAAGTATAATGTGAATAAACTTGTCTTTCCACAGTGAATTCCATGAAAAAATGTCAATTTTTTTTTTGCTATCAAAATTTAAAACATATTCAAATCCTAAGAATACACTAGTATATAGTTATATAAAAGTTACTCAATAATGCCCATGAACAAAACATTTTAACTTTTATTTGCAAGTTATCAAAAGACAGCTCCCGTAATCACTCTCATTACAGTGCGCAGGAGAACTATTTTTTAGCTATCAATCCATTTTTTAAAAGATAGGCTTGGTGGAATTATTATACTGCAAACAACTTTAAGAAATAAAATAGATTTGATGATTCAATTACTAATTCAAGATAATCAAGATGGCTGTACGATAACGCGTCATTAACCCCGCGTGTTCAGTTTTGCGTACGCTGCAATTTTCGGTAGAACACTCTAGGAAAAGCATGTTGTTGATACAACACTGGAAGAATTTAATCATCCGAAGTGAATTTAACACGTTTATACCAGAGCAGTATTAAATAATAGCATGCGGCATGTCACGGAAGTGTAATTAGGAACTCACCCACGTCCTGATCCTGAATCGGTGGTCCTGCTTTGCCTCGACAACTTGAAGGTGAAAGCCTGGTGAAATCCAAATCGACGAATGACGTGGTCAGCCGACGTAGTTGACTACCAAGCCCTGTGACGTCAGCAACCAGGTGCTGCTCATGTGCCAATCAACCCTTTTTAGAGATAAATTATTCATAAAATGCAGACAACTGGATGTAGCAGAATGCAAATCTTGAGAAACAGGAAGTTGCCACCCGTCAGGTTCTGTTGATGCCCGGATCTTGCGATGGAGCAGAACGTTAGGGACATATGGAATCTGTGAAAATCTGGTCGTGAAAGGCAGTCCTTCCTAACATTGCGGTGCAAAAATAAGTTACATGTGCCCTGAAAATCGTATGATAACAGTGACGTGTAACGTGTGTATTTGAGTTCGTAGTCTCCCGCCTGGCGATGTCACTCAGCCATTTTCACTGTCGCTCTTCACCATGAGCTGTCGGTGGCGGCGTGGTAAATCGTCTAAGTAAATCATCGCGAACATCATGACGCGAACATTGAGCTTTATCCAGATCACTAAGAGGATTTAGCTCCATGCTAATACCAGGTCTATGCTAATACCAGGGTCCATGCTAATACCAGGGTCTATGCTAATACCAGGGTCTATGCTAATACCAGGGTCTATGCTAATACCAGGGTCTATGCTAATACCAGGGTCTATGCTAATACCAGGGTCTATGCTAATACCATGGTCTATGCTAATACCATGGTCTATGCTAATACCATGGTCTATGCTAATACCAGGGTCTATGCTAATACCAGGGTCTATGCTAATACCAGGGTCTATGCTAATACCAGGGTCTATGCTAATACCAGGGTCTATGCTAATACCAGGGTCTATGCTAATACCAGGGTCTATGCTAATACCATGGTCTATGCTAATACCATGGTCTATGCTAATACCAGGGTCTATGCTAATACCAGGGTCTATGCTAATACCAGGGTCTATGCTAATACCAGGGTCTATGCTAATACCAGGGTCTATGCTAATACCAGGGTCTATGCTAATACCAGGGTCTATGCTAATACCAGGGTCTATGCTAATACCATGGTCTATGCTAATACCAGGGTCTATGCTAATACCAGGGTCTATGCTAATACCATGGTCTATGCTAATACCATGGTCTATGCTAATACCAGGGTCTATGCTAATACCATGGTCTATGCTAATACCAGGGTCTATGCTAATACCAGGTCTATGCTAATACCAGGGTCTATGCTAATACCAGGGTCTATGCTAATACCAGGGTCTATGCTAATACCAGGGTCTATGCTAATACCAGGTCTATGCTAATACCAGGGTCTATGCTAATACCAGGTCTATGCTAATACCAGGGTCTATGCTAATACCAGGGTCTATGCTAATACCAGGGTCCATGCTAATACCAGGGTCTATGCTAAAAGTGAACCAAAGAAACGTAATACAGTCCATAAAATAGAATACTAGTAGACATTGACGTCGTACGCTAATAATCGTTAATAAATAAATATTAGGATAACATCTCTGAAAATTCCTAGAAATGAAAGAATATCTAAACTTTGCACAGATGATGAAATACGAATACCATTTCCTGATAGGATGATGCAGTAAATATGACGTGCCCCGTAATAAATTATTTAAATATATACAGGGAAACAAATCTGACTTCTTGAAAACGAATGAAGATCAAAAATATCGATTAATTATGACAAGCTTTGCAGGAATAGAAACTGCACAATTCATTTCTACAAGTATGAATTTAAGAGATGAAACATAACAACTCCATCAAATTGGTCTGCAGGTAGTTTCAATGCAATGACATATTTAGTAGCTCAGTAGTTTTATTGTTATACTAATTTTCATGTTTTTTCTTCCATTCTTAGTTACATCATGGAAGGTACGTTAGTTTCTTCCATGGTTACATTCATTCAATGTTTTATTCGTGATTTTGGTGGAGAGAGCTTATGTTTTTCCACGTTCTATAATTATATGTATTTAATGTGCTATTTGTGATATTAGTTGCGTGAAGTATAAAATTATTATTATAGTGTAATGTGTAAACTTTTCAAGTCGGCGTTCAGTTTCGTCCATATGCACTGGTACAAGAAGATGTTTATAGATCGAACTATGTTGGGTGGGAAATTAATTTGTCATCATGTGACACAACTTCCCTCTTGTCAGTACGTCAATGATTCCCGGCAATCAGCTGGAAAGTAACTACTGACATGTCCATGGTGTTTTCGGCGATTAGAACTTGTTTATCATCTGTACGTACGTTGACACATGGAGGTAGAAAATAAAGGAGTGAGGATTTATTTACTCAGTACACACTGTAAGTAGTTGGCAAACACGCTGACACCGTTATATTTTTTGAGAAAATTGGTCATAAATCGCATGACAATGTTCATTGGTTTATTGTGTAAAATCGTGAAGCTATTGTCCGGTGGTACCACGAAATATAATTCTTTTGTGTGTTACAGTGAAATATTTTGGGAAACTTGTTCTAATATTTTTCACAAATCGTTATTTTAGAACAATTCCATAAAACACTGTTTCAAACATTTTTTAAACCAAGATTTTTGAAATAATTGAGAACAACAAAAAATATCCAATCGTTCATACAATATATTTGTTGTAATACAAAATATTTACCTAGTCGACTTATCGACCTACGATAACAATCTTTCAAGTTACTAAAAAACGTTAATCAACAAATGTCTGTAATTGTCCGGTAAGCTAAGTGAACACTCACGGTTGACTGGGAACATCACATGAATGTAAGCTGCTATACTATTTCTATCGTAAATTGAAAACGAAAAACATTTTCTTCTCAATTGTAATTTATACAAGAAGGAACGAGAAATCATGATCAACAATATTAAATACAATATAAGCAACTTGGGGACGGATGACGAAAAACTTACAAATATACTAAAAAGTAAAAATGACAATACAATCATTGAACTAGGAAAATTCATCCACACTTGTTTCAAATTACGACAAGAAAAAATCTTAAAATGCCAAATGCCTCAACCAACCACCAAATATTTTTTTTTCTTCTTCTTCTTTTCAATTGTCTATGTGTGTTTTGTTTTTGTTTTTGTTTGCTATCTTTTTGTATTACTTTATTGTATTTTCAACTAAGATCCCACTCCGGGATACGGTTTCAATAAAGATTATTATTATTATTATAAAACACGCACGATGACGTCAGAAGGCTGGCTGTACTCTACTTCAAGGACGTATTAACCGAGAAAGAAAAAGACGCCTTTTTGGGTTACACACTGATAAATATGCATAATTGGTTCACTTGGTTTTATCGAATGAAATAGAGGTGATTTTTGATTTGTTGGAGAAGACATACGGCTTGTCATTCGCTGCATACAATGAGAGCATCTAAACATCACAACAAGCCGACAAAAACAAACCACTCAGATATGAGTTGATGAAAAAAATGTTAGATGACCCGGAAGTAAAACAGATTTTACGTTATGATGTTCAACTATACAGAAGAGCTGTTGATATATTCAAAGAAGAGAAGGCGATGCTTTAATCAAATAAAACAATCTGGTTGCACTGATCTGACTACATCAAAGTTTTTGAAATTTTTTTGTAAATGTATAGTTTTGATGAATATTGATCTTGTATTTTGAGCAACACCAGAGATGTACTGAATTACAGTTAAGCATATTTGTATCATACAAGCTGTTTGCTCTGAGCAGCATTCAACTCGACCGGTGGTATGTCTTCGAGGCGCCGCAATTCACCGGTATTCTGAGCTGGCCACTCGGTACTGCAACGAACATCACGTTCGGTGGTTTTAACGGTACTTTGCTTCTGGCGTGCTTTTATAAAACCGTCCACTTCGTCTGGAACTTCATTTTCTGGTGCTGGTCCAAGAACTTCATACTGTCCTATCGACCGCAACCCACCGCTTGGGTTTACATACAATGCCACTGTTGGCTTACATGTGCTTCTATTAAAGATGCTTTTCTAATGAAGTAAATACGGTAACTGTTTTATTTGGAATAAACAGTGATTACTGAAATAGTATTTTGGTATAAATATGGGTATAGATTTTGGCACTATCCAGATATAAAAATGATCACACTTTTGAACACTTAGGGGCACCTCCCTACCCAGCTATGAATCAACTGCCCCGGGTATGTACCTTTTTACCAATAAAAGATTACCTTTAAACATTAAGATATAAACCCTGTATTCTTTATGTAATTAAATGCATGTATTTCAGCCCGAATATGGGCATTAGTGCTAACGTCAGGCAAATGATCACCTGCGCTCGGGCACAGACGCCCATATTCGGGCAGTAATATATAATACTCAGGTGCAGTCAACGAAGCTGTTCGTGCAAAAAGGTGTTCGCGAACGTTTTTCTGTGGGCAGGCAAAATTTAATTTAATCAGTGGGAGGGAGAAAAATTTGACTTAATATTGTGGGGAGTGGGTGTGGGTAATGCATTTTTGGAAGTGGGCAGGCAGAATTGTTAACATATGGTGGGCAGACAATTATAACTATCAGTGGGTAAAGGGGAACTTGTGGTTACAATATCGGGAGGGAGAATATAGAGATAATACCCGTAGAATACAGATGAATCGTCAGGTTGCCAGATTGGGTCAAGCGAGGTCAGTTGTGTCTTTGATATGATGAACGCCACCAAACAGCGAAGAGTTCAGTGCGACGAAGAAGCCGACAGGATAACATTCGTCCATCAGTGATCAATCGAGTTTTATATTTGTTGATATTAGTTTCTTTTGTTGATAAATCAACGTCTGCCCTTATATGGGAAACATGTGGGTGTGGGCACGCCAATTTGACAACATTATGATTAGATGTTGACAAAAAGTAATTAAATTCAAAATAATAATTAGCAAAAACAAAACAAATCCCGTACACTACTTGAGGTTTAATGAAATATGCTGAGTCATGGCTGAGGTATGCTTGAGTATGGTTTGAATATACACATAAAACATCAAGTTGAAGAATTAACTGCATGTAGGATTGAAGTAGGTTGAGCTCTTGTACAATGAATTTCGAAGATGTGTAAGAACAGGTGGAGAGAGGGCTCTGAAGACCACTACCCAGTGGGAGGGCATTTTTTTGCAGGCACTAGTGGGAGGGGAGGTAGCGAGAGGGGTGATGGGTGGGGAGAGGGCAGCGGGAACCAAGATGCAGTGGGAGGGCATTTTTTTGACCTTAGTGGGAGGGGAATTACGAACAGCTTAACTCCTCCCCACCAAATTTAAAAACGTGTCAAATATCGATAAAAAGTATGTACATGATGGACAATTATTAATAATGACGGTTTTGGAAAATTTTGCCGCCGGCTGCACCTGAATACTGACAGTCATTTCCAGCTCTGATTCTGAACTTAAGTTCATTATTCCGACAGTCATTCCAAGCTTTGATTCTGAATGTAAGTTCAATATTCTGACAATCATTCCAAGCTCTGATTCTGAACGTAAGTTCAATATTCTGACAGTCATTCCCAGCTCTGATTCTGAACGTAAGTTCATTATTCTGACAGTCATTCCCAACTCTGACTCTGAACGTAAGTTCAATATTCTGACAGTCATTCCCAGCTCTGATTCTGAACGTAAGTTCATTATTCTGACAATCATTCCAAGCTCTGATTCTGAACGTAAGTTCAATATTCTGACAGTCATTCCCAGCTCTGATTCTGAACGTAAGTTCATTATTCTGACAGTCATTCCCAACTCTGACTCTGAACGTAAGTTCAATATTCTGACAGTCATTCCCAGCTCTGATTCTGAATGTAAGTTCAATATTCTGACAATCATTCCAAGCTCTGATTCTGAACGTAAGTTCAATATTCTGACAGTCATTCCCAGCTCTGATTCTGAACGTAAGTTCATTATTCTGACAGTCATTCCCAACTCTGACTCTGAACGTAAGTTCAATATTCTGACAATCATTCCAAGCTCTGATTCTGAACGTAAGTTCAATATTCTGACAGTCATTCCCAGCTCTGATTCTGAACGTAAGTTCATTATTCTGACAGTCATTCCCAACTCTGATTCTGAACGTAAGTTCATTATTCTGACAGTCATTCCCAACTCTGATTCTGAACTTAAGTTCATTATTCTGACAGTCATTCCCAACTCTGATTCTGAACGTAAGTTCATTATTCTGACAGTCATTCCCAGCTCTGATTCTGAACGTAAGTTCATTATTCTGACAGTCATTCCCAACTCTGACTCTGAACGTAAGTTCAATATTCTGACAGTCATTTCCAGCTCTGACTCTGAACGTAAGTTCATTATTTTGACAGTCATTTCCTGCTCTGATTCTGAACGTAAGTTCATTATTTTGACAGTCATTTTCCAGCTCTGATTCTGAACGTAAGTTCATTATTCTGACAGTCATTTTCCAGCTCTGATTCTGAACGTAAGTTCATTATCCTGACAGTCATTTTCCAGCTCTGATTCTGAACGTAAGTTCATTATTTTGACAGTCATTTTCCAGCTCTGATTCTGAACGTAAGTTCATTATTCTGACAGTCATTTTCCAGCTCTGATTCTGAACGTAAGTTCATTATCCTGACAGTCATTTTCCAGCTCTGATTCTGAACGTAAGTTCATTATCCTGACAGTCATTTTCCAGCTCTGATTCTGAACGTAAGTTCATTATTTTGACAGTCATTCCCAGCTCTGATTCTGAACGTAAGTTCATTATTCTGAGTCATTTCCAGCTCTGATTCTGAACGTAAGTTCATTATTCTGACAGTCATTCCCAGCTCTGATTCTGAACTTAAGTTCATTATTCTGACAGTCATTCCCAGCTCTGATTCTGAACATGAGTTCATTATTCTGACAGTCATTCCCAACTCTGATTCTGAACGTAAGTTCATTGTTCTGACAGTCATTCCCAGCTCTGATTCTGAACATGAGTTCATTATTCTGACAGTCATTCCCAGCTCTGATTCTGAACATGAGTTCATTATTCTGACAGTCATTCCCAGCTCTGATTCTGAACATGAGTTCATTATTCTGACAGTCATTCCCAGCTCTGATTCTGAACGTAAGTTCATTATTCTGACAGTCATTCCCAGCTCTGATTCTGAACGTAAGTTCATTGTTCTGACAGTCATTCCCAACTCTGATTGTGAACTTAAGTTTATTTATTCTGACAGTCATTTCCAGCTCTGATTCTGAACGTAAGTTCATTATTCTGACAGTAATTTCCAGCTCTGATTCTGAACGTAAGTTCATTATTCTGACAGTCATTTCCAGCTCTGATTCTGAACGTAAGTACATTACTCTGACAGTCATTCCCAAATCTGATTCTGAACTTAAGTTCATTATCCTGACAGTCATTTCCAGCTCTGATTCTGAACGTAAGTTCATTATTCTGACAGTCATTCCCAACTCTGATTCTGAACTTAAGTTTATTTATTCTGACAGTCATTTCCAGCTCTGATTCTGAATGTAAGTTCATTATTCTGACAGTCATTTCCAGCTCTGATTCTGAACGTAAGTTCATTATTCTGACAGTCATTTCCAGCTCTGATTCTGAACGTAAGTTCATTATTCTGACAGTCATTTCCAGCTCTGATTCTGAACGTAAGTTCATTATTCTGACAGTCATTTCCAGCTCTGATTCTGAACGTAAATTGATTATCCTGACAGTAATTTCCAGCTCTGATTCTGAACGTAAGTTCATTATTCTGACAGTCATTTCCAGCTCTGATTCTGAACGTAAGTTCATTATTCTGACAGTCATTCCCAGCTCTGATTCTGAACGTAAATTGATTATCCTGATAGTAATTTCCAGCTCTGATTCTGAACGCAAGTTCATTATTCTGAGTCATTTCCAGCTCTGATTCTGAACGTAAGTTCATTATTCTGACAGTCATTCCCAAATCTGATTCTGAACTTAAGTTCATTATCCTGACAGTCATTTCCAGCTCTGATTCTGAACGTAAGTTCATTATTCTGACAGTCATTCCCAACTCTGATTCTGAGCTTAAGTTTATTTATTCTGACAGTCATTTCCAGCTCTGATTCTGAATGTAAGTTCATTATTCTGACAGTCATTTCAAGCTCTGATTCTGAACGTAAGTTCATTATTCTGACAGTAATTTCCAGCTCTGATTCTGAACGTAAGTTCATTATTCTGACAGTCATTTCCAGCTCTGATTCTGAACGTAAGTTCATTATTCTGACAGTAATTTCCAGCTCTGATTCTGAACGTAAGTTCATTATTCTGACAGTCATTCCCAACTCTGATTCTGAACTTAAGTTTATTTATTCTGACAGTCATTTCCAGCTCTGATTCTGAACGTAAGTTCATTATTCTGACAGTAATTTTCAGCTCTGATTCTGAACGTAAGTTCATTATTCTGACAGTCATTTCCAACTCTGATTCTGAACGTAAGTTCATTATTCTGACAGTCATTCCCAGCTCTGATTCTGAACGTAAGTTCATTATTCTGACAGTCATTTCCAGCTCTGATTCTGAACGTAAGTTCATTATTCTGACAGTCATTCCCAACTCTGATTCTGAACTTAAGTTCATTATTTTGACAGTCATTTCCAGCTCTGATTCTGAACTTAAGTTGATTATCCTGACAGTAATTTCCAGCTCTGATTCTGAACGTAAGTTCATTATTCTGACAGTCATTCCCAGCTCTGATTCTGAACGTAAATTGATTATCCTGATAGTAATTTCCAGCTCTGATTCTGAACGCAAGTTCATTATTCTGAGTCATTTCCAGCTCTGATTCTGAACGTAAGTTCATTATTCTGACAGTCATTCCCAAATCTGATTCTGAACTTAAGTTCATTATCCTGACAGTCATTTCCAGCTCTGATTCTGAACGTAAGTTCATTATTCTGACAGTCATTTTCCAGCTCTGATTCTGAACGTAAGTTCATTATCCTGACAGTCATTTTCCAGCTCTGATTCTGAACGTAAGTTCATTATCCTGACAGTCATTTTCCAGCTCTGATTCTGAACGTAAGTTCATTATTTTGACAGTCATTCCCAGCTCTGATTCTGAACGTAAGTTCATTATTCTGAGTCATTTCCAGCTCTGATTCTGAACGTAAGTTCATTATTCTGACAGTCATTCCCAGCTCTGATTCTGAACTTAAGTTCATTATTCTGACAGTCATTCCCAGCTCTGATTCTGAACATGAGTTCATTATTCTGACAGTCATTCCCAACTCTGATTCTGAACGTAAGTTCATTGTTCTGACAGTCATTCCCAGCTCTGATTCTGAACATGAGTTCATTATTCTGACAGTCATTCCCAGCTCTGATTCTGAACATGAGTTCATTATTCTGACAGTCATTCCCAGCTCTGATTCTGAACATGAGTTCATTATTCTGACAGTCATTCCCAGCTCTGATTCTGAACGTAAGTTCATTATTCTGACAGTCATTCCCAGCTCTGATTCTGAACATGAGTTCATTATTCTGACAGTCATTCCCAGCTCTGATTCTGAACGTAAGTTCATTGTTCTGACAGTCATTCCCAACTCTGATTGTGAACTTAAGTTTATTTATTCTGACAGTCATTTCCAGCTCTGATTCTGAACGTAAGTTCATTATTCTGACAGTAATTTCCAGCTCTGATTCTGAACGTAAGTTCATTATTCTGACAGTCATTTCCAGCTCTGATTCTGAACGTAAGTACATTACTCTGACAGTCATTCCCAAATCTGATTCTGAACTTAAGTTCATTATCCTGACAGTCATTTCCAGCTCTGATTCTGAACGTAAGTTCATTATTCTGACAGTCATTCCCAACTCTGATTCTGAACTTAAGTTTATTTATTCTGACAGTCATTTCCAGCTCTGATTCTGAATGTAAGTTCATTATTCTGACAGTCATTTCCAGCTCTGATTCTGAACGTAAGTTCATTATTCTGACAGTCATTTCCAGCTCTGATTCTGAACGTAAGTTCATTATTCTGACAGTCATTTCCAGCTCTGATTCTGAACGTAAGTTCATTATTCTGACAGTCATTTCCAGCTCTGATTCTGAACGTAAATTGATTATCCTGACAGTAATTTCCAGCTCTGATTCTGAACGTAAGTTCATTATTCTGACAGTCATTTCCAGCTCTGATTCTGAACGTAAGTTCATTATTCTGACAGTCATTTCCAGCTCTGATTCTGAACTTAAGTTCATTATTTTGACAGTCATTTCCAGCTCTGATTCTGAACGTAAGTTCATTATTCTGACAGTCATTCCCAACTCTGATTCTGAGCTTAAGTTTATTTATTCTGACAGTCATTTCCAGCTCTGATTCTGAATGTAAGTTCATTATTCTGACAGTCATTTCAAGCTCTGATTCTGAACGTAAGTTCATTATTCTGACAGTAATTTCCAGCTCTGATTCTGAACGTAAGTTCATTATTCTGACAGTCATTTCCAGCTCTGATTCTGAACGTAAGTTCATTATTCTGACAGTAATTTCCAGCTCTGATTCTGAACGTAAGTTCATTATTCTGACAGTCATTCCCAACTCTGATTCTGAACTTAAGTTTATTTATTCTGACAGTCATTTCCAGCTCTGATTCTGAACGTAAGTTCATTATTCTGACAGTAATTTTCAGCTCTGATTCTGAACGTAAGTTCATTATTCTGACAGTCATTTCCAACTCTGATTCTGAACGTAAGTTCATTATTCTGACAGTCATTTCCTGCTCTGATTCTGAACGTAAGTTCATTGTTCTGACAGTCATTTCCAGCTCTGATTCTGAACGTAAGTTCATTATTCTGACAGTCATTCCCAACTCTGATTCTGAACGTAAGTTCATTATTCTGACAGTCATTCCCAGCTCTGATTCTGAACGTAAGTTCATTATTCTGACAGTCATTCCCAGCTCTGATTCTGAACGTAAGTTCATTATTCTGACAGTCATTTCCAGCTCTGATTCTGAACGTAAGTTCATTATTCTGACAGTCATTCCCAACTCTGATTCTGAACTTAAGTTCATTATTTTGACAGTCATTTCCAGCTCTGATTCTGAACTTAAGTTGATTATCCTGACAGTAATTTCCAGCTCTGATTCTGAACGTAAGTTCATTATTCTGACAGTCATTCCCAGCTCTGATTCTGAACGTAAATTGATTATCCTGATAGTAATTTCCAGCTCTGATTCTGAACGCAAGTTCATTATTCTGAGTCATTTCCAGCTCTGATTCTGAACGTAAGTTCATTATTCTGACAGTCATTCCCAAATCTGATTCTGAACTTAAGTTCATTATCCTGACAGTCATTTCCAGCTCTGATTCTGAACGTAAGTTCATTATTCTGACAGTCATTCCCAACTCTGATTCTGAGCTTAAGTTTATTTATTCTGACAGTCATTTCCAGCTCTGATTCTGAATGTAAGTTCATTATTCTGACAGTCATTTCAAGCTCTGATTCTGAACGTAAGTTCATTATTCTGACAGTAATTTCCAGCTCTGATTCTGAACGTAAGTTCATTATTCTGACAGTCATTTCCAGCTCTGATTCTGAACGTAAGTTCATTATTCTGACAGTCATTCCCAGCTCTGATTCTGAACGTAAGTTCATTATTCTGACAGTCATTCCCAGCTCTGATTCTGAACGTAAATTGATTATCCTGACAGTCATTCCCAGCTCTGATTCTGAACGTAAGTTCATTATTCTGACAGTCATTCCCAGCTCTGATTCTGAACATGAGTTCATTATTCTGACAGTCATTCCCAGCTCTGATTCTGAACGTAAGTTCATTGTTCTGACAGTCATTCCCAACTCTGATTGTGAACTTAAGTTTATTTATTCTGACAGTCATTTCCAGCTCTGATTCTGAACGTAAGTTCATTATTCTGACAGTAATTTCCAGCTCTGATTCTGAACGTAAGTTCATTATTCTGACAGTCATTTCCAGCTCTGATTCTGAACGTAAGTACATTACTCTGACAGTCATTCCCAAATCTGATTCTGAACTTAAGTTCATTATCCTGACAGTCATTTCCAGCTCTGATTCTGAACGTAAGTTCATTATTCTGACAGTCATTCCCAACTCTGATTCTGAACTTAAGTTTATTTATTCTGACAGTCATTTCCAGCTCTGATTCTGAATGTAAGTTCATTATTCTGACAGTCATTTCCAGCTCTGATTCTGAACGTAAGTTCATTATTCTGACAGTCATTTCCAGCTCTGATTCTGAACGTAAGTTCATTATTCTGACAGTCATTTCCAGCTCTGATTCTGAACGTAAGTTCATTATTCTGACAGTCATTTCCAGCTCTGATTCTGAACGTAAATTGATTATCCTGACAGTAATTTCCAGCTCTGATTCTGAACGTAAGTTCATTATTCTGACAGTCATTTCCAGCTCTGATTCTGAACGTAAGTTCATTATTCTGACAGTCATTTCCAGCTCTGATTCTGAACTTAAGTTCATTATTTTGACAGTCATTTCCAGCTCTGAATCTGAACGTAAGTTCATTATTCTGACAGTCATTCCCAACTCTGATTCTGAGCTTAAGTTTATTTATTCTGACAGTCATTTCCAGCTCTGATTCTGAATGTAAGTTCATTATTCTGACAGTCATTTCAAGCTCTGATTCTGAACGTAAGTTCATTATTCTGACAGTAATTTCCAGCTCTGATTCTGAACGTAAGTTCATTATTCTGACAGTCATTTCCAGCTCTGATTCTGAACGTAAGTTCATTATTCTGACAGTAATTTCCAGCTCTGATTCTGAACGTAAGTTCATTATTCTGACAGTCATTCCCAACTCTGATTCTGAACTTAAGTTTATTTATTCTGACAGTCATTTCCAGCTCTGATTCTGAACGTAAGTTCATTATTCTGACAGTAATTTTCAGCTCTGATTCTGAACGTAAGTTCATTATTCTGACAGTCATTTCCAACTCTGATTCTGAACGTAAGTTCATTATTCTGACAGTCATTTCCTGCTCTGATTCTGAACGTAAGTTCATTGTTCTGACAGTCATTTCCAGCTCTGATTCTGAACGTAAGTTCATTATTCTGACAGTCATTCCCAACTCTGATTCTGAACGTAAGTTCATTATTCTGACAGTCATTCCCAGCTCTGATTCTGAACGTAAGTTCATTATTCTGACAGTCATTCCCAGCTCTGATTCTGAACGTAAGTTCATTATTCTGACAGTCATTTCCAGCTCTGATTCTGAACGTAAGTTCATTATTCTGACAGTCATTCCCAACTCTGATTCTGAACTTAAGTTCATTATTTTGACAGTCATTTCCAGCTCTGATTCTGAACTTAAGTTGATTATCCTGACAGTAATTTCCAGCTCTGATTCTGAACGTAAGTTCATTATTCTGACAGTCATTCCCAGCTCTGATTCTGAACGTAAATTGATTATCCTGATAGTAATTTCCTGCTCTGATTCTGAACGCAAGTTCATTATTCTGAGTCATTTCCAGCTCTGATTCTGAACGTAAGTTCATTATTCTGACAGTCATTCCCAAATCTGATTCTGAACTTAAGTTCATTATCCTGACAGTCATTTCCAGCTCTGATTCTGAACGTAAGTTCATTATTCTGACAGTCATTCCCAACTCTGATTCTGAGCTTAAGTTTATTTATTCTGACAGTCATTTCCAGCTCTGATTCTGAATGTAAGTTCATTATTCTGACAGTCATTTCAAGCTCTGATTCTGAACGTAAGTTCATTATTCTGACAGTAATTTCCAGCTCTGATTCTGAACGTAAGTTCATTATTCTGACAGTCATTTCCAGCTCTGATTCTGAACGTAAGTTCATTATTCTGACAGTCATTTCCAGCTCTGATTCTGAACGTAAATTGATTATCCTGACAGTAATTTCCAGCTCTGATTCTGAACGTAAGTTCATTATTCTGACAGTCATTTCCAGCTCTGATTCTGAACGTAAGTTCATTATTCTGACAGTCATTTCCAGCTCTGATTCTGAACTTAAGTTCATTATTTTGACAGTCATTTCCAGCTCTGAATCTGAACGTAAGTTCATTATTCTGACAGTCATTCCCAACTCTGATTCTGAGCTTAAGTTTATTTATTCTGACAGTCATTTCCAGCTCTGATTCTGAATGTAAGTTCATTATTCTGACAGTCATTTCAAGCTCTGATTCTGAACGTAAGTTCATTATTCTGACAGTAATTTCCAGCTCTGATTCTGAACGTAAGTTCATTATTCTGACAGTCATTTCCAGCTCTGATTCTGAACGTAAGTTCATTATTCTGACAGTAATTTCCAGCTCTGATTCTGAACGTAAGTTCATTATTCTGACAGTCATTCCCAACTCTGATTCTGAACTTAAGTTTATTTATTCTGACAGTCATTTCCAGCTCTGATTCTGAACGTAAGTTCATTATTCTGACAGTAATTTTCAGCTCTGATTCTGAACGTAAGTTCATTATTCTGACAGTCATTTCCAACTCTGATTCTGAACGTAAGTTCATTATTCTGACAGTCATTTCCTGCTCTGATTCTGAACGTAAGTTCATTGTTCTGACAGTCATTTCCAGCTCTGATTCTGAACGTAAGTTCATTATTCTGACAGTCATTCCCAACTCTGATTCTGAACGTAAGTTCATTATTCTGACAGTCATTCCCAGCTCTGATTCTGAACGTAAGTTCATTATTCTGACAGTCATTCCCAGCTCTGATTCTGAACGTAAGTTCATTATTCTGACAGTCATTTCCAGCTCTGATTCTGAACGTAAGTTCATTATTCTGACAGTCATTCCCAACTCTGATTCTGAACTTAAGTTCATTATTTTGACAGTCATTTCCAGCTCTGATTCTGAACTTAAGTTGATTATCCTGACAGTAATTTCCAGCTCTGATTCTGAACGTAAGTTCATTATTCTGACAGTCATTCCCAGCTCTGATTCTGAACGTAAATTGATTATCCTGATAGTAATTTCCTGCTCTGATTCTGAACGCAAGTTCATTATTCTGAGTCATTTCCAGCTCTGATTCTGAACGTAAGTTCATTATTCTGACAGTCATTCCCAAATCTGATTCTGAACTTAAGTTCATTATCCTGACAGTCATTTCCAGCTCTGATTCTGAACGTAAGTTCATTATTCTGACAGTCATTCCCAACTCTGATTCTGAGCTTAAGTTTATTTATTCTGACAGTCATTTCCAGCTCTGATTCTGAATGTAAGTTCATTATTCTGACAGTCATTTCAAGCTCTGATTCTGAACGTAAGTTCATTATTCTGACAGTAATTTCCAGCTCTGATTCTGAACGTAAGTTCATTATTCTGACAGTCATTTCCAGCTCTGATTCTGAACGTAAGTTCATTATTCTGACAGTCATTCCCAGCTCTGATTCTGAACGTAAGTTCATTATTCTGACAGTCATTCCCAGCTCTGATTCTGAACGTAAATTGATTATCCTGACAGTAATTTCCAGCTCTGATTCTGAATGTAAGTTCATTATTCTGACAGTCATTCCCAGCTCTGATTCTGAACGTAAGTTCATTATTCTGACAGTCATTCCCAGCTCTGATTCTGAACGTAAGTTCATTATTCTGACAGTCATTCCCAGCTCTGATTCTGAACGTAAATTGATTATCCTGACAGTAATTTCCAGCTCTGATTCTGAACGTAAGTTCATTATTCTGACAGTCATTCCCAACTCTGATTCTGAACTTAAGTTTATTTATTCTGACAGTCATTTCCAGCTCTGATTCTGAACGTAAGTTCATTATTCTGACAGTAATTTTCAGCTCTGATTCTGAACGTAAGTTCATTATTCTGACAGTCATTTCCAACTCTGATTCTGAACGTAAGTTCATTATTCTGACAGTCATTTCCTGCTCTGATTCTGAACGTAAGTTCATTGTTCTGACAGTCATTTCCAGCTCTGATTCTGAATGTAAGTTCATTATTCTGACAGTCATTCCCAACTCTGATTCTGAACTTAAGTTGATTATTCTGACAGTCATTTCCTGCTCTGATTCTGAACGTAAGTTCATTGTTCTGACAGTCATTTCCAGCTCTGATTCTGAACGTAAGTTCATTATTCTGACAGTCATTCCCAACTCTGATTCTGAACGTAAGTTCATTATTCTGACAGTCATTCCCAACTCTGATTCTGAACGTAAGTTCATTATTCTGACAGTCATTTCCAGCTCTGATTCTGAACGTAAGTTCATTATTCTGACAGTCATTTCCAGCTCTGATTCTGAACGTAAGTTCATTATTCTGACAGTCATTCCCAGCTCTGATTCTGAACGTAAATTGATTATCCTGACAGTAATTTCCAGCTCTGATTCTGAACGTAAGTTCATTATTCTGACAGTCATTTCCTGCTCTGATTCTGAACGTAAGTTCATTGTTCTGACAGTCATTTCCAGCTCTGATTCTGAACGTAAGTTCATTATTCTGACAGTCATTCCCAACTCTGATTCTGAACTTAAGTTCATTATTCTGACAGTCATTCCCAACTCTGATTCTGAACTTAAGTTGATTATTCTGACAGTCATTCCCAACTCTGATTCTGAACTTAAGTTGATTATTCTGACAGTCATTCCCAACTCTGATTCTGAACTTAAGTTGTTTATTCTGACAGTCATTCCCAACTCTGATTCTGAACTTAAGTTGATTATTCTGACAGTCATTCCCAACTCTGATTCTGAACTTAAGTTGTTTATTCTGACAGTCATTCCCAACTCTGATTCTGAACTTAAGTTCATTATCCTGACAGTCATTCCCAACTCTGATTCTGAACTTAAGTTGATTATTCTGACAGTCATTCCCAACTCTGATTCTGAACTTAAGTTGTTTATTCTGACAGTCATTCCCAACTCTGATTCTGAACTTAAGTTCATTATCCTGACAGTCATTCCCAACTCTGATTCTGAACTTAAGTTCATTATTCTGACAGTAATTTCCAGCTCTGATTCTGAACTTAAGTTCATTATTCTGACAGTCATTCCCAACTCTGATTCTGAACTTAAGTTGATTATTCTGACAGTCATTCCCAGCTCTGATTCTGAACTTAAGTTGATTATTCTGACAGTCATTCCCAGCTCTGATTCTGAACGTAAGTTGATTATTCTGACAGTCCTTTCCAGCTCTGATTCTGAACGTAAGTTCATTATTCTGACAGTCATTCCCAGCTCTGATTCTGAACGTAAGTTCATTATTCTGACAGTCATTCCTTTAAATTATCGACATAAACAGCAAACAGCCGTGAAGAAATGATGCATTCTTGAAAAACTCAGTTAGAGACAAAATTGTTCTCACACCGCTACTGCCAACGAAATAACTACTCCCTGTTCCATACGGTGAGAATACGCGCAATACAAACTGGACGATTTTTTAAATAATGTCCAGTGATTAATCCTGTTGAGTGCCTTAATAGCATCTATAAAACAAGAAAATACTGCGTAATTACGGCGCTTATAAACATCTATGATTTCTTCTGTAACAAAAATGCACATATCAGTTGAATGGCTACTTCAAAAATCAAAATGGAAATAACTGGACTAAGTATATATATTGCACCCGCGACAAAATACACAACTACAATACCTAAGAAAAAACGAATACTATGGCAATCAGTCTATAGTTATTTTTAGATGTATTTCGTCTTCTCTTTGACAATATACACAATGGTAGCTTGCATTATGCTGTCGGGTATACATCCAGAATATGTTCAACCTACAGATTTTTTTTTTTTTTTTTTTCATTTAAAGTTGGCCCTTGTTTTGTTAAATGTTGTTGGTAAAAGTGGAAACAGTCCTTCTGATAATGAGAAAGTTGTTTGTAAAATTTGTCAAAAGTCAACTACAAAGTTGGGAATTGCAAAGTGATTCTTGAAAAGTTTCTTGAAAACTTGACCGATGTTGTTGAATTCAGGAGACTTGCCGGACGAGCTGACCAGTACCTATTACAAAACAGCGCGCAAAGTGATAGGGTAGATGCCGAGGTTGCATGCAAATTTGTACCCATGTTGTTTTCATAAATGATTTGAAAGGTCGATAATGTGACTCGTAAATGCTCATTATACTAGCACACTGCCATACAAAGCATGTACAGGTCAAAGGTCAACTCCCGAATGTATAGAAATGTTTTTATACACTTTAATAATATTCATAAACAAGTACGAAATGAAATTTAGCAGACAGTCATAGCAGAGTATGCAGATAATCGCACATATCTAGTACTAGTACTTGCATGGAAGACCAAATTGAACAAGCCAGTGAACTATTTTTGGTTGCTCATTATATAAGCGGACTTTCGCACGAGCTGACAGTAGGACTTTACAAAAGAGCTTTGCACCCTGTTTTCAACGGATTTCGGCCAACTTTTTCAAACACAGAAGCCAATTTCTTATTGACATTTCATACAAATCTTAAAACATCCCTTTGATATCTAAGTTGTTTTTTTTTCGTGACTTTCAACAAAATAGCACCGAGATATCTCACACACACTTAATTCTACTACGTAATTCAATATTCCCACAACATTCCAGCAGTTGACTGATTTTTTTTTTTAATTTTATTTTATCAATTGAAGTTATATAATTCGGGAGTTGAACGATTGATATCACTTTTCCAACTTTTAACTACTTGATTCAATATGACAACAAATTGGTCAAATTTCCAAGCAACTTTGCCAAAATTCTACATAACTTTGCATAGCTTTGATCGCTGTTTTGCAACAGGTGTGGTATACTCATTTCAGAATAGTTTCGTTTTTTGACAAGTTAAGACAGAATGACATGTTATAACATGTTATCTTTAACAACTTTATTTTCGGTACAACGCGACGAACACGACATAAATATTAATCAGCATTGGCAAATTCAAATGCAAGCAAATAAAACTAAGAATAAAAAAAACAAAGATAATTAAAATTAACTTATTACTGTGGGTGAAGCACCTCGCAGATGAAAAGCATATAGATCTTCAGAAATTACATTTCATAAAGAGTTGTCTGCTAGTCCATTCGCATGGGCAAATTCTGGTGTTATTTTCTGGTGATGGGAACCTGGATCTTTCGAATAAAATTGAAATACATTTGAAATATATGGGGGACCGTTGTCACTTTTCAAATTTGATCAATATCCAAATGAAGTGAATATACGATCAAGTTTGGGTATCACAGCACTAGAGCTAGATGTGCGAGAACAACCTTGTTCATAATTCGGCCTTTCTATTGCAAAATGTCTCATCGTGTGGTATTTTCTGGTTCATAGCATGACTATTACAGTAATTCTGTGCACAATAGGTTCACAAATCCTCGTCGCCAATGTAATACTTCATGGTTGCAGGCCAGAGAAAGAGACAAGCACACAGCAGTCACCAATACAGACTAACTTTATTGTAAATGTACAGCCTTTATATAAAGAGAGTTACATAACTAACCAGATGGTCAAATACAGGGCAGTTGTAATTATGTATATACATATATTAAAGCTCATTGACATGCAAATTACTACAATAGTCAAACCAATATATCTATGTCATGATTTATAATGAATATAGGATAGGATAATTTTATAGGAGTATATAAAATCTGATCATAATCAGTCAAAGCATGGCAGAGATATCGTACTAGAACTGCACTCATTAGAATAAAATGGCCGCCAGTCGGCCATTTTAAATTGGATCTGAAAAATAAAATGAGGTGCATCAAGGTGCCATATGTACCAAATTTGAACAAAATCCATCCATAAATGCTTGATTTTGATGATTGTTTAGCACAAAAATGACCACAATAATGTGCGTATGTATGCATGATGTATGTGTGAAGTTCGATTGTGATTGGTCCAGGCATTGCTAAGATACAGGTCCGGACGCACGCACGGACACACGGACGCACAAAGTTCAAAACATAAGTCCCCGTTAAGTTTTCGGACTGCGTCCTTACGGGGACTATTAAAGACAGATATTCGCGTAAGAATCTGAGGTATGGCTGTATACGGAGTATGTCCATCTCAACTTTTTCTCATTGATTTTACGGCTTTTGTCTATTGATGTCACACCCTTCGGATCGTCTGGAAACGCATAAATTCCCACACAATTACTATACGCATTGCTAAGCCCGCCAACAATACAACGTTTCAAATAAGCGCCAACCGAAAAATATGTATCGTGAAATGACGCAGTATAATAAAAGCACAGTGCAAGTGTATGGCTTCCTCTCATACTTTGTCGTTTGGTGTCGCCACAGTCCCTCTATCACTGTGGTGTCGCCTTCGGCTAGAGAAGGAAACAGTCGTGAGTCAACTGTTTCGGGATATGTGGACTAGCGACAACACGGGGAATATCTCAAATTTACTCGAACACCAGTAATCATTTTCAACCAAAAATTCAATAACTGTCTAATTAATTGTAACACAAATCCAAAATGGGAAATGTGTGGGTGACCATTTCTCAGGCACTTTATATAATATGAGCTCACATGCATGCCCGATTCAAATATAGTCTGGAGAATTTATAGAAAACCACAATTTATTTTGCTACCAAATATGTGACTGGCATAAATTGGACTAATTAAAGTCCACTTATAATTTATATATTATTTTAATGCAATTCCGAATTCTGCGTTTTAGGGTTTGCCGTTTTGAAGTGTGAAATGGGGTGATTTTTGGGGGGGGGGGTGCTTTTAATATCGAATTGACTCACGGGAGATTTGTTTATTTCTGATCACCTGACATCACAATCACGTGCGCCACGCAGTATTCAGCCTGACCTTCTAGTTGTGCTACAATCAGCGAATAGAGGGACTGTGGTTGGACGGACTTTTAACGAGACAAATCACTTGTTTAGCACGCACAGCTACGAAGTAAGTTGTCGAGAGCCCACATATGCATTCATTAGATGGTATAGTTTGAATTTCAAAATTCAACCCTTGTGTATATTACTTTCATAATAAACTGCTGATAACAAGCATCGGTTTTGCTGCAGTTTAGCAGCTCTTATTGGCCGTTTAAGCTATTTTGACGTATACCACGACCAAGAGAGCTGCATAAACTGCAGCAAGCATCGGTTTAGCCCTGAGTACAGTCCTGTAAGTTGGCCTCCTTCCGCTGATCAGTCGGCCCCCACAGTCCTGAGAAGTCGCATAGAGCAGGGATTCGACACTATTGTGAAGGAATGTATTGGGCGATTTAAGAGGCATTCAGCTTTGCAGTTAAAAAATAAGCAGGTCGTCACGTCTAACTATTCTGAATGCCTTAACTGGAAGTGAAATTACATAAGATTTCCCACTCTAGTCGATCAAATCGACATTTTCCAACGTCAACCGAAAGTATACGCCGCCATCTTGTTCTTGACGTATTTATAAACAAAATGTTGTTTCGTTGCGTAAAACTAGTTTTTGCCAACGTTCCAGTGCTGTAGGTTCGTTTTTCGGCCACAAAAAGGGTATTTGTGATCGCTGGATTTGATCGATAGATGTTTTAGCTGGTTACAATCATGTAAACTGCAGAACGGTTCTCCGCCATAAATTTGTAGGCGGGTGTCGAATCCCCGGTCTATGCGACTTCTCAGGACTGTGGGGGCCGAATGATCAGCGGAAGGAGGCCAACCTACAGGACTGTACTCAGGGCTAGCATCGGTTATAACATGGATGTCCATGGTTATAAAAACAAATAGTGTGGGCGGGGTTGAAATATAAAGACACATTTTTTTCTATTTTCAATTCTTACTTCACAGGCTGTATTCTGGGAATGCTCTTCTAGTGTTTTCAGCATGAAATCGTCACATAGCTGTTACATCATCGCCACCATTGTCCGTATGTCTCGGTGTCTGGCATTGGTCGTCTTCCTCCTGGTCGCAGGACGGGCCCACACACAACAGTGCAACGTTGATGACAATGTTCGATTTGACTGCTTTCCTGAAGACGGTGTTACTCAGTCTAAATGTGAAGCACGGGGTTGTTGTTGGAGACTTCCTAAATCATCTGGAAACCACACTACTCCTCCCCGCCGTGGAGGTAGACTACTTCCTACACAAGATGTGCCATACTGTTTTTATCCATCTGACTACCCTACGTATAGTCTGTCTAATTTGAAAGAAACAGATTATGGGTATACTGGTGATCTGAGGAGAAGCACTCACAGCTATTACCCAAAAGACATCATGCAGTTAAAACTTGATGTTTATTTTGAAACAAATACTCGACTACACTTCAAGGTAAATCACCCAATTGCATGTGCCGTGAAGAAGTGCATCTCAAATTAGCCTGGAATCCAGTCATTCAGAGTGCACTTGGCAGTGGACCTAAAAATGGCCTCGTGATTTGCTATGTAAATACGTAGATGGTCCAGAAGTCTGTATCATCACTGATTGGCATTTCCATGACTTCAGTACATTACCATGGGAACATTCGCAGACTGACCCGTATGTAAGGCCCACCAACAGCCCTCAGGACAGATCCACTTGTTCATTATTCTCTTGATAAAAAATGGAATATTTCCAGTAAAAGTGCATATATTGATATAATGCAAAAATATAATTTTTTAAAAACATTGAAAAATATTTATCAAACATTTATCTTGAAAAATCCTCATACTTCATTCAAATCTAAAGAAGATTGCTTTCATTGGCTGTAGAAACTATTTGGTAATGCCCATTTCCCAAGAGTCTGTGTTTGAAATTTATAAAACATTACTAAATACATTGTACACAAGGCAAGCAGTTCTGTGATTTGTCCACGCAGTGCATTCTGCTCATTTTTATAAATATTTATAAATGTCAATATCAGTTGAATACAACAAGCACAGTGCACAACAATTGATCAATTATTATTATTCAATCAACCAATTAAAACTTCTCATTTCAGTTCAAATTATGAACATTTTAAATATTTATAAAGATGAAGGGAATGCATTAGTTCGGCTGAGAGTATGTTTAACACTAAATATTATATAATTATTCAATATTCATAAATTACTTTAATCTGAAAACAATACATAACTGTTTTTCATCTCCAGATTTATGATGCTAATAGTCAGAGATATGAAGTACCCATCGAGACACCAAAGGTTACTGAGAAGGTGCCTCGTCCAAATTATGAAGTGGACTTCATGCATGAGCCATTCAGTTTAAGAGTAGCCAGATTTGACTCGGGACAAGGAATGAATGAGACTTTGTAAGTTGTGTATTATTATAGACAAGTAGAGCTGTGTTATTTATTGAGGATTTAAATTATTGTAAACCATGTACAAATGTAAATTTTCACGATTTTATGACATGCTGTAGAAATAAAAAAAAATTTTCCCTGATTGGATACAAAATTTCACAATTTTCCTTGACCCTCTGAATTGTGAAAAATGTTTCCTTCGCAAAATTGAAGCAATTACAGTAATCATATACGGTACACATATATGACAATAAATCAATCAATGAAACTTGCATATAGCAACAAAATAAATTATGAGGAATTTTACTTTCAGCAAAATAGATTGATGCGTCTTAAAGTCCTTTTAAATTTGGTAACTCTAGGTGAATTCTCACCTCAAGTGGCAGACTGTTCTAGAAACTAGAAGCTTCATATCACAAAAATTGCTTACCATACATAAATAACCGCAAAAATAACATCAGTGTATTAATCTAATTTTATGAATATATTTTTCTGTAGATTTAATACCAATATTACAAGATCATTTATGTTTACTGATCAGTTTATTCAAATCTCGTCAATTCTACCAACTTCTTACATTTATGGTTTGGGTGAACACAGAGCAGGATTTCTTCACAGTCTTAACTGGACAAGGTTAACAATGTGGGCCAGAGATATACCACCTGTGGTATGTATACATTTTAATTTCACATTTCCTTATGCTTTTCTGCTGACCTGAATAATTCTCGTATTCATTTATTTACTGGTATTTTGAATATACCGTACCAAGGTGCAAGTATGTGTGTTGAAATGGGCGTAGTGCTAGTGGTTAGTGCGAATAGCACTAATCCAAAATAGTACTAGATCTAGGGGTAAAATGGCACAAGATCTGGGGGGAAAATATACACAGTGCTAGTGGCTTGTTTTGTTATTGCATTGTCAACCACGAGAAATATATCACATATTTATTGTCTTGAAATAAATTAATATTTATGTAAAATTGCTTTATCATTTTTTCATGATGTGTGACAGTGGTAAAATATATAATAACATAATTTGCATGAAATAATAACACCACAAAAATTACAAAACATCAATGATGAAATGAAAAAATTATTTCACTTTTTTTGGAAAAAGGAAATTCATAATGACTCCAGACCAAATGCTCATTCAAAAAATAAACTTAGAACATATAGAATATTTAAAACAGAGTTTAAATTAGAAAGCTACCTAACTGAACTCCAAAATATTGAACTGCGACAAATTCTGATAAAATTCAGATTGGGAAACCACTGCCTCAAAATAGAAACAGGCAGACATACTCACACTGCAGTGGAAAAGAGAAGTTGTAATTTCTGTACCAATGACTAGATTGAAAATGAATATCATTTCATAATGACATGTTCACGATACCAGACACAAAGGAATAGCTTATTTGAAACAGCAGAGAAAGAAGTGCCACACTTGAAAATGAAAACAAATTCTTAATATTATTAAACAACAACAACAAAATGTCTATCCCTTTGGCACCTCCCCTAAATTTAACGCAACAACATTATTAAGATTATCTTAAAATAGTACAGTACAGTTGTAGTATAGTTGTTAGCTTATTAGAATTAGTCAATTTATTGTGGGAATTTTATTAGTTTTACATGTAAGAAATGTAATCCTTTTCATTCTTTTCGAAGGATGTTGTGTATCTCAAAAAATGTACTAAATGTGTACTAATGCTCAGTTTTGGGTTAAAATCTGTTCATATTAATAATTATCTAATTATCTAATTTGCATAATAATTCATAATTTTTTGGTTCTAATCACATTTCAATGAAACTTGGTAAATAGATGTGACATTGTGTAGACCTTATTAGTTTAACATTGAAATCTATGCATATTAATTACCTGATTTGCACAATAATTAGTCAGTTTTCAGCTTTTCCATCAATATCTAAAGTTCGTATCATATTATTTCAATGAATCTTGGTACATAAAAAAAAAAAATGGGACCAAGAAATCGCCCAGGATGATGATTTTTCGGCAGTATTTTGAGGTGCTATTTTAATCATTCCTGACGCCTAAAAGAGTCAAATTTAAGTTCTACCACAGTCATTGACACCTATTCAAGAGTATGATGTTTAACGAGCTGTTATCACTGTAAACAATGTAAATTATTCTTCAAATGCTAAGTTTATCTTTTGAAAACAACTTATTTTTTTATTTAAAAAAAATCATGCCATTTTCCCATCAAAATCCAAGCCAAAAGATTGTACAATATGTACAACATTGGCAAATCTCTTCCGTGTTGCGATCATTAGCATTAACATATTTAAATGAGCTATGGTAATTTGAACACGTTGATATCATCTATAATTTTGATTGGTTAATTAGCGATTTGACCTATCACTTTATAAAATTCACTGTAACTGAATATGTTTGTTATATTGATACATTCTAGTAGATTGAATACAGTGTATCAGAATGCACCCCGAAAACCCCAAATAATAATGTATAAAGTTAAATTCGCATTTGAGTCAGACTTATTATTTTTTTTTTTCAGGAAAATACCAATCTGTATGCATCTCATCCATTTTATCTGGCAGTTGGTAAAGATGGCTACTCACATGGAGTATTTCTACTGAATAGTAATGCAATGGGTGAGTACACCCTGGGAATCACCCAAATGAAAATTATGTAAGGGAATCTTGTAAGAAAAAGCATGAATGCAAATACCTTCTGATCACAGTCAATTATAGACGACAATAATTTTTCTCCTGGCAGTGTGCATATTGTTACATGCTTTCTGATTGATTACTAAATATTGCAAGCATCGGTAACGTCCATTTCCCAAGAGTCCTTGCTTGATCATTTCAGTCATTAGTCAATTTACTGCCATGAATGCAAAAGATAAAATAATTAATGTGAACTAACTGCATAGACAATTTTTCATCCTGGCAGTGTGCTTGTTGTTACGTTCATTCTGATTGGTTACTAAATATTGCAACATTCCATAAAATTTTCTATCACATTTGAAGCACACTGTCAAATTCTTGAACCAGAAATTATCTCTGCAGCAGTGAGTACTACCGTACAGTATACTACTTTTATTTCGTCAGAGACACATTTCATTATAGCAGTGATAATTCCTATTGAGTCCTATGTACATCATGGAATGTCAGAGACAAAGTTTTGTTTTCACAAATACCGTACTATTATATCATCAAATGAGAAAATTTCTAGCAGCAAAAAATTACAGTATCTATTGCCAAGTTCAGAAAATGCTATATTTTATGTTCATGTTTGAATCCCTTCACTTCTTACTCCCATAGATGTGATTCTGCAGCCCACACCAGCTATAACCTATAGAACTATTGGTGGTATCCTAGACTTCTATGTATTCTTGGGTCCCAGTCCTGATCAGGTGATACAGCAATACACTGAGGTGATTGGCCGACCGTTTATGCCGCCATATTGGAGTCTGGGATTTCATCTATGCAGGTGGGGGTATGGCAGTTCTGATAAAACACAGCAAGTAGTAGAGAAAATGAGAAAAGCTGGAATACCTCAGGTAATGTACAAAATTTATTTATAACATTTTCATTACTTTTTTTTTCAGACTAGTAGCTTGTAGATTTAGTTCAACCAGTATAATACATAATATTATTGGATTTACAATTTAACTATAAAATAAAAATTCATCTTTCAAGAGAACCATTCCGAAATCAGATCTCGGCCCTACATGTATGGAATATGCATTCACAGTACATAGTCCATTCATGGCATCCAGTACATAATAGAAGCCTCATCCCTAATAGAAGTTGCACTGATTCTTTTTGAACATTGAGACCCCATAATTCACCATTTCTCGTATGTATAGAAGAATAGAAAATAGAAGCTACATCTCCTCTGTTGCATTGTACCAAGCCGCAGTTCAATTACGTTTTGCATGCAGGCATTCTCCGTCGCTGAGACTATGGGTCTTTTATCACTAAGCTAGGTAGTTGCCAGGGAACGTCCCACTAGTTGTGGCTCTCTGTGGCTCCCTAGGTCAAGAAGACTCTGCAAGGGAGAGTGGCATGCAGGGTGCTACAGTGATCAAAATCCAAGCATATTTTGGTGATATTCATGACGACGGATCAACTATAATGTTGACTTTAAACTAGTATGGCATTGTGATAATTTATGCAGACATGTGGAGCCATTGTAGAGAATAACCTTGAGATCCCCCATAGACATCCTAAGATGAATAACTTGTGCTGAAAGAAATCTCTCTGTTGGTTCAGTTTTATCCCATAAGTTCTATTTTTATAAATTGTAGGATGGCCAATGGAATGACATTGATTATATGGATAAACATCTTGATTGGACGTATGATAAGACAAACTTTTCTGGTTTAAGTGATGTTGTGAAAGATCTACACGACCATGGACAACATTATGTTAATATCATTGTAAGTATTTTGCTAGTACATCACATATTATAATCGATATCTGGCTGTAAAAGGTACCGATAGTGTGCATATACTTATAGTACCCCAATTTGCTTTTATCATGCCACGCCCATTTCTGACTGTTTTTCAAGCCTCATTTTCACATTGACGGAATATATCGATGATGAATCGTACGTATCGTATCATTGCAGTTGGCCAGAAAGTGAGGTTTGCACACATTAGAGATTGATTATATCCAATCTGAACCAACTTCAACTTATTAGGATGATGTATTCTTATGAGATTGAATGTCAAGGGTCATTACCTCATCTAGTGCACGTTAAAATTATCCGCTTTATATGTGTGTCCATTGAATACAGTGAATTGAATGACGACATGACGGGTTTTTTTTTATGGAATTTGACAAAAAATTTATAAATGTTAACCCTGCAAAGACGTTTACACTTTATTAAAATCCAGAAATAAATTGTCATTGGATATATAGAAGCCATTTGGTAATGCCCATAATTACCCATGAGTCTTTGTGAGTTTTCTTCCTCCGATCATTGGTTGATTTAATTTGCTAGATATATATAATAATTTATTTCTGGTAAAAACAATGTCGTCATTTGAAATGTATAAAACATTTATGAATATTTTATATAAAAAATGTTTGTCTTTACGAAATTTACTGTATGGCTTCATTCTATATCAATTTAATTTGTCTGAAGTGTAAATTTGTTTTTGCCATTTTTCTCCCATCATGCATTGCTGAATGTTTTGATTTGTTCATGAAAATAATAACTATTTCCACCATTAGGATCCAGGCATCAGTAACCAACAACCTAAGGGGTCTTATGCCCCTTATGATGATGGTTTGTCAATTGGAGCATTCATTACTTTTGCTAATGGTTCACTTGTGAAAGGCCAGGTAAACACATGTAATATGAAACACAACATTTAGGTAGTTTTATAACAGTGATGGGGATATTTGTCCATGTTTTTACTACCTGAGTTTCAGCCCTCCCAAAAACAAAACATTTCAAGACATTTGTCGTCTTTATTGTAATTTTCTTTTTCTGAATCAATATCCAAATAAGGATATGATTATGCAATAATGATTATTACTTGATTAATTTTGTTTAAATTGGTACAAAGGTAGAAAATACTGTCAACTACTATTTTCTCTTCCAAATGTCATAAAATTTTCAAATCATGAGAATTCTTGGCAGTGAAAATTAAGCGGTTCACAGTAATCGTGTACCCTAGATAACATAACCATGTGATGTAACAGTTATCACTCTTAGAAAACAAATTAACTGTAATATACAGCTATAAAACTTGTGCACAACAAATATGATTACTGTTATATACCTTTAAAGTTGTGTTTCATTTCTTTAATATTATTTAGAAATGAATATATTCAATATGTTTTGAAACTAATAACAGGACCCAGGTATCAGTAATGTTCAGCCAAGTGGTACTTACCCAACCTATGAGAATGGTTTAGCCCTTGATGTCTTTATTAAAGTCAGGAACAACACAGTTGTTGGTGTGGTATGTATTCGTCACACTGTCTGTGTTGTGTAAATTAGGGAGCAAGGTTACTGTAATTGTACGTACATCATGGATACAAGTCAGGTTATCAATGCGCTCTACTACACTTGCTTGGAGTCATTGCTAAAATCATTTTGTTTAATGTCAGTCATAAGAATTTCAAAAAAACTATTTTTTCATTTTATATTTACCATGGCTTTCTCTGTATGTTGTTCAAATGTTGACCTCATTTTCATTTTCAAAAAATGTTGTTTTTTTTGTGCCAGGCGACAGTTCTGGACATTGAGTGTCACTGTCTCTCCTGACCTTTTTGACTCCCCTGTGCGAAGCACACAATGGGAGTCTTTGCAGTTAGTGTGTCTTTGCAGTTAGTGTGTCTGTATGTATGTATGTGTGTGTGTATGTGTATCTGACTGTTCCACTGCTATCTCAAGAACCATACATCGGTTTTTGATGAAACTTGGTGCATAGATGCTCTGGGCCAATGCACAGATTTGATTAGGTTTTGGTAAAACCCATGCATATTAATTACCTAATTTGCATGATAATTAGCTGATTTTTAGCTGTTCCATGACTGTTCCACTGATATCTAAAGAACCACCCATTGGATTTTAATGAAACTTGGCACATAGATGCTCTGAACTAATGCGCATATTTAATTAGTTTTGGCTAAAAATCTGTGCAATATTAATTAATTACCTAATTTGCATAATGATTAATCAATTTGTGGCTTTTCCTCTGATATCTCAAGTACTGATGAACACATTTCAATAAAATTTGGTACATAGATATCATAGGACACTGCACAAACCTGATAGCTTTTAGAGTAATATCAGTACATATTAATCACCCAATTTGCATAATGAATTAATTTTCAGCTTTTGATATTTCAAGTAGTAATCCTCACATTTCAATAAAATTTGGTACATAGATGTCATAGGACACTGCACAGACCTGATAATTTTTAGGGAAATATGAGTACATATTAATTACCTAATTTGCATAATTAATTAATTTTCAGCTTTTGATATTTCAAGTAGTAATCATCACATTTCAATGAAATTTGGTACATAGATGTCATAGGACACTGCACAGACCTGATAGTTTTTAGTGTAATATCAGTACATATTACTTACCTAATTTGCATAATTAATTAATTTTCAGCTTTTGATATTTCAAGTAGTAATCATCACATTTCAATGAAACTTGGTACATAGATGTCATAGGACACTGCACAGACCTGATAGTGTGATAGGGTAATATAAGTATATATTACTTACCTAATTTGCATAATTTTCAGCTTTTGATATGTCAAGTAGTAATCATCACAGTTCAATGAAACTTGGTACACAGTTACTTAAGAACTGTGCAGAGACCTGATTAGTTTTGGGGTAAATATTTGTGCATATTAATCACCTTATTAGCATAATTAGTTAATTTTTTCCATGAATGTTCCACTGATATATAAAGAACCACCAATTGGATTTTAATGAAACTTTTAAAGAGTATTCATCATCACATTTCTAATAATAATAATTCATAGTTTTTTTGTTCTAATCACATTTATAATGAAACTTGGTACATAGATATTACATTACGCAGGCCTTATTAGTTTCACACTCAAATCTGTTCATATCAGTTACCTGATTTACATAATTAGTTTTCAGCTATTCCATCAATATCTCAAGTACAAGTAATTTTGAATTAATTTTTAATGTGTCTTCAATACTCTCAGCACACGGGAGTTCTTCCTAAGCTTTCTTTAATTTTTTTTGTATGTGCGAATTGCAAGTGCTAGTGCTGACACATGATGCATTTTGCCACAGAAGTCATATTCATGTTTGGGACTACATGACAGGGCTGTGTGGCCAGCTCTCTGTCAAATGGTAATTTTTTTTAATGCGCTTTCCTGGCGTCAACCAGGCTCGGTCGAACACAAGCACCTGCGGACCTTAACCAAGGTTCCCTCAAAGTCGCATTCGTTAGTGAATGAATCTCGGCCAGTGGAATTGGCTTTCCTATTGAGTCTGTGGCACACTCAACCAGGGTAGCTATCGACCCTTTGATGTTCAGCCTAAAGTAGGATTTGAACTTGGGTCTACCAATCATGAGTCTGATGCGACAACCACTATGCTACCAGTGATCGGCGGATCTCAGCTGTTTACAGATGGATTTTGTTCAAACTTTGTACATACATTGGACATTGATGCACATCATTTTATTTTTCAGATCGGATTCAAAACGGGCTGACTGGTGGCCATTTTGTTTTAATCAATGCAGTTCTAGTGCCATATCTCTGACATGTTTTGACGGATTATGTTCAAACACAGATGTATTGCTATGAGTAATATTTCTCAATATGGACAAGTACTCATTCGATAATCAGATACAAGATGACTGAATGTCAACCATTTAAAGTTAAAAAATCATCATAATCAAGCATCAGCTTCTGGATACATATCTCTGACATGTTTATTTTCAAACTATATTAAGATAAACAAAACTCTCTTAAATTTGATAACTAACTGGGACTGTGCCACGCATGGCTTGTTATTATTATGTGGACTGTAATCAAAATTAGATTTTTTACCCTGTCTGTCAATGTTTTGGTATCACACATTAATTATTACATGTTAATCAGCAATATGATAATGTTTTCTTTATTATGTGTGTTACCGTATTTCAAAACTGAGGTCTGCCTTAAGTGTACTCATCTAATTCACTTATTTTGTATCATATGGCAGTAGTTTATAGTATTCACAAGTGACATGGAGTGTGTAATATCACAAGTTAATATAGTATGATAAACATCCATATTTGCATTACAAGTCATCATTTTATGTGTTTAGAAAAGTAATTTGATAATTTTATTGTATAATATGTATTGACGTAATACAATTACACTAACCAATAACAATGTCAATCAAAATTTAGTTTTGAACATCTGTAGCTAAGATACCAAACCATCAGTGGCCGCAAGTGTAAACCACTGTAACTATGGAGGTCATGTCAAATTTGCATAATTACTATGCCAATTACAATTTCTTTATCTTTCTGGCTGTCATGCTTGTGATTTCTCTATCATTTTCTCAAAAGATGGGTACAAACAATACACTAGTTGTTCAGGGGATATCGCTTGGGTCTAATATCATTTGCATTTTTACCTTGCCCGTACCATCAAAGATGGAAGGGAAAGGTATATTAAGGGAAAGATTTTGTCCGGCGTTGTCGTCGTCGTCGTCGTCGTCGTCGTTAATAATTGTTATTGTGTGCATGATAACTTTACTAATTCTATTCCAAACTTTATCAAACTTGGTCACCTTGTTCATCAGTATAACGTCTTCCCTGAGTTTGAACAACAGATGTCCTGTATGAAAATATCATGCAAAAATTGAGAAAAACTGATAAAATATTTCGACTGTTTCTACTTGACTGATCACTGGTGATACACATCAAAGGTCACTGATCTCAGTGGAAATATGCTTTGTTGTATGTGTTCAATGAAGCAAATGATTTATCTTGTAATAATATCCTTGGTAATGTATCTCAGAATCCCTTACTGGGTTTCAAAACCAACTCATGGAGAGATTGCACAGTCTGATACACATTTGCAAACCTACCAATAAATCTTTACAGAAAACAAGATGTCAGAAAATCAATATAGGCACTCCTATGAACTGGGTGCCAAACTTTGATCAAGATCTGAAGCTAATAGAAAATCTGTTTAGTTCAAAGTTATCAAATCAAAAACAATACATAAAAAGCAAAACATTTCATCCACATTTTAAAAAGAAAATTGTTCTAAAATATATGTATTCTGTATTTGACAAACAGTTCATTCGACAAATGAAAACTCACAGGAATATGTTTCAGCTATTAGAACAGAATGATAGTTTTTATAATACTAGTTTAAAAACTCACTTCAAACAAAGATTGCAGTGTTTGAAGATGTAGGTTCTCAGGAGGCAATAGTACTGTTGACTTCTCCCTCCACTGGACACCAACTAACTATTTAAAGCAGAGCTTGCAACATGATAGCTATTCATAAAGGGTGTTTTTTTTTTTTTACTTTTCATATAATACAGTAGTCACACAATGAGGCAGTTCATATTTTTTTTATAAACTAACTTTTTCATCACAAATTCACAAAATAGTTTTTTTTATAGTCTGCACTTTCCTTCAGAAGATAGGGATGAAATTAACCTAATTTTTGGAGTAAAAACTGAAAGTTGACTCAAATTTTTTCTGTTGGCTCAAAAATATATAGAAGAAATATTAAAGAAAAAGTACAGAAAAATGTGGGTGAGAAAGTCTGGTGGTAACAGATTTCCATGAATGTTTCTTCTCAATAGATGTACAAACATCTGGATATGCTGCTTCAAAATGTTTTTTCTTCTATACAGGTATGGCCTGGTGAGACTGTGTACCCAGATTTTACCAACCCAGTCACAAAAGTATGGTGGACAGCTGAAGCCAAGGCGTATCATGATAAAATCAATTACGATGGTTTATGGATTGTAAGTTTTCACTAAAATAACTGTGAACTTGTTTAAAAATTGTTTATACTGTAAAATACTTTATTTTAGCTGGAGTTAATTTACACTTTTACAATTTAGACTTTTTGGGTGTTTTGTATGGAATTTATTTTCACTGATTTCTGACAAGTTGAATGTAAAATATAGAAAAAAAAGTACATTCGCTTTCATTTTATTTTCACTGAATCATTCCTTCAGCGAAAATAGCGAAAATTAATTCCAAGTGAAAATAAAGTATTTTACAGTAAGTATGATCTGAGTGTAATGCATGTAAGTCCTGTTTAGGTGATAATCCATTTTTGGCAAAAGTGCCTTGCTTTGCTGACTGTACTTTTGTACTGTATTTTGAGCCAACAACAAACAAAACAAACAAACAAACAAACTTTTCTAGATGTTCAATGTCAGCTGTGTTTACTTTTATCAAATTAACTTATGAAAATAGTTTTAATAATGCTTGGTTTTTATTATTTTAATAAATAGGATATGAATGAACCTTCTAATTTTGTTGATGGATCAATACTTGGTTGCCCCGACAACAGTTATGAACACCCACCATATACACCAGGTACATGTATTCACAATCTAATATTACATATATTTATAAATTTAGTTAAATTTGTAGGCTTTTTGTTGAAATAAATTTACTTGCGATTAGATGTTTACATTACCAAGCTATGACATCATAAAAATCTCCAATTCTGATAGTGGTGATTTATAATAGACGTTAATGAATTAATATTATATAATTCAATATGAACTGAAAGCCAGGACTTTATGTCTAGGGTTATCAATCGTATTTTCAAACATGGCATATCTCTGCAAAAAGTGAGATTCATGACTAATGTCATTATTATTTTTATTTCAGATGTACTTGGCGATAAGTTATCAGCATTTACTGTATGTGTATCAGCCAAGCAATACTGGTCAACACATTATAATGTACATAATTTATATGGAATGTCAGAAATGATCGCTTCCCATGAGTAGGTATCATATCATGTTTCAAAACTTTGCAAGAGCTTTTTAAATTAAAAATGAAAAATAAAAAAAATAATGGATTTGGATCTGTGATTGCATAATGCACACAATCAAGGTTTTACAATATTTTGATCAGAACACTGGATTTGAATAATACTTGTTGCTTCTCCATCAGGTAACAAACTTAATATAAGTAGAGTCAATGATTTAACCAGACCAGATACTGTTCAGAATTATTAATTATTTTTGTATACATGTAGATTCATTAATAAGCTTCACATGTTATTGGCTGTTGTACTGTGACATCATGTTTACATTTTTTGCCAACCGTCATGCAAATCTGTGATAACAAATGCCCCTTACTGGTCTACACAGGCTTGGGATCTGCTATTATAACTTGTTTTATTAACAGGAACATATACATTTACATGTATATTTAAAGGGCGGTAGTCATGGCGTCAAGCATGAGTGAGATATATTAGTCTCATATAAACAAAGATGGCGACTTTGATTGTTGCGCTTAACAACGAGTACAAACTGAGACATTACAAAGCTTTGATTATATATTTTTAGGTGATTGGAAGGTATCAAAGGAGTCACCGGCGGTATTCAGTGCAAGTCGCGCCCAGGTCAAACCTCATACATGTGATTTCCATTAAAAGAGTGCATTGGATTATGGGAAAATCAATGTTTATCAACACAAATGCAGCGTGACGACCACCGCCCTTTAAAAACAACAGCAGTAAACAACACTGTTATGTTATCTCCAAGTGCAAATCCCCGGTTCTTGCCAACCAGTCACTGTGCAAGCATGTAGAATGTAAACAAATATATGGCCTATAGATTGCATTTTTAATATGTCTTACTGTAGTATTTTCAGAAAATTCTGAATTGCTGAAACTTTCACAAATAGACAAAAAGCAAGATTATAATGGATTGAATACATGAAATACAATAGTAAAGTTGAATTTTTATATTTTTAAATAGGATGTCATGCCTCTTTCTTTCTCTTACATTTACAGTGCCCTTGCTAACATCAGAGGAAAGCGACCGTTAGTGATATCACGATCTACGTTCCCTAGTAGTGGCAAATATGGTGGGCATTGGTTGGGAGATAATAACAGTTTGTGGAAAGATATGTGGTATTCAATACCGGGTGAGTCATCAGTAATATGATTTACATTCAATGATTTTCATGTATAGTGTTTACAATAATGTTAGTGAATTATATAATATATTGAGATGGAAAATACATCCTAATAATGTATGTGTCTAAAACGCTATTGACATAACAAATTCCTGACAGTTTTCTAAGCTATTTACAAAAAGTGCCTGCAATACCATTAATATAGACTTAGCCATTTTTGGCTTAATGGTATGGAGAGATATTTCGCATATCAGAAATAAAAGTGAGATTATTGCTGTCCGAAAACAGGGACTTAAATAATATCATCACTGTGTCTGCTACCATCTGCGTGTACCTGTATCTTATATCGATCAAACTTTACAACTGAAAAATTTTCACCTGAATGAATCAAATAGCTGACCACTTTTAGTTGTACTACTATTTATTTACTACTTGTCTGAGTATTGAGAAATTTGTTTATACGAGTTTATGCAAATCCATCATGAATGTGGCTCAAGTGTTCATATATGGTTTGAATGAAAAAACAAATTATTTCTGTTGCTTTTGGAAATTTTTTAATTAATAGGACATTATTGTATTCATGTATTTTCCATCACTAATTGAACTTTCAAAAGTTGCAATCACCCCCCCCCCCCCCAAATGAATGCACTTTAGAATGACCAATGATCTCATAATGTGGATTATCTTATTCTTGCGGGAGTTGACGTGACTTACAGTACATTAAAACAATTGGAAATTAGTATTTACTCTGATTTGCCCAGGGCCTTTAAATTTATATTCATTTTAAAATGAAAATATTTTATAACAACTTGTTTTTTTCAGGTATACTAAATTTCAACTTGTTTGGTATTCCATTGGTTGGTGCTGACATATGTGGTTTTGGTGGTACCACCACAGAAGAACTTTGCCAAAGATGGCAGCAACTAGGAGCTTTTTATCCATTCTCACGAAATCACAACACACTGGGGTCAAAGGTAGGATGCAAATAATGAGGTTTAAATTTAATTCATAATTTATAATAGTAATGTCCAGCCTGTGAAGCTAGTACTATGCATTCAGTCATCATCAACTTGAAAGTTAATATTGGGGTAAATATTGATGGCTGTGATTATTTTTTAGTGTAAACTTCACAACCGAGTGGACCGTATGCTTTTGATGTGCTATTTGAAAATGTTACTTTTCAGAGACATCTTCATAAAGTATGGATAGATCTTCAGTTTTTTAATGAAAGTTCTATACTTTGTTGAAAAATGGGAGGTTCTAAATTCTACATTTTGACTGAAATGTGGGTCAGACTTTTTATTTAGTGTCAAAAAAATGTCACAAACAGTTGCATCACATTTTTACAGCATAAAAAAGAATTTACATCAAAGCTTCACAATGTGAAGTACTCCACATTGCCCTGTTACCTTGTATGGAGAGTTGTATATTTATTTCTTTGTTTTTATACATAGGATCAAGACCCCACGTCATTTAGTCCAGCAATGCAGAAATCTACCAGAGATATTCTTCTCATTAGATATTCATTATTACCATATCTATATACTTTATTCCACAAAGGTCATGTGACTGGTTCAACCATTGTCAGACCACTATTTTTTGAGTAAGTTTCCCTAACAGTATTGCAGAGAAATAATGTCTTTGGGTAGTATTGTCATGCTATCTATTTTGATTACACTTTTTACTGATTTAATAATAAATACATTTGTATAATGTAATTGTAGAATGTTAAACTGTGCGTGAAATAGATTTAAAAAGAAGTCTGAGTTGTTTCAGTTTCTCAGGCTACCATGGATGGATCATGCAGCTTTAGGCAGATAGTTTAATGTACAAGTTTTGTTTTGTATGTTGATTCAGTATTGAAGGCATCCAGTTTACACATGATGAAATATTTATAAAATATGAACAACATGTTCCCTTCATGCACTCACAATAAAGGGCAACAAAATATATTTTGTGACATCCTTGTATTCATATGAATTTCGGAAGATATCTTTGGAAACAACAGCCACAGATGATGTGCATTCAGGCAAACTGGCTCAGGACCAAGTGCTTATGTAGACTATTTTCTCTTCACTGAGAGATCTTGCATTATCCATGAAATTGAATGTAAAAAGGCAGGACAGTCAAAGGTCATATCGTAAAAACATTGCGTTAGATGTATGCATTTCCAAACTCAATAATGGTGCTATACTCATTTGATGATGGTCACTTTGACGAAGTAAGGATATCTCAATGTCATATTTCCCTCTCAAAGATCAACATTTTGACATTGAGCTACAAAAAAAAAAATTTAAGTTCAAAATCATATCATTCAATTTGTGCAGCAGATATCTGGTCTGACAGTGAGCCGAAAATCACCAATCGATCCATTTGATTGTTTTTGTTGCCAAATTCGTGTTTCATTTCTTCTGAATACCATGGTTATGTAGAACGGCGTTGTAGTAGTGGAAAGGCTCTTTTACTCCATGAGATCTCAGCAACCATTTGCATAATCAGTCTGCTGTAAATTATATACAACTGAAGCTATTGTACAATTACAATATATTTTGCCAAAATTTCACTGTAGATTCTCAATGGACCAAGAGGCCTTCACCATTGACAGACAGTTTCTGTGGGGATCATCTTTACTCATATCACCAGTATTAGAGGAGAATGCGACCAGTGTCAATGCTTATTTTCCGGCTGACACCTGGTATGATTTTTACACTGTAAGTATTATGGCCATTCTTTGTGATACAAGATTCTTATGTATGGTTGCTATTTGCATAAAATTCCCATAGTGCATTGCATGAGAACAATGTCATTGTACTGAACTTGAACAAACAATGTATTCATTGATATGGGACCCTTGACTGGCGCTGTCGGGCGATTAATTTGTTTTTCTAGTTTAAATAAAATAAGAAAAATCGCGAAATGGAGGTGTGTTTTTTTTTAATTCTACGACTAGTACGAGTTACTTTTTAAGTCTATTTACGACGACAACAACAATTTCAATGTGCCGCCATGTTGGGTGTGCAGTGTGACCTTTACCATGTTGACCTCATTATGCACGTATTTCTGCGCCCACTTCATTATAATATGTGCTTTCATGAATATGTAATAGCAATGAATTTCCTGCAGAATAAACCAGTCGGGATGATTTCGCGAAATTTTTTATTTTATTTACACTAAAAAAAACAAATTAATCGCCCCGACTGTGCCAGTCTAATGAGACCCATATATTGAATACTGTGCAATAACCATTACATCATTTCAGAGGTACATTACTTGGGGTTTGTAACTACGGTGACATGATACCAAGATCCCGTCACAATCTCGCTCTCGCATAAGCGTTCCAACTCAGAAAAATGCGAATGCGCATGCCCGAGGTAACTAGGATACTGGGATGTCCAGGTGGATCAAAATAGCTGCCCACGGTATGACGGATTACGAGAACTATATTTTCTGTACATTTTCGATGTATTACATTTTTCACTATGATAGCGACAAGAAAAGTTTTATTTTTTCATTACAAACCTTGAACATTGATATGTGTCATGTCAGAAGGTCGTAGCCTCAGTCTCGCTATCTACGAGAAGTGACTTGAATTGGATCTTGACATGATGTCACCATACAGTACTATGCGAGTTGCAAACCCCAAGTAATGTACCTCTGATCATTTCTATAGCTTTATTGGGGTCTCTTGGGACTATTATGTGACACCATTTGATGTGTGATGCTGAATTAGTGGCGATTGTGAAAAATATATAATAAATGTTCAAATGCAAATACTCTACAGAGTATCTATCAGCTACCAATTTTAATTAGTATTTGAACTTTTATATAGTGCTCCAACACACGTTGATTCAAAGGTATGCTTTCGTTTTAAACTACTTCTGTGGGTCACAGTGATTCAAAACAAATCAGAATTCTCATGATTCCTTGTTTGTTTTTTCATAATGCACAATTTATTCAAACTATCCTATGTTTGTCATGGTCTCAAGACCCCAATAAAACTCAGGTTGCAACTTTAAGGTAGAAAATAAACCATTGCATTTTGACATTTCTTCTTATTTAAATGACAGTGTATGTCAGGATATGTCCATTATGTATTTAAGAGTGTAGGCTTTATAAAACCTACATTGTAGTGAAATGGAATTCCAAGACATTTTTGGATTTACATATGATTTGATTCTGATGTCTCTATTTATCAGTTACATTATTCATTTTATCCAGGGTACAAGAGTGACCAGTCAACCAAGTAAAGGAAAAATGATAACCCTAGATACTCCGCTAGATAAACTTAACCTACACGTGAGAGGCGGCCGTATCTTGCCGACACAGGATCCTAATACCACCACTACTGCAAGTAGAAATAACAAATATGGACTGATTGTAGCAATGTCGATGGGTTCTGTAGCTAATGGAGAGTTATTCTGGGATGACGGCGACACATTAAGTTAGTAAACATACTATACTGTATGCCTGCTGATGTGTAAAGCACCTTGTCAAGATGTGTCACAAAAATTTGATTAAAATTGCTGGTAGAGGCTCTGGTGTACATCATCTACATCTGACCATAGGCAGCTCCTACTAAAGAGATTTGTCAACCATTTAGACCATGTCTTATTAGAGAGTGGTCTGTAACGAGCTCTGATTGGTTGCTCATACAAGAGCACGGTTTTCACATGGACAGATGAACCTGGCAGCTGTGTTTTAAAAGTGAAGAATTCAGTTTGCAGGATGTTCAGTATAAGCAATTCAGTTTCACAAAAACAGAGAATTTTTTTCATTTACATTCAGATATTATTCTTTTTATAATGTAAAAGCAATAATAAAAAACAGAGCTTCGTTTTTGAGAAAATCATGTTTATATTACAGTATTCAAATTTAAAAAAGAAAAGTAATTGTTTTTAGAAATTATTTGAACAGGGATGTAAACTGAGAACAGACTTCTCAAGGTAGAGTGAACCAAGTGAGTATTGGTCACCAGATCCGGGAGGAGAATAACACACTGGAGAGGAGCACTTGTAGCCAAGGTGTTTATTCTCAACTGCTAGGCCCTGGAACTGAGTCTAAATACTCACGAGATGTTCCATACAATGTATCAATATCATTATGCAAATAACTAAACTAAACGTCATAGCCTCAAATCATTACAAGGGACAACCATTTTTTAACTTATTCACAACTGATGTGAATATTAATTATAATGTGGATATTATACCCTTGCTTGTCATTTAAATAAATCTAAATATTTCTCCCTGTTCTTTGTATAAGTATTACCACCATAATACTTTTTTACTCAAATATCTGAATCTTCTTTTTATATATCAATAGGTACTTATGAAAATGGCAAATACATATTTATGAAGTTTTCAGCTGTTGATAATAAAATCACTTCCACTGTTATTAAAAATGGATATCCATATGCTGATAAAATGGAGCTGGGTTCAACAAGAGTGTTTGGTGTTGCTAAGCAACCAACCAGTGTTTCAGCCAATGGTAAAGCAGCAACTTTTACATATGATAGCAAAACACAGGTAGGTAATGAATTGAAAATCTACATTTTATTTCAACAAATTTATTCATTCTTTTCAAATAGCACCCTCTATGTTCATTTTCAGAAAACACTTCGTTTTTGTCTTTGTTTTTAGAGCATGCTTGCTTGTAGAGGGATACATCTTTGTACATGCTACAAGGTTGCAAAGTTGCCACATGGTTTGATAACAGAATATCAGAAATACATTACATCATCATAATTTATTTCTAACTGTGAACTTGGTTTTGCAGATGTTGACTGTATCGGACATGTCATTGCCAATGAAGGTGCCAATAAACATCACTTGGAAGTATTGATTACGACATTGAGACTGCCAAAAACCACTTTAGCATCCAGCCACTCCTAGCATCAAAGAGTAAAATAAGATATGGATCCGTGCGATGTTCATATTAACAAATAACATATACACAGTATTGTATTTTACTTTTGACCTAAATCATAGTTTAAAGGTGGTGGCCGCTGCGACACGTATTAATCAAGATATTAATGAATGTAACATAGATTTTATGCATTAATGTGCTACACGACAACCACCACCTTTTACAGCCATTCTGAGAATTAGTCAGTCAGTCAGCAAGATGCCTTGTAACTTTGCATTATGTCCAATTTAGACTTGATGGCGCCGATCCTTTGACACATGCACAGTTTAGATCATTCGTTAGAATATATATGAGCAGGTTATCTTGAAGTGTTTAAAAATTGTTTTTGAATCACATACAATGTGGATACTCAAGAAATGAAGAAAATCACTATGTTGATAATCTCAACAGTGAATCCTACAGAGCACACTATCCTGCAAACTGACTGTCTAAATAATTCTCAGGACCACTTTAAGGTCATAAGATACATAAGAAATAAGTAAACATTAAATACATGCAAGATACCTACATATGTACCTTGTTGGATCACTGGCTACAGCATGCAAATAACTAGAGAGAAATATTTGTTTTCTGGGGGTTTAGGTGCTATTTATGAATATTGCTTTTACTTAATATCCCATGGTGCTGTTTTGCATGAATTGAAAAGTACACACAAAATATTGATAATCACAGACTAGTAGGCAGGGAAACCAGATTAAATTGTGCAGGTACCAGATCTTCAAGTAGCAGATTATTCAATTGTGATTGGCTTGATTTACATTGATTGCCTTGGCTAGATTTACATGTACATTCATATTAGTATAAAATGTCCATTGTGATGTGCCAAACATTTTCTTAACATCATAATATGCAAATACAATATAATTCTGATCTGAAATAATGAGCCTAATAAAATTAAACACTGCAAACCTATATATTTGTGTTTTTGTATGTAATATATAAATCCAAAATACAATTTTATGAAACAGAATGATGGCAGACATTTGTTTTTTTTACTAAGTTTGTTGGTTTTCAATTTACAAAACAAGTAATGCATGGCTGAATATATAAACTATACTATTAGTGAGTGTACCTTCATTTGATTTTCATGAAAATATTTTAAGTTTTAGGTCAAAACTGGAAATGTATGTTGATTGCTCTTTTTTATGACATATTTAGAAGATTGTTTTATTCAGATATGGTGTTTTTGACAGCTGCTTGCTAACTTATCATAGTATGTACATTACCGGTACATGATGTTAAATACAAATTTTGATTTTGCAAGCATGTGATTTTTACATTACTTATGGCAGATACAAATAAATTAATGAACTATAAGGCAAAGGCCTTATAGTTTGATTAATTTATTTGTATCTGCCATACATGTAGACAACTCTCAGTGTACAAATTGTGTTCATAATTCATTATCATCAGCAATAAATAGAATAGGTGACGAGGAATTAAGTATCTGTGTCAAGGTTTGTTTGCAAGGTTTATATTTTCATACAGAAAACAAGCAGTAAACCCCCTTGTAAATGAAAATTTACAAAGCAATTTGTGAAGTTTTTAAAATCAGCATCATCCCAAAAATGAAGCCAATTTGCAACACTAGTATTTTGAAAAGTCAACTCTGCTGACTGCTCATTCTTAATGTATCGTCTCGCCTCAAAACCAGTTGGTTTTCATCAACATTCCAATCACAAATCTAAGGCGTGCATATTCAGGATCATAATTAATGAAATACATGACATCCTTTTCAAAAAAGTTGCTTTCAAAATTGGATGGGTTATGTGTGCTTGATACAAATAATTGTAGTGTGAAACCTACAGTACTGCCTGAACATTTTTTGGAAAAATTTATTTATATTTAGCTCGCTCCACTGTCGAGCGGAGCTTATATGAGTGATTATTCGTCGACGTCCATGTCAACTTTTTAGCTCCACTGCCGTTCATATTACTGATTGTCCGTTGTCAACTTTACAATTTCAACACTTTGATATGCAAGTACCTTGGATGGTTCTTTCTTGGTCAATTTTATTCATTTCATGTCCAAATCTCTATTTTTGGTGAAAAGTGATATTTTCGACTTCTTGTTAAAAACAACAAGTTCAATTGCTTTGATATTACATATATACCGGTAGGTACTACATGTGGACCTCTCTCAGATTTGTTCATTTCGTGATGATATCTTCAATTATCTAATTTTGATTAATATTTTTGTCATTTTTGGTAAAGAAATATTTTTGAATTTTTGTTAAAAACAGCAAGTCCGATTGCTTTGATACAAAACATATTGTTCATTTTCTAATGATATCTTCAGTTCTTTAATTGAAATGTGCCTTGCTAACAGCTAATTCAAAAGACAAGTCATTTAGTTGACATCTAAAGTTGTTTTCTAATATTTCCTTTTGCAGTTGAGTATACACCCATAAAGTTTCCAAGAATGCCCTGATACTTTGTAGTGTGTGCATATTGTATATTTAGAACGAAACCATTCTAAGAACTATTTTCTTCGACTTTTGGGAGAAAATCAATAAACATTGACAACATAACATGTTGAGTATTATATCATTTATTAATATTTAAAGACAAGATATTAAAGAATTGTATAGCATATTGTGAAGTGTTCTGCAACCATCACTGATCTGGTGAATGATAGGTTCATGGGTCTGATGCATTTTGTGATGAGATGAGCTAATTATTTTTCAGCATTGACAAGTATTACTGCAGTCTCTTTTGCTTGGTCTCAAATCTTGATTGTCAAACTTGGTATCGTTTTAAGTACACATCTGGTTCTAAAAGCAAGTCTAAGTTTTAAACTTAGTGTTCTTTCAGTACATCCCGTTTCTATTACTGTATTATTTCGTATTGTCTTGAGTTTACTTTTGTCAAACTTGGCATTTTTCGGTACACAGTGGGTACAATCGGCAAGTCAATGTTGTTCTAACTTGGTTATCTTTCAGTACTTCTAATACAATCAAAGTGCTTTGTCCAGATGATGTCATCTTTCTATACTGCTGTTCATAATGTCTCAAGTTTACTTTGATTAAACTTGGTATTTTTTTAGTATGCTTAGGTACAATCAACAAGCCTATGTTGGTCAGACTTGGTAATGTTGCAGTACATTTACAATTAATTCATCTATGACTTGCATCTCTGTGTCAGTGAAACTTGGTTGTTGTCCGATCTCTAATACAATCAAAGTGCTTTGTCCAGATGATCTCATGTTTCTATACTGCTGTTCATAATGTCTCAAGTTTACTTTGATTAAACTTGGTATTTTTTTAGTACGCTTAGGTACAATCAACAAGCCTATGTTGATCAGACTTGGTAATGTTGCAGTACATTTACAATTAATTCATCTATGATTTGCATCTCTGTGTCAGTGAAACTTGGTTGTTGTCCGATCTCTAATACAATCAAAGTGCTTTGTCCAGATGATCTCATGTTTCTATACTGCTGTTCATAATGTCTCAAGTTTACTTTGATTAAACTTGGTATTTTTTTAGTACGCTTAGGTACAATCAACAAGCCTATGTTGATCAGACTTGGTAATGTTGCAGTACATTTACAATTAATTCATCTATGACTTGCATCTCTGTGTCAGTGAAACTTGGTTGTTGTCCGATCTCTAATACAATCAAAGTGCTTTGTCCAGATGATCTCATGTTTCTATACTGCTGTTCATAATGTCTCAAGTTTACTTTGATTAAACTTGGTATTTTTTTTAGTACGCTTAGGTACAATCAACAAGCCTATGTTGATCAGACTTGGTAATGTTGCAGTACATTTACAATTAATTCATCTATGACTTGCATCTCTGTGTCAGTGAAACTTGGTTGTTGTCCGATCTCTAATACAATCAAAGTGCTTTGTCCAGATGATCTCATGTTTCTATACTGCTGTTCATAATGTCTCAAGTTTACTTTGATTAAACTTGGTATTTTTTTAGTACGCTTAGGTACAATCAACAAGCCTATGTTGATCAGACTTGGTAATGTTGCAGTACATTTACAATTAATTCATCTATGATTTGCATCTCTGTGTCAGTGAAACTTGGTAATCTTTTTGGTGCAGTTGATAAGTGTATGCTGGTGAATTGTGGGATAACTGTGAAATAGTTATTAGCTTCTCAAGTCAATGTTAGTCAACTTGGTCCAGTGCAGTCAGCAAGTTACAGGTAGTAATAAGCTGCACTTCTATTTCATTGAAATCTTTCACATAAGAATTCTAGTTGTTTTTCCACTTTCATTACAATGAACATGTAGTTCTCATTTCACATCAGATGGTAGATTCCTGTTCTTGTAATACTTTGTTCTTTGCAGCTAATAAAGCATCGTCTTCATGTCACACTTCAGTAATGGTTGCAGTGTCTTTCACATCAATTCTTCACAATATTTTAAAAATTGAATAAATATATCTTCTCTGTTATCCTGAACTAGATATCAAGTTCAAGAATTATTGTTTATATAATTTGTTGTTTCTATACATATCTTTCCTAAAAAAATGTTAGACTGCATTATTCTTTTTCCAGTTCTAATCATGCCATGCAGTCGCCCTGAACACCATAGGTCTACCAGTGCCTGGCGTCAGCCAGTCTGGCAGCCATACCACCCCTCAGGTTCCTTCTTTTTTCCATCTCTGCGGTGTCTTCAGCCAGTAGGTGTTCATAGTCATCCAATTCCAGAAGATCCTCATCTGAAATGAACTGCTCTGGTTGTCTCCTGTACATATTTTTATCCAAATGGGAAGATTTTTTGGATGACTTTGTTTTCTTCTTCTGAGTAACAGCTTGAGTTACAATACCAGTGCTGATGTCAGCTGCAGGCAGACTTGGCACAGATGATTTACGGCGAGAATGATGAGCTGCCCTTGGACGTACTCTTCTTTTTGGCTGAGACTGATTTATGCTTGGGAAAATGGAGGAGTCTGATGATTCAAATGATGGATCTTGGTAGGCTGATTTTACTGATTTCTGGTTATTCCTTCTCTTACCGGTCGGTGGTCGTGGCTGCTTAGGTGGGCATGGAATGAAGAATGGAGTGTCAATTTTAGGCAGGTATGATGGGGAAGGAGCTGCATCGCTCTCATTGTCAGCCATATACTCACTAGCAGACGAAGCCACACCACTCAATGGTCGCTTTTCACCTACAAAAATACAATTATGATATATATATATATTAGTTAAATTTCATTATAATTGTGCATTCTGACACAATATTGCTTATGAAAAAAACTATTTGGTATACAAATTGTTTGTGCAGTTTTTGAGGAAATTTTCAAAAGTTCATCTATCAACAAGTGACGCCATAGAGAGGTACACACACCAATGTAAATTGTGGCCTTGGCTCTATCACTGCATGTGGAATTGCGTAGCGCTCAAAATTGTTTTCGAACATGCTAAGAAGTTTTCAGTTATTTCCAGGTTGATCAATACGAAAATGAGTAGGTTTAAAGTGGAACACGTGCTATCTCTCATAACATAGGGCAAAAAAAACATATTTGATAATTGGTTCATGACCCCATTGTTTTTCCACATATGACCTTATATAGCAATAAGAAATCTATTATTAAGTATTGACAGTTTCTAAAAACTTTCATGAAAACGTATCAATCCTCAATTCAAAACTCCATACAAGTCATATACATGTACTTACCATGTGGGTTCCTGATAGATGAAGACGGATGTGATGGTCTCTGGGTAATATCAACATCACCATAGCTAGGATGTTTAATATGCTGCAGGTAAGCTTTTTGTTTAGCCCTTTTTTTCAATCCAACATATTGAGGTAAATGGTTAAGATCCATGATTTTCTTGGCTCGCTGTAGTTGTGATGGTGGCAATATGTCAGATTCAATATCACTTGCTGCATTGTACGGAGAAGAGAGATTGCGTGTGTTGTAGAAATCCTCTTCAAAATTGTGAACAGACACAGTGCGATAATAATCAGTTGGACTAGGAGTTGTTCCAACGATATGGAAATCAGGTGTTTTCATGAATTCTGTTCTAGGAACACCAGGTTCAAGTCCAAGTGGATAGTCATCTTTAGCTCCTGCACCAAAAAATAAAATGTTTTTTGGTATCTAATTAATACTTCAAATGAGTACAAAAACAAATTTAAAGCATAAGGTGGAAAATGCTAGATTTTGTTCTTTATATTATTTAGCATATTTTTATTATTTTTGCAAATTTGCATCAAGTTATTCAGAATTGAAAGAAAATTTACAATTTGTTTCATTAGTCAAATTTTACCCATTTGCTATATCTTGCTAATTTCTCTATTCAATGTCAGCTGATTTGGCAAATGTTTCTTACCAATTACCAGTCTAGTCAATCCACTTGCACCATTAATACTCATAATAGGATGACTGTGTACTAATTAATTTATTCTCAGTTTACAGTTGCTTACCTTTGTTGAAATGAGCTTGGTATTCCTTAGTGGGAAAAACATCATCTAAATGTACAGTTTCGATATCATCAGGTGAGGCACACCTAGCTATCAGGTTCTTAAGTGGGTCAGCCCGCCTCATTACTAGTCCTCTTTTTACTGGAGCTGGTTTTGGTGCACAAGGAGGCTGCGGATAGTAGAAGGCTCCATCTGATGGCATTGCAGCTGATGGTAATGGTAACATATCACCTGAAATATAAAATTATGAATTTAAAACTCTAGCTAGCCATCCGTCTATTAACACACCACCTGCTGCAGTTGTATTCATCCACATTCATTTGTGGAGAAGGTTTTCAGCAGGTGATGTAATAAGACTTAACAGGTGTATAGTTGTCTGCCTCCACATGTAGTTTATTTGTGCAGTGTATTTATCTGCAAAATACTGCATCAAAGAAAAGTGTGGCTATTCCTTCCCTCACCATATTATATTTTTGTTATGGGTTGACTATTAGAAACTCAGGGAGGGGGTAGCCCAGTGATGAAACATTTCTTTCTGAATGAAGTATATTTTTATTTTCTCTGAAATTACAATGCTGTGTTTTATAAGTCGTTTATAACAAATTTTTTTTTAGTTCCATGTTGTGCTGCAAAGCTACCAATACTGTACACTGTCCATTTTTTCAGCTTTTCACTACACATGTGCAAACTGGGTCGCTTTTTTTGGCGATGACATTTGTTTTCAACTTTATAAATATTAAATATTGGGAATCAGTCAGTTGTGTTGAATTTGATTTTGCTGATTCTTTTTTACTTATATTTGTACTTTTCTTTTTTTCCCTTCACTAAATTACAAACTTGATAAATAATAAAAATATTAAAATGTGAATATGTTTAGGTTAAAACAATTTGTTTACAAGATGCATTAGTTTACAATACACGAGATAAAATATTATCTTTGGGTTATCAAGCTCAATAGTATAGATATTTTATAAAAACTCAGAAAAAATCGAAAGGTTGTGACTCACCATTTTTCAGATTTGATTTTGTTTTAATTGACAGTAAACTACATCTATGGGTAAGCTTAAACCATTGCTCATGTATTTTAAATAATGTATATCTTTTCCAATATTTTTGATTGTGTATGTGATTGTAATTGCAGTCACATGTACCATAACATTTATTCCAGTTTATTTAAAGTGCACTAATTCACGCACAACATAGTTTATTGTTTTTAATTATAATCTTAGTTTCTAATGAGCATTACATGCAAAAAATATTTTGCAACCACAATCAATTTGGTCTAAAAATTTTGTTTTGAGAACAATCTTTGCAGGGTTTAATTATATTTTTGAAGGGTTGTTTAACTTTTTTAAACAATGTTTATTCATTAACAAAAAAGTATTTGCTTACTTTTAATAGTCCGTGGTGGTGTTGTTTTGTAAGCAGCAGAGTCAAACAGAGTTTCTGACAAACTATGATGTTCATCAGTCAGTTCCTTCACCGTCTTTGCACCAAGAAAAACATACTTGTGTCTACCAGGAAGACGTCGACGATGGTTATTGCCATCCATAGACGTTTTGGGTGGCAACGGGTATGAATTCATCGCTTCTGAAAGTAGAATAAGAATAGAAATCAAAAATACTTGCAAAAGAAAATATTAAGCTATAACATAATAGTTTAAAACTCGTAATAACAACAATTGGTATGACCACATGTAGAACATTTTGCATACTGCTCCATGGTCCTCATGTGATGTGAAGTTCTGAAAACTCAGTGCAACACAGAAAATATCTTTTTATTTTGCATTTATCAAAAAAAAAAAGAAAAAAAAAAGATGATTTTCGAAGTAAATTTAATCTGGGTTTGAAGGGTGGTTATCGCATAGTTACAGTGTAGTCGATTTCGTTCGGTTCGTGGAAGTATGTAAACAAAGCAGACGAAAGTGAGTTCTCCCAACAGCCCCGCCCATATGCAGAATAATATATAGATATGAACTTAAAGAATGACAACTTACCGGTATTGTGAAACAACACAATTGCCGATGGATAATTCAAGTGGAAATCGTATTTGATATTTCTGCGGGAAATATACTGAGGAGATGCGACAGAGCGTAGACGTTCCGATGAGAGCGGCTTCTGTGGGGCATCTGTCGTCGTCCCACGGAACGCGTCTGTTCCATTGTGTTCTGACGACATCTTTGTTGATGTCATGAATGGAAGACGAGAAACGTGTGATTCGTCATCGTCACTGACATAACAATAAATTAATTTAGATTGTTCGTTTAGTCTTGGCATTATGTGCAATGTTACTTACTACCTAGCAATAAACATAATATTTACAACAAATGAACAAATACGGGCATAAAAACAGATTTTAGTCTCCGATCGAACATTTTAAAAAGTGTTTCACGACTAATATAATCCAAAGTCGGCACAACCTCAATGATGTTTCACTATAATTGTAATATTCACTGTTCACAAGTTCTAGCAGCCGCGATGTGTGTTACAGGTCCAGGAACTAGAAGTTTGGATGACAACGGTCCACATACTAGGAGGTCACTACAACTCAGTCACGACCAGTGAAAATTAAATGACGGTCTAACAAAACAGTAATATTTCCTTCAATATTCGCGCGATGATTATGATTATCTATTGTTATTAGCTGGTGGGGTATGAAGCATTGTGCAATAACTTTCCAGTAAAACATCAAGGCCTCCAGAACTCAAAATAAGTTGCGGTTCGCTAATGTCGTCTGCTATCACAAATTGAATATAGCGCGCCCCCAACGTTAACCACAATAGTAGTTTATAAATAAATAAACGCTGCTCGGACTGATAAGTATGATATATTGAAGATAATATTAATAATATTAATATTTATAATATTAATATTATAAATTATTATTATTTATAATATTAATATTATTATTAATATTATCTTCAATATATCAACGTTAACCACGACGATTATGAGGGCGCTTCAACTGCAATGACATTTCGAGGGGGTGTGGAGAAATTTGATAAAGGCCAACCAAGGTACATGGCTGTTGTCAATCTGGAGATTTATTTCAGAAAAGGAATATGTATGCATGTTGAAAGAACAAAACACTTAGTCTATTAAACTTGATTCTCAGCAATTATTTTATTTAAATCATATCTATCCATAAATACACGTTTATTTTTTTATATATATATATAATTTAACTCTGTCATTTTCATTAAAGCATTGTCACCACACCTGAAAGTTGTCCTAGTTGGATAAGTATGACAGTTACAAATTACTTGTTTTCTCATGTACATGATATACTAGTAGTATGACAATGACAATGGTAAAATATGTTTACTTATCTGCTCAGACTCCTGAGTACATCAAGCTGAATGTGTAGGTACAAAGAATGCTCTAAAGATCACACAAACCAGGTCAGACTTTTCATTACACGGAAAAAGAATTAAACCAACATACAATTTATTTCCGATTTTTTTTTCCAGTCCTGACAATACAGTAATATATATTTTCTCAATTATCGATCAAGATTTCCAAGAAATATCAATTCTTTAACAAATTTTTTTTTTTTTTTTAGGTTTATCTCACGCCGAGATCACACTAGAGTCACACTACAGTTACACTAGAATCACGAAGAGGTCACACTGGAGTCACACTAATTAAACCATTCTTGAATTCCATTCATTGCATTCAATCAAGATTACTATGCAAAATTTTATTATCATTATTAATTTGAAAAAAATATTTAGTATTGTCTATTTCAGTTTTCATTAATATAAATTTTTTAAATAAAAGCAATTTCATAATTGAAATACTGAAAAAAGGTCAAATATTTGGCAGTTTTTTACAATTATACTAAGTAACAATACCAGTAAGTAAAAAGTCTTATTTTCAAACCATTACAAAATTGAAGATATTTCCTGTGTCAATGAATTGTTACATACACATACTTACACTAGAAAAACAAAATAAATTACTCTATAATTAATATAAATTTATATTTTATCTGGCACTGCAGAGTCATCTGTTTCATGCTGGAACCTGATTTGTTTCTCTACTAGAAGCATTCCTCATACATAGTATTGGCACCAACTGGTAAATCTAAAATGTAATATTGATTATTAAGGAAATTGAAAAATATTGTTATACTATGAGGTTATTACGAGGATGCCTCAAAGTATGCATGAGGACAGTACAGCTGGGGTATCGACTGACGTGCAGCGAAGTTCGTTATGCGACATACTGTCTGAGTGCATACTTTGAGGTATTCTAATAATAACCATATTATTATACATGTTTTTCTTCAAAGAGACACCATAGGAATGCCGAAATCCAAAATGTTTAGAACAGAATCAGTGAACTTTTTTGTGTTGAGTACGGTCAAACTGTGGTGGCAGCCATGTTTGTTTTTATTATTAGAGGACGCTTACGCGCGTAATCATTATATATTTTGAATTTGCATTCACATTTCTTAATATGATAGGATGAAAATACCCTGTTAAATACCACAAATTATGACACGTTGTGACTTATGGCGTTACGATGATAGATGTATAATAATGATACTTATGCTATGCATATAATCAATAAAATATCTCGCTATCACTGATATGCAAATTAATTGATACTAGATAATATATGAAACAAGACAACCTGTGTCTCACTGTCATGACATGTACCACAATACACAGAAAATTTATAGTTAGAGATTAAAAGGATATTTGTTTTTTTCCCCGCAGGAAATCTAAAAGTGACTTCAATGGCCCATATCTTGACAAGGTTTCAACACTACCCAACATTATGAATTTATGTTTAGCACGTGTGATAGCAACATTGAGTCGTCTAATATCTTGAAGTATACCTTGGGTCTGTAAAAAATAAATACATTGAGCGTAAGAATGGATTTTATTTTCACACACCAAAAACATTGATTTGAGATACGTTATAAGTAAACAAACACTAGTATACCGGTCACAGACATTGTGATGGCCAAAGCAAATACATTGAGCGCAAGAATGGATTTTATTTTCACACATTAAAAGCATATTGATTTGAGATACGATATAAGTAAGCAAACACTAGAATACCGGTCACAGACATTGTGATGGCCAAAGCAAATACATTGAGCGTAAGAATGAATTTTATTTTCACACACTAAAAGCATATTGATTTGAGATACGTTATAAGTAAGCAAACACTAGTATACCGGTCACAGACATTGTGATGGCCAAAGCAAATACATTGAGCGTAAGAATGGATTTTATTTTCACACACTAAAAGCATATTGATTTGAGATACGTTATAAGTAAGCAAACACTAGTATACCGGTCACAGACATTGTGATGGCCAAAGCAAATACATTGAGCGCAAGAATGGATTTTATTTTCACACACTAAAAACATATTGATTTGAGATACGTTATAAGTAAGCAAACACTAGTATACCGGTCACAGACATTGTGATGGCCAAAGCAAATACAGTACATTGAGCGTAAGAATGAATTTTATTTTCACACATTAAAAGCATATTGATTTGAGATACGATATAAGTAAGCAAACACTAGAATACCGGTCACAGACATTGTGATGGCCAAAGCAAATACATTGAGCGCAAGAATGAATTTTATTTTCACACATTAAAAGCATATTGATTTGAGATACGTTATAAGTAAGCAAACACTAGTATACCGGTCACAGACATTGTGATGGCCAAAGCAAATACAGTACATTGAGCGTAAGAATGAATTTTATTTTCACACATTAAAAGCATATTGATTTGAGATACGTTATAAGTAAACAAACACTAGTATACCGGTCACAGACATTGTGATGGCCAAAGCAAATACATTGAGCGCAAGAATGAATTTTATTTTCACACACTAAAAGCATATTGATTTGAGATACGTTATAAGTAAGCAAACACTAGAATACCGGTCACAGACATTGTGATGGCCAAAGCAAATACATTGAGCGTAAGAATGAATTTTATTTTCACACACTAAAAGCATATTGATTTGAGATACGATATAAGTAAGCAAACACTAGAATACCGGTCACAGACATTGTGATGGCCAAAGCAAATACATTGAGCGCAAGAATGGATTTTATTTTCACACACTAAAAGCATATTGATTTGAGATACGATATAAGTAAGCAAACACTAGAATACCGGTCACAGACATTGTGATGGCCAAAGCAAATACATTGAGCGCAAGAATGGATTTTATTTTCACACATTAAAAGCATATTGATTTGAGATATGTTATAGGTAAACAAACACTAGAATACCGGTCACAGACATTGTGATGGCCAAAGCATTGAATGAATTTTGTTTACACTGTGAACTTTCTCAGGATTCATGATTAATCACACAACACTGAAATAAAATAAAGCTGAAGTGGGGGGGGGGGGGGGTGACCCATAGTTGTTTCAAGTTCACTATTATTGTAGAATTTGAGATACTATTTTAACTTGTCTGCTAAGTTTATAATGAACGAAACAAAAGTGTTAAAAATAAAAATATCCAAATTTGGTAATGTTTTGGCCTGCATTTTGAAACATGTTTGAAGCAAGTGTTAATTTATTTATATAAAAAATGACAGAATTACAACAACAAAAATAATACCTGTTCTGATCCCGCTTTATCCTCTTCAGCACATCTGACAAACGACACGATAATGACGTTTTTATCACGTCCTTGATATTTATCAACGGTACTGACTTCTAATTGTTGATGAGATGGCAGTGTGGTGAGCTGATTGGTTATTAATTTGCATTGCTCCGTATATGGCGCGATGACACCGATACCAGACGCATCACAGCCACACTATGGATACAATCACAAATAAACTGTTACAAAGCAACAAACAACAAAGCAAAGAAAATGTTGAACAAGCCATGCATCATGGCACAGTCCCCGTTAGTTATCAAATTTAAGATATATAGTTTTATTTATAGTAATATAGCTGGAATATAACCATGTCAAACAAGTACTTGTCCATATTGAGAGATATTGCTCTGGAACAGCATTTTGAATACATGTATATATATAACATGATGTATAACGAATATATAAAATTTGAATATATAATCAGTCAAAGCATTCAAGGTAGAGATGCAGTTTACCTGACAGGTATTTTAATTCGTTAATTAGTTAACCAAGATGACCTCCCTTGTCCACAAAACTATATATTTTCGGAAAGCTTATTGTATGAATTTTAAAATTGTGTTAGTATTTTTTTTTCTATGGACACTGTAGTTTGAAATATGCACAAAAATGTTCTTTTTTGGTCAAAAGTGATTAAAAAAAAATAGCTTCTAAACCATGCTTCTATTTCCTGTCAAAATTGGTTTATGGGTACATCTGTTTACTATGAAGAAAGCGCCGTCTTGAAAACTGTCTACCAGTTGTCAATTTTGCAGGGCAGCAACAGCCAGTCGGCTATTTTGAATCTTATCTGAAAAACAAAATTATTTGCATCAAGGTCCCATAATGTCTAATGTATATACCAAGTTTGAACAAAATCCATCTGTAAACAGCAGAGAAATGTTTGATTTTGATGATTTTTAGCACAAAAATGGCCGCCATTCGGCCATCTTGAATCAGATCGTGAAACAAATTGACGTGCATATGTATAATATCATGTATGATGTATGTGTGAAGTTTGATTGTGATTGGTCCAGGCATTTCTAAGATACAGGTCCGGACACATGCACACACACACACACGCACGCACGCACACACAGAGGTCAAAACATAAGTCCCCGTTTTCGGACTGCGTCTGAACGAGGACTAAAAAGACCTTTGATGAGTAGAACTAGCTATTGTAACTATTGTTACGATATACATTCTGAGTATACAGTTGTATCAGTTTTAATATTATCACTGGCAAACATACATTTTGCAGTATTGTTCAAATTGAAATTAGTTATGTTATTATAATAGAATATTTGAGTTTTCTTTCTGGGATTATGTTCATCTTTCGTGTGTAGATGTTGTGTTAAGCCATTTCTGTATGGGCTGAACATTCTAGAGATTATTAAATCTTAAATTTATGTATATACAAGAGATGAAACTCAGAACTGCACTACATTTGCATTGGCAGATTCAAAATTTAAGATCATTAAACTTTGAACTTTGACCTTTCAAAGGCAACATTTCTTATCTTCTACAAAATAATTCTTTTTAAACATATTGACCAATACTTGGAGTCAATAGGAAATCATGTTTATATAGTTAACATTAATGATATGATTAGAAGAAAAAAAAGAAAAAAAAAGTGGAAAAATTCTATTTTGCTGGTGGAAAGAAAAACACAATTACCTTTAACAAAGCCTTTATCAATAAACTAACAAGCTGTGATTCTATTTTATTTATTAAACTGGTATGACGCTTCTCATGAGGTGCAGGAATCTGAAAACGAAACAAAGAAATGTTACGCAACCAAAGTGATAGTAATGTCAATTCTTCATTGACATGAATATTGATAAATTCAAACTTTAACATGTAGAACATATCACATAGGACACACAGAACAACACATGCAAACAGTCCATTGTTTTCTATACTCTGTTGAAACATTGATCTCCTAAAATGACATCCAAGATGACCCCCCCCCCCTAAGAATCTGAAAACTCGTATAACAAACAAATCTACAAAAATGTTGTAATTTGTGGATATTTGCAAGAACCTTTGAGCTGCATCTTGCAAAAGCTGTTTATGTCAAATGTAAAACACAATACAGCAATAAGACCTCAGATTACCAGCGTGTGACAGGAAATTAAATTACTTTTTATGACAAACCTTGTCTGTGTTTAAAAAGTTAACTGGTCCTTGAGTTGCGATGATTTCAGCCAACCATGAGTGTGACCAACCTCTGTTTTCAAGCATCTGTGCAAACCAACAGGGAACAAAAATACAATAATAATTATGTATGACAAACATAGTGGGCACTCTTAGACAAAAAATCAAGAACTTATTCAAATCTATTATTCATATGAATAAAAAAAATGGAGATTGTATTCATATGTAGATTGTAAACATCTACACTTGTATTCATATGTAGATTGTAAACATCTACACTTGTATTCATATGCAGATTGTAAACATTCACCCTTGTATTCATATGCAGATTGTAAACATCCACACTTGTATTCATATGCAGATTGTAAACATCTACACTTGTACTCATAGCAGATTGTAAACATCTACATTTGTATTCATATGTAGATTGTAAACATCTACACTTGTATTCATATGCAGATTGTAAACATTCACCCTTGTATTCATATGCAGATTGTAAACATCCACACTTGTATTCATATGCAGATTGTAAACATCTACACTTGTATTCATATGCAGATTGTAAACATCAACACTTGTATTCATACGCAGATTGTAAACATCAACACTTGTATTCATATGCAGATTATAGACATTCACACTTGTATTTATTTATTTATATGTATATATTAAACATTCACACTTGTATTCATATGCAGATTGGAAACATTCACACTTGTGTCCATATGCAGATTGTAAACATTCACACTTGTATCATATGCAGATTGTAAACATCCACACTTGTATTCATATGCAGATTGTAAACATCCACTCTTGTATTCATATGTATATATTAAACATTCACACTTGTATTCATATGCAGATTGGAAACATTCACACTTGTGTCCATATGCAGATTGTAAACATTCACACCTGTATTCATATGCAGATTGTAAACATCCACACTTGTATTCATATGCAGATTGTAAACATCCACACTTGTATTCATATGTAGATTGTCAACATCCACACTTGTATTCATATGTAGATTGTAAACATCCACACTTGTATTCATATGTAGATTGTCAACATCCACACTTGTATTCATATGTAGATTGTCAACATCCACACTTGTATTCATATGTAGATTGTAAACATCCACACTTGTATTCATATGTAGATTGTAAACATCCACACTTGTATTCATATGTAGATTGTCAACATCCACACTTGTATTCAAATAAAAAAAATTTTAACATAAGCAGATTACATGACTCACCTGTACAAACACTGCCTTGTCTGGCAATACGAGTTTACCATCAGCAATAGTATCGTTACCACATTGCAGTTTACCATCATACACCAGTTTATTACTTATACTCATAATTTCTTCATTCATTCTATACTGTAGACATAGTTCTGTTTTACAATTCTCATGAATTGACAGTCTTTGAAATAAACTTTCATCCATACCAAGTTCCCTAAAAACAAATACAATGTAATTACAGCATGCCAACAAAACATGCAGCAGTGTTGCTGAATATGTTGTGATGCCACTGTCAACAGTGTCAGTGCAGGAAAATATTTTCTGTATACTATACTTATATTACCCCTAACAAATGGGTTGTAAAAATCTACATAATTTCGCAAAATTTACCTAGCTTCAATACTTCTCACTAATGGTGGTAGTTGTCGATGATCGCCAACAAGGACAAATCTCTCAGCACATAAGAGTGGACCAATACATACCAGCTGGTTGATCTGAGACGCCTCATCTACGATACAAACATCAAATCGCCGCTGACTGAATAAAACATGTTTCACCCCAAGGCACGTGGTGGCAACTACCGACTATGAAAAAGAAATAAAGTAATAAAGTAGCTTTTCTTTTTCTGACTTTCTCTTGTTATTGTCTTCTAGAATAGGTTGTATTAATATTGCGTACACATACTGCAGACAAACTTGTTATCTTTTGACAAATATGTTTCATGGCATGATTGGCTGAATTTGCATAAATGAGTACTCCTGAGCATTGAAAAACTTGCCTATTCAGTAAAAATGAGCTGAAATGATTTCTGTTAGCCAACACAGTAGTTGTAAATTCACTGATTCTATAACTATGAGCTGAAATGATTTCTGTTAGCCAACACAGTAGTTGTAAATAGACTGATTCTATAACTATGAGCTGAAATGATTTCTGTTAGCCAACACAGTAGTTGTAAATAGACTGATTCTATAACTATGAGCTGAAATGATTTCTGTTAGCCAACACAGTAGTTGTAAATAGACTGATTCTATAACTATGAGCTGAAATGATTTCTGTTAGCCAACACAGTAGTTGTAAATAGACTGATTCTATAACTATGAGCTGAAATGATTTCTGTTAGCCAACACAGTAGTTGTAAATAGACTGATTCTATAACTATGAGCTGAAATGATTTCTGTTAGCCAACACAGTAGTTGTAAATTCACTGATTCTATAACTATGAGCTGAAATGATTTCTGTTAGCCAACACAGTAGTTGTAAATTCACTGATTCTATAACTATGAGCTGAAATGATTTCTGTTAGCCAACACAGTAGTTGTAAATAGACTGATTCTATAACTATGAGCTGAAATGATTTCTGTTAGCCAACACAGTAGTTGTAAATAGACTGATTCTATAACTATGAGCTGAAATGATTTCTGTTAGCCAACACAGTAGTTGTAAATAGACTGATTCTATAACTATGAGCTGAAATGATTTCTGTTAGCCAACACAGTAATTGTAAATAGACTGATTCTATAACTATGAGCTGAAATGATTTCTGTTAGCCAACACAGTAGATGTAAATTCACTGATTCTATAACTATGAGCTGAAATGATTTCTGTTAGCCAACACAGTAGTTGTAAATTCACTGATTCTATAACTATGAGCTGAAAAACTAAAAGTCCAGCAAACTGTTGAAAGTTGTTTTCTTTAATGTGTACTATTGCTCAAAATTGCAAATAAAGTTTTCAATAAATTTTACCAGTGACAAGGTACCTAATTAGTATGCATTCTAAAAAAAACTGTATGTGTGAATGCGCAGTTTGAAATGAAACAATTTTGAATACAATAATTCAGAACTGTTTATTTATTTGAATTATTTTGCAATAGACACAATTTTAGGGCATGTATTTCTATGTGATGTCTCTAAGTTAGAATAATGACTTTGAAACATTCCATCCACATTGGATGGTGCCCCCCCCCCCCCCAAGTAGTCCTCAAAGACAAGCAGCCTCTCGACTGAGATAGCTCCTCTGTCAGCAAGGCACATTTCAATTAAAGAACAGAAGATATCATTAGAAAATGAACAAAATCTAAAGTATCAAAACAATCAGACTTGCAGTTTTCAGCAAGAAGTGGGAAATATCACCTTTTACCAAAAATTACAAAAATATTCATCAAAATTAGAGAATTGAAGATATCATCATGAAATGAACAAATCTGAGTTAGAACCACATGTAGTACCTATATATGTAATATCAAAGCAATTGGACTTGTGGTTTCAAGAAGTTGAAAATATCACTTTTTACCAAAAATAACAAAAATATTCACCAAAATTAGAGAATTGAAGATATCATCATGAAATGAACAAATCTAAAAGAGGTCTACCCCAGGTACATAGAGACCAAGTATCAAAGCATTCAGGCTTGTAGTTTTCAAGAAGAAGTCGAAAAAGTAAAACATTGACACGGACAACGGACGCCGGACAATCACTCATATAAGCTCCGCTCGACAAAGAAGACAGCGGAGCTAAAAAATATGACACAGAGAGCACACTTTGAATTACACAAGAATTTGGAAGGATTTGTAACAATGACCTCAGTAAAGTTGAGACACACTGTAAATGATCTGAGTACACATGAAACAAGCAGCCTGTCGGCTGAGATAGCTCCGCACATTTCAATTAAAGAACTGAAGATATCATTAGAAAATGAAAACAATCAGTATAGTATCAAAGCAATCGGGCCTGCTGGTTTTTAACAAGAAGTCAAAAAATATAACTTTTTACCAAGAATTCCAAAAATATTTATCAAAATTAGAGAATTGAAGATATCATCATTAAATGAACAAATCTAAGAGAGATCTACCCACGGTACATATACACCAAGTATCAAAGCATTCAGGCTTATAGTTTTCAAGAAGTGGAAAAAGTAAAAAGTTGACACGGACGACGATGACACGAACAATCACTGATATGATAAGCTTCGCTCGACAAAGGAGCTAATAAAAGTACACTACCTTGCTTTGGTAGAGTTGTGAAAGATCTGCAACACTTTGACATTTCTTACTGAGTTTTGAATCACTGTACTTATGAATTGACGAATGAATCTTGTGAACCGGTCCAACTCTCAGGAAATCAATATCATGCTACAATAAAAACCAGAAAAAGATCAGAGGATCTCAGAATCTATGAAGTATACAGTAACAATAAGTTTAATAATTTTTATTCACGTGCAGATGAAAACTTGTGAGGTTCATGTAACATTCCGTAACACAATTTATGCAGAACTCAATATTAAATTCAGAGTAATTGTAGATGAAGTGAAATGAGCAATCTGCTGTGATAATAATTGACTTTATACATAGCCACATATTCCTTGTATCGTAGACCATGCTTGGACAAACAAGCATTTATCTGCATACACAAATAAACGTATTTAAACAAAGCAAAAAAAAACAAGCAGCCTCTCGGCTGAGATAGCTCTGCTGTTAGCAATGCACATCAATTAAAGAACAGAAGATATCATTAGAAAATAAACAATATGTATAGTATCAAAACAATCAGACTTGCGGTTTTCAACAAGAAGTGGAAAATATCACTTTTTACCAAAAATTACAAAAATATTCATCAAAATTAGAGAATTGAAGCTATCATCATGAAATGAACAAATCTGAGTTAGAACCACATGTAGTACCTATATATGTAATATCAAAGCAATTGGACTTGCGGTTTTCAACAAGAAGGCGAAAATATCACTTTTTACCAAAAATGACAAAAATATTCACCAAAATTAGAGAATTAAAGATATCATTACAAAATGAACAAATCTGAGAGAGGTCCACATGTAGTACCTATATATGTAATATCAAAGCAATTGAACTTGCGGTTTTCAACAAGAAGTCGTAAATATCACTTTTTACCAAAAATTACAAAAATATTCATCAAAATTAGAGAATTGAAGATATCATCATGAAATGAACAAATCTGAGTTAGAACCACATGTAGTAATTATATATGTAATATCAAAGCATTTGGACTTGCGGTTTTTAACAAGAAGTTGAAAATATCACTTTTTACCAAAAATGACAAAAATATTCATCAAAATTAGAGAATTGAAGATATCATCATGAAATGAACAAATCTAAGAGAGGTCTACCCAAGGTACATATACACCAAGTATCGAAGCATTCAGACTTGTAGTTTTCAAGAAGTCGAAAAAGTAAAACATTGACACGGACGACGGACAATCACTCATATGATAAGCTCCGCTCGGCAAAGTCAACAGCGGAGCTAAAAAACTGGTCCAACAATATTAGTCTATGTATGGAGAGGGATGACATTGTTGAAATCTCAGGTCAATCTTGCCGACCAAAATATAGAAATAAGAAAGTTACTATGGCAACAGATCACAGCATGTGATGTATTTTTATATATCATATTTGCTCTATTGTGAGTGTATCTTTAATAGAAGCACATACAAACCAACAATTGCATTATAAATCATCAATTTATAAAAATATTATTTATTTTGACCATAGAAAAATCTCAAGTGCACGCACTACTGCACTAAAAACAGTAGAGAGACGCATGGCAAGTCATCACCATCTTACCTGATGTAATTTAAACAGAATATTGTCCACAGCAGAGTGAGTATAACTGGTGAGAAGCACTGATAGTTTACATGCTACAAGAATTCGCACCAAAGCAACTATAGTCGTGGTTTTACCTTACAAACAAAACAATCAGAAATATTCTAATAAATTATTAGACTAGAGTTATCAGAAAAAAATTTCAAAAATAATATTCAAAAGACAATCTGGTGATTAATATTTGTTCCACCAAGCTGAAAATTATTTTTTTTTTCAATACAAAGACAAAATATATTTAGCTGTGAGTCTGTGTTCTGAACGCTATAGCTTTCTGTTGAATACATACCAGTACCAGGCATGCCTACTATTAAACTATAATCTCTACACAACAACACACGCTCTATGGCTTTCTGTTGAATACAGTTTACTGAACTCATAATCTGCTTCACTGAAATAAAGAATAAAAAAGGGATTATTTAGAATCCAATATTTTTGTCATGTACTACGCGTCTCCCATGAGATATTATTAATGCAGACTTATAATTTATCCTACTTCTAGATGCAACCAGGTGCTAGAGTAGTATATCACAGTGCTAGAGTAGTATATCACAGTGCTAGTGTAGTATATCACAGTGCCTGTGTAGTATATCACAGTGCTAGTGTAGTATATCACAGTGCTAGTGTAGTATATCACAGTGCTAGAGTAGTATATCACAGTGCCAGTGTAGCATATCACAGTGCTAGTGTAGCATATTACAGTGCCAGTGTAGTATATCACAGTGCTAGTGTAGCATATCACAGTGCTAGTGTAGCATATCACAGTGCTAGTGTAGTATATCACAGTGCCAGTGTAGCATATCACAGTGCTAGTGTAGCATATTACAGTGCCAGTGTAGTATATCACAGTGCTAGTGTAGCATATCACAGTGCCAGTGTAGTAAATCACAGTGCCAGTGTAGCATATCACAGTGCTAGTGTGGCATATCACAGTGCTAGTGTAGTATATCACAGTGCTAGTGTAGCATATCACAGTGCCAGTGTAGTATAACACAGTGCCACTGTAGTATAAAACAGTGCTAGTGTAGCATATCACAGTGCCAGTGTAGTAAATCACAGTGCCAGTGTAGTAAATCACAGTGCCAGTGTAGTAAATCACAGTGCCAGTGTAGTAAATCACAGTGCCAGTGTAGTAAATCACAGTGCCAGTGTAGTAAATCACAGTGCCAGTGTAGTAAATCACAGTGCCAGTGCATCATATCACAGCGTCAGTGTAGAATATCACAGCGCCAGTGTAGAATAACACAGTGCTAGTGTAGCATATCACAGCGCCAGTGTAGAATAACACAGTGCTAGTGTAGTATATCACAGTGCCAGTGTAGAATAACACAGTGCTAGTGTAGCATATCACAGTCCTAATGTGGCATATCACAGTGCTAGTGTAGTATATCACCGTGCTAGTGTAGTATATAATAGTGCCAGTGTAGTATAACACAGTGCTAGTGTAGCATATCACAGTGCCAGTGTAGTAAATCACAGTGCCAGGGTAGTAAATCACAGTGCCAGTGTAGTATAACACAGTGCTAGTGTAGCATATCACAGTGCCAGTGTAGTAAATCACAGTGCCAGTGCATCATATCACAGCGTCAGTGTAGAATATCACAGTGCTAGTGTAGCATATCACAGTGCTAGTGTAGCATATCACAGTGCTAGTGTGGCATATCACAGTGCCAGTGTAGAATAACACAGTGCTAGTGTAGCATATTACAGTGCCAGTGTAGTATATCACAGTGCTAGTGTAGCATATCACAGTGCTAGTGTGGCATATCACAGTGCTAGTGTAGTATATCACAGTGCTAGTGTAGCATATCACCGTGCTAGTGTAGTATATAACAGTGCCAGTGTAGTATAACAAAGTGCTAGTGTAGCATATCACAGTGCCAGTGTAGTAAATCACAGTGCCAGGGTAGTAAATCACAGTGCCAGTGTAGTATAACACAGTGCTAGTGTAGCATATCACAGTGCCAGTGTAGTAAATCACAGTGCCAGTGCATCATATCACAGCATCAGTGTAGCATATCACAGTGCTAGTGTAGCATATCACAGTGCTAGTGTAGCATATCACAGTGCTAGTGTAGCATATCACAGTGCTAGTGTGGCATATCACAGTGCTAGTGTAGCATATCACAGTGCTAGTGTGGCATATCACAGTGCTAGTGTAGTAAATCACAGTGCCAGTGTAGTAAATCACAGTGCCAGTGTAGTATAACACAGTGCTAGTGTAGCATATCACAGTGCTAGTGTAGCATATCACAGTGCTAGTGTGGCATATCACAGTGCTAGTGTGGCATATCACAGTGCTAGTGTGGCATATCACAGTGCTAGTGTGGCATATCACAGTGCTAGTGTAGTATATCACAGTGCTAGTGTAGCATATCACAGTGCTAGTGTAGTATATCACAGTGCTAGTGTAGTATATCACAGTGCTAGTGTAGCACATCACAGTGCCAGTGTAGTAAAATGATGTGTACATCTCACCATACTCTAATTGCTCATTTGGTACTTTGCACATAAACTCAGATTTGTCATCACTTTCTGGTTTCTTCAGATCAACGACTAACTCACTCAGATGCACACTGAAACAAATCAAACAACTGATTGAAATTGTACATCCATGATATTATAAATTAAACTGACAGCATCTGGTAATAAAGTTTAGTTCTGGTAGAATTTTGTGATTGGCTGAGAAGAAATTGATACTGAGGTGATTTTGAATAGATAATGAGGTTATATATATATATTTATTCAGTACCATTGGCCATAGGCCATAATGTACACACTTAAATGTAACACAAATAAATAAATTGTTTGACAAGAATAATCACTGCTACTGCTTGTCTGAATATTACAAATTTATACTTCACCTATGAATACCAAATTAAATTTATATTTCAGTTAAATTTCCCTCCAACAAACTATGACGTTTTTGTAAAGAGTAGAATACGTATTTTGCAAGATTTTGTATTATATGTGTATTTTCAGATTGCAGTAGCAAAATAAATTTCCATTCAAGCGCTGGGCAATAGTAAAACTTGTGTATAAAACGAGTTCTAATTTCCTCAAATTTGGGGCATTGTAATAGAAAGTGGAACTCGTTTTCAATGAGATTACAACCAAGAGGACACAATCTTTGGTCAAGTGGTATTCCCAATGCCCTACCCTTTTCAATCATGAGCTCATGAGCAGATATTCTAAAACAAGCGAGAGATTTTCTAAAAACACTTATAGTAATAGAATCCAGATATTTTTCCCCGGCTAATAATTTTTTAAATTTAGAATAAGTGCATAATTTTGAACTATTACCAATCTGATCATGCCACTGTTGCTGGGAAATATCTAGACACCGTTGGTTAAACTGTAGCAGAAAACAATTTGGGTTATTCACATACTGGCTTTCACATACGTGTGCAAAACCAAAATTACATAACAAATCCTTAACATATGTTGCCCAACAATTGAATCCCCTTTGTACCCTGTCATATTGATAGCCATAACATTCTTTTACTAAAACAGAGGAATCACCACCTATACATTTTAACCAATACCGAATTATTTCTTTGTTCACATGTGTTCTAATTAGATGTCTTCCCAACTCCCCCCTCACAGCAGAGTTTGTGGCCTTTGGGTGTACCCCTAAAACAAATTTACAAAATTTATGATGAACTGTTTCTATATCGTAAGATTTAAGTGTTCCCCATATTGCACTGCCATAAAGCAGGATTGGGAGAATTTTGCAGTCAAAAACACGAAACGCAATAGCTGGTTTGAACCCATCATATTTGTAAAGAATACTTTTAATACTGTGCATGGCTTTCGTTGCTTGTTCAGCAATGTGTTTTTGGGCCTGATACCAGATACCTGAACTAGAAAAAAGAACCCCCAAATAGTTATATTTTGAGACTATTTCAATTTCATTCCCGTTCCAAAACCACTTTTCAGATTTCTTTAGTCTACCCGATTTGCGAAAAACAACAATTTTTGATTTATTCAAATTTACTGTTAACCTCCATCTTTTACAGTAATTTGCTAATCTATTGAGAAGATGCTGTAGACCAATGGTAGATTACTAAATAATGCGAGGTCATCAGCATATAATAAATACATTAATTTTAAAGTGTTTACATAGATTACAGTTTCAACACCTTGTGTAAGAGCCTTTTCTATATCATTTATATAAAAACAAAAAAGTAATGGGGAAATAACTGAGCCTTGTTGCAGGCCTGTTCCAATTTTAAACAGATCAGTCACACCATGTGGGGTTTTAACTACTGCCTTAACATGTGTATACATTGAGAACAAAGTTGTTAATAGTCTGCCTCTCATTCCTGCCTTTGTTAATTTATAAAATAGTGAAATGTGGTGGACCCTATCGAATGCTTTTTCATAATCTATAAAAGCACAATATAATCGACTATTGAGATGAAATACATATTTATCAATAATTGTGCTCAGAATAAACATATTATCTAATGTGCTTCGTTTCTTTCTAAAACCACTCTGATTTTCAACAATTCTACTATATTTATCAAACCATACTGTCAATCTTTCTGTCAGGATATTCATATATATTTTACTAATAACATTTAAAAGCATAATGCTCCGATAATTTTCAGGGTTATCCTTATGCCCTTTTTTATACACTGGTGTTATTAATCCAATTTTCAGGAAAATAACCTTGTTCAAGTAATACATTAAATAAAGTAAATAACATTTCAACAATTTTCTGTGGTGCATCTTTCCAAAATTCCGAAGAAATTCCATCTTGCCCAGGGGCTTTATTATTTTTTAGTTTCTTTATGCTCTTTTTAATTTCCTCTTGTGTGATAGGGCAGTCAAGGTCAGTATTATCAACCTCTGTGTTCTCAATGTCATCAAAATTTAACCTTGTTACATAATCATTTACTGAATCAAAAAAATCCGCCATATCCTCATCCCCTATAAAATTGTTATTAAACAGATGTTTAAAATAATCATGCCACTCTTTCTGGGTAATAATTTTAGACACATTTTCGTTTCGTTGCCGAAATTTCTGCCAAAATTGCCGTGAGTTTGAATAAGCAGCTAAGTTTACAAGTTCATTTTGTCTCATTTCCAAATAATTTAACTTTTTCTCTTTAATCAATTTTCTATATTTCTTTTTTAATTTTAAGTAATATTCCAAACTTTTCCCATTTTGAGAATTTCTAAACTGATTTAGTGCACGTAATACTTCTTTTTTAGTTGCCGAACATTCTTTATCGAACCTTAAATTTTCTCTCTTTTTAATATTATTTTTGGTCTCAGTTTTCATGTCAGTGGCACACAAAGAGACAATGTTCACCAAACCCGCTGCTGCTTCCTCGAGGTTTCCCATAATAATACTATCGTTAAAAGTAAAAGTTAATTGTTCAATTGGTTCAGTTTGAAAGTTATCAAGATACTGCTGTTTTTTCTGTTGCTCCCACCTTAACCTAGATGTGTCATTTTTGTTAACAATACAATTGTCCGAACTATCCTTAGTTGGATTTACCCCCACCTCATTTTGGTAAGTTAAAACAAATTCTAAAGGCATGTGGTCAGATTCAACTCTATTGCCCACTGTAAAATCAGTAAATTTAACTGGAACCTCCTCTGTTGTTAACACATAGTCAATTACACTCGTACCAAGTTCTGATATAAAAGTGAAATTGCCACTCCCTCTTTCCTGAAATAATCTCCCATTCACAATTTTTAATCCAGTCACTGAACAAAATTCAAGTAATTCCATCCCATAATTATTTACTACCACATCTTTTGAAATTCGTTTATCAGCCCTTTGTCCCATATTTTCAAACCCCTCCATTGGCAAGTATGTGCAATCCAGATCAATACCATCAGATTTGCAACCTGTTCTACCATTAAAATCTCCTGCAATTATAATATTACACTCATATTTACTGGTATAAATTAACATTTCAGATTCTAAAGTATCGAAAAAATCTTTGTCAGCAAATTGTGAGCTTTCTGGTGCTCTATATACATTACCAATTAACAAAATCGGGTGGTTTCTCTGTGTTATCAAAGCCCAATTTATATTTTGTGAGTTACTAGAAATAAACTTTATATCAAAATTATCTTCATTATTTTCTCGAAATAAAATTGAAATCCCACCTGATACTCTACCATAATTCCGTTCCCCCCTACCAAGCATATGAAAATTTTTAAATCCCTCAAAATGCATATCAAAAGGCTGATAAAGCCATGTGAGGTAATTTTAATACAGACTTTAAAAATTTACACAGCATTAACAGAATTCTGGCAAATTACACAGCATGAAAAAATATTTCAGATTAATTATAGTGATAAATCACAGTGCATTATGGGTACATATGATATCAAACTTACCAGTGTGTTTTCTTACACAGCATTTGTGAAAGATTATTCAGACTTGTACAGACAACGCTGAAACCGTCATCTTTGTCTAACCTATACACAGTGGTCTGTCTGTCATAATAAACATCCAAGTCTCTGAAAAATAAGACAAGGTAATCTCAATTTATTGCACTCGCTATGTTTCATTCAAATGCAACATTGATACCAAAATACAAATTTATTTGATCATGTAACGCTTAAACTTAAAAAAAAATATAGTTTTGGTCAGCATGCGCATCATCAAAAAAATTGCCGGTCATTCTTCTTCCCTCCCCACTTATTTCACCCTTGCACAGTGTCTTCTGTTGACAAAATTGATGAAACTAGTGAAATTTTTAGCAAAAATCAAAAAAACAACAGGTTTTACTGACAATTGTGAACTCGGCTCAATCAATTGTGGACTAAGCTATTAAAACAATCACAACTTGTAAATATATTTCCTTAGTGGTATGAATTTACTTACCGGTACTTACTCAACAATTTAGAGATTAATTCTTACATGACTTACTTTTCTATTGCCATGGTGATAGTTTTATTATTGATTCCCAAAACAAATCCAATGCACAAAGCAATCCTTTTCAGATCTTGTAAACTGACAACAAGTCTGTCACCAGTCATGATACCAACGCTGTCAATTGGTGGCAAAGTACTACAGAAATAATTATCAAAAACATATAAAATTAAATTAAACTAAATTTCTTCCCTAGAAAGATTGACAAACTAATAACGTAGAATGACATCTCCAAAGAAAACAGATAAACATAATTTTGCTTCATGTTCCTGTAAAAATACAGTGAGTTTTCAATATTTATAAAATGGTTTATAAATATCAAATGCCGGTTGAAAGCAACTAGACCAATCACAATCGATTGTAGGAAACATGCAAAAACTCATCGTTACTAAATGACTCCTACAGCCAATGAAAGTGTATTCTTTGGATCTGTATGAAGAGTGAGGGTCTTCCAGGAAATATGTTTGCTAAATAATTTACTGCATGACAACACAGATGATACAAGATACTTACATTCCATGTATCTGAGTTTTGCCAAGATACAGAATTGAAGGGAAACTTTTAGCTGTATTAAGATTGAATCAATCCACTAAAATGACAAGTAGTTTAATATTCTAAAGTGTTTTACAGTAGATGACTCTGAATACCTTGATAGCTGGGCACATCTGCTAAATACAGTCACATAATGTCCATCAATGCTTTTCTCAACACTTCCCTGAACCAGCATCTGACTGAGACAATTACCAGACTGTTCTCTGCAATGGATGTATACAAGTATGAATATTAAACCTCTAAAGATATGGCTAATATAAATGCAGAGTCAGCTTGAGTACAAGTGATAAACAAATAAATCCGATTAATCTTCTATAGATATTTACTATATGGGGGCAGCCATCTTGAATACGGCTTAAAACCAAATAAAGAGACAAGTTGAGAATTTTTTTTTTTTTTTCAAATTTCTGCAAATCAGGAAAAAATACCAAACTTTGCAACCAAATGGAGCATTCGGACATAACATTGAAAGCCAACTGCTAACAAAATTCAGCTGAATTTGTTGTTTTTGTATTGAAATATCCCTTGCATGTGAACATGTACATGTAATTACATGAAGAACTGAGTATTTGAAACCAATACTGTCATCTAGCTGTAAAGCCATGAGTGATTGGCTCCTGATAACTATAGAAGACCATGGCTGATTGGCTGCTGAAAACTATAGAAGGCCATGGCTGATTGGCTACTGATAATTATAGAAGGCCATGGCTGATTGGCTCCTAAAAACTATAGAAGGCCATGGCTGATTGGCTCCTGAAAACTATAGAAGGCCATGGCTGATTGGCTACTGGTAACTATAGAACCAAAAGAAAAAATCACATTGATACTTTCTATAAACTTAAGTAAACAATGAATAAAAAGGAAAAGGACCTGGGCCGTGTTATTCGGGGGGGTGGGGGGGTGTATACCTCACTATTGCTGGTTTCTTCCACAACACAGTTCTCTTCATAGCTTTCATCTCAAGTTGACACAATTTATACCATTTAGTAAAATACTCATAGTGAATTGTTGTTAGATGATCAATTTCCTCATGTAGTATCTGTAGGATTCGCTCAGACACACTTTTTTCCTCCTTGTCTACAGTTCTAAAAAAATGAAAACAATATTTCGATGAATCTGTGTTTAAGATTGTCTATTACTTTGTAGTTGAGTGAGATGTCAATATCCTACAAGGGTTGGTGCCAATTTGAAATTAGCGTGACAAGAGTCTCAGTTGGTTCAATAGTAAACAAAACTGGAAAGAGTGAATCAGAATCTGAAATGCTAATATTTATAACGTTAATGTGATGTATAATGTAGCTGTAAGTTTGTTTGCAAGCTATGTCAGAGATATGGCTCTAAAATTGCATTTGTTAATACAAAATGGCCACTCGTCAGCCATTTTCATTTGTTTTCTAAGTACAAGGTTTGAACAATAGCTATTGATGTATAAACAAGATCTAGTTTCGTAATGGCTCAAATGCTTTATTTTGATGACTTTTATTCAGAATCATAATTGGCAAATATTTCGTCCTGTAATTGAGGGTCATTGAAATGCAAATTTGGAGTCACCATTTTGATTGTGTTGCCAGTCAAACAAAAGTTTGCTGTCAAGCTATAGAATTTTTACATGCAATTTACATATTGGGTTTACATCTTTGGTTGAGGCAAGAATTACACACACATATATATACAGCTCAAAGTTTATTTCATACATTTTTTATATACTATATAATATGCAATTATGTTTACGATTATTCTTGTATATCGTGGTGGGATTCGAACATGCTATTACTAGTATTCTCATACATCATGTCTTAAGGGTTACCATTAAAATGGTCATTGTGAATGTCTGCGCATGTTTGACATAATGTACGAGTTATATATAAAATTTAAACATGATCGCTCATGGCATTTCTGAGATATGGCTCTCTGTAGAAGCATTCATTAAAACAAAATGGCGACCAGTCAACCATTTTGAATATCCAATGTATGTACTAAGTTTAAACAAAATCCATCCACATCCATGACTGAGGTCTGGTTTAGGAATGCCTGTCAAGATTTTGATACATTTTTAGCACAAAAGTGGTCTGAAAGATTGACTTTCTTTGGGATGGGAAAAATAGTGGACAAAATATATATCGAGAAAATGAAAGATACCTGGGACATACTTACTTGTATAGTAATGCACATTTCTGTAAGTGTTGACATCGACTACATGTAAAGTCATCATCAATTAAATCGGGCAGTTTACTGCTTTCATCTTTTTCAGTTTTTTGTGATAAATAATAGGCTAACTGGTTTCGAAGATATAGTAACTCTGGAGGAATGAAATATACAGATTATGAGGTTATTACGAGAATACCTCAAAGTATGCACGAAGACAGTACAGCAGGAGTATCAACTGACGGAGCAGCGGAGGTCGATGCGACGGCGTACTGTATGAGTGCATATTTTGAAGTATCCTCGTAATAATCTTATGATTATACATCTTTTACTTCCAAGAATACATCATGGAAATGCTGAAAAAAAGTTTAGAACAAAATCAGCGAACTTCTTTGTGTGGCAGCCATGTGTGTTTTTAATTATTAGAGGACGCTTACGCGCGTAATGATTCCATATTTGGAATTCGCATTTCCTTGTATGGTAGGATAAAAATACCCAGGAAAATACCGCAAAATTATGGCATGCTGCAACTTATGGCGTTTCGGTGACAGATAGTAAATATTTACACAAATTGCAGAGACTTACTTGATACAGCACAATAATTTGTTGCAAATCATTAAAAATCATGAAATTTTGTGGCAAGGAAAATTTCTCTGATGTTCTATGACAGGGCATGTCAGTGACTTTGGCGAAATATTGTTTTCACGAATGTCATAAAATCCTGAATTGAAAAATTAATGGTTTACAGTATGTAAACAATACAGGAATTAGAGTCAGTTTTGAATTAACAGCGAATCATAAGTCACCAGTAATATAGTAATGTTTCACCACAACTATGAATAGTAAACCAACAGAGAGATCGCATTCCATCAAGTTCAATGTCAACAAGGAATTTGGCAGATCCCATCAAACAACTTCCAGAATGTGATTCCCACACATTATGTGTCAGATATATTTAACGACTATATGCTGGTAATTCTCGGGGGCGGAGCTACGTCACAGGACATTCCACGTTGCTAAGACGTGCACCACTGTACATGCATTTCTATAGGCTCTGTGCGCGCTGCTGTGTTACGCCGGTCGAGCCGGTGAAAATTCGAGAAAACAACACAAACTCAACTTTGAAGTAATCCCGAACAACTGATTTTATATATTACACACGTAGGGCTAATCTTGTTACACTATTCAGAGGAGTCTCAACAGCCATCCCAAAGTATCATTTTCCGAAAGTTTTCGGCCTTTGTTTTCACCGCGATGGTTGCCAGGCAGTGAAAATGCCCGGATGTCCGCCCCGAGTATACAGTGAAAATAAGAACAGAGCATCACACTGTGAACACTGGCCCTACCTCGTTTATCCATGTGATTAGCTGGAACCGATAACATGTCTCCGTTCTTTAGGTACAGCAATAACCCCATATCAATATTAGATGACATCACATCAGTTAACATTAACGTGTATAAAATAAGCTGTAATTAAATCACATAAATAGACAAATTAATATTTAATAAGAGAATATAGGGTATATGTACGAAAGGCTTGGCCAAATTGAAAACACATTTTTAGTATAAATTGGCATTTTTAGTATAAATTCATATCTGTAGTCAACCATACACCTTGCAATAAGCTATATATTTATTTTAAGTTTAATTTCTAGACAATATGCAATGTATGTTACCTGTCCTCTGTGTTCCACTGAATTTGTTGGTCTTCCAGTTTTCAACTCTAATGGTACAATTCGTGTGGTTGTATTCTTTGGATATGTAGTTTGTTTATGGATCTACGAAATAGACATACAAGTCAGAAGCTGAATTCAACTCAAAATGTTCCAAAGTATTAAACATACATAAATTATGGAAACCTTGCCCATCTCAAAAGTGCCTCGTTTGATGACTTCATTTACAATTCAGAATATATTACATAAAACTCCCTTTCACAGTAATATGCATGAATAATAAATATCAATTCAATGTACAGCATATGTAATGATTCTGACGCAGTGAATCGCTTTCATTTTGTGAGACATGGATAATTATGCCAATGTTCTTGAGCACATCTGTCTGGTGGTACCTGGTCCAATTGCTACACATCTATCTGGTACCTTCAGCAATTGGAATCTGTCCAGTACCATCTTCATTTAAAATTACTGTTACATTTTTGCTCCCAGGAAAGTTCACAATATCCTGAGAAAGTCAATCAGTGTGACTCATATTTCATTGTACTTTCCCTCAAAGTTCATAATTTTTTGTTTCTGGTGAAAATGACGCAATTGTATTATACCTTAACTTCAGCCGTGATGTCCATCTTGCCTTTTATTCCCCAATGTGGGCACCACATATTATCCTCAATATCTCTGACATCAGACACACATACATTATATTTTGTAGAATGTTGATCTCCTGGACTATGTATTAACAAAACAAACATTGGTCAACACATGTAATATATAGTTTATCAATCAACATGTTAGTACATCAAAAAAAAATGTCATATCTCGATGCACCAAAGTTGGAGTGGTGTAGAACGATTGTACTCCATTGTTCAGTATTACATAGGGACTAGGGAATCTCTTTCTTGAAAAAAATTTGATTCATGTTACACATGCCAAAAACGAAAATTAATTAAGGTACATGTACATACATGTACCTAGCACATTTCCAGTGAAGTACACCCTGCACTGAGTTCTTTGTAATGAAGAATGTTATTCCATTACTACTGTATGAGGGTGGGTATATGCGGTGACTGTATCACAAACATACTAGAACAAACTTTTGACTCGCCAATATTATCTCATGCTCTATGTTCTTAACCAAACACTTTGACGAGAAGTAATACACAATAAATTAAATTTTCATTTTCTAATTTATTAACTGTTTTTTATTTTCAAGATCATTTCCAATATAAATCAATATAGCCACCATATCTGAACAGTTTGATACACATGTATGTTGCTTTGAAGCGCCCCCACACGGCAGAATGGAGCATTTTAGGAAACTCAGAGAAAAGGTCAATTCACAAATATTGCAAGCACCTACTTTCACATTGGATGGAAACTGTGTGTTGTAACTTACAATTTGATATCTACAGCTGATTTATTAGATGGTGTTGATTGGAGATAGATATTTGCCCATTGCATTAATGGTTGTATGTAAGGTTCCACAACATCCAACATATCTGCTTCCTGTAATCCCAGAGTGTACCTGTGAATATATAGTTATGTGTATTATTAAATCACTTGTATTGTCCCCAAAGCAATTTGAGTTTAGCGAAAGTATTTTCAGAAGTGAACATCCGGCCATTTTCACCACCTGACAACCAAACAGGCATTCTTGTAACTTACATGTTATTGAGATGTGGTTGCTTAGCAATTGTTGTCATGATAATATTACTCAAATTCTGCTTGCTGAAATTTCTCTTCAATATTGCCTGTGGAGAGATAAACAGATTGTGGTTATGTTACAGATCCAGTAGACCATTTTCTGTTCCCTGTCAGATCCCCAGTTGTACACATTTGATGGTGGTAAAGTATGGGTATGTCAATGCCATAATTCTTGACTGAAAGACCGATACAGCTCAATAAACAATTCTCTCTTTTAACTATTAAAAAAATATTCAAATCAAATCATTTGATTTTTGGCGCAGACATTTGATTGACGTTTTCTCGCATTTCACAAGATATAGCTGTGAATGAAAAGTCACCTATTCACATTGGGCAAGTGGATTTTCAGCTCTATATATTGCCTTGACAAAATGACTGAATACTTCTTGTGTATTTTTGGGATTTCGAAAAAATAGTTTCAGTCACAATTAACCATATACAATTTTGTTTAGCCACTTTGGAAATTGAAAAAATTTAAAAACCATGAATTTGTCAGGTTGTGAAGAAAAATTAAAATGTTTTAGTATTGTGTATTTCTGTTTAAATTCCATTTTTTGTGAGAAATGATATTGTTTTAAAAGAAGAATTATTCTTGTTTAGAAAATTACTCTTAGCTAAAAGACACAATATATTTTTGCCAAATCTGAATGAAATTTACCACTAGCAACAGGTTAGGGGAAGCCATTTTTTTGTGTGTAAATAAATCTATGTTTTTACTTTTTAAAATATAATACAACTAAGGTAGTTATAGCTTATTAGATTTTTGTTATCTTTTCTATATTTTGATCGATATTGAAAAAAAAAACAATTATTAACTGTGTAAATTATACACTGAACAAGTCATTGTCAATGACACGTCCCCGTTCCGTTCATATTTGAGTGACATATACATTCAAAGCAGATCATGACCGAAATGCACCTGCATATGTACAACACATTGTGCTAAATCTGAACAAAATCCATCCATGCATGACTGAGATCCGGTTCTGGAATTGTGAAAATACGTGATTTTGATGCATTTTCGGCCTTAAAATGGCCATCATTCCGCTATTGTTAAGCAGATCATGAAACAAATGCACATATCTATTTGTGACATGATGTACCATGTGTGTGTGAAGTTTGAACTTGATCAATCCAGACATGTCTTGGATACGGATCCAGAACTGAATTCTTTAACAAAATGGCCGCCAGTCGGCCATTTCGAACTTGATCCGGAAAAAAAAAATGACGTGCATCAAGATCCTATTATGTTTAATGTATGTACCAAATTTGAACAAAATCCATCCATGCATAACTGAGATACAGGTCCGGAATGGTGAAAATGTGCGACTTCAATGCATTTTCGGCCTTAAAGCGGCCGCCATTTGGCTATCGTTAATGAGATCATGAAACAAATGCACATACATATTTGTGACATGATGTACCTTGTGTGTGTGAAGTTTGAACTCGATCAATCCAAGCATGTCTCGGATACGAATCCAGAACTGAATTCTTTAAAACAAAATGGCCGCCAGTCGGCTATTTCGAACTTGATCCGAAAAAAAAAATGACGTGCATTAAGGTCCTATTATGTTTAATGTATGTACCAAATTTGAATGAAATCCGTCCATGCATAACTGAGATCCGGGTCCGGAATGGTGAAAATGTGCGATTTCAATGCATTTTCAGCCTTAAAGCGGCCGCCATTTGGCTATCGTTAATGAGATCATGAAACAAATGCACATACATATTTGTGACATGATGTACCTTGTGTGTGTGAAGTTTGAACTTGATCAATCCAGACATGTCTCGGATATGGATCCAGAACTGAATTCTTTAAAACAAAATGGCCGCCAGTCGGCTATTTCGAACTTGATCCGAAAAAAAAAATGACGTGCATCAAGGTCCTATTATGTTTAATGTATGTACCAAATTTGAATGAAATCCGTCCATGCATAACTGAGATCCGGGTCCGGAATGGTGAAAATGTGCGATTTCAATGCATTTTCGGCCTTAAAGCGGCCGCCATTTGGCTATCGTTAATGAGATCATGAAACAAATGCACATACATATTTGTGACATGATGTACCTTGTGTGTGTGAAGTTTGAACTCGATCAATCCAAGCATGTCTCAGATACGGATCCAGAACTGAATTCTTTAAAACAAAATGGCCGCCAGTCGGCCATTTCGAACCCGATCCAAAAAAAAATGACGTGCATCAAGGTCCTATTATGTTTAATGTATGTACCAAATTTGAACAAAATCCGTCCATGCATAACTGAGATCCGGGTCCGGAATGATGAAAATGTGCGATTTTGATGCATTTTCGGCCTTAAAATGACCGTTATTCGGCTATCGTTAATCGGATCATGAAAAAAATGCATGTGCATATGTCCCATATAATGTGTGATGTATGAGTGAAGTTTGAACTTAATCGGTCCATGCATGTTCGAGATACAGGTGATCACGGACGCACGGACGGACGGACGCACACAGGGCAAAACATAAGTCCCCGTTTTCGGACTGCGTCCGAACGGGGACTAACAACGTGGTAAAACAAATCAATCCAGACTTTCAAAACAGAATTAAGAAGGAAAAGTTAATATTAAAGTAAATTATTGAAATATCAAATATTGAAATATTATTAACACTTTAGACAGTTGCAGTGAAGAAGATACTGTCCAAAGGTGAATCAGATGTCTTTTGTTTTTGTCCGAAAAAGAAAAGTAATATCTTCTTTACGGTTTCAATAAAGCTCTATTCTATTGTATTGTAAAGAAAAACTCACCTCTTGAAATACCTCATGAAGCAGTGTACCGCATGCCATGGCTTTACTACTGAAATCAGAGCCCTAGACAGCAAACAAGTCATACTGAATAGTTATAAACACTAGCAAATATATTTACATTAATTTTTGAACAGCATTGCTTTTCCCACCCACAATTTAATTATATCATTATGCATATTTATGTATTTCTGGATAATTTTGTTCATAATTTTGGAACCACATGGACATGAGGGATTTTTCTAGAAAACAAATGCAAGAAGCAGCACTGCAATTCAGCGGCGCCACAAAGTAGGGGAGATGGGGTTCTCCCTACCAGGGTGTGGAGTTTTTGATAATTCTAAGTTAAAATGGATCATTCTATTGCTTCCTTCGGGCCAAAATTACTATCAGATAGGTCACAGTTGAAGACTGTGGCCACATGTGATCTCTGGTCAATCAGAATTTTAAAGTTGCCAAAGGATCTGCTCCCCATGGCATGAGGGTGCTGCACCCCTGTTCTCTTGTTTAAACAAATCTCTGGACATAATTTTCCATTGCCTACGCGCCCTGATCAAAATTGATTCACAAATTTGAAAGAAACTGTGCACTATACATGATGAAGGGTAAAAAAAGTTTATTTATAGCAGTAAAATTTTTTGCAACATGAATTAACAGCAGCTTTTGCCAAATTTTGCATTCATAAATGTCATAAAATCATAATATAACAACATTTTCCAGCAGTGAAAAATTACGCAGTGTACAGTATTGTACATGTGTATAAAAAGTACCAGTGAAAACAAAACCTCTGATGTAATGACATTTTAAATCAGCTATTAATAATATTTATATTAATTAAAAGCAGTAATGCATACAACTGTGCAGGTATAAATGCTTATTTTAAAAATATCACATTAACCATACCTTGAAAAATTCACTCAAGACAGACCTGTAACAGAATATCACAAATTAATAAACAAAGGAATAAATAATATGAACATGTTATTGTATATTTCCAGTAGACTTTACCTCTGATGCAGTTTGCAAAACAGAGTAAATATGTTTTTGTTTTCTTTTAATTTGCATAATGGTTTATTAATATACACAATGATTTCATAATTTACATAATGGTTAATTAATTTGCATATTTGATCATTAATTTACATAATGGTTCTCTAATTTGAATAATGGGTTCATTAATTTAAAATAGGGAATTTGAAAGAAAACAATGCAATATTTACCTTCTAACACAACGGATACTAGATGCAATATTTACCTTCTAACACAACGGATACTAGATGCAATATTCACCTTCTAACACAACGGATACTAGATGCAATATTTACCTTCTAACACAACGGATACTAGATGCAATATTTACCTTCTAACACAACGGATACTAGATGCAATATTTACCTTCTAACACAACGGATACTAGATGCAATATTTACCTTCTAACACAACGGATACTAGATGCAATATTTACCTTCTAACACAACAGATACTAGATGCAATATTTACCTTCTAACACAACGAATACTAGATGCAATATTTACCTTCTAACACAACGGATACTAGATGCAATATTTACCTTCTAACACAACGGATACTAGATGCAATATTTACCTTCTAACACAACGAATACTAGATGCAATATTTACCTTCTAACACAACGGATACTAGATGCAATATTTACCTTCTAACACAACGAATACTAGATGCAATATTTACCTTCTAACAATGGATACTAGATGCAATATTTACCTTCTAACACAACGGATACTAGATGCAATATTTACCTTCTAACACAACGAATACTAGATGCAATATTTACCTTCTAACAATGGATACTAGATGCAATATTTACCTTCTAACACAACGGATACTAGATGCAATATTTACCTTCTAACACAACGGATACTAGATGCAATATTTACCTTCTAACAACGGATACTAGATGCAATATTTACCTTCTAACAACGGATACTAGATGCAATATTTACCTTCTAACACAACGGATACTAGATGCAATATTTACCTTCTAACACAACGGATACTAGATGCAATATTTACCTTCTAACACAACGGATACTAGATGCAATATTTACCTTCTAACAATGGATACTAGATGCAATATTTACCTTCTAACACAACGGATACTAGATGCAATATTTACCTTCTAACACAACGAATACTAGATGCAATATTTACCTTCTAACACAACGGATACTAGATGCAATATTTACCTTCTAACAATGGATACTAGATGCAATATTTACCTTCTAACACAACGGATACTAGATGCAATATTTACCTTCTAACAATGGATACTAGATGCAATATTTACCTTCTAACAATGGATACTAGATGCAATATTTACCTTCTAACACAACGGATACTAGATGCAATATTTACCTTCTAACACAACGGATACTAGATGCAATATTTACCTTCTAACACAACGGATACTAGATGCAATATTTACCTTCTAACACAACGGATACTAAATGCAATATTTACCTTCTAACACAACGGATACTAGATGCAATATTTACCTTCTAACAATGGATACTAGATGCAATATTTACCTTCTAACACAACGGATACTAGATGCAATATTTACCTTCTAACAACGGATACTAGATGCAATATTTACCTTCTAACAATGGATACTAGATGCAATATTTACCTTCTAACAATGGATACTAGATGCAATATTCACCTTCTAACACAACGGATACTAGATGCAATATTTACCTTCTAACAATGGATACTAGATGCAATATTTACCTTCTAACAACGGATACTAGATGCAATATTTACCTTCTAACAACGGATACTAGATGCAATATTTACCTTCTAACACAACGGATACTAGATGCAATATTTACCTTCTAACACAACGGATACTAGATGCAATATTTACCTTCTAACACAACGGATACTAGATGCAATATTTACCTTCTAACACAACGGATACTAGATGCAATATTTACCTTCTAACACAACGGATACTAGATGCAATATTCACCTTCTAACAACGGATACTAGATGCAATATTTACCTTCTAACACAACGGATACTAGATGCAATATTTACCTTCTAACACAACGGATACTAGATGCAATATTTACCTTCTAACAATGGATACTAGATGCAATATTTACCTTCTAACAATGGATACTAGATGCAATATTTACCTTCTAACACAACAGATACTAGATGCAATATTTACCTTCTAACACAACGGATACTAGATGCAATATTTACCTTCTAACAACGGATACTAGATGCAATATTTACCTTCTAACAATGGATACAAGATGCAATATTTACCTTCTAACACAACGGATACTAGATGCAATATTTACCTTCTAACACAACGGATACTAGATGCAATATTTACCTTCTAACACAACGGATACTAGATGCAATATTCACCTTCTAACACAACGGATACTAGATGCAATATTTACCTTCTAACACAACGGATACTAGATGCAATATTTACCTTCTAACACAACGGATACTAGATGCAATATTTACCTTCTAACACAACGGATACTAGATGCAATATTTACCTTCTAACACAACGGATACTAGATGCAATATTTACCTTCTAACACAACGGATACTAGATGCAATATTTACCTTCTAACAATGGATACTAGATGCAATATTTACCTTCTAACACAACGGATACTAGATGCAATATTTACCTTCTAACACAACGGATACTAGATGCAATATTTACCTTCTAACACAACGGATACTAGATGCAATATTTACCTTCTAACACAACGAATACTAGATGCAATAGTTACCTTCTAACACAACGGATACTAGATGCAATATTTACCTTCTAACACAACGGATACTAGATGCAATATTTACCTTCTAACACAACGAATACTAGATGCAATATTTACCTTCTAACACAACGGATACTAGATGCAATATTTACCTTCTAACACAACGGATACTAGATGCAATATTTACCTTCTAACACAACGGATACTAGATGCAATATTTACCTTCTAACACAACGGATACTAGATGCAATATTTACCTTCTAACACAACGAATACTAGATGCAATATTCACCTTCTAACACAACGGATACTAGATGCAATATTTACCTTCTAACACAACGGATACTAGATGCAATATTTACCTTCTAACACAACGGATACTAGATGCAATATTTACCTTCTAACACAACAGATACTAGATGCAATATTTACCTTCTAACACAACGAATACTAGATGCAATATTTACCTTCTAACACAACGGATACTAGATGCAATATTTACCTTCTAACACAACGGATACTAGATGCAATATTTACCTTCTAACACAACGGATACTAGATGCAATATTTACCTTCTAACACAACGGATACTAGATGCAATATTTACCTTCTAACACAACGAATACTAGATGCAATATTCACCTTCTAACACAACGGATACTAGATGCAATATTTACCTTCTAACACAACGGATACTAGATGCAATATTTACCTTCTAACACAACGGATACTAGATGCAATATTTACCTTCTAACACAACGGATACTAGATGCAATATTTACCTTCTAACACAACGGATACTAGATGCAATATTGGTTCCAGTCAACAAAATATCTGGTTCCACCAAAAGGAAATTCTCTTGTTGGTTTAAAATACAAGTGTTTGAAGAATCAAATTGTCCGTGCAAGCCAATCTTTGTCCCGACATCCAGTAATGTGTTACACCTATGCGAGAAACAATAAATGGAAATACTGGTGAAACACTGACATGTGATTGGTGGACCACAGACGTGTGATGGGTGGCCCACAGACATGTGATTGGTAGACTGCAGACATATGACCACAGACATGTGATTGGGGACTACAGACATGCGATTGGTTGACCACAGACATGTGATTGGTGGACCAGACATGTGATTGGTGGACCACAGACATGTGATTGGGGACCAGACATGTGATTGGGGACCACAGACGTGTGATTGGTGGACCACAGACATGTCAATGGTGGACCACAGACGTGTGATTGGTGGACCACAGACGTGTGATTGGTGGACCACAGACATGTGATTGGTGGACCACAGACGTGTGATTGGTGGACCACAGACGTGTGATTGGTGGACCACAGACATGTCAATGGTGGACCACAGACGTGTGATTGGTGGACCACAGACGTGTGATTGGTGGACCACAGACGTGTGATTGGTGGACCACAGACGTGTGATTGGTGGACCACAGACGTGTGATTGGTGGACCACAGACGTGTGATTGGTGGACCACAGACATGTGATTGGTGGACCACAGACATGTGATTATTGGATCACAGACATGTGATTGGTGGACCACAGACATGTGATTGGTGGACCACAGACATGTGATTGGTGGACCACAGACATGTGATTGGTGGACCACAGACATGTGATTGGTGGACCACAGACATGTGATTGGTGGACCACAGACATGTGATTGGTTGACCAGTCATGTGATTGGTTGACCACAGTCATGTGATTCGTTGACCACAGTCATGTGATTGGTTGACCACAGACATGTGATTGGTGGACCACAGACATGTGATTGGTGGACCACAGACATGTGATTGGTGGACCACAGACATGTGATTGGTGGACCACAGACATGTGATTGGTTGACCACAGTCATGTGATTGGTGGACCACAGTCATGTGATTGGTGGACCACAGACATGTGATTGGTTGACCAGTCATGTGATTGGTGGACCACAGTCATGTGATTGGTGGACCACAGACATGTGATTGGTGGACCACAGACATGTGATTGGTGGACCACAGACATGTGATTCGTTGACCACAGATATGTCAATGGTGGACCACAGACATGTGATTGGTGGACCACAGACATGTGATTGGTGGACCACAGACATGTGATTGGTGGACCACAGACATGTGATTCGTTGACCACAGATATGTCAATGGTGGATCACAGACATGTGATTGGTGGACCACAGAAATGTGATTGTTGGACCACAGACATGTGATTGGTGGACCACAGACATGTGATTCGTTGACCACAGACATGTGATTCATGGACCACAGACATGTGATTGGTGGACCACAGACATGTGATTGGTGGACCACAGACATGTGATTGGTGGACCACAGACATGTGATTGGTGGACCACAGACATGTGATTGGTGGACCACAGACATGTGATTGGTGGACCACAGACATGTGATTGGTGGACCACAGACATGTGATTGGTGGACCACAGACATTTGATTGGTGGACTACAGACATGTGACTGGTGGACCACAGACATGTGATTGGTTGACCACAGTCATGTGATTGGTGGACCACAGACATGTGATTGGTTGACCAGTCATGTGATTGGTGGACCACAGACATGTGATTGGTGGACCACAGACATGCGATTGGTGGACCACAGACATGTGATTGGTGGACCAGACATGTGATTGGTTGACCACAGTCATGTGATTGGTTGACCAGTCATGTGATTGGTGGACCACAGACATGTGATTGGTTGACCACAGTCATGTGATTGGTGGACCACAGACATGTGATTGGTGGACCACAGACATGTGATTGGTGGACCACAGACATGTGATTGGTGGACCACAGACATGTGATTGGTTGACCACAGGCATGTGATTGGTTGACCACAGTCATGTGATTGGTGGACCACAGACATGTGATTGGTTGACCAGTCATGTGATTGGTGGACCACAGACATGTGATTGGTGGACCACAGACATGTGATTGGTGGACCACAGACATGTGATTGGTGGACCAGTCATGTGATTGGTTGACCACAGTCATGTGATTGGTGGACCACAGACATGTGATTGGTGGACCACAGACATGTGATTGGTTGACCAGTCATGTGATTGGTGGACCACAGACATGTGATTGGTAGACCACAGACATGTGATTGGTTGACCACAGTCATGTGATTGGTGGACCACAGACATGTGATTGGTGGACCACAGACATGTGATTGGTGGACCACAGACATGTGATTGGTGGACCACAGTCATGTGATTGGTGGACCACAGACATGTGATTGGTTGACCACAGACATGTGATTGGTGGACCACAGACTAATTAAATCTAATTATAATAGAGATTGCAGTTCACAATTATACAGTGGTTTACAGTAATCAATTGTACATCAGTCAGATAAAAGATGTGATCACATACCATACTCCTTGTAATACTAGCGTCTTCTCTACAGATTGTTCATCATACCTAGAGACTACCTTCACAATAAGGGATCTGAAATCCAGATAAAAATAACAAATTTTATCAAAGATTGAAATTGCTCACATGCATCTGAAGAAAGGGAACTGATGAAGAATGAAAATACGTCACCAACATAATGCACATCAAACAAATATATCATTTTTCATGTCAATCAATTTACTAAACTATAAAACATTGAACTAACATAGTGGTTGTTGCATCAGACATTGATAGACCAAAGTTCAAATTCTACCTCAGACTGAACACCCCTACTCTGGGTGAGTGTGCCAGGCCAATTTCATTCATTCACTGTCGAATTAGACTTTGGGGGAACCTTAGCTAAGCTGTGCAGGTGCTTGTGTTTGACAGGCCTGGTTGAAAAAGGGATTGTGCATTAAATTGCCATTTGATAGACAAATGGCTGCATACAGCTCTGTCATGTAGTTCCTAACATGAATATGGTTTCCGTGGCACATAAAAAAAAGTTGGGAACTGTCGCCTGGCACAAAAAACTTATCAAAAAAATATATATAAAACATACCCCGGATAGTGCTCAACATTGACGACTTTGTAGCGATTTTGTAGAAATAACGGTTTTTCTTCACCTTTCCAATCATCATGCTTAATCTAAAAGACATGATACAAAAATACAATAACCAGTTATTTAAATTCCACACTAGATTTATTCTGAACTAGAGAACGTGATAGACTTATAAAACAAGTATGTTGTTATTTGTATTCCCCACTAGCCTCATTCTGAGTTCGGAAGCAGTGAGGGGGCTAAATACAAGGTCTAATGTTTGTGTATACCCAAATGGCTGATTATCAAGTCTTGCATGGTTTCACAAAATACCGAAAAGTAGCATATTTTCACTTGAAATTTATTTTGGTTATTTTTGTGGAACGGATGAATTAGTGACAATAAAATCCAGCCAAAATAACTTTTTTTCTATATTTTAAATTCAACTTTAGTGGAAGTAAACTTCATACAAAAAGTCCAAAATGTAGGTACAGTAAAAAATAATTGCAGTTAAAATAAGTATTATCTAGTAGATAAAACTGAATCTTTTCTTACAAATATACGGCACAGTATAAAAGACTAAAAAAAAGAATTTGACTCTGGTTTCAAGGTGTTCAAGTTTTTTATTTTCATTTTTGCAGTATTTTGACAGAAACCAGAGAAACAAAATTGTGAGTATTTACCTTGTTTTTATCTCGTTCGTGATAATTCTCCATTTGAGGTTTGTCAAGATTCTTATCTTTACCATGATCACTCTCCATGTCCATGGCTGCTAGCATGGACTCATCCAAAGACTCCCACAATGCACTGTGAAACGACTGATCATGTGACTCATCACCAAACGAATATTTGGGTGGGTCATGTGACTCCTTATTACACAGAGAATCACCATCAGACATGCAGTCAATGTCAATGTCATGATGCCCAATTTTCGTATTATGGTTTGGTGTTTTTATTGGCGTACTTGAAACACCAGCAGAGCTTGTTTCTTCGATGTCAATTTCTTCAACAGAGATATTTAATTCTTTAAGCAATGACCTCACTGGTACCTTGTCAGCGCAATGTTTGTTGGGTTTCTTTTTACAAGGCGAGTTACCTTTGATCGGTGACCTCTTTCCTAGAACTGCACCAGACCATGAGGAGTACCTGAGTTTACCGTGTGACAGAGGAGTCCTTGTTTTTTTGATTCTCAAATCACCAATGTATCCTAAGTCTTTCAAATCAGCAACCGCCTCTGCCAATTCATCAGTACCAGTATCGTTAACATCATTCTCCTGGTCCTGGTCAGGAAGCTGGATTATTCCTTTCAGAGAAGGACTTTTCTTTTTTTTGATTTTCAAACTGTTCCATTTTGACATGTCTACATCAGTGCACTTATTTGTGGTACTATTCTGTACTGAATCTAAACTGCTCGGTGATTTGACCTTTCTTTTCGTCAAGGAAAGTTTCAACACCGTTTTAGGTTTTATAATCACCCTGGAACTAATTCTATCTTTTTGAAATGCCGCTGTTTCAACATCCCTTTCCCGGACCTTATTATTAGAATTGACTTTCATCACATCTGATCGTGTTCCAAATTGAGAACCAAATTTTCCCAAAACTGAGTGTCCACTTGCGTTGACTTTACATCGAGGTGTTCCTGGTATCACATCACTGTCCCCTTCACTCAACAGAGAGTCATCCCCCTCACTCACAATGGTATAGTCCATTTCTTTACTAGCTTCCTGTGATTTATCTGGTGATACAAAAACCTCGTCTTTCTCCACACCTGGTGAATTTCCATGACAACCACCAGAGTAAGGGTGACAAGAAGCTGTACTATCAGGAGTATCTGGGATAACTATAAAGAAAAACATAATGTAACTACCGTACTTCCCCGAGTATAAGCCCCTCCCCTTTTTCTATGAATAATCTTGTCTATTGAGACTATCGTGAATGGAGTGTGATCGACTCGACTTGTTGGCGGCCGTGAAAGGTGAGAATACTTCCCTCACTCTCAGTTTACCTTTCCAAAATTGCGAATCAACAACTTTTAGGGAAAAACATCACAGTTTTTTTGTCGAAATCAGTGTTAACAGATCACATTTCAACATCGCGGTAATTCACTTCCGCATTGTATTGAGAAAAAATACTTCGTCAATAATTGGAAAACTTTGACTGTATGACACAGCATTTTTATTGGTTAATGAAAGATGTGACCTGTAGGTCGAAGGAAATTGTTCAGGTCAAATTATGATGAAACCATGGCATGGCGGAAATAGCTTTGTATCGAGAGTTTTCGTACGCCTTCGACAACTTTCCTACAGACCCGACCCATTTTTTTGGTGTGTTTTAAACGCACCAAAAATTTATTTTTTCTGAGATGGTCCTCTAGTATAAGCCCACCTCTTATTTTTCCCTATTTTACATGTTCAGACCCCTGGGCTTATACTCAGGGATGTACGGTATTACAACCTTGTCCATAAAGAATCTAGGTAGTTTTTTACATTAGTGTATGCATGGCTCGTCTACTTCAAAATAAAATAAATTTATGACAGAAAACAATACCATAAAAGTTACTACCTCTAATCTTAACTGTTGTTATTGTACAAGTCAACAGTTTGTTTGTTCATCTGGCATGATATGCCACTGTGCACACGCATTTCACATAATATAACAGTACCAAAACAACAACCCATAGTCTGATACGTTGTTATGAAGTACAGTAATAGCTGATTGTAAGTAATTGTTATTGCTAGGAATGCAGACACTAGAAAGAGACACTACTAGATCCAAGAACATACACCTTTCCTGGTTTTCCAAGTTTCTGATTGCCGGGTATCACAATGTACTAATAGAAAGTATACTGTATTTGCCCTATTAGTAGCGCATATCATCACTTTAATAAATATACTTAACAGAGGTGTGCCTTTGGTCAGAAAAAAGTCATATTTTAATGAGCCAGTATAGAATAAATGCAATTATAAGTTTATGTATAAGCTTCTAGTGGAGATGGGCTTTAACCTTTATATTGCCAGCCACCATGTACTTTCACACTGACTTGACCAGATAAGGGTTAATATATGCAACACAGTATTGGAAATAACAAATGTGACTGGTTTACATTAAGACAAGACAAGTTAATTATGGCACATTGGAGAATCTTACCTGAAGTTCTCGCAGCATTAGGTGTACATAGATCAATAGTACAATGACTTGACTTGTCTTTGGTTGTGAAGGTAGACTTTTCTCCCGTTTTCTTGGCATTTTCATACTTTGGTGTACTTTGTTTTTGACCTTTGGAAATATAAATTACTCATAAAGTTACGTATTCATCTAAAATTTCATTCTGGTCATAAGGTAAAAATGTGTATCACAACTTTCTGTTTTGCATTCTTTGTCTGAATTTTAGAAAGAAATGACAGCATCAAGCGTTTATATGTGACCGGAATTATTTGCTTACGATGAAACTAATTTTACTTGCATTTCATAACAATACAACAAATTTATTTATTTGTACGTTATTATGATCACTATGAGTAAAAATCAACAATTGTGAAACGCAACATGACTGGACAACTACGGTAATTAGTTAGCATACTTTGATTGGAGCATTTATTGTCTTACCTGAGACAGTTTTCTTACTTCCAACTGAAGAAAATAATTTACTCTGTACATCCTGCTAGTAAATAAAATAAACACTATTATTGTCATTACGATAGGTCGGTGTACTCAGATTTGCTGGATTCTATGCTATATGTTTCCAACATAACTTTTATTTCATCCATCAATTCCAGCTGCAATACTCATTTCAAAAATGTTATGATCAATTCATAAATAACATTCAGCAGTAATAATATAAATATCAAACCTTTTTTCCAAAATACTGTAATATCGAGTTGTTTGTTGCACCAGCTGACGGCTGAAATAGAGATACAAAAAAGTTAAGGGTTAGTGATATAAATAGTAATCCTACAAGACAATGGCCGTATTCAACAGGACTCCTGCTGAATGCTTCCATGGATTGTCAAAATAAATGGGAAAAATAAAACCAGTAGGTCAATATACTTTATCTGTATAGTATCTGCTTACTCAACTCTACTATGAGTAAAACCATGCTTTGTTACAATAGGACGGTAATCCTATGTAACTACGAAATTTACACATTGCGCGACGACCCTTTCCAATGCCACAAGCTGTGATCACCAACTTTACCGGTTTACATCGAAAAAATGTCCACTCTTTTTACGATGCCGGAAAAATGTCAATCGTGGAGTTGCATTTTGGATTCATGTTTTTTGCCAAAACGACAATCCCATTTTACAGTAAGGACACATCAAAATTAATATCATTGCCAATTTTATTTACAGACTGTAATTCCACCATGAACCAGCATCTGTATCCAGGATTTCCACTTCGTTGTCTGAACTGTCGGTGTCACCGTGACCATCGCAACTTTTGTTGTAACTGTCGATAGGCTCATCTTCAAAGCACTCTGCGGACTGACTATAAATTCTTTGGTGGCCAGGTTTTTTCATTTTAGAACTCCTATGATATATCAGGGTTTTTTCTAGAAAAAATGAGCACACACAAGCAATCGACCTGTTAACCTGGTAACGCCATATCGGAAGGTTATCACCTTTCAAATAAATTTAGAGTAATTTTAGTGTATTTGGTGTCCAGACACATTGTCAGCTGGTGTTGCTGGGAAGTTTTCACAAAGAAAAATATATTGAGAACGATTTCATGTTGTACGGCAGCATGGAAGTGCGTGGATCAAGAAATATATTTATGAATTGAAAGCTAAATCGGCAATTCAGTAAGAGGGCGCCAGTCGATAGTATTATGGCGCTGCGCCCCTGTTCCTCTGTTTAGAAACCCCTGATACAGTGTACTCACCAGGCTGCGTCCTTGCGCCATTTGCACAAAATTTCAATTAAATCGGGCCACATTTGATGCAGAAAAAAAATTGTGTCCAAATGCATCATGGCAGAAAGTGATTTTCATCGAGAGTTTGTGTACGATCCAACACCTCCGTCAGTGGAGATAATTTTGACTTTGACTGTGTTCCGACAGATAATGTTTTCAATTCTGTAAATTCTGGTGGTACATGTCACATTATTAATCAATATTTTCATTTGCACTCTTTTTCGAGTTGAGTCCCCTGGGCGCTAACATGGTCGAGTACGGTTTCGTTATTTTTGCAATTATTTACGAAAAATTTATGATTTTTGTAACCCTGACTCGATCGTGATGAGTCACTGTCACTGTGAAACTCAGGCCATTCACTAGCGAGTTCTGTTATCATGTTTACCATGGTTTTGGATAAAAATGTAACATTCACCGATCACCGAGTTCGTTTTTTTGGATATGTTTTTTTGGATTTATCATGTGGAACGATTCTCCTGTTTACCATACGAGAAAGTAAGTCGTTCAGACACACCATGGTGAGACTGAGCATCACGTCAGTTACATACAAATACAACTGAGATAATTAAAATAATTTAATTCATATTTTATGCCAGACCTATTTATGTTTTATATTACTGTGGAATACTTTATTTTCGCTGGAATTAAATTTTCGCTGAAAAGGCTTTTTGGGCGTTTTGTATGGAATTTATTTTCACTGATTTTTGATGAGTTTAATGTGAAATATAGGAAAAAAAGTATATTCGCTGGATTTTATTTTCACGGAATCATCCTTTCAGCGAAAATAGCGAAAATAAATTCCAAGCGAAAATAAAATATTCTATAGTATTTATATTTAAGTAAGTACATGATATTTATCGTGGTGGTGTATTTTCATAGATTTTAAACATGAATCTATAATTTTAAATTTTATATTTCTTCACTGTGGCTGATTTTATGAATTTAAGTTTGTAGTGTTAGTACCGGTAATATGTAATAACTGGCTTACATTGCAAGGCATGCCTGGTTCTACTGCAAATGTTATAGTTATGCATGGTAATTTAAACCTGTAGTTTTGCTATTGCTTTAAGATGTCTATATATTTGCTATATAATATTACTACATGTATAAATAAAATGATCACAAATACAATCTTTCACAATAAACAAATTACTATTTTGGTCTTTATTTAAACCACATGCCCACATGCAAAATGGGCAAAAATATATTCAAACCTGCCACCAAATGCCACGAATATATCTTGCACTTTCTAAAAGTCTTTGGTGTACGGAGAGGGGCCCACTCCTGCCCTCCCCGCGAAAGCAACGTGCTCGCATTGCACTGCGAAGCTACGCAGCCGTTGGGAGCCTCCTACTATTTTAATTTAGCCTCCTACTTTGAAAGTTAGGGAAACCCCTGCAACTCATCCATGGCTAAAATACAGGGATGATGAAGATTTGATGTACTGTAGTTGGTGTGTATTCTCAAAAAATAATACTGCTATGACACGGGGAAGTAATAATTTCAAAACTAATAGTAATGGAATAAACATATGTTAAACTAATGTGTGTGATGATTTTATGATTATTTATAAATGTTAACTCAATAAGGGCTGCAATTTCACCTTGATCCAATTTTATTTACCCATTAATGGTTACACCATGGAAATTTTCATCCTTTGACAGGTAGGTGGACATTTCCCTAAACCAATTTACCCCGGCCCTATTTTATATAATTTATGGCCCTGCTTTTTTCAAACGATGGGCCTTTATGACCCCACAAAAACAGAATCTGGTGAGAACACTGCTGATATATTATGTTATAAATTGAAATATACAGAAAAGCTTAAAATACAACAGCGTGATGTTTGTCTGTGCTTTGATCGCGATCGCGTAATGAACACTATTTATAGATAACACAGGATATACATTGTAATAAAGCCGGATGGTACAATTATACAATAGGCTACATAAATGGGATGAAATTATTAAATTTACTAGAGAAGAACAAGCGGGTTTCAGGGCAGGCTATAGCACCATAGATAACGTATTTATTATTCACACATTGGTACAAAAATATCTTGCAACTAAACGGGGACGTTTCTATTGTGCTTTTATTGACTTCGAAAAAGCATTTGACCGAGTAAATCGGGTAGCTTTATTTTTCAAACTTAGTAAAGCAGGTATTGGAGGTAAAATGTATTCCATTCTTAACTCTATGTATTTACAAGTAAAATCATGTGTCTTGACAAGTGATGGTCTGACAGGCTTCTTTAACTGTCCGGTTGGAGTGCGTCAAGGTTGTATTTTGTCACCCTTTCTGTTCTCTTTTTTTATAAATGACCTTCACGTAGAACTTCAGGCAGACAAGCTTTTACGTGATAGTGTTGGTTGTTCTGTGGGTTTAATTAAGTTATTTTATCTTCTTTTTGCGGATGATTTAGTTTTGACGTCTCATAATGCAATTGGATTGCAAAGATTACTTAATAAGTTGAAATCATATTGTGATAATTATCATTTGAGAGTTAATTTAACCAAAACCAATGTAATAGTTTTTAGAAATGGAGGACCGTTACGAAGATACGAGCAGGGGCGATACGATGGGAAAATAATTGAAGTAGTGCCGTAATACGTTTATTTGGGTATAAAATTCTCACTACGTGGTTCTTGGTCATTATGCCAACAACATCTAGCAGATCAGGCAACAAAAGTGCTCCATGCACTAAATAAATGGTTATTATATGTAAAATTGGACCAGTGCCTATTTCTCTATGTTTTAAAATATTTGATACAAAAATTGTTCCAATAATGCAATACGGTAGCGAGATTTGGGGTCATTTTGAGTCTCCAGCTGTTGAAAATGTACACATCAAATTTTGTAAATTTTTGCTTCACATTCGTAATACACCATTAATTCACGCACAGTAAGAGGGGAACTTGGTCGTCCCACAATGTATTCTCTTCGTTCAGGTAGAATGGTGAAATACTGGCTGAAAATACTTAAAATGAACCCAAACGGTTACGTTTATCAATGTTACAATTTTCAATGCACACTGGCTGACTCAAACAAAACATGCTGGGTTAAGTCATTAAAAGAAATACTATTTAGTTATGGATTTGGGGAGTTGTGGTACAACCAGGGTGCGGGGGATGAAAATGCGTTTCTTGGCTTGTTTCGTCAGCGGTGTTTTGACATAGATCTCCAAAAATGGTGTGGTATTGTAGACTCATTTGAAAGATTAACTTCATATAAACTATATAAACGTAACCTGGAACTAGAATCGTATCTTGTAATTGAAATGAAAACAGCTTTTGGACTTGCTATGTTAAAATTCAGAACATCATCACATACAATGTAGTCTAATGATTGAAAAGGGACGCCATCTAAACATACCGAGACCAACAGGATCTGTCCAGTTTGTCGTAGTGGGGTTGAAGATGAGTTTCATTTTTTACTTCTCTGTCCCGCCTACGACGAGCTGAGGCAGCGCTATATTCCAAACATATACACTAAGCAGCCCCACCTACAACACCAGTTCATTAACCTAAATGACCAACAAAAATCCACGAACTGTTAGAAATTGTGCTAAATATTTATTTTATTCTTTTCTTAATAGAGAAATGTTGTTAGAGGAAGCAATTCTTAATGATATCTAACTATTGTAATTAATTTTTGTTTAATCTTTACCATGTGTAACCTGTGACCGCATATACTAGTGATGTATTTTTGAGTGTACTTAGGGCCTGCAACCTATGGTACTTTGGAAATAAACATTATTATTATTATTATAAAGCCGGATGGTCAACAAATGAGTATGCAAATTAAATTCTTTGTCTTCAGTCAGTCACTCAACATGATATGTAAATGTATGAGGACGTGTTTACCCACAACTAGATTTTTGGGAATAAACTGAAATTACGCACTGAATGAATAGCGCACAGTAAATTTGGTCTAAAGATAAAGAAAGTACACAATATACTGTAAAAGGGTTAATTAATTATTCACTGGGTTTTAATTTTGCTTATTTCGCTGACTGGAAAATGCGCCAAATTAAAACCCAGTGAATATGTAAAATTTAGCATAAAAGACACATTATTAAAATGATAAAACCATGCATTTAAAACCCAACGAATATGCCTAAAATGGTAAATCAGCGAAATTTAAACCCAGTGAAAATTAGTCATTTTACAGTAGTGTTTCATAATCCGAAATTTTTTGAAATTTTTTTTTCCAGTTTTTCCCTTCTCGTCTTTAAAATCTCTTAATTTTATCTTATCATAGTTTATTTTATTTTAGCTGCTGTATTTTTTATGATTTGTATTTTATTTGATGGCATACATGTAGTAGTTTAATAAAGTTATTATTATGATAAGTAATCCATAGGTGTAAGAGCTTTAATTAATGGGCACGTAACTATGGGTAATATGCCCAAATATGGTATTGCAATCAAGGGCAGGTCAAATCAGCTGACTAAACCAACTGATCCGCCTGAAACAAGGCGTATTTGGTGGGCTCTGCTGCTTTTATATCTCAGAATGTCATTTTGTAGTTGTACAAGACGTAACTCGGCTGAAGCTAGCAGACACTCCCAGCAGACAGTGGAAGCTAGCAGACACACTAGCAGCCACAGTCTATCAGGCATAATAATGCTTTGAATCAAAGTTTATCACATATTTTTGCATCACGTAATCATAGTTTGACATCAATATATTAATGTAAATGGCTAATATTCATTTAAATAGAGAAATTCTAACAAATGTACTCACTCCCCCTGAAAGTGTATCTCTATGTGCATGTATATAAACACTATTCCCAATATTTTTTGGGAAATATTGAGTGTGCACCTTATCCACATATATGGTATGAAACATACATGTATTGATTACAATTTGTGACAGGTGATATTTAATAATTAGCAGACAATTTTAAAATATGGAAATCATAATTGTGGTCGAACTGCTCTTTTTGCTAGCAGACACTAATTAAGTCACAAATTACAGTTAAAATATTGAGTGTGCACCTTATCCACATATATGGTATGAAACATACATGTATTGATTACAATTTGTGATAGGTGATATTTAATAATTAGCAGACAATTTTAAAATATGGAAATCATAATTGTGGTCGAACTGCTCTTTTTGCTAGCAGACACTAATTAAGTCACAAATTACAGTTAAAATATTGAGTGTGCACCTTAACCACCTATGTGGTATGAAACATACATGTATTGACTACAATTTGTGATAGGTGACATTTAATAATTAGCAGACAATTTTAAAATATGGAAATCATAATTGTGGTCGAACTGCTCTTTTTGCTAGCAGACACTAATTAAGTCACAAATTACAGTTAAAATATTGAGTGTGCACCTTATTAACCACTTATGTGGTATGAAACATACATGTATTGACTACAATTTGTGATAGGTGACATTTAATAATTAGCAGACAATTTTAAAATATGGAAATCATAATTGTGGTGGAACTGCTCTTTTTGCTAGCAGACACTAATTAAGTCACAAATTACAGTTAAAATATTGAGTGTGCACCTTAACCACCTATGTGGTATGAAACATACATGTATTGACTACAATTTGTGATAGGTGACATTTAATAATTAGCAGACAATTTTAAAATATGGAAATCATAATTGTGGTGGAACTGCTCTTTTTGCTAGCAGACACTAATTAAGTCACAAATTACAGTTAAAATATTGAGTGTGCACCTTAACCACCTATGTGGTATGAAACATACATGTATTGACTACAATTTGTGATACCGGTAGGTGACATTCAATAATTAGCAGACAATTTTAAAATATGGAAATCATAATTGTGGTGGAACTGCTTTTTTTGCTAGCAGACACTAATTAAGTCACAAATTACAGTGTCTGCTAGCAAATAGATAGGGCAGTTCTACCACAATTATGATTTCCATATTTTAAAATTGTCTGCTAATTATTAAATGTCACCTACCGGTATAACAAATTGTTGTCAATACATGTATGTTTCATACCACATAGGTGATTAAGGTGCACACTCAATATTTTAACTGTAATTTGTGACTTAATTAGTGTCTGCAAGCAAATAGATAGGGCAGTTCTACCATAATTATGATTTCCATATTTTAAAATTGTCTGCTAATTATTAAATCTCACCTATTACAAATTGTAGTCAATACATGTATGTTTCATACCACATAAGTGGTTAAGGTGCATACTCAATATTTTAACTGTAATTTGTGACTTAATTAGTGTCTGCTAGCAAAAAGAGCAGTTCCACCACAATTATGATTTCCATATTTTAAAATTGTCTGCTAATTATTAAATATCACCTATCACAAATTGTAGTCAATACATGTATGTTTCATACCATATAAGTGGATAAGGTGCATACTCAATATTTTAACTGTAATTTGTGACTTAATTAGTGTCTGCTAGCAAAAAGAGCAGTTCCACCACAATTATGATTTCCATATTTTAAAATTGTCTGCTAATTATTAAATGTCACCTATCACAAATTGTAGTCAATACATGTATGTTTCATACCATATAAGTGGATAAGGTGCATACTCAATATTTTAACTGTAATTTGTGACTTAATTAGTGTCTGCTAGCAAAAAGAGCAGTTCCACCACAATTATGATTTCCATATTTTAAAATTGTCTGCTAATTATTAAATATCACCTATCACAAATTGTAGTCAATACATGTATGTTTCATACCATATAAGTGGATAAGGTGCATACTCAATATTTTAACTGTAATTTGTGACTTAATTAGTGTCTGCTAGCAAAAAGAGCAGTTCCACCACAATTATGATTTCCATATTTTAAAATTGTCTGCTAATTATTAAATATCACCTATCACAAATTGTAGTCAATACATGTATGTTTCATACCACATAAGTGGTTAAGGTGCATACTCAATATTTTAACTGTAATTTGTGACTTAATTAGTGTCTGCTAGCAAAAAGAGCAGTTCCACCACAATTATGATTTCCATATTTTAAAATTGTCTGCTAATTATTAAATGTCACCTATCACAAATTGTAGTCAATACATGTAAGTTCAATACCACGTAAGTGGTTAAGGTGCACACTCAATATTTTTACTGTAATTTGCAACTTAATTAGTGTCTGCTAGCAAAAAGAGCAGTTCTACCATCATTATGATTTCTATATTTTAAAAATGTCTGCTAATTATTAAATATCACCTATCACAAATTGTAATCAATACATGTATGTTTCATACCATATAAGTGGATAAGGTGCACACTCAATATTTTAACTGTAATTTGCAACTTAATTAGTGTCTGCTAGCAAAAAGAGCAGTTCTACCATAATTATGATTTCTATATTTTAAAAATGTCTGCTAATTATTAAATATCACCTATCACAAATTGTAATCAATACATGTATGTTTCATACCATATAAGTGGATAAGGTGCACACTCAATATTTTAACTGTAATTTGCAACTTAATTAGTGTCTGCTAGCAAAAAGAGCAGTTCTACCATAATTATGATTTCTATATTTTAAAAATGTCTGCTAATTATTAAATATCACCTATCACAAATTGTAGTCAATACATGTATGTTTCATACCATATAAGTGGATAAGGTGCACACTCAATATTTCCCAAAAAATATTGGGAATAGTGTTTATATACATGCACATAGAGATACACTTTCAGGGGGAGTGAGTACATTTGTTAGAATTTCTCTGTTTAAATGAATATTAGCCATTTACATTAATATATTGATGTCAAACTATGATTACGTGATTCAAAAAGATGTGATAAACTTTGATTCAAAGCATTATTATGCCTGATAGACTGTGGCTGCTAGTGTGTCTGCTAGCTTCCACTGTCTGCTGGGAGTGTCTGCTAGCTTCGGCCGAGTTCGACTGTCTGCTGGGAGTGTCTGCTAGCTTCAGCCGAGTCAAGTTGTACGTCGAAACAATGCAAGGAGAGACTACTACATTTTTTTTCGCTTGACCCTGGTTTTAGTAGTCGATAAAACAATGTTGGCTTACTTACTGACTGTTTACGCTTGACACGTTTTGTCTTTTCTGTCTTCACCATCACTGATCGTCACGTTGCAAATCCCCTCCGTGACTGATTAGCTTTTAACTCGGTCAAGTCTGAATAGTCTCGAACTCGCTGTTAATCAACTTGAAGACCTTTGGTCAGAAAATCACTTTGGGAAACTCAGAGTTTGCATTACCGATCAATGACGTGTGCTCAGCCCCTGCACTAGATACGTTCAAGCTGTCTCAAGCAGTCCCGGAGAAGTGATCGCTATTTACTTCTCCAAATCGCCATCTTTGATATTCGCGCCACATAATTCCCGGCATGCTCTGCAAGTTCATCGGCAGCTGGCACAATAAATGAAAACGTTCATAGACAGGCTGTTATAACGCACTTTGGGATTTTGTTTTAATTAAAACGAGAAGACAACACACTTACCCCGTACCAGTACACATTATTTTGTTTTAATTAAAACGAGAAGACAACACACTTACCCCGTACCCCGTACCAGTACACATTATTTTGTTTTAATTAAAACGAGAAGACAACACACTTACCCCGTACCAGTACACATTATTTTGTTTTAATTAAAACGAGAAGACAACACACTTACCCCGTACCAGTACACATTATTTTGTTTTAATTAAAACGAGAAGACAACACACTTACCCCGTACCAGTACACATTATTTTGTTTTAATTAAAACGAGAAGACAATACACTTACCCCGTACCAGTACACATTATTTTGTTTTAATTAAAACGAGAAGACAACACACTTATCCCGTACCAGTACACATTATTTTGTTTTAATTAAAACGAGAAGACAACACACTTACCCCGTACCAGTACACATTATTTTGTGAGAACAACCCACGTAGTGAAGAAGTTTCTTATTAACTATAAAAACAAAGTAAAACACGCGATAAAGACTGACGTGGAGGGCGAGCTGCATTCCAGAATAACATAACATTCTTATTTTCTGACTAAAGTGATAGATAGTTTTTTAGTGTGGGTGGGGCCAATGATTTTACATTTTTTTGAACGACTACATTGTTTCATTCTTATCATTTTCCGTTTGTGCATTTGATTTTTTTCTGTGATATCTCACAACAAACTTACTATTGGAAACGTTACAATGATCAGACAGGAAGAACACTGAAAATAGAAAATCCCAATGAAAATGACACAATAACTTTTGCCGATGGTCGCCCTTAAATGCTCTGTGTAATGTCTAAATATAGCGTGATTTCCTACATCTTCAGCGTACCATCATGACTCCGATGATGGGATATCGCCGAAATTCAGTACTCGGACTATATTTATTGGGCAGGTGAACATAAAGTCATATTTGACTACGTGAAAGCATTTGCAAGGAGTTTCGTGAAGGTCATATTAGACCAGTGAAATGTAAGAGTTTACAATAGAGGAGTTACAAACAGGATGCAATCATAAGTAATGAATCGTTTTATATTATTGCCACATCAATCAGGTATATATTGCCTTCTCACTCAGGGGCGGATCCAGCAAAATGTATTGGGGGGGTCCAAGTTTCGCATAAAATTTACAGAGCGTAAATCGCAGAGAAGCTATGCGTAATCCAGATGATCGTTGGTAATTCAATTGATACCAACATATGTAAGGACAGAGCATGGAGGGGACATGAATTTGTGTTTTCTGGTAAAATAAACGTGCAAACGTGCTAAGATGGTTGTGTTTATATTAGACACTATATAATTGCATTATGTCAGCATGTGGATGGGTTTACCTATATATGTGTGTATGACTGTAATCAGAAAATGTAATCCGATGATAATTTCAAAAATGTTATTTACCCTGAAATTAACACCACGTTATTAATGAAACCCTACATACATAGTGGTATATGAACCATCACAAACTGCAATGTGCAATGTACAAACTGACATTTCGTAAAAAAGTATTTTAAGATAGAAGCCTACTGATAAATGAAATTACCCAGAATCTATTGCGATAAATTGTACTTCGGAGTAATATTAAAATATTAACGTAAAAAATGTTGGTGCCATCAGTCTAATTTTGAGAACATGATGGTTGTATGTAAGTGGATAGTGTCCATTTCCCCAGTATTACGGTATAACGCTCTTTTCATAGGGTTTTATGACAGAGATATTATTCCATATCTTGAATTTTAGGCTGGTAACATCAAAAATCATATATTGTGACTGAAATTATTTCAATATTCTAGGTTTTAAAAAGTGTCAAAAATGCATTTTTTCTTGGAATTGTTCTAACATTAGCGAATAGTTTCTCAAAAACTATCACTGTGACACACAAAGTATTAACTTCCCATTATTATTATTATTATCAACTTCTCATTGTATGTAATAAAAGCTGCTATTACACTAAAAACTGACCAAATTATATGCAAATTTGTTTAAATGTTTGAGCCCTAAATAAATTATGTAATGTTTTCACACCATATCAGACTGCAACATGTTACCGTAAAAAATAAAGGCATTTTTTTGCAGAAATGTGTTTAAAATTGGATGATTTGTTCTCGGAATATGGGAATTAATATTAGCACAGGTCATGGTTCAAAAATATGGTTCTCAAAATATTGTTATCTTTGATAAAATTATGGCAGATCTGTAACAGCTAAAATAAAAAAATGAGGAGCGGTTGTATTGCATCCTTGTGTAGCTCATTGACCATTGTTTGTGCCAAGGTACATACGTGTAATATAGAACTCTGATCTGTGGTGATAATATTACTCTTATCCCGTGAACAAATCATCCAATTTTATATCTTGAATATATTTCTGCATAAAATTACCTTAATTTTAATGCATTACATGTTGGTGCTGAGAATAATGTGAATATGTTACATACATTTGCCTTTTTAGTATTATATGAAAAAATAGAAAAAAAAATCACCAAACTATTTCAGAATTGACTTCTACATTAAAATACCTTTCATTTGATATATCACATGATATTTTTGGAAATTATTTAACGATGAATTGTGCCCACGTTGCTCACATTGGCTGAATCATCCGCCTATGGGTGTGTACACAATGCACTACTTTATTACTAGTACTATGAGTATTATAATATCAAATGAAGATATGAAGTTAAAATCAAGCCTGAATTATTATAGAAAATTCAAAACTAGCTTGAAAAGTGAGAAATATCTTCAGGTAATAAATAACTTTAAAGGTTAGCATCAAAAAAAGAAAATGGGAAAATAATAGTGAAGATGACATAATTTGTCCATGTTGTGAAAAAGATGAAGAAACTCTCCAACATTTTATTTTGCAATGTCCAAGTTTTGAAATAAAAAGGGACAATTTAATGTGTGAAATAAAAGAAATGTTATTGAAGATGAAAGAAACAAATTTATCTGATAACTTCCAGCAACTGAATAACGAAGAGATACCACTCAAGGTTATAACAAAGAAATATGTTACGCCATAGACAAACTTATGAAGGATGACATGGATGTTAGAACAATATTTTTACACTAATAAGTAGATTGTAATGTTATTTTTATTGTACTAATATTAATTTTGTTATATGTTATTTTTGTTGATCTGTAACATTTCTTGTACTTTTTTAAGAAATGTATCTTTAATTTGGCAGCTCCTGTAAAAGTGAGCCACTACTTTAAAAGGGTAGCAACAATAAATAAAATAAAATAAAATAAATGACGAAGACTGTGACAGTCACATTCATGTCTTGTATTAAGAAAATCACCAAATTTGTCATGTTAATGTGTCAATACATAATCAAGGCTTTATAAAATACCGGGAAATGTAAAGTCGGTCATCGAGCATATCCGCTCACGTGACTTATTCTGCGTATTTAAATGAATTTCCACGTACATTTGTATTCTGTTGTCAGCACCGGAAAACAAGTCCCCTTAGCCAGCTGTACTTTATCACAAATGAACAGGTGGTAGCAGTGGTTCCACTGCGTTCTAGTGTTAGAGATGCTGTGACTCTACAATAGATCGTAGGGTTTATGAAGTTATCATCTACTTAGCTTAGTTTATTATTCATTGTATTACATTTTAAATAAATAAAATATAAATGAAAAATGTCTTACAAATAGTACGGGTGTCATACAGCCAGTAGCATGTACATGCACTGAATAAGCAGATCAAAGATATATGTAGCGTATTATTGACGTGCAGGTGATGACAATTTACATTTTTCCTGTTATTTCACCCATAGACAAGGAATTTAAAAGCCTTTTATTTTTTATTGCGAGAAGTTATCAAAAAATGCTTCAAGGGTTTTATTCTGCGCCAATACGTTATCAATGTGTGTGAATTTCATGAAAGTAGGTCAATTTCTGACAACGCACAACTCACTTGAATGACCTCTATGGCGTCAGATTTCTTCTGCCTGGAAACGCCAAAAAACAAAACATTTGTCACGTTGAGCTAATTTTGGACATTTAAAGCATCAGATGGACTGATTTTTACAACAAAACACATAACATGGAGTCACTTAGTAGCCTTGCAGTATTAAAATCCAAAACTATAAAGTTTTGGGTCCGTATTCATCCTCCAAAAAGAAGCGAAGTTGTTACAGTACACAGTGGCCCCGCATAACGTTGAACAGTTAGAGAGATAAATGACGTCATCTCATTATATATTCAAATCATGTTTACATGCGAAGCGTGGTCTGTATAACAAACGCTTGCCTAGTAACCGGAGAAAGAGGTCGACATGCCTAAACGCCAACCCCTAGTGCTAGTTAACTCAACAACATCCGACGTTTTGTCTTGTTCTAGCAGACACTCGACTTCCACCGCAACTTCGGAAACGGCGTCCTTGTACGGAACTTTGTCGATGGATGGCCTGGCGGCAATCCCACATAAGACACTAGTTTTTTCAAACCTCGCCGACCTCTCCCAACTGCTCGTCCGACCAATACAGATTTTCGGTTGATATTAAATTGTCTGCCAGACTTTTTGGAAGATGGAAATTGATCATGTTTGCTGACGAAATTTTACCCTCTTGGTTTGAATACTCAAACTTGAAGTGTGAACCCCATTGTACTGTCGGCAATGCGTTTCTGTTATAGGTAAAGTTTCGCTTCCTCTGAACTGCGTTTTGAGTTTTTCCTTGGGGCCTCTTTTTTGTGATTGATCAATAATCAGGAGCCGGAGTTGATATGACCGAGTCGTCTTCAGTGTGCACTGTTTCCGTCGTGAAGGGATTATGCCAATTACGCAATAAGTCATTTGTAAAGACACTCCACACGGTAAACAAGTAAAAGGCAAAGACAAGTTTATTGAGCAAAAAATGACTTACATACACAAACTACAAAACTAATAAAATTACAGTTCATAAAAAACTACAAAATTGGGCAGGGGGCCCACTTCTACCCACCAAGGCAGCACGTGCCCCCCTGAGCAAAGGATTTCGGGATCCAAAAGAAGGTGGGGGAAAACCTGTATGAGGCCGCCCGACCTTGAAATGGGGATCAGGATGAAATCCAATGCCCAGGCTGGTGGGAAGAAGATAGCCAAAAAAAAAAGAAAAAAAAAAGAGGGGGACGAAGGGGATGGTCGTGGGATAACGAGCGAAGAGAATACAATGCTTGAGCAGTGACGCGTAAAAAACAATGAATGAAACTGCTGAACAAAAGAAAACAAAAGAGGTAGGGATGCTACAGTCCATGTGCACAAGCTGGCTATGATTGGCTGGCGAAAAGAAGCTGATTGGTTGACAAAGATGTGAGCTGATTGGTCGAAATAAACAGGCTGTGATTGGCTGAGAGCGGAGCAACCAGAATCCTAAAATTGTACCAAGCTCAAGGGTTCCATGTCTTTACAAACTCACACTTGTGCAGGCACAAGTGAACAATTTGTAAAGACACTCCACACGGTAAACAAGTAAAAGGCAAAGACAAGTTTATTGAGCAAAAAATGACTTACATACACAAACTACAAAACTAATAAAATTACAGTTTAAAAATATACAGTTCATAAAAAACTACAAAATTGGGCAGGGGGCCCACTTCTACCCACCAAGGCAGCACGTGCCCCCCTGAGCAAAGGATTTCGGGATCCAAAAGAAGGAGGGGGAAAACCTGTATGAGGCCGCCCGACCTTGAAATGGGGGTCAGGATGAAATCCAATGCCTAAACGAGGGACACGAGCTGCTAGTGGAGCGAAGTGACCCCCATAAAATAAAGAGACCTGAAAGAAAGAAAAAAAGTTAGTAGGGTGACTCAAACTTGAACAGACCAGGGAGTGGTGCAGGGGGAACAACGTTCACGGTCTGCGTGGTCTGCTCAAGTATAAGGTAACTAAGACTGAACTTCTCACGGCCCAGGGGACATGAACTGAGCGGCACAGGGGGAGGTAGTAACCTCATGGCCTGTGGGACAGCTATGTGCAGCCTGGGGGGAGAGGGGCATGGGTGACATGGAACTGCGCAACACAGGGCGAGGGAAGTGCCTCGGGCCTGTTAGGACAGCCATGTGTGGCCAGTGATGCAGGTGGTAATTGTCCGAACGCGGTTTATGGAGATGCTAGGACGATAAAGGTTTCTCTTAAAAGCTGTTGAGGTGCGCGGATGTAGGTCCGGTAGCAGTCACTGATCCATCTTCCTAAGGTTTTGATAAGATGGTCTGGATTATGAGGCGTTGTAGCAGTTGTAGCAGCTCCAATATGGAATGAATGACCGGCATAAATAAGTGAGTCATGACCCAGCCGCGTTAGCAAGAGACGTAGTGCGTTGATAACAAATTCCCTGTGGAGTGGGGTTCCTTCTGGTAGCACCAGTAGTGGGTCATGAGGTAGTGCGTTCATTTGGTAGCGAACAGACGGGAGATGACACATTGTGGTGACCGGACAAACAGCACTGCCTGTTGGAAATAATTGCAGGTGGAAACCCTGACGGAACTGGTCTGTCTTTGAAGACTTGATGTGTTCTGTTACAGACTCTATTGCATCTTTGTTATTATTGATGATGACATCCTTTATACAGAGATGAATATTGGGGTTGAACGCATTCACTGGGGCAGTAAACTCGCTGCAGCGCAAGAAGCCAAAAAAGGCAAGGGTGAACGATGACCGCAAAAGTAAATCCGTGTAGCTGCCATATACACCGCTTTGCAGAAGCACACACAATTGCTTAAGGATGTCCACGGTTATGGGCAAACGCGGGCGAGATGGAGAACCCTGTATCCTGTGAATCCCTCTCAACACATGGGATAGACGAGTGAACTCCAAGCCCTCGGATATGATCATGGGGTTTCCATAGCCTCCCTGAATGTAGTGGTTTCGAATTGAAGCGAGGTAAACTTTAATCGTAGAAAGTTTTAAACGCAGACTGGACGCACAGTGAGCTGCAAAGTAAATTACAGTGTCTGGAAATATCTGGATAGGATGCTGCAGCACCAGGTAACTCGAAGAGGGTGGCGAAGCGGAGCCATGCACGCACTCCTGTTGCATAGGACTGGTGTGTCCTCAAGCTGAGGGCAGCATCCTGGAAGTGCGAAATAGCATCATTTAGCCGAACATTATTTCGCAAGGTATTGGGCACGGCTGTTATTGTGCGAGTGGGGCTGCTTCTCGGAAACGACGAACCTGCCAATATATCCCGCCGAATCGACGATGAAACGAGCTCTACGTAAGGAAGGTCCTCCGAAGAAATGCCTCGGGTCTGTAGCAGGTTAGAAACTGATCGTGGCTCCAGGAAGGTCGCATTTGTTGTCGTGGCTTCGTTCTCGATCGGTTGCGTTTGTGTGTTCGTTACTCCACTTCCGTTTGGAGTGCCGTTCATAACTTCTGGTACAGATGGACGATTCGGTTGGGGAATGGTCTGCACTGCAATCAACCTGGCTAAATTTGCAATCGAGCCTTGCAAGTCATTGATCATCGCTGACGTTACTGGTTGTACGTTCCCCGTTGACTCAATAGTACCATGCGATGGGCCTGGTTGGGCGACGGTGGGTACGGACGGCTGCACGATGGCTGCGGCTAGTTGGTAGGGTGTCGGTATTGAACGTGATCGCGTCACAGGCCTCAAATACGGTTGTATTCTGGGTGAAACACCACTGGTTTTCCTTGACTGACGCCCTTTTCCACGAGGAGCCATGGTATGCTTGAAAAAAGTGATTGTTCGACAAAGAGAAGAATGCAATGATTGTAATAACGAGCGAAGAGAATACAATGCTTGAGCAGTGACGCGTAAAAAACAATGAATGAAACTGCTGAACAAAAGAAAACAAAAGAGGTAGGGACGCTACAGTCCGTGTGCACAAGCTGGCTATGATTGGCTGGCGAAAAGAAGCTGATTGGTGCAATAAGTCAATGTTATTGTTTGCGTCCAGACTTTTATCTCAAAAACAAATTGTACAGTATCCCGTTATACAAGTAGTTTTACTTATTTTTTTAAAAAAAAAAGGGTTTTCTAGATGTGTTTCAGTTTTAATTTTGATAAAATTATGAGCCCAATAACTTTACAAAAGTAATAACAAAAAAAGCAAAATTCACGAAAATAACTCTACCGCATATTTAAAGTTTATAATAGTTCAGTCAGCTCGACCACAACTTCGGCGTTATGGCGACCGCTGAGTCAAAACTACTAGATGAAATCGATGAAGATTTTCTGGTCTGTTGCTCAGAGCGATATAGAAATGCAGTCAATCTGCCGTGTTTTCATAGCTTCTGCGAACAGTGTGTCAGTAAGCTAGTTGAGAAAGCTGGGGGAAAGAGTGTGCAATGTCCGACATGTAGAAAAGGTCACGACCTGCCTGAAGGACTGGCAAGTATTCCAAAGAATTTCTTTCTCAATGAGCTCGCTGGGTTATTTGACAAGAAGTGAGACGGGAATACGATAGAGGTAATTGTTTGCGGTAATTGTAAAAGGGGAACACCCCAAACTTAGATGTCTGGACTGTGCAGTTGGACTTTGTGACGTCTGCACACAGGGACACAAAGAGCTCCCATGTTTAAAGTCCCACCGTCTGATGTCCCTTGAAACATATAACGATACACGTTCCACTAACCCAGCTAATATACAGCTTCCAGTTTACTGTAGCAGTCACCATGACAACCAGGTGAAGTTTTACTGTGATACATGCAATATCCCGATATGTTTGGAGTGTACTGCTCTGGATCATAAACTGGTGGAGCATAACTACCGATACCTGAATGGTGCGGCATCGGAATATAAAGGGTACCTTGTGGAAATGATGGATGTACTACAAAAAAAAGAACTGCAAGCAAACAACAGTAAACAGGAAATCAAAGAACGTCAGAATCTCTAGAGAATCAATTTCAAGTAGAAAAGAAGAAACTGAACGAACACATAGAGAAGACAATCAAAGAAATCACATCCAAGATCCGTGAAAATGGGAATAACCTGATGGCGGAGATGAAGCGGGAATATGAATCCCAGAAACAAAATTTGGAAGCACAAATTAAAGAACTTGAAATTGCTGAGAATGAAATAAAACATACACGTGACTTTAGGGAAAAACTAATGCATTATGGGAATGATGCACAGCTAATGCCAGCAAAGAAGGGAATGACATCACAGATACAACAACTGATAGAAGTTAACACCCAACAACACCCAGTAGAAGACGAATATATTGAATTCCAGAAATATGATTTTCAGGAAACACAAATCCTTGGAGTTACGCTCTATCACAAATGCATCCTTGAAATCAGAGATGTCCCAAAATATGCAAGAATTAATGAAGAAATAACAGTTACCTTGACAACAAATGATGACTATTCTAGACTACCGTCAATAAAGAAGATCAGAGCTGAGCTGAGACCACCTGATAATAATGTACAGGAGGTGAAAGTCATAGAAAACCAAGACAAAACAGTTTCTCTAAAATGCAAATGTAAAGTAGAAGGAACACATGAATTATCAGTTTCAGTTTCAGTTTTTAACAAACCTATTACGGGAACACCAGCTGTGATTTCCATAATTCCTAATAAGGGTTTACTATGCAAATATGGTGTGAAAGGTTCAGGCCAGTTCAATAATATCATAGGTGTTAGTGTAGGTGGGAATGGGGTAACTGCTGTATGTGATCAAGGTAATCATAGTGTTCAGTTGTTTTCTTTGTATGGGACACACCAACGTGTACTTCAGTCCACTAATTTTACATCCGGATTTGCCCCACGATATGTAGCTATATCAAAGGAAGGTTACTACTTCATAACAGGTTATAGTATCAAACAAGTTGCTGCATTTGATAAAAACAGTAAGGTAATTACATGCTTTGGGAATCAGGAATTTAAATATCCTATGGGTAATGATATTAGTCCTTTGAATGACCGAGTGTATGTTAGTGATTACAGTGCACATTGTATTAGAATATACACCCAAGATGGTGGATATATTAAATCATTCGGTTCTCATGGTAGTGGGAAATGTCAGTTTGCCAATCCACGGGGAATGACCGTCGATAACAAGGGCAATGTCATCGTGGCTGATTACAGCAACCATCGCGTTCAGGTGTGTAATCCTAATGGTGTATTCTTATTCAGTTTTGGCAGTAAGGGAAATGGTTATAATCAGTTCAATTGTCCGTATGATGTTGTTTGTGATAACGATGCCAATATGTATGTTTCTGATACCAATAATAACAGATTTATGAAATATGATTCTCATGGTGTGTTTGTTTCTCGTATTGATAACGATCAGAATGCATTGCGTATTCCTGTAGGTATCAGTGTTACTAATGATAAGCCATTCGGTCATGTTGTGGTGGCAAGCCAAGAGGATAACTGTATTAAAGTGTTTGCGCAATGATCAACTATGTGCAAATATACCTTATACTAATATACCATGTACTAATATATCATGTACTAACATACAATGTAATAATATACCATGTACTAATATACAATGTACTAATATACCATGTACTAATATACAATGTACTAATATACAATGTAATAATATACCATGTACTAATATACCATGTACTAATATACAATGTAAATAATATACCATGTACTAATATACAATGTAATAATATACCATGTACTAATATACCATGTACTAATATACAATGTAATAATATACCATGTACTAATATACAATGTAATAATATACCATGTACTAATATACAATGTACTAATATACCATGTACTAATATACAATGTACTAATATACAATGTAATAATATACCATGTACTAATATACAATGTAATAATATACCATGTACTAATATACAATGTACTAATATACAATGTAATAATATACCATGTACTAATATACAATGTAATAATATACCATGTACTAATATACAATGTACTAATATACAATGTAAATAATATACCATGTACTAATATACAATGTAATAATATACCATGTACTAATATACAATGTACTAATATACAATGTACTAATATACCATGTACTAATATACAATGTACTAATATACAATGTAATAATATACCATGTACTAATATACAATGTAATAATATACCATGTACTAATATACAATGTACTAATATACAATGTAATAATATACCATGTACTAATATACCATGTACTAATATACAATGTACTAATATACCATGTACTAATATACCATGTACTAATATACCATGTACTAATATACCATGTAATAATATACCATGTACTAATATACAATGTACCAATATACAATGTAATAATATACTATGTACTAATATACCATGTAATAATATACCATGTACTAATATACCATGTACCAATATACCATGTACTATTATACAATGTACTAATATATCATGTACTAATATACAATGTAATAATATACCATGTACTAATATACAATGTACTAATATACAATGTAATAATATACTATGTACTAATATACCATGTACTAATATACCATGTACTAATATACCATGTACTAATATACAATGTACTAATATACTATGTACTAATATACCATGTACTAATATACAATGTAATAATATACCATGTACTAATATACAATGTACTAATATACAATGTAATAATATACCATGTACTAATATACCATGTACTAATATACAATGTACTAATATACCATGTACTAATATACCATGTACTAATATACCATGTAATAATATACCATGTAATAATATACAATGTACCAATATACAATGTAATAATATACTATGTACTAATATACCATGTAATAATATACCATGTACTAATATACCATGTACCAATATACCATGTACTAATATACAATGTACTAATATACCATGTACTAATATACAATGTAATAATATACCATGTACTAATATACAATGTACTAATATACAATGTACTAATATACCATGTACTAATATACCATGTACTAATATACCATGTACTAATATACAATGTACTAATATACAATGTAATAATATACTATGTACTAATATACCATGTACTAATATACAATGTACTAATATACAATGTACTAATATACAATGTAATAATATACCATGTAATAATATACCATGTAATAATATACCATTATATAAATTCAATATTAGATGTTACTTGAGGAAATAATGTTGTTTCTTTTAATTTTGATTATTTAATAATATTATTTCCAAATAATACCAGAAACGTGTGAAAAGAGTGTAGAAACATAACCCATATTCCCTACATTCCCTCTATAGATGGCGCCATAACATGTAACAGTTTACATTTGTAAATCTATGATTGTATTTGTTTTAAGGAATAACTGCTCAATTACATGACTCTGTTTACCTGACATGGTCATTAATGGTTTATTGCACATTTAAAGCAGTTAGTAGGGGTGTATGTTTTCATGTATTTTGATTAAAAAGAAAATTGAAAAAACATTGAAGGAATGTATTTTTTTTTGAAAAATATATTAATCTTGACACTTTGCTAAAATTATAGATTTTCATCATCATCATTAGTGATTATATTCAAATTATATACTCGTACATTTATACAGATATACCTGAACTTGACATGTCAGACATGTCCATGTCCAGACATGTCCCCCGACCATAAAAAAGTCTGAGTGGGATGCTGATATTTAAAAAAAAAAAAACTTATACAAAGAACATTTTTGAAAATAAATTCTGCAGAAAAACAAATAAATTTATGAAAACAAATTCCACACATACTTGGAAGAGGAAAACAAGACAAAAAAGCAACATTATCTTGAAAACAAGCAGCCTGTAGGCTGAAATAGCTGTTAGCAATGCACATTTCAATTAAAGAACAGAAGATATTATCAGGAAATGAACAATATGTATATATCAAAGCAATGGGACTTCAAGAATTCAAGGTATCACAACGAAATTACCAAATCTGAATGAGGTAACATGTAGTACCTATATATGTAATATAAAAGCAATCTGACTTGCGGTTTTTAACAAGAAGTCCAAAATATCACTTTTTACCAAAAATGATAAAAATATTCACCAACATTAGAAAATTAAAGATATCATCATGAAATGAACAAACCTAAGATAGGTCTACCCAAGGTACATATACACTAAGTATCAAAGTATTCAGACTTGTAGTTTTCAAAAAGAAGTCGAAAAAGTAAAACATTAACACGGACGACGACGGACAATCACTCATATGATAAGCTCCGCTCGACAAAGTCAACTGAACAGTGGAGCTAATAATAATAGTACCCTCCTCCCCGAATTTCTAATGGTCAACTCTTAATGGCAGGCTTTGTAACAAAATACACGATTTTAACTTTAATATCACCAGTTGTCCAATTAGATACCAAAAACACTTGGTTGATGTAGACATCAGGTTTCATATATAAACTACTTGATTATCTTATATATGGCGGCTACCACATGTGGAACAGGATGAACTCACTTTTTGCGAAACACCATATACACCTTCACATATAGTATTTCTTACTGACCTAATACGATGTGGTGTATGTCAGTTGTTGTCGATTGTCAGCCATTTGCGTTTTTTTTTGGACTTGGTAACATTCATTAAAGCGAAGGAGTCGTCGCTTGCGCATACGTCAGATGACCATAGTGTTGTAATTGTTTACAAACAATGAGCCTTTGCATTTTTAGCGTGTGTTGTTATCGCTTGACGACCCTCTCGCTTTAAATGATTTTATATTTGGGTATCGTTTGTATATGTTGTTATTACTAATCTCACACCTATTACAAGATCATACATGAGTTCATTCTACATCCGATTCATAGAAATACCAAACATTAACTTAGGTATGTAAATAATTGTTTATTGATGCTTTGTAATTGCATGGTTTTCACGTAAAATATTTCTGAAGTGCGTTGACTGATAAAACCTACTATTACAAAATGTTGTTTTCAAAATTAATGATATACTGACAGATTAGACACTATTAGTGTGGTCAGAGTTTTTAGTCCATTTTTGGAACGATGTCCGAATATTTCCTGATTCAGTTGAACATTTGTTACAAATGTATTATACTGTTATGTTATACTGTGTGTCGTGTTATTTGGGTGTTTCGATCGCATTTGTTCGAAATCAGTTCTCAGAGATTTATCAGGCCATACTGGGTTACAGTGTTTCTCAGTGATGGCTTGCATTATTTTGTTCAAAAACGGTTTGGTTTGGTTTCATGTTACATTTTTTAGTGTTTCAACCAAATATACATATTATACAATACTAACCAAATAAACGTATGATACTGTACAAGTGATAAATTACCCAATCTAGATGTAGTCTACAACTAGAAATCAGAATTAATTCAAGACTTTATGAAGCAATATTTTGTTCATTTAAAGAAAAAGTCCAGGCAAACAATATAATAAAATCATCTATCAATTGTTCACAACAATGGCTATGATGTCACACTATACCCATAACTCTTTACTATGAGATCAAGATGGCGGACTACATAAGACTTATGAAAAGTTGAATATCATGCAATTAACACAACAAAAAACTGTTGAGTACTAGAATTTCAAGAAAGCAATTTCTAAATGCCATTTTTACTGCAATTTTATCAATAGTTAGAATCCAACTTAAATATCCTGGGTCACAAAAGGTCTCACAACATAAAAAGCCACACTTACAAAAATACTAATTTAATTCTTTTTGGAAATTCAACTAGCACATAAAAATACCAATTAAATATTGATACAGTTTACTGGGAATCAATATGCATTCAGCTTTACATGTTTTATGATTCCTGAAAATAATATTGAGTATAAAAAACTGTTTTTAACAAAAAAAGACAAAACTAAACCTAAATAAAATCAATAAATTTGTCTAAGCAATTGACAATGAAGCTATCTTTAGTGCCTAGCAAGCAAATAATAATTTGCAAATGTTGTCATCATAAATTGCTAATTCATCATAAATGACTCTGTAGTACAGAACAATTAGAGTGATTTATTGGTCAGTCTGCGCAGCGAAACTAAAAAATAATATTCTCGGTTTATTTACGTGCAGATTCAACATCGAGAGTAAAATAATCTAAAGCCACATAAATAATAGGCCCTAGGGCTGGCAGCACATTGCTAAACCATACCTCCTATTGCGGACGCACTGTAAATTTAGTACCCCTAGAGCAGACATCATGGCATTGAAGAAAACAAAAATACCCCCAAGTGCAGACATTTATTGAGAACATCCTACTCCTATTGCGAGCATTCTCTGCCGTTTTTTTGTCCCTCAAGTAGGGTGTGATCAACTCAAACAAGCTATGGTCTAGGGCGGTGTATGGGTGTGGTTGTTGCAACAGGAGGCCTACAGCGGGCGCATCAACCCTGTGAGTTAATTCCTGGGGGCTTATTGCAGACATTAGAATTTTAAAGGGGGCATATTTGCCTCCCGCGCGGGCCCGCTTTAGAAGGTTAAAAACACCCCTTTCCCCGCTAAATTTGGAACGCACATAGTAACGGTAGTAACGGCATATAGAGTGCCCCCCGGGCTTTCATCTACCCGTTCTGTAGAATGAAACGTTTTTACCAATCACCTTCGCCCTCTATTCAAATAATGGAATGCTCCACTTATCAGTGACTTTCTTACACAATAATATACACTTGGTAAGCATCAGTGTTCATATATCCACTGTGCACTGAACATTGACATTGTATACGGTTGATTACTAAGTAAATATTAATATTGGTCGGTCGTTGATTAAATAAATCAATAAAGATAAGCGGGTAACTGTAAACAGGCAGCGAAGACTATTGGCAAGGAGAACAGTCTATTATATATGGGATGTAGATAAAAGACAAACTATATTTTAAACAAGTAACCTGTAGAATGCTGTGTGGGTAATATTTTTATATTGATTTTTGTTGCATTTGCAGCAAATAGTTACCAAACAATGGGAATCTATAGGATTGGATATACCTCTCAGCTGGCTTCACATGCATAGTTCAAGACTGCCTAACCGGTGCTTATACCAGGATTTAGTTGCAGCACTGTGGTCTGTGGTTACAGCTTCATTTTCCGAGTAATCACAAGAAATTGACATTACAATAGAAAATAAAAGACTGGCACTCCCATACAATTAATAGCAAGTGAAATTCCTGGAAATGAAACATAGATTTTGAAGTCACTGGTGTAGGCATTGAATAACTTCAAGTTGGCATAAAGACGAGGTAGTTTATTTAATCAGTGCTGAACTAGAGGTTGAAATTATAATTAAGTTCGTTGTCATGTAATTTGTTTATTTAAATTTCTCCTGAATTCAAATAGAATACACTGGTGAAAGGATGTTTTTGAGGTGTGGTTACATTGTGTATGGAGTGGTAGGGTTGGGTGTCATATAATTTTAATCATTTTCAACTCTCATGAAATCACACAGAATTTCACTTAATTTATTTTCGATGAAAAGTTTTCAAGCATACGGTGTGAATCAAATTTTCACTGTGCTGTGTCAAGTCTCAATAGAGTATGAGGGAAATGGCATTTTCACTGGAATTTATTTTAGCGAAAAAATGTTCACAGTGAAAGGAATTATTCCACATTATTACATATATACTGCAGTTTATTTTGATTCGTCCCTGAAATCAAAATCAGTACTTCCACACCCCATATGCAAATGAGGTCTGAGAGCGAATAAAGTAGTCCGTTCAAGAGTAGCGTTTTTCGAAACATAGCAGAAATAAAACAATGTTTAGAAGTACGATACTTTACGTTTTGGTACATGAATATATTTGCCGAGTGAAATGAAATTTGAACAACAGTAATGGTACTTCTAAGCAGTAACTTATTTTGACTAAAACTAATTTGCATATCACCCATGCAATGATGTTTTTGGTATTTTCACGGTCAATATGCAAATGAACATGGTATTGGCGATTCGCTCCATTTGGATTGCCCTTAAAATCACTTTAATTTTGTGTATCTGTGTGTGTGTGATTTCTAGTGTTTTCAGGTATTAATTCTTCTGTGATTTGTTTGGCTTGGCCGATTTCGCTCAAACTTAGCAGGTAGGTCACACCTTCACCCTAGTTATCAGGAAATGTATCTCCTACAAATGTTGGATACAACACCTCAGACATAGCTCATTTTGCTCAGCTTGAGTGTGGGCACAAAGTTACTATTTGTAAAATCTGAAAACAAATTCTGACCACCGTTTCCATGGAAACAGCCAACAAATGAATTTTTTAATACCTTCACGCCAAATGTATCACACCCTACATTTCTATGATTAAAAAGCATGGACGTAGCTCATTCTAATCCGCTTGAGTGTGGGCAACAATTTACTGAGATTTTTTTTGGCTTGGCTAATTTTGTTTATAATTGACAGGCAGGTCGTACCGTCACTAATTGGCAAAACAATCCTGGTCCACAGCTACCATGGCAACAGCCAAAAACTGTTTTTTGAATACCTTCTACCCCAAATTTATTACCTCCCACTAGTCTTGTATTCATGCCTTTTATTTTGGCTACGTTGCACACCGGTAAGAGATCACTGACGCCGACATTGTTACACTGTATCAACGTAATCCCGACGCAACTTTGAACTTTGAATGAACTGTAAATGCTGCCCGCAATCTAGAAAATACTATCGGTTGGAAATAATAAATTTAAGGGATTGTTCAGTTACTCTGGCCTGGGGGGGGGTCGGCAGATTCCATTTTGTCAGCTGTAAATCTCAGTTGACCCACCCCTATCAACAACAAAAAGTGGGCGACCCCCGGCCTAACATTATATTTTAAAACATGCTGCCCCCCCCGAAAAACAAAGAAACATTAAGTTTTGACTCTGACATGATTACAAAATGTATGATGTGCATTGAAAATATCGTGGTTTGCCGTATTTTTTAGTGTTTGCATTTAATAGACCAGTCACCTTAGGAGGGGAGGGGAAGCATAAAGACAAAAAACGACTACAGAAAAGGCTGCAGGAAGTAGGGAAATCTATGCTGCTAAAGATAGTAAATAAAAACAAAGCTGTGGAGTACTCACTTGATAAACGCCCTTATAAGATAGGAAAAGAGGATTTGAATCTAGGCGGTTTGAAAACTAATTTGGATTTAATATATCTTTCATATCTTATAGACCAGGAAAGCTTTACACCTGAAGCACAGTCTGTGCTTATGAAAACAAAGGACACTTTGATTTTTGTATAAATTTGTGTTGGATTTTGGTATTTTACAGAGCAAAATATGCATATTTAAAAGTTAAAAAAACAAAAAAACTATTTATTTATATACATGAATCCATTTAACTTTTTTGATTTGCTGAACAAAAACTGTCACTGCTCTTTGTACTAATTGCTGTGTTTTTCCGTCTCCAGCCTGAGCTACAATTGGATAAATCCAGTAAATATCTTATACAATGGTGACTTCAGACTTTAAATAAAATAATCTGATATCACATGGACTTGGGATGTGTTCAAAACTTAACTGTATAATTTCATGGGGCTCTGCCGCATTGCATAATCTGTTAGTTATTTGTCAACTTCAACCCCAAAATATTTAGCCTATAACATTTTTTGCATCAACAAATTTATAGGCAATATGGGTAATAGTTATTATTAAAAACACATTTGTACGATTAACTTTTTAATCTATTGTTCTGAAATAAAATTTTAAAAAATATATGCATAAGCGCGTGTGTGAATTGTGGAAAACAGGGTGACCCCCCCATTCGCAAAATCAAAAACAGGGTAACCCCCCTACTGATCCACCCCAGGCCGAAGTAACTGACCAATCCCTAACAACAGCATACGTCCTAGCAATAAAATAAAATGACTTCTGAGGACTGAATGTTTTTTTGCGAACTTTGTATACGGTGCCCGGTTTTAGTTATAAACCGACGTTAGCTTCACGTTCATGTCCTACCATGGCAACAGCCGAAAACATATTGCTAGTTTTTTTTTTAGTGGAGTGGATCGCCAACCGGCTTGTTTTCATTGGCAAAATCGTTCAGCAACATGTTTGGCATATTAGGTGTACATCACATGGACTACTACGATTGAGAGAACTTTATGTATGTTGAATGAGTTTTATAAACCCCGAAGGGCTCTTGGAAGATCCACCCGCAGTAAAATTAGCGATTGCCATGGAGGCGCAACCATCAAAATCCCAGGAGGTTTCTGCTGGCGACGTTACCCAGTTCCAAATAAAGATCACCAACGCCAAATAAGCAACATTTTAACCGGTAATCAAGATTAATTCAATCCATGGCTAACAAGCAACATAACAAGTGAAGTTGTAGCGTGAAGCTCAGCGACTACTGCTGACAACGTAAGTCATGCTTGCGTGCCTTCACCATTGTATTCAAACGAATCACGTGGTGTGCCGTTTTCTTTCAAACCCGGGATTCGATCAATAGGGGAGTTTCAGTAAAAAAACACATTGCAAATCATGCAAATTCAACATTTTCAAACCAGTATACTAAAACAGAAATGCTCAGCGATGCAAAAGAAGGATAGATGTTACTTTTCATTATACACATCTCTGTTGATACAATCCCTCACATATTCTATTCCCAGTTATACCTGCGTAAATGGATTAGCCTCTTTTGATGTTGACATTCAGACTAAAATCACGTGACAGGCTGTTAAAATTGGCTGTTGCATACACTTTCGCCGGTCTGGAAAATGTGTTTAGTTAGCTCTCATTCAAGTAACAATGCAGATTTCCCAGTGGGAGTGAAGCTATTCGACTCTGCCATTAAAAAATAGGGGTGTTTTGAGCAAAAAAACGAATAACCCTGGAGTGCACACAACACACTGAATTTCGGAACAAATCTTGCATTATTTACAGCAGCAGAATACCACAGAAATATCAGACGAAACATGGAAACACTATATATATGTATTTCGGCCTGAACCCTCTCTATTGCAATTCCAGGAATTACCCCCCATATGTGCAACCATTTTCCACCTTGGTACCACCCAAGCCTGAAAACAAAATCTTAATACCACGCTGAAGCGTTTGGTAATAAAAGATATTATATTTTTTCTACTCCCCGTGGAAATACTGAATGGTGTAAGCAGTTTGTTCTGCTGCAAGGAATTCTGGGAATAGTAGTGAAGGTCACATATAGATGTAGTAAGGCGAGTGCATATCCCGGTGCGAATATGGCGATTGCCAACTACAAGACGAGATGTTTGGTACCAATTATGTGTTTAATTCTACTGTATGCCCACGCAAGTGCCAGTGTAATAGAAGGAACGCTACATACTAAAAACACGGTGAGTTGCGCTGCCCTCTTCTAGCATTTATAGCACGAAACTGACTGACAATAACACTGAATAAAAAACAACGATCAACTTAGTCTCTTAGTAGGTCAAACTAGGCCTTCCCACGTTTCAACGGGTTCAACCACTCGTACATTTCCGGGCACAGTGAATGGATCTTTGTAAGTTTCACATAATTATATACATTTCAAATACATGCAAATGCGGGTTGTGTATGGTAAACAACCATCGTCGAACCCGGTTGATTTGCACACAGAGTGAAAAGTTGAGTGAAGTGCCAAGACAATATTGTCTCGTTGAATATGTACGGGTTTGATGTGATTTTTGAATACAGGGAAATTCACCCACATTTATATTCCCAAGTCGATGTGTATTGCCACACTCACTGAAATACTGTCTGGATAACACGTACACTATATCTTACAACTTGAATATGTACTATATTGTAAATCTTTAAAGCACTTTCATGCTTTTCATTAAAACACATCAAAATCATACTGTTGCAATTAAAAATATGTGTATTCTATTATAAAACACTCGTATTTTCTATCAAAACAGAAGTGTTTTTTTATATTTTTAGAAAACGTTTTTATGGAAATTATGCACACTGTAAACACACAAAAATGCACTTATTCACCGAGTCTGTTACGGGGACATAAATGTATCATTGAAGTATTTATTGATATAACATTTATGGATTAATGCATCCAAATTTATGCAAGCAGTATTAAAATAAATGGGAGAAAAGTCTGGGGACTCGTAAGTAAGCATTATGGTATATATGCCAACTAGACAATCACCGAAAGTGACGTAATTCTGGGCATAATTAGATTGTCATGACATTACGTTCAGAATTCTTTTCATGTCAAGCACCAGGTTGTGGAAGAATAAATTGTATGTATGCTTATATAGTCTTACCAACCTATAAATACAACTGAAAATCGAGAGACGTGGTGAATTAAGTACATCGTGACCTACCGAAATTTGGTACTCTGCACTTGGTGAACGGTAGTTGTAGTTCCAATCACATCTGAGCATTCTCACGTATGATTTGAACATTTTTTATAAAAACTGTTCAATTTGAAACACTTTCAACCCAAAAAACAGACTATAAATGTTAATGTATAAGACACATTTGTGTTCATGAGAGTAATTAAAACACTTTTTGTCCAAATAGTTTTATCATGAAGCACTTCCTAACCAAAACGAGCAATGTTTCAAGGTAATATATCTGAATATGCATATTTCATAAGTGTTTATGTAGATTACATGTACACAACTTTATAAGAGTAACTAAACACTTTTCTTCCAAACTGTTTTATTTTGAAGCACTTCAGAAAACAAACACACGTGTAACATTTTAAGTAAAACACTCGAATATGCATGTTTCATAAGTGTCTATGTATATGACATGTACACAATTTCATAAGAGTAACTAGAACACCTTTCTTCCACACTATTTTATTCTGAAATACTTCATAAAACAAAACACACACAAAACACACACCCGACTATAAGTGTTTATGTATACGACATATTTCAACCTAAAACATCCGATTATGTAAGTGTTTATATACAGGACACTTTTGTATACCGTCTACGGTATGCATCTATCATAAACTCAATGCTTATTATCGACTGTATGCAGTATATTTATTAGAAAAAAAATGCTCACACACCTCACCATTCAAGTTGTCAGCTGACATACTGTGAATGTAGCGATAAATTTCGATAAATAAACAACTTCATATATATTCATATATTTTGCGAGTGTGCATAACCAATGGAGTTAAACATGCACGGTGTTGTTATTAATTTCCTGTGATCTAATCATTAGGTTCATTTTCTTCATAGTTATTATTTTATTGGCGGAGTCTCATCTTGAACTCCATCTAATATGGTGATTATCACACACCTGTGCAAATTTGCGTATTATTTAAACGAGCTCCACCAAGTCTCTAATAATACATAATTATTTAACTGTTATTTATACAATAAATACAATATGAAAACAAATATTGAACAATAATTTAGTTTGCTACTTCTTTGCAAACATTTTGAGATACTTTTCGTAAACGACGGTGTTCACGATGGGCATTGATTTGCTGCGTGTAACTTGTGTCGTGCGCACGCTCATTTATGATTGAATTATATTATCGGGAGTATGTGGACTGGTGTCATACTCGTTAAAGAAGCATCAACAACTTGGACCGAGTGACGCCTTTTAGATATTCTGAGGAAAGAAGGGAACTGGAAGTTATCCTAAATGAAGCCGAAGTTATGATAATATTGTTACTCCGTTACGAAAAACGTGCAATAGATAAAGCATCGGCAGTTGTGTACTGCATTGTTAACACTTTACAAAATGTGTGTCTAGTAAAACCACTTTTAAAAGTGATGTAATACTAAGTACTTTTCAATACATGTTCTAGATAGAAACACTTTTCAATACGTGTTTATAGCATCTTTTTCAATTAGCAATTCAAATTAAAACAACCTAATTTCAATAAAAGTTTTTGTTGTGTAGATCATAATATTTGACGCGTAGCTGGGCAGCCATAGTTCCATAGTACTTCTTGTATTAAGGTTTAGTCTTTTCGATGGAATTTTAGTTATTGCTTGTACATTTGATGTCTTTAAAGTTGTTAAAAGTTGGAATTGAATGTATATAGAAAAGCTACAGTTGCTCTCATAGACTTGCGTTCACAAACTTGCATTGTCTAAGTGAATCGCCGCAAATAAAAGTAAATAAAATCGCACTTTTTCGCACGATGTTCTTATCCCGAGTTTTATATCTCAGACGATCTAATTTCGTCTCTTATACTATTTGGAATCCCCTTTACTTTAAGACATTTCAATATACCCAGGTCCAATTCACCTTATCCCGACATACAGTGCTTTCAGGAAACCGTTTATATATTTTATAACTAATTTATAACATACCAAACGTTTCATTTAAATCCAATTGACACAACTGGATTAACTATAATAATTTGCAATAAGAATCTGGTCGATACGCCTACGCACACGCGAAGACTGGGTTGTCCCCTGAATTTCAAAAGCGTCTATTCATCCGCGGTGACGTCACGGCGATCATTCTGATTGGTCAACGGCAATTCAAGTTTATAAATGTTTATAAACCGTAAATTTTATAAACTATTTTATTAAAAGCACCAACGCGTTCGAGAGAAAACACATGTTTTATATCCTTATTTTCACCAAGTTACGACAAAGATGAGGGGTATTTCAAATGAACCCATTTCCTTCAAATGATGGTAGATTAACAAAAGTGAAGGAGGATGTGATTATGTACTCGGGGGTGGGGAATCGTAACCAATTATGAATGTTCAGCGAAACAAAAAATAGAATAAGCTCCAACTCGATTGTAAAGCGGAACGTTCCGCCATTCTCTTTGTGCATTGACCACATTATTATTGATGCAAATAACGTCACAACTGACGCGTGGTGATATTCACGCGTTGAAGTTCCATGAAGTGCCACGTTGCACGTTTTGTCACTGGTTGTCAACAACGCCGTGGTCAAAACGTTCATCACGACATTTCATCACAGAGGGCGATAACACTCTATAAGTAATAATTACAAAGGTCGCCGCGCCACGGATGCGCGAGATATGGATCTCGTGTGAACAAAGATGGCGACTTTGACTGTTGCCAAGCTTTAACTAGGTATTTTTTTGGTGATTGCAAGGTATTGAAGGAGTCACTGGCGGTAATTAGTGTGCGTCGTGCTTACTTCAAAACTTGTACTTTTGGTTTTCATAGAAGAGCACATTGGATTGTGGGAAAGTCAATGTTTATCAACAATAAAATTGCACATGCGCGGCATGACGAGCACCACCCTTTAAGGTGAATTTCTTCAACGTCCTAGGTCATAGATTTTCTAGGAAGCTATACTAGCGTAAATCTTCCAAATCCTTTTACCACTGCTGCGAGCACTCAACTGAAGTCAAACTCTGGAATTGACTCCACCGTGTTGGAGGATTTACGAACGCATAACAACAGAAATTCATTCATTCATTCATTCATTCATTCATTCATTCATTCATTCATTCATTCATTCATTCATTCATTCACAGAACTGGTATTATTTGGGATTACGCTGTATGCCGCCAGGTATTAACAGATTCCGATTTCACTTTGAGTACCCGACGGTGAGTACCAATTATATAGTAATTACAATGTCTGTTCGACTGTGCGATGTTCTCGAAGACACAAATATATATATGATTTGTCTCTACAGTCATAATTTTTATTTTCTATCAACTAATTCAGAGTTACCAAGTTCAGAATATTTTAATGTACTATCAAGATCAGTTTGAACAGGCATCCAAGACAAACTATGTAAGTCAATTTTAAAACGCTTCAACCGTTGCAAACCCTATAGACGCAAATGAGCCCGGTTACTTTGGATTTGAATGTGACTTGTTTTTGTCTCTCAGATAGGGTACACTTTTCAAATACCATGATTAAATAGGTCACTATTTGTGGCATAAAAACATGTCTTGTGGCTCACCCAAAAGATCCTCGAACTTCATTCAAATCCAATTAAACGGGGTTCTTTCATTCACTCGCCGAGCCATGAACGCAAAAGATAGATCCCATCCAATTCCTTTAAAATTACAGTGACTCGTCCGCTGAAATAAATTTAAAAAGAATGCAAATACAAGGAGTACCACTTGGTACAGAACGATAAATTGCGAAAGCGAGCCTGTGTATGCACTGAATATCCAAGCGCTATTTCAAATTTATAACACATTCATGCATTTTTTGCGTAAAACAAATGATTCCTTCAAGCAAATCTATGTAGATAAGGATAACGCACAGTTTTCAAAACAATACACGTTTATTCAATATACATGTATAAATAGTTTTGATGTCTTGGAGAAAAGCACAGCGGTTAGAAATGAATCCCGCGATTCAGTCCACATTTTCTACCAAATACCACTAACTAATAATATGCACAAAGTTTACACATTTTGACTGAAATCTTCACTCAGTAAACCCAGTAATCAATTTACAGTTATAGTATTGTTCAAAATATTTACAATGTAGATAAATAAAGAAATGAAGAATAGTTATTGAATACGAATACTACATATAATTACATTATGTAGACCACGTGACCCAGGTCTCAGATAAGTTGCAAAGCAAATTGCAAAGTAGCATTATAACTTTGAGTGATTTGTAGAAATCCTTTCACTGAATCTTAATCATCATATTAAGGGTTTTGTATTATGTAAAGTTTCTGAGATATCTTACCCCCAAAATCCTGAAATCGAAGGTAGTTATATAAATAATAAAGTGAAGTAACGAGTGATTACAACAATATCAATTATGTTTGTTTTGGTGATTTTACACAACAACCTTCCAGGACCTTGCTTTTATTAGTTTTTGTGATTTGTGGCCAAACGTATTTCATTTTATTCTTTCACGACGATCACAATACTCAATTTTAATTGTTCTGCATATAATAAAAAGTAGGAATGCAAGTGTTTACATACTTATACATATTTATATAATGATTATAATGCACACTCATAATTATGTATTCTAATAAAGGCATATTTTATTCGATGAGCATAAACCATGTAACAATCATTTGCCGAGTGTATACTACAAGATCGAGCATTCAAGTGTTACACAACATTTTCACCTATAATATAGTATGACGTCATGGTGGGATTATGAATGGTAACCCAAACACTTCCTTTTTACAGGACTGTTTCGCAAAGGAATCTGTGTTGTCCGTAAAAAACAACCAGTTTATAAATTTAACAGACGCTTACCCATGGTCTGGCTGTATACGTAAGACTATTGGGAGAGAAGATGACCTTTACAACTTAACAGTCAGTGGTCAAATATTTGACTGTGTTGGTGGGCGTTCCTTTATGAAAAGTAACATGACAACATGGAACATCGCGGTCAGTAATTGCTATGCAAATAAAGTAAGTCTGGCAAATAATAATTTCCTGGTACATACCATAAATAACTGGAATGTACTTAATAGTACAACAACAATTTGAATTCAATTAACAGGGGCGTGATATAAGTCTGAAAACATCTGATAAAAATGTAGTATCATCATTTAAATAATGAACGAACAACTGCACGTTCTTGTCAACAATTGCCTTCGTGGCAAATTTAAATGTTTCAATTTAGCATTGATGATTACTAATATGTCACGTGTACATATCTCTCTGTGGCATACGTGTAATAACTATCTATTTGTCTCTATCATAGTTATCACTTCGCTACCAAATGAATTTCACCACTGATGGGCAGCATATTGAATGCGAGGAGGAAACAGCTACAAAATGTGAGCAAACAAAACCCATCCTCGTATTTTGATTCCAGCCGTAGTCGTCGTGCCACGCATGCGCGAGATACATGGGTCTCACATAAACTAAGATGGCGACTTTGACAGATCAACTTGTACAAACGGAGACGTTACCAAGTTCTTATTAGGTTTTTTTTTTAGATAAATGGAAGGTATCGAAGGAATCACCGGCGGTGATTAGTGAAAGTCGTGCCCAGGTCAAACCTCATACTTGTGATTTCCATTCAAAGAGAGCATTGGATTGTGCGAAAATCAATGTTTATCAACACAAATGTCGTACATGCGCAGCGCGACGACCACCGCCTTCTGTTGTGGTGTTCGATATTGGACTTTTAGCGGCGTACACAACAACGTGCGTAAAATACATGGTGTTAATGAAAATAAACCATCGTGCTTTAAAATCCTGCTATTAGGGCAATTCTTATTTTTTAAATCACATTATGCCAGTTGTACAGCCACCACAGTCATGTTGAATATGTTTAGATTGAGTGACAAATATATATTGATTAATTGGTTTCATTAAGTTATTCGCGACATGCTGTCTTCTCTATTTAAATTATGTTAATATTTGTTTTAAGGTCCAGTGCGGTCTGTTGCTGTTTGGATAATTATAGTAATCAGCGTCCTGACGAACAGAATTGCTAATTGGGTGTAGAAGACTTATTTCTTTTTAAACCAAAGTGTTTTTGTCTGACATACGGCTCGCATGAATCACCGTACTCTCGACGGCGGAATCACCGAGTCCGTTGTTGAAGCGATGACAATTATTGGTTCGTTTAATTCGTTTCTTCCAAACATTGTTTAGATTATATTTATAAAATGTACAAATGTCTGAAAACGTTCGTACATTATGTTATAACTGTATTACTCTACAAGTACCATCTGAGGGTACTGTACAGTAAAGACAAAACATAAATATAATACACATAGACTAGTAAGTATTACAAAGAAAACAATTATTATATAAATGATATACAATACTGTAACATTTATTGAAATGATATACAATACTGTAATATTTATTGCATATTGTTATAATTTGTTCAGTCTTTCCTTTTTCTAGGTTTTGATATCACATTATTTAAATAATGACTTTTCTTTCTTACATAATTATTAATCTAGAATTGAATTTCTGAATCATTCTCTACTACATATGTCTAGCAAATTTCTTTTTCTTGTATGCACGGTTTTCTTTACTTAATTCGATTTCCAAATTATGGTCGCTGATTCGAAATTTTGTGATAATTCTCTTCCTGTTGTACTTTTTTTTTTATATTTCGATTAATATGTATTTGTTTCTTCCATCATAATCGTTTATATTTTTAATTAACTTACATTATTGTTCAGAGTTGATAGATATTTGTTATTTTCTGTTCTGCATTGATTTCATTAAATTCAAATTGTCCAATGATTTTCTCCCAATATTTGTGTGCCAGTTTGTAACATTTATTATATATTATTTTAGTGCACTTCTCGACAGTCTGTACAACTGCTTTATTTGTGCTTTTTTTGTTCTTATGATCCTTATTCAAGTTCGTGTTCTACCAATTTCACCTTTCACGCCAACATTTGGAGTTACTTTTCTAACACCTAAGATAAACAATATAGTAATGGTTGATTATTATTCTGTGTTGAAACCCACAGTTTTTGGTTTTGTTTACAGTTAATTTGCATCTTTCACACTTATAGTGAAGAGCAACAATGTTATGTGTATCTTCTCTGACATGTATCTAAATCATCAACGTGTTGAGTAAAATTTTTTTATTATTAAGAATGATTGGTCTGGCACTGTCATTTCTAAATATATCTGGAAGATTATTCAATATACATTGAATAGGATTAATGATATTAATACATTTAAATATATATCACCATGGATGGGAATTGTCTAATATGAAGAACTCCACTTCAATTCTTATTATATATGTATGGTATTCAGAGAACTTACAACAATGTCTAAAATATCATACTGTCTAAATTGTATCATTTGGGCAAGAAGCTAATTAGTTTATGCTTAAATATATTTTAATAATACGACAACAAATAAATAAATAAGACAACAAAATTGTAAGCCACAATGTCTGACTTCTTTAACCGAGAATGTTCAATGTGCTGTGTATCCAAATGCTATATATATATAGACACATGCTATAGACACATTGTCATAATAACGTCCATACTGCGCAAACACAAACCTTTATACGCTTTGTATTTAGTTTAAATACATGTTGCGTGTGCTTATGAAACATGAAGGTTTTAAGGATGTAGTAAAGGTTTTTGCTATTGCAATTGCATAGCACATTTCTGAAGTAACATATTCTTTGAATCCCATCAAGTTATATATTTTTAGAAAGTATATTTTTTCAAATAATATGAAATAAATATTTCAACAAAAGAATGGTACCATGTAATCACGTGATTACTGTGCAAATAGAGAGGTATTATTTTTGTCATTATTTTAACTTGATGTAGTTGTAAAAACACCAAAAATTAGATGTTTGGACTGGAGATGTAATTTTTTGTGACTGCACAGAAGTACATGAGGAGTTCTATTGAAGTATACTGCCTTGGACCGTAAGTACAGGATTACTGAATGATGTAGCATCGTCAAGAAAGCTGTAAGCAAACGACAATAAAACAAATTGAAAAGAACAAGAAGTTGATATTAATTAATTAAAAAGACTGGTGTTCAAATATTGCGTCTGATTGCTGATTTCTTAGATTTTCGTAGAACAAACCTCAATACTGGCATTCAAATCGGAAAGGCATTTCATTACCAAGCATGTTTCTACCATGCAATGTACAACATCTCTCACTCCGTGCGACAATGAAATATCTACCGGCCCCAACACGGAATTATAATCGAACTTTAGTAATTGAAATTGTGTGATAACTATTTTTACTAATCAATTAGTTCTCAAGTAGAAGAAATTTTAGCTTGACTGATGAGTGTGAACATAGTCTCTGGTTGGTCTTAGTTGCATTATTGTAATCTGCAATAAAATAAATAACAATTTGTTTTTAATATTTCCAATGATAGTTTGTAATGTGACCGAAGTGTTGTGAAAATATCTACTACAATTGCAATACTGAAAATAGTTTTAACAAAAGTCAAATATGTTTATGTAAATTATTTTCATTTTCATCATATTATCTCATTCCGTACCAATATTTATGTTATTCCGTACCATTATAATGTTAAGAACTATTTTAATGAATAGAGGGAAACGACCTAATTAACTGAGGCAAGAATTATCAGTCGTCCTCCAGTTAACGCCTACAAATTGTTGACATACTTTTGAATTGAAGTTTCAAAAAATGTTATCAATTAAAGTTAACTTATTATGGATTTTCCAGAAGGAGTTTTAGTAATCCCCAGGTTACCTACCTATGATGACATGAGCTCGATACGTTTATTATAGAACATAAAACTGTACATAAAAAACTTTGAACCTTACATTGAAAATTATAATTTTAGTTTTCCTGATTTCAATGTTCAATTTCTATATTTTACAGAATGTAATTAGAATATTTAGTAAATATTGGGATGAATTATAAAATGCCAAACTATATATATCATCAACATTTGAAGCAGGAGAGAAATTACTAAAACTGATATCTCATGAATATTATTTGAAAGTCCAATTATAAATCGAAAACATTGATCAGAAAACACCGCACCCACATATTTATGGCCTTGATGTGATGTCTATGATGGTAATTAGAAGACTGTGCCTGCTTCATATCATATTAAACAGTCACTGAATTTAACAAGTTCGTTTTGATAAACACGAGACTTCGAAATTTTATGGCGCCACCAACGATGGTTTTTCTGGCTATATGCGCAAATCCCCCTCTCTCATTCCTACGCTATGTCGCCGGTGATAGTGGGTGAAAATATATTTTTTGAAAGTTCGGTTTGAATACTTAATTACGGAGAGCATAATGTTGCGATCTGTTCTGTTCAGCCCAATCCCAACTCTTGACTCGACTGCCGTGGGTCCGAGTGAACACGTCCACAAACACGCGGGTTACGAAGATTGGTATTTATATTTTTTTTAACAAATACGTTCAGAAGCAAAGTTATCTTGTTGTCCTTCACGTAATAGACATTTTTGTAATAAATAAATTGTTATGTAATGAACGAGTTTGGTAGAATATGCGTCTCAAAACGAGGCGTGATTGGTTAAAATTTATGGGGTAAGTAAGATGAGTGTGTCACATGTGTACACCATAGGTATGCCATGATTTCATCATTTTTATGTCTTGATTATATTATTTCCTCATTAATATGCCATTATTTCATCATTATTATGTCATTATTTTAACTTGAATATGTGATGTATATATATTATTTTGCCATTGTTTTTATTTTTTCATCGGTATTATCTGTTTATTTTGCGATTAATTCAACATTATTTGACGCCATCATGATTAATCAATAACAATAAAAGTCTTCCTAGCCACGAACGTAATATTGCAATCTAGAGACAATATAAATAAATATTTTCTGCCCAACTGTAAATAATGTAGCTGGATATCAAATTTAAGATTTGATTAAGTATACTTTCAAAGTCATAATCTACTATAAGTTGTGGGGTCTTTTTTAGCCGCTTGCAAAAAAACTCCGTCTGTGAGCCAGTTTCCATTCGCTCGCCATCAACGCATGCGTCGTTATTTTGCATTCGGGAGACATGGTAAACGACCGATGATCGAGCAAGCTGTAATTATGTAGCCGTAATTCACATTTTAAGAAACAAAATAAGCCTAGAACGAAGGAAATCAGATTCCGCATCATTATCGTTTTTGCCTTAAGTCACGTACAATCACATTCAATTATTATATTTTTCTTGAAGACCTCTAGTCACCTACAATGTTATTTTTCTTTTCTTCTTGAAAACCTCTCTCCCAGCAGCCAATACACTGACCCAACTTGATTTTTAGGGGAATCCATATTGAATTAGGATCACTAGAAAATCAATCCCGTTAGATGGCACACGGCTGTTCATTAACGTAACAAACATAGAAGCCAAGTTCTAATGAAATGCGTAAACATTTCTCATGTCAGTCAATAAGGCAGCGATAAGGCAATAACTATTCTTATTGGCGCTGTTTCAAAATTAGGAAAGGGTGGTGTATTTGGTCACGGGTGTGTTCAGGGAAATCCGGAAGCTGATCGGAAACCAGCCAGACAGACTTATTTCGAATTGGTTCATATATATAAGTATGACGATAAGATAAGACAAAGTGAAATAATGTTCAAATAATTACCTGATGTTGAAATAAAATAAACATAATATAATACTGTCAAAAAAACACGACATAATAACGTTAGAATAATATAAAATTGACACATTAATGACGAAATAACACAACAATGATAAAATACTGATGAAACAATGAATGAAATAATAGTTAAATAATGGCGAAATGAATATATACATAACGGCACAATGAAACAATTTATAATTTCGGCACCCGTCTCATCTCATCACGGTTTGGGGTAGGAATCCCGGATGGGAAGAACCCATGTAGTGTTGTGCGTTTGTATAATTCCTTTGTCTCTCTGAAAAGAGTGAATTACGACATATAATCGGATATAATCCACTGCAAATCTTGGTTTCCGAATGATCAAAAGATCTAGCCGTATTATAACGTCGAGCATAGAGGTATAATTTAAATCTCAGACTAGTAATACAATATTACTAGTCTGAGTTTAAATATACCTCCATGCGTCGAGTAAATAACTTCTAATTCTAGTGTGAAACCTATATTCATTTACCGGATATATCACGTGACTGCCACCATGTGACTTAGGTCAAACAGCGATGACAGCTGAATGTCGTTGGGGAAGATGACATACACTAACAGTTTGCATTGGAAGTTGCTTCTTCATATCTACCCATATCAGTGATATTCAGTGTAACTCCCCAATGCTGTAACGACGTCGAGATCTTGTATCCGCTTGGTTTATAGCAACAATATGTCTGAAGACGTCACCACGAGCTCGGAGGACGAGCTGGAATGTCGACCACAAAATATCATTGCGGTCATCGATGAGTTGGAAGAAATTGATTCGTTGTTGGACAGTGTACCTCTGAAGACAACTTCAAACGGAAACCAACAACCACCATTAGATGCGCCAAGACACGGTAGGTTTGCCTCATTTCGATGACGTATCGCATGTTGCATGTAAACAATAAACATTGTTATACATGTATTAGCAATACTCGACTGGCCACACGCAATTGTTTAAAGTTTCAAACTACCACTGAGTTTTCACTTATGGCGAATTCAATTATGTGACTCAGTAAAAAATAATTTACTATAAAATACTTTTTGAGATAATTTTTAAAAATTTAAACTGTTAACCTGTGATACGGGGGTCTGTAGGTATAATGCAGAGTTTTGTGTAATTCGTACGAGGCATAGGCATATTTTTCATCAATAAGTTGTGAAAACTGAGCAAATAAATAAATAAATACTGATGTCTGCTTAACATATGGTAAACCAGTATTGTTTTCAATTACTCTTCAATATGGGATTTTTCAAAAAAAAACATCAATTTGACAATTGCCATCTTTATTATTAAAAACAATAACATGTGTTTTTTAATTGTGAATTTGTCTACGATCCTTGCCTATATACATTGTAGTACAGTGTTGACCTGGTTTAACCAATATGTAACTATCTATACCTGGTTTAACCAATATATACCTATCTATACCTGGTTTAACCAATATTTTCCTATCTATACCTGGTTTAACCAATATGTACCTATCTATATCTGGTTTAACCAATATGTACCTATCTATACCCGGTTTAACCAATATTTACCTATCTATACCTGGTTTAACCAATATGTACCTATCTATACCTGGTTTAACCAATATGTACCTATCTATACCCGGTTTAACCAATATGTACCTATCTATACCCGGTTTAACCAATATGTACCTATCTATACCTGGTTTAACCAATATGTACCTATCTATACCTGGTTTAACCAATATGTACCTATCTATACCCGGTTTAACCAATATGTACCTATCTATACCTGGTTTAACCAATATGTACCTATCTATACCCGGTTTAACCAATATGTACCTATCTATACCCGGTTTAACCAATATGTACCTATCTATACCTGGTTTAACCAATATGTACCTATCTATATCTGGTTTAACCAATATGTACCTATCTATACCCGGTTTAACCAATATTTACCTATCTATACCTGGTTTAACCAATATGTACCTATCTATACCTGGTTTAACCAATATGTACCTATCTATACCCGGTTTAACCAATATGTACCTATCTATACCTGGTTTAACCAATATGTACCTATCTATACCCGGTTTAACCAATATGTACCTATCTATACCCGGTTTAACCAATATGTACCTATCTATACCTGGTTTAACCAATATGTACCTATCTATACCTGGTTTAACCAATATGTACTTATCTTAGGCTAATCTGCATGTTTGTTTTGTTGTGTTAATTATTGACTGATTAGAATAAGTAAACAACTCCCTCTAACAAGAATGTCAAAAAAATGAACTTAAATAGTTGAAAAACATCCTGTTACAAAATTAGTTATGTCATAATCCAAAGAATATAGGGATAAATTGTAGGATGTAGCTGATGTGGTGCATGTCTTTTAACCCTAACCAGTCACTGGATGTGATGTATTTGAATCATGTTTTCGCTCCATTGAATTTACAAAAGACTGCAGTAATTCAGATCTAGGGAAATATTATATTGTATTTTTTACTTGCAATTTACATATATTCTTACCTTTAAATATCTTACAAAACTGAAAAAATGCATTAGTAAATCAAGTATTTTCTCTAGAAAAGTGCATCTCCAATACAAGTACACATAATATAAAATTGCATTTTATTGTATACTGAGTCATTAAAATATTTACATTTACATAAGGTGCATGCACTACTAATAGAGTAAATACAGTTCAATGCAACTTTAATATCACATTTTGTTATGACCAGTTTGTCACATATTTTTAAAGAAAAAGAAATGTGTACTTCTTAGTTTTAACATAATTATGAGTTGCTGGTATGTTTGTTACAATGTTTCAAATTGAAACAATGTGGGTAGTAATATGTTGCTGGTACTTCAGTATTTCTATTGATGTGACATTTCTCATTCATATCTGTGTCAACCATGTAAAAACAACCCAAATTACTAATAATATTAAAATATCAAAAGGAATTGGTTGTTATTTAAACATAAAAATACAGAGAATACTTGCTTAATTAATTTCTAAAGAAATAAAAACATGTATTTATGTGCATACTCATTTACTTTCAGTTAAAATTTATTAGTTATAGTGTGGAATCCATGTACTATTTAGAAATATGTATTAAAATAGAGGAGATCTCATGTGCAGGAATTGGGTCTCAAATGACATTCACAATGATCGCTAAAAACATAAATTCTCATGGGTAGACGCTTGTTTGCGAACAACGACATACTATGACGGTTTGCTACCACATGTGCAGGTAACGACTTCCTCACTTTAACCAAACTATTTTTCATTACATTGTTCGTACCATCATAAATGGAAGGGAAATGTTTGAGGTCTTCATTGTTGTTGTTGTTGTAGTCAATTTTCTTATCGTTAAAATGACTCAGTTAATCAAACATTAATAGTATCCAGTATGGCATCTAAACCAAGTTTTATTTTGTTATGTTTTCTATGTATATTTTTAACTTTAAATTTGTCTTTTTGTGGTTGCAATAACTTCTTCTTGAAAACAGTCACCCTGATTGTATTGATTTTTTGTACAGTGATGAACAGATGAGCTAATATCAAACTGCTAGATTCTTGTAAACTTTTGCACATTATGAACATGTACATGTATAGTGTGCCTGAAGTTATTAAATATAACTGAATATGTAATATGCAACTTGAACATGAATGTAAAATCTACTTACTTACTCGTTGTATTATAACAAAATATATTTTAAAATGCTGATGGATGTCATTTTTTTTTTAGATCGGATTGAAGATGGCCGACTGACAGACATTTTGTATAATTTATGAATACTGTTTCATACCTTTAATTCTGGACATGCCCTGACTAAATTGTACCGGTACATTGTGTCACATATTAATAATTAACTTGCATTAGTTTGAAATTCTGATCCAAACATGGACTTGCTCACTGAATGATGTCAAAGGACTAGCTTCATAACTCGCATTTGGAATTGATAAAACGGTAATCTTATGAAAAATTGTTACAACATTTATTGCAGAAGACTTTCTCATTACATTAAATTCAGAAAATCTTTTCACTGGCTAGAGAAGCCCTTGGGAACACCCATTACCCATGAGTCTTTCCCTGAATCATACATGTATCTAAATTACCCATGAGTCTTTCCCTGAATCATACATGTATCTAATTTATATAAAACATAGATTCCATCAAATTTTGTATATATTTTGAGCATTATAAGGATCGCTACAGTTTGACTCACAATATATAATTTGTAAAACATTCTCATTCTTGGACATTAGGGAAATTGTGATGGTCAAAGGTCATACTGATTATTGTAGAATTCTATAAGAGTAGTATTGATCCACTGATGCATTGTCATTGATTGATTGATTTATGTATTTTTTATGATTTGTGTATTGAATTCAAGATGGCTTCCACATTACAGGTAATCATGACATCTCAGAAAGGAGACCGCTTGTCAAAACAACAACATACACATCCTTGGCCAAACTTAAAGATAATCAGAAAAGACGACAAGATTCCATCACAGATGAAAAGATTGTTATAAAGAAAAATGTTAAGTAAGGACGTCTATGATTTCTTGGATTATTGCTTTTTCATGAGATATACTGTATAGATATATAAGGTTGCTTTATTAAAGTGTAACAAATTTTGATTTTGCTACTGACTGGTTATGGTCTACCCAGCTGATTGCTGAGACATGGACTTTCCAGTCATTGTCTGGAACAAGTTCCTTCTAGTCGACCCCAAAGACATGGTCTAATCATTATATCTCTGGGACAGTGAACTCCCCAGCCAATCACTGAGAGAATGATCTTCCAAGCCACACCTGTACATTGATATCCTCATGTAATCTTTTGAACAATGGTTTTTCCAGCCACTCCCTGGAAGAATGGCCTCCCACATCAGGACAGTGCTCTACTCAGCCAAACTCTGGGATATAATCCTTCCAGCCAATCCCTGAGATGATGATTTTGCCAGCCAATCCGTGGGAGAAGGGTCTCGCCAGCCATTCCCTAGAACAATGGTCTCCCAAGATATTTCCTTGGACAATGGTCTTCCTATCCAGTATCTGGGACAATTGTTTTCCCAGCCATTCCTTGGGACAATAATGTTCCCAAGGTGTTTTCATGGCAATTTTTTTTCTATCCCCAGCATGCTCACTTTTCATTCAAAATTGTGTCTGATTTAGATCTTGTATCACGTATCGTAAGCAATTCAATTTAACTTCCCTTTGGAATGTGGTGAGGCATCACTGGTTTATTTTACTTTCATCTTTCCAGTTAAATAAATAATAGTTATTTTCCCAACTCATCTTTTTTATTCCTTAGATCTTTCTACAAGAAGCAAGATGCCCTGATTAAGATGTTATCAGATGCGATAGATCAGATTGAGAGTGGTCTTGATGCTGATACCAGCAATAAATGGATTGCTAGAGCTGCTGCTTTGAGTTTCTTTATGAATCTTGTAAGTTAAATTATGTTGTAAGTTGCATTATGTAAGTTTCGCTTTATTATAAGTTGCTCTATGTTGTAATTTGCATTATGTTGTAAGTTTCGCTTTATTATAAGTTGCTCTATGTTGTAATTTGCATTATGTTGTAAGTTTCGCTTTATTATAAGTTGCTCTATGTTGTAATTTGCATTATGTTGTAAGTTTCGCTTTATTATAAGTTGCTCTATGTTGTAATTTGCATTATGTTGTAAGTTTCGCTTTATTATAAGTTGCTCTATGTTGTAATTTGCATTATGTTGTAAGTTTCGCTTTATTATAAGTTGCTCTATGTTGTAATTTGCAGTATGTTACAAGTTCATTATGTTGTAAGTTGTTGTTTTGAGAGTTGCTTGAGAGTTGCATTATGTAAGTTCATTATTGATTTAATTTTAATTTAAAGTGGGAGGGTCTTCACCTGTGCACACATGAGAATTGAGTTCCAAGCAACGATAACAACACATGTCAAAAACGCAAAGGCTCATGGATAGACGCTTGCTTGTAAACTATGACACACTATGGCCATCTGACGCATGTGCAGGTGACGACTCCCTCGCTTTAAGTTTATTCAGTTGCCCTGATATTTAATTAATAATAACTTTATTACACTTTATTACATATTTAATATTGTATTGCAGTTACTATTGGTTGCTAAGGTGATCGCTGCTTATCTCTCTGGGTCAATATCAATCATTTCCAGCTTGGTTGACAGTGCCATTGATCTGGTGTCTGGCGTCATCATATTCGCATCTGGTAGATCGATCAAGAAAACCAATATCTACAAATACCCAATAGGTAGCATTTCATTACATTCCTTCTCTTTTTTTACAAAAGCAGTACATGTATATGGTAAAATAGGAACATGCAGGTTTTTTTCTGGTCTAGTAATGACTGCTATGTACCTTTTGTTGGGGAGAAACTTTTTGGACATCAGCTGAGACACTTTTAATAATACTCTCCATTCGACTCCATCACATTGTATGCTACAATTCAAACTGAAATGCGATGTGTGATTCATGAATGTGGAACAAGTTGGTACTATGCAAGACCTGTCTTAACTAGGTTTTTTGTTGTGGTTAGATCTAAGTTTCTCTATAGGGATGTGCGATGGGTAGTGCAGATTTGATATACGAATCTGTTTTTATTATGAATACGCATGGGCAGTAATGTAAATACATAGATGCTGTACATTTTGCCTCATGTATGGTTTAAGCATAGATTCAAATTAACATTTGGTGCCATTTAAAAAAACACATAAAACAAATAAATCACAACCACAGCTTGCTTTTTACCTAAACATTGTATTTAATGAGTCAAGAATAAATAACATTCTTGTTTGTTTTATACCATGCATAAATAATTACATAGACATGAGTTGTTACACGAAGTACGGGCTAAGATTTGACCTGTGATCAAATCATTTTCATATAGCACATTGACCTTTACCTACTTTTCCTTGCAGCAAAAATACACGATAATGTGAGAATCGTTATCTGAGTCAATATATATGTTGTTTGTTGATTTGATAGTCGGCTTGTTGATAATGTGACCCTTGCTTTTTTTAAGATTAGTCATAAACTTATAGCAAGGTCAAAGCTTCTCCACAAAGGTGATGGTATTGAAATGATATATATATATATATATATATATATATATACACGGTGATAGAGGAATTAAAATTAATACACAACTACATGATTATTGAAACTCGACAGCACTGTTTGTAAGGTGCAATTGCTTTCCTATACTGTTGCGAATGTTGCATCTATATGGTGGGTTGAACATTGGGACATTGCTACGTGGGGGGCTCAAACTTTAATTGGTGTTTGTAGCCGATTTCGCGTAGAGCTATTTGGTAAGGTGGTGCCACGATGTCAAACATCTTCTTATCTGACGATATTGCAGAAAGATGCTTGTTAATCCCGGCCGGGATATTCTTTGTGATAGCCGGTTGGTAATTACTCTCCTTGTGTACATATACTAAGTTGGCATTAGGTTTTATGAAGGGACTGTACAAACTTTCAATGAGGTTTAGCGTGACATCAAGGAAGTTTACGATTTTCTTGTTTGCTTCGATCGTGAACTTTAAGCCGTTGTTTTTAAACACGCGACAGTTTTTTGATTTTTTCAGTCTCATTGGGCTAAGTCTAAGGCGACTAAGCCATCATCTCTGTATAGACCAATGTGAACGTTCTTTACTAACTGTGCTTTGAGCTGTGAAAGCAGGTAGCAGCCCACAAGTTCGCAGGTCTCTGCGCCGTCAAAACCTCCCATTGTGACATCAAACGTGTTGGAGTCCCTCTTTTGCCACGACGATTGATTGTGGATCAACAATGTTTGTTTGTTTGTTTAATTTGCGAAGCTTATATTGTATGCTCTTTGGTGTAGTGAATTATTAAACATAAAGCTCCTGATGAGTGAGGTACTTGTACATTGTTTGTACCTTACGAAACAGTGCTGTCGAGTTTCAATATTCATGTAGTTGTGTATTAATTCCTCTATCACCCTATTCACCCGCTCTACATATACTTTTTATTGAGCACTTTTGTTTTGGAATGTCAACCTCCTTCTCCTCCAATCAGCACAGTCCCCACTAGTCACCTTAGACATAATTTACCAAAGAATGCAGGCATATATTTTTCTGCATTTGCAACTTCAACGTCATGGTGGAACCAAACATCATCACAAATGATGAACCCTATTCATATAATAATAGTTATATTTTTTAATATTTTAAGGTAAGACTCGACTTGAGCCGTTAGCAATCCTTGTACTGTCTTCAATCATGGCAGTATGTGCAGTTCAAATTATTGTGGAAGCCATCAATAGAATTGCATCTAAAAGTGACGTCAACATGGATTTACCAAGTATTATAGTTATGGGCAGTAAGTATGTCAGTGCGCTATGATTGGGTGTGGTGGTACGCTGTAATTGGGTTGTCAGTGCGCTATGATTGGGTGTGGTGGTACGCTGTAATTGGGTTGTCAGTGCACTATGATTGGGTGTGGTGGTATGCTATAATTGGGTTGTCAGTGCACTATGATTGGGTGTGGTGGTATGCTATAATTGGGTTGTCAGTGCGCTATGATTGGGTGTGGTGGTACGCTGTAATTGGGTTGTCAGTGCACTATGATTTGGTGTGGTGGTACGCTATAATTGGGTTGTCAGTGCACTATGATTGGGTGTGGTGGTACGCTGTAATTGGGTTGTCAGTGCACTATGATTGGGTGTGGTGGTATGCTATAATTGGGTTGTCAGTGCGCTATGATTGGGTGTGGTGGTACGCTGTAATTGGGTTGTCAGTGCACTATGATTGGGTGTGGTGGTATGCTATAATTGGGTTGTCAGTGCACTATGATTGGGTGTGGTGGTACGCTATAATTGGGTTGTCAGTGCACTATGATTGGGTGTGGTGGTATGCTATAATTGGGTTGTCAGTGCACTATGATTGGGTGTGGTGGTACGCTATAATTGGGTTGTCAGTGCGCTATGATTGGATGTGGTGGTACGCTGTAATTGGGTTGTCAGTGCGCTATGATTGGGTGTGGTGGTATGCTATAATTGGGTTGGCAGTGCGCTATGATTGGGTGTGGTGGTACGCTATAATTGGGTTGTCACTGCACTATGATTGGGTGTGGTGGTATGCTATAATTGGGTTGTCAGTGCACTATGATTGGGTGTGGTGGTATGCTATAATTGGGTTGTCAGTGCACTATGATTGGGTGTGGTGGTACGCTTTAATTGGGTTGTCAGTGCACTATGATTGGGTGTGGTGGTATGCTATAATTGGGTTGTCAGTGCACTATGATTGGGTGTGGTGGTATGCTATAATTGGGTTGTCAGTGCACTATGATTGGGTGTGGTGGTACGCTATAATTGGGTTGTCAGTGCACTATGATTGGGTGTGGTGGTACGCTATAATTGGGTTGTCAGTGCACTATGATTGGATGTGGTGGTACACTAATTGGGTTGTCAGTGCACTATGATTGGGTGTGGTGGTACGCAGTAATTGGGTTGTCAGTGCACTATGATTGGGTGTGGTGGTACGCAGTAATTGGGTTGTCAGTGCACTATGATTGGGTGTGGTGGTACACTAATTGGGTTGTCAGTGCACTATGATTGGGTGTGGTGGTACGCTATAATTGGATTATCAGTGCACTATGATTGGGTGTGGTGGTACGCTATAATTGGGTTGTCAGTGCGCTATGATTGGGTGTGGTGGTATGCTTTAATTGGGTTGTCAGTGCACTATGATTGGGTGTGGTGGTACACTAATTGGGTTGTCAGTGCACTATGATTGGGTGTGGTGGTACGCTATAATTGGGTTGTCAGTGCACTATGATTGGGTGTGGTGGTACGCAGTAATTGGGTTGTCAGTGCACTATGATTGGGTGTGGTGGTACGCTATAATTGGGTTGTCAGTGCACTATGATTGGGTGTGGTGGTATGCTATAATTGGGTTGTCAGTGCACTATGATTGGGTGTGGTGGTACGCTATAATTGGGTTGTCAGTGCACTATGATTGGGTGTGGTGGTATGCTATAATTGGGTTGTCAGTGCACTATGATTGGGTGTGGTGGTATGCTATAATTGGGTTGTCAGTGCACTATGATTGGGTGTGGTGGTACGCTATAATTGGGTTGTCAGTGCACTATGATTGGGTGTGGTGGTACGCTATAATTGGGTTGTCAGTGCACTATGATTGGGTGTGGTGGTATGCTATAATTGGGTTGTCAGTGCACTATGATTGGGTGTGGTGGTATGCTATAATTGGGTTGTCAGTGCACTATGATTGGGTGTGGTGGTACACTATAATTGGGTTGTCAGTGCGCTATGATTGGGTGTGGTGGTACGCTATAATTGGGTTGTAAGTGCACTATGATTGGGTGTGGTGGTACGCTATAATTGGGTGTGGTGGTACGCTATAATTGGGTTGTCAGTGCGCTATGATTGGGTGTGGTGGTACGCTATAATTGCATTGTCCTGTAGAACACATGCAGAACTTACAAAAATGTATGTAGGATTTTGTCACTTTGTTCTGTTGATCTGTATAAGCAGGTCTCTTGTGACCATTTTGGTCGCAATGGCTAATAAATTTATTCAACGGTGATTACAAAATATTATCTAAGTTGCCAACCTAAACAAAGTCTGACTGACGACAAATTCTCTGTTAAATAAAACAGATTATACAGGTTGTCAATTCTTGGTGGCGCACTTCTATGCATTCCATTATTCACCGTATTTAATTACTGTTATGACAATGTGTGCAACAATCACTGCATATTTTGAGTCTGAGCAATAAATCACATAGATTGCAGCACAATAATGTGATTGAAGGTTGTCAGTGTCTGCTGATAATGATAGAAAAAACATCGCATCTGAAATATCTAATTTTTAACATCTTTAATGTATTTGTAAAATAATCAATTCTGGCGACTAGTAAGTTTGTACTCTTTTATTAATTTAAAATTGGTTGCCAATGGCCTCATGGGAAAGGATTAAACTTTAATAAGGGCTGAGAAGAATTCTACTGAATCACCTGCTTTGTCCTATGGGACAATGTTTCAAAAGTTTGGAAGGGTTATCTATTGAATCATCACAACCATTGCCCTAATCTGGTTACTGTTGATTTTGTCTTTGCTAGGTACAGTTATTGTGAAGTTCTTTCTGTTCCTGTTCTGTAGAAGAATACACTCACCATCCACAGATGCATTGGCCCTGGATCATAGAAATGATGTTGTCTCAAATAGTGTTGCCCTGGCTTGTGGTGCAATCGGTAAGTAAAAATCTCTAATAGCTACCTACTGCTGGTTATATACTGACCCTATTGTTTTATGTTATAGCCACCTACTACTGGTTATATACTGACCCTATTGTTTTATGTTATAGCCACCTACTACTGGTTATATACTGACCCTATTGTTTTATGTTATAACTACCTACTACTGGTTATATACTGACCCTATTGTTTTATGTTATAGCCACCTACTACTGGTTATATACTGACCCTATTGTTTTATGTTATAGCCACCTACTACTGGTTATATACTGACCCTATTGTTTTATGTTATAGCCACCTACTACTGGTTATATACTGACCCTATTGTTTTATGTTATAGCCACCTACTACTTGTTATATACTGACCCTATTGTTTTATGTTATAGCCATCTACTACTGGTTATATACTGACCCTATTGTTTTATGTTATAACTACCTACTACTGGTTATATACTGAACCTATTGTTTTATGTTATAGCCACCTACTACTGGTTATATACTGACCCTATTGTTTTATGTTATAGCCACCTACTACTGGTTATATACTGACCCTATTGTTTTATGTTATAGCCATCTACTACTGGTTATATACTGACCCTATTGTTTTATGTTATAGCTACCTACTACTGGTTATATACTGACCCTATTGTTTTATGTTATAGCCACCTACTACTGGTTATATACTGACCCTATTGTTTTATGTTATAACTACCTACTACTGGTTATATACTGACCCTATTGTTGTATGTTATAGCCACTTACTACTGGTTATATACTGACCCTATTGTTTTATGTTATAACTACGTACTACTGGTTATATACTGACCCTATTGTTTTATGTTATAGCCACCTACTACTGGTTATATACTGACCCTATTGTTTTATGTTATAGCCACCTACTACTGGTTATATACTGACCCTAATTTTTTATGTTATAACTACCTACTACTGGTTATATACTGACCCTATTGTTTTATGTTATAGCCACCTACTACTGGTTATATACTGACCCTATTGTTTTATGTTATAGCTACCTACTACTGGTTATATACTGACCCTATTGTTTTATGTTATAGCCACCTACTACTGGTTATATACTGACCCTATTGTTTTATGTTATAGCTACCTACTACTGGTTATATACTGACCCTATTGTTTTATGTTATAGCTACCTACTACTGGTTATATACTGACCCTATTGTTTTATGTTATAGCCACCTACTACTGGTTATATACTGACCCTATTGTTTTATGTTATAACTACCTACTACTGGTTATATACTGACCCTATTGTTTTATGTTATAACTACCTACTACTGGTTATATACTGACCCTATTGTTTTATGTTATAGCCACCTACTACTGGTTATATACTGACCCTATTGTTTTATGTTATAGCCACCTACTACTGGTTATATACTGACCCTATTGTTTTATGTTATAGCTACCTACTACTGGTTATATACTGACCCTATTGTTTTATGTTATAGCTACCTACTACTGGTTATATACTGACCCTATTGTTTTATGTTATAGCCACCTACTACTGGTTATATACTGACCCTATTGTTTTATGTTATAGCCACCTACTACTGGTTATATACTGACCCTATTGTTTTATGTTATAACTACCTACTACTGGTTATATACTGACCCTATTGTTTTATGTTATAACCACCTACTACTGGTTATATACTGACCCTATTGTTTTATGTTATAGCCACCTACTACTGGTTATATACTGACCCTATTGTTTTATGTTATAGCCACCTATTACTGGTTATATACTGACCCTATTGTTTTATGTTATAGCTACCTACTACTGGTTATATACTGACCCTATTGTTTTATGTTATAGCTACCTACTACTGGTTATATACTGTGACCCTATTGTTTTATGTTATAGCTACCTACTATGGTTATATACTGACCCTATTGTTTTATGTTATAGCTACCTACTACTGGTTATATGCTGACCCTATTGGTGCTATTTTGATGAGTGTATATATTGGTTATAACTGGTACATGAGTGGTGCAGGTCAGTCATACATCATGCATTGTCTTTAAATTTGTGTAAATATCAGCCAGCGATTCTGAGAAATCACTCACATGCAAAGCCATTGAATATTAGAAGAATTATTTATAAAAGTGTTTCTTCCTAGTTAGAATGAAACTGTAATCTCTCCATTTAATTCCTCTTTCCTTGAGAAATGTTTGTAGTCTGCAATTTCTTTCAGAATATTGGGACAAAAATAGCCAATTTTTTTGTTTAGAAACTGAAAATTTACCAAAGTTTTGTCTGTTGGCTCCAAAAAATAATTGAAGAATGTAAGAAAAAAGTGCAGAAAAATTTGGGCAACAAAGTCTGGTGTTCAAAAGGTTATAACACTGATTTGGTCAATAACATATGTGAATTATCGATATAACGTGGTACTTCCTATTTCTCAATAGTACAAATTAAACAACTTGCCGGGAGGACTGCACCACCAGAGTTCTTACAGATAATTACGTGGATTTGTATTCATCACGATGAAAGAATAACAAAAATTGACACAGTCCGGGCTTTCCATATCGGCAACAACTACCTTGTTGAGGTAAGTAATGTTCTGCTTTATCACAGGGTGGTATTCCAGAAAACGAAGTGCTATACAAGTACACTGACCAGAAGACCCAGTGCTACACCAGTACACTGTGACCAGACGATCGAGTGCTACACCAGTATACTGTGACCAGAAGATCAAGTGCTGCACCAGTGCACTGTGACCAGAAGATCCAGTGCTACACCAGTACACTGTGACCAGAAGATCCAGTGCTACACCAGTACACTGTGACCAGAAGATCAAGTGATGCACCAGTTACACTGTGACCAGAAGATCTAGTGCTACACCAGTTACACTGTGACCAGAAGATCTAGTGCTACACCAGTTACACTGTGACCAGAAGATCTAGTGCCACACCAGTACACTGTGACCAGAAGATCGAGTGCTGCACCAGTGTACTGTGACCAGAAGATCGAGTGTTACACCAGTATACTGTGACCAGAAGATACAGTGCAACACCAGTATACTGTGACCAGAAGACCCAGTGCTACACCAGTATACTGTGACCAGCAAACACACTGCTACACCAGTATACTGTGACCAGAAGACCCAGTGCTACACCAGTACACTGTGACCAGAAGATCGAGTGTTACACCAGTATACTGTGACCAGAAGATCCAGTGCTACACCAGTACACTGTGACCAGAAGATCGAGTGCTACACCAGTACACTGTGACCAGAAGATCGAGTGCTGCACCAGTTACACTGTGACCAGAAGATCTAGTGCTACACCAGTATACTGTGACCAGAAGATCTAGTGCCACACCAGTACACTGTGACCAGAAGATCGAGTGCTACACCAGTACACTGTGACCAGAAGATCGAGTGCTGCACCAGTTACACTGTGACCAGAAGATCGAATGCTACACCAGTACACTGTGACCAGAAGATCGAGTGCTGCACCAGTTACACTGTGACCAGAAGATCTAGTGCTACACCAGTGTACTGTGACCAGAAGATCGAGTGATGCACCAGTACACTGTGACCAGAAGATCTAGTGCTGCACCAGTACACTGTGACCAGAAGATAGTGCTACACCAGTATACTGTGACCAGAAGATCCAGTGCTACACCAGTACACTGTGACCAGAAGATCGAGTGCTACACCAGTACACTGTGACCAGAAGATCGAGTGCTGCACCAGTTACACTGTGACCAGAAGATCTAGTGCTACACCAGTATACTGTGACCAGAAGATCTAGTGCCACACCAGTACACTGTGACCAGAAGATCGAGTGCTACACCAGTACACTGTGACCAGAAGATCGAGTGCTGCACCAGTTACACTGTGACCAGAAGATCGAATGCTACACCAGTACACTGTGACCAGAAGATCGAGTGCTGCACCAGTTACACTGTGACCAGAAGATCTAGTGCTACACCAGTGTACTGTGACCAGAAGATCGAGTGATGCACCAGTACACTGTGACCAGAAGATCTAGTGCTGCACCAGTACACTGTGACCAGAAGATAGTGCTACACCAGTATACTGTGACCAGGTAATGCAGTGTTACACAAGTAGTCACCAGGAAGCCAAGCACTGCACCAGTGCACTGTGACCAGGAACCCAGTGCTGCACCAGTACACTGTGACCAGAAAACCCAGTGCTACACCAGTATACTGTGACCAGAAGACCCAGTGCTACACCAGTACACTGTGACCAGAAGATCGAGTGTTACACCAGTATACTGTGACCAGAAGATCGAGTGTTACACCAGTACACTGTGACCAGAAGATCGAGTGTTACACCAGTATACTGTGACCAGAAGATCGAGTGCTACACCAGTACACTGTGACCAGAAGATCGAGTGTTACACCAGTATACTGTGACCAGAAGATCGAGTGTTACACCAGTACACTGTGACCAGAAGATCGAGTGTTACACCAGTATACTGTGACCAGAAGATCCAGTGCTACACCAGTACACTGTGACCAGAAGATCGAGTGTTACACCAGTATACTGTGACCAGAAGATCCAGTGCTACACCAGTACACTGTGACCAGAAGATCGAGTGTTACACCAGTATACTGTGACCAGAAGATCCAGTGCTACACCAGTACACTGTGACCAGAAGATCGAGTGCTACACCAGTACACTGTGACCAGAAGATTGAGTGCTACACCAGTACACTGTGACCAGAAGATCGAGTGCTGCACCAGTTACACTGTGACCAGAAGATCTAGTGCTACACCAGTTACACTGTGACCAGAAGATCTAGTGCTACACCAGTTACACTGTGACCAGAAGATAGAGTGCTACACCAGTACACTGTGACCAGAAGATCGAGTGCTGCACCAGTTACACTGTGACCAGAAGATCTAGTGCTGCACCAGTTACACTGTGACCAGAAGATCTAGTGCTGCACCAGTTACACTGTGACCAGAAGATCGAGTGCTGCACCAGTTACACTGTGACCAGAAGATCTAGTGCCACACCAGTACACTGTGACCAGAAGATCTAGTGCCACACCAGTACACTGTGACCAGAAGATAGTGCTACACCAGTATACTGTGACCAGGTAACGCAGTGTTACACAAGTAGTCACCAGGAAGCCAAGCGCTGCACCAGTGCACTGTGACCAGGAACCCAGTGCTACATTTGTATTCTTAATATTGTACGATAAAGTTTTTCAAATCTACATATGTTGTTAACACATAAACACTAAAATAAACAACAATAGACAAAATTATGTTGTTTTTTCACCTGATTTGAATATCAGTAGTTTAAATATGAATTTTATTTTTAGAATTGGAACAATTCCAGTACATACAGTGAACTACAGTACATGCCTTATATTATTCCATATATAGGGTTGTACTCTGCAATATGTCAATAAAACTGACATATTTTTACATAATTTGTTTGTTTGTTTGTTTGTAGGTTGACATTGTTCTGCCTGAGAATATGACCCTGAAAGAAGCCCACAATATTGGAGAGCCTTTACAGAGGAAACTTGAAAGGCTTAAGGATATAGAAAGAGCATTTGTGCACATAGATTATGAATTCACTCACAAAGCAGGTGATGAACATAAGACTGTGTAGACTTTGACACCTTACAGGTGATCAGAGGATTGTGTTTTGCATTAATGTTGGAATGACAAAGTGGTATCTGGGGAATTTTACATGAGTCATTTACAAGAATCCTTTGTTCTAAATGTGGCATTTCCATGAATCCTTGTATAAATTGTGGTGGCTTACTAATTGGCATACACACAGACAATTTTTCAAGAATGGGAGAAAACTAATTTCCATTTTTACAAGGTGCACCATTTCTTTTCAAAGTAGTTACAGACATATATTGGATTCATACGAATTGTGGAGCTTTTCAGAATCACTGAGCTCTGTGTATTTAGTACGTAGGTTGATTATTATACAAAGTTTGTCGTAAAAATGTGTTTTCAGGAAGTGAAATTTTGTAAAGTGTTTTGCAGCAAGTGCCAAATATGTGCTGAAGCAATGTTAACACTGAAATGACCTCTAATATTAGAAACTAATGTCTGCAGTCAATTACAGTCTATCTATGGTTGTAGTTGCTATAGAGATTACAATATATTCTTTCCATTTACATAAATTTATTTTAATTGTATTTGCTCATTTCAGTGTTTCCAAAGATTGCAGATTTATTTACATCAAGTACTTCTATGCTTTTACACACACTGTTATTGCAGTGTATTTTTATAATCCTAAACAAACATACCTGTGAGTGTAGTTGTCATTATGCAGGATTGTTCTGTAGTGGTTTTCACTAAATCCCGTTGACACCAAAAGCTGAATCTAATTCATTGAATGTTGTCACAGCCAAGTGTGCAGACTAACTTAAATAATCTGAACTCCCTAGGCTGAGCTTAAATTGTACTGTATGTATAGTCTAACCACAATAATCTGAACCCCCTAGGCTGAGCTAAAATTGTACTGTATGTACAGTCTAACCACAATAATCTGAACCCCCTAGGCTGAGCTTAAATTGTACTGTATGTACAGTCTAACCTCAATAATCTGAACCCCCTAGGCTGAGCTTAAATTGTACTGTATGTACAGTCTAACCACAATAATCTGAACCCCCTAGGCTGAGCTTAAATTGTACTGTATGTACAGTCTAACCACAATAATCTGAACCCCCTAGGCTGAGCTAAAATTGTACTGTATGTACAGTCTAACCACAATAATCTGAACCCCCTAGGCTGAGCTTAAATTGTACTGTATGTACAGTCTAACCACAATAATCTGAACCCCCTAGGCTGAGCTTAAATTGTACTGTATGTACAGTCTAACCACAATAATCTGAACCCCCTAGGCTGAGCTTAAATTGTACTGTATGTACAGTCTAACCTCAATAATCTGAATTCCCAGTTTTTGGAATAACCTGTTGTACTTTAGGGGTAGGAGTCATTTGAAAACATGGAGGAGTGCATCAGCATTTACTTTTCATTCATCATTTGAATAAATGCACACAATATACATTTATTACAAATTATTTATTTTGGTCAATCATTAATAGAATCTATTAATCTATTGGATTTCACACCAGCAGTTTGGTTAACAATTCTTGTATTTTCAATACTGATCAATCAAAATTTAGTTTTTATCTTAAAATGTTTATTTTTTCTTGGTTTACAATGCTTTTTACATGAATTACAATGCAATTTTTGTCATACTATTTATTTTTTACATTTTTTTAATTGAGTTAATATGTAATTAATGCTTACATCATTGATGTTTTCTTTGATTGCATTAATTATTCATTGAGGTTGAATTTATTTTTGCTCATTCTCATAAGTAGAAATGTAAAAGTTGTGTTAGAACTCAATGTTTGCTGGAAAATCGTTCATTTTCAAACTCAGCTTATTTGATTGAATATCAGAATTATAGTGGGATTAAATATCAGGGAATTTTAAAAAGCAATTGTTTCTGCTTCATGTCCTGTTCAATATGTGTCTCTTATATCGATGTATACAACATGTGTACAAAAGAAATTATGAGAAATTCATGCTGTTTATTAATGCTTCCAGTATTTGTTGTTATACACTGCTATGTGTTCGTGTAAAATGTATTTGCTTGCAAATATGATACAATAAAAATAAAGAATTATTTCAATTTAAATATTGTTTTCATTATTAGTTTATTAGTCCCCGTTCAGACGAAGTCCGAAAACAGGGACTTGTAATTTGGTCTCTGTCCGTGCGTCCGTACGTCTGTCCGGAGTCATATTTCAGAATCCGTCGGACCGATTCCTAGTACTTTATGTGGGACATATGCACATGCAGTGGTTTAGCGATTTGATTCAATATGGTCGACTGGCAGCCATCTTGTTTTTTGAAAATGTTGTATTTTGGACATGCTTTGTCAGTTTTCATTCAAATTTGGTACATAGATTATACATGTTAGGATACATGTCCTCAGTCTGTCTGTGCAAGCATCCGTGCAGAGTCATATTTCAGAATCTTTTGGACCAATTTTCGTTCATTCTTTGCATGTGCCTAGTACTTTATGTGGAACATATGCACTAGCAGTAGTTTAGTGATTCGATATGGCCGACTGGTAGCCATCTTGTTTTTTGAAAATCTGTTATTTTGGACATGCTTTGTCAGTTTTCATTCAAACTTGGTACATAGATTATACATGTTAGGATACATGTCCATGACAAATTTTTTTTGCAATTGGATAAAAGATGGCCGACTGGCAGGCATCTTGTTTTTTTTTTAAATGTGGTATCTTGGACATGCTTTGTCAGTTTTCATTCAAAATTTGCATATTTTATACATGTTAGGATAAATGTCCATGACAGTTTGTTTCAAAATCGGATCAAAGATGGCCGATTGACAGCCATCTGACTTTTTTGCCTTACTACTATATTTCCAAGATTTATGTATCATTTTTATTCGTATTTGTCACATACATCATACATGTCACTTTGTTTCATAATCAGACCAAAGATGGCCGAATAACAGCTGTTTTTATTTTTGGCCATGTTACTATATCTCTGTCACCCATGTATAATTTTCATTGATATTTAGCATGTCATAAATGGATACATGTACATGTCAATTCAATTTGCAATTTGATCAAATATGGCCGACTGGCAGCCATCTTGTTTGTTTAAAATGTGATAACTTGGACATGCTTTCACTTGTGATCTATGTTTTTCTTTGCTATGTCTTAAACTGGAGGGGTCGCCACGCAACACATGTTTGAATTTGATGTAAATAAACAATATTTTGTATACGCCACTTTGGACTCAAGTTTCAAGGACACGCTCGCTACAACCCCTTCACTTTAATATGACGAGCACAAAGAGAACTTTCACAAATTTAACAGGGACTGTGTCATTTTCAATGACTTGTTACATGCAAATATAGACAAAAATTACTATCAATTGTTGATATTTATGAATGTAACTCATGGTGCAGTGGTGTGTGAACAGACATCGTTCTCAGATTACATCCCTCTTTTAGTGTTATGTAACTGCTGTTGTCATAGGGGGGGGCATACAATCATCTTGCAGTAGTTTGTAAAACTAGCGTACAACCTCATTTTAGTGAAGGTAAACTGTCTTCATCATGGGGGGGGGGGAATAATCTTTTTTCAGTGGTGTGTGAATAGCCCTCATTCTCTGGGGAAAGTACAACCCTCTCGCATTGGTACAGTGTGTAAATAGCTATTATTGTCACGTGAGTGCAAGCTCCTTGCATTGGTGTGTAAACTGTTGTCAATCTTGTAGGGAAGAGTGCCAGCTAGCTTCTTGCAGTCTGTGTAAACTGTCGCTGTCCTCATGGGGAGCATGAAACATTATTTACTTGAATGTTTTTATTTAGTATAGAGGCCATATGGTAACGCAACTTACTTGATAGTCTTTGCTTGGTTTCTTCAATCATTGAGCCATTGTGAGTGATCCAGTTGTTTCAACTGTCATTTGAAATATAATATATTTTATACCGGTATATAAAATACTGCATGCTGTCAAGATTCAAGTAACTTAATGGGTACATCAATGACAACCTGTTTCTAACATACCTAATTCGTATTATGAGAATATTCACAGTGAGTACAGATAGTTCCTTCAGAGTAAGAGCATTACATGATCTGGCACAGATGATTATTCTTAATGTTAGACGTGTGGGAGACCTCGCCGGTAAATTCACCTGCTATCAGAGCAAATGAAATAGCACTGTAGATTACACAATAGTCAGTAGTAAATTATTCAATCATATTTCTTTATTCTATATTAAACATTTTCATGTCACTGCCAAATGTCTTACCATATCGAATTATTGCTCTGGTAAAAAGTACCAGTCATTGTAATACGTAAAACAACTTAACCTGTACTAAGTTTCCTTTTAACAAAACTTTGTTGAGCAAAGATTTTATAAACTCATAACTTTAATAATGTCCATTTTGAAAATGCTCAACTGGCAGTTGATAAGGCCCCAGAGTCACTGACAAATAAAACTAAGCTCTAATAATAAAGAATTGAGAGCACATTGTTACAACCTGAAAATAAAATATAAGCAACTAGTTAGAAATAAGAGGAAAAATATATAATATAAGCGTTAATATTAATGCTGTATAATATTGATACCAAGCAGTATATAGAAAGTAACACTCCAGTCAAATTGCACCTTAAAATGTCTGATTCCATGTTGAAATCAGGTCTGCTTTTTACAGCGAAATGTGGATAAGTGACTCTATTTGCTATTTAAATAATAGGGCGGTACGCTCTGTTCGATACGGGACTCATAGCGTACTACAACGCCTGTAAAGTCCATTGTTTGTTTACCGGTACATCATGAAATTAGAACACGCGCTGTGCGACGACCACCACCCTTTAATTTTAGGCCCCTCTTAGTTTCACGCACGGAACAAGTGATTAAATACTGTATTAAACTCTGATAAATGAGAGAAATTGCATTCCTTGCAGAAATCATACACATTTGGATGACAATAATATTAAAAATTGGTTACTTGTATGAACAATCTTTTAATCAAAAATGTAGGACCAAAGCAGGTTAAAGCAAAATAATGCAATTCTGTTTAACAGTTTTCGAAACACTTACAAATTTGTTTCCTCATAATAATAAAAAAAACAAAAACAAAAAACAGTGAATAATGACAAAAAGGGGGCAGATAACACTCACAACTCAAAAGAAATGCCAGCCTGTACTGGATTTCTTCAATATTCATATCAGCACTATAATACACATGAAATGCGTTAAAGCGAATGAAAAAAGAAAAACATCTACAAATATTAACACGAATTGATTAATTGACAGTATAATAAGAATGTACATGAACAAGAATTCTGAAAGAAAACCAACTCCATTACAACTAACGAAATACCACACAGCAAATAGCACCACATCTGACAGAATGAAAGGAATAGAATCTAAAGTACAAATGTAACAGATTTAGAATATGAAATGGATAATGACCAAAACATGAATAAACCCATATTAACATTAACAGAAATAATACGAATTACAAAAACCTTAATAATTAATAAAGCAAGGGGACCAGATGGTATTCCATGAAGCCTACTTTTTCCCCCTATCTGATATGGATTTTTTTTCAGCAGACCTTGTCTCTAATTTCGTGTTTGCACTCAACAGTTGTTTTTATTTTTTTCAGTATTTTAAGTAAAGTAGATGACTTGTACAACAGCTCTCTTTAACATCATGAAATGGTTTTGTTATCAGTCCACCTCCTGGATGTCTTCTCTCTTCCAAACCACAATCTTTCAACCCAGACAGTACACTAAACTACTTAACATTTATTTACCCGCCCACCTGAAAAAAATCCAGACCATTCTGGTAAAGGAGGAGAAGGAAACGTTTGCAGATATCAAACGCCTGGCTGGAGAAAAACATCAGGCTCTGGTTGTTGAAAATCTAAGGAAAAGAGTGCAGGACCCTCGAAAAGTCAGGAAACGCACTTCTAGACTTAAATAAACCAGTACTTCGGCACACAAACCAAACCACCGCATTCTCCCAAAAAAGAACTACCGTTATTACTATGCACTCTGTCCATGCAATCAATAACATAAAACACTATAAACACTTCTCACGTAAGAAACACATTGCTAGATGCAAACGAATAAAGAAATACAATGCAAAACTGACTAAAAAATAAACGGTTGGCTGATCAAGCTCAGTTGGTCTCAAATTTTATTCAGAATGTTTCGGGTAAAATTCTAATCACAACAGAGGTCAGTGCCCTTGACAACGGACACAAATTTATACCAACCCCACCTAAGCCAACCTATCACACTTTCTATCTAGGAGAATGCGTATCAAATATTAAATGCGCAATAAACAAGCTCAGCAACATCCTTTCAAAATGAAATCAACATGGAATCCACCACACGCACATAACAGTAGCCTCGAAAATCACATTGAGGCAACCAAAGTCGAGATATCCAATATTACTACAAATAAACCCAAACAAAACATGAATTCGGCCGAAAGAGCAGCAATAAATAGACTACATCATGATAACACAATTGTAATAAAACAAATGTCGTGGCATTGCAATCATGAATACAACTGACTATATAAATGAAAGTTTTCGTCAACTAAACAACGACCAATACTATACTAAAATTAGTGGTAACGATACCATAGTTACAACTAGTGTGGTCCATGAGCTCGTTACAGAAATGGAATTAATCGATTGCGACACGTATGTGATACAGACCCATCAAACTAGAAAGTTTAATAGAACGCTCCGGTGGTATTTACTGCCTAAAGTACAAAACTACCACCAGAGGGCAGTATATTCGTCGGTAGACCAATAATCAGTCGGTGGTTGCTCTGGTCCGACAGAGAAAATATCAGATATTACTGATTTTATACAAGTATCCAAATAATACAATAATAATACAAGTGAAAATAACGTCCTAGTAACCATGGACGTCGTATCAATGTATACTAATACTGTTCACGAAGAAGTGATCCGAGCAACCGCTAATGCAATGCAATCGAATTACAATCACAATGATAGTCTTTTGAAACCACTAACTTTGGAATATATAATTACACTCCTTGAATTCATTTTGAAAAGAAATACATTCGTGTTAAATAATGAATATTGTACCCAAACATGTGGAGTTAGCATGGGATCACCATCTTTGCCGGATATTGCTGACATTACATTCCACCTACTGGGAAATCGAATTTTACTACTTGGTGCTCGATATATTAACACTTGGTATCGTTTTCGAGATGACATTTTCATGGTATTTAATGGTACCGTACCTGAATTACAAATACCGGCCCAATACTCCATGACACAAGTCACGTACCTTGATCTACGTGAAAACGCACACCGAGACAACGGAAACGTTTCAATTTTTGAAACGTAATTCTTGTCACCCTACATCGGTATTCAAAGGATTTATTAAAGGCGTAACCATTCAGTATGCTCGAACATGTAATAATCTAAACGATTTCTTACATAAACGTAATATATTTATTGGAAAATTAGGTGATAATCATATCGAAATAATACTCTTCAATTAATGAACATGATAATCCTATCTCACATTTGTGTGAATCAATGCCTAATAATGAAGGGCAAACGATATTCACAACTAGATTCAACCCTTATATACAAGGGTCTAAGCTCAAAAAAGCCCTATTAAAAAACTGGGACTGAATTCGGAATGATCAGTTACCCATTAACATTTTTCCAAATCCTCCCCTTATTGCATTTTGTAGAAATACTAACATGAAAGATAAACTTACAAGTTCTACTCTACGTACTGACAAACTCGTGAAAAAACGACACACCAAACGACGAAGAATTACTTTCCATTTTAACTAAATTGTATAATGAAAGTAATAATGTCGGACATTCTGAAAGCTAAATAAATTGAACGATTCAGTCAAGTACTGTTCCGACTGGTGAAGGCTTCCACAAAGAACCCGAAACAGCACCATCACACTAGTGAATAATCCAATTACGGATAAATTTGAGTGCTGTATTGAGTTTCGTATTCCAATATTGTTTCCGTGTTTACTTCAATCGGGATCACACCTGAAATTATTTAACACGGAATAATACATCTGTTACGTATTTAGTTAGCTAATGCAATACTGCCCTCAGTCGGTGATATGTTCGTCAATCCACCACCCCCATCTATAATAAATGCATTGTTAGAGATAGTTTATAATAATAATTAAGAGTTTGTATAGCGCCTAATATCCATCATGATGAGCTTAAATCATTATAAAGGACCTCGCACGTCACTAAATATCAGTTCAAAACAAAGATCTGGGCGCTCACATACATACAATTCAATACCCCAAGAAATCGTTCGAAAAAACGGTAGTAAAAAGCAAGCAATATACATACAGAACAATAATGCCAGGATTCTGAAAAAGAGTTCAACGTCTTTGAGTTACAGTGTCCTGCGAGCAGTTCTGTATACAATACACAAATAACCGAAGTTCTAATTCAAAGTCTAGGAGCCTCTTTTCTTTTATCGCGTTAGTCGGGGTCGTTCTTTCTCATCTTGTCTTTAAGGTCGCTCAATTCACCTTGATTATTCAGTCCTATTCGATACTCATCCTTCCTAAGGGGTTCAGAAATCTTCATCTCTTCAGCGTTGTTCATCGATGCCATAATGTTAAAGGCGTTAGTCGTCAAGCGCGGTTTCGTCTCTGCCTTCGAGCTGCTAGTTCTGTTCACAAGAAAGACACATTCGGTCGCTCCAAGTTCGCCATTTGACAGTTCTTCACAGGATGTCAACGTGTGTTAAACACATGCCCGGATTCTCTCAGCACATGTCAGGAGGGAATTCTCGTCTGGTTTCTGTATCTTGTCTGCTTGAGGTACCGGACTGGGAAAGTCACTTGAGCTTTACAGTAAAATAGACGCACACAACGAAATACGTTTCAATAGCTAGTCTTTAGCCACATCGAGAACGCCCGTGGCAAACTGCCTCGTCGGGTCTCTGCCCAGGACTGACTAAGACTCTCACGCTTCGCCGAGTTCTCTCTCTCTCTCTGTGACCAAGGACGTAGACTGTTTATTACGTATCAAAACTTAACCAGTTACAAAGAAGTTTAAAAACTCTAAGGTGTGGCTTTCAATCATACAGCCAATCACACTAAGTACTGGACACGTCATATTTTTTGATTAATTGTTCACTATATTACTAACTGCAAATACCAAACATCAGAAATAGCTGTCCGGATGGCGTATTATATCGTAATTAGTTCCAAATCGCTGAGTCAACTGAACCAATGATGGTGTCTATATTAGTGAAAACCAGATCCAGAATGTGGCCGCGGTTGTGAGTCGGTACACTTACCCACTGAATGAGGTTGCAAGTTAATTCCTTATATCTATGAAGATCAGTGGAGGATGATAAGGTTGTTCAATGGAAATTGAAATCCCAGTAATAATCAGACTGCTAAAATATACAGAGGATGTTTCCAGGAGAGTGTTATGAATTAGTTTTCGCGTATCTGTTGACCGATTTAATTAGCTGATTATTAGCGAATTGCTGTGTTATGTCTGTCATCGTTTAGGCCTATTTGAAGTTTTGGACGGAACTTGGCTCAGTGATTTGAAACTAATTACGAGATAACCGTCGCTAATCAGACTACTATTTCTGACAGTTAGTATCCGTAGTTATTAATGTAGTGAACAATTAATCAAAAGATATGACGGATTCAGTACTTAGTGTGATTGGCTTTATGATTGAAGGTTACGCCCTAGAGTCTTTTTACTGTTTTGTAATTGGTTAGAGTTTTGAAAGTGAATAAAGAGAGTTTTGAGTTGGTCTTGGCGAGTACTCCACGACAGAGGCAGTCTAAGAGTCCAGTCCTAGAGAGTCTTGGGGCGAGTCTTGACACAGTCTTGGGCCAGCCTTGCGATAGTCTTGGGGATTTTTCCCCAGGGCGCTGTGTCTTATAGAGTGCTCGACTGATCGACTAAGACGAGAGTTGAAACGTATTTCGTTGTGTGTGTCTTATTTAACTGTAAAGTTTTAGTGACTTTCCCGATCCCGCACCTCAAGGGGACGCGATAGAGAGACGAGACGATATTCCCCCCTGACAAGTGTGGAGAAACCCAGAGAGAGAGAATTTCCCCCTGATAAGAGACCCAAATTCATCTAAGAATTTTGAAACGGTGAATCTATAGATTATGATAATTTTAAAGGTATTATCATGATGACGAAGTGTGATTTCAACAGCTTCAAAGGTAGTGAAATTACGTAGCGGTTTCCAGGTGATGACATTAATTTGTGATTTACATATGAAAGCAATCCTACCTCCTTTAGATTTCACACGTGGAAAATGACTATATGAATATCCTGTTGGTGTTACTTCATTGATGACGGGTTCATCACCAGTAGGTTTTAGCCATGACTCAGTAATTGCTAGTGCATCGATGTTATGTTCAACAATATAATGCTTTGCCAGGCAGAGGGGGAGCATTTGAGTTTACCTTGATTACTATTGTTCCGGAGATGGAGTAGTTGGTTACTTGCATAAATTGGTTTATTTTTTCATTTGAATATACATACAAGTCATTAGTAACACAACAGAGAGAAACCCAGCATTTGGAATGTTGAGTAGATCATTACTAATTCCAGGTGCACTGGTATTTGTAAAGATTCTCAAGAAGTCCATTGTCTATGTAAGTTTGAATTACCATAATAATAGACAGTGATGGTTGATGTTGGAAAAACTTTCTTGAGTCACTGACGCGAAACTTGTAGAAATCAGTGAAAACTGTAGCATAGACGACCGCAATTGACGATCCAGTATGGTCACTAATAGTTCATAAGAGGATGACTGGTAAAATTGAGTGGTTTAACATTGATGATGATCAATAAACCAGAACAGTTTGTAGAGCAAACGGTGAGTGGCAGCCTGTTAGGCGCACACCATGCATTTTTAGTTTATACAGAAATACAGCAGAAAGTCATTGTGAAAGAACTGTTAAAACAACATAATTGATGAAATTGTTGAGGTAAAGGATCAATAAAAATCATTCTTTAAAAATTTTATTTTTTGTCCGGTCTTCATTTTTTTTCAGGGGGTCTGAAAGTTTCAGAATTGTTTTTTACATGCATATAGTTTAAGATTTTTTTTCAAGCATTGTCATAGATATTTGTTTCACAAAATCTTTCTGGTCCCAGGGACTTGTGAATATAAGGTGGGATACTTTTGTTAGAAAATAATTTCAGTCACTTCGAAGGTAGCCTGACAATTTTTATCTGGCGAGCGGTTTGAGAATTTCGCACTTCATTCAAACAATTGTTTTATACTCGATAAATTGAGTGCCCACACTGCTGAAACACGGTTACTAAAAAAGAGTATCCGTTGCTGAAAATAGCATTTATTGTGTGTATTTCGCAGTTTTGTATACAATGTATACTAGTATATGTTATCCAGTAATGTGAAACTTGTTATAATACATAAAATACAATATTACCCACTTCAATAAAAGTGTTGTTATTTTGTGGGAGAGCAGATGTGAGTGATGTATGGTAGATGTGATTGTGCATGGTGGATGTCTGGTCGATGTGATAAAATAAATAACACATGGTAATTCGGGCAATATCGAGGTATGTACTACGAGTACCTCAAAAGCGTATCTGCGGGTAAGTTTTGCGGGCACGCCGAAACCATAACACTGATGTCTGCGTGTTGATCTGCGTGTAGGTTCTGGGCACCAAATGCCGTTTTGATCAAGTCTGCTTGTGCTACTGATTCTTTTGTTTTAATACGATAAATGCAATCCGTTAACCTAATAAAGCTTGTTTTCAGTGCTGAATTTATGGAGGTGGCGACAGAAAGAATTTAATCACGAAGCAACGCCAATGTTCAAAGTTAACCAAGTCATTATTTATTCTTTCGTTCTTACGAACGGTAGGAGTATACCGACTATTCAATAGTTTGAATGTCGGGATCAAACGTACTCATACTGTGGTATGATGGGAAATGACTCAATAGTTGAATTAAAAACCATTTAATATAGATGAGAGAGGTTCTATAAACTCCGAAGGAATTATTGTATAAAACAAAAAATGCCCCGTCAGTCAACTGGGCCTGTCTACTATCAGGGGGGAAATCTTCTCCTATGGGTTCTCCACACCTGCCAGGGGGAAATCTCGTCTCGTCTCTATATCTCGTCTCCTTGAGGTACGGGATCGGGAAAGTCACTTATACTTTCAGTCAAATAGACGTAAACAACAAATTACGTTTCAACTCTCGTATTTAGTCGGTCAGTCGGGTACTCTATAAGACACAGCGCCCTGAGGAAAAGTCCCCAAGACTATCGCAAGGCTGACCCAAGACTCTCTCTAGACTGCGTCTCAAGACTGCCCCAAGACTGCGTCTGTCGCGGAGTACTCGCCAAGACCAACCCAAAACAACTTTATTCACTTTCAAAACCTTAACCAATTACAAAGCAGTATAAAAACTCTAGGGCGTAACCTTCAATCATAAAGCCAATCACACTAAGTACTGAACACGTCATATCTTTTGATTAATCGTTCACTATATTAATAACTGCGAATACCAACTGTCAGAAATGGTAGTTCGAATAGCGACGGTTATATCGTAATTAGTTCCAAATCACTGAGTCGAGTTCCGTCCAGGACCTCGCATTGGCCTAAACGATGACAGACATAACACAGCCATTCGCTAGTAATCAGCTAAATAAGTCGATCAACAGATACGCAAAACAAATTCATCATACTACATTTAATGCGGAGGATATAAATCTAAATTCGATTGTGATCGGTATTTAAACAAACAAACTATTTCTAGGTGCGATTCAGGTGTTAATCATTGCCGTTGAAAGACTACAATCTTGAGTTTGCATCTAGAACGTGTTGGCTATGTTTGATTGACAGGCACGGGTGTCGACTAATTCGCGTATATGAATTCTAAAGAGACAGGTGATGTAATGGTCACCGGCGTAATAGATACCGATTTTAGTGTACGCCATAATAAACACAGACTTTACTTATCCGTTACTATATAGTCACAAAATAAACAACTAGACATTTTTTTATACGTCTAAATGATGCAAATTTGTCTATAAATAGTACATTTATTGTATGAACGAATATAAAACATTTAAAACAGTATCGCAGTATGGAAATCACAAGTTGGCTGGAGGCACAGTCGCTTTCACATGGTTGCGGGGTTTCATAATTTCGACATCGCAGCAGTACTCGTGTGGGGAACGTTTAATGTTTTGATACAGGTTTTCGCCCATTCCCAGTGACACTGAAGAAACTCACGGTTCTCGATGAACACAAACTCTGTTTTATTTCAACGGAACGGTTTACAAACACTTGTTACATCAGCGACATCTTGAACATTCTAGAAAAACCTACCAACGAGGCTCGAACAGTATCATGGGTAATGGAAGAGTATGGAGAATTTATCTTACAAATCAGAGTGAAATCATCGCGAATGACAATAACTGTAGAATAGCTGGTGCATACATTTTGTAATAAACGATTTCCCGATATCAGAGTGTATACACAAATAAATCACGAATCTTGTACAATGATATATCCTGAATGTTTGTTGTTCGATAATAATAATTCAGTCACGATGTTCATAACAACTCTCATAATGCGCTCTGAATAACCGAAAGTTCTAACTAAGAATTATTTCTCATATTTCACTTCGCTAATGTTCATAACAATAATTGAGACTCTAATATAATAACTAGACTTTTGGAACAAATGTCAACATAAAAATCGATAAATAAGAAGTTTGTTCTCGGCTCCTGGTGAACGTGACCCCAGGTCATCAGTGTTACTAAAATAGCCACTTAAATTAGCAGCACTACATAGCAGGTTTTCCACACTCGTCCAGTTATTACGTTCTATTCCCAGCATATCGTGGGATCTCGCAGTGTTCAATACATAACAATACACACGTACGCGTACAACAAGGTTACAAACATTCTCTCTTTTGAATACTTAGCAAGATTTAGCAAGGCTGTACATAAATAATAAAAAAGAAACATGGTGAAAAAAGTAATGACGGGATCCCCATATTATGCACTATATTTAACTTTTTATAAATACATATAGGTTTAAATTCAGGACAGTTACAGCCATTTTAATTTAATCATGCGTTTATCAGTTGTTTATTAACAAATGGGCGTCCAGGCGTATATATATAGTATGTTTTGTTTTCACATTACAAAATTGTCAAGCAGGATGTGTGCTGTATATTCATCCCGGTCAGTATTTCACACTTCGAATGTAATTGTTCGAGAGTGCAAAGCTTTAAAATTAAGCCCAAACGTCCCTTTGTTCGTAGAGACGTCTTCAAACTGACAAAAACTGTGTGACCTACTTAATTTTCAATCTGTCACGAACAGAGATAATGCCCGTTTTATGAAAGCGACGTTAATTAAAATGCCTTCAGGATAACATTGGAAGTTGCCAGGCTGAAAGTTATCGACATGTTGCGAAATAAGAGTGAAAACGTTTACTTATCAACTGTATGTTTTTTTTATTCACTTTGCATGCTGGAAGCGTCTACGTCTTTTTTTTAGTTTGCGAGACTAGTTGATAGCGCTTGAGACAAGTTACATTTAATTGGGTGGAGGACAGGAAGTCACACATCGCTGCACTGTAACTAAGGCCAGCAACTCATTTGCATATAACACCAATAGTGACAAACTTTCGGGACTTGTAATCACATACGCACGCATCGGTACCCTATATTTTAAATTGATATTTGAGTATGTTCCAGTATTGACAATGCTCCGAAACTTTAACACTCTCTAGCCAAGACTGTCTCCCTAAGAAAAAAAAAATTGTGCCCAGGAATCTGCATCAATACCTTATGTTATGCTATCAGAACAAATAATGGTTACACTAAACCATTTGTATCAGCTAGTGGGGTTAAACAGGGATGTAATTTAAGCCCACTACTGTTTAACATATTTATAAATGACTTGTCTGATAATATAATTGTAATACTATCAGGTTCAGAGACAGGACTTCAAAATAGTATTAACAAATTAAACAGTTATTGTGAAAAGTGGAAATTGCAGGTCAATATCAATAAAACTAAAATATTAATATTTAATAAAAAGGGTAAAATCATGGGTCATAATTTTAATTTTTATTCAGGTAATAGGCAAATACAGATAGTTTCCACTTATACATACCTAGGAATTATCTTTCATAGCAGTGGAAACTTTAAACTAGCAATAGATAACTTAGTGATGAAAGCACAGCGAGCCCTAGGTGCACTAAGACAGACACTAAACTTGCACAATTATATCATTTCACCAAAGAATGCAATACAACTATTCAGAAGTACAGTTCTGCCAATCATATTGTATGGATCAGAAGTATGGGCAGCTTTTAACTTTAAATTATTTAAATCAAAAAATTGTAACATTATTGCAAATGATTCATTCATTCAAAAATTATTCAATGACAAATTACAAATTGAACAACTGCACATCAAATTTTGCAAGCAAACACTCGGTGTACATAAATGGTCCAGTAAAGTTGCTTCTAGAGCAGAGCTTGGAAGCTACCCAATCATCACTGATATATGTTCACAATTGCTAAAATACCAAAGGAGAATATTAAATCCAGAATGTAGCCCTTTAGTTCAATGTGCATTCAAGTCAGAAAGCAACACATGGACAGCATTCATGAACAAATTACAGGAAATATCAATGTACATGATAATGCAGAGTTCAATAGTATACAAACAAAAATGAAATTACAGAAAACCTATATTGATAACCAGTGGTTGCCAGCTGTCACACGCAACGTATTATTACCGTAATTGGTATAGTACAGGTGTGATGGTTCAAATACCAAAATGGCAACAGTTACAGAAAGACTTCCCTGTTGGCGATGATAAAACACGAACACGGAGCCAACAGATGAGGTTTCAACTGGTACTGGTATTATTATACTCTGCAAACATACAATAAGTACAATAAAGTACAAGTACAAACAAGTACAATAACGCGATAAAACTCCACTACTCTAATAACTAGATACTTAAACTCCAATACAATTCAACGAGATCTCCAATCTGAACTCAGTGCTGAACAACTCCCCTATATATACCCCCACTGTCTATAAATAGACCATTACATCAGCATACATAATGAGTCTGGAACTTACTACCAATTTCTAGAATGTTCCATTACCTTCTATTGCCTCCTACAGTGTTCTATTACCCATTCAACCATTTTCTAAACAAAATCTAGAATATTCCACCCAGACACAGTACGGTTCTAGAACATTCTCAGTGACACGGAAGTGGTAAATAAGTCGTATACGACACCAGCCCTCCAAAAAATAGAAAATAATAAATTACGCATTTAAAAGACGTTTAAATCAAAATATGAATTTGAGCCATATCTAGAACTTGTAAAAAATATTAGTCATAGAACAAGTATAATCAAATTTAGAATCTCTGCTCATACGCTGCCAATTGAAAGGTTAAGATACAAAGGCATTCCTCCAGAGGAAAGAATTTGTAATTTGTGTGAAGACAAGGCTATTGGTGATGAAATACATGCATTATTGGTTTGTAAGAACCAAAGGTTAATAACTAGTCGTACACAATTTATTAATACTTTGTCATTGTATAATGATAGTCTACTAACATTATCAGAACAAAACATGTTCAAACAAATTTTAAGTTCAAATGATGGTTTCATTACCAACAGCCTGGGAAAATTCATCAATGATATTTTAACAGAAAACAAAAATTAAACTTTTAATATTTAACATTTTTTCTAACATTTCTTTTATATTTTTACAGTGTTTGTTTATTTGTTATTTGTTTGTTTGTTTGTTTATAAATAACATACCTATTTAACCGTTGTTGATTTTTGTACAAAATTCCAAGAACACAAAACAATCAACTGACAACAATCGACAAAACAAAAACACTATACAGTCACTGTAGCCACGCCAGTAAGAAAAAGATACTGTGGAACTCATTGCAAATGTAAATACAAAATAAATGTCAGTAAATACAATATTTATTAATTTGCAGCCTCCATGGACAAGTTCACAATAATATTGTAAAACCGTTAGTTGTAAACTGAACTTTAAATCTCATCAGGATTTCCACATGAAGTTACACAGATAGAAAAAAATGCAATATTAAGACAAGGAAAAATAATTCTTTTTTGTCAAGGCTATCATACTAAATTCTCTTATTTTGGGGGTATTTTTGTGAGTGTACATGTATGCATTAAAATTATCAAAACTTAAATTGTAATCATAGTACAAATGTAAAGTAAACAAAATTATCCAGTGATTTTGGATTTGTTGGAAAAGTAGCCGAAATGCTGTGACATGGTCTTATTGTTGGTGAGAATTGCCAAGCCAGTTTATAAAACATGTTTTCGGCTGTTGCCATAGTAGGACATGGACGAGAAGCTGGCGTCGTTTTATAACTAAAACCAGCCCCGTATACGAAGTTCGCAAAAAACATTCAGTCTTCAGAAGTCACTTTATTTTATTGCTAGGACGTATTCTGCTGTTATATTTCTTATTTCCAAATGTTTTGCAATAGTATTTTCTGGATTGAAGGCAGCATTTACAGTTCATTCAAAGTTGCGTTGGGATTACGTTGATATAGTGTAACAATGTCGGCGCCGGTGATCTCTTCCCAGTGCGCAATGGTGCAAAAATAAAAAATAAACATGATCATATGAACACTGTACTGCTATTACAAGACTGGTAGGAGGTAATAAATTTGGGGCGAACGTATTAAGTTGTTGCCATGGCAGTGGCGGGCCAGAATTTGTTTTCAATTAGTGACGGTACGACCTGCCTGTCAAATATGAACAAAATCAGCGAAGCCAAAAAAAACAAACAAACACACAGAGTAGTTAAAAGCCGTTGCTGGTGAAAAGTTATCCCAACTTTGAGGTCAAGTTTCTCGGTAATGAAAAAAGATATCAAAAATTCAAATAGGAACTTTGTGCCCACACTCAAGCTGAGTAGAATGAGCTATGTCTGAGGTGTGTTATCCCAAATTTGTAGGGGGAGATACATTTGGCGCGAAGCTATCCAAAAAAAAACAGTTTTTGGTTGTTGCTATGGCAACGGTGGGCCAATTTTTTTTTTTAGACTTTTCCTAATAACTAGGGTGAAGGTGTGACCTACCTGCCAAGTTTGAGCGAAATTGGCCAAGCCAAAAAAATCAGAGAAAAAATAATACGTGAAACACTGGAAATTACAAGCCAGTAGGCTGGTTGGCGATCCGCTCCGCTCAAAAACAAGCAACATATTTTTGGTTGTTTCTATAGTGTGACATTAACGTGAAGCTAACGTCGGTTTATAACTAAATGGGCCCATATACGAAGTTTGCAAAAATAGTCTAGTAGGAAATAGGGGTCCCCATGCACCCCGATGATATATTTTTTTAACTTTTTAACTTTTATTTTTTGAATCCTCAGGATGTCTAGTACAGGAATTTTGATGTTCCCATTGCCAAATTTTGTCCCATGACGTCACTAGGTGGCCATTTTGACGGCCATCTTGCATTTTTACAGAAAACAATAATCGGTACAACTATTGAACTAGTCATCCTACAGAAACAAACAAATACATTTTTCCATTTAATTTGGACATGGGGAATTCAATGAGAATGTTATTTGTATGATTTAAAAAAAAAATCATTTAAACCTGTGTCACACCCATAAGTTGCCTAAAACTAGATTAGCTCAAATCACAGGTGGACAGATAGGGAAAATTTATATGAAGGGCAACTAACTGGTATCTATACAATAACTACCAGGGATCTCTTACTCCGGTCGAGACAATTCGGCAGTCCAGTGGTAAACCGAGGTAACAACGTACATCGAATATTATAATCAGGGAGACATTCACACCATTAATTAACGACACAGACAAGTCTAGTAAACAACAACATCTATTCAATATTTATAAAGGTGAACCAAGGTCAACAGTGGGCACACATAATTGTTTGTACATAACACAATAATTGGCACCTCGCTCACTGAAGTATAAACTAACAATGGTATGATAATAAACACTACAAATGCATGGATTGGCAGTAATACACACAATAATAATTACTTCCGGTTGACAGAATTAACAGCAATGTTCATCACAATAATTACTAAAGTTGTACGACTCAATAGAGAAATACACAATGTCCAACAATATACATGTAGCGTAAACACAACAATAACTATAGTGCTATGAACATCTCTCGTTAGGTAAATACAACAACAGTTAACTGGTACAACAACTCAATAAAATTCTGCATGAACTTTAGTACAACGTACAGCCTAATAAAACTATACATGCCATGAATATACTAACAGTAAAAGCCCTAACCCTAGTTAACTGATTACATGTAATCTCTAATTAATATTCACTTCAGACGAGCATCACACAGTCAGGTACACACAATCTTTGCTGTCTTGTAGGGCACAACACACGAAATTGCTAACTTTAACAATAAGCCAAACGAAAAACGTCCCTCCAAGCGCAAAGGTTCAAACACACAAAAATCATCCAGTCGCGCATGTACATGTGAGTAATGGAACTGATCACTGTTCGAAATCGTATGACAGTTCGCACAAAGTTAACTTTTGTTAGTCAATAACGAGTATCAAACCTGATCTTCAAGTTCCTTATGGTAGCGGCGAGTCCCTCAATGGTGTACTGGCGTTGATCACGTCAAAGCAACGGCGAAACCCTCACAACTGTAGCGACGGAGCATAGGTCCCTTTGACTTTCAAGTAGCCCCACGCGCTTACAGTAGTTTCACAAACTTGACAAAACCAGTTCACTTCACTCGCCCACAACTGCTTCTATTAGTCGTTCGACTCGAAATACTCAGGCCCCACGGGTACCTGTCACTCAGCAGGGACCTGTCACTCAGCAGGGACTTCAACTCACAGTCCCATCGGCGATGGCCTTTTCTGGTCGCGCTGATCGGTTCAGGCCGCGTTTCAACCAGTCAACTCGGGACGGCGTGGTTCCACTTAACGAGCAGCCATTGTTCCTCTCGTCCTCTTCACTATGCTGATGTCATCCCTTCCACGAAGTGATCATGTGATACTCGCATGTCAAATGCATTCACTCAGAAGCCAAAATAAGTTTCATAACTCTATTACGGCTATCCCTGTTAGTATAGTGTATGCAAAAAGCACATCCACACAACTCACTGCATGTCATGTCCGTCTGACAATCTATAAAATGTTCTAATTACACAATAAAAGATACAACTCAATAGTGTGAAATTTACCAGGCGACACCCTCCCTCCCAAAAACATGTCATCCCCTCTCCTCCACTCCCATAGCTAACCATAAAACAGCTAATGGGAGAGAGAGCAAGGGACCGTCTTCTCATGGTGGATGTACCACTGTACTCTTCGTCGTGGCTTTAAGTAATAGCTGAACTTCAGCTTAATACAGGTCTGTTACATCATGGCCCAATAAGAGTGCATCTGCTCTTCCCTGGCAATCTGGGAGTCCAACCTGCAAGTAATCACCCTAGCAAACAAAAGTGTACCAGGTATACTCCCTCAGGAGCGAGGCGCAAATACATGCAGTTGTACAGTTACACAATCACACATGTCCACAGATATGACCAAGGGTTCACCAAGGGCGATCCCAATAAGTGTCTTCAGAGTGTCTCCACATACCAATGACTCTACAAATAAATACAATGTTCATCATCACACTAGCCTGCTCCCCAGGTACATGTACATTGCACCAGTCGTCACCTCTTCACTATATTGTGGTCCATCTCCCAACTTGTTGAGCCATATGGGAAGGATAATACCAACTCGAAACCTCACAATACGCTGAACTACAACGTGGTCGGAGATAATACCACATATGCGAAGTCCCACTCTCCTCTCAGGTGGGTGTTGTCATTCGGAGTTGCTCAACCAAATCCTCATCCTCGACAACCTCACTATACGACAATCTGACGACATACATATACCCGTAGCAGGTAGGCATGTTCCAATCGCATCCATATTACGATTAGTAACACCTCATCGGTTGTCTATCACTAACCGTCGGTAATAGTATTCCTCTCCAATCAGATACTGCTGAATTACTATCCAATGCAAGTAGACCTGTCAGGGAATGATGCAAATTCTGTACATGTCGAATTCCACATCTCCTACAGCTCTTAGCATCATCTGGCGTACTCAACTTATCTTCTTTCGTGGTCCGCAGACTAGTGAATGGGAGATGATTAGACGCTTGTTTGTTAGCTACCCTGGCTAAAGCTATCTTCCGTGAACACCCGGGTAATTCCCACGGGCACACACCGGTCTTCTCCTGCGTTAAAGGATAGAGTCGCGCCCCAAGCGGTTCACCATCAACCATTCGATCGTTCGGTATGAACGTTGGTGTGGCTGCATTCAACCTAAAATCCACGGTGTGATTCATGTTATTAAAGCCATAATACTGTGTTCTTCGTCTATTTCTCATAGGGTATCTCCTTCCTGTCGTTACATCATCTGTCGGTACCTCAGTTGCCGTTTCACATGGCATCACTCTTTCTTCCGACATTACATCAGCAGAACCCTCCATGTTCTCACTATTAGTATGTGCCAATTCAGTGTCTTGGCTGGATCCAGATGCTTGGCTCGCATCCCCAGTAACGCGGTCTTGGTCATGTACTGAACTTCCCACACTCTCAAGGACGACAGTACCCTCATCCAAAGTGCCACTTCCAATACATGGCGTATCAGCGGTTATAGTCCCGTTGTCACTCACTGTATTGTCAAGGCTAACAGTTACGATAGCTGGTGATGCATCTATTTCAGTCACAACTGAACTATCAACAGGTGGCATAACTGTCTCATCCTGTGACCGGTCAGTCTCTTCACTGCTACTACTAGACATCGCCTCTGTCACAGGCAAACCACTTTTGCTATCTCTCGTTCGTGTTCTCTCTAATAATATCTGATCATCAGAAGAACTCTCTATTTCGGTATCGCTAGACTCCCTGACCACTCTATTGGTCTGTCGAGTGCGAGTCCGTCTACAACGATTTCGTCTAGGTACGTTTGGTGTACGCATTGGACGATCCTGTGGAACTGCTGGCAGGGCATAGCACGGCATCAACAAATTACGATGAATCGTCCGGCACTTCCCTCCACTCTCTGGCTTCAGTACGTAAACAGGGATGTCAGGATTTACTCTCTTGACTACCAAGTAAGGGTCATGTTCCCACTTGTCTGCAAGTTTCTGTTTACTTCGGATAGATACATTGCGTATCAAAACACGATCGCCAGGCTCCAAGTCGGCTTCTTTCGCCCTTTTTATCATACAGATATTTGTTCTTCCTCGCTCTGTTAGTCATCTTGTTCCCAACTATCTTATACGCTGTCTGTAAGTCTCTGCGTACTCTCTCTACATATGTTTCATAGGTCTCTTTGTCCTTGTCATTAGGCTCCAAACCTAGATAGATATCAATGGGCAACTTCGGATGCTGTAACCTGCCAGTAATGATAACACTGTCCTCGGGACGAATAGTAACAGGTTTCTTCATCAAGGCACGAGCAGATCCCATATGACCGTTAACACCAGCAAAGCAATGTCTAGACCTCAACTTATCATATGTCCTTTTCCCAGGTGTAGACATCTTACCAACTTCATTGTGATTCTTCTTTCTACTGTCCGCAGCAGCTCGCATACATGGCTCCAACACATTTGTACCCAATGTTATTGGTACTCGATTTCCATACTCTGTATCTGGAACTACCACTACCAGGGCATCCATGGTCTGTTCTACACCATATATCGAGGGTGGCAGTCCTAACTGTACTTCCAATAGTCCCAATACTGGCACAGCTTGGTCACTAGCACCCAGTATTCGCAAATCAGCAGCAGACATGTCCAAGGGAAAACCAGAGAAATGAGCATCATAAAACCACTTACTCAATGTAGTTACTTGTGAACCTGTATCCATTAGACAACGTGCACTATGATTGCTCACTGTTATTACTTCCTCATATGCCGGTCCTACGACTCTGCGACGAATATCCGTTTGCATCAGTTGCAGGTTGGGGATGGAGTCATCTACACTCAGGGGTGTCCTATCATTTCTCTTTCTTGGGCGGTTACGTTTCCGCTGTCGAACTCTTCTTTGTTCATATCTCGCAGGCTGGTCACGCGTCTTGCAATCAGACTCACCAGAAGTGGATGTTTTCTGAGGGCAATTCCTGGAGTAATGTCCCTCCTCTTTACAATAGAAACATCTCTGTGCCTGCTGTTTCTTGTCTGGACAGTCTCTGGCCATGTGGTCTGGATCACCACACACATAGCAATGTCTAGGCACTTTAGGGTTACTTTTATACTGTCTCTTGGAACCGTGGTCATCGTTTTCCCGTGTGAAGCCTGTAGTCTGTATGCCATACTCAAGCTTTGATTTGACTTTCATCTCCAACCTATCCAAGCGTTCAATAACAGACGATAGTGTTGGTTTCAACTGTTCAGCAAATTCTCTAGCTACTCCGCTTACAACATCTGTTTCGCTGAACCGCGCCTCACCAGAGTTGTCCTGTACATGCACGGCATCATCAGTAGCCATCAGTCGAGTCATTGCGGGTTTCAACCGTGACATGGGTTGGCATGGCTGGCGCCTCTCACTAACTTCTTCCTGAGCTTCTCTCGCCAGCCCTACCATCTCATCAAAATCATACACTCTGTTTACACGATGTCTGATAGCATCCCTGACTGCTTCATCTCGCAAACCTCTCCAAAATGTATTTCTCAGGCGTTGGTCCATGGCCGATTGAAGTATACCACCCTTCCGCTCTACTTTGTTTAACTCTTCCTCTAGTCTGTTAGCAAAGTCAGCAATGGTTTCTTTTTCTTTCTGTAGCCCCTTACTATAAAAGTTCGCCAGAAGTGTCTCAGTGGATTGAACATCACCATAGCGCTTGCGTAGCTTTCTCAGTAACTGGTCAAACGTAACATCAGGTCCCATCCCGTCTATGAGCCGAACCGCGCCTCCTTTCAATGAGGCTCTAATTGTCCGCAGCATCGATATGGGGGACTCTTTATTACCATGTAAGTACGTCTTCACCTCCCCTTCCCACGTCAGGAAGTCAACATCAGATGTTCGACCAACATCTCCCGAAAACGTACTCAACTTGTGTCTGTCTCCCAGATATACTGCTGTGTAGCTACCATCTCTATCAGTGCGGGTATCAACCACAGCATCATTGGTATCACACCTTCTACCATAGGGGCCCAATAACATTTTCTCATTCTCTAATTCACGATCCAAGCGGTCGATATCGTTCCCAAACAAATCTGAACGATTAGTCTTCCCAGTACCTATCATAGTTCTAGATGACTCAAGTCGCTCTTGTCTAGTGGGTGTATTCGCTCGGCTACACCCCCCTCGTACAGAACTATCGTTGTCACGCTCATAATCAACATCCCAGTTTTCACCAGCGAGTCTAGACTGTTCTCTATGTCTCCATTCACACTGTTCAGCTTCTCGCTGTTCATACCTTTTCTCTATCTCTCTCTGAAATTTCTCATGTCTCTCATCCTGCTCTGCATGCATGGCCACCATCCAAGCCTCTCTTTTCTGTTGTTCATCTAACAACCATTGACTCTTGGCTCTGTTTAAACGTTCATCCTCTTCGAGTCTCCATTTTATTTTCTCTTGGTCAATTCTGCGCAACATTTCTCTTTCTTCACGTATTTGTGCAAAGCTTAACAGTCTATCACCAGTGCCCACCGTCCCGTCCGGTGACGTATCTACGGAGTGTCTCTCATCACCATCGCTCACATAACCCCATGCTACCTTGTCCTCCATTATAGTAGCAATAATACTCAGCACACTGCAAAATGTCTGCTCCTGAAAAAATACTCAAAATAATCTCATTAAATAACAACTGTTTACCACTCAGACCGGATACTGGATACAATCTGGATCCAGTCGATGCCTAACACGTTGGGCGCCATTTATCTGTCACACCCATAAGTTGCCTAAAACTAGATTAGCTCAAATCACAGGTGGACAGATAGGGAAAATTTATATGAAGGGCAACTAACTGGTATCTATACAATAACAACCAGGGATCTCTTACTCCGGTTGAGACAATTCGGCAGTCCAGTGGTAAACCGAGGTAACGACGTACATCGAATATTATAATCAGGGAGACATTCACACCATTAATTAACGACGCAGACAGGTCAAGTAAACAACAACATCTATTCAATATTTATAAAGGTGAACCAAGGTCAACAGTGGGCACACATAATTGTTTGTACATAACACAATAATTGGCACCTCGCTCACTGAAGTATAAACTAACAATGGTATGATAATAAACACTACAAATGCATGGATTGGCAGTAATACACACAATAATAATTACTTCCGGTTGACAGGATTAACAGCAATGTTCATCACAATAATTACTAAAGTTGTACGACTCAATAGAGAAATACACAATGTCCAACAATATACATGTAGCGTAAACACAACAATAACTATAGTGCTATGAAAATCTCTCGTTAGGTAAATACAACAACAGTTAACTGGTACAACAACTCAATAAAATTCTGCATGAACTTTAGTACAACGTACAGCCTAATAAAACTATACATCCATGAATGTACTAACAGTAAAATCCCTAACCCTAGTTAACTGATTACATGTAATCTCTAATTAATATTCACTTCAGACGAGCATCACACAGTCAGATACACACAATCTTTGCTGTCTTGTAGGGCACAACACACGAAATTGCTAACTTTAACAATAAGCCAAACGAAAAACGTCCCTCCAAGCGCAAAGGTTCAACACACAAAAATCATCCAGTCGCGCGTGTACATGTGAGTAACGGAACTGATCACTGTTCGAAATCGTATGACAGTTCGCACAAAGTTAACTTTTGTTAGTCAATAACGAGTATCAAACCTGATCTTCAAGTTCCTTACGGTAGCGGCGAGTCCCTCAATGGCATACTGGCGTCGATCACATCAAAGCAACGGCGAAACCCTCACAACTGTAGCGATGGAGCGTAGGTCCCTTTGACTTTCAAGTAGCCCCATGCGCTTACAGTAGTTTCACAAACTTGACAAAACCAGTTCACTTCACTCGCCCACAACTGCTTCTATTAGTCGTTCGACTCGAAATACTCAGGCCCCACGGGTACAAATGTACCTGTCACTCAGCAGGGACTTCAACTCACAGTCCCATCGGCGATGGCCTTTTCTGGTCGCGCTGATCGGTTCAGGCCGCGTTTCAACCAGTCAACTCGGGACGGCGTGGTTCCACTTAACGAGCAGCCATTGTTCCCCTCGTCCTCTTCACTACGCTGACGTCATCCCTTCCACGAAGTGATCACGTGATACTCGCATTCACTCAGGAGCCAAAATAAGTTTCATAACTCTTTTACGGCTATCTCTGTTAGTATAGTGTATGCAAAAAGCACATCCACACAACTCACTGCATGTCATGTTCGTCTGATAATCTATAAAATGTTCTAATTACACAATAAAAGATACAACTCAATAGTGTCAAATTTACCAGACGACACCTGCAATAACTATTTCAAACTGTGTATAATTTTCAATAAAATGTCCGCATCGTAACATATATTCAACCTGACCAGTAACAATGATAAACATGTCATTTAAGTATATGCATATCTGATTCACACATTTCACTGTCACGCAATCTAATGCGATCCACGTGTAGATTTTGTGCATCCAAAGTGCAGTGAGTTTTTGTTGAAATAAGGCATGTTTTTGTTCTCAGTACATTAGTTTTCCAATTTTGGCGAAATAAACCTTTCCATTTATTTAAAGTGGTATAATTTTGCATTGTCAACCAAGGCGATCATAGCCTCTTTCATTGGGTCAACAAAACTGAATAGTCACCTCTATTGCAGTAACCATGTGTATATCCAATTTGTTTCTGTAATACAGAGGATAGTTTTTTAGGATTCACACTACCTATTAATCCACAGGCACACAACAAGTCTGGTGCTGGTTGTGATAAAATCAGGTAATAGATTGGATTGTATAACCAAATTAGTAACATTTATACCAAATAGCATGGTATTTCAAAGCAATATTTTTTTCTACAATTGAGCGATGTAGTAAATTCCCTGTATTTAAGGACAAGAGTGGAACCCTCTATGAACCAATCTGGAAACAGATAGAGTCTAGAGCACTAGAAGTGGGGAATATCCGTCTCCATCGGATGGTGCAAGGTGAAGACTTGTTTGCACGAGAGGCAAATTCCCACCAGTCATGTCGCAAGTCATTCAATTTGCAGTATGTTAATGACATGCGTTATAAATCCCAATCCTCTCGCTATATGTACAACACAGAGCAAGGTCGCATCACTGATGCTCATCTCAAGTCTTTCAATACTGTACTTGTGCAGCTAACATCACTGTGTCTTCTTTACATACAAGAGTTGGAAAGACATGGGATTGCTAATCCAGCTTATAGGAGTGAGAAGCTAAAGGATTGTCTTGAGAACCATGACATTTATAAATCAATTGCCTTTGCAAAGGTCAATCCAGGTGACAAAGGCTGTATCACCTATAACCTGGTGTACAGTACCAACATGTCTGTTGCAGATGTAGTGACATATGCATATAAGCTTGGATCAAAAGACAAGTACCATGAAGTGGCCGAGCTTCTTTGTACTAAAATGAATCAAGCATTCAATCAGTCACAACCACTTCCTTGGCCTCCTACTGCAGATGATTTTGAGTTGCACTCACCAGACGCACTTCTTCCCGCTGAGTTAGTCAAGTTTCTTAATATCTCTGGTGATGCTGACATGGGTATATGTGAGAAGACTAGACGTATAGTGCTTTCAATTGGCCAGGTATGTAATATTAAGTCTGACACGTCTTAATAATAATGTTCTCCATAATTTTATAATAGTTTTGTGTCATTCCAGTTTCTCTTATTTTTTTTTTGCAGGATATCTGTCGAGCTGTATCAAAAGGAGAGTGGAATTATCAAAACACTTCCTTCTTCATACGACACATGTACCGCGGTAGACAGCTCACTACTATTCTCAACAGACTAGGTCACTGAGAGACATATGACTTCAGCTTGGAACTTGAGACTGTACTAACTCATGCTATTGATGAGGTTTCCAGTTCGCTCACTCCAAAAATAATCACTGGTGAAGGGAATGATATGTTTCATCTTGAGTGGAACAACATGAACAAAATAACAACAAACATGCATGGCCCTAATGTCGTAAACAGTGCTGGTGGAATCATGATACAGGAGGTGAAACCAGGATTAGATGTAACCAGCCAAGATTGAATAGTTCCTCTACTTCAATGAAGCAAGATATGCTCATAGAAGGTTGAAACTCCTGAAACACTGATACCAATCCACATCTATAGTCAAGTGAGACCAACATTTCCTGGTGAAGCTGTGTTTACTCAACCCATGGTAAATAATGAAGTGTCTTGAAGTGTATTCAAGAGTATCGAACCTGGTTATTTGCATGGGTTGTTGGAAGCAGTGGAGAACAACAACTCATTCCAGGATTTGGTGGTTTTATATCAGCAACTGGTGTCAAGCCTTCCAAAAAGTCAACCATCGATTACTTCACCCCAATTAATCAACCCTTCACCGAGTACTCTGTCATTAAGGAGCTGCTAAAGAGGTCTGAGGAGGCTACCATGGAGGTGGGACAGGATTATGTCCTCAACACATTCGACGTTGGAGGTTGCATGAAGGCACTACCACTAATTTGGAAGTTTCCAGATGAATACAAGATACACATTGTCACAATAGGGCCGTTTCACACTGGGATGAATTACATGGGCATGGTAACTGGTCGCAAGTGTAGACGCTCAGGATACTTTGAAATACTAATTGGAGCTGAACTCATCACAAGTGGCTGCCTAGTTAGTGTGTTGAAAGGGAAGGCATACGCTTAAGCTCTCTTTTGTCTGAAAACTGTCAGTGAAGTCATGGAACGATTGATGATTGAGCAATTCATTGAAGAAGAAGATATTGAGATAACCAATCCTGCAGTTCTACTCAATCTTGTCCAGTCATGTAGTCATGAGACCCTCAACCTTGCTTTGCAGGACCCCTCTACTCTCACCGTCCTTGAGAAGTATGTTGCCTATGAAGACAAAGTACGTACAGGCCACCTTGGCAAGACAGCAATCTTTTGGCTTAGTGTGATAGACCATGCACGTCTTATTCTAATGCTGCAGTATTCTGTGAAAACTAACAACTTGACTCTCTGGTAGGGGAGGATGAAAAGCTGACAAATAAATCAAAAGTGGATCTTTCCAGTAGGGACGATCTTGTTCCACATGTTGCATGTGTAAATTATCGGCTTGCCATCTTCAAGTGAGCTGACAAGTCTTTCTACTGGTCCCCCAAACCATATGATCCAGGACAGGGCTGGGCGAAGAATGAGAAAGGTATCTTGGAGCCATTGTTGTCATGTGGTCCGATCCTCCCTTCTTCTCTAATTGACTTGCTGGTGAAAACTGTAGATGACGATCAGGAAGAAGAAGAAAAGGAGCAAGAGATTGATTATGAAGATTTTTCAAGTGATGACGACTAAATGATGACATTACCAAAACCTGTAGCGAAAAAAAATAAATCATTTTTCTGTCAACTTTTATATCAACTGAACTACGCTTTTGTGCTTTTCACTAACTTTAGTTTACAGATATACTGGTGAATAAATATTGTTTTGTATGCATAATATTGTGTACTTATTTTTACTACTTATGCTAATTGACCAAAAAAGATATCTTGGCTTTTGGGCATTTATACTGCTTCAATATTAAAAATAATATTCTCCTTGTCCCCATGTCCAAATTATATGGATAAATGCATTTGTTTGTCTCTCTGGGATGTTTGGTTCAAAAGTTCTACCGATCATTGATTTCTGTAAAAAAATCCAAGATGGCTTCCAAAATGGCCGCCTAGTGACGTCATGGGACAAAATTTCACAATGGGAACATAAAAATTTGTGTACTAGACAACCTGACGATTCCAAAAATATAAGTTAAAAAAATATATCATTGGGGTGCATGGGGACCCATATTTCCTACTCGACTAAAAACATTCAGTCTTTAGAAGTCACTTCGTTTATTACTAGGACGTATTCTTCTGTTACATAATTTACTATTTCCATCCGTTTTGCGATAGTATTTTCTAGAATGTAGGCAGCATTTACAGTTCATTCAAAGTTCAAAGTTGCTTTGGGATTACGTTGATACAGTGCAACAATGTCGGCGCCGGCGATCTCCTACCAGTGCGCAACGTAGCGGGAACGTAGCCAAAATAAAAAGCATGCTCATTTGAACACTGCTATTACAAAAACCACAGTCAGTTGGCATTTGTGCAACCAAATTTGCCGAGTTCGCAGTTTTTCGCCGATAAAAAAAATAACTAAGGCAAAAACTCACGGTTTTTCAGCATTTTTGTAATAAAGACATTATTCTCTATCAATAATCCGCCCAAAATAGAAACATTTCTACTAATTCTTATGTTTTTTCGACGTTTTTCGAAAAAAAACTGTGATTAGGCTGCGAAAGTAGAACATTCCGGAGGGGATGAAAAGAAGAGCATCGCCAGGCAATGGACGCGGGGCTCTTTGGCAACGACCGCAAACGTAACGGAGTCCAGCCATCCTGCGTGACAAGGGTCACGCGCCATCCTCCGTGGGGCCGATGGTAGAGAATGGGAGTCCAGCCAGTGGGTGGCCGCGTAGAGGTCAAAATACGCGTTCTATTTTTACGCCTTAAGTTTGGCTCCTCCGTTTCACCTGTTTCACCTATTCCGTTTCGTCTATTCCTTACACTAGATACCAGCCGATACCCCCCCCCCCGCGCTCATAGAAACTCCGTATTACAGTTGATTATAGTTCCTGGGCTCCCTGTGGGTGAACTCTGCTATGTAACGTCATGTGATTTCTACACGTGATCAGTTTTATTCTTCAGTCTGTGCGTCCGCGGCCTTCCTATGTAGTTTATAACTCAAATCTGTTGTACTGTAAATACGGAATAATGGAAGCATTAGGCCGGGGAGTATTATGTATGTTGATTGTCGTTGCGACGAGAACCGTTGATACCGAAGGTATGTTCATCAACAACAACAACAATTTATTAACTCATAACAACCTACTGAAGGAGGTTAAAGGTTACAACAACAACAAAAATTACAGATACAAATTCATCAAATTACAATGGCTAATAGTTTAAAGACAACCCAACACAGACTGTATGTATTCCGAGATGAAGGAATCAATGAGTACAGAACAGACCTCGGTAGCAGTAGCAATATTTTGTGTCAAAATCTGGGGGGGGGGGGGGTACTTGCAAAAAATACTGATAGGGGTGTGTATAGCTGGTTGTTTGAAACTTCTACCACTCATCAGACAGAAATAAACTCAAATTTCCTACCCCTTTTCAGACAAACTATATGGGTATTTGACAACCCTTTCCAGGCAGTAATTAATGAAAAAAGGATACCCCTTTTCAGACAGACAGGGTAAAATAACACACCCCTTTTCAAACAGAAGTTGTGAATTTAGGACCCGTTTTGGCGGCACATATACATATAGCACTTCAATGTAGGTAACCCCCCCTCCCCCGGGCTGTATACAAATTATTCGTTTTCAGCATATGTTACCAACCAAACTTTTGAGATATTCATATATACTTGCTATAGGAACAATGGTAAAATGGCCTTAGACAGACATAACATTCAATTTTCACTGTATTTTATCGATTGATTTCTTTGTACTGAAATGTTTTATTTCATTTTTTCAATCCTTGTATTACATAATATATCAAATAGGTAAAAATTATGAAAATGACACTAGTTTTACTTTTCTTTAGTGTTCTAAGAGATAATTATTCATATGCATACGCGGGATTGACTTAATAGAGAAGGGGAGAGTAATAACTTCAGATAGTTGTGACCTGCATTTCAACTTCAAAACTGTCGGCTTATATCACGGTGTAACTTGTCCGACTAATGAGCCTGTGCCAAAGGTAGCTTTGGATCTTATTCCCATGTCTTGCCATATTGTTTATTACTTGATGTGGTGGCTTGCCGCCATAGCAACCGATAATGCAAAATGAAAATAGAACTGCAACAATAACAAAATAAAGGTGGAGTAATATTGTTGGTTGAAACCTTGAGTATTTGATAGTGATTTAGATCTTTATATATGTTCTGTTTATATTCCATTATAGCAACTGCCTTTATGGAAATAAAAACTTGGAAAACAGGATTTCGTTTTGCTTGGAGAAAATTTATAAAAAATAAAAAGGACAATCATGATGATGTTAATATTCAATATTTTAATAATAATTTTTATTCAATATTTTAACAAGTTTGCAACCACACACAAATCCAATTTTACAACAATACATGTAAAATCAACTCGCACATGTTAATTCACGCAAATTCAGTTGTATACGGGTTATTGACACAAGCTCCGGTATTCTAAGTTAGCCACTCGGTACAGCGACGGACATCACGTTCGGTGGTTTTAACGGTACTTTTCTTCTGGCGTGCTTTTATAAAACTGTCCACTTCGTCTGGAACTTCATTTTCTAGTGCTGGTCCAAAAATTTCATCAAGTTGGCCGTCCTATCGACCGCAACCACTGCACATTATCTATTTCGTCTGCTGCAGCCATTATCGCCAGGATGCGTAATTTACTTTTAAACATTAAGATATAAACCCTGTATTCTTTATGTTATTTAAGGCATGTAATAAAAATATTACAGCCCAAATATGGGCATTTGTGCTAACGTCGGGCAAATGATGACCTGCGCTCAGGCACAAACGCCCATATTTTGGCAGTGGTATATAATACTGCTTGATTGTTTCATCAAGTCTGATTTTTTGACTCTCATGTGCGAAGCACACAATGGGAGTCCTTACAGTTAGTTTGTCTGTACGTGTGTGTGTGTGTGTGTATGGGTGTGTGCGTGTGTGTGTGTGTGTGTGTGTCCGTCCGTCTGTTCCACTGCTATCTCAAGAACTATACATCGGTTTTTGATGAAACTTGGTGCATAGATGCTCTGGGCCAATGTGCAGATTTGGTTAGGTTTTAGTAAAAACCCATGCATATTAATTACCAAATTTGCATGATAATTAGCTAATTTTTAGCTGTTCCATGACTGCTCCACTGATATCTAAAAAAACCACTCATTGGATTTTGATGAAACTTGATACATAGATACTCTGAACTTATGCACAGATTTGTTCAGTTTTTAGTAAAAATCCGTGCATATTAATTATCTAATTTGCATAACGATTAGTCAATTTTCATTTTTTTCACTGATACCTCAAGTACTAATCATCACATTTCAATAAAACTTCGTAGATAGATGTCATAGGACACTGCACAGACCTGATAGTTTTTAGGGTAATATCAGTACATATTAATTACCTAATTTGCATAATTAATTAATTTTCAGCTTTTGATATTTCAAGTAGTAAGCATTACATTTCAATGAAACTTGATACATAGATACCCAAGAACTATGCAGAGAACTGATTAGTTTCAGGGTAAATAATTGTGCATATCAATTACCTAATTTGCATGATTAATTCATTTTCAGCTTTTCCACTGATATCTCAAGTACTAATCACATTTCAATGAATCTAGAACTATGCAGAGACCCAATTAGTTTTTGGTAAATAATTGTGCATATCAATTACTTAATTTGCATAATTAATTCATTTTCAGCTTTCACACTGATATCTCAAGTACTAATCACATTTCAATGAAACGTACATGGATGCTGTAGGACAATAGACAGATTAATTGTGGGAATCCGTACATATTAATTATCTAATTTGCATAATTAACCAATTCTAAGCTATCACACTGATATCTAAAGTACAAATTATTCCATTTCAATGAAACTTACTTTAGTTTGGGGTTAAAATCTGTTCATATTAATTCCTAATTAGCATAATAAATCTTAATTTTTGGGTTCTAATCATATTTCAATAAAACTTGGTACATAGATGGTCTGTTACTTTGCGCAGACCTCATTAGTTTTACACTCAAATCTGTTCATATTAATTTTCAGATTTGCATAATTAGTATTCAGCCATTCCATCAATATCTCATGTATAAGTAATTTCAAATTATTTTTAATGTGTCTCCAATACTCTCAGCACATGGGAGTTCTTTCTAAGCTTTCTTCGATTTTAAATAATTTGTTTCTTTTTTGGGATTGCCTTTATAATTTTTTTGTTTTATCAGTCTCATATTGTTGGTGATTGACAAAACATGTGATACCAATCTTTTTATTTACAAGTAGTTCAGTTTTGGTGAACCTAAATAAATATAATGCTGTCCAATCAATCAATAAATAAATACAGTAAATGAACAATTGTGTTCTTTGTTTTGCAGCTATGTACACCACTGGTTCGGTTTCCATCATTGATGGGCATGCTGTACTGAAAAGAGACAGACTTGATAAATCATCAACAGCTTATGGCACTTACAATGATACAATGTACACTACAGGATGGGGTGTTTTCAATGTCAAGGCCGGATACAGTAAATCTGATATGAAGGATACAGATGTGATGTATGCAGCTGGGTATCTAGAGGGCGCCCTCACTGCCGAGTAAGTATTATTAGGTTATTACATGGTATCTTTTTTTTTGTAGTGCCAGATGAACAACCTCTCTATAAATAATTGATAATTATTTGTCCTACCCACTTGTGAATTTACTGATAAAAAACCAATTTAAACACAGAATAAATCTTATTAATGGTGTGCAATTATTACAAACTATCCCTTGGCTATGAAGCTACGAACATAATCCTTGGGTAAATATTAGGATCTAACAATCAATCGATCTTTAATTTGAATAAAGAATAAAACAATATATTTACCTTATTACTGAGCATTTGACAAGGCATTATAAGGAAGAAAGTCATATTTTTTTTGAAAATTTTCAATTGACTCTGATTTTTTTTTATTTTCTGTATTTGAGTAGCGTTGATAATATTGACTGTATAAATAAAATGTCATTTACTTCTAAATTTGATGTGGGTACAAATACACAAAACTGAACCTCCTCCTCATTTTGATTGTTGTAAATGAATATATGCATTAATGAGTAATTAATAACATAACTTTGTTTTGAATAATCAGGCGAATTTACCAACACTATGTAAACATACACTCTTTGTTCCTGGGTAAAGGAAAAGAGGACTTGGAGAGGAAAGTCAGAATATTTTTCAATAAACAGGAAGATTGGGTTCGGCAACAAATATCTGATAATCTGAGTAGTGAATATTGGAAAGCAGTATCTGTTATTATTGCCCAGTTAGATGGATTGGTGGATGGTTATACAGCATATCCATATGAAAACAAGGTACATACTGTCAGGTTAGCAATCACCATTAATGTTAAGAATGCAGTATTACATGTGAAGGCTTATTATGTCTGAATGCTATTGCTGGATAGACTGCTGTTCTAACCATTGAAAGCCATTTTGAGGGTTTGCTAATGTCTGTCATGCTTAGTAAAAGAGCTGCCTTGTGATTATTAAATTAATAAGGCTTATATATTGACAAAACACAAAACTGCTAAATGTTCATAATTTGTAAATTTTCAAAATTGATGTGCACACATAAACTTTATTTTTTTTAACATTATCACAAAACTTATATCAAATTTTGATATTGCCCTCGACTTGAAAAAAATTAAAGTACTATTTATAAAATTGTTTTGTTTTGCAGACTTTGGATAGGTTTGCTTTTCAACTTTTAAATGGTGTTGGTGATATGATTGATTTACGTGATGCCCTTTCTCCATCTACTCGTCCTGATTGGACAAAGATGTCACCTTCACATTTCCAGATGTATTTTGCCAACCATGGTCATTGTTCAGCTCTCTTCAAGGTAATATATATATAAATATATCAATTCATTTCTTTCAAAATGATGCCTACATATACAATTGCAATTCAGTTAAATTTTAGGCATATTCTATTTCCCAAACAATCTAGCTCTTAAAACAGTGAAACCAGCTCACACTCACAACACCAAATGCATATAATTATATTCACTACTTCAATTACCCACCAAAGACTCCGGCCAGTCAAAATGACTATTTTACACTGTAGGCAATAATCTGTGATTCAGCCAATGACAGAGAGAGAAATCTAGGTCAGGGGAAGCCCCATGACCTCATAGATTTTCTTCCATGTCACGTAACACGTGACCGAGGCAGAGAGGTCAGCGCCATTTTGCCTTATCTTCACTCCCTGTTTTCTCTGCACCAAGTGTGCATCGCAGCAAAACAGTCTGGATCAGTCAGCTGTTTTTCATCTGAGTTTTCTGAGGTACTCCTGTGACCGTTGGTAACAGTGAGAAGTGGTGTCTGGTAGGACAACATTTTTCTTATTAGGGGTCCCATGTTCTTTTTGTATCACATACAAAAAAACTTGGGTGACGCGTATAGCTACTTTTGTAGGGCGTTGTGTCAGTTTCAACTGTAATTGCGTTCCACTCATGCATGCCTTGTTCATTTCTTAGTGTAGTTCAAATGGACTAGAAGGAATGAAAAGCACTCCAAGAAGAGCTCCTCACCTCCCGGGTTGTTGCCCAAATTTGGCTTGGTCATATACTCACCCTCGGTCCTGAAGCGGTCGCACTGGTAGCATTGTGGCTTCCAGGATCTGAGACGACAGGATTCAAGGCAACACCGACTGCGCGCCTCTCCTGGTCTGGCAGATTACTGAATGTGGGGAGACGGAGGGTGCAGTCACTACAAAGCCACTAACCAGACAGTACAGGTGGAATCCACGAGCCAGTTGGCTGCTGCCAAGGGCAAGCAGATGGAACCTCAAGCAGAGAAAACGCAACGCCTGAAGTTGGCACCTACTGGCCAGAAGCAGCCAGGAGGTAAGCGCCCCTACTCTCCTGGGGGAGAGAAGAGTGCCCGCCAAAGAAGGGACCAGGTGTTGGATCCTCCTCTTCCCCAGGTGGTCCCCCTCCAGGTCGCAAGGATGGGAGAGTGTTTGGTGGGGGCAGAGTGCACCGTTCGATTGGTTAGCCGCGCTAAATTTAAGCGATGCTTACTGGCACATACCAATGCACCCAGCAAGTCATTGACTCCTTCGAGTCACCCATTCGAACCAAGTATTCAAATACTGGAGCTCCCCTCCTGGTTAAGCACAGCTCCATACATGTTCACCAGAGTATTCAAATACCGGAGCTCCCCTCCTGGTTAAGCACAGCTCCATACATGTTCACCAGAGTATTCAAATACCTGGGCTGCCCTCCTGGTTAAGCACAGCTCCATACATGTTCACCAGAGTATTCAAATACCTGGGCTGCCCTTCTGGTTAAGCTCAGCTCCATACATGTTCACCAGAGTATTCAAATACCGGAGCTCCCCTCCTGGTTAAGCTCAGCTCCATACATGTTCACCAGAGTATTCAAATACCTGGGCTGCCCTTCTGGTTAAGCACAGCTCCATACATGTTCACCAGAGTGTTGAAATACCTGGGCTGCCCTCCTGGTTAAGCACAGCTCCATACATGTTCACCAGAGTATTCAAATACCTGGGCTGCCCTCCTGGTTAAGCTCAGCTCCATACATGTTCACCAGAGTATTCAAATACCTGGGCTGCCCTCCTGGTTAAGCTCAGCTCCATACATGTTTACCAGAGTGTTGAAATATGTGGTGCTGCCTCTCATCAGTCATCAGTACACATCAACCCTACCTAGACGACCGGTTGCTACACAACCAAAACAAGAGGTTGTTGGTCGAGCAGGTCAAACTAACACAGGATATACTACACTAATTAGGCTTTCTAGTAAATCTAAGGAAAGTCCCATTCACACCCAACACGTCAGTTGGTTTTTCTGGGCATGGAGTTCAACATAGAGGAAAGCTTTGTCCGTCCATTGCAGGCTCGTTGTCTAGCAATAAGCAGTCTAGTTGAACGTCTAGTCAACGTTCCCTCTGTGTCTCTCCCAAAACTGACACGCATCATTTGGATGGAGTCAGTTCACAGGGTAGTTTCCCAAGTACTGCACAGCCGCCCGATGCAACCCACTTTGTTGCAACATCGGTCTCACCTACTGGAACTGAAGAAGTGAGTTATTCTCTCGAACTAAGCGAGGGATTCCTTGCCCTGGTGGGTGGCAAATGCCTAACTCAGGACCCTCCTTGGACCCACTCACCACAGTTGTGACTCTTATATCAGATGCCTTCTCACAAGTTGGAGCTAGTGCATGGGGCTTCCCCTGACCTCAATTTCTCACTCCGTCATTGGCTGAATTGCAGATTAATGCCTACAGTTCAAAATAATCATTTTGACTGACTTACCGGAGTCTATTGTGGGTATGAACTACATGTAGGTGAATAGGCGAGTTAAAAACCCTCTGCCTAATTTTCATTTGTATAATAGCAGAAACATGTCAAAATCTGTGGTGTGTGTATATATATAAGTGGAATACAAGTGGGTATATAAATGAGCATACAAATGGATATACTAGGGTTATATAAGTGGGTACACAGGTGGATATACAAATGGAATACATATGGGTATACAAGAGGGTGTGACAGAGGAATACATATGGGTAAACAAATAGGTATACAAGTGGAATACATATGGGTATACAAGTGGGTATAACGGGAATACAAATGGGTATACAAGTGGAATACACATGGGTATACAAATGGGTATACAAGTGGAATACATATGAGCATACAATTGGATATACAAGTGGAATACATATGGGTATACAAATGGGTATACAAGTGGAATACACATGGGTATACAAATGGGTATACAAGTGGAATACATATGAGCATACAGATGTGTATACTAGGGTTATATAAGTGGGTATAACACAGGAATACATATGGGTATACAAATAAGTATACAAGTAGAATACATATGGGTACACAAATGGGTATACAAGTGGAATACATATGAGCATACAAATGGGTATACAAGTGGAATACATATGGGTATACAAATGGGTATACAAGTGGAATACACATGGGTAAACAAATGGGTATACAAGTGGAATACATATGAGCATACAATTGGATATACAAGTAGAATACTTTTGGATATACAAGTGGGTGTAACAGGAGCATACATATGGGTATACAAATGGAATACATATGAGCATACAGATGTGTATACTAGGGTTATATAAGTGGGTATAACACGGGAATACATATGGGTATACAAATAAGTATACAAGTAGAATACATATGGGTACACAAATGGGTATACAAGTGGAATACACATGGATATACAAATGGGTATACAAGTGGAATACATATGAGCATACAAATGGGTATACAAGTGGAATACATATGGGTATACAAATGGGTATACAAGTGGAATACACATGGGTATACAAGTGGAATACATATGAGCATACAATTGGATATACAAGTGGAATACATATGGGTATACAAATGGGTATACAAGTGGAATACACATGGGTATACAAATGGGTATACAAGTGGAATACATATGAGCATACAATGGGTATACTAGGGTTATATAAGTGGATACACAGGTGGATATACAAGTGGAATACATATGGGTATACACGTGGGTATAACAGGGAATACATATGGGTATACAAATGGGTATACAAGTAGAATACTTTTGGATATACAAGTGGGTGTAACAGGAGCATACATATGGGTATACAAATGGGAATAACAAAGGAATACATATGGGTATACAAATGGGTATACAAGTAGAATACATATGGGTATACAAGTGGAATAGATGTGGGTATACAAGTGGAATACATATGAGTATACAAATGGATATACAAGTGGAATACATATGGGTATACAAATGGGTATACAAGTGGAATACACATGGGTATACAAATGGGTATACAAGTGGAATACATATGGTATACAAATTGGTATACAAGTGGAATACATATGGGTATAAAAGGGGAATACACATAAGTATATGACTGGGCATACAAATTGGTATACATGTAAGTGTTGCATATGAGAATATTAGTCAAATTGCTATAAATAAAGGATAATTTTATATTCATTTTCAGGTTCTAGGTGCATATGAGAATATTTTCATGGCCCATTCCAGCTGGTTTGACTACAGTTCAACTATTCGTATTTATAAGCATTATAATTTTAATTTGAAGTCCATCAGTGTTGCATCCAAACAGATGTCTTTTTCAAGTTACCCAGGTATGGTTCCATTAAATAGAAATACTTTTTAATTTCAGGGCAGGTGAGTCATTATATATGAATAGTTTACTTTGTATGACACAAAAGTAAATAAACAAACTGTCTATGAAACTGGCATTTATGTGTCAAATTCCCCGAGTTGAAGCGTTATGTATAGTAGGAATCTTTCTAATAAACCCTAAACAACACAGATATATTCAATGCTTTGAATTTTAGGTTTCCTAGAATCTCTGGATGACTACTATCTTCTAGGAAACGGGCTAGTCATGATACAAACCAGCATCAATGTCTATAATGACACCCTGTATGATTTTGTCAAACCTCAGTCTCTGTTGGCATGGATACGAGTACGTGTAGCAAACATGATGGCCAACAATGGTAAAGAATGGGCATCCATGTTGTCGCAGTATAACTCAGGTAAATTTTGACCACATGGTTATTAGTCCCCGTTCGGACGCAGTCTGAAAACGGGGACTTATGTTTTGACCTCCGTGCGTGCGTCTGTGCGTGCGTCTGTGCGTGCGTCCGGACCTGTATCTTAGAAATGCCTGGACCAATCACAATCAAACTTCACACATACATCATACATGATATTATACATATGCACGTCAATTTGTTTCAAAATCTGATTCAAGATGGCCGAATGGCGGCCATTTTTGTGCTAAAAATCATCAAAATCAAGCATTTCTCTGCTGTTTACAGATGGATTTTGTTCAAACTTGGTATATACATTAGACATTATGGTACCTTGATGCAAATAATTTTTTCAGATAAGATTCAAAATGTATTAATGAATGTGGTTCTCGTGCCATATCTGATTTGCTTTCACTGATTATGTTCAAATTTTAAATATTCATTATACATCATGTCATAGATAGACAGATACATGTATATTGGTTTGACGATCCTATTCAAAATGCCCAAAAAATGGTGGCCTTTTTTGTGCTAAGCAATCATCAAATATCAAGCATTTCTGGCATTTATGGATGGATTTCGTTCAAACTTGGTACATATATTAGACATTACAGGTTCCTGATGCACATCATTTATTTTTCAGATCGGATTCTAAATGGCTGTCTGGCGGCCATTTTGTTTTAATGAATGGGCTTCTAGACCCATATCTCCGACTTGTTTTAACTGATAATATTTTCAAATTTTAAATATTCATTATACATCATGTCATAGATAAACAGATATATTGGTTTGACTATCCTATTCAAAATGGCCGAATGGTGGTCATTTTTGTGCTAAAAAATCATCAAATATCAAGCATTTATTGGTGGATTTCGTTCGAACTTGGTACATACATTAGACATTACGGATTCCTGATGCATGTCATTTTATTTTTCAGATTGGATTCAAAATGGATGGCTGGCGGCCATTTTGTTTTAATGATTGGGCTTCTAGAGCCATATCTCTTAAATGCTTTGACTTATTATATTTAAATTTTATATATTTGTTATACATCATGTTATATATATATACATGTATTCAAAAAAGTACTTGTTTGACGATCAAATACAAATGTCAATCATTTTAATGTTAAAAAATCATATTCCTGACATGGTTATATTCCAGCTATATTACTATAAACAAAACTATATATCTTAAATTTGATAACTAACGGGGACTGTGCCATGCATGGCTTGTTTTCATCTTATTTGACTACCAACAAAAATCTTCTGGGCATTTGTCACATTTTATAACACAGGAAACACATCCAACCAGTCTTGAAGAATGTCTTTCAATCAGTGGAACAAGTTTCCCTTCTTATAGGACTGGTTCCCAATCCATAGGACAGGTTTCCCTTATAGAACTGTGCACCCCATCCACAGAAAAGTTGCCCTTTTTATAAGACTGGTTATCCATCCACAGGACAGGTTGCAATTCTTATAGGATTGATTACCCATCCACAGGACAGGTTGCCATTCTTGTAGGATTGATTACCCATTCACAGGACAGGTTGCCATTCTTATAGGATTGGTTACCCATCCACAGGACAGGTTGCAATTCTTATAGGATTGATTACCCATCCACAGGACAGATTGCCATTCTTGTAGAATTGATTACCCATCCATAGGACAGATTGCCATTCTTGTATAATTGATTACCCATCCACAGGACAGGTTGCCATTCTTGTAGGATTGATTACCCATTCACAGGACAGATTGCCATTCTTATAGGATTGGTTACCCATTCACAGGACAGGTTGCCATTCTTATAGGATTGGTTACCCATCCAAAGGACAGGTTGCCATTATTATAGGATTGATTACCCATCCACAGGACAGGTTGCCATTCTTAAAGGATTGGTTACCCATCCACAGGACAGGTTGCCATTCTTGTAGGATTGATTACCCATCCACAGGACAGGTTGCCATTCTTGTAGGATTGATTACCCATCCACAGGACAGGTTGCCATTCTTATAGGATTGGTTACCCATCCACAGGACAGGTTGCCATTATTATAGGATTGATTACCCATCCAGAGGACAGGTTGCCATTATTATAGGATTGGTTACCCATCCAAAGGACAGGTTGCCATTATTATAGGATTGATTACCCATCCACAGGACAGGTTGCCATTTTTATAGGATTGGTTACCCATCCAAAGGACAGGTTGCCATTATTATAGGATTGATTACCCATCCACAGGACAGGTTGCCATTATTATAGGATTGATTACCCATCCACAGGACAGGTTGCCATTTTTATAGGATTGGTTACCCATCCAAAGGACAGGTTGCCATTATTATAGGATTGGTTACCCATCCACAGGACAGGTTGCCATTATTATAGGATTGATTACCCATCCACAGGACAGGTTGCCATTGTTATAGGATTGGTTACCCATCCAAAGGACAGGTTGCCATTATTATAGGATTGATTACCCATCCACAGGACAGGTTGCCATTTTTATAGGATTGGTTACTCATCCAAAGGACAGGTTGCCATTATTATAGGATTGATTACCCATCCACAGGACAGGTTGCCATTCTTATCGGATTGGTTACCCATCCAAAGGACAGGTTGCCATTATTAAAGGATTGATTACCCATCCACAGGACAGGTTGCCATTCTTGTAGGATTGATTACCCATCCACAGGACAGGTTGCCATTCTTATAGGATTGGTTACCTATCCAAAGGACAGGTTGCCATTATTATAGGATTGATTACCCATCCACAGGACAGGTTGCCATTCTTAAAGGATTGGTTACCCATCCACAGGACAGGTTGCCATTCTTGTGGGATTGATTACCCATCCACAGGACAGGTTGCCATTCTTAAAGGATTGGTTACCCATCCACAGGACAGGTTGCCATTCTTGTAGGATTGATTACCCATCCACAGAACAGGTTGCCATTCTTAAAGGATTGGTTACCCATCCACAGGACAGGTTGCCATTCTTGTGGGATTGATTACCCATCCACAGGACAGGTTGCCATTTTTGTAGGATTGGTTACCCATCCAAAGGACAGGTTGCCATTCTTAAAGGATTGGTTACCCATTCACAGGACAGGTTGCCATTCTTGTAGGATTGGTTACCCATTAACAGGACAGGCTGCCATTCTTGTAGAATTGATTACCCATCCACAGGACAGATTGTCATTCTTAAAGGATTGGTTAACCCATCCATGTGACAGGTAGCCATTATTGTAGGATTGATCACCCATCCACAGGACAGGTTGCCATTCTTGTAGGATTGATTACCCATCCACAGGACAGGTTGCCATTATTGTAGGATTGATCACCCATCCACAGGACAGGTTGCCATTCTTATAGGATTGGTTACCCATCCAAAAGACAGGTTGCCATTCTTATAGGATTGATTACCCATCCACAGGACAGGTTGCCATTCTTGTAGGATTGATTACCCATTCACAGGACAGGTTGCCATTCTTATAGGATTGGTTACCCATCCACAGGACAGGTTGCAATTCTTATAGGATTGATTACTCATCCACTGGACAGATTGCCATTCTTGTAGGATTGATTACCCATCCACAGGACAGGTTGCCATTCTTATAGGATTGATTACCCATCCACAGGACAGGTTGCCATTCTTAAAGGATTGGTTACCCATCCACAGGACAGGTTGCCATTCTTGTAGGATTGATTCCCCATCCACAGGACAGGTTGCCATTCTTAAAGGATTGTTTACCCATCCAAAGGACAGGTTGCCATTCTTGTAGGATTGATTACCCATTCAAAGGACAGGTTGCCATTCTTAAAGGATTGGTTACCCATACACAAGAGAAGGTTGCCATTCTTATAGGATTGACTACCCATCCACAGGACAGGTTGCTATTCTTATAGGATTGATTACCCATCCACAGGACAGGTTGCCATTTTTATAGGATTGGTTACCCATCCACAGGACAGGTTGCCATTCTTATAGGATTGGTTACCCATCCAAAAGACAGGTTGCCATTCTTATAGGATTGATTACCCATCCACAGGACAGGTTGCCATTCTTAAAGGATTGGTTACCCATCCACAGGACAGGTTGCCATTCTTGTAGGATTGATTACCCATCCACAGGACAGGTTGCCATTCTTAAAGGATTGTTTACCCATCCAAAGGACAGGTTGCCATTCTTGTAGGATTGATTACCCATCCAAAGGACAGGTTGCCATTCTTGTAGGATTGTTTACTCATCCACAGGACAGGTTGCTATTCTTATAGGATTGGTTACAGATTCACAGGACAGGTTGCCATTCTTGTAGGATTGATTACCCATCCACAGGACAGGTTGCTATTCTTATAGGATTGATTACCCATCCACAGGACAGGTTGCTATTCTTATAGGATTGATTACACATCCACAGGACAGGTTGCCCTTTTTATAAGATTGGTTACATATCCACAGGACAGGTTGCCATTCTTATAGGATTGGTTACCCATCCACAAGAGAAGGTTGCCATTCTTATAGGATTGACTACCCATCCACAGGACAGGTTGCTATTCTTATAGGATTGATTACCCATCCACAGGACAAGTTGCCATTTTTGTAGGATTGGTTACATATCCACAGGACAGGTTGCCATTCTTATAGGATTGGTTACCCATCCACAAGAGATGGTTGCCATTCTTATAGGATTGACTACCCATCCACAGGACAGGTTGCTATTCTTATAGGATTGATTACCCATCCACAGGACAAGTTGCCATTTTTATAGGATTGGTTACATATCCACAGGACAGGTTGCCATTCTTATAGGATTGGTTACCCATCCACAAGAGATGGTTGCCATTCTTATATGATTGACTACCCATCCACAGGACAGGTTGCTATTCTTATAGGATTGATTACCCATCCACAGGACAGGTTGCCATTCTTATAGGATTGGTTACCCATCCACAAGAGAAGGTTGCCATTCTTATAGGATTGCTAATCATCTAAAGGACAGGTTGCCATTCTTCTAGGATTGATTACCCATTCACAGAACAGGTTGCCATTCTTGTAGGATTGATTACCCATCCACTGGACAGGTTGCCATTTTTATAGGATTGGTTACCCATTCACAGGACAGGTTGCCATTCTTATAGAATTGGTTACCCATCCACAAGAGAAGGTTGTCATTCTTGTATGATTGATTACTCATCCAAAGGACAGGTTGCCAGTCTTCTAGGATTGATTACCCATCCACAGGACAGGTTGCCATTCTTGTAGGATTGATTACCCATCCACAGGACAGGTTGCCATTTTTATAGGATTGGTTACCCATCCACAGGACAGGTTGCCATTCTTCTAGGATTGATTACCCATTCACAGGACAGGTTGCCATTCTTGTAGGATTGATTACCCATCCACAGGACAGGTTGCCATTTTTATAGGATTGGTTACCCATCCACAGGACAGGTTGCCATTCTTATAGGATTGGTTACCCATCCAAAGGACAGGTTGCCATTATTAAAGGATTGATTACCCATCCACAGGGCAGGTTGCCATTCTTGTAGGATTGATTACCCATCCACAGGACAGGTTGCCATTCTTATAGGATTGGTTACCCATACACAAGAGAAGGTTGCCATTCTTATAGGATTGGTTACCCATCCACAGGACAGGTTGCCATTATTATAGGATTGATTACCCATCCACAGGACAGGTTGCCATTGTTATAGGATTGGTTACCCATCCAAAGGACAGGTTGCCATTATTATAGGATTGGTTACCCATTCACAGGACAGGTTGCCATTCTTGTAGGATTGGTTACCCATTAACAGGACAGGCTGCCATTCTTGTAGAATTGATTACCCATCCACAGGACAGATTGTCATTCTTAAAGGATTGGTTAACCCATCCATGTGACAGGTAGCCATTATTGTAGGATTGATCACCCATCCACAGGACAGGTTGCCATTCTTGTAGGATTGATTACCCATCCACAGGACAGGTTGCCATTATTGTAGGATTGATCACCCATCCACAGGACAGGTTGCCATTCTTATAGGATTGGTTACCCATCCAAAAGACAGGTTGCCATTCTTATAGGATTGATTACCCATCCACAGGACAGGTTGCCATTCTTGTAGGATTGATTACCCATTCACAGGACAGGTTGCCATTCTTATAGGATTGGTTACCCATCCACAGGACAGGTTGCAATTCTTATAGGATTGATTACTCATCCACTGGACAGATTGCCATTCTTGTAGGATTGATTACCCATCCACAGGACAGGTTGCCATTCTTATAGGATTGATTACCCATCCACAGGACAGGTTGCCATTCTTATAGGATTGATTACCCATCCACAGGACAGGTTGCCATTCTTAAAGGATTGGTTACCCATCCACAGGACAGGTTGCCATTCTTGTAGGATTGATTCCCCATCCACAGGACAGGTTGCCATTCTTAAAGGATTGTTTACCCATCCAAAGGACAGGTTGCCATTCTTGTAGGATTGATTACCCATTCAAAGGACAGGTTGCCATTCTTAAAGGATTGGTTACCCATACACAAGAGAAGGTTGCCATTCTTATAGGATTGACTACCCATCCACAGGACATGTTGCTATTCTTATAGGATTGATTACCCATCCACAGGACAGGTTGCCATTTTTATAGGATTGGTTACCCATCCACAGGACAGGTTGCCATTCTTATAGGATTGGTTACCCATCCAAAAGACAGGTTGCCATTCTTATAGGATTGATTACCCATCCACAGGACAGGTTGCCATTCTTAAAGGATTGGTTACCCATCCACAGGACAGGTTGCCATTCTTGTAGGATTGATTACCCATCCACAGGACAGGTTGCCATTCTTAAAGGATTGTTTACCCATCCAAAGGACAGGTTGCCATTCTTGTAGGATTGATTACCCATCCAAAGGACAGGTTGCCATTCTTGTAGGATTGTTTACTCATCCACAGGACAGGTTGCTATTCTTATAGGATTGGTTACAGATTCACAGGACAGGTTGCCATTCTTGTAGGATTGATTACCCATCCACAGGACAGGTTGCTATTCTTATAGGATTGATTACCCATCCACAGGACAGGTTGCTATTCTTATAGGATTGATTACACATCCACAGGACAGGTTGCCCTTTTTATAAGATTGGTTACATATCCACAGGACAGGTTGCCATTCTTATAGGATTGGTTACCCATCCACAAGAGAAGGTTGCCATTCTTATAGGATTGACTACCCATCCACAGGACAGGTTGCTATTCTTATAGGATTGATTACCCATCCACAGGACAAGTTGCCATTTTTGTAGGATTGGTTACATATCCACAGGACAGGTTGCCATTCTTATAGGATTGGTTACCCATCCACAAGAGATGGTTGCCATTCTTATAGGATTGACTACCCATCCACAGGACAGGTTGCTATTCTTATAGGATTGATTACCCATCCACAGGACAAGTTGCCATTTTTATAGGATTGGTTACATATCCACAGGACAGGTTGCCATTCTTATAGGATTGGTTACCCATCCACAAGAGATGGTTGCCATTCTTATATGATTGACTACCCATCCACAGGACAGGTTGCTATTCTTATAGGATTGATTACCCATCCACAGGACAGGTTGCCATTCTTATAGGATTGGTTACCCATCCACAAGAGAAGGTTGCCATTCTTATAGGATTGCTAATCATCTAAAGGACAGGTTGCCATTCTTCTAGGATTGATTACCCATTCACAGAACAGGTTGCCATTCTTGTAGGATTGATTACCCATCCACTGGACAGGTTGCCATTTTTATAGGATTGGTTACCCATTCACAGGACAGGTTGCCATTCTTATAGAATTGGTTACCCATCCACAAGAGAAGGTTGTCATTCTTGTATGATTGATTACTCATCCAAAGGACAGGTTGCCAGTCTTCTAGGATTGATTACCCATCCACAGGACAGGTTGCCATTCTTGTAGGATTGATTACCCATCCACAGGACAGGTTGCCATTTTTATAGGATTGGTTACCCATCCACAGGACAGGTTGCCATTCTTCTAGGATTGATTACCCATTCACAGGACAGGTTGCCATTCTTGTAGGATTGATTACCCATCCACAGGACAGGTTGCCATTTTTATAGGATTGGTTACCCATCCACAGGACAGGTTGCCATTCTTATAGGATTGGTTACCCATCCAAAGGACAGGTTGCCATTATTAAAGGATTGATTACCCATCCACAGGACAGGTTGCCATTCTTGTAGGATTGATTACCCATCCACAGGACAGGTTGCCATTCTTATAGGATTGGTTACCCATACACAAGAGAAGGTTGCCATTCTTATAGGATTGGTTACCCATCCACAGGACAGGTTGCCATTATTATAGGATTGATTACCCATCCACAGGACAGGTTGCCATTGTTATAGGATTGGTTACCCATCCAAAGGACAGGTTGCCATTATTATAGGATTGATTACCCATCCACAGGACAGGTTGCCATTTTTATAGGATTGGTTACTCATCCAAAGGACAGGTTGCCATTATTATAGGATTGATTACCCATCCACTGGACAGGTTGCCATTCTTATAGGATTGGTTACCCATCCAAAGGACAGGTTGCCATTATTAAAGGATTGATTACCCATCCACAGGACAGGTTGCCATTCTTGTAGGATTGATTACCCATCCACAGGACAGGTTGCCATTCTTATAGGATTGGTTACCTATCCAAAGGACAGGTTGCCATTATTATAGGATTGATTACCCATCCACAGGACAGGTTGCCATTCTTAAAGGATTGGTTACCCATCCACAGGACAGGTTGCCATTCTTGTGGGATTGATTACCCATCCACAGGACAGGTTGCCATTCTTAAAGGATTGGTTACCCATCCACAGGACAGGTTGCCATTCTTGTAGGATTGATTACCCATCCACAGAACAGGTTGCCATTCTTAAAGGATTGGTTACCCATCCACAGGACAGGTTGCCATTCTTGTGGGATTGATTACCCATCCACAGGACAGGTTGCCATTTTTGTAGGATTGGTTACCCATCCAAAGGACAGGTTGCCATTCTTAAAGGATTGGTTACCCATTCACAGGACAGGTTGCCATTCTTGTAGGATTGGTTACCCATTAACAGGACAGGCTGCCATTCTTGTAGAATTGATTACCCATCCACAGGACAGATTGTCATTCTTAAAGGATTGGTTAACCCATCCATGTGACAGGTAGCCATTATTGTTATTTATCACCCATCCACAGGACAGGTTGCCATTCTTGTAGGATTGATTACCCATCCACAGGACAGGTTGCCATTATTGTAGGATTGATCACCCATCCACAGGACAGGTTGCCATTTTTATAGGATTGGTTACCCATCCAAAAGACAGGTTGCCATTCTTATAGGATTGATTACCCATCCACAGGACAGGTTGCCATTCTTGTAGGATTGATTACCCATTCACAGGACAGGTTGCCATTCTTATAGGATTGGTTACCCATCCACAGGACAGGTTGCAATTCTTATAGGATTGATTACTCATCCACTGGACAGATTGCCATTCTTGTAGGATTGATTACCCATCCACAGGACAGGTTGCCATTCTTATAGGATTGATTACCCATCCACAGGACAGGTTGCCATTCTTATAGGATTGATTACCCATCCACAGGACAGGTTGCCATTCTTAAAGGATTGGTTACCCATCCACAGGACAGGTTGCCATTCTTGTAGGATTGATTCCCCATCCACAGGACAGGTTGCCATTCTTAAAGGATTGTTTACCCATCCAAAGGACAGGTTGCCATTCTTGTAGGATTGATTACCCATCCAAAGGACAGGTTGCCATTCTTAAAGGATTGGTTACCCATACACAAGAGAAGGTTGCCATTCTTATAGGATTGACTACCCATCCACAGGACAGGTTGCTATTCTTATAGGATTGATTACCCATCCACAGGACAGGTTGCCATTTTTATAGGATTGGTTACCCATCCACAGGACAGGTTGCCATTCTTATAGGATTGGTTACCCATCCAAAAGACAGGTTGCCATTCTTATAGGATTGATTACCCATCCACAGGACAGGTTGCCATTCTTAAAGGATTGGTTACCCATCCACAGGACAGGTTGCCATTCTTGTAGGATTGATTACCCATCCACAGGACAGGTTGCCATTCTTAAAGGATTGTTTACCCATCCAAAGGACAGGTTGCCATTCTTGTAGGATTGATTACCCATCCAAAGGACAGGTTGCCATTCTTGTAGGATTGTTTACCCATCCACAGGACAGGTTGCTATTCTTATAGGATTGGTTACCCATCCACAAGAGAAGGTTGCCATTCTTATAGGATTGACTACCCATCCACAGGACAGGTTGCTATTCTTATAGGATTGATTACCCATCCACAGGACAAGTTGCCATTTTTGTAAGATTGGTTACATATCCACAGGACAGGTTGCCATTCTTATAGGATTGGTTACCCATCCACAAGAGATGGTTGCCATTCTTATAGGATTGACTACCCATCCACAGGACAGGTTGCTATTCTTATAGGATTGATTACCCATCCACAGGACAAGTTGCCATTTTTATAGGATTGGTTACATATCCACAGGACAGGTTGCCATTCTTATAGGATTGGTTACCCATCCACAAGAGATGGTTGCCATTCTTATATGATTGACTACCCATCCACAGGACAGGTTGCTATTCTTATAGGATTGATTACCCATCCACATGACAGGTTGCCATTCTTATAGGATTGGTTACCCATCCACAAGAGAAGGTTGCCATTCTTATAGGATTGCTAATCATCTAAAGGACAGGTTGCCATTCTTCTAGGATTGATTACCCATTCACAGAACAGGTTGCCATTCTTGTAGGATTGATTACCCATCCACTGGACAGGTTGCCATTTTTATAGGATTGGTTACCCATTCACAGGACAGGTTGCCATTCTTATAGAATTGGTTACCCATCCACAAGAGAAGGTTGTCATTCTTGTATGATTGATTACTCGTCCAAAGGACAGGTTGCCAGTCTTCTAGGATTGATTACCCATCCACAGGACAGGTTGCCATTCTTGTAGGATTGATTACCCATCCACAGGACAGGTTGCCATTTTTATAGGATTGGTTACCCATCCACAGGACAGGTTGCCATTCTTCTAGGATTGATTACCCCTTCACAGGACAGGTTGCCATTCTTGTAGGATTGATTACCCATCCACAGGACAGGTTGCCATTTTTATAGGATTGGTTACCCATCCACAGGACAGGTTGCCATTCTTATAGGATTGGTTACCCATCCAAAGGACAGGTTGTCATTATTAAAGGATTGATTACCCATCCACAGGACAGGTTGCCATTCTTGTAGGATTGATTACCCATCCACAGGACAGGTTGCCATTCTTATAGGATTGGTTACCCATACACAAGAGAAGGTTGCCATTCTTATAGGATTGACTACCCATCCACAGGACAGGTTGCTATTCTTATAGGATTGATTACCCATCCAAAAGACAGGTTGTCATTCTTATAGGATTGATTACCCATCCACAGGACAGGTTGCCACTCTTAAAGGATTGGTTACCCATCCACAGGACAGGTTGCCATTCTTGTGGGATTGATTACCCATCCACAGGACAGGTTGCCATTCTTAAAGGATTGGTTACCCATCCACAGGACAGGTTGCCATTCTTGTAGGATTGATTACCCATCCACAGAACAGGTTGCCATTCTTAAAGGATTGGTTACCCATCCACAGGACAGGTTGCCATTCTTGTGGGATTGATTACCCATCCACAGGACAGGTTGCCATTTTTGTAGGATTGGTTACCCATCCAAAGGACAGGTTGCCATTCTTAAAGGATTGGTTACCCATTCACAGGACAGGTTGCCATTCTTGTAGGATTGGTTACCCATTAACAGGACAGGCTGCCATTCTTGTAGAATTGATTACCCATCCACAGGACAGATTGTCATTCTTAAAGGATTGGTTAACCCATCCATGTGACTGGTAGCCATTATTGTAGGATTGATCACCCATCCACAGGACAGGTTGCCATTCTTGTAGGATTGATTACCCATCCACAGGACAGGTTGCCATTCTTGTAGAATTGATTACCCATCCACAGGACAGATTGTCATTCTTAAAGGATTGGTTAACCCATCCATGTGACAGGTAGCCATAATTGTAGGATTGATCACCCATCCACAGGACAGGTTGCCATTCTTGTAGGATTGATTACCCATCCACAGGACAGGTTGCCATTATTGTAGGATTGATCACCCATCCACAGGACAGGTTGCCATTCTTATAGGATTGGTTACCCATCCAAAAGACAGGTTGCCATTCTTATAGGATTGATTACCCATCCACAGGACAGGTTGCCATTCTTGTAGGATTGATTACCCATCCACAGGACAGGTTGCCATTCTTATAGGATTGGTTACCCATCCAAAAGACAGGTTGCCATTCTTATAGGATTGATTACCCATCCACAGGACAGGTTGCCATTCTTGTAGGATTGATTACCCATTCACAGGACAGGTTGCCATTCTTATAGGATTGGTTACCCATCCACAGGACAGGTTGCAATTCTTATAGGATTGATTACTCATCCACTGGACAGATTGCCATTCTTGTAGGATTGATTACCCATCCACAGGACAGGTTGCCATTCTTATAGGATTGATTACCCATCCACAGGACAGGTTGCCATTCTTATAGGATTGATTACCCATCCACAGGACAGGTTGCCATTCTTAAAGGATTGGTTACCCATCCACAGGACAGGTTGCCATTCTTGTAGGATTGATTCCCCATCCACAGGACAGGTTGCCATTCTTAAAGGATTGTTTACCCATCCAAAGGACAGGTTGCCATTCTTGTAGGATTGATTACCCATCCAAAGGACAGGTTGCCATTCTTAAAGGATTGGTTACCCATACACAAGAGAAGGTTGCCATTCTTATAGGATTGACTACCCATCCACAGGACAGGTTGCTATTCTTATAGGATTGATTACCCATCCACAGGACAGGTTGCCATTTTTATAGGATTGGTTACCCATCCACAGGACAGGTTGCCATTCTTATAGGATTGGTTACCCATCCAAAAGACAGGTTGCCATTCTTATAGGATTGATTACCCATCCACAGGACAGGTTGCCATTCTTAAAGGATTGGTTACCCATCCACAGGACAGGTTGCCATTCTTGTAGGATTGATTACCCATCCACAGGACAGGTTGCCATTCTTAAAGGATTGTTTACCCATCCAAAGGACAGGTTGCCATTCTTGTAGGATTGATTACCCATCCAAAGGACAGGTTGCCATTCTTGTAGGATTGTTTACCCATCCACAGGACAGGTTGCTATTCTTATAGGATTGGTTACAGATTCACAGGACAGGTTGCCATTCTTGTAGGATTGATTACCCATCCACAGGACAGGTTGCTATTCTTATAGGATTGATTACCCATCCACAGGACAGGTTGCTATTCTTATAGGATTGATTACACATCCACAGGACAGGTTGCCCTTTTTATAAGATTGGTTACATATCCACAGGACAGGTTGCCATTCTTATAGGATTGGTTACCCATCCACAAGAGAAGGTTGCCATTCTTATAGGATTGACTACCCATCCACAGGACAGGTTGCTATTCTTATAGGATTGATTACCCATCCACAGGACAAGTTGCCATTTTTGTAGGATTGGTTACATATCCGCAGGACAGGTTGCCATTCTTATAGGATTGGTTACCCATCCACAAGAGATGGTTGCCATTCTTATAGGATTGACTACCCATCCACAGGACAGGTTGCTATTCTTATAGGATTGATTACCCATCCACAGGACAAGTTGCCATTTTTATAGGATTGGTTACATATCCACAGGACAGGTTGCCATTCTTATAGGATTGGTTACCCATCCACAAGAGATGGTTGCCATTCTTATATGATTGACTACCCATCCACAGGACAGGTTGCTATTCTTATAGGATTGATTACCCATCCACAGGACAGGTTGCCATTCTTATAGGATTGGTTACCCATCCACAAGAGAAGGTTGCCATTCTTATAGGATTGCTAATCATCTAAAGGACAGGTTGCCATTCTTCTAGGATTGATTACCCATTCACAGAACAGGTTGCCATTCTTGTAGGATTGATTACCCATCCACTGGACAGGTTGCCATTTTTATAGGATTGGTTACCCATTCACAGGACAGGTTGCCATTCTTATAGAATTGGTTACCCATCCACAAGAGAAGGTTGTCATTCTTGTATGATTGATTACTCATCCAAAGGACAGGTTGCCAGTCTTCTAGGATTGATTACCCATCCACAGGACAGGTTGCCGTTCTTGTAGGATTGATTACCCATCCACAGGACAGGTTGCCATTTTTATAGGATTGGTTACCCATCCACAGGACAGGTTGCCATTCTTCTAGGATTGATTACCCATTCACAGGACAGGTTGCCATTCTTGTAGGATTGATTACCCATCCACAGGACAGGTTGCCATTTTTATAGGATTGGTTACCCATCCACAAGAGAAGGTTGCCATTCTTATAGGATTGACTACCCATCCACAGGACAGGTTGCTATTCTTACAGGATTGATTACCCATCCACAGGACAGGTTGCCATTTTTATAGGATTGGTTACCCATCCACAGGACAGGTTGCCATTCTTATAGGATTGGTTACCCATACACAAGAGAAGGTTGCCATTCTTATAGGATTGACTACCCATCCACAGGATAGGTTGCTATTCTTATAGGATTGATTACCCATCCAAAAGACAGGTTGTCATTCTTATAGGATTGATTACCCATCCACAGGACAGGTTGCCACTCTTAAAGGATTGGTTACCCATCCACAGGACAGGTTGCCATTCTTGTAGGATTGATTACCCATCCAAAGGACAGGTTGCCATTCTTATAGGATTGATTACCCATCCACAGGACAGGTTGCCATTCTTGTAGGATTGATTACCCATCCAAAGGACAGGTTGCCATTCTTATAGGATTGGTTACCCATCCACAGGACAGGTTGCCATTCTTAAAGGTTTGTTTACCCATCCAAAGGACAGGTTGACATTCTTGTAGGATTGATCAACCATCCAAAGGACAGGTTGCCATTCTTGTAGAATTGTTTACCCATCCACAGGACAGGTTGCTATTCTTATAGGATTGGTTACCGATTCACAGGACAGGTTGCCATTCTTGTAGGATTGATTACCCATCCACAGGACAGGTTGCTATTCTTATAGGATTGACTACCCATCCACAGGACAGGTTGCTATTCTTATAGGATTGATTACCCATCCACAGGACAGGTTGTCATTTTTATAGGATTGGTTACCCATCCACAGGACAGGTTGCCATTCTTATAGGATTGGTTACCCATCCAAAAGACAGGTTGCCATTCTTATAGGATTGATTACCCATCCACAGGACAGGTTGCCATTTTTATAAGATTGGTTACATATCCACAGGACAGGTTGCCATTCTTATAGGATTGGTTACCCATCCACAAGAGAAGGTTGCCATTCTTATAGGATTGACTACCCATCCACAGGACAGGTTGCTATTCTTATAGGATTGATTACCCATCCACAGGACAAGTTGCCATTTTTATAGGATTGGTTACATATCCACAGGACAGGTTGTCATTCTTATAGGATTGGTTACCCATCCACAAGAGATGGTTGCCATTCTTATAGGATTGACTACCCATCCACAGGACAGGTTGCTATTCTTATAGGATAGATTACCCATCCACAGGACAGGTTGCCATTCTTATAGGATTGGTTACCCATCCACAAGAGAAGGTTGCCATTCTTATAGGATTGCTAATCATCTAAAGGACAGGTTGCCATTCTTCTAGGATTGATTACCCATTCACAGAACAGGTTGCCATTCTTGTAGGATTGATTACCCATCCACTGGACAGGTTGCCATTTTTATAGGATTGGTTACCCATTCACAGGACAGGTTGCCATTCTTATCGAATTGGTTACCCATCCACAAGAGAAGGTTGCCATTCTTGTAGGATTGATTACCCATCCACAGGACAGGTTGCTATTCTTATAGGATTGGTTACCGATTCACAGGACAGGTTGCCATTCTTGTAGGATTGATTACCCATCCACAGGACAGGTTGCTATTCTTATAGGATTGACTACCCATCCACAGGACAGGTTGCTATTCTTATAGGATTGATTACCCATCCACAGGACAGGTTGTCATTTTTATAGGATTGGTTACCCATCCACAGGACAGGTTGCCATTCTTATAGGTTTGGTTACCCATCCAAAAGACAGGTTGCCATTCTTATAGGATTGATTACCCATCCACAGGACAGGTTGCCATTTTTATAAGATTGGTTACATATCCACAGGACAGGTTGCCATTCTTATAGGATTGGTTACCCATCCACAAGAGAAGGTTGCCATTCTTATAGGATTGACTACCCATCCACAGGACAGGTTGCTATTCTTATAGGATTGATTACCCATCCACAGGACAAGTTGCCATTTTTATAGGATTGGTTACATATCCACAGGACAGGTTGTCATTCTTATAGGATTGGTTACCCATCCACAAGAGATGGTTGCCATTCTTATAGGATTGACTACCCATCCACAGGACAGGTTGCTATTCTTATAGGATTGATTACCCATCCACAGGACAGGTTGCCATTCTTATAGGATTGGTTACCCATCCACAAGAGAAGGTTGCCATTCTTATAGGATTGCTAATCATCTAAAGGACAGGTTGCCATTCTTCTAGGATTGATTACCCATTCACAGAACAGGTTGCCATTCTTGTAGGATTGATTACCCATCCACTGGACAGGTTGCCATTTTTATAGGATTGGTTACCCATTCACAGGACAGGTTGCCATTCTTATCGAATTGGTTACCCATCCACAAGAGAAGGTTGCCATTCTTGTAGGATTGATTACCCATCCACAGGACAGGTTGTCATTCTTATAGAATTGGTTACCCATCCACAAGAGAAGGTTGCCATTCTTATAAGATTGGTTACATATCCACAGGACAGGTTGCCATTCTTATATGATTGGTTACCCATCCACAAGAGAAGGTTGCCATTCTTATAGGATTGGTTACCCATCCACAGGACAGTTTGCCATTCTTATAGGATTGACTACCCATCCACAGGACAGGTTGCTATTCTTATAGGATTGATTACCCATCCAAAAGACAGGTTGTCATTCTTATAGGATTGATTACCCATCCACAGGACAGGTTGCCACTCTTAAAGGATTGGTTACCCATCCACAGGACAGGTTGCCATTCTTGTGGGATTGATTACCCATCCACAGGACAGGTTGCCATTCTTAAAGGATTGGTTACCCATCCACAGGACAGGTTGCCATTCTTGTAGGATTGATTACCCATCCACAGAACAGGTTGCCATTCTTAAAGGATTGGTTACCCATCCACAGGACAGGTTGCCATTCTTGTGGGATTGATTACCCATCCACAGGACAGGTTGCCATTTTTGTAGGATTGGTTACCCATCCAAAGGACAGGTTGCCATTCTTATAGGATTGATTACCCATCCACAGGACAGGTTGCCATTCTTGTAGGATTGGTTACCCATTAACAGGACAGGCTGCCATTATTATAGGATTGATTACCCATCCACAGGACAGGTTGCCATTCTTAAAGGATTCGTTACCCATCCACAGGACAGGTTGCCATTCTTGTGGGATTGATTACCCATCCACAGGACAGGTTGCCATTCTTGTAGGATTGATTACCCATCCACAGGACAGGTTGTCATTTTTATAGGATTGGTTAACCATCCACAGGACAGGTTGCCATTCTTATAGGATTGGTTACCCATCCAAAAGACAGGTTGCCATTCTTATAGGATTGATTACCCATCCACAGGACAGGTTGCCATTTTTATAAGATTGGTTACATATCCACAGGACAGGTTGCCATTCTTATAGGATTGGTTACCCATCCACAAGAGAAGGTTGCCATTCTTATAGGATTGACTACCCATCCACAGGACAGGTTGCTATTCTTATAGGATTGATTACCCATCCACAGGACAAGTTGCCATTTTTATAGGATTGGTTACATATCCACAGGACAGGTTGTCATTCTTATAGGATTGGTTACCCATCCACAAGAGATGGTTGCCATTCTTATAGGATTGACTACCCATCCACAGGACAGGTTGCTATTCTTATAGGATTGATTACCCATCCACAGGACAGGTTGCCATTCTTATAGGATTGGTTACCCATCCACAAGAGAAGGTTGCCATTCTTATAGGATTGCTAATCATCTAAAGGACAGGTTGCCATTCTTCTAGGATTGATTACCCATTCACAGAACAGGTTGCCATTCTTGTAGGATTGATTACCCATCCACTGGACAGGTTGCCATTTTTATAGGATTGGTTACCCATTCACAGGACAGGTTGCCATTCTTATCGAATTGGTTACCCATCCACAAGAGAAGGTTGCCATTCTTGTAGGATTGATTACCCATCCACAGGACAGGTTGTCATTCTTATAGAATTGGTTACCCATCCACAAGAGAAGGTTGCCATTCTTATAAGATTGGTTACATATCCACAGGACAGGTTGCCATTCTTATAGGATTGGTTACCCATCCACAAGAGAAGGTTGCCATTCTTATAGGATTGGTTACCCATCCACAGGACAGTTGCCATTCTTATAGGATTGACTACCCATCCACAGGACAGGTTGCTATTCTTATAGGATTGATTACCCATCCAAAAGACAGGTTGTCATTCTTATAGGATTGATTACCCATCCACAGGACAGGTTGCCACTCTTAAAGGATTGGTTACCCATCCACAGGACAGGTTGCCATTCTTGTGGGATTGATTACCCATCCACAGGACAGGTTGCCATTCTTAAAGGATTGGTTACCCATCCACAGGACAGGTTGCCATTCTTGTAGGATTGATTACCCATCCACAGAACAGGTTGCCATTCTTAAAGGATTGGTTACCCATCCACAGGACAGGTTGCCATTCTTGTGGGATTGATTACCCATCCACAGGACAGGTTGTCATTTTTGTAGGATTGGTTACCCATCCAAAGGACAGGTTGCCATTCTTAAAGGATTGGTTACCCATTCACAGGACAGGTTGCCATTCTTGTAGGATTGGTTACCCATTTACAGGACAGGCTGCCATTCTTGTAGAATTGATTACCCATCCACAGGACAGATTGTCATTCTTAAAGGATTGGTTAACCCATCCATGTGACTGGTAGCCATTATTGTAGGATTGATCACCCATCCACAGGACAGGTTGCCATTCTTGTAGGATTGATTACCCATCCACAGGACAGGTTGCCATTCTTGTAGAATTGATTACCCATCCACAGGACAGATTGTCATTCTTAAAGGATTGGTTAACCCATCCATGTGACAGGTAGCCATTATTGTAGGATTGATCACCCATCCACAGGACAGGTTGCCATTCTTGTAGGATTGATTACCCATCCACAGGACAGGTTGCCATTATTGTAGGATTGATCACCCATCCACAGGACAGGTTGCCATTCTTATAGGATTGGTTACCCATCCAAAAGACAGGTTGCCATTCTTATAGGATTGATTACCCATCCACAGGACAGGTTGCCATTCTTGTAGGATTGATTACCCATCCACAGGACAGGTTGCCATTCTTATAGGATTGGTTACCCATCCAAAAGACAGGTTGCCATTCTTATAGGATTGATTACCCATCCACAGGACAGGTTGCCATTCTTGTAGGATTGATTACCCATTCACAGGACAGGTTGCCATTCTTATAGGATTGGTTACCCATCCACAGGACAGGTTGCAATTCTTATAGGATTGATTACTCATCCACTGGACAGATTGCCATTCTTGTAGGATTGATTACCCATCCACAGGACAGGTTGCCATTCTTATAGGATTGATTACCCATCCACAGGACAGGTTGCCATTCTTATAGGATTGATTACCCATCCACAGGACAGGTTGCCATTCTTAAAGGATTGGTTACCCATCCACAGGACAGGTTGCCATTCTTGTAGGATTGATTCCCCATCCACAGGACAGGTTGCCATTCTTAAAGGATTGTTTACCCATCCAAAGGACAGGTTGCCATTCTTGTAGGATTGATTACCCATCCAAAGGACAGGTTGCCATTCTTAAAGGATTGGTTACCCTTACACAAGAGAAGGTTGCCATTCTTATAGGATTGACTACCCATCCACAGGACAGGTTGCTATTCTTATAGGATTGATTACCCATCCACAGGACAGGTTGCCATTTTTATAGGATTGGTTACCCATCCACAGGACAGGTTGCCATTCTTATAGGATTGGTTACCCATCCAAAAGACAGGTTGCCATTCTTATAGGATTGATTACCCATCCACAGGACAGGTTGCCATTCTTAAAGGATTGGTTACCCATCCACAGGACAGGTTGCCATTCTTGTAGGATTGATTACCCATCCACAGGACAGGTTGCCATTCTTAAAGGATTGTTTACCCATCCAAAGGACAGGTTGCCATTCTTGTAGGATTGATTACCCATCCAAAGGACAGGTTGCCATTCTTGTAGGATTGTTTACCCATCCACAGGACAGGTTGCTATTCTTATAGGATTGGTTACAGATTCACAGGACAGGTTGCCATTCTTGTAGGATTGATTACCCATCCACAGGACAGGTTGCTATTCTTATAGGATTGATTACCCATCCACAGGACAGGTTGCTATTCTTATAGGATTGATTACACATCCACAGGACAGGTTGCCCTTTTTATAAGATTGGTTACATATCCACAGGACAGGTTGCCATTCTTATAGGATTGGTTACCCATCCACAAGAGAAGGTTGCCATTCTTATAGGATTGACTACCCATCCACAGGACAGGTTGCTATTCTTATAGGATTGATTACCCATCCACAGGACAAGTTGCCATTTTTGTAGGATTGGTTACATATCCACAGGACAGGTTGCCATTCTTATAGGATTGGTTACCCATCCACAAGAGATGGTTGCCATTCTTATAGGATTGACTACCCATCCACAGGACAGGTTGCTATTCTTATAGGATTGATTACCCATCCACAGGACAAGTTGCCATTTTTATAGGATTGGTTACATATCCACAGGACAGGTTGCCATTCTTATAGGATTGGTTACCCATCCACAAGAGATGGTTGCCATTCTTATATGATTGACTACCCATCCACAGGACAGGTTGCTATTCTTATAGGATTGATTACCCATCCACAGGACAGGTTGCCATTCTTATAGGATTGGTTACCCATCCACAAGAGAAGGTTGCCATTCTTATAGGATTGCTAATCATCTAAAGGACAGGTTGCCATTCTTCTAGGATTGATTACCCATTCACAGAACAGGTTGCCATTCTTGTAGGATTGATTACCCATCCACTGGACAGGTTGCCATTTTTATAGGATTGGTTACCCATTCACAGGACAGGTTGCCATTCTTATAGGATTGATTACCCATCCACAGGACAGGTTGCCATTCTTATAGGATTGATTACCCATCCACAGGACAGGTTGCCATTCTTAAAGGATTGGTTACCCATCCACAGGACAGGTTGCCATTCTTGTAGGATTGATTCCCCATCCACAGGACAGGTTGCCATTCTTAAAGGATTGTTTACCCATCCAAAGGACAGGTTGCCATTCTTGTAGGATTGATTACCCATCCAAAGGACAGGTTGCCATTCTTAAAGGATTGGTTACCCTTACACAAGAGAAGGTTGCCATTCTTATAGGATTGACTACCCATCCACAGGACAGGTTGCTATTCTTATAGGATTGATTACCCATCCACAGGACAGGTTGCCATTTTTATAGGATTGGTTACCCATCCACAGGACAGGTTGCCATTCTTATAGGATTGGTTACCCATCCAAAAGACAGGTTGCCATTCTTATAGGATTGATTACCCATCCACAGGACAGGTTGCCATTCTTAAAGGATTGGTTACCCATCCGCAGGACAGGTTGCCATTCTTGTAGGATTGATTACCCATCCACAGGACAGGTTGCCATTCTTAAAGGATTGTTTACCCATCCAAAGGACAGGTTGCCATTCTTGTAGGATTGATTACCCATCCAAAGGACAGGTTGCCATTCTTGTAGGATTGTTTACCCATCCACAGGACAGGTTGCTATTCTTATAGGATTGGTTACAGATTCACAGGACAGGTTGCCATTCTTGTAGGATTGATTACCCATCCACAGGACAGGTTGCTATTCTTATAGGATTGATTACCCATCCACAGGACAGGTTGCTATTCTTATAGGATTGATTACACATCCACAGGACAGGTTGCCCTTTTTATAAGATTGGTTACATATCCACAGGACAGGTTGCCATTCTTATAGGATTGGTTACCCATCCACAAGAGAAGGTTGCCATTCTTATAGGATTGACTACCCATCCACAGGACAGGTTGCTATTCTTATAGGATTGATTACCCATCCACAGGACAAGTTGCCATTTTTGTAGGATTGGTTACATATCCACAGGACAGGTTGCCATTCTTATAGGATTGGTTACCCATCCACAAGAGATGGTTGCCATTCTTATAGGATTGACTACCCATCCACAGGACAGGTTGCTATTCTTATAGGATTGATTACCCATCCACAGGACAAGTTGCCATTTTTATAGGATTGGTTACATATCCACAGGACAGGTTGCCATTCTTATAGGATTGGTTACCCATCCACAAGAGATGGTTGCCATTCTTATATGATTGACTACCCATCCACAGGACAGGTTGCTATTCTTATAGGATTGATTACCCATCCACAGGACAGGTTGCCATTCTTATAGGATTGGTTACCCATCCACAAGAGAAGGTTGCCATTCTTATAGGATTGCTAATCATCTAAAGGACAGGTTGCCATTCTTCTAGGATTGATTACCCATTCACAGAACAGGTTGCCATTCTTGTAGGATTGATTACCCATCCACTGGACAGGTTGCCATTTTTATAGGATTGGTTACCCATTCACAGGACAGGTTGCCATTCTTATAGAATTGGTTACCCATCCACAAGAGAAGGTTGTCATTCTTGTATGATTGATTACTCATCCAAAGGACAGGTTGCCAGTCTTCTAGGATTGATTACCCATCCACAGGACAGGTTGCCATTCTTGTAGGATTGATTACCCATCCACAGGACAGGTTGCCATTTTTATAGGATTGGTTACCCATCCACAGGACAGGTTGCCATTCTTCTAGGATTGATTACCCATTCACAGGACAGGTTGCCATTCTTGTAGGATTGATTACCCATCCACAGGACAGGTTGCCATTTTTATAGGATTGGTTACCCATCCACAAGAGAAGGTTGCCATTCTTATAGGATTGACTACCCATCCACAGGACAGGTTGCTATTCTTACAGGATTGATTACCCATCCACAGGACAGGTTGCCATTTTTATAGGATTGGTTACCCATCCACAGGACAGGTTGCCATTCTTATAGGATTGGTTACCCATACACAAGAGAAGGTTGCCATTCTTATAGGATTGACTACCCATCCACAGGATAGGTTGCTATTCTTATAGGATTGATTACCCATCCAAAAGACAGGTTGTCATTCTTATAGGATTGATTACCCATCCACAGGACAGGTTGCCACTCTTAAAGGATTGGTTACCCATCCACAGGACAGGTTGCCATTCTTGTAGGATTGATTACCCATCCAAAGGACAGGTTGCCATTCTTATATGATTGATTACCCATCCACAGGACAGGTTGCCATTCTTGTAGGATTGATTACCCATCCAAAGGACAGGTTGCCATTCTTATAGGATTGGTTACCCATCCACAGGACAGGTTGCCATTCTTAAAGGTTTGTTTACCCATCCAAAGGACAGGTTGACATTCTTGTAGGATTGATCAACCATCCAAAGGACAGGTTGCCATTCTTGTAGAATTGTTTACCCATCCACAGGACAGGTTGCTATTCTTATAGGATTGGTTACCGATTCACAGGACAGGTTGCCATTCTTGTAGGATTGATTACCCATCCACAGGACAGGTTGCTATTCTTATAGGATTGACTACCCATCCACAGGACAGGTTGCTATTCTTATAGGATTGATTACCCATCCGCAGGACAGGTTGTCATTTTTATAGGATTGGTTACCCATCCACAGGACAGGTTGCCATTCTTATAGGATTGGTTACCCATCCAAAAGACAGGTTGCCATTCTTATAGGATTGATTACCCATCCACAGGACAGGTTGCCATTTTTATAAGATTGGTTACATATCCACAGGACAGGTTGCCATTCTTATAGGATTGGTTACCCATCCACAAGAGAAGGTTGCCATTCTTATAGGATTGACTACCCATCCACAGGACAGGTTGCTATTCTTATAGGATTGATTACCCATCCACAGGACAAGTTGCCATTTTTATAGGATTGGTTACATATCCACAGGACAGGTTGTCATTCTTATAGGATTGGTTACCCATCCACAAGAGATGGTTGCCATTCTTATAGGATTGACTACCCATCCACAGGACAGGTTGCTATTCTTATAGGATTGATTACCCATCCACAGGACAGGTTGTCATTTTTATAGGATTGGTTACCCATCCACAGGACAGGTTGCCATTCTTATAGGATTGGTTACCCATCCAAAAGACAGGTTGCCATTCTTATAGGATTGATTACCCATCCACAGGACAGGTTGCCATTTTTATAAGATTGGTTACATATCCACAGGACAGGTTGCCATTCTTATAGGATTGGTTACCCATCCACAAGAGAAGGTTGCCATTCTTATAGGATTGACTACCCATCCACAGGACAGGTTGCTATTCTTATAGGATTGATTACCCATCCACAGGACAAGTTGCCATTTTTATAGGATTGGTTACATATCCACAGGACAGGTTGTCATTCTTATAGGATTGGTTACCCATCCACAAGAGATGGTTGCCATTCTTATAGGATTGACTACCCATCCACAGGACAGGTTGCTATTCTTATAGGATTGATTACCCATCCACAGGACAGGTTGCCATTCTTATAGGATTGGTTACCCATCCACAAGAGAAGGTTGCCATTCTTATAGGATTGCTAATCATCTAAAGGACAGGTTGCCATTCTTCTAGGATTGATTACCCATTCACAGAACAGGTTGCCATTCTTGTAGGATTGATTACCCATCCACTGGACAGGTTGCCATTTTTATAGGATTGGTTACCCATTCACAGGACAGGTTGCCATTCTTATCGAATTGGTTACCCATCCACAAGAGAAGGTTGCCATTCTTGTAGGATTGATTACCCATCCACAGGACAGGTTGTCATTCTTATAGAATTGGTTACCCATCCACAAGAGAAGGTTGCCATTCTTATAAGATTGGTTACATATCCACAGGACAGGTTGCCATTCTTATAGGATTGGTTACCCATCCACAAGAGAAGGTTGCCATTCTTATAGGATTGGTTACCCATCCACAGGACAGTTTGCCATTCTTATAAGATTGATTACCCATCCACAGGACAGGTTGCCATTTTTATAGGATTGGTTACCCATCCACAAAGGAAGGTTGCCAAAATTGCTATGACCATACACCACTTCATCTTGTTTTATATGAATTTTATAAGAACTTGTTGTAGGAATCTATTAACATTTTTGTCATGGTTTTCTTATATAATTATCACATTAAACAAAACAAGAACAAATTATTTTTTTATTTTTAGCTCCGCTGTCGACTTTGTCGAGCGGAGCTTATCATATGAGTGATTGTCCGTCGTCGTCGTCCGTGTCAATGTTTTACTTTTTCGACCTCTTCTTGAAAACTACAAGCCTGAATGCTTTGATACTTCGTGTATATGTACCTTGGGTAGACCTCTCTCAGATTTGTTCATTTCATGATGATTTCTTCAATTCTCTAATTTTGGTGAATATTTTTGTCATTTTTGGTAAAAAGTGATATTTTCGACTTCTTGTTAAAAACCGCAAGTTCAATTGCTTTGATATTAAGTATATAGGTACTATATGTGGACCTCACTCACATTTGTTCATTTTGTAATGATATCTTCAATTCTCTAATTTTGGTGAATATTTTTGTCATTTTTGGTAAAAGTGATGTTTTCAACTTCTTGTTAAAAACTGCAAGTCCAATTGCTTTGATATTACATATATAGGTACTACATGTGTTTCTCTCTCAGATTTGTTCATTTTGTGATGATGTCTTCAATTCTCTAATTTTGCTTAATATTTTTGTAATTTTTGGTAAAAAGTAATATTTTTGACTTCTTGTTAAAAACCAAAAGTTCAATTGCTTTGATATTACATATATAGATACTACATGTAGACCTTTCTCAGATTTGTTCATTTCGTGATGATATCTTCAATTCTCTAATTTTGGTTAATATTTTTGTCATTTTTGGTAAAAAGTAATATTTTCGACTTCTTGTTAAAAACCAAAAGTTCAATTGCTTTGATATTACATATATAGATACTACATGTAGACCTTTTTAGTCCCCGTTCGGACGGAGTCCGAAAACGGGGACTTATGTTTTGCCCTTTGTGCGTCCGTCCGTGCGTCCGTGCGTCCGTGCGTCCGTGATCACCTGTATCTCGAACATGCATGGACCGATTATGTTTAAACTTCACTCATACATCACACATTATATGGGACATATGCACATGCATTTTTTTCATGATCTGATTAACGATAGCCGAATAGCGGCCATTTTAAGGCCGAAAATGCATCAAAATGGCACATTTTCACCATTCCGGACCCGGATCTCAGTTATGCATGGACGGATTTCGTTCAAATTTGGTACATACATTAAACATAATAGGACCTTGATGCACGTCATTTTTTTTTTCGGATCAAGTTCGAAATGGCCGACTGGCGGCCATTTTGTTTTAAAGAATTCAGTTCTGGATCCGTATCAGAGACATGTCTGGATTGATCAAGTTCAAACTTCACACACACAAGGTACATCATGTCACAAATATGTATGTGCATTTGTTTCATGATCCCATTAACGATAGCCAAATGGCGGCCGCTTTAAGGCCGAAAATGCATTGAAATCGCACATTTTCACCATTCCGGACCCAGATCTCAGTTATGCATTGACGGATTTCATTCAAATTTGGTACATACATTAAACATAATAGGACCTTGATGCACGTCATTTTTTTTTTCAGATCAAGTTCGAAATGGCCGACTGGCGGCCATTTTGTTTTAAAGAATTCAGTTCTGGATCCGTATCCGAGACATGTCTGGATTGATCAAGTTCAAACTTCACACACACAAGGTACATCATGTCACAAATATGTATGTGCATTTGTTTCATGATCCCATTAACGATAGCCAAATGGCGGCCGCTTTAAGGCCGAAAATGCATTGAAATCGCACATTTTCACCATTCCGGACCCAGATCTCAGTTATGCATGGACGGATTTCATTCAAATTTGGTACATACATTAAACATAATAGGACCTTGATGCACGTCATTTTTTTTTTCAGATCAAGTTCGAAATGGCCGACTGGCGGCCATTTTGTTTTAAAGAATTCAGTTCTGGATCCGTATCCGAGACATGTCTGGATTGATCAAGTTCAAACTTCACACACACAAGGTACATCATGTCACAAATATGTATGTGCATTTGTTTCATGATCCCATTAACGATAGCCAAATGGCGGCCGCTTTAAGGCCGAAAATGCATTGAAATCGCACATTTTCACCATTCCGAACCCGGATCTCAGTTATGCATGGACGGATTTTGTTCAAATTCGGTACTTACATTAAACATAATAGGACCTTGATGCACGTCATTTTTTTTTTCGGATCAAGTTCGAAATGGCCGACTGGCGGCCATTTTCTTAAAGAATTCAGTTCTGGATCCGTATCCAAGACATGTCTGGATTGATCAAGTTCAAACTTCACACACACATGGTGCATCATGTCACAAATAGATATGTGCATTTGTTTCATGATCCGCTTAGCAATAGCTGAATGATGGCCATTTTAAGGCCGAAAATGCATTAAAATCACGTATTTTCACAATTCCAGAACCGGATCTCAGTCATGCATGCATGGATTTTGTTCAGATTTAGTACAATGTGTTGTACATATGCAGGTGCATTTCGGTCATGATCTGCTTTGAATGTATATGTCACTCAAATATGAACGGAACGGGGACGTGTCATTGACAATGACTTGTTCAGATTTGTTCATTTCGTGATGATATCTTAAATTCTCTAATTTTGGTGAATATTTTTGTCATTTTTGGTAGAAAATGATATTTTCGACTTCTTGTTAAAAACTGTAAGTCCGATTGCTTTGATACTATACATATTATTCATTTTCTAATGATGTCTTCAGTTCTTTAATTGAAATGTGCATTGCTAACAGTGGAGCTATCTCAGCCGATAGGCTGCTTGTTTTGTTAGTTTGCAGGTTATTGTAGCAATGTACAGTCAATGAAATTGAAAACTTTGGGGAGAATAAATCCTGTAGTTCAGGAGTAAAATAATGTAACAGCTTCACTGAGCTGAACAAAATATTGAAAATATGCCCTCTAGTGTTGAACATGGGAGATAGGACCTATTGATACTAAATAGCGCCACCACAGGGCAAATAATTCAGTGCTTTTATTGTGTCATACTGTAAAACAGTATATTGTTATTGCAGGACAGTTTCAGGACAGATACATGTGGATACATTTTTTCAAGTATCTAACTCTCTGTCATGATGATCTTAAAAATGTCAGTTCAAAATGTAATTTTTTGTCATTTGGAAATGTGAGGAATACAGTATATTTAAATTTATTTGTTTGTAATTATTAGGAACTTACAACAACCAGTATATGATATTAAACCTTAATCTTATTACTCTGAACCAAACTATCAGGGATGATGCATTCTGGGTTGTTGAGCAAATGCCGTCCAAGGTAGAATCTGGGGACCAGACTGCCATTCTCAGATCAGGTAATTTTATATTATCTCATTAAAAAGTACATCGCTAGTATCCGAATAAGTTACTGACTTATTTTTTAATCGTTTTATTTTTTCTTGAATGGGTCAAGTTTGGTCAAGGAGAAGTGGTCAAAAATGATAATAACTAAAAAGAAATCTAGCCTCCTGATCACTCTGCATGAAGCATTTTTTTGTGCAACCACAAACATTCATTTTTGAATTTCATTCAATCTGCAGGTTACTGGCCGTCTTACAACATACCATTTTACGAAAGTATTTACAATATGAGTGGATATCCAGCGATTGTTGAAAAGTTTGGACTTGATTATTCATATCAGCTAGCTCCAAGAGCAAAAATATTCCGAAGAGACCAGGGAAAAGTGTCCAATTTTGATGATATGAAGTCGATAATGAGATATAATGGTAAGTCAACAGAAAATATTAATCTGTGTCGATATAGCAAAATATCTGCCATCCGTGTGTCAATATATAACTAATAATAACTGACTGGAGTTTAATATGCTTTCCTGTATCTGCTTCTGCTATTTGCTCCATGCTTAATATGTAATTAAGTCATAATTTAATGATCATGTATGCAATTTCGATGTACCTTTGTTTCTACTGGTGATGCTAGTCTAATAAAGAAAATAATAGCTGTATACGGTGATAGATTTTGAATTTGTTAGTTATGTAATGTTAAATTTCTCTGCTGTCATCAAAGATAGTGGAACTGCTCATAGGGTAGAATAGAATAGAACAATCTTAAAGAAAATTTCCACACAAAAAATGAAGCATTTTCACAAAACATTCTAAAAGTGTGATAAATATTATATTACTACCGCAGTTGTCCGAGTATAAACCTCTGCTCAAGTATAAGCCCCCCCTCCAAATTTGCAGCATTTTACAAGTCATTTATCTGATTATAAGCCCCCCCCCCCAATTTTCCGTCAATTTGCCGTTTTCCCGGAGGGGTTTATACTCAGACATCTACGGTATAAAATATTGTGTCATCTGCTTTCATATGATGGCATTATATTTATTTTTACATATGGTTACGTGACATACAATGATTTTGTATGCTGACATGATTCAGAGATACTTGGGTACAAAATTTTGTTTTATGATCTAATTTGAGTTTGACTGTTAACAATTCAAAACTTTGAATATGTTAATAAGCCAAGATGACTTATTTGAAGATGGCATATTTGAATCAGACTTTGTATGAGGACAGCACTTATTAGGTTGCAGGCGAAAAGTATCGTATTTTCTTTATTTGAAGCCAACATAAACCAAATATTTTATGCGAAATCATTAAAATACATCTTCCTTAGTCCATAGACTTGCTTCAGTCATTTACATGACGTAGTCCGATACAGAGACTTATGTTTTGGCATCCGTCGTCATTTCTCAGAGACACCGGGACAGATTTTCTTAAAAGCTAGTACAGAGGCAAGTCATAATGGGAGACATATGCACACTTTTACCCGACTGGCGGATTTTTGTTCCAAAAAAAACAAAAATCAACATTTGGACATGTCATCAATCGTTTCTCGGACATGCCTTTACTGATTTCATTCTAACTTGGCATTGACATCAGTTATGGTGGGTTAAAGTTGCACATCATTTTTTTGTTGATTCGATTCAAAATGGCGGACTGGTGGCCATTTTGTTTTTTTATGAGTGTTCTGTTCATTTTACAAAGATGATTGTACAGATTTGGGTTAAATTTTGTACAAAGCCAAAATATAATGAGTTAAATATTGTTTTCAGTTATTTTTTCTTTTTCATTGAAATTTAGCTGAATGGCGGCAATTTTTTGTCAAAAACAAATAAAATCACAAAATTGAAACATGTCATCAACCGTTTCTTGGACATGCCTTGACCTATTTCATGCAAACTTGGTGTTGACATCAGTGATAGTGGGTTACTGAGGCAAGTCATTGTTTTTTCGTGATTCAATTCAAAATGGTGGACTGGTGACCATTTTGTTTTTTGTGAGTGTTCTGCTAATTATACAGAGATAATTGTAGATTTGGGTTAAATTTGGTAAAGGCAAGATATAATGGATTAAATGTTTTTTGTTTTGTTTTTTAAAGTTGGTACATCACAAATCATGATAAATGTTAATATCGCTTTGTTTTATTTGTTGACCTTCAACTGACAGCCATTAATTGTTCCAAAAATCAACATTTGGACATTTCATTAACAGTTTTCTGGGGTATGCCCTGACCAATTTTATTCAAACTTAGTCTTTATACCTGTTTCATGCACATTTGTAGTTAATATGCTAAATGCTATCCAATATTTTAACATAATCTGACTATGCTTTTCATAGTTTGACCAAGTCACTATAACATGGCAGGGACTATGTCATTGTCAATGACTTGTTAATAAAGCAAATGGTTTACACTGAAATCAGCAAAGGCATGTTTATTCTTTTAAATGTATATTTGTTTATAAACCCAAAGGTTTTCATTTGAAATCACTCTTATTCATATGAAAACTAAACGACTGGATTAGCTTGGCAGGTGCCTCCCCTATTCTATGAAGTACCGGGTACTTGCACATCAATCTGACATAAATGTACATCACTGCACGTTCGCATAAAATGTACATTTGAGGTCTTGTTATTCAGGTTTTTGAATACTTTATGACATGCACCTTAACTTAGCTGACTCTGCTGACTTTATTAGTTGTTAGAGGAAGAAATCTAAACACTCAACACATGTAACATGTGTGTACAATACTTTGTGGTAACTTACTATTATATCATAATTTTTGTGTTTCACTTTCTTGCAGATTATTTACACGATCCATATTCAGAAATGAATTCGTGCAATACTATATGTTGTCGTGGCGACCTTAATATCAAAAATCCTCGTGCTCAGGGTTGCTATGATACAAAGGTGAAATATGCAAATATTAATTGTTACTAAGTTTAAAAATCATTTATTGTTAGATTTAGAGATATAAAGTTGGTCATACATAGTGATTAATTATGCGTTCAGAATGACTATAATTTGAGTCAGTAGTCAAGCTGCATACACCATTGAGAATTCAATCTACTACGCTGGCAACATTTCTGTGTGTTACTGCTCAAACTATTTTACATTTGAGATAAAGATTATAAACAATCACAATTCAGAATTCAGATGCCTTCTATAGTGTTCTGATTCAACACAGTACATGTATGTTATACATTCATCACAGTACTTCTTTATTCATCACAGTACTTCTTTATTCATCACAGTACTTCTTTATCCATCACAGTACTTCTTTATCCATCACAGTACTTCTTTATTCATCACAGTACTTCTTTATTCCCATCACAGTACTTCTTTATCCATCACAGTACTTATTCATCCTACTTCTTATCCATCACAGTACTTCTTTATCCATCACAGTACTTCTTTATTCATCACAGTACTTCTTTATTCCATCACAGTACTGTACTTCTTTATTCATCACAGTACTTCTTTATTCATCACAGTACTGTATACACCAGTACTTCTTATTCATCACAGTACTTCTTTATTCATCACAGTACATGTATTTATTCATCACAGTTACTTCTTAATTCATCACAGTACTTTCTTTATCCTCACAGTACTTCTTTATTATCACAGTACATTTTATAATTGCATCACAGTTATTCTTATTCATCACAGTACTTCTTTATCATCACAGTACTTCTTCATCATCACATGTTACTTCTTTATCCATCACAGTACTTCTTTATTCATCACAGTACTTCTTTATCCATCACAGTACTTCTTTTTCATCATCTACAGTACTTCTTTATCCATCCATTACTTACTTTCATCATCACAGTACTTCTCTTTATTCATCACAGTACTTCTTTATCCATCACAGTACTTCTTTATCCATCACAGTACTTCTTTATCCATCACAGTACATGTATGTTATACATTCATCACAGTACTTCTTTATTCATCACAGTACTTCTTTATCCATCACAGTACTTCTTTATCCATCACAGTACTTCTTTATTCATCACAGTACTTCTTTATCCATCACAGTACTTCTTTATTCATCACAGTACTTCTTTATTCATCACAGTACTTCTTTATCCATCACAGTACTTCTTTATTCATCACAGTACTTCTTTATCCATCACAGTACTTCTTTATCCATCACAGTACTTCTTTATTCATCACAGTACTTCTTTATCCATCACAGTACTTCTTTATCCATCACAGTACTTCTTTATTCATCACAGTACTTCTTTATTCATCACAGTACTTCTTTATCCATCACAGTACTTCTTTATCCATCACAGTACTTCTTTATCCATCACAGTACTTCTTTATTCATCACAGTACTTCTTTATCCATCACAGTACTTCTTTATTCATCACAGTACTTCTTTATCCATCACAGTACTTCTTTATTCATCACAGTACTTCTTTATTCATCACAGTACTTCTTTATCCATCACAGTACTTCTTTATTCATCACAGTACTTCTTTATTCATCACAGTACTTCTTTATCCATCACAGTACTTCTTTATCCATCACAGTACTTCTTTATCCATCACAGTACTTCTTTATTCATCACAGTACTTCTTTATTCATCACAGTACTTCTTTATTCATCACAGTACTTCTTTATCCATCACAGTACTTCTTTATCCATCACAGTACTTCTTTATTCATCACAGTACTTCTTTATCCATCACAGTACTTCTTTATCCATCACAGTACTTCTTTATCCATCACAGTACTTCTTTATTCATCACAGTACTTCTTTATTCATCACAGTACTTCTTTATCCATCACAGTACTTCTTTATCCATCACAGTACTTCTTTATCCATCACAGTACTTCTTTATCCCCAGAAACATTGGATAGCAAAGATTGGCTCATTGGCTTTACAGACTAATAGTCTATTTGTTCATACATTCTACCATGTGTCCCTCAGAACATTCTTTTTTGTTCATGTTTAAAATAATAAATTTGACCATGACTTCTAAATTGTCAGTCATGGTACTGATTTACATTTACATATCTTCTTTATCCCCAGAAACATTGGATAGCAAAGATTGGCTCATTGGCTTTACAGACTAATAGTCTATTTGTTCATACATTCTACCATGTGTCCCTCAGAACATTCTTTTTTGTTCATGTTTAAAATAATAAATTTGACCATGACTTCTAAATTGTCAGTCATGGTACTGATTTACATTTACATATATATTTCTGTACATCATTTTCTCTAAAAAATGGAAATTTCGACATTGAACTATGAGAAAGGAAAATTCAACTAAATCATTGCAATATTGCATCAGAGTTTTCATAGTGAATTGAAAATCACTTGTTTGTGATCTGATTTAATACAGCCATCTTTATTTGTCTTCTTGTAGGTTTCTGATTTCTTCATGGCCAAGCAGCTGACATCGGAGGCCATCAGTGGACCAACAATCGGGACAGGGTTACAGCCATTTAAATGGACTGATAGATTTCCTGATTCCCATATTGGGGTGCCACAAAGCTACAATTTTCATTTTATTCACATGCGGCCAGAGCTTTGATAACTGATTCAAATTGCTTTTCTTTACTGTTGCTACTTAATTGTACTGTAATTGCATGAAATGTACATTTTTTAAATTCAACAGTTTATTATTACCTTGCCCGTACCATCAAAGATGGAAGGGAAAGGTATATTAAGGGAAAGATTTTGTCCGTTGTTGTTTTTGTCGTCGTCGTTAATAATTGTTATTGTGTGCATAATAACTTTACTAATTCTATTCCAAACTTCATCAAACTTGGTCACTTTATTCATCAGTATAATGTCTTCCATGAGTTTGAACAACAGATGTCCTGTATGAAAATATCTTGCAAAAATTGAGAAAATCTGATAAAATATTTTGACTGTTTCGACTTGACTAATCACTGGTGATACACATCAAAGGTCACTGATCTCAGTGGAAATATGCATTGTTGTATGTGTTCAATGAAGCAAATGATTTATTTTGTAATAATATCCTTGGTAATGTATCTCAGAATCCCATATTGGGTTTCAAAACCAACTCATGGAGAGATTGCACAGTCTGATACACATTTTTAAACCTACCAATAAAATCTTTACAGAAAACAAGATGTCAGAAAATCAATATAAGCACTCCTATGAACTGGGTGCCAAACTTTGATCAAGATCTGAAGCTAATAGAAAATATGTTTAGTTCAAAGTTATCAAATCAAAATCAATACATAAAAAGCAAAACATTTCATCCACATTTTAAAAAGAAAATTGTTCTAAAATATATGTATTCTGTATTTGACAAACAGTTCATTCGACAAATGAAAACTCGCAGGAATATGTTTCAGCTATTAGAACAGAATGATAGTTTTCATAATACTAGTTTAAAAACGCACTTCGAAGATTGCAGTGTTTGAAGATTTGGATTCTCAGGAGGCAACAGTACTGTTGACTTCTCCCTCCACTGGACACCAACTAACTATTTAAGTTGATTTGCATACAAAGCAGAGCTTGCAACATGATAGCTATTCATAAAGGGTGTTGTTTTTACTTTTCATATAATACAGTAGTCACACAATGAGGCAGTTTGTATTTGTCTCAGTGAATCATTAATTTTTGACAGACACCTGTACAAAAAATTTGGACAAAAGCCAGCTAAGATTTTCTGTTATCTTGCATGTTTTATGAATCTATTCACGTCTAAATGCAGAACTTTTTTTTTGCGATGAGGCATTTATTTTTATACTAAAATATCTGAATTACTTTGAATAAAACTGAAAATTATGTCCCTTAAAATAATTAAACAAATAAACAAATAAGGCACCAATGTTTTTGTAAGATATTTACATTTTTTAAGGACATTCGGTAGACTGATTCCCCACTGTTGGTTCAACCCCAAAACTTGTTTGTATTCAAAATTAATTATGACAATGCATATTTATATTGAAACAAACTGTGATAAAGGGAATTATATTATATAACAAAGGGCAAGGTCACCAGAGTTCAACTATGTTTTATTTTCATTTCAGTGATTTGGGATACTTTGAATAAATGGTTATTTTTTGGTGTTCAAATCTAATTTGCATATGATAAACACATTTTGTCCAGATTTATCTCATAAATTTATCTCGTATCTCATTAACCTTTTCATCACCAAACTTTTTTGCCCAAAATTTTCTGCACTTTTTTCTTATATTCTTCAATAGTTTTGGAAATAAACCCTAATTTTTTAGCCAACAGACAAAATTTGAGTCAATTTTTAGTATTTTCTCCAAAATATTTGCTATTTTTGTTCCAATCTTCTGAAGAAAAGTGCAGACTATAAACAGGACTATTTTGTGAATTTGTGATGAAAAAAGGGAACTGGTGGTGAGAAGGTTAATGAAAGTCTTGAAAGTGCTGACTGAGAACTAACATTTATGATAGTTTATTTTGGATATACCTGTATATTCAAAATAGAAATCAAATTGACCAATCCAGAAATGGTATTGTGACATATTTGATGCTGCACCGAGTGCATATATGGAGAGAATTGTCCAATATCAAGTGGTATACCCAACTTCGGCGGGGGGTTATTGCTATTATATTATACCAGTGTATTGACAATTCGATAAAACTAGTTTACTTGTATCTACTATTAGATCATGATTATGGCCCTTGAACATGAATATTTATAAGGATAGCATGTAGGTGTACACTGAATGCATAGTTTGGATCATTAAAACAACAAATTTCCACATTTTCATTCCAGTTTTTGGATTGTAATTTTCCCATTGAAAGTACAGTAGTGAAACAAATCAGTTTTGTGACTCATCATACTACTTGTAACTGTGGATATTTGACGTTCAGTGGTACTTGGTTCGACCGAAGTTTGAGACGCGGCGGGATGCGGTGTATGTACATCGATCTCAGTCCAAACATCTGACCTGGATACCTCTTTGGTATAACCAAAGACAGTTTTGTGACAGTATGTCTGACAAGTTTTGTCGTTGTTCTGGGGTAAGTTTGATGGTGTAAGATCGGATTCTCGCATCGTTTTTGACTCCCATGTGCGAAGCACAAAATGGGAGTCTTTGCAGTTAGTGTGTCTGTATGTGTGTATGTGTGTATGTGTGTATGTGTGTCCGACTGTTCCACTGCTATCTCAAGAACCATACATTGGTTTTTGATGAAACTTGGTGCATAGATGCTCTGGGCCAATGCGCAGATTTGATTAGGTTTTGGTAAAAATCCATGCTCGTTAATTACCTAATTTGCATGATAATTAGCTAATTTTTAGCTGTTCTATGACTGTTCCACTGATATCTAAAGAACCACTCATTGGATTTTGATGAAACTTGGTACATAGATGCTCTGAACATATGCGCAGATTTGATTAATTTTTGGTAAAAATCCGTGCATATTAATTACCTAATTTGCATGATAATTAGCTATTTTTTAGTGGTTCCATGACTGTTCCACTGATATCTAAACAACCACTCATTGGATTTTGATGAAACTTGGTACATAGATGCTCTGAACTAATGCTAGGTTTTGATTAGTTTTTGGTAATAATCCGTGGATACTAATTACCTAATTTGCATAATGATTAGTCAATTTTCGGTTTTTCCACTGATATCTCAAGTACTAATCATCACATTTCAATGAAACTTGGTACATAGATGTCATACGACACTGCACAGACCTGATAGTTTTTATGGTAATATCAGTACATATTAATTACCTAATTTGCATAATTAATTAATTTTCAGCATTTGATATAAGTAGTTAGCATTACATTTCAATGAAACTTGGTACTTACATACTCAAGGACTATGCAGAGATTGATTGTTTTCGATAAATATTTGTGCATATTAATCACCTAATTTGCATAATTAGTTAATTTTCAGCTTTTCCATGGGTATCTCAAGTACTAATCATCGCATTTCAATGAAACTTGGTACATAGATCCTTTAGGACTATGCAGAGACCTGATTAGTTTTAGGGTAAATAATTGTGCATATTAATTACCTAATTTGCATAATTAATTTTCAGCTTTTCTACTGATATCTAAAGTACTAATCATCATATTTCAATGAATCTAGAATTATGCAGACCCAATTAGTTTCCGGTAAATATTTGTGCATATTAATCACCTAATTTGCATAATTAACCAACTTTCACACTGATATCTCAGGTACTATACATCACATATCAATGAATGTACATGGATGCTGTAGGACAATACACAGACCTGAATAATTGTGGGTTAAAATCTGTACATATTAATTACCTAATTTGCATAATTAACCAATTTTAATCTTTCACACTGATATCTAAAGTACCGTAAAAACTCCAAAATTTCGACTGGTTTTAAATAATTTGTGTTAGAAATGTGACGTGTTTTTAGAGTCAAAATTAAGGTGCATTTTCGGACGGTCGAATTTTTCAGAATAGAAATCAGCAAAAAAAAATGGGGATGATAGACAGTGTGCTTCATTAGTTTTTAAAAAATGCAATGTCCGTCAATTGACGTAAACTTCCTCATGTTTCACGGTAAAAGCAAAGGTCGTGGCCGAGTTGTAACTCAAAATCTAAACAAAGTCATCAATCAGTGAGTATTATGACAAGCAAAACAAAACATCAAGACGCGGAGAAGAGGTCAGCACAAAACTAATAGGTCAAAAGACAAAGCTGTCTCGCACTACCTAGGAAAACTTGTGAATGTTCGAAGTACAGGTACCCATTGGACAAAAGATACATGGAAGTTTAGCAAACGATCTCCCCGACCCAGTGCAATGTATCCGGTTAGAATCAAAGCTCACGTGTCCCTTATTTGAGCACCGTACCGGTGATTTGAGGGACCAAATTCTGCCGTAAATTCGCCCTTGGATTAAAAAATATAATGGGATTTAAGAAAATAAAATGGGACTTTTAAGGTGTATTTTGGCGTCATTTTTCGGACATTTCAATCAATCCTGCCGGCTAAAATAGAGTCTAAGTTTTACCGTAGTCATTGACGTCTGTCTATTCAAGAGTACACGTGTATGATTTTTATCGTGACTAGCGTGAGCGGGTAAGCTTCCTTTCGAGAATGAGCTGTTATCACTGTGAACAATGTTAAATTATTCTTCAGATGACCAGTTTATTTTTTAAAAACAACTAATTTTTTTATTTAAAAAAAATCATGCCGTTTTCGCATCATCCAGCTTTTTGATTGGTTAATTAGCGATTTGACCTATTTGACCTAAGAGAACATGGCGGATATCCTACAGCATCAAACGTTTATACGAGACCGGAATCATTCGCTTACGATGAAACTAAGTTGACTTTTATTTGTATTTCATAACCATTCAACAAATTTATTTTGTGTACATTATTATAATCACTACTGAGTACAGTAATAATCAACAATTCAGAAACGCAGCATGCCGAGATTTTTGTGTTCGTTTTTATTTGAAACTTCGTTTATTTAGAATATATTTTCGTTACCAATAAAATAAAAATCTCTCAGTCAATCAGAAACCCGGATTCATGCCTTTGAGGAAGGTCCCGTTTGAACGCTCACATCGGTTTTTTTTTCGTTTGGGGGAAAACTAAAACTGGTCGCAATTTTCGAATAAGAATGAGTCGGCAATTTTTAGTGGAGTCGAAAATTTGGAGGTAAATAAAACACCGAAACCCGGCAAATAAATAGGCGGTCAAATTTTTAGAGGGGTCGAAATTTTGGAGTTTTCGCGGTGTTAATTATTCCATTTCAATGAAACTTAGTACAAAGATGCTCTAGGACAATGTACAAACCTAATTAGTTTGGGGTAAAAATCTGTTCATATTAATTCCCTAATAAGCATAATAATTCATAATTTTTTGGTTCTGTTACATTGCGCAGACCTCATTAGTTTTACACTCAAATCTGGTCATATTAATTTTCTGATTTGCATAATTAGTTTTCAGCTAAGTAATTTCGAATTATATTTAATGTGTCTCCAATACTCTCAGCACATGGGAGTTCTTTCTAAGCTTTCTTTGATTGTGACATGTACTTGATATGGCTTGTCTCAACTCCAGCCGTCGCACTTAATAAAGTGGTTGGTGTACACTCGGCACAAATCTTCAGCTTTCAAAATTCCCTTCATCATCTCCTGTAATTTATTTACCCATAGTGGAGAATTACAATACCATATATAGTCGTTGAACTCTGCATTTTCCTATGTTCTTTGAAACAGATGGCAATTACCCGGGTGCAATTTTGGTGGCATACATTTTTGCCTGTGACTCGTAGTTTTTTGCATTTTTTTTTCTTCAATCCCTCAATCTTATCTAGTTGGTCACCAGTTAAATCTTAAAGATCATGTTTCCCTTGTTGGAGGTTCGCAATCCATTTGAATGTCACAACATGGAGAACACAGCATTCTGGCATTCGTTTAGGCACCTCACGGTGTTGAGGGGCAGTGGTTTAGGTTTGTGTGACGAACGACAATCACCCAACGACCGACACTCACAACTTGGGTCTCGCCATTAACAAAAAGCAATATTATAGTTATATAATTTTTCATATGTATTAATTCGGTACTTTTCTCAATATTTGTTCAAAATTCAACCACTATATTTCCCTAAAAATACTACCGGTTTACGTATTTCCGTATTAAACCTGTAGTCAATTCATGTTCCAGGGCCACTTTGTTTAGCCGTCCATTATCAGCCAATATACCATTAATTGCATATGTAAATTTTGTGTTTGGACCAATCAAATCGATGAATTAACACCATCAGTATACTGGTATAATATAATTCACAATATGAACAAGTAGTCATTTGACAATCAGATACAAGATGTAAATTATCATAATCAAGCATCAGCTTCTGGATCCATACTTCTGACATGTTTATGTTCCAACTATATTACTATAAACAAAACCATATACCGGTATCTTAAATTTGATAACGGGGACTGTGCCATGCATGGCTTGATTTGCAATGAATTATTCATATACATGACACTAGTGAAACAGATAAACTAGCAGTGTGAACTCAGTGTACTGTTACATAACAGAAACCACAACCAAATAACAGAAATAAAATAACGGGACACTCGGGTAACTACATACAGTAAGACAATATTGTCGTGTCGTGTATTATTAGCCAATAGAAGAAATCCATCTTGTTTAAAATGTGATAACTTGGACATGCTTAGACATTTTTGAATCGGGCCTGTGTCTAGCTTACTCTTAATGTTGGTGTCTTTTTTGTCATGCCAGTTATTCTGACCTACGCTTCAACTCCGCTTGCCATTTACCCTCAGGGGGAGATTCACATTAATGCTACTATTTGATTCGCCAATTACATGTCTCATTGCATTTTGCCACAGCAAGCAAGCACCTTTTGCATATCTGAGATTGCTTTCCGCCTCTCAGATATGGTTATGAGGTTATAGTCGTTTTACACTAATAAACTTTGTTTGACACCTCCTGCCATGTGAATTTAAATTAGAGGCATGACAAACGTTAAATTGTATTCAACACATTATTTTGAACTGATATTTATTAAAACTGCAAATTTGAGGACACTGTCTTCACCATATTATTCAACACAAGAGGGCGCTTGACTTGTACAAAGGGTCTATTAGCCACTTTAGTCCAGAACTAACAATACAATTGCAAAGAGTTGCAATTGCTGTATTTCCTATCCCAGAATCTCAATTTCGGTCATTACACATATGTTAACATTGTAAGCCCTATGTAAAGATTTATTGTAGAGTACAATGGCAACAAGCATTCATATTCATGAGATGTATGGTAATTTAGTGTCTCATTCCGATCCTCAGACTTGCATTTTCTCAAACATACTTTAAACAATTTAAGCAAGTGCAATAACATAGACATGCACCTCAATTTGTTTTACTTTCACTTGTGATCTATGTTTTTCTTTGCTATGTCTTAAACCGGAGGGGTTGTCATGCAACACGTGTTCGATTTTGATGTAAATAAATAATGTATTTGCCACTTGGGACTCAAGTTTCAGAGACACACTCACGACAACCCCTTCGCTTTAATATGACGAGCACAAAGAGAACTTTCAAAAATTTAACTGAGACTGTGTCATTTTCAATGACTTGTTCATAGTTGACTCTCCCAAATCTGACAACCAGAGAGCTGAAAAGAAGCTCAAGCAATTCCTTCCAACTCTAAAGCTAAACTAATTATGATGAAGCTTATTTCAAAGCTGTTCATCAGAGACATAAAATTTGAGGGGGAACAACTTGTACAAAACTAATTGTGCTGCATTGGCACTTCATTATTGATTCATTGAAGAAATTAGGCTTTCATCAGTGTTTCCTTGTGCCACCACCTGTTTATAAACACAGGACTCCCAAATACTAGTTGCAATGTGAATGAAGTTGCTCAACTGGAAGCTCTGGAGGGATTATCATCTTTGCAGTACCAGGACTTTTTGCATGTTAATGATAAAAATAAGTTGTTCACCACATCAAGACATACAATTGCATACATGTAATTGGTTAGGCCTCTATCCTTTATACGATCAAAACAAAAATAAATTATGTGGATAACTAACAGTTCTTGAAAAACACTGTAGATTAGACACTTTTCGAAACGGGAGACATCAATTCTGCACATTCACTTGGCCACACCCCATTGCCTAGCATCCCCATGGGTTGGCTATGCATGGCGCAATTGAGTATATCAGTCTCACATAAGTTTGTTCTATCAGTGGTACATTGAGGGTACAACATTCATTGCCAAAGATTTCAGAAAAAGCAAAAATTGTTTTGGCAGAGATGCAATCCATCAATTGCAATCAGTCAACTTAAAGTTCCGGTTCTATGTTCCCCTGTTGCTAGTAGCAAGTGCTTGAAGATGATTATGTGCCAGTGATCACCTTGCCCTAAGGTTTGAAGTCAAAAAGGTGGGATGCATATTTACAGTCCTTCGAGAGACGCACCCTTGATGATCTCCCTTATTACTAATGAGTAAAGTTAGAATATTTGTCTGTAAAAAAAAGCTGCTGACAAATTCAACGCTGTGGCTCAGACCACACAACAATTTCAGCTTGATGCAGAAGCATGGTTAGAAGGCACCTATGCCTTCTGGTGAACTAGCTCTGAAAGCTCTTGATTATGGCTCTCCTAACAATTTCAATTATTACAGAACGGCCCTTTTGAGATGTGATACCACCACCCCTACCTTCTGCTTGGAGGGGACAGAGAATGTGCGTTTAGTGTGCTCCTAGTGGCCATTTCTCGTATACATCCGGTTGATGACCACTGAAAATTACACCTCACATTACCTATATTCACTCAACTGAAGAACAAGCAATGAACGAATGCAGACTAGGAACAGTTGAATAGGTCTTGTTCCAGCTTGTACAAATCTGATTTGGCAGTAAGAGTTTGGTGATGACAAAGTTAGTTTGCATGTCTACCATGTCACTTAATATAATCCTCCTTCTGTGTCCATGTGGACCACAAAGTCTAGACATATATTGTTGATTCATACATTCTTAGTACATAATTAAAATACGTTCAAACAAACAATGTCCATCACTGTTTGAAACATGTGAAACTTTACTACTACTACTGTAAAACACTTTATTTTCGCTTTGAATTTATTTTTGCTATGATTCAGTGAAATCCTGCAAATATACCTTTTCTTATATTTTACAAAATATAATCCATACAAAACTTCCAAAAGGTCTTTTCAACTAAAATAAAATATTTTACAAGATATAGTTTGGTTGCTATAGCAATAACCAACTGACACATTGCCAAAATAAACCATAAACAGTGACATCAAGAGATTTGCAAGTGGATTCAACTAGTTCTTCCTATACATAATCTTTGGGTTAAACTTCTCAGGTGCAATTTTACCAACTCTTTGATACTTGCAGAAAATTCATATGTTGTCAAAAATTGTCTGTTTGATCAGAACTTCATGAAGCAGGAACCAAGCTCACTATGCTGCTTCTCTATTCGTAAGGGAGTGTTTATCAATGTAGAAAACTCACATTTGAAACCCAACAATACCCCCAGGTTGTTTAAGACAGAAGTGGACTTCCATCTCAGATGAGTTATGACTTTCAATACAGTTTTTGAATCCTTCCCAATAACAAACGTAGACGATTTCTTGATTTTCATGGATGGTAAGATTGTCTATCATCACACATAGATGTAGACTCGGGATAAACATTTAATGGACTGCCAAGAGCAGTCCTTGGTCAAAACCACAACAGACCACATGCACGTCAACTGGAAGGAGTTGTGAGAGGTTCTGCACAAAGGCAAACACAGAATTACACATTAATAGAAGCCTACCTTGAACAAGATACACAGTGATTACAGCCAGGGCTCGCAATGCATCATACTCACTTTCACGTCATAAATACTTTGATTGCTTCACTGTAGCTCGTGTCAGAGCCATTTATAGACATGAATACGATTACAAAAACCAAACTTTCAAAGTGATATAACCATATGTTATCAAGTTATACTAATAAGTGTTTTCATTTCCCTTTTTTAAAGTGGAAATAACATGCTGGATTGTAGATCTTGTGACAAAATTGTATAGGAAATATATACAAGATAAAAACGTGACTACATGCAACAAACAATTCACACGAACAAAACAACTGACACTACACTACATAGTCAAATCAGTAGAACGATATATGTAATTCAGTACATAAATTGATGTTAGGCGTTTCGATAAAAGTTAGCACATCCTGTCCCACATCATATATGTTTGTCATATATAATTACGAGTCATGGTCAAATAAGATCTCTAAAAGAAACCAAAGGTGTACGTCATAAAAGTGACATTGATGCAAAGTGAGATGAGCATTATCGTATTTGCTCACAAGCTCATTACAGTCTGTTCAAGGTTACCGCCACTCATTCTCCATAAAACCATTGCGGTTTGGACGAAAGAAGCAATGTCAATATTTAAAGTTAATATTGTTGAGAAATGTTTGCACCTTGGGGTAGCCTCATTATCAAATAGTAGTTCGAGATTGGGGCAGGTTTCCAAGTCTGACCATATTCACGGGCCTTCTTGTGTACCAACCTCACACGAAAAAGTCTACCACACCCAGAGCATTCTACTTCTCATTTCAATTTAAAAGATGATTTCTGGGACAGTCGCCGTCTGCATTGCTGTCGAGGTGATACATCCATACTTAGAGATGATATAAATATCTATTTTTAGTCAAGAATCAATTAACAGAGAGAGGGAGTGCGGCTGGCCAATTAACATCTAGTAGATTTTTACCCTGGCAGTAATAAAGACTCTTGTTCAACAAGACGGCAGTCATATCGATCAGTCAGGGGAGCCATTTGGTTCACGTTACAACCTTCAGGGTATTGTCAAGTCTTGCATATATGCCAGTGAGATACTATTTCAGGAAACAATAGACCTTTTGGTGATATTTGGTGCATCAGTAGCATGAATTCATGCAAATTGATGCAAATTATTATACAGTTTTGAATATGAAAAGTGGGACTTTTTCTGAATAACTTATATATATATTGGTTACGAATAACTTAATGTAAATGTTCTGGGACTCATTAGTGTATTTCTGAACTGAAATATCCATTTCCAGTACTATGGAAGGCAGGGGATTACTCCTGTGTGCAGATGGGACTGAACATTTTAAGAATGCCATCCTAAGACTTTGTGAATCATGTGACAAGGATTGTTAAATACCGCCGCCACACGACTTAGATTACAAGTTCAGGACGAGGATTGACAGTCTTAGATTTTACCATAAAAACGCATATGATAATCTAATATACTGCGATTGTTAACATGTACCATTAAACGATTCTAAAATACGAATTACATGGTACCAGCGACACGATATTTTGTTTTGTATCAATACTTTAACATATTTCTAGTCTCCCGGCTGTTGTGCGATGGATTTCATATTTCCTTGAACATATTCATGTAGTCATTCTGTGCTACTAGTTTATCTTCAGTTTATCAAATTCAGGAGTCTCAGAATTGCACATGATAGGTGCCACAGGCGGAGTTGTCGGGAAAACGTCTGACCATACATCTTTGTCACTCAGATTCAGATTGCGTTGTGTCTGTTGTTTTGTTCTTGTAAATTGTTGCCAGTAGTTTGTTTTGTGATCTTTGAAATTCTCTATACGACCGTGGCTTTTGTACAAAGATCCACAATTGGGTAAGTTATTAACACTTTTCACTACTAACGACAATGATACAATCAGTCTGGAACTGTATTCTGTAATGAAGTGGCCGCCAGTCTGAGATTCTCAACATTATCCGAAAAATTCAAATTGTGTGCAACTAGGTCACAGCTCCGGAATAGTGAGCATGTGCGATTTTGATGCATTTTAAGTCTCCATTTTCGGACTGCGCCCAAAAAGAGCCTAATAAATGAATGTTTTAACGTCAAAATTCTATTTACGGTGTTCATTTACTCTGACGAGAATGCATAAATTATTTAGAATTGCCACGGAGAATACTGCATATCGTGTCCTACTATAATACTAGTAATTGGATTGCCTTCAGTGGGAATACATGGACCATGTTCTTACACGGCCAATATTCTTATTATAATGACGTGCGGGGCGAGTGTTGATCACTCACATTTGTGATGAGGCAGTTAGTGTATATATAGTTATGTTTGGAAAACAACGATTAGTTGTAAGTGGTATCTTTGTGGTAAGTGGTATATGTGGGTTCCACCACTAACTACTTGCAATATATTAAACGTTTCATCAATCCCACACAAGAATTGTCAAGATCCTATCATAGCATCTGCTTAATAGAAATCAGTTGCGTTGAGGCGTTGAGTCATAGCGTTTTTCACAGTGGGGAATCAGACACTGGCATGTTTACAGTTCTAAGTACGATCATGAATTTGTTTTGCGTTGTATTCAGACTAAATAAAATAAACCAGTTAGGCATTTGTTTCACACATAGTTAGGGTAGGAAGAACTCTAGTCCAACTTATGCCTAGGTGAAAAAATCGCGCCGTGTTACACGATGTGCCACAAAGCAATTCACCGAGTAGAACTTGGATAACGTTGCCACGTAAAGTAAGTAGAAGCAGTCATAATTTTTTTACAAAATTCGTCATAAATTGCATGACAATGTTCATTAGTTTATTATGTACAATCATGAAGCTAGTATCTCATGGTACAATATTTTGTGTGTTAGTTATGCTTTGAAAAACATATTGTAATATTTCTTGAAAAATGCTATTTTTAGAACAATTCCATAGAACATAATGTTAAAGAAAAATTGCATTTTTTGACACTTTTTAAAACCCAGATTTTTTAAATAAATCAGAACAAAAAGTACTCAATCATTAACAATATACGATTTTTTTCAGCCTGTCACCAGGCTAGATTTTGAGATATTGCATAATATCTCTGCCATAGGAACCTGTGGTAAAGTGTTATAAAGTGTCAAAATGGCGACTTTCCACTAAAATACAAACATCAATTTCTTGAAAAAAAGGCTGGTGACCCCCAACTTATTTTCGGTCAAGTAAGCAAATAACACCGAATAAACGGCAAGGTAAAGACTATGTCTAATTATAGTAAACACATACTGCGTGCGTGACTCGAACCGGCGCTCGCGTACGGCACCTATGAGTTTAAAAATATTTTCGGTCAATATCTTTATATTGCCTTGGCGTACAATTTTTTGCAAAATGAATAAATGTTTTTTTTAATTTACGAGTAGGCTTCTACCTCGCGCATGGTTGTGTGTTGTATGTCTGTCTTGGTGCATCGATGCGCACAAACATGGCACTCTACGAATTGAGGTTATGTACATTAGCATGACAGCATTTATGAAACTGGTGATTAATACCTCGTACTCGCATAATTATTAACAAGAATGAATTACCTCCCAATGCCAACGTATTCTGTTAATAAGTTTCTCTTGAGTGTCAATCGTTCGATCGGCTTATACTGACTTACGGCTAAGTCATTTCTGTTGATGAATGGTGTATCAACGGTCTTTCTAAACTAGATACCTCATTTAAAGCTTTGCAACTACACACAATTCCAACTTAAACAACATTATTAAAACTATTGTAAAAATAAGACAATCTTTCAAATCCTAGTCACAATGTCAAGATACTTGCTCACTCACCTGCGTCGTAAGACACCACGCCAAGTAGACGGCTTCAAACTTATTAGTTGCTAGAGGTTTGGTAGAAAAAACTGCGACCCCCTCGCTTACAAATTGTAAACGCCGAATGGTCGGCAGAAGTACGTTCCAATCATGTATGCTTTCAGTCAATGCAGCAGAGTGCCATATTGTTTTTAATACGTCTTTTTACAAACTATGTAAATTAAGGTATTTATAGAGAACGACTTACCACAAGGCTGCTATTCACCTTAAAATTGACATTTCACAAATATCTGGTTACTGAATATCAAAACACTGACCACAATCTGTTTATACAATCAGTTTCTCATTAACTCCAAATTAAGAACCACATAAAGTAGCCTCTATATTTTTGAAATATTAGAATATTGACATTCAGAAATCATAATAGCATCTTGTGTTTAAGGTTCAGCAAAAAATGGATTCAGTTAAATTCAGATTTAGACTAGTCAACGTGGATTGATTAGGTTGTTAGGGAAATATCACCAGCGATTACAATAATACTTCAATTTTGCTTATGTATATACATGAAATACTTAAACTCGCACAAAACACTTGGTGAAAAGACCATAGTTCGATTTATTTTAGCAAGATCTTACAGAAAAATACTCAAGTTATTAGGTTAGAGATGGACGCGTTTAACGAGGTGTTGCAATTTGTTTGCAGTTTTCAAAATTGGGCATGTTATTCTTTATAAGAATTTGCAAACGCTGAACATGTTCACAGCAATTGTAGCTTCAAAGAAAAAGGCTAGGACCTGGTTAAACATTTTTGTAACAGGTTATAGAACTTGGGAGGTTGCTATCGACAAATTACACACTCCAATAAATATAGCCAGAACATAAACAAAAAAACATTTTCCTTGTACGTGACGTATTTAAATACTAGTATTACTTAATTAAAAACAATATTCAACAACTTTCCTAACGTTTGAATTGTTACATTTATTTACTTAACCCATGATAATCTTTGCAGTGTACTATTCACTAATGCCAGTTGAAATAGAATATCACTGACGGAAATAAACATTGATTGGACGTGCTTGCCACATGAACAATGAATACTACTGGCTCAAAACGAACTAGTAATGAATGAGGCGTTTATTGATAGCAACGGTTTGCAACTTGTTACAGCATCAACACATTGAGACTTTGGGATTTGCCATTAACATCTTAAAACTAATCTTTGAGCAAAGTTCGAAATTTAACAGTTTGCATAAAATAAAACAACATGCAACTTCAAAGCTCACCTAAATCTTCATTATGCATAAAATCATAATTTAGCAACTTTGTATATGGATTACAATAAGCATTTTCAAAGCAACCACCTGATTACCATACCCACATCCAAAAACATAATTGATGTTAATTAAATATAGTGATAATTATTTACAGACTTGAAAAAATGCAGTTTTATTCATAAGCAAATTAAAATGTCAATTAGGATACAAAATTCTCAAGTACAAAAGGATGTCAAGGATTTGTTTTTTTTTTGTATTCAAGAGCATCATGTCCATCTATTGAGATTAAAATGTAGTGGCATGTAGAATTGTATATTAGCTAATATCAGTTAATGAACTAATGGGATAAACCAATCTGAAAACCCATTTTATGCAACCATACACTTCAATGGCCAAGTTTATTGAGGCATGCAAGATGGAAATTAACGTTATTAACACATTGTTTCTGGATCAAATTAGGTTTTACATTACTACTGTATACACAAAACTGAGCACTACTTTGGTTTCCAAAGCAGTATGACCACATAGCTGCTAACAGTTAAAGCGCCCTCACACAACACTAAGAAAACACTAACCATACCATTTATTAATTTGAGCATTTTATTCATGTTGATGAAATATTTAAATACAGAATAATATTCTTTTTTTTAAAATATAGGGAAAACACTTTTATGGACATTAGATAGAAACAAATACAAGTGATGAAAATAAAGTTGATACAGTTGGAGTGAAAGGTAAAGCTATACACAGTCGATTTTGTTCCAAATTATATGTTTTGTATGTGAACAAAATGCTAATCTAATGACAACACATTTGCAGACAGACATAGTTTTCATATTGAGAGAACTAGAGAACTAAAAAAAACGAAACAAAACAAAACAAAACAAAACAAAACAAAAAGTACAAAAATACTTTAAAAACTGGTTCTTCGTCTCTTTAATAGTGACGCATATATAATTTCTTGGAAAAAAATCTTTTTTCATTACAGTGTCACACTAAACAGTACATAGAAATGACTCTTTTATAAAAATGAAATCTTTTAAATAATTATGCCTCATACTTTATTCAATGAGTGGCTTGGAAGCCATGATACCAATGTAACCGTGGTGGCCCATATAATTCAGAAAAACTTGTAGGCCATATTTTAAGTCTGTGGCCTAGAGAATACACTTACTGACAAGTGGAATAACTGTATTTCCACAAAGCACTTGGCCTTTGTCAATACTGGCAAGACGTTTTACTGACTGTTCTGTGCATGCCTTGTTTGCAGTTTAAATCCACACCAACTGCAGTAACATAGGCTCAAACAGGTTCTTCATCTATAATTCGGGATGGTAATCCCAATCCAACAGATTTCACCAATACCATTTTACTTGCATCTTCACACCATACACACTTGGATAGCTGGGGAGCACTTTCACCTCCCCAATGCACAGGTACTATATACACAAGTTTTAACTACAGGTCATCCATCTCCAAGTAGTCTCTGCCATGTGAACTAAATCTAAAATACTGGAAAGTTTATTTCATGTACACACATTATATGAAAGGTTCATCTGTTACAAAAGCAGGTTACACTCATTTACCAGTTAGTGTGAAGTAACTGAAAATAAAAATTCATCATACTACCTTGTACAGACTTGTGGATACACAACACATTTACCATAGATGTATGGATAAAAGTCACTGCGAGGAAAGCAGATTTTGCCACCAAATAATGGTTATACACCTGAGTAAAGCTGGGTAACTTCCAACTATCTTGGAATTGCTAGATCTATACTGGCAGGGTCACTGAATGGACCTGGTCTCTTGAAGTTATCCACAGCACAAACAGCAAAGTGATACACACTTCCTGGCTGAAATTGTGTCAATGTGCATGCCATAGGCAATGGAAGTGCACGCACATCACCTATTTTTTTCCATAGATTAGTACTGGGAGATCCTTCACTTTCTTGATAGGCAAACAGAAAATAGTATTCAATGGGTGCCCAAGACGGGTCAATAGTCATGGTCCAGGATAATACAATTCCGTTGTTCACTTTTGAAATTTTCAGATTTGGTTTACCAGGTAAAGGCAACTGAAGTTGGTGGGGTAACAAAACAGTTCTTGGTGGTGTTGGTAAGACTGGAAGAGGTGCGGGGTGTCGCAAAACAGTTTGCTGAGCCATTGCATCCTGATATCTTGGTGGTCCAGCAAGTCGTTCAGCATTTATCTGGCCTTGAACTTGTACTTCTTGTTGCTACAAAAAATAAATAAACATATAAAACATCTGAATAACTTGTGACAAATCAGGATAATGTGTGATAAGTATTATAAGCTTGCCCATGGTATAGGAATATAAAAATTGACTTAAGTTGGAAATTTAGACATTTAGAAAGCATATTATTTTAAACAAAAAGTAACTTAATTATGTATGTATGTATAATTATAATTATGTACTCATTTAAAACTTGGCTCTAATATATGGCAAAATAAAATAAAGACACTGTAGTATCCTATAAATTCTAAAATAAAATGTCAACTTCTGGATCTCGTAGATGCAACAACCTTCCACTTAATGGGATAGCAGCTCTTCTCTTGATGTAAAGCTCACACTAATTATTTCCACAGAAAATTGTTTTAAACTGTCACACAAACAAACATGAACATACAAATGAGTACTTGTGAAGACATTAAAAAATACAATTTCTTCTCTTAAAAAATGTAAAATAAAACAATCATAAAAGTCAAAACAATTTTGTACATTTCAGTTGTTTGTTTCCACACCATGGTTAGCAAAAACTCTAGAAAGCTCAACAACAAAAATTATACATCTCTGAAAAAATTATGAAAGTGCTCGCTGAATAGTTGTCAGAATTAGAACAAAGATTTATATTAATTTGCACATTTAATAGATAAGTAGCAGAGTTGTTGCTGCATTGATTTTTTTTAAAAAGTCATATTTTCTGTGACCAATGTTTTAATTTATAGTAAAAAGTAGATATCTGTTTATCAACTAAAGAAGTTATTCTCGACTGGTATTTCATGCTTGACTTTGTGGATTTATTAATCATTTAAATAACATGCAATTATGTAAATTAATTTATCATTATAATGACAGTCAACTGTGACCATGTTTTACGTATGTTTCAAGTTACGATGGACCTTTAAAATATTCATAGAATAATAAGATGTACCAGTAGTACATCCTCAACTTATTCAAATTAGAAATCGAATAAAATATATTGAATTGTAACAAAAAAAATTAACACCATAGTTGGCAAAATTATAGTACACTACACAATATGACTGTAGTACAGTACAGTACAGTACAGTACAGTACAGTACAGTACAGTACAGTGCACTGTACTGGCGTGTCTTCAACTAACAACATGTTAGAATGAAACAGTGAAGCAGGACAGACTGATGGATGGACAAATGGATATATTGAGTAACTGCAGTACTCACAGTTATGTTTTGGATCTGGTGTTGTAACTCATTATGATCAGATCCATGAGGTTCTTTTTCTTTTAAATTAGATAGTAATTTTGCTTTGTGTGCAAGTAATCTGCGTTGATGTTCCTGTAATACATGTGCCACCATGAAAGGGAATATTATTGAAACAAGCAAGCATTTAGTGCAGCTGGTATTGGAAGTAAGCATATAGACAACCTTGCCCAAAATAATTAAATTTTAAATGCAGTGATCTAAGTTAGATGCAGCTATACATGCATACATGTAACAAGCACTACTTAGCGTATGAGAAATCACAAACCAAATTATGTCTATGAATGATTCAGGGTATCTGGAATGGCCATTTGTAGCCAGTGTTCTCCCTAAAGCGTTTAAGGGTAGCTGGCCACTATGTGATTTACACTGAACAGATTGCAACTCTGAAAACATTCCACTTTGACTGAACTAATCTTAACTTTAATTGTTAATCTGCTGACTGAAAGTAAGTGTTTGTGTTGCATTCGAAAGTTGAAAGCAAATCAGAAGCAATTCAACAACAATGAAGCTGTCATCACTGTTAAATTACTTTTGAAGTATATATGGTCCATGAACAGTGATGGAGAGATCCTAACAGACATGCATCCATCAATTTGACCGTTGACGACTCAGCATTTTCAAAATCAGCTATTTATTTACTTGCTGATTCAGCAGTTGATATGTTTATTAGCAAGCACAATTAACCTGCATTTTAAGTGAGTAAAATAAATCAATCAAACTGTGGTATGCAAATTTCCAGCACATTCAGAGAGCAGTAAAACAAAGAATTGGAGGGGGGGGGGCGCTATCAATTGTACATACAGGTATAAATTGTGTCTAATTCTAAGAAAATTGAATTTTATGAAAATTAGCCACAAGCATGAGAAGAACACTGATGTAGCATGCAAAACATTTTATAGCTGAGTCTGTGCTGCTATAATTTGACTTTGGAAAGAGAAGCTTATGATAGGAAATAGAACATCGACGCAAGATTATATCTTCGCAACAGTGGATACAATTTACTGTGGCCACAGGGTAAATTTACTGTTGTTTTCAAATATAGCTACCTTTCACAAGGCATTTCAACAAAACAATTTTTTTTTGGCTCTAATATGCTAAACAAGAAAATCATCAAATGAATGCATAGATAATTACTATCGTTTCAGTCATTCTTTGAACGATTATGTTCAACTAAATATTGCTACACTACAGCAAGTTATCATCAATATTGTTGGTAAATGTACAGCAATTGCTTCCAATGTTGTTGAAGTTGTTTTGCTACAATAAAGTCTGTTTTGATACATTTGCGATGCACCCATGTCATGTTTACAATTCTAAGGTGTCTGTGACATTGAGTACAAGCGTAATGCTGTTCATATTTTGAATAACAGTGATATTATAATAATTGTGGGGTACATTGTATATTATACTAACCTTAAGTAAACGCATAGTCTCGGTAGGATGTTTATTAATCCCAGAATGTGCCTGTAATTGTGAGAGTGTTGATTGAGAAACAACTTGCATTGGTTGTGCTGGTGGGCGTTGCTGCTGCTGCATTTGTGGCTGTGGTAATCGTGGATGAATACTTGTTGGAACTGCTTGTTGTGGTAATCCAACAGTCTGCACTATTCCTCCTTGCTGAAAACATTCAAAGACATACAAATCATGCCAACCACAACATCACACAGTACAGATATACCATAATGAAGAATTAGAATCTTATGATGAAAAACTTGGCAAATAATAAGAATTTTGAATTGTCATATTTAAACATGTACAAATTATAATTTTTTCAAACCAAAATATGGTCATTAGTCAGAGTTAAATTATGAAACAAATCAACATGTTCTAAAGTACAAGGTACTGTCCTATGGCACAAAGAATAAATATTCTTTCAAAAAGCAGAAATGAACCAAGAGATTTTTTGACCTACAAATAGATCATTTTCTATAAAAGCAGCAAAAAAAAAAACCCAAAAAAACTGCACTTGCAACTAATGTTTAAGAATTCTGAATAAATGACGACCACTAGTTGGCTATTCATAATCAGATCAAAAATACTCAAGCCAGTGTATGAATTAAAGAAATTTGTACCTGAGTAACTGTTGGATGTCTCTGTAACTGCTGTAGCTGCATTCGACCTGTGGCTGACTGTTGGGCCATTGTTACTGGCTGTGTCATTCCAGCTAAAGACATGGCTACCCGGGGCTGCGACTGTGGGTTCTAAACAAAACAAGGTTTCAAAATATTGATAAGAGATTATTCATTGTTTGATTTTTCAAACAAGCCATAACATAACACAATTGTTATACATTTTCACTGAAAGATGACATGGTAGTGTCTTGTCCCATGACATATACTTACAAGAGGTGAATGCGAACAGTAAATACATGAAGGAGATAAGGTTTTAATTAGTGCATGCACGCCTAAGATCTGGTACCGAACTATTTCCATACCTTGTGAAATTTTGCATGATTCTGCAAACTAGTGAGCCACAGTTCATATTCTATGATATGTAAATGTATCACAAAGAAATAGTTACTCTTTGAGATGCACAATGTGAAAACAATCCAATGCAGGGTATTGCTTGCTCAAACTTAGTCTACCATATTCAGCATATGGCAGGAAAAGGCTAACACTGATTTACAAGAAATATTTCATGCCTTTCAGTTAGAAGCTGTTGTTTGAACAAAATCTACCTATGTGCAATAATGGCATAGAATAAATTTTCAGCACTGAAATTGCCATCATTTAACCATTTTGAATGCATGTGCATAATATGTTTTAACAGCACAGGTGTGTCAGAGTAAAAATCTTCTCACCTGCATCCTTTGCTGCATTCCAGCATGTAGAGGGTACGGTGGTCTGGCTGCCATTATTGTTGAGGAAATGGGTTGTTGCACAGCATTCGTAGTCGAGGGTCTGCCAATATTGTACACACTTGTTGTCATGCCAACTGGAGTAACTGTTGTAAGTGATGACGGGGCAGAGACTAATATTGTTTGAGGCACGGCCATGCGAGGGCTCTGTGTTTGTGAAAGTGCTGCTGTTACAGAGAGTGGCATTGTTCTAGTGTTTACTGCAACAGAAGGACTAGAAAAAATAGTATTTGCGATAGTCATCAATCGATTATTAATGACAGGTGATGCAGATGAAATTGAGGAAGGTTGCATTGCTATTTGAGATGGCATGGATTTAGCAACAGAAATCAGTACTGGCGGAGACCCTACTTGAGATGTATTGACTTGGTTTCTCAATTGTTGGAGTGGTTGCGGCTGCTGTTGTTGATGTTGTTGATGTTGTTGTTGCTGCTGCTGCTGTTGTTTCTGAAGCTGAATGAACTGCTGCTGTTGAGTTCGTTGTTGGTTTTGCTGATTTAGTATCTGCTGTAGATTTGGGTGTTGCTGCTGCTGCTGCTGCTGCTGTTGCTGCTGCTGCTGCTGAATTCGTTTTTGAAAGTTTTGAATATCTTGTTGTTGCTGCAATCGCTGTTGTTGCAGTTGCTGAGAAACCATAAGTGGCTGTTGTGTTGGTTGATGCTGTGGAAGCTGTTGTTGTACTTGCTGCTTTTGTGGTTGCCCCTGTGGCTGTGCTTGTGGTGACTGTCCTTGCTGCCTAAGCTGTGTTTGCTTTTGAGGGGATGGTTGCTGTGGTCTCTGTTGTTGTGGTGATGCAGCTGGTTTTGTCGGTGATGGCTTTGGTGCCCCTGGTGTACTTGACTGTGTTGGTTCATCATCATCAGTTAAATCAATCACCACAGCTTTATTCTTAGTGGCAGGTGGAGTTGTTTTGACAGGTTGAGTTGATCCTTTGGCTTGGGTAGGGGTAGGAGTAGGGGTTGAGGTTGAGGCCACTGTGCTTGGTGCAATTACTGTCACTACTGGATGTCCTAGTTGGCTCTTTACTGTTGTAACTGGTACCACTACTGTTGATGGCTTGGGCCTTTGTTGAGAGGGCTAAAAGAAAAACAAAAAATCCCATTTAGTATTTTGTATTCATAAAAATAGTATCCTTAGAAAATATGTGAAACAATCATACCTAAATGTGAACATCAAATTCTGCATTTTAAAGAGACCATTTCATTAAATTTCATTGGGATATGATGTTACAAATATAGTGAATTGCAGTAAATATTGGTGGATTCACCCTTGCCACAGCAATTTGAAACTAAAAACTTTGGATGTATATTGCTAATAAATTTTCCAACGACTCGTGCAAATTTAGACCATCAAATAAAAGTTTAATTGAAACTTGCAGATAAACGATGTACATGTAAAATACTGTAAACCACTTAACTTGATGATTTTATGGCATTCTGAAGACAAAAGTCACTGACCCTTAGTGTTATATGACTTCAGAGAAAATTATCTCTCACAAAATTACACAACAGTTTACAGTGGGGGGGGGGGCAAAGGTTATTTTCGTTCATCGTAATTGCAATATTTTTTTGTTCGTACAACGTAAATTGAAAAAATAAATTTCGTAATTCTGTAATCACAGGCTAGACGTACGACGTAATCAATCAAATATTTTTTTCGTACACTTTAAAAATGTGTCATTTTTCTCGGTACGTACAAGAATTTACATCCAAATAAAAAAAATCGTAAAGAATTATCTAGGAAATTACATTTTTGAAACTGTAAAATGACTAGATGACACAATTCACTGCAAAATTCAAGTTTCACTGTAAACTGTAAAAATGTCTTTTTTTCTTTGTAAAAAGCCTTTTTTATTTCCTGTAAAACTGTACCACCACCCCCTTGTCCCCCCTCTACAGTAGATAAAAATTCTAAAAGGAACAAGTTACTTACTTGCATTACCATAGATGGTGTTGTTAACATGGATGTCAGCTTTGCAGGTGGCATTGATGCAGTGCTTGTAGTGGGAGTGCTCACAAGTTGTGATGCTTGACTGGGCACAATAGCTGCAACTGTTGTCACAACAATTGTGTTTAAAACGATGGGTGTTGAGCGAGTTGTCACAGGGATTGCTGTAGTCGTTGTCATAGCAGGATGTACAGCTGCCGAAGCACTTGGTAATGCCTACGAAAAGACAACACTTAGTAGATTAATGTACATACATAGAAAGTAAAGAATTATAATGATAAGATACATCGCCAGACCTTTCCCTCTACAATAGTAAAATAAAATTACTGTACTTGCTATAATAGTTGCTGCTGTTAAAAATACCTGTTGTGGTGGTTGTGGAGCTTTGGCAATAAAAGAGGTAGAAACTGCCTGTGTACTCTGCGTCTTTGAAGACAGATGGGCAGCTCCCATTGACGACATATCAAACATTTTGTCCAGATGTCGACTTTTCAGCACATCTACCTGCACACCAAGAGATCTGTATTCCTTTTGGACCACTCTTTTAGGCATCTGAAAAAATAATTGCAAATTTTTTTTTTGCAAACACATAATGGTTTAATTCGACTACACTGCATTTATGGTCGAGCCAAGATCATACATTGAAAGGTCACTGCGGCCACTGCGCCACACAGGTCACTGGATTTAATTGAGCATTATGGTTATATATAACTACATTCTTTTTGCAAATATATGGAGGCTTTTTTATTGTGAATATTTTTGAAAATTAGGACACTGGCACCTACAATGAAAGCTGAAAAGTAACAAGCAAACCTACCCACAAGACAATCTTTCTCCTATGATTTTAAAGTCAATTTGCTGCCTGAATGGAAGCTTGGACTTGTTAGTATGTGGCAAGTAAGAAATCACACATACATAGACTCACAGTGGTAGAAAAATGGAAGTGTATATTTTTGTGTGTGTCTGCAAACTAGATACTATTTAGTAGTAATTTTGAGTGTAGTTATGTACTACTGCAAATAAGCAACCAATCAACTGTACTGATGCATGTTGACTGATCATCTTTGCAAACATGCGAACAACAGAAACGCTTTAGTGTCCCTCATAACAAACAAACAACCATTGTTATTACTAATGACATGCACCAGTCTATCTTCAAAAATTGATTGTCGACCAGTTTCAAGTAGCAGGATTAGAATTAAGCCCTTTGCCATGTCTAAATTGCTTTGTAGCAAATGTAAAATAAATCAGTCAACGCATGTTCAAGAAATGGCTCCACAGGAACAGACAGACACTTGTACACAGACATGGGAGTCAACTCATAAGAGTAGCAACCAAGCAACTCAAAATTAGTCTATTGTGACATACCAGTGCTTTCATTTGCAGCCTCTCCTGTTCTTTAACTTTCATCTGCGTGTTTGTTCTCAGCTGTTTCACTCGTTGTTCCCACTGTCTATTCTGATCCAACAATGTATTGACTTGTCGTCTCAATGCAGTAATAGTAGCTTTATCATGCATTCTGTGTTCTTCACAGACTTTTAATATATGCTGATATATTTCCTGCAATTAAATAATACATAAGTTAGCTCACTAAAAAATCTTCTACTTGAAACCTACACCAAAGTTTTAGGTAGGTAAATAAAAACATTTGCTCAAAACCCAATGAGGAATTTCATGAATAATGGTGACATTGTTTAGCATTTTAATTAAAGTGAACATTTTTTTTAATGCATTTTCATTCCACAAAGTAGCCATTAACAAAAGAGTTACAAGTTTTACAACATGGTGATATTTACTTCAACAAGTTAAATTAAGTTAAACAAGCCATGCATGGCACAGTCCCTGTTAGTTATCAAATTTAAGATGTATAGTTTTGTTTATAGTAATATAGCTGGAACATATTAACATAATGTCCAACGTATATACAATATCCAACTCTAAACAGCCGAGAAATGCTCGATTTAGACGATTTTTTAGCACAAAAATGGGACCATTCGGCCATTTTTAATAGGAACGTCAAACCAATATTGAATATATCTGTATATCTATATGAAATTTGAACATAATCAGTCACAGCAAGTCAGAGATATGGCACTAGGACCACATTTATCAAAACAAAATGGCCGCCAGTCAGCCATTTTGAATCTTATCTGAAAACAAAAGGATGTGCATCAAGGTCCTTTAATGTCCAAAGTATATACTAAGTTTGAACAAAATCCATCTGTAAACAGCCGAGAGAAATGCTTGATTTTGATGATTTTTAGAACAAAAATGGCCGCCATTAGGCCATCTTGAATCAGATCGTGAAACAAATTGATGTGCATATGTATAATATCATGTATGATGTATGTGTGAAGTATAATTGTGATTGGTCCAGGCATTTCTAAGATACGGGTTCGGACACACGCACCGACGCACAGACGCACAGACACACAGAAACCAAAACATAAGTCCCTGTTTTTGGACTGCGCCCGAACGGGGACTAAAAATGTCTACTAAGCAGTTGATATTACCTTTTTCTGTGCAGCTATTATTTCTTCTATTGCCTCTGTATCATGAAAAACAATCAATGATTAACATAATATAAAATGTCTTTGGTACATTGGGTTAAAATGACAGGAGTTTTATGTTGTTCTGACCAAAATGTACAAGAAAATGTAACTAGTATCAACACTAATGAAGCATACCTAAATTCTTTTTGAAAACACTACATCATGTCATTCTTTATTTTCAGAACAAAGACACAATAACTCTTTAAGGACTCTGCTTTTGAAAAAACAAGAGAATTAAAATAAAACATTGACAGCCATAGCACCAATAATAAAAGAAAAACTTACTCTTACTCAAAGATGCTTTATTATCGTCAACATGATTCATCAAACCAGATAATTTAGCTTTTTTCGCTTCTCTTGTATCTTCACATGGAAGGGGCGACGCAGATCGCTTGACTTTCTGTTCTGTCGATACACCAGCAATATCTGGAGAATCTACACTACTGTTTTCAACGGTGATTTTGATTTGTTGTGCGTCGTCATGACAGTTTTTTATTTTATCAAGTTGTGGTGGCATGGATTCTGTTTTCATGCTATTTTTTGAATCATCCGGTTGATTTTCATCTTTCATCTTAGAATTGTTTTCTACATCTAACATTTCTACATCTCCATTTTCTTCTGTCACTACAGCTTCATCTGAAAGAACATACAGAAATATTCAACTGGAAGTGGGTAAGCATTTAAAATTCATTTACTCATAGTGATGAAATATTCTGAAATGGAACAGTATTGACATGGCAAGATTATGCTAATTTCATGTACCACATGTTTGTATAATTTATGTCCTAGGCTATGGTCAACAATGCAACGACTTTCCATGCTGTTTTTGATAATTGCGTATGCGAGATAAGAATTAAAATATTGTGGTTAAATCAGTTAATAAAGACCAAAGGTAGTCATCAGGCAGTCTCTTTCTTACCTTGTAATCCATTCATATTGCCAATATTCTTTTCTTCTTTTGGTTGCTCATCAATACCCTCTTGCTTTGACGTTGAACAATCTTCTTTCCCAACTAGTGTCACTTCATCTGCTGACACCAAGATATCATTCCTATGTACTTCACTAACTATACTGACATCCTCATCAATACCAATGTCTATACTATCATCAGGTTTTTCAATTGTGTTTGAAGATTCTTTTTTAGCTGTTTTTGGTTCATTAGGTTTGCCCTCCAGTGCAGTTTTTTCTTTCAATTCAACTCCCTTCACTTGCGAATTGTGATCATCTTTGACAGCAACTAACGGTAACTGTTTATGTTGTGATTCAATTTCCTTTGCACTGGACTTTTGTGTCACAGTTGGTTCTTTTTCCCCTGCTAAAAGTTTGTCAATATCACTAAATGTCATCACTCCCATTTCAGTATTCTTTTTCTCCAATCCTTCGTTGTCCTTGCCAACTGTATTTACTTCCTGTATTTGTTTTACTATATTATTTTTCAAATCATTATTTTTCACATCCTGTTTGCTACTCACATTACCTTTAATTTCATCGTCTATCTCTGCACTTGTCTCTGGTATATGTTTGACTTTTTCTTCAACCTTTTTTTCCTGCAAGGATAGCTTGCTAACTTCACTTTTCTCCAACTCAATCTTGTCTATGATCTCTATGTTTTTAACAGTTAGAAGTTGTTTCTGTTCATTTTGCTTTCTATCAGTAAACAATTGTTTTTCTTCACTTTGCTTTTCTGAAGTATCAGTCAGCAATTGTTTTTCTTCACTTTGCTTTCCTACAATATCAGTTAGTCTATTTTTAACCAATAGTGGTTCACTGTTATCCAACCGTGGGTTATCGTTAACTTTAACTTTGCTACAGTCTTGGTTCTTTTCTACGTCTCCTTCCTCCTCAGATTTTTTTATTTCAACATTGTCAGTGACATGATTGTTCATTTTGTCCAACTGCATCACATGTGTGAGTTCTGGATCTTGTATTTCAGCTTCTCCTGGAGATTTAACAGCCTCCTCAGGCACTGGACTTACATTTTTTAGAGCCTTTGAGAGTTGCAGTGAGTTAACAGCTTTATTGACAACAGATTTTAATTTCTCAGAACAATATAGTGTTTTCTTTAGCTTTGAAATACCACTAAGAGCCTTTGTTGTAAACAGTTTTTCTACAGGAGCATTATCTAAATCAATAAGGTCTATTGTTTCCGGGGAGCTTCTGCCCGATTCATCAGGTCCTTCCTGTTCGTTACATTTCAACTGATTATCGTTTGTCGAGGTAGGTTGCTTATCTTTGTTTAACAATTCTTCAGAATGTTCTTTTTTGCTATCAGGAAGCTTAGAATTAGGAACATCTATGGAGTCAGGAACTTGTTTACTTCTACAGTAGGGAGAGGTTGACAGTCGAGTAGATTTTCTGACGGATGTTTCCACTAAGCAATTAGATTGGCCGTCAGTGTCGCTACCATTGTCTGCAGTTAGAATGATGTTTGAGGAGCCATTTTGGGATGGTGCTGAATTTGTGTGGTTGGCACTTTGTGACGGTGAAGGACTTCTAGACCTAGTATGGGGTTTCTGGAGCTTTTTTACAGCAGGGTGAACTGTAGGTTGTGATACTTTGGCGAGTGGATTCTCTTCATTTCTCACAGCCCCATTACCAAGTGTTGACTTTTTTCTTTCAACATCTCCATTACAAAGGTCTAGCTTATTATTTGTAATATCACCATTGACTACTTTGGTTTTTGTTAACTTTCTTAAGGTAGGGGACTGAGACCTGGTAGAGTCAGTTTCATCTGTAATAGTTTTAGTGTTGTCAGAAAAAGGTTTAACAGAATCAAATACTGGTGAAGAACCGAGTTTTGTATTATCCAATGGGGAAGCTGAACGTTTTCCAGGATCAGTTAGTGGTGATGTAGAACGTTTTCGAGGTGTTGTATCACTATCAGGTAAGGAAACAGCTAAACGCTTTGCAGCACAGAGTTTGGCTTCAAAACCAGCAGGTTTGGTAGTTGATTTGCGAGCAAGTTGTCTGCGTGGTTTATGACTCTGGGCATGAGCATTCATCTCAATGCGACCTAAATGAACAAAAATTATCAATAAAGTTATTTGTAGTATGATCCCAGTCTTGTAGTTGTGTTTGTACAGTCACTTTCCTGTTGTGCCCCATGTTATCTTTTCCATTTGGCTTTATAATGTTATATTGTTACTGATGACATTGCATTTCTTTTTTATATCTTGTTATCCTGACAAGTAATTGTCAATGACATGGTTAGTCCCTGTTTATATTATGTGAAATTTAGATTTGAGAGAACAGAGGTATGAATATCAATGAAATTTCATTGTAACAAAATTGATCAAATGATTTAGAGAGTAAACAAAATGGCTGCCAGTCAGTTAATGTAGAAGCCAACTCATGAATGAAAAAAACAAAAAATTGGCTCTGCTGTCCTACAAGAACATTGTGGTAGCGAAGTTAAGCAATACACACCCACAAAAAAGTAGTTTGGTTTTGGTTGTTAAAATCGTTCACAAAAATAATTGGCAATGTACAAGAAGAATTCAAAAATATAATTTTTTTACCAAAAAATACAATATTTGCAAAAAATAGGGTATACTTGTAAATGATATTGGCAAATCAAATCTGATAGGAATCACCCAATGTACTAAAATATAACATATCAATGCAATTGAACTGGTAGTTTTCAAAAAAGTCGAAAATAGCATTTTTTACTAAAAATAGAGAATTGAAGATATCGTCAGAGGTCCAACCAAGTTTGAATGATCTTTTGGACAAAAATTACCACTAAATGACAAGATAAGGTAAAACAAAATGATGTGAACAAGTACCATTATCGTTATGTCTTGTATTTGTACCAACTTTTGAACACTTTCCAAAAACACAGCTGTGAAATGACGTCTGATGAAATCCATACATAACAGACATGAACACTTTCATCCCATTTTTCATACTAATTAGTTAAATAGGATACAACATGACAAACACAAATTTCCATAGTTTACTCATATCTTAACCCTTCTTCGCAATATACAATTTATGTTGCTTGCCATTCATAACAAAGTACAAATTACGTTAAATTATTTGAAAAAAAATACACTAATCTGGGCTAAATATAAAATCCAAAATCTAATAATCACTGCTTTGCAATCGCTTTTTATGAGTCATTGCTGTTCCTAGATGCATTGCTTCACTTCTGTAGCTATTTACTCTAAAATACTTTTTAGCTAGAATTAATTTTCACTGGAAAGACTTCTTGGGTTTTTGTATGGAATTTATTTTCACTGATTTTTGACAAGTTGAATGTAAAATATAGAAAAAACAGGTACATTCGCTGGATTTTATTTGACTGAATTATTCCTTCAGCAAAAATTAGTTGCAAGCGAGAATACAGTATTTTACAGTAACATGATGGTCAAAATAACCTTACTGGTGATACAAAACAGTATGTCATCTCAGTACTGCAGCTATAAACAATGTATTGTTAACCAATAAAAGTCCTATATTTTAGATAATATTTGTACTTCTGATGTCTGGATGTGAAAACTTCTAGAGTAGGCTCATCAAGTACTCATCTGATATAGCACCATACTCAACTAAGTACCCTACTCCAACTTTTAGGGCCTTCCTATGTTTGGTTAAGTGCCTATTCCTTGCGTAACTAACCAAACTATTTAGTCATAAAATCTAGTTTATGAACATTGTTTGACACTTCTGATACAGGTAGCTAAATATATACAGCATTGATAGCAACTGATGTGAATTTGGTGTGAACAGGAAAACTACATGTTGACTATTACCTGTTATTGATCGTGATGGGCACTAACTAATTCTTTTTTACATTTAGTTTACCTTTCGAAACTTAAAAATTACCAATTTAAAAAAAAATCATGCTGTCTTTTCACCAAAATCAATTTCAATAGATCAGACATGTATATTGATAATTCTCTAATTCACTTCCATGTTGTGATACATTTATTCTCAGAATTGCATTGGTACAACACAAGATTCTGATTGGTTAATAACATAATTTACCTATCAAGTCAAAAGATGTTGTAGGTTGAAAAATCATGCAGACATTGCTTTGCATTACGAGTGAGGGTACAATCTCACGTACAAGATGCCTGGTTTGTTGTGTTAACAAAAATTGGATTTGTCGTGTCGTGTCATACCCTATCTAGTTTAAAGTCCTTTAGCGGGATTTCTCCTTTAGTGAAACAAAGTAAGGTAAATGCATTTGGCAATATGTACCTTTTATTAAAATTTGGTCTGTTAAATGGCTTTTAATGCATGTATGGATTTCATGTATGATCTACAAGGTAATTTTTTTTTTTAACCCAAATGCTGCTTCTAGGTGGGGTTAAACAGGAAGCAATGGCCACCCACATACAATAAACTTGCTTACAGAAAAAAAAAAAAAAAAAAGAGCAATTTACAATAGCAACCACAACTAAACTGAAAAGCACATTATACATATAGTGATAGAAAAACAGAACAAAACAATGGAAGCAAGGGTGAGAAGCTATACCGACCACACCACACAACACAACATGCATAGTGTGGTATGGCCGGTGTTGGATAAAAACAAAGCAATACAAAAATAAAGGGCAGTGCTGACCTTGAGTTGAATGATCTTTTACTGTGAAAATGTCTTCTTTACCAGCAACTTTTTTCAGTTCAAAGGAACTATAACAAAGATATAGAAAATGTCACAGCATGCACACATACTGTTTGTATTTTATCCAAATTTCAATTTTTTTTTCTTAATCCAAGGAAAACAAAGCTGCAAGCAAACGAATGACACAAGGCAACAGAGGTTGAAAGCATGCACAAGGCAAGCATTGTGTTTACATTTTATAGTGATGATATAAACATGCAGCAAGGAATGAAACATTACAAGTTTAAACAAAAATTGTTTAGAAACATTAAAAGCAGGTAATAGGGCAAATGTCAAAGTTTAAATGTTAAATGTCACATGCCACTCAATCAGACTCTGGACCCAGATAATTTGTTATTATTAAGGTAGAATCCTACTCATCAATTTAAAAAAAAAACAGAATTTATTCATTTTGCAATAAATTGTTGTTCTGAATTATTTAAAAAATCTGGGTTTTAAAAGGTGTAAAAAAATGCAATTTTTCTTTAACATTGTGTTTTATGCAATTGTTCTAAAAATATCAATTTTCAAGAAATATTAGAACAGTTTTCTCAAAAAGCATAACTAACACAAAAAATAATGCTTTTTCATTGTACCATGAGACATTAGCTTCATGATTGTACATAATAAACTAATGAACATTGTCATTCGATTTATGACCAATTTTGTCAAAAATTATGACTAGGCTTCTACCTTAAGTTTATATTTTTTCATTCATGTATATTATCATTCATGTACATTAAGTTAAATCACTAAAGCTAAGCTGTATTCCTCTCTGCCACAGGTAAATTTGAATATTCATAAGGCATGTTTAGTACATGCTTGAACAACAGTGTTACTCAAACTGATGATTACAACCTCACTCAACTGACATTTAATACATGTACTATAGTTTTAGAGATGGCTACATGTCAGTTTGAACCCTTTCCCCAATAAATTGTCATTAGGCACAATTCATTTCCATTTAATACGTGTAGGAAAATTTGACAACTGAATTCTTGGAAAAACACAATCACTGTGACAGTTTTTGATATATTATCGCTCTTAACCATGTTGTTGCCCATGTCCAGTAAATCAAAGCCCAATCGTTCAATTCAGGTCACAATCACCAAAGCATCAACCCTTGTAAAATGACAACATTTATGACGAGCCTTTGAAACCTTGTTGTCGGACATGTCATTTTCAATGTCTTACTGCATTTGCAAAAAGCAAAAACAATAACAGACAAGTAAAAAACCTGTCTGATTGGAGGATGATTAATTTGCCCAGTATTGCTCATTGGAACATGATACAAATGATAAATATTCCCCACTCAGTGTCTCACATCAATGTACTTATTATTTTTTGTTGAAATCAATGTTACCAGGTCATGCTATAATATCAATAATTTATTGTGTTAATGAAAATTAATCACATACAGCTGAGAAGTGAATCAATACAATACAGCATATATTGTGATTGGAAAATAACATACTTGACCTATTTGGTCAAAGGTTGTGGTTGCAAGTCAAATCATGCAGTAAAACAACAAGGCGGGATTGGCTTCGCACAGAGTTAGCATGCATCCAAAACCTTTCAACAATTAAGTTTGATAGAATGTTTTCCCACAGGCTCCAGTAATTTTACATCGTAAATTCTGATGGTACATAACATATATTTGTTGCAAACCTTTGCGTTTCATGTTTGTTTTAAAAGTGCAATGTGGAAGAAAACATTTTTTTTTATATTGTTGTTTGATGGGGCATAACTGAAAACCAAATCAGACTACGATTTACCATAAACACAAGTGTTCATTACAGGAAAAATCAAAACCATTAATATGCATATGCAGTGATTGTTATTGTAAGTACATTGTTTTATCAAGTTAATATTAAGATGTAAGCTCTCGTTTGAAAACAATTAATATTCCTCCATACATGTCATATACTGATCAAAAATTACATTTAAAACATTTTGTGAGGGGGTACTCGGCTAAGCAGCCATCACATATTTTCTCCATTTCCCTCTTATATTAGTTAACAATGAGTTGCCTTAAGCTGTGTTCTAACAGATTTTAGGGATAGAATAATTGATTGGAACATTATGCTACATGCAGTGTGTGGCACATTAGTACATTATTTAAACCAATCAATCAACTTAAAATGGTCATTTGAATATATAAGCATGAACCTTCAATGAATAACTAAACATTGACAGCTTTCTGATTGAGTAAAGCTTAGATTATTATGACAATCTATATTTACATTTAAAACCATACTGCCATATTAGTTGCGTTCACGCACAGCTTCTTAGCACAGGCTAAGAGGTCAAATTCCTTAGCCCGTGCTAAGAAAACGTGCGTGAACGCTTAGTAGAGCTAAGGAATGCTAAGTACTGGTTAAATCTGATACGAATTTAAGACCCTTAGCATGGGCTAACGAAGTGTGCGCGAACGCTTAGCCCAGGGCTAAGCGCTCTCTGCGGCAACCTTCGGGTGTGAAAATTGTGCACGTGATCAAATACGTCCAACTTTCTCATTCCCAAAGTTAACAGACCTGAAGTTTTTGAGGAATGTTGCATTGTCCCATGTTCGTATAACGACTATAACGACTATTCCACCAGTCATTACTCCACGTTCGCTTCCACACTGATCGGGTCGCTGTAGTAAAGCAAAATAAATTTGGTTCTCTGTCTACGACATGCATAATAAAACTCTGTATTCTGTTACGCCGTTGTACACTTTTTCTGTGCATCCAAATAAGTTGGGTCAGTCTTCTCTCGCGTTCCTGTGCACGTCGCTTCAAAATTAGAACGAAACATGCCAGCAGCAAAAATAGAACCTTGCGCGTGTCATCCATTTTTCGTTCGTAAATAGCGACTTACCAAAGGTCACCGACTAATGGCGCCCCTTAGCCCGTGCTAACGACTGGCCCTCCCTGTGCTTAGACGCAATTGGGTCTAGCCGAAATGCAAATATGCTAGATAAGCCTAAATCAACTTAAATCTTAGCCCGTACTTCGTGTAACGTGAACACAACTATTGATACTAGATACATGTAGGACAATTGACCATAAACCATACAATGACTTGACGGGGACACTCAGAAACAAACACTTTTGCACCTTGTGACAAGTTGGAGATATTGCTTCACCCACTTCTTTTTTATTTTGTACAAGAGTGAAGTGCACCACATATGATACAAGTTTCAGAGAACGCTTTCGACAACCCAAATCAATCATCCGCTGTTGTATTAATACATTTAAATATTCTCCACTTGTGAGATGCATGAACAATTTCAATAATTTATTGCAAACTGGATCAGAACTTTATAATTTTAGTAATTTGAGTAGTTTTAAATCAGTTAATTCTTGAACATTAAATTCAGATATTTTAAATGTAGATGTATTTTATAGTATACTTTTGAATGTTATTTATTGTATTTTGATGTATGTGTGTGTGGAGCCTGTAAATGGGAACTTGTGCCCGTAGGTCTTTCCAAATAAACAAAATATAGATACATAACTTCTCTAATGCATGTATTCTGAAGAATAAAATTTGAAAATAAATCTTGTGTTGAGAAATGAAAGATTCTTAAGACAAACATAAAATAAAAACTGCAAGAGGGTTCTAGCAGAAACCTGAATGCATGGTTGTCAGCCTGACAAGTATCACAAATCATCAAACTGATAATAATTTTCAGGCAAAAATGGCATGTAGACTTCATGCTTTGAATTAAAAGTGATGGACAGTGGTCGTTGTTCATAGAATTTTGTATATAAAATGAAATGAGAAGTTATGTTAACCAGCCATCTTGACATTCAGTGTTCTCCCCAGGCCTATGAAGCAACATGGTACCGTGATGCTTGGACACTCGGCCGTAATGCTTGCCCTTTGTCAGTGATGCTTGGTCACTCGCCCATGCTTTATTTACAAGTGTCAGTCTCGTCTTGCACAAATTTAAAACATGTATTGATCGATTTGCAGCACTCCGATTTTTTTTATCACTCAATCACCGGTGACATTAATTACCCCAAAATTGAAAAAAAACAAGTGAAATTAAGTCGCATTGAAAAACAAATGTAAATAATCCAACTGCAGACGAGACGAGCGATGAAAAAACAAACCCTGACCTCTGGAAATACCTCATTCATAGTACCAAAAAATGCCGCCCTACGGCGACATAATGCACGTTGTGATTTTGTGACCGATGCATGCTGGGTTACAGGGGGTTCTGATTGAGGTAACAAAGATGGCGGCACAGAGTGCATGTTTTTCCGCAATGTTGGCTGCTGAGCTGGAATGACAATTTTTGGTTTCAAATACCCCAGGAAAGTGTTCTATGTTCTTCGTGTAATTAATGTTCGTATTCAAGGGATTAAGGACACAATAACGACGAATTCGGCCGAATTTTGTTATCGGCTGGCATAATATTATTCCAATGGACCGTATTTTTGTGAAAGATTGGTATTTTTGTCCTGATTTGTAGGAATCTGAAAAACGTGTTTCACAACTTGTCTCTTATTTAGTTTTATGCTGCATTCAAGATGGCATCTCCCATATAGTAAATATTGTATTTATTTTATTATCACATGTGCACCAGCTGACTGTGGGCACAACCACAATACCTTCATTAGAATGATAGTGAGCAGGATACAACAAGCTAGGGTACTTACACTCCTCCGTGAGAATAGCTCTTCCAGTTTTCTGTTGTAGGCAAAGGAACAATACCAACTGTAGGAATCAATCTGACACGAGCAGGAGACTGTGATGGCTTGGAAAAAGACTTGCGAGATTTGTACTTTTTGTCGGGTTTAGTATGAACATCAGTGCTTGATTGTGTAGTAGCTTTGCTGGTAGTCTTTGATTGCTTTGAAGAGGTGGAGGGAGATTTCAAAGAAGTGGCTTTACCTTTAAGACAAACACCAGTATATCATTGAGAACAGAATTGACTGTTAATCATTGAAATCAACTCAATTTGGCTAAATCTTTTCAGTTAAATCAAATCATGTAAACTTTCTGATCCAATATTGGACATTTTCAGACAGACCTACTGAATAAGAGCGAATAAATTAATAATACATTTTTGTTTAGTTTCAATATTGCTATTGATTTAAACAAGTCAGCAACTTTCCACTTTTTTAGCTCCTATAAATTACAAACTGTTTAAAAACAATATTCCAGAAGTACTCCCTTTGTGGCTAAAAGATGTAAATCAGTAAAGAAAGGAAAGTAAGAATCAATGAAATATGGGAATTAAGAGAATTATGCATGGATGTAATCAGATTAATCGCTACTGACTGATGTACTGGTCATTGACTGTCAATATTTCAACCAAGTTGGTGCTTTTCAAAATAATAAGGACCAGTCACCTGATAATTCTGATGATTGTCTGAGATCTGTTTTAACTAAAAATAAAACTGCTGCTCATTTGATTTTTTTTATTCAAACCAAAAAAGAAATATTTTTTTGTTTTTATGGTGATAAAGCATTTTTTTCATTCCATTTTACCTTATTAGAATCCTTTTATAAATACAAACAAATGAATATTTATTTTGCAGTCATGGAATTCAATTGTCAATATCAATTTTAAATTCAAATTCAGTGATTACTTTTTTCAAAAGAAACCATGAAAATGAAATAAATGCACATGCATTGAGCAACCGCATATAATCAAGCTAAAATGGTAAAAGTCATAAAAATCTGACAATAAGTTTTAATGATAGCCAACCACCTTAATTGGCATAATGCAGTGGATCAATAACATGATTTATTTACAAGTTATAACATTTTAAAATTACACATACTGTATTGATCATTAGCTGGTCATGTAGACGAGACTGTCAAGTGGGTTTTACAAGCCTGCATTTCTTATTACAGTATGTCATAGAACGTCTTTTGTTGTCGGACATGCACCAATGTGCCATGTATTTCTAAGGGTTCTGTGCGAGCTGCTGTGTAACACCGGTAAAAACAGCACAAACTCAGCTTTAAGGTAACCCTGAACAACCAAATTGATATATGCACATGCAAGGGTGGTCTTGTTATACTGTGCAGGGGAGTCTCAACAACTAGCCTAAATTATTTTTTAAAGATTTTTCGGCTTTTGTTTTCACCAGTAATGGTTGCCAGGCAATGAAAATGCTTGGATGTTTTCTCCTGAAAATAGACAGTTTTTCTGACAACAAATGCAGATTAAATAGCTTACCTTTAGGTGTCAATTTAGTGGGACGTGATTTTTTAGACAATGTACGTAGACTGTCTACGCTTCTCCTGTAAAAAATACAAAAATATTGAATTTAGATAAAGTTAAATCAAAAAGTGAATTTTGCATATGAATTAATCAACACAGAACTGGACCTCCAAAATATTTTGAAGTACTATTCCAAAGCAAACATACAACGTACAGTGAAATGCTGCATTAAATATAAGGTACCCATAAACAAATATTCAGAATGAGACAAGTGCTATTTACTATGCACAGATGAATCTAGACATTCTAAATAAACTATGCATACAATGATATAATGTAGCAAACAAGCCACTACCCTGCATCCTTCACAATCATGGAGAGAAGCCATAGAGCAGATACATCTGAAGAACAACCATCTTGTGATACAACGTGCAGCTGATCCGATTATCAGATATTTGACAAGTGCTATTTAGAATACAATTTATGAAGCATATATTGGAACATAGCCATGGCAAAAGTCAAGAAAACTGAAGGCTGAACTCATGAATTGGCTTATTAACTGTAGCTCTATAGTCCATAGAATAATATTCCAACAATAACAATTCCAAGTGAATTGCAGTATTCCCCTACACACATGTATTATATCAGAATGTTCTAGCAAGCAAGCAAGTAAGACACACAATAAATTCAACACTAAATTTATGGACAAACAAGAAATATGTTTCAGTACACACTTGCTATCACAGCCTTTGCACTGTGCATCACATGTTTACTTTATATACCTGATCAGGCTATGAAAGATAATAAATCTGTACAATGTACCATGACCTTTGTCAGTTACAAGTACATTTCTTTGCACACTAGTTATGGCTCTACTAAATTAAGATTACTGATTTAACATAGCGAGTTCATATCCGATTTTTGTGTCCCTTTAAACCAAGATAACTAAAGTCAGCTTAAAAGAAAACCAGAATAGAACACATGATATACATGTACCAGTGTAAATGTGCATGAAAACGTTCAAAGTTGAAAGGGGGAAAATCAGCACTGGCTTAAACTTTCACCCAAAACTTATGCTGGAATAAAAGATGAACAAGTCAACATGTGGCAACCATTCAAGGTTTGTTAAGTTAATCAGGGAATTCGATACAATGGTCTGGTCACTGTAGTCACTTTTAACTTATTACACAGTACATGCTCACAATGCACGTTCAAAGTTCAGAAAGTTGGAATATTATTAATGCTATTAACATGGGCGATAACAATGTACCAAAAAAAACAGAAATAAGTTGAAGCTATATTTGTGACCCATGAAAAAAAAAAAAAAAAAAAAAACACTAGTGTGAACGCAAGATTATATACAAGATCCATATCTTTTGATTTCATGAGCGCAACTGGCACTGGTGTAACTGAGTGACTAACGAACAAGTTACACGGTCCCAGTCAATAACTCAATCATTTTAAAATCCTACTACCAGTAATCACGGAAATAAAGCATAATATGAATGTTGCAGCCATTACACTTTGATAAAAGCTGAACTTTAATGGAGACAATGTTCAACAAAATGGACACCACTATGTTCCCTGCAAGGCAGAGAAACTGGTCACCATACAAGTCTAAGTGACTGAGTGAAAAGGTACAGGACTGTCAGATCGACATGTTCCAAAAGCATTACTGTAAAGATCCCTGGGCCACAGGTTCCACATATTTAGTGAGAAATTCTAAATATTATTCATATTAGCACTTTCATCATACCAATAACCTAGTTCGAACACTCAAGTAGTACACGCCAATGATTTGTCCCTTTTGATCAACTTCGGACCCGGAAAACACTCAGCACCTGCCAAGTTCTTCCAGTTTGAATGATTTGGTTTGATTGATTGATTGCTATTGAAAACTAATAAACAAACTACTCCAATTAGCTATCATAATCTTAAGGTTGTATGCGCGGAAATGCACTGCGCATACGTTCTGCGCATTTGAAGCAGACTTTCAAGATGGCTGCCACAACAAACAAGTACGCTTCGCGATCGCCGAATGCACGCAAATTTAAAGGATTTTTGACCGAAAAAGAGAAGAGAAGAAGATTGGCAGTTATCCAGGCGAACCGCCAACATAAGAAAGTTGCTGAAGTAGTTTTAGAATCAAATTCAGGTACGTACGTACGGTGTCAGTATACGACGTAAACTTTGGTTGAGTCGTCTGCAACTGTTATCCACAACTCGAATCAATATATTTTCACATTTTATTTGTTTTTATGAACATCGGATTATGCTTATTTTGGGGGAAACAGTGTTTATTTTTTCCTAATTCCTGTTTCACTAAATACAGAAATTGTGATAAAAAAATATTTGACAACGAAGTTTGTCTGTCGCGTCGTCTGCAGCTTTCATTAATTATGACGAGGTGCCTTCAACGCGAACTGGTAATTTTAACTATACGCACAAAACCCCCAATTTGAGGGCATGATTGTCCTCACACTTCCATATAACCAAGGGGATACAATTTTAACAATGAATAAACAGCATGTTCAAATATTTTCTATATTTTGCTGTTTTGAAATCCATATTTATTTTCCTAGTGTTATAAATTTAGAGCATTGAAATTTCATCTGTTTACTCTTCAGAAAAACATTAACATGTAACATGATGAACTTGCGGCTGTGTTAAGGAAATTAAAATTAAAATACTTGCATATTATAGTAGATACTTGAATTTTATTTTTTCTATTTGTTATTGTGTCAAATATTTTTGTTCTAAATACATCGCAATATATATTTTTGGACATTTTCTCCCAATAAATGTTTTTTTCTGAAAATAAGCCATGACCTAAAAATTATTGTTATTTTTCACATTATCTGAATGTGAGAGAGTTTCTGTTTTGCTTATGGCTCCTTTGGAAATGATGATTTTGGAATAATGGTTTCTTTTTATTTCTGTAAATATTCATACATTTCTTACGAATAGCACAGATAGTATGTTAACATCTTACTGTTGTCAATATCTGTTAGCCAGTATAGTAGTGCAAATTGCATGAAATTTATTTACATGATGACTGTAATGATAATCTGATTTATCTTTACAGAAGTTACTTCAGAAAGTGCTATAAATTGGAATGTTGGACGCAGAATAGTACAGCTGTCTGTTCTAGCTGAGGGATTAAAAGCCTGTGCTGTGTGTTGTGAACACCTTGTTCTGGTGGATTGCCAGGAGGAGAGACAATATGGTCTTGGTAGTGTACTGTATATACCTTGCCAGAGATGTGGTGCTGTAAACCATGTGTATACAGGTTCGACACATAGGAATGCCAAATCAAACCAAGGATTACCTATATTTGATGTAAATACCAAATTAGCCACCGGTAAGATTTACAGGCAAACTAAGGATTCATCTCAATTATTAACCTCTTATGGTCATATATTGGTGATCATACTTTTAGTAATGTAGGGCAGCAAAAACTAATCTTATAAAATGTTAATCTAAGTTGTTTCTTATTTCATAACATAGGAATGGTACACAGTGGAATGGGAGAGACTCATGTGAATAACTTCCTTGCCTCACTGAATATACCGGGTATACACCACAAGACATTAAAGAAAAGAGAAAGAGAAGCAGGTGTTGGTATTGAGAATGTTGCAAAACGACTGTGTGTTAAAGCTCTTACTGAAGAACAAAAACTTAGTTCACATGAAAATCAAGTTGATATTTCCTTTGATGGTGCATGGCAGCGCCGTGGCTCTGGCAAAGAATATAACAGTCTGTCAGATCATGGTGCTGCTATAGGGGAAGCAACTGGTAAAATTATGGGATATGCTGTGCGTTCAAAGGGATGCAAAATTTGTGAAAATGGGGATATGAACACAAGAAAACATGACTGTCGTAAAAACTGGACAGGGAGTTCCAAAGCTATGGAAGGAGATATTGCTGTTGAAGTGGTAAAAACTATTAACAAAACTAGTGCTAAAACAGTATCTTTAACTATGGATGATGATACAACAACCATTCATAAACTAAGAACAGAAATTAACCAAGATATTGAAAAGAGACCAGATATGAACCACACCAAAAAAGGTCTAGGAAATAAACTATATGAACTTTCAAAAACTCACAAAATATTAACACCACGTGTTATCAAGTATTTTCAAACATGTTTTTCCTATGCTGTTACTCAGAACAAAGGTAGGCCAGCTTTAATCAATAAAAACTTGCTTGCCATTGTTCCCCATGCATTTGGATCTCATGAATCATGTGATCGTAAATGGTGTGGTTACCAACGTCAGCCAGATACTTACTGCCACAAACGTCTTCCATATGGTAAAGATCTTTCTGGGGTAGAATTGCGTAAAGATTTAAAATCTATTTTTGAAATTTATGCTGCATGTGCAAATAAACTTTCTCTTATGAGTTCAACACAAGCCAATGAAAGCTTTCATAACACTGTTGCTTCTAAAGCACCAAAAAACAGACATTACAGTAAATCAGAAAGTTTAAATATCCGCATTGCAGCAGCAGTTTCACAGAAAAATAGTGGATACACATATGTTTGTAGTGTTAACAAAGAAAATGGACTATCTCCTGGAATTGTTTCACAGGTGAGGGGAATAAAACTAGACAATAAAGCAAGAAAAAGAAAGATGCAGAGAAAAAACAAAAAATACAAACTTAGACGTATACAATTAAAAGAGGAGCGAAACAAAAAATGTAATGCTACTGAGTTAAGAGAAGGTGACACATACAACACAAACATTGCAATTAGAAATGACATTGATATTACATGTATTCCTGAACCAGTTAATGCTCCTGTAAGTTTTCCAGTAAAAATACTTCAAGATTCTCCTGTTGTTGTATTTGATCTTGAAACAGCATCATTTGGTATTGATTCCTCAATTTGTCAGATTGCTGCATCTTATGATGGTAAAATATTTGATGAGTATGTTGACCCCTGTCAGCCAATACATCCAGCAGCATCCAATGTAACTGGGTTGACATATACATGTGGTAAACTGTTTCATAACTTTAATTTAGTACCAACATTATCACAGAAAGATGCTCTTGAGAGTTTTATAGAATGGATTCCATTAAATTCTGTGTTAGTTGCACATAACTGTAAGAATTTTGATGCTAGGATTCTGGTTAGTTCAGTGCAAAGATATGGTCTTTTAGACAAACTGAAACAAAAACATTGCTGCTTTTCTGATACGCTCTCTGTATTTCGTGAAATTTTACCACCTCGATCATCTTACTCTGAAGAAAACCTGGTTAATGATTATTTACACACTGAATACAGTGCTCACAATGCAAAACATGATGTACATATGCTTCAACAATTGATTGGTAAATGTAATGTTGACATCAGCCATATTAGTAAACATAGCTTCTCTGTTGATTTTATTATAGAAGCTCTTGAATTTCTATTGTGTAAAAAGAAAAATCTGTCTTCTCTTAGTCAACTAATAAGTAAGAAGGTAATTACAAAGTGTATGGCTGAGAAAATAGCTGCTTCTGGTCTGGCTTTTTGTCACTTGAACTTGGCTTATAGCAGAGGAGGGATAGATGGATTGGTGAAGTTGCTTAGTGAAGATTATTTTGGTCATCCACGGGTAACCAAACATAAAAAAACATTCTTGTCACTATCGCAGTTTTTTGAAAAGAAGTAACTATATTTAAAACAATGATTAATGACTCTTGTGATATTTTTTTAGTTCACTAATCCATCCATTCGTTACATGACTTCTTTGAGAACACTAGACTGATATTTGGTATGTAAATGTCTCATAGGGTGAAAATGGGATTATTCATGCAATGTTGGCATATTTTCAGAAAAGAAAACACTTTTTTTGTCCATTGAAGGTTATTGTATCTAAATATATGTATTTATATCCAGATTTAAAAAAAATTAAATACATACAATTGTATATTAATAAAATGATAAAGCAAGTGTTATATGATTTTAAAATATGTGAAATATTTAATTATATTAGTATTTATGGACCACTTTTATTTATTTATCGATATATGAATATTTAAAAAAAACAGAACACAAAATAAATATTACTTACAACTAAACAATACTGATCTTTTTGTCACTTCATGTATGGTAACACTAGTCATACTCTGGTTTGTATGTATGTTACAGCACACCACACCCCTCCCCACCACCATACACACCTGTGCCCTAACTGAGAATACAATGCTTTCATCAGTATCCCTCAGAAGAAAATAATACTTCAGTGCATTAAATAGTGGCTTGACTTTGAATTTCTATATTTCCAATGAAAGGTAAGAATATTCTCCCAAGCACCCAGCCAATATATATAAACTGTACTTCATATATAAAACAATATAATCTACTGATGTTGGATGTACATGACCATATTTGATGTACTCCGGTATGTATATTGACAAGGGCAATGGCACAGGTCACACAAATGATCCAACATGGCCACCAAGATTATTGAAACTGACAATTAAACTAATTTTTTCTCAAAAAGTAGTGCATTAGCATACCATTTTCAATGTATAATATGGAATAACTTCATAAGCACTCGACATATACACAATTTCAAGAGATTTCCATGGATGAAATTTTTTGTAGGACAGTTTCTATGAATTTTTTTATCTAAAATACAAAACCAAATGAAGGAAACTATTGTTTTCTTTAAATAGGTAATTTCTTAAATTCATTAGAATTGAATTTAAATATGAACTCATATTATGTGCTGATAGGATAAAACCAATTTCAGTAAAAATGTGGATTAAGACCGAGTATAAATGACAACTTAAGTTATTTATTAAAGCTACTTAAAAATGCTGACTCAGCATAATTGTGAGTTGTGTATCTTAAAAATTAGTACATTAACCCCATGTTTTTTTCTTTTCTATGAGTTTAGAGTAACATGTCCTGTACACCTGTAGTATTTTAAACGATTTTCCATGGGTTTTTTATTTTGTAGCATACATCCTTAAATCTATTTAAATTGTTACATAAAAAATCATGCAGTACGAAAAACCAATTTAAGAACAAGGTTTACACCCAATTACTCGTGTATTTGGTCACTGAATGTGTCCATATATGGTAACAATGAAAGTAATGATCTAAGAATTGCCTCAAGCAAATTTAATAATTATTATTCCTACCACATAACTGTATATAGTTGTCATTATGTCATTAGCAAATTGATTTAAGCTCCCAGTGTCTTAGTACCTGCAGTCATTGAGTGATCGTAACTAAACAATTTCGTACTATACAACACACCTCAAACATTTAATTATGTGACAGGCTTTCTTCCATCTTCAGAGCATACATGAAATATCCTACTGAAAGGCATGATTCAAATACTCAAGAACTTGGTCCACTTCCAGTATTTGGACCACGTTTTTACTGTACTAATAATGCAGCAACATTTTCTGAAGTGTTCTCCAGAATCATATCACAGACCATGACTATAAGCTGAGCAGCAATGTTCCCCTTGTGATGTCATCAAGGGATACTTACTTGTATGCAAATGAGGGCTAATAAGAAACCTTATTGTGAAATGCAATAAATGACCATAGACAGGAACTTTGGAATTTGTTTTGAAATTGTTTTTGCCATTAAAACAAATAACTGATTTTGAACATCCGGGTAGGCAATGATGGACTGACAAGGACACAATGATAACTGTCATAGGTATGAAGATGTGAAGGCATGTGCTGATCTAGAAACCTCAGAACACACATGCACACACTCATAACAATTTCGGATCATAGAAAAACAAGATGCACATGTACCTTAATACACATCTCTTCTGTGACGATTAAAGTTTCAACCAAAATGGTCAGCAATAGCTTTAGATACAACATGTATTTATGAAGCTCCGAGTTGACAATCTTATCAGATTGTAAATTGCATTGTGTATTTTATCTGATAGGTCAATGTGTGCTGAGTTATACATGTACAGTGACACACAAAATCACCCACTTTTGGCAATGCCATCAAGGCTGATAAAAGAACAGCACTGTTCTGAAGGGCCATGTGTGTTTCCCCATATTCAATAGAGTTTAAATTTCAATGGCATAAAACAAAACAGAGAAGCCACAACATAAACGATGCTGTGTGCATGGTAAAAAACATGAGCCTTTAAAACCTGCATACATACCTGGTAATTAACTACCACAGAATCTAGTTACAAATATTTATACAAGATATTTATACTGCAGTACTTGTGTAATGTGAGAAAACTAGATCAGCTTTCGTGAGCTAGACCAAACACATGCTGATCAAATTATCCTGGCATAATGAACATGAAGAAGCACTAGGGTAACTGGTTGGTTCAGCAACTTCGCTTCATATAGTAGTAGAGTCAATAATTAATACCAAACAAGGCAGGCAAATATTTGCATATTAATGCCTTTGACTGACTTAGCATAACTCATGAAGGGTACCGAGACACATTCAACAAGAGCAAAGGTTGAAAGAGAGAAGATTAATGCATGGGCCATGCAGACAATACATCAACAATTCATTCTCTCTGTAGACACGTGCTATAAAATCAGGAATGAATGATTTGAAAATCAGTCTGATCAGTACAAATAAAAGCACATTGAATTACCAAACTGCATGAGCCACAGAATAACAATATAACAGACTACGTAGATTATATCCACCATATAAACATAACAGAGCTCATATGCCAAAAGCATGAATTACCATGACTACCATGTATGAATGTAATTTACAGGGCGACAGTAATACTCACACAGCTCTCCCAATCTTTGTTCTCAGCAAATTATGCATGCAATGTTACTGAGTTCTAAAGTGAGTATTAGAGAAGCTCAATGTAGTATTATATTAATTTGTACGTCTGGCAAATCTCCCATGAAAACCACACACAAATGCAGTTTTCAAGATTATTTAATATTTGTATTATGATTCATTTGTTGTTTTTTATATCATAATTAGCTTGTAAATCTCAATATTAATTTAAATTCAAACCCTTGCAAGCCTCACATGATAGACAAGAACTACCCGATGTGGACCTCACTGAGTTGTATTCTCTCTGTCTAGGAGCCTCATACACACACACACACACACACACACACACACACACAAACAAGGCAAGAGAAAACCCAGTGTGGGCCTCATTCAATATTTGCATGTAAATAGCAATGCCAGCAGCACCTAGTACTAAAAATCATGCTGCAGTTTTGAATGATAAAACATAGCATGTGGCTCATAATTTGGAGCTTTTCAATTTCCGCTGGCAGATGACAAGTCAATAAAATATCAAAGAGGACTACATAAAAATTGCTAGCCACAAATCATTTTTTTATTTTTTTAAATTGGATCTTGAAAAAAATTACTTCAGTATATTTGCCTATCAAATCATATAAATAAAGAAATAATATATTACAAAAAATGGCCCTACATATGGTTGAAAATGAAATAGTACTACGCACCTAGTGGGTGACCTTGGCCTATTCCAAGGAATGTGGTGGGGGTGGTGGTGTTTCCATGGCTGATATATTTTAGTGATGCCACTGCAATTGCTGAATATGACATTACAAAAGTATACCACAATCCCTCATGGTTATCAATTATATCATATGATACCAGTTAGAACCAGCTCCATATGCAAATTAGATGAATGATAATATGGTAGCCAATCAGATCACATCAGTTTAATGACCCAGCGAAGCCATTCAACCATAAATTTGGTTTACTAATGCCTTTTTTGTAACTTGTCTTTTGTGTAGCAGCAGTGTGGAGATAATTATTTTATGTGTTTAGGGAAAGAATTCAGCAGAATATCTTTTATAATTTGAAGTGGCACATCCGTGACATTTTCCCCAACGTACCACGCACCAGTTCAGCAAAGCAAACACAATAACTCAAATTTCTTCACTTTAGTATGGTTCGATTGGTTGTCAGATAAGTAGACCAAGTAGAATAGAGTTAATTTCAGATCAAACATTAGCCAGTCTAGCGAAATCTGTCTCTCTAAATTTGTAACAAAATAATATCAATATTTGGTCACCAATGTACAAATAGAAAAAAAAAATCAATTATGATTCAGACCTGAAAGTAGTTGACCATTAATTTGTTAAATGAAAAGGTGCTGTTGGATTTTGACCTTGTAATAATAAATTATTATACATGTAACTGAATAAAAACTGAGCATGTATGTCAGTCATAAATTTGTAAATAATCTGTTGGAATGACTAATTCTATGAATATAGATACTGACTGAATACACACTGGTTTATATATCTGCATGGCCCATGGCATTTCACTAAAAAACGCTGCAGTGTTAATTGGATAACCTGCCCTCTATTTTGATGCAGTTAATGGCAACACAAATATTCTGAGGGTCAATTTGAGCCAGACCATTGTGTATTTTTGGTTTGATGATACACTGCAAATTTACATTCAAAATATGCAAGCTCCAAATGTCAATTAATTACTACTTAATTTTTAAATGACATACATTTGTTAACTGTTCTAAATTATTTTTTAACTACCAGTAATATTAGCTACAGTTACACTTGAATAAATGCTGTTCCATTGGGTTAACTGAGAGATAATTACCTGACGTGATTTCACACAATATAAATGTCACGTGCATACTATGTTTGTACAGCACACAATGGGCAGGAAATAATTGTTTCAATATTAAATTCAATATTAGTACATCATTTTTCAGATTTGCTCACAAATGTTAGTTTTTTTTAAATAAACGTTAATTTGATAAAAGGATAAAATACAAAATTAGTGCAGTGGTTGTAAAATGAAAATACTTGAGTTTGATTTTCTACTAATTATGAATTGAACATTGGTAAACATGCGACTTAGTAGGTGGAACATGGTGTGCACGTAAACAAAAATTCATAAATCACCACAAACCAATCGCTGATAGTCAAGTAAGCAAATAACACCGAATAAACGGCAAGGTAAAGACTATGTCTAATTATAGTAAACACGTACTGTGTGCGTGACTCGAACCGGCGCTCGCGTATGGCACCTAATCGCCTAGCTTCACGCCACTACACGTCTTCCCCTCGGCCACCCCCAAAAAAGGATGCTTAATAACCGAGCTTTTTATTAAACAATCAGAATGCTGTGTTGTATTGATGCTATTCTTCAGAAATTCCTGAAGACTTTCTGATATAATATGCGGAAGTGAATTATCGTCGCAGTACGATCCATTTTTCATTGTTCATTGATCCACAGTTCATTGTCAAGGCGTAGTTAACACATGGTTACAGTGGTCTACGCATTCACAACATTACGTCAGTCGATATCCACGCTGTATCATATGAAAACGATTACCAGTTTTTAGAAAAGTTAAACAATGAACAAAGATCAAGTTTTATGATGGGCGTTCAGCCGAACATAAACCCAAGAACAGAAATGTCCCAAAAGTGGGGGTTGGGCACTTAACTTAGCCAAGCATGGGCACTAACTCGGTTGAGTGAGGTAAAATAGTTTTCAACCGACCATCTTGAATTTGACTACATGAAATGAGTGCATATGCATAATCATATATATAAAGTTAGAATGTGTTAGAACGATTAAGGCATATTAGCGATGTGGTCCTAAAACTGCATTTATAGCACATGTGGCCACCAGCCGCCCACTTTTAAAACTAATCTGGAGAACAACATGCATCTATACCCAATACGTACAATGAACAAAGTTTGAAAAGCTACAAGTCAATTTAAGTTGAATATGTAATTTATTATTAATGTTTTTTACTAAAGATCAACTTAGGGCAAAAGAAACCAAAAACGTAAATATATAGGCAGGCATTTCACAAACACAAAATGATTGAACCATGTAGATCACATAAATATGCTATAAAAAGGCTCTCAGCGGTGGGAAGTGCTGCAGCGAGATCGGTGTAGGCGGTCAAGAGGGCAGAGAGTAGACTGCCAATTTGGGCTTATACACAAAAAATGAATATAGCCATGAAATTCTTTACTTTTTAAATAACAAGTAAGGTTAATAAACTGTTGTAAAATACCTTATTTTCACTTGGAATTAATTTTCGTTATTTTCGTTGAAGGAATGATTCAGCGAAAATAAAGTCCAGTGAATATCTTTTTTCCTATATTTTACATTCAACTTGTCAAAAATCAGTGAAAACAAATTCCATACAAAACAACGTCTTTTCAGCATTACAAACATTGCCAACAAAAAGTTTGACCTTTTTTACCTGCTGAACAATTAATTTTGCTATAATTTTGATGTGAAAGGTTTAAAGCAACCCCAATCACACAAAGGATCTTCAAAGACAACAATTGAAATATAACTCAAGGCTATATGCAAAATATATGTGGCTTGGCACAATGCCAAATTTGTAGTTGCCCAAAGGTTAGTTTAGTGTAACAGATGATATGTCAAGCCAAAGGTCAAACGATCTTGCACCTGATTTTTATGATGCATTTATTTAAAGAGACTACTTTTTAAGGAAAGTAGTTTATCAGCTGCCCAAATTAAGACTAGTGTACATATATAGGAGGGCTAAATACTAGTACCCCCAAACTATTCCAAAAAAAGATACAAGCAAGACCTGAAATCAAATTGTGCTTTCCATTGCAGCTGTGTTAGCTAACTAAATGACAATACTGTGGTATACTATTCATTGTACCATGAAAGCTCTCTTCTAATCACTTGCTTCATCGTGTTCAGGCATGGAGGTGAAAAATATTTTTATCTCCATGGTTCAGGAAATGCTGGCTAAAAATAAACACAATGTTAAATTAATGTTTAATTATTTAACCCCCTCATATTCTGACTATATAGCATTGTCAAGATTTCCTTGATAACCTAGCTAGATTAAATGGAAGAGAAGACAAAGTAGAAGCTCTTTTAATTCATGGAAGTAACTAACGGAAGGAGCCACAACGCTATTGTTTTAGCCTTACCCTATGATCGTTTGTCAGTGTTTGTTCACAAACATTGTTCTTGTTAGCTTTTAGCACCTTCGTACAATGGGTCTCAGCCTTCGGTAATATTCGAAGCATGTTCGAAAGCGATAGTCGAACCTCGCATGTACAATTTTGAAAATGGCGTCTAGTTTGAATGTTGTTGTTTTCGGAGATCTTGGCAAACTTTAATGAAAAACTGTCAGATATAACGGTGATTGAAGAAGAACTGATGAAATATCATGAATTTCGTATTTGTAATGGTGATGAGACTTAATCAATGATTGCTTGTGACGATTGCATTATTCAATGTTACAATGCACTGTCAGTGCGTGGGCTTGGCGCCTGAAACTGGCAAAATTTTTGACCACCCGACATCAGCAAACACCAACAGAAAAGATAATATCGAAAAAAGAGCATGCCTAGACACTTTCTGTGATAATATTTTTTAGGAGTTCTTAGGAATTGTTAGGCACTCGAAATCTTGTTCTTGTTACAGTTGCTAATAACTAAAACATGTGAAATTTGTGAAGTCAAACGTTCATCTGTTGAATTTTTGGTTGTGAAATGCATATTTTGACCTTTCACACCTAAACAAACCCAGTGCGCATATGTGATGACCGTAGTTTCATAATGTTCATTCAAGCACAGTATGGCAGTGAAGAACATTAGTTTACAGCTATCCAATATCTTTACAATAAGCTCAGGGTTAAAGCCTACTCAATTTTTGAGAAAGTTGGTTATAAATCACATAACAATGTTCATTGGTGTATTATGTAAAATCGTGGAACTATTGTCCCATGGGCACAATGAAATAGCATTATTTATAGCATCTTCTGAGAAACAAGATTTAATATTTTTAAAGAATCTCTATTTTTAGAACAATTTCATAGAACATAATGTTGAAGAAAAATTGTTTGACTTTTAACCTAAAATAATTCAGGACAACAAAAAGTACCCAATCATTAACAATATAGAACCTACATGTACAATATGATATATGGTATAATATAATGTATGCCTATGGTAAAAGTACTGTACTGTACACTGTGCCCATGCTCGAATAAGTACCCACCATCCTACTTTTGGGGAATTTATATTTTTGGTTCACGTCTGGCTAAGCACCCATCCCTTCTAAAGTGCTTCAAATTTGACTGTCTAGTCATAAAACATGGACTTCGAGCATTGTTTGATTTTCCCAAATACTGGAAATCAAATTTATATAATACAGCATTGATATCGACCGCTGCGAATATTGTGTGAACAAGTAGACCACAACAACCGCTCGTAAACTACACTTCGACATGTTACAGCTGTGAACAAAAATGCTAATTACTAATAAAATTCATGCAGTTTTTTGCAGAAATCAATTCCAACAGATCATACTTCGACATTGGTAATTCACTTCCACACTGCGTTACCAGAATGCCTTCGGTAATTCCCAGAATGCTTTGGTGTAACACTACAATCTGATTGGTTAATAACAGACTTGGCCTATCAGGTTAAAGGACGATATTGTAGGTCAAATAGTACAAGAAAAAAACATGGCAAAAATTGATTTGCATCAAGAGTTGCGGACAATCAAAAACATTCAACGAAGATAATGATGAATCCCTTGACTTCTCAAAGACCCTAATAACTTTACACTGTAAATTCTGAGGGTATGTTTATACATGTAATATTGTAATAAAATCATTTCTGTTTCATCATTGTCAAAGTATAGTGGATTATGTAACTCGCAATTTTAATTGCGTGATTTTGTAAAAAGTGGGCATAGTTTCTATAACATGGGCTGGTTCATTTTTGTAACTCAACGTTCACGTAACAATGTTCACAACTCAAACAATTCACCAACTAGTGACAATTTTATTATTTTATATGAGAAATAACTTTATGATGAAATTTGCATAATCTCTCAGCTATGATGCAAAATTTCCACCACTTCTGTTCTGCTGCGCCTTCTATAGAAGTAAATATGCGAAAGAGTAGAATAAATTGTAAACTGCCAACCAATGAGAAGACAACTTTTGATCCAACCTGTTCTACACAACTGTAACGCACACATGACATGATGTCCAGAATTCTTCGCACAAGTGCACCCCTATTTTCTGAGTGTTCCACTCCCGGGTTCCATAAGGTCACTGTATATTGCGGATAATTAAAAGCAATAAATATGCCTCAGAATAGACCAGTCATGATAATTTCGCAGTTGGGCCAGTTCACATTTTGATGAAACCATCACCTAGTCTAATGCATGCTTACTCCTGATGTGTTGTATACCACTGCAGCTTTGAAACTCCATTTTATTTCATCATTTTTCATTTGAATTATTAGCACTGCAGAGTTGCACTCATGATCATTCATGGGGTTTTTAAATAATTACTATAGTATTATTGCTATCAAATATTTTATGTAATAATTTAAATTATTTCATAAAATATTTTAGAGTCAGAATTTTCAGGGAATATGTATTTAAACATTCTATTTTCAAAGATTTGATGCATGAAATTTGAAAATGTTTTAGCTTCCAGTTTGATTAATTGTTCAAATTTCATTTCTTAACATCTTTGAATACAGATGTCCTAACATGTAAAGATTTATAAAAGATTCACCTCAGTTTCAAACTACTGCAGCCATTTTGCAACAAGAATGATATATAACCAAAGAAGATATACACAATATTAATTTAGCTCCATCACAGGAATGTCCAAAGCTGTCTTTAAAATAGGCACCCCACAAACATTTGAGAAAAAGACGCTGAATAAAATCATTTGTCATTTCTAAATAATAATAGACAATTAGGTTAAGTTCAGAAGTGTAAAGATCAAACAGTTATAGATCAATTTTGAGATACAGGGAGGTGGGGGTCAGTAGATACTAAAATCGATAACGATTATACATAAACATAGTGAATTATTAAAACCTTGCCCTTGTTCATTTGAAGGTGTAATAGATGTTAAAAATATTGTTTCTTTATCTATGTGTACGACAAGATGTAATAGTTTTATTAAGCCGATCATTGATGGTTACTGATGAACAAGACTAATGTATGCCAGAAGCATTGATTATAGGAGATTCCATAAAATATTACAAATTGGACCAAGATGAAGGCGAGTGCACAGATAATTAAATAATTATGTTGGTTTGTGGATAATTTTACTTTTTAAAGAAATCAGAAAAATCCCTAGTGAATTATAAATAATTTTTATGGACTAGATACGGCTTTTGCGCCCGAGGTCGTACGGTGCGTAAGCCGCACGATTGAAGGTAGCAAAAGCCGTATCCAGTCCGTAAAGGTTTTATCATATACTTTAGGTGTAATTACAATTTTACCACAGCATGACTTCAAACACACAACATGATTTAAAATTACACATTTTTTTTGATTGATGAAAGTCAAGTATGCTGCACTGATACGGGTAATTATTGCCCTGATGTGAGGGCGTACTTCGCATAGCATTACAAGGCCGGGCAATACAAGGTACATGATAATGAAGAATACTGCCCCTATTAGGTAAACAAGCAGCCTGTCGGCTGAGATAGCTCCGCTGTTAGCGATGCACATTTCAATTAAAGAACAGAAGACATTAGAAAATGAACAATATGTATAGTATCAAAGCAATCGGACTTGCAGTTTTTAACAAGAAGTCGAAAATATCACTTTCTACCAAAAATGACAAAAATATTCACCAAAATTAGAGAATTGAAGATATCATCAGGAAATGAACAAATCTGAGAAAGGTCCACATGTAGTACCTATATATATAATATCAAAGCAATCGGACTTACAGTTTTTAACAAGAAGTCGAAAATATCACTTTTTACCAAAAATGACAAAAATACTCACCAAAATTAGAAAATTGAAGATATCATCACGAAATGAACAAATCTGAGAAAGGTCTACATGTAGTATCTATATATGTAATATCAATGCAATTGAACTTGCGATTTTTAACAAGAAGTCGAAAATATCACTTTTTACCAAAAATGACAAAAATATTCACCAAAATTAGAGAATTAAAGATATCATTACAAAATGAACAAAGCTGAGAGAGGTCCACATGTAGTACCTATATATATAATATCAAAGCAATCGGACTTACAGTTTTTAACAAGAAGTCGAAAATATCACTTTTTTACCAAAAATTACAAAAATATTCACCAAAATTAGAGAATTGAAGATATCATCAAGAAATGAACAAATCTGAGAGAGGTCCACATGTAGTACCTATATATGTAGTATCAAAGCAATTGAACTTGCGATTTTTAACAAGAAGTCGAAAATATCACTTTTTACCAAAAATGACAAAAATATTCACCAAAATTAGAGAATTAAAGATATCATTACAAAATGAACAAATCTGAGAGAGGTCCACATGTAGTACCTATATATGTAATATCAAAGCAATTGCTCTTGCGGTTTTTAACAAGAAGTCGAAAATATCACTTTCTACCAAAATGACAAAAATATTCACCAAAATTAGAGAATTGAAGATATCAACATGAAATGAACAAACCTAAGAGAGGTCTACCCAAGGTACATATACACCAAGTATCAAAGCATTCAGGCTTGTAGTTTTCAAGAAGAAGTCGAAAAAGTAAAACATTGACACGGACGACGACGCCGACGACGACGGACGCCGACGGACAATCACTCATATGATAAGCTCCGCTCGACAAAGTCGACAGCGGAGCTAAAAAGAGTGGATATTTTTCAATGATCCCTTAATCAAACCTAATTTCCTAGGATTGATATTTTGATTTTTGCTCAGTATTTCATCAAATCCCTACATTTAAATTGCATTAATCTCGTATTCTGCTTCCCGGTCAAGAAAAGGTTCCCATGTTGACTACTTAATGATTTTATTGCGACAACATTTCACAAAAGTTATGACCCCAAGGTTAATTTTTAATGATTTTTACTTACTAGCTAAAATTTGTCTTGTACAGATTAAAAGCAGTTGAGTGTGAAATCAGGGGTAACTTGAAATCACTACCCAGAATGGTTTCTAAAGTTGTGATAGATAAGATATATTGAATGTTCAGACTGGAAGAGGTTATGTGGCCATGTCAGATGTTTATTAAATGAGGTTATGCAATAAATGTGGGCCAGAAGGTAGCTAGTGACAATCCACCTTGTACAATATAGGATTCAAGATACAGCACGCAAAAGTTAATTACAGTATTTTTATTATTAGTAAGTACGAGAAAAATTAGAACACAATGAGCCAAATAAACACTTTAGCAAACAAATTTGAATCTAATTAGTGTTCAAACAGGTAACTAATAACTCCTGCCCCTAATGAGATTAACCCTTGTATTTCTCATGTACATTTATCATAAAGAAGAAAATAAAATAAATACATCAGCTAGTAAGAATGTCTCCTCGGGACGTGAAGAGTACAGAAATGGGTAACTGGTTATTTCCAGCACCGACATCAGAAGGGGCACACAAACAGAAGACCCTCATTCAAGATAATCACTTTCCTTGGTCCTGTCAGACATCTGCGCGTCATCACAGTCATGTCATAAATTATCAAACTAATTTATCTCCGATGCATGGGCACACACAAAAACGATGTCCTTGATTACTAGTGACAAGGCTCACATGTAGATTTTCACAGAAACCACTCAATTCTTCTTTATAAAATGCATCTTAGTCGATTCCATATAACTTACCTTGTGCTTGCTCTCCTACCTTCAGAACCTGTGCAAAACAGTAAAAACATAATATAAGAGCAAGTCAAATAAAAATCTGACAACAATTACAATTTGTTATCCCATGATGAAAGAAAAATCTAATTTATTGGTTGAAATGTGGTTCTCACAGCTATGTTTATTCAAATTTTATGTTAACAAAAACTGTTCATGACCCTCATGTATATATATTTTTTGTTATGGGAGCCTTATCGAATACACCACTGTTGCAATGACTACTGCCTTTTATAAATTATGACAGGTAATACAAATAATTTAAATCAATGCGAAGTATCACATACACCAAATAAGGCAATAACTCAGACTGCCAGGAATTGCATAAATAAACCAACCACTATCTATTTAGCTCGTACAGGTAGACTAAAAGTAGATCTGTTTAGCATTTATAAAAAAAAAATTAAAATGGTTACATGGGCCAAACGTTCCATGACTAAACTGTTTATATAAATGCTGACCATTGTAACAATAGACTTTGAAATGTATATTTAAAATATACTCATTAATTTTTCTTTCTAATATTTGAATTGTGAAGAATTTCAAAATGTATGAATTGATTTGACACGAAGTACACATTTGGTTTGAATGAAAATAAACTTAACATTTGCAAAAAGGTTTAGGCGGTTCATGTCGCCTGGTAACAAGACTCATCCTTGAGTTAAAGACTCCCTGTCGAAGCTAATAATGATATAACTTGGTCTACTGTTCAAAAAAAAAAACACATAAAATGTCTCAAAACACAGTGAAACATACTGTACAAAAAACAAGCAAAAAACATGTTGCACAGCGATGATAACCTCTCAGCCGCAGGTGTTGCGCAAGAATACCCAATATCGGGCCCCATCGACAACCCACTCTTTGTCTCAAACGACTACCGATTTATAACTACGAACCGCAATACTAAAGTTCAATTTTAAAAACAGAAATGTGCAAGGACTTTGTTGAAATCGTTCATCACTTCACATTTACCATTTGTATGCGACCCCGGTGCTGACTAAAATTATCAATGGTTTGAATCATTATATATACTTACAAAGGGGCCCTGTTAAGGTTGACCAATATACGTGATAACAAATTCTCGAACGACAACAAAAACTATCACCTATGTACATTTCTGACATATATATCACACACATGATACGATATATGACAATTTAAAAGATACCATTGCTAGACACGTACCTTTTACCATAATTTACTGCCAGCCATCAACCCTGCAAATCAAACATTATCAAAAGACGATGGTCAGCAAGGTCAAAGTTATGATTATCCAACGACACAAGCATACTGCCAACCTAAAGTTCTCCGACAACAGTACACCGACGAAAAGACCGCGTCGGTGTCGAATGTGTTGACAGGTTTCGACAGACTTCTAAACTTACCAACTAAAAATGCATTGGAACAGCGGGATACCCACAACAGCATGCGTATGTAAACACGTTTGGGTATATTGCGTCTAAAGTATAGAACTGGGTTCGACTTATGTCAGTTCGTATACACCACCGGATGTTCAAGCTAACCGGTTTGAAAAAACAGCGATTTGAATGTGTTCGCGATGACGTCACTTGTCAGTCAACTGTCAATTTGTAACAAGAGAAAACAAAGCGCGCTAAGGTTCCGTGTGCAAAAGGGGCCCAATTGCGTCTAAATTCGGCGGATTATGTCGCGCGCTTGTTGGTCACAATCCTGAACTCAGCTCCTCCTTTTTGTATTACCCTAATTTAAAACGCACATATTAACCCTAATGCACAATGAAATCGTCAGGTCGACACAAGTTATGTTGCTACCTTCAAATTATGCTTAGCTGACATTCAAATATGGAACGAAACAGCAGCATGTTTATGTTATGCAATATTGTAAAATAATTGAAATAAAATAAAGCCAACATTCTCCCTAAAAAAATAACCAATGCATATAATCTTCTTAGGTTTATATGCCTCAGCTTGCTAATTAAAACGTCACACATATGCAAAGCAATTACGGATTTAATGGGGCTCTCAAGCAATAATTTTGCATGTCCACATAGTTACTCCACGCCTTGTGCAGCTCATTGTCAGAATTGGCATGCTGTCAGACGCCCACGCAAAATGAAACGTCAATGCGTGATGTGGAGTAGAAATTATGGTAAGGAAAAGTCTAACACTTGTGTCAAATATTAGCAGTTTTGAAATGTTAAATGACCTTTGAATCAATATCTGAAAATGATGCAAATTATTTGAGAGCCAATAATGACAACACATGCACCCCTAAATCATGTTGATACATTGTACATTTCCGTGAAATCTATTCATTCTTAAAAAAACCCTACAACTTCATTGACTACATATTTGTTTGATAATATACCTACCCGTGTTACCAGGGCATGATGTCGCAGAACAAGACCAGAGTAAAATGTTGAATGTTTCCTCCCTGTGAAATAGCTGGGGCCAATTGCTCATGAATATTCATTACCAGGCGTGGCTACTATAGCGCATTCTATACATATTCGCGCGCTGCACCTCAGCTGGTATTCGTTATGCAGCGCGTGTTTGCTCTTGTAACGATTAGCGTCACCCCCGTGCTTAAAGTACATACTGGTTTACCACTAGTTTGCAATATTGTCACACGGAGTGGCAACAATGGTTCATATCCTTAGATCACGTTTTCATGTGGAAACAATATTTAAAAATTAAATACACAACACAAAATAGGATTTTTGCTGATTTTACTATTAATCGAGCATGGATATTAATCGCCATGTTGATAATAGTATGTCAATATCCACACTAGTATATATTTGCACAGTGGAGAGTCTGGCATGTGTGGCATATGGGTATCGATACATTACCAACGGGAAACTGCATCCGAGCCAATTTCATTAATCATTTCATGTTTAGCAAATTACCAATTATCACCCTAAATCCGTGTCACATATGTATAACTGGCACTTAGCAAGTACATTCCCGGTAAAAAAGGAATGGCCTTGACCCATGAGTAGTTTTGTGTGAAGCATATGCACCGATATAATAGGATCTTCACATATACGGATGTCTAATCCGATTTCTGGTAAGCATTTTTACATATATAGTAGCTCTTGATATATCCTTATACCACAACTTAAATAACGACATGACTCACTATTTATATGGTTGTTAACATTTTTAGTAAAACCCATATGTAGGCCCCATATATGTATGTCTATCAATATACAAAACAAGAGTTTAAAAAATAAATCCGGAATCAGAAAAAATAAAATAGAATGTTTTTTTATTCTCGCTAATTGTTGTGTTCCTTATTATATATATATTACTTTTTTACAGCACTGAATTTTTCTGTTATTTTTTATTGCTGCCATATATCATCATCAGTTTTGGTATAGCCCCACGTTCTTATTGCAGTCATGTGGAATACAAATTCCACGTCCAGCGGAATTGAGAACCCATCTTTGAACATTCAATTGGGGCCACGATCAGCAACAAGACACCGCGGGTCAGCAAATATCTGTACTGGAAATAATTTGACAAAATCTCAAATCATGCGTACGCACATTTGAAACAACAGGGAACTGAAAAAAATGCATGGCAAAACAAGGAAGTAAAACGACAATGTATAAAAATGTCATTCTAGGTTTGATTTCCTACAACCCGAATTCACGCAGTCATTAATTCAATTTAGCTATATATAGTTATATATTCATATTAATTCCGGTAGTAGGGATGCAGGTCATCGTCCATAATTATAATACCTGGGATACCGTAGACACGAATGAACGGAGAATCGAAATGCTGTAGCTTAGTAGCACAGTTAACATGTATTGATTTACTATACACACAACAATGTTATATCATGTAAATCTTTCTCCAGATCACAAACTTGCAGTATGATTCCCTGATATGATAAAATCATTCTAGTATTCAGTATTTATTATCGATACAGTCAATTAGCACGAACATACACGACAAGACCTCGACTGTGAATTTCCCCGGAAGTGAGTGCATTTTTAACAATACACTGCCGATTATCTAACACGACATGAATGTTCTGAAATATGTGTGACCAACTTTTTTGAACAATGTTTCCATTTGATGGTCATTTTAAATGCTTCAACTCTCCGACCTGGTGCAATTAACTATAAGTTCCACAAAACTCAAACCATCTAGATTGTTGTGGCAATCACATATTGGCACACTATAGCTATGCATTAAATTACATATTATACACATAAATAACGTCGATAGGGCGTACATAGAATCACAGAAAGGATCCGAGGACCTAGTGTAGGCCGCAAGAATATCTTCAATATGCACGAGTTGAAGTATGACTATACATTCAACTGTGGAGCTCCATGTTTCAACACACTTCGGCACTACAATTGAGAAGCCACCCAATGAGCTGCACGCCGTTGTCCGAAATGCAACATAATATCCTTTCACCCGATGCGTACATTGGCAACACTTGTGAAGTTATGTAGTCAATGTTTATACAGATGTTGATTTAAATAAATCTTAACTCATTACCTTTCGACGGTCCATGTGAATCTCAATAGAAAAATACATACTCATGGAGAGTGCCGTACTTATTCTCATGCACTGTCCCTACTAACTGTGCTACAACACACTATACAATTTTTGCAAGATTAAAAGGAAGAACAATTCACGGATAATTAGGATACTAAACGTAATTGGCATTCAAAAACAAAACAAAACAAGGAAGCCAAATTTATTGGGGGAGACGACAGAACATGTAACTGCAACGGGTATTGTTGGCCGTCTATTTGGTTTGGCATTCTACTTCTATCTGGATAACCATTGTGAATGTTAGAATGTGACCCGAATCTATGTTAAGTCACACAGCTGTTTTTTTGGCAAGCATCCAAGAATTTGAATAACCCTGCCAGATAAAAATGCTGCTTATCAGCAAAACATAGGTCAAGGTTAAAACATATGAGTGCAATAACATTACACCTCGATCGCTGTCTACATAAACATAGTTATTTTAACTGTGCACATGTTTATATTTAAAACACGCCACGTCCAGGTTTTGTATAAGGGAGCCACCACAAAACGATTGAATTGCGTGCTCTTCATGGTCAGTTTTAAATTTCCAATATGGGGGTCAATATTAGAGTAGTTCAGCTGAAAACTCCCAAGTGACGTCAAAAGTTCAACACACTATTCTCAGAGTAACGCGCATCACGCTAGCATGATCAGTTCGTTTACAAAATGGCGACGGATTTCGTCGTCATATCGCAACAAAACAGATGACAACAATCCTCATTCTGCTCTGCTAGGTGAAAAATTGCCTTGCTATGTATCGAACCAGGTCGGCCAAGTTTCAAAGTCATATTCATCTGTTTTACCAAACATGTTTGGTGGTGATTTTTATAATGCAGTTGGTTTCTTGGGTTAACAGGTTAACAGTCGTCTTTCGAGCCCGATGAGTGCTTTGTGAACTTTTACATCAAAAATAAAAGGGAAACTGCTCAATCGCATCGATTGCAAAGGTTCTTTGTAAGGATAACAATTATAACTGATGCAGTAGATAAACAAACGAATTGCGAACTGGGTATACTTGAATCTGTTATTCACGTGAAATGACATGGGCCTGTTTTCAGACATAGTTGTAACCAATAAACATGCATTTTAATTGCATAGGCGTCCTTTTGGTTTTCCGTAAGTTTAGACCGAACACAACAACATGGAAACATCGAACGCCTGAACAGATAAGTGGACTCATTAGCGAACATAGTCATTTCAAGGTGTGTTAAGAGTTATTCGACCCAAAAACTTTGTAAATGACTCATTTACCAAAGAACCCCGCCATGATGCAATTGGCAGGGGCCAAATTAGCATACTAATGTTGGCTGCCATCTTTCCCTAATTATAGCTTTGATTCCCCTTTGTGTCGGCCATAAACGTCATGTTATGCTCAAGATTCTGTTGTTTTGAGCAGTTATTTTGTAATATGTATTAACATACTGGACTATAAAATAGTAACTTACCATTTAGTTAAAATATAGCCATATAGTCGTTTTCTCTTAAGGAAATACGAATAACCCATATTAGAACATATTTGTTTGTTGGGCAACTCGTATTTCCGTGTGGGAAATTTTCCTCATGCTAGCCGTAAAATAAACAGTATAATGACGTATATTATAGTGAGTGACTGTACAGCCAATTATAGATAGCATATACATACCAATGAAATCTTCTGGCCAGTTTACATACTTCCAGGCACAGCAATACATCCAACACAGTTTAGCATACCAAACATACTAAAAATAAAGGACCAACAAAATATACACTATAAGAGTAGGCATTTATTCCTGTTAATATGTAAAACAAATGTAAAGTATTTTATTTAAATAAGCTAGGTCCCTGCACAAAGCATATAACTTTGATATGATCATTTAGATATATACACGTATATCAGAAACCAGAGGACATGCTTGAGAAGATAGCCAGTATACAAATAGCCGCATTATTTAGTGTATACGTGATGTATACACGTGGTGAAATCCTGCTAATGTTATATGTTTGGTGCTTGAAGCAGTACAATAAATGGAAGCTAATTAGTTAATAACATATGCACAGAGTCATCATTATGCTTATAGGACTCTCCTGATTCCATCATTAGACCGACCAGTTCAATTTCAATTCCATTACACATAATCTAGAATGTTCTGATTCCTCCTTTAAACTACTAGTTCAATTTCAATTACGCGCACAAATAATTCAATTACATTTACAGGTGTTTTTTATTATTCTGATTCCATCTCTGCAATGCTGGCATAATTGCATTTATGTTGACACATACTCTGGGTTATTCTGATTCGCTATCTAGACCACCAGCTCAATTCCAATTACTTATCCACATAGTCTAAATGAATGTGATTACATTTCTAGACCACTGGTCCGCATTCAAACATTTATATTTTTCTGATCCCTATCTAATTCCATCCAGATACACATGTTTTAGATTTGTCTGATCGCTATCTAGACCACTGGTCATGTTCCACATATTATGTTCTCTAGTCTAATTTCTATTATGTTTACAGGGGTTCCTTTTCAAAATATGTTGACACGTATACTAGATTTAGAACCTGGTCGAATTCCACATTCCCGAATTCTGGATTCTTTTGACTTCTCTCTAGAAATGTGGTCCAATTTTGTTCCAGATATTGACAGGTGTTCCAATTATGTTTACACACATTCTGGAATTTTCCAGTTCTACATACATTTACACGTATTCTGGATCTAATTTCCCCCTCTTGATTAATGGCCTAATTTCACATATGTTTACAGAAATCTTAATTCATATGCATACTAGATTCTATCTCGAGAGTACATGTCAAATTCCAATTACATTTGCACATGTTTTCTCATTCTCTACCTAGACCAATGTCAAATTCCACATATCTTCACACATATTCTGGATTCCTCTGATCCCATCTCTAGACCATCGACCCCATTGCAATCCCATTTACACATTCCCTCTTTATACCACCAGTTCAATTCTATTAATGTTTCTCATATTCTGATTCGATCACTAGAACTCAGTTTAATTCCAATTACATTTACATATATTCCGAATTTATCTCATCCTCTATCTGGAACATAGGTTCAGTGCTACGTACGTTATCTTGCATTTTGTATTCTTCTGATTCAACCTGTTCCGATTGTGTTTACAGGGGTTCCTAATTCATCTGAATCCATCTTCAGAGCACCTATTCTTTTCTTTAGGATTATTTGCTGCAGGGATTTGGCAGTGATATATTTAGATCAATGTACAACATGGTTGAAATCATTAGTTGAACACATCTTATGTACATAAAGAACATATTTTGAAAGCTGAATTGTCTTCTCACTTTCAAATTAAATGTAGTAGAAAGACTTACCTTTTTGTTGTGTAATATAGTGACCGTACTATCTATATGATCTCAGAACACTGATGTAGTCCATAAATTTGTTAACAATAGCTACTTGATTACGACTTTGATTGATAAGTGGCGTGTTGTGCAGGATGTGCCCCTTTTTGAAATAGCCGACAGCATTTCCTTGCTATACCATGTTGATCATATATCTTTCTTTCACTGATTTAACTGGGAAAGATGTTGACTTAATTGGCAGAAAACTAAAAATACAGCTTACTGGCTTGATCTTCTGTACACATTGTAGGACATAATCCTAATCTATGGCAGACATGTTCCTGAATGTCATTTAATAAAATTATGTGCGATGTAGTAACAATTAAAAAAATGAATAAACTTATAATAAAGGCTATAGACAATATATAATTCAGTTAAGTCACGTGTTAGTGTATAGTCATGAGTCTCAACTCTCATAGACTACACGTTTTTCTATCCCATTTTCAATTAGGAATGTCAAAGCGTCAAACATATAAATATGACTCATTCAACAAGCGCTTCCCCGTGCCTTAAAGAACATGCCTTTAAATAATTCAAAGCATGTCCATCGAGCCAGACGAGTACACTGTACGTTTTATAATCACAGAAAGACGTACTCGGTATATAGCATAAGTAAGATTACATTGAGAAAGGGCGGTAATTTATTTATTTACTCGTTTATTTAAAATATTAACTACAAGTATACACTACGGTAATAACAATTAGAAATGGTATTAATAAACTAATAAGAATTTTGTCTTAAACATCAATCAAATTCCATTTAATGTCGATCCGCACTCTCGGTTATCATTTCTCTGATACTCACTCCGCTTGGCCAATTCTCCCCACCAGTCTGCTCGTTTGTCTCTCTGCCCGTTTGTCTGTCTGTCTGTCTGTCTGTCTGTCTGTTATCTGTCCACATGTACGATTACGTTTAGAATGTAAAAATAAAATAAAAACATTTCTGTCCTACCGTTGTTATGGCAACGCCTAATTGTGGATGTGTCTACGCGCAAAATATAAATAACTGAGTAAAGATTTCGCACATATAAGGCCAATGCTTCCACTGGGCCGACATTGTACAATACACTACATTAGCAAATGCCAAATATTTCAACATCTCATCAAGCGTTAAGTTCAAGTTTGTAAAGCTTTCAACTTGACAGAGTTACGGAGTTCAATGAAGGTCTAAGTCGAACAGGCAAGTTCGTAACATTTTTTTCTGAAGTCGGCCCAATGCAAGTATTATCAGAACTTTCAACCTATCGACTTGTCTGTATGTCTGTGCGTATTGAATTAATTGTCTGTGACTGTCTGGTCATGTCAAACTACACTCTAGTTAAGTAGTCAAAGGTCGATAGTTTTTATCAAATTTATTTGACCGCATATTGTTTGTATGTGGATGTATGTCCTTTAAATTCCTGTTCACGGTTTATGAACGTTGATCCGGGCACTGTGTTATATATAGTACTCCTAATACATTCCTTCAGCCCTCCTTTAGCACACATAGACTGTGTGTATATAAACTATAGTGGGGTGCAATTTACATGCGTACATCCAACGTGGTAGCACTCAGAGATTAGACAATTTGTGTAAAGACAAGTTCTCACTAATGCTACGTGTATTTAGTCTACTTTTTCTGCTTGGTTTGTAGCATTTATTTCGGCAATTCTTGTGTTTCTGCATACAGATTAAATTACAACAAAGGTGTCACGAACCACTCACCTGCCTTCCACAAATATAGAACAACGTTTGTCAAGATGTCGGATAGAACTAGCATGTTCATTTGATGGTCTGTTTACTTGTTATAATACCACGTCTGCTTTTGCTAACAGATAATTTGACAGTGGATTTGCTTCATGTGTGTATCTGCATACAGTAGTTTTACTTGTGGTTCGGTTTTTGCGATGTTACAATAAAAATTAATGTCAGCAGGGATGAGTCTAGATGAAGTAATAGTTTTAACAGTTCCACCAGTATTCACACCTAAAGTAGATGGCGGGCCGTGTAGGAAGACAGTGGCACCATGCAATTATATACAGAATAAAAAACAGTAGCAACAATAATACTCATCAATCAATTTCATAGTTCACGTCACTACACATATTCCTAACTCTGCTACGTGCTTCATTTTGACCACTCCACTGGTGACGTCATGCTCTTGTTTCAACCCTTATTAGGACCATATCTCTTCCATTTTTACTGAGGGCTGTTGTCCTTCATTTTGGCCAGTGCAATTATGACATATGTCTTTCATTTCGATAAACTTACTTTGTGTCCTTTATTGTTACTTCCCTGTTAGAGACATAATTTCCATCATTTTGTCCGCACTGCATATAACTTACTTTCCAACAGTTTGTCACCCTACTTCAGATATGTCCTGCATTTTGTCAACCTATTCAGATGTCCCTCATTTTGTCACCCTATTCAGATATGTCCTTCATTTTGTCACCCTATTCAGATATGTCCTTCATTTTGTCACCCTATTCAGATATGTTCTTCATTTTGTCACCCTATTCAGATATGTCCTTCATTTTGTCACCCTATTCAGATATGTCCTTCATTTTTTCACCCTATTCAGATATGTCATTCATTTTGTCACTCTATTCAGATGTAATTCATTTTGTCACCCTATTCAGATGTCCTTCATTTTTTCACCCTATTCAGATATGTCCTTCATTTTGTCACCCTATTCAGATATGTCATTCATTTTGTCACCCTATTCATATGTCATTCATTTTGTCACCCTATTCAGATATGTCATTCATTTTGTCACCCTATTCAGATGTCCTTCATTTTGTCACGCTATTCAGATGTCATTCATTTTGTCACCCTATTCAGATATGTCATTCATTTTGTCACCCTATTCAGATATGTCCTTCATTTTGTCACCCTATTCAGATGTCATTCATTTTGTCACCTTATTCAGATGTCCTTCATTTTTTCACCCTATTCAGATGTCCTTCATTTGTCACCCTATTCAGGTGTCCTTCATTTTGTCACCCTATTCAGATGTCCTTCATTTTGTCAGCTTATTCAGATGTCCTTCATTTTGTCACCCTATTCAGATATGTCCTTCATTTTGTCTGCCTATTCAGATGTCCTTCATTTTGTCACCCTATTCAGATGTCATTCATTTTGTCACCCTATTCAGATGTCCTTCATTTTGTCATCCTATTAGGATGTTCTTCATTTTGTCACCCTATTCAGATATGTCCTTCATTTTGTCACCCTATTCAGATGTCCTTCATTTTGTCACCCTATTCAGATGTCCTTCATTTTGTCACCATATTCAGATATGTCCTTCATTTTGTCACCCTATTAAGATGTCCTTCATTTTGTCACCATATTCAGATATGTCCTTCATTTTGTCACCCTATTCAGATGTCATTCATTTTATCACCCTATTCCAATATGTCCTTCATTTTGTCACCGCATTCAGATGTCCTTCATTTTGTCAGCTTATTCAGATGTCCTTCATTTTGTCACCCGATTCAGATGACCTTCATTTTGTCACCCTACTTCAGATATGTCCTTCATTTTGTCATCCTATTAGGATGTTCTTCATTTTGTCACCCTATTCCAATATGTCCTTCATTTTGTCACCGCATTCAGATGTCCTTCATTTTGTCACCCTATTCAGATATGTCCTTCATTTTGTCACCCTGTTCAGATGTATTTCATTTTGTCACCCTATTCAGATGTCATTCATTTTGTCACCCTATTCAGATATGTCCTTCATTTTGTCACCCTATTCAGATGTCATTCAATTTGTCACCTTATTCAGATGTCCTTCATTTTTTCACCCTATTCAGATGTCCTTCATTTGTCACCCTATTCAGATGTACTTCATTTTGTCACCCTATTCAGATGTCCTTCATTTTGTCACCCTATTCAGATGTCCTTCATTTTGTCACCCTACTTCAGATGTCCTTCATTTTGTCACCATATTCAGATGTCCTTCATTTTGTCACCCTATTCAGATATGTCCTTCATTTTGTCACCCTATTCAGATGTCCTTCATTTTGTCACCCGATTCAGATGACCTTCATTTTGTCACCCTATTCAGATATGTCCTTCATTTTGTCACCCTATTAGGATGTCATTCATTTTATCACCCTATTCCAATATGTCCTTCATTTTGTCACCGCATTCAGATGTCCTTCATTTTGTCAGCTTATTCAGATGTCCTTCATTTTGTCACCCTATTCAGATGTCCTTCATTTTGTCACCCTATTCAGATGTACTTCATTTTGTCACCCTATTAAGATGTCCTTCATTTTGTCAACCTATTCAGATATGTTCTTCATTTTGTCACCCTATTCAGATATGTCCTCCATTTTGTCACCCTATTCAGATGTCCTTCATTTTGGCACCCTACTTCAGATATGTCCCTCATTTTGTCACCCTATTCAGACGTCCTTCATTTTGTCACCCTATTCAGATGTCCTTCATTTTGTCACCCTATTCAGATGTCCTTCATTTTGTCACCCTATTCAGATGTACTTCATTTTGTCACCCTGTTCAGATATGTCCTTCATTTTGTCACCCTATTCAGATGTATTTCATTTTGTCACCCTATTCAAATGTCCTTCATGTTGTCAACCTATTCAGATATGTCCTTTATTTTGTCAAGCTATTTAGATATGTCCTTCATTTTGTCACCCTGTTCAGATGTCCTTCATTTTGTCACCCTATTCAGATGTCATTCATTTTGTCACCCTATTCAGATGTCCTTCATTTTGTCATCGTATTAGGATGTTCTTCATTTTGTCACCCTATTCAGATATGTCCTTCAATTTGTCACCCTATTAAGATGTCCTTCATTTTGTCAACCTATTCAGATATGTCCTTCATTTTGTCAACCTATTCAGATGTCCTTCATTTTGTCACCCTATTCAGATGTCCTTCATTTTGTCACCCTATTCAGATGTCCTTCATTTTGTCACCCTATTCAGATGTCCTTCATTTTGTCACCCTATTCAGATATGTCCTTCATTTTGTCACCCTATTCAGATGTACTTCATTTTGTCACCCTATTCAGATGTCCTTCATTTTGTCACCCTATTCAGATGTCCTTCATTTTGTCACCCTACTTCAGATATGTCCTTCATTTTGTCACCATATTCAGATGTCCTTCATTTTGTCACCATATTCAGATATGTCCTTCATTTTGTCACCCTATTAAGATGTCCTTCATTTTGTCACCCTATTCAGATATGTCCTTCATTTTGTCACCCTATTCAGATGTCCTTCATTTTGTCACCCTATTCAGATATGTCCTTCATTTTGTCACCCTATTCAGATGTCCTTCATTTTGTCACCCGATTCAGATGACCTTCATTTTGTCACCCTATTCAGATATGTCCTTCATTTTGTCACCCTATTAGGATGTCAATCATTTTATCACCCTATTCCAATATGTCCTTCATTTTGTCACCGCATTCAGATGTCCTTCATTTTGTCAGCTTATTCAGATGTCCTTCATTTTGTCACCCTATTCAGATGTCCTTCATTTTGTCACCCTATTCAGATGTACTTCATTTTGTCACCCTATTAAGATGTCCTTCATTTTGTCAACCTATTCAGATATGTTCTTCATTTTGTCACCCTATTCAGATATGTCCTCCATTTTGTCACCCTATTCAGATGTCCTTCATTTTGGCACCCTACTTCAGATATGTCCCTCATTTTGTCACCCTATTCAGACGTCCTTCATTTTGTCACCCTATTCAGATGTCCTTCATTTTGTCACCCTATTCAGATGTCCTTCATTTTGTCACCCTATTCAGATGTACTTCATTTTGTCACCCTATTCAGATATGTCCTTCATTTTGTCACCCTATTCAGATGTATTTCATTTTGTCACCCTATTCAAATGTCCTTCATGTTGTCAACCTATTCAGATATGTCCTTTATTTTGTCAACCTATTTAGATATGTCCTTCATTTTGTCACCCTGTTCAGATGTCCTTCATTTTGTCACCCTATTCAGATGTCATTCATTTTGTCACCCTATTCAGATGTCCTTCATTTTGTCATCCTATTAGGATGTTCTTCATTTTGTCACCCTATTCAGATATGTCCTTCAATTTGTCACCCTATTAAGATGTCCTTCATTTTGTCAACCTATTCAGATATGTCCTTCATTTTGTCAACCTATTCAGATGTCCTTCATTTTGTCACCCTATTCAGATGTCCTTCATTTTGTCACCCTATTCAGATGTCCTTCATTTTGTCACCCTATTCAGATGTCCTTCATTTTGTCACCCTATTCAGATATGTCCTTCATTTTGTCACCCTATTCAGATGTACTTCATTTTGTCACCCTATTCAGATGTCCTTCATTTTGTCACCCTATTCAGATGTCCTTCATTTTGTCACCCTACTTCAGATATGTCCTTCATTTTGTCACCATATTCAGATGTCCTTCATTTTGTCACCATATTCAGATATGTCCTTCATTTTGTCACCCTATTAAGATGTCCTTCATTTTGTCACCCTATTCAGATATGTCCTTCATTTTGTCACCCTATTCAGATGTCCTTCATTTTGTCACCCTATTCAGATATGTCCTTCATTTTGTCACCCTATTCAGATGTCCTTCATTTTGTCACCCGATTCAGATGACCTTCATTTTGTCACCCTATTCAGATATGTCCTTCATTTTGTCACCCTATTAGGTGTCAATCATTTTATCACCCTATTCCAATATGTCCTTCATTTTGTCACCGCATTCAGATGTCCTTCATTTTGTCAGCTTATTCAGATGTCCTTCATTTTGTCACCCTATTCAGATGTCCTTCATTTTGTCACCCTATTCAGATGTACTTCATTTTGTCACCCTATTAAGATGTCCTTCATTTTGTCAACCTATTCAGATATGTTCTTCATTTTGTCACCCTATTCAGATATGTCCTCCATTTTGTCACCCTATTCAGATGTCCTTCATTTTGGCACCCTACTTCAGATATGTCCCTCATTTTGTCACCCTATTCAGACGTCCTTCATTTTGTCACCCTATTCAGATGTCCTTCATTTTGGCACCCTACTTCAGATATGTCCCTCATTTTGTCACCCTATTCAGACGTCCTTCATTTTGTCACCCTATTCAGATGTCCTTCATTTTGTCACCCTATTCAGATGTCCTTCATTTTGTCACCCTATTCAGATGTCCTTCATTTTGTCACCCTATTCAGATATGTCCTTCATTTTGTCACCCTATTCAGATGTACTTCATTTTGTCACCCTATTCAGATGTCCTTCATTTTGTCACCCTATTCAGATGTCCTTCATTTTGTCATCCTACTTCAGATATGTCCTTCATTTTGTCACCATATTCAGATGTCCTTCATTTTGTCACCATATTCAGATATGTCCTTCATTTTGTCACCCTATTAAGATGTCCTTCATTTTGTCACCCTATTCAGATATGTCCTTCATTTTGTCACCCTATTCAGATGTCCTTCATTTTGTCACCCTATTCAGATATGTCCTTCATTTTGTCACCCTATTCAGATGTCCTTCATTTTGTCACCCGATTCAGATGACCTTCATTTTGTCACCCTATTCAGATATGTCCTTCCTTTTGTCACCCTATTAGGATGTCAATCATTTTATCACCCTATTCCAATATGTCCTTCATTTTGTCACCGCATTCAGATGTCCTTCATTTTGTCAGCTTATTCAGATGTCCTTCATTTTGTCACCCTATTCAGATGTCCTTCATTTTGTCACCCTATTCAGATGTACTTCATTTTGTCACCCTATTAAGATGTCCTTCATTTTGTCAACCTATTCAGATATGTTCTTCATTTTGTCACCCTATTCAGATATGTCCTCCATTTTGTCACCCTATTCAGATGTCCTTCATTTTGGCACCCTACTTCAGATATGTCCCTCATTTTGTCACCCTATTCAGACGTCCTTCATTTTGTCACCCTATTCAGATGTCGTTCATTTTGTCACCCTATTCAGATGTCCTTCATTTTGTCACCCTATTCAGATGTACTTCATTTTGTCACCCTATTCAGATATGTCCTTCATTTTGTCACCCTATTCAGATGTATTTCATTTTGTCACCCTATTCAAATGTCCTTCATGTTGTCAACCTATTCAGATATGTCCTTTATTTTGTCAACCTATTTAGATATGTCCTTCATTTTGTCACCCTGTTCAGATGTCCTTCATTTTGTCACCCTATTCAGATGTCATTCATTTTGTCACCCTATTCAGATGTCCTTCATTTTGTCATCCTATTAGGATGTTCTTCATTTTGTCACCCTATTCAGATATGTCCTTCAATTTGTCACCCTATTAAGATGTCCTTCATTTTGTCAACCTATTCAGATATGTCCTTCATTTTGTCAACCTATTCAGATGTCCTTCATTTTGTCACCCTATTCAGATGTCCTTCATTTTGTCACCCTATTCAGATGTCCTTCATTTTGTCACCCTATTCAGATGTCCTTCATTTTGTCACCCTATTCAGATATGTCCTTCATTTTGTCACCCTATTCAGATGTCATTCATTTTGTCACCCTATTCAGATGTCATTCATTTTGTCACCCTATTCAGATGTCCTTCATTTTGTCACCCTATTCAGATATGTCCTTCATTTTGTCACCATATTCAGATGTCCTTCATTTTGTCACCCTATTCAGATATGTCCTTCATTTTGTCACTCTATTCAGATGTCCTTCATTTTGTCACCCTATTCAGATGTCCTTCATTTTGTCACCCTATTCAGATATGTCCTTCATTTTGTCACCATATTCAGATGTCCTTCATTTTGTCACCCTATTCAGATATGTCCTTCATTTTGTCACCCTATTCAGATGTATTTCATTTTGTCACCCTATTCAAATGTCCTTCATTTTGTCACCCTATTCAGATATGTCCTTTATTTTGTCAACCTATTTAGATATGTCCTTCATTTTGTCACCCTGTTCAGATGTCCTTTATTTTGTCACTCTATTCAGATGTCCTTCATTTTGTCACCCTGTTAAGATGTCCTTCATTTTGTCACCCTATTCAGATGTCCTTCATTTTGTCACTCTATTCAGATGTACTTCATTTTGTCACCCTATTAAGATGTCCTTCATTTTGTCAATCTATTCAGATATGTCCTTCATTTTGTCACCCTATTCACATATGTCCTCCATTTTGTCACCCTATTCAGACATGTCCTCCATTTTGTCACCCTATTCAGATGTCCTTCATTTTGGCACCCTACTTCAGATATGTCCTTCACTTTGTCACCCTATTCATTTTGTCAATCTACTTGATATATACATGACCTTCTTCAGACCTAATATTATTTTTGACCATCACGAATGGTACCTCCATTTAGACCATCTACCTAATAAATAATGTTATTCATTTTGGCCTCTACTCGAGAAATATTTTCACTACCATTTTAATCATTGTATATAAATCCTATTGTTCCTACTTAGATCATGTCTTTCATTTTAGTCACCATATTTGAGACCTCCGTCATTTTGGTCACCATATTTGAGACCTCCGTCATTTTGGCCACCCTATTTGAGACGTATCCCTTAATTTTGACCATCTTAATTTTAACATATATTTTTCGTTTGACAACTCTACTTGTAACCAATACCGTATATTTACTAGACTTCATGGATCTAAGATTCACCCCGCCCATCGGAAATGGAGGCATAAAGTACTGTGACTATTCACAAATATACCTCAAACCATTATGTGTCAATATAAGAGCATATTTGTATGAATTCATCTTATCAGATAAAAAACAAACCCACTGATGAACCATAGTAAAAAACATGTGCAATTAAACCATTGAAAACATGCAGATTGAGCCCTTTTGTGGCGAACTTGGCTTTCAGGCATGGCTGACAAAGGGCTCCATTCACTTCCATGTTCTATATCTAATTAAAGGTCGCTGGTCGTTTGATATGGGCCCCCGGTAGTATGCAACGCATGTAATATAAGTTGTTTGTTTACACGAATTCAAACGCGTCCTGTGCTATGGTTACCCTCTTCAGTTTCTTCATTCTCAAGAAAATGTCTCATTAAAAGGGGGGGGGTATCGCGTGACGCATGCGCAAGATGAGGGTCTCGTATGAACCGTGACAACGGTGGCGACTTTGGCTGTTGCGCAGACCAACAAGCACAAACTGGGACGTTACCAAGCGTTATTTCTTTGGTGATTGGAAAGTATGGAATGAGTCAACGGCGGTAATTATTTAGTATACGTCGCGGCAAGGTCAATCCTGTGAGCACATAGGATTGTGGGAAAATCAATGTTTATCAACACAAATGTCGTATATGCGCGACACGATGACCATCTGGTAATTTGTATATGCAAATCAGTCACATTCCTCGGTTGAACCAAACTGGTTGCGCATGAACGAATCTCGTATGAACGTATCATATACATATTTATTAACACAACACATTTACATATTTTAAAAATAAACAACAATAATATCAAGGTCATTAGTGGTTTCATGTTAATTCCTTTAACGTGGTTTTACGTTTTCTTGAAAAGTCCAGGTGACAGCTTCTTCAATACAGCGTGCACTGCTCTGTCTGGGCAAGCTGCGAACAGCGGCACAAGGCCTGCTTGGGCGACCCATTGAGCAGTCATGCGTTCTTCGTGTACGGTAAAAGGTGCATGTTTTCTACCATAATCGTCGCTGAGGTCTAAATAATGAACAGACAGGCCAGCATTGTTGTTGACGTTCCTTTTGTAATTTTCTCCCTGCCGGGAAAAAAACAAAATAAAAATCAATGTGATGACGGCAGAAAAAAATAAAAAAATAATCTTGTACTATGTATACTTAGTCAATAGTAACTCGCAAAGACGGTTGCCATACCAACGTATTTCAAGAACATTATTAGCATACGGCCACACTTAATCCCGGGGTTAATCGACAATGAGGGTCTTGTTTCAACCAAATATCAACATTTTTTTTACCACATGTGACATGCGTAATTACGCTTTAATGCGAAGGTGTACGGCGCGCGCGTCTATCTGGGAGCATAATGAACCGCGCCTTCTACGCAAGCTTGGCAAATTAATAGCAAATTGTTAATTTTTTTGATGATGCCAAATAATTGTGAAAGAACCGTTACGTGAATGAGTAGATAAATTGTGTCAGAAAACCAGTTTTATCTTAAGCAATTTACCTTTTATATATTAATTTGACCTTCTCCTCGACAATTTTAGGTAAATTATGACGCAGAATAACGCAGGAAGTGGCAGCACAGGATACAGATAAGACAAATAATACACCATGCAGGTTGAAGTGAAAAAAAGGAAAACACAAAAAAATCACAGTATTAAGCACGCTGACTGAATTGTATCGACTTGGTTTCCTAAACGACCGCCATAAAACGCTGTTATCTGGAGAACAGAACAGAAAATAATAATAAATAAATAAATAAATAAATAAAAATGAACCCATGCATAACAAAACTCATAGTGAAGCTGTGATGGGAATATATACTACGACGCACTAAAAGAGCGCTGTTATAGTATGACACATTATACAATTGTTGGTTGTGCCATGATTAGACAAAATTGCATATGTTTGTTAGTATACTTTATGTTTCGTTGCGGACAACATAATACTAACACATTTTTTTTATAAATATCAGCCAGACTATATATAACAAAATGAACTGTCTTAGCAGTCATACTCTGAAATAAAGCAGCGTATCGATCAGGTGCTACAAAGCTTTCACGGGGAGTTAAGATTTGTTTAAATGAACTGTCTTAGCAGTCATACTCTGAAATAAAGCAGCGTGTCGATCAGATGCTACAAAGCTTTCACGGGGAGTTAAGGTTTGTTTAAAGTGTAGCGGTATTTTAGATATAGGGAAAAAGACACTTGAAGTAGGAATTCAATGCTTTCTGTTTACAGAGAGGTTTATTTAAATTGCGGTGGTCGTCGTGTCGTGTTCAACATAGGTCACCGGGCCTAGCGACCTGTACAACCCCTGTAAAATAATACATTGTTTATTTCACAGTAATGTGAACGTTCTGCATGACAACTATTGCCATTTAAACTAGAACAGACCAGCTGAAACATGCTTAGTCACAATACAATCAATGCCCACTCACAATACAATTAAATGCGTAAGAATGAAATAACACAAAAACCCAATGTATGGTCACACCCATTGTGTTAATCGTGAATAAGTGCAATTATGGGATAGGGTGAACTGGATGGGTACTAAATACCCAGTACGTGCAGCCATGTTTGCCTTTGCAAATTCCGTAACCCATTTTAATACATGTATTCGAAAAACGTTTTTTGAATTAACATATTCGCCTTTGAAGTTAACTGAAAGTCCTATAACGTTTTATTACCCCTGACAACGTTGAATCGTGGACTGGGTGGCAGTTACAAGTACCGTTTCAACTATTAAGGGGGAAGGCATACACAAGGCCACAATGAGGGAGGTCAGACATTCTGGCGCCTTTGGAAACAATGTTAGAGTGCATGGGTTATATGTATAACCATGGAGGTATAACCAATATTGTATTGATTATAGACTATGATGTACAAGCTCAACTGCATTCATTCGTGTGGACAGCTGGTGGTTGTTCGTGGTAGGACTGAGCAGAGGTAAATAACGCACGTGATATTGATATCTATAATGAGAATAGTTATAATTTCATCGAAAAATCAGAAGCATTTAGAGTACCATACATTAGTTCAAGGACACGAATGTAAGCTCCACCCTGGTCGTGTTGCCATTAATCACAACGGAAGTCACGCCCACTCGCGCTACGAGTAGCATTGTTCGTTCACGCATTGCTCGCATGATGTGGGGCCACGTTATGGGTAAAACGTATAGCGACGACGACCACGCGGACCAGCTTTAAACAAGGAGTTTGAAATATGTCGGTACATAAACAAATTAAAATTCGAACAATTTTGCCATTTTTTAAAAATATTTTTTTCCGTCGAGAGCTGGCAAACAAGTGCACGATATCAGTGCCAGCGCCAGACATTCTACCCGACTCTGAAACCACACAGCTGTGCGCAGTTGTGCATAATATGTGGTTGGAATGGAATGTGAAAGACCATAATGGCTTCACTTATCAAGTTTAAAATGCCATTTATAGTATTATTTTCACGTGCCATATGAGAGTCATAACAGAGCCATTCCGCCATGATGGTGAGATCATGTTGACACACCATTAGCATAACATATTATGGTTTCACATTAATAACACGAGAAGCTGTCCAATTATAAAAAAAAAATAACAACCCGTTATTAACCGAGTTCAAAAATATCTTTGAATTCCTAACAAAAAGATCAAGCTGACATGCCATACGTTCATTAAATATACAGGTAATAACAATAATTATACGGTATTAATATGAGGGTAGCCTTAGAAATTCATTGGCAACCACTGTACCTCGCCATGTATGACTGCTTTGCGCTGTACACATTAAAGGAACCATATGAACGTGCAGCCTGGAATGCACATTGTCGAAAAGAGTTATCACCGAATGTAATACAATCAATAACTCGTCAATCTCTAGTGAAGAAAATGATACCAACAATGGATTTAAATAAGATTGTATTGAATAAAGACAATACCTTGCCCCTTCTCACAAACGATAATGGTTGCCCTTCAATCAATTGGTGCTGTAATTTAATCGTAACTCTTGTTCAGTATTACGAACTGTGGTTAGTGTCACTGTGATAAAGCATTCTTTGTTCTTGCTATATTTTTATTTGATTTGAAACACACTGACAACAACAAATGTGAACTTAACTTAATTTGCTTGATTTGTCACCATTACATGAACACTTCTTACCGACACTTAACTTTTATTTGCATAAATGATAACTATTACATCTTACCACCAGTTAATGCTCATTTGCATAATTGATCACCATTGCATGAACACATATTACCGCCAGTTAACTCTCATTTGCATAAATTATCACCACTGCATGAATATTTCTTAACGCCACTGAACTCTCATTTGCATAAATGAGCACTATTACAAGAAAACGTCTTACCACTAGTTAATGAACACATATTACCGCCACATAACTTTCATTTGCATTAATGATCACCATTACATGAACACATATTACCGCCACATAACTTTCATTTGCATTAATGATCACCATTACATGAACACATATTACCGCAACATAACTTTCATTTGCACAAATGATCACAATTACATGAACACATATTACCGCCACATAACTTTCATTTACATTAATGATCACCATTACATGAACACATATTACCGCCACACAACTTTCATTTGCATAAATGATCACAATTACATGAACACATATTACCGCCACATAACTTTTATTTGCATAAATTATCACCACTACATAAATACTTCCCAACGCCACCGAACTCTCATTTGCATGAATGGTCACAATTACATGAACACATATTACCGCTACATAACTTTCATTTGCATAATTGATCACCATTACATGAACACATATTACCGCCACATAACTTTCATTTGCATAAATGATCACAATTACATGAACACATATCACCGCCAAATAACTTTCACTTGCATAAATGATCACTACTACATAAATGCTTCCTAACGCCACTGAACTCTCATTTGCATAAATGATCACAATTACACGAACACGTCTTACTGCCAGTTAACTTTCACTTGCATAACTAATCACCATTAAACGAAAACTTCTTACCACCAGTTAATGTTCATTTGCATAAATGATCAACATTGCATGAACACATCTTACTGCTAGTTAATAGCCATTTGCATAAAGTATGTTTTTCTTTTGTAGCCATCCATATATTACGGTTTTGAGGATACATCTGCACCTTCATTACTGAGTTTAGAGGAAAATTGCCTACAATATTGCCTACAAGTCACAGATTTCTGAGATTGTCATTACATAGTATGGAATTATAGAAGATAGTTTTCATTTTGCAGCTCAACAGTTCATTAAGTTACAGCATAACACTCTTGATTATTACAGTATCTCTTGAACTCTTGATTGTGGTGTCATCTGCTGTCTGGTTTAACTTTTTTACGGATTCAGGATATGGTAATCATATATCATCTAGATGAGGCGTGTTATAAGTGCATGTATGTCACCAGCCTTATACGACACACAAATCTATTTCGAATAAGAAAAGTGAAAGTATAATGCCTTGATGGTAAACAAAGATGCACAAGTCAAGAAGTTCTGGTACTCGGCTTACACCACTTACTATCGTATAGGGATTAGTTTTTACACTTAAACCTGAAACAAAATTGTTGACCTCATTTTAGTTTCTTCCTCCCAAGGTGCTGAGTTTGTCCTGCCACAGCAATTCAGGGGTTGATTATGTTATGTTCCCATTGTACCATGGTCCGTAGGAAATATGATGTATCCATGTCTTCATAATCAATCGATGTATGTATACAACACGTATAGTAGAGTCTCGGGCCAATTTTTATAGAATTAAGATTTTGGATGCTCCACAGCCAGGTAAAAACTGGGCCAAAAACGATCAACGTTAAAGGCGCTTTTCGCTAAACAATGTGTGTGTTTCGGCAAAAAATGACAAGTAATTTGCTAAATTGGCCAAAATTCTTTAAAAGAAGATCATCCCGGCCGTGAATCAGCTTATCTATGACACGCGAGCTGCCTCCAAATATACATCAATCCAATGAAATGCAAGACTACATGACGTATAGCATGGGTCAATATCAGGTTTACTAAGTTAAACAAGTATACATTACAGATACAAATCACCGTATAACAATGTCATCAAATCTAGACAAATAAACAACCATTACTTATGGTATGCCACTTTTCTTTCTGTGAAGCACTCTGCATATTAATATCTGCCTTCAGTTCTGATTTTCTTTTAGACTCAGTGTTAAGTGGTTTGTCTGTATATAATCTGATAACTGGGTTCCACGTGGTATCAATCGACCAATAAGAGCATGCACTTTTCAATATATGACAGCCCACCATTATGTCCTGAAATTATTTCATTTCAACCACACATTTCGTAATTGAATAAATGCCATATATTGTTTTTAATGTAACCTGTGATTGCACCATTGTGGGAGGCCCGAATATGAGATACTAGTAGATTATGATGGGTACAAATCGGCTGTTATATGAGACCATATACTGACATGTAAGAGGTATTCTGAAAAGGCAAAAGTAACTGCCCATCGAGGGAGCCGTACTGACCATAATAATAATAAGTAAACGATGCATTTAATATAGACATCTTGAGTAGAAGAGTGCAAAGAAACCCTTTTACGAAAGGACTGTTCAAAAAGCATTATACTCTCGCAAATGTCTGTCAGCTTTTTTTACTCTACTATGCTGGCTCTTCGATTCTTCATTTCAGGGCAGGTTGATAGTTCATAAGGAAATTGAATTATTGTGTTATAAAAACACCACGAGGAATCAAAACACATTTCTCATATCTAGTGGGATGTTGTGTGGTGAGACAAAAGCAAATAAACCGTGATGATCCTGGTTGCAAATTAATGTGAGTCGGAGTTTACCTGTACGACGTGGCTTGAATACTATGTTGACTAGAGAAGACCTGGTTTGAGTAGTCAGGATTTCAAGACATGGTTATGCTTAGATAAGTTTAAAATCATGCAGATTTGGAAAAAGAATTTACATTTTGATGAGAAATGAATAAAGATTCCCATATTTGGACACATTGCCGACCCAACGCGTCCTATTTGGGGAAGCAATAATTACTCTTTCTTATGGGTCTGATTTTCATATGACAATGTTCAATTAAGGATGATGTTGAAATACACACTGACCCCGGAGGAAAAATTTTAGCAGACTAGTGATTTTTCTCTGCTATGTGACTACTATTCGATGAAACCTTATAAGATTCGAAGGAACAATATCACTGTCATGATAGTCTTTAAAAATTCACATATGTGTACACACAATTAGCCAATGTTACCTCCTACATATTATCCTATTAAGTATTGGCAATGTTGGTCTACGCATACACCGATGGATGTTATTTCTGCTGTGGTAAGAAAATTATGGAACTATTCTATTCTCACGGATATCTATTTCCAGCTAATGTGTTAAACTATATTGAATTTCCCTGTGACCTGAGATGTCATTAACTTTAGTGTGCTGTATATCACATCCGCTGGTTTTAAATTGGGCGTTGAGATACGTCCCTTACTGGAAATGTTGTACTCCGCCCATCCCGTAAGGATATGACTAATGCTTCATGTCTGGAGATAGTCCTGACTTTCCAACCGGGTTTTAAGTGTATTTATATATCTAATGCTGAATATAATTGCAGAGTAGTTTGGTAGTGATAGAGATGTACCTTAGTTTTGCAGTAAATGTTTCATGTCCTACATGACATTCACAGTATGCTAATCTAATGTATAATAATGTTACAGGCAACCATACCACATAATCATAATCTCTGCTTACGGCTGAATCACCACACAAATTATAACATATGCTACATTTACAGTATTTCTCGGAATCCAAATATACCTGCCATATTAGGAAATGTTAAATGCATTCATACATTCTATGCGTTATACGCTACAATTGAAGATAATGTGACCAGACGAATTCAAATCAGAGTAACACATCTATACACCATGTCACAAATATTATAGTAGACATTACTTTTAATTCAATAATTCTATTGAAACAATTTCAACACAAAGCGTAATAATTTAGAAAGCCAAATGATATAATAGTAACCATCATATGTATATACTGTCAAGATTAAAGAAACTTTTTTGATTTAGTAAATTTACATTAAATTTATTGATATAACTGAATCTATAAATCGTTTTTATTTAGATTATATTAATTGTATCATATATGTTTTTTATGTCATTTGTTGTTATACCCGTATTAAACTAATGTATCATATTTTGATTGTTATATCGTTAGAACATTTCTTTTTCCAACTTTTAAAAATGACATACTTATGTCTTAATAACGAACTGACATACTAAGCCAAACGGATATCACTCGCAATCATCTAGGTTATCTACGTGAGGTACGTATGTTTGGTCTACGTGGACGTGTGTTATATTTTAATCTCTCGTATTTCAACAACATGTGTTATTTGACATGTCGAGTACACACAATTATATTTTGGTATTTGTTATCAGCATAGTAGAAACATGTGCAGATACAGTGTTTATCTGTGGCAACAGCTTCTCGTAGACCGCTTAGTTATTGATGTTCAGTCGAATTTTTGTGAATTTGCATTAATAGTCACCAAGCGCCAGATTGTACTGCCATGTCGTTTAATTTGTATGAGGATTAGAGGTTTGAAAATGCCAGTTCCGTAACCGTGGTGCTCGAGCAAATTCATTCATGCATTCTGCTTTTGCTCTATGTCGAATATCGTGTGTGGATTTGGCAGTCACTCGACACTGCTTTGCATTAAAACTAATTAAGCTTTATATCAGAAGGAGGAAGATATGTATATGCATAAATTCCAAGGTACGATGTCAGAATAAGGAACCAAAACAGTGACATAGTTGAGTACCCGTGTCTTGTTCCGAGCATGTTAAAATAACTATAGTTAATGTGTTATATTAGTATGCAGTCAATGAAATATTATTCACTCACGGAAGTATTGCCAATCGTTTTATTGTCATTTTATTGTTATTTTAACTGAGTTATTGCGTTTAAATACGAGCAAAAGGGTTGTTACTTTTGGTCAATAATCGACAAGGCGTGTCAGCTAATTGGCTTGCTCTCTCCATGACAATTCCACCAACACAAACGAAAACTGGAATACCTTCTCCGGGCCTCATTGTGGCAGATTGATATGACAACGACATTGAAACATGAGACGAAAACTGGGTTGATAATGACGTGATGTTAATAATATAGGAACAGACAATCACTAACAGTAAAGTGTTTTCAGCCGGCTCTGATTATTACTCAGACTCCTCACACTAATTACACCGTAGTCTATGAGAGGTATAGTAATATGATTTAGGTTTGTCTCACAGCGGGTGGCGAATTTTGAATTATTCGTGCCTACGTAACCCTGTATAAACTCGATGCGATACACCGGGGAGTTGTACATCTCTTGGTTCCAGAAATGAGCACATTTGTACATCAACACTGCCAAAAATATTTTGTATATTAATGTACATGTATACAACACGTGACAGAAAAACATCGAGGGATATTATCATTCACGTAAAAACGTATGAAGCAATGAATGCTCAATAAATTATCCTAGCACATGCAGTTATTAGAATACATATTTTAATTGTAATTTGAAGTAATCCTATAATAGACATCAAGGATGAAGTGATGTCATAAACAACACGTGCATGCTATTGCTGAATGGCCACAAACAATGGAACATTCAATTCGCTCCATTTGAATGTATTGACAATCATACAAAAGAATGACACAATTTACAATGTTTTTTTGTACCAAGCTTATATCACGACACTTGATTATGCGTTTTGCAGATGTTGTCAAATATGTCAAGTGTGTGTGTAACCATGGGTACGAATGTTACACGTCATCAAAACCACGTATCATGCTGATATCGGATTACGCTGCCGACAAACTGAAGTGAAATATGGCAACGACCAGTATGACGCATGAGGTTGGCATCATGCATACACGCAGGCAGTGATCACGCACCGAACTCGTGTGCAGTGCATGATAGCTACGTGGCTATTTTTTCCCGGACGGTTTATAAACACCGACATTTTCTTTCACACAAAAAGGGGATTGTGAATATGTTGAGTGCACGGTACTTCATTGTAGTCATCGTTTGCTTTATTATCCTATCATATTTTATAATTTAATAATTATATATTCAAAACTATTTCATTGCCAATTTGATTTGAATTCGTATTTTCTAAGTTGGACCCTGGCCGTTGAATCAAGGGTATTAATAATCGTGTGCTATGTTATACTCTAAATTAATATGAAACAAACCTTTATATATAAACGATTGTATTTTACTGATTCAGTCAGTTAGTTACTTGTATGACCTTTTGACCCGTTTTATTCACATCCCCCCTTGTTATCAGCGCCGCGTATCACGTGACCACGACGTATGACTGATTTCTTAATATACAAATAATATTCTCATATTATTGGATAGCAATGTGGTGTATGTACGACCACTGGATGCACCACTGTCACGGTCAATGCAACCTTATATATATATATATGTATTTATTTATTTATTTTTTTTAAATTAAAACAGACTCTTTAATATTCCGAGATTAAAGCTTTAAACATGTAGGCATGGATTTTATGATTTATTTATTGCAGTATGGCACGAAAAATGCGCATCTTTATTGTTTGTGCACGAGATGTGACGTCATTGCATGCGCTGCTCACCCTTTCCCTGGTCTTCTTCATTGAAGCTCTTCTTTCAATATTCCTATCAGTTCTAGCTGGCCCCGATAAAGTCCGTGTTAGTCTGTTCACAAGACTTCCTCGTTTCCGTGGAGGTGATTGGGTCACATTTAGCAAAGCACTACAGGAGCGATGGCCATTTTCCTCCGCCAGGTCCCTGCAATACATACATAGAACAGGCTAAATGTTATGACAATACTTCAATAGCAATGACCTGTGTCACTTCATATCGGGCAATGACCTGTGTCAGATCAAGCTATGACCTGTTTCACATTTTACCTACTGCATATTTTTTGTATTCAAAGAGTCGAAATGGTGGCACTGGCGACGTCGCTGTGTGGTGGTGGTGCCTTTCTTTGTCAATTATAGAATTTAGTGTTATTTATTACTTTCTGATTTTTTTTCGTAGTTATTAGACCTTTCAAATTTGTAGTTATTTTTAGTTGCATATTTTACACTATTTTTACCTTACTGTATCCACAGCAGATTACAGTTGCATAATACACTATTATTATTATTATTATTATTATTATTATTATTATTACATTAATTGGAAACAACTCTATTTTTTAAATGTTCGTTATTATGTGTGCATTTTTCTGAATTTTAATCAACGATCTCTATCACTGTAGCTGTGTCGTTGACTTGATGTGTTCCTATGCACTGTGTGGGTCCATGCATGGCATGTACAGTCAATTATTTGCTTAATAAGTGACCACGTAGTTGTTTTTAGCTACCACATTTTATGTTGCGTGCAAGGACGATCATTATTTTATTCACTCTTGTCACTCAAGGATCGCGGTCAAGGGTCAATCAAACAAGTCTGAATGTTGGCATGGTGCCAAATACGCCATGAGAAATGGGTGAGGCGTAAACAGCAGTTTGTGAAGGAATTTGAGGTGCGTTTTAGGTGATAAGTTATGTTTAAATATTAGCAGCATACAGCTTTTGGTCAGAAAGCGATTATTGTAAGTGGAAAGTTATTCTGTCCCTCTGATGTATGTACATATCTGAATGTCGTGCACATTAACAGGCGCCACCACTCATGTCTAGACAGAAAGTTTTGGAACATTAGTGTCTGAGAAAACTCGTAAATATTAAGAGCAAATTCATATGAATGCTTTATGTAAGTGCTGATGCTGAAAGATCGAGAATTTAATTTGTTTTGCAGATTTAGATGCGTCAAAGTCATTAACTCTGGGGTCATTAGAGATTTAACATTCAAACCTGAAAAAACTCATTACATATCCTAGTGTGAGAAGAATAAATAATATGCTGAGTCACAGAACAAATCTATATATCCATTCCAATTGACACTCACTCGATGTTTATGTTTCTATTACGAGAACCCAAATACAGCCATGTTGATTGTACTGTCGCCATAATAATGAGAATATTGAGACAGGAATTTCTTTGTTGCTAAATCCAAGAGATTGTTTGCAATAACAACTCTTAGTCTCTATATATTAGGTATGTCTTCATAAATTTCAAATACATCTAGGTAATCCACATGGCTCTTTCAGTAAATCTTGTCTCACCGCCACTCTTCATTTTATTTCATTTTATCTGTCGCTGTTTTATCCACTCAACATAATTATATAATACAAGTAGAAATCTTCCAATTATGTAAATTATAATATCAGTTAGTCATCCACACTGTGACAAAAGCGTGTGTTTTGGGTTGATCAGAATTGAACTTCGAAATGGATCCACGGGAAGAAATAAAAAACAGTTCTTTATCTGTTCAATAATAGTACATGTTTCTATGTTTTACCAATAAATTAATTTTACAAGCAACAACATGTCCAAAAATAAGAAAGCTATATTCTGTTACTTATAGTTAATTCTGTGAAGTGTGCTCGCATGAACGAACAGGACAGTTTTACTCCCGTTTAGAGAGAACGATGAATGGATGACATTCGTCCAAGTAGATGTAGTATGGAAGAACGCCACATAAAGCCATGCGGTTAATAGTGTTAATAGTGAAAGCTATTGCGCATATAGCTCACACTCCTTGAGATGATGTACTCCCTTCTCAGACAATATAGACCTTACTTGCGAGATGTTACGAGCAGACGACTGTTACCATGACCACTTAGATCATCGGATTAATGGCAAGTTAACTGACCTTAAAAACGAAGGTGGACATTATTACTCGTGTATGAGACGGGGTATCAGTACACGGTACGATAATTGGGGTAAGATGATACATTTATGTATGAGTCTTGGAGATGCTACTGAAGTTGATTAGAGATAGATTTACCGACAAAACGACGTACTCAAGTCTGTAATGAATCTAACCTGATGTTAACGTGACTTCGATGAGGATGTAAAAGGAGTAGAGGTGGAAGAACTAAGACATCAATATTCAACCAACAACGTACTCGAGAACTTTATTTGGCGTCTCGGTAGGAGCTTATATTTAATTTTGAAAAATGATGTGTGTTCATGAAATGTCACGTGAGCGCACGTTTTTTTAATTACATTCTGATATCAGCAACATTGAATAGGGAAATGATAATTAATTCTGGGTGAGGTGAAATGTACATGAAAGATATATTAAGGAAGAACTAATATGACATTGTTCATTGCAAAACAATTGGGCTTTAAAAATAATGTAAGCATTTGGAATTTATATAGAACATCATGTATTCTCGAATTTCTGTTTTCAAATACTCCATGTCAAGCTTCCACTTATTTCGTGACGTAATCTCGTATGACTGTTGTCACACCAACACAGTGATTACGTCAGTGTTTGATATGAATAAATATGAGAAGTAATTATTTAAACAAAACAAACTGTACTGTGAATTATCTTCTAACCTGGGTGTTCGACTGTCGTTATCCTCGGCATTTACATCAATCGGTTGGAAGCGGAGAAACACTTTCAAAGCGTTCACTTGGTCGTTGAGGGCAGCATAATGCACAGGTGTTCGACCATTTCTGTCTATTTCACTCCCGCTACATAACCTCTGCTGTAACGCCCACTGTAGAACGTTTGTTCTTCCTACGAGAAAGTCAACATACACAATTCCAATAACTTTGAAAACACATATTTCAAATACAGTAATTGAAAATATGGGTTTAAGAAAAACATATGTTCAGAATTCCATAATTTCGGAATCATTTCACCAAAGAGATTGAAGTTGGCAAACCATTTTTTTGTTCTTGAAGCCACACACAATAATACAGTTGACCATGCAACCCGATCCGTCTCAGCTGTCACGTGATTATGTCTGTGAACAACAATGTGTTTTAATCCAAGAAACCAATAAAAATATAATTTAAAGATCGGGTTTTTTTGTGGAGGATTATACCGAAAAGCAATGTATATTATCTAAAATAAACGTTACATAAATAATGTGTGAGTACACACCACGTCTCTTGCACATTGTATTTCTAATGAATTTTGGTTGAAGAAATTATTTATCTACTAACAGTATGAGTCTGAAATAGTGTACGAATCACCGAAGAATCAACCGTACGGTACCTTTAGCTGCAGCAAGATGTAATGGTGTGGCACTATCGGTACTTCGAGGCACAGCGAGGGAAAAACAATGCCTTCGTACTAACCAATGTACACATTGTAAATGTCCTACAGATTGAAAAAAATACTGTTGTAACTAACAACTCGCTTAGCTTACGATTGAAGTTGGCAAACCATTTTTTTTGTACTTGATGCAACACTTAATCCTATCGCTCGTTCGCAATTTGATTAGAAACAGAAATTCCATATAATCCAGCGTCATCAAGAAACAACACACAATAATACGGATGACCATGCAACCAGACACTACTTCCGTCTCAGCTGTCACGGGAATAGTTCTACCTTACATAAACAGTGTATGGTATTTAATAACACAACATGACACATGCTAAAACACATGGATAATATGTGAATGAGGACGAATATATATTATACATGACGTCTACCAAAGGTGTCACATTTAGAATGGCATTGATTTGCTCGTTTGTGAGCAGGATAACTAAAAAAACTGCTGTCCAATTTTGTGGATGGTATGCCTTTGAGACAAAGATATTATAATACACTATAATCTGGATCCAGTTGCCATATTTTGAAAAGAGTCGTCACCATTGCTTGATAACTAAAACATTCTAGTGATTTTCATGAATATTTAAGAAATTTACCGGTGATACAAGGACCAATTTATAAAAAAAGTAGAGGATAGATCTGGATGCGGTTGCCATAGAAACAGGAATTCGGAAAACGATTTTTCACCAATGTCAGATAGGATCATTATAAGGGTAAGAATTCTGCAGCTGTGACAGAGACCATTTTATGTTCTGATAGACGATAAACGACCCTCTTAAAAACCTTGCTTGGTAACCAGACTTACAATCTGTGCAATTCCTTTATTCAGAACAATATTGTTATTTAGTGACATGGGTTATTGCCTCAATAAAAACAAAATTGCCGGTTGAAGCAATGCTCAACCCTTGTTATCCACTGTCTAGAGTGTGTAGATGTATACAGGGACACAGTGAATGTGTACTGTGTGTAATTAATTCTATAGTTGTTCATATACGTCATATACAATCCAGTTACTGGAGGGGTGTTCTATTTTAGTGATATAACGTTTGACCCACTAACGCACTCCACAACGCACCTTCAGCGGCTGCTGCATGCAATGGGTTACTTCCGTCCTTGGCAACCAGATGGGGGTCGGCTTTTGTGTTCTCCAGAAGCCACTGTAAACATTCCGTTTGACCATTTTCTGCAGCCAGGTAAACTAACAATAGAACAATAGAAACACCATTGATGTCAGTAACAAAACAATAGAAATTCCATTTAAATCGATAACGAAACAATAGAAATTCCTCTTAATATGTCAATAACAAAACAATAGAAATACCATTGATGTCAGTAACAAAACAATAGAAATTCCATTTATGTCAAAAACAAAACAATAGAAATACCATTGATGTCAGTAACAAAACAATAGAAATACCATTGATGTCAGTAACAAAACAATAGAAATACCATTGATGTCAGTAACAAAACAATAGAAATTCAATTTATGTCAATGTCAATAACAAAACAATAAAAATGTCATTTAACTGAAGATAGCACAAAAAAGGTTATAAACAAAGAAACATTGTAGCGGGCGCTATTGCACAGTATCTATACACATACATGTACTCGAGTTTCATGTTCCCTTCTTTCGTTTATTTCACCACGCATCGCGGCGTGAATAATCAGTCGCTTGTGTGTTTTTGTCTTGTGAATTTTGTTTGTTTTGTGTTGACTGTTTCATTCCTTTCGATATTCGGACTGAGAATGTTAATAAACGAAACATAATTAAGGCCGGGCAAAAATATGATATAGTATATTATTTGAACCCACTAACAAGACGCCATTGACGAAATGCACACATACATTAACCGTGTACATTGCACACACAAGGGCCAACTATATAAGCAATTGATAACCCAGGAGTGTACAGTCTCATGTGTCAGTCTCAACACCCCAACACACACTATAGACCATTTCACGTAAACGTATCAACATGCCATGCTATGATTCAGTATACCACGCTATAGACTAAATAACTATAGATAAAATATGACGTATTGAAGAAACGATTTCATTGTCAAGATGATATAGCCGCCACTGCAAATTAATATGCAAGCAAATAAAAACTCCATTCTAGATTAAAATTCATAAAATACAGACTCATTTTTATACATTTCCCTTTAAAGCCAAATATATCAATGTCACTATGTTATCAAAATACTACACATGGACATAATGACGAACAACAAAACATACTACGTCCGAAGTATGAATCCTGTATATGGGGAATCGTAATAATAATAGTCTTTATTGAAGTCGTATCCTAAAAATTGACATAGATCTAAATACAATAAAGCATGGTTGTCATTCCATGTTAGAAATATTAAAAATAAAAAAAGACACCAGTAGAAAAATAACTAAACAAAAACAACAACAAACTTGCCTAAGAATGGGTTATTACAAATTAATAAAGTAAATATAAACATTACTTATTTAGATATCTGTGAGGCAGCTGTTTTTTTTAATTTGCTTTCTCTTAGGTTGAAGCATTCATATATGTATTTTGCTAGACATTTTAGCATGACAGTATTTCCCCTCACTTGTATCAGTTTCTCCCTCAGAACAGTCTAATTGTGTTGAGAAAGATCTGTCTTTCATGTTTGTATATCTGATATTTTAACAGAAAGTGCTCTTCATCTTCAATATCATTAGTATAGCATACAGGACAGCTTCTTTCAGTAATGTTAATTTTATTTAGTATCTGCCCATTTAAATTTGTAAAACATGTTCGCTTAATCCTAGTTTGGTCATTGATGATCTGTGTAGGGGGTTATTTTTTGTCAGCAGATGATTTTCAGTTTTTAATTTTCTATAAGTACGTAGTTTATTTCTGTGGTTAATACCTTTATTGTCATTGTTCAGAGAATCTCCACTGTTTATTCTGAAGTTTGTTTCGTTTGCTGTGGTAATATTTATTAGGTATTTGTTTTCATTAATGTTTCCATTTTCCCACTCATGTTCCTTATTAAGTCTTTGACCCAATCTTGGCTGTCTGAGTTATCTATATTGATTGCCAAACTATATTCGTCATTTATGAGACTGTTTTCAGGCATATTGCGCAATCTCAACCAACATTTAAACATCTGTCTGATACATGTAGTTATTAGGGGGTATCGTCCCAATTCTAATAAGCAGCCATTTTGTCCATTCGTGACAATAAGTGCATCAAATATTTTCTATTATGTCGAATGTCCAAATTTCTGCACAATAAGCGAGTATTGGTTTGTTCGTAATGCCAAACATTTTCAGATAGATTTTGATGGGAACTTGAGTTTCCGAGTAGATCATCTGCTTCAGTTTGAAGAAATGACTCCAGAGCCCAGTTTTTCAAGTCTACTTGCGCTATATCTAGGTTCCCAATGGTATTCAGTTTTATACCAAGATACATGTATGAAGATACTGTTTTTAATTCTTGATCGTTCTCATACAATTTTATTTTATTTAAAGTTTTGCCACTTTTGTTAAATATCATATTTTTTGATTTTGCAATATTAAATGTTTATTTTCCATTTTTTTACAGTAGGTCTCATGATTAGTAATTGCATCTTGTAACCTTGATTTGGTCTCTGATAGTATTACAAGATCAGCGTATAATAGGCAAGTGGGTTTATGATTTAAAAACGTTGGTGCATCATTTTCAGACGAGTGTATATGCTTTTTTATGTCATTAATATATATATATTGAACAATAATGGGCTTAGACCATCACCCTGCCTAATGCCCCTTTGCACAGGAAAGATGTCCGTCAGGCCCTTTTCGGTTTTCACACAGCCAACATAATTATTGAATCCCATTCGTTTCAACTTGTGCATTAAACCTTCATGTCGTACAGAATCAAAGGCCTTTTGAAGGTGATTTGTTCAGTGCGTTGTAATTCTTTAATCTAGTCCCAATATGTGTTTGGATTAGATTTACTCATTGTGTCTAGCCCAGGCGGGCTTCTTGGCGACGGCACAATCAAACTGTCAGTCAGTTATACAAATAAACCAAGAGAAGACATTGATATAGCAATATTTACTTGCTCTACTATGAAAGAGCAATAGCTTAAACAGGATTTCCAGGTATTTTCAGGCCTTGCTCTCTCACGTCGTACAATTCCTGCGGATTACGATTCGAAATGGTTCAATTTCAGTGACGGGAAAATTGGTTTGGAGGCCCCAAAATCAAGCGTAAATCATTTGTGTCGGCAAAATTTGCCCCTAAAAATGCAGAAAATAGCGTTTCAGAGGTCGAGATTTCAAAATTGTTAAGGGGGCATACCCCCTGGACCCCCCTAGTAAGACCGCGCCTTCGGCGCGAGGGCTGGTGAGCAAATCTCGCCCCTATTGAAACATTTCGTGCCGCCGCCTCTTAATTTTGCTGAATAGAGTCGTTCTAATTGAAGCAATGTAACACTCCGCGCCTGGCGTTGTCATTCAATTGGAGATCTAAGCGTCGTCCGGAAGCTGACTTTCGTAAACAATGAGTACAAGCGTTTCCTTCAATTTCCAGATAGTGCACGTGGCGCCACACACACGAGACTATTACAAGAAATCTGCATATTTAAAGACTTTGCCGGATATACAGCCAAAACAAAGTCAGCTTGGACATTCAGTTGTGAGACGACAAAATAAACGGTGCCAGTGATAGATTTCGCGAATGAAAGAAAATAAACGCAATCAAAGGCGCCGACCACACGTTGGAAATAAATAGAACGCGTTGCGACAGTAATCTCGCCTGCATCTTTCACTCACGCAAACGCACACACATACATGCTATTTCCGTATATTGAATACGTTGGCAACGGAAGGACAAGTTCAAATCATCTTTGTATTAACGCAACTTTTAAACAGTCTCACACTGAATATACGTTTAACAATTATTAAACTAAACATTCAATGAACAAACTGCGACGGTTAAGACGAAAAGACAAGGCTAAGACGAAAAACATGCGACACAGTACGATTGTGCTCGTCTGCCACACTCCCGGGAACTACACGTTCAAGTATCCAACTTCCAAATACAAAACATGATTAGTATCAGCAATAATTTCTAGTATTGCCTGGATAATTACGTATTATTAGTTGGCAGACATCCCTGTACAGGATTTTTTTTAACAATGTCTCAAATTTCAGAAAGAATATTCAAATAAGTTGGGATGAATATGAATTGAATGTCCATCTTTTGAAAAATCAGCTAAACAGTTTATCACCACGCTTGTGGTGAATTGGCGAGGTATCAACGAAGACGACCGGACGTCTCCGGCCATGAGCTGGCTGGTTCGAATTTATCCACTTTTACAGTGATGAATATTGCGTTCGAGTTGAGTTACTAGTAATTACAAGCCTGATTTACATTTTTCTTGGGGTGTTTTTCGTCAATGTATTAAATATAAGTGCGTTGGGAAATAGCATTATTATATTGCTGTGAGCGAAAGACGCTGGTAAGACTGTCACAAGGCGTTCTATTTATTTCCAACGCGCGTGGTCGGCGCCTCTGATTGCGTTTATTTTGTATTTTTATTTTCGCAATGTATCACTGCCTGCGGTTTTTTTGTTATGTCTCGCAACTGAACGTGCAAGTTGACCTTGTTTTGGCTGTAATAGCTACTTTAGGTTTTCCGCGACAGTTTCATTTCAATGGAACGTTGTCATCACTTTACGGGTGGCGGCGAATGCAATACTTCTTGGAGAATAATATTTGGCGGGAAGTTATTACCGGACGTGGCAAGTGTCACTGGCACGGGCCGGAAACAATTTGGCAATGTTTGGTCTAGCTATCTTCCCACATTACAGTTCATGTACAAGACGTATGGTAGTATATATTTTATTATATTAGTTACCATCGGAAATATGTCTTACAATAATCGCTTACAGCGTCAAGTGAGAATAATTATAATAGTTATATTAATTATGCACAGATTATAAATTTAAAGAAAACATACAGTACTGTTAATATTTAAATCAGTTTGTACGTAAAAATATATAAACTTTAAATAATGTACAAGTGTCCCAACTATCTTGATTTCAAGAATGACAGTGGCTGCGCACGGGTTGAGGATACGATGACGGTCGAACCTAGCTGATTCCGATATATGATATCACAGGCTACAGTCCACCAATATCGTCAGATTCCGGTAGATGTCTAGTTCGAATAAGCTCAAGTTTGGTAGTACGGTCGGTTCTAAGCTTCGCCATACGAGAGCATAAGGTCCAATAAGTGGCACTATTCAATAAAGTATACAATGATGAGAAAGATGCAATATGGCTACATACTACTCTCAGTATTTCGTTCAATTTTGTCATAGATGTACGTACATTATCCTGTGTAAAAGTATAAACAACTCGCGCTTCATTTTAAATGCTATAGTTAATACATAAATTACAATATAAATAATGTAAAAATTACAAGAATGTTTTACTCACAATGGTCAATGATACTCTGTACGGACGAGCCCCCGGAGCACAGCTTGCTGAGTTTGTACAAGTTTTCCTCCTGTAAACGCTGTCTCCCAACAACACCGGGTTCATTTATGACACCCTACACGGTTTCCGCCAGAAATAAAAGAATTTATGTTCCTACAATAACCTGGCCCCAGCTTATACCTGGACTTACGTGTCTCAAGTGCCCCGTGATAAACGTGTTGGCTCGTCTCTCAGTTTGCACACGGACGACTGAAAGCCCGTCCTTCTAGTGCAGCGTCTTGAGTCAGAGTGACTGCTGATCTGCACTGGCTCGGAAGATGAATTCAGAGTGAAGTATTCTCCGACCACACCACGCAAACACAACAAAGGAATTGTGAATAAACTAAATATAATATACACCTGTTTCTGCATTCACAACATGCACCTGTATACCGATCTAATTTCAAGACGGATTCTCGCGTGACAGCAAGGTCTTTATTTGTATGCTATTTAGAGAGGTTTTATATCCGCATTTAGGAGCATGGCGCCTATCAATAATGCTTGTACATTTCAACTAAACTCGACGAGACAGTATTTCCCTATAATGAGCCAAGCAACAAGACAAATATAGAGGGGGTAAGGGGGATAGCTGGTACAGGTTTCAGGAAATACAAACGGCATAAAATAAAATAAAAGTTCCATTTACAGTACAAAATTGGTTTTTACACATTACAGATAAAGGAAATCCCTAATTACATTTTACGTTTTTATAATATTTTTGATAATTTGAGTTTAAGAATCAAAATTGGAAATTCCGAATTTAATTTGGAAATGCTTTATAAAAAAATAATATCTTTGTACAAATTACGGACGAATAAAATAGCTGATTACATTTGACACCTTGCCCATGTCTACGAATTTAAGTTTTTCATTTATTTGAATTACATTATTACGAAAATAAAAACAATTGATTGCAGCTTAAGAAAATACCCCTTGCCGACCCTCAATATAGAGATGTTTCTGTGGGTACTTGCTTCTACACTGGCATTTGTGAAACAGACAACATGCCGCGACGGGCAATGTCAGAAGTGTTATTGATGCTATATGCGCTCCCATTGAACGGGAAACCCACACGATATATTTAATGTTTCCCCGTGATAGTGAAGCCTTAAACATTTTTTCCAGTCCCAGTGCAGAATGTGTTGATGTTGTCATCTAGTATCTCAAATCTCACAGAAGACAATTTTAAACCACAGTACCAGTGTCAGAACAGCAATGTCTCTCAATTTAACATAGAATAGTATAGTTACATTATTTTGAAATACGTATCCGGTTTTTTAGATAACATTTTCAATGTAATAATGTCTAGGACAAACTATTATGGTAACCATATAGTTTTATCTCTAAATGATTTCTGGTTGCTAGGCTACTTGTTTACTCGTGAACTGTATATGTTGGTTGCCATAGTAAGGGTTAATTAGCCATAGTTATTTAAGGGTACCCGCATCAAGCACGACAGAGTGGACGGGAACTACAGCTACATTTTACTAACACTGGTTGCCATGATTAACAATTTAGTAAAACACTGTTTATGTAATAAAAGATAAGAAGGACGTTCAATAAGTATTGCCCCTGACCCACTTTATTTATTTATTTAACACTTTATTTAAAGAGGGTAGGCCAATATACAATAGAGTAATTTTCATTGGGCCCTCTGTAGGGACAAAAAACACATTATACACGCTATAGGCTTGAGCCATTTACAACAAATTTTTCACTAAGATATATTTTGTAAGTTTTCTTAAAAATGCCTAATGAATTTTGTGAAATGGGATGGTAAGTTGTTCCATAGGGTTACCCCTCTATACTGAAACGTCCATTGACTCATGGATGTTTTCCATTTAGTAATGCGTAAATTATTTTTAAGAGAGGAACGTGTACTATACTTGTGGATTTGGGAGATAGGACTGAACATTTTATTATATATAAAGGCGCCAAGCCATTGGTTGCCATATACATTACGATACCTAGAAAATATGAAATTCTGTAATCAATAGGCAAGATACTATGTTTTTTGAATAGTTCAAACGACGATTGGTTAAAGTTGTCAGAGGAAATCACACAAACTGCCCATACACCCGACATAAATTTGACTGACTTGTATTGCCACATACAATACAGCAATAGTCTTCTAACGGAAATAGGTAAGAAGCTGCGAACTCTCATAAGAACACCAATTCTTTGGCTAAGCTTTTTACAAAGCAAGTTTTATCTTATACCACCCCGAGAGACTTTACGAAACTGACTGTTTTAATTATTTCACCATTGAAGTTAACTTCTTAAGTTATTATCTTAACCACCAACAAGCATAGATTTTGATTTAGATGTGTTGATTGACATGTAATTGCATTTAACCCAACGCAAAATTGGCCAAACATCATCATTAATGCACTTTGTGACTACAGTGATACTTTGTCCAGACGATAACAGAGTTTGATCGTCCGCAAAAATATCAATAAAACTGTTTTTCAAGAAATAATGGTAGGTCATTAATAAATAGAAGAAATAACAATGGTCCTAAAATTGAACCCTGTGGTACACCATGTCGAATATTGACAGCATCCGACTGTTTACCCATCAAATACACAACTTGCTTTCTGTCAGTTAAATAAACAATAAACCATAAAAGGGAGATTGGAGAAATGCCATAAATTGAGAGCTTATTCAATAATACATGTTTATCTACCATATCAAACACCTTTCTTAAATCAAAGAAAAGCAAACCACACAATAAGCCACCATTCATATTGCTAAGTAATCATGGCCATATAGCAAGAATGGGATTTCCGAAAACCGGACTGCGATTTAGAAATTAAGTCATGACTATTCAAATAATGGTATAGATGATCATGCACGTTTTTTCAAAAATTTTTGAGATTATTGGGAGCAACGAAATTAGACGAAAATTACATAAGTCCTGGGATCCGCCCTTGTGTAATGGAATAACTTAGGCATGCTTAAACATGTCTGGATAAATACCTGATGAAATGCCGAGGTTGAATAAATAAACAATACTTTCACAAATGAACGGAGCAGAAATATGCAAAAGTTTAGATTATGTATTGTCTAGGCCAGCTGACTTAGAACTAGATAGTGAGAACAGTTGATTCTAATCTAGATGAAATTTTGCATCTGTAATGATTTACATCTCTATGGGTTATGTTGCAAAAAAACATCTCTCAACTTATTGTGGTTTCTGATTTACAGGTGTTTGAACTGAGTGAAATGGAGCCAGTTGAGTGTCGCGCCCTGGTCATCCCTCAGCTGCCATTGATGAGGCATCTGTCCGTCAAGTTGAGGCAGCCATTTCGGAAGATCGCCGCATTACTGTTCACCAAATAGCCAAAGAGGTCAAGATTAGTACAGGGTCTGTGGAAACTATCATTCATGACCATTTGCATATGCATAAGGTGTCTGCCAGATGGATTCTCAGGTTGCCCACACCTTTCCAGAAGCAAGAACGCATTGAGTGCTGGAGGATGAATTTTAAGATGTGCCAAGAAGATGAGTCAAAGTTTTTCAAAAGACTGATTACACAGAATGAGACTTGGATCAATCACTACGATATGGAGTAGTGATGACAGATTTCCTGGCAAAAGGTACTCCTCAATTACAGAAGCCTATTACGCTTCACTTTTGATGAAATTAAGAAAAGCTATCAAAATCAAGAGGCAAAGGTATCCTTCTCCTGCAGGACAATGCTTCGGTCCACAACTCGCATGTCGCCAGATCAGAAGCACAGGCATGTGGCTATGAAATCCTCCCCCATCCCTCTTACTCTCCTGACCTTGCACCCTCTGACTTTCATCCCCTCCCAGCCATGAAGTTGTTTTTGAAAGAAAAACGTTTCCCAGATGATGCAGCCTTGATTTCTGAAGTTACGACGTGGTTGGTTCTACAAAAACGGTGTCCAGAGCTGCATCAAACGATGGGAGAAATGCATAACTAGGAGTGGTTTCTATGTAGAGAAAGACTAATAACTGTGCCAAGTTTCAATGCTAGCGAATAATTCAAACCTTGAACCATCACGTAGTGGTGAAGAAGCTTGTCATAGACGTAAGGGCATTAAAGGCCACAATCATGGAGAGGGCAACTTATAGCTTGTCATACCTTTTTTAAAATAATGGAACCATAGACCTCAAATTGATAGTCCTTGTGCAAATGATACAACCCCCACAAATCTAGTGCAACCATGAAATTGTCTGGTTAAATACATTGGTGTTGAACTGTAGTTGATAATCATGCATCCAGATTGACATGTTGGTTCTAAGGTATAGTAACATAGATCCAATCCTGATAAAGTGGATAGCATCCTTTTCTAATAAGGCAGCAACATCCACATGTGAGCTGTTCAAAATGTGAGGCTTTACTCACAAAAGAGGTTAAAAAATTAATTGTATCTAATACCAGGGTGCCACAAGCAAATTAATTTGTCATATATGTATTAATATGCAAATAGGCCCAAGTCACTGTTAACCTCCGGGTCATGACTTGACCTCTCACTCACTTATGCAAGATGGCTGTCATGTAATATCTAATGGCCGTATAATACATCATCTTTTGTAATCTCAACTAATCGTGGACATACTCCATTCTACATGGTGTCAGAAGTCGGATGCAGAAGGACTATTGCAACAATAAAATTATATTAAGATTATTTTAAAGATTTGGTGAAAAGAACACAGAAATACAGATAAGTGTAAATTTGGTAGTCCAACAATTCAATTCACATTTGCAGTACTACTACTACTACTACTACATACCATTACTTGTAAGATAAAGCACTAATAATAGACAATATGGCAGATGCTTTTTGCAAAAAAATTTTGCTGAGAATTGGAGGAATTTTGAGCAAGAATATGACATTTTCATAGCTGCAGCCTATAGTGATAAAACTGTTAGAACAAAAGCTTACATTCTACTAAATCTAGCTGGCAGTGAAGTCATTGAAAGGGTGAAATCATTTTTGTATGATGCTCCTGCAATTCTTGGTGAGAATGGTGTCATTGTAACTCCTGAAACTCGGGTGGACCCAGAATGACTTAAACGTAAATTCAAGGAGATATGTGACCCACAAACCAATGTTACAATGGAAAGACACAAATTTAAGGCTAGACTATTCAAGCCTATGTCAGTGATCTTCGTACAAGATGAGTTAATTCGCAACAGACTTGTCTGTGGTATTACTAATGAAAATGTGGACGGGATCTGACATTGGTCAAAGCTACCAGTATTTGCAAATACATGTAAAGACATTACAAGCTACAACAAGTGTAGATGCAATACAAAGTGGTTCACATCCAAAGCAACGAACAACTTCAAACCAAATATTAAGAAATCCCAGACACATTCCAGATCACAAACAAATTAAGAATTGTGATGGCACACACCTAGTCCGGAAATGTCTAGCCTTTGGAAAGCCATGGTTGCCAAAAATGGAATCATTTTCTGAAATGTTGTCGATCTGGTAGCAGGATCATGGACAGTATAGATCTGTAAACCAACTTGAAGTGTGGAATATGACGACTTGTATCAATTTGCTGTTGAAGATTGTGACATAGACATAGTTGATACAAATCATAGTGATGTGAATAAAGATGAAATTCATAGTACTGTTTACATCAACAACCAACATAGATACTGGTGATAAGTGTAATGTCATGCCTATGAATACATAATTGCGTGTAAGACATACTGAGAATATAGATGTGACAAAGAAAGTAAAGATTATAGCTTATGGAGGAGGTAGTATCGACACTGATAGAACTGCCACTCTAACATGCCATAGTGGAAATCAGTCTCATGCTTTAGACTTTCACATTGTTTACAAAAAAGTGAAACCACTACTTGGTCTTGGAGATTGTTTGCATATGCAGTTGATCACACTCAGTAAAGATGTAGAATCAAGTAGAAATAACAGAACCATAAGACGTTTTCAATACAATTTTTAAAGACTACTCATATTTGCTTGATGGTGAATTGGGTATATTACCTAGTGCGTATAAAATGAAAATGAACCCAAGTGTTACACCAGTAGTGAGACCTACACGCAAAATTCCTAAAGTAATGGATGGTAAAGTGAGTTGGATAGGATGATTAAATTAGGTGTGATTGCTCAAGTATCTGAACCAACAGTATGGGTGTCTTCCATGGTAGCTTCAAACAAGGAAATTGTGAAGAAATACGGATTTGCTTGGATCCTCGCGATTTAAATAAGGAGATCAAGTGTCCACACCATCCAATGCGTACTGTTGAGGAAGTAACAGCAAATATATCAAATCCCACAGTATTCTTAAAGTTCAATGCAAAATGTGCATTTTGGCAAATACCACTTGATAACGAGTCATCGCTGCGCACTACATTTGCTACCCCATATGGAAGGTACAAGTTTCTCCAAATGCCATATGGTTCACTAATGTGCTATGGAACATATATTTGCTGGTTATTCATGTGAAATTATTGTCGATGACGTATTTATTGCTGGAAATGGCAATGAAGAACATGATGCAAAATACTTGATCGTGTAAGAGAAGTTTCCTTAAAACTCAATGCGAATAAATGCAAGTTTCGTTTGACAGAAATTAGTTATGTTGGAAACCTATTCACAAATAAGGGCCTGAAACCAGATCCAGAGAAAGTGAAGGCAGTCAATGAGATGCTTGTTCCAGATGGCCCAGAAACATTGCATCGTTTCTTAGGAATGATTGATTACCTCTCAAAATATATTAACAACCTTAGTGAAGTGGCAGCACCACTATACAAGTTATTACATAAAGATACATCTTGGTGTTGGTTGGACAAACATCAAATTGCTTATGACAATTAAAGAAATGCATAATGAATCCACCTGTTCTTAAGTATTATAACACTTCAAAACTGTAACATTAACTTGTGATGCTTCACAATCTTGGTTGGGAGCAGCATGTCTTCATCAGAATAGAGAGAGAGCCTATTGCATATGCATCACAAATGATGGCAGATACGGTAAAGAATTATGCGCAAATCGAAAAGGAGTTGTAAGAGCACTAAACCAAGATATGGAAAAGAAAGTGCATTTGATGTTATGACAATTTTATCTATTTCAGATGCTAGAATGGAAGAGTTAAAGCAAGAATCCAATAGTGATACAACATTGCAGAAGTTAACTTATGCGATTCGATATGGATGGCCAACTTACATTAAGGTACCACCTCAGATTAAACCATACTATCCATTTCGCGATGAACATTCAATTTTATTGTGAAGGGTTCTAGAGTAGTTATACCTTCATCTTTACAAGCTAATTGTATAACAATACTGCACAGGGGTTACCCAGGAGTAGAAGCTACTGAACGTCGTGCCTGTGACATTATTTACTGACCTCATTATGAGCATTATTGACAAGACATTATCCAAGTGTAGTGTGTGTAATAGTATGAAAGCACACCAACAGAAGGAATTATTGAAGTCGTATCCTATACCAGAACTACGTTGGTCATTGGTAGGAACTGATATATTTGAATGGCGTGGCCTACACTACCTAGTACTTGTTGATTCATATTCTCGATGGTTTGAATTAGATACATTGCGTGATTTGACCTCCAGAACAGTTATAAAGAAAATGAAGAGACATTTCACCGTTCATGGAATACCTCATACTGTAATTTATGATAATGCTGGACAATTAGCAAATATAGAATTTCTAAAATGTTCAAAAGATTGGAACTTTAACCACATAACGAGTAGTCAAGAATATTCACAATCAAATGCAAGAAAGAGCAGTGCAAAGTGCCAAGAAACTTCTTGAGAAAACACAACGCGAAGGATCTGATTTGTATCTTAATTTTAAATCTTCGCAACATACCAAATGATACAGTTTTTGGATCACCTGCACAGCGCCACAGCTTCTATGTCCAGAAGAACGCGTACAACAATACCTATCACAAAACAACTGTTAAAACCATTTGCAAAGAAATCATAACAAGTGACATTACGATTACATAAAAAAAAACGCCAACAGCAAAAGAAATATTATGACAAGTCAGCTAAGCCATTGAAACCACTGAAATTGCAGCAGAATATCAGATTACAAACAAAGAACGGTTACTATCGTTTAGGTGTGATTAAAGATATAGCCAATCAATCCAGATCTTACATTGTTGAGACAGGCAACAAGGAATACAGAAGGAATTGTAGACATATAATACCAGTTACCACAACCAAAACAAAAAAGCCAGGACATTGTAACAAGATACAATTTATATACCAGAGGGAGTTCATCCTCCACCTATTGAAAACCCAAGACAAGATATTCACCAAAATGTTCAACATCGAGCTAGAACAGAATCAATCATCAAACCAAATAATCCAAGGAAATCTTCAATTACTACCCGTTCTGGTCGTACTGTGAGACTAAATCCAAAATATGCGGACTATGTTGCACATTAATAGACCATCATGTACATTATCTGTTTAGAGAAAATGAGGCAGAATAATCCTCTATTTTGATGTGTGTAAATTCTGATTTGAAGTTATGATGCATAAAACAAAAGGGATTACAATTACAAAGGCAGCAACCTGAAGTGAAATTAACATTCGTGTGTATAAATTTTATTGTATAAAAAAAACTGAAAATTAACAATGAACAAAAAACAATTTTGTCTAAATATAAAATTCTATTATATGAAGTATATATCTGAAAAGGAAGAATGTAGAATATATGTATTAACATGCAAATAAGCCTAGGTCACTGTTAACCTCTGGGTCATGACTTGACCTCTCACTTGATCTCTCACTCAACCTTATGTAGGATGGCTGTCATGTAATGTTTAATGGTTGTATAATAAATCATCTGTTGTAATCTCAACTAATCGTGGACATCCTCCATTCTATAATATATTCCATTGCCAATTGGTCCAAATATACCCATTGCCATTTGCAAATGAGAATGTGTCTTGAATATGTGTCAGGAGTATAAAAAAAGAATTTTTAAATTGAGTAATTTTATTTCTGTGAAGGAGTCCTCCACAACCTTATATGATCGTTGTTTAAAAAAGTCATTTGGAGAGTGTGTTATTATGGGAAATTAAAGACTAAGCTCTTTAGTATCAAAGCACTACCATATGAAGTGCGGTACGATTAGCATCATCTCCTTGTTTTCAAAAAACTGACAATCTGCACAGGACACCATAGTCTTGCTATTGAAATCAGATTTGCCTTTTTGCCCAAATTGCATAGGAGTGCAAACAATTATTTTGATACAGGTCACAGTGCATACGCAAGTACTACATGTCATTGCAGCATGTAGTCTCATCTAAAAGCCAGTAGAATTCATAATAGGAGATGAGGCCACTGTTTAATTTCAATGTCATAGGTTGAATCGCGTGGATCCTTGACCTATTTCTCCTGTGACTTTTCAGCACTTCAGTGTAAATACATAGATTGCATACTTTATTATTATTATTATTACTATTATTATTTATTTCAGGCTAAATAGCACATAACAAATCCCATAACACAACGTGATTTTGGGTTATATGCCTTTATAACATTGAATTCCCCCATAACTGTGGTTATGAATAGATGACTAGCTCAACATAGCTCAACAGGGATGCAATATTTCACGCCAAAACACATTGTGAACTGTATTAAAGAGGTGCACAGACCAAGTCTAGAGTTCAGAAGTGATTGGTGTGAATACAGCATTGCCAATCTGAATATGGTAGCCTCAGTGAAGGCTTTAAACACACACCAAAGAGGACTTCGTGATGTAGTTTTGCCACATACTTGCGTGAACATTAAGTGTAATCTTAGGCAAGACTCTCTGTGAAATTAGGTGAAGTTGACAAAGCCTAATGCTGAGGCAAAATAATTCTGTAAACTATGGTATTGCATGTTGACAATTGTTCATTTATGGTTTTCTTAGTGTAGTGGTGCAAATTACAATTCTTGGATGTACCATACTGAGTACTATTGGCATCAAACCATTCCTCACAGATGATACAGAGAAATTCTGGTAGTACGAAATAAAGCATTTTTGGTCGGCTTTACACAAAAAGTCATGACATGCATTTTTCAAACGAATACCTGGTTTGCTATCTAACGGTTCTCCTGAGGATATTGAGAACGGGCCATACATCAGGGGGCCATACGTTAGTGGGAGATACATTGTTTTTGGTATATACATATACTACAACAAGAAAGATGATGAAAGAAATTGCTAGAAATGATCACACAGTTCCACATGTAGAACAAGTATCATTTTGGAATATCTACTAAAAATTTAGAGCTCGTGTAAAATTAATACCATAAAGACCAGAAGGTAAATACACAATACAAGTGGAAATGAGCCACGTGCCTAGACAGCTATAATAAATCTTACACCACATTTGCAAGCCTACTTTGTCAACATTAAAATTTATTACTCTTTGCATGTGAGCTGTATTCCCACATGACATCTCACCTATGACCTAATGGTATGACCTAATGGTCGCCATGTTTCCTTTTGACCTCTAGCACACTAACATCGGTAAACAACGCGAATTCAGTGAAACATATTTTAACACAGTGCCAATATATTTACTGAGTAACATGTACATCCGTCTGTTACTGCGTTTTAAGGCTATGTATTACGGGTCAGCTACAATGAATCATTTTGTCTATAACCTGCGGCCAAATAAAAGATGCAGGCAAACATAAATCAACCGATCAGTGGGCAGGTTATGCAAAGGGTCGGAGCCGCTTTACAAGATATCCGGGTTGGAGCTATTGTCACGGAATTTATAACGCCTCAGTGAACTGTTGGGCATTGAGGTGCGAGCACATACTTTTTAATTGACACATAATTATTTATATTGGCAAGGGATAAGCAGACAATTCCATGCCAGTTTTCAAAAACTTACGCTTGGTTATATTATTGACTTATTAGAGTTATAGATTAGGGAAAAGTACCCCCATTTGGACGGCACGTCCCGTATATACGATGTGAGTGTCCCCGTTATAATACTGCAATCTTGTTATGAACACAGCGATAACGCATTTTACCATTTTTAGAAATAGGAACGAATGGTAAAATGTTGGTAAAATGTTATATAATTAAAAAACAGTTCTCCTTTTTTATTATAAATTGCACCCTCTAGTGACACAACGCTGCTATGACGTAATTGGGTAACACAAAGGCCGTTCAAAGCATCGATATCGTTTGAATCTGTAATCGTCTATCAATGAAGAAGTTTTTAAAAAATACTAAATTCTAGATGACGAATGACTACACAACTAATCAAAGTTGTCGAATTTAACCACAACGCTTTCACTTTTATACGTCATTTTGACGACATAGGTGCGCTCCGGCACTAGAGGGCGCGATTTATAAGAAAGGTATATTTTCCAACTTTTTCTAGGTAACATCACTTCAACTAGCTCAACATCCTCAGCGACTACAAACATCTCGTATCAATTGTGGTTGCACGTTTGTGTTGCACATGTCAATGGGTTTATCCGAACACGCCATGTTGTATGTAGTCACTTAGGTAACACATTCAATGCCTCCGGCATCGAGTAATAACATGTTTCCTGGCATCCCGCGACAATGGGAGTCTTTTTCTGATTTTCAAAACGCTATTAATGATGATAATGACCTTCGTCAACGCAAACACCATATAAGGAAATTAAATAAAGGAAAGAGAACAGAAACCGCGATCATCAAATCTATAGAAAATCATCATCACAATTATTCTCATCGCTGCACAAAACCGATAGCTGATAACATTGAGTGGTAACACATACAATACGTATGATGTGCGTTGCCGTGAAACGTAACAGGGTATTCTCATTTGGTCATTTATGGGGCTAAGTAGTGCTGAAATGATGTTAAGAAAACGACAAACAGTACATGAAACAAATCGCGTGTGATTCAATAATTTAATATTTTATTTGGACGGAGAATGTTTTATTCTGTTTCCTAGAATGTGTTGCCATTGGGTTCTTGAAGTATTGTAACTGAAATAAAGGAATATCGCGCAATACTGCTTCACGCGTGCCTCACCGCAGTTCCTGTGCGCAGTGCCTCGTGAGTACATACTCGTATTAAAGATACAAACTATAATGTTCCATATAATGCTCCAGAAATCACACAAATCGTCAAAAACAATGCAGTGTATGGTTGCTATCCACAAACGCGGATTGATATTAATCACAAGCGACATCGATGACGTCACACGTATATAATTACTATATCAACTGTTGCATATATCCACGCATGTTCTGTTTACAAATGAGGGAGTTCTATGAAAGATAGCAAATTAACCAAATGACCTCAATCCATTAGTAGTACTAGTACACTAGACGTGGCAATTGTATTGATTTGACTATGTAGTCTAGCGTACTTCCAGTTGTTTTTTTCAATTGTCGTCAGTCGTTTGTTTTGTGTTTATTGGATTTTTTCATATACGACTTTTCTATGGACATCTACAGTTGGGTATGTTATGCACAAATCTCAATGGAAGTTCGTATTAATTTGCTGTTACAGCGATTTGCCTTGGAAGTGAGAATAAACAGGATGTCAAAAGTGTCACAATTAAAGCAGTCTTGAGTATACAAACTGTGTACCTGCTTGGGACAAACTAATGGATACTTAAAGCGGGAGGGTAGTCACCTGCGCACGCGTGGGAATTGAGTCCCAAGTAATGATAACAACACACGCTAAACACGCAAATGCTCATGGGTTGTTTGTAAACAATGACACGCTATGACCATCTGGCACATTCGCAGGTGACGACTATCCAGATTTAACGTTAAGCCACAGAGTCTATAGAGGGACTGTGGTTAAGCTCTTATCATGTGGCAGATAATGACAGGGACATGAATGTCATTCAAGGATTTAAAATCGCTCAAAAAAAACCAAACAGGAATTGCCTCGAAAACGAGTCTCATCATTAAAGTAATTGAATTCCAGTTGACTATTATACGGTATATTGACATTTAATGGTGAGACTATTGCAATGGTTCGAGTCAATATCTTTCCTTGTATCCGATCATGGTTTTATTGGTGCACATCATCCTGTCTGCGAAACGCTGCACACATTGAGTCATTGATAGACTGCTATCAGTGATTACTACTCTAACAAAACATACGTAGGCATGTGTACTGTTTCATGGGTTACTGGGACATGCATAGGTGATATACCTGATTAACTATAATGTCAATATTACAGAAATACGATAACATGAAGAGCAATTGTACCATTTGATTAGGTCGTCAAATTCAGGGCAGTGTATATCGTACATGTGACGAGGAATCGAAATGTTTTACGCTTTATTCTTATCGAATATTATATTATCTACGTGTGTTCGTACATGAATCTTGTGCTTTTCAAAAGAACCGAGTACAGAGTCGCCTATCATGGTTTTAATCTACCTACATACGCATTATTATTCTGGTACGCTGTTTTGAAGAGTAGATTCAAACGATGAACAGGTCTGACTAGCTAAAGAGTGAAACGAGATTCCGCTTTCATTGCTTTATTACACCACAAAGTCGCCAGGTGAAATGGATTATCGTATACCCAGTTTCCCGTGTCATGGGCACCGAGGAGTTGCTTAGTTTACTCTCATCATGCCCAAGTCTAATAATTGCGCCGACACGTGATCATTGTAGCCGAACGTTTAAGAATCCATTAGAAGAATACTATATCAATGATTACAGATTATTACGCGTGACATTAATCTGTGATTACCTTAGCTGCTGATCCATAAACTGTTTAAACGTTTTGTTGTACAATTGTGTCCATCAACCCGGAACCAATAATAAACTATGCAACACGTTAATTCCCGTGCAATGAAAGATTCTTCAATAAAAGAATATAGTATAAATCGTCAGGTGATCCATAAAACGAATATCGGCATCGAACAGCAATTCCCAGGCCAGTGATTTGTACTCTACTATTTATTAACCTCGCATAATACATAGACGTATTGTCAGTATGTCAGATTGGTGACCTCATTGTATCTCCATGTAGACTAATTGATTTGTCAAGTGACCCAGGAAGTATTTGAACACTGATGCACCATCAGTCCCGAGTGAACATACATGAGAAATATCGGATTGTTATAACAGCAGAAACACTGTCATATCTGTCGAATTGGTCGTGAACTTGGAATAGAGGTTAAAATTCTCGTCAAACAGTTCAATCACGTTGGCATTTTCCAAATAATCGTAAGTGCAGACCAGATAGTCGACAGAGCTAACGAGTACCGTGCTAATAAGTTAGGTATTGTGAGGCGCCTGGGCGAGGAGTTCTTATGTCGAAAATGTTACTATGTAACACTAACAGTGGTTTGCGTAATTATGTCATATACTCTGTAGTGATTTCAAATAAACTGAGTATGTCAGTCATTTGTATGGTTAAAATGGGGCATGCGTGAATGGGTTATTCACTTATAGATTACTAATGGGTGATATCAATGGGTCATTGTTTGGTTTATTCGACAACTGTGTTTTTAAAATGACATGATATTCTACCAAGAGCGACATTCTGAACCACAATAACAAATCAGAACACCCAAACCGTGTTTTGGTTAAACGTTAATTGTTATCCTATGCCAAATGTATGTCTTCATATCTCAACATTGTAGTTGTTAGCATACCGGAAGCAGAATATATCATGTTGTAACCAACATGACATGTATGGGTTTTATAATATTAATCTGAAAATGATATAATAATTTATTGTAAAATAACATTTGTTCGAAAAAATATTTAATCGTCTCAAGTATGGGAATGGTGTTGACAACATCGCGCATTCATGCAAAAGTTATATAAATTTAGACATTGAATATATATTGTTCATTTCGTATAAAGCCCACCTCCGATATAACAAAACTATTCCGATTCTCAGTAGCTGAGGCACTCGTATTGTTTTCAGTAACATACGTATATGTATAGGTGAGATTGCTTAGTGGCCTATGTATAGTAAACAAAATAACCAAGTTCTCCCATATGCATCATCGTAAGTGCCCCTCCCACCAAACTTTATCACAGAAAAAACACAGAATGTTAAGTGATAAAAAAAAAAATTCTATTAGGGTTAGAAAATAAATATAGCGGGTTTCTTTAATTATTTGAGAAGTACTCAAGGCATAAATGGCAAATACAAGGAAGTGACGAAATATTTAAAACGACAAAGGACAACGAGCTTTGTTTTCACTGAAAGGTTTATTTAGTCTACATTTTAAAAAACAATTTGGTCTCTTCGATAAATTAATTAGACCAATACTGGTAATGATTTTTGGGAGACGAGAGTTCTTACAAATCTTCTTTGAGAAGAACTACGATTCATCCTGGGTGTGAAGAAAAACAATCTTATAAAGGAAATATATGGACAATTTCCAATAGATGTTTTTAACAAAACACAAATAAATAAATACTACAACCGAGTAATAAACACGCCAAACGAACTTGTGAAGGAAGTAAGATTATTAAATAGACAACAGTTAAAGGTATTGAGTAATATCTTCCAAACTCGATAAGATTAATGAAACGCGATTAATCGGTATAGATATTATAATTACAAGCACCAAGCAAAAACAATTAACAGACAATGTAGAAAAATATTCATTCTTCATTGAAACAAAGAAATAAATGTAGGAATTTGATAATGGGCAATACAACATTTCAATGAATACTGTATTGGCCAAATTTATATAAAAAAAATTGATCATGAGACACAACACCTTTTGCCGACATAGCATAATCATCATTTTATGTTTGTTTTCTTAACACCGACAGAATTAAAATTTCTCGCATATCTGTGGTGATGTATTTGACCACATTGTAGCAGTACTTATTTATTATGTGCTTGTATTTCATCCTGTATTTAGTCTTTTTGTTCGATGTAACCATTTTAATCCCCCCCCTAGGGGAATTTTGAGCTTTAAAATAAAGTTAAGAGCATTGAACAAATAGTTACAGACATGTAGGTCAATATTCCATTTGTGTGGAAAGGATATCTAAATTGAATATTGACAAAATAAATGGGCGAATACGTTTTATAGACAGCAAATCAGTGCGCGAGGACAGGAAGTGACGTGTCTGCTAGTACGTTGCTACTACTATGCGCGAACATGAAAAGAAAATTGTCACGATACACATTTTTGTCGATCTCCCAAAATTTGTTATGTTTAATTTTTTGACGAGTCGGCTGTTTTCGCCCGTTGTAAAACCGAATGTCGAATATTCAAGACAGTCAATACAAGCACGGACTGCGCATGCGCAGAGCGGATTGCAATGGAAGGATTTTACTTCGACATACAATTAAACATTATCTGAATTGTGTTTCGTATTTATTCCGAAATTTATTGTATTTTACTTTCACTCATGTCAGCGCGGCATTAGTACGTCTGGAGTAATCATTTGAGTGGAGACATGTCGATCGATGTTATTGTTATTTTGCCTTGGGTAGTTTTTACAGTGAAACAAGTGTCAATTACGTATAGATAAATGATTAATACGAATAATGTAAGAGTCACAGTGTCAGTTACCCCTTTCAGCAGACCTTCGTGTCAGGTGTTCTACTACTGTGATGTACTGGTACTTATATAAATACCTCAACGCAGAATATTCGTTACGAATTCGGGACGGTTTTATATAAATGGCGAAAAGCAGATTCAATACAATTTAGATTTTGAATAACGGGAGACACAGTTTATTTAAAAAACAAACAAATGCAGTTCACTATTCAATTTAAGAGAAATGCAAACCTCCGGTATCGTCACGAGAGTCGTGAAAAGGAAGCTTGACAGGGAATTAATTAAAGACGCAGTGCTTCCGCGAATTCCATTAAAAGCGGATGATTGCCGTGCCATAAATTTGACGATATCCTTGGTTTTAATATTTATTCATTCCCCAGATTGAACTTGAAAGGCTTTCTAAATCACAGACACCGATTAAATTGGATGATGTGAATTCACGGAAATAACGATATTTAAGCTCTCTGTCGCGTTGTACCTGATTAATGTGTATTAAAGGATTACGAATCGAGGAGCTATGGGCAGATTAACTATATGAAGTTTGGATTCGTGCAGCTTTGATTATCTCGCTCTTAAGTCCAAAGTTCACTATTTAGACAATTAGAGATGTGAAGTCTAATTTGGATAATCGGGTACAATCCTCTGACTGACTAATCAACTTACAGCGACCACTGTAATGCAGTTCAACACAAGCTGGAATGTAACGTGACCCATGGTGCGTGCAATCATTCTCGCGGCATCTCGGGTATGCACACAGCAGTTTCAGTTGTGTTCATGGTCAAAAAAGCTCAAGGGAACCAAGGACTTGATTGGACATCTATAACAAATACGTCACCCAGTAAATAATAAAAGCTTTCCAATTTAACAGTCTCAACAGAATATGTGCCACACAATTCCAAGATTTAAAATTCATGCGATCCACAATATTATGAAATCAATTAATCATACCCACTGTTTTATGTGGAATGAAAATAGTTGGGTATTTATATTATGAATAAACCAGACGGTTGAAATGATTAAGGATTGACACAATAACATTTGCATAAACATGAAGAATGAATCTGAAATGCTTTTTAAACTGTCGTCATCCACAAATCAACTGCACCTGGAGGAATGATGTATGTTGCAATCAACTCAAACGGTTACAGCCGCTTGAAACCTATCTACATCTTGCAATCACGTGAACAAGAAGGCCTTAAGCAAATAGAATCAATCAGGGCAGCAGAGCGATTGCCAGCAAAGCATCCTAGATCTCGTTAATCAAAGATTTGCATGTACAAGTAGGTCATTACATACCGTTGACAAAAATTTCTTTGCATTACGGGAATCAGGTTTAGACGATTTTGCAAACATACTACGTAAGCTACCTGGGGTATATTGCAAACGTACAACGTAAGCTACCCGGGATATATTACAAACATACTACGTAAACCACCCGGGGTATATTGCAAACATACTACGTAAGCTACCCGGGATATATTGCAAACATACTACATAAACCACCCGGGATATATTGCAAACATACTACGTAAGCTACCCGGAATATATTACAAATACACTACGTAAGCCACCCGGGGTATATTTCAAACATACTACGTAAACCACCCGGGATATATTGCAAACATACTACGTAAGCTACCTGGGATATATTGCAAACATACTACGTAAGCTACCTGGAATAGAATATATTACAAATATACTACATAAACCACCCGGGATATATTGCAAACATACTACGTAAGCCAGCCGGGATATATTGCAAACATACTACGTAAGCTACCTGGGGTATATTGCAAACATACAACGTAAGCTACCCGGGGTATATTGCAAACATACTGCGCGAGACATCCGGGGTATATTGCAAACATACTGCGTGAGACATCCGGGGTATAATGTAAATACACGTGCATATATTATTGTTGACCGTTGACCGCGGACTGACGTTACATTTGTTTTAACATCAACGTTGATGGGCGTTTACACGCTTCAGGGGTGCGTAGTTAAAATTTGAAATATGCACACAAATATTTATTTACATTTAGTAATATTGTAAAAATCGCTAACATTCAATTATTTTGTTAATGTGTGAAGCATGATAATTATGATACATGGAAATGTGTCTGAAATACAAATGTTTGCATAATGGGTGGCTAGTTCTTTTTTTCAAAAGACACTTGGTTTTCCACGGCTGAAACTTGTTTACCGTTGACTAATACCCACAATACACCATTTTACTCTAATTTAGGCAACAATGAATCGTCTTAATGATGCATCAAAGAATGACTTTAATGACACACGTAAGACTTCATGAAATCGGGAAAACATTACTGACAACTAATTGTTGTTTTATAGGCCTAATTGGTGTATATTTCATCAATTCCCTGAGATATTAAATGGAAGCGTGAGCGAAGGATACTGATTCAGTGATTTTTCATAATCTTTATTACCATGGAAACAAATTCTATATATGACTTCTTCATTTCATTTGGATTTATTATCTGAGTGTATATAGAAAATAGAGGTATAGTTTGGGAATTATTAATTCTTACTATCAGACAGCCATATATATATGACTAGCATTCTGATCGCCTAATAACACAAGAACTGCGTAAAATGTGTATATTAAATGCTGTATTTTGATTATAATAATGCGGTATCGAAGACATACTGAGACATACTGCTTATAAAATGCCCCAGGCATGACACGTAATACTTGACCTACGACATCGACTATTCGTGCTGTTTTTTTATGATGAATGCATAAGCGTATTAACTGCATATTACCTTTTTATTTGAGGCACATAATGTCCCTTCACGTGGAGCATCATATTTTTCACGTATGATATAATAACTTCCACGTGGAATACAATGTGGGGCATACTCACGTGAAACATAACGTATTTTACGCGCGACATAACCCTCCACGCGTAATATAATACCCATTCAGACGGGACATATTAACGCAACCAGGTGATATTCAAAACAATGACATATGCATCAGTTATCTGTAAATTTATTGTCATTTTTCTATGATCATTAGTCAGATGGCTTGTTTCTAATTAAAACTGGTTTAAGACAAGTCTCCGGCATTTTACATTACATGGACAACACCAGAAAACTTGGACATAGTAGATTGCTTAATTATATAATGCATTAATCATAATATGTTGAATGTTTTGTAGGATAGGGTAGTATACTTTCCTATGGTGGCTAGGTCATGTTGAGTTTAGAAACTACTGTTTTCATAGGTGGTCGATTCCTAATTCCGGTGTTTATGATATAATACTTCAAACGTAAATCTGTGCATTTATTATTATAAAGCGCAAGTAATATAGACTATAATTATATAATTCAAAATTACGAACGAGTGGGCTACGAATACAAACATGTTTTGTATATATATAAAGTGCTTCATGACCCTCACAAAAAGGGAACCAAAATGACATTTACATTTTAACAGTTGTTTAAAACCTAACTGACCACACCGGAACTGTGATGGTACAAATATATAGTGTATTGTTATATAACAAATTTAACTGTTAATGGGAATAACCTGCGTTCTGTGCTCGCAGCTTCGCGACATCAAACGCTATGCATTTCTTAGTACATATACAGGTATTAGACAGAACGGCCGAAAGCTCGCATACAACGTTTAACGTTCCGTTGAATGTCAACAAGAACACCGTCAACACACTTTTATCGCGCATTCAAAAAAATCGACTAAAAGTTTCGAGTTGATCATTAATTTATCACCATGGATACACTTGATACCTTCTGACACGACCAACAAGGCGTGACTTGAAAACCACATTGATACAATATCGGCATGATGGCACTTGTTACCAATAGTTTCGAGTATCATCACACGTTACCAAGTAAACAAATCACGTGCTTAGTCCAATTTCCAAAAGTAATATTTTACAGTGTATTCTTCTGCAGTTAATGGCTAATTATTCTTAGTTTAGTCGTGTTGATATTCAAAAATATCGTTTTAAATTGAAGATGCCGGTGTTATAATCGGATTTGCTTATCTAACATATTTAAATATCAAAGTGTTTATCAATGTTTATTTTAGATCTAAACGATATAGGTCACATGACATACATTACATATGAAACGTTGAGATCGATAGCTGGGAGGCAATCCGCGGGTCACTAACCTATCAAAATGGTGGGTCACCGCGCGCTGTGATAATGTCTTAGCAGACGTAATGCATTTAGGCTAATAGATGGTATAGTCGTGCTGATTGTCTACTCTGTTTTGGCGGGGACGTATCGAACTAAGTCTGTCGCACATGTTAATATTATAATAATATAATATAATATCATTATATTATAGTTATAATTATTATATGGCTTAGTCAATTTGTTTATTCAATCAGTACGAGAAATGTTACAATACAATGCCAGAATTGTGTGTAGATAAAACAGATGACGACAGATTCAAAACAATTTACATTCCACCACTTGGTATAATCGCATTTTAAAATGTTACGTGCGCGGTTCAAGCTATCAAAAGAACACGTCCATTTATGGTGACAGGAAGTTAGAGTCATCTATTTATAAACATTATATTCTCTCACCTGGTGTCATGCCTCTATGATCTTTTACATTTACGATATTATCTATATCTTTTCTCAATTCATGTAGACACTTTAGTGCTCCACCGGCAGCAGCAAAGTGTACGGCGGTTCTCCCGTCGGCAGAAGTGATCTTCTCCCACGATTTACCGGTGTATCGTAAAATAACCCGTAGACTCTCGACGTGACCTGCCTGGGCCGCTATGTGTATTGCGCACCTACCGAGACTGTCTTTTTCGTTCAATATCGTATCGAGACAAACATCTGGGTCGCCCAGTTCGTGACGTATAAGCAGGTCCAACACGTCCCTATGTCCACATTCTGTAGCAAGTTTCACAAAAGTACACCCAAATTTGACACTTTGGCTCAAAGAGCTGGTCCTGTGTCTCAATATTTCGCGCAAACATTCGACATGTCCGAGTTTCACTGCCGTTTCTATATCAGCCGTTGACTCGTTACTAGAAATGGTTTTATTAGAGGAAGTGGAGTTACATAGCTTTTCCTCTTTAGTGGCACACTTCGCACATATATGACCGCCCACGCATGCATGACTGGATCCTGCGATGTAATCCAATGCATTGTCACAGTACAGTGAATGTCTGACAGCGGTAATTTCGGCCTCTAAATAACAGTCTAAATCATGGAGAACACCCAGTGCAGCTTCTTCTGTGTCAATCTCTCTGTGTTTGGGAGCGGGCAGCCTGAGTGTCACGGCCGGATCTACGTTCGCCGCCGTCGCCATGTTGGTGATATATAAATTGTTTAATTGCGATTCCGGACTACCTAGCTCTATAATAAAAATACAAGTTGTATATTATTGTATGTGATAACAGAACTATCACACACGAATATACTGTATGCGAAAACCTTTGTACTAACTGTACACAACGTTACAACCCATAGGTTGTTTGATATTCATCATGGTTTTTTTAAAATAGTACAGACGTTAATCAACTGGTTTGTTGATACAAGTTAATACAAATAAATAACGAAAACGATATATAATCATTAAACAAATTACATCACTGTGTCAAATGTTCTTATTTACAATCAGCGATAATAACATCCCGCCATTACAGTGAACGGAGCTGACACACCACCACCGTTACTAAATTTAACTCCTGAAATGGAGCTCATGTTTCATGCAATCGTGGCTTCCCGTACACGATTCAGGGAGATACACTTACCCGTTTCGCGTGAAGGTCACTCAGCCGTGTATGTACGTTAACTGATGATACACGACGTTGACAATAATGCGTTAGTTCCCCTCGCAGGTGAAAAGACATGACCTCAATAGTCAGTGTATAGTATCGTCAATACACGACGAGACTGACAAACAGACACGCACATATTTGACAAAGATGTGGTTGATTCCAGTTATTGTTTACGCCTGGCTCGATGAGCTCATCGCACAGCATATCGTTTCCATTCTATCAGCTGATACAACTCGTGTAGGCGTCGTCGGTATGTGGCATACACTGTAATCACGTGGTCGAATACATTATTCGTATTTACACATAACATGTGAGCGTGTACGTGCGTGATGTGTGTGGATAAAAATAATGCCCGGTTATATGAAATGCCCAGTTATATGAAAACAAAAAGCCATTATCACATTGGTTTTTGTTTCAAATAAAAAAAATATAAATTTCACCGAATGCTCACCACAAGCCCCTCTATCAAAGCTACAGTACCAGCCCAAATTATATCATTTAAATTATGCAAATTATACTAACATTTATTTATAGATTGGAGAATACAAAATATATTAACATACATTGGTTATAAATTATTATTGTATTCAAGAATAAAAAAAATGTGTTTACGTAGTAATAAAAACTACATTTGGTAACTAGTGTCTTTAGATATATATGGGTCACATTAACATACCGGGTCATACATTATCATAATTTATTATTGTATCCGAGAATAAAAAAACATGTATACATGTAGTAATAAAAACTACATTTGGTAACTCGTGTCTTTAGATATATACGGGTTACATTAACATACCGGGTCATACATTATCATAATTTATTATTGTATCCGAGAATAAAAACCATATGTATATGTAGTAATAAAAACTACATTTGGTAACTCGCGTCTTTAGATATATATGGGTCACATTAACATACCGGGTCATGCATTATCATAATTTATTATTATATTCGAGAATAAAAAAACGTGTTTACGCAGTAATAAAAAACTACATTTGGTAACTAGTGCCTTTAGATATAAATGGGTCACATTAACATACCGGGTCATACATTATCATAATTTATTATTGTATCCGAGAATAAAAACCATATGTATATGTAGTAATAAAAACTACATTTGGTAACTAGTGTCTTTAGATATATATGGGTCACATTAACATACCGGGTCATACATTATCATAATTTATTATTATATTAGAGAATAAAAACCATATGTATATGTAGTAATAAAAACTACATTTGGTAACTCGTGTCTTTAGATATATATGGGTCACATTAACATACCGGGTCATACATTATCATAATTTATTATTATATTCGAGAATAAAAAAACGTGTTTACGCAGTAATAAAAAACTACACTTGGTAACTAGTGGCTTTAGATATATATGGGTCACATTAACATACCGGGTCATACATTATCATAATTTATTATTATATTCGAGAATAAAAAAACGTGTTTACGCAGTAATAAAAAACTACACTTGGTAACTAGTGGCTTTAGATATATACGGGTTACATTAACATACCGGGTCATACATTATCATAATTTATTATTGTATCCGAGAATAAAAAACATGTATATGTAGTAATAAAAACTACATTTGGTAACTAGTGCCTTTAGATATAAATGGGTCACATTAACATACCGGGTCATACATTATCATAATTTATTATTGTATCCGAAAATAAAAAACATATGTATATGTAGTAATAAAAACTACATTTGGTAACTAGTGTCTTTAGATATATATGGGACACATCAACATACCGGGTCATACATTATCATAATTTATTATTGTATCCGAGAATAAAAACCATATGTATATGTAGTAATAAAACTAAATTTGGTAACTAGTCACATCAAGGGCGGTTTGCAAAAGTGATTGGGTGCCTTGAATGGACTCTCAACGTGGAGTGCCGTTGCGCTAGTGTTAATGCCGAGAACGTTTTTTTTTTAAACGCCCGAATGTGGGACTCTTTCAACCATGCTGTTTTACAAATGAACAGTCGCCGTGCTGTGTCGAGTCGTGCATCGCTGTGTCGTGCTGTGTCGTGCTGTATCGTGTCGCGTCGTGCTCGAAATAGATGTTAAGTGGCGTTTACAATGATTATGGCGCTTTAATAATTTTCTTTCTTAGATACGTGAATGTTGAAACAATTTTTAATTAAAACATGACTCACGCACACAAGTAGGTGCATGTTAGTATTATATTTATATTTCTCACGTAATTCATCATGGCCTCGTTTTACTGCAGCGTAACAACTCGCTGTCTACAGAATATGAACGACTGCTATCCAATAGAGCCAGGTTCGTCAAAAGCTATGTGAACAGTTTTTGTCTCATAGCGAATGACGCAAATAAAATTTCTCTTCCTATATAAGTTAAACTTACAGGTCCGGTTTGCTCTCGAATTTACGTAGTATTCAGTTTCAGCTAAATAACGAACTAGTGAACTTATGTCGGGATGGAGATGGAACCGTAGTAGTCAGTGGTGATTTGTTTTCTTCTTCCAGTATTGTTTTCTACGGATTGTCCCAACTGGGCTATGTATTCACCCCGGGGAGGCACTGGCTCTTAAGTTTTGTAGGGGTGTGTGGCCGGGAAGTGAAACCCCAGACCCCACCATAGACCATTTTCACTTCAAAAGCCATACCCCTTTATAGACCAAATAGTGATTTTGTATGTCCCATCAGAGACCAACTTGTCACTAAATTTATTTAGTTATAGGTAGAGTCTACTCATCACCCGAACTCATCAATTTGAATGAATGATTAATCCAAGGGAAATATACAAAACTACAGTAATTACTTTTCAACACACAGCATTCTGTTTGATTCACATAATGTTGTTTGACAGCGAGATCGGACACTGAAATTGCAGGAGGACCAGGAAATGATCAGTAAACTTAAAAGATCAACCACTATTTTGTGAACATTGATATTATTTTTGATATTTTTTATTATTTATCTATTATTTCTTGAAACACTTGTCCTGAAAACAGACCCCATTCTCGTGAAATGTATGATAAATTTGATCAACGCGAGATTCTGTTATATCGTTGTTTGCTCATATCACATATTGGTTAGTAAAGGTATTTTAAATGACACCAGTACACAGACATCCGTGGTTATCCTTCATTAATTCTCAAAACTTGCGCTTAAACGATATGTATTGCATACGTCATGTGTACATAAAATGCATTGACCAGTGCAATACATGGATATGTACATATAATTCAGTGTTTTATTGACCAGGGCAATACATGTATGTATACATATAATTCAGTGTTTTATTGACCACTGTTATTATAGTCCGACAATGTTGACAACCTCGTAATGTCCAGTGTTTTACACAAATTTCAGACTAAATTTAATATTTTTCCCAAGTTAGTTAATTTTGGACCACCGCTCTGGAATATCCCCGATCCGGCGTCACACTAATATAAGCGAAAAGCCGAAGTAAATAAACAAATACCGCGTTTTTTTAGAGTAGAAGTGGATGAAATAAATAGAGGATCTCCAATGAGTGACCGTGTAATATCGGATTTATTAAACGAGTGTAGTAATTTTCATATGTTCCGAGCCTTTGAGTGTAGTAATTTTCATATGTTCCGAGCCTTTGGCGAGGAACATATGACAATTACTACACGAGTTTAATAAATCCGATATTACACGGTCACGAATTTGAGATCCTATTTATCACATGTATTCTTTTTTGTTGTAATTCAAAGCCAAATGTTTCCACTGTCGTCGGCAGCCGAAATCGACAACGGAAACACTGGGCGCATTGATTCGGTCGAACAAGTAAAAGTGAAGAGACAAAAGCGATCAAAAAGAACTTTAATAAAGGTCCAAACACCAAACTAGTTAGAATACAAATAAACAAATTACATTATTTTTAACTTAAACACTTAAAGCGAAAAACGAAAGCAGTAAAAACTATTAAATACATCAAAAAGCTGTAGGAACTACAAGTATTTATCGGGGGTTTCCCCGTCACTCCATGACGTCATTGACATGGTTCACGAGATCAAACATGGAAGTCAACGCTGCGTCAATTGAAAGTTATTATTTAGTTCTCATCTGATGACTGAGAGGAATCAAACACATATATCCGACGTCTTTTCGGTGGAATTGTTGAACTATCATTGTTGGCAATATTGTAATGTACGTGTACATTAAATACTCCGCCGGAAATGGGGCCTCCAAATATCGGTGTGGATTGTGAACTCAAGGTCGAGGCATGATGGCTGATATTGGTTGATGTCAACTGGGACGCGATGTTACGTTGTGGTTGAGGTTGCATAACAGAAGGTATTGATGTTTGGCACGGGTTTGATGTGCTATAGTTAGGGGTGGCTACTTGATTATTCAAAATGCCAGAAATTTCTCTGTGTTGGTTTTCTGATATAGTGCTGTAGGCATTGACGGACTGAATGTTACGGTGACCGGAGATCTGCATTATTTGTGTCGGTGGTATATTTTGGTCACTTAATTTCTGGATGAGATGCTTTCTGGCACTATGATTTGTGAGGCGTTTGTTTGGGGGTAAATTTGCTGCAGTTGCCATATTTTTCATCAGGGAACCTATTTTATTAATTCCGATAGGCTGGTGACGGAACCACTGCTCACCCGGTCTGGGCAGTCCGCGAGAATGCGTGGCGATGTAGTATGGGTCGTCACTATTTGTGTAACTAGCTGGTCGTAAACTGAGGTATTTTTTGAAAATAGCAACTGGACATCTTCTGGGATTCGCAGGGACGTCCCACATCTTTGGCTTCACTTTTCTGGTATCCCTTGGATTTTCTCCAGTCCGAGTTTTAGTTTGCCGTTCAGAGAACTCAAGATATTCACGACCGCTACTATCAGTACATAGGCTCACATCTCCCCAACACATGTTACGGTGCTCGGTATTACCCCTCAGACCAAAATGTACTGTGTTATAAAACCACATGGTATTTATTATGGCTTCAGGACTGTGGGACCCAAACTGTCCCGATTCCCACAGAATTTCGATTTCCTCATCTGTAGCCGCCTCAGCTGTTCGCGGTAGGTTGCCCTTACCATCTTTCTTTAATTTCTTCTGTTTTGCTTTTATTGTTTCCCGCACCTCATTAAACTCAATACTACTGATCAGTGAATACATGTATTTGTGTCGTTTCAGGTGACGTTCAAAGCTAGAAAGCATAGATCTTAATGAAGTAGGCTCGTAGTCATCACCGCTTGGTTTACGGACACTGATAAAGAATTTGCATAGAATTGTTTCCAGTTCTTTTGGAGGGATTTCGTGGATTTCTCTAGCTTCTTTTATTTCTGGTGTCTTCAAAAATTGGCCCAGTAATCTCATATCATATAGAGTTTTCTTGGCTGTGTTTTTGTTTTGTTGAGTTTCGATTGTTCTTCTGACATCATCATCGGTGACTGGCACAAATCTACATGGTCGCGAAGGCCCGGCCTCGGCGCCGTCGCTGTCAGTGGTCTGTGCTGTCGCTTCACCCAAGGAAGCATTTTCTGTGACGAAAAGAAATGTTACATTTGTTATTATAAATATAAAAATAAATTCATGTTGTGGAATCATTTTATTTAATACTCGCAGTATTGTGATGTATTTTTATCCAATGCATTATGCGATCATACAATACGCCGAGTGATCATGATCTCAGTATATCAGTTCTGACGAAAGAAAAAAACGTAAACGTACCTTCACTTGGTCTTTCTTGCCCATCATTCATAAATTTTGTCACGTCTATATCAAAAGTATTGACTAAGTCGCCCATATGTATCATGATTTCGAACGTTCGATCAGCTGAAGGTTTGTTTACTTTGAGATGCAAATTTGTACGATTTACAGCAGACGAAAGATTGTCATGCCCGAACTATTTTCGGGTTGGGAGAATTGAGACTGTGATTAATATCTTTAATATTTTGTTTATTTAACAGCGATAAAATCAGAGATTATATAGCATCTAAAAATCTAACAAGTATAATATGTAATAATTTCTACATAATTTGTCATTAAAATCTGCCTCATCATAAGTGTTGCATAATTCAGTACTAACTTTGCTGATTAGGTCAAAGGTGAAATTAGCTGTATTGGCCAATCACATCACAGACTTAAAGTGTGACGTCACTTTCAAAGTGTGTAATACCAAAAATATCACACGGGTGTTATTACACCGAAAGTGCATGATACATGTGATAAATGCGTGTATCGGGTGTGCTATGCCATTTACATCGGTGTTTTTTTTTTTGGTTTACGCATCATTCAACGCTCAACAAAAAACGCGCGTAAAGACTAATATGTTAATGATATCGTTTATTTGTGGCTAAGAATCGTTCTATGTACTCGTGATTCTAGAGCCAATGAGAAGCTACCTAAAAGAATGTACTCGATGGACAACCCAACCCAACGCCAATCAAAGCAGTTTGTTGGCATGTTTTTCGACGTGTCAAATTCTGCCTTGTATAGATGTTTCGACTCAACTCGTAGGACAGAAACTACTCCGTGTCGCGAGTTCTCCAATACTGAAAGGGCGGTGGTCGTCGCGCCACGCATGCGCGAGATATGGGTCTCGTACAAACAGATGGTGATTTTGACTGTTGCTGTTGCGAACACCAACGAGTACAAACTGAGAGGTTACCAAGCTTTGATTTGGTAATTTTTTTTTGGTGATTGGAAGGTATCGAAGGAGTCGCCGGCGGTAATTAGTGCAAGTGGCGCCCAGGACCAAACTCGTACTTGTGATTTCATTAGAAACGCGCACTGAATTGTGGGGGAAAATCAATGTTTAGCAACACCAATGTCGCACATGCGCGGCGCGACGACTACCGTCCTTCAAAAGACGGTGCTCGTCTCGAAGCGTCCTGTTCGGTATGGACCCATAGCGACGTACACAAAGTGTACTGAGATTTCAGTTTCTGGTCTTCCACCTCCAATAACTTTAGTAACTAGGGAATGTTCAATATTTTAAATCTTGAAAATGAGAGTTAAATTCAAGTTCGCATAGAATTTTAAAGATCCCTTAACATGAACTAGGCAACGTTGTCAAACTTGGAGTTTTCAAAAATCTATTTTGCTCTATGAACTCAGCATAGCCGTAAACTGCCTGGAGCTGCGTAGAGCGGAATTGCCAGAAACCTCGGAAACGTGGAAACCTGAAAAGTTATAGGATCAAATTCAATCAATTTAAAACATTTAAATCATTAAAAGATTCAAGACTTTTCTACAAACGAAATTGAGAAAATACGGGACGCTCGCTTGAGTTCAGCAGAGGTCACGTGATAAAATCGGCCAATCAGCAGGTGATGAAATATTGTCAGCGGCCATTTTGACTTTCTATGGCACGTGACGCTGGGTTTCGCGTCATTTGTTTGAGGGCAGTATATTGCATGGCAATCATGGACGCCATTAGGGTTAATCCTAACCCATAACTTATTTTTTCAATTTTTGTCACTACCAATTTCAACTTTCATGTTTCCGAGGTTTCCACTCTACGCAGAAGCTTCCCTTCCCAGATGTATTTATAGTGAGACGCATTATTGCATACTCGGTATCCCGTTATACATTGACAGACATATTCTGTTAGATTTTGTAGTTTTTTATTCAAAACACTTAACATTAACTATCGAATTTAAATAAACGTATACACACTTTTAGAACTAATGCAAGAACTAGAAACAAATATCTTATTTTATAAAGATTGCTCCACATTTATGAAGTACTGCTGGTGTACTTAGTTACAGCTTTGGTGCCTTCGCTGACTGCATGCTTAGCAAGTTCCCCAGGTAGCAGTAATCTGACAGCTGTTTGGATTTCTCGGCTGCTGATTGTCGATCGCTTGTTGTACTGGGCCAGTTTAGCGGCCTCGGTAGCGATTCGTTCAAATATGTCATTAACGAAGCTGTTCATTATAGACATGGCTTTGCTGGAAACTCCGACATCGGGATGAACCTGTGTGAAAGTGAAACGCGCATGGATGAAGATGCAGGGTTACAACAGATTCCGAACTCTAAAACAGAAAGACTTTCCATTGTACCAATCGTATAACACTAAATAACACTATACATCCAAAATTAATAGGGGTACGTGCCCATGTTGAGGACACCTATAATTGTCTTAAGAAACAAATACAAGGTTATGATATCCTCTGAAAACTGCATGAATAACGGGCACCCCGCAATTCAGGGGCGGCAAACAGTTTACTCTAAGCATGGGAAAACTGAACTGCCGCAATATAAACCTTGCAGAATCATTCTAACTTCGTGTCTGACGCCGCATCTTTAACGGCTTAACAGTCAACTATAACAATCAAAATAAGGGGTAATGATGACGTGTTTGAACAAAAATACCACGTGACCCAAACCGGCAAATAGTTTATCGTTTGCAATTAAACGACCCAAACAAAAATTAAGACATCGTTACCAATCAATTCTTGATGTCCAACATTAGTGACGAGTTGTATGATAGAGTTATAAACAGTCTTATGGGTAGGATGTCAACTTGAAGTTAGTATATTAAACTCTGAGTACGATCAAAGATGGTCGCGAAATGGCACTGTCTCAGTCTAGAATGATATCCGTGAAACATTTCCTACTGTTGATTAATGCAACAGCGTGGGGATATGTACTGAATCTACGCTCGTTCTATGACGAACCGCGTGCAAAGAAAGATTGAAGCAGTCAAATCCAACCTTCACGTGGTGCGAAATACGATTGAGCGACAATAACATGTAAGCAAGAACCAATCATTTGCCGTATGGTGGCAAACACGTGGCGTCCACGTGTTTCAGAAATGTGAACCAATCAACGCTTGATATGGGAACATGTGAAATGAACTATATACAATAAGATGAAATGAAGAGTATCGTGTTACCGTCCGAAAACAATGTAGCTTACTTGTTTAAGAACTTTATAAATGTAAGAACTGTAACTTTCCACGCGCTTCTTCCTTCTATTCTTCTTGGAAGCGCCCCTAGGCAGTGCACTGGTAGGCTTCGGCTTTGCAGCCTTTTTGCCACCTTTGTTGCCAGCTGCAGACTTCGGAGGCATCTTTCGTATAAAAGTGTACGTTCAGAAATTGTAAAAACTTTAACTGTAACGATAATAGACAACTCAATAAATATACTCGGTCTAACACTGGGTCAGTAGAAAATTGGAAGTCAAATAATGGTAGAAACAGCACAGGTTCTGAGCCGGGAACGTACCTTACTGGTAACTACTGGATAACAATGGCACTCAGTTGTAGCGCGTTACATTGAACAGAAATAGTTCACCTGTGCAAAATTTGCATATAATAGCATGGCCGACCTGTTGCTGTGAGCCAATCAAAACACTGTACGATGCATTTACTACTGCTGCAACTTAAATGTGGATTGCACACAGTTGCTGCCCTGTTATGTTAATTATTGGAGGTGAAAAGGACGGGCTAGATTATTGGTGCCATCATTCTACAGACCCCCCACTGCTGTTTATGTGCAAAATGTTCAACAATGTTATAACATAGCCGTGTGATGCGGTGGTTTGAACTGTTTTTTATTTTGTACAAACTGTCATACTTTTTTTGTACGCCTACTAAATTAAGTAACCAATAAACGGTTGTTGGTCAGCGGTAACAAAAATATTTAAACACGGGATGAAAATAGTTCAGTTCACATTGCAAAACATTTTCCGCAATTCACACGAGTCTCCAAAAACAGATTCTTCGTTGTAGAACAAAAGAAAAGTGGGAATACATTGTACAGCCATTCCATTTCATAATTCGCGTTGTCATGTCATCTCTTCCTGTCTGTTGTCGTAGTTATAGACCGCCTGAAGTGCCACTGAAAAACATTTTACGAAGTTTTTGCCTTTGCGGTCGTTGATCAGAAACATGATTCCTTGACGCGCAACATTTAATTCGCGCCCGACTAAATGTCATTCAAATCGACCACTGTGTTTGGTACAGTGGCGGCGGCGGCCCGGGGGCAGAGGGGGGCGATACCCGCCGAACAAATGTTGTGGTGTCGCCCCTCCAAAATCAAGCTGAAACCATTTGTGCAAGGCGCAAGGTTGTCGCCCCTCATGGAAAATGTCGTGCCGCCGCCTCTGTGGTAGTCTAGTCGTTCGTCATATAGTAAAATCTCTCAATTGTTATTGGCAACGGCTACAGATCAAACGATCTCGACACCTTGAACGGCTTTCGTGACATTTACGACATGAACTTGAAAGCACTTTGTCGCAAAAGGGCGACATATGGGAAAGGTTTACTAAAACAAATCACACATTATCTATAGTACTATCCACAAATGACGGCATTTATCTATCGTCTCGGATGTTGAAAAAATAACAACATCCACCTCAATATGTTTTATTATCACTACATTCCCTGAGAATCTGTGAACCGATTATGAACACGTTCAAGTATAAGAATTTTCTAAGGATTTATCGATTTTAGTACATAATTCCAAATTTGATCAAATCACAAAATAAAAGTACATGCACATGTACATTATGATTAGTGTATGTGTATCAAATTTATATAATTGGTCATTGCATAAAATTGACCTCCAGTCAATTAACTTTAATCGGTTCACAAATTACTATAACGTACACATGTTCACATCGTATTTGCAATCTGACGGGATTATAAACTCGATTATAATTTTTCTATTAAAAAACACGGAAAAAAGAGAAAAGACTGAATGCAAATCCATTGCACACGTAATCTCCTATATCAGCCGCGAATACCCTATAAATATGTAGAGGGGGGTCCACGCTTTTTCTTTGTGGCATTACACAGTACAGTGCATTTGTATAACAAATTACATGTATATCTGAATTGCGTTACATACACAAAGCGCGGCAATTCTCATTTGTGTGTGGGGATGTAGCTCAGTGGTAGAGCGCTCGCTTCGCATGTGAGAGGCCTCGGGTTCAAACCCCGACATCTCCAATGGTATATTTTTCCCAAATAAAAGATCGGCGTATCGCTTTGATATACATGCAAAGTACATCTACGCTGCAAACGCAAAGTATGTAATATTTTCTGGCCCGTTGCACCACCACAGTTGAAATGAACAAAAGTTCAGGCAATCAGAATGTTCTTTTTTTCTAGTACAGGAACTAGACAGATTAGGGGGGCAAAGCGAGATAACTGATACAGGTTACAGAAAATAACTGAATGTTATGTTTTTACAGGAAATATAAAGGAAAGTTTCATTTACTGTAAAAAAATAGTTTTTTCTTACACTTTTTACACATTTTTATAATATACTTGATAATTTGTATCAAAGAATCAAAATTGGAAATTGCGTACGAATTACGACATTTAATGTTGAAAATGCTTTATACGCTTACAAAAAATAAGATCTTTGTACAAATTACGAACGAATAAAATAGCTGATTACATGTTACACCTTGCCCTTGTCTACGAATTTAGGTTGTTTATTTATTCAAATTACATTATTACGAAAATAAAAATGTATTACAACTTACGAAAACACCCCTTGCCGACCCTCAGATTACATGTCCATTTCAGTGTATGCGAAATAGACAGGTGACATCACTGTATTAACAGTGTTGGATATTAATTAAACAAATATTATAGAATACGACAATCAGTGCCTGTCAACCTTTTCTTCTCTATGTTTACTTCGAAGAACCCGTTGATCGTCGCACCAGCGCAACAAAATCAAATAGCGCTGTCGTATGGCGTCAGACAGTTCTGTAATAATACATGCGTATCATGTTCTAATGTTGACGCTTGCTTTCAACTGCAATGGCGAATATACCTCTGAATAAATGAATCACAGTTCTTGAATACAGGCCATGTCAGTGAATTTTCAATTTCCTTAAAATGCGATGTAGTTATATAGGCACTTTTTATATATACATTTTATTTTTGTTTATGATTATTTCTTTTTCTTGTAGTTATTTTTTTTAGTTAGGCGATAGGGAATATATACAACTCAAAGTAAAACAAAAATGCCTAGCTTATACACCTACATCGAATTTTAATCAGGCTGATGCATTTTGAACATTTCATTTGAGTATAGAGGCAGAATACTGAATGAACTAGAATGTCAATTCAGAAAGACGATACAGACTTTAAATCACCATTTAAAGCGTCTCCAGCCAATCAAAAGGATTTGGATATTGTCCGTTGATTTATGAGCAATGGTCTTATTGGATTTCTGACGATATTTTGATAAGATTGTCGAACCATCGCCAAGTAATCTTTACTTAAAACCAACTACTGGTTTTCTGTCAATTGGAATTGTTTCAGTGTCAGATTCGCTTTCGTCATTTAAGCTTGTTATAGGACTTTCATAAATGTAGTGTAATAAAACAAAGCTAGATTTATGCTAAAACGGAATTTACAAAAGCCGGGTTTGCACTTCCAGAGACGTAAACTGGGGAACCCAAAACACGATGTCTTGTTGGTTTTCAGTTGGATATGTTCGCGTTCATCATATGTATAGGGTCTGTCCAACACAATTACAGTACACGAAAAAAAAAAAAAAAAATTGGGAGCAACTACTGTAAAACATGTTGAAAAAGCGACATGCAATTTTAGCAAATTATGGTAAAATAAAGTAATAGCGAAATGTTCATTTAGCGAATCTCTCTTGTCATTGTTTATTTCCTGTTTTCACGATACTTGTCTGTGGCCTGCCAAAACTAATGCGCAGTTATCACCTCCATAAGAAAATTGTCAAGTGTAATTAGGAACCCCCCCCCCCCACCTGATTTTTATGTTCCGGATTAGTGTACACAAATACCCAAGCCTTGGCCATTTTGAATTTATAATAAAGTAATTAGCGACATCTTGTCGCGAAGAAAAAAAACAAAACACAGACACGTTTTACAAATTTTTCCCAAGTTCAAATGGTCCCGCACATTTCCAAATGCAAATAAGGGAAGCTTGTTTACGCAATCGGCAAATCTTGCAAGTGTTGTGCAACCCGCCAAGTAATGAAATGCTTGCAAGATACAATCCCATAATTTATTCAAGTTTTGGTCATGCGATAGTGCAGTTTACAGAATCAACTTGAAAATGGTTAGTCTAGTAGTTTGCATCTCCCAATGAATTATTAAAGAATTATGCAATATCCCATTTAAAATTACTTTTATTCCAACAAACAAAAAACACAAATTACAACTATGTACAGTAAATAAAACCTTTAAAACGTTATGCCAACCATGTTTACATTTATGATGCACTGCTGGTGTATTTAGTTACAGCTTTGGTGCCTTCGCTGACTGCATGCTTAGCAAGTTCCCCAGGCAGCAGTAATCTGACAGCTGTTTGGATTTCTCGGCTGCTGATTGTCGATCGCTTGTTGTAGTGAGAAAGTTTGGCGGCCTCGGTAGCGATTCGTTCAAATATGTCATTAACGAAGCTGTTCATTATAGACATGGCTTTGCTGGAAACTCCGACATCGGGATGGACCTGTAAAGAAATAATTGCCTCTAGTATTAAAATGCGCTGCGCTGCACAGCAACAACCTAACTAGAGTACACATCAGAATTACAGTCAGTGCTGCTTACAAGACTATGTCTTAGCCGACCATGAAGTAATACGTCATATGCAATAAATTCAACATTACAAGATTCAGTTGGCGGAACATTTTTAGTAAAATCCAGGTGCGGTCGTTTTTCAAATGCGAATTATGCTCATACCTGTTTGAGTACTTTGTAAATGTAGGAATTGTAACTCTCCACACGCCTCTTTCTGTTTCCTCTCTTCTTCTCTTTTCCAATCTTGGGCTTTGCCTTTTCAACCTTTTTGGCGCCTTTACTGCTCGATTTGGGTGCCATCTTTCACGTAGGTAATGCAGTTATAATAACAGGAATAGCGTAAAACTGTAACAAGAAAATACAACATACAAGTTTTGAAATGAGCACAGTCTGTACACACTCAGATGTTTGCGCGCGAACAGCAACGTCGTAAACAAAATTACACAAACTAGAAGTCAGCATACTACGAACCTCTCTTCTAAGCAGCAATGTTGACAATGAAATCAGCTGTCAACACGTCGTTACTTATACCTTAGCGGTTACTGCACACCTGGGAAAAATTTGTGTGAGTCGGTTCACACTTGGCTGTCAACCAATGACCTGTTGTCTTTTCGTTCGCTCGTTTTTTCCGGTGTACCATACAATGGATTTGATCACGTTAACACCTGGGGGACTGCACATCCATTGACAAAAAGAATGCGTCTTTTTTACTTGATCTTTTTCAAGGTTCTTTCACGAACATCTGTTTGATTGTTAACGGTGGTGTGTGACACTTGTGATTTTGAGAGAAGCCTGATTGGCTACATAACCCTTACTAACCACCAAACAGCCAATCATGGAACAACTCATCATTACCTTGTACACCTGGTCTTTTATAAAGATGTGGTCTCAAATGAAGTCGTGTCGGTTTGAAGCGTGAAAAGGGAGATTGCAAATTTTACATTTTAAACTAATGGCACCTAATTATTACGTTTTGTTAATTATTACGTAATTCTGTGGACTGAATCGATCAGTATACCTCGACAATAGACCATGTCATAATTGATAAATGTAGTTAAACCGACCAGACACGAGACGATACGACTCCTTAGGTTACCGATTTTAATTTGTGTTAAATTATTACGATTACGATTCTTATTGAGATAGTTTGAGAGTATATCCCCGAACATATATGCAGTGCATTATGGGAGATAACCTTCCATCGTATAAAATGGATAAATGTTGTCAACCTGAAAACAGACTAAATTATATGTAATTTTTTGAAAAGTTTTCACAGTATCAGAATTTGTGTCAAATATAATATAAGATTGTTTCATCTTATATCACAGAGCAACTTTTTAAGACATGAAGATATAATACGGTGGCGCATTTGTCCCTATTCTCCGTGTTCTGGTGATATAAACCCATAGTAACTTAAAGTTTTAGCCGTACGCTTAATATTACCCCAAACGAATCGTTTGGCTGTGAAGGTTTGTTATTTTTCCTGGTTTTCTCAACTTGTCTCTTTATTTACTTTAAAGTTGTATTCAAAATAGCTGTCCAATATAATCGCATTCAGTCGATTATCACTTGTATGCCAGCTGTCTTTGATTCGGGTATCGTACAACGAAAAACTAAAACAACGAAATGCTAGTTATGATTTTACGTTCATTTCAGACAAATTATCAGTGCCCTTATATTCTTATATTGTGTTCCACGGGTTCCATCTCGCATGAAAGCCCCATAAACCACCGCAATTGTCGAGAATACAGTCCACTTAGCGTAAAGGTGCTGACTCGAAATTGCAATAGTGTTTCCGTTTCGTTTAATTTCATAATATTTTACATCAAACACCACACACACGAAAACAAAAACAAAAACGAACAGGAATACTCTATTTCCTGTGATCCAAGGGCCGGTGAGAAACATTTTTGCCATGAAAGTTTCGCCTCGTTTGCGGTCCGATGTATAAACAGTCAATCCAATAACGGTAGGGTCGGGTTGGGGCGGGGATTGCAATAACTTCCAGCTAAGATTTGTATTTTATTCAAATTATCAATGTTCCACTCATACACAAAAATTTCATCTTCTACGTTTCATGAAATTCACTTCGACTTGATTGTGCTTTTGGGATGAAAATTAGGTAAAATAAAATACACTGGAAGCAGAGAATTGTTTTCCTTGGTATTAAGCCGAGAGATGGAAAAGAACCACAATGCAACTTGTTTTCCTACACATTTAGTTTGAACTTGATGTTTTAATAATGATGTTGATGTAAATTTGTAATTCTATTTTACTCTATCACATGTGTGTAGAATTTTTATGAATATATATTTTCCGATGTTCCCTAAAAGAGATGAAGTTAATGAACAGATTTAGACCCAACAATGAGAACTATATCCCGCGAAAAAATCAAAAAGGTTTTTGTCGTGATTTTCGATCTTGTGAGTGTCTTTTAAACGTATTAACCATTGGTAATAGCTTCGTTGCTGCGATATGAGCAAAATAGTGTATCAACTTTTATTTGTTATAGAAGAAACAATAGCGTTTCTGTGTCAATGAAATATCTTAAAACAACAACTTTAAAAACACTGAATGTGTCAGACGTAACTAAAATACCATCACAAAGTCTGAAGACCGACACAAGGGAGCTATGGACCCACAGCTTTATATACAGGTGTTTCGTATTTACAAAAATACGACGTAGATGGCGCTGTACCGATACTTGCGTAGTGTGTTAGAAGCCAAGATCGTTCCTTGAGGGGGGACAAGGGGGTAGCTGGTATAGTTTAACAGGAAATAAAAAGGGCATTTTACAATTTACGAGGAAAAAAAGACGTTTTTACAGTTGACAGTGAAAATTGAATTTTGCAGTGAATTATGTCATCTAGTCGTTTTACAGTTTCGAAAACGTAATTTCCTTGGATTATTCTTTACGACTTTTTTTATTTGGATGTAAATTCTTGTACGTACCGAGAAAATGACACATTTTTACAGTGTACGAAAAAAAATATTTGATTGATTACGTTGTACCTCTAGCCTGTTATTACAGAATTGCGAAATTTATTTTTTCAATTTACGTTGTACGAACAAAAAAATATTGCAATTACGTTGAACTAAAATAACCCTTGCACCCCTCTTCCTTGTCTCTCAAAGAGATGTATCCACTAACATTTTTCTCAGTCTTCAAGAGCATAGCACAAACTCCGAGGCAATCACAGAAGGAAATGGCTGGTTATGCGTTCGTTGTGAAATGTTTGCGAGCTTCTAAGGTGTTCAACATAAAAATAAGCCCAAATTTGGATTGCAAAATAGCGTTTCCATATCGAGTTCTCGGCATTCTTACGGTGGTTGACGGTAAATGTATTGATTGGTTTCTAATAACATAAATGAGAAGGTATGTTGTAGATTGTTAATAAATAAATTAACTAAGAATTCACGAGGAAGAAGACATATACTCATCAATTCTGCCCAAACTTTCTTAAAATGAATGAGTGTGTTATTTAGTGGTGGTGAATGTTTTGCGACCATTTAGCATAGAGCGCCAACTAAATGGTTAAAATAAGATCACGTAATATTTGGTGACCTGTGAATGCAGGTATGCCGTGCACAAATCACACCGATACAAGAAGTTCGTATATTTCTACTTTACAAAACGGTTCGTTGTTATTGAACACGGCACTTGGCACGTATCGTTCCACCTTTGTAGATTTCGGGAATGTTGAAGCGGAAAGTACGTACGAAATAGTAAATTGAGTTGAATATAAATAAAAGGTCGCGAACCCGGAACATGTACATTTTGTATGAAAGTGTTCACATAGTAGGCCAGAATAATTATTCCTCGTGTACCGCGTCCCTCCTATTGTGAATAAGTGCAAGGGAGTTAATTAGATGATCACAAACATTGCAGAAAACGTCGACTGATTGTTAAGCATTCCACCTTTTCGTTGATAGTTCTGTTTTTGATAGAGATGAACTTAAACTTGAAATCACGCATACAATAACGACACACAGGACGTACAACATAGAATTTTACCAATAGTGCCAGTATCGTATTGTTCATTCATATATTGTTCCTTTGGTATGGCGTGTTTTTGTGTAGAACAATATTCAGATCGACTGTCTTATAGTACAGATTTAGTACAGCTACTTCCTCAAGCAGGACCATAAGCACATTTGGCAGCATCAACTTCACATATGGAGTGGTTCATTGGACCGTTGGTCACAGGGAGGCAGCACACCACAGCTAAACGTGATGGCCGCATTTCGTCAATTCTTTTCACGTGTAATATTGTGACCATGGGTGTTGTGCTCATCATAGCACGGTGGCTGAGAGGTGAAGATGCTAGCGGCTTAAACGAAGTCGACGCGTCCGATGTGAAGATTTTTCTATCGGCAACAATCATGGTCGCGATAATTATCATGATACTCATTATGTCGGGATGCAGACCCACGGTTGCCTGGCGACAAGACGCTTTATCTCATCAGTCTCATTGCACATTGGATCTCCTAGGCCTCTACATTTTTGGTGTATGTACCTTATTTCTTGAAATCTTTGAACTCTTCGCCGCGGTAGAGTGTCTTACCATGTACAGCGATCTTCATAATGGTCGTGAATACGTCTACTTTTTTATTTTTTACTTCTTGAGAATGTGTTTCCTCATGGTACAGATGCTCTTTCTTGGGAAATTCTCCCGTGCTACGTTTGACAACAATGTACTTCTAAGGTACTGTTTATTTGCCTGTCTTTCCGTGAACCTGATGACCTGGTTTTATACACTCACCGACGAATCAAGTTATACATGGGCGGTCGTGGAATATGGTACTGGGGACGGCACTTGGTGGAACGTATATAACATGAACGAGACAGACCCAGACCTGCTGGAGAACATTCGGAAATGTGCCTACCACAATACAACATGGCAAGAAAAACTTCGAAACGCTGAACCTATCTTATATCCATTTTGTATGGAGTACAGCTTGGTTGCTGCTTCAATGCTGTGTAATATATGGGCTTCAATGCGGTGTTCCGGGGTAGATGATGCGGCTAGTGATGGACATGATCGGGCATGCGAGACAAACAGCAACCAGGTCGAACATTCAGCTGCTGACGACAGTCTAGACGACGACGATGACACGGCAAAGTTATCCATCGACAATCATCCAGAGCAAACACGACCATTCTTTAAAACCGACAAACAGCAAGATGCAGAAAGAGCACGAACATCAACGCAACAGCATTTAACGTCGCCATGTTTTGGAGTAGGATTTTTAGTTGGCGCCTCCATGATGGCGTTTCTACTGGCTGTCACGGTGCTCTTACAGCAAAATATTATGTACAGTAAAACCATCTACATATATTACGGGTTTACACATTTTTATTACGTCATTATGACGATACTGTGCTGGTTTGGTTTCCAGCTCCTGACGAAGCAAAAATACGAACATCGATACTATTGTGGAGAAGACGTACTACTTCTGGTGTCAGCTGCTGGAGAATTCGCATACATGTACTTCAAGATGTTAGCTGCATTTGGAATGATTGTATATCCCACATGTGAAGAAAGTAGCGGGTGGTATACATGCGTGGACAGTGGTTTACCTTGGATGTTGCTGTGCGAAAAGATTCTTACCGGGATGCAACTGTGGGTGCAGACGACCTTCTTGATTTCTGCAGCTCGATATAAGCCTCATGAAATCAACTCGTCCAAAAAGGTAAGCACAACATTGTATTTTGTATGATGTTGTCAATATTTCTAGTACAATTTAACAGCACTGGAAGTGAATCATTAGAAAAGAGTGGGCGATGACAGAAAACTGTGCATTTATTTATTTTTTATTTTTGTGCTTATTTGTTTTTTCTCTCGCTAAGATTTAGAAGTGCAGATTTTTATTTTTGTTACCGGTCTATGTAGAAAGTTTTTTCCACGAGATTGTTTCCATGTATCGCCCCTCATAACTTCTAATGGCCAGATTGTTTTATACAGTGACACGTCGTAATACAGAATTGATGATTTGTATGTTATTTAATATTTAAAACAATTGTAAAAGCAAAACACGAATCATTTTTATTTTACTAATACATACCTTCAGGCCAGAACGCATAATTATGCAATAAGTAAAAAACATAATCGCCAATAATTATTTCATAACAGAGTGATAATAAGGAGTAACTTATTATATCACTATCATGTTTTGGGGGGGGGTGCTAATAACACACAAACAATTTCAAATAATGTCTGTATTATTTTCAGCTGCGAGACGTCGTGACTTGCCTAAGTTTTTGTAACCTCGGTTTCTGGGTCAAATCTTCCTTTGTTGACATGCTGGAATTTCCAGTAGAATCAATTGAAAAGCAGTTCTACAATCTAGATGATCAATGGGATTTCATCATGCGTGTAATGTTGCCGTTCTGTATCTTCTATCGATTCCACTCTACTGTAATGTTATGCGGGATCTCTGCTAGATTTAAACAGGATGGTGTTCTGGATGAAGACAAGAGAAGAGAACGAGCCCGGCTTGTGGTGAACTCTGAACCCACTGACTATAAGAGTATTGAACAAACAAAATGTGTCTAATGCGTATAGTCACGTGGTATAATCACGTGGTATTGGTGTAGCTTTTCTGGTCGGATACCGTGATACTGAGATCGTTTGGAGTATAATCTGAAATAAGAACGCAGTGGAAATATTTAAATAAGTGAAATACCACAATCGTCACTTACAACATAGTCAGAAGATATTAGCTATTTAATAACTGCGCATTTTGTTAGTTTGTTCGTTAGTTGTTATCGATGACATCACGTACGCACATTTGGTTCACACGATTTGCAATATTGTTTAGGATCAACAACTTGCATGTTTAGGGTAGACATTATAAACATATATTACAGGATTTGTATAAATAGATTGTTTACTAATTTTATTAAGTAGTTGAAACTTTGCAATGCTTTAACTGTGAGACACATACCTGGTAATCACGTGATCGTGCCAACGACTGCAGCGATTGGCTGGTCGCATGTTTACTCTACCACGCCTTAATGTTTATGATAGAGTTTGTAAAATTTGTGAGAGAGGAGAAAGAGAGGAGTGAACAGCGAGACGTTACTTCAGCTGACTGTTTTGATGAATAAAGCTGGACTATCTGTAATGAACTAGTGTGTTTACATTTGGGTCGAATCTGGTATATATATACGTGTAAGTGACATTGGCCAAGTGAGACAAAGTTCCCTTGAACACATCACTAGTGTTCACAAGATAGTTATGAAGATCACTTTCAATGTATTTAAGAAGTTTTAATTTATTTACAATTATTTATTTACAATATATATTTTTTTCAGTATAGTATTAGTTTCCCACAAATTAAAATTATAAGAGAGGAATACCCAAGTCTTTTCATTACTAGTAGTTGATGTGTTCCAGTATAATACATTCCTGATATTTGTTTTATATTTCATTAGTAGTGTTCGCCCACGTTACATGAAACACGTGCTCGAACGGGTAAATGATAAATTGAGGTACATTCAAACTGTACATTGTGTCCCTACGTGATCATTATTCCTCGCGTACAAGATTCATATGCTAATCTTGTAACGTCATAGCTTTACAGTTACCAAACGATAATGTAAACCACAGTTCACAAAGTAAATTCATTTTAACAAAAAAAAGGATAGTAATGCAATAATGTGTTTGGCTTCGTCTCACAAATTATTTTACCGTAGATCATTTCTTTACTATAGCATAGACTAAGCGAACATCCCCGTCCGAAACCTGTTATTTTTAGAACAGTGGTTGAGGGTTTTACAATTACGACAGGTGCATCAGAACATAACTGAGTGGTAACGCTTGTCTTTGGTCTGTTGTCATTTGTTGTTAGGTTCAACTTCGACTACAAAAACCGAAAATGCCCTCTAACGACTCAATAAAAATAGGAAAATAGGATTTTGATTTCTCGCCGTTCATTTCCAAATTCTATTGTTGAAAACTAAATGTCGCCACCACAACTTCGAGAATCACAGCTTGTGACTATTACCACCAAAGAGAAGTTATATTCCAGAAGATATTATAAATTCAGTCACGAACCATTATGGGCCTTGATGCACGTCATTTTTAGATCGGATTCAAAATGGCCGACTAGTAGCCATTTTATTTTAATGAAGGCACTTCAAGAGCTATATCTATAACATGCCTAGATCTATCATGTTAAGATATTATATATGTCATACACGATGTCCTTCCATGCAGCTTGTCCAATGCGTCTTTGTATGCAGGTCATTATTCAGCCTGAAAGTTTGCTACGCGAAAATTACCTATTTCAGTTTTGGACTTAGTGAATTAAATATACTAGAAGGGCTGTTTATAAAACCTAATGGCAGTCTTTCATAATGTCTGCAGTCCACATAATGATTTCAAGTGTCTAACTACTATTATAATTTAAATAAAACTGCAATTGTTGAATCCCGCAATCATTGGTCAACTGTGTTCTTCTTGCAAGCACTGAGGACCATACACACGATAGATTTTTAACTTCTCGTTTCCACCCGTCACATGTCAGTCTGAGGTTGAGATAAACACAATGACCAGTGTTGGTGAATGCGACGGGGATATTTGCACTTTTCAAAAAAATCAAATATTTCAAGTATAACTAATCATAACCGTGTGTCTGTCAAGAGTTGACAGTAAAACACGTCGCGTTTCAGTCGAGTCACGATCGTGAAAAACCAAATCACAAGAGATATGGAGATTATTTCATATTAAAAGAATCTGCATAAATAGGCACGTGACATACCTCCTAAGACAGTGAGACTATTTTGTTGCCAAAATGTATTATTAGGCACGTTTCATGAATTGGTTGACATGGTGCAGTGACTTTGTTCTTGTTAGATGATGTTTATTTTGTGTGAATGAAAAGGGCACCAGACACAGGGAAAAATATGTTTGACTTCAGTACCAACCAAGCCAACATGCATGCCGAGACCTAGTTATAGAATCCTATTTTTTTAAAATATTTTACATGGCGGTTAGTTTGCGACATGTTATTTTCTTAAAGCAGAGGGTTCGTCACCTGCGCACGCGCGGGAATTGAGTCCCAATCGCTAAACACACGCTAAAACGCAAAGGCTCATGAGTAGAAGCTTGTTTGTAAACATTTACACGCTATGGCCATCTGACGCATGCGCATGCGATGACTCCTCCGCTTTAAAGTAAACAGTAGGTTGCGCTCCAACGCTTCAAAATGAGAGAACAACTTCCTCACGATTAAGCAGAAAACCGGACATTCTTCGACAAAACTGACCTAATTATGGAGAAACGTATTGGTTACATGGAAATAAAAGACATACAAAGAACAATAGAGACGAAATTACCACTAATTGTAAATTAAATCAGTGGCGGGGCGTCGCCCTCTCCAAGCTGAAACACTTTGTGTCAGCAAAATTTGCCCCTCAACATGCAGGAAATAGCGTTTCAGAGGGTCTAGATTTTAGATCTCGCCCCTCACGCAACATTTCGTTCCGCTGCCTCTGCATATGTATCCCAATATGTGTTATGTACGTGTGCAGTTTGAACATCTGTCCAGCCATGGCAGACATATGGTTCCGGAGCAGTTTTTATTTAAACAAAATGGCAACCAGTCGGCTACTTTGAATCTGATTTGTAAAAAAAAGTGACGTGCATCAAAGTCGTATGATGTGTATTAACCGTACTTGAACGAAGTCTGTAACGGCATATTCCAGCACCTGATTCCTGACAATAAACGATTTTGTTCGACCTGCACCACTTCTAAGGTCTAAATGAATAAAATGAAAATGAACCCTTTGGTAGTTTGTGATTCAAAATGTTGGTAATTAGTATTTTATTTGCCAAACCTTAGATGTAGTTGCAGTTGCACGATCGTGTTCAAGGGCAAGTAATACCGAGACCCGGTTTCGAAATGGAAAAACTGAAGTGAATTTCAAACACTAAAATCGCTATCTTAAATTGGGTTGTGAAACCAATGCACGTATGTATTTCGTATGAACAGGAAATAATATATGACATGCTTGGAAATTGACATTAGAATCTTGGTGGAGGGGATTTTGAAAACAAATCTGCCATGATTCGAAAAATAATATATGCAAGAAAACTCACAGGAAATCATATTTACACAAAAATACACCACAAATACTTGACAGGAAATATGGAAACGTTGTCATGGTGAGCAAACGAAACAGATAGGAGTCAACAGTATAAGGGGATGTAAAAGAGAGTTAGCTGCTAATTTAATTGAAAGTCGATGAGATATGAAATGCTTAGTATGGAAAAAAACATGTAGTGGTATACTGAAAAATAGATACATGTGTAGGTGCTAAAATCCCCCTTTATTTTAAATTGCCTGTCCCTTAGTCTGATTCTAAATGGTGTCATCATTACGCACGTCACATATTCCTTATTCCTTTGGTAAGCAATTTGTTGCTGACTTTTCGATCCCTGAATTTCGCTAACCAAAATTTTATCTCACTACTCAAAAAAAATAAACTGTCAATAAACTTGTTTTAACAAATTACATGCCCCACATAAATACAACTCTGAAAATTAAAATGAGTAATATATGGCATGTATCTTCTGTTACACGTTTTCCTGGTCGTCAGTGAATTGTTACTTGCCCAGTGTAAACAACATACACACTTTAGTATCGCTAGTAGTTGTATCGTGAATGCACTGGGTAAAAACAGATATCTCCATCTTTATTGAAATTACCAGGACGCTCTTTCACTTATTTTGTCATTCAACAACTTTCCAATTTTGACTACCTTCGTGTTTTAATTAATGTGTGTACTTCTCTTAAGATTGTGTATTTCGGTCAATTGGTGGGGATTCATTATCAAACTTTCGTTTTTGCCACTCAGTTGAATTGTTAGCTTTCGGATTGAGAGATATTTGTATTTTCCAGTATAATCTCTAACTACTTACAATACAATGAATTATAGTGGTAGTAGTGATATTCGGACGGGCGATAAAGAAAAAGCAGAACCTTGGTTCATTCATGATAAATGAAAGGATATCCAAGAACATCCGCCAGTTAGGACACGTATTTAAAGCGGGAAGTCGTCACCTGCGCATGCACCTGATGTTGTTCGTTTTTCCCACACATCAGTTGACTAAGCTACTAACAAAGATCAACCGGTTATCAAAGGTACAGAGAAAACTACTGCGAAACCAAAAGCTACAAAACTGCATTTAACTGACAAGGCGTCAGCTATTTTCCGTAAAAAGCAACAATTATAAGGCTGTGTTCCAATACTGTGGGAAGTGGAACACTCGGACTCGAAAGTTAAAGTTTTCCTACCAAACGCACCACAGTTGTTATCGTTTTTACTCCTTTATTTAGCCCCAGAAAGACTGCCCACAGCAAGACTGTTGAGTAGCCAGACGCTCTGTAAATATTTACTACATGTCAATATTGTCGCCGTGAGTTTCGTAGAGTACGTTCAACATGTACTACAAGTTAGTGTATACAGTGTGATCTAATAAACACAGTATGATAGGAGACACGATTACGAAACAAAACGAAACGAAACGATGACTTTTTTTTTATTATTAACCATCGCTTCCAGAATCCGTCACGAGTTTCTCAAGTTCCAGTGTATCTGCGATGGTCTTAATTAATGTGCAGCATAAATAAAAAACGGTACTATCTTCCTCATAGAACTTGAAGTAGGTGCTGTTTAACAGTACCCCAGCTATACTTTCGGCAGCGAAACGAAGAAACAGACGGAGGAAGCTGGGGGTAGTTGAACAGTCGTGACAGGCGATTTATTCGCTTGAACTTAAACCAGGTTACTGATAAGCTGTCTATATTTTGTCTCTCGGCAACCACGAGCTTCAGTATCAGTACAGTGGCGGATCCAGCAAAATGTATTGGGGGGGGGGGAGGGTCCAAGCTTCGCTTAAGATATACGGAGCGTAAATCGCAGAGAAGCTATGCGTAATCCAGATGATATGATTCGTCATGCGTTTGGGAGGGGCCATGGCCTCCTGTGGATCCGCCACTGTATCAGTACACCAAAAATATACGAGCATCATTATCATATATAACCAAACTACACATAAAAGTGATTTGCATGGCTACAACGGTGTCAGCTCAAATTACAACAATACTAATAAGCACGTGTGACAATTTTGTGTTTTATTCGCAATATCAAACATTCATAACATTTACAAATTAGAGTTACGGCCTCACTAAAGACTTTTCCCCCGATATGACAGTTGGTGTTTAAACAAACAACCACTTATGTGCGTATTCGACGATGTCCCCAGAAGGTGATGAAGTAGAAATAACACTGCCCAACGTAGATCAGTATACAAAAGTCGTATAGGGAAGTTTAAGAACACTAAACAAATGGCTGATAAATGACAAATCAAGCCACAAAGACTGTCCTCTGCACAATTGATACGAAGTGAATATTCGAATACGTGGCGTCGTTATAATAATATTATCCCCACATATCTTCCCCTCCTCGGAGAGCTAAATGTGCATATGGCGTTGAATTTGTTTACATGTGTCTCATTTCGGGGTTTTACCGCAGAATTCCGGGTCATGACCATTTAACCTCGTGTCGACCGAGGTAAACACCACATAATAGGAGCATTGTTCAGGTACTATTTGTTTGATGTGACATGCATAGAACGATAACGGGAACTAATTTGTTAAATAATTTGTTATTAGGCACAGTGTTTCCACAGAGTGTGGTCATTACAGTGTGTACTGTATCGGTAAGCTATCTTGAAAATGAATGACTATACAGAGTGGCTCGTCGGGCCTTTGGTCAGTGGTAGAGAACATACCAATGCTAGACGCGATGGCCGTATATCTTCCGTACTGTTCATATGCAACCTTATGACTTTGGGTGTTGTGATCATAATAGCACGGTGGATGAGAGGTGAAGATGCCAGCATATTAGATGAATTCGGTGAGCCCGATGTGAATGTGTTTCTATCCGTAACGATTCTGGTCGCGATAATTATCATGATACTCATTATGTTGGGATGTAGACCCACGGTTGCCTGGCGACAAGACGTCGAGTCTCATCAGTCTCACTTCACATTGGATCTTCTAGGCCTTTACATTTTTGGTATAGCTACTATTTTTCTTGAAATCTTTGAACTTTTCGCGGCAGTAGAGTGTCTTGCTATCTACAGCGATCTTCATAATGGTCATGAATACGACTACTTCTTCATTTTCTACTTCTTAAGATTGTGTTTTCTCTTGGTGCAGATGATATTTCTTGGTAAATTCTCCCGTGCTACGTTTGACAACAATGTACTGTTAAGGTACAGTATCTCCGTCTGTTTCTCCGTTAACCTGTTGATTTGGTTTTATACTCTCACTGACGAATCAAGCTTTACTTGGTCTGATGAGAAATACGATATTAGAAGCGGGCAGTGGTGGAACATCTACAACATGAACGAGACAGAAACGGACCTGTTGGAGAACATCCTAAAATGCCACTACCACAATACAACACTGCAATTGAAACTTCGAAGAAATGCACTGCCTATCTTATATCTTTTCTGTATGGAGTACTGCATGGTTGCTGCCACAATGCTGTGTAATATTTGGGCTTCAATGCGGAGTCTCAGACGGGAAAGTACGGCGAGTGAACTACATGTGTACCGAGACTGTAATCAAAGTGAACGCCTGGCTGACATTGATAGTCGTGGGACAGACGATGACACGACAGAGTTAACCATCGACAATCGCCCTGCCCGGTCATCCATTCAAACCGACGTGCAACTGAGCTTACAAGTTACAGACAAGGGACGAACATCAACGCAACAGAATTTGACATCGCCTTATTTCGGAGTGGGATTACTAGTTGGCGCCTTCATGATGGCGTTTCTGCTTGTCGTCACGGTGCTCTTGCAACAAGATATTATGTTCAACAAAACCATCTACATATATTACATTTATAAGAGTGTTTATTACGTCATAATGACGATATTGTGCTGGTTTGGTTTCCAGCTCCTGACGAAGCAAAAATACGAACATCGCGACTATTGCGGGGAAGACGTACTACTTCTGGTGTCAGCTGCAGGAGAATTTGCGTACATGTACTTCAAGATGTTAGCTGCAATCGGGACTATTCTACACCAAGATATTTTCCGCACATGTGAAGAAGGTAGCGGGTGGTATACATGCATGGCAAGTGATTTACCTTGGATGTTGTTGTGGGAAAAAGTTGTTACCGGGATGCAGGTGTGGGTGCAGACGACGTTCTTAATTTACGCTGCCCGATACAAGACTCACCAGAGCAACTCATCTAGAAAGGTAGGCACGACTTTCTTAATGCTCTCACAATGTAACTAAATACCACATCCTGCACGTGTCACTGTGAAAGTAAAATCTCGGGTGCTAATATAATGAAGAAGTGTGAAGGAACAAAGGAACGTGTTTTTAAATGGGAAATCTGACGCGTGACTATAAAATGCAGAACTACATTACTTGGTGAACAAATATTTAATGAAGTATACAAATGTTCTCGTACATACATTCACTCTATATAAGGAGAGATTATTCAGTACATCTACTATTGGGCGAAAGGGAAAATATTTAACACAATTATGGGCGAAGTAGGGTATTTACAGTACAAATATGGGCGATGGAGAGTTTCATGGGATAGTATTTTTACTGGAATGAGGGGGCTTTCCTTGAAGTCTTCATGCTCTCTAGCTAGATCGAAGAAGAAAAGCATATACACTTAGTCATAGATATGATGTAGCGGGATGTCGTAATGAAATGAATTCCTGTATCTAATATCGCAACTAACAAAACGCATTTGTAATAAAGTTAAAGAAAAGTAAAGTCTTATTTTCTTTACGTCAATTAAGTATGATTTTTCCGATCACTAACGCATAATTAGAAATGGCACTTTCATTAAAGTCCCCCAGAATGATGACTTGTGGCCTATTTGTCATATTGATACTAGTGTCTTAACCACCAGTTTTGAAAATCTTTCCAGAAGCATTTGACTCCCTACACAAACAGAACATGTGTGTCGGAATGCTTCCTACAATCAATCAATCAATCAATCAATCAATCAATCAATCAATCAATCAATCAATCAATCAATCAATCATTATTCAGTACTGGGCCGCGGCCCATCGTACAATATTTAAAAATAGTAGGTAGAAGTGTTTTTACAGAGAAAAAGAAACATAAAACTACTAATTACAACACCACAAAAACAGTAAAAAATATATTGATAAATCAATTTACATGTAAAGAATGAATAAATCACTAAAATATTACATTTAACTTGTCTCATAATTATCTCGTCTTTTGAATGCTTGTAACAAATATATAGCTAAACGACGAATAATACAAGGCTGGAATGTTGGGAGAAGAGACACCAGTTTTTCAATATTGGGATAAGTACACAGAGAAATGCTCCCTACAAAAGGTACACGAGTCATCTTCTCTAATGTTTCACATTTTTACAGCCAAAATGTTCTGCAAACTACTAAGATGAAATATTTATTACAGGGAAATTATATTATGCTAAATTGTTACAGTATTAAAGTTCAACTTAAGAAATGGTAATCATCAACAATAACGTTTCCCATTCTTGTACAAGTTTAAATATGACGTCACTGAATGTTTGATGCAATTCTGATTGAATGCTCTGTACACATGTCATGTTTAAATTAGTTTAATGTCCACTGGACTGACAACTATGATGTAGCATTTTGACAAAAACGAAAACGTTGGTTCGGAATCTACTACTTTGACCACTTGATTTCATTCATAACTGTATATATAATAACAAATGTGTCTGTTCATGTCAATATTTTAACACACCAATTGGTAGATATCTGGTCGAAGGTCGCTTACACCATCCTCATTTCTTGGCTATGTTTGGTACTTTAAATGGCGTCGGCACATTCAGTAAACAGCAGGTTGCTTCATATCGATTGTACAAGGTCTCCTTTGCTCATATTCATATTAAAAATATTCTCCTTCGCGTCAATTCGTATTCAGTACACTTTCGTTCGCCCATATTCGCGTTAATAAAAAATCTATTTTGCCCATATATGTAGTAAAAATACTTTTCTCCGCACATATTGGTACTGAAAATACTCTCCTTCGCCAATATTTGTACTGAACATATTTTCTTTCGCACAGATTTTAAATAAAAATACTCTCCTTCGCCCATAATGGAATTGAAATTGCCATATCCGTATATGTATTTTATAGTCACGCGTCCCATTTAAGATCTCGTTCCTTCGCTCTCCTTCGTTTTAGTTGCACCCTCAAATCTCTCAAGACTGGTAATGTCGTTCGCTGATGAGAAAATAGTGAATAAAACTGCACTACATATTTGTTGTGTGGTTAATAGTTACAATGCGTTTTGGTCTTTGCAACACTAAATAAACTCGGGCAAGATTTACAGGGATTGACAGTGTACATTATGCCATGATATTGTTAAAGCGTAAATGTCATAGCACAAAAACAATGATGTAAGTGTTAGTAATGGAAAAGAAGACAATGGAGAATACGAGCGGCGGTTCTTTTGTCAAGTGCCCCACGAACTGGAATGGACTGTAAATTGTTCACAACATTGTCCATCAGTATATATATGTATATACTAAATAATACCTTCCCGTCACGCCTTAAATAAAGATTTGTTATACTTTCAGCTACATGACGTCATCACATGCCTGGCTTTCTGTAACCTAGGGTTTTGGGTACAGTCTGCTTTTGTTGATATGCTCCCGTCTCCAGTAGAATCAATTGAAAAACAGTTCTACAACCTAGACAATCAATGGGATTTCATCATGCGTGTAATGTTGCCGTTCTGTATCTTCTATCGATTCCACTCTACTGTAATGTTTTGCGGGATCTCTGCTAGATTTAAACAGGATGGATGCTCTGGTCTGGATGAAGTAGAAATAATACCCCTGGTACAGCACTGCGAACACTCCGATTACAAGAGCTATGAACATTGAACTAACATATAACAATTACTCTTATTTGAATCTTATGAAATAAGTGCAATTCGCAAGCCCAAAACTAGTTTGACAGAATGTGTATTGCTTCTACCTCATGCGATTCGAGGATCATGCCATTACGGTACAAACGTTGCCAACAGATCGTTATTCTTGACATTTTGGTATGTGTAGTCTTCTAATATAGTGGACAATTAATGATATATATATATGATGTGTTAAATACTTCGTGTGATTGGCTACAAACGAGTGGAATGTGTGGAGGCCACGCCTTTAGCTCTTAAACTTCCATGTGATAGGTTAAAGTTTTGATAAGTGCATAAACCTAGTCTTAGTCGATTTTGGGGGAGTTATCCACAGGCAGGGAGTCTTGGGGAGATCTCAGCAGGCGAGCCAGCCTTGACTGTCCCCACATGGCGCTGAGAGGAGAAGTTGACACGAATTCAATCTGTGTGTGTGTCTATGCTTGGTCGAAAGGGTTGCAAATTTAACAATCCCCTGAGATAACGTTAATAAAACGATAATTAAGCCGTCATATTATTACTGTCGATTCACTCGCTGTTGCTTTGATGTTTCTCTCTACTCAAAAACAGCTTTTACACTTTATACACATAAGCAACCAAATCGCGTAGTTTCTAATTTTAGAGATCTATTCACGTTGTCAAAGATGGTCATAGTTCAAATTCATTGTTAATTCAAGGGCTGTTTTGATTGAGCAGTACATAACAATTGTCCATACTTCGAAGGTATCAGAATTCAATGAGCAATGGGGAAATACAATCTTATTGTTGTCAGTGGGGAAGGTACGCACGTAACGTAGATGTTAAGTTCCAAATATAAAAGCATGTAATATTTCAGGTTTACATTAGCAACTTGTTAAACATTCTGAGTTGGATCATCATTATTATTGACGTATGTTACACAAAACATGCTTTTATTTTAGTATATGCAAATATCATCAAAACATTTAAATGAAACGAGCAACTTAGTTTATGCAATTGATCAACCAATTTCCTGGACAAGGAATATGTCAAAATCTCAAAATGTTGGTCGAAATCATAATATGTGTTTTTTTCTACAAAGTACGTGTTAGTGTGTTTTCACATTATTAAAAAAAATGACAGTGAACACTGTTTCATAACATATTGTTGTACCACACTAAACTGTTCTCCACTGTTGAGTGCTATGTTAATTTAAATATTGAATGATAATTATCACGAAGAATTTTGAATAGGTTTCTATGTTCGTCTAATTGTTAGCATAACATGTACCCAAGTTATTGTTCTTTCCATTCATTGAAATGTTTTAATTGTATATTTTAATGTCACGAATATGGAGATATGTTCAATTTGAAAGTATGTTTTATCTTATCAATTTATCGCCATGAGAGTGTGAGCCTGTTATTTCTTAGTGTTAACTTTCCTAAATAATTACTTGTATTTTAATATCCTGACCTGTGATTAATGTGATATCAGAATAAGCATGCATTAGATTTAATTTGTGAAAGCAATTATTGTAAAAAACGCAACTGATTTTGAAAAGCCGGACTGTTACATTCAGAATGAATATTCAGCTTCGTGAGTTTCAGTGTAGATGACGACCCGTTGTTTCACATTTTAATAAAGGTGTTAAGGTCGCCCTTAAATGCTACAGCTTAGAAGCATTGACCAATTGAATTACATGAATATAATAATGTGATAACATTAGCTAAAATGTACCAAAGCAATGAATTTATATCAATTAATATCATAAATGAATTTATGTCAAATAATAGGTTGGTTGGTTGGTCAGTGTTAGTTGGTGGAGTGTATGCTGCTTCTCCAAGTATTCGTGGTCATCGTGACTGAGACGATGCTTATGTATTTTCAGTATTGTATCTCATCTCATACCCGCTGATGTTTTCATAATAAACATCCTGAATATATCCAATACCGGCAACCACTTCAACGTCAACTCATTTCAATACATGTCACTGCCTCAAGACGTTCAATTGCACGAATAGAAAGAAAGTCCCATCAAAATGAATAAACGAGTTTGTTTTTTCACGTAGGACTTCTCCTATAGAATATACTCATAAATGTATACCTTTTTTTCCAATGATCACAAGTACTATTCATTACATATTTAGTATTTATTCCTATCCCATTTCTCAGACAATATCATGTTTGCTATAATTGTTATTATTGTGGAAATTTATCTATATAATCCAAGATGGCAATATGAACATTTATTTGACCTTCAACCTTCAATACCACCCTAACATTTGACGCTGTCATCTAGATGTCAATGTGGAGGAATGCCTTCACACTCCAGCACATATTGAACCTATAGTTTGACCAGTAGCTTTGCCTGCTTATCATTATCATTTGATATCTGGTCAAGTGAAAGTTGGGTCATGGGTCATTTTAGCCAGCTTAGGGCAAGTATGAATGTTGATGAATGTCTGATTGTGTTACGCTGGCAAGCACTTAATGGACCTAGTACAGAGTGGTTCCCCACAACTCAGCTAAGTGGACTACCTCAAGATATACCAAGAAGCTTTTAAATCTATATAGCTGAGAGCTATGTACTATATTTACTTTAGTGGCACTGCTTCAGTAATGATGACTACTAAATACCACACTATTTCGCCGTCCCTCTCCTCCCCAGCGGCAGGGAAAAGGTTGACTCTGTTGTTCTCACAATGACATACTAGTAATCACATACGCATATTTGGTTTACATGACTCGTAATAAATACCATAACAGCAAATGATTATAATTTCAATATTTTGACCTTTTGATATAGAGTTTGTAACCTTAGTAACGAGAGACAGTGCAGCGAAGTGTTACCTCAGCGGACCGTTTTGAGAAAATCGGGCCGATTGATAGACTTTCCCTTTTATTTAGCGTTATAACCACTGTATTTAGAATTATAATCATTGTATTTAATCAGTGTGTTTTACTCTTTTGATTTATACCTTTTTATTAATATTCATGTTGTATTTAACCTGTATGATGATGAGTTGATGACAGTATCTTTGATTTATGAACGTGTTATTCCAGGAGGCATTGCTCAGTTTGAGTGAAGGGATGTGTGATGAAATTGTTTGCACGTATCTGTTAATCGACTTATTTAGCTGATTATGAGTGAATTGCTGTGTTATGTCTGTCATCGTTTAGGCTCATGCGAGGTCCTGGACGGAACTCGACTCAGTGATTGGGAACTAATTACGATATAACCGTCACTATTCGGACTACTATATTTGACAGTTGGTATTCGCAGTTACTAATGTAGTGAACGATTAATCAAAAGATATGACGTGTTCAGTACTTAGTGTGATTGGCTGTATGATTGAAGGTTACGCCCTAGAGTCTTTATACATGTACTTCTTTGTAATTGGTTAAGGTTTTGAAAATGAATAAAGTTGTTTTTAGTTGGTCTTGGCGATTACACCAGGACAGACGCAGTCTTGGGGCAGTCTTGGGAGAGTCTTGGGGCAGCCTTGCGATAGTTTTGGGGACTTTTCCCCAGGGCGCTGTGTCTTATAGAGTGCTCGACTGACCGACTAAAGACGAGAGTTGAAACGTATTTCGTTGTGTGTGTCTATTTGACTGTAAGGTTTAAGTGACTTTCCCGATCCCGTACCTCAAGGGGACGCGATAGAGAGACGAGACGATATCCCCCCTGACACGTGTGGAGAACCCTAAAGGAGAAGAATTTCCCCCTCATAGCTACTCAAGGGAAATTCCCTTAAAACGTTCAATTGTTGATTTGACACAAGGCGTTCAAATAATAAATGGTGACCAACTTAAAAACAGTTTACTATCGCATTTTTTCAGAATATATATATATATATATATCACATTTTGAGATCATCTTTGAAAAAATGTTTAGGTATACATAAAAAAATTAAAGTTTAAAAGACTGGTGATATATTGTAATATCATAAAATATACAGTAAACATAGTGTGTGATATTGTGTTTGTTAAATGGTTTACTGATCTTAGGTTTTTGTCACAAACATATAGTCGATAGCTATTGTTATTGACTCTGGGTTTTAATACATGTACTTGACTGTATTTAAACCCCAAAATAGGAATATACGTAGCCAGGAAGCTGTTCTGTAGCAGTTCGTTTTTATCTCCGGTACTTACGTGAGATATAGGGCAAAGGGGAATAGCTGGTACAGGTTACAGGAAATAAAACAACATTTTACGTTTTTACACGAAATATAATGAAAGTTACATTTCCAGTAAAAAATAGGTTTTTACACTTTACAGATAAAGCACATTCTTAATTACATTTTACATGTTTATAATATATTTGATAATTTGTGTTTAAGAATCAAAATTGGAAATTGCGTACAAATGTGAAAAATGCTGTATACGTTTATAAGATCTTTGTACAAATTACGGACGAATAAAATAGCTGATTACATTTTACACCATACCTATGTCTACGAATTTACGTTTTATAAATTTAAAATACATTATAACGAAAAAAAATCAATTGATTACAGCTTACGAATATACCCCCTTTCCGACCCTCTTACGTTGTGTGTTGATCACGAAACAAATTTATTTAGTGTTAGATCGGATTCAGGTTTCGTCGCTCACATCCAAACACAGGACGTCATCACTGTATCTGAATAAGTTGAAAGAATCAGCACAAAAACACCGTGACGTCAACTATATTAGATAAGCCCATTTTCCCAAAAAAACAAAACAACAACAGCCAATTGGAATCAGATTTGGTAAGTGGATTTTAACAATCAGTACGTGGAATCATGGAATGTGAAGGTAAGTAGAACTTTTCATGGTAGGATCAAATACTTGACTATTACCACACTCGTACAACATACATTTTCAGGACTAAGTAAGAACAATCATATAATGTAATCACTATACTTGGAGGCAGAAGATTCTTTCACGTGGTTCTCGGCCGCCGGAGGTATAGTACTGACTGTCACCAGGGTCAAGTAACTACATGTATTTGGAACACATGTTCGCCAGAGTTTTTCAACCTATCACTGTTAAACGTGTTAGAAAGATGAAGAGAAACAACCAGCTTCGACCGACTTGCTGTTAGTCAGCTCAATATATATATATATATATATATATATATATACTTTACAAGGAATTTCGGCCGTAAAATATACATATTCTTTTACTTGTTGATTGGCTGTAATATAATATTTTAGATGCGTTGTTCACGTCACTATGAGAACCATATCGAACAGAACGCAGTGTGACGATCTTCATACTTGAGTGTTTACACTTGATTGCCATATCAGATTTATATATGCTTACGTCAATATTATCTATGAGCTGTTTTTGTTATGCTACGTCACAAATGTGCCAATGTAAGATCCGGGATAGTGCTTATTCGAACAAGTTTTTATCATTTGGTAGGATTTTGGTTAACGTTCTTACAATCACTGACAGATGGCTACAGGTACAATGTACCGTCATAGAGTAATAATAATATGATGTAATTTGCCAAAGCCTAGCTCAGGGCATGGTGACGCAAATATCGTTTTATACATATAATGTTTGTAGATATGATCAGTTTCAGAATTCGGGATTGAATCACTTTGATCATCTAATGCAATATGTCGTGTCAGCGTATCCACCACCGGTATAAGGGATGTTCGACTTTAAAAATAGCTTATAGTTCCATAACGTGAAGCAATGTAAAAAAAATCAACACAACTTTACGAATCTGAAAATTTTTATTGCAGATTTTACCCCAAAATGTACAAATCACATTTAAACATTGTTAACGCGAAGTCAGATATTTTGTTTAAATAGAATTTACGTCATCGAAGTGAGTATAACGGGAGTTGCATGGCCATGTTTTGAGTCGTGGGACAAACTACATGAAAACATTGACCATGTTGTAATTGAAATCTGTACCCAGCTTCAGCTGCTGTGAAATCATTGACTACACTAGGGATATGTACTACAATGAGTTGTCGTCTTGCAGCTTGTTACGTCATTAGCAAAACCAAACGAAAGTTGTGTGATTTTCACCGCTAGAGGGCTAACTTCTTCTGAGATGCAATGAGCCTGTCACCCACGTATATGATCAATTTAATATCGACGTTGCCATACTTTACCGGGTTATAAATATAAGTATTTTTGTGGCAATTTATCTTAGAAAAAATTTTAAACACCGATGAATTTTATTTAAATCTGAAAAAAGATCATTTAGGATATTCTTCTAACGAAAGTGAAACTACAGATGTACTACAGTTAATGGTGGAAGAACACACGTCTAAACGAAAGTTCCATCATTTTCATCTCTAGGGTGAACGATCGATTTTATGATGATTTTACACTCATGATGGCCTGGTTATAAACACAAGAATTTCCCCCTGGATTATAAAAAATATCGCGAACCCCGAAGAAATATATTTTTAAAAGAAATTATTTATGGTGTAAATTTATGATACTTTTGTGTATGAATGTAAAATCCGAAGAACACAAGTCTATGTCTATGATTATTTATCGCGCTTACTGGTACGTGTAAATATGTACCGGTACATGTATGGCGCTTACTGGTACGTGTAAATATGTACCGGTACATGTATGGCGCTTACTGGTACGTGTAAATATGTACCGGTACATGTATGGCGCTTACTGGTACGTGTAAATATGTACCGGTACATGTATCGCGCTTACTGGTACGTGTAAATATGTACCGGTACATGTATCGCGCTTACTGGTACGTGTAAATATGTACCGGTACATGTATCGCGCTTACTGGTACGTGTAAATATGTACCGGTACATGTATCGCGCTTACTGGTACGTGTAAATATGTACCGGTACATGTATCGCGCTTACTGGTACGTGTAAATATGTACCGGTACATGTATCGCGCTTACTGGTACGTGTAAATATGTACCGGTACATGTATTCGCAACACTCATAAACAAACAAAACAAAATTAACAAAAGTGTTATAATTTTACACTGGCCTGGTTATAAATATAGTAGTTTCCACCGGGATTATAAAAATTATCGCGAAGGAATATTCTTTTTAAAATAAATTATTTATGGTGTTCGTTTAAGATACTTCTTGTATGAATGTCACAGTAAAATCCGAGGATTGTGCCGCAGTCAAAGGCGGAAGTAAACTTTTTTTCAGATATGCATATATTCAATCTGATTAAAATCCGATGATTAAAATCCGATGTAGGCTCCAATTTTTTGTTTTTTAATTATTTGTTTTTGTTTTTTTGATAACCCTTTATATTATTTATTTATTTATTTATTTATTTATTTGTATTTTAGTTTGAATATGTCGATTTTTTGTTTTTTCTTGCCGTTAATCAGTTCTTAGAAAATCGTAGTTAGAGGCGACTGGGACACGATTTTCTAAGAATTGATTAACGGCAAGAAAAAACAAAAAAATCGACATAATCAAACTAAAATACAAATAAATATAATATAAAGGGTTATCAAAAAATATTTAAACAAAAAAAAAAAAAAAAAAAAAAAAAAAAATTGGAGCCTCATACCATGGAGGTAAACCTCCATGCTCATACCTACATCGGATTTTAATCAGATTGGCATTTATTGAAATTGTTATACATATTTATTTTCGTTTATTTATGACTATTTTTTGTTTTGCGTGCTGTTGTTATTTTTTTCATATCGTATCGTACTGAGATACAATATCTAAAACGTTTTAAATAAGATTGTTACACAGGCGCAATGTACGATAATCCCCAAACCACCTTCATTGGAAGGAGGTATGTAAATGTGTCGAAATGGACATAGTGCGAGTGGTTAGTGCTAGTAGCACTAATCCGAAAAACTACTAGATCTAGTGCAAAAATGGCAAAAATGTACATAGTGCGAGTGGCATTGATATTGCGTTGTCAACGACGTCAAGACGTCCCGTAATTCTCTGAAAATAAATTAATATTTACGTAAAATTGTTGTATCTTTCATTCATTGGAAATGTGCTACAGTGGGAAAATTGAGAATGTCATTGTCCACGTTTGTCGTAATAGGCCGTTGGAACAACGCGATCGGCCGGGAAACTAGCTGAAACAGTGAAACTGCAGGTCGAACTTCGTAATTTTTACAAATTGTGAATAGATATACTGTATGAAATGGTATTGTGAGGAAGTTTGTGTTTTCAACTTTGGCGAATGGAAACTTTATGTAAATGGTGGAATTCAGCGTTGATTTTTTTTTAAATCGCTGATGTGCCGTTTTATTTCTGGTCGGCGCCACACTTAATGAAAATTGATCTTCGAAAATGAAATTATGATGCCATATGTGAACTAAATGAAAAATTGGTATACTCCTAGTCTAAGTCCCGGGTCCCTGTAAAGCTCGGTGGATGTTGTGTGTACTGCGACCTGTGAATGGGCATATACATATTCACGCAATCCTGTTGTTACATTCTCTAAGACAAGCCTACGTCACAAACTGGTCAAAATCCCCCAAACATTGTCAGCAACCAATCACAGACTAGCTTAAACAATAGCATTCCCTGACGATAATACTTAGCAACGTTATTTCTCCAACGCTAACTTGAAAAATCTTTTGTTTCTGTCTCGTTTCCGTTTCCGGTCTGTCTTAGAGAATTGTATCATGGAGGTACTAACGGAATATGATGCAACCTCGCCGATTTTTTAACGTGACCATATTATATATGTCTAGACACTTTCTCTGCAATAATATTTTTAGGAGCCCCTAGGATTTTTTGTTGTAGACTTTCGAAATCTTGTTCTTGTTACAGTTGCTAATAATTAAAACATGTGAAATCTGTGAAGTAACATGTTCGTCTGTTGAATTTCCGGTTGTGAAATACGTATTTTAACCCTTCACAGCTAAACAAACGCAGTGTATGGTCGCGTTAAAAAACTGGGACCAAGAAATCGTCCAGGGCGATTTTTCGTCAGTTTTTAAATTTATTTTTTAAAACATTTTGTCGTAATTTATCGGACATTTCAATCGTTCCTGACGCCTAAATCTGTCTATTTAAGTTTTTATTCAAGAGCGTTTGGACCAAGAGCTGTTATCACTGTAAACAATGTTAAATTCTTCTTCTTATGCTAAGTTCATCTTTGAAAACAACTATTTTTTTATTTAAAAAAAATCATGCCATTTTTCCAACAAAATCCAAGCCAAAAGAGCGTACTACAACATCGGCAAATCTCTTCCGCGTTGAGTTCAATAACATTAACATATTTAAATGAGCTATGGTGATTTGAACGCGTTAGCATCATCCAGCATTTTGATTGGTTAATTAGCGATTTGACCTATTAGCTCAACTCACGCAAGAGAAACATGGCGGATACCCTAACGCATCGAGCGTTTATATGCGATCGGAATCATTTGCTTACGATGAAACTAAGTTGAATTTTATTTGAATCAACTAATTTATTTTTTGTGCGTTATTTTAATCACTACTGAGTAATATACAACGTTTGTGAAACGTAGCATGTCCGGATTGAGCATCTGTGATCGCTTGCTGCTACGCAATGCAGTTGTGTTCGTTTTTGTCGTTTAAAAATATACTTTTGTTACCAATAAAATAAAAACAAATGTATTTGAAAAATGACACTGGGCGACACTGTAATGACATTCTAGGTGGCCTACTTTTTAATTCAGCAAGAATTATTAATTATTGTTAATTCTGCAATAAATTTTTCGTCTGAAAATTTCCCCAAAAATATTTGATAATTATTTTTTAAAATTTTGAACCCCAAATAAGTGCCCATCACCCGTGATATCCCAAGGGCGATTTTTCGGATGGCCGAATTTACGGCAGAATCCGGTATTATATAAAGAAAGTATTATTATGGACATCTCGCGCATATTGCCAATGTTTTATACTGTTTGTAGTTTGCATATGAAAGTGGTTGTTGATGCCCCTCCTATTATTCGACGTCGTTGACAATGCGATAACAATGCCACTCGCACTGTGCACATTTTAGCACTAGATCTAGTGCCATTTTAGCACTAGATCTAGTACTTTTTCGGATTAGTGCTACTAGCACTAGCCACTCGCACTATGTCCATTTCGACACATTTACAGATACAACTTACAAGCTGTGCCTATGAATGCGAACCCGGGAGAGCCTAACATTTCTTATTCAAATTATACTATCTGCCATTTGCCAAAAGAAGCACGCCTATTGGCTAGAGATTAAATGCAATCGGAATCCGCATACTTGCTATAAATAGCTTGATGTCGTAGTTGGAATTAGAATTCGGCAGCCATTCTGTGTTTTACTTCCGTGTTACATTAGTCGACAATATGTCTGGTCGTGGAAAAGGAGGCAAAGTGAAGGGGAAATCTAAGTCAAGATCGAGTCGTGCTGGTCTACAGTTCCCTGTAGGACGTGTACATCGTTTTCTACGCAAGGGTAACTATGCTGAACGTGTGGGCGCTGGCGCTCCGGTGTACTTGGCTGCTGTACTTGAATATCTAGCTGCTGAAATCCTCGAGTTGGCCGGTAATGCTGCCCGTGATAACAAGAAGTCAAGAATCATCCCCCGTCACTTGCAGTTGGCTGTCCGTAACGACGAAGAATTGAACAAACTTATGTCCGGGGTGACCATCGCACAAGGCGGCGTGCTACCAAATATTCAAGCCGTGCTCCTACCCAAGAAAACCCAAATGAAAACGAAGAACTTTTAACTGTTTCAACCGGACCTTTTTCAGCAGACATCATCTACTAGTACGTACTGTCTTGACCGAAATTGTGTTAATAATATATTCATGTTGAGAATTTTGCATCTTATTTGGTGATTTTTGGATTATGTTTGTGGATGAACTTTGTCACAATCAATAACGTTTTCACGACAGAGGTCGTGTATACTATTTGTTTTGTCTAAAAATGGATCGAATGTTTTGACTAAATTTAATATTTGTTATGTGATTGAGTCAAGTGTCACTTGCAAGTGAACGCAGGACCCGGTGGCAACAATGATAAATTGTTATCAATTGTAGCACATATTATGACATTTATAGCAATTCGCCTCGTTATGTTATGTCTGCAATACGCTTAAACTCGATTACATTATCTCCATTCATTCAGGCATGAACGTTTTTTTTTTTCCATTAAAGGGCTGGTGGTCGTTGGGCCGCGCATGTGCAACATTTCCCCACAATCCAATGCGTTCTTTTAATGAAATCACTAGTACGAGTTTTGACCTAGGCCGATCTTGCACTAATTACCACAGTGACTCCTTTGATATCTTCCAATCACCTAACAAAATACTTAAAGCTTGATAACGTCTCAGTTTGTACTCTTGCCAACAGTCAAAGTTGCCTTCTTTGTTTATTTGAGACCATATCCCACGCATGCAGGCCAAAAGATCACTGCCCTTTAATTTAACAAATGTTTACTCCAGAAGAGAACTTCTTCAATCTAAAGAAAATGCTTTCATTTTGCACATTACAAAAAGTGCAATATAAATAAATACATTATTATTGGCTGAAGAAATCTTTGGTAACACCTATGAGAAATGTATTTTATATTGTTTGTATACATTTGTAAAAGCAGTGTGATCGGTCAATTTGTTTTGAAATTTATAAACTATTTGATATATATAAACATTCATGCCTAAATGAAATTTGGTGTATATGAATAAATTTAAACTGTTTGTAAAATCAAAGTAAGTACTAGAATACTTGGGCATTTTCGCTTGGAATTTATTTTCACTATTTCCACTGAAAGGATGATTCCGTGAAAATAAAATCCAGCGAATATACTTTTTTTCCTATATTTCACATTAAACTCATCAAAATCAATGAAAATAAATTCCATGCAAAATGCCCAAAAAGCCTTTTCAGCGAAAATTAATTCCAGCGAAAATAAAGTATTCCACAGTATGTAGGAAGCATTTACCAGTGATGTAATCCCTTCACTACCACTGTTTGATTTGTCTTTAATAAATGTATATATATACATTTATATGATGTACAACACTCGTATGTATATAGTGATTATCAATTACATCAACATTGACATTTCTGACTCATTATAAACATTGTTTTAAATAACTTGCAATGGAGAATTCTATATGTAATTGTTTGTCATGCCAAGTTTTGCCTACCTGTACTAATACAATCAATGTCATGTTTACCTGTCACAATCACATGTACCATATTTACTCTATATTGGAGCATACTTTGCCAATTTAAAGCAGTCTTTACATGTATACCTTGTAAAGAATTCTACATAAAACATACATGCTTTCAATAGAACAAATCCAGTATTTGGTTTGAATGAGTAACAATATGTTGATATAACAACAAATCCAGTATTTGGTTTGAATGAGTAACAATATGTTGATATAACAACAAATCCAGTATTTGGTTTGAATGAGTAACAATATGTTGATATAACAACAAATCCAGTATTTGGTTTGAATGAGTAACAATATGTTGATATAACAACAAATAAACACCAATGTAAATTACAAAAAAATTCGGAACATCCATGCATGCTCGTTATAAAAGTACCCGGTGTAGTCTGGTGCAAACCTGGTGTATTTCATGGGTGTCTGATAAGATGTGACAATGACTTCAAGCAGTATCCTCGTAATTCCTCCCAGGAATACATCTTGGTAATGTCAAAATCCAAAATGTTTAGAACATATTTAGCAAACTTGTTTGTGTGGGCCCGTCCTGTCAAACCCTGGGGGCGGCTATGTTTTATATTATTAGAGGATGCTTACGTGCGTAATTGTTCTATATTTGGAATTCACGTTTCCTAATATGGTAGGATGAAAATACCCAGTGCAATAACACAAAATTACGACAAACTGTAATTTAGGGTGTTACAGTGACAGATGTATAATACCTCTTAACAATCTTAGAATTATCAAAACAATACCTCGTATGATACAGGTTATCTGCATATGAATTGGTTCTATTAGAATCGCATGTGCACTATGAAGAGAACATGTTTTTGAATACCAACACACTCGCATCTTGTCATTATTCTGACAACACACATTGAATTAACTTTTAACATAGTTATGTTTTGATTAAAACTTGGCTCGATAATTAATCACATTGCAACTCAATATAGAATTGCGTTTTAATTCAAGTTTATAGATATTAATTATGACAAATAGTGACTGTCGTCACAATGTTGTAAGACAAATGCACTGAAATGAAGCATGGAAGACAAAGTTAATGTTATGTATGCATTTTTATTTCTTGTACAACATAGCAAAAAATTACATAACCTGCAATAAAATATCAAGTCATCTGCCTATTTCTTGTATTTTATTTACTTTGATAACAAATTGGAATAAACTGAAACGAAAGGTTGTTGCTCTATTACATTTGTGATGGATAGAATTGATGATATATATTTTTACAAATACATTGTACAATTACTCAGAATGAAATATCCTTATAAATTTTCCCCGTCACAACAATATTTACTTCAAAGGTACTGCAGTCAATTGATGCAGTCTTATACCATAATTCCAATCAACTCTGGAAGTGAAATGCAGTACGCTGTCATCAAGATTTAGCATATTGTTTTCATTTGTAGTTGATATTGGCCCAGAGTGCCATACAAATGCATAACCTGCCTTATACCAAACACTGATTGGACTGGGAACACTTGCAGTATGTGTTTGACCAAGTTTTCATTTCCGGATTTCTAGCATTCAATTGGAATACACTTATATATGACCATTTATGTGTCTCACCAACCACATTTGTGAAATATCATCTGTTCTGCAGAAACTAGTTCTGGTCACTTGCCCACAAAGTGCTAATCAGAAAAACACATTTTTAGCAAAATTCTGGATGTGAAAAAATGTATAACTTTTTTTTCTAATTGAAAAAAAAATCACAAAAGAGATAAAAAAATTAAAAATATTCCACTTTGTCTACTACACATCCAATACCATATACATCTGTCTACAAGAATAAATAGGAACAAAAATTCTCTCACTTGACATTGTTAACGAGATACAAATTTAACAATTTTATAAAAAACAACTTGCCTGGAAAAAATGGTAAGACAACAAATTGAAGAACCAGCCTTCAACGTTTCAGAATAAATGTTTCTTATTACATATACATTGACAATCATAATTTCTACAATGACAAATGTCTGGAAGCATTGAATACACCAAAAAAGCAGTCATGACCAAAAAAAAACAAAAACATGTTCATTATGTGAAATAAAACAAATTTGATTGATGTTTCCGAGAACTGAAACAACAATGGGATAGGAATATTTATGACATAATCATACTTTGACTACAGATGTGAAAATTCCATCAGTTAATTTTAAAAATAAATTTTGTTAATTTAAAAAGAAGGAAGTACACGAAATTCAAAAATTACATTGATGGAATGACCATAGCTAATTTGCATAGGAATAAATAATTGTTGAGCATTTGCATAAAATAAACTTTTTTCACAGGGTTACCGGAAACAAAGAATATATTTTATTTGGTTTAACACAAGTTTACCTAACAAATAGAAATGACTAAAAACTAAAGAACTCTTTTTCTTCATATGACAGAAATTGTAGACAACATAAAACATGAATTAATCATATCTGTCACAGAAAACGTTTGAGATTATAATAATACTGACCAGATAATTCCCTCATTAGCATATTAGCATTCAATATATGATGCATTCTCAAAAAAAAAATTTATACGTGCGTATAAATAAAAAAAATTGTTCACAAAAAATAACAATTCTGTTTTTGGAACTGGCTGTTCATATGAAAAAACAAAAAAACTGTTAAGAATACAACATCTTACTAAAAATAGAACTGACATAACAGTTGAGTACATGAAAAACATGAAATGATGACAAGATATGCAGATGATAGATGTTTTCAACCCTAACTGGCTTACCTTGCTGTTAATTGCCTGAACCAAGCCCTTGAGAAATTATTTCAAAGCAATTGGACGAGTTATCAATACGTCTGTTGTTATTTAGTTTTTGTTTACTCATTTGTTTGTCTGAATCATTCTGGTGAATCAAATAATTAATTTGAAACAAATGCTATTATAATTAATTTTTTTTGTATCAGGGTCACAGAAAAGAAAGTTAATACCTGAATAGGACACCAGCCAATCTGAATACTTTCAGTTTCCAACCGATAGTAAATACCATGATTGGCAAGACTTTTGTCAATCTAAAATTGAATTAAAAAACCATCATCATCTCTTCATTTCATCCCAGAAATCTTTCTCGTCAAACATAAGAATGTATTTGCTGAAAGATGTATTCATGTCAATGGCTTACCAAAATAGTAAGAACGTCTAATCTACCTGACCTTTGACCTCTATTCTATCCAACTGTTGGAGACAGGTGCTGTTGCTATGACTACTAGCTCTGTGGTAATATCATCTCGCATGCACTTCTATGCATTTACCACCTTTAATCGTGACTACATTTAGTCCGATAGTTGAAAAGTCCCATCCATGACAATTATCATCATGTCTCTTCATCTTTTTCGGGATTATAAAAAATGTTCCAGAAAACTGTGAAAATGATACAGATGATGTAGACGGCCATAGCAACCCAAATCATAAAACGTTCATGAAGTTTCTGATCAAAGTTCTTGAGGATGAGGAGTCCGATTGTGGCACCTGTGATTGATCCAGTGAAATGTGGAACATACGCTGTTGGTATCCCCCTGTCTGTGTACCGCCTCCAGATTGCAAATCCAACATCTAGACTTGCTGAAAATAGAAATGAATCAAAGAAAGCTTAGAAAGGACCCTCCGTCTGCTGAGACATTAATTTAAACTTTAAGATTTGCTTCAAACGAGAAGCTTGGCAACTAATTTTTGTCTGCTATTTGAGATGCATAACATGAAAAAAATGTGATTCACATTATCAAAATTTATAATACATACAGAAAATACATTTGATTTTTCATCCATGGTTTTTAGTCTAATTTATTCTAGAGCACCTCTGCAATAAATTCAATTTAAATCTGATTTTTTTAGATATCAGAAAGGGGTTAATAATAGATAATCAATATGCATGTTTATCAACATTAAACTAATCATGTCTGTGGATTACCTCAATGAACCAAATGAATTATTATACAAACTAAGCAATTATTATGCATAGATTTAGGTCTGTATATTGTTTCAGGGCGCACAAGTACAAGTTTCATTAAAATGTGATGATTAATTCTAACTAAGTTAGTGGAAAGCTGACAAGTAAATTATTATGCAAATTAGGTAATTATTATAGATGTATATAAACCTAAAACTAATTTGATCATCACATTGTGTTAGAGTACATATGTACCAAGATTCATTGAATTAAGATATGTACTGTCACAGACCATCCATGTTAGCTAATTATCATGCAAATCAGGTAATTAATATGCATGAATTTCAACCAAAACCTAATCAAATCTGCGCATTAGCCCAGAGCATCTACACACAAAGTTTCATTAAAAACCAACATACGATTCTTGAGATATATGTGAAATGGACAGACACACAAACACACATACATACAGACAGGGTAACTGCAAAGACTCCCATTGTGTGTGAAGGTCATTTTGATTTCATTTGTATTATATTTAGTTTTGATCATGAAGAACTTCAAATGTACACAATATGCTTTAAAAGAGGTTCATTCTGAATTGAAGACCATATGTCATTGTTTTCATACTTTAATATGGGTCCATGCCATTAAGATAAAAAAACATTGGGGACACCAGACAATTGTTCTTAAAAACAAAAATCTTAAATCTCATGGAAAATGGCAAAATTTTCATTTATGCACTGATTTCCATGGTGAAATAATTTCTTCATTTTCAAAAATGTAGCTTGGAATGAAAAAATCAATTAATATTTATTATACGCCTGCAATTAAGACAATAGAATTCATCCATCACATCTTCCAGTGGGAGAAAATCACTCCAGAATCAGAATTAGTTGACAGCAAGAAGTCACATGACTACAAATGTAACAAGGTAGACAGCAGGAAGTCACATGACTAAAGATGTAACATGGTAGACAGCAAGAAGTCACATGACTACAAATGTAACGTGGTAGACAGCAGGAAGTCACATGACTGCAGATGAACTGGCCTAATAATTGTACTTACCAATAATAAACAGACATATGACTCTTAAAATACCAAAAGGCATTTCTGAAAAGTTCTGAAAAATGAAAGTATAATTAACCATTAAACGCTGTGCCAATCAAATTGAAGTTACCAAAGTTAATATCAGGCTAAAACAGACAAGAATATGACATATATGCTCACAGAATTGATGCAGTGTTATTGTCTTAATTTTCTACCACAAGTGCCACAATGTGTGAGACACAGGTTCCAAACTGAGGCACACAATGACAAGAAACAAAACCTTTGGGGCTCAAGAAGTTTAAAGATTTTGGTCAAATTTTGGAATGAAATCAATCAAACAATACTGTAAACTGATCACTGGTAGTGTGAACATAGTGTCTGTGTCATAGGGATACAGTAACTAACAGATATCTGATCATTGATAGAGGCAAATTTTATGGATAGCTAGCTCATTAGATAACATACTTGTATTGACAGATAGAAGAACACAATATAGTTTGCATGGCATGGTCATGACTACATTGTAACATTTATAAAAACAATTGAGAATGGTTGCCAAATTAGGAGACAGTTTTATCAAAACTATTATCACTGTATTGTAGTAGTTTTTTCATGCTAGTATTTTGTCCTGTACTTAGTCAGTTTGTTCAATGTACCATTGTAATTCCTTCAGGAGAATTTTGAGCATTTAAATAAATAAATTATCCATAGACTGAAAGTGTGACTGTGTGTAGAATACTTACCAGTACAACATTTGCTAAATGCCCAGCCAATAATGCATACATCCCACCTGATGCACCACACAAATAGATATGCATATCAAAAACTGATGTACCTAGGGAGCCTGAAAAAATAAGAATCCTTAAGTTTATAACAAAAAATGCTAACAACATTTATGATATAAATAAAGCGATTAAATTTACCCAACTGATAGATACTACTACTATATTCAGTACCATATCATCAATTTCCAATTAACACAAAAGTTGGTAAAAAATCTTCTTCGTAAAAACATTCAATTTTTGTTTAGCCATCTCACCTGCTAATACTCCCACAAAATAAATACTTCCAACTCTGGCAGCGCCATGTACCATTTCTAGTGGTACTCCTAGTATTAACTGTATAGTCACATTAATAATAAGATGCTCCAAACTACAATGTAAGAGTATTAATAGGTTATGACATGTCACATTCACACAGTCTGATCTGTTGAGTTGTCAGTTCGTTATATGTATTTATTTGAATTAACATTTGAAGATGACAAAACTTTGAAAAAAATATGTTCTGGCACATCCAAGAAATCGTTAATAGTATAATAGTAAAAACAAGGTAGCCAGTTGGACATTTTGAACCAAATCACAAATAATGCGTAATGTAACAAGATTCAATAAAGTAGGCCATATCTGAGAAATGGTTGATGACATTTTCAAATATTGATTCTTTTTGGTCAATTTTAAAGGTCGAAAAACAAATCAATGTGCATATTCATATCAATATCATTTTTCCTTGGATTTTTATCAACTCTAAACCTAATTGGTACAAACATGATGTCTGATAAATGGAGACCAAAACATAATTCCCGGATTCAGATCATGTCTAAAACAATCTCACACATTCAATAAAGGTAAGCACAACAAAATTACATCAACATCATACTCAAAATAAAATTTTAGCTCAAATTTTTTTTTACTACCATTTCACTTTGATATTATTTAAAATGGATGTATGATGGATACTACCCCACACTTACCCAGCATGTATAAGCATATAGGTAAAAAATCTCCAGAGTTCCAATCGTTTTGATGGCTTATATAGAAATGGACTGTCAACTGGGACTGGCCCTGTCAGGTAGTCGAAAGATACCGTGGTGTTCTTTGCATAGTAGATGTAAATACTTATCTGTAAAAAAAATTAGAATAACAAATAAGGGAGAAAATTACATATCTGTTTAAATTGGTACCCACCTACATCGACTTGTTATTGTCGTCAGTCAAGACGTCTTAAAGGGCGCCGCTCCCTGTTTGATATGGGACCCATAGCAATGTATACAACGCATGTGAAGTACAAGTACCTACATAGTTCACACTAAATTTGACCATAAAAACAGAGACAAGCTTCTCTGTATGCTAGTGCAGATCTTGGTGGTAGTAGCAAATACTCAAATACGTCAGGAACAGGCCAAATGCAATTTACTCAGTAGCAAATAATAGCCATTTGGTCAGATCTAGTTAGAGGCGATGTCACTGACAACCAAAAATACAAGAAAAAGGAGCTTCTACCTACATCAAATCTAATTTGTTTTCATTTCACATCTATGAATAATTCATACCAAGCCAGATAATTCACCTTCATTCATCAGTCACTATCTCATATTTTAGGGACGACGTCAAAAGATCGATGTCGGATAAAAAACTTATTTCCTTTAGTTTGGGGTGGGGGGTTTTGACCTCAAAAAGTTTCCATCCTTCAAAAACGATTTTATTTTTTAATGAAGTCAAAAAAATCTTGGTATATTTGTAGTTCGTTTTTTTTTCTATCATGGACAGAAATAACCGAAAAAGGAAAAAAACCCAGAAAAAATGGTTTGGTTCGAGTGTAAATCTGTGCGTCAAATGAGGTGCATTTGTAAAGTATTTTTACACCCAGGCACCCGACAACCAACTGCTATGCAATACTACTGTCGATTCAGTGGGGGGTAGGGGGGGGGGGGTTGGAAAAAACTAAAGGAATTAAGTTTTTTATCCGACATCGATCTTTTGACGACGTCCCTAACTGGAATAAAACTATGATTACTGCAACCCAAATATGGATAAAAACAAAGTGTTCCAATTATTGAACATTGAGGGCGCTAGTCCTATTTGCTTCAAAGCTTACTTACCTCTATAATACTTATAAGAATCATAAAAACAGGAGGTGGGCAGCAACTATAACCATCAATATAGTTCTTTCGGTCGTAGCTATTCGTTAATATCTCGTCAGCAACTCTCTTCAGTACTTTTTGTCTAACAGATAACTGATCATATCTGGACTGCCCATGCTCTTCAAAATCTTTATCTCGTACCGCGATTGAGAAACTAAGGGTTCGCTTTTCACTCATCTGAAAATTGTGCAAAAAAAAAAAGAATTTGTTTTTAAATTTTTTCATGTCTGGCAACAGTTATTGTATGTTTTTTGATGGGCAAAAAACAATTTGCACATATGTGACAGTGTTGTGTGGTCGTCTTCCATCATAATGGCATCATGACAATTTAACATGCTATCCTGTTGTCCAACACAAGCACCTGCACACCATCAACAATTTCCAATGGCATAATCTATGGCATGCTCACCCTAATCAAGGCTGGATGACCTGGAAGATGTCCAGTTTGCTAATGATAAATATTGAATATTAATTGTGACAAAGTAAAAACAAACTGTTTCATTGGGATGCAGTAGTTGTATCACATATTCATTTCAATCTGTGATCACGGCTATCAAACCAGATTAGAATGAAAGTAGCAATTATACGCAGAAGTTAATGGTACTAAGAATGGTGTACATATTCCCATGGGATTTTACTTTGTTCTTGATGACTGCACATATTTTGATATTAAATCAAATATTCAGTCAACTACAGACATGACTGGAAATAGATAACACCAATGAAAATGAACTGGTAATTTTAGTTTACTGCATCAGCTGACACAAATCTGACTACAAATGACAATGCTGGAATACAGCCATGTGCATATCTCATTGCGGAATATACAAATTATAGAATGCAAGATATTCTATAAAATAAACAGTTACCAAAGTGGATACAAATTTTGCGAGGAAAATCAAAAAGTTTACTTTATCCAAATAAGCTCCAAATTATATAATTCTATGCAAATTAGCTATGGTCATTCCAACAATGTATTTTTTGTTAATTTCACACACTTCTTCAGTTTCTATGTAGTGAACGACTAGCACTTTGTTGTATTTAAGGAAATATAGAAAACTAACATAGTTGTTATTTTTCACCTCTGTAGTTAAAGCTTGTTCTTAGGAAAAACCTATGAAAACAAGTCATTGGAGAAAATAAAATAGATATAACATAAATTTCCCTGCAATCTATCAATTGTTTATTTAGAACATTACTTGAGACACTAATTTATAATGTGTTTTAATTGGCTTCATTGAAGTCAACATTTCCTAATATTGTGATCCACTTAATCTAAAAACATGAGACAAATTACATATTAAAGTCAGTGAATACCATTTTGTAGCAGTGAGAATTGTTTCTCAGTTAACGACATTTGCGATATTTTGTCTTTACGAATACGATAAAACCTTCAAATCATGAAAATTCCTTGCAGTTTTCATGAACGTCACATGATATTTCAACCAATCAACATGATTATTTATAGATAAAATGTTATACTATGTAATTTAATGTGACCAACATCACAGAGAGGAAGAAACACACCCTACTACATTACATATACATCTACAGATGTGACAGACCGGTAAAAGCAAGTATAAGTTGGCATCTGGCATTATGCCATTAAGAAGTCTGAGAGGACTATCATGAAAATTACCACCATATTTGATGCACACCTATAAAACTCAAGTCATGTTATGACATGTTCAATCACAATCAAACGTCTATATCCATTTCCAGTTAGTTCCCAGTTGTGCATATTCAAATGAAATGCAGAAAATCTAAGTCACGACCTCCTATCTCTTACAAAGAAGAATGATTCCTATCTCATCTTCAGAGATTACTTGATTCTTTATACCATCAAGGGAATAAAAGTAAGACAGATACCATACTGTACTGACTGTTACCATGACTACTAAATAGGGTATGAAATATGAGTATATCATCTGCCAACTTCTTAATCCTTGATTGCTTTTATACAGGTAGATATCCTCATCAGATAATGCTAAATGGCAGTAAGAATTTTTAAATGTTTGCCACAAAGTGAAGGTCATTTCATCTTGTATCAGTTCATCTTGTGTCTATTATATGTAACCTAGGTAACGGTGTGCATATCAGACATCAAGTTAATGTAACACCATCTGTGAGATTGCTTATTAGAACCAAAAGCGGACAAGCAGAATATGTTCCACCTCCTACGCAATGAATAATCAGAAATACAAGTGTAGCTAAATGACCAGAAGAAATTTATAGCCTAGTTATATTCACAAATAATTTGTAAAATTTGCATTCTCAACGATGAAAAGCTTAATCTATTCAGTAAAATCCCAGCATGATACAATCACAAAGCTTTGGTTTGATAAAATTTTAATTGTTGTACAACATACACAAATAAACATTCAAACATGATTTTATGTTGTCCCATAAAAAAAAAAATAAGAGATGTCAAATAAAATCTTTACAGGGAACCATATGCCACATTTGGGATTTTTGAATTAAGTATTAACACTAAAACCAAAATGATCAGTAAGGCCCCAAAGACATATATATGATGTCAAAGGTTTATAAGATGAGAATGAGAGAATTGAAGATCTCATGAAAATTGAAGATCTCACATGTGAATTGAAGATCTCATGAAAATTGAAGATCTCACATGTGAATTGAAGATCTCATGAAAATTGAAGATCTCACGTGAATTGAAGATCTCACGAGAATTGAAGATCTCACGTGAATTGCAAGATCTCACGTGAATTGCAAGATGATCACAGGACTAGAAATACTAATAGAAATTTTGTTTTCATCACAGGCTGTTTTTTGATAGTGTCATTTGCAATGCATGTTTTGTGTACTTTTTTCATTTTTGAATTATTGCAATATTCTCGTCCATTTCTGTATATGCAATTGTACATTTCAAAGTGTCCACTGTATTGTGATGTCATCGGTTGAAATTCATATGACTGATGTGCACATGAAACTTACCAAATAATGCATATATCAGGGTTGAATTCCTTATATATCCTTGCTTCATAAAATCTTAACATTACTTATCATTTAGCTCAATGAATACAAAATTCAACTTGGACCAAACTGGATATTGTGGTGCCAAAGAGAACACACAAGGTAATGTGTTAGATGACTTGGTAATATGTCGGGTCATATGGTAATATGTTGGTTCCTATGGTACATGTAATATGACACTGCTCAACTTACTCATTGCAAACAAAAAGAAAGTAATGTATTGTTGTATACAACATTTGACCTCATCAAATATTTATAAATTCAGTGTATGCAAATTTCATATCGATGTACAGTTTATGGTGATATGCAAAGAAGATCTCATGAGAAGTAAACTTTTAGTACTTTGTGAGTATATGAAAGTGATGCCATCAGCAATCGAATGTATTTCTAAACAATAACACCACAGAGCACACTTAAAAATGATCAATTATGTTAACAAGCAGCCTATCGGCTGAGATAGCTCCGCTGTTAGCAATGCACATTTCAATTAAAGAACTGAAGACATGATTAGAAAATGAACAATATGAATAGTATCAAAGCAATCAGACTTACAGTTTTTAACAAGAAGTCGAAAATATCACTTTTTACCAAAAAATTACAAAAATATTCACCAAAATAAATTAATTAGAGAATTGAAGATATCATCACAAAACGAACAAATCTGAGAGAGGTCCACATGTAGTACCTATATATGTAATATCAAAGCAATCGGACTTACAGTTTTCAACAAGAAGTCGAAAATATCACTTTTTACCAAAAATGACAAAAATATTCACCAAAATTAGAGAGAACTGAAGATATCATCACAAAATGAACAAATCTGAGAAAGGTCCACATGTAGTATCTATATATGTAATATCAAAGCAATTGAACTATTGGTTTTTAACAAGAAGTCGAAAATATCACTTTTTACCAAAAATTACAAAAATATTCACCAAAATTAGAGAATTGAAGATATCATCACAAAATAAACAAATCTAAGAGAGGTCCACATGTAGTACCTATATATGTAATATCAAAGCAATCGGACTTGCGGTTTTTAACAAGAAGTCGAAAATATCACTTTTTACCAAAAATGACAAAAATATTCACCAAAATTAGAGAATTGAAGATATCATCACGAAATGAACAAATCTGAGAGAGGTCCACATGTAGTACCTATATATGTAGTATCAAAGCAATTGGACTTGCGGTTTTTAACAAGAAGTCGAAAATATCACTTTTTACCAAAAATGACAAAAATATTCACCAAAATTAGAGAATTAAAGATATCATTACAAAATGAACAAATCTGAGAGAGGTCCACATGTAGTACCTATATATGTATTATCAAAGCATTTGCACTTGCGATTTTTAACAAGAAGTCGAAAATATCACTTTTTACCAAAAATGACAAAAATATTCACCAAAATTAGAGAATTGAAGATATCAACATGAAATGAACAAACCTAAGAGAGGTCTACCCAAGGTACATATACACCAAGTATCAAAGCATTCAGGCTTGTAGTTTTCAAGAAGAAGTCGAAAAAGTAAAACATTGACACGGACGACGGACGACGACGGACGACGACGACGGACAATCACTCATATGATAAGCTCCGCTCGACAAAGTCGACAGCGGAGCTAAAAATTAATCCTTGATAGAAAATAATACAACTATATCTATCACTGAGAAATGTGAGCATGAAAACGATAGCAACTTCATGCTAGTATTTGACCACTCCAATATGCTGCCTCATAAAACAATAATTATTTATTAATTCAGTCAGGAAAGTACATAATGTTGTTTAAGTGCTGGTATGACATTTAAAATTACTATGACCATTAATTAACTAATGAATTACTGGCTCAGCTGGATTCATGAATCACATCATCTCATTTTTCAATAATTCTCTATAATTACATTATGACTTAATATATACATCACTTGACTTTTAAAGACAGATGCCACTGTGACACAGATAACCAAGATTGTCAAACAGAAGTTTTTCCAAAATGTCACCATTCAGACTATAAGTATAAGAGATATTTTAAAACTTATGTTTCCATGTAAACCCAACTTCTGTTAAAGCGCGGTGGTCGTCGTGCAGCGCGTCTTCAAATTTCATGTAAATAAACAATGTATTTTACACGTGTTGTATACGTCGCTATGAGTCCCATATCGAACAGGACGCGGCCCTTTAAATTCTCACCTACATATCATTTGTTAGCTTGTAATAGTCTGTAATGAACATAAAATTCACTGAATACACTTTTTTTCTCATATTTCACATGCAACTCATCAAAAATCAGCGAAAATAAATACCGTACAAAACACCCAAAAGGCCTTTTCAGCAAAAATTAATTCCAGCTAAAATAAATTATTTTACAGTACATGTAAATCTGACAAAATCTCCTGGAATAAATTTGTACATTTACTTGTTATTAGACACACTTGTGTAAAATGGACTGTGACAGTAAGTTTAATAGTAGGTCTTGATTGAAGAAAGCTATTCAGTCAATTTGATATTGCTGTACCCAACAAAGTACAGTGATAATGTTTTTCACAAGCAACTAAAACTGGTTACAAAATAACTTTGATGGAAACCAGTAATTGTGGAGTCTAACCTAACATGCAATGATCTAGAGCTAATAAACCATACGTACCACATTAACAAACTCCTGATAGCTTATATATCCATCTCGGTTGTCGTCAATTGTCGATTTCAAACGACCCAATTTGTGAGAATCTAATTCATTCTTCAGACCATAGTGATTGAGAATTGTATGAAAATCTTCCATTGATATCACTCCATTACCTTCATCATCAAACTACAAGAAAACATAGTGAAATGATTAAAACCTTGCCATTTTAAACCACACTATTTTTATCATTAAACTGCAAGAAAACTGAAATTACAAGTCCTTGTTCTTGAACTACACTGAACAGGAACTAAATATGAATGGTTCAAGCCTTAGAATTTGCTCATTGAATCTATCAGACATTTTATGAATGAAAAAATTTCATCAGATGTTATTAATAAGATTCGTCAAGGCGTTCTTTAAAGTAGATATCCCGGTCGCTTATACATGCATTAAAACTTTCTGAAGATATTTGTTAATATGCCAGATGGTCTTTTTAGCTTGTATTAAAGCATAAGAGAATAGTTATGGCCTTTCTCAGGATTCATGACGAGTGAAAATAAACACTCAAAAGTGTGAGGATATGGCGCATTTGATTCTGAAAATTTTGATATTGTTACTGCCAGCACTTGGTAGCAAACACTGAAAATCTGAAAGTGATATAGTTTTAATGGCTAAACATTTTTTTCAAATATCTGTTAAAAAGGGATGTATACTAATAAAGATAATATGAAATTAACAGAATTGATGTCCTTGGAATCTTTGGCATTGTCCCTATGCAATGCATCTTGTCAATATCTTTGGCATTGTCCCTATGCAATGCATCTTGTCAATATCTTTGGCATTGTCCCTATGCAATGCATCTTGTCAATACCTTTGGCATTGTCCCTATGCAATGCATCTTGTCAATATCTTTGGCATTGTCCCTATGCAATGCATCTTGTCAATACCTTTGGCATTGTCCCTATGCAATGCATCTTGTCAATATCTTTGGCATTGTCCCTATGCAATGCATCTTGTCAATACCTTTTGATGTACACAAGCATAAATTTGGGCAATAATATTACCGTAAAATGTGTATTAGAAGCTGCATCCTTAATAGAAGTCGCACCTATTCTTTTTGAATAATTGAGAACCAAAAATTCATCATTTCATATATGTGTACATGCTCTAATAGAAGCCACATCCCCTCTGTTGTATTGTACAGTACCATTTTAATAGAAGCCACGGTTTCTAATTCAGATTTTACAGTATATACTACAATATATTATGCAGCTGGAACACATTGCCTCAGCAAGACTGTGGTGCTGTGTAGTTTGTGAAATATCAAGTTGATTCACTTTGAGATTTATAGTGAATACAAGTAGGTATATTAAATCTTAATTGGTTGTGTATTTGTCTATTTTTTTCTGTTGAAAGTCACTTAAAATAGCCCTTTTCTTCTGAAAATGGCTGGAAGGCTAACAATTGTTACCCGGAACACAGTATGGCAACTAAATCAAAGATAGCTAGCTTTGTTAATAAAATCTACTAAATAAAATCTCAATTCTGAATCATGGTAGTGATAATTAGCTTGCATGGGTCTTCATATGTATGAGTGATAAGTGATATAATGTAGATTCTTTGACATATATTCTCCTTAAGATAAGCCCTGCCTAATAGTCTATTGTTCTCACTTTTATCAGCAAATGGCATTTCAACTCATATCACAGTATTCCAGGTAAATGACTTCAATGATTATTTTTTGTTGGTACATGTATCATGCAAAAACTTGGTTATCTCCTTTTAATTATAATAGTACGTCTTGTCACAAGTTAAAATCCAATGGCCTTCCTGTTTATATGTTTGCAAATGTCACTCTGACTGCATCTAACACATCTTATACAGTGCATACATACACATTTTGTACACACATGTTTGGTTTGTTAAATCGTTAAAGCTAATATTCTCATCTGTTTCTGTAATTTTTGTTTTGTTTATTTAATGTTAATAAAAGTTACAGAAATCAACACTCCTGTCATAAACTTGATGGCTGTACAAATAACAAAATGTCTGCAAAAAGTGATTTTATAACAGGGGAGCATGATACGGTTTAATAACAGATTACGTGACAAAGTGCTGTTATTTATACTGACACAAAATAACAAATAAAACTTTTACAAAATATATATCATGGCACATCTGTTTAATAAAACTTTAGAGACTAGCATTACAAACAATGAAAAAAACATGAAACATTTGATATAGTCAAGAACCTAAATTGAATAATTCATAGATTCAATGCATAAACAGTAAAACCAAGATAAGTACTCATCACGATATTATCACCTTTGTTATGGGGGTCAGGATGTCACATTTTTCATCAACACTCTATTTTATGGGCATTCTCTTCAAGAATAGATTACCATTACATTAAAACAGCCGAGTGAGAAAACCAAACCAATTATTTGGTGGGGAAAACAAGATCACAGAATCTTATTATTATATTTTCTACATAAATTTCCAAGAAGAATTGTCATATCATGAAACATTCCTTATTGCTCCTAATGTAACAGTATATTTGAATGCATGTGTAGATACCTGTGCATTGTATGTGCATATGTGAGTACAGTCTCTCAAAATGTATTACTCAGGCATATCTTTGTTGTGCCACAGATTTGAATAAATATTTTAAACTCTCTAAATTTAATTTTAAATTCATGACTTCAGGAATACCGCTATTTATATTCAATGCTTGTATCACTGAGTTCAGATGTGTTTCATTTCCAACAACACATGTATATGAATTAACAGTGACCTGGTTTCATTCCAACACATCAATGTTAACATTCCAACCAGGTTGAATCAAAGAAATCTACATCCAGTAAGTGACGTGACAAAATTAAACTCATAGTGAGTCAGTCTCAAGTTTTAACTATTATGTTAATTTCAGAATGGTTGTAATTGTTATCTTCTTAACAGTGATTTTGTTTTCTCTATACGAGGCAAACTTGATAGTCAATTGAAGTCCAAATGCCAATTCCGTGTGGAAAAGGGTAAAATTTTTAAATTATCTTATTTGCTTTAATATAACTTTTTCACCAACATGCAGTTTCCTCTTTTCAAAATAGTCCCGTTTACAGTCTGCACTTTCATTCAGAAGATTAGGGAAAAAAATCGACTCAAATTTTGTCTGTTGGCTTCAAATTCAGGGTTCATTTTTGTAAAATATTGAAGAATTTTAAGAAAAAAGAGCAACAAATTTGAACAGAAATTAGGTGGGGAAAAAGGTGAAAACTGTAACTATGATAGAAATGCATAAAAACAAAAAAATAGTATATTATTTATTCCATAGACCATAGAAACACCTTTGTAATTTACATAAGCACATGCACTACCAAGAGAGCAAATGTGGTAATTAAAACTTTAAGATTAAATTTTTAAAAACTAATAAAAAAAATCGGGAAGTAAATTTGATTGTACATTTGTGGGTTGCAGACTATAATTTATCCTAAAACACCTACACACCAAGTTCATTTTAATTCTGATAAGTGATTGAAATATTAAAAAAAAAAGTGCAAATATGCAAATTAGGTAATTGATATGCAAGGATATCAACCCTACAGTAATAAAGGTCTGTAGAATGTCTGCTAAAACTCACAAGTACTAAAGTTTTATTAAAATGTCATGAATTGTACTTTAAATAACTGAAAATCATCTAAAAACTGGCTCATTCATTAGAAATTTAAGGTAACTATTATGCATGTACAGTACATGTACAATCTAATGAGTGTTTCTTGAGATACCTGTAGAACAGGAATTTGCACAAATTTTAACCCTGAAATAATCACATACATGGATTATCCCAGACCATCTACATGTCGGTAAATAGTTTCATTTAAATTTGTACATGTATACACAGCAAAATTGTAATAGAACAGATACGGTATTCAATTTAAAACTGGATTGCATGAAAGTTACCAGAGACAATAAAACTACAACATAATGATGATGATAATAAACACTGTATGTGTCTATTTCATATTACAGGCAATCCTAAAACAGATAATAGCGATGACATCAGGCAAATGTCAAACACAAATAACCCAATTCTATCAGAATTCTCTTGATTACCATTTCTTAATGTATATTGGATTGTTCAAATCAACCACCTGATACAAATGAGGCTGCCCATCAAAACTTAACCCATGCAATTCCATCATTGTAAATAATGACCTCTTTATAGCACCCTAAGTTGGCATTAGTTCGTAGAGTCTCAAATCAGAAAATAAACACAGTCCTTGTACGTTTTCAATTTTAAATAATATATAGTTTGAACATGAACAAGAGCATGTCAGAGATATGACCTCAGAATGGCATTCACTAAAACAAAATGACCGCTAGGCAGCCATTTTGAGACTGATCTGACAAACAAAATGACATGCATAGAGGTCCTATAAAGTACAATGTACATATTACATGTACAAAGTTTGAAAAAAATCTACATTTTGTACCAACCAAGATCCAGATTCAGAATTACAGACTGAAATTCTTGTTGTTTGATGATTTTTTAACATTGAAACAATTCAGTCATCTTGAATCAGATCAACAAATGATTAAATATGTATGATGTATATAATTGAACATGATCTATCGTGGCATGTCAGAGATATATCTCTGGAACAGCCTTCGGGAAAGTCAAAACAAACAACATAATGCTCCAAGATGAAATCATTTTCTCAATTTCTCACAACAGAGGATATGACCTACTTTACCCATAGTCCTTTGCTGAAGAATCAAGATGGTGGACTACATAAACTGATGAAAAGTTGAATATCTAGATAATAAAAAGTGATATACAAAAAATTGCATTTTCTTACATATGCCAAGTTCTTTCATCTAGGAGTATTATGTTGTTATCCTGGACTTTTCCTTTAAACAAATAGCCACCGGTTGGCAAAATATTAAACTTTACATTTAATTCACTCTTTACTGTTTTAGAACCATGCTCATATTTAGTACTACAGTGAACTTCAGAAAACTGGGGACGATATAAACATTTTTTATAACATAAGTTCTTTCATTCAAATTCAAATATTTATTAATAGTGAATGGCTCAAGAACTCAACATTGTCTACGCCAAAATGCGTGCATATGCCTTCATGTCACATAGCGCCTGCGATCAGTCATGCACTTTATGATTCATTTAATTAAGTAGTTGCTGATAAAAGGTATCGAACTAATAACTCAAAAATATGTTACAATACCATTTCTGGATTGGTCAAATTAAAATTTAACAGCCATTTTGAGACGTGTCAGCCAATAATAGAAAACATGCTTTCCAGGATCCAATAGTCAGAATATCTGTTAAATAAAGCATTACAGTAGACATAGGAGTAATAAAATGCAATCAATATTTCCTGCCTGGATGACAAGATTTGAATTATATGACAGTTTGTTGACATACAATGTATGAGAAAATATATTATACATTACAACCACTTGATATGAATGTATAGCTAACACACAATGTACAAATGACAGAATAACCACACTGAGCAAAAATTGGGTATCAGTAACTGGAGTATTGTTCCTGAATAGGTTAACTGGAATCAGTTTTTTTCAATTTTTTTTTTATATTTCCAATAACAAGAATATTAAAAGTAATAGTGCAAAGTATTAAATAAAATATAGTTTTACTTTTTTGAGCTCAATTTGAATAGTGTTAAGAATATTGGCAATCGTTGCGGGAGAATGTTGACGATCATTTTAGAATAAATTTAAGAACATTAGTGATTTTTCCGGACTTCCATTTCAATAGTGTTACGACACATGCAAGTTCACAAATATTCACTTCTGTTCCAAATGAATACAACTCAAGTAATCCGTAACAAGGGCAAATACAGGTGAATTATAACATATTTCCCACAATTCATACTGTCATTAATTCAACATAATATTCCCAAGACCCCAATAAGTATCCAGCTATAATCTCAAAGTTCAACTTTGAGGCACAATGGAGTAAATTGTTATTTATTTAACTTTCCAGTAAAAATAGAAAAATCACATGACAACTGAAAATGTTATTATGGTGTATACAGAGACTATATACTATTAATTAATCATTCAAAACTAAACTTGTTACATTATTGAGTGTGACAGTAATGATGTATATTTAGTAAACCACTTTGTTTTAAATATACAATACAAACAATAAAATAGGGAATAATCAATAACATCATCGGTGAATTATTATTGTAGTTCAAAGATTGTCTTTCTATTGGTTATCCTCAGTAATTAAATACACCAGCTGGGTATACATACACATTGATTTAAACAAAGCTGTACCACTGTTGAATCGATAGCTGCAACATAATCTGTTTCTATATGAATAGCCCTGCTTATAAGGCTTTAGAACACATGCCCATGATTACTTCCTAGTGTATATCTGTCCTACTGTTTTACTATTACAGAAATTGAATGATTCATGCTTTTTGATATGTAGTATGAAAAAAATAGACATACAAATGAGGTTATGACGAGAATACAGCAAAGTATGCATGAAGGTAGTATGGGATGACATTGACCTCTATTATGCATAGGTCAATATAACCATACTGCCCTTTTTGCATACATTGTGGAATTATCATGATACGTATTAGCTATTTTGATTGATTTTGATTAGCTAATTTGTTTTTACAATATTCCCCTTATTTGAGTGCATTTATTATTCAATAATCAGTAAAATAATCAAAACTGAAAGTATTACATAAGTACACTGTACATAAAGTACAAAGATGCTATCAGATTTCACAGATCTGCTGCTGTATATGCCCAGTCCATTAAATAATGAGAAATGTATTATACCGGTATTCTCATTTTCATGATTTCAGGGAAGTCTTGGTTATCAAGTCGTAAAGCAAATGTGATTATTTGTTTGTTCTTATGAATTAATATACAAAGAGAGAACATAGATGAATGCGTTTATTGCATCTTGAAATTTCCATAAATCCTAAATTGAAAATGAATTCCCGAGTGTGTGTATGCACGTTCTTTCCTACACTGACTGTGTTGCCATGGCAATGCTCACATGAGTTAGTCTATACGTATACTGCTGTAGATGATAACATTGCTTTCAACATTCTCAACCATAAAATACTGATTACATGTTCAGGCCTAGACACAACTATATCCACATTCAATACTTACTAGTGACACATCCAAGATCTCAATAAACAGTATTAATTCATAAAACACTAGACTTTTCTAAATTTTCAACAAAAATTTATTCTAAGAAAGGTGAAACGATCATCTATAAATCAAAACACATCTTGAATGAGTCACACATTAATAAAATATTACAAGAATACGTATATTATTCATAATCACAGATAACACAGTAAAAGGTTCAGTATAATGATTTGATTTATTTCTACTGTCCATTTTAAAATATCATTAAGAATCACAATGAAGATAGTATTATGGATTTACCATGTGTAACATAATATTTTATTTAGAATGCAATAAAATAGATGGTCAATATATTTTTTTTATTGAAAGTTACAAACTTATGGTTTTATGTGAATCCAACTATGATTGCCTTTTATTCAAGATTGCCATCTTGTGTAGTGTAATTCTATGTTCTATATAGAAGGTTCTTATTTTTTTATCAAATTCATAGGGGTAATAAAATTAAATTGGGATTTAGCAATTCAAGTGAAAACACAATTTGCTTGATTTTTTTTGTTCACGTCACCTTTTTTTTAGCATTTTCAGAAACAACTGACAGTAGTTTAGAATTACATAATTGTATTCTTCTGCTACAAGATTAAGTGATTGCCAAACAAACTATACACCAAACTGTAAAATTGATATTCACATATGTCAAGGTAATATTATAATGTAATTTACAATGGTGTCCATCTGACATTTTCCTCATTCATTTTGTAATTTCAAATCAAGAGCATATATCAAATAAGCCAGTTAGGCAATCTCACATAAAACAAGCGACCTTGCGGTCGAAAGAGCTCCACTGTAAGTGTTACCCGTGGATTGGAAACGTAGGGTGGAGTGATGTTGATAAAGTTTGGCACCATAAAAAAAACCTTCACCTCAACTTCAACATAGTTGTCTAATAGCAAAAAACATATAAACATTGAAATGACCTTGACCTGAAATTCAAATTTTTTTTAAATTATAAAAAACAGTTTAACTATTACATATACAACCTTGATGAGAATAGGAAAGAAATGCGTTAATTCCATATTGCATTTGCAAAGCATTGTGGGATAGAAAATTGGGCTGTAGAGGGCGTTTGGGGGGTGGGGTCACATCTTTTTCATGAAGCCCTATGTTAAAATCATCCTTTTAACTCCTTTTTTTCAAGCAACGCGTTTGTTGGACTTTCCATCAATTTTACTTGTGGTTACACAGGTATTAGTTTGCAACTACACGTTTTTTTTAATCACTATAAATTCAATATGGATACAAACTAGACTGGTTGTCATATGACTATTACACTGACCCATGATTATATGACTGATATAAATAAATGCTGGGGTATGTATTAATACATATAATTCTAAAATCTAATAATACATATACTCTATTAATCTCTAAGTCCCCTAGAGAATCAAATAACATGGACAATATAAATGTTCCCACATAGCACAGCAATAAATCTAAGCAAAATTGTTTGGATAATGTTGGATCATTTTGAATTTTTGAAAAAAATCCATTCAAATTAGTTTTGATTTCCTGTTATTTATCTGAGATGATCATAGAGATACAATGTAACAACTAAGTGATAACTTTCTACTTTGAGTAAATATGTTACTTTAGAAGAGCATCTCATTTCATAATCAAAAATGACTTGAGAAGCTAGAGGGTCAACCTTTATTTTTTCAGAAGGAGAATGTATTTCAGTGTATGAATTATTTGGAATGTTTTACAAATTAAGATCATGAGTAGATTACTGTAGTTTCAAATAAAAATAAAACGTTATGTTTTAGGAGATTAAATGATAAGCAATTTTGACGTTTAATATTATTATTCCAAAGTCAGCATTTCCACTGCTGATCGAGACATCATTTGTTGATTAAAATGGAGTTCCAAAAAAACAGGATTGAAAATATATTTTTCAAGCTTCAGGGTATGGAATTTGTATTTCCTTACTAGATTAACACATACATGTACATGAATGTGTCAATGGATTTTTTTCTGACCATTGAAATGTGTGATTTCATGAATAAAAATGAGCAACAATTTTCAGCCACTCTCCAGCAAAAATACATGAGACAAAAGAACCACAGACAAACCGTACAAACTATTTCATTTATAGGCACACTACTCAATTCCTGTATGTCTAAAAATTTACAGTGATGTCACGATGTCTTGTGATCAGGGAGATCTTGAGTACATGTCACCACAATCCATAATACTATCTTTTCATCTAATCTTATTATTAAGGTACAATAAAGTACATCTGAATTATTGAGTTACGAGGCAGCTGACAGAAGAAGAAACAGTACTAGAGGATCAATTCCCAAATACATTTTAGTAAGCATCTATTCTCATTGCTGATGATGATGATGATGATGATGATGATGATGTGGTGGTGGTGGTGGTGGTGGTGGTGGTGGTGGTGGTGGTGGTGGTGGTGGTGGTGGTGGTGGTGGTGGTGGTGGTGGTGGTGGTGGTGGTGGTGGTGGTGGTGGTGGTGGTGGTGGTGGTGGTGGTGGTGGTGGTGGTGGTGGTGGTGGTGGTGGTGGTGGTGGTGGTGGTGGTGGTGGTGGTGGTGGTGGTGGTGGTGGTGGTGGTGGTGGTGGTGGTGGTGGTGGTGGTGGTGGTGGTGGTGGTGGTGGTGGTGGTGGTGGTGGTGGTGGTGGTGGTGGTGGTGGTGGTGGTGGTGGTGGTGGTGGTGGTGGTGGTGGTGGTGGTGGTGGTGGTGGTGGTGGTGGTGGTGGTGGTGGTGGTGGTGGTGGTGGTGGTGGTGGTGGTGGTGGTGGTGGTGGTGGTGGTGGTGGTGGTGGTGGTGGTGGTGGTGGTGGTGGTGGTGGTGGTGGTGGTGGTGGTGGTGGTGGTGGTGGTGGTGGTGGTGGTGGTGGTGGTGGTGGTGGTGGTGGTGGTGGTGGTGGTGGTGGTGGTGGTGGTGGTGGTGGTGGTGGTGGTGGTGGTGGTGGTGGTGGTGGTGGTGGTGGTGGTGGTGGTGGTGGTGGTGGTGGTGGTGGTGGTGGTGGTGGTGGTGGTGGTGGTGGTGGTGGTGGTGGTGGTGGTGGTGGTGGTGGTGGTGGTGGTGGTGGTGGTGGTGGTGGTGGTGGTGGTGGTGGTGGTGGTGGTGGTGGTGGTGGTGGTGGTGGTGGTGGTGGTGGTGGTGGTGGTGGTGGTGGTGGTGGTGGTGGTGGTGGTGGTGGTGGTGGTGGTGGTGGTGGTGGTGGTGGTGGTGGTGGTGGTGGTGGTGGTGGTGGTGGTGGTGGTGGTGGTGGTGGTGGTGGTGGTGGTGGTGGTGGTGGTGGTGGTGGTGGTGGTGGTGGTGGTGGTGGTGGTGGTGGTGGTGGTGGTGGTGGTGGTGGTGGTGGTGGTGGTGCTGCTGCTGCTGCTGCTGCTGCTGCTGCTGCTGCTGCTGCTGCTGCTGCTGCTGCTGCTGCTGCTGCTGCTGCTGCTGCTGCTGCTGCTGCTGCTGCTGCTGCTGCTGCTGCTGCTGCTGCTGCTGCTGCTGCTGCTGCTGCTGCTGGTGGTGGTGGTGGTGGTGGTGGTGGTGGTGGTGGTGGTGGTGGTGGTGGTGGTGGTGGTGGTGGTGGTGGTGGTGGTGGTGGTGGTGGTGGTGGTGGTGGTGGTGGTGGTGGTGGTGGTGGTGGTGGTGGTGGTGGTGGTGGTGGTGGTGGTGGTGGTGGTGGTGGTGATGATGATGATGATGATGATGATGATGATGATGATGATAGTGTGTCTGTTCTCATAACAACTAAGATTGCCAAATTTACTTGAAGGTAATTATTAAAGATAATTATAATACAAGTGGGAATACATCCGGAACTACAATTTTTTCATCTCCTACCCTCTTGGTTAAAGCAAAAAAAAATGGTTTTGCTTCTCATTGTGCGCGTCAGTTTTAATCCTGCCAATGTAAACTTCAGGCCCCTCCCACAAAATAGTTTCATTTATAGTCTGCTTTTTTCTACATAAAATGTTATGAAAATTTTCAAATTATTTGATCAAAATCTAGAACTAATGTATTTTGTCTGTTTGGTCCAAAATTATAAATTAAATTCATTGAGAATTACAGAAAATGTGAAAACATTTATCCAAAATGAAAAAAAATTAGTGCTCAAATGGTTAACAATTTCAAACCCCTTAGTCACAAGAATGTAAACATGTTTATTTTCTGTATTATTGATCTATATTCACATTGAACACATGTATTTAAAAACAAATTATTATTACATATTTACTAATCTACTCAACTTTTCCACTGTTGATATGCAAATTAGCAATAACAAAAAACCTATTTCACATAAGACCATCATATATACTATCATTACCACATTTATAGAACAAGGAAACCTCTCTCACAGTTAAGGAAAACTTTTTTATGTTAGGGAAACCTTTCTAGGGTAGGAAAACCTTTTTAGATTCAAGGAAAAATCTTAGGCATAAGGAAACTATTTTTAGGGCCAAGGAAACCTTTTTTAGGGTTAAGGAAATCTTTTTTAGGGTTAAGAAAACATTTTTTAGGGTTAAGGAAACATTTTTAGAATAAGGAAACCTTTCTTAGGCATAAGGAAACCTTTTTTTAGGGCTAAAGAAATCCTTTTTAGGATAGGAAAATGCTTTTAGGGTTAAGGAAACCTTTTTTAGGCTAAGGAAACTTTTTTTAGGCTAAGGAAACCTTTTTTAGGCTAAGGAAACCTTTTTTAGATCTAAAAGAAAATGCAAAAAAGTCAAACATTATCTAGATAACTTGAAAAAAGATGAAAATTTAGAAAAACAATCAACTGGCAAAGACCAAATAGATTAATTTTAGATGTAATTGCTGTTAAAGACAGCAAAACCCTCAAAAGTGCCAGGATGTTTGACCTTTAGATGTCATGCATAGGTCTACATTGTACAGTTGGATATCTTCAGGTAGTCCATGCACATGCACACATAATCCAGTCAATAAAGTCTTAATCTAGTTCAGTGTGTAGATAAATATCTGTAATCTGTTTGATTCATTGATTCTAATACTCCAATCATGATAACTGTTTACCATATTCAGAATTATGCATTCATTTCTGAATGAAACAAAATCAGGTTAGTCAACAAATTAGCTTTAATTATCATATATGTAATTATTATTTTAGTAGAATTGCTTAAATTTACAAGTACTTAAATTACCAATGTTTACCTTCAACAAAGCTGTGTATAATGACCATCTAAGGTACAATAAAACCTGTGTATAATGACCATCTAAGGTACAATCATACCTGTGTATAATGACCATCTAAGGTACAATCATACCTGTGTATAATGACCATCTAAGGTACAATCAAACCTGTGTATAATGACCATCTAAGGTACAATCAAACCTGTGTATAATGACCATCTAAGGTACAATCAAATCTGTGTATTATGACCACCTAAGGTACAATCATACCTGTCTATAATGACCACCTAAGGTACAATCATACCTGTGTATAATGACCATCTAAGGTACAATCATACTTGTGTATAATGACCATCTAAGGTACAATCATACCTGTCTATAATGACCACCTAAGGTACAATCAAATCTGTGTATGATGACTATCTAAGGTACAATCAAACCTGTGTATAATGACCATCTAAGGTACAATCATACCTGTGTATAATGACCATCTACGGTACAATCATACCTGTGTATAATGACCATCTAAGGCACAATCATACCTGTGTATAATGACCATCTAAGGCACAATCAAGCCTGTGTATAATGACCATCTAAGGTACAATCAAACCTGTGTATAATGACCATCTAAGTTACAATCAAACCTGTGTATAATGACCATCTAAGGTACAATCAAACCTGTGTATAATGACCATCTAAGGTACAATCAAATCTGTGTATTATGACCACCTAAGGTACAATCATACCTGTCTATAATGACCACCTAAGGTACAATCACACCTGTGTATAATGACCATCTAAGGTACAATCATACTTGTGTATAATGACCACCTAAGGTACAATCAAATCTGTGTATTATGACTATCTAAGGTACAATCAAACCTGTGTATAATGACCATCTAAGGTACAATCATACCTGTGTATAATGACCATCTACGGTACAATCATACCTGTGTATAATGACCATCTAAGGCACAATCATACCTGTGTATAATGACCATCTAAGGCACAATCAAGCCTGTGTATAATGACCATCTAAGGTACAATCAAACCTGTGTATAATGACCATCTAAGTTACAATCAAACCTGTGTATAATGACCATCTAAGGTACAATCAAATCTGTGTATGATGACCACCTAAGGTACAATCATACCTGTCTATAATGACCATCTAAGGTACAATCAAACCTGTGTATAATGACCATCTAAGGTACAATCAAACCTGTGTATAATGACCATCTAAGGTACAATCAAATCTGTGTATGATGACCACCTAAGGTACAATCATACCTGTGTATAATGACCATCTAAGGTACAATCATACCTGTGTATAATGACCATCTAAGGTACAATCAAACCTGTGTATAATGACCATCTAAGGTACAATCAAACCTGTGTATAATGACCATCTAAGGTACAAACAAACCTGTGTATAATGACCATCTAAGGTACAATCAAACCTGTGTATAATGACCATCTAAGGTACAAACAAACCTGTGTATAATGACCATCTAAGGTACAATCAAACCTGTGTATAATGACCATCTAAGGTACAATGAAATCTGTCTATAATGACCATTTAAGGTACAACCATACCTGTCTATAATGACCATCTAGGGTACAATCATACCTGTGTATAATGACCATCTAAGGTACAATCATACCTGTGTATAATGACCATCTGAGGTACAATCAAGCCTGTGTATAATGACCATCTAAGGTACAATAAAACCTGTGTATAATGACCATCTAAGGTACAATCAAATCTGTGTATGATGACCACCTAAGGTACAATCATACCTGTGTATAATGACCATCTAAAATACAATCATACCTGTGTATAATGACCACCGAGGGTACAATCATACCTGTGTATAATGACCAACGAGGGTACAATCATACCCGTGTATAATGACCACCTAAGGTACAATCATACCTGTGTATAATGACCATCTAAGGTACAATCATACCTGTGTATAATGACCACCTAAGGTACAATCATACCTGTGTATAATGACCACGGAACATACAATCATACCTGTGTATAATGACCATCTAAGGTACAATCATACCTGTTTATAATGACCACCTAAGGTACAATCATACCTGTGTATAATGATCACCTAAGGTACAATCATACCTGTGTATAATGACCACCTAAAGTACAATCACAGCTGTCTATAATGACCACCTAAGTTACAATCATACCTGTGTATAATGACCATCTAACATACAATCAAATCTGTTTATAATGATCACAGAACATACAATCATACCTGTGTATAATGACCACCTAAGGTACAATCAAACCTGTGTATAATGACCACCTAAGTTACAATCATACCTGTGTATAATGATCACGAAACATACAATCATACCTGTTTATAATGACCATCTAAGGTACAAACATACCTGTGTATAAAGACCACCTAAGGTACAATCATACCTGTGTATAATGACCACGGAACATACAATCATACTTGTGTATACTGACCATCTAAGGTACAATCATACCTGTGTATAATGACCACCTAAGGTACAATCATACCTGTGTATAATGACCACGGAACATACAATCATACCTGTGTATAATGACCATCTAAGGTGCAATCATACCTGTGTATAATGACCACCTAAGGTACAATCATACCTGTGTATAATGACCACCTAACGTACAATCAAATCTGTGTATAATGATCACGGAACATACAATTATACCTGTTTATAATGACCACCTAAGGTACAATCATACCTGTGTATAATGATCACCTAAGGTACAATCATACCTGTATATAATGACCACCTAAAGTACAATCACAGCTGTCTATAATGACCACCTAAGTTACAATCATACCTGTGTATAATGACCATCTAACATACAATCAAATCTGTTTATAATGATCACAGAACATACAATCATACCTGTGTATAATGACCACCTAAGGTACAATCATACCTGTGTATAATGATCACCTAAGGTACAATCATACCTGTGTATAATGACCATCTAATGTACAATTATATCTGTGTATAATGACCATCTAAGGTACAATCATACCTGTGTATAATGACCATCAAAAGTACAATCATACCTGTGTATAATGACCATCTAAAGTACAATCATACCTGTGTATAATGACCATCTAAAGTACAATCATACCTGTGTATAATGACCACCGAGGGTACAATCATACCTGTGTATAATGACCACCTAAGGTACAATCATACCTGTGTATAATGATCACCTAAGGTACAATCATACCTGTATATAATGACCACCTAAAGTACAATCACAGCTGTCTATAATGACCACCTAAGTTACAATCATACCTGTGTATAATGACCATCTAACATACAATCAAATCTGTTTATAATGATCACAGAACATACAATCATACCTGTGTATAATGACCACCTAAGGTACAATCATACCTGTGTATAATGATCACCTAAGGTACAATCATACCTGTGTATAATGACCATCTAATGTACAATTATATCTGTGTATAATGACCATCTAAGGTACAATCATACCTGTGTATAATGACCATCAAAAGTACAATCATACCTGTGTATAATGCCATCTAAAGTACAATCATACCTGTGTATAATGACCATCTAAAGTACAATCATACCTGTGTATAATGACCACCGAGGGTACAATCATACCTGTGTATAATGACCACCTAAGGTACAATCATACCCGTGTATAATGACCATCTAAGGTACAATCATACCTGTGTATAATGACCATCTAAAGTACAATCATACCTGTGTATAATGACCATCTAAAGTACAATCATACCTGTGTATAATGACCATCTAAGGTACAATCAAATCTGTGTATAATGACCATCTAAGGTACAATCATACCTGTGTATAATGACCACCTAAGGTACAATCATACCTGTGTATAATGATCACCAAAGCTAATTATTAAAGGCACAGCTCTTCTATCTGATAGAGGGACTGTGTTAAAAGCAATTGGTGTTCAAACAGGGTTATTATATATAGAAGTTGATTACTTAGGAACTACACATTGGTCATTGGTCGCATAAAACAAGTGTTCAGCAAACTCAGCAAATAGTCTACACTTTCCTTCTGAATTTTTTGAAAAACTGAAAATTGACTCAAATTTTATCTATTGTCCCTAAAATTAGGGTTCCTTTCCAGAAATAATTGAGGAATATAGAAAGAAATTGCAGAAAAATTTGGGCAAGAAAGTCTGATAGTAAAAAGGTAGGAATTGTAGAGTTTGATTTAACGCTTGCCTTATACAACTATACCTTAATTGTAAAGTTTGATTTATCGCTTGCTATATACAACTATACCTTAATTGTAGAGTTTGATTTAACGCTTGCTATATACAACTATACCTTAATTGACTTTACATGTATAGATACATGAAATGCACTGAATGTAGCTAGAATCCATTAAAATTCACCTGTCTGTACAAATAGTAAATGCAGAACATCTCACTGATATGTAAGAAAAAGTTTAAATCCTTCACTGAAGAACAAATAAAGAACCGGAAACTCATTATAATATAAGTAATTTTTTAAATAAAGTGAACACAATTAATGTAAGAGAAATCATAGTTAATTTCATCTTAAATTCAGCTAAATTGCAACATTTAACATACAATGTAATTAGCCACTGAATTAGCGACGTCTTGAATTTTCTATAGTTTAGCAAAATTAGCTATATTTTGAATTAAAAATATAACTTAGCTGAAATAATAAATAAAATAATGTCACAAAATAAGCTATTGATAAAAGATAGGTAAAAGAGAGGTAACCTAAATTAATTAATTACGCTACAATTACAACACACTGTATATGTAGCTAACATTAGTAAATCATACCATAGTGCCTGAAACAACATGTTTTTTTTTTAAATAATTCACACATCCCTGCTAAATTAAGTTGGCTAAATTTAGAATTTTCTGTTGACTGATTAACTGCGTGTCAAAATGTTGCAGTGTTTTATCGCAAATAGGTAAACCTGATTGAGGTCATTAATCTCCCCTCAGCTTGATTTGATCCCAATTTACTTAAACCGAAGTAGAGTTATTAGAGTTTCCGTTCTGGGTGTCAATCAAAATTACATGAGACACAGAGACTTGTAGTTTTCACATCATACATTTTATAACAGTGCTGCTGTAAGTATTATTAAAACAGGTCATTGTTAATGACATAGTCCCAGTTGGAATTATGGGAAATGTTGTTCATGCCAAAATTAAAGTGATATGAACCAAAAGCTTATAATAATTTAGAGTGAATAATTGGCAGGTCTAGTATCAACAGAAATTAGATGTATTAAATGACTCTTTCAAAATCATAATATATATAGTAAGAAATTAAACAGGATATATTATTCATGCATTTTTTGTATTCAAACTGAATTTCATTTGTCCAGGCTCACGTACAGAAATACAAAACACGAAATGAATCATCATGGACATGTATCTCAACGTGTATAATGTTTGTACCAAATTTGATTGAATACCTACAAATCCTGGCCAAGATACCACATTTTCAAAAAACAAGTCGGCTATCTTTGATCTGATTATTGAACAAACTGACATGAACATGTATTCCAATATGTACATGTATGATGTATATGCCAAATATGATTGAAAATGGTCCCTAAGCCTTGGAGATATAGTAGTACATGTATGGTCAAAAAGATGGCCGCTAGTCAGCCATCTTTGATCTGATTGTAAAACAAATTGTCATGGACATGTAATCTAAAATGTACAATGTACATCTATGTATTAATTTGAACAAAAACTGACAAAGCATGCATGAGATACCACATTTTCAAAAAACAAAATGGCTGCCAGTCGGCCATCATGAAAAATCGTCATAGACATGTAATCTAATATGTATAACGTTTGTACCAAATAACAAAGCATAAAAAAAGGATTAAAGTCTATGGTTGCTACATGTGCCAGTAAAAATATGTATTACAACAATTTTATAGTGTTTTGTTTGCAAGAATTTTAGAAAAAATCAAAACCACATAAAATCTGTTTTAGAAGCCGCATCCCAAATAATTCTTTTTGAACAATCTCATATGTGTAGATGCTCTAATAGAAGCAGCTTACCCTCTTTTATAATATACCATTTTAATAGAAGCCATGGCTTTTAACACTGATTTTACAGTACCCGTAGTATTTTACATAATCATCTGGAAATTTTGAATTCTTTCATCGATAATAAACTAATCCATGCACAACATACTTCATGAATGGTGAATTAATGAAAATTACATTGATTGCAAAACTAGTTTTCCTTCCATTTGCTGGGACTAGCTAAAACAAATTAATCAACAATAATTAAATATGCATATTTAAAATATTATATATATCAAATAACGTTTTTTCTTCACAGGCACATGTCAAGATTCCCTAATTAAATACAAGTCATTGTTAATGACACAGTCCCCGTCCCAAATTTTGTGATCTGACATATCAATTTGATGCTGATGAAGTCATTGAGATTAGATTGAAACCATTAATAGGAGATGGATTTGTAAAAAAATCATGACTTAGTGCTTTTACACAAGAATTGGACATTGGGCAGTCATATTGAATCAAATTACAAAAAAACAAGTGGCGTAAACAACAGATTGTTTATTTACATCAAAACACGTGTTCCGTGTAGTAGCAATATGAGCAAAAATAAAAACAGTCGTTATTTGGCCATCTTTGATCTGATTATGAAACACACTGATATGTATGATGTATGTGCCAAATACGAATGAAAATGATACATAAATTGTGGAAATATAGTAGTAAGGCCAAAAAGTCAGATTGCTGTCAATCGGCCATCCTTGACCAGATTTTGAAACAAATTGTTATGGACATGCATCCTAACATGTATAAAGTACATGTATGTGCCAAATTTGAATGAAAACTGACAGAGCACTTCCAAGATACCGCATAAAAAAACAAAACAAGATGCCTGCCAGTCCACTATCTTTGATCCAATTGCGAAATGAATTGTACTGGACATGTAACCTAACATGTATAATCTATGTACCAAGTTTGAATGACAACTGACAAAGCATGTCCAAAATACAACATTTTCAAAAAACAAGATGGGTGCCAGTCGGCCATTTTGAATCGAATCGCTAAACCACTGCATGTGCATATGTCCCACATAAGGTACTAGGCACATGCAAAGAATGAACAGAATCGGTCCACAGGATACTGAAATATTACTATTGACAGACTGACGCACGAACGGACAGACGGACGGACAGACTCAGAAACTCACGGATGGTCGAGGACATGTATCCTAACATGTATGATCGATGTACTAAATTTGAATGAAAACTGACAAAGCATGTCCAAAATACAACATTTTCAAAAAACAAGATAGCTGCCAGTCGGCCATCTATGATCCAATTGTGAAATAAATCGTAATGGACATGTATCCTAACATGTATAATCTATGTACCAAATTTGAATGAAAGGGAATGGGGACTAATAATGAAAACATTTAATTTATTTTGACATTGGTGGAGTTACAGACCAGAGTTGGATGTAAGTCAGTGATGCCATTCAATCATATACAAGGTACTACGGTATATGCAATTTCAAGAAATCCTCAGGCAGAGCTACATGTATGTCACAAGACATTCCATGTTGCTAAGACGCGCACCACTGTTCCATGCATTTCTATGGGTTCTCCGCGAGCTGCTGTGGAACGCTGAGCGAAAAGCAGGTGAAAATAGCTAAATTTGAGAAATAAACAACACAAACTCAACTTTGAAGTAATCCTGAGCAACCAAATTTATATATGTTACACACACAGGGGTAATCTTTTTATACTGCTTAGGGGAGTCTCAACAACCATCCCAAAGTACCGTTTTCTAAGAGCTTTCCAGGATAGGTGCCAGGTGGTGAAAATGCCCGAATGTCCGCCCGCCCCCCAGAATAATTGAGCAGCTCCAAGATGGCGGAGCTCAGCCATATGAGAGCGCCCTCTCTGGTGACTTTTTACTGGTTTCTATTATTAGTATTAAAAACAGCCTTTTATTAAATTCAACTATAATTTTTTTAGGTTAAATACAGATTGTAAATGAATTGAGTTGGAACGACTTGACAGTGTATTTCAGTAACTGATAAAATTCTATTTAAGGCCCAAAAAAAAGTTTTATTCATAAAATGTCATTAAATTAAATTTGATATAAAAACTATATATTTTGTTAATTTTTTTTTAAATTCTGACTACAAAAAACAAACAAAAAACAACCCTGCTTTTTCTGCTTCTTACAGTATGCATCAAGCTGTTATGTTTATGTTTTTAACTTATAATAAAATTATAGCCATAAAACACACTTACACGTTCATACTTAAGCGCTCCAAAACAAACATATGTCAAAACCGTCATAATTTGACAGAATCTGAAATGTTTCAAATTCAAAATATGAGTACTAAATCCAATAAAAGTATTTTTATTTGTTAATATATAAAAAATTAATAGCAAAGTCTAAAATTCTTTTTTTTTAAAATAAATCTGAGGACAATGTCAACTGATTGCTTACCATTTATTGTATTGTTCACAAGGTTTACTGCAAACAAAGGGCAGTGAGTCAGAAAACAAACTCTCCCTGGCTTCCCAAGGGATCGCTTAGTCATCGTAAGGGGCAAATAAAAGACTGCCTTCAGTCAAATAATTTTCAATCAAATTATCAGTAATATAAAGGCTATTTCTTTCTCAGTGACTACAATGACTGCCTCTTTATCAAAAAAACATTATATATTTTATGTGCCCGAACCTATTTTCAAAATGACAAATATTGATGAGCAATGAAAATTCTTTTGAAATAAACAACACTTAAACGCAGTGGTCGTCGCGCAGCGCATGTTCGAATTTCATGTACATGTAAATAAACAATGTATTTTACACGTGTTGTTTACGTCGCTATGAGTCCCATATTGAACATCATCAAAATAACCAGTTTTCTAAGTATTCTGTATATTAAATGATATATTGTCATTGTACAAAAACAGAGAAAACTGCATAAGTAAATTGGAAGGTGGAGCTGGACCATCAGATATGGAAGGGTGCTTCTTTTCAGTTCATAACGTTCCTGTTATCTTATATCAAATGCTTAATAATTTAACAGGTTTTTTGAAAATGATTTCTTTTATTCACTCATATTTTAATTAGGCATATTGAGTCACGGCAGACTCTCTTTGATAATACTGTGATATCCCATAATGCATTGCACTGAAATCCCATAATGCATTGTTTCTTCATTCCATAATGATGTATGCTTATTCAATGGTGTCTAATCCCACAATGCTAAGTCATTACCCCACAATGCACTGTGTACACATCCCATAATGCACTGTGTACACATCCCATAATGCATTGCACTAAATCCCATAATGCATTGCTTCTTCATTCCATAATGATGTATGCTTATTCAATGGTGTGTCTAGTCCCACAATGCACTGTGTACACATCCCATAATGCACTGTGTACACATCCCATAATGCATTGTGTACACACCCCAAAATGCATTGCACTGAAATCCCATAATGCACTGTTTCTTCATTCCATAATGATGTATACTAATTCAATAGTGTGTTTAATCCCACAATGCTAAGCCATTATCCCACAATGCACTGTGTACACATCCCATAATGCATTGTCATTGATCACCCAATCAGCATCTTGGAAAACCAAAACAGCTAGAATCTTACAAACTAAAGGCTACTACGAGTATCAAGTATGGATGCCAATCAACATTTTGGTGTCTGTAAGAGATGCTACCGTGAAAGGCATTTGAGAGACTTAAGGTACCCAATCAAATCTTCTAAATGCTGTTAGCAACAACTGAATCATTACCTGCTTCTTTTGATATGGCCAAATAAAATAAATATTGTGTTTGTGGTAATATTGAAAACAATAATAATTATTGCTGTTCTTCTGTACTGTCAGCGGCATTTGCAAATCACACGTATGGACTGATATTTACGTGTCAAGATTTTGTCATGCAGCATGCAGCCATAAATATTACAGAGCAATCCAGGCAAGGTCAGGTTACCAGAAATACACATTTTTTTTATTTGGCCTAATGAAATCACACTTCACAGAGAAGTAAATTGGATGGTGTCCCTCACTGATATGTATGACAAGAATCAGACAGCCAAGTGTACATTAAGTGAATCAGAAATTAGAATACATGAAATCTGGCCAATGAGAGCTATATTGATGTATCATTGGTCTATATAGCTACGATCATATTATTCTATCAAGTATGACTTCGGTTGGTAGCAGTGTTCTGAGATGATGATGATAATATTTCAGAATCTCTTTCCAAGGTTTCTGCGACCTGAATGCAATGACAATGATCGCAATAAATTAGATGGCTATTGATCGTAAATTTGATATGTGCAGTTCAAATTTAGGTTGGAGAACTAGAAACACACATACATGTACATACTACAGAGCTAGTAGGGGCTGCCAGCTAGGGGAGTGTGGAGCTGTCCATTACACTACGGGGGAAAAGCCTGTGATTCCACAGAGGGGGAACAACTGCGATTACACTAAGGGGGAAAGACTGCGATTACACCGAGGGGGAGAGACTGTGATTACACCGAAGGGAAAAGCTTACAATTACACCTGCAATCACAAAAATCCAATTTAACAGTAAGCGAAGCATTCCAACAGAAGTAGAGACGAGATTGTAAACATGATAATAAAATGATGGAATCAGATAGAATTCTATACTTCATGATAATAAAAGCTATTTAAAAAATTCATTTTTTTATTTTGATTATAAAACATAGATTTGTTACACCAAGACACAAAGAATGTATATTTCATTCAAGGCATAATCAAAATTACAATATATTCATTGCATAGTGCAAAGTGACATGTATTCCTACAAAATGGAAATGCCACTGTATTCAGCGATTAATCTATTGAGAATCAAATAAACTGTCTCATGTCCCTGAGCTGCACTTTCAAATGTCAACCCCCCCATTTATTTCTGTATTACTTTTCAGAGCTTCATTTTTATTTAAAAATTATTAGAATTTCATGTTATTTTAGCAAGAGTTTCAAAAAAAAATGACAATATCGAAAAATCTTTTTAGTTGTATAAAATGAAGTAAATGTACATTTTACTACTCGAATTATATCATACTATATACTACTCTCTTTTATATTTATCATTTATCTTTCACTTACAGACAACTTTCTACAACTTAAAACATTGCTGTAAAAAGCAATGAAAATAGGAATGAAATATGTTGGTTGCCATGGAGACTCCTGGGAAGACAATATTTAGTTTCAAGATGGATGGTTTGGTTACTGATATTGGAATACACTTTAAACAATTGTTTTATCTTTGTCAACTGATTTTTCATTTTGTAAATTAGTGACATATAGAACACTACAAATTTTCTCAACCCTACACTGTACTCCCCTTCTCTTTCCATTAACAGTGAGCCCCCAAATTCAACTTTTGTCACAATTCCAAAATTTTAAACTCACTCACAATTTTTATAGTAAGTTTTTTCAATATTTCGATCAAGACTCGTAGCCAATAGGAGATTTTATTCACTTGCCCCAAAATTTTCCAAAAAAATATATATAATAACAGGAAAACAAAAGGTTGCACCAAATTTTGAATGGAAAAATTAGGGCACTCAAAGGTTAATTTGAATCGTTACAATTTAGGTCTGCGGAACATCTATCAAAATTTACGAAAAAAAAAACATTTCACATTTTTAATACATAGTATTTTGGTTAAAAATTAATATTGACAGTTTAAGGAGATTACATTAAGAATTGACAAAGAATGTTTGTAAAAAATGTCAGTAGTGAGGACCTGATGTTTAACTCAGAGCTCAGGTCAGAAACAAACCAAAAATAATCACTGAAGATGGCACAATGAGTTAAGCTGTTCAAACATGTTTGTCAAATCTGGGTTTAAATTATTGTTGTGCACACTATAATATTAAACATATCATCCTAAGTAATATGACACTATTACAATTATGTACTGTAAAACCATTTATTTTTATTAACATTTAATTTCACTATTTTAATGTTTTGAGTATATTCACTGTGTCTTAATTTCACAAATTTGTCAAGGAAATAATGAGTTTTATTGTTATATTACATGTTAATGAAGATTTAATTTAGCAGATTTTATTTATCAGCGAAATTACCAAAATTAAAACCCAGCAAATAATTAATGCATTGACAGTATACGGAAATCACCTTTGACAATGGCAGTTACTAAGCATATAAATAAGCCGCTATTGCAAGTAATTGAAGCATATCATGACTAATATTAGCTCACTCCACTAGTCAAGGAAATCACTCTTAATGACCGTGGCGTATTAATGAAACTAAACTCAGTTTGAGGAGATTTGGTGACACACAAAATGTTTGCACTTCACCTTATAAGCTAAATCTTTAAGCCATTTAATAAAAAAAAAAATGGCTGCCATTTCGATTGTGAACTGCCAATATTGATGCTTTCATGCATCAATATCCACAGTGACAACACACAGTTAAATGACTTCTGGATTTAGAGGTGTTTATTTTGTTGGTAGTAATTATGAGGCATATTAAATAATAAACTACAAGTATAAATTTATATATTTGTAGTCATAGGAAGCGAGGAGCTACTTGTTTCCATGGGAACCATGATTGCGTGATTCAGTAGTCAGACTTCTCTCTGGTGGCCATTTTGAAAAAAGGGAATTAAGCTGAGAGTAGATGACTAAAAGGCCAACATTAAATCCCTCACATTATTCAATTGGAAAGCCATGTGATGAAATGGTATTTGATTGAACAACTGAATTCAAGTCAGTTACAATGCATATATCACATACACTATTAAATATGTTCCAGTAATACAAACAAATATTACCAACTTGAAAACATAATGTTAGTTGTAAAAATAAATTCTACTACTTGAATAGATTGAGTTATGTATAAGTTTTCATAACAATAACATATTTGTAATATTATCCCAACAAAGTACAGCAGAAAGTCGGTCAATAAATATGGATTTCATTTTAACATTACTAATTCTATTCTTTCTCAATCACCATATTGAATAACAATTAACAGTGTGCACAATGTCAATGTTGTTAGTAACTATGAAAATTCAATGGCGACCATAAAAACCCCACTTTAATGCCTCGGTATTAATTGAAATTGCATGTATTTAACCCTAACCCATCTTTAGGTCTACCAGCTGCAGTGTATGGTAGTGCGATTGCACAAATAAGTCAATTTCTAGCCATTAACAATGATCTACTGGCGTCTACAAAATAATTAGCACAACCCCCCCCCCTCCAAGTACATTACAATTAACTGATGTCAAATGTCCATTGATTCCTAATATGCATGAGAATACATAACATGTGACATTAGCAACTTTTCTGTTATTGTCCCACTTCAATTTCAATAGCTAATTATATTCTTTTTACAAGAATCATATCAGCTATGTAAAAGCTATTATCTCATTAATAACAAGAGACTATGGGAATAACCGACAACATCATCTTCTCGTAATTGTTTTAAACGAATGAAATTAGATGTGACAGATGTAACAAACTACTAATCTATATAAGGTCATATAACCATGGTGACAGTTATATCGTCATGACACCCTGGGTAATTAGAATATAATAATAATAATAGAAAATACATTAACCTTTATGATTACATTAACGCCATTATGATGTCGATCAGCTGAAATTTCTACTCTGAATTTCTAAATTAATTTTCATATTTCATCATAGATTTTTTATTGATCAGTCTACCAGTCACAGATCTGTACATGTGATCAGTCTACCAGTCACAGATCTGTGCATGTGATCAGTCTACCAGTCACAGATCTGTACATGTGATCAGTCTACCAGTCACAGATCTGTACATGTGATCAGTCTACCAGTCACAGATCTGTACATGTGATCAGTCTACCAGTCACAGATCTGTACATGTGATCAGTCTACCAGTCACAGATCTGTACATGTGATCAGTCTACCAATCACAGATCTGTACATGTGATCAGTCTACCAGTCACAGATCTGTGCATGTGATCAGTCTACCAGTCACAGATCTGTACATGTGATCAGTCTACCAGTCACAGATCTGTACATGTGATCAGTCTACCAGTCACAGATCTGTACATGTGATCAGTCTACCAATCACAGATCTGTACATGTGATCAGTCTACCAATCACAGATCTGTACATGTGATCAGTCTACCAGTCACAGATCTGTACATGTGATCAGTCTACCAGTCACAGATCTGTGCATGTGATCAGTCTACCAGTCACAGATCTGTACATGTGATCAGTCTACCAGTCACAGATCTGTACATGTGATCAGTCTACCAATCACAGATCTGTACCTGTGATCAGTCTACCAATCACAGATCTGTACATGTGATCAGTCTACCAATCACAGATCTGTACATGTGATCAGACATTTGACATATTTGATGAAAGTTTCAGAATTCAGCGATCGTAATTTCATACATTATTTCACTCAAAATTCCATCAAAATACTTTTAATGCAGAGCATACCTCGAGAATAACTGTCTGTTTCATTTAAAACTTAAATTAGACAAGCAGTCTATTGACTGATACCAAAAAGTGACAAAAATATTACACTGAAATCAGAGAGTTTGAAGTATTGTCACACGATGAACAAATCTATCCACCCAAGGTGTCTTCATATAAAATATCAAAACAAGAAATGGGAAAACACCATTTTTTACCAAAAAAAACTAAAATATTCACTAAAATTAGAGAATTGAAGACACATGAATAGTCTCATAATGAACAATGAAAAGAAAAGATACAAAAACAAAAAAAATGTAACGCATATTGTACACTGGTTTACTTTTATAAGAGACATACTTTTGTGAATTTTGTAGCAGTGGAAATTTCTTTGTGGTCTTGCAACACGGAGCGTTAGCAACTTTTGCAAAATTTTGTATTCAAGAATGCCACAAAATCATCAAATCAGAAAAAATAAGCAATTTACAGTTCAGTTAAATACAGGCTACTGAACAAAAGAGACGCCGATGAGAAGGAGCAATAACCTTACTGCTGGCATCTCATCAGATTACATGAGAATTGGAACAGACAAAATCTGCAACCCAGCCCTATCTAATTTGTATCTATGAACATAATTGCAAAGTATTTCTTAAAGCGTGACTGAATTGTCTGCTCACACACTGAGTAATGAACACATACAATGCAAATTCACTAAATCAATTCCCGAAGTGCCCATTTGTCCATGGTGATTGCGTATAGCAACGCAAAAACTAGCAGCTGCCAGCCAGCCAGAGTATTTATCATGCTATGTCAAAGGTCAAGCTGAAATTCATTCTCACTAAGATGCCTATTTTATATTTAATGCAAGTGTTGTTACAATTATAGCTATTGTTAAAGTTCATAACAAAAGTGCTGTAACAAAATTAAACCAGCACCATGAAATTAACTACTGACGAGACTGTGTTATGTTTTATTATAGAAAATGTATCAAGGCATGTGTACAACATGTACAGTGTACATGCCTATATTAAGGCATGTGTACAACATGTACAGTGTACATGCCTACATTTCAAGGTACATTGTATGTGTACAACATGTACAACTGTACATGCTTACATATTACAGGCCTATGTACAACATGCACAGTGTGCATGCCTACTTACTACAAGCATGAGTACAACATGTACAGTGTACATGCCTACTTACTACAAGCATGCCTACATGTACCTGTACTGTGTGCATGTCTACTTACTACAAGCATGCCTACAACATGCAGTGTGCATGCCTACTTACTACAAGCATGCATACAACATGTACAGTATACATGCCTACTTACTACAAGCATGAGTACATGTACAGTGTGCATGCCTACTTACTACAAGCATGCATACAACATGTACAGTATACATGCCTACTTACTACAAGCATGCCTACAACATGTACAGTGTGCATGCCTACTTACTACAAGCATACATACACTGAATGCTTCTTAAAATGGTCAGTTACAGACGAATCCACAATTAGATTACAAGATAGCATAAAATACACACCACCTGGTTATGTACATATAACACTGTATATTATATTACATGATCAGAGCGTTCAAAAATAGGAAAAAATATTTTATTTATTAGAGGTACTAATGTTTGATTCTCAATGACCTGGTATGGATGGATTGTCATGTGGATGCATGGTGGTGGTAAACCCACACTCTACACTATAGAGTACTACATACCTTGAACATTAATCTGTTTAGTTTGTCACATAAAATAGTTCTGTACTGATGAGAATTATAAAATTTATTCAACAAAAGATTTTTGGTTGTAGGATGAGAGAATAAAAATTGAAATGTTTACCTTGTCAAAAAGAGGTTTCCATCGCTGTGCAGATCCCAACATCGTAAAACGGTTCATGTCCACCATTTGAGCCATATTAGTTATTTTTCAAGTTACCAGGATTCATACAGGAAAATATGTCAGGATTAAAAAAAGAGAGAGAGACTCTGTTAGCGAACACACAGATTCATGATTCACACAGTGAGCAAGCACAGCTGAGACAAACGTGGTCGGCAAGATAAGTTCATCGTAGCTGCAGGATGAGGAGAATAATACGATGATAGAGAAAAAGGCTGAGCAAACACTGGCTGCATAATTCAATAACTCTCTCATTTTGAATACTGCATGCCATAACACTTTGTGTCGCCTCAACCGAAGCGCTGAAAAAAAGGGAGGTTGTGGTCTTGTGATGTGAGGGACTGTAAAACAATCAGCCTTAGATCTCCAAGCTCTTATCTCATGATAGATAACACCCCTATATTGATAATGGACTAACCCTATCATTCATAAATCAGTTATGTCAGAATGGCAGCATGACAAGTAGATATCTGGGGGACTTATCTTTTCCGAGTTAACCTAGGGATGTTGAGTAAGTAAAATAGCAGTGTAGACGCCCAATGATGGTAACATGCACTGTATCAGTCCATTAAATTAAATGTATTTTTTTGTTGCTTGAGTGCTTGAATTAAATTTATTTTAAAAAAATGAAAGCATTCTCTAGTTTGCATCACACACATAATTTATAATTCATTTTTCAAATTGCTTATTTTTAGTTAGATTTGAGTGAACGAATATTCACTATTTTAATGTATGTAATAAAAATCTGTTCATTTCAGAGAAAGAAATTCAAAGCCATACAAAATTTTCAGTAAAAATTAATGATTTTTTTCAATTCTCATAAATGAATTATTCTGGAATTTATGTCTGTGTGCAACGAACAGGAAAGATATTGTCTAAGATGTTAATTTCAGACTACATTGATTTATTTTTTATACACCTTTTGGTAGACGAAATGACAAAAAAACAATAAAACAGAGGTCAAGAGGTCAAATGAAGCATAATAACACGAGTATGAGTAAAGTAACTAAATGTTATTGTAGCGCTCAGCACCATGGGTTATAGAACTGTAAGGAAGGGGTATAAACGTAATGTATTGTACATCAATAAACTGTGCCTAAACCCATTAATGTAAAAAAATATTTTTGCTATTTTCGCTGAAAATAAAATCCAGCAAATAAACTTTTTTTCCTAAATTTTACATTCAATGCCTCAACAAATAGTGAAAATAAACTTTATACAAAACACAAAAAAAAATTCATTGCAGTGAAAATTAATTCCAGCTAAATTAAAGTATTTTACAGTACTTGCTATGATAATTCACTGCCTATGTCTTTAATACTGTAATAGTTCCACCTCCTACTATATACATTTTGGATAAAGGACAGTATTATATTCAGTCATTAAAAATTCACTTTCTGGCTGATCTCATTTTGAGAGAACTGGAGGTTCTTCTCTCAACCATGCTTCTGATGTATTTATTGACCTACAAGAACAAACAAAGCCTCCTAACTCAGTGTCTATTGTTTACAAATCTAGCTTAACCTTTTCACCACCAGTTTCCTTTCTCATCAAAAAATCAAATAAATTAGTCTTGTTTATAATCTGCACTTTCCTTCAGAGATTGGAACAAAAATAGCCAAATTTTTTGAGTAAAGATGTACTCAAAATTTATCTGTTGGCTCCAAAATTAGGATTCATTCTCTGAAATTCTGGTGGTGAAAAGGTTAATTTAGGAGGACCACTTAAATCAATTCTCCCTACACATCTATAATCACAACATGTTATGGTGTATATGTTGGTCAGGGTAGCTTGTGGAATTGTGAACCAGAAATGCAACTTTAACAACAGCGCCCTCAAGTCTACTCAGACTATCGGTAATCACATAAATGGGTTAAGGCAGCACTACGTTGAACACCATTTAACTTTAACACTTTTATCTAGAAAGTGTCAAAAAGACTTAATGTAGTTATTTTTTGAGCAACAAAAGGATATAAAATCTGGTCCTTTTTTTCCTGAATCAGTAAGGAATTGAAATTAATTACATACAATAAAACAAGCAACCTCTAGGCTGAGATAGCTCTGCTGTTAGATATTATTAGAAAATGAACAAATCTGAAAGAGGTCTATCTGAGGTACCTACATGTATAACATCAAAGCAATCAAATTTGCGTTTTCACCAAGAAGTCGAAAATATCACTTTTTACCAAGAATAACAAAAATATTCATCAAAATTAGAGAATTGAAGATATCATCACGAAAATGAACAACTCTGAGAGAAGTCTACCGGTACCTGTAGTACCCATATGTATAATATCAAAGCAATCTGACTAACAAGAAGTCGAAAATATAACTTTTCACCAAAAATATTCATCAAAATTAGAGATTTGAAGATATCATAAGAAAATGAACAAATCTGAGAGAGGTCTGCCCAAGGTACATATACACCAAGTATCAAAACAATAACAATTGTAGTTTTCAAGAAGAAGTCGAAAAAGTTGACGAGACAGACAATCACTCATGTCATAAGCTTCACTCAACAAAGTCAACAGCAGAGCACACATTTTATCTGGACAGAATGCTATTTTTATTTTTAGTTACACCAGAATAATTACATCACTGTACATAATATTTAACACTTGAAATCATGTGTTGACAAAAAAATTATAGACTGCCATCTAGTGTCAAGAATGAGAAATTTACAAACTATTCACAACAAACAAAAATATTGAAAATTATAAACAGTTATATGAATAGTGGTTCAGTCTAAAGTCTAGTATGAACTAAGATTAAAGCTAATCGAACATGTTTGACATAAACTAGATCCAGATGCATTTATTCATGAAAAAGACATATTTAGTACAAACTAATTTTGGGACGTGCAAATTTACTAAGAATATAAGTTTCAATTCTCAGTAAAATAACCAAGAAGGTATAGTTGCAAAATAACGGTAAATAAGTAGAGTCTCATCATCAGTCCATTTTTATCTTGAGAACAAATTCTTATGTTGCATCTATGAAGGAAATAACATATCAAACTGGAGTTATGAAATTTAAAATTCAATTTTTTGTAATGGTAATTTTTTGCCATGAGTAATCCGACTTTAGTCAGATCAACCTGTTTAACTATACTAAATATTTACGCATTATTTTTTTAGCCCATGATAAGGAGCGGTTTGTGAACACAACTATTCAATTAAGCTCAAAATCATTTTAAAATGCAAAATATTAAAGAGAAAGTCCGGGAAATCAACATAATACTCCGAGATGAAAGACCTGAACAAATGTTTAATAATGCAATTTACAGTTTTTCATTTCTTTTTATTCTCTAGATATTCAACTTCATAAGTCTTATGTAGTCTGCCATCTTAATTCTTTAGCAAAGGATTGTGGGTAAAGTGTGACATCACATCCACTGTTGTGAAAAAATTGTGAAAATAATCACAAAAAATAAGTTTGTCAAAAACATTGTTATGTTTGACAAGGTTAATTGTTAACTGTTAGCAAACAAGTTAAAGTTCTAGGACATGAACCAAGGCAACAATTGCAAGTTTATGCTTTCTTCGTCCTGTGTGAAATTTTTATGCGACAATAGCTCTGATTTTCAACATTTTTTTTGATTAAATATAACATAAAATACATAAATTTTATAAAGATGACGAATTTTCACCGAAATTGCATGGGAAAAGTCACCATACGAAGGCTAATATCACATAAAATGTACCGGTAATATGAACCATAGAAGATTGTTATGCACAATGCACACTACTGGAAATGACACTCAAGATGGCTAAGTATTGGAAATTTTGTCTAAGGCCTTTACTAAATTCCCTGTGGTTCGCTTGACAAAACTGGATTTCAACAGAAGGCGCCATCTGGAGACCCAGAATGCAACACTGAAGGCATCTTTTTCCAACTGCTTTGTGTTCAGTGTTCACATTTCAGTGATGGCCATTACTATATTAATAATAACAACACAGGAAATGTTTTATTAAAAATGAGAGAAAAAAAGTTCTATAATTGTAATTGATCCTATATTGAGATAAAAAGAAAATGCTTTTTATTTCATGAATCTTAATGAACACATAAATTAAACTCTGTGACCTCATGGTGTATGATTTCAAATGTCAAAGACATTAAATTATTAAAGGGAACTTTAGAATTAACAATTTATTGTAGGTTTTTCTGGTTTGTGTATTCTGATTATAAAACCACAATGAATACCATATTTTTTCCATAAGAAGCACATCTTAAATGTTTTGGTTTCTATAACAGATTAGATAGGTAGAGATTTTGTTTTTTGTTCTTGCATATAAGAACTGTTTTTGCAGATATGAGTGTCAGAAATCATGTTTAAAATTGTTTATGTCACTCAGTTTCGTGAAGTTTAGAATTTCTACAAAATCACATTGAAAATCTGCTACAAGTTTGTGAAGTTTTCTTAAATTTGGCCAAAAAATTTTTCTCGGCCTATCAAAAAATCACATTACCTTAATAATGTTGCATACTAATTTCAATAAATTTTACTTATTCTGATTTTGGAAATACCTCTGTAATAATTAAGCAAATACACTATGTTCATTATCATAACTGTGGCATAAATTCATTGCTACATGTACAATGTATTTAATATATTCATAGTCATACAAATCTAATTTGGAGTTATGTAATAAAGTGAACTTGAGGTTTGACAGCTGTTTGACAGCGATGCGGGGAAAAATGCATTTAAAGGTGGAATTTCACTTTTTTTACTTTTTATATAGCAGAAAACGTCTTTGTTCTTGAGTGAAAATTTCAAAATTCTATTGTGAGTAGAACACCTAATAAACTAGGTTTAAATTATTAAAAACAAACACATGTGCCATTGCTTGCTGACACTGTTTCTTTCCATTCATTTTAGCTATTCATGGAGACTTTCAGCAGCCATGCTAATACAGCTAGACCAGTGATAATAATTATAGGGTCCCCTATAAACCTTATATTTTAAGAAAACATCTATTCTCAAAAAGACAAAAAATTTTGCAGACACCAAACTGAACACTAGATGGGGTAGTGTGAGTCGGTTCAGTTTTCCATGTAATGTTATCATTGCTGCATTTTTTTTTAATCTGTGTCTGCGAATGATGATACTATAGTGCAACTACTTTTTTGAGTAATCAGGTAATTTTCAATAATTAATTAATGGCAATTACTTAATGGTTAATTTTAATGGCAGTCATAACAACATTTTGCTAAAGTTACAGACACTGTGGAGAAAGATTCCAGAGAAATTTTCACTGTTACAAAATTTTGCCATTTTCACTGATTTGCAAAATTTGCATAATTTTGTCGCGCATGAAATCAGTGTGTTAGAAAGTTGAATATCAGTCGTCAAATACTATTACTTGAAATCTAATTATTCAGGTACTCAAAACAAGAATAATACAAGGATATTGTAAAATATGCTGGAAAGTGGCGTTCATGTTAGAAATTCGGGACCAAGTTGGCTCGTACAGAAACGTGTGTGTGAATGGTTAGGACAGAATCAGCACCTGACGAAAAAAAACTTGATTTTGATAGTTGCTCGGGACCGAAATTCAGCATGTGCCGAGATTTGCAGCCTGAACGTTTGACACAAACCAAAATCACCCCCTCAGTGGTGAATTTAAGTATGACATGATGATGGAGGGAAGTGAGCTATATATGGTCAGATGCTGTATCAATGAATGAAATGAATGCAAACCCTCGTCAGTGACACATATTTATGTGCTGCTGCAACCCTTTTTTTCTTGCAATCCTACATCGATGTGAAAAAATAATTGTTTTTTCGAATGTGCATGATGACTTGTAATAAATTCTAAGCAAATGGATATAATTTCAATATAGTAATTATTATTATCATCATTATTATATAATTTTCCAAGGTCCAATAACAGATCGACAAATGAGGGCGGAGGTCGATGTGACCACGTACTGTTTTAATGCATTAGTGTATGAAACATTGACGATGAAAATTAGTGAAACTTTCTTGAATTTTGAAACATACGCTACCATGGAAACACAGCACAATTGTTCCATATTTAAATATCAATTGAATATGGAGTAAAAATCAGTTATTTTATTTTAAATTTCATTACTTCTTTATGGTTGTATTAATGATTTAAATAGAGATATAGAAATGTAACAGACTGAAATGGCAACAGAACATGCCTTCCTAATAAGAAAGGCATTCAACACATCCGTAACCTTTTCAATTTTTGATGTACAATAATAGGTACCGTAGTACAAATAGAATATGATATCAGATCTTTGGTTGGGTTGTCATCCAATTAAAACGAGAATACCCTCAAGTAAAAAAGTAAGGGTACTTTCGACAAACTTAAGGTAGCGAGAAGGGTTTTGTGACGTTTTCGAATAAAACATTCTCTGTCTGAAGTCTCGTTCAGAACAGTAATTTAGCTTATATATTTCAAAAGACTAAGTATAGAGGTACAAGTTTGCACAAACTGGACAGTCATTGTTTACATAATTATCACGCGACATCAAAAATGGCGAACCTTGTAAAAATGACTAAGTCCGCGATTGCGAGAGCACGATGCGGAATTTCCTAGTGAAATTTACGTCATGCATTGTTCGTAATCAAGTCCATTGAAATGTGTCCCCGGTAAACAAAAGACTTATTATTCCGATTTCTATTATTTCATACTTGGCACCTTTAACAGACTATTATTCTGTGACAAAGCATTTTCTTTTAAAACCCAGACATATTTCACACCATCATTATCTTTTGAACGATAATTGCGAGTTTGAATGTCCTAGTCCGAACGCACTTGATTTGGCGGCGGTCCCAATGAGTCGTACTCAGTCAAGTTGAGAAAAATGCGAAAAACAGTTTTGGTTAATAAAACACTGTAGATTTGCTGCATCATTATAAATATACACTAAAAATGGCCAAACATATTAACCTCTATTATCATAGAACTCATAAAGTGTGTCTGATAATGAATATATTCGAGCTTGAACAATGAAGAAAACTGCTGGCATTTGAGTCCGTACTCCAAGAACATTCGGGTTTCCATTGTTATGCAAACGAACGAGCGATAATCCTCTGACAAACATTACTGTCCCACAGTACAAGCTGACAGTTTAAAAACAAGCTAATCCTTCAAGTGTCTCTGATAAGTGATCTAATAAAACGGTTTTCATGGTGAAACAAAATGACCGATGTTTGAAAAAAAAAAATGCTGTTACAGATTGCGACACTGAGTGGCAGTTTTTTCTTTGCCTCGTCTGTCAACGTTTTCTTTTCTTCGCCATTGAGTTAGAAAAAATGGTATTAGTAAAATAGAATATTGACTTGGAAAATAAAACGATTTAAAAGAAAGTTGCGCAAACAGCACTTATTTCATACAACCTCCCGCCCGCTTCCGCTTTCCAATCACCTTTTTCTCTCACTTTTGCGACCGCTTGTTGAATTTGACCGGACAATTTCCGCTTTATTTTCGACCGCGCAAACCCTCACGCGCATTTAAAATTCAGATTAATAGAAACATTTCCGAAGTTCACATTGTCTTATAATTGTCTTTCTGGTTTTAATGAATGTTGAACAGCTGACAAAAGTTCGAATACTTTTTGTTTTAACTATCTATAATTATATGCACGCTATCTGACCCTTTGACCTCGATTTGGCTTGGACAGAATATTTTATTTTAAACAATATTCTGACGTGAAATACAAAATGTATATCAACACAAGTACGACATGGTTGTATGGGTTTTCTTTCCTGATTGTTGAGTCTTCGCAATGTGTTTTGTATAATTATTGTTGTTTTTCCCCGAGGCAAAGACAAGCTGAAAAACCATGAAGCTAAATGGCAGTTCCATGCATGGGCTGAGTGAAAGGAAATATTTTAAGCCTAAAATACAACCTAATATTACACCTCTTTGTGTATTTGTTAATTTTACATATGTTTTTCATGACAGTATGTCTGTAAATATCTAGAAAAATCTTGTTTTTCGTTGATAATTTCGATTGTTTGGAATGTCTGTCGACTGTGTCCCAATAATTTGTTTGGAATGTCAATCCCAGTTGGTTTCTCCATACTGAGTTTAGGAAGGGTGTCGTTCAACACAATCCCCCGAGACAGGACAAACATTGACCGTAATTCATGGGGATCATGTCCGTAATTTGTGGGCTGAAACCCAAAATAATTAAACAAGTATTATTATTATAATATATATTTAATTTTTGACATTTGTTCGCAACTTCCGCTCTAAAAAAGATTGAAAATGTGGTTGTGGTTCTTTTGCGAGGTCCTGTTGATATTACGGACAAATATGGTTCTGTGACTCAGGTCGTGCTCCGAACATGTGACTTTCAGCTAATCATTGATGTTTTAACAAAGCAAATTTGACGCTAATTGAAGGGTCGTCGTACCACCCAATTTCCGGCGTCGATTCACAGTGTTTTTGTGCTGTGACAGGTTCAAAATTATTCGCAGAAAAACATCAGTATATTTTGACAAACGGATAGATTTTGACCTCAATTCAAAAAGAAAATACTAGGCTTAGATACATTAGAGTCCACGGCGAATCAGTTTTCTCTGCAAGTTGGGAAATATAGTAAACCAGAGTAGGGTCGATGATTTTCAGCCCTGAAGGACTTCCGTGTGAATCCAGAGTTTCGAATTCATCGACTGGCCACCAAATATTTATGGCTATAACTAAATTTGACACGTTTTTTTAAGCCCAATAAATTATTCATACATGTCAAGCTCTGTTAAATTTTTTCAGGGCATGTGGTCGTTTTTAGTCGAAAATATGTTTTGTGGGAACACTTTTACGGTACGTAAACTGTATAGACTGAACTCATTCAATGATCGTGACTTATTTTTGAAAATTGAATGTCAAATTTTACTAGACCGGCCGACGTGGATTTGGTATCGTTATTTTTGGAATTAATCATTAACATTTCCTCGTTTCTCTGCTCTGTCAAAATGAGTTACCTATGCTTTTTTCACGTAACTGTCTCATTAAAATAATAAAAAATACTATATCTAGAACAAGCACCCAAAATACGTAACAAGAGGTCACAGTTCAGTTGCTTTCACGATACAAGTGTCATACAACTATTAGATTTGAAGTGTCGTACAGAATTTAATAATAGTTAATACTAGTTGTATGTTCACACTTTACTATCAAAACCACCATTTCAACCACTCATGTGGTCAGTGTTTGGGCGAGCGGTCGGTGTTTCAAGGAACGAGCGAGTGAAAAAAAAACGTGATGATAATGCGGTCGGTTTCTGGGCGGACAAGACAGCATGGTCGGAAATTAAGCGATAAACGGTCGATGTAAAAGCGGAAGGTTGGGCGAAATGAGTACTGTATGCCCGGACTGTATGACCATGTTTCTCTGACGAAGTCTCGACTGACAATGGACGTTAGATAAACACGCATTGTTTGCGACGGGAAGCTTATCACCCGTTATATCAGAATCGTCAACAACAGAGTATACAGATGATATGTTATCATTTAAACCCTTCCAAAAATAAACATTATGCAAATATCCACGAAATTGTAGTTGTAGTCTTTTCTTCTAGCTTTTTAAAACACTAATTTAAGCAATGTTATTTCGCAATTTCGATTTTTTTGTAAACCTGGGATGATGTATCAAGGTATAAAGTAACCGTTTTATCAATTTTTGAAAAATCAAGAAAAAAGTGAAAATTTCCCTTCTCGCTACCTTAATAAAGTATGCTATTAAAAATGGGTTTGAAAACTCTCAGAAAAACATTGACTGCTAGATATTTTTGTTTACAGTCATGTTTGTTTACAATTCACCTAATGTTGAAAATGTCCTTAACATTTAGTAAACTACTCCAATGCAACATAACAGAGGTAATTTTGACAAAATTAATTGAGCAAAAAATATTGAGCATGAGTTGATGCACAGCAGTGAAATGCAAACCATGAGAACAATAGTAGCATAGTGGTTTTGCATCAGACTCATGATCGGTAGACCCATGTTCAAATCCTACCTTAGGCTGAACACTGAAAAAGAGTCACCCTATCCTGGGTGAGTGTGTCACAGACTCAATGGGAAGGCCAATTCCACTGGCCGAGTTTCATTCACTAACGAATGCAACTTTGGGGGAACCTTGGTTAAGGTCCGCAGGTGCTTGTGTTCGACGGGGCCTGGTTGGCGACAGGATAACGCATTAAATTGCCATTTGATGGCCACACAGCCCTGTCATGTAGGCCCAAACAAGAATATGGATTCTGTGGCAAAATGCACTATATGTCAGCACTTGCAACTTACACATACCAAAAAAGAACAACAGGAGAGACAACAGTGACATTCAATGTCCAGAACTGTCACCGAGCACAAAAACATTTAAAAAAAACCATGAGAACAAACCTAACACACAAATGTGCTAAAATATGTAACTTTTACATAACCCTCTTGTCTCGAAAGGACATTGCATGGTCATATGTTTCCTCTCCTCTAAAGTTTGCTGGTAGATGCCTGTTTCTCTCTTCTTTATTGTCTTTGAATTACTCTCCCTTATTTTCATTCTCAGGAAAAAACTCCAAAGCTTATGTGATCAAGGGTTGATAAGTCTTTTACTCTCATACACTGTATTTTTTAAAACTTGAATTTCCAGTTAGTCATTGCTCTTAACTGAGCAGTATTCACCTGAATTTGTCTGAGAAATGTCCCTGTTGTTACTGAATACTCAGTACCAGGAATAGACATGACATAAAATGAAATACATGGATATGTTGTTTGTTTAATGTAACTGAAAAAATAAATTTCATTCATAAGATACTTGCTAGCTAAGACCACTTGTACAGTACTTTCAGATATCAGAAGAGAAAACACCTGTTCGTTATTCCAACATAGTTTCTCAGACGTGCCAAGACAGACTTAAAGTTAGCATTTATTGATGCATTTTATTTCACAATTTAATTAATATGAAATTTAATTTTGTTTCAAGTATTCAACCCCTTTCTCAGATAGTCAATTACTGATTTTGTTTTAATTTGGTAAAAAGATAAGAGATAGTGGCCTGCATGTTCTATTTACTGTGGAATACATTATTTTCGCTGGAATTAATTTTTGCTGAAAAGGCATTTTGAGCGTTTTGTATGGATTTTATTTTCACGGAATCAACCTTCAGCGAAATTAGCGAAAATAAATTCCAAGGGAAAACAAAGTATTCTACAGTAGTTACTTTTTTGGTTTTGATGTTATTTAAGTGTCTGACAGGAATGTTTGTCAAAAAAATGTAAATTCCCAAATTTAAAGATATCAATAGGCTACATCAGACATGGTGGTTTACTGATGTCCATCAATTGGTTTTGTGATTTGATTCAAAATGGTCGAATGGTGGCCATGTTTCTTCTACTCTCAAAAACCTTTGACTATTTCTCTGATGTACCTTGATGACTAATTTGTAGCTACACAGAAAAAACTTAGTGGTATTCACATCATATGCACAGATGTTTCAAATAATCATCATCGGTTTCTCAGGTGTGCCTTTTTTAGAGTGAGTTATGGATGGATTTTCGCGACTTCATTCCATTTCTCATGCAGTCACACTGATTTCATTTAAATTTGGGACAAAGACAAGACATTAGTAATTAAAACACACATCCCCATTTCAGACTTCAATGGAGATTAAAAACTCACCTAGGTGAATGTATTACATTCTATCTTTTTTTTAAACTCTAACATGATTGGGTAAATTTTGTTTTGATAACCTGTCATCATAGTGAAAAGTGTCAGATGCTTTCAATGCTCAGTTTAAAGTCTAAAAATTGATAATTTCCTTCAGTTTCAGATCAACTAGTGCATGACAAAAATATGGCAGTTATTATTTTGCATTGAGTGTATGCGTGTGATCATTAATTAATGTTAGTAACACCTCAAAATCAAGTAACTTTAATATTCACCTGAGAAACACCATGGGTGACACTACTGTTGATTGTTTTCTACTAGGCAATGAATTTCTGATTCTTTTGTTTTTATTTCAAACTTTTCATTGCCAAAAAAATTAAAACCAATTCATATTTTTTGTTATCACATGGAAATACCAGCAATTATTTGGCGCGAGGGGTGGGATTTTAAGACTGTTTGAGATAACTATATTACAATCACATGTAAGTCTTTCACTCTCACCTGATGCTGAATTTAGAGCGATGCCTAAATTGGAATACTTAAATCTTATAGTTGCAAATTTCACATTATTACATATTTGTACAGTGGATAAGACAAGTTGGTTAAGCCGTTTGCTGCCAGCATGACCACCTTTTATTGCCAGCATGGCTATCGTTTGCTGCCAGCATGGCTACCGTTCGCTGCCAGCATGGCTACCGTTCGCTGCCAGCATGGCTACCGTTTGCTGCCAGCATGGATACCGTTCGCTGCCAGCATGGCTATCGTTTGCTGCCAGCATGGCTGCCGCTCGCTACCAGCATGGCTACCATTCACATACATACTTACATCTTCCAGAGTTTGAGGGAGGTCCAATAAAGGCAAGCCGTCAATATCATTCTGCGTACTGATTTCATCGTCTTCAATGCTGTTACTCGTATCCACACTGTCAATTACAGTAGTGTGCATTGACAACATTGTAACATTCTTTACCGTCAAGAGGTTATACTAAGAGCGCTGACACTATGAGATACCAATATCTACAAGACTTACATCCACTGCAATGGAAAAACAGACACAGATATTATATATATATATATATATATATATATAGGTTGGTAACAAGTTGTTACAAGAATAATGCAAAGTATGCCTGAAATCGTTAAAACAAGTTGTATTGGAATTGACATATACTATATGTAACAGAGGTTGATGCGCCCATGTATAGCCTGTGTGCATCTTTCGCGATATATTCATAATAATAAGTTTATTGTTATACATCTTCCTCAGCCTGCAACTGAGCTATAAACTTAGTTTTATAGAAACATGTCAACTTGGAGATATTTCATTCCATTTTAGGACTTAACATTTCCTAATAAGGTAGTAAGCTAATACCTTGAGCAATACCACAAAATTACAGGATGCTGAAACTCAATGAGGTACGATTAGAAGTATTTAATACTTAATTTAAGTATGGAATATTGGAACTCTGTTATTTCAGCAAATTTCATTAAGACTAAATGTTAAGCACTTCACTGGATTCAGATCAATGGTGATCAAAGAAAGCTTAGAAAGAACTCCCGTGTGCTGAGAGTTTTGGAGACGCATTAAAAATTAATTCAAAATTACTTATACTTGAGATATTGATGGAATAGCTGAAAACTAATTATGCAAATAAGGTAACTAATATGAACAGATTTAATTGTAAAACTAAAGGTCTGCACAATGTACCAAGTTTCATTGAAATGTGATTAGAACCAAAAAAATAATTATATTTATATAATAATTATTAATTATTATGCTAATTAGAGAATTAATATGAACAGATTTTAACCTAAAATTAATCAGGCTGTCTATTGTCCTAGAGCATTTATGTACCAAGTTTTATTCAAATGCGATGATCAATACTTGAGATATCAGTATTAATTAATTATGTTAATTAGGTGATTAAGAAGCATAAATATTTACCAAAAACTAATATGGTGCATGGTCTGAGGTTCATTGAAATGTGATGGGTACTCTTTAAAAGTTTCATTGAAATCCAATGAGTGGTTTTTAGACATCAGTGCAACAGCCATAGAACAGCAAAACATTAACTAATTATGCAAATTAGGTAATTAATAGGCACAATTATTTATCTCAAAATTAATCAGGTCTCTGCATAGTCCTAGAAAAAATGTCGCAAGTCTCATTGAAATGTGATGATTAGTACTTGAGATATCAGGTGAAAAGCTGAAAATTAACTAATTATGCTAATAAGGTAATTAATATGCACAAATATTTTACCCAAAAACTAATTAGGTCTCTGCACAGTCCTCAAGTAACTATGTACCAAGTTTCATTGAAACGTGATCATTACTACTCGAAATATCAAAAGCTAAAAATTAATTAATTATGCAAATTAGGTACTTAATATGTACTGATATTACCCTAAAAACTATCAGGTCTGTGCAGTGTCATATGACACCTATGTACCAAGTTTTATTGAAATGTTATGATTAGTACTTGAGATATCAGTGGAAAAACCGAAAATTGATTAATCATTATGTAAATTAGGTAATTAATAATATTAACAGATTTTTACCCAAAACTAATCAAATCTGCGCATTAGTTCAGAGCATCCATGTGCCAAGTTTCTTTGCAATCCAATGAGTGGTTCTTCAAAAATCAGTGGAACAGCTTAAAATCAGTTAATTATCATGCAAATTAGGTGATTAATATTCATAGATTTTTACCCAAAACTAATCAAATCTGCGCACTAGTTCAGAGCATCCATGTGCCAAATTTCATCAAAATCCAATTAATGGTTCTTCAGATATCAGTGGAACAGTCTTGAAACAGCTAAAAATCAGCTAATTATCATGCAAATTAGGTAATTAATATTCATAAATTTTTACCAAAACCTAATCAACTCTGCGCATTATCCCAGAGTATCTATTTACCAAGTTTCACCAAAATTTGATTAGTGGTTCTTGAGATAACGGTGCAACAAAAAAAGTGACATACATACATACAGACATACAGACAGGGTAACTGCAAAGACTCCCTTTTGTGCTTCGCACACGGGAGTCAAAAACCATAATCCTGATTTGTGCACATATTCACATTTTCCAATATTTCATATTCTAGAGTCAATACACTGATAAATTAATTGATCCACTGTACTTTATACAGCCTTTAGGCATACCATTAACTCCAGAGCATCAACCACTTGAGAACACTAAGAAGTGTTGCATCTGATATCTGTACTGAATGCAAATTCATCTATCAGAAGCATTTGCATTGTGCCTTGACTAAAGCAATGGGAATTTAACTGAATTTGAACCATTGTTAAAATCATGCCATATGAGATGGTGTGTTGGCCCACCCCATATAGCTGTGTGTATAGTACTAGCTCATTAGTTAAGTGACAAAATGCTAACAATCTTAAAAAAAGAAACATCTTTTATGTTGTCACTCAATACATTATTAATATATCAAAAAATGCATCATGAGATAGCATTGACCTCTGCTATGTGCTGACCTATAATATCAACAGACTGCTTTCATGCAAACTTCACAATGTTCATGGGATATAACCATATATAATAATATCATGTTTCATTCCTTTTTCTTGCTTTATAAATTTAACACCAGTATATAGTTTCTAATCAATTAATAAGCAATGCTACAGGTGGCAGAGAAGCTTGACATGCATGGACGCAATGCTACTTTTTTCTCATACAAGACATATATGTACAGTCAGGGGGTTTCCTTAGAAGGCGACTGCAGGCTAATCCACTGTCTATTCTTGTCCATAATGACTTATTAGTCAGGTAATGTCCTGAATACTGTTTGTAAAAGAATACAATACAACCACCTACTTATCCACCTTAAGGAAAACAGTGCATGGTGTGAAGGTCATTTTAGGAATTCAATTCTGTTTGAATCTATAACTTCCCAAAATTTACACCATCACAGTACAGGCGGTATGATCACAAAAAACTGAAAGTAAATAAACGATTCATTCTACCCACATGGTTATATTTGACCTGTATCGTCACTATCAAGACGGCCATAAAATACACTACAACAAACCAATCAGACACACCCATACAAAGGCTAAAGTAATCCATTACACATTGTCCATAGGGCATTAACAGTAACATTATTATCCCTTCAGACAAACTTTTTTCCTATTCCAAGTTTCCAGCATATAAGTGAAAGCATCTCACCTAAAAAGAAAAACTCACCTTTGTTGTGATAATTGTACAACGACGTGAGTTCACCAGTTTGGTCAGCACGTCCTGAAATACAAAAATTTGATTGGATCTTTTACAATGTATACAATAGCAAATGATATCAGTTACACACTACCTGTCGATTCAATTCAGAAACCGAGTTACTGAGTACGTGCCATGTTTTCTGCAGCATGATCATCAAATGGTCATAACATGTTTTGTTGTTGTTGTAATGAATTTCTTTCCTGTTTAGAAAAATATTTCACATTTCAGTGTTCATTGTTCATTATGTTTGCTATTACTAAGTAGAATGACCCCCCAGAATAATTAATCATATGCATACAATACTTAGTGGCATTTCGCTAACATAAGGTAGTTAGCGGCCATTCAACCTAACAAATAAGGGTTAACAATCTATCACAATTGATCATAAATTTTACATAATTATTGATCTAGACACAAGTCATCAACTTTTAAATTTGTTTGACATAGTTTGAAATATTGTTTTGGACAAAATTTAATTTCCATATGTCGAATCATTTTTCATAAATATTTCTCATGATTACTACTACATTTTACGATATGAAGAGACCTTTTTATCATAGACACTAATAGTGAACATATATTTTTATCTGAGTTTTATTATCAATAGCATAAAATAAAACCAAAAAGTAAAGTTGAGGAAATCTGCATAATGGTAGCATTAATAAGGGATATGTAATCAATAATATGAAAACATTTGTTCTCCCTATATTTTCTCCCAATTTCTAAAACCATTCTGTGCTAAGATTTTCACGCGTAAAATGCCAGTTCAGAAATTCTATATCCTACAATCCCTAATGAAAGCTCTTTAGCCATATACAAGCAGTACAATATGAATGTACAATTGAATTCAATTAATTCAATAAACTGGGGCCTGTACCATCCCTGTGATTTGTAGACATTTGTCATTGTCATTGTACATTTGCGGTCATGCATAAATAGCTTTGTGCGGGACAATGAAAATTAGAATACAGTCTTCAGTAATTGTCAGTTTGTTTAAATATTAAACTACTCGGTACTGTACATATGCTGCTGGCCATACATATAAGTGTACACATATTTAATAACTTCTTTAATTGCATATAACAGTAACAATATTTACGGTAATTGTAATGACAAAACCAATTTACTAAATTATTGAAATTTTTGAATAATACACAAAAAATGAGAATATTTTGTTATCAAAGAAATTCTGAAAATATTTAATAATTTGCGAAAATACCAGTCCATTATCTGATACTGAATATATGAAACATAAATTAGAGATGCCCTAACTAGCAATATCACTATGGTACATTCATTATAAAACTAACAAAATTTGATTTTTTTTGTCACTATATTTTTGTCACTCCTTGCATACTCTTCACTTTTCTTTTCAGTACTAGTTGTTTAAATTTTTATGAATAATTGTAATCATTGAACAGCAGTCATATGACCTTAGAGTCTAATATCCATTCTTTGTTGTAAATAAATAATAGATTCATAAAAAATGGGATTCAATATAAAATAACTATAAATGGATTATTACACACTAGTGAGCCAGTGTCATCTCAGTGTGTAATTTGTTTATAGAACATGTTCCCCTTTAATGAAACTTGCCTGCCTATGGGTCACTAAACTCCAAATGAATACCTCTTCTGTCCTTGCTCAAGAATGCATCTCAATCAAAATACTCACCTGTTTCTTAAAACTGAACATACGCTACTTAATTTAAGATGGAAAAGTAGAGCTAAATTTCACAGTGGCAAACATCGTAATGAACATTCCTCATTGTTTGCTCTGATAAAAGGAACTTAATCTATCACGATTTTCACTTTTGTTCTCTCTGTCCAGCTTTCTATTATAGTTCATGAATCACTTCAACTGAAAGTGGAACAGTGCAATCAATACAGCTGATAAAATTGCAGTGACCTTGACAATGAATGTATAACAGTAAATGTTTATTTTGAAGTATGAGACTGTAAACTTCTCTTTTGACCGAGACTATTGTATTCACAAAAGGCAGCATTTTTAAAAGGGCAGCGGTTTGTACAATTTATTCCTTTTCCCGCCAACATTTCACTGTAAGTTTGTTCACATTTTCCCCAATTTCAGTTATAATTGTGTAGAATACTGGTTGTGAATGATATGAAATAATAATTTATTAATAAAAATTGAAATTTTAAAATATTTCTTTCAGCTGCCCAAAGGAGTAACTAAATAAAGTTTGGCATAAAATGAGTTTAAAATTAAACATTTCAAAATTAAACATGTTTAAATATATACCTAACACTTTAATGGCTTATATGTAATTTCATTCCAGTAACCAAATTTCAAATCCAAATCACATCTACAACTTCCTGTTGTGAAAGACAAAATATAATAATATCATCAACATTAGACTTTCTTAGCAAATTCCAAATTATTGTTCGTGTACATGCAACTTGAGGCCTGGAAACTAATACTAGCTTTCTTGACAACAGAAACGCAAATGATTAGAGGAGCTATGCCTTAAAAATATCTTGAAAATAATATGAATTGGGAGAGACGTAAACAGGTAAATTGAGTGATCCCATGTCTTAGAAAGTACCGGTAAGTTCTGATAAGTGAGATGCACCATGGGAGTATCACATGACTTCACATGGACTTCAATAATTGAAGTACTGAGAGTTAAAATCTACATACAACAGTCCATGTAATCACCTAAAATATGGCAGTGTTGATAGTTTTCACAATAAAACAATGGTTTACTATTATTAATTATAATAAGTAAAAATATCTAGTGCTGTACTCCTCCTCCAATGAGCTTTGCTGTAAACTGGCTAATTTTCAGAAAAAGAATTTATTGTGTAATGAATCAGTAAAATACAACTTTTTTTTAACATAGACACTCTTTGTTATTTACATAAGCGCAGTGTACCTTCTAAGCCTACATGAATTATGACTGATGAGTCACTCATTAGAAAATCATACATTAAAAACAGTTACTTTGAAAAATATCTTTATATTTGTTATAACAACATATAAAGTTTGAAAACGAGGGACACAACCTTGTTGTTTATATCTAATGTCTTCCAGCCCTCAAAGTTTTTTTTCTCATATTGGCAACCAAGTTAAAACTGACGGTGGAAAACTGTAAAATTATATAGATATTTCTAATTCTTCTTAACCACATCTTGGCAATGCACGGAAATTGCTTTCCGTTGGAATGTCTATACCGCTCCTGTCTCTCGTGAAATTTGTGATATCGTTATAGTAATACCATTGCATGAAAAGGTTGTGAGTATGTTCCTCATCTTGGGGGCGGAGCTATGTCACAGAATGTTCTATGTTGCTAAGACATGTATTGCTGTACCATGTATTTCAGAGTGTCTTTAAAATGTGCCAACAATTTGCACATGTATAGTGGTAATCTTGTTACACTGTTCAGGAGTGTCTCAACAAATAGCCCAATATACAGTTTTTTTGACAGTTTTCTACCACTTTTTTCATCGGTTGTAGTCGACAGGTAGTGGAAATGCATTTGATCTTGAGAATTACTAGAAATAAATCACAAAACAGTTTTCAAATGGATATATTTCGTTTTATCACACCATGTGATAAATAAATATCAGATTTATTAAACATGTGGATTAATTTAAGTATCAATTTCAGAATTTATTAATAAATTACTGATTTTGTCATTGAAAGCATGATTTCTTTCTTTCTTATATCTGAGACATGTGTGTAATAGATATGTATAAGAAACATGTACTTGAGACAATGCTGACTTTTATTATTTTGCATTTTTCTTTTCTGGATGTCAGAAAGGTGATATATACATGTATTTACAGGGGAATAACAGTTTTATTGTGAATAGGACATTCCCTGCCTGTCATTAGGCATGCAGCTATGGCAATGTATATGTTTTCAGAAAGCTGAGATATAGCAGAATACAATTGTGTGTTTTTTGTGTTAATATTTGCTTAGGCGATTAAGTTACGGACATTCCCATGAATCTCCCAAAATTTGGGTTTTTACACGGGATTGGTCGTTTCTCATTGTTTGTTATTTCTACAAGTTTGATTTTTTCATTGTTGCGTTATAAGATGTGTACTTTGAAACTGGGTCTCGACATTTTTATGTACCTCATAGTTCGTTGAACTTATGGCCAGAACTCAAAATCAGTGGCTTGCTGGAATGTCTATGAGACAACATTTTTTGGCCCACTTCGCAATGAATAGATGGTGTAATCGTTAGTGTAAAAGGAAGTGATTAAAGAAGACATTTTCAAAAGTCGCGATAGTCAAAAATTAGTTTCCATAAAAACGCTTTGAAAGTTTCTGTGTATTTGGCTGTGAATAAACAGATAATTAATAACCAAATGTATACCATTTCGATCACACTTTATGCATACATGTATACAGGTATCTAATCTACGAGGACTCTTATAATGTGAACAATTGGTGGACTATCTCCTAGAAACTTTCACCGAAAATGGATGCTAACTTCATCAAGATGGCGTATCATCGCACAACTAATTGATTAAATATATTAAACAGCTTAAACAGTACAATCAGTTGTCTATACACAGGGCATATATATGCCTTACTCTCTGTCTATGGAGAGTGTACCAATATCTGATATTTCTTAACCATGGAAATACAAACCATGTTTAAGCACAAAATAGTTGCCTCATCCTGACAAACAAATTGAACCTAGCGCTGGCTATGATGAACAGAGATTCAACATTTTATGTCAACGTTCAGACCGACCATGTACACAGGCCAATTGGTAGGCAAATACTGCCAGTGAGACCTCACTGCAAAACTGTCTATAGTCTGTGGCGAATGTACAAACACTGATATGCCAGGAAAAGCGTTTCAGTCATGAACCACATCAACCCAGTAAAGAAGAAACTCTTATTAAAAAAAAAAAAGACACTGAGAAAAGCTTGAAATTTAAATACTATAGCCACAATGTTTGTTTGTACCTGAAATGTGATCACATAACAGTCAGATTACACAGAATATAAAGCTGGAATATCAACATGCCAGTATGCAAATTAAATCCTCTGTTTTCAGTCTGTACCTCAGTCTGGTATGTAATTATACGAAGGACATGTTTACCTATTGCTGGGTTGATGAATATAAACCACAATTATGCACCAAAAGCATCACGTAGCGCAAATTTTGACCTACGATTTAGGAAGTATATATAATGTTTAATATTCTGAAATTTTTTGAATTTTTTTTTTTTCGTTTTTTCCTTCTCGCTACCTTAACATAACCAATCTGTTTATGCCAATCAAACATGGGTCTTATTTACATAATTGACAGAAATTTCAAGACGACATTCAGACAAACAAATTTAGTTTAAACCCACCTTTTTATATTTGATGAAAGAAAAATGAACCTTTAAATAATGGGGAGGAGATATAAGAAAATAATAAATTAATACTTTCATGAAAAATAAAAAAAATGCATCGGAAATTCTGTGCAAATATTCTCAGAATTGACAGTTGAAAAACAAAATGCATAGGCAGTATAAATCCACACCCCACCTAACCCAATGCCGGGTACCATTGACCTCCCTCCCCGCCTCAACCCTAAGTGTCAGCGCTACATTTTTTTAAGAATCAGTTTCTTGTCTACGAACATACTGCTATACGCGAGACTATGCTTACCGTTTACATATGTAATGCTATGACAGGGGGTGGTATCTGGGAGGTCCGCGAACGAGGTGTGTTATCACTCGTGCCACCGTTACTTGATAGAAACATCACTGACCATTCATCCTTCATAACCCTTACTCAGCTGTATGTGTGCACGAATTCCACTATAACATAATATTCCAGTGCTAAACGATCAAATGAAGGCAAACTGTTGCACAAAACGTGGTTCAATAATAACAAATCTTTAGATATGTCGAGCTGAAAACTAATACCAACAAACTTTGATAGTTCCAATACACACGACTTTTTACTTTCTTTAATTCAGACCCCCTAACTTTCAATTACACTCCTAGCGTGCCTTTTTTATTGCTTACAGCACAGTCCCTCAATCACGGGGCTGTGCTTCAACAATTGTTTAGAGCCGCTATATTGTGACTAGTGTAAATAGTTTGCGGTTAAAACAATTGAATGTATGCCTCAACTACGTTTTCTCTAAGCCCAGGGCACTTCGCGTTCTTCAACTAAGTAAGTATTGCTATCAACAACTTAGCAGGTCTGACTGTCTGCCTGCTTATCAAATGGCGCATGCGCATTAAATACCCAAGGTTATGAGAAGGGATTTCCTGAACCGGATGTTTTGATTGTAGCAATTCAGGTCGAAGTTAAGTTCTAGTACTACGTCCGATTTGACGACTTCGATATATGGCTGTCGAATATATCAATATCGTTGCGTACATTTGTACAACTAATAGTGCACGTCGTATTCTACAACACGTGCTTCTACGGGGAACAGTGAATTTGTATATTCAGTCCTCAATGGACTGTCAATAAATTGTGATAGATTTATCCACTTGGAATCATCCCAAGGCCGGGCTGTAACCATATTTACACCAGAACAATATTATATATTTCAGATCAGACACAAATCGTCACTGGAACACGTTTAAAATATTTTTTAGTAAAATCGTTTCTATTAACCACGACGATATCATTACACAAACGGATTTTATATTACATTTACTACTCCCGGTGTTTGCTAGCCTGACGAGGTCGCGTGATTTGCGCCCTCTGCGTGCTCCAAAACAAAACACACGCCTGACACTGGCAGAAGGACGTAGTTTTTCACTTCCTGAATTCTGATGCCCTTCAGCCGAAGAGGGCCTATTCACGCCTACGTGTCAGGCTATGTGTCTGCAAGCAATATTTGTTGGTTTGTGTTTAGCTCAGCTAGTATCTGCAAAGCTGTCGGTGCGTGCAATGATCAGATGACAATTGTCGGGTCTTTTGAAGACAGCACAAAAGTTTGCGACGCATAGCGTAAGCCAAAGCGGTTACATAAAAGTTCCACACGTCAAAAACACAGCTACTGTTCAGAGATTGAAAAAAGACCAAAAAGTACTTGGTCTGTCTACTGTGTACTACAACTCAGACCACTGAAAGAAATGATCTAATGTGCTACTACCAAAGAAACAGTGCAGTAAACACTGCGACTTTGTTCGGTTTTTCGACATTATAAAAATTCTTCCGTGTTTACAAAGTAAAAAAACAGTCTTTTTACCAAGTAAAATCATATTTATTGAAGTTATTGTTCATACATGAGTTGTTGAACACACAACTTTGTAATTTCATATGTGATTCAAGTTGGTAATTATAAAAATCATCATTGTTGTGCATATGATGTACATTGCGTCATGAATTATTTTTAATATACTTCTACTTTTCTTGTCAAATTCAATTGTTTAAAAAAATATGCCCCCCCCAATAAAAACGAAAGAATTTTCGAAAACTGTCTACATCTTAGTGTTTGTTCTCTAACTAATGATTTAAATTTGGTTCAGTTGCCCACCAGTGGCAAGTTCATTAAATCAAAGACATTAGAAAACGAATGTCTTTGATTAAATCTGTACTTCAGTAACAATAATTGTCTTTAATTGACTCACAAATAAAACTAATATCAATCCAGAAATCTAACAATGAAAGGAAGTAATCACAGTCCTTGCTAATTATTCACTATATCGAGACGTTTCAGACAAAATGATGTATTTGTTTTCACACCAGTGTTTGCTTTCACAATCCTTGGTTTGATTTCTGTCATGTCATGACAAAATAAGCTGTATAAAAATAGGAAGAAGTAATCACCGAAGTATCTTAGACAAACACTTGCAATGACGTGGCTAGCTCAGTCTTAGTAATCGCAGGTCTGTTCCGCCGAGTTCAACAACCCCGGCAGTTTTTCTTTTTCCAGTTATATACATATATATATATATATATATTTGGTGTTACGAGTGTCATTATCCGTTGACTCCAACTGACTTCTACGTTCTTCCAAATAACAAAGTGAATACAGTTATGAACGGAAACTTGAATGATGAAGATGGCCAAATTATCGAAGTAGTTTATCGGCGCGGTTTCGGCAGCCCAGCCTAGACAACTGTTTGTAGTACGGTCACTAAAACAACACCGTACGTGGTGTGAGTACTAGTATTTACTGTTGTTAGTTTGTAATAAATATAATTGCATCAGTTTGTGTAAAAAGTTAGGAAAGGATGAAAACACATTTATATATAACTACTAATACAAATACCCCATAGCAGCAGGAATCGGACGAACAGACATATTATTATGCAAATTGTGATATGCAATCTCTGGTCATTATACAAATATAAAACCAAGCGGGAAAAATCAGTCCATTGTGAATAATAAACCCTGGCAAATACAATGAATAGAATAGTTTTATGTATCAAAGAGTCTATTCAATTGTTGCCATGACAATAGCTATGTTGATGGTTCACAAAGCAACATTAATACTACATGCCAGAAAAAAATATCATATTATAAAGTGAATGTCGTTGGTCAATCAACAGCACGTAACAATAATCACAAATGAAATGTGAAGTTTTATTGGAAACAACACAAGCTTGAGTCAGTCAATCACGGCACTCAGGCCGAGATGTACAAAGCACAAAGCAATAGTGTCACGCAATAGTTTTATTTTCATTGGTGTATTTAATGCATAGCACAATTGCAATGGTAAAAACTATCATGCCATAACTTACTGCCAGTCAAATTCATAAAGTTATGTGCCGTTTAACGATGTTGTTTCATAGGCCAGTTTTTGAAGGCAGTTGAACGGAGAAAAAATGGCAGCTCGGATTTTTATGCCAACCATTGTCACTCACGGTGGAATTTTCCATAACGATTCCTGATATAGTTACGCCTTCTTTTCTGTAGCTCTCGATTTTAAACCAAATTGTGCAATTATACACAATATTGATAATTGTTGGTTTTAATTACATTACCAAAAACATAAGCGTTTATTTTGAAGAACATTTGGTACGCGACCAATTCAAGAGAAATACGATCTGTCAGTGTAGTATCCGATCGACGCAGTTATTTATACACTCGAACTACAGTGTCAAAGGATGAGGGATTTTTGAATTGCACTCATTGAGATATTGTGCCGTGTTTGTGTACAACAAACAGAAAGAAGAACGGTTTCACATATTTTCCAGCCGAACTAATAAAATAAAGCATATACGGCAAGATTTTATGTTCGTTGTCTGGCTAGCTTTAGTCACTGGCAACCACAAAAGCTTCGCATGGTCCGCCGACTGACGTAGACAACGCCACATGTCCCGCGGTGATTTTTGCATAAACACTGAATTTACAGACAGAAAGTTGTTGTAACTTAGTCAGATGGTCAGAATTATTAAAATGCACAATTAGAAATACTTTAATGGTTTCAATCAAAAGGAGAAGCAAAAGTATTCTTAGTAGTATATTTGGAGGTCAAAAGGTACTAGTATAGAAACATACTCAATATGGCGTTCAGTTTCCTTCGTCACAGCTAACGAAGCAATTAAACCAGCTTAATCCACAAGATATTCTTACAAACGAAAACTGTTCATATTGACGGGTTTAGTACAGTACTTTCCATGGCTATGATAGATTTTTAATGTCATGGGTGCTTTTAAAAACAACACGATAATAAATACTTTTTACACCGACAAGACAGGCAAGCTTGTGATGGTGGTGACGACGCAAACAAACACATCAGTGCATAGTTGCACACAAAAACAACATTTTCTAATACTTTTAATTATTTTTAAAATATTACAATGCACATGGTGTTAATAATTGTTGATATATAGGTGTTCGTGCTATTATTTTTGCAAAATTGCAGCGAAATTGATCAAAATTCGCAATTTTATACAAATACTAGTAGAAAGGGCCCTCGGAAAACTGACGTAGCTCGACCATGAATCTCATTACTGGCCAAGTATTTTTATCCGCCAAAATGCGTAGAAAGATCGCACAAAGACCATTTTACATTCATTTTAAAGTATAGAGATTGCATGTTTTGATCTGTCTAGGGTGTTTTAGTCAAAATTTCATGGTAAAAATGAAAATTTCGTATTTTTGGCGGACTAACGCCGAAACACAAAATGGCGGATAGGAAACAATGTGCTTGTTATCCTATTTTGAATCAGCCACCAAAATACTGAAAACCGACCAGAAATTGTATAATACCTGTTAAGTTGAAGAGGATATAACAGAGTTTCTGTCAAACATCAACATTTCCACACCCACCGTACTTAGCGAGAAATATGGCACGTTGAAGTGGAAGTAGGCGTTTTTCACGAACTACATTACGGAAAAAACTTCAATCGAGCTTCGTAAATATTCGACGTAGAAATCCATGACGCCCCTCGAAAGAAAGCCCAGTATCTTATCTCACTAATCGCACGAAAATCGGCTGGTGAAAAGTGGATTATTTACGAATATTATGGCTCTAAATAGAATAACAAGCACATAGCTACACTCATGCAGCCATTTTCGTTACTAACTCCTCGACTGTGTTATGATGCTTTCTCCGACGTCCGCACATACTCTATTTATTGGGGTGGCGTTCTCCGCGTCACACCAATCTGCTCTTAGGCTACTATTCTCACGTAACTGATTCCGATAAGTGTAACTTTCAACATGTCAGATGCACCAGCAGCTCCAGCACCAGCAGCGGCCAAGGCTACCAAGGCAAAGAAGCCAAGGAAGCCGAAGGCACCAGCAGCTCACCCAAAATACAGTGAGATGATCGTAAAGGCAATCGAAGCACTCAAGGAACGTGGTGGTTCATCCCGCCAGGCAACCCTGAAATACATCCTGGCACACTACAAAGTTGGCGATGCTAAAGTTGCGAACGTTCATCTTAAGATGGCACTTAAGCGTATGGAAGCCAGTGGTGCCCTGAAACACACGAAGGGCAAGGGAGCATCGGGCAGTTTCCGTGTCGGAGAGAAAAAGAAGGCAGTCAAGCAAACCAAGAAACCGAAGGCAAAGAAAGCAAATAAGCCCAAGGCGAAGAAACCAAAAGCCAAGAAACCAAAGGCAAAGAAAGAGAAGAAGGCAAAGAAACCTGCAGCAAAAAAACCAGCAGCGAAAAAGGCAAAGAAACCAGTGAAGAAAGCAGCTAAACCCAAAGCAGCAAAACCGAAAGCAAAGAAGGCCGCGCCAAAAAAGAAGGCAGCGAAAAAGACCGCAAAGAAGTAAATTTTTATTTATTATAAAGACTTCTGTGTTCAACATCTTGAGACAGAGCTATATATATATACTATATGCATTTTGTATATATTTTGTAGTATTTTAATATATACGAACTTGACAGTTCGCTGCGGACTACTACGATCCCAACATCACCGTCGTTGTTACAAACAATGAACATGAGACCTTGAAGCGATGTCAGCCAAGGTCTGTAAAACAATCGATACTGTATATATTTTTCAGTCGTTTATTTCTTGAGATATTCCACTGGAGAAAGTGTGGACTATTTTCGACCATGTTTCAAGTAATTTATTTTTTTTGTTCATAATGAACTTGTACTTCTTCAACCCAGAAAACCATGTAAATGTATTTCTTACAGTGTAATTTCATTAAACCAGACTCCTTTTATAATGAAGATCTGGTCTTGTTTTTTGTTTGTTTGTTTGTTTGTTTGTTTGTTTGTTTGTTTGTGTGTGTGTGTTATGTTGAACATTTTTATGTGGGTACTATGAATGTGTGTACATGGTGTATATGATCAGAATGTCCCAGCAAAAACTCCGCTTTTCTGCTCTAGTATCTGCACCAAGTGTGATTCTAGTTTTGACATGCTCCTAAAGTTCAACGGTCGTTGTCAAATAAAGAAAAAACAAACAAAATAAAATCAAACCGTTTCAAAAGAACGCGGGCTTCTAACGGTACGCCCGTCAATTCTCAATTACTCTGAATGCATGTATAAGTGTTCCCGCCCCTATTTACGTATGTGATGAATGAGGTATTGCCTGACCGACAGCGACCCCTTCTGGGTCGATTAATTTGCGTATGAATGCCATTCACCGAGACTGTATCTGCAATATGGCACGTCATACCGTTTTCAGGACGACGTTTTAAACTAGTTTGCATTACCCCCGCCATTACTTCGTTCTGTCTAGTGTACCGACGTCAGGCTACACAGATGGTAATGAGGTACATTTTATATTTAGTCTTACATCAGTTGCACACTAGTACCAGTCGAACTATGGAGCCTTACATCCTGTCGAACGGCGTTCTCAAAATCTGAATGACAATGCAGGGTATTTATATCGATCTGAATAATGCTTCATCACTGAATCTATCGTTTACAAAGTTACGGGGAGTCCTATTTTACAGCAGCAACAACAGCATGTACTAGCATAACAAGAGACTAACATTTACGTGTTGCGCCCTCTGTGGCAGCTACTATCTTGGGATTTGTAACTTGGCAACGGTCATGTATGGTGCGTAATTAGGGCCATATTCCCGAACGCACAAAAAATCCTTCTTGGGGATGAAAATTTTACATGTTTAGTCAACTTCCTCTTTCTGATAGCAAAAAGTTATATTTACTCGTGTAGACATAAAAACTAAAAGCCAGAGTTCATGGCATACAACAGATATGTACACTATTTCCTGGAGTACTTCATTGCTGTCCGACGGAATAGGTTGACTTCTCAAATGGGGAAATTTTATGAAAAACGTTTCCCAGTCCACTTCACAATATGCATATTAATTGCAATTTGTAATGTACACACCAGGTATGTAAGATTTTAATTTCAGGTCAAACTGCAATAACAGTTTATAAATACACACAAAACAAGTTCTTGTGATGGTTTGAACATAGAGAGCCGCAACTAGTGGGACGTTCCTGGTGACTACCTAGCTTAGTGATAAAAGACTCATAGTCTCTGTGCCTGGAGGAGAATGCATTGTTATGTGTCATATTGTGTGTAGCGGTATCAGCTGACATACACGATGCTCCGTGTAACATTGGTAGCATCTACTTTCGGCTTGAAAATATCAGGCATTTTTGCACTGTAGTGAGTGAAAGCATATCGAAGCCGAAGTTGAACGTTTCACACCCGGCCAGGTCACGTCTGTGTTGAAATGCATAAGATAAGATAAGATAATTCTTTATTACAACCATATTGAAAGAAATTCAATTTAGGTGAATACAAATGTAATAAAGGTATAACAAACTGTTCTACAAACTAAAACTATACTTATCATAAAGATACAGTAAAGAAATATTACTGGTACTTGAAGATAAAAATGAATATATGCGTCCGCGTTATGCGTGTGTGTGTGTGTGTCGAAGGGTGTGACTGCGATTCTGTTTCTCACCAGTGAGACAGACAACTAATTTTTTAACTTAATTTTCTACTTATCTCAGGAATTGATCATTAGAAACTCAGCGAGCGATGGCAGAAATGGGGAATAACAATTTGCACAGTATTTGTGTGAAAAAATTGCAGCAAATTGACCATGGATATAACAAAGTACATGCCTCACAAAACTATAAGTGAAGACAGGAAAACATAATTTTGACATGTTTTTCTGACATCGTCTTCTAACCTCAGTAAGAATCCTGGCAACAAATATTTAAAAATACAATGCTACAATCTTAAAAGAGACTATAAACGTCTAATCAAAAAAAGAAAGTCAGAATTCAAAAATTAGATACACAAGTACTGGGACTTGAAGAACTAAAAAATAACCAACAAAATGAAAAGATGAAAAGTGGTTTGAACACTTTAAAGAGCAGAATTCTTCCGAGCAGATGAGAGACTATAACCAAGATGCAGACATTGACTTATTAGAATGGAGCTCTCAGACAGCAGATATGCTTGAAAAATTATTTCAGAACTTGAGATACAAAACGAAATAAATAAAAAAAAGATGGAAAAGCCAAGGTCTGGATAAAATTACAGATTAAATGCTGAAAACAGGCAAACATATTTTAATTAAGCCTTTACAAACATTATTCAATCTTATCTTATCTACTGGCAAGTATTCGAGCAGCTGGAATACAATCTATAAAAAAGTGACAAAACAGACCCTACCAACTACAGGGGAACCACCCCTGCGAGCACATTAAGTAAACTATTCACATCAATTCTAAACTATATACAGAACATTTAAAATAATAATTGAAGAACAAATTGGGTTCATTCCAAAATTTGGAACAAAAAATCACATATTTGTATTTAAACAACTGGAACAGGAAATACATGTTTGCATGTTTTATTGACTTCAAAAATACATTTGACTCAGTATGGCACCCTGGACTAATATACAAATTAGAAAAAAATTGGTATCACAGGTATCTACCGAAATTCACTTGCATGGTTAAAAACAAAAAAAATGGCTTAACAAAAACATTTTCAGTAGAAAGAGACACAAGGCAGGGGGTGGCCAAGTCCACTCTTATTTAATATACACATATAAACATAGGGGAAAACAATCCGACATCTTTGCGAAATAATACACTGACATGTTTACTATACGCAGATGACATAATTCTACTATCAGAAAGCAGCTTAGGTTTGCAGAGTGTCCTAAACGGTCTTCAAATTTACTGCAAAGATGAAAATTAAACATTAATATTAATATTAATAAATCAAAAACCATGATATTCAACAAAAGTGGCAAACACATTAAAATAACAATGTTTACATAGATGGTGTAGAATTAGAAATAGTGTCAACATACACTTATCTTGGAATTAAATTGAAAACAAATGGTAAATTTGACTTGGCACAAGAAGACCTTAAAAATAGAGCTATGAAAGTATGTTTAAAAATGAAACAGTTATTATTCTCAGATACATATATACCAATAAAAACATATCTTAAAATGTTTGATACCATGATAAAACCAATTATTTTATACTATGCAGAAATCTGGTCAGATAGTTATAATTGAACACCAAAAGATGTATATGAATATCATGTCACCAATGGAACAATTGCACATGAAATACTGCAAATACCTACTCAAAGTTAACAGCAAAGCGACCAATGTGACATGGCATGTCTTATACTTATACTTTGAAGATCTAGATATAGACCATTTGTGACATGAAGAAAAAAGCAAAACGCAAACAATGTAATTATAGATAAAATAATATCATAAAAACTATAAACAAAATTTAAAAAAAAATTGCAAACAGATTTTAGTCAATGATAGATAACAAAGGGAAAAGTCACAAAAATAAATTGCGCACTTACAGAGAACTTAAAACAGACTTTGGCTTAGAAAACTACGTACACGTAGTCAAACATACCAGAGGGAGAGAGTAGGGGTACTTACCTCTATTTTGGGTGAGAGTGCTCCGCAACCAGTTGAAAATTGCACCCCAGAAGTTCGACGCTGAGGGCGACTTTTGAAAAAAAATGGCATGAAGCATATGATACCATGAACAAAATGTTACCAGGCAACCGGGCATATACGTTTTTATTGTTACTAGCCAGACTGGAAAATTGTGTCCTCAACGCAATGTCATCCGCCGTATAAAATGGTCAAACATGGTGGTGACTCGAGGTTCAAAACCTCAGAGTCTTTCGACTTTTTATGGGAAAATTTTACTGTGGTACGAACCATGAGGGAAGAATGTGTATTTGGCCGAATTGCCCGTCCCTTCGATGGTATATTGCGCGCCATACAGGCCAACAGAGTGATCCATGTGACCCTAGTAGCACGAGGAGTGTTCATGATGTAATTTCCATACTTGTCTTATGTTTACCAAAACGCCACCTTTAAATTTACAGTTTTGAAATAAGAATAAACTAAACGGTAAAGATAATTTAACATCCGTTCCTCATATTTTCAATTGAAATGCTCATATTTTAATGTGTTACGATTTTAAATATGACCCAACATAATGACACACCTTTGTCACGTGGCCGCACCACTAAACAATGTGGATTGGATGGTCAGACGTACTAGTATTCTGACAAGTTATGAGGTGAATTGTAACAAAACGGCACTTGTATACTGGATCAGCGAAAAACTATCGGAAATATTCAAATTACGGCGACAAAACTGAATACATATACTTGATCGTTGTGTTTGCGCTAAGTGGATTAACATACATTGGCTAATAATATGGTTTGGCTGTGCATGGAAGGTACTAACGATACCTTCCATGGGCCGTGGAACTCGACTCAGATTCGTAATCATCGCGATAAATCGTTTGAAGCTGTCACCAGGAGAAATCGTTTCGTTCATGAACGTTATTGGAAAGCATAAAACATACCCGTATCAAAGATATATTTACATCTTATTAATAGTTTACGTAAACAAGATATTGAGCGGATCCAGTAACAAATTATGTTACTCCGTCTGTATTTGAACTGAAAACTGGATTGACATCGTCCCATTCCCGACATGAGATCGCGCCCTCTAGTGACAAAATGCATCAACAACTTAAATGGAGCAAAGCAAGACCGATTTTAGCACCGATCTTGTTCTGATTTGTAGTCGTACGCCAAGAAGTAACCTTTTAAAGATATGTTCTATTATTTAAATAACAAACGACTACACAAACAAATTTAGAACGACATTGCCTTACCCCATCCAAGTTATAGTACGTTTACGTCAACGAAGTTCACCTTCGCCACTAGAGGTCTCCACTTACAGGCAAAACGTTCTAGTATTTGATCGAAATATTCTCGAACATATTTGTGACATTAAATAGTGCGTAAAACAAATCAGTAGCATACATAAATAATTACTTTCATTCATTTACACTTCCACTACAACACAACTAAATAGAGAATATTCGTTTACTATTAAAATCCGTTGCTAACCCAATATTGATACAATAAAATCTGTTAGGTAAACAAATATTTGAAAGATATTTATAAGTAGAATAATATGTCCATTCCATAGTATGAAAATAACATGCAAATGTAATATCTTAATAGCTGTCACGTGATGTCGCAATGATATAGCCTCAAATTCTATTTCGACAGTCGAAAATTTAATTTAAGCGATTCCGTGTCTTTTACAGAAATTTACATGTTCATAGTAATAATAAACAAATCAACACATGCGAGCATGGTATGAATAGAAATTATTAACTAATTAATTAACTAATTAATCAACTTTAGTTTTGTAAATTTCAGCCAGTTAATCTAGAATACACTTTATATGTATAATTTACCGGCACTAGATACAATAATTTAAAACGTGCGTTCTTATGATTACACGTTGAATAGTTACAATTCGGACAGACTGGAGTCAAAATATGTATTCTGTGTATCGGCTCGTATAAAATAGATTTTGCTATTGTAATCTAAGCTGAAAATGTATACCACAACGATTGTATCTTTAAAATATGCAATATAAGCATTCAAAAGAGAGAATTTTTGTACCTGTTTTCTATATTTTAAAATAGTTTTTGAGTATATTCCACTATTCCCAATGCTTCGAAATTTCAACAGTCTATAGCCAAGACTGTCTGGATAATAAAAAGCAAAAAAAAAAAAAAAAAAAAAAAAAAAAATTCACCTACAAGTGCCCACGAACCTGCATCTATACCTTAAATATAGAAGAAATCGCTGTAATTTATCCGTGATTTGACCTCAGAGTGAGGTACGCATATCCCATATCATAGTACCTTTAGACACAAAACTGAGAAAAAGCGAAACACAAAGGGGAACTGCTGTTAAGATACGTGTCATTGCAAAAACACTCTAATGAAATAAACAGTGCACTACAATCATCACGAAGTTGGAAAATTACTACTCAGGAAAATTGCAGCTGGTTCGTAACATTGTCCGAGTAAAATTACATCACAAATGTAGAGTTTATTTTGATATCCAGTTAACAATAATTTTAGGGGGACAACTTTACAAATACATTTGTATCTTGAGTTCCCCCCTCTGTTAGTTACCAGAAAGAGTTGATTCAGAGTTCGGCACGTTCCGTGACTAGCCGATAGATACTAGTACCACTCAGCACACGCCACTTTTAAATACAATAAATCACTGTTGAACACTCGAGAAACCAATGTGTTTTAACGTCACACAGTCATGACAAATCTAGTGTTTAGGAACTCTTTCATTTCTTGAACGCCTTCTCCATTTGAACTTGTCTCGGCGTTGACGGCTGGGATATTCACACCAAAATCAACCAGCGCCCTCCTAAGTTCTTTAATTGCGGAATATTTGGGTTTATTTTTGCGTGGAGACGGGATTGGGCGACTTGAATTTTGGCGGGGTTTCGGAGTCGGCATGGGAGTTGGACTCGTCACAACTTCGTAAGCAGATTCACCTTCGCCTTCTGGCTCATTCGTTTCTGTTCCATACCCAGAGGATATCGAATTACGTGGTTGTACATGTGTACTAGCAAGAGGGTCATCTTTTTCAGTATCTATTTCCACACTAGACCGTGGCGGCGCTGTAACTTTGAAAACTGTACCAGACGTATCAGTGAGCGCTGGTTCCCGTTTCTCTTCAACCGCTTGAACCATCTCATAAAGTTCGTTGTTGTCGTCCGACTCTTTTTCGGTTGGCGATTGCATTAAATCGTAATCAGGAGTTTCTTCCGGTTGTTTGGATTGCCGACAAGCTTCCTGGTCTTCCGTCACAATGGATAATGGCTTAATACCACGATGGCTGGATTTCCCTCTCACTATTGGGGGCGTTCTAGAACACATAAATGAGAGTACTTGTATAATAAAAAAAACATAATGCTGGCAAATCATAATTAAAATTACTTTTATTATGTTAGAGAGATAGTGTAAAGTTTTATCTCATTTTAGAATCCGGTTGAAAAACAAACAAACAAATAATAATATCATGTCCCATCCACAAAGAAATTCAAACATAGAGTGGCCCACTACAAGTTAAAAAGATGTCACCGTACACAACTCGTGTTTTTCTGCTGAGTTAACGTTTTCTGAAACTTTAAACTCTTGCATTGTTTTCAGTCATTTTCAAGAGCCAATCACCGGCACGGCTTTTCTACAAAATTCAACAATTTTCACCGCCAGTTTCCATGAGAAGATGATTATTTACCAAGCTAAAAAACACGTTTTTTTTGGAGTTTCGGATTGCCATGACTATAATTGTCCATGTCCCAATGTTATGTTAAAATGACAGATCAACACAAGAACATTCAAAAATCGCACCGAATGACTGTATTCATGGTTTATCATTATGAAACTTTATTACTGGCATATTAATAGTAATAACGCCGATCAGAAAAACCCACAAGATTCAACACTCCGAGGTGAATATTACAGTGAAATTTCAATAATAGAAAAACATCACATTGACTTACAACTGTAGTTCCTAAATATGTTGCTAAGTTAGTTTGGTTATTTATCTAAAATAGCAATTTATACGGTCAATTAATAAAATCTGCATGCATAATTTCAAAATTATATTACTGTACACACTTTGAAATGCTGCATGCCATTTTAGCGAATTTGGCTCAATGCTTGAATTAACTGAATCTTATTTTAGCTAGAGTACCAATAATCTCGTGAGAATATACTCTATTCTAATTAGCGATATCTTAACTTAGCGAAAATGCGAATTAGCTTTTACAGTATTTCACGGTAGTATTGAAAAGGACATATTCATGAAAATGAACTTGATTAATTTTTCTGATCACCATGGAACAAATAGATGACCTTCAAATGCGAACATGAGAACAACTTTCAGGAAGTATAAGAGGCAAGTAAAAAAAAATAACTGTGAAAGATATTGTATCCAAATGTGCGCAGTGTTGACAGGAATCGAAACAAAGACTTGGATTAGTAAATAAAAACCATCAGATTCGCTAAGGATACGTTAACAGAGTGGGATATGATCAACTCAAACAAGCTATGGCCTAGGGCTTCGTATGGGAGTGGTTGTTGCAATAGGAGGCCTACAGCGGGCGCAGCAACACTGAGTTTATTCCTGAGAGCCTATTGCAGACATTAGAACTTTAAAAGGGGCCTATTTGCCTCCCGCGCGGGCCGCTAAATTTGGAACGCACATGGTGAAGTAACGGCATATACAGTGACCCCCCGGGCCTTGTGGTCGAAAGAGCTCCAATGTAATTGTTGACTGTGGATTGGAAATGTAGGGTGGGGCGATGTTGATAAAGTTTGGCACCATTGGCCTAGGCTGTTCAGTACCCAATACAATGTGTACTGAAAAATACTATGGAAAAGACCAGCCCAGGTAGTTCAGTACCCAACACAATGTGTACTGAAAAATACCATGGAAAATATTGGCCCAGGTAGTTCAGTACCCAACACAATGTGTACTGAAAAATACCATGGAAAATATTGGCCCAGGTAGTTCAGTACCCAACACAATGTGTACTGAAACATACCATGGAAAATATTGGCCCAGATAGTTCAGTACCCAACACAATGTGTACTGAAAAATACCATGGAAAATATTGGCCCAGGTAGTTCAGTACCCAACACAATGTGTACTGAAAAATACCATGGAAAATATTGGCCTAGGCTGTTCAGTACCCAACACAATGTGTACTGAAAAATACCATGGAAAATATTGGCCCAGGTAGTTCAGTACCCAACACAATGTGTACTGAAAAATATCATGGAAAACATTGGCCCAGGTAGTTCAGTACCCAACACAATGTGCACTGAAAAATACCATGGAAAATATTGGCCCAGGTAGTTCAGTACCCAACACAGTGTGCACTGAAAAATACCATGGAAAATATTGGCCCAGATAGTTCAGTACCCAACACAATGTGCACTGAAAAATACCATGGAAAATATTGGCCCAGGTAGTTCAGTACCCAACACAATGTGTACTGAAACATACCATGGAAAAGACCGGCCCAGGTAGTTCAGTACCCAACACAATGTGTACTGAAACATACCATGGAAAATATTGGCCCAGGTAGTTCAGTACCCAACACAATGTGTACTGAAACATACGATGGAAAAGACCGGCCCAGGTAGTTCAGTACCCAACACAATGTGCACTGGAAAATACCATGGAAAATATTGGCCCAAGTAGTTCAGTATCCAACACAATGTGTACTGAAACATACCATGGAAAAGACCGGCCCAGGTAGTTCAGTACCCAACACAATGTGCACTGAAAAATACCATGGAAAATATTGGCCCAGGTAGTTCAGTACCCAACACAATGTGTACTGAAACATACCATGGAAAAGACCGGCCCAGGTAGTTCAGTACCCAACACAATATATACTTAAAAAGACTAACTTCCAACCGTTACAATCCATGTGTCCACATTTATGAATTTCAAAGCAATCTGGTTGGCGGTTTTGGAGAAGAAGTCAAATTTTTACTAAAATTAGTCTCTTACATATGGTCTTATGAATTTTAGTCAGAGTCTATTCCATATCGTGAATAAAAAAAAAAATCATTTTTGAACACCACAGGTAGCTGTGCTATAACTAGCAAGGTGATCTTGCTTACGGTTTGGGAGAAGAAGTCGCTTGAAAAAAAAGTTGACGTACGACGGTCAGACGGCGACAGGTCTAGTCAACCTATGAGCTCTGCTCGGTCATCTTCGATATCAGCGGAGCAAATACAACAAATATTACCCCATGAAAATCGTGAAATTTTGTGTATTGTTTTTATAAGATATCAAGTTTTTTTTAATGAATTTATAAAATGTTGTAAGTGGCTTGTTCTCGCTACTCAAATCCTATATTATCATTTCGAAATAAATACAAAACATAGTTGAACTCTGGTGACCTTGCCCTTCGTTGTATAATATTATTCCCTTTATCATAGTTTGTTTCAATATGAATATGCATTCTCATAATTAATTTTGAATACAAACAAGTTATATATTTCAGAACAATTTTCTTTTCAAAATGTGGATGAAATGTTTTGCTTTTTATGTATTTTTTATGTATTGTTTTTGATATGATAACTTTGAACTAAACAGATTTTCTATTAGCTTCAGATATTGATCAAAGTTAGGCACCCAGTTTATAGGAGTGCTTATATTGATTTTCTGACATCTTGTTTTCTGTGAAGAGTTTATTGTGTATCACCAGTGATCAGTCAAGTAGAAACAGTCAAAATATTGTATCAGATTTTCTCAATTTTTGCATGATATTTTTATACAGGACATCTGTTGTTCAAACTCAGGGAAGACTTTATACTGATGAATAAGGTGACCAAGTTTGAAGAAGTTTGGAATAGAATTAGTAAAGTTATTAATAACAATTATTAACGACGACAACAACAACAACGACAACGCCGGACAAAATTTGTCTCTTAATATACCTTTCCCTTCCATCTTTGATGGTACGGGCAAGGTAAAAAAAACATATCCTCAATCCACCTATTAGACTATGTTAACTGATCGGACCCCTAATCTTTACAAAGTGGTATTAATGTAACCTGTAGACATTTCACCTTTCAGTTTCTATACACATGAGTAAAATTGGAACCTTTTCAATTTCCGCGTTGTTTGAGTCCAATTCACTTAAAAAAATGCAGGACGTTGACCTTTTTTTTACATACACATACGTGTTGATTGTATGAATCAGTTACATTGCATCTACGAAGCATATAAGCTACCGTGTGTCACTCGGTTTGTTGAAAACACACCCGGAACTAAAAAAGTATGTCGAAAAACGTATAAATATCAAGGAAATCCATCATTGTAAAGTCACTAATATCTCAGTATTCTGACGGTTATCAAACAAATATTGACCTTTAAACTAAACAATGTCAGTAATACCGGAACTCGAGTTGCAATAAGTAATATTGAAAACCCACGTCGTGATCAAGTGCCAACGTGGCCAACAAGGCGAGCTCGTCTACCTTGACTCACACCAAGACCAATGAAGTAATTCAGTAAATGGGTTTATACTTGGAACAATAAAGTGGTTTGTAGTTCTATGTTGTTTTCTACTTATTTAAATACTTACTGAGTGTCAGGGGGGTTTAGGTATACGATGGATCGTCGCCGCATTGCGTCGTGTAACTTTGACACCCATTCATCGCATGCACTTGCGCTTTCTGCTTTCTGCAAAACAACAATTGGATCATTTAAATTTTATTTTTATATGACAGCAATATGAAAGGGTTCATGATTTGATGGATACGCGCATGCGTATGAAAATGTAATATGACATTCAAATATACGTACCAAACGCAGTGTGTCTTTCGCTGTCGTAATCTGTACAAAGTGGTGGGTCTGGGTTGACGTTCGTTTCACCGTCTGTACTCCATCTAAATTGATGCTTCCCTTCGGACTCTAATATAAGCAACACACATACTGTTATTGTAATCAATTTACAGTTTTGTTATCATTTAAATGCTGTGGATAATATTTTAATTATAAATCCGAAAGCTGTGTCGATCATTGGCTCAAAAATCAAAAATCAAATAAATTATTAAAGCGGCCATTTAGAAAGTGGACAAAAACAAAAGTTTATCAATCAATGATGCGTGGAGGCGCTACATAGTTGCATTTGAGCGTTTTACGGATGTTTCCTATTTCCAGAACAACATGGAGCAGGGGCGGATACAGGATTTTGTTATGGGAGGGGATTCAAACTTTAAAATCGCCAGACTAAGTTAATGATTTATTTTATATTATACAAAAACAAATTGAATATTTTTTTCATCGGGGGGGGGGGGGGGTCCGGACCACAATAACCCCTCTAGATCCGCCACTGTGGAGGGACATTTAACTATTCTTACCTGCGGCTCTCTCGCTGGATTCGATTTATAATAATTCAGCTCCCGTCCATTCAGCTGGAACCATAATTTCTTGGTCGACTGAAACAGAAAAAAATGTGACAGGAAAGGTAATATAATCGTTTCTGTCATTTTCTGGAGTTGCCAATTTATAGTTTATATAGTTATGACATCCGCTTTAATGCGCATATAAAAACATGGCAACGTTGTATTTTTGAAATTAGCTAAACGCTTAAACGTGCGGTACTGTCACAATGTTTAGAATGCACCCATGTTGGTGTTAGTGATTATCTATAAAAATATTAACTCGCGTATTGATCTCGGCCTGCACTACATAGACCACGCATAGCACCGGTGACCCATGGTTCACGAAACCATTTCAATTATTGACCAGAATGACCATTGTTTAAAACAAGACCAATAGATTGACTAATGTTCAACCGATTACAGTCCGCGTCACGGCTTTGATTATGAACTTTACTGAAATGAAATGAAACCGATGAAATGGGGAGACTAAATTGGAAATAAACTTACATGTGCATGTGCTTGCCATCTGATAAGTTATTTCTTTGTAGAAAAAACAAGTCGAAATAACATGTATTAATTTTGAGATTGGTTATTTAACGCTGTCCCAGTGAACGTTATTTATTTATTTATTTATTTATTTATTTATTTATTTATTTATTTATTTATTTATTTATTTATTTATTTATTTATTTATTTATTTATTTATTTATTTATTTATTTATTTATTTATTTATTTATTTATTTATTTATTTATTTATTTATTTATTTATTGATTTATTGATTTAGCTGTCTGTCTGTCTGTCTGTCTGTCTGTCTGTCTGTCTGTCTGTCTGCCTGCCTGCCTGCCTGCCTGTCTGTCTGCCTGTCTGCCTGCCTGTCTGTCTGTCTGCCTGTATACACACATATGATTTTTTTTGTTTTTATATACTTTTTATTAGGCGCTTCATTGATACATTACATTGTTATGAAATTACATTGAGTTGTTCTATTATACATAATATATAGTAGTACCTCTTTTTTTATCTTACATATGGTAACAAAGGAGACCACTTTTTTAGATGTGAAACCATCTTATTGTACTGTTTTGCAATATAATTTTCACATTGGTAAATTCTTTTACAGTAAGATAGGAAGCCAACGAAATTTGGCTTAATTTCCTTCATTTTACAAAAGTATACATGTTTTCTTACCAACAGAGATATAAAGTTTACAATCAAAGTACCATCTGGGTTAGATATAATCATACATAATCTACTTGATGGTGACTTTAATTTAAGTGGTTCCCCCACCAAAAGAGGATTTCACTCCAGAGAGATATAACATATTGACATTCATAAAACAAATGTTCATAGCTTTCGGCTTCCCCGTCACAGAATGTACACTGTGGGCTGCCATACTTCTGAGGGTTTATTTTGTGTAATTTTTGGTTTGTATATAAAATATTATGAAGGAGCTTGAACTGGAATTCTCTCATTTTGCTCTCAGTTGTCATTTTGATCATAAGTTTATATCTTTTTTGCCATTCAATGCACCCCTCCCTCAATTCCATTTGTAGTTTGTTTTGGCTTGCAGAGATAACAAATGACCTTTCACATAATTCATTTTTGACATCTTTCTTAGTTAAGGTTTCCAGATCCATAGGAATTCCTGTAATTTTGAAATAAGTAGATTCCAGATCTGCTTCTCCATACTTTAGATCCCCAGGAATAGCTGATGCTAAACCTAGCCATCTTAATTTATGTATTAGGGTAAATTCCTCCTGTGCTATTGACTGCCACGGTATCAAACCATTTGCGTCAAAAAGATACTACAGATACTTTCATTATTCCATTTCGAACAAAATCCTCAATATATACCGATTTTCCTCCAATCAGTATTTTTTCATTATTCCATATGATTTGATCTTTACCCTGTTTATAAACTTTGATTTCTTGTGCCCATATATCTAAGGTCTCTGTGACAAATTCACTCAGTTTCACCGGCAAAACCTTAGTATTATAATTGCACCTGAAGATCATTTCCCCCCCCCCCCACTGGTTCAAGCTGCTTGTCTAGAAAGAGTTTCCAGGGATGGTTAAAGTCCGGATCTAAGTAATGTTTGATCCAAAGGATCCTTTGTTGTTTTTTCATGATATACAGGTTCGGCATAGCCAGACCTCCCTGGCCCACGCCTCCCATCATTGTACTTCTAGCTATTTTGTCTTTGCCTTCCCACAGAACACACGTATGATTTAATAAAGTTGTTCAACTCTTTTCCGTCTGTCCCTAACATTGTACCGACCATGGACCTACAAACATATCCATGTACTACTGCCTCATATTCTCCACACCTTATTCCTTGTTACACTCTTCTTATTGTCATGCACCAGTTATTTGCAACCCCCTCCAATCAAGGCCAGATACTTTGCGGGACAGTAAAACACCTGCTTCATGGGCACTTAAAACACGCACACAAATATTACAGTGGCCCCGGGTGGGAAAAACCAAACAGTAAATGGATACTACGATACATGTTTCGCATGTATAGAAAACGGATGTGTACTGGAACTCAGCACCAAGGCACGGTGTTGACTTTTAAAAATAGCACTTACATCGCATGGCGTCACCGTAATACATACACTTTGAAATAACATGTTCTGCTGAGGGCAAACACGAAGGGGGAAGACGGTTAGCGCGGTCTTGCAGAAACTCGGTCCGGATTGTAAGAAAGTCTGCATAAATACATACCGTAGAAAATAGGTCTATAAGATAGGTTTAAGATTTAGATACCAAAGAAATGTGTTATTAGTGGAGCCATGGAACTATTATAGTTCCATGGTGGAGCACTAATGATTGCTCTCAGACTACACAACCCTGACGAAAAAACATGTCAACATTGTATTATCTTTTTTTGTTTAAAGTAGCAAATAAATATATAATAATTGATAACAGATGTGGTAGCAATGCTGACGGAGTTTTCGTTAATAACCTTTTCCGACACAGGCCAAGAAGGTATAATGTAACACATCAGTGAAATATGTTGGGTCACGTGTTTGATCGAGAATGGAGCTAACTAAAGCACTCTATAGTCCGAGTAATCCTCGGGGTATGTAGGTCTAGTACGGTTATTGTCCAGAGTGCGTATGTAACAGGAAGGGGGGGGGGGTAATGACATAACTCTGAAGCATTAGTCTACCCATTTAGCCCTGTGGTCTTACACAGCGTAAAACTCACATCGATATGAATGAACGTTGATTCAATACATTCTGAATAGACAAGACAAGTTGAGCCAGTGAACAAAACAGCCATTGTCGGTAGGTCTGACTCTGTGATCTCGATAAGTGGTATTTAAATAAAATGCGTGCTTTACCCTAACGCCCTGCCTCTTCTCTAAGTATCCACCATGGCAAGCCTCGGATTCATTCATATCTGTTGTCTGCGTTGTGTTGGACTGTAATCAAACAAACAATAACGATCGTGACTGGCAGTGAAAGCTGTGGCAAAAAAGCGGAAACTAAAACTATATATCTAATAAAAAAACACATTCAGCTATACACAGGTCTTGAGCATATTTACACATCAATATATATACAACAAAGGACTCTTATACGTTTCGATGAAACTATTGCATCGACGGGGGTGGGTAGGGTGGCAGGTCAAATGTCACGTGTACAAATATGTATATCGTTTCTACTTCCTTATAAGTAAATTCATATTTTCTATACAACCGAACTATTAAAAAACTTGAAGTTCACGATAAATAAAGACAATAACGGTCTCAATGACTATTAAATTAATACTATAGATTTAACCGACACGACAGGTGTAGGTAGCATCTGCCTTAGTACTAGTACGGCAACGACGACGAAGTTTACCGGGCTGTTGCAATCCACACGCCTATACCAACTCGTTATACTGCAATGGCCAATGACAAAGACGCCTAAAACACAGTGTGAATATATGCCCGCTATAACGTGTCACGATAAGGAAATACTCACCACCATATAACACCCAGACGGCTGACTCTTTTTTCGAAGCAAAGATTTCATCATGTTTATCGTTTTCTTACGCGAACGAAGGAAACCGTGACGAAGAAGTAAAACAATCACTTAATATCTTGCTCTAGTGTCTTGACATAAATTCATGAAACATCCGAGGATGTTTATCCATGTCTAACTGTTTTTAAACGTGTGAAACACGGACACCGAGATGACTTACGCAGATCAAAGGGTGAGCTTTGAATACAGAATAGGGGCTGATAATAATAAATGTTATCAGTTCTCTTGAACTTTGTCCCTCTATTCCATGACACTACTGCCGACCAGCAAAACATGATATCACGGTTTTTCGAATTTTATGAACCATATTTACGAAATGGTCAACATTTGCATTGATACGATCCGTTATTTTAATAACGGCGATGTCGTATCAGTGTTATGCTTTGTTCACTCATGGAAGGTACTATCGTTAGTACCTTCCATGGTTCACTTTAACAGACGGAAATAGGGCGCTGTAATCCCTAATAGCATACCAGACGACGAGACGGTATCCATTGGCAACCCCCACAAATACAATGAACTTGCTTGAGGCAGAAGTCACACTAACTATTGTCGCTTTTAATAGTTTGCAAATTAAAACGTATACGATATATTACCATACAAGAGATATCCATTTTGTGTAATGATTAAAAACGAGTTTACAAGTAAACACGTACTAAACTAAACATGCTATTTTAAAATATTTCATAACAACCAAGTAGATGATATAATCTTTAGATAGTTTCCACATTGTGGATAAGTTGTTTATTATTAAACACGGTATTAACATACTCTTTATGCCTATGTTGATGCATGATAACATACTGACTCATTTTGCCTTTTTACCAAATTTTTACCCTAAGATTGGCATACCTTTTGTTTTATCTTCAAATTTGCTAAACATGTTTTCATTAACAAAATTTCTAATTATTATGTTAGCATTCCAGTGGCGACGGTACCCGGGAGGGGAACAGACGGTCGCCCACCTCAAATAAATGTTGGCGGAAATACAGGAAATAGCGTTTCAGAGGGTCTAGATTTCAGATATCGCCCCCTCATTTATTATTTCCACCATTATGTTGACATTTCTTAAACAAAACTATGCACATGGCTAAGTTGAATACATGTACTCATATTTTACGATTTTAACTAATAATACAACAAATAATTGTTTAAAGACTGTAACCATGGAAATGCCAAAATAAAAACACATAAATGGCTTTATCAAAGTGAATTGCGGGATGCAATCATTCGTATGTTCAACCAAACCGTGGTGGTAGAATGGCGGCCAAAGAAATTAATTTGTGAAACAGTTTCTTCAATGTTATTAATCATTTTCATTTGCGAAGTAATGTATATTTCATTTATTCATGGTCTTCATGAACCATGTTCATCATAAATATATAAAGTTTATTGATTATTGTTAAATTGATACGCGATTTATTATTAAACGTACAAATATTATCAATATGGTCTCAAATCGTGAAACTAGCTCTGCTACTCAAAATATAATATTAATTATGTTCTTAGTCTTTCTTTTAAAACTCACGACTTTTTTTTAGCAGCATACAACATTGTTAATATTTTATTATGTTCCACTCGTTGTAAAACCACCGAAATTTCAACATTGTGTATCCAACACTATCTAAATACAAAACATACCCATCACCTACGTACCTGAATGTACTAGTATGTCTCAACGCTCGTCTCTTTTGGTGAGTAACACATATCCGTGTTTTTTTGTAAACGCATCTTTCATTTCTTGTTGAAAAACGGAAGGTCACTTTGTATTAAACATTCTTATTAGTCGACTTAACCCCAAACCCGTGTTTGTTTATAGGTCGCAATAGTTCACCATGTAATTCGGGTTTCTCATCCGATTCACGCGCCACTCAGCTATAAATAGTCACGGGCAGCGGTTGTCGTGTTTGCTTTATCAGTGTGCTCAATCAGTTTCACCACAGTTCCCACACAGTCGCGTGAGGGCGTTGCGAATTCACACACTAATGACAGGGTAAAAATCATAATCGTAAAAATGAGTAGACATAAGATAACTTTTGTCATGCTATCCTAACTGAAAAGCAACAAATCAACACAACATTTCAACGTAGACAAATTTTTATTTTATATAATATTTTAAGACATGTTCAACGAAATATATGAATGATTATGATTATATCTGTGAAACAATGAAATAATTTACAGCAAAACAAATACATTTTGACTGAAAACGAAGCTGTATTTATTCAATGAAAGCACAAGTTTGTAATTACCTGTACGTACATGAAATCCAGGACGCATGCGCATTATAGTTTTTCAGTATTTCTACTCTTGAAACAGTCTGTTACTACACAGAATACACCACGATATATTTCTGCATTACCACATATTTGATTCATCTGTTATAAATTTCACATTGCTTGCCAACGAAAAATTGAATAATAACTTATTGAACCTTGTTGGCCCGGTGACAACATCCCTGGTTTAATCCTCATTATGAGATATGACGTTCAATTCAGACTTCCACACAGTAACTCGCCCAATAATTTTACGTATAATATATTATCTTGTTCCCATTCTAACAAAACACATGTCGCCCTGGACGCATCGTATTCAGAATTGAACATTTTACCAAAGTATGGACATCATAGTTACGTTTAAAGCCGTTGTCACCGCTTCATGATGTTTATCCTCTTCGGCTCTGTTGCTAGGTAGTTCGTCACCGTGGCGTCAAGTGGTTTAATTTCGGAATCTTTATCAGAAATACAATTATTATTATTGATTAATATTAATAATTGTTATTACTTCAGGCTGCTTGGTCAGCTGACAACAATTAATATATTAACTAGTATACATTGTGTCAATATTGATAGAATCGGCGACATCTCAGGTTTACAGAGGTTACCTAGGAAACCATAGTATTGCCCCACACGTACACGCCACGTAGACCACAACTACCAGCAAACAGGAAGCATGGATAATTATTGAATTGGAAAGAAATTGCAGGTAAGATTGTTTTTTTTCCTACACGTATCGCCCACACTCAGGTGAGGTAAATAAGTAAAGAAGGTACACTAATTACAAGGCAGAGAAATTATTACGTCAAATGAAAGAGGTGGGGACAGTCACTAATGCTGCTACAGGTGTTTTGAATACTTCATCAGAATTCTCCCTGCTACACATCATCGGGTGAGTATCAAACTAACTTGGAGAATTTTTGTTAAGACATCATATGTAAATGTAACCGATATGTGATAACATGTCAGCAAAAATGGGGGAATAATCAAAATATTTAAATGATGATAAGGATGATATATTTTGTTCATTTCACCAATTTGAAAGCACAGTGCAGTGTACTTACTTTACGGCTACATGGGACGCTGATGATTACATTGAACTACAAACTGAAACCAATTAGGATTACGTGTGTCAATGCAGGTAATAATGCTTTTTAAGTGACGTACTTAATAAGAACTATTTTGATAGTAACAATGTTTTCGAACTTATTTGAGGAATAAAGGACAAAGGACTGGGTGGCCGATGGAAAAAATGATTTTAACATTTCAAACGACGTCATTGTGCACTGAGCTCGTTGATTGACTTGTTGGATTCAACCGCAATTGGAATATAAATATTTATGAGAATGAAACAAATGGGTTTACTGTGTCGATATTATTGCGTTTATTTGGAGGGGGGGGGGGCAAATGTGATCGTATTTTTAATAAACCCGGAAATATTGACTTATAATAACTAAGCTGTCATTGTACATTTCATCTTGATGCAGCTAACTATTCTGAATTCGGTCAGTCAAAGAAAATTTGGCGTTTCTATAAATCTTAACAACGTGCTTGTAATGTAATATACTCCGTAAACACGGAAATTATTACAATGCCATACCAAAAAATATTCTACTTTCATACAGGAGGACGAGGGGCATGAAACACATTTAGTTTTCATAAGCGAGCAGTGTCTAACTGAATCTAACTGAAGTTAGTTTTTAAAGTAATCGCACGTTCACAATATGCTGTTAGTGGCCATACGCGTGGCTGTTACACTTGGGACAGTACGGCTACGATGTGCGATTAAAGACTAATCCCACGACAACAGGGAAATAAACGCGCACACTGTTTCGTCCCATAGTTGCCAGCCTGAGTGGAAGAGTAAATTTGCATAAACGCATCAGACTCTAGTTAGTTTCAGAGCGAAGTCTTACAATGATTGTGTGTGAAAATGTACTTTTTAAAAGAATCATTTATTTACTTTAGTGGGAAAACACGTGACCCCAACCTCATTTCCTGTAACCAGTCAAGCTGTAGAGTAGGCACTCAACAAACTTAGATATGCAGGTGATTGGTGAGGAAATGTAGTGAGATGCTCCGCGAGATGCACGTGATTACACATGCAATATTTGCTACTGCTCGATGTATCTGAAAAATGTGAATTGCATATTTGGTGAGCATATTTGTGCCGATTCTATGGCTAACAATTATGGAAAAATAAAGAGGATAACAACGGGAAATGTATCAAAATGAAATTCATGATAACACGAATGTTTAATAAAAATTTATAAAATATGTACTCTGAAAGATCCTCACGCATCATTAAAACACAATAAAATAATGAAATAGTGGCAATTACACAATAATACTCTACAAATAACCATAAAATATTTATTGCTGGCATTAAGCACCCTATAAATATACACCATCAAACGGAATTAACAGCAAAGTTATTATGATCTGTCCACTGAAACTAAATGATATACGTATTGGGAATCATAGAGTAATCATAAAATTTAACACAGAATTATTCACAGTAAAGTCCCTGTACTACATGATATGATCACGAAGAAATTGTGTCTGACAAGTAGAACGGTCTATAGTCGCGAAAAAAAAAAAAAAAAACACACAAAACAACAACAACATAGAATAATGTTTTCATACTTAGAATGGACAAAATGTGAAAAACGGTCAATCACGAAGAACAGAATATATTTTACAGATTCATGTGATGTTTCATAACTTACACTTTCAAGCACATTTTAACATGGAAACTACATGGTACAATATCTCATGATCCGTGGTTACATGCTCAGTAACTGGTTTAGTATAATGAAATAACCACATATACAGCTTTCTAAACCAGGAATTACTATGGTCATCATAGAAAAAAATCATTGAACATCTCCAACTCACTCAATATTGACGATAAATATAGATGAAAAAATCGCCCATGCTATGACGAGAACGAGAATGTAGAACAGTATTGCACAGGACGTAGAAAAGTGTGACGCAAGATTTATATAAATCTGATTCAGGCACACAAACGCAAAAGCTTACTACCTCTCCACGTACAGGCTATTGGAACTACAGAGCTTGGTTGTCAAAAGCTATCACATAAACCATAGACAGTTATAGCACAATTCACAGTCACTCTACTAGGAGTGACTGTGCACAATTTGATAACAAATCCACAATTTAGGCCATTATCTGGCAGATATGCTAGCAGGTCAGCACTTAAGTTCATCACCAGTCTGGTATGCCCACAAGACATCTCTTAGTGGTCATTACCAGTCTTGTATGTCGATAGATCAGCACTTCATTTTATTATCAATCACAAACACTAACAGGTAAGCAGTTGAGGTCATTGTCAGGTTTGTGTACTAAGAGGTAACCTAATAGGTTAAAAGGTCACCACGTAAGATCAATATCAGTTGTGTATGCAGATTAGTCGATAAGTAGAAAAAAAACACATCATTCATCACTCTAGTAGAAAGACAACGGAAAAATAATTTGACTTTGAAATTTAATTTTGATAACTATTTATAACAACACTCAAGTGACTCCTGATAATTCTACTAGCATACGTAAAACAGTACTAATATTTATACTTGACATATGAACACATTTGTTTTCTGTATACTCGTGACACAAGCAATGCCCCACAGAAACTATACCATATAGCAGCACAAGGGAGATTATCAATGTTTTCGTTTGCGGTATACATTCGAGTATGTATACCAAGAGACAGAGCAGAGCACGGCGTACAGAACATGTCGTTATTTTCTAAATCCAACAAATAAAAATATTACTGTGCCGTCGTAAAAAGATGGATTCCTGCTCTACTTTAAAGCGGGAGGGTCGTCACCTGCGCACGCGCGGGAATTGAGTTCCAACCGACGCTAACAACACACGCTAAAAACTCAAAGGCTCATGGGTAAATGCTTGTTTGTAAACAATGACACGCTATGCCACTCTGGTGACGACTCCCCCGCTTTAAGCGCAATACTGCTCAGCGTACTTCCCTCTCAATAGTTCGGTAATCCCATGTCATGACATTTAGTTAGTGTTATCTGATATTATAAATAACATTAACTTGGGGGTGTGATATTTTGGAATTTTCTAAATATGTTAATAATCCGGGCCACACAACCAAGGTGTAACTATAATGATTTTTTATCTAGATTTCCAGGAAAATACGTCGCAATTTTAGAAGAGGTATTTGTTAAATTTGATAGTTGAAAAGACTCCGCTAATTCAGTGCTTATCAATATATTATATTGTAAATTTTCACAATTTTTCATTTGGAAATTCTGTTATATATTTTTCACTTTTTTAACATGAAATTTTAAATAAATTGTCCCAAAACTATCAATATTTATTCTAACAAATAATTTTTTACTGCATTAACAACATACAGTTGATAGATTGTGTGAATATTCGGCAGTATGTCTATTTTTGAAAACGTCTAATAAAAAACAGTGTTGGTGAATTATTAATCTACTTCAAGTTCATATATCAACAATGGAATAGTCATGTTTGAAAGTTATGAATATCAACATCCACTTTTAGTGGACGAAAAACCATTGTACATTAACCAGCTGAGATATAATCGATCATGATCAGTTTGTGTATTGATCACATAGCTACTGAATTAGATAAACAGCCAATGGTAGCAACGAAATCTCGAGTACGCGCTGAACACGTGACGTCATATACAACTCACGCGAGATTCAAATGTCCATATACAATCATATACTGTAGAAAAGACATCAAAAAAAAATCTTATTATACACATGCTACACTTCTGATTGCTTCAAAAAAGAAGAAAACAAAAAAACATAAAATACAAGAGAGAATTCATGAGACCTATATAGATTAACATCCTCACAATTGAGATTTTATTGATACTGGAAGTTAATAAACTCTTTTCTCGTAGTACACAACTGAGTATTATCGGTTCGGTAAACAACGACATTTCTAGTACTACGTGCACAGGATGTTTCGATACGGTAACATGTGGATTTTATGTATTTTTTTTATAGATTTGATAAATCATATCACGTTATACAGGAATCATAATGGCAACGCACGCTGCTTACGTCATACGTTGGTGGCTACTAGTTTGGCATGGTAAGCAGGCTTTACCACGTTACATAAATAAATTTCTCATAAATTTTGAGAGTGAAGAAATTCCCGAGAAGTCTGCGTACGTACGGAAACACAAACTGTGACATTGTTAGATTCCAACAAGTGTGTACGTTACTCGGTCAGCCTGAGGGCGGGGTCACTATACCAATCACCAAATTCGCATACATTGTCCTGGTTCTCACATCTGTCAATGGTGATAGTTGATCTGTTTTGTTTCTCCTGAAGTTGTTATCGTCTGGCATATATTGGTCAACAAAAAAAGATTGCCGCTGAGACCAACACATATAATGTAAACAATCTGTTATTTGTTAATCGTATCTTTCGATATATCCGTACGTTTCGTACAGTTGATAATTAATTGAATCAATATATCTATACGTTTTAGGCAGTTATGGCCGTTTTTAATATTGTCTATATACGCCCTCACCGACAGCAATTATACTAATTATACATTGTTTTGTTCTCAAGTGTCTTATATAGTATGTATTTCCAATGAAAATGCCACAACTCAAATACAAACGGAGTCAACAAGCTCGAGTGTTCGTCTCACCGAACCACCAACGACATCTGCATCGACTGTTAAATATACCAGCAAGCCAGCAACCAGCGTAAAGCAATCAACCACGAATGGACCTACAGACAGAACAAGTACGTCAATATCAGTGCCGATACCTAAAAGCTCAACAAGTGAAACTACCGCAGTAGAAGACACTAGCACTCCCGAGGGAATAATAAGTACTACAGTCGAAAGTGCCATAGCAGTAGATGCCACGAATGTCCCGTTTGTCGGTACCAATCTGACGACAACAAGTTACACAACAGAATCCACAGTTAGTGGATCATCCGCGAGTGATTCAACGACAAGCCAATCCAATGAGCTAACAACAAAAAATACTAATCCATCGACGGACAGTGATTCAACGACCAGTGATCTAATGACAACCCAATCCAATGAGCCAACTACACCGACTACCAATCAGTGGACGGACACAATTAGTGAATCGTCCGCGAGCGATTCAATGACAACCCAATCCAATGAGCTAAGTACATTGACTACCAATCCATCGACTGGCACAAATAGTGGTTCGGCAACGAGTGTTTCAATGACAACCCAATCCAATGAGCCAACTACACCGACCACCAATCAGTGGACGGACACAATTGGTGGATCGTCCGCGAGTGATTCAATGACAACCCAATCCAATGAGCTAACTACATTGACTACCAATCCATCGACTGACACAAATCGTGGTTCGGCAACGAGTGTTTCAATGACAACCCACTCCAATGAGCTAACTACATTGACTACCAACCCATCGACTGAAACAAATAGTGGTTCGGCAACAAGTGTTTCAATGACAACCCAATCCAATGAGCCAACTACACCGACTACCAATCAGTGGACGGTCACAATTAGTGGATCGTCCGCGAGTGATTCAACGACAAGCCAATCCAATGAGCTAACAACAAAAAATACCAATCCATCAACGGACAGCGATTCAACGACCAGTGATCTGATGACAACCAAATTGAATGAGCCAACTACACCAACAACCAATCCATCGACGAAAATAGACAGTACCACGTCACAAACAACATCTTATCAGTCCAGTGGTCATTGGACTACACAACAGACGCCAATTGTTACTCATATTAGTTCTGGTATAACGACACCAGGTAATTACTTAAATTCAATTACTAATTATTTCTCTGATTAAAATAACAGTCTAATTTTATCTCAATCGTCGACCAAATTTCTGCCATGCATCCATGTGGTGAAGTTTCAAATGACATAAATAGCAGTCCCTTAGTTACACAGTCCATTGTATTACTACGAGTTGCACCGTGGTTACACAGTCCATTGCATTACTACGAGTAGTGTCTTGATTACACAGTCCATTGTATTACTATGAGTAGTGCCTTGATTACACAGTCCATTGCATTACTATGAGTAGTGTCACGATTACACAGTCTATTGTATTACTATGAGTAGTGTCTTGGTTACACAGTTCATTGTATTACTATGAGTAGTGCCTTGGTTACACAGTCCATTGTATTACTATGAGTAGTGTCTTGGTTACACAGTCCATTGCATTACTATGAGTAGTGTCACGATTACACAGTCTATTGTATTACTATGAGTAGTGTCTTGGTTACACAGTTCATTGTATTACTATGAGTAGTGCCTTGGTTACACAGTCCATTGTATTACTATGAGTAGTGTCTTGGTTACACAGTCCTTTGTATTACTATGAGTAGTGGCTGAGTTACACAGTCCATTGTATTACTACGAGTAGTGTCTTGGTTACACAGGCCATTGTATTACTACGAGTTGCGTCTTGATTACACAGTCCATTGCATTACTAAGAGTAGTGTCTTGGTTACACAGTCCATTGTATTACTATGAGTAGTGTCATGGTTACACAGTCCATTGTATTACTATGAGTAGTGTCTTGGTTACACAGTCCATTGCATTACTATGAGTAGTGTCTCGATTACACAGTTCATTGTATTACTATGAGTAGTGCCTTGGTTACACAGTCCATTGTATTACTATGAGTAGTGTCTTGGTTACACAGTCCTTTGTATTACTATGAGTAGTGGCTGAGTTACACAGTCCATTGTATTACTACGAGTAGTGTCTTGGTTACACAGGCCATTGTATTACCATGAGTTGCGTCTTGATTACACAGTCCAATGTATTACTATGAGTAGTGTCTTGGTTACACAGTCCATTGTATTACTATGAGTAGTGTCTTGGTTACACAGTCTATTGTATTACTATGAGTAGTGTCTTGGTTACACAGTCCATTGCATTACTATGAGTAGTGGCTTGGTTACACAGTCCATTGTATTAGTATGAGTAGTGCCTTGATTACACAGTCCATTGTATTACTATGAGTAGTGTCTTGATTACACAGTCCATTGCATTACTAAGAGTAGTGTCTTGGTTACACAGTCCATTGTATTACTATGAGTAGTGTCATGGTTACACAGTCCATTGTATTACTATGAGTAGTGTCTTGGTTACACAGTCCAATGTATTACTATGAGTAGTGTCTTGGTTACACAGTCCATTGTATTACTATGAGTAGTTCCTTGATTACACAGTCCATTGCATTAATAGGAGTAGTGGCTGAGTTACACAGGCCATTGTATTACTATGAGAAGTGTCTTGGTTACACAGTCCATTGTATTACTATGAGAAGTGCCTTGGTTACACAGTCCATTGTATTACTATGAGTAGTGTCTTGGTTACACAGTCCAATGTATTACTATAAGTAGTGTTTTGGTTACACAGTCCATTGTATTACTATGAGTAGTGTCTTGGTTACACAGTCCAATGTAATCCTATGAGTAGTGTCTTGATTAAACAGTCCATTGTATTACTATGAGAAGTGCCTTGGTTACACAGTCCATTGTATTACTATGAGTAGTGTCTTGGTTACACAGTCCAATGTATTACTATAAGTAGTGTTTTGGTTACACAGTCCATTGTATTACTATGAGTAGTGTCTTGGTTACACAGTCTAATATATTACTATGAGAAGTGTCTTGGTTACACAGTCCATTGTATTACTATGACTAGTGCCTTGGTTACACAGTCCATTGCATTACTATGAGTAGTGGCTTGGTTACACAGTCTATTGCATTACTATGAGTAGTGCCTTGATTACACAGTCCATTGTATTACTATGAGTAGTGCCTTGGTTACACAGTCCATTGCATTACTATGAGTAGTGGCTGAGTTACACAGGCCATTGTATTAGTATGAGAAGTGTCTTGGTTACACAGTCCATTGCATTACTATGAGTAGTGGCTTGGTTACACAGTCCATTGTATTACTATGAGTAGTGCTTTGGTTGCACAGTCCATTGTATTACTATGAGTAGTGTCTTGGTTACACAGGCCATTGTATTACTATGAGAAGTGTCTTGGTTACACAGTCCATTGCATTACTATGAGTAGTGGCTTGGTTACACAGTCCATTGTATTAGTATGAGTAGTGCCTTGATTACACAGTCCATTGTATTACTATGAGTAGTGTCTTGGTTACACAGACCATTGTATTACTATGAGAAGTGTCTTGGTTATACAGTCCATTGTATTACTATGAGAAGTGCCTTGGTTACACAGTCCATTGCATTACTATGAGTAGTGTCTTGGTTACACAGTCCATTGTATTAGTATGAGTAGTGCCTTGATTACACAGTCCATTGTATTACTATGAGTAGTGTCTTGGTTACACAGTCCATTGTATTAGTATGAGTAGTGCCTTGATTACACAGTCCATTGTATTACTATGAGTAGTGTCTTGGTTACACAGTCCATTGTATTAGTATGAGTAGTGCCTTGATTACACAGTCCATTGTATTACTATGAGAAGTGCCTTGGTTACACAGTCCATTGCATTACTATGAGTAGTGCTTTGGTTGCACAGTCCATTGTATTACTATGAGTAGTGTCTTGGTTACACAGTCCATTGTATTAGTATGAGTAGTGCCTTGATTACACAGTCCATTGTATTACTATGAGTAGTGTCTTGGTTACACAGTCCATTGTATTAGTATGAGTAGTGCCTTGATTACACAGTCCATTGTATTACTATGAGTAGTGTCTTGGTTACACAGTCCATTGTATTGCTATGAATAGTGCCTTGGTTACACAGTCCATTGCATTACTATGAGTAGTGCTTTGGTTGCACAGTCCATTGTATTAGTATGAGTAGTGCCTTGGTTACACAGTCAATTGCATTACTATGAGTAGTGTCTTGGTTACACAGTCCATTGCATTACTATGAGTAGTGCTTTGGTTGCACAGTCCATTGTATTACTATGAGTAGTGTCTTGGTTACACAGTCCATTGTATTAGTATGAGTAGTGCCTTGATTACACAGTCCATTGTATTACTATGAGTAGTGTCTTGGTTACACAGTCCATTGTATTAGTATGAGTAGTGCCTTGATTACACAGTCCATTGTATTACTATGAGTAGTGTCTTGGTTACACAGTCCATTGTATTGCTATGACTAGTGCCTTGGTTACACAGTCCATTGCATTACTATGAGTAGTGCTTTGGTTGCACAGTCCATTGTATTAGTATGAGTAGTGCCTTGGTTACACAGTCAATTGCATTACTATGAGTAGTGTCTTGGTTACACAGGCCATTGTATTACTATGAGAAGTGTCTTGGTTATACAGTCCATTGTATTACTATGACTGGTGCCTTGGTTACACAGTCAATTGCATTACTATGACTAGTGGCTTGGTTACACAGTCCATTGTTTTACTATGACTAGTGCCTTGGTTACACAGTTCATTGCATTACTATGAGTACTGGCTTGGTTACACAGTCCATTGTATTACTATGAGTAGTGTCTTGGTTACACAATCCATTGTATTACTATGAGTAGTGCATTGGTTACACAGTCCAATTTATTACTATGACTAGTGCCTTGGATACACAGTCCATTGCATTACTATGAGTAGTGGCTTGGTTACACAGGCCATTGTACTACTATAAGTAGTGGCTGAGTTACATATACCATTGTATTACTATGAGTAGTGCCTTGGTTACACAGTCCATTGCATTACTATGAGTAGTGGCTGAGTTACACAGACAATTGTATTACTAGGAGAAGTGTCTTGGTTACACAGTCCATTGTATTACTATGACTAGTGCCTTGGTTACACAGTCCATTGCATTACTATGAGTAGTGGCTTGGTTACACAGTCCATTGTATTACTATGAGTAATGTCTTGGTTACACAGTCCATTGTATTGCTATGAGTAGTGCCTTGATTACACAGTCCAATGTATTACTATGAGTAGTGCCTTGGTCACACAGGCCATATTATTACTATGAGAAGTGTCTTGGTTACACATTCCATTGTGTTACTATGACTAGTGTCTTGGTTACACAGTCCATTGCATTACTATGTGTAGTGCCTTGGTTACATAGTACATTGCATTACTATGAGTAGTGGCTTGGTTACACATTCCATTGTGTTACTATGACTAGTGCCTTGGTTACACAGTCCATTGCATTACTATATGTAGTGCCTTTGTTACACAGTACATTGCATTACTATGAGTAGTGTCTTGGTTACACAGTCCATTACATTACTATGAGTATTGGCTTGGTTACACAGTCCATTGTATTACTGTGAGCAGTGCATTGATTACACCGTCCATTGCATTACTATGAGTAGTGGCTTGGTTACACAGTCCATTGTATTACTGTGAGCAGTGCATTGATTACACAGTCCATTGCATTACTATGAGTAGTGGCTTGGTTACACAGTCCATTGTATTACTGTGAGTAGTGCATTGATTACACAGTCCATTGTATTACTATGAGTAGTGTCTTGGTTACACAGTCCATTGTATTACTATGAGTAGTGTCTTGGTTACACAGTTCATTGTATTTCTATGAGTAGTGGCTGAGTTACACAGTCCATTTTATTACTACGAGTAGTGTCTTGTTTACACAGGCCATTGTATTACTATGAGTTGCGCCTTGATTACAGAGTCCATTGCATTACTAAGAGTATTGGCTGAGTTACACAGTCCATTGTATTACTATGAGTAGTGTCTTGGTTACACAGTCCATAGTATTACTACGAGTTGCGCCTTGGTTACACAGTCCATTGTACTACTATGAGTAGTGGCTGAGTTACACAGTCCATTGTATTACTAAGCGTAGTGTCTTGGTTACACGGTCCATTGTATTATTATGAGTAGTGCATTGATTATACAGTCCATTGCATTAATATAAGTGGTATTTTGGTTACACAGTCCATTGTATTACTATGAGTAGTGTCATGGTTACACACTCCATTGTATTACTATGAGTAGTGTCTTGGTTACACAGTCCAATATATTACTATGAGTAGTGGCTGAGTTACACAGTCCATTGTATTACTAAGCGTAGTGTCTTGGTTACACAGTCCATAGTATTACTATGAGTAGTGGCTTGGTTACACAGTCCATTGTATTACTATGAGTAGTGCCTTGATTACACAGTCCATTGTATTACTATGAGTAGTGTCTTGGTTACACAGTCCATTGTATTACTATGAGAAGTGTCTTGGTTATACAGTCCATTGTATTGCTATGACTAGTGCCTTGGTTACACAGTCCATTGCATTACTATGAGTAGTGCTTTGGTTGCACAGTCCATTGTATTAGTATGAGTAGTGCCTTGATTACACAGTCCATTGTATTACTATGAGTAGTGTCTTGGTTACACAGGCCATTGTATTACTATGAGAAGTGTCTTGGTTATACAGTCCATTGTATTACTATGACTAGTGCCTTGGTTACACAGTCAAATGCATTACTATGACTAGTGGCTTGGTTACACAGTCCATTGTTTTACTATGACTAGTGCCTTGGTTACGCAGTTCATTGCATTACTATGAGTAGTGCTTTGGTTGCACAGTCCATTGTATTAGTATGAGTAGTGCCTTGATTACACAGTCCATTGTATTACTATGAGTAGTGTCATGGTTACACACTCCATTGTATTACTATGAGTAGTGTCTTGGTTACACAGTCCAATATATTACTATGAGTAGTGGCTGAGTTACACAGTCCATTGTATTACTAAGCGTAGTGTCTTGGTTACACAGTCCATTGTATTACTATGAGTAGTGGCTTGGTTACACAGTCCATTGTATTACTATGAGTAGTGCCTTGATTACACAGTCCATTGTATTACTATGAGTAGTGTCTTGGTTACACAGTCCATTGTATTACTATGAGAAGTGTCTTGGTTATACAGTCCATTGTATTGCTATGACTAGTGCCTTGGTTACACAGTCCATTGCATTACTATGAGTAGTGCTTTGGTTGCACAGTCCATTGTATTAGTATGAGTAGTGCCTTGATTACACAGTCCATTGTATTACTATGAGTAGTGTCTTGGTTACACAGGCCATTGTATTACTATGAGAAGTGTCTTGGTTATACAGTTCATTGTATTACTATGACTAGTGCCTTGGTTACACAGTCAATTGCATTACTATGACTAGTGGCTTGGTTACACAGTCCATTGTTTTACTATGACTAGTGCCTTGGTTACGCAGTTCATTGCATTACTATGAGTACTGGCTTGGTTACACAGTCCATTGTATTACTATGAGTAGTGTCTTGGTTACACAATCCATTGTATTACTATGAGTAGTGCATTGGTTACACAGTCCAATTTATTACTATGACTAGTGCCTTGGATACACAGTCCATTGCATTACTATGAGTAGTGGCTTGGTTACACAGGCCATTGTACTACTATAAGTAGTGGCTGAGTTACATATACCATTGTATTACTATGAGTAGTGCCTTGGTTGCACAGTCCATTGCATTACTATGAGTAGTGGCTGAGTTACACAGACAATTGTATTACTAGGAGAAGTGTCTTGGTTACACAGTCCATTGCATTACTATGAGTAGTGGCTTGGTTACACAGTCCATTGTATTACTATGAGTAGTGCCTTGGTTACACAGTCCATTGCATTACTATGAGTAGTGTCTTGGTTACACAGTCCATTGTATTACTATGAGTAGTGCCTTGGTTACACAGGCCATAGTATTACTATGAGAAGTGTCTTGGTTACACAGTCCATTGTATTGCTATGAGTAGTGCCTTGATTACACAGGCCATTGTATTACTATGAGTAGTGCCTTGGTCACACAGGCCATAGTATTACTATGAGAAGTGTCTTGGTTACACATTCCATTGTGTTACTATGACTAGTGTCTTGGTTACACAGTCCATTGCATTACTATGTGTAGTGCCTTGGTTACACAGTACATTGCATTACTATGAGTAGTGGCTTGGTTATACATTCCATTGTGTTACTATGACTAGTGCCTTGTTTACACAGTCCATTGCATTACTATATGTAGTGCCTTTGTTACACAGTCCATTGCATTACTATGAGTAGTGTCTTGGTTACACAGTCCATTACATTACTATGAGTATTGGCTTGGTTACACAGTCCATTGTATTACTGTGAGCAGTGCATTGATTACACAGTCCATTGCATTACTATGAGTAGTGGCTTGGTTACACAGTCCATTGTATTACTGTGAGCAGTGCATTGATTACACAGTCCATTGCATTACTATGAGTAGTGGCTTGGTTACACAGTCCATTGTATTACTGTGAGTAGTGCATTGATTACACAGTCCATTGTATTACTATGATTAGTGTCTTGGTTACACAGTCCATTGTATTACTATGAGTAGTGTCTTGGTTACACAGTCCATTGTATTTCTATGAGTAGTGGCTGAGTTACACAGTCCATTTTATTACTACGAGTAGTGTCTTGTTTACACAGGTCATTGTATTACTATGAGTTGCGCCTTGATTACAGAGTCCATTGCATTACTATGAGTAGTGTCTTGGTTACACAGTCCATAGTATTACTACGAGTTGCGCCTTGGTTACACAGTCCATTGTACTACTATGAGTAGTGGCTGAGTTACACAGTCCATTGTATTACTAAGCGTAGTGTCTTGGTTACACAGTCCATTGTATTATTATGAGTAGTGCATTGATTATACAGTCCATTGCATTAATATAAGTGGTATTTTGGTTACACAGTCCATTGTATTACTATGAGTAGTGTCATGGTTACACACTCCATTGTATTACTATGAGTAGTGTCTTGGTTACACAGTCCAATATATTACTATGAGTAGTGGCTGAGTTACACAGTCCATTGTATTACTAAGCGTAGTGTCTTGGTTACACAGTCCATTGTATTACTATGAGTAGTGGCTGAGTTACACAGTCCATTGTATTACTAAGCGTAGTGTCTTGGTTACACAGTCCATTGTATTACTATGAGTAGTGGCTTGGTTACACAGTCCATTGTATTACTATGAGTAGTGCATTGATTACACAGTCCATTGCATTAATATGAGAAGTGTCTTGGTTACACAGTCCATTGTATTACTGTGAGTAATGGCTGAGTTACACAGGCCATTGTATTACTATGAGAAGTATCTTGGTTACATAGTCCATTGTACTATGAATAGTGCCTTGGTTACACAGTCCATTGTACTGTGAGTAGTGCCTTGGTTACACAGTCCATTGTACCGTGAGTAGTGCCTTGATTACACGGTTCATTGTACTATGAATAGTGCCTTGGTTACACAGTCCATTGTACTGTGAGTAGTGCCTTGGTTACACAGTCCATTGTACTGTGAGTAGTGCCTTGATTACACGGTTCATTGTACTGTGAGTAATGGCTTGGTTACACAGTCTATTGTACTATGAATAGTGCCTTGGTTACACAGTCCATTGTACTGCGAGTAGTGTCTTGGTTACACAGTCTATAGTACTATGAATAGTGCCTTGGTTACACAGTCTATTGTACTGTGTGTAGTGGCTTGGTTACACAGTCCATTGTACTGTGAGTAGTGTCTTGGTTACACAGTCTATTGTACTATGAATAGTGCCTTGGTTACACAGTCCATTGTACTGTGAGTAGTGCCTTGGTTACACAGTCCATTGTACTGTGAGTAGTGCCTTGATTACACCGTTCATTGTACTGTGAGTAATGGCTTGGTTACACAGTCTATTGTACTATGAATAGTGCCTTGGTTACACAGTCCATTGTACTGTGAGTAGTGTCTTGGTTACACAGTCTATTGTACTATGAATAGTGCCTTGGTTACACAGTCCATTGGACTGTGAGTAGTGCCTTGGTTACACAGTCCATTGAACTGTGTGTAGTGCCTCGGTTACACAGTCCATTGTACTATGAGTAGTACCTTGGTTACACAGTCCATTGCATTACTATGAGTAGTGGCTTGGTTACACAGTCCATTGTACTGTGAGTAGTGGCTTGCTTACACAGTCCATTGTACTGTGAGTAGTGCCATGGTTACACAGTCCACTGTACTATGAGTTGTGCCTTGGTTACACAGTCCATTGTACTGTGAGTAGTGGCTTGGTTACACAGTCCATTGTACTATGAGTGATGCCTTGGTTACACAGTCCATTGTACTATGAATAGTGCCTTGGTTACACAGTCCATTGTACTGTGAGTAGTGCCTTCATTACACGGTCCATTGTACTGTGAGTAGTGCTTTTGTTACACAGTCCATTGTACTGTGAGTAGTGCTTTGGTTACACAGTCCATTGTACTGTGAGTAGTGTCTTGCTTACACAGTCCATTGTACTGTGAGTAGTGCCTTGTTTACACAGTCCATTGTACTATGAGTAGTGCATTGGTTACACAGTCTATTGTACTGTGAGTAGTAACTTGGTTACACAGTCCATTGTACTATGAGTAGTAACTTGGTTACACAGTCCATTGTACTATGAGTAGTACCTTGGTTACACAGTCCATTGTACTATGAGTAGTACCTTGGTTACACAGTCCATTGTACTGTGAGTAGTGCATTGGTTACACAGTCCATTGTACTATGAGTAGTAACTTGGTTACACAGTCCATTGTAGTATGAGTAGTAACTTGGTTACACAGTCCATTGTACTGTGAGTAGTACCTTGGTTACACAGTCCATTTTACTGTGAGTAGTGCATTGGTTACACAGTCCATTGTACTGTGAGTAGTGACTTGGTTACACAGTCCATTGTACTATGAGTAGTAACTTGGTTACACAGTCCATTGTACTATGAGTAGTGACTTGGTTACACAGTCCAATGTAATCCTATGAGTAGTGTCTTGATTAAACAGTCCATTGTATTACTATGAGAAGTGCCTTGGTTACACAGTCCATTGTATTACTATGAGTAGTGTCTTGGTTACACAGTCCAATGTATTACTATAAGTAGTGTTTTGGTTACACAGTCCATTGTATTACTATGAGTAGTGTCTTGGTTACACATTCGAATGTATTACTATGAGTAGTGTCTTGGTTACACAGTCCAATGTATTACTATGAGTAGTGTCTTGGTTACACAGTCTAATATATTACTTTGAGTAGTGGCTGAGTTACACAGTCCATTGTATTACTATGAGTAGTGTCTTGGTTACACAGTCTAATATATTACTATGAGTAGTGGCTGAGTTACACAGTCCATTGTATTACTATGAGTAGTGTCTTGGTTACACAGTCTAATATATTACTATGAGAAGTGTCTTGGTTACACAGTCCATTGTATTACTATGACTAGTGCCTTGGTTACACAGTCCATTGCATTACTATGAGTAGTGGCTTGGTTACACAGTCCATTGTATTACTATGAGTAGTGCCTTGGTTACACAGTCCATTGCATTACTATGAGTAGTGGCTGAGTTATACAGTCCATTGTATTACTATGAGTAGTGCTTTGGTTGCACAGTCCATTGTATTAGTATGAGTAGTGCCTTGATTACACAGTCTAATATATTACTATGAGAAGTGTCTTGGTTACACAGTCCATTGTATTACTATGACTAGTGCCTTGGTTACATAGTACATTGCATTACTATGAGTAGTGGCTTGGTTACACAGTCCATTGTATTACTATGAGTAGTGCCTTGGTTACACATTCCATTGCATTACTATGAGTAGTGGCCGAGTTATACAGTCCATTGTATTACTATGAGTAGTGCTTTGGTTGCACAGTCCATTGTATTAGTATGAGTAGTGCCTTGATTACACAGTCCATTGTATTACTATGAGTAGTGTCTTGGTTACACAGGCCATTGTATTACTATGAGAAGTGTCTTGGTTATACAGTCCATTGTATTACTATGAGAAGTGCCTTGGTTACACAGTCCATTGTATTACTATGAGTAGTGGCTTGGTTACACAGTCCATTGTATTACTATGAGTAGTGCTTTGGTTACACAGTCCATTGTATTACTATGAGTAGTGGCTTGGTTACACAGTCCATTGCATTACTATGAGTAGTGGCTTGGTTATACAGTCCATTGTATTACTATGAGTAGTGCCTTGATTACACAGTCCATTGTATTACTATGAGTAGTGGCTTGGTTACACAGTCCATTGCATTACTATGAGTAGTGTCATGGTTACACAGTCCATTGTATTACTATGAGCAGTGCTTTGGTTACACAGTCCATTGTATTACTATGAGTAGTGCCTTGATTACACAGTCCATTGTATTACTATGAGTAGTGCTTTGGTTGCACAGTCCATTGTATTACTATGAGTAGTGCCTTGATTACACAGTCCATTGTATTACTATGAGTAGTGTCTTGGTTATACAGTCCATTGTATTACTATGAGAAGTGTCTTGGTTATACAGTCCATTGTATTGCTATGACTAGTGCCTTGGTTACACAGTCCATTGCATTACTATGAGTAGTGGCTTGGTTACACAGTCCATTGTATTACTATGAGTAGTGCTTTGGTTACACAGTCCATTGTATTACTATGAGTAGTGGCTTGGTTATACAGTCCATTGTATTACTATGAGTAGTGCCTTGATTACACAGTCCATTGCATTACTATGAGTAGTGTCATGGTTACACAGTCCATTGTATTACTATGAGCAGTGCTTTGGTTGCACAGTCCATTGTATTAGTATGACTAGTGCCTTGGTTACACAGTCCATTGCATTACTATGAGTAGTGGCTTGGTTACACAGTCCATTGTATTACTATGAGTAGTGCCTTGGTTACACAGTCCATTGTATTACTATGAGTAGTGCTTTGGTTGCACAGTCCATTGTATTACTATGAGTAGTGCCTTGATTACACAGTCCATTGTATTACTATGAGTAGTGTCTTGGTTACACAGGCCATTGTATTACTATGAGAAGTGTCTTGGTTATACAGTCCATTGTATTACTATGACTAGTGCCTTGGTTACACAGTCAATTGCATTACTATGACTAGTGGCTTGGTTACACAGTCCTTTGTTTTACTATGACTAGTGCCTTGGTTACACAGTTCATTGCATTACTATGAGTACTGGCTTTGTTACACAGTCCATTGTATTACTATGAGTAGTGTCTTGGTTACACAGTCCAATTTATTACTATGACTAGTGCCTTGGATACACAGTCCATTGCATTACTATGAGTAGTGGCTTGGTTACACAGGCCATTGTACTACTATAAGTATTGGCTGAGTTACATATACCATTGTATTACTATGAGTAGTGCCTTGGTTACACAGTCCATTGCATTACTATGAGTAGTGGCTGAGTTACACAGACAATTGTATTACTAGGAGAAGTGTCTTGGTTACACAGTCCATTGTATTACTATGACTAGTGCCTTAGTTACACAGTCCATTGCATTACTATGAGTAGTGGCTTGGTTACACAGTCCATTGTATTACTATGAGTAGTGGCTTGGTTACACAGTCCATTGTATTGCTATGAGTAGTGGCTTGGTTACACAGTCCATTGCATTACTATGAGTAGTGGCTTGGTTACACAGTCCATTGTATTACTATGAGTAATGTCTTGGTTACACAGTCCATTGTATTGCTATGAGTAGTGGCTTGGTTACACAGTCCATTGTATTACTATGAGTAATGTCTTGGTTACACAGTCCATTGTATTACTATGAGTAGTGCCTTGGTCACACAGGCCATAGTATTACTATGAGAAGTGTCTTGGTTACACATTCCATTGTGTTACTATGACTAGTGTCTTGGTTACACAGTCCATTGCATTACTATGTGTAGTGCCTTGGTTACACAGTACATTGCATTACTATGAGTAGTGGTTGGTTACACATTCCATTGTGTTACTATGACTAGTGCCTTGGTTACACAGTCCATTGCATTACTATATGTAGTGACTTTGTTACACAGTACATTGCATTACTATGAGTAGTGTCTTGGTTACACAGTGCATTACATTACTATGAGTATTGGCTTGGTTACACAGTCCATTGTATTACTGTGAGCAGTGCATTGATTACACAGTCCATTGCATTACTATGAGTAGTGGCTTGGTTACACAGTCCATTGTATTACTGTGAGCAGTGCATTGATTACACAGTCCATTGCATTACTATGAGTAGTGGCTTGGTTACACAGTCCATTGTATTACTGTGAGTAGTGCATTGATTACACAGTCCATTGTATTACTATGAGTAGTGTCTTGGTTACACAGTCCATTGTATTACTATGAGTAGTGTCTTGGTTACACAGTCCATTGTATTTCTATGAGTAGTGGCTGAGTTACACAGTCCATTTTATTACTACGAGTAGTGTCTTGTTTACACAGGCCATTGTATTACTATGAGTTGCGCCTTGATTACAGAGTCCATTGCATTACTAAGAGTATTGGCTGAGTTACACAGTCCATTGTATTACTATGAGTAGTGTCTTGGTTACACAGTCCATAGTATTACTACGAGTTGCGCCTTGGTTACACAGTCCATTGTACTACTATGAGTAGTGGCTGAGTTACACAGTCCATTGTATTACTAAGCGTAGTGTCTTGGTTACACAGTCCATTGTATTATTATGAGTAGTGCATTGATTATACAGTCCACTGCATTAATATAAGTGGTATTTTGGTTACACAGTCCATTGTATTACTATGAGTAGTGTCATGGTTACACACTCCATTGTATTACTATGAGTAGTGTCTTGGTTACACAGTCCAATATATTACTATGAGTAGTGGCTGAGTTACACAGTCCATTGTATTACTAAGCGTAGTGTCTTGGTTACACAGTCCATAGTATTACTATGAGTAGTGGCTTGGTTACACAGTCCATTGTATTACTATGAGTAGTGCCTTGATTACACAGTCCATTGTATTACTATGAGTAGTGTCTTGGTTACACAGTCCATTGTATTACTATGAGAAGCGTCTTGGTTATACAGTCCATTGTATTGCTATGACTAGTGCCTTGGTTACACAGTCCATTGCATTACTATGAGTAGTGCTTTGGTTGCACAGTCCATTGTATTAGTATGAGTAGTGCCTTGATTACACAGTCCATTGTATTACTATGAGTAGTGTCTTGGTTACACAGGCCATTGTATTACTATGAGAAGTGTCTTGGTTATACAGTCCATTGTATTACTATGACTAGTGCCTTGGTTACACAGTCAAATGCATTACTATGACTAGTGGCTTGGTTACACAGTCCATTGTTTTACTATGACTAGTGCCTTGGTTACGCAGTTCATTGCATTACTATGAGTAGTGCTTTGGTTGCACAGTCCATTGTATTAGTATGAGTAGTGCCTTGATTACACAGTCCATTGTATTACTATGAGTAGTGTCATGGTTACACACTCCATTGTATTACTATGAGTAGTTTCTTGGTTACACAGTCCAATATATTACTATGAGTAGTGGCTGAGTTACACAGTCCATTGTATTACTAAGCGTAGTGTCTTGGTTACACAGTCCATTGTATTACTATGAGTAGTGGCTTGGTTACACAGTCCATTGTATTACTATGAGTAGTGCCTTGATTACACAGTCCATTGTATTACTATGAGTAGTGACTTGGTTACACAGTCCATTGTATTACTATGAGAAGTGTCTTGGTTATACAGTCCATTGTATTGCTATGACTAGTGCCTTGGTTACACAGTCCATTGCATTACTATGAGTAGTGCTTTGGTTGCACAGTCCATTGTATTAGTATGAGTAGTGCCTTGATTACACAGTCCATTGTATTACTATGAGTAGTGTCTTGGTTACACAGGCCATTGTATTACTATGAGAAGTGTCTTGGTTATACAGTCCATTGTATTACTATGACTAGTGCCTTGGTTACACAGTCAATTGCATTACTATGACTAGTGGCTTGGTTACACAGTCCATTGTTTTACTATGACTAGTGCCTTGGTTACGCAGTTCATTGCATTACTATGAGTACTGGCTTGGTTACACAGTCCATTGTATTACTATGAGTAGTGTCTTGGTTACACAATCCATTGTATTACTATGAGTAGTGCATTGGTTACACAGTCCAATTTATTACTATGACTAGTGCCTTGGATACACAGTCCATTGCATTACTATGAGTAGTGTCTTGGTTACACAGGCCATTGTACTACTATAAGTAGTGGCTGAGTTACATATACCATTGTATTACTATGAGTAGAGCCTTGGTTGCACAGTCCATTGCATTACTATGAGTAGTGGCTGAGTTACACAGACAATTGTATTACTAGGAGAAGTGTCTTGGTTACACAGTCCATTGCATTACTATGAGTAGTGGCTTGGTTACACAGTCCATTGTATTACTATGAGTAGTGCCTTGGTTACACAGTCCATTGCATTACTATGAGTAGTGGCTTGGTTACACAGTCCATTGTATTACTATGAGTAGTGCCTTGGTTACACAGGCCATAGTATTACTATGAGAAGTGTCTTGGTTACACAGTCCATTGTATTGCTATGAGTAGTGCCTTGATTACACAGGCCATTGTATTACTATGAGTAGTGCCTTGGTCACACAGGCCATAGTATTACTATGAGAAGTGTCTTGGTTACACATTCCATTGTGTTACTATGACTAGTGTCTTGGTTACACAGTCCATTGCATTACTATGTGTAGTGCCTTGGTTACACAGTACATTGCATTACTATGAGTAGTGGCTTGGTTACACATTCCATTGTGTTACTATGACTAGTGCCTTGTTTACACAGTCCATTGCATTACTATATGTAGTGCCTTTGTTACACAGTCCATTGCATTACTATGAGTAGTGTCTTGGTTACACAGTCCATTACATTACTATGAGTATTGGCTTGGTTACACAGTCCATTGTATTACTGTGAGCAGTGCATTGATTACACAGTCCATTGCATTACTATGAGTAGTGGCTTGGTTACACAGTCCATTGTATTACTGTGAGCAGTGCATTGATTACACAGTCCATTGCATTACTATGAGTAGTGGCTTGGTTACACAGTCCATTGTATTACTGTGAGTAGTGCATTGATTACACAGTCCATTGTATTACTATGATTAGTGTCTTGGTTACACAGTCCATTGTATTACTATGAGTAGTGTCTTGGTTACACAGTCCATTGTATTTCTATGAGTAGTGGCTGAGTTACACAGTCCATTTTATTACTACGAGTAGTGTCTTGTTTACACAGGCCATTGTATTACTATGAGTTGCGCCTTGATTACAGAGTCCATTGCATTACTATGAGTAGTGTCTTGGTTACACAGTCCATAGTATTACTACGAGTTGCGCCTTGGTTACACAGTCCATTGTACTACTATGAGTAGTGGCTGAGTTACACAGTCCATTGTATTACTAAGCGTAGTGTCTTGGTTACACAGTCCATTGTATTATTATGAGTAGTGCATTGATTATACAGTCCATTGCATTAATATAAGTGGTATTTTGGTTACACAGTCCATTGTATTACTATGAGTAGTGTCATGGTTACACACTCCATTGTATTACTATGAGTAGTGTCTTGGTTACACAGTCCAATATATTACTATGAGTAGTGGCTGAGTTACACAGTCCATTGTATTACTAAGCGTAGTGTCTTGGTTACACAGTCCATTGTATTACTATGAGTAGTGGCTGAGTTACACAGTCCATTGTATTACTAAGCGTAGTGTCTTGGTTACACAGTCCATTGTATTACTATGAGTAGTGGCTTGGTTACACAGTCCATTGTATTACTATGAGTAGTGCATTGATTACACAGTCCACTGCATTAATATGAGAAGTGTCTTGGTTACACAGTCCATTGTATTACTGTGAGTAATGGCTGAGTTACACAGGCCATTGTATTACTATGAGAAGTATCTTGGTTACATAGTCCATTGTACTATGAATAGTGCCTTGGTTACACAGTCCATTGTACTGTGAGTAGTGCCTTGGTTACACAGTCCATTGTACTGTGAGTAGTGCCTTGATTACACGGTTCATTGTACTATGAATAGTGCCTTGGTTACACAGTCCATTGTACTGTGAGTAGTGCCTTGGTTACACAGTCCATTGTACTGTGAGTAGTGCCTTGATTACACGGTTCATTGTACTGTGAGTAATGGCTTGGTTACACAGTCTATTGTACTATGAATAGTGCCTTGGTTACACAGTCCATTGTACTGCGAGTAGTGTCTTGGTTACACAGTCTATAGTACTATGAATAGTGCCTTGGTTACACAGTCTATTGTACTGTGTGTAGTGGCTTGGTTACACAGTCCATTGTACTGTGAGTAGTGTCTTGGTTACACAGTCTATTGTACTATGAATAGTGCCTTGGTTACACAGTCCATTGTACTGTGAGTAGTGCCTTGGTTACACAGTCCATTGTACTGTGAGTAGTGCCTTGATTACACCGTTCATTGTACTGTGAGTAATGGCTTGGTTACACAGTCTATTGTACTATGAATAGTGCCTTGGTTACACAGTCCATTGTACTGTGAGTAGTGTCTTGGTTACACAGTCTATTGTACTATGAATAGTGCCTTGGTTACACAGTCCATTGGACTGTGAGTAGTGCCTTGGTTACACAGTCCATTGAACTGTGTGTAGTGCCTCGGTTACACAGTCCATTGTACTATGAGTAGTACCTTGGTTACACAGTCCATTGCATTACTATGAGTAGTGGCTTGGTTACACAGTCCATTGTACTGTGAGTAGTGGCTTGCTTACACAGTCCATTGTACTGTGAGTAGTGCCATGGTTACACAGTCCACTGTATTATGAGTTGTGCCTTGGTTACACAGTCCATTGTACTGTGAGTAGTGGCTTGGTTACACAGTCCATTGTACTATGAGTGATGCCTTGGTTACACAGTCCATTGTACTATGAATAGTGCCTTGGTTACACAGTCCATTGTACTGTGAGTAGTGCCTTCATTACACGGTCCATTGTACTGTGAGTAGTGCTTTGGTTACACAGTCCATTGTACTGTGAGTAGTGCTTTGGTTACACAGTCCATTGTACTGTGAGTAGTGTCTTGCTTACACAGTCCATTGTACTGTGAGTAGTGCCTTGGTTACACAGTCCATTGTACTATGAGTAGTGCATTGGTTACACAGTCTATTGTACTGTGAGTAGTAACTTGGTTACACAGTCCATTGTACTATGAGTAGTAACTTGGTTACACAGTCCATTGTACTATGAGTAGTACCTTGGTTACACAGTCCATTGTACTATGAGTAGTACCTTGGTTACACAGTCCATTGTACTGTGAGTAGTGCATTGGTTACACAGTCCATTGTACTATGAGTAGTAACTTGGTTACACAGTCCATTGTACTATGAGTAGTAACTTGGTTACACAGTCCATTGTACTGTGAGTAGTACCTTGGTTACACAGTCCATTTTACTGTGAGTAGTGCATTGGTTACACAGTCCATTGTACTGTGAGTAGTGACTTGGTTACACAGTCCATTGTACTATGAGTAGTAACTTGGTTACACAGTCCATTGTACTATGAGTAGTGACTTGGTTACACAGTCCAATGTAATCCTATGAGTAGTGTCTTGATTAAACAGTCCATTGTATTACTATGAGAAGTGCCTTGGTTACACAGTCCATTGTATTACTATGAGTAGTGTCTTGGTTACACAGTCCAATGTATTACTATAAGTAGTGTTTTGGTTACACAGTCCATTGTATTACTATGAGTAGTGTCTTGGTTACACAGTCGAATGTATTACTATGAGTAGTGTCTTGGTTACACAGTCCAATGTATTACTATGAGTAGTGTCTTGGTTACACAGTCTAATATATTACTTTGAGTAGTGGCTGAGTTACACAGTCCATTGTATTACTATGAGTAGTGTCTTGGTTACACAGTCTAATATATTACTATGAGTAGTGGCTGAGTTACACAGTCCATTGTATTACTATGAGTAGTGTCTTGGTTACACAGTCTAATATATTACTATGAGAAGTGTCTTGGTTACACAGTCCATTGTATTACTATGACTAGTGCCTTGGTTACACAGTCCATTGCATTACTATGAGTAGTGGCTTGGTTACACAGTCCATTGTATTACTATGAGTAGTGGCTTGGTTACACAGTCCATTGTATTACTATGAGTAGTGCCTTGGTTACACAGTCCATTGCATTACTATGAGTAGTGGCTGAGTTATACAGTCCATTGTATTACTATGAGTAGTGCTTTGGTTGCACAGTCCATTGTATTAGTATGAGTAGTGCCTTGATTACACAGTCTAATATATTACTATGAGAAGTGTCTTGGTTACACAGTCCATTGTATTACTATGACTAGTGCCTTGGTTACATAGTCCATTGCATTACTATGAGTAGTGGCTTGGTTACACAGTCCATTGTATTACTATGAGTAGTGCCTTGGTTACACATTCCATTGCATTACTATGAGTAGTGGCTGAGTTATACAGTCCATTGTATTACTATGAGTAGTGCTTTGGTTGCACAGTCCATTGTATTAGTATGAGTAGTGCCTTGATTACACAGTCCATTGTATTACTATGAGTAGTGTCTTGGTTACACAGCTCATTGTATTACTATGAGAAGTGTCTTGGTTATACAGTCCATTGTATTACTATGAGAAGTGCCTTGGTTACACAGTCCATTGTATTACTATGAGTAGTGGCTTGGTTACACAGTCCATTGTATTACTATGAGTAGTGCTTTGGTTACACAGTCCATTGTATTACTATGAGTAGTGGCTTGGTTACACAGTCCATTGCATTACTATGAGTAGTGGCTTGGTTATACAGTCCATTGTATTACTATGAGTAGTGCCTTGATTACACAGTCCATTGTATTACTATGAGTAGTGGCTTGGTTACACAGTCCATTGCATTACTATGAGTAGTGTCATGGTTACACAGTCCATTGTATTACTATGAGCAGTGCTTTGGTTACACAGTCCATTGTATTACTATGAGTAGTGCCTTGATTACACAGTCCATTGTATTACTATGAGTAGTGCTTTGGTTGCACAGTCCATTGTATTACTATGAGTAGTGCCTTGATTACACAGTCCATTGTATTACTATGAGTAGTGTCTTGGTTATACAGTCCATTGTATTACTATGAGAAGTGTCTTGGTTATACAGTCCATTGTATTGCTATGACTAGTGCCTTGGTTACACAGTCCATTGCATTACTATGAGTAGTGGCTTGGTTACACAGTCCATTGTATTACTATGAGTAGTGCTTTGGTTACACAGTCCATTGTATTACTATGAGTAGTGGCTTGGTTATACAGTCCATTGTATTACTATGAGTAGTGCCTTGATTACACAGTCCATTGCATTACTATGAGTAGTGTCATGGTTACACAGTCCATTGTATTACTATGAGCAGTGCTTTGGTTGCACAGTCCATTGTATTAGTATGACTAGTGCCTTGGTTATACAGTCCATTGCATTACTATGAGTAGTGGCTTGGTTACACAGTCCATTGTATTACTATGAGTAGTGCCTTGGTTACTCAGTCCATTGTATTACTATGAGTAGTGCTTTGGTTGCACAGTCCATTGTATTACTATGAGTAGTGCCTTGATTACACAGTCCATTGTATTACTATGAGTAGTGTCTTGGTTACACAGGCCATTGTATTACTATGAGAAGTGTCTTGGTTATACAGTCCATTGTATTACTATGACTAGTGCCTTGGTTACACAGTCAATTGCATTACTATGACTAGTGGCTTGGTTACACAGTCCTTTGTTTTACTATGACTAGTGCCTTGGTTACACAGTTCATTGCATTACTATGAGTACTGGCTTTGTTACACAGTCCATTGTATTACTATGAGTAGTGTCTTGGTTACACAGTCCAATTTATTACTATGACTAGTGCCTTGGATACACAGTCCATTGCATTACTATGAGTAGTGGCTTGGTTACACAGGCCATTGTACTACTATAAGTAGTGGCTGAGTTACATATACCATTGTATTACTATGAGTAGTGCCTTGGTTACACAGTCCATTGCATTACTATGAGTAGTGGCTGAGTTACACAGACAATTGTATTACTAGGAGAAGTGTCTTGGTTACACAGTCCATTGTATTACTATGACTAGTGCCTTAGTTACACAGTCCATTGCATTACTATGAGTAGTGGCTTGGTTACACAGTCCATTGTATTACTATGAGTAGTGGCTTGGTTACACAGTCCATTGTATTGCTATGAGTAGTGGCTTGGTTACACAGTCCATTGCATTACTATGAGTAGTGGCTTGGTTACACAGTCCATTGTATTACTATGAGTAATGTCTTGGTTACACAGTCCATTGTATTGCTATGAGTAGTGGCTTGGTTACACAGTCCATTGTATTACTATGAGTAATGTCTTGGTTACACAGTCCATTGTATTACTATGAGTAGTGCCTTGGTCACACAGGCCATAGTATTACTATGAGAAGTGTCTTGGTTACACATTCCATTGTGTTACTATGACTAGTGTCTTGGTTACACAGTCCATTGCATTACTATGTGTAGTGCCTTGGTTACACAGTACATTGCATTACTATGGGTAGTGGTTGGTTACACATTCCATTGTGTTACTATGACTAGTGCCTTGGTTACACAGTCCATTGCATTACTATATGTAGTGACTTTGTTACACAGTACATTGCATTACTATGAGTAGTGTCTTGGTTACACAGTGCATTACATTACTATGAGTATTGGCTTGGTTACACAGTCCATTGTATTACTGTGAGCAGTGCATTGATTACACAGTCCATTGCATTACTATGAGTAGTGGCTTGGTTACACAGTCCATTGTATTACTGTGAGTAGTGCATTGATTACACAGTCCATTGTATTACTATGAGTAGTGTCTTGGTTACACAGTCCATTGTATTACTATGAGTAGTGTCTTGGTTACACAGTCCATTGTATTATTATGAGTAGTGCATTGATTATACAGTCCATTGCATTAATATAAGTGGTATTTTGGTTACACAGTCCATTGTATTACTATGAGTAGTGTCATGGTTACACACTCCATTGTATTACTATGAGTAGTGGCTTGGTTACACAGTCCATTGTATTACTATGAGTAGTGTCTTGGTTACACAGTCCATTGTATTACTATGAGTAGTGGCTGAGTTACACAGTCCATTGTATTACTATGAGTAGTGCTTTGATTACACAGTCCATTGCATTAATATGAGAAGTGTCTTGGTTACACAGTCCATTGTACTATGAATAGTGCCTTGGTTACACAGTCCATTGTACCGTGAGTAGTGCCTTGATTACACGGTTCATTGTACTATGAATAGTGCCTTGGTTACACAGTCCATTGTACTGTGAGTAGTGCCTTGGTTACACAGTCCATTGTACTGTGAGTAGTGCCTTGATTACACGGTTCATTGTACTGTGAGTAATGGCTTGGTTACACAGTCTATTGTACTATGAATAGTGCCTTGGTTACACAGTCCATTGTACTGCGAGTAGTGTCTTGGTTACACAGTCTATTGTACTATGAATAGTGCCTTGGTTACACAGTCTATTGTACTGTGTGTAGTGGCTTGGTTACACAGTCCATTGTACTGTGAGTAGTGTCTTGGTTACACAGTCTATTGTACTATGAATAGTGCCTTGGTTACACAGTCCATTGTACTGTGAGTAGTGCCTTGGTTACACAGTCCATTGTACTGTGAGTAGTGCCTTGATTACACGGTTCATTGTACTGTGAGTAATGGCTTGGTTACACAGTCTATTGTACTATGAATAGTGCCTTGGTTACACAGTCCATTGTACTGTGAGTAGTGTCTTGGTTACACAGTCTATTGTACTATGAATAGTGCCTTGGTTACACAGTCAATTGGACTGTGAGTAGTGCCTCGGTTACACAGTCCATTGAACTGTGTGTAGTGCCTCGGTTACACAGTCCATTGTACTATGAGTAGTACCTTGGTTACACAGTCCATTGCATTACTATGAGTAGTGGCTTGGTTACACAGTCCATTGTACTGTGAGTAGTGGCTTGGTTACACAGTCCATTGTACTGTGAGTAGTGCCATGGTTACACAGTCCACTGTACTATGAGTTGTGCCTTGGTTACACAGTCCATTGTACTGTGAGTAGTGGCTTGGTTACACAGTCCATTGTACTATGAGTGATGCCTTGGTTACACAGTCCATTGTACTATGAATAGTGCCTTGGTTACACAGTCCATTGTACTGTGAGTAGTGCCTTCATTACACGGTCCATTGTACTGTGAGTAGTGCTTTGGTTACACAGTCCATTGTACTGTGAGTAGTGCTTTGGTTACACAGTCCATTGTACTGTGAGTAGTGTCTTGCTTACACAGTCCATTGTACTGTGAGTAGTGCCTTGGTTACACAGTCCATTGTACTATGAGTAGTGCATTGGTTACACAGTCTATTGTACTGTGAGTAGTAACTTGGTTACACAGTCCATTGTACTATGAGTAGTAACTTGGTTACACAGTCCATTGTACTATGAGTAGTACCTTGGTTACACAGTCCATTGTACTATGAGTAGTACCTTGGTTACACAGTCCATTGTACTGTGAGTAGTGCATTGGTTACACAGTCCATTGTACTATGAGTAGTAACTTGGTTACACAGTCCATTGTACTATGAGTAGTAACTTGGTTACACAGTCCATTGTACTGTGAGTAGTACCTTGGTTACACAGTCCATTGTACTGTGAGTAGTGCATTGGTTACACAGTCCATTGTACTGTGAGTAGTGACTTGGTTACACAGTCCATTGTACTATGAGTAGTAACTTGGTTACACAGTCCATTGTACTATGAGTAGTGTCTTGGTTACACAGTCCATTGTACTATGAGTAGTAACTTGGTTACACAGTTCATTGTACTATGAGTAGTACCTTGGTTACACAGTCCATTGTACTGTGAGTAGTGACTTGGTTACACAGTCCATTGTACTATGAGTAGTAACTTGGTTACACAGTCCATTGTACTATGAGTAGTGACTTGGTTACACAGTCCATTGTACTATGAGTAGTACCATGGTTACACAGTCTATTGTACTATGAGTATTGCCATGGTTACACAGTCTATTGTCTATTGAGCAGTGCCATGCTTGCGATTCATTTGCTATGCAAATACTATTTCGTTTTTTTCATTTCAACAGAAAAAGAAAACGCCCAAACAACTGAAAGTGGAGGCGTGAATTGTGTCGTAGTTGGAAGATGCTTCAAAACGTTCATATTGTCTTTAATTGTGTCGGTAGCTTTCACTTCCTAACAAGGTGTAAATTTTTGCGCTAAAAGAATGAGTAGACATAAACATATTTCGTGATTGGCGCCTTCTCAAGACAATCCTGGCCATCAGATGGAAAAAGTACCTCAAGTGATAGCCCATCCTACCAAACTGTTGAGCAATTTTGCAGACTTTTTTGACCTAGTAAGTTGATATTGCATCAAGTCCGAGAATGATATTTGCCATCGAACTGGAATCTCGACTCACATTAATCGAACTTCGCCTTATTATTTGTGATTGTCAGTGAAAAAAATATTGTCTAAATTAAATCTTGTGTAAATATTGTCACAACATCATATGAAAAGTGTATTACATGACCTCGGTATCGTAGTCTATTCAAATCACCATTCTATTTACAATGTTCTCATCCGTATAAGTGAATTTTCCAAAAAGTTTTTCCAATTTTTGTATTTTTAACTTCAGATTTTATGTTGTTTTTTGTATACTTTGTGTTGAGATATATATTTGGTTCTTATTCAGTAAACTTCGCTTTTTGTAAGTTTATTTGGGATTGGTTTAAGTCTGTCCTATTTATGTAGGCTGACACTATAACTTCTGCAAGTCTCTTCATTACTGACGTTGAGGGCAGCGTAAGTACAAACTGGAAGACATTGATTTTACAGCTGACACGGGGATGGAGACTGGGAATCGAATCTGATAACGGAGTTGTGCACAAGGGTCTACTATGTCATCAGTTTTTTTGTTTTGTTTTAATGTGAGGCAGTTTCCAAACCTGGTCTTATAACAACAACGTTTTACATATTGTCTTGTACTGACTCGAACATCGGTATAAATGCAAAGAATCACTAGACACATTTTCTTTATTGTTTGTTTGTCTCGTTTCGATATCTTCTCTTTCACAGCCAATTTTTAAAAAGTATACTAGAATGTAAGTTTCACTATACGGCGAGCTAAATAGGTAACTCTGAACATTAGTGAGTTAATTCACGTACAAACTTAAATGGAAATCTTTATACATCATAAAATATTTCATTAATAGGTGAGTTTGGAGAATTGGAATTTTACACATAGTAACAAGATATATATACTTATTTTCTTGTATATTTGGCATATAAATATGTTATAATGAGGTTATAAACAGTAAGTTTGAGTATTTGTTCGCTAATTAATTAATTAATTACTTCGACAATTATCTCCCGTCAAATATGCTAATTATCCCCAGAAACGCCTGAAACCCGTGTACAATGCCTTTACATGTCATTTTAGCTACTAAATAAAAATTATGATATGAAAAATAGGAATATATAAAAATGTGTGTGATTTTATTTTTGTTACTGTAAATAATATGTAACCGGTCTTAATACCGGGGTCCCAGGTTTTATCCCTATGTTCCAAAGAATTGCTCGGATGCAGTGTGATACAATAAAATCAAGAGTTTTATTTTACGTTAGCTAACACTATACTAGTAAAAAGTTCCATAAACATTGACAAATCTGTGATAAAGCATACACATTTGTTTAAGGCAAAACATCCATTGATAATCTATGCGAGTGTTATCATTCCCTTACTGCAAATAAATTATAGGGAGAACTCGGTACACTCATGCAGCATACATAAATTTCAAACTTCAGTTTATTCTCTAGTCACGTCCAACTATAGTTTTTCCCGGTTCTGATTTCTTCAATCACAAAAGTTTGCAGGCATTTCCCTATTTTATTATCTCACGTTGATTTAGATGAGCATACGCAACAGGAACAAAATAGAGGGCGCCGTACATAGAATAATACCAGTCCGGTTACAAATACATACACAAGTAATACAATATTGCTATCTACAATAACATTCCTTATACAAAATATAGGTAACTATGACGTATCCCAAGTGAAGTACAGTGCTAATTGTACTTGAAGATGGCTGCTTACTTTTGGAAATGCACACTTACAGCTTTTTTTGATACGAAAACGTTTATATATTTAGTTTCGTAATAACATTACTGATGACACTTACGAGGTCTTACAACGCATATTATGGATGGACCGTTTTCCAATACGAATTACACAGCTTGTTAAGTGAGAGTGGTTGTTGCAGAATACTAAGTTTTCATAGCTGATGTATTGTCATAATTTCACTCTACACTTTCTCCGACATAACTCAATATAAAATGAGATGTTTCGTGTCGCTTCGCAAAAAAATTCAAGCATTAATTATAAAGGGATTATTTATAACAACTGTTTTGTTTCTGTTCTCCGTTAATCATAAAAGCTTTCTTCCATGTTTGCGCACACGACTCATCATCATTCGCTACTGGCATATTACGTTTGCTCTCGACATAGAACTTAGCAATCTATTTTGACTCAGGGCTGATTAAAAAACAGATTAATAAAAGTGTTTGTATTATTTTTAAAATTATTTTGACCTGTATCATTCTTATTAATATCTGTGGAACAAATTTTCTTTGTTATATCATTCCGAATGTTTTTTTTTCAGACGAGCTCGTCAGAACTACTGGTCTAAATATTTTCTTGTGCATATGCTATTACCGACCATAAGCAGCCAGTTTAATAAAAATACCAGCATAAGATAATATGCGAATAAACCACCGACGAGGGCGCAATAATCAACAACGAGCAATTGTTATTGTCAACTCGATTTTCAGGCCGTGTTCTTGCCTCAACTGAGTGATCAGTTTTCCAGTTTATTTATACTTCTCTCAGCGATGTTTATTCTAGACGTACTAAGATGTGACCAAACCCCACCAGTCCGATTTTGTTTTATATTCAAATAACAATTACCCAATTAATGAATATATTTAACAATGTGTACGCCGAATTTGATCATAAACTAATAACTAAATCTGTCAGCACTTCGCTCCCTACAAACATATGTTGTCAAATTGCCGTGACACTACATCGAGATCCATCCGAAATACACATACATACAAACCACCATGCCACTACCCCACCAGAGAAGGGTAATAAGATATTCATTCTGATTCGAGAGATAGAGTTCATCGTTGACTTCCGTTGATTTTGAGACGACGCGTCCAATAATCAAAACTGGGATTTGTTAATGAATTGAACGGCCCTATTTATCGTGGGTGAGTGCAGAGCGTTGGGTTCTCCTTCGGTATTGGATGGCAATTATCGTTAATGTTGTTTCTTGTTGTAGCATCTATTCAACTACGGAGCACTCATGGAAAGGTTCGTGCGTGGGAGTTAAATGATGTGTTATTTTCACCGTGATTAGTACTGAGAAGAGAAAACATCCGATTTATATTACTAAAGATATACACAAACGAAGTCGAGGTTTAGTAAGATCACGTACACGGTGGGAGAATTGAATATGAACTGTGACAGGTCACGTGGTGATTAAAGCAATCTATAATAAGGTGCGAGAAATGACTAATCGGTAGATTTCACGACATCATTTGTTTTGGACGTGTAATCCAAATCTAAACCATTTGTTGTTTAGTCTCTTTTGTTTGACACTGTAAATTGGAATTCGGGGGATGTAGAATATGTTTTTATTAATGTTGTTTTGGCAACTATGTAGTTGTCTCAGTGTGTTTCTCTTTATCTTACTATTACTGTTTATCAGAGTGACGTGCTTGTACTGATTGATCTGTTTAGTTCTAGCTTGAAGGTCTTTTGAAACAAAATGAGTAATAAATAGTCAAATGTAAGCATAGTGTGGCGAACTGGTGTATATGATAAAGAGGGAGTGTGAACTCAGCGCGAACACTTCAACTTCGGGTATATATGTGTCGGCGCCGCACTTGTTAATTATGAAACCAACACGTCCCATTACCGAGCTGTCAATCAGAAAATTACAAACTAAGACTGTTTGTCTAACATTATACTCACATCTCACTGAAAGAACGTCTGTTTCCATGGACACTCTTCATGTAATATTTATTCCTTGGTGTCCCCCGTGTACTGTAATCGATTACAACGTTTTGTTATGAGTGAACAATATACGTATTGTTTGATTTCTTTTGCCAATGTTGTTCTTTTATTGCAAGATGTTTAATTACTGTCCTAGCACACACATTGCCACATAAACACATTTATTTGTACGAAAATGGGACCCTTGGTTTTTATTAAAGAAACAGGAAGTCGACTCCAAAGAATTGTTTCTGTTCGTGTGCAGTTAAAAACAAATAGCGAGTTCAGACGAAGAGGCGGCGTTATACGCATTGTTAGCGTGCACAAATAATAACGATATTCGAATGGCATGAACACCATCAACCGTGTTTGAGCATAAATCACAGGTTCAAGTTCAGCACGCAATGTTTTCAAGTGACAAGAAAAATCGCATTTTTTCATATTTAGGCATTTTAATTTCAGATCACTTGAATTACACGATGTCAACGCCATGTGAGTTTAAAGATAAAATCTCGTAATCAATATTTGTAAATACATCGGGCAATTATTTATTACTTTTTCAAACCCGGAACTCTCGTTTAACTATTCTAACATCTCATGATATTGTATACGCGTAATATTGATACATGATTTATAGAATGCTGTCAGATTATCTTTCACACGCGACTTCCACAACACGAAGTTTGGAACGCCGCCATCTTGTAAAGCAGTAAATAGTGCGAAATAAGTTATTGAACAGATTTTTTCTCCAAGTATGTTGTTCTCGCTCATGTGCTTCTTCAAATTGCACCTCGTTACAATGGTCCAGTACTCGCTATAAAACAATAAACCATTAGTTTAATAGTGTTTAGGTGAATTACTGCTTTCGCGTCTGGCATTTGTATACACCCGCCCAGGAAGGTTTTAATTGTGCTTTCCCACACATTCTTCCATACAAACAGTCGACCAATAAACTATAGTTTGTGTGGGTGCATTGTGCCACCTTTCACAGAGTCTGTGTTACCTTATTCTGTTATTGCCAGGGATTTCGCTATTTATTGATTTAAATAGAGGTCTTGAGGACAAATCTGATACCAGAGTCAATTCTCTCCGCAGCAATATATTCACTGCAACAACATTTCGAAAATTTCACTAACTCGCATTAATTAGCATTTGTTACCAAGCTGGGCCACGTGACTTACCTTCTCGATGCACTAAATATAAAAACACTAATGCCATGGAATTACACTTGGTCCGGTCTAGACCGGCCATTTCAAACATTTGATTCCCTATGCCCAATTCCATAAGACAAGTACATTGTACTTCATTTTATTTATGTATCTAATATAATCGTTAACAAGACGTCCAATCTTGTTTTACACGCATGGTACAAACACAAATAACAATGAAGCAATCGTTGTATTGTTATTTAAGGTATAATACAGCCCTCGATGTTTACTCGGTCAGCCTCTATAAGGCCATGATGCCATATGCTGTACTGATATCACAGCTACATTCATGCGCTATTTTGAGTACCAAACGACTACTAGTACTTAACAAACATCAACTCACAATGTTCTCTTTATAGTAAATGTTTTGAATCTTAAAACAAGGATATAAAACAACTGTTTTGAAATTGCCATACATGTTTTAAGTTTTTTATTGGTCGTTATTAACAAAACGACATCGATGTTTGATGTTTTTAGAGCAGCTATACACGGCAACAAGAACGGCAGCAACACCGTGGTGAATACACTTGTCGTGGCATGCGATGAGATGACTGAATATAACATGATATCTTGGAATAATAGAATGAATTTCCAGCTGTTCAGTGATGAATACCGATGCCAATTTCAAGATTCAAGTTTGAGAAGGTGGTAGCAGAGAACACCCAGACTCCCGTACGCGAAGTCGCCGGGGATCGGTGAGGGCTTCAAACTTCCCAGGCGATGGACATACTACACAACGTGACACACACATCACACAATTTCATTTACAGTAAAACGAGAGAGAAAACAAAATATTTAACGACACAGGCAACAGCGATGTAGGCTCTCCCGTAATGACGGTGTGTGACTTTTATATTGACGTTTATTGAAACTGCTTTAAAAACGTCTAGTGTTAATTTAAAAAATGAAAATGTGTCAACGTCGATGATGAGAAATTGGTGGTGTAGCATTGTCCGTAAATGGGTAGTGACGTAATGGAGTCCCTATATGATTGGTGGCTGATTAAAATGCAGAATATGGAGTAGTTTTGTGTGTACTCGCGTGATCTGTGATTGTCACCTGTCATATTTGCGATTTTAGTAGCATGTTGGGATATCGTAGCCTGTAAATTAAACGTTGATTAGAGTTCGTTTGCTGTGTAGAGAGTGAGTAGTCCGATAGTACACGTAAGGTTAGATTCAACAATGACACACAGCATTCTGGGAGAACCAATCACGGCAGAGAACGGTATAGCCTCGTACATGTTCCGTTCAACGAACCCAGCAAAAGTTTTTTTGTTGTTGATACCCTCACTGATCCGTTACAAGATGTCTTTAGGGTGCTACCTCCCGACACAGCTTCCGTTGGTAATAATTTAATATGCCAATGACATTTCCAGAATATGAGTACTAGTAGAGGGCGTGTTCTCTCTGCTTAACTTGGCACTTATATATTTTTTTACCGTGTAAGTATGTGAATAAAATAACGTGAATAACAATTCATCCAAAGACCAGGCGAATCAAATAAGCATGGAATTCAAATAAAATAGCAAACAATATTCATTTAACTGACTAACAAATGAGGAGGAATATTTCTTTTTGAAATGTAGATTGTACTCTGCAAAAAGAAAAGAATTTCATGAAAAAGCTAATATCAGAGACAATCAACAAGAAAACATAACATATTTGTTAAAAGCCAAAGATGAAACAGTACCCAAAGAACTAAACAAATACATTGATAACTGTTTTATTATGAGGGAAAACAGCATAAAACAAAAATTACCAGCAGCCTCTCAACACTGCTAGACACTACCAGTGGTTTATGTAATTTCTTTGATTTGTTTCGAAAATCAGCTACCCTATGCCCAAAACAAACTATATAATTTATCTTATACAAATGTATTTATTTTCCTTCTTTTTGTGTCTTGTTATTTTTATGTATCTTGTTCATCTCACTCTATTGTACTTGATGAAGATGCGAGCGAATAGGAATAACATGTTAATGAAGTTATTATTACGTTTTATTGCCACTACGTCCAGCAGACTGCATACAGTAAAACGGGACAATAATTGCGACTGTTTTTACTTCGCCGAAGTAGCATCTTGTTAACGTGAACGTGTCGCGACGCACACGTACACGCCATTCAGAAACTCGAGAAAAGAAACAGGACACAAACACGCACACAGAGCGGCTGCTGTAACGCGGTAATTGTATATAATATTTACCGTCTACACCTCCAGCTGTGATGTTCGCACTTCCTGTATGTTGTGGCAGAAGATATCCCCTGCTGAATATAAACTTAATCGTAGAAATTATGAATATACTAATGCAGCCACAGGCTTACACATATATCATAAGGTGTCCCGGTGGGCTTGATATTTGCACCATTCGTCTTTACCATTTTCTTTAAATATACAAGTCTTTTGACGGTGCTAATGTCATTAAGACGGTTCACTATTTCATAATGTAGCTCACGGGCGAGGTCAGAGGTTAGCAAACATGCCAATAATTGCTTTCTCGCCAAGACGATAATTGCGGATGATGCTGGAGGGCAAGCATTCGTTAAATCCCTCCAGTGCGCACTTCCGAGTCTGTAAACTACATATGAACTTGACGGAGTTAACAAAAAACGAGTTTGGTATATTTGGCCGTTTCATTTTCATGTTTTGGGAGGGGACGACGGTTTTTGGATTGTATGACAAAACGAATGATTACTTTGTGTGTGTGTGAAGTAGTTGGTAGTGGGTGTCGATCACCACTTTTATAGTTTGTCGCGCGAATGTGGATGCTTTTGGGGGTTTATGAATCTATACGCCATCTTTGCGAAATGTGACTGTCAAAACACAGTGTTTCGTGCTAGTGCACTCCCCCGTGACATTCACTCAACCAAATGCCATCAGAGATGTACGCAAATGGCGATATTAAATGGCGTGGTGGGCCACGATTTCTTTGCTGGGGAGTGACAACAGTTTGCCATGGCTGACTCACACTACCGTTAAAATAACGAAGATAAACAACAGGCAGCAACTCATACACACTCGATGTAGAAGTACAATATCATGCAAATGTGTATTTACGAGATTTTAGTCCATTAATATTATGTAGATTTTTCTCATTATCCTCAGCGTCGCAAGGGAGCACTTAACTGGAGATGGAAGCTTCCACATGGCGTTCGTTTATCACTGTCCGCTTTGTCATGAATGCCTTTTACATGCATCGTAAATTTATCTTGTAAATACTGCTTTTTTTAAGTGTTTCAGTGTATTGTATGACCTTTTCTATGGCACGATATTAAATGATAGGTTCACGTGTGACACAGCGTAAATGGATCCCATTAGTCAATAATCGAGTAATCATTATGCGTAAATAACGTAAATAACGTAACAAACTCGATACAGCGGCCATCCCTTCCCGCAACCCATCTTTCCGTGGTATACTCGCACTAGAAGTCAAGGTTGAAAATTAAATTACCCTCGACTATATAGAGTCAACTAGTTTATATTGGATGAATGGAAGATTATATTCATTGAAATGGGGAGAAGGGTATTGTCCGTGACTTTTCAAATGAAAATTACTACAGTTTCTAACGGTATGTTTCCAACACTATCCGGGTAGGTATACGTCTGCTGATAATAACGTATACATGCAGATCTGTGCGAAATAGCTTACGAGAGTTTGCTAATTCGAAATCGGAACCTTGAAACGATTTTGGTAATGTTACATGCAGCGAGCGAACACAAGAACAACATTGCATTGGCAAACTATGTATTCGATTGGTTATATATAATCTCACGTGACATCAAATTTTTATTTGATTTTTATTTACTTCAAACTACCGTTTAAACTACACAAATGGCAATGCAAGAAACGTGTCAAAGAAATGCAATCATTGTCATTTTGATTGCACGGTATACAATCCACAGCCAATTAGATAATAAACGGAGCAATGAAGCCAATTATACACAAATGGCCGGCTTGTGAGATAGGTATATATATGATTGTCGACAGTGAACTCCAATCACTGCTGGCTCGTATTCGTCATGCTCGCCCCATAATTGAAGCAATTGTATACCTTTTACAAACTTAAAATTAGCTGAAAAATGTGATTGTTTTATAATCTCCTAGTAACAGTCTCACGTCATCAATCTCTTCTGTATGTGCCCTATCATAATAGCATCGTCGTCTGTGTATTCGCCGGGTCCAGGGATGATCTTCATCAATTCGCCACATGTGCACTTAAAGTCAGGCAAACAAACGTTATTGATTGGAGCGATGTTTCTAAACAGATATTTATGATCTTTTACAACAGTGAACTGTAATGCAGCTTTCCCTCTATAGATCATTAATACTGGACGGTAGCGAATTGCAAAAGTCTAGTGGTGTTGCAAACCAACAGTCGCTGAATGTAAAACACACCCGATTAAGTCAGTCACGCAGTGCGCGTTTATACACTCTGTCAGTGAATACGATATTTCTTCCGTGGCTATAACTATTTATTGGACCCGGGAGTGACACACTGGCACAATGAAACTGTAACAGCCATATATATGATTATTATGTAATCGATGCACGCATTAGTTTACCGTTTGTTTTCACGCTATCAAAGTCCGCTGACGAGTAAAAAGTGCAATTCTTACTATATTGTAACTTTAAATAACATGATTCTCGGCGTGTTACAGCTATCAATCGCCTCGTTTTATGAGTCTTATCCACAATAAAATACTTTTAATGATTCGTTGCACTTTGCGAGATGTCAGTTGATGATATCTTTTATTGTGTAAATTCAACAAAATGAACCATTTTGACCTATGTATATTCTCCGATCGTGAATAATCGTCATCAATTGAGTTCGAGGCTACATATATGATACTATCCTCGTACATGGTGAAATGCGATCCAAATGTCAAAATACCAAAAATATACCCGATATATCGTCACCCAAAGCAGATAAATCTGAATTGAATTCTCAAAATAAAATTCCTCGATTGATTGAGGCGGTGCGAGAGGAAGTCAAACACTTTGGAGAGTGGTGATACTGTGTGCACATAAAGCAAACTATGAGCAGAAGGCAAACGTCGTGTACAGCATTATAACAAAAGTTAAACGCGGACAATAGGTAAACATTGTGAGTATTATAAAAACAAGCCCGGGCAACAGGAAAGCCCCGCGGGCAATAGGCATAATACTATGTATAGCAGGAAAACATCGCCGCGCAGAGCAGGAAAACATCACTGCGTACAACAGGCAATCACCACAGGCCAGAGAAAAAAAACAAACAAAAAAAACAAAACAAGAACATAATTCGGACAGCATGGGAACATATAAGGAAAACATTGCGGAAAGCCGGTAAATACAACGCCGGGCGACAGAGAATTGAAACACTGCGGGAAACAGACAAACACCGTGGGCAGTAGGTAAACACCCGGCAACTAAACACCACAGTCAGCAGGCAATCACCGATAACAACAGGAAATCACCAATAACAACAGGCAGGCGCCAATGGCAGTAGGCAAGCACCTATAGCAGCAGACAAAAACGCAGACAGTATGTATATTTCGCGGGTAAATTGGCATGGGCACATATGTCAAATTGAACTTGAACGCTTGCAGCGCATACATATATCAACCGAACTGTCGTTAAAAGGATTTCAATGAAACCATCCGGCATTATATCTGCGTTGACAGGGAGGACAAAGGGAAATGGCGATAACAAAATACGAAATGGGGTCAATGCACATTACCCAAATTTGTATGTGAAACAACATTTCAGGAGAAATATCTAACTGTTAATTGTATTGTGCGATGCTATTGAATTTCACATGTTATAGACGCATTAATACGCTTAATATCGCGTAACAATAACTAAAATCTTTGTTATTATCAGATCCGCTGTCCCCACAAAATTGATAAACCTAAGAAAGGATGTACATTACCGGCTGCACTGAGTTCACTTACAAGACTAATTAACATATCGCCATAAAAGAAGTATTGTAAAGTTGTAGTAAGAAGTCCTGTTCCCGAAAAGAATATTTTTTTAAACGAATTATTATTATGGCGTTTGTTGTGCGGCAACGAGGCCAGGTAGACGATTTATCTCAATTCACGGGTGGTAAAATCTTAGTCGTAACGCACTGTGACATTCTACCCCCCCAGTCGGCCCATTCACTTTTCGCAATTAACTAAGCATTTTCACAATTACGGAATCACGTTTCTTCGATGTTCCTAAAGACCCAATAACATGCTATTGCTCTGCGGCAAAAATATTTGTGTTTCATATTTATTATTAAGCTAAAAGACACTCAAATAAGGTATCAACTTAATTTTCAGAAAACGTGATAACTGTCAAATGCTGACCAATTTCCGATGTAATAAAACCTCCTGACCCAATTGATAGATTGTTGTTTGATATGAATTGACAGCGTACCTACACCGTCTTTTATTTTTATCCTTGCAACTTCAACTTCAACTCTGAGAATTATTGGTGATAATAACCCATTTACAGCTTCGTGTGAGATCACGCGAGACTGTTAAATTTGCCTAGCAACCGGTTGTTAGTCACGTGATAAAGGTCAAGCTTTGATTCAAAGTGGCGCTAAATCGTTTTGTGAGTTAAATTCCCGAATGATTTTTTGCATCTGTATTTTTCTTATCAGTATGCGTAAATTGTATGAAACACGTGTTCTGTTCATACATCGAAGTACCTTATACAATGTATTTAGCTCGGCGTTCAAACATTGGCTCGCTGTTTGAGGGCAATGTTTTAACCCTATTGTTTGAGATGTCATATCTTCCATAATCTATGTGTAGGTGTGATCACGTCACATTACGCATAATCCTTTGCTGCGCGTCCGATGACGTCACAGACGACTTCCTGTGCCTTGTGCGAACATATACAGGGTTATAAGTCTTATAATACTTTGCGTGGATATGTAATCACGTGATCATTGGTTGTGCGTCCGATGACGTCGCCGCCGACTTGATTTACCCACAATGCAGTGTAATACATGAGATACATCTACAGCATATTAGTACGTATGATGTATGTGCAGAATTCATGCTTTGATATAGTACTAGTTGTAAACGTTTCTGAAATAACACTTTTTTACATTTTCAAACACTGTTTATTAAAGCGTTTGAACACAGTGTTGTATTGCACGCGACTGATATTATCGTTTTCACACATATGCATTTTATTAGTTTCTTGAAAAAAATCTAAGTATCTCATATTATTTATTGGTTCCTTACTAGCGAGAAATCCAATTTCAGAAGTTGTGATGGTACTTGTTCCCCTCCCAAATTGGAAGTTGTGAGGTTCCAGCAGCTGCATCACAATTCTGTTTGGCAGGTGAAGAATGTACCATCAATGATGATAGATTTAAAGGTATGATTTGTAGTGGAACTGACCAGGCAAAATGACTCTTGGTTCGGTTCAGTATGAGTTTATTTAGCATCAATACCATAAATAAGAATAGTCAGCCTGTCAAACATAAGTAGGTCAAAGGTTCAATATCATTTTACCAGTGAAGCCGACATCAAATTGACTGAAGTGTGACGGACACTATAAATTTACAGGAAACACCTGTGCCCCTTCTACCAGGTTTGATCAAAAGACATTTGACATACGATCACCGACGATTGAATGCCAAATCAATGTACTGATCTCCAGTTCCTGGTATGAAAAACGCAATAGACCCAGACTTGACAATATGTGCAACTTCTTTCAACTCCTTCTGTTAAATTTTGGTCGTTGTCAAAGGCATGCAAGTCAGTTAAAAGGCGTCGGTCGTCGCTCTGCGCATGTACGAAATATATGTACATTGATTTTCCCACAAGTCAATACACTCTTCTAATGAAAATAAAAAAGTATGAGGTTTGACTCTGCACGACTTGCACTAATCCCCGCCGGTGACTCCATCAATAACTTCCAATCAATTGGTAATGTCCCAGTATGTACCCGTTGATCTATGCAACAGTCAAAGTCGCTATCTTTGTTTATATGAGACCCATATTTTTAGTTAATCAAAATGGCCAACGTTAAACTTCGTTTTAGCTCTTTTTTTTACCCTCGCTTCCGGTGGTTCTTTTGTATGACTTTACGAGTTAGTTGTTGGCCTGCATATCTAAAATTTTCAAAATTGGCAGTTATTTTCATAAAATGTCTCGGCAGAGTGTCTGCAAAAAGTCCCATGCGTGTTTGGCAAATGTATTCATACATCGAGGGTGGTACTGACCGCATCACTCACTCCACCATGATACCTCCATATCATCTCTGTAGGGTGGTACTGACCGCATCACTCCACCATGATACCTCCATATCATCTCTGTAGGGTGGTACTGACCGCATCACTCCACCATGATACCTCCATATCATCTCTGTAGGGTGGTACTGACCGCATCACTCCACCATGATACCTCCATATCATCTCTGTAGGGTGGTACTGACCGCATCACTCCACCATGATACCTCCATATCATCTCTGTAGGGTGGTACTGACCGCATCACTCCACCATGATACCTCCATATCATCTCTGTAGGGTGGTACTGACCGCATCACTCCACCATGATACCTCCATATCATCTCTGTAGGGTGGTACTGACCGCATCACTCCACCATGATACCTCCATATCATCTCTGTAGGGTGGTACTGACCGCATCACTCCACCATGATACCTCCATATCATCTCTGTAGGGTGGTACTGACCGCATCACTCCACCATGATACCTCCATATCATCTCTGTAGGGTGGTACTGACCGCATCACTCCACCATGATACCTCCATATCATCTCTGTAGGGTGGTACTGACCGCATCACTCACTCCACCATGATACCTCCATATCATCTCTGTAGGGTGGTACTGACCGCATCACTCACTCCACCATGATACCTCCATATCATCTCTGTAGGGTGGTACTGACCGCATCACTCACTCCACCATGATACCTCCATATCATCTCTGTAGGGTGGTACTGACCGCATCACTCCACCATGATACCTCCATATCATCTCTGTAGGGTGGTACTGACCGCATCACTCACTCCACCATGATACCTCCATATCATCTCTGTAGGGTGGTACTGACCGCATCACTCACTCCACCATGATACCTCCATATCATCTCTGTAGGGTGGTACTGACCGCATCACTCCACCATGATACCTCCATATCATCTCTGTAGGGTGGTGCTGACCGCATCACTCACTCCACCATGATACCTCCATATCATCTCTGTAGGGTGGTACTGACCGCATCACTCCACCATGATACCTCCATATCATCTCTGTAGGGTGGTACTGACCGCATCACTCCACCATGATACCTCCATATCATCTCTGTAGGGTGGTACTGACCGCATCACTCCACCATGATACCTCCATATCATCTCTGTAGGGTGGTACTGACCGCATCACTCCACCATGATACCTCCATATCATCTCTGTAGGGTGGTACTGACCGCATCACTCCACCATGATACCTCCATATCATCTCTGTAGGGTGGTACTGACCGCATCACTCACTCCACCATGATACCTCCATATCATCTCTGTAGGGTGGTACTGACCGCATCACTCACTCCACCATGATACCTCCATATCATCTCTGTAGGGTGGTACTGACCGCATCACTCACTCCACCATGATACCTCCATATCATCTCTGTAGGGTGGTACTGACCGCATCACTCACTCCACCATGATACCTCCATATCATCTCTGTAGGGTGGTACTGACCGCATCACTCACTCCACCATGATACCTCCATATCATCTCTGTAGGGTGGTACTGACCGCATCACTCACTCCACCATGATACCTCCATATCATCTCTGTAGGGTGGTACTGACCGCATCACTCCACCATGATACCTCCATATCATCTCTGTAGGGTGGTACTGACCGCATCACTCCACCATGATACCTCCATATCATCTCTGTAGGGTGGTACTGACCGCATCACTCCACCATGATACCTCCATATCATCTCTGTAGGGTGGTACTGACCGCATCACTCCACCATGATACCTCCATATCATCTCTGTAGGGTGGTACTGACCGCATCACTCCACCATGATACCTCCATATCATCTCTGTAGGGTGGTACTGACCGCATCACTCCACCATGATACCTCCATATCATCTCTGTAGAGTGGGACAGAAAACGCATCGATATCGCATGACTGGTCTTTTGTAAATAGCATGTCATCTGAGTTATATATATATATATATGTATGCTTTATGTGATTTTATATTATTATAGAAGCGATGAACGATATTCTTGAACAGCAAGTGTTACAAATGCCCCTCGCCACATGCCCTCTCTGATAGAAATTACCATTGTATGGAACTCACTTCATCAGAGACAGGAAATAGAGATTGTTATAGGCTCAGCCGATGTTATCACCATATGTCCTTTCTATATTGACAATTCTAAATAGAGGGCCTTGAACACTAATTGCCCAACCCGCAATTCACTAGTAGAGAATACAATATCCGGATGACTGTTTGATTGGCTGGGTCTAGTAGAAATCCTAAAATTTTACAACTCAGCAGGGCAGTTCGAGCTACTTGATCTACTGTTACCTTTATTGAAGTAGGATTGAAATCCAATGTGAGTTGCATACCACAACACAGTTACATGTGTTCAACAAATCCTTAGCTGATATATCGAATCTTAATCTTAATAATCAAGATTTAACAACTGTAAGTAAGTGGTGTTTTAACAAATTGTTTTTAACCTAAATCAATGATTGTTACTAAATATGACGGCGTAATGATATTAGCATCTTCAATTTGGTGTTTGCTGGCAAAGTCATTGATCGGGTATCTTCTGAGAAATTTCTTGGGGTCACTATTAACAACCTTGTCAGGTCTAACCATATCCATTCCATTGAAAAGAAAATTCATAATAAACTGTTTTTTTACTATCGAGTATTAGAAAAGGCCCCCTTCATTAACTCAAGTTGTTTTATTATTGTTTTATGTCACCACATATTGACTATTGTTCTAATGTTTGGAGTTTTACAACTTATCACAATATCAATGTACTAGCGCGTTTACTGAAACGTGCCATGATACTCATTATTGGAATTGTACCACCTCATTCCACTCACATTATGTATAAAATTAAATGGTTACCCGTTGAAACGTTGGTTAAAACGTTAAAATATTTAACCCCAGATTAAATTAGTAGCATGTTCTAGAGCTATATTTCCTCTAGAGTGTTACGTTCATCCAATCAAACCCTATTAAACGTACTTACATCCAGAACTATGCTTTACAAGTATTCAATTAGTTGAAGAGCACAATTCTGTACCTGTACCCAAATCAAATCTATCAAACTTAGTAAATTATCTATGCAAAACAGTATGCTGTGATTGATAAAATGCCACTAGCAGCATCATACAACAACACTGCAACATTATTATACAATGAGTGTATGTATTGCTAGAAAACAATGATACATTCTTTCTATAAATGTCAGGCGCCTTTGTTAATGCGCCTCCGAATCTGACACTCATCTGTTCAACTTGAACCATTGGGCCAGATATTCCATTTTGCCATGCGTTCCATCTTTCTTAGTACTTTCTCAATATCGACGAAGTCACTTTCTTTTTTTATTACCTTTTGTTTTTCTCGTTGTAAAATAGGCTATTCAATTGCTCCTAACCAAAATCTTTGAGTTTGTAAACATGTTGATGTCTGTGTCTAAACAAATGTTGGATATTACTTCTGTCCAAGTAGACAGGTAGCATTTTCATAAGAAGTAGAAAGAAAACGATATCTTAAGAAGATCACCATAAAGGTAGTTTCACACTTCTACTTCATTTTTTTCGTTCTGTGACAAGTGTTCCACAATACTGGTCTTGGTTTCATTCCCAGTTGAGAAGAACAATCGTCTTTCAACAGGTGAATTCTATTCCTTTGTCTGTTTGTAGTTTTGTTGGTATTTTCCCCTTCTTCAAAATCATCTTGAACGCAGTGACAAATGTTAAACCTCCCTTACCTTTCACTGGAATGAACCATACATATATTTAGATAGACTATCACTCTTTTTTTTTACCAAGTATCCGACGATAATAGTCCAAGGCCAGCTTGTCACTGTTAATTAAAACCTCCTACAATCACAAGACATCGTTTCAGTTGCCATTGGGTTTGTAAAATGTGTTGATTTAGTCCCTGTTGTACTATTGGGCATGTTAAAGCCTTTCCTTTTTTGCAGCATGGCAGACACCCCAAAACTGGCAGAGTATTCATAGTCGTAATAAACCTCCTTCATCAATATCATCTGTATGTATGCGTATCCTCAAATAAATATAGAGGATAGACTACATTTTATGGCAGCTACCTATATCAAAATTGAGTATTATTATGCACTCATCGATTTTTCATTCATCAAGGAATGAACAGAAACTGAGACGATTTCCTTTTCTTATTCTTTCCGGTATATTTCATGCTTGCATCCATTTTCACCAATCTTTGTTGCCTACCAAACGCCGTGGGAATTTATATTCCATAGGATTGAGAGGTTCTCTTTTTCATCGATCATCATTAATAAAATCAAAAGCATGAGTTCCTGATTTGTGTGTTTTTCAATTAAATTTCTACAGAAGCAGCCATACTATTATTGCATTGTTTTAGATACACACGTGCTTCTAAAATTGTCCTGTTTGTTTGGTTACGCATGTTCTTGTAGATTATCTATAGTTGGCTCTAGAGAAAGCTGTTGGAAGCGGATACACAGAATTGATGCTATTTTCTTAATTTGAATGATCATATATTTCTGTAATTATAGATTATGGTATAAGCATTCCCTGGTAAGTATTGAATAATTAGACTTCCTACCATTTTTTAGTTCAATGAATTGAGAGATTAGCCTACTAGACTAGTAATATACATATGGTGACCCCTCCCCCATAGTGGGTAAAAGCTCATCGGCACAAACAGTTTACATGGGAATACTGAGGCTGCACTTTAACATAATAATCACCATGGTAGCCAATACTGGTGTAAATGTAGAAGAAAAATCACATTTCTGTACAAAGTGATGCATCATTAACAGTGCCCACTTCTTTGTTTTGAGATGAACTCTGAGTGGAAAATTTCCTCTTGAAACATTCACTGCACACACAGTTAATGAGATCACTAGAAGCTTCTTCAATGACATTCTTATGTTGGTGATGTGACATCTTGAAATTATTACATTTTTGGAGTTGAATGTTCTTTTATACCTTTATAGGCATAAACAAGAGGAACGTCACAAGATGCAATTTTTCTTGAGTTGCTGGCTTCAACTAATGTGTTGGTTAATCAGTGATCAACCGCAATCCTTTGAATATTGTATGGAATTATTATTGACTATTGAGGCATATTGCTTGATTTTTTTTCTTGGTGAAACATATATAGCAGTGATAGGGTAATAGATAGAATTTGGTTTCTGATCTGCTTGTCATTTCCTGTCTCATTTCCTGATATCAGATCATGAATCACTACAAGGTTTCTCTTTGTAGGGTCAATGTACTGATCTATATCAGGAAGGTCTTTCTCTATTAATTGTATGTGTGAGCAGGCTGGAATTAACAATAGATAACACAAAGCAAATCGGTTTCACACACACAATAATGTCTTAATCATAGCATACACGGTTTAAATTTACAGAATCGAGAGGAACAATATCAATTGAATACAATTAACTGTTTAAAACGAATCTTGTGAAAAACCGCATGAGATAAGTGTGACATACACCATGGCCTGCTTATCACGAATGTTCAATGAGTTATCTATCTCATTATGGTATAACATTGTCCTCTTCATACTTTATGTGTATGAATTCCCCAATGTAAGAATTATAGTAGTTTGAATATGAACAAAGTACTATTAAACTAAAAACAGTTTCAAACAGAAAGACATTGATAAAGACATTTTTGAACAGGATGGGTATTATCACGGAGGTCAATGAGATCAATATATTTGGTGTATGTAGATTGCTCATGCTAGCACATTTCTGGCTATAATTTCAGCCATATGGAAATAATAGTTTTTTTTCCCCAACGAGTCTGATTTTGTTCAGTTTTACCATATTGGGATACTAATCCATTTTGAATATATATATATATAGTCTAGATGTGGGAGTGTGGGAGTCGATTATTCCAAAACAAAAGTGCTCAATACAAAGTATATGTAGAGCGAATAAATGCGGTAATAGAGGAATTAATACACAACTACATGAATATACATAACAATAACAATTACAAATACAAATACAATATATATATATATATGTATATATATATAATCTGTAATCAATATATAATGATGTAATTAAACACAATATATTTTACATTACATTACATTCTGCATACAGGATCATGAAGACAAAAGTGCATTTTTTTTACATCATGAATTACATTTATGAAAAATTTACATATATTTCAATAACTGTATAATGAAATACAAATACATCCTTGGTTATTATCATATAATTGTCAACGTGCATATAGTTAATTGTGTAATGACGTTTATTGAATATAAACACATTGTATTAATATTAATGATGATCATACCATATACAAATTGAGTAACTTAACAAACCGAACGTAAAAATACTAGAGGCATACAACAAGTAAATGCTGTCAACATCGATTGAATTGAAATTATGTATGCAATTTGTTATGTGAGAGTTTCATTACCAAAATAAGTACCGTTTTATCGCGTACTTACAAATATACAATTAAGAATTTAAGTACGTAGTAAAACCGGGAGCAAAACGTGGCAATCGTCACGGTGTGGATTCTATGCCAGTATATACCCGTCAAATTGATCAATGAATGAATTGAATGAATTCATTTACAGAAAAAACAATCAAATCTTGTGGTTAGTACAAGTGTTTTTAAACAAGTAAAATACACATTATATCATACTTAATCTTAACTTTTCATTCTCTAAATATTCAAGCAAATCAAAAGCTTTTTTAGTACAAATATTTTAGTATAAATATACGAACTTCTTCGTACGGGTTACGGTCAAACCCTGGGGCTGTTTATATTATTAGAGAACGCTTACGCGCGTAATCGTTCCATATTTGGAGTTCATTGGTAGGATGAAAATATCCTGTAAAATACCGCACCATGTGTGTTGATAAACATTGACTTTCCCATAATCAATTGCGCTTTTCTAACGAAATCAAGAGTATGAGTTTTAACCTGGGTGCAACTTGCACTAATTACCGCCGGTAATTCTGTCGATTCTTTCCAACCACCAAAAAGAAATACCTAATTTAAGCATGGGTAACCTCTCAGTTTGTAATCGTTGGCTTGCGCCGTCTTTGTTTATAGGAAACCAATATCTCGCGCATGCGTAGCGCGACGACCAAAGCCCTTTAATTCCATGATACATTGCTACTGTTCATTCCTTGGAATTAAAATTAGAGTTGGAATTTATTTATTTATTTATTTATTTATTTATTTATTTATTTATTTATTTATTTATTTATTTATTTATTTATTTATTTATTTATTTATTTATTTATTTATTTACCAACATTGATTTGGGTTCACTATTTATTTTTTTTTCCAAATAATTAATTGCTAGGAGTTTCTTTCGTCTGACTACTGCCCCAAACGAATTAGTAAAAAAAAACAATAAATGTTAAGCAAGTTAAAAAACGAGAATTAGAAGTCGATAAAAACATCATCATGAATAAAAAACGGCAAGTACAGTGTTCGATACATAAAATGTGAGCTGCGTATCATGCCAGATCCCCGTGAAGGATCATACGCTGAACTGCTAATTCAACAAACATTGTATGAGTGTCAGTATAGGGGATACAACAGTCTCAAAATAATAGTATTGACATGGGTAGATATGCTCTTCAATCATAATATACTTTCACACAGCTTTAGTTTAGTTTATATATTGTACAACCAAAGATAGAACGGGTAAAAAAGTGTTGTTACTTTTCTATGCTACACGACTTCAAGTTCCAATTTGTATCCATCTTCTGGTTACACTACCTTACGCAGTCATTTCAACAACTTTCAACGCTTTCATCCATAGCGCACATTTCGTCTTTTTAATTTACAATAATTAATTAAACAATTCAGATAACGTTTTTAGACATTTTTAAGAAGGAGAGAAACGACCACTTGGTGTAGTAACTAAAGGTGGTTACACTGAGTGGGAAGTAATATTGTGATTATATTGTTTCTCCGGTAAGCATTGCGCGATGTTTTTAAAAGTTCAACAGTGTTTGCATTTTTATTTTGAAAACTGTCGCCATTCGTTAGACAGGCACAAGTCCGGACATGTTCGGTCCGAGGCTCGGTGTTCCGGTATGCAAAGCATTGAATGCGCTAATCAGATTAAGGCGCGCGGCACACATAACAAAAGTTCACCACTCAACTTTTGAACTGTGCACCCCCACAAAAACTAACTTCCAACCAAGGAACACAACATTGTTTTACGGGCAAGGTGACATGTTTATTGACTTATAACAGCAGAAAAATCACACAAAACGGCAGTTTGACCTCTAAAAGGAAACCAAGAATCACAATCGAATCCCACAAAATTAAGTTGAGTCAATTTGTTGACTGCTGGGGAGTTAGGTCTTCAAGAACAAATATAATCGTATGTGACTTTATAGGTGACTTGAACTAAAATGGCATCTGATTTTCCTCGTATTTAGGAACTGGACAGAAAGTTCAGGTGGTTAGGCCGGTGTTTCTTAAAGGTCGCGTACATGAAAATATATGACCCTTCACAAACATTTGCATGAAATTTGCTGACCTCTTCCCTCGAATGGTGAATGACAATTGTCACTTCCCCTTCTTAGGGTAAGGGTAGTAGTACATGTATTAAAACAATTTTTACATACTAATTGATTTTCTACTACACAGCTTAGTACCTTTCTACTTCAATTAGTTAGCCTAGCAACAATGTTTGATACTGTGTATGTACCACATTAGGGTGATACATACACAATTTTACTGGCACCTTTATGAGTGTTGTGCGTTGAATCATCATGTGCATTCTTTAAAATACGAGATACACATTTCCAATGCCACCATTGATTTTAATATCCTCACTACATACTAAAAATATAAAAATATACACTTTTTTATAACAACCCTGAGATTCGGCCAAAATATACTGGTCAAACGACTTCTAGGTATAATTGCAAAGTACAGTAGGATAGATGGAAATTTGGAATTGAAGCTATCACTAACAAAGTAACCCATCTACGGTTGGTACTATTCTTGAGAATGATTACGTAAAACCACACTATAACATTATCTTAGAGCTGAATACTGAAAAGTTAAAGAAGCTAGATGTTGAAATAACATGTGAAGAAAAGAAAAAGTCAAAGCTGATATGAAAACATGAAAATAAAATTAAATCGGGGTCTGAATGTGGAGTACAGATGAGCACTGAATTATTGACAGAAATTAGTCTCACTAACCGACTGCATGACGCATTAAACACACTATTACAAAAGAAAAACAAATATAAAGGGGATGTTTGAGGCACATCATTTAAAACATAGAACCATTACGAGAAAACAAAAACAGAACAGAAGTATTGCAAAAAACGTAAACGTAACTGTATGGAAAGTAGCATAAACAGAACTGCTAAAATAATTGAACCTACCTATAATATAACCCTGGAGGGTTTAGTGTCTATTAAATCGGGACATTTCAAATGTCTTTTGGGGTTAAAGAAAGTAAAGAGGCTAACTGATGGAGCTAGGAGCATGATAAAGGAAAATGTCCCATCAATACATGATGATGAGCAATGGGGTTGGGGGATGTGTGTGATGAGAGGGGCATGTGTAATGAGGAGGATGAAGATTATGAGGTGGATAAGAATGAGGAAGATGTGTGTGATGAAGATTGTGAGGTGGATGAGAATGGGGAGCAGGTAGTAAGCACAAAGTAAGCACATAGTGAGCAAACAAGAGGAAGGGAATAAGGATGAAGTGAGTCGATGAGGTTAAGCACATAGTGAGCAAACAAGAGGAAGGTTATAAGGATGAAGTGAGTCGATGAGGTTAAGCACATAGTGAGCAAACAAGAGGAAGGTTATAAGGATGAAGTGAGTCGATGAGGTTAAGCACATAGTGAGCAAACAAGAGGAAGGTAATAAGAAGCTTTAGTTGATATAATTTTACAAAAAGTGCATTTTCAAATATTTCAGATAATTTCAAAATATCAAATTTTATTTTATTATAATTTAATATTAAACTGTTTTGTTGAATATAATGTTGTTGCAGTGCTTTGGCTGTAGCCGAGAACCTCTGCATAGTTCTGCCAACAAAATCCGAGACCTGGCATTATGAATGATATGGTCACAAATCGACTGCAAGGTTTCATTGGGTAGCTCTGTAGTTTTTAACATGTCATTCAATGTAAATACAACCGCTGACGAAGTAATAAGAATAGATGTTTGTTGAAGCAACGCACAAAACCAGACTTTATGCCTGAATACTGTACAGAATACTGTAACTCTTCAACACCCCAAAAACACCGACCTTTCCCTATCCTTTCTGTCCAGCCCCTTACTTATTTTGTGTATACTTTGTCAACTTCGTTTTCATTTTACCAAATTACAAATTGTATAACAATAGTAAAATGAGATCAATATATCAATGTGTGGTTTTCTATTACGTCAGTGACGCGTCAGTAGATCAGTACAACTAGATACATTACGTCACAGCAAATCTTTGTGCGTCAATGGCGCGCCATGTCGGCTTAGCTTATGAAGTTACTCTAAAACAGAGCAAAATGTGAAATTCTATGTCTCTCTGCTTTTCCTTGATCATAAGATTACACGCAAACTTAAACAAAATACTCATTTTAATAGTGACAGAAAAATAAAATCCAGTCTTCAAACCCGAACACCGAACATTTTACATCGAAATACTTAATACTATTCATCATTTTTGAGAACGTTGGTCATAAATCGCATTACAATGTTAATTAGTTTATTATGTGAAATCATGGAGCTATTATCCTTGGCACCATCTTGTGTGTTTTAAAGTGACGTATTTTGAGAAACTTGTTCTAGTATATTTTCAGGAAAAAAAAATGTATCCCATCATTAACAATATATTATTTTTTCAGCCGATGTCACCATCCTATAATTTGAGATATGGCATAATAATGCCATAGGAACCTACTATACCAAACCAAAATGACCACTATCCACTAAAATAATTCTCGAAAATTACGGTTCAAAAACCCACTCTTGAAACACATTTTCAAGGAAACCCCACCTATTTTATAAGTTGTTTAAAAACATGTTTTGAAGCAGAAATCATCGCCACATATTACACATTCCATGCATAGTATGACACAGCTTACTGGCATTTCCAAACATTTTAAAACATAAATTTTAACATGCCAATTTTAACATAATCTACAGACCCCTGGGGGCCTCGTATACCCGTAGGTAGGTTTCAACTAGTAATCCCCGGGGGATGCTACCCTGATATGACGTATACTTCCTATTCGTGTAACTCTTTTTTTATCCAGTATATTTTTCCCTCAAATCGAAAAAAAATATCTGGGTAATATATTTTTGATATTGGACAACATGTCCGCCTGATTTCTCATTATTCGTAGCGTTCGGGGAGTGGACTCTTCTTTGTCTCTACCGATGTAATTACTATACAGCCATTGCCTCGAGTAAGATATATATAATAGCTGGCTTTGATGAATGCTCAAAATACCCCAAGACGCCAACTCATTACAATTACACTTTCCCTCCTCACAGTAATCAATGTATAGATCAAAAGAAATTTAAGGACAATGACTATGATGGTGTAAGCACCAAGAAGTAGCACTCACCAATTGTTGTCATGACAACAGATACGACACTACGTAGATGATACGTATTAAACAATTTGAATATTTTGAATGTGATAGTCAAAATTTAACGTGAGAAAAACACAAGCATTCGACATCCAGTCGTCGGGTAGATTTGTGTAAGCTGCACGCTTCAGCGCCGAGCAAATACACTAATATTTGCAAATCATCTGTACGTTGAAAGCCGTTAAATCCGGTGAAATCCCCTTTTGCGATTTCGCAAATACACGACTTAGACCACTTCTCGTCTCTCTTTTTTTAATTTCCTCTTACATGAGCTAATTTAAAAAAAGAACGAAAAAAAACCTGTTTAATTCGAAGGTCAGAATGTCATCACAACCTGCTTTCCTCGCATTTAATAGATAGTCGGTTTAATCGATATATATATTAATGTATGCAATCAAAATGCATGGAATCCCACCAACATTGAGTGGAATTGCAGCATATATCGTCTTAGCGTTTTGCAATGCGTCAACGTTCCTATGTACAATCGAACAGGTCATCAACTGCGGATCAGATGAAAAAAGAATAGCTCTGTCAGGGGCATCGAAGTTGAACCAAAATATGGATGACGTCATGGTGGCGTCGTTCTTCAAGCTTGAGCCGCACCGTGTTTAATCAGTATAAGACGTGGTGTATTTGTGTTCGTTTATTAGTATACTACCCGGCACAATAAATATTTATTTGCGTTGATTTGTTGTTCTTGCAAAAGGAGAGCTACATCCTTGGTGCGGCTCGTATAGCCTTATCAGCTTGTGTGCATTCAAATGAATGTGCGTAAACGTTAGCACCGTTGTCAGGAGACGTCATCAGTTGCTTTTAAGCACGAACAACGTAAAGGCCTAAACATGTTAGTTTTGATTGCTGTCCGTGGAGGAATTTCTATGAAGTATAATCGAGATTGGCAATGGACTACTTATTAGTGATTGAAGAAATGTGTGTTTCAATATGGTGACAGTTTGCCATAATAGCATATTATGATTATAACAACATGGTTTGAAAACTTGTGTTGTTTGCAACATTATGTACCGCTTACCCTTTTGCGACCATCGTCATAACGTGAGTATCTCCTAAGTGCAAAATAAATACAAGACAGGTAAAACATACATATCACGTGCTTTGACGAATATAGCGCTGAACTTCATTTCATTGTACGCAAGTACGCCAATTATCAGAAATGCGACGGCCTGTAGTGACAAATGCAGCCGGACCGTTCCACCAATCAGATGTCAGAATTCACTATCTTAATTTACTGTTGAAATTTTCATTCAGAATCAGAATCGCCAATGGCACTAAAATAACAGTATTAATGGCGCAATCCATAGTGAAATAAACTTATCATGGACAAACACGCGCTAGGGTACACTCGACTTTGACATTACAGCCATTACAGTGGGTTGGAATGTGACACACACTATATAAAAATGACGCTTTATGTTCTAGTTGTCATCACGACCAACCGGAATCGCACACAGAATAGTGACATTCAAAATTCAGAGGTCGAAAATTCACCATCTTGATGTCATTATGTATATTACTAGGTTATGTACAGTCACTCATTTGATGCCTTGATGTATATTACTAGGTTATGTACAGTCACTCATTTGATGCCTTGATGTATATTACTAGGTTATGTACAGTCACCCACTTGATGCATTGATGTATATTACCAGGTTATGTACAGTCACCCATTTGATACCTTGATGTATATTACTAGGTTATATACAGTCATCCATTTGATGCCTTGATGTATATTACTAGGTTATGTACAGTCACTCATTTGATGCCTTGATGTATATTACTAGGTTATGTACAGTCACTCATTTGATGCCTTGATGTATATTACTAGGTTATGTACAGTCACTCATTTGATGCCTTGATGTATATTACTAGGTTATGTACAGTCACTCACTTGATGCCTTGATGTATATTACTAAGTTATGTACAGTCACTCATTTGATGCCTTGATGTATATTACTAGGTTATGTACAGTCACTCATTTGATGCCTTGATGTATATTACTAGGTTATGTACAGTCACTCATTTGATGCCTTGATGTATATTACTAGGTTATGTACAGTCACTCATTTGATGCCTTGATGTATATTACTAGGTTATGTACAGTCACTCATTTGATGCTTTGATGTATATTACTAGGTTATGTACAGTCACTCATTTGATGCCTTGATGTATATTACTAGGTTATGTACAGTCACCCACTTGATACCTTGATGTATATTACTAGGTTATGTACAGTCACTCAATTGATACCTTGATGTATATTACTAGGTTATGTACAGTCACCCACTTGATGCCTTGATGTATATTACTAGGTTATGTACAGTCACCCACTTGATGCATTGATGTATATTACTAGGTTATGTACAGTCACCCACTTGATACCTTGATGTATATTACTAGGTTATGTACAGTCACCCACTTGATACCTTGATGTATATTACTAGGTTATGTACAGTCACCCACTTGATGCCTTGATGTATATTACTAGGTTATGTACAGTCACTCACTTGATGCCTTGATGTATATTACTAGGTTATGTACAGTCACCCACTTGATGCCTTGATGTATATTACTAGGTTATGTACAGTCACCCACTTGATACCTTGATGTATATTACTAGGTTATGTACAGTCACTCACTTGATGCCTTGATGTATATTACTAGGTAATATGTACAGTCACCCACTTGATGCCTTGATGTATATTACCAGGTTATGTACAGTCACCCACTTGATACCTTGATGTATATTACTAGGTTATGTACAGTCACTCACTTGATGCCTTGATGTATATTACTAGGTTATGTACAGTCACTCACTTGATGCCTTGATGTATATTACTAGGTTATGTACAGTCACTCATTTGATGCCTTGATGTATATTACTAGGTTATGTACTGTCACTCACTTGATGCCTTGATGTATATTACTAGGTTATGTACAGTCACTCACTTGATGCCTTGATGTATATTACTAGGTTATGTACAGTCACTCACTTGATGCCTTGATGTATATTACTAGGTTATGTACAGTCACTCATTTGATGCCTTGATGTATATTACTAGGTTATGTACAGTCACTCATTTGATGCCTTGATGTATATTACTAGGTTATGTACAGTCACTCATTTGATGCCTTGATGTATATTACTAGGTTATGTACAGTCATTCATTTGATGCCTTGATGTATATTACTAGGTTATGTACAGTCACCCACTTGATGCATTGATGTATATTACCAGGTTATGTACAGTCACTCACTTGATACCTTGATGTATATTACTAGGTTATATACAGTCATCCATTTGATGCCTTGATGTATATTTCTAGGTTATGTACAGTCACTCATTTGATGCCTTGATGTATATTACTAGGTTATGTACAGTCACTCATTTGATGCCTTGATGTATATTACTAGGTTATGTACAGTCACTCATTTGATGCCTTGATGTATATTACTAGGTTATGTACAGTCACTCACTTGATGCCTTGATGTATATTACTAGGTTATGTACAGTCACTCATTTGATGCCTTGATGTATATTACTAGGTTATGTACAGTCACTCATTTGATGCCTTGATGTATATTACTAGGTTATGTACAGTCACTCATTTGATGCCTTGATGTATATTACTAGGTTATGTACAGTCACTCATTTGATGCCTTGATGTATATTACTAGGTTATGTACAGTCACTCATTTGATGCCTTGATGTATATTACTAGGTTATGTACAGTCACTCATTTGATGCCTTGATGTATATTACTAGGTTATGTACAGTCACTCATTTGATGCCTTGATGTATATTACTAGGTTATGTACAGTCACTCATTTGATGCCTTGATGTATATTACTAGGTTATGTACAGTCACCCACTTGATACCTTGATGTATATTACTAGGTTATGTACTGTCACTCACTTGATGCCTTGATGTATATTACTAGGTTATGTACAGTCACTCAATTGATACCTTGATGTATATTACTAGGTTATGTACAGTCACCCACTTGATGCCTTGATGTATATTACTAGGTTATGTACAGTCACCCACTTGATGCATTGATGTATATTACTAGGTTATGTACAGTCACCCACTTGATACCTTGATGTATATTACTAGGTTATGTACAGTCACCCACTTGATGCCTTGATGTATATTACTAGGTTATGTACAGTCACCCACTTGATGCCTTGATGTATATTACTAGGTTATGTACAGTCACCCACTTGATACCTTGATGTATATTACTAGGTTATGTACAGTCACTCACTTGATGCCTTGATGTATATTACTAGGTAATATGTACAGTCACCCACTTGATGCCTTGATGTATATTACCAGGTTATGTACAGTCACCCAGGTGATGCCTTGATGTATATTACTAGGTTATGTACAGTCACCCACTTGATACCTTGATGTATATTACTAGGTTATGTACAGTCACTCACTTGATGCCTTGATGTATATTACAAGGTTATGTACAGTCACTCACTTGATGCCTTGATGTATATTACTAGGTTATGTACAGTCACTCATTTGATGCCTTGATGTATATTACTAGGTTATGTACTGTCACTCACTTGATGCCTTGATGTATATTACTAGGTTATGTACAGTCACTCACTTGATGCCTTGATGTATATTACTAGGTTATGTACAGTCACTCATTTGATGCCTTGATGTATATTACTAGGTTATGTACAGTCACTCATTTGATGCCTTGATGTATATTACTAGGTTATGTACAGTCACTCATTTGATGCCTTGATGTATATTACTAGGTTATGTACAGTCACTCATTTGATACCTTGATGTATATTACTAGGTTATGTACAGTCACTCATTTGATGCCTTGATGTATATTACTAGGTTATGTACAGTCACCCACTTGATGCCTTGATGTATATTACTAGGTTATGTACAGTCACTCCCTTGATGCCTTGATGTATATTACTAGGTTATGTACAGTCACCCACTTGATACCTTGATGTATATTACTAGGTTATGTACAGTCACCCACTTGATACCTTGATGTATATTACTAGCTATAGGTTATGTACTGTCACTCACTTGATGCCTTGATGTATATTACTAGGTTATGTACAGTCACTCAATTGATACCTTGATGTATATTACTAGGTTATGTACAGTCACTCACTTGATGCCTTGATGTATATTACTAGGTTATGTACAGTCACCCACTTGATACCTTGATGTATATTACTAGGTTATGTACAGTCACTCACTTGATGCCTTGATGTATATTACTAGGTAATATGTACAGTCACCCACTTGATGCCTTGATGTATATTACCAGGTTATGAACAGTCACCCAGGTGATGCCTTGATGTATATTACTAGGTTATGTACAGTCACCCACTTGATACCTTGATGTATATTACTAGGTTATGTACTGTCACTCACTTGATGCCTTGATGTATATTACTAGGTTATGTACAGTCACTCAATTGATACCTTGATGTATATTACTAGGTTATGTACAGTCACTCACTTGGTACCTTGATGTATATTACTAGGTAATATGTACAGTCACCCACTTGATGCCTTGATGTATATTACCAGGTTATGTACAGTCACCCAGTTGATGCCTTGATGTATATTACTAGGTTATGTACAGTCACCCACGCGATGCCTTGATGTATATTACTAGGTTATGTACATTCACCTACTTGATAACTTGATATATATTACTAGGTTATGTACAGTCACCCACGAGATGCCTTGATGTATATTACTAGGTTGTGTACAGTCACCCACGGGATGCCTTGATGTATATTACTAGGTTATGTACAGTCACCCATTTGATGCCTTGATGTATATTACCAGGTTATATACAGTCATCCATTTGGTGCCTTGATGTATATTACTAGGTTATGTACAGTCACTCACTTGATGCTTTCGTGTATATAACTAGGTTATGTACTGTCACCTACTTGATACCTTGATGTATATTACTAGGTTATGTACTGTCACTCACATGATGCATTGATGTATATTACCAGGTTATGTACAGTCACCCACTTGATGCCTTGATGTATATTACTAGGTTATGTACAGTCACCCATTTGGTGCCTTGATGTATATTACTAGGTTATGTACAGTCACTCACTTGATGCTTTCGTGTATATAACTAGGTTATGTACTGTCACCTACATGATACCTTGATGTATATTACTAGGTTATGTACTGTCACCCACTTGATACCTTGATGTATATTACTAGGTTATGTACAGTCACTCACTTGATGCTTTCGTGTATATAACTAGGTTATGTACTGTCACCTACTTGACATCTTGATGTATATTAGTAGGTTATGTACTGTCACTCACTTGATACCTTGATGTATATTACTAGGTTATGTACAGTCACCCATTTGATGCCTTGATGTATATTACTAGGTTAGATACAGTAACCCACTTGATGCCTTGATGTATATTACTAGGTTATGTACAGTAACCCACTTGATGCCTTGATGTATATTACTAGGTTATGTACAGTCACCCATTTGATGCCTTGATGTATATTACCAGGTTATGTACAGTAACCCACTTGATACCTTGATGTATATTACCAGGTTATATACAGTCACCCACTTGATACCTTGATGTATATTACTAGGTTATGTACTGTCACTCACTTGATGCCTTGATGTATATTACTAGGTTATGTACAGTCACTCACTTGATGCCTTGATTTATATTACTAGGTTATGTACAGTCACTCATTTGATGCCTTGATGTATATTACTAGGTTATGTACTGTCACTCACTTGATGCCTTGATGTATATTACTAGGTTATGTACAGTCACTCACTTGATGCCTTGATGTATATTACTAGGTTATGTACAGTCACTCATTTGATGCCTTGATGTATATTACTAGGTTATGTACAGTCACTCATTTGATGCCTTGATGTATATTACTAGGTTATGTACAGTCACTCATTTGATGCCTTGATGTATATTACTAGGTTATGTACAGTCACTCATTTGATGCCTTGATGTATATTACTAGGTTATGTACAGTCACCCACTTGATGCATTGATGAATATTACCAGGTTATGTACAGTCACTCACTTGATACCTTGATGTATATTACTAGGTTATATACAGTCATCCATTTGATGCCTTGATGTATATTACTAGGTTATGTACAGTCACTCATTTGATGCCTTGATGTATATTACTAGGTTATGTACAGTCACTCATTTGATGCCTTGATGTATATTACTAGGTTATGTACAGTCACTCATTTGATGCCTTGATGTATATTACTAGGTTATGTACAGTCACTCACTTGATGCCTTGATGTATATTACTAGGTTATGTACAGTCACTCATTTGATGCCTTGATGTATATTACTAGGTTATGTACAGTCACTCATTTGATGCCTTGATGTATATTACTAGGTTATGTACAGTCACTCATTTGATGCCTTGATGTATATTACTAGGTTATGTACAGTCACTCATTTGATGCCTTGATGTATATTACTAGGTTATGTACAGTCACTCATTTGATGCCTTGATGTATATTACTAGGTTATGTACAGTCACCCACTTGATACCTTGATGTATATTACTAGGTTATGTACTGTCACTCACTTGATGCCTTGATGTATATTACTAGGTTATGTACAGTCACTCAATTGATACCTTGATGTATATTACTAGGTTATGTACAGTCACCCACTTGATGCCTTGATGTATATTACTAGGTTATGTACAGTCACCCACTTGATGCATTGATGTATATTACTAGGTTGTGTACAGTCACCCACTTGATACCTTGATGTATATTACTAGGTTATGTACAGTCACCCACTTGATACCTTGATGTATATTACTAGGTTATGTACAGTCACCCACTTGATGCCTTGATGTATATTACTAGGTTATGTACAGTCACTCACTTGATGCCTTGATGTATATTACTAGGTTATGTACAGTCACCCACTTGATGCCTTGATGTATATTACTAGGTTATGTACAGTCACCCACTTGATACCTTGATGTATATTACTTGGTTATGTACAGTCACTCACTTGATGCTTTCGTGTATATAACTAGGTTATGTACTGTCACCTACTTGATACCTTGATGTATATTACTAGGTTATGTACTGTCACTCACATGATGCATTGATGTATATTACCAGGTTATGTACAGTCACCCACTTGATGCCTTGATGTATATTACTAGGTTATGTACAGTCACCCATTTGGTGCCTTGATGTATATTACTAGGTTATGTACAGTCACTCACTTGATGCTTTCGTGTATATAACTAGGTTATGTACTGTCACCTACATGATACCTTGATGTATATTACTAGGTTATGTACTGTCACCCACTTGATACCTTGATGTATATTACTAGGTTATGTACAGTCACTCACTTGATGCTTTCGTGTATATAACTAGGTTATGTACTGTCACCTACTTGATACCTTGATGTATATTAGTAGGTTATGTACTGTCACTCACTTGATACCTTGATGTATATTACTAGGTTATGTACAGTCACCCATTTGATGCCTTGATGTATATTACTAGGTTAGATACAGTAACCCACTTGATGCCTTGATGTATATTACTAGGTTATGTACAGTCACCCACATGATGCCTTGATGTATATTACTAGGTTATGTACAGTCACCCATTTGATGCCTTGATGTATATTACCAGGTTATGTACAGTAACCCACTTGATACCTTGATGTATATTACCAGGTTATATACAGTCACCCACTTGATACCTTGATGTATATTACTAGGTTATGTACTGTCACTCACTTGATGCCTTGATGTATATTACTAGGTTATGTACAGTCACTCACTTGATGCCTTGATGTATATGACTAGGTAATATGTACAGTCACCCACTTGATGCCTTGATGTATATTACTAGGTTATGTACAGTCACCCATTTGGTGCCTTGATGTATATTACTAGGTTATGTACAGTCACTCACTTGATGCTTTCGTGTATATAACTAGGTTATGTACTGTCACCTACATGATACCTTGATGTATATTACTAGGTTATGTACTGTCACCCACTTGATACCTTGATGTATATTACTAGGTTATGTACAGTCACTCACTTGATGCTTTCGTGTATATAACTAGGTTATGTACTGTCACCTACTTGATACCTTGATGTATATTAGTAGGTTATGTACAGTAACCTATTTGATGCCTTGATGTATATTACTAGGTTAGATACAGTAACCCACTTGATGCCTTGATGTATATTACTAGGTTATGTACAGCCACCCACTTGATGCCTTGATGTATATTACTAGGTTATATACAGTCATCCATTTGATGCCTTGATGTATATTACTGGGTTATGTACAGTCACTCACTTGATGCTTTGATGTATATTACTAGGTTATGTACAGTCACTCCCTTGATGCCTTGATGTATATTACTAGGTTATGTACTGTCACTCACTTGATACCTTGATGTATATTACTAGGTTATGTACAGTCACCCATTTGATGCCTTGATGTATATTACTAGGTTAGATACAGTAACCCACTTGATGCCTTGATGTATATTACTAGGTTATGTACAGCCACCCACTTGATGCCTTGATGTATATTACTAGGTTATATACAGTCATCCATTTGATGCCTTGATGTATATTACTACGTTATGTACAGTCACTCACTTGATGCCTTGATGTATATTACTAGGTTATGTACAGTCACTCCCTTGATGCCTTGATGCATATTACTAGGTAATATGTACAGTCACCCACTTGATGCCTTGATGTATATTACCAGGTTATGTACAGTCACCCAGGCGATGCCTTGATGTATATTACTAGGTTATGTACAGTCACCCACGCGATGCCTTGATGTATATTACCAGGTTATGTACAGTAACCCACTTGATGCCTTCATGTATATTACCAGGTTAAGTACAGTCACCCATTTGATGCCTTGATGTATATTACCAGGTTATGTACAGTAACCCACTTGATACCTTGATGTATATTACCAGGTTATATACAGTCACCCACTTGATACCTTGATGTATATTACTAGGTTATGTACTGTCACTCACTTGATGCCTTGATGTATATTACTAGGTTATGTACAGCCACTCCCTTGATGCCTTGATGTATATTACTAGGTTATATACAGTCATCCATTTGATGCCTTGATGTATATTACCAGGTTATGTAGCGTAACCCACTTGATGCCTTCATGTATATTACCAGGTTAAGTACAGTCACCCATTTGATGCCTTGATGTATATTACCAGGTTATGTACAGTAACCCACTTGATACCTTGATGTATATTACCAGGTTATATACAGTCACCCACTTGATACCTTGATGTATATTACTAGGTTATGTACTGTCACTCACTTGATGCCTTGATGTATATTACTAGGTTATGTACAGTAACCCACTTGATACCTTGATGTATATTACCAGGTTATATACAGTCACCCACTTGATACCTTGATGTATATTACCAGGTTATGTACTGTCACCCACGCGATGCCTTGATGTATATTACTAGGTTATGTACAGTCACCCACGCGATGCCTTGATGTATATTACTAGGTTATGTACAGTCACCCATTTGATGCCTTGATGTATATTACCAGGTTATATACAGTCATCCATTTGGTGCCTTGATGTATATTACTAGGTTATGTACAGTCACTCACTTGATGCTTTCGTGTATATAACTAGGTTATGTACTGTCACCTACTTGATACCTTGATGTATATTACTAGGTTATGTACTGTCACTCACTTGATACCTTGATGTATATTACTAGGTTATGTACAGTCACCCACTTGATGCCTTGATGTATATTACTAGGTTATATACAGTAACCCACTTGAAGCCTTGATGTATATTACCAGGTAATGCACAGTAACCCACTTGATGCCTTGATGTATATTACTAGGTTATATACAGTCATCCATTTGATGCCTTCATGTATATTACCAGGTTATGTACAGTAACCCACTTGATGCCTTCATGTATATTACCAGGTTATATACAGTCACCCATTTGATGCCTTGATGTATATTACTAGGTTATGTACAGTCACTCACTTGATGCCTTGATGTATATTACTAGGTTATATACAGTCATCCATTTGATGCCTTGATGTATATTACCAGGTTATGTACAGTAACCCACTTGATACCTTGATGCATATTACCAGGTTATATACAGTCACCCACTTGATACCTTGATGTATATTACTAGGTTATGTACAGTCACTCACTTGATGCCTTGATGTATATTACTAGGTAATATGTACAGTCACCCACTTGATGCCTTGATGTATATTACCAGGTTATGTACAGTCACCTACTTGATACCTTGATGTATATTACTAGGTTATGTACAGTCACCCACGCGATGCCTTGATGTATATTACTAGGTTATGTACAGTCACCCACGCGATGCCTTGATGTATATTACCAGGTTATGTACAGTAACCCACTTGATGCCTTCATGTATATTACCAGGTTATGTACAGTCACCCATTTGATGCCTTGATGTATATTACCAGGTTATGTACAGTAACCCACTTGATACCTTGATGTATATTACCAGGTTATATACAGTCACCCACTTGATACCTTGATGTATATTACTAGGTTATGTACTGTCACTCACTTGATGCCTTGATGTATATTACTAGGTTATGTACAGTCACTCCCTTGATGCCTTGATGTATATTACTAGGTAATATGTATAGTCACCCACTTGATGCCTTGATGTATATTACCAGGTTATGTACAGTCACCCAGGCGATGCCTTGATGTATATTACTAGGTTATGTACAGTCACCCACTTGATACCTTGATGTATATTACTAGGTTATGTACAGTCACCCATTTGATACGTTGATGTATATTACTAAGTTATGTATACTCACCCATTTGATACCTTGATGTATATTACTAGGTTATGTACAGTCACCCATTTGATACGTTGATGTATATTACTAAGTTATGTATACTCACCCATTTGATACCTTGATGTATATTACTAGGTTATGTAAAGTCACCCATTTGATACCTTCATGTATATTACTAAGTTATGTATAGTCACCCATTTGATACCTTGATGTATATTACTAGGTTATGTAAAGTCACCCATTTGATACCTTGATGTATATTACTAGGTTATGAACAGTCACCCACTTGATACCTTGATGTATATTACTAGGTTATGTACAGTCACCCATTTGATACGTTGATGTATATTACAAAGTTATGTATACTCACCCATTTGATGCCTTGATGTATATTACCAGGTTATGTACAGTAACCCACTTGATGCATTGATGTATATTACCAGGTTATGTACAGTCACCCACGCGATGCCTTGATGTATATTACCAGGTTATGTACAGTCACCCACTTGATACCTTGATGTATATTACCAGGTTATGTACAGTCAACCACTTGATGCATTGATGTATATTACCAGGTTATGTACAGTCACCCTCTCCATGCCTTGATGTATATTACCAGGTTATGTACAGTCACCCACTTGATGCCTTGATGTATATTATCAGGTTATGTACAGTCACCCACTTGATGCATTGATGTATATTACCAGGTTATGTACAGTCACCCTCTCCATGCCTTGATGTATATTACCAGGTTATGTACAGTCACCCACTTGATGCATTGATGTATATCACCAGGTTATGTACAGTCACCCTCTCCATGCCTTGATGTATATTACCAGGTTATGTACAGCCACCCACTTGATGCCTTGATGTATATTACCAGGTTATGTACAGTCACCCAGGTGATGCCTTGATGTATATTACCAGGTTATGTACAGTCACCCACTTGATGCATTGATGTATATTACCAGGTTATGTACAGTCACCCACTTGATGCATTGATGTATATTACCAGGTTATGTACAGTCACCCACTTGATGCCTTGATGTATATTACCAGGTTATGTACAGTCACCCACTTGATGCCTTGATGTATATTACCAGGTTATGTACAGTCACCCAGGTGATGCCTTGATGTATATTACCAGGTTATGTACAGTCACCCACTTGATGCATTGATGTATATTACCAGGTTATGTACAGTCACCCACTTGATGCCTTGATGTATATTACCAGGTTATGTACAGTCACCCACTTGATGCCTTGATGTATATTACTAGGTTATGTACAGTCACCCATTTGATACCTTGATGTATATTACTAGGTTATGTACAGTAGTCACCCATTTGATACCTTGATGTATATTACTAGGTTATGTACAGTCACCCACGCGATGCCTTGATGTATATTACTAGGTTATGTACAGTCACCCACTTGATACCTTGATGTATATTACTAGGTTATGTACAGTCACTCACTTGATGCTTTCGTGTATATAACTAGGTTATGTACAGTCACCAACTTGATACCTTGATGTATATTACTAGGTTATGTACAGTCACCCATTTGATACGTTGATGTATATTACTAAGTTATGTATACTCACCCATTTGATGCCTTGATGTATATTACCAGGTTATGTACAGTCACCCACTTGATACCTTGATGTATATTACCAGGTTATGTACAGTCACTCACTTGATGCCTTGATGTATATTACCAGGTTATGTACAGTCACCCACTTGATACCTTGATGTATATTACCAGGTTATGTACAGTCAACCACTTGATGCATTGATGTATATTACCAGGTTATGTACAGTCACCCTCTCCATGCCTTGATGTATATTACCAGGTTATGTACAGTCACCCACTTGATGCCTTGATGTATATTATCAGGTTATGTACAGTCACCCACTTGATGCATTGATGTATATTACCAGGTTATGTACAGTCACCCTCTCCATGCCTTGATGTATATTACCAGGTTATGTACAGTCACCCACTTGATGCCTTGATGTATATTACCAGGTTATGTACAGTCACCCACTTGATGCCTTGATGTATATTACCAGGTTATGTACAGTCACCCACTTGATGCCTTGATGTATATTACTAGGTTATATACAGTCACTCATTTGATGCCTTGATGTATATTACCAGGTTATGTACAGTCACCCACTTGATGCCTTGATGTATATTACCAGGTTATGTACAGTCACCCTCTCCATGCCTTGATGTATATTACCAGGTTATGTACAGTCACCCACTTGATACCTTGATGTATATTACCAGGTTATGTACAGTCACCCACTTGATGCATTGATGTATATTACCAGGTTATGTACAGTCACCCTCTCCATGCCTTGATGTATATTACTAGGTTATGTACAGTCACCCACTTGATACCTTGATGTATATTACCAGGTTATGTACAGTCACCCACTTGATGCCTTGATGTATATTACCAGGTTATGTACTGTCACCCACTTGATGCATTGATGTATATTACCAGGTTATGTACAGTCACCCACTTGATGCCTTGATGTATATTACCAGGTTATGTACAGTCACCCACTTGATGCCTTGATGTATATTACCAGGTTATGTACAGTCACCCAGGTGATGCCTTGATGTATATTACCAGGTTATGTACAGTCACCCACTTGATGCATTGATGTATATTACCAGGTTATGTACAGTCACCCACTTGATGCATTGATGTATATTACCAGGTTATGTACAGTCACCCACTTGATGCCTTGATGTATATTACCAGGTTATGTACAGTCACCCAGGTGATGCCTTGATGTATATTACCAGGTTATGTACAGTCACCCACTTGATGCATTGATGTATATTACCAGGTTATGTACAGTCACCCACTTGATGCCTTGATGTATATTACCAGGTTATGTACAGTCACCCACTTGATGCCTTGATGTATATTACTAGGTTATGTACAGTCACCCGCTTGATGCATTGATGTATATTACTAGGTTATGTACAGTCACCCATTTGATACCTTGATGTATATTACTAGGTTATGTACAGTAACCCTCTTGATGCCTTGATGAATATTACTAGGTTATGTACAGTCACCTACTTGATGCCTTGATGTATATTACTAGGTTATGTACAGTCACCCACTTGATGCCTTGATGTATATTACCAGGTTATGTAAAGTCACCCACTTGATGCCTTGATGTATATTACCAGGTTATGTACAGTCACCCAGGTGATGCCTTGATGTATATTACCAGGTTATGTACAGTCACCCACTTGATGCATTGATGTATATTACCAGGTTATGTACGGTCACCCACTTGATGCCTTGATGTATATTACCAGGTTATGTACAGTCACCCAGGTGATGCCTTGATGTATATTACTAGGTTATGTACAGTCACCCACTTGATACCTTGATGTATATTACTAGGTTATGTACAGTCACTCACTTGATGCCTTGATGTATATTACTAGGTTATGTACAGTCACTCACTTGATGCCTTGATGTATATTACTAGGTTATGTACAGTCACTCATTTGATGCCTTGATGTATATTACTAGGTTATGTACTGTCACTCACTTGATGCCTTGATGTATATTACTAGGTTATGTACAGTCACTCACTTGATGCCTTGATGTATATTACTAGGTTATGTACAGTCACTCATTTGATGCCTTGATGTATATTACTAGGTTATGTACAGTCACTCATTTGATGCCTTGATGTATATTACTAGGTTATGTACAGTCATTCATTTGATGCCTTGATGTATATTACTAGGTTATGTACAGTCACCCACTTGATGCATTGATGTATATTACCAGGTTATGTACAGTCACTCACTTGATACCTTGATGTATATTACTAGGTTATATACAGTCATCCATTTGATGCCTTGATGTATATTTCTAGGTTATGTACAGTCACTCATTTGATGCCTTGATGTATATTACTAGGTTATGTACAGTCACTCATTTGATGCCTTGATGTATATTACTAGGTTATGTACAGTCACTCATTTGATGCCTTGATGTATATTACTAGGTTATGTACAGTCACTCACTTGATGCCTTGATGTATATTACTAGGTTATGTACAGTCACTCATTTGATGCCTTGATGTATATTACTAGGTTATGTACAGTCACTCATTTGATGCCTTGATGTATATTACTAGGTTATGTACAGTCACTCATTTGATGCCTTGATGTATATTACTAGGTTATGTACAGTCACTCATTTGATGCCTTGATGTATATTACTAGGTTATGTACAGTCATTCATTTGATGCCTTGATGTATATTACTAGGTTATGTACAGTCACCCACTTGATGCATTGATGTATATTACCAGGTTATGTACAGTCACTCACTTGATACCTTGATGTATATTACTAGGTTATATACAGTCATCCATTTGATGCCTTGATGTATATTTCTAGGTTATGTACAGTCACTCATTTGATGCCTTGATGTATATTACTAGGTTATGTACAGTCACTCATTTGATGCCTTGATGTATATTACTAGGTTATGTACAGTCACTCATTTGATGCCTTGATGTATATTACTAGGTTATGTACAGTCACTCACTTGATGCCTTGATGTATATTACTAGGTTATGTACAGTCACTCATTTGATGCCTTGATGTATATTACTAGGTTATGTACAGTCACCCACTTGATGCATTGATGTATATTACTAGGTTATGTACAGTCACCCATTTGATACCTTGATGTATATTACTAGGTTATGTACAGTAACCCTCTTGATGCCTTGATGAATATTACTAGGTTATGTACAGTCACCCACTTGATGCCTTGATGTATATTACTAGGTTATGTACAGTCACCCACTTGATGCCTTGATGTATATTACCAGGTTATGTACAGTCACCCAGGTGATGCCTTGATGTATATTACTAGGTTATGTACAGTCATCCATTTGATGCCTTGATGTATATTACCAGGTTATGTACAGTCACCCACTTGATGCATTGATGTATATTACCAGGTTATGTACAGTCACCCACTTGATGCCTTGATGTATATTACCAGGTTATGTACAGTCACCCACTTGATGCCTTGATGTATATTACTAGGTTATGTACAGTCACCCACTTGATGCCTTGATGTATATTACTAGGTTATGTACAGTCACCCACTTGATGCATTGATGTATATTACTAGGTTATGTACAGTCACCCATTTGATACCTTGATGTATATTACTAGGTTATGTACAGTAACCCTCTTGATGCCTTGATGTATATTACTAGGTTATGTACAGTCACCCACTTGATGCCTTGATGTATATTACTAGGTTATGTACAGTCACCCACGCGATGCCTTGATGTATATTACTAGGTAATATGTACAGTCACCCATTTGATGCCTTGATGTATATTACTAGGTTATGTACAGTCACTCACTTGATACCTTGATATATATAACTAGGTTATGTACCCACTTGATACCTTGATGTATATTACTAGGTTATGTACAGTCACTCACTTGATGCTTTCGTGTATATAACTAGGTTATGTACTGTCACCCACTTGATACCTTGATGTATATTACTAGGTTATGTACTGTCACTCACTTGATACCTTGATGTATATTACTAGGTTATGTACTGTCACTCACTTGATACCTTGATGTATATTACTAGGTTATGTACAGTCACCCACTTGATGCCTTGATGTATATTACTAGGTTATGTACAGTCACTCACTTGATACCTTGATGTATATTACTAGGTTATGTACAGTCACCCATTTGATGCCTTGATGTATATTACTAGGTTATGTACAGTCACCCACTTGATGCCTTGATGTATATTACTAGGTTATGTACTGTCACTCACTTGATACCTTGATGTATATTACTAGGTTATGTACAGTCACTCACTTGATACCTTGATATATATAACTAGGTTATGTACCCACTTGATACATTGATGTATATTACTAGGTTATGTACAGTCACCCACTTGATGCTTTCGTGTATATAACTAGGTTATATACAGTCACTCATTTGATACCTTGATGTATATTACTAGGTTATGTACAGTCACTCACTTGATACCTTGATGTATATTACTAGGTTATATACAGTCATCCATTTGATGCCTTGATGTATATTTCTAGGTTATGTACAGTCACTCATTTGATGCCTTGATGTATATTACTAGGTTATGTACAGTCACTCATTTGATGCCTTGATGTATATTACTAGGTTATGTACAGTCACTCATTTGATGCCTTGATGTATATTACTAGGTTATGTACAGTCACTCACTTGATGCCTTGATGTATATTACTAGGTTATGTACAGTCACTCATTTGATGCCTTGATGTATATTACTAGGTTATGTACAGTCACCCACTTGATGCATTGATGTATATTACTAGGTTATGTACAGTCACCCATTTGATACCTTGATGTATATTACTAGGTTATGTACAGTAACCCTCTTGATGCCTTGATGAATATTACTAGGTTATGTACAGTCACCCACTTGATGCCTTGATGTATATTACTAGGTTATGTACAGTCACCCACTTGATGCCTTGATGTATATTACCAGGTTATGTACAGTCACCCAGGTGATGCCTTGATGTATATTACTAGGTTATGTACAGTCATCCATTTGATGCCTTGATGTATATTACCAGGTTATGTACAGTCACCCACTTGATGCATTGATGTATATTACCAGGTTATGTACAGTCACCCACTTGATGCCTTGATGTATATTACCAGGTTATGTACAGTCACCCACTTGATGCCTTGATGTATATTACTAGGTTATGTACAGTCACCCACTTGATGCCTTGATGTATATTACTAGGTTATGTACAGTCACCCACTTGATGCATTGATGTATATTACTAGGTTATGTACAGTCACTCATTTGATACCTTGATGTATATTACTAGGTTATGTACAGTAACCCTCTTGATGCCTTGATGTATATTACTAGGTTATGTACAGTCACCCACTTGATGCCTTGATGTATATTACTAGGTTATGTACAGTCACCCACGCGATGCCTTGATGTATATTACTAGGTAATATGTACAGTCACCCATTTGATGCCTTGATGTATATTACTAGGTTATGTACAGTCACTCACTTGATACCTTGATATATATAACTAGGTTATGTACCCACTTGATACCTTGATGTATATTACTAGGTTATGTACAGTCACTCACTTGATGCTTTCGTGTATATAACTAGGTTATGTACTGTCACCCACTTGATACCTTGATGTATATTACTAGGTTATGTACTGTCACTCACTTGATACCTTGATGTATATTACTAGGTTATGTACTGTCACTCACTTGATACCTTGATGTATATTACTAGGTTATGTACAGTCACCCACTTGATGCCTTGATGTATATTACTAGGTTATGTACAGTCACTCACTTGATACCTTGATGTATATTACTAGGTTATGTACAGTCACCCATTTGATGCCTTGATGTATATTACTAGGTTATGTACAGTCACCCACTTGATGCCTTGATGTATATTACTAGGTTATGTACTGTCACTCACTTGATACCTTGATGTATATTACTAGGTTATGTACAGTCACTCACTTGATACCTTGATATATATAACTAGGTTATGTACCCACTTGATACATTGATGTATATTACTAGGTTATGTACAGTCACCCACTTGATGCTTTCGTGTATATAACTAGGTTATATACAGTCACTCATTTGATACCTTGATGTATATTACTAGGTTATGTACAGTCACCCACTTGATGCCTTGATGTATATTACTCGGTTATGTGCAGTCACTCACTTGATGCTTTCGTGTATATAACTAGGTTATGTACAGTCACTCACTTGATGCCTTGAAGTTAATTACTACGTTATGTACAGTCACCCATTTGATACCTTGATGTATATTACTAGGTTATGTACAGTCACCCACGCGATGCCTTCATGTATATTACTAGGTTATGTACAGTCACCCACTTGATGCCTTGATGTATATTACTAGGTTATGTACAGTCACTCACTTGATACCTTGATGTATATTACTAGGTTATGTACAGTCACCCACTTGATGCATTGATGTATATTACTAGGTTATGTACAGTCACCCACTTGATACCTTGATGTATATTACCAGGTTATATACAGTCACACACTTGATACCTTGATGTATATTACTCGGTTATGTACATTCACCCACGCGATACCTTGATGTATATTACCAGGTTATATACAGTCACCCACTTGATACCTTGATGTATATTACTAGATTATGTACAGTCACCCACTTGATACCTTGATGTATATTACTAGGTTATGTACAGTCACCCACTTGATACCTTGATGTATATTACTAGGTTATGTACAGTCACCCACTTGATACCTTGATGTATATTACTAGGTTATGTACAGTCACTCACTTGATGCCTTGATGTATATTACTAGGTTATGTACAGTCACCCTCTCCATGCCTTGATGTATATTACTAGTTTATGTTCTTTGGTTCGAATTGAATAGTTAATGAGCAAAAGATGTACTCTCTACTTTAGCCAGTTTCATCTGATGTATATTATCAACTCATTCTATCTGTTTCTGTCAACGTGCTCGGAGTCGAAATCGTCGAAATCAGAGCCTGTGCCCTGATGATGGTCGGAGGCGCTTTGTAGTAATGTTAAACAACGAAACACTCCTTCCCAATGCATTGTTTAGAAAAAAATAGTACTTGAAATTATTGACATAGTAAGAGTACTTTTCCAGTAAATGGAGACAAAGAATTCTTAGTTAATGAAAACTGTCCACTATCAAAAGTAATCGCCATGCTTTAAATCTCGGGGCACGAAGTATTGAGTGACCCCCCCCCCCCTCTTGATGTATTGCAATGTATTGCTTAGTTCTATTTAGTACCCCTCTTGACGCCTCGCTGTATATCGCTGGGTGATGTCACGTCTCCATGACAACGTCACAAACGTTCATAATACATATTGTTCTATATCTACAATGGTTGTGTGACTTAATCGTTAACGCAGTGCCTGTGGTATATATACAATTAAATCGCGTGCCCGTCTTTTCAATATATTCATAATGAAAACCGCATTCAACAAGACATAGTATATGTCGGAATGTGAAAACATATCTGTAAACGTTCTCGTAGTGATTGTTCTATAGTCGCGTACCTTGCGTGCACATCTCACGTATTTCAACGTCATCAAAACGTCATTTCCCGCGGCAGGTTACTCTTTTGTATCCCGTTCTTTTCTTCGGCATACTCGGGATTGCTTCACCATGGTGTGTGCATGAAGTGAAACTCTCATTTAACCAGAAGAGCAGAGAGCAGACGCATTTAATGAAAGCCGTACGTTCTGCACGTAGTAAGAGAATTGGGCGATGTGGTGGCAAATTGTTGGTATAAGGCAATTAGTGGATTTCTTTTTCTCTAACACATTCAAACTTTAGTCCTTACCCTTTGCCATTTCCTATCTGTTCTGAATAACTCACGTGATCCCGGGCGACGTGTCAGTCTTGCACGTTGCAAGGCTCGGGTTAAAGTGCTCTCCTCGAGAAGGAAACGTTGTCTTTTGGTCGCGCCACCTTTCAGGAGAGTGTAGACAAAGTGCTTTGTGTGTGTGAATAACCCCGCCCAAGTTGATTCGCGTGAGAATATTAGATTTGTCAACATTCTTTTTTAATTGAAAATGTCAAATGAACATTTCCCTGATAGTACGAATTAGTGGCGTCCTGAGAGCGAAGGGATGCACGTATTGATCGGCGCGACCTTATCTAACCACAGTTATTGTATTCAAGGAGGTTTATAGGTCGCCCGAAGTCCCTTCGGCGTTCACCCCGCATCACAAACGCTACACTCAGAGAGCTTTGGTTTGTTCGCCCGAACACTTCAAGTTCGCACGCCTCTGAAGTTTATGCATTCACATTACTGTGTACTAAACCCAATACACTAGAGATGATCTGGTGTTTTTGACTAAATTCACGTTTACATAACCGCTGCTGTGCCAACCCTTCGGGAAATCATTGAAACAGACACTCTCTCGACTATATGTGTATGCACTCACTCCCATGGGAACACGGCGCATCGGTAATCAAACGACATGTTTGACAAGAATGATCTTCAAATAATAATTAGGGACTCTTCAATACTAATCCATCAAGATTTTAATCTGGTCTATGCTTGAACTAAGCAAGATACATATCACTGTGGTCACGGCGAATTCCTATTCTTTGCTACCCTTTGTCTTCTGAATCGCTACATTGGAGAAAAGAGCGGGCAAACATTCACACTCATTTCGCGGAATGAGCGCACGACCAACCCAGTCCAGGGAAGAGTGCTATAACGTCTGTACTACTGTCAAATAAAAATGCGTGCGTTGTAAATATGACGTAGTGTATCGAATACTTGAATACAAAAAAACCCAAGTGCCTTATTAGGATACAGCTTAGATCTGTCACTACTCACACTTGACCTTTATAACACTCGGGAGTAATTAAGTAAGAAAGAAGAAATTGTCTGTATATACAAGTGCAGAGCCGTTTTCATTTTCAGATGCTGCTGCTGAAAGTTGGTTGTGACCCGAAAGTTCAACTCTACTGTCACGAAATGAATCAACACACGACGTGATCAGGGTTTGAATCAGCGACCCCGTATGTTGCATAATATCAAATACTAGCATGGTGAAGGTAGTGACATTTTAGAGAAGATATCCATCATAACAACTGGCGTGGTTCGGGTCACGTGGTACATGGCAATGTGAGATTGCTGAACGGAGATATTGAGAAAATATAAACAAATTAAGACACATTTTCCCCACAAGCGAAATCTACAAATTAGATGTGTATCAACTCGATTATTTAAACTTTAAAGATATCGTTGCCTAAAGCAACGACTCATAGATCATTACAAGTGTGATGAGTGAGGACATTAGTTGTACTGTGCATAGAATACATTTGTTGAGTCACGGTCGTGTGTCATGACAGACAATTACGGGATCCAGGGATATACGACTGGATATACCGAATTCCATACGGGCAATGTGAAATTCGTTGGTGTGTGATGAGTCTACTCGAAGGTCGTTCCTATGGTAGGATACAACTTTTGGCAATTCACATATTTTGAACAATAAAGATGCAAATAAAATTGTAATTTCCCATGGAGCGCATTGTACTTAAATCGTTATTTACATTTTGTGTGCGTAAGAAATTTCGAATTTCTACGAAAATCCCATTATGTATAATGAGATATTTTGAATGCATGTTATTCACGATGGGTAATTTGTACCTGCTTGTTCACAGTGGGATATTTGGATGAAACATACACGCTGAACATACGTGGTATATAATAGAATATTTCACTTTTTGAACCCCCACAATTGGCTCTCTTGGTTTCAACTTTTATACTGTATGATTTGTTTAATAAGCATGGCGCCTTGAATGATATTTTTGTGTGTACTCTATACAGAGCGGACGACTGTGTTGAATAATTTACCACGGAATTCATTGAGCTAAAAATGATAGGACGCTTCGAATTCTGTTATTTGTGTATCTTTGATTTTAGTGACTCGTTACCTGCAAAAGACAAAAGTCTTATGTTCTTGAAATAATTCTATACGTTGTTCGTAAACAGGATTATTTGTGTACCTCACATACTGGACATTAGCTCAGATTTGACACAAGTCTTAATGCACATATGATGGTATACGAGATAAACCGTTACTCACTATTTCAAATCTTGTTAGCGATCTCGTCAGCTTTTTTTACGACAAAATGACATGGTATATATTTAAATGGGCTATCTTTGCTCCCACGTGACAAGCACATGAAGCGGTATATCAAGGCTGAAAAACACATTTTGTGAGTTGGGAATTGACTGAACTAATAACACATTCTTCTCTATTATTTTTCATGCAACGCGTTAAATATACACTATTAGTATGTTTACTGCTGCAATTAAAAAAACACATCTGAATATATAATATATACTTCCACGTAAACTGGCTGACAAATACGATTGCATCACTGAACCCGTTAGCGAGCCAACGAGATACAAATCTTGTTAATTTTGAAGGCCGTCACTATGACTTTTCTATGACTACAACAATTGAAATAAGAAAGTTATCCTTGTCTATCGATCTATCAGGAATCCGATATCAATCGATGGCTTTCGGGCAATTTCACGTGGAGCTGTACTTATTAATATGTATACAGTGCAACATCGTACACCTGCGATAGCTTTAATATGTAAATGCACGCGAACAAAGAATACACATATTCATTCTTATTCATTCTTGTCTTCGTAGTATCTTGAATTTATTATATAGCCAACAATAACGACGACTGGTTCAACTGATTGATTAGGCAATCGTTTCACGCTAGCATTCGACCTATAGAGCTAAATCATTACACAATATTATGTTGTTTAAAAAAAAGAATAAAAGTGAACAAAAACGAATTTTCACATCAGATATAATTTGCTATGATTTTTTTCAAGTGCATCATAATCGGGGAAGGAGGGGGGGGGGGTTAACACTTGCTGTTTTCTGGGAACCCCCACTGGCATACTAAACAACAATGGTCTCGTTAATCATATTTGATCTGTCAATGATAAAGCAGTATTTGTTTGCGAGGATCATCGGTGGATGTATACTGCCCTAGCCTCGTTTTGATTTTTGAATTATAATAAATGGGACGCTGTCGAATCTCGTGGGAGAATATGTAGCAATAAGAATGAATAAAACATCAGTCTTCATGCAAGGGTGATGTTAGAGATTACATACCGAAAGTACCAAATTAGAATATTACTAAAATTAGGATGTTCACAGTTTGTTTACCGAAATGTTATCGTTGTCATAATGTTGTCACACAATATAGACCGACAAGCCAGTTTGTAGCGTCAAACAAGGTCGGCGCATGCGTACTCAAAGACGGACAGGATGAAAAATGGTCCGTTGTTTGAGTAAGACGAAATCCCACCTGAGACCAGTGAATGAAAGCACGAAACGATTGCACAGTTAACTAATTAATATAAATCACCTTCGTCACTTTAGTACATGTATTCTTTGATTTACAAATGCGTAACCAATTTGTGTGTCTTCATTGAATCGACAGGGTTGGCTATTCCCGGTAGTGGTGTCTCAGCCATGATGTCAACAAAGCTGTTAAGGACGATGTCAAATTACCATATACTAATTGATTACGACAGTTGAGGGAGAAAATGGCGTTATAACTATTATTTATCAGATATTCTAGCGCGGTTGAAATTACTACAAATGGTCTCTTAACTCCGCGTGGATATCGAAATCAGTATAAAAAAAAGTGTACTCAGGGAATATACTAATAAAATATCACCAATTATTGCCTCATCATTGAGATTTGTGAGATATAGGACGATCCATTATTAGGAAACCTAGGCGGGACAATGAAGTACGATAGATGGCTTCACTTTCATCTATTCCGACGGATGATCCGCGAGTTTTAGCGCTGTCTGAACCGGGTACATCACCCGACGCAATGAAGATGTAAGCACGTCACGTAGGAGTAGCCGTTTGCATGGTGTTAAACCGAATAGGACTACGGGGAATTGAGATCGATGATGAAGCATTTCAAGAGAAGAGTAGTAGTGTATCATGATAACATGATTGTTGTACAATGATCTGTGTGGCCAGTGTCTCATTGTTTGACGATTACTGAGTTTAAATACTGCCATGCGGTTCGGTGACAGTCAGTCATACATAGTTGAAATCTTTCAGGTTACCCTTCTGAAATAAGAAAGTGTAATATATCCTTCGACTTATGACAAATAATTAACATATACCTATATAATACTCTCGTACAAGTGGCCTAATTATGTAAATATTGTCCAACTAGTCGAACTGTCCTCAAATAAGCGTAGTCCAGACATTTGCCTTGGCATGTTAACATGTTAAAGTTGATATTTACACTGTATGTACTCTGTTATTTATTGAGTTGCAATCACTGGATATTAGCATTAACTATGCAGGTATTGTCATCGATGTCTTCATGTTGTCACTTGAGACCATGTTTATGCAAGCGTATCATAACGATTCATCTTATGAACAAAAATCCTTCATTTGCATATTTTGCTCTCGCAGCTTTAAAATGACGGAGCTCCGATAAACATTTGTTAATTAGATTATATAAAGTGAACTTTACCAGTTATTCGCATTGGGCAGTAACATGGTTTTACCAACTCTTGTCAAGGGATTTTTAGATATACATTGCCAATACAGCCAAAATACTTACTCACGTAATCAGAAGACCAATGGCATTGGTGCAGAGTTCTGGTCATTTTGGTCGCAATTAGCATAAAATTAATTGGCTTGTAGATTCAGTTGCAGACACCTCACTATGGAATTAATTATGTTCTTACCACTGGTACACCTGTGTACTGTAAAATGCGTAATATTGTAAATTTAGTATTAAATTTTCAAACAACTGGTTCGATTTCACCAAATGATTCCCATATACGAATGCACGGCATATTATCATGACCGTTTTTAGCAATTTCAGTTACAAGTGAACCAACAAATAAATGTATTTTAGATGATTTTTTGTTTGTCGACATTTGAAATATTTAATTAAATAATAATATGTAATTAAATAATATGCATAAAATATTAGCTTAGCGACGACTAGACTGTATTACTGACAACTCGTTTATAAAATAAATGAAAAGAACAATAAAAAAGAACAATAACAAGAAATGTCACCCTCAGCGCCGTTAGTGTGAACACACGGCACTGATGTTTCAAATGCAACAACTGAAAATCCACAACAATACTGTAACACAGCTATTGTAAAATTACGATGTTTATTTCAAATGCAATTACACCATTACGAAAACAAAATCACCATTTTGGAAAGTGAAATCAATACTAACCTTTTCATTTAATATTCAAGATTTTTGTTTCGAACTTTTTATGTAATTTGAACACAATGATAACGGTTATATTTACCACACTAATCAAATCTTAGCAAAATGATGAGGTTAAAGAACAAATAACATTATTCCCTACAACATAGTTCGATACGTATGTGTGAAACAATTGTGATCGCATGTTACTGCAATGCAAACCATTATAGCACACGAGAGCCAGGTCACCCTTGACATGTCGCAGGGAAAAAGAACAAACTCCATCTGGTGGTTAGGCTGGTGATACTATACAGTTGAAATGTAAACCAATGATAGACGTTATCCAATCTTACTTACTACAAGAAGAGAATAACGAGTTAAAGAGCTGATATGATTTACATACAATAATGCCATTAATTAGAGCATGGGCGGAATTGTTCTTATTTATAGGCGTAAACAGACTGCAAGGGAAAACCCAAACATCGAAGTCAGAATGACGTTTATGTAAAGATGTCCCGAAGTCCCCAAATAATTGTCTGACAAGCTGATTTGAAAAAAAAAACTAAGGAAGCGACATCGAATTGCATTTCTCCTGTGACTGACATATACGGAACCACGTGATCATGCGACGCACAGGCGTTCTGTAATTGATCGCCGTGGAACCGATTTAGACCGACTGTTGTCCAGGTTACAGTCATCACTTCAATACGTCCAACGTTCAGAATTGCAAGATTTATATAGTATGACAGATATAAAATAACAAGCAAGCTAGGCAGGGGATAAAACTAAAATAATACTGCTAATCGTGTTTTAATAATTCCGATTAGTAGCAAGCTAAAATAGCTATAAACATGGTTTATGCCATCAAATAAAGTGACTATTAATTAAGCAGCCATTGTCACGTGGGTTGGGTGGAGGGTTGTACGCGCACAGACGCATGCGCACTACCATGTATGCTACGCAATTCATTAACCGCATATCTATTGCATGGCATATTGAAGACAATGTGTCGATGTTGTATAATTTAACACCATAAGTAATTATCTAAACACGTTATACTTATTACATTTGCATCCTTATAATGTAGTATGAATTATATATTGATTCGTATTATACGCCAAAGTCAATAGAAGCGTGAGTACATCAACACCTGTTTCTATACGTCTCAACTGTTGTAGAAATGCCAATCATGTTTTCTTAATGTATAGTGCAACCTGTTTCATGGCATTGTACATACAATTCGTAATTACTCTATTTTGCTATTACGTAACTTAATAGAGACTGCCCGTTTTGATGTTCCACCTTTGTTTTTTTGTAGAATTACATTGTATACATTAACTGTTGAGTTTGAATAATATTTTTAGCAAAGTATTTGAATTTCGTTGAAAACAAATTGTACACGTTTGTTGTATCATTTATTTCTTTTTTCGTGTTTAGCAGAATTCCTAAAGAAATATGTTAAAATAAGGAACACAAAGAAACCACTTTGTCAGATTATATACTAATATATTAATGATGTGCTTGCCATCATCATCTAAATGTGTGTTATATATGTAATTGAACTTCAAGATCTAGATCAAGGAAAACATATAACAAGCTGCTTTTGTACATTTGTCTGCTTTTCACCTTAGTACCCTGTCCGTCATTGACAAACAAACTGACCGTCCTTCTGCGGCTTCACATATTGTTTTCTTAGATATTATATTCTGCCTGTACGGAATTGTTTTTTGCCTTTAGTAATGATTTGTTTACGTATCGTGAATTTAATTCTGTAATTCTATAAGTATTATATGTTAGACAACACAACAAAACACACAATTCGTTCTTCTAGTTAGCACACTGTTTTACATAACTATTGATAATTTGGATTATTCTATTTTTGTTTGAAAATGCATCGAAAATACCATATGATTCCCGGATATGTCGTCAAAGTACCCGCTTCAATGAATCTCATTAACGTTTCGATCATGAGAGCCTTGAGGAAATACACAACCCATGTATTGTTCACACTTTTCAGTTCTATTCACATAAAAAACCATTGTTCATATCGTTCCAAGAAGGTGTCCATTGCGAACAGCCACAGTACCTTTACAGAAACCAGGTTGTTATGAATAATATTCATGCGAATAATTTGCAGGTGGCCGGTAATTCTCGTCACGCCGTTATGAAAAAAATAATTGTCATGCGAATAATTTGCAGGTGCTCAATAATTATCAATAGAATCCTGCAATTACAAAATAAAACGTCTGTAACATAATATTTAACTCAAAATTTGTAACATTTACAGCAACATCATGTTTACCTGTAATTTGTCTGCTTATTCACTATACCAGTTCTTTAAGTTTAATATATTGCACATTAATTAATAAAGGTTTAGTTTTCTGATACCGATTATAACAAGCGTGACATTTTGAAACTGTTATCGGTACGTACCTAAAATCTAACAAAAAAATGTGGGTAAAGAGTATATGAAAAAAATGCAATTATATAATTGGAGATAATAAAATACAAACTATTATTAATATACATTGTCAAATTTTCTTGAATATAATATGAAAGTAAGGAAATGAATGTCCTTCATTATCATTTAATTTTGACGAGAGATTATTGAAATATGTATACGAGTATTACAAAAATCATTGTCAAGTATGAATTTGAAATTGTTTAAAAACTGTAATGTCAATAAGTAACATCATCATACAATGGTGCGATTGGTACAGATTCAAACTTTAAATTGTTGTATTCTTAGCACATTCGTCTAATAATACAGGTTTGCGTTTTTTTAATAAAAAATATTATCACGAAATGACTTTTATCTCAGGTCACCGCTTGTAAATTAGCCTTAATATTTTACAGCTCAAGATTATGACGTCATTTAAAATTACGGACAACCATTTCTCAAATGCAAATGCAAGATATTCAAGTAAGTCGTTTAACCAAAGCTTGTGTAATGATCTTCAATATCATAATTGGTCATACAAACTTGTCCTATTTGCATATGTTTACTTTGCATATTGTTGTCAATTGTTACCAAATCTCTTTTATAATTTATCATTTGTACAATTAATTGTGTATTTTTGTCTTTTTTTCCAATGTGTAATTTGTGCAATTGTTTAATTTGATTATCTTGGATGATAAAATTGGGTTTTAGCAAATGCAATTTGTCTGAATATGACTTGTTAGTGAAGTAATTACTTGACTTGTTCCACTTTAACATAAACACACTCAAAGCTATCTCAAGTGAAACTCAGATTTACTAATTTGCTATTAATTGACTGGGTTAAATAATGGCATTAAAAAGCTCCACGTCGACACTTGTTTGTGACATTATGATAAATTTGTGAAACAAAATTCAAATCTTCGAAATCATGTTTAATCGTATATACAGATGTTAAATGCGTGCTAGTAATTACAGAACTATGTTTTTTTTCAGATTGTATTAAGACATTTCCATCATACAAATTATTGTCTTTTCGTATAAATTATGATTTACCATAGATTATGTTGCATAAAATATATGTCAAATAATTTGAGAAATTTCTTCTCTATTACATAATGATTAGTAAGGCAATGAATATACTTTCATTGATGGGCATTTGCCAATACTGAAATTATATTATATTGAGCTTTTAATATGGAATTTTAAAGAAAATGTTATGATTCGATACTGAAAGGGTATATGATGGTTAGATTATTTGCTTATCTGATTATATGGAATGCAATGGTTTGCTATGACATCTGAGTTTATGGGACAATGTGTATGACAAAATGGTAATGTTGTATTGGCAAAATGGTAATTGACCAAGCTGTTCCAAACAGTTAAAATAATAGTATGTGATATAAATTACAAAATGCAAATAATTCATATTAATTTAGAATTGATACCTAGTTAGGTAATTAATTGTGTTAATTATAATGGTAATTAATTATTACTTAGTTAAATATTTAACTAATTAAACAAACTTAATGAGTTTTGCAGACATTTCTATAACAATTCGTAGTTTCTGTCAAATCAATCAATGTCACCATGAACGCTCACTCAGAATCAATAATATTAAACGTCCGCACCGTTTGTTCTGATTATATGCAAATTAATATAGATTATTCAAATAAGCAGCTTTATTTTATATTTATGTTGATCATCTCTTTGAGCTTTTGAGATATAATATCAGAATTGAAACAATATTGTGTGATTTTAAAAAAAAAACAGTTCTAAAAATTCTATCATAGAAAATAGTAAGATTCACAATACTATCCATGCAAATTAAGTAAACACGAACATAAGTAATTGAAATATCGAAGAGCTTGTGTTTTTTAACATAACTTGAACATCTTATATTTGTTTATATTGGGAACTAATAATATTTTTAGAATTGATTGACATTTTGGGAAGATATGCCTATTTTAAAATAGCATTCACATTAAATATGGTTTTAAATTTCGCTAGCTCTATCCTTGTCTGTGTTAGTCTCCACCACGTCGTCGATAATGTACTCTCCGTTCTTCTCGAGATAGTTAGCGCTCCGGTGGGTATTCTGCTCATGGCGTCCATGGTAACCATCAAGGTTACTTTAGGCCAATATAACGCATGCGTATTCAGTGTGTATGATCTGCAGAAAAACAAATTTCAATGTTCACTGTAGTCATCATAAGAACTTTTATTATTTTTCATCCGATGTTATCATTTTTCCATCATAATCAGAAAGAGGTGATCTGCATATAATACAAAGTAGTAATGAAACATGCATTACTCATTTTCACAATGAATAGTTGGCAATCGTTGTGAAAGTTACTAATATATATTAAATAAATATTATTCGCGTATTGCAAGGAATGCATCATTCATTTCATATTCAAATATGACGTTTTCTCGTCTCCACAGGGAACTTAAAGCAAATCACGTTTTTAAGTACCAGTGGATTTGTCGCAGGGAAAAATCTTTACACCAAGGAACCGCTTTATTTACAAATAAATTAGATAGTTTGACGATCTACTAAACGATTATATACATATAATATGAGTGCTCCGGGAATGCAACTTATATTATGTGTATATAATACAAGCTTTGGGGAATTAGTTTTCATTATATATATATAATGCATTATGGAGGTTTGTATAATGATGAATTGATTTATTTGTCTGGAGTATTACTAGAATTAATCCCCGGTCACGTGATTTACAGTGCGAGTGGCCAATGATTTCGTGTGATAATGAGAGGCACACCATGGCATTACTGACCATGATGGTGAGAATTAGACAATGATTTGAAGATGACTGAATTACGTTCCTAGTAATTTGAACTAAACATAAAAAATTACAAAAAATGTCCAATTTATTAATGAATTATGTATATAATGTCAGCACAACAAGTTTACTTTTCTTGGTTTATATATAATCGTTGATGAAATGCATTTGCTGATTTAATATTTATATCGAAAATGTACTCAATTTTCAGAAAAGACCAATAATTATTCTTCTAAACTAGACGTGGGGGAACTTGTCTGATGAGCAAGTTACGAACGACTGAACATCGCTAACTGCGCAGATATTCTTTATGATAATCACAGTTATTCATAAGTGGCAACGCGTCAAGGGTACAATTGGGACCTGTCCCGTAAAGTTACATAACCAGGATTCTCTGTATGCTTTCTACAGTAAAACAAAAGCAAGATGCGTGTATGCAATTAGATTTATTTAACCATTATTACACAAGTAGTGCATTCTGGAAAGAAATTCATAAAGTTGATAACAGTTGTACTGTGAATGCCTTCGTTGTGGCTGTCACCATCCTAAAATTGTAGAACAATCATTTCTACGATCTATTCAACTCCATGAAAAACAGATGCGTTGCCAGCAGTGGTTATGCTTCTAACTTCTGCTTTAAAGTTAAATGTGTTAGTAGAAAAGAGGTTGAAACGGGTGTTGTCAATTGAAAACAACAAATCCAGTTCAATGATTGCTATCTATGCTGAGTATCTCGAACATTCTTCACCAATATTGTTGGATTTATTAAGTTGCTGTCCATCTTTTTATTTTCTCACAAAATTTCTGCCTGATTATATGATATTTGTGGCTCTTATTCCAAATATTTAAGATTAGTATGATAAAATCAATTATAAAAATAACTGCCGTTCGATATCCTTGGTTATTAGTGCCAGCAATGAAGTTGAGAAAAATATTACTGAATCGTATGTTAATGTTCTTCAAACTCGAACAAGTTTCGCTTTAAAAAGAAACATTGTTCTGATCAATGTATTTAAGTACTTAAAGTGATTGATTCATATCGATTCTAAATGCGAGTATATTCACTTGACTATAGATATAAGTAAGGAATTCGATAGTATAAATCATAGCGTTCAGTTTGATAAACTATCAGGTTATTGAAATACTGGTATTTAAGTAGCAAGATGTTATCTTATCCCCGTATTTTTCCAATGTTTTACGTAGATGAAATAGATGGCTGGCTCAATGAATGTAAGGTTGGTTGTTGCATTCATGACACTCTTATTAACCACACTATGTATGCTGACTGCTTAGTTGTTTTTGCGTTATCAGTTGAAGAATTAACCTAATTGTTATCAATATGTGAAACAATTGTTTATATACGTCATATAATAAACAGACAATCTGATAAAAATGTGAAACATTTTCGCTATGCATGTAGATATAGCTACATTAAAACCATTTGTTTAAACTTTAGAAAATTGTGAAACACTGAAAAATTTGGTTTTAATTTATGACTGAATATAAACTAAAGAATATGTTAATGATTATTACTATACATCTGTCACTGTGAAGCCATAAGTTACAGCGTCCCGTAATTCTGCGGTATTGCACTGGGAATTTTCATCCTACCATATTAGGAAACAAATATGGGACGATTACGCGCGTAAGCGTCTTTTAATAATAAAAACAAACATGGCTTCCTTCAGGGTTTGACCGGAGTCCACACAAAAAAGGTCGCTATATCTGTGCTAAACGTTTTGGATTTTGGCATTCCCATGATGTATTCCTGGATGGAAAAGATGTACAATAATAAGGTTATTACGAGGATACTTCAAAGTATACACTCAGACAGTACGGGGTCGCATCTTCGTGCATACTTTGCAGTATCCTTGTAATAACCTCATATTATATTTTGTTTGGTCTGCAACTGCTTTTTGTAACCTTTAGCTTATATTGTATTTTGTGTCACTTTTTATGTAACCTTTGTGTGCCGCAATCAGATATTATTATATAAAGAAAATACCCCTAAATAACAGGTTTTCTTATTTATTTTGCATATATCCCGCATACCAGGTAGCAATATTGTCACTTGACATTGAGATTATATGCATAATATACGTGATCATCTATATACGAACAATCATGATTTGAACGAAAACAAATCCGTACATATAATGCACACAAACGAATCTTCTGGTGTTAACAAAATTCTGTATAAAGCCTTTTCTTGGAAATGAATGGATGTGAGAATCTTCATATTTTATATAGCAGGTTTATGTATACGTTTATAATTTACCATCAATCTTTCAATGTAGTAACTTATAAGCCCATTAGCCTAGGCAGCCATGTGGCTGCATTTCACAATAACAAAAAATACTATTACTATGCACACTTGATTCAACTGGTAAATAACAGTGACTAAAATAATAACGTATCGGGGAATTCATTATATGTTAATCGTTGGGTAAATTCGAATATACATTTCATATCCATATAGAATGTATGTAGTTAATGTATGCCAACATTGTTATCAAAAAGGCAATGACCGACAAATGACCTTTCATTTTAACAGTTATGTTGCTACTGTATCAAATAGCAATATTATGACGTATTGGGATACGACAAGCTAGTGCCAACATCGGGCATTTTATTGAGCCTAAATCAAATGTGTACTCTCGATGTACATGCAGAGTACTTGTAGTGGATTTACTGTCTTCAGTCCCCATAGAAAATGTTTAAATAACCAGTAACGAGTTATTTTTATTCGACGGCTGCTGCTCCAAGTGCGCTCCACTTTAATTAGATTCTTGTCCCTGGCGAATAAATGGTGTTTTGGGTTTCCTGCTCAAACAGGTGACGACCTCGGGTAATTTGGACGGTATTATACAACGTTTTCAAACAATTGACTTAATGCATAAAACTTGTCACTCGTACGCGTATCAACATCTTATAGAGGTCTTTTAAGCGCAGCTAAGGAAATGGGACGTCGACGATTCCATATGTGCGTTTATTTTCTAACGATGGCTTATTGAAGAACGGTGCAGCGGACAAGAAGACTTATTGCCGTTTTGGTGTCCATATAAGATGTAGTAACAAGCCGCATACACGCAAACAGACAGGAAGCTACAAGAAAAAAGAGAATCGGTGTTGATGACCCCTCTTCAAGAAATTTAAACGATACATATAGAAGGAAGTGATTTTGATTCTGTTTGTTCATAGGTAGGATAGTAACTAATCAATTCAATTCTGCACGAATTGTTCACCATGAATAGAAGAAAATATGTCAATTATAGCCAAAATGTATGCAAGCAATCAATCGGGTGTCGGTGATTACACTATAATAGTGTAGCACAGTACACAGAGCCACGTTTAAAACAGTGTTTCGCGTCATCGATATTCTCACCTCACAACGCAACGTATACGGTATTGAACGAAAGTAGCGGTCGTCGGGGTACATTGTTTTTATATACGAGGTTATTACACGACAGGCCCGTGATATCGTGTCGTGTTTACGATTGATTTTGGTATTTTAACAAGTATCGAAGGAAACGAGTCTAAACGCCAAACGCGATATCACAGCGTCAATATCCATCCCATAATGCTCTGCGCTTATTTAAATTATCTCTGCCATGGAAACCTTCAGCTTTGTGGTCAAATACCTCACTACGCATGGTAATTTTTTTTACTTGTTTTATCTAGAAACATGCTACAAAAAGTAAAAAAAACATGTTTCTGACGAGGGAACATTTTTATTAATATAAGGTTATTACGAGTATACGGAAAAGTAGGCACGAAGGCAGTACAACCGACGTTTTTACGTTCACGCGCGTATTCGCTTCAATTTTGGAATTCGCATTTCCTAATATGTTAGGACGAAAATACCCAGTGCAATACCACAAAGTTACGGCACGCTGTAACTTATGGTGTTACGGTGACTTATGTACAATGATATTTGTTACTGTACACACGTGAACACGTGAACGCGATTTTATCAGGCAAGGTATAGCAAGGTAGTGTCACTGGAGTGAAATAGTGAATGTATACAACTAAAACTTGGGAAAGCAACGTTCTGTTTAAGTTTTAAAATTGAAGAGAAACATTGAACACTGATTTACGCCCGGATAGAATTTAATCCTGCGAATCATGCTTTAGGTGAATATTTCAATATTTTAATTTTCCCTTGGAATTTGGCAGGGGGGGGGTACCCCCTTAAGTGCGAATCGGTGTCACCGGCCTGCCTACGAGGTTCCAAGGTGTTTTTAACTGCTACGTGATCGTCTTTTATTTTATTTTACCCGTAAATCAAGAAGCACCATTTCTAGCTTGTACAGAGGGAATTATAAAGTTAATAATTTAATGTATAATGTATAATGTATGGCCTTGAAAATTTTGAGAAGTCTGCCCTTTATCGTCGCAAATCAGTTTAATCTAATTAACTGAATGTTTTATTCAGATTCAGGGCGTGAAAAACTTGACATTTTGGCATTTGGTGGCGTACTTTCGGTGAGAGTCGGAAATCCGGAAACAGTCGACCGTTTCAGGATAGGTGGGCGTGGCTACAACACGAGAAATATCCCAAATTTACTTGGATACGAGTAATCATTTTCAGCAAAAAAATCAATAACTGCCCATTTCAGTGGGATACAGATCTAAAATGGGGAACGTGAGGGTGGGCATTGCACAGGCACTTTAAATCAATTAAAATAACCAGCTGATTTGAACAAAACTGTAGTAACCGAAAACAAACAAACAAACAAACAGTAGCTATACGCGTAATGATAATGTATAGCTGATTATTTAGTGTACGACATAATGTCATAATCTAGTCAGTGACGTCACAATTGGAGACAGAGACAATTAATGATATTAAAAGTACGCACGTATGCACACGACCAATTAGTCCGAATAGTGACACACTGTCTGTAGTTCGGATTGTCGAATAACACAAAGCTCGATAGTTTACGTCAAATGTGAGGTTTCAAATTATAAGTAGTGTCAAATTTTCCCTTTTTTACAGGAAAACTCTCATTTTGTTTGTTAAAACTTTGATACGTCTATTTCATAGTAACGGGCAACGTAACCTAAACTATGCTAATTAAAAGTCCGAATCGACAAAAGTAACGGAAATTCCGAATGTCATTAAAACTGAAGTCATATAGCGTGAGCGTTCAGTGAAGAGAATGAATTCCTTCGACGTTGGAGATGACGTTATTTCCTGTGTGATTAGAGTGGGGATGGAAGAGGTCGTGGAATAAATGGGGATAATCTGATATGAGACGGTGGAAGAACCATATCTATGATTTATCGGATACTCCAATCATGAATCTTAATTTAAAACCCCGTGTCACGAAAAAAGTAACAGAATAGAGAGCGACTCTACAGCGACTTCCGCCATACACAGCAGCATTACTATATTCAAATTGGTATGTTCATAAATTGCATAGATTAACCTGAACGCGTACATTTCCATTTTTGTTGCTGTAGTGAGAAAACCACACATGTATTAACCATAACCATGTAGTACTAGTGTATATCATTACATTTTTAATGACAATGTTTCGACGAGCTAACGCAACTGAGACTTACGATAATTCCCTCGCCGTATTCCCATCGACTGCATCCAGTTTCACTAATACAATTAATTTGTAACAGTATCACTGCATATTGAATTGAATTACCTGCTGTCGTTTATATCGGTCATAACAACTTTCACTACTTTAATTATACATCTATTACTTGATTTTAGATTTCAGAAATACTACGTTTGTCCAATCAAAATATGAAAAACAACTATATATTATGTGTTGGTGATATTACAGATCAAATGCAGATATTATCATTATTTTTATTATTGCTGTTATACTAATTAATACCTTAATAACCTAACAAACAAATAATAATACAAAATGTACTATTAACTGAAGCAGTTTTATTCTAGTGTGCAGTAAAACTGCTAACTCGAATTGGGTTTGCCTGTTGGCTTGCGTAATAATTTAATAGATATAATAACTGCAACAACGTAAGTTCACTGGCTCACTGACACACTCAATTAACACGTGTGCTTTCATATATATCGAGACGTTGTGAATCTCTCTATGTCCGGAATCGCCACTAGAGTTATTTCGGTGTCTTCTCACCGGTAATCATAATTCCAGTGTGTTTTTACAGTCGCTTTGAATTATTCTTTTGCTGCATATAATAAAAAGTTGTGTATTTTTTCATGAATGCGTTCATGTGCTTCGTTCACTTTAATGTGAATGCTGACGACTGTTTGTTACACTGAGCTGGCAAGTAACGTGCAGAATGACAGGAAACGAATCAACCAGCAGTTGGGAACGAGCACATGACTGCTGATTACGATGAGTGGTGTGGTTTGCCCCTAGAACAAACAACAGAGGAAACATAAATCGATTGTTTACCCTTATTTGTTACAGATTGTTAATCAAATTCAACCACTTAACCATGTTTTGCCAAATCAAGAGAAATACCCATCGGCCTTTGCGCCGTCGAGGGTATGTACTTCACCACTAATTGCAATTATAATCATCTTCGGAGCCCATTAATTAAATAGGTTGTATCTGAAGCGTAATCCTCGGTCAGTCGACCAAAATCAACCACTTTAATCGCAGTGTTTTAGTCTACCGCATACAAATGGTTTCCGGAGAATATGTTTTCAATCAGTGGCGTCTAGAGTACTTTACCTGTATGCTGACGTAAAACAAATACACACTCTTTAAGTTGTCATTGTCTATTCAGTGAGCGCCATTTGCTTGTAGACTACCACAGATTGATACAGACGCTATCGTTTCGAGATTGCAAATGTAACCAAAGTATTTCAATAATTGCAAATGTCGATCTATGCCTGGGGGGAAATGAACTGCGTTCATGAAAATCAAATGTTTGCTTGTTTGCTGGGAAACATATATTCATTCTTAAAGCGCTTAAGCCGGCAACTGTGCCGATTCGGACTTCAAGCGATGGCAGAGTATGGTAGATGATCCGGGCATTTCCAGGTGACACATATCCCAAGGCGTTAACGTGCAATAAATATACGTAATTATTGCTGTCTCAATAACGTGTTACGGCTCTGTGCGACACATCAAAACGTCGACATCTGTGTTTTTCCTGCCCATTCTATTAGTAGTTACTTCAGAATTGGACAAAAGTAAGACAATATTATTAAAATACAAACTCACTAATGGTTTTCCCGAGGAAATTGCTGTGATTATGTGAATTTTCATTTATCGAAAGTGTAGAGACACAAGGTAACTCTCCGCTATCAATGACACTGTAAAAACCGTCTTCCCTGTGTACTGCTGCTCACTTGCCGTTAAGTGAATATACATTTTAAATCAAGGTAACTGAAATATTAAAGAAAATCGATTGTATTTCTTTTTTGTTAACTGACACCGGTTTGCCCCCTCGAAGTATTAAAAATCATTATAACTTGCCAGTTTGGGTCGCTAATTTCAATTCCAACTGCAATTTCAACTTGAAGAGCTAATCCCTTAGAGACCGAATACGATGTCTTCACTCATTCACTGGTGTCAATTTTTTATGTCTTAAAGCTGTTCTCTGTCTTGTTGATTCTGAATTTATAGTTTTCATTAGCGCTGTCGACGCCCGTCGTTTCAAATAAGCTCACACAGAGGAAATGCGCACAGCAAGTGACGTGTGCATAGCCGTGCTATCGATTAAAACAGGGTGGATATGGTGGATATCAATCAAACTTTACAGATTCTGTCAATTTTTAAGTTCAACGAGCGACAATCAAGTAAATTTGAAATGAATCTCCACAGTCAAGGTTATACGACCCCTAAGACGACATCAGAAAACAATCTGTTGCAATATTACGCGAATACCACGATTATATATTATAAATATCGCATATTATATATTAGTCAAACCCAAGGTGCCAGTTTATCCCACGCCAGGGTATTACATAACAATCATTTTGTTGACATGCCTACCGCATGAACAGTTGACGGACACAATAACTTGTTCTCAATAAAAATGTATTTGTTTTACCACACGCAGGCTTTGAATGATGCAAACGTTTTAATTTAAATAACAAAAAAATTATTACAATATTCACTCATACGTGACCACTGCGAAATTATGAACAATGCCTCGCCCATCTTTCCAAACAGCAACGTACTCAATGTAGCGTTATCTGGACGGGCGGTATTCTCAATTTAAACCGAATGATATGCGCGACTGACCCCATTCCGATTTTGCAGATACATATATATCATAGTAATAAACGTGTCTATAATCATTTTACAGAAGTGTACAGCATGATATGAAATATACATGGATTAATTTTCGATAACATGTTATTACTATTTAACTGTGCGCGGCAAACAAAACAAATAAAAATAGACATTACCACTATGATATCGTCAATTCGTCAAATTGCCGGTGGGAATACAGTTTTCGTACACTGGTGTCTGCTTTTGAATGTTGTGATTGTACCGCTCCCTCCACGAGAGTCCCATCAATAAACAGTAATTTTGAAACATTTTACTCATACGGGAAATATTTCAATACGCAGAATTCATGAATTGTTGTGAGAATGTAAGCTATTGTCTTGTTTTAAAAGAATAACACCAGGTTAAACGATCTAGAATGTTAACCGTCCGTGACTATGATGTCTTAGCTGCCTTCCACGTCTTCAGCTATGCATCAACGGTTGGCGCAAGTGATTCAGATCGGGTCAATTAATTCTCACTATCTTTCACTTTGTGATTCACTTGAAACAGCATTTGAAAAAAAGTACATGTGTGTACCATTCCCGGATTCATACTGGGTACCGGAGTCGGAACATAAAGCAATTCCCCGTTTTATCATGCTCTATCATGACTCGGTTGGTGATTTATTTATTACTTAAACACTTAGCAACAACACATACATATAAAACCAACTGAAACACGGAAAGACGATTGATTCTCTGGCAACATTTATTAAGAAATGTAACTGACTGGCAATGAGTGATTCGTAATTCCAATATACCAGTTAATATCACTAAGGGTGCGAATTGATCTAATATTTTAAATCTTCTGTCAACAGATCGAACTGTCGAAAATGGTCAATAGCAGTATACAACTTAAGTGACATTTATTTGGGAAAACTTTACATAGCGATTGTAGAAATAATTTATAAGAAACCAGTTTCAATTGGAGTTTGAAAGTAGTTTGATTTTTTCAAGTGTGATTCCAAGTATCACGTCATTAACAGAATGGGAATTCGCTATAGATATGACGTAGGTGTGATGCAGTGGTAAATGATGTTACAAAGACCTCGATTACGCTTCATATGAAAACTGAACAATATTTGAAGATTATCCTTAATATATTGTCACTCATGTTATTGAAGCGAATTGTTCATACACTCAAACTCGATTTTAAAGTACACCCCCGTTAAAGAACCACTACGACAGTGAAGTACATTTTGTCGATAGTTACAACTGAAACGAAATAACGATTCCTGTTTATTTGTGACAAGAATTCCATTCACATCTCGGCGGCGGATATTGCTTGAAGATGACAGTGCAAAGCAAAGAGTACGTCAATAAAAATACGTGGATGCACACATGGTTATCGTAGAAGATGGAAGACCGACATGGCTGGAAGTCACGTTCATTGATAACTAGGGTTTCCCAGATGCAACTATGGGTGAAGTGAGATGCGGAAATAGTATATTGACACTGTAACAACACAAAATAGTGAATTGTCATCGTATCCAATTTTGATAAAAACCACTGAAACCATAGTGGTTTTTGATTGAATGTACATATGTGCAAGTTTTTATCAAGTTCACCGAGGACCCGAGGAGCAATTATTAGTATATTCGTGACACGTCTACTAGACTGATTATGTTTAAAATTATTAATATGAATACGATGTAACACATCTTTCTTTTATTAAATATAGTTTGAGAGAAAAGAATACACGAACACATATATGAATAACACGACGAAATGCCGTGTCATGTTGAAACATTACATTATATGCCATATCGTAGCCATATGTGTCACGTTGTTAGAAATTGGAATATGATGTGTCACGTTGTTAGAAATTGGGATATGATGTGTCATGTCGTGAGATATCGGGATATGATGTGTCATGTCATGAGATATCGGGATATGATGTGTCATGTCATGTCATGAGAAATTGGGTTATGATGTGTTATGTCATGAGATATCGGGATATGATGTGTCATGTCATGTCATGAGAAATTGGGATATGATGTGTTATGTCATGAGATATCGGGATATGATGTGTTATGTCATGAGATATCGGGATATGATGTGTCATGTCATGTCATGAGAAATTGGTATATGATGTGTTATGTCATGTCGTGAGAAAATGGGATATGATGTGTTATGTCATGAGATATCGGGATATGATATGTCATGTCATGTCATGAGAAATTGGGATATGATGTGTTATGTCATGAGATATCGGGATATGATGTGTCATGTCATGTCATGAGAAATTGGGATATGATGTGTTATGTCATGAGATATCGGGATATAATGTGTTATGTCATGAGATATCGGGATATGATGTGTCATGTCATGAGAAATTGGGATATGATGTGTTATGTCATGAGATATCGGGATATGATGTGTTATGTCATGAGATATCGGGATATGATGTGTCATGTCATGAGAAATTGGGATATGATGTGTCATGGCGTGAGAAATTGGGATATGATGTGTCATGTCATGAGAAATTGGGATATAATGTGTCATGTCGTGAGAAATTGGGGTATGTTGTGTCATGGCGTGAGAAATTGGGTTATGGTGAGTCATGGCGTGAGTAATTGGGATATGATATGACATGGCATGAGAAATTGGGATATTATGTGTGATGTCGTGAGAAATTTGGACATGATGTGTCAAGTCGTGAGATATATAGATATGATGTGTCATGTCGTGAAAAATCAGAATATGATATGTCATGACGTAAGAAATTTGGACATGATGTGTCACGTCCTGAGAAATTGGGATATGATGTGTCATGTCGCGAGAAATTGGGATATGATGTGTCATGTCGGGAGAAATTGGGATATGATGTGTCATGGCGTGAGATATTGGGATATGATATGATATGACATGGCGTGAGAAATTGGGATATGATGTGTGATGTCGTGAGAAATTGGGATATAATGTGTCATGTCGTAAGAAATTGGGATATAATGTGTCATGTCGTGAGATATTGGGATATGATATGATATGACATGGCGTGAGAAATTGGGATATGATGTGTGATGTCGTGAGAAATTGGGATATAATGTGTCATGTCGTAAGAAATTGGGATATAATGTGTCATGTCGTGAGATATTGGGATATGATATGATATGACATGGCGTGAGAAATTGGGATATGATGTGTGATGTCGTGAGAAATTTGGACATGAAGTGTCAAGTCGTGAGATATATAGATATGATATGTCATGTCGTGAGAAATTGGGATATGCATTGTCATGACGTAAGAAATTTGGACATGATGTGTCACGTCGTGAGAAATTGGGATATGATGTGTTATGTCGTGAGAAATTTGAATATGGTGTGTCACGTCGTGAGAAATTGGGTTATGCATTGTCATGACGCGAGAAATTGGGATATGATGTGTCATGTCGTGAGAAATCGAGTTATGATGTGTCATGTCGTGAAAAATTGGGATATGATGTGTCATGTCGTGCGAAATTGGGATATGATGTGTCATGTCGTGAGAAATCGGGTTATGATGTGTCACGTCGTGAGAAATCGGGATATGATGTGTCATGTCGTGAGAAATTGGGATATGATGTGTCATGTCGTGAGAAATTGGGATACGATGTGTCATGTCGTGAGAAATTGGAATATGATGTGTCATGTCGCGAGAAATTGGGATATGATGTGTCATGTCGTGAGAAATTGGGATATGATGCGTCATGTCGTGAGAAATTGGGATATGATGTGTCACGTCGCGAGAAATCGGGATATGATGTGTCATGTCGTGAGAAATTTGAATATGATGTGTCACGTCATGATAGATTGGGATATGACGTGTTATGTCATGAGAAATTGGGATATGATGTGTTATGTCGTGAGAATTCAGGTTATGATGTGTCACGTCGTGATAAATTTGGATATGACGTGCCATGTCGTGAAAAATTAGGACATGATGTGTCATATCATGACAAAATAAGTCATGCTGTGATATAATGTGATATGACAAATTTGTGACACGACAGTCAACGAGTATTCCGAACAACTAACGACGCATATTTACATCCTCATATGTCACGTTACATGAGATATTTCAAACCAAGAACTTAGGCGACGTAAAGATCGAGATGTTGCCTTACGCTATTGAGTAAAACTGATGGAAGCCGTATGTCGTTTCTACATGCAGATCAAAATCATTTACCTATTCTCACAGAACTCGATTTTTATTTGGCGATGTCTCGTTGGAAGAAATTGGAATGAACAAATCTGTCACAAAGCAACGGCATGTTCTAAGAATGTCTGAACGAATATCTTTCAAACTGAACGTGTTCGTCTTGGCAGATGCCAATCATAGCAAACATTTGGAGAACATTTTTGACGCGAGGGCACGATGGGACCTGTTAGATAGAGCACATCGTAAGTTAACGCTATGCAAGGGAATAATTGATCGTTGTAATAAACGGGAGGTTAGCAGAGTCAGATTTTTGCTACCCCTATTTTTCAAGTGCATGATTTAGTTTTGAAATCACTCATGCTTGTTGCCATGGTTACAAATGCAATTCACTTTGCGGCTAAATCGGGAGGGATAAGGCGGCCCTCACAAGGCAGTTGGCCCACCGAGATTGTTCACAAAAGATGACATACGTAATATATTGGAAAGCGTTGGCATAACAACACCGACAATAATTAAATTGGATTTCCCAGCAATAGCGCCCGAAGTGTGGTTTGAAGGCACAATAATCGCTGGCTGTTTTCAGAACCGTTAAATTGAGCAAAACACAATAAATACAAGACTAATTATGGTATTGTTGTACGAGTGACGCTGGCGTCCAGCCACGCCCACAATTACAGTGGGCGGAAGGTGTCGTCATCTCGCGGCATGATTTCAATATGATCTATCCAATGAAGGAAATAATCGAGTATTCTTCAAGATACTGTATCGACCTCTGATTGGCTGACTTCATAAAGATATTTGATGTTCCCCTAGGGAGTCCTAAGTAACTCCAATCATTTCTACCTTTACGGTTACTCTCGTCTTGTATTAATTCCAGAATAACTGCTTATCACTTGTCCACATCGCGATCACGACACAGGTAACACATCACATACAGCTCTCCGCCAACGAGAAGTGTTCAGATATCGCGGGTTTCTTCTTTGGTATACGGGTTTTACTGTAGCTGTAGTGTATCAACAGTGCATTCGAAGAAAGACAGGTAAGAACAAGAACGCATTTTCTTCCTGTTTTTAAGCAAACTTAAGTTTAATTTTGTTAACCTCTTGGTGGATGTATCGTGTTGATGCATTGCGAACGAGTATCCACACACTGGGAAATATAATGCTTGAAAACGTTACCTATCAACAGCCACTTTCATTGATCGACCAGAACATCGATAATCGTCACGGTACGAACGTGTTGCCACTCAGTCTCAGTAGAATCTAAACTCGGTAGTTTCGTCCACGGTATGCATGTGTGTTTAATATTCCATGCCGTTAGGTGTTCTAAGATATATAGCAAACTTAACGCTACGTGATAACTTGTCTAGTTTACGTATATGCCTCACTGGGCGGTGTAAAGATGGTAATCCTATTATTGACTATTTGATAAAACTGTCCATTTTTTCAAGATAAACATATAATACGGTAACTACTACATATGAGACGTTCGTGTTTGTTGAACCATCGGTGGCGAGACAATGTCATTGATGTAAACGTCGAATAGCTTCCACAGACACATTTCGGGGAATAGTTTACATTATAAAAATGTGTCGTATGCCTACAAACGTAACATTACGTGTAATACTATTTTGTAATACATACACTGTTCCATGTACTACTATCTGTTATCGTAAAAAATAGGATTAACTTGATTTTAGCTCTGTGTAAAACGGTGGTTCTCGAATAAAACCAGTGCGGTAACGCGAATAGACAAATTATAAGCTTGTTTGGAACTAGCATTGGTAAAACGACAGGAGAACGAATGTGGGAATACGCCAACGCGAGGTTTTATGTCAGAGAAAAAGCTGTACAAAGACGATAATTATAATTTAAACAAGTTCCTGGCATAATTGCGTATTGAGCTAATACAAGGACAAGAACCCATATAGATGAGACTACCCTTCTTTTTTAATATTGGGAAACACCATTTATGATATTCTTCTCCTGGGAAGCCATATTTACCGCCAATCACCAGTATATAGAAGTTCGCCAGATACTATCAGTTGTATGTAACGACATCGAATTGTATTCCTTTTCACCCACCAGCTCGGTTACCATGGTCGGATAGCCAATAAATTACTTAATATTATGCATAACATGCGCAGTTTTCTTTTGTTTCTATTAACTACGGCAATTAATGTAAATGACGCGGGATTCATACCAACCGCGAGAAATATTTCACTGCTTAGTGACGTGACTAATTTTGAAAAGATGGTATCATGCTGATAAATTGATAGCAAGCGGAAATGAAAAAAAAATGGTTTCTCAAAGTTAGTATCGCCAACTTTCTAATCATGGATATCATGAATACAAACCTATTTGCTGAAAAAAAAAAACGGTAAAGGCTTTCAACTGAATTTTCTGAATTACCTGATAGTTAGACTTGTAGTGCCGACCCGCTGATTGATAATGCCCCTGATATACGACAAAGTAGGCAATGGTTTGGGGGTAATGACGGCAAATTACAGAACGTACAATCGAACTAGATTGTCCATTAGACATACACAAATAGGCGCTCTTCCATTAACAGCATATGTAAACATCTTTTAACTTTTAATTCAACGAACGAGTTCAATATGTTCTGAATCAGTATGTGTCGAATTTACAGCAAAACTACTTCATAATAAAAAAATGTCTTTTTTGCTAGCATTCGAGAAAATGGGCTTGATCGTCTTGGCGCTGAGTCGGAAAATGTTGTTTAGTTATGATTTGAAGGAAATGACATTCAATAGGTTAATCATTCACCCTTTGTTCCACGGCTACGCTTCGCATTAAAACCTTAATTATAAACCAGATGTGATACGAGTATAGAGACTCACGCTGAACGATGTGCGCAGACTCAGAGAGAATGAATGAGTAAATCACATGGCGACACCGTAGTGAATACCTCGAATGGTGCACTATACTATGTAAATATGTAAATGTCCGATTGTGAACGAAAACTCGTACAACAGAAAATAGTAGGGGGATCGTTCCTAAATGAAAAATTGAAAGTATATAGCCCGAAAGAAGCCAAATATTTTGATTGAATCAAGGCAGGGAAGCATACATGCATAATATATTAAGACACGTCAATAAATCTCGTTATCTTCAAAACAACTACGGAATATTTGAACAATAATTACTTGCCTATATACTCGCAGGATGTTTCATAAATTAGTAATCTCTTCTACAAACAAACTGTATTCCAGTTTTATGAAGATATATACATGTTTACCACGCTAATGATAATGTATTAATTAAAAATACTGTTTGAACGAGTGTTATCCCCTGTCACCGTGACTAATTAAACGTGAACGAAATAAAAAATGCTATCCTCGCTAAATCGACGAATCCTTCAATGTGTGGTTTTACTGAAATAAGCAATTGCCTCTCAAAAAGATTATTTTGAAACCTTCCTTTTGATAAGTTACACTCAACTAATTGTTGCATATGTTATGACGTTACCGTGAGCCAGCAGAAGACTGTCCACAGTACTGAATGTAACTTTGTGTCGATCTGTTATAATTCTTGAGAATACCATATCGATAAAACGTAGTAAAATACTCTACAGTATTCGACCTACGTTATTGTTAAACGCAAATGCCATTTATAATCAACCCGAAATCTTAAAACACTATTTTGGAATCGTTAGTATATTTATATAATGTGCCATGGGGACAAGCGTCATGTTAATACATCGTGCCGCGACGACTTGCAGCTACTTAATATTGCTTGTAAGTCGTCATATTTTGTACATGCATCTAGAAATGTCATCCATTTTTACTGATTACCAGGGGGCAGAGGCACACGGAATCGTCTCAAAGGGTATAAAGTCAGAGTTATTTGCAATAGTTTTTAACTGCATGTGGTTTGAGAACTGGCACGTGTCTGCATTATCTTGTTTTAATAGTCCGAGTTTCCACAGACGAGTAAAGCCTAGAGGAATCACGTTTATACAAAAGGTCGAATAAGAGTTTCCGTATAAAGTTAGATAATTGTACCGTTCCTACATTTACATACCTCGACATTTGAAGAATAGAATAGAATAGAATAGAATAGAATAGAATAGAATAGAATAGAATAGAATAGAATAGAATAGAATAGAATAGAATAGAATAGAATAGAATAGAATAGAATAGAATTTCAGAAAATGTTTTTTTCTTACATTTTACAGTGAAAAAACAAATTTAAATAGAAATGGAATCGAAATTATTTAAAATAGTAGTTACCAAATTTGGGCAATACCATGCTGTGTTTGTTGCATGTTTTCATTATTAGTCTTCCACACCTTTCTTATTGCTAATTCTTTATTACAATCTCGTCTCCCTGTTTTATACTTTTCCCACATTCGATTAGGTTGCATATTCAATGTAAAATTTCTGATTTTTTCCTCTGCCTATTTGTATCCGCAAATTATGAGCGTTTAGACTTGGTTTTGATGTTTGACAATTTACAAAATAAAATGATATAGAACGATAACCAGGCACAAATGTGACACCATATTAATACATAGGCTTACGTCTTCATAGTTCTTCAATGTGTTTAGTGTTTATGGTAGTTATGTTATAACATGGCAAATCTTCAAAAATACGTTTACTGCGGTTCCACTGTAGGTCCCATCTAATGTTATTGCTTAATTAGTTCATCCTTTCACTGAATTATGTTACGTCCATTAATTCGCGAAGCTTTAGGCGAATTAATACAAATCGAAAACACCCCATAGTCATGTAGCGAGAAAGCAATGGCAAATTGCATTAAAACTGCTGTTAATATTTGTTTTAACAGACAAGTATGGTTTACATAGTTGTATTGGCACACGTTATGGCATGTGGAGTTGTGGTAATTCCAGACATATACGTGTTGATGGTTCGCTTCATTTAAGTAAATATCGATTAAGAAGGCACGGACTACTAACCTTGCCATTAATGTGCTTACTTCACGTAGAAGAGCGGTTTGATATCGGGAAAATCAGTCTAGTGAGATTAAAACAAAGCCAAATAGCACTTGATTTGTCACATACGCCGGTTTATGAGAAAAAATGTAAAAACTGCGATATTTATTAAAGGAAGTTAGCGTGTCGCTGATTACCGTTGACCTTCGTATTGGCTTATCAGTATAGTACATAAATATTGTTCTTTTATTTCTGCTTTTTATACGTCCATTACTATTTTGAGTATTTTAGCGTTCCGTATCTTTACTTTTAATAAAATGTTATATTTTTATTTAGCGCCGGAAGCCACCTTATCTGGCGGTATTGATACATGTAATAAAAAATGGTGGCTTTTTCAACTTATTGTCTGTAATAGTTATTATAACAATTATTATAAGTTTTCTTCTCATTTCTATATTCACAATGTTATTCTCTGAAGGATTTATTATAAAGACAAAATACATTGACAGTATGAAATTTACAGAAGATCACAGAAAACATACAAAACTGAAATAACTGATTATTTCCGTTTCATATTTCTTCGTGCTAAAGCATATAACAAAATGAACCGATAAGATCAATAATTATGCTAATATCTGCATTCATAAGAATGTTGATTAAGTCGAATTTGAAGTAGGCTATGTTTGTTGATCAATCCGTCTCTCACTAAAGGAAATTTAGTAGACCATGTATATAACACTATGTCTTTTTCACATAAGCCATACGTATGCACGAGAACCCAAGCCCACCCACCAAACACAATTTGTACTATTTTGTCGCTGCGCATCCTTACTGACCATCACGTTATCGCTAGACGCATATCCAAATATGGGTATTACCTCACTGGAGGAAGATGCGCACACAGGGTAGGCTGTCGATCGGCGTGTAAAACTAAACGATGTAAACATAATGTACAATATTAACAATTAAAGCTATCGTTCTTATCAACAAAGCTGGCCTGGGCCAGAAGGGATCTCCCGCCGCTTAAAATTGATGACTAAATCTCGATTACAAGTAACGCGATACTTCTATTTATCTAATATGTATCTTGACGATATCGATATTGCATATTTGTATGCCCAATAGTAAGCATTGCAGAAATTCAAATATCATATTATAGGCAAAGTAATTGGAAAATCATATCATAAGATAGTGTGTTATCTCTGAAATTAGAGTTAACGATTGGAATCATGCAAAACGTGCTAATTATTCAGATATATGTGTTAATGAATGAATGAATGAATGAATGAATGAATGAATGAATGAATGAATGAATGAATGAATGAATAAATGAATGAATGAATGAATGAATGAATGAAAAACACTTTTGTTGAGATAATCTGTGACTTGTAGCTTGAACAGTCGATGAATGCGGGAATACATACCTCGAATCGCGTGTGTTAATGTATTGTAAACTAAATCATCACGTTCTTGGCATTACTTATAATAAACTCTGTTGGCGTGTGAAGTGGTCTCTCTGGGCCGGTGTGTGCACCTGTCGCTATGATTCATCAACATTGCATGCCTCAACGGTTCTTAGTTAATATAGATCCTGATAATCAAAACGTGACAATGAGCCAGTATACCCGGGACTCATGAATTAATCCGCTAAGCCAGTGTACGCTGTACTCACAGATTCATCCGCACACTGGCTAGCTGGATCTAAATCCCATGTTGTGCTTGTCTTTTTTCTGTCTCTGCTAACTGAAATCAACGCAGTAGCCAAATAACTCTGCATACAGCTTGCAAATAATCACTAATTCCCGCCGACTCTCTTGAAAGACACCATGGCACACTTGACCCCTATCTATATTTTATTGAGCCATCGTACGAGTCAGCTGCAATTTTTAGTGTGGAACATGTCATTACATTTATGGTCGATCAGGGACTTATTTTTGCAACTAGAAACATTCCCGCATGGACATTTTATATCATTCAGTAGCACAAGTTTTTCCAAAACCACCGGCACGTGTTATTATACGGAAGTGAATAGGCGACCTAAATATGTGAGCTGCAATAAAATAGGTGGTTATATCGACGATACAAGTTATTTTATTTATAATCTCGTCTTTCCATACGTGCAACACATGTTTATTTTACGGTATAGTTGATTAAAATGTTATTTATTCATCATCGTGAGTGTTTTCTCTGCATTCAATTATATTTGCGATATTGCTTAAGTTATTTCTATTCAAATTTCCTTTCACTTGTTCAAATGGTGGTTAAAACTCATACCACTAATGGTCTGAGGTTAAAATAACTTTTGTGAATGTGGTAACTCGTTATTTATCGTTGAATCAGAGTGATGTAATAGTATGGCAGGGTTAATGAAAATTTTCTCAATTTTGAACGATTCAAAAACTCAAGTACTTACGCAGAGAAATGGATAGTATTCAGAATTGCGGACAATTCGTTGATAAAACACTACAACGTGGGCGGTTTTGTGTCAATATTTAATATAATATTATCTGCCGTGTTATTTTCGTTGTGGCTGACATTTCATGTCATCTCGGTGTTTCAATATTTGAGTGGATAATCTTATCTTCCTTCAGCCGCAAATACATTTTGGGAAGACGATACGTATATGTTCCCATCGACAGTACGGTGGGCCAGTCTATGTGGATTGACTTATATGGGCAACTCGCTTTGCAACTTTGTGTGGCCCATGGGCGTAATTTTATCAACAAAATTATATTTCCCGTACCATGCAAATTCAATTGCTGACGCATTGCAATGGTGCTAAACGTTCGTAAAAAAAGGTAACAACTTGACGAACGTGCATGTCGACAACTTACGGTTTGCCGTGCTACTTGCTTTTACGTCTCAATGTCAATATGTAGTATGACGTCCGAGTTATTATTACTTGATGAATAAAACCATTTTTATAATGTCGATGTAAGATACACTTGCAATACTTTATTAGCGATTATTGTCTAGTTTCGCAACGGTAATGAAATTACTCAACTCCCATTCCAATATATAGGTCTCGCGTTCCAATAGTGATCTTAAAACCTCACATCGTTTTCTTTATTTCATTTTTGAACTTTTACAATGTTTATTTGTTATAAAACCTTCTTTCCTCGCAACCCCACAAACTGCCCAGTGACCAGTCGTAATTATATAGTTGTTTACAGTGAGAGTGATGTCATCGCTGTCATCAAGGGCGATCATCTTCAATTATAGCATGCCGCCCTATTAAATTCAATTGATGTTTTTTAAAAGGGTCGATTTACGTCATCACCGCAACTTGTCTTTATCGATATATTAAGTAGCGGAAGTTTTATTTAATATGTTCTGTCTGTGTATCGAATTGTCTTCACGGATAAAGAACAATTCTCATAAGAAAATCAAAGAAACATAACCTGTTACGTTCAATGACCACATTTGTTATAATGTTGAAACCGCATTTAAAACACAATTATTACGAAGAATTGTTCCTATAGTGACATCATTTCTCGCTATCAATTTTTTTTTAAATATTTCAATTTTTTATAATGCATTAATAATGTGTGATATTCTCGTTTTAAATATTTCAAAAGATTATAAATTGTTTTTTATTTATTTTTTTTCAAAGCGATGTGACTGGTAATCAATAGCTGAATGCGCTATTCTAGTTTTTAATTCTGTGGCGCAAAAATGTGATGATTAAATATTGAGTTGAAATCAAAAGCTCAATGTTCGTTTCGCAGATACCTTAAATTGGATCCGTACTTGAGTCACTCGCAAAACCTACCCTGCTCCCATTACCAATACCAATAGTCGACGCTGCATTTACATAAACATACACGCGACTTAGTTTCTTGGGGCAGAAATGTGGAATTCTGGACACACATTAAAATACGTATTTACTCATTTTATTTAAAACGACTTTGCAGATACAAATCGCGACTGCAGTTAACAATCTATTTTTCTATCTTGCCTCCTGCCACCGAATTAGCGTCCTCGTTTTCGTCGACCTTTTATTTGAACCAGGGCATTTGTTACTCTGAGATAAAAACATGAAGTCACAAACAGATGACTGTTTAACCACTATATATTTGAATCAGCTGGTTGATGAGAGTCCACGGTTATTTATTGGTGATTATAGGGGACGGTACAGGGATGAAACCACAGGGTGTTAAAGAAAGGGCTGGTTGGGATTGATGTCTAATGGTGCGTTTCGTAAAACTCGCAGTGTGTAGCTGTATAAGGACTTGTCCATCTAAGTAACAGATTAGTCATCGTCAATTGGCAATCAATGACGCAAAATACACTCGATGCAATAGTGGATCGATTAAAACTAGCTTCGCTACTTTAGTAGCCATAGATTAAAGATTATATTAAACTCAACCTTCACATAGAATTAAATACAATTCTGCTTGAATTATGGCTGCAAACTGAACGAATAGATGTAGTGTCTTATGTGTGTTGCCAAGGACAACATGTGATTATCTGTCCACTGCTGTAACGTATCCGGAGATGTCATCTATTTGAAAGACAAGATCTGACACAACTAGACGCGCGCATAGCTATCGGGTGATGTCATAATATAGATGTTTCCATTATAGGTACATTAACTGATACGTATCACAGACAACCTCATTGAAGTGATTAATTTGCCTCACCGGAGTGCTATGTATATTACTTAATAACATGCACACTTAGCATATCATCCACGTGATCGCTTAGTAATATTTCACAAGCATAGATATACTAGTTTTAATGTGACTCCGTATCAGATATGTCCTGTAGTAGGGAGATATCATAGTGACCATAGAAGACATTGTTAGTTTAAGTAAGCGTGACATGGGCACGGTAAACATAATTGGATGAGCTGTTACAATCGCGGTTTCAAATTCGATTGTTGTCTATATGACATTTGTCAAGTACCACCCGGAGAAGAGTTTATTACGTTTCAAATCCGTGCATTATTTCGGAATCACAATAACAACATAGTATTACGAATATGGATTTATAGCATAGCCAATTAATTACTTATGAAAAGCCATAGAATATAGTATAACGTATCTTGGCGTATTCTACACTATCGCATCTTACTCATACTTCACTGCAAAGATGCCTTCAATAGCTGTAGGGTTTGGTCGGATTGAAGCTATAGTAACGATATTTAGATATCACCGTTTAATATAAATGAAATAAGGGGTTGATACTATACATATATTTCAAATTTAACCGAACCACTTCACCGAATGCGAGGATTTCTTCCCTAGCGAACATTTCAACTTGTTTTGAAAGCGCCACAATCTGCGTCACGGTGCAGCGTGTATTCGAATTACTTGTAAATAAAGTAACTGAAGAATGTATTTTACGTGCGTTGTGTGTACGTCGTTTCGTGTCGAACACGTCGCGTCGCGACTAAAGCCCTTTTAGAATAGTTCGAGAACATGTAGCAAAACGTGATAATGAATTCCAATTACCAAAACGAATTACTAATGTCCATGCCATTTAACAAGGAACTAAAATTACAATCATCAATAGAAGTTGAAATGTGTTTCTTTGACTGAGAAAGCCCAGCTGTCCCACGCCCGCCATTGGTTGTATTTCATCCAGCTGATCATAGAAAAATACTAATAGCTGCGTTGCAGTTTGGCGAAGGTTTTTTTTCGCAGCGACGCTAAGTGGGCTGAATTGGTTCACAAGGAATACCAATCCACGTGCAATGAAGGAATGAACGGATTACAGAGACGGTGAAACAGATCAACAATCCAAAGCATGTTATTTTACCGTAGTTTTCTTTATAAAGTGATGGTTTCCTTCCAATAATTTATGTTGTGGTGTATCATCAGTAACGTGTACCGTGTCAATCTGTTGTGGAAAACCGTTTTGCCGATCATACATACTGTATCTAGAGAAAAAATCTCGTAATATTAGAATATGCACCGCGCGTACTTATCGTGTGTACCACACGTCGCTGTTATTGCTTTTCTTTAATGGAAATACATCTTCTACACACATGTAATACAACCTCCCACCGAGCAGAGTATAACTATTTCCAGTTTGTTTCTACCGTTCGAATTCGAATCAATAAAAAACTCAAATTAAAAGTCGCACTATAAAATCTTGTTAAGAAATACAACTGTTGAATATGCACGCGCGCTGATAGCTTCTACAAGAACATTATTGTTACCAACTGACTAGACTATTTGTCTAATTCTGTCCATGGTTTTCTCATACTTAGGTGTGTATGTGTTAATATATACACAGCGCTCTGTTGACACGCAACAGCGGTGTACACGTTTCCATGGTTACAAAGGATGAGATATATCACGACAATAATCGGATAATTGATGAATTCCAAGAATATCGACTGCCACTTGAAATATGCACCCTTCCCATCTGCTCATCTTGTTAATTCGACAAATTAACTATTTCAACTAGAAAATTGAATGACGCGCTTTCAAACCTATTTAAAACGGTCTCCCGGATTTAGAATTATGTGATATTCCTGATTTCGTCGTCGTCGTAGCAACTACTAGTAAGCAATATTTGGGCACTGACTGAATTCGGTTCTACACAAAGGCTTGACGTACACCAGAAATATGTACGAGACACACTCCACATTGATTTATCTTGTTATTTCAAGTTCGTCATCATCATCGTTTAGACCCCTTCCCGCCCATCCATAAGGTACAACAGTTGTAACCGGGTGGGATATATTGCTAACACGTCGTTCATGTCAATATATGGTCGGACAACCATCATCAAACCTAACCTAGAACTAATAGTTAGCATTTACATTAATTACGTACATTTACACATTGCTCCGCCAGCGACTCATACATGTGGCCTGGTCGGGAAGAAGGTGGGTTCACGATCGGTCTAAGGATTGCCCAAGATATCATCATTTAAGTGTTCTTGATATAAGCTCGACATAGACATGGTAGTCGTTCAATCAATATTAAATACACATTTTTATATCTTTTTATAAGAGTTTTAAAACGTACATTATCGTGCAGTGGACATTCCTTATCTTTATATCACTGACAACTTGACGGTGTCTGACATGAAACACATCCAGTAGTCAGTCACTGTGCTCCTCATTGTACAAAAAATGCAACTTCCACACTGGTCATTATTAATGAGCGAAAACACGCTAACAATAACACGCAGTTCCGTTTTACCATACTGTGTTCCAGACAACTATTATACTTTCAGTTACATCAAACATTAGAGCTAAGTTCATAAGAGTAGGAGTGTTAGACGACCGTTTGCCAATCCAATTTCCGGTGATCGGAGATCGTCCATTGACATGACAGTGGTCAAAGGTCACGTACAACAACTGAAACATTATTTATGTTGATTATAACATTAAAATAACCCATCATCACAGTTTTAATTTATTTCATAATAAAGAATATGAGATAGCGTTTGTAAAAGGCGCATTTAACTACACGAGTTTCATTTTCTTTTCCCGAATAACGCGCGCGTTAAACAGCGCCACAGGATTCGTGTCATGGACGCGACCTTCCATTTAGCAACCAAGTTAAAATTGGTTATATTTATGACCTCCAGCGTTTTTTCAATACTACAAGGGACGCACAAATTGAGGAATTACTTAAACGTTTTTTTTTTCATTATCTTCCCATCCGCCCAGTCTGACATGGAGAACCGTGGATTATGGAATACGTGTCTATAGTTTGCATTATATCGAGCTTTTTTCGTAGGAAGATATAACTTGAGCAGAACCCGAATATCACTGTTACAAAGCGATAGTATTCTTACGTCTGCACGTGCGCCGACCGACACGGGATATGAGGGTGTTATTGGCCCGCTGGGTCCTGTCGTGAATGAGTATAATGTACTTACTGAATTTGCATGTATACCGGAAGTCGGGTAATGGTTACTCTAAGTCCAAAAACGCGGATGAATCGCAGTGTAAAATGGCAAACATTTGTCCCTGTTTTATTGAATAAATAACATTAGCGAATACGGAGACAGTCAACTATGACAAACATCAAGGCAACGATGTCCCGTCGCTTGGTTTGTCACGTCATCATTCGAGCGCAAACAACAATCTCCAAATTACGACGTATCAAATATGCCTATATTGTCCCTGAGGACATTCTTTACTGTACTGGTTATATTGCTTATGTATGTAGTTATATGCTGGATATAATTGGTGATTTGCAGTTTTGGTCACGAATTGTGTAACCGAATGTTACGTAGACATATTCGTGTTTGAAAATCGACGAATAACGATATCGTATTACCACTTTCGTGGATTGAGTCGCATAGTAAAACGTCCTGTCAAATGTATACCTTGTTGAAACTCGTTTACGAATACACCATTTAAAAACCTAATTGAAAATCTGTTATTTTATCATCTTCTATTGGTCATATATTACGGGAGGATATTTTTTGTTTCGAAATTTATTAATCGAAAGACGAATCTATCACCTACTTGAAATGTGTACGTATGTCGTGTAATTTGTTTCAGAATATTCCAACGTAATCGGGTGAATAAAAAAGTTATAATATAAGATATCGCTCAAAATGAGGTACGCTAGTTTGCGCTGCTCAATTTTTAACCTCCGTGATGGCGTGGTTTCTGTTTGAAAACCGATTCTCACCGAGCGCTAACCAGAAAATGCCAATTTCAATAACTACCCGCACGGTTGTCATAAACAGTTGTCAGAACAATCTCGAAACACACCCGGGCCGTAGATGAGTTTAAGCTTATGTAATGATAATAAATAATGAATAGTAGAATATTGAGTTATATTTCATTCTACGATCAAAAGAACCGCGTGTTTCATGATGTATGATAATGTTATAACGACGTAATTTAAAAACATTTCTGTAATGTTGTTTTTGACATTTAAAAATTACGTTTGAAAAATTGTAATTATAAACGTCATATTTACTTTTTATTTTTATGTACGTATTTTAAAAAAAAAATGTCATAATGACGTTTTCATTTGATTACTTATAATTCCGTTTCCAATCAGCAGCTGTGTAGATAATTTACGAAGTATAAATTCGATCTTTAGCAGCTGCATTACTACATTTAGCGTCTTGATCACTAATCCTGTTTGAAACCTTCGTTTTCAGAACACTAACAACATGACTACGACAACACTAGCGGTGGCACTCTTCACTCTTAGTGCATTTCTTCTTTTGGACGCCGGGGTCGCCTATCCATTTCGACTCGAGGATGACAAAAGGGCCGACGACGAATTATTTGACAGGGCCGATATAGACGATGGCGATTTCGAAACAATGTGGAGGAGAGCGTATTCACCAATCAGCGCAGTCGACACGTCAATCAAGGATTATTCCTCTATCGTAAGTTGTTTTAAATATATTTTAGAACGATTTAGGCGTTTCTAAGCTGTATAATATCCAAATATGTAATCTATTCTGCGTTCCACTATATATATATATATATATATATATATATATATATATATATATATATATATATATATATATATATATATATATATATATATATATATATATATATATATATATATATATATATATATATATATATATATATATATATATATATATATATATATATATATCACCACTTTACTGCGCTAGGCTGCTGTGCGCCACCCCCTTATAATAACGCCTAGCTACGAGGCTAGTACGTCATACTAGTATGTCGCATTACATTTTGCAAACGCGAGGGCGTACACCAACATTTAGGTTTGTCGGAGTTGGGCACACCTGTTATTAGTAAAAAGAATAAAGAAAACTCATCTGAAAGCGAAACCGTCCAAAAGCTTTTCAGTCGAAGCTATTGCCTATAATTTACTGGCCTGAGAATACGAATTTTATGCACAAAATGTAAGGAAGCTTCATTGTTATCTACTATTATATTCAGGGAAAGATGGCAGATTCAGGAACGTATTTATTCAAATATACTTAAAATGTCGAATCACAGTATTTTAAGCACATTGTATAATACCTCATTTAATCGAGTTTCCAATCTGGTAATGCATTGTCATTTGGTCACTAAGAGCCCTTCCTCTATACGCTCCAAATCTGATATACTAGTACACAGACGCAAAACCCAGGGAGATAAATGCGCGATTAGTGTTTGCCCCTCACGATTTTTTTTCATTTTTATCTCGCGTCTACCGTTCCACTAAGCTATGTAACCAAGACATTCGCAATGATGATGTGAAACAGATATCACACTGTTTGAAATGCACAAACAAGTGGCTCCCTCGCATTCAACGAGATCTCGTCGTCCATTTTTTCAAATATGTATATAGTATTTGGCGTCAGCTAGTGTATCAGTAAACCGTTTCGTAGTTATCGCATTACGATTTCGAATAAAGGGCGACACGAAGGTTTATATTTCTAAGATGTGGGACGTGTTTAAAAGTGCGAAAGCAAGAGTATAACTGTTTCCACTCTTTACCAAGTCCTCAGGCTAGTCATAGTGGTCATCGCGTATTCAAAAGTTTGAGTAAACAAATGATGTATATTACACCCGTTGTTTACGTCGCCATGGGACCCATATCAAACTCGACGCGGTGCGACGATCACCGCCTTTCACTATTTAAAATACATCCCCTATGATGTCACATTAGTCATCCTACGATTCACAGCCAAACACAAAATTATTTCCTTGTGGAGTCAAAAATCACATATTTTTTTTAATACAACAGTTTCCAATTCCAATAATGCACGTTGAGATGCCACACCATGATGTTTTGCAAATATTCATCATCAATTTCTATTTAGTTTATTTGAACGTCGGTCACACTAGAATTCATTTCGTGATAGTTTTGATTTATCTGTCATATCATGTTGCTCATCTGCGTTATCGTGTTTTCGATCTTTTGTATCATGTTGCCGATCTGCATTATCGTGTTGTCGATCTCTTGTAACATGTTGCCGATCAGTCTCTAATATAAGGTATATTTAATTACGGTTTGTGAGTACACAAAGCGCTAAACAACCTGCCCACTGATTATAGGCTAGTATAGTGACTGTTTGAATTACACTGGGCAGATTTTTCGAAGAGAAATACATCAAACCCTGTCATCCATTATTAACAAATATCGCCATTTTATTATTGTATATTCAACAGCTTTCTTGTTCCGTCGGTCAAGTATGCAAGCCCGCTGCCAAGACCAAGTTCTCATGTAAATGCAACATATTCACATACTGCGTGGCGCCTGGTAAATACGCAGCTGCTCAGTGCAAATGGAGTGCGGTGGGTTATGTATATAAACAACCATAAATCATGCACAAGTTTACACAGGTAAGGACGTTTCAGAATGGCGACAATGTACTGCTTCCCAGCATGCAACATTCAATATGGAGTCGATTGTGAATAAATTACGGTCATATTTGTGTAATAAACAGAAGAACCGACAGAACACAACAGAAGAAGTTTCAGCATTTCACATGGCATGAAATAACTATGACATTCTCACAAACGGACCAGAACAGGAAGTCAGTAGAAGACAAAGAAATTTTTCGTTAGCTTGGGGGAAATTTGGTTAGCTTGGGGAAAACAGAGGTGTTAATCCGAAAAATCATTGTCTTTTCCTGTTTGTGATTGGTCCTAGCAACGTTTGGGGGATCGTGACGTTGCTCCGTTTGTGAGAATGTTATTGTTGTTATCCTATTTATTTGCTAGTTTTTGCCTAGATTTTTCATTCCACTCATTGTTTTTCAGATGATAAAAACAGTTGGTAGTACGTTCCTTCGGTTTGAATTATATATATATATATATATATATATATATATATATATATATATATATATATATATATATCTTTTACCCTGAGTATTTTCCTTTTTTTTTATTTACAGATAATTCCTACCGTCTTGCAAATCACGGTTACGTACACAGTTATCCTGCTTTTGTTTTTGTCGCTGCCTTTGACAAAGATTAATAACAAATGAATATATTCTAAAGATTCCGGATCGAACATTTCTTCCAAGCACCTTGAAGTTACAGTAATACTATTTCGAATTATATGAATTTGCGTACTGCGCATGTCCACACTGTTAAAAGGTGTACGTTTTCAATGTGACGGCTGAATTTGAATCGTATTACTTTTATTATCTTAATTAACATACACCTGCTTGGAAGAGTGCTATACTCGTTAATTTCGAATGGCCCGTAAACTTCCTTCAATAATTTAGCAAGCCACCCCACAAATTTAACATGTATCTACAATATTTAAATCAAGAGTTAATATGTATAAATTTTAATAATTACTATATATACAACTATCAAAATTTGGGATTAGAACAAGATATTAAGTTTAAAAAAAAAAGATTCGCTTCACTGTCTTTCAAATGTAAAGAATGCGCATGCGTAGATATGTAGATGGTATTCGCAAGCTGAATGTTGTTCTCTATCTCACCTGTGCCTGGCTCTTTCTACTAGAAGATATCAGTCATATTCTGTAGTTTCTTAATTAAGTTAATAAAAGTATATTTCTTCCTTCTTCTGCCTTCTTGGTCTCGTTAATTTGAAAGCACCATCAAAGGCAATGGCAAATGTGAATACAAGGTGTGATTCGAGAGAACGGTGGTTTTGAGTGCTGATGTATAAGCGAAGATATATCCCCGTGCGGTGAACATAAACTATAATATTAATAAGGCAAATGGAAAGTAGCGCAAATAATTTGTACTATACGCTAAACCAATGTAGCTTCGTCCATCTCGAGCAGCGTTATCGTAAATAGTCGGTGTCAGTAGCATATATTTTTGGGGGTTAGTACTTCCTTGAAAAAAACAAACGTTTTACCTCTCATCACAGTCTCTCTATAGATGGACTGCCAGTGTGTTCACACGTATGTTTAACATGGTTGTGTAGGATATATACAGTGTCTCCAATAGAATTAGCGATTGTTGATATTTAAAAAATGCCGCAAATAACGAATTCATTCTAAACATGTCGACTTAAAAGTAGTATGGTTCATCGCCCTTGTGCTATTCGTCTGGATATATTTGTTAGTGAACGTGAAAACCGTGAACGAGAAAATCTAGTCGTAGTCCGGAATCAGAAACTTTCGTAAATCAGTGAAACTTACTTTGAAAATTGTGCTTACTGCAATGAACCACCGTATAGTGATGACGTCACGTATCACGTGTTGATGTGTTGTCATATTAGCCATTACCAATTATAATTTCAACTGGAAATCAAACAGTTAGTTTGAGATTGGTGTATGTATGAGCTGGGTATTTAGTATTTAAATAATTTATTGTCATTTTTTTAAAGAAACTGGCGTCATTCGGCAAGTTATTGACAGATAATTCTGAATTGCGAGGACCATCCAATATCTTTTGTTATATCGGAAATACGTTTTCAATGACTTTCTGAGTGACATCTATTCTGACATATGTCATCTTGTTACGTGAAGTCAAACATAGACTTAGATAACTACAGCAATTACTGTTTGATAAGTATTGCTATTAGTACATAATTATATGACGTCATAGAGCCATTGCTACATGTATTCATTGATAGAGATTCTATTTACGTCACACAATCACAAACATCTATATTCAATTAAGATAAATTTCAATTAAGTGTATGTCCCATCATCACCGCCATCGTTTGATTAACCGTGTTGATCATGGGATGGTGCTTTGTCAATCAATTCTTTTCAATCTGCTGATAAAAGTTCAGTCTTACTTCACGGCTTACTAGATATTTGCGAGCACACTATCACCCACAATATGATGTGTTATCAATTTAATATGTGATTGAGGAACATCCATTATTATTACTGTTGTCATAAAATGACATATGTGGGATGTGTGCCTGGAACCCCTGGCTAACGTAGCTACATGTTGAAAGGGAAATATCATGAGCTGAAACATAAGTGATTGTAAATTTTGAGTTTTATCATGTATGTAGTATATTTTCATCCCAAAACGGGCATGCTATCACAATCATGAAAAACTCTTGTGGTCATCGTGTGTTACATTTGTGTAATAATAATTTAATATTAATAATTTATTCCCTTTGCTTCCTCCGATAGAGGTATGAGAGAACTAATTAATATACATTACATAATACAAACGAAAAAAGCATGTACATGGAAGCGTCACACGAAATTAATTAATAAATTAGAAGAAATGCACCAGCCCAAAATTACAAAAAGCAAGTAAATAAATAAAAATACATGTGTGACACCCACTGTTGACTGTTGGATGTGCACGTGACATGCAATGATACTGTTACATACACTTCAAATGCGTTAAATGAATTGAATTATACAAACAACTGTATAAATACCCAATAAAGTCAGCTCGGCGTCCTCCCCTGTTACATCGTCACAATCCACACTCAAAATTATGGGGCTAGATGCTATGGGCATAAGTCATACAAATAGCACACATTCAGCTAGGTGGCCTCGTGTATTGCAGAAGTAAGGTAATCTCAATATTACAATAGTACATACATAGCGCAATTAGTACAGGTTAACACATTGAGTTAGTTAGGTAGCATCAGATATTACAAACAGCACGTGTCTTGCAAATAACACAACAGTACGGGTATCAAATTGAATCAGCTAAGTGGGCCTATGTATTACATCATCGTGTGATATATATATATATATATATATATTCGAAGTGACTCAGGTAGTCTCGTATATTACAACAGTGTATGTCATAAAACATATCTATACAGGTAAAGAATCGAGTCAGCTAGGTAGCCTAGTAAATTACATCAGTACAATTCATACACACTATATCTATATAGTTTTCGAAATAAGTCAGCTAGGTAGCCTCGTAAATTACATCAGCACAACCCATACACAACATGTCTATATAGTTTTCGAAATAAGTCAGCTAGGTAGCCTCGTAAATTACATCAGTACAAGTCATACACATCATATCTATATAGTTTTCGAAACAGAATAAGTAAGCTAGGTAGCCTCGTAAATTACATCAGCACAATCCATACACAACATGTCTATATAGTTTTCGAAATAAGTCAGCTAGGTAGCCTCGTAAATTACATCAGTACAATTCATACACAACATGTCTATATAGTTTTCGAAATAAGTCAGCTAGGTAGCCTCGTAATTTACACCAGTACAAGTCATACACAACATGTCTATATAGTTTTCGAAATAAGTCAGCTAGGTAGCCTCGTAAATTACATCAGTACAATTCATACACAACATGTCTATATAGTTTTCGAAATAAGTCAGCTAGGTAGCCTCGTAAATTACATCAGCACAATCCATACACAACATGTCTATATAGTTTTCGAAATAAGTCAGCTAGGTAGCCTCGTAATTTACACCAGTACAAGTCATACACAACATGTCTATATAGTTTTCGAAATAAGTCAGCTGGGTAGCCTCGTAAATTACATCAGCACAATCCATACACAACATGTCTATATAGTTTTCGAAATAAGTCAGCTAGGTAGCCTCGTAAATTACATCAGTACAAGTCATACACACCATATCTATATAGTTTTCGAAACAGAATAAGTCAGCTAGGTAGCCTCGTAAATTACATCAGCACAATCCATACACAACATGTCTATATAGTTTTCGAAATAAGTCAGCTAGGTAGCCTCGTAATTTACATCAGTACAAGTCATACACAAAATGTCTATATAGTTTTCGAAATAAGTCAGCTAGGTAGCCTCGTAAATTACATCAGTACAAGTCATACACAACATGTCTATATAGTTTTCGAAATAATTCAGCTAGGTAGCCTCGTAATTTACATCAGTACAAGTCACACACAACATGTCTATATAGTTTTCGAAATAAGTCAGCTAGGTAGCCACGTAAATTACATCAGTACAAGTCATACACACCATATCATATAGTTTTCGAAACAGAATAAGTCAGCTAGGTAGCCTCGTAAATTACATCAGCACAATCCATACACAACATGTCTATATAGTTTTCGAAATAATTCAGCTAGGTAGCCTCGTAAATTACATCAGTACAAGTCATACACAACATGTCTATATAGTTCTCGAAATAAGTCAGCCAGGTAGCCCCGTAATTTACATCAGTACAAGTCAAACACACCATATCTATATAGTTTTCGAAATAAGTCAGCTAGGTAGCCTCGTAATTTACATCAGTACAATTCATACACAACATGTCTATATTGTTTTCGAAATAAGTCAGCTTGGTAGCCTCGTAATTTACATCAGTACAAGTCACACACACCATATCTATATAGTTTTCGAAATAAGTCAGCTAGATAGCCTCGTAATTTACATCAGTACAATTCATACACAACATGTCTATATTGTTTTCGAAATAAGTCAGCTAGGTAGCCTCGTAATTTACATCAGCACAATTCCTACACAACATGTCTATATAGTTTTCGAAATAAGTCAGCTAGGTAGCCTCGTAATTTACATCAGTACAATTAATACACAACACGTCTATATTGTTTTCGAAATAAGTCAGCTAGGTAGCCTCGTAAATTACATCAGTACAATTCATACACAACATGTCTATATAGTTTTCGAAATAAGTCAGCTAGGTAGCCTCGTAAATTACATCAGCACAAGTCATACACAACATGTCTATATAGTTTTCGAAATAAGTCAGCTAGGTAGCCTCGTAAATTACATCAGTACAATTCATACACAACATGTCTATATAGTTTTCGAAATAAGTCAGCTAGGTAGCCTCGTAATTTACACCAGTACAAGTCATACACAACATGTCTATATAGTTTTCGAAATAAGTCAGCTAGGTAGCCTCGTAAATTACATCAGTACAATTCATACACAACATGTCTATATAGTTTTCGAAATAAGTCAGCTAGGTAGCCTCGTAAATTACATCAGCACAATCCATACACAACATGTCTATATAGTTTTCGAAATAAGTCAGCTAGGTAGCCTCGTAATTTACACCAGTACAAGTCATACACAACATGTCTATATAGTTTTCGAAATAAGTCAGCTGGGTAGCCTCGTAAATTACATCAGCACAATCCATACACAACATGTCTATATAGTTTTCGAAATAAGTCAGCTAGGTAGCCTCGTAAATTACATCAGTACAAGTCATACACACCATATCTATATAGTTTTCGAAACAGAATAAGTCAGCTAGGTAGCCTCGTAAATTACATCAGCACAATCCATACACAACATGTCTATATAGTTTTCGAAATAAGTCAGCTAGGTAGCCTCGTAATTTACATCAGTACAAGTCATACACAAAATGTCTATATAGTTTTCGAAATAAGTCAGCTAGGTAGCCTCGTAAATTACATCAGTACAAGTCATACACAACATGTCTATATAGTTTTCGAAATAATTCAGCTAGGTAGCCTCGTAATTTACATCAGTACAAGTCACACACAACATGTCTATATAGTTTTCGAAATAAGTCAGCTAGGTAGCCACGTAAATTACATCAGTACAAGTCATACACACCATATCATATAGTTTTCGAAACAGAATAAGTCAGCTAGGTAGCCTCGTAAATTACATCAGCACAATCCATACACAACATGTCTATATAGTTTTCGAAATAATTCAGCTAGGTAGCCTCGTAAATTACATCAGTACAAGTCATACACAACATGTCTATATAGTTCTCGAAATAAGTCAGCCAGGTAGCCCCGTAATTTACATCAGTACAAGTCAAACACACCATATCTATATAGTTTTCGAAATAAGTCAGCTAGGTAGCCTCGTAATTTACATCAGTACAATTCATACACAACATGTCTATATTGTTTTCGAAATAAGTCAGCTTGGTAGCCTCGTAATTTACATCAGTACAAGTCACACACACCATATCTATATAGTTTTCGAAATAAGTCAGCTAGATAGCCTCGTAATTTACATCAGTACAATTCATACACAACATGTCTATATTGTTTTCGAAATAAGTCAGCTAGGTAGCCTCGTAATTTACATCAGCACAATTCCTACACAACATGTCTATATAGTTTTCGAAATAAGTCAGCTAGGTAGCCTCGTAATTTACATCAGTACAATTAATACACAACACGTCTATATTGTTTTCGAAATAAGTCAGCTAGGTAGCCTCGTAAATTACATCAGTACAATTCATACACAACATGTCTATATAGTTTTCGAAATAAGTCAGCTAGGTAGCCTCGTAAATTACATCAGCACAAGTCATACACAACATGTCTATATAGATTTCGAAATAAGTCAGCTAGGTAGCCTCGTAAATTACATCAGTACAAGTCATACACAACATGTCTATATAGATTTCGAAATAAGTCAGCTAGGTAGCCTCGTAAATTACATCAGTACAATTCATACACAACATGTCTATATAGTTTTCGAAATGAGTCAGCTAGGTAGCCTCGTAAATTACATCAGTACAAGTCATACACAACATGTCTATATCGTTTTCGAAATAAGTCAGCTAGGTAGCCTCGTAAATTACATCAGTACAATTCATACACAACATGTCTATATAGTTTTCGAAATAAGTCAGCTAGGTAGCCTCGTAAATTACATCAGCACAATCCATACACAACATGTCTATATAGTTTTCGAAATAAGTCAGCTAGGTAGCCTCGTAAATTACATCAGTACAATTCATACACAATATGTCTATATAGTTTTCGAAATGAGTCAGCTAGGTAGCCTCTTAAATTTAATCAGTACAAGTCATACACAACATGTCTATATAGATTTCGAAATAAGTCAGCTAGGTAGCCTCGTAAATTACATCAGTACAATTCATACACAACATGTCTATATAGTTTTCGAAATGAGTCAGCTAGGTAGCCTCGTAAATTACATCAGTACAAGTCATACACAACATGTCTATATCGTTTTCGAAATAAGTCAGCTAGGTAGCCTCGTAAATTACATCAGTACAATTCATGCACAACATGTCTATATAGTTTTCGAAATAAGTCAGCTAGGTAGCCTCGTAAATTACATCAGCACAATCCATACACAACATGTCTATATAGTTTTCGAAATAAGTCAGCTAGGTAGCCTCGTAAATTACATCAGTACAATTCATACACAACATGTCTATATAGTTTTCGAAATAAGTCAGCTAGGTAGCCTCGTAAATTACATCAGTACAATTCATACACAACATGTCTATATAGTTTTCGAAATGAGTCAGCTAGATAGCCTCGTAAATTACATCAGTACAAGTCATACACACCATGTCTATATAGTTTTCGAAATAAGTCAGCTAGGTAGCCTCGTAAATTACATCAGCACAATCCATACACAACATGTCTATATAGTTTTCGAAATAAGTTAGCTAGGTAGCCTCGTAAATTACATCAGTACAAGTCATACACACCATATCTATATAGTTTTCGAAACAGAATAAGTCAGCTAGGTAGCCTCGTAAATTACATCAGCACAATCCATACACAACATGTCTATATAGTTTTCGAAATAAGTCAGCTAGGTAGCCTCGTAAATTACATCAGCACAATCCATACACAACATGTCTATATAGTTTTTGAAATGAGTCAGCTAGATAGCCTCGTAATTTACATCAGTACAAGTCACACACAACATGTCTATATAGTTTTCGAAATAAGTCAGCTAGGTAGCCTCGTAAATTACATCAGCACAATCCATACACATGTCTATATAGTTTTCGAAATAAGTCAGCTAGGTAGCCTCGTAAATTACATCAATACAATTCATACACAACATGTCTATATTGTTTTCGAAATAAGTCAGCTAGGTAGCCTCGTAAATTACATCAGTACAAGTCATACACACCATATCTATATAGTTTTCGAAACAAAATAAGTTAGCTAGGTAGCCTCGTAAAATACATCAGTACAAGTCATACACACCATATCTATATAGTTTTTGAAACAGAATAAGTCAGCTAGGTAGCCTCGTAAATTACATCAGTACAAGTCATACACACCATATCTATATAGTTTTCAAAACAGAATAAGTCAGCTAGGTAGCCTCGTAAATTACATCAGCACAATCCATACACAACATGTCTATATAGTTTTCGAAATAATTCATCTAGGTAGCCTCGTAAATTACATCAGTACAAGTCATACACAACATGTCTATATAGTTTTTGAAACAGAATAAGTCAGCTAGGTAGCCTCGTAAATTACATCAGTACAAGTCATACACAACATGTCTATATAGTTTTTGAAACAGAATAAGTCAGCTAGGTAGCCTCGTAAATTACATCAGTACAAGTCATACACACCATATCTATATAGTTTTCAAAACAGAATAAGTCAGCTAGGTAGCCTCGTAAATTACATCAGCACAATCCATACACAACATGTCTATATAGTTTTCGAAATAATTCATCTAGGTAGCCTCGTAATTTACATCAGTACAATTCATACACAACATGTCTATATTGTTTTCGAAATAAGTCAGCTAGGTAGACTCGTAATTTACATCAGTACAAGTCACACACACCATATCTATATAGTTTTCGAAATAAGTCAGCTAGATAGCCTCGAAATTTACATCAGTACAATTCATACACAACATGTCTATATTGTTTTCGAAATACGTCAGCTAGGTAGCCTCGTAAATTACATCAGTACAATTCATACACAACATGTCTATATTGTTTTCGAAATAAGTCAGCTAGGTAGCCTCGTAATTTACATCAGCACAATTCCTACACAACATGTCTATATAGTTTTCGAAATAAGTCAGCTAGGTAGCCTCGTAAATTACATCAATACAATTCATACACAACATGTCTATATTGTTTTCGAAATAAGTCAGCTAGGTAGCCTCGTAAATTACATCAATACAAGTCATACACACCATATCTATATAGTTTTCGAAACAGAATAAGTCAGCTTGGTAGCCTCGTAAATTACATCAGTACAAGTCATACACAACATATCTATATAGTTTTCGAAATAATTCATCTAGGTAGCCTCGTAATTTACATCAGTACAAGTCACACACACCATATCTATATTGTTTTCGAAATAAGTCAGCTAGGTAGCCTCGTAATTTACATCAGTACAATTCATACACAACATGTCTATATTGTTTTCGAAATAAGTCAGCTAGGTAGCCTCGTAATTTACATCAGTACAAGTCACACACACCATATCTATATAGTTTTCGAAATAAGTCAGCTAGATAGCCTCGAAATTTACATCAGCACAATTCATACACAACATGTCTATATAGTTTTCGAAATAAGTCAGCTAGGTAGCCTCGTAATTTACATCAGTACAATTCATACACAACATGTCTATATAGTTTTCGAAATAAGTCAGCTAGGTAGCCTCGTAATTTACATCAGTACAATTCATACACAACATGTCTATATAGTTTTCGAAATAAGTCAGCTAGGTAGCCTCGTAATTTACATCAGTACAATTCATACACAACATGTCTATATAGTTTTCGAAATAAGTCAGCTAGGTAGCCTCGTAAATTACATCAGTACAATTCATACACAACATGTCTATATAGTTTTCGAAATAAGTCAGCTAGGTAGCCTCGTAATTTACATCAGTACAATTCATACACAACATGTCTATATTGTTTTCGAAATAAGTCAGCTAGGTAGCCTCGTAAATTACATCAGTACAATCCATACACAACATGTCTATATAGTTTTCGAAATAAGTCAGCTAGGTAGTCTCGTAATTTACATCAGTACAATTCATACACAACATGTCTATATTGTTTTCGAAATAAGTCAGCTAGGTAGCCTCGTAAATTACATCAGCACAATCCAAACACAACATGTCTATATAGTTTTCGAAAAAAGTTAGCTAGGTAGCCTCGTAAATTACATCAGTACAAGTCATACACACCATATCTATATAGTTTTCGAAACAGAATAAGTCAGCTAGATAGCCTCGTAAATTACATCAGCACAATCCATACACAACATGTCTATATAGTTTTCGAAATAAGTCAGCTAGGTAGCCTCGTAAATTACATCAGCACAATCCATACACAACATGTCTATATAGTTTTTGAAATGAGTCAGCTAGATAGCCTCGTAAATTACATCAGTACAAGTCATACACACGATATCTATATAGTTTTCGAAACAGAATAAGTCAGCTAGGTAGCCTCGTAATTTACATCAGTACAATTCATACACAACATGTCTATATTGTTTTCGAAATAAGTCAGCTAGGTAGCCTCGTAATTTACATCAGTACAAGTCACACACACCATATCTATATAGTTTTCGAAATAAGTCAGCTAGATAGCCTCGTAATTTACATCAGTACAATTCATACACAACATGTCTATATTGTTTTCGAAATAAGTCAGCTAGGTAGCCTCGTAATTTACATCAGCACAATTCCTACACAACATGTCTATATAGTTTTCGAAATAAGTCAGCTATGTCGCCTCGTAATTTACATCAGTACAATTCATACACAACATGTCTATATTGTTTTCGAAATAAGTCAGCTAGGTAGCCTCGTAAATTACATCAGTACAATTCATACACAACATGTCTATATAGTTTTCGAAATAAGTCAGCTAGGTAGCCTCGTAAATTACATCAATACAAGTCATAAACACTATATCTATATAGTTTTCGAAACAGAATAATTCAGCTAGGTAGCCTCGTAAATTACATCAGTACAAGTCATACACAACATGTCTATATAGATTTCGAAATAAGTCAGCTAGGTAGCCTCGTAAATTACATCAGCACAATCCATAAACAACATGTCTATATAGTTTTAGAAATAAGTCAGCTAGGTAGCCTCGTAAATTACATCAGTGCAATCCATACACAACATGTCTATATAGTTTTCGAAATAAGTCAGCTAGGTAGCCTCGTAATTTACATCAGTACAAGTCATACACAACATGTCTATATAGTTTTCGAAATAAGTCAGCTAGGTAGCCTCGTAAATTACATCAGTACAAGTCATACACAACATGTCTATATAGTTTTCGAATTAAGTCAGCTAGGTAGCCTCGTAATTTACATCAGTACAAGTCATACACAACATGTCTATATAGTTTTCGAAATAAGTCAGCTAGGTAGCCTCGTAAATTACATCAGTACAATTCATACACACCATGTCTATATAGTTTTCGAAATAAGTCAGCTAGGTAGCCTCGTAATTTACATCAGTACAATTCATACACAACATGTCTATATAGTTTTCGAAATAAGTCAGCTAGGTAGCCTCGTAATTTACATCAGTACAATTCATACACAACATGTCTATATAGTTTTCGAAATAAGTCAGCTAGGTAGCCTCGTAAATTACATCAGTACAATTCATACACACCATGTCTATATAGTTTTCGAAATAAGTCAGCTAGGTAGCCTCGTAATTTACATCAGTACAATTCATACACAACATGTCTATATAGTTTTCGAAATAAGTCAGCTAGGTAGCCTCGTAATTTACATCAGTACAATTCATACACAACATGTCTATATAGTTTTCGAAATAAGTCAGCTAGGTAGCCTCGTAATTTACATCAGTACAATCCATACACAACATGTCTATATAGTTTTCGAAATAAGTCAGCTAGGTAGCCTCGTAATTTACATCAGTACAATCCATTCATAACATGTTTATATAGTTTTCGAAAAAAACTCTGCTAGGTAGCCTCTTACATAACATCAGTGGAAGTCATACATAAAACAACAATGGAGTTTTCAAATTTAGTAAGTTAGATGGCCTCGTATATCACATCACCACTATTCACACATATATCAAAACTATACAGGTATGGAATTGAGTGAGCTAGATAAATTTGTATATTACATCAACACATAGCGCATATGTGTTGAATTGAATAAGATAGGTGGCCTTGTAATCAGCATAAAATGTCTTACAAGCAACACACTATGACTAACTAGGAGGTGATGAAATTACGATAAGTACTTGCCAGACGTAATTGTTGATGTTTGCTTCACGCTAGGAAAATAATTGCTCGCTGACAGACAGCAAAAATTGGAAGTATTGGTTGGAGTTTAATACGTACTGAGGTATTTACAAAACCTACTATGTAACTGTCGATGATTGGCAGGGATATAGAACGAGTAGCTTCAATTCAAGAAATATAACATAACTATTTTTATTTCTTACAATAAAATATTCATCTAAAAATGAATGAAAGAGTTTTCGCGTATACAGCTGTAAATTGAAATACAAATAAAAGCACGTATTGTTACGCTCTGATGTCACTTATAAAATATACATGCTATTTAACAACGTACAACGTTTTCTTGGTACCAAAATAAGTGATTTTCGTGTAATTTTTTGCAGTGTTGCCAGAATCAGTGTTGCTGTCACAGCGTCGGGTTTAAGTCGTTGATGATTATAAAATACTCTTCTCAATTGTTGTCGTTTTTTGGGTTTGGAACTTATTGCCTCTCAAGGCAGCTAACAGAATAATTACCTGCATAAGACACGTGGGCTAAGTATATATTAGCTAGAATTTTATGGTGTGTTTTAATGTGTGTATGTAGCGATCAATACAATGCACGGAGAAGGATTAATCGTATTGCAATGGGAATTTCTGCTCATGTGGTGATCGACCCTAACTGAAAATTACAAAAAAAATTGTTTTCCTCCTTTTTGAGATGAAATCAATACTGGGAATTTTGAAATTATTATGAGAAAAATAAATGAAAGAAGTTATGTACAGTTGATATGATTAATTCGGCTGGGCTAGGGAGTCCGTTGAATATGTGGCACGTGTGTATGATTCAACTTATATCATGGTTAGCAATAGTTGCACCAATATCGTTCGTGCTAATTGAAGATAAGCAAACAAAGAATTGGTCGATGAACTTGTTTTTATGGTAATTGTATTTTGTATAATCTCCTTAGCTTCCCAACTTATATATCATATTGACTATGTGTCCCCAGTGGTGGCCATTTTGAATACTTGAATTCTGTATCTTTATTTAAAATACAAGATCGGTAACATTAATTCTTTGAGCAGTTTCAAATGTTTTGCTGTCAGTTTTAGCGTAAGGCAAAATTTTATATCAATTATGATAATTTCTTTGAAAATCACAGAACAATTTACCGATAGCAAAAAGGGAAAATAGAAAAATGTCAAAAAACAAATGCGTGCCAAAATCAAGTTGATAGTGTTATTGAGTATTCATATATACGCAGTTAGGTGCGGATTTGGGTTGTTTGCTGGAAAGTTAATGTCAGGTAAGGTGGTTGTGCTGATTACCTTAAACCCACTTTGACTTCAATTAGTGACGAACGGTAAGAAATGGGCTTTGCGCATACAGGAAAAACACGTTCGTTTATCGTTCGTTTAAGTGTCCCTCATACGCAAGCTTTTGTGAAGCAGACGACGAGTTTTTTGTCCAAACAGAAGTTCGCAGAATTGACCGAGAGCTAAATAATTCTAAAGAATTCGTCGTTAAGAGTTTCACATTTCTGCATGGTTTTATTCAAGCAGAGGTGGTTACCACCAGCGTATGGAAATGTTGATATCGCAATTTTACTCACAGGTTACTCTCCGTAGAATGCAGAAACAAAGTTTTCGTCGACATTATGATCATCCATGCAACAAGTACATACCGTTACAGATGTTGAAAATGGACGCCCGGAAACCCATCATGCCCGGGTGTATGTTTAAAAAAAATCAAATAAATTTATAGGGCCGATAAGTTTATTTGATTTTTTAAACAACACGAATATTGATATTGCACACCTCGAAAACGTCTTATCTTTGTGTAAGTTTGAAATTAAACGTTTAAATTCAGAATACCAAATGATTTACTTGACTAGCGTACATCCTTGCCTGTGCACGCTTGTCTAATGTAAGAAGTATGTTATAAAACACGTGAAAACCGGTTTGTTTGGAGGACATTATCACACGTGTGTGGTATCCGAAATGAAGCATACTTCCTCCCGGGCTCGGGAATAAGACCAGTCAATAAATGTTCCATATTGATTGTCTCAAAAACTATTCTATCGATCCACTTCGCGAACGACAGCGAAACTAGGGGAATTACCAAGTTGAACGACCGAAATAATCAAGTTAAAACGAATAATGTATCGTTCGCGAAACGAATAGATAGTACATATGTCTAACAAAAATTAATATTCTCTGAATCATAGCTACGCCGTTCAATATTTGTGTTCGTTTCTTTTGTACTATATCATTTTTTGCCACTCCGGTAATCCTATTCCTTTGATATCATCTATAAGTTGGAAACACGTCTCAGAATGCACCGCGATTCGATGAATGTCACAAAGACACTTAATCCACGGGGTCAATTCCACGTTACCGTCGTGCGAAATAGATCGCACATGGCATTACCGTCACTCACTCCAGTTACTCCAAGCGATGACGGCTTCCCATGCTGCATATGTACAGAAGTAGATAAAACAAGAGATATTTATAGAAAGTCTTACAAAAAAATCAATAGTATTTGTACATTTCACTATACTAAGTGAACAGTTTGAAGATAATTGACTTAATATTTAAATAGGACTACTAATAACACTGTTACTTTTAAAACTTGCAATAAAGAATGCAATTTAAAGAGTTATTTCCGCAGAAAATATGCGTTTAATCAAAAGCTCATCCATATTTATCATTGGAACTAGCGGTACTACAATCGGCCTTGAAAATATGTATTATTTTCTCAAGATACTGCTTAATCGAAAATATATGAATATTTATTCCTTTGATAAACTCAGGATAACATTGTTTCTGAATTACTGTTATGGTAGATATTGAAATACGTGGATAATAGTTAAAAGATGAGTAAAGCAATAAAAAAAAACTCGTGCATATGGCTTTCGTCGTAGATTGGTACTGTAACTGGTGAAAATCGATTACTCGACTTGAATGGTCCAGTTTAGATGAGGATTTAATCAAAAATCGTGCAGTATTGTACATCAGTAAAGCTCAATATATGTTCATTGGTTGGTATTTGTATGCAGTATAGGTTGAACGCAATAGCCACAGAGACGCCTGCGTGCGCATGCGCTTTCCTTGCTTTGCCCGGGCTTGGGCTCTACTTTTCTGGGCTATATGCAGGTTAAACGAGTGTCCGCAGAGCTACCTACGTAAGTACGCGCCCTCCTTGATTTGCCGGGGCCAGTTATCTGTCCTATGTAGCCCATGCAGGTTGAACGAATAGCATATATGCGCACGCTGTTTCTCTGCTTTGTCAGAGCTCGTCTCCTATTCTCTCTGGCTTAGACAGATGGAAAAATGGTCACAGGGAGGTTTATATACACACACGCGATTTCCCTGCTCTGTTGGAGCTCGGCCTTTATCCTTTCTCAGGCCTACAAACGTTGAACAAACAGAGAAAGAGACGTCTACGTTCGTAAACCCTCTCAATTCTTTGTCGAAGTTGACCTCTCTCCTGTCGCGCGAGTTGAACGAATGACCACGAAGACGACGTGCGTATGTTCCCTCCCTGCTTTGCGAAGTACGATGTTCCCCATTTATTTAAGGGAGTCAAGCCTTTGAATTATAAAAATGGATTTATAAATATAATAATTCATAATGTCTTATTTTCTGAAATATAATTTTATTTATATCTGAGGTTTATGTGAGAGCGACAATATAATCTGTGACTGACTCGTAATGTACATTATGTGACCTGGCTACGCTGACGTCACGTGTTATATACATCAGTAACTCTAGTTTGAACGTTAATTCTGGCATTTTGTATTTAATTCGTGCATTTAACTAGGAAATTGCTCGTTATCGACGCTGCCTAATAACATGGGAAAAAAACTTCGTACGGGAAGCGTGATTTCATTGCGGCACTGCATGGGTGAGTGGCAGGCGTGGCGCAGAATAACAAATATCAGCAATTCATAAAGTTGTATGCCTGATGAACTAAATCAATCAATCAATAACGTAAGAATGTCATTGAGAGTATACTAACAGTATAACAAGTATCATAATTTGTCCACACACGTTATTTTTCAACTACTCGCAGACGCTTGACATTACGGAATTCAATGTACGTCAGTGCGAGTCACGTATTGTTTCGCTATGACAAATGTTTTATGCGGACTTCCAGTTGAAGAAAGACTCACTACGTGATGACGTGTTAATGATGACACCGCTGTACAATGCCGGATATTTGCGGGAATTACACTCTACTTGAGAGGTCGTAACCCAAGACAGGGACAGTCACTCGACGCGACGCTGGGGGATGAAGAGGGGAAGGGAGCATTTACCATCCGTAATAGTTGTTTTCTCACAACGCAAGTGGGGACCATAACCTTATATGCATTTACATCAACTGATTGCCTGCGGGTTATTTGGTCACTGCATTTTATAATCTCTCGTTACACATAGTTAATAAAATGTCATCAATCATATCATCGTTTGACGGCATGGAGTTTGAATAGAACGTCGCCACTTTACAGTCGTGTCTGTCTGACGCTGGTAATAATCGTCCCCATATGACCGTACAATCTATAATTTCATATTTATTCAATGTTCATTTGGTTTCCAGACGTAATTTCGCAAAAACAAACAAATATAATCTGTAAATTATATATGCGAACTGGAATTGCATTTTAAGATGGTTTACTCTACATGTATTCAGTTACATCCTAGTGTATTGAAATACTGAAATCGACCAAAGTATACAGTTCTATTTCATATGTATTACATACTGTACTTTCATCGTATTCAATTTAATTATTTACACATATGTCACATTTTCTATCGGCGATAACACAAAATACAATGTGTTCTCGAGATGCTGAATTGAAACTGAAAACATCGAGTTACAAAATTGACCACGGCCATATTTTAGAAACCACACCCACTTTTGCAAAACCACGCCGAAATTGTAAGTTGATGTTTGTAACTCATTTTTGTAACAGGATGTTTTCGTAACTCGGCTTACGTAACTCGCGAACAATTCAGCATCTCCGTGTTCTCCAGTGTTATCAAAATGAATTATTTATTCCGTAAAGTGTTAACACGTAGTAACATGTTCTTCCTCTGTGTTTTGATTTGAACCCGAAAACACCGACACGTGACTTCCGGTGCCTTCAGTAAGATGCTGCATACCATTTACCATTTCGTCAAGTTAAAGTTTAATGTCAAACAGTTGTTCATCGTGTCTTCTAGAATAAAATGTAAAAAACATGATTTTAATTCTCAAATCGCATTTTGGTTTCAAATGTAATCCTCCGTGTTTTTTTGCTCATCATCGGAGAACGTGGTGAACAATTAAACACACGAACCGTAATTACATAATCATATTTTCTCAAAATGAACATAATTTTGCTCAATTGTTGTACCCAAGTAATGCATCACTCACGACCACGCTGTCGATTCCATTATAATTGCGTATTGATGAAATTTCGCGCTACACACACACACACCCCCCACACACACACGTACTTGACGTTCATTATGTACATGTGTTCATCACGTGTTTGTTAAAACACGGAAATAGCATGCTGATTCAGTATTCAGCGTACTGTAACATGGAAACCAATTATAAAGTTCGCAACAATCCCATCACGTGATAAGTTATAGCAATTATGGCAGCCGATGCCGGGTTGAAATGAACATATAATTTTACGGGAAAAATAATGTAAATATACTATTTGAAAGATTACTACTCAATACAAGTAATTATTCTCGAGGGGAGAGTACGTCACATAATGTTGCTGAGACGCGTATGGCGCGCGAGAGCTTTGTGTGAGCGTGGGCTCTGTGCGAGCTTTTGTGGAACTTACACTGATCGAAGAAACAACAACACAAACTCAGCTACGGGACATTTATATATGTTGCACATGTAGGAGTCAGCTTGTTGTACTGTTCAAGAGATTTTCAACAACTTAGCTCGGAGTGCAGTTTTTTTAAAGAGTTTTCCACCGTTGTTTTCACCGGTGATGGTTGCCTGGTGGTGAAAATGCCCGGATGTCCACTTAGAGATCAATACGAAGACGAAAACAAATTTCTCTTACGTTGAACGTTAGTAACACGAGTTGGAATGTGTTTGTTATGCCGTTTGTATCGGCTGAGATGTCAGTTGATTTATAGACATGTGAATTTCTGTCGAGTTTCTTCAATTGAATGAAGGCTTAATGACATCATGAGGGATAGCAACCTGTAATTTTCGCCGATTGAAAACTGTCAAGCTGTTGAGTGAGAACATAATGTACTAATCACTACTGTTATAACAATGTAACGACGACATTACGTAATCATACTTGTAAAGCCGTAATCTTCCAGAAAATTCATGCAAATTACACGAAAAAATGTAATGTGAAAATTGATTTGGTTACTAGACTGTGAACTGTGGCCACTCTAAAGTTAGTCACGGTACAGAAAACAATTAACCATTTGAACGTTTTTTTTTTTTTGTAAATTTCACATTTTGAAATCACTAAATAGAATAAATTGAGTTTGTAAACATTCGCATTCGAGATTTGACAAATGTTCTAAAAAAGTTCTAATTTTGACAAAAAGGCGACCATTCACTAAGATTTTTAACTTTCCGCAGTAATATTAAAGTCTGTGACAAAAACATACTATTACGTTATCTCTATGAAGTAAAATTTAACATTATTTACTCCATATCACTGTTTCTCTGGTGATTCAACTTGTGCATCGGAGAAGGCTTAAAATGATCTCTATGTATGCAGGTCAATGACCTTTTACCGGCTTACATGAGTTACGTACTGTCAGAAATTGAAGAGGGTATAATATTAAAGCCTAATGACGTCATGCTACGTCACTGTGCAGTCCTAGAGATTTGTATGTTTCCCTTCAAAGTATTACATAACTAGTGATACTGTTTGCATAGATTGATATGATGATAATTACACAAAATGATGCGGTAAGATGCTTGGAAGCCTGACATAAACGCAAGCATTTCCCTGTAGCCATGGTAAAACGCCGCATTCATTCTGAGCAGAACGAAGGCCAAGAAGTGGGATTACGAAAATCATAGCCGTATATTCCGTGCTGACAGACGATCTTTCATTTAGTATACTACGGATTCTCATTATTTTTAGTTAATTTCATGTGAACCGGAAGTCATTCACCGGAAGTGCCGTTATTCACTTATCGGCCTCATATTTCAAAATTAGTTCACGTCATAATGACGTCATGAGAATCATGTCAAGTGAAAAAAAATGATTTTCAGATGTAAATTACACCTGTATGATGCCGCGGGTGTTGTATTCTGTGAACATAAGTCATATCCACCAACTTAAAATTGCAATATAAACGAAACATCGTGTTATATGTTTTAGGTTTGAGTTCTTAAAGGTTCCGGAACATGTGATTTTTTTTGTTTGAAAAAAAAATATAAATTAAAACGATTTCGTTGATGAGAAGATATTTTGAATATCTGTAGTACTGGAAATAAAATTAGAGATTTCATTTATTGTTTTACAATAGATTCCCCAAAATATATTGCGACAATATCACAAATATTTTTTTTGGACAACAAATAATATTCACATTTGTTTACAAACTGATAACCTAGTGCGTTGTTTTCCCCAGTGACGTCACCGATAACGGCACAGTTTATCAGAACTGGGTTATAGTGGCATCTGACGAAAGGAGTTGAATTCCGGTGTAAAGTTGTTTTTATATAAAAAAAATCCACTCAGTGCTAAGGATCTGAATAAGAGTTACTAGCTATGTGATGGAATAGATAGACGCATTGATGGCGATCTTCAGTTCGATTACTCATTGCGATACTACTATGTAGAATACAATTCATGATATAAATATATAATTTTCCACGGATAAAACTTACGATACACTTGTACTGAAAGACGCGTTAGTTCTACTCTATGGATGCAATGAAATTTTGAAAAATTTGCAAACATTCATTAAATCGTTATAAATCTTCACTTTACTTCGAACATCATGAGACTAGTCACCCGCGTCGTGTGTAAGTGTATCGGGTGCAGTGCACTGGTGGTGGTGGTGGCTTTGGACGTGTACACTGCGAGCACGCCTCCGCGAAAAATCGCTACCAGGAAATCACGAAAATTACCCCGATTTCATATTGTAACCACGCACATATGACACGATAAAGATGACTAATGATCAAATTAGAATTCTAACTATATTTAATTACTGCGTGTATTATAAGGAATCAAATGTCAAATCCTATGGTTTGACTGCATAATATGGAGCTCATCCTGAATGATGATAGTTTTATTAACACTAACACAAGATGCCACGATATTTGATATGAGTAATATATCTTATCCTTTTTTTGTTTTTACTACATATTGCCAATTAACCTATTTTAATATAGTCTATACATCGCTTGACGAGAAAGACACATTATCTGAGATGAATTTTGATAGATGTTATTAAAACAATATATGCGGGGTGATTTTCAGAGTATCCAGTGTCGCCTCGGATCAATTCCTCGCCACTGACTTCTAGATCCTGTCTCGCTTAAAACGTCACACACAAGATACCGAGACAGAATCAACAAAAAAAACTGAAATGGCAGTAATCGCGTTCTCTGGAATAATCTTTTCTCGTTACCATATGTGCCGTGTTCAGCCCCGGATGCAAACGTTGTCCAGTCCCTCTGTATTTAAATAAGGCACTGATTTATAAACATATAGATTAAAAGCTAAAATGTAATAACAAAGCCGGTCGATCGATTCATTAAAATTATCAAAACGATATCCATGACATAAGACCGAAAACTGGTTATTATTGGGTTGGTTCACTGCTTGGGAACAAACTTAAACATAGCGCCCTCTATGTCATACTCGACAAACCCGTGTAGCTAAATGCTTTAGTTCAAACGCTTCTAACATGTGAATGATTTCCCTACCTAGTTGGAAATGTATCAATTACGAAGTTCAGATATACATTCACTTACGTTTCAAATCTTTTAAAGATGTTAAAGGGCGGTGGTCGTCGTACAGCGCGTGTTCGAATTTCATGTAAACAAACAATGTATTTTATACTCGTTGCATACGTCACTATGAGTCCCGTATCGAACAGGACGCGGCGCGACGACCACTGCCCTTTAAGTCATTGTTTGTATTATTCGAAGCCTACAGACCGATCTGGACGGTATGTACTATGGTGAGGCCAGTCTGGCAGAAGTCACATATTGAGCTGATTGAACGTGTGCTCTGTAAATTCATTAATTGTTATGTTTTAAGTCTTTTTTTCCCTGTGATAGGAGAAGTTATTCCGAGCTGTGTAGTATTTTTAAATTACCTGAGAAGATCCTTCGGTACTTGGATTTAGTTTTTCATTCACAGACCATGTTAATTTGGTATATGGCTGTCCTGACATTTTAGCAAACTTTAATTTTCGCGCATCTCCTATTTTTGTTAGATCATTGGAGCGAACATACTAACGCTCGTTAATTTGTGCTCATTTATGCCCAATAACAGTGTTGCCATGGTTATGCCTGTCGATTTATTTGTCCCAATAGGACGCTTCGAACCTGCTCTTTTCAGATGTTAGGAATTATGTTATGTTAATTTTCTTTTTGATACGATCCTTGTTAATATTAGTTTTAAGCCTTATAAAAAAAAGTCAATATATAATGTGATATATCGATACGAAATCATGATGTGATATCCCAAGAGATATGTAGATGCCGACCCGTAGGCTAATCAGAAGCGTTGCAGAATATGTAATCCTAGTCATCGATTATCAATTTCTGCTTTTTACGCATTTCATTTTATCAGTGAGGTAATGCAATAGACTGGAGTAACCCTTATGATTTTCTAGGGCTACTCAGGCTCATATCCAAGCCTCGACTGATTACTGCCGTTGGTGGCGAGTTTGAATTGATGATTTCACAGGCTGACGATTTGGAAATTATCGTTACGTTTTAACCACGTGACTGTTCGATAATGTACGCAATGCTTCAACAATTATCACGTAGGAAAAATCAGTTAAGCAATTGAGGGCGCCATTTGGTTCCCCGATATATATATATATATTTGCTATTTCCTTTGCTTTGCTTGAAAAACAAACAACATACAATCGAATATGCTCTTAATGAATAGTAAAATCGAAATGTATAACAGTAGGATGGAATCTAATTTACTACAATATAAACAATTACATGTGTTACACACGGCTAGTATGAAACAATCAGCTGTCGTGTCACATACTAGGTGAACATCAACTATGCAGAATTGTGTTTAATAATTTCAAAATTAATTCTTAAACTATGATAACCGGTGACATTTTTAAAAGCGTGTGAACATGTTTATTTGTTACAGAAACTTTGACTCAAATTCTCGAATTGTTATAAGAGTCATAGAGTTAGTAATCAACCAGGTGTATTCACACACTTGATCGTTAAAGCGGGGGAGTCGTCACCTGCGCATGCGCAAGATGGCCATAGCGTGTCATTGTATACAAACAAACGTCTACCCATTAGCCTTTGCGTTTTTAACATGTGTTGTTATCGTCGATTGCGACTCAATCCCAATCAAAAACGCGCGGGAAGCACGTGCGTAGGTAACGACTCTCTCGCTTTAAGTATCCATGTGTTTGCGCATAATGGTGTGAATAACGTTTTATTTTGAAAATAAAATATTTTTTTAGAATAATTATTCATCATTTCCGAAACACACAAGCTGCTAAATTTGCTGAACTGTGATATAGGAGGGTGCTCACAGCCTCCCCACCGGAATCGTTTGTGTATATAGTGTAAACAAACAACACGAATAGAAAAGCTCTCATCTGAGTCGATGGAGGATCGATTTGCTGGGGTAAACTAAATTTACCGGTTGATCAATCTGATTAAAATCTGATGTAGTGTACGGGCTTTAATTATTTTGGCTATAAACTTATTTTAATTTTTATGTTTTATTATATTTGTTATTAATGCCCTTTTATTTTATTATTTTACTTTGATTTTGATTTTGCGATTTTTTTTAATTCCGCCCTACCTACATCTGAGCCGATGCCTATGTAACGAAATTTCAACGAGACCCACTATCGACGATTTTAGTCAACGAATCACAGACCTCCTTCTATAGCGCACATGATGACGTCACCGGGCAGAGTCAGGTGGCAAACACACTCAAATAAAATGGCGGATTATACCGACGTTAGCGACCGTGAATAACACGGCTTTTCGGTAAGTTTATCATTGTCAAATGCAACGAAAGTTATGTTTATGTTAATATTGTGGCTCGAATGGTTCGACTTTAGATCGTTATTTCGCATAGTTATTCTGGGAGTGACGATTTTGTTTCCACCGGTTCGACCGAACACCAGTGTCTTTTTCCAGTCGCCTGCCCTGGAGACGGGTGATGTTTTGTTGACGATCGGGCCAAAATCGTCTACGGTATTGAAGCTGTAAAAATTCATCAAATTGTATCAACATTTTGTACATTATACAATAACTCTTTATTAAAGTAATTGAGCTGATTTGGACTGGAATAAAATATTTTTTATTTGGAACACATCGCAATTGATCAGGAAATATTTGTTTGCTCCAATTTTCTGCGTCGATACCGTGGGCCGGTGACCGTTATACAATTTAAAATCAGTTTGCATTGTTTACTATAGCTGTTTACAGTGTTCTAATCATTACGATTTACTTATTTTTTTGCTTCCATTCTAGATACTTATGCTCAGTGATGTAAAATTGAAGCGATGACTGAATGAACGAACCTTGGCTGGCGAAGATGTATCTGGAAGTGTACACATTTGTTGGAAGTGAAAAAATATTCAATGTAATGACATAAATTGTAAAATGCTATGGAATTTCTTTTGCAAATAAAAATATACTAGCAATTATCTATTAATGGTTTATTCAAGTGGGCAAAATATAATGTACAGAAAGATTGCCCGTATACACTGAAAAGTAAGCAACCGACAGCCTGTATAAAAGGGGGGCTGTGATTGGCTGTACTTACGCGAGATTTGAACGGGACTTACATAGGCGTCGGATCAGATGTAGGTAGGGCAGAATTAAAATAAATCAAAATCAAAGTAAAATAATGAAATAAAAGGGCATTAATAACAAAAGTAATAACAAATAAAATTAAAATAAGTTTATAGCCAAAATAATTAAAGCCCGTACACTACATCAGATTTTAATCAGATTGCCGGTTGATTTACTACAGAGTCGGTCCGAAATAGTTGTAAACAGCGGTGGAAAATCGATGGTATACAACTAGTTATTTAAACAGACTGCTCTACATGATATGTTGCTGTAGCGACAAGGAGCAGGTGCTATGTTACGATTAGCGATAGGAAATTAAGAAGAACCACTTGAAGATAAGCAAGGTGTCACAGCAGTTGAATTGTTGGCATACACGTGTCATTGAGAAAGGTGTCTACTGAACTGGGGGCGTGTGGCGACACCGTGAATTGAATTGATACGTGCTGACAGAGTTAACAATGTCGTTTTACAACTGTGGGGACAGATGCGCTAAATACAGTTTTTAACTTTAAGAAGCTGTGCCACCAGTGACCCAGCGTTTTTTTTAATAAAAACAATAACTTGTTTCTTTGGCTACGTTGTTTACATATCGAGAGAATATTCTGCTCGCAAATATATTACATTATTTCAACAGCACGCGATAGGCAATCAGATCTACTATAGTGTTAGTCAAACTATTCGATCCACTCAAGAATGTTTACCCAAAGCTCACTTATATATCGTATTATGCAATGTGTTGGTCGTAGACTTGATCATCACACAAAGAATCATCGAGATATATACGCCACATAACGCCTCTGTTTGGAGACGCTTCCGGGGACCGTGGCGTGTAATCGGTGTTTGCACACAAAGACATCATCGCAACATACGCTATGAGTAGAAAGATAGGGGATATTTGTAAAAGAAACCAATCGACTCGTAATGGGCAACACTAGATGTGTGTTACCGAAGCATGCAGGGTCAAAGTTTACAACGACACAGGGTAAAATCCAGTTGAATCGTTAAGTGATTGGATGAAAAGCAAATATTTAGCATACGGTTTTCTTTATTATGATCAAGCGTAGCTATAGTGACGCGCCCATAAAGCGTGAATGGCTCGCGGTAATCGGTCGATTTTATCTTGAATGTATATTTTTTCTCCTGCCAGCACGGATTTGATTTCACTCTATAACTCACATATAAGATAAACCAGTTGTCATGAAACTGATACCATGATTGACTTCCGTCTAAGTCATTCTCTTGCATATTATTGTTATTGTTTTATATTGTTTTATTGTTATTTATTTTATTTTATTTTATCAAAGTATACAACTAAAATACACTGGGATCCCAACGGAAAAAGTAGTACGTAACACGTATGAAGTCATAATAGTTATTACTGATATATTCTTTGATATCATGTCAATCTTGCAAGAATGGATTGGCTACATGTATGGAGTGTTTGTATTATTGTTATTGTCGGCAGCTATCGATAGTTTGATATCTAACGTTATGATATCTGGTAGCACGATATCAAGTGCCATGGGTGTCGAGATATCGCGATATCTAGTGTAATGATATCTGGTAGCACGATATCAAGTATCGTGGGTGTCGAGATATCGCGATATCTAGTGTAATGGTATCTGGTAGCACGATATTAAGTGTCGTGGGTCTCGAGATATCCGTATATCTAGCGTCACTATATCTGGTAGCATTATATCAAGTATCGTGGGTGTAGAGATATCGCGATATCTAGCGTCATTATACCTGGTAGAATGATATCAAGTATCGTGAGTGTCGACATATCGTGATATATAGCGTAATGATATCTGGTAGCATGATATCAAGTATCTTGGGTATCGAGAAATCGCGATATCTAGTGTCATGATAACTGGTAGCACTATATCAAATATCGTGGATGTCGAGATATCCTCATATCAAGTGTCACGATATCTGGTAGCATTATATCAAGTATCGTGGGTGACGAGATATCGCGATATCTAATGTCATGATATCTGGTAGCACTATATCAGGTATCGTAGGGTCGATATATCGCGATATCTAGTGTCATGGTATCTTGTAGCATGATATCAAGTATTGTGGTTGTCGAGACATTGCGATATCTAGTGTCATGATATCTGGTAGCATGATATCAAGTATCGTGGGTGTCGAAATATCGCGATATCCAGTGTCATGATATATTGTAGCATGATATCAAGTATCGTGGGTGTCGAGCTATCCTGATATCTAGCGTCACGATATCTTGTAGCATTATATCAAGTATCGTGGGTGTCGAGATATCGTGATATCTGGCGTAATGATATCTGGTAGCTAGCATGATATCAAGTATCTCGGGTGTTGAGATGTCCTCATATCAAGCGTTACGATATCTGGTAGCATTATATCAAGCATCGTGGGTGTCGAGATATCCTCATATCAAGCGTCACAATATCTGGTAGCATTATATCAAGTATCGTGGGTTTCGAGATTTCCAGTGTCATGATATCTGGTAGCACGATATTAGGTGTCATGGGTGTCGAGATATCCGTATATCAAGCGTCACGATATCTGGTAGCATTATATCAAGTATCGTGGGTGTCGATATATCGCGATATATAGTGTCATGATATCTGGTAGCATGATATCAAGTATCGTGGGTGTCGAGATATCGCGATATCTAGTGTCATGATATCTTGTAGCATGATATCAAGTATCGTGGGTGTCGAGATATCGCGATATCTAGCGTCACGATATTTTGTAGCATTATATCAAGTATCGTGGGTGTCGAGATATCGTGATATCTAGCGTAACGATATCTGGTAGCATAATATCAAGTATCGTGGGTGTCGAGATATCCTTATATCAAGCGTCACGATATCTTGTAGCATTATATCAAGTATCGTGGATGTCGAGATATCGTGATATCTAGCGTAATGATATCTTATAGCATGATATCAAGTATCGTGGGTGTGGAGATATCGCGATATCTAGCGTCACGATATCTTGTAGCATTATATCAAGTATCGTGGGTGTAGAGATATGGTAATATATAGCGTAATGATATCTGGTAGCATGATATCAAGTATCGCGGGTGTCGAGCTATCGCGATATCTAGCGTCATGATATCTGGTAACATGATATATTGGTATTATGTTTTCTAGCGTCATAACATTAATATAAAGTGTTGTAGTCGCGATATCTAGTGTCATGAAATATAAGATCATGATATTTACTGGGAGCAGTGATATCTACAATTAATACTATCTAGTGTTGGGATATTATCTACTACTGTGATCATAATATATGGTATCCTGATATTTTGTATTTTCTGGCATCGTTATATAGGTTATCGAGTTATCTAGTGTGATGATCATAATATACACTGTCATTAAGTCATCCGTCGAAGTGGTATGTAGTATTGGGATATCTAGTGACGCGATATCTTGTGTTGTTACCAAACGCTTCAGCGTGGTATTAAGAGTTTGTTTTCAGGGGTGGGTGATACCAAGGTGGGAAATGGATGCACATATGGGGTTAATTCCTTGAATTGCAATATAGAGGGTTCAGGCTGAAATACAATATATAGTGTTTTCATGTTTCGTATGATATTTCTGTGGTATTCTGCTGCTGTAAGTAATGCACGATTTGTTCCAAAATTCAGTATATTGTGTGTATTCCAGGGTTATTCGTTTTTTGCTGAAAACACCCCTATTTTTTAGTGGCAGAGTCGAATAGTCTCACTCCCACTGGGAAATCTGCATTGTTGCTTGAATGTGAGTTAATTAAACACATTTTCCAGACCGGCGAAAGAGTATGCAACAGCCAATTTTAACAGCCTGTCACGTGATTTTAGTCTGAATGTCAACGTGAAAAGAGGCTAGTCCATTTTACGCAGGAGTAATTGGGAGTAGAATATGTGAGGGATAGTATCAACAGAGATGTGTATGGTGAAAAGTAATATCTATCCTTCATTTGCATCTCTGAGCATTTCTGTTTTAGTATATTGGTTTGAAAATGTTGAACTTACATGATTTGCAATGTGTTTTTTTAATGGGACTCCCCTATTGATCGAATCCCGGGTTTGAACGAGAACGGCACACCACGTGTGTTAAGCCACTATTTTGGTATTTGCCACTATTTTGGTACCGTGTCGATAATGAGCGGCCTAGGAGGTGGCAGTAAAGCCTATTGAATACTACTAACGAGCAAGCGGACAATAACTATATCGACAATAAAGAACGCCACTAGTAACCAAAATATTTGCAGCTTGTTTGGACATTGGTGGATTGTAAAAGTATCAAGGTTTAGCCTGAAAATAAAATAAACTGAAGGTGTGTTCCAAATTAAATGTTTCTTAGAAAATGGATTTAATGACAAAAATTCTTTAACAGTAAAATTGCACACAAATTATACTTCACTATAGGAATAGTACCAAAATAGTAGCACATATGATTTAATTGGCGGGAACTGCTACACTTCACAATAGGGATGGTACCAAAATAGTAGCACATATAATTTAGTTGTCGGGAACTGCTATACTTTACTATAGGGATGGTACCAACATAGTGGCACATATAATTTAGTTGGTGGGAACTGTTATACTTCACTATAGGGATGGTACCAAAATAGTAGCACATATAATAAAGTTGGCGGGAACTGCTATACTTTACTATAGGGATGGTACCAACATAGTAGCACATATAATATAGTTGGCGAGAACTGCTATACTTCCCTATAGGAATGATACCAAAATAGTGGCACATATAATTTAGTTGGCAAGAACTGCTACACTTCACTACAGGAATGGTACCAAAATAGTAGCACATATAATTTAGTTGTCGGGAACTGCTATACTTCACTATAGGGATGATACCAAAATAGTGGCACATATAATTTAGTTGGCGGGAACTGCTATACTTCACTATAGGGATGGTACCAAAATAGTAACACATATAATTTAGTTGTCGGAAACTGCTATACTTCACTATAGGGATGATACCAAAATAGTGGCAGAAATAATTTAGTTGGCGGGAACTGCTATGCTTCACTGTAGGGGTGGCACCAACATAGTGGCATATATAATTTAGTTGTCGGGAACTGTTATACTTCCCTACAGAAATGGTACCAAAATAGTAGCACATATAATTTAGTTGGCGGGAACTGCTACACTTCACTATAGGGATGGTACCAAAATAGTAGCACATATAATTTAGTTGTCGGGAACTGCTATACTTTACTATAGGGATGGTAACAAAATAGTAGCACATATAATTTAGTTGTTGGGAACTGCTATACTTCACTATATGGATGGTACCAAAATAGTGGCACGTATAATTTAGTTGGCGGGAAATGCTATACTTCACTATAGGGGTGGCACCAAAATAGTAGCACATATAATTTAGTTGTCGGGAACTGCTATACTTCACTATAGGAATGGTACCAAAATAGTAGCACATATAATTTAGTTGTCGGGAACTGCTATACTTTACTATAGGGATGGTACCAAAATAGTAGCAATATATAATTTAGTTGTCAGGAATTGCTATACTTCACTATAGGGATGGTACCAAAATAGTGGCACGTATAATTTAGTTGTCGGGAACTGCTATACTTCACTATAGGGATGGTACCAAAATAGTGGCACGTATAATTTAGTTGTCGGGAACTGCTATACTTCACTATAGGAATGGTACCAAAATAGTATCACATATAATATACTTGGCGGGAACTGCTATACTTCACTCTAGGGATGGTACCAAAATAGTAGCACATATAATTTAGTTGTCGGGAAATGCTATACTTCACTATAGGGATGGTACCAAAATAGTAGCACATATAATTTAGTTGTCGGGAACTGCTATACTTCCCTATAGGGATGGTACCAAAATAGTGGCACATATAATTTAGTTGTCGGGAACTGCTATACTACACTATAGGAATGGTACCAAAATAGTAGCACATATAATATAGTTGGCGGGAACTGCTATACTTCACTGTAGGGATGGTACCAAAATAGTGGCACGTATAATTTAGTTGTCGGGAACTGCTATACTACACTATAGGGATGGTACCAAAATAGTAGCACATATAATTTAGTTGTCGGGAACTGTTATACTTCCCTACAGAAATGGTACCAAAATAGTAGCACATATAATTTAGTTGGCGGGAACTGCTACACTTCACTATAGGGATGGTACCAAAATAGTAGCACATATAATTTAGTTGTCGGGAACTGCTATACTTTACTATAGGGATGGTACCAACATAGTAGCACATTTAATTTAGTTGTCGGGAACTGCTATACTTTCCTATAGGGATGGTACCAAAATAGTAGCACATATAATTTAGTTGTCGGGAACTGCTATACTTCACTATAGGGATGGTACCAAAATAGTGGCACATATAATTTAGTTGGCGGGAACTGCTATACTTTACTATAGGGATGGTACCAAAATAGTAGCAATATATAATTTAGTTGTCAGGAACTGTTATACTTCACTATAGGGATGGTACCAAAATAGTGGCACGTATAATTTAGTTGTCGGGAACTGCTATACTTCACTATAGGGATGGTACCAAAATAGTAGCACATATAATTTAGTTGTCGGGAACTGCTATACTTCACTATAGGGATGGTACCAAAATAATGGCACGTATAATTTAGTTGGCGGGAACTGCTATACTTCCCTATAGGGATGGTACCAAAATATTGGCACATATAATTTAGTTGTCGGGAACTGCTATACTTCACTATAGGAATGGTACCAAAATAGTGGCACGTATAATTTAGTTGTCGGGAACTGCTATACTTCACTATAGGAATGGTACCAAAATAGTATCACATATAATATAGTTGGCGGGAACTGCTATACTTCACTATAGGGATGGTACCAAAATAGTAGCACATATAATTTAGTTGTCGGGAACTGTTATACTTCCCTACAGAAATGGTACCAAAATAGTAGCACATATAATTTAGTTGGCGGGAACTGCTACACTTCACTATAGGGATGGTACCAAAATAGTAGCACATATAATTTAGTTGTCGGGAACTGCTATACTTTACTATAGGGATGGTAACAAAATAGTAGCACATATAATTTAGTTGTTGGGAACTGCTATACTTCACTATATGGATGGTACCAAAATAGTGGCACGTATAATTTAGTTGGCGGGAAATGCTATACTTCACTATAGGGGTGGCACCAAAATAGTAGCACATATAATTTAGTTGTCGGGAACTGCTATACTTCACTATAGGAATGGTACCAAAATAGTAGCACATATAATTTAGTTGTCGGGAACTGCTATACTTTACTATAGGGATGGTACCAAAATAGTAGCAATATATAATTTAGTTGTCAGGAATTGCTATACTTCACTATAGGGATGGTACCAAAATAGTGGCACGTATAATTTAGTTGTCGGGAACTGCTATACTTCACTATAGGGATGGTACCAAAATAGTGGCACGTATAATTTAGTTGTCGGGAACTGCTATACTTCACTATAGGAATGGTACCAAAATAGTATCACATATAATATACTTGGCGGGAACTGCTATACTTCACTCTAGGGATGGTACCAAAATAGTAGCACATATAATTTAGTTGTCGGGAAATGCTATACTTCACTATAGGGATGGTACCAAAATAGTAGCACATATAATTTAGTTGTCGGGAACTGCTATACTTCCCTATAGGGATGGTACCAAAATAGTGGCACATATAATTTAGTTGTCGGTAACTGCTATACTACACTATAGGAATGGTACCAAAATAGTAGCACATATAATATAGTTGGCGGGAACTGCTATACTTCACTGTAGGGATGGTACCAAAATAGTGGCACGTATAATTTAGTTGTCGGGAACTGCTATACTTTACTATAGGGATGGTACCAAAATAGTAGCACATATAATTTAGTTGTCGGGAACTGTTATACTTCCCTACAGAAATGGTACCAAAATAGTAGCACATATAATTTAGTTGGCGGGAACTGCTACACTTCACTATAGGGATGGTACCAAAATAGTAGCACATATAATTTAGTTGTCGGGAACTGCTATACTTCACTATAGGGATGGTACCAAAATAGTAGCACATATAATTTAGTTGTCGGGAACTGCTATACTTTACTATAGGGATGGTACCAACATAGTAGCACATTTAATTTAGTTGTCGGGAACTGCTATACTTTCCTATAGGGATGGTACCAAAATAGTAGCACATATAATTTAGTTGTCGGGAACTGCTATACTTCACTATAGGGATGGTACCAAAATAGTGGCACATATAATTTAGTTGGCGGGAACTGCTATACTTTACTATAGGGATGGTACCAAAATAGTAGCAATATATAATTTAGTTGTCAGGAACTGTTATACTTCACTATAGGGATGGTACCAAAATAGTGGCACGTATAATTTAGTTGTCGGGAACTGCTATACTTCACTATAGGGATGGTACCAAAATAGTAGCACATATAATTTAGTTGTCGGGAACTGCTATACTTCACTATAGGGATGGTACCAAAATAATGGCACGTATAATTTAGTTGGCGGGAACTGCTATACTTCCCTATAGGGATGGTACCAAAATATTGGCACATATAATTTAGTTGTCGGGAACTGCTATACTTCACTATAGGAATGGTACCAAAATAGTGGCACGTATAATTTAGTTGTCGGGAACTGCTATACTTCACTATAGGAATGGTACCAAAATAGTATCACATATAATATAGTTGGCGGGAACTGCTATACTTCACTATAGGGATGGTACCAAAATAGTAGCACATATAATTTAGTTGTCGGGAACTGCTATACTTCACTATAGGGATGGTACCAAAATAGTAGCACATATAATTTTATTGTCGGGAACTGCTATACTTCCCTATAGGGATGGTACCAAAATAGTGGCACATATAATTTAGTTGTCGGGAACTGCTATACTTCACAATAGGAATGGTACCAAAATAGTAGCACATATAATATAGTTGGCGGGAACTGCTATACTTCACTATAGGGATGGTACCAAAATAGTGGCACGTATAATTTAGTTGTCGGGAACTGCTATACTTCACTATAGGGATGGTACCAAAATAGTGGCACGTATAATTTAGTTGTCGGGAACTGCTATACTTCACTGTAGGGATGGTACCAAAATAGTGGCACGTATAATTTAGTTGTCGGGAACTGCTATACTTTACTATAGGGATGGTACCAAAATAGTAGCACATATAATTTAGTTGTCGGGAACTGTTATACTTCCCTACAGAAATGGTACCAAAATAGTAGCACATATAATTTAGTTGGCGGGAACTGCTACACTTCACTATAGGGATGGTACCAAAATAGTAGCACATATAATTTAGTTGTCGGGAACTGCTATACTTTACTATAGGGATGGTACCAACATAGTAGCACATTTAATTTAGTTGTCGGGAACTGCTATACTTTCCTATAGGGATGGTACCAAAATAGTAGCACATATAATTTAGTTGTCGGGAACTGCTATACTTCACTATAGGGATGGTACCAAAATAGTGGCACATATAATTTAGTTGGCGGGAACTGCTATACTTTACTATAGGGATGGTACCAAAATAGTAGCAATATATAATTTAGTTGTCAGGAACTGTTATACTTCACTATAGGGATGGTACCAAAATAGTGGCACGTATAATTTAGTTGTCGGGAACTGCTATACTTCACTATAGGGATGGTACCAAAATAGTAGCACATATAATTTAGTTGTCGGGAACTGCTATACTTCACTATAGGGATGGTACCAAAATAATGGCACGTATAATTTAGTTGGCGGGAACTGCTATACTTCCCTATAGGGATGGTACCAAAATATTGGCACATATAATTTAGTTGTCGGGAACTGCTATACTTCACTATAGGAATGGTACCAAAATAGTGGCACGTATAATTTAGTTGTCGGGAACTGCTATACTTCACTATAGGAATGGTACCAAAATAGTATCACATATAATATAGTTGGCGGGAACTGCTATACTTCACTATAGGGATGGTACCAAAATAGTAGCACATATAATTTAGTTGTCGGGAACTGCTATACTTCACTATAGGGATGGTACCAAAATAGTAGCACATATAATTTTATTGTCGGGAACTGCTATACTTCCCTATAGGGATGGTACCAAAATAGTGGCACATATAATTTAGTTGTCGGGAACTGCTATACTTCACAATAGGAATGGTACCAAAATAGTAGCACATATAATATAGTTGGCGGGAACTGCTATACTTCACTATAGGGATGGTACCAAAATAGTGGCACGTATAATTTAGTTGTCGGGAACTGCTATACTTCACTATAGGGATGGTACCAAAATAGTGGCACGTATAATTTAGTTGTCGGGAACTGCTATACTTCACTATAGGAATGGTACCAAAATAGTATCACATATAATATAGTTAGCGGGAACTGCTATACTTCACTATAGGGATGGTACCAAAAGAGTAGCACATATAATTTAGTTGTCGGGAAATGCTATGCTTCACTATAGGGATGGTACCAAAATAGTAGCACATATAATTTAGTTGTCGGGAACTGCTATACTTCCCTATAGGGATGGTACCAAAATATTGGCACATATAATTTAGTTGTCGGGAACTGCTATACTTCACTATAGGAATGGTACCAAAATAGTAGCACATATAATATAGTTGGCGGGAACTGCTATACTTCACTGTAGGGATGGTACCAACATAGTGGCACGTATAATTTAGTTGTCGGGAACTGCTATACTTTACTATAGGGATGGTACCAAAATAGTAGCACATATAATTTAGATGTCAGGAACTGTTATACTTCCCTACAGAAATTGTACCAAAATAGTAGCACATATAATTTAGTTGGCGGGAACTGCTACACTTCACTATAGGGATGGTACCAAAATAGTAGCACATATAATTTAGTTGTCGGGAACTGCTATACTTTACTATAGGGATGGTACCAAAATAGTAGCACATTTAATTTAGTTGTCGGGAACTGCTATACTTTACTATAGGGATGGTACCAAAATAGTAGCACATATAATTTAGTTGTCGGGAACTGCTATACTTCACTATAGGGATGGTACCAAAATAGTAGCACATTTAATTTAGTTGTCGGGAACTGCTATACTTTACTATAGGGATGGTACCAAAATAGTAGCACATATAATTTAGTTGTCGGGAACTGCTATACTTCACTATAGGGATGGTACCAAAATAGTGGCACATATAATTTAGTTGGCGGGAACTGCTATACTTTACTATAGGGATGGTACCAAAATAGTAGCAATATATAATTTAGTTGTCAGGAACTGCTATACTTCACTATAGGGATGATACAAAAATAGTGGCACGTATAATTTAGTTGTCGGGAACTGCTATACTTCACTATAGGGATGATACCAACATAGTAGCACATATAATATAGTTGGTGGGAACTGCTATACTTCACTATAGGGATGGTACCAAAATAGTAGCACATATAATTTAGTTGTCGGGAACTGCTATACTTCACTATAGGGATGGTACCAAAATAGTGGCACATATAATTTAGTTGGCGGGAACTGCTATACTTTACTATAGGGATGGTACCAAAATAGTAGCAATATATAATTTAGTTGTCAGGAACTGTTATACTTCACTATAGGGATGGTACCAAAATAGTGGCACGTATAATTTAGTTGTCGGGAACTGCTATACTTCACTATAGGGATGGTACCAAAATAGTAGCACATATAATTTAGTTGTCGGGAACTGCTACACTTCACTATAGGGATGGTACCAAAATAGTGGCATGTATTATTCTGTTGTTGGGATCTGTTATTATTCGATATAGGAATGGTACAAAAATAGTGGCATGTATTATTCTGTTGTCGTGAACTGTTATTATTCGATATAGGAATGGTACAAAAATAGTGGCATGTATTATTCTGTTGTCGGGATCTGTTATTATTCGATATAGGAATGGTACAAAAATAGTGGCATGTAATATTCTGTTGTCGGGATCTGTTATTATTCGATATAGGATTGGTACAAAAATAGTGGCATGTAATATTCTGTTTTCGGGATCTGTTATTATTCGATATAGGAATGGTACAAAAATAGTGGCATGTATTATTCTGTTGTCGGGATCTGTTATTATTCGATATAGGAATGGTACAAAAATAGTGGCATGTATTATTCTGTTGTCGTGAATTGTTATTATTCGATATAGGAATGGCACAAAAATAGTGGCATGTATTATTCTGTTGTCGGGATCTGTTATTATTCGATATAGGAATGGTACAAAAATAGTGGCATGTATTATTCTGTTGTCGGGATCTGTTATTATTCGATATAGGATTGGTACAAAAATAGTGGCATGTAATATTCTGTTGTCGGGATCTGTTATTATTCGATATAGGAATGGTACAAAAATAGTGGCATGTATTATTCTGTTGTCGGGATCTGTTATTATTCGATATAGGAATGGTACAAAAATAGTGGCATGTAGTATTCTGTTGTCGGGATCTGTTATTATTCGATATAGGAATGGTACAAAAATAGTGGCATGTAGTATTCTGTTGTCGGGATCTGTTATTATTCGATATAGGAATGGTACAAAAATAGTGGCATGTATTATTCTGTTGCCGTGAACTGTTATTATTCGATATAGGAATGGTACAAAAATAGTGGCATGTATTATTCTGTTGTCGGGATCTGTTATTATTCGATATAGGAATGGTACAAAAATAGTGGCATGTAATATTCTGTTGTCGGGATCTGTTATTATTCGATATAGGATTGGTACAAAAATAGTGGCATGTAATATTCTGTTGTCGGGATCTGTTATTATTCGATATAGGAATGGTACAAAAATAGTGGCATGTATTATTCTGTTGTCGTGAACTGTTATTATTCGATATAGGAATGGTACAAAAATAGTGGCATGTATTATTCTGTTGTCGGGATCTGTTATTATTCGATATAGGAATGGTACAAAAATAGTGGCATGTAATATTCTGTTGTCGGGATCTGTTATTATTCGATATAGGATTGGTACAAAAATAGTGGCATGTAATATTCTGTTGTCGGGATCTGTTATTATTCGATATAGGAATGGTACAAAAATAGTGGCATGTATTATTCTGTTGTCGGGATCTGTTATTATTCGATATAGGAATGGTACCAAAATAGTAGCACATATAATTTAGTTGTCGGGAACTGCTATACTTTACTATAGGGATGGTACCAAAATAGTAGCACATTTAATTTAGTTGTCGGGAACTGCTACACTTCACTATAGGGATGGTACCAAAATAGTGGCATGTATTATTCTGTTGTTGGGATCTGTTATTATTCGATATAGGAATGGTACAAAAATAGTGGCATGTATTATTCTGTTGTCGTGAACTGTTATTATTCGATATAGGAATGGTACAAAAATAGTGGCATGTATTATTCTGTTGTCGGTATCTGTTATTATTCGATATATGATTGGTACAAAAATAGTGGCATGTATTATTCTGTTGTCGGGATCTGCTATTATTTAATATACGATTGGTACGAAAATAGTGGCATGTATTATTCTCTTTCAATATACGAAAGGTTCCAACATAGGAGTGTGCATTCTTTTGTTGTCACATGACCCCTAACAATTGTTAATTCCCTTTGTTAATGTACTGATCTTTGCATTATCAGATTCCCGGGGAATTATTCGAAATTTTGCATAGTGAAGCCATACCTACCTTGCCAAAACCAATGTATTGTATGTATGTTCAATGGGTACAAAGTATACCCTGGTGGTGGCTGAACTGCGGGAGTTCAAGCCCATTAGTGACCCTCAAGTAAATCCCAAAATGGGGAAAGGGGCGCAGCTAGATAATTATCTATTCAAAATTACAGGCACATATATGAATATATAAACTGAAAAACGAGATTGGAATGTGAAACACGGCATTGCGTGTTGTGTTGGCCACACTGTTTCTAATCCCTGTCAGGTGGGCTTCAGCTCTATTTCCCACTCTTTATCTCCTCCACTAGCTGGCTAGTTTGTGGGATTTGTCCACCCATGTTTTGTAATATATGCTAATAAAGTTGTGTTGTCGCAATGGATGGGAACTGTTTTATTCTATACTTCATCTAGAAAGCAATATAATGCCCCCCAACATATTAGGTATGTTTATGTGGAGCTGTGCTTTGCAAGGGAGCCACTCCCCATTCTATTTTCAAGGCGTCCATGACCAGTGTTATAGCCGCAGTTGATGGAGCAATCTGTTATCTCCGTCTTATGTTGGTTAAGTCCATCCACTTGATGGCAGTCAAGCTTTGTGGGGTCCATGATATTTCTCATGTGGCGATCCACACAACTGGAGTGTGTGGACCTGGACGAGCATACCTTTGAGAGCTGTTTGAGGCACAAGGCCTCTCATAGATGAAGCCATTTCCAAAAAGCTCAATAATTGTCTGAGCTGTGCGTGCATGCAAAAAGTGTGGCTGCCGGGTCTCTCAACCTGAAACACTCCCAAGAATACATTCCCGGAAATACTAAATGTGGGATATGATTGTTTGAAGGATGTGTGCTAAAATTACTGCTCTTGTATCAACCAGATATTGATAAAATGGATTCACATTGTTGGCCTGCTGTGCAGCCACAAAACTGGCACTGCCATTAATTTTGGGAAAAAAAAACTGTGAGGCTACAATGGGCAAACATTGAACTAATATCTTGAATCAAATGTTTGAGTGATATCAGGAAATCCCCTGATGTACACAGCAGTGTACCTCTGCTGGGGTCACCATCACATAAAATGCTCTGAGAGAATATACTGATTCAGTTGGCTTGGGTCTATATTGTTCTTTATTGTTCACCAAAAATATGGGGGAATAACAGGCACTGCACTGCTGCCATTTGCCAATAATTCTCTCACTTCCTGGAAAATCATGCCTACCATTACTCGTGGCAGAGCCATTGACACTGGTGATGGAGTCAACTGAAGCTTTTTGGCCAACTTGATCTTGTAGCTGTGCTTGACTTCTGAAAGGTCCTACAGGGTCATTGTGGTAGTTTGCTACGGTAACCGAACAATTTAACCTCACAGGAAATAAGGGTTGGGAAATGAATCCTTTAATTCATACCACTGAAAACACCTGACCCCAACCACATCCACCTCAACGATCATTTCCTTGGTTGATATGTTTGTTCCTGTATTCCCCTCGACCAGACTGTCATTATTGGGCATTCTGACCCTATGAATGAGATTATTGTTCGTGTGTATCTGTCTTCAGTTTATCATACATGTATTTAGAACACATATTATATTGGTGCATCTATGCCTAGCATCATTGGTTCTGGCAAAATGTTTGACTGCTGCCTCTGTTGAGGCCCTCAAAATGGCAAACTACCTAGGCAGAACTGGGCTAAACTAATTCCTTATATTTGGTCCCATTGAATCAAAATAGTTGTGCATGCCCCTGTTCAGTGAATATCCTTTTACCATAAATACAACATTCTGGGTGATGTTAGCCATGTAAAAAAAGGGACACGTTACGATCAGCAAATTCTTGTATTGTCCATTGAGTGCCAGCTTAAAGCCAGAGACTGCAGCAAGCACTTGGTAAATCAGAAAAATGCAACTTATGTGGAAATTAAAATTTATTTAACATGGTGCCCAAGGTTAGACATTCTTCCTTGCAAAAGAATGGTTCATCTGGGCCCACCAACAGTACTGGATCATATGATACAGAGTCCCCTTTACAATCTGGTTTGTCACCAGAAATACAGTACTGAAATTCCCACTTGTAATCAAATGGTGCTTTGGCGTGGTGTGGAATTTGCAACCCTACCTAATATCCCTGCCCTCTGCTCGACGAATGAATCAACAGCAGGTGGCAGTGGTATAACAGTGGATCTACACTGAGGTTATTGTACCATCTCAGTCACCTCATATACTTATCTATCCCAAGAATTTTTCTATTTGGGCTACATTTTTTGAGTAGACTTGACTCATCAGAAAATATAGAACTAAACTAAAGGGCACTGGACCCCACACATGATCAATTTTATTGTCATATTGGATGATCCCATGTTTAAACCAAATTTGAAAGAATCCCATACACACGACCAAGATCTGGTTTCAGGACAATGTATATATCGGTATATACATATTGATATATACCGGTATATCACAAGATGTTTGATGCATGTGTACAGTTAGAATGTTAGCAGTCCTGGCATGTTAACGATGCAGCTGGAGATGTACGCTTGTACACACACACAAAGATCAATCCCAATCAGTTCCCATTTTTGAACAAAACAATGTGACATAACAACCCACTATGTATGATGCTCATATCAAGTTTGTTGTGATCTGCCTTTACACTGCTGGGAAATTAGTGTGACCATGCCAACCACAATTAGTGTACACCATGAACCTAGGTCAAACTGTAAGCCCCTAATTTGTGCTACACATGAACAGTTGTTTTTAAATTATTAGACATAAATCATAGAGATCAAAGCTTTATGCTTCAATCAAGTTTAAATTTTTAAAGCAAACATTTTGTAGAATATAAACACAACACAATGTGGTATTGCAAGAAGCAGAAATAATATATTTTTGTCTCATAGGTGTACAAAATATATTATTTGCTCAATTAAAGAATCTAACACTGCAATTTCAAATATTATAGAATTTTACTGAGCAATTTAATATATAGCATGCTTGAAAATAAACAATGCACCATCTTACTTATCATCTCACTCATTTGGAAAATATTGAGAGTTCAAATATTATAATTGTTGACAATATGCATAATGCTGACATGATCACATGCTTTACTACAAAGTGACCAACACTGACAAGGGTCCAGAAGAGAAACGTTATTTCTAAATTAAGTATAAATTTATAATCACACTTTAATTCTTGTTGTTATACTGTATGGTACCTTTGTAATACAGTTTTATAATATTTTTGTTATTATCATCATGTTATAACAAAATACACCATACAGTCATGAAATAATCAGAAAACTGAAAAAGTGGTATACAAATACAATTACTAAAAAGTCATAAATCATTGTTACAGGTACTGAAGCCATTGATACCATATTCTTTCATTTCTCTGTATAGTATTTCCAAGTTTCCTACAATAATAAAAAAAAAATTGTTAAAATATCTATCAAAATACAAAGCTTGTATGTTATGCTAATTTATCCCAGTACAGGGCCTAAGGGTTATCGGTAACAAGTCTTCCATTAGTAGTTAGTGTAGTGAGTCAGGTCAGGGAATTAATATTAATACCGGTAGTACTCAGTCCTAATTATAGGCAACAAATGACTCATTGGTCATTAGTGCAGTGAGTTAGGTCAGGTTCTCTGGGATTAATAAAACCCAGTCCTCATTAACAAATGCCAGAACAGAGCCCCAGGGATTAATAATACCCAGTATTAGTATAAGTAACAAAAGTCTGATTTGTACATGAAGTTAGTGCAGTGAGTCAGGTTAGGTTCCCTGGGTATAATAATGTCCAGTCCTAGATATAGGTAACAAAGGTCCCATTGCTAGTTAGTGCAGTGAGTTAGGTCAGGTTCCCTGGGTATAATAATGCCTAGTCCTAGATATAGGTAACAAAAGTCCCATTGCTAGTTAATGCAGTGAGTTAGGTCAGGTTCCCTGGGTATAATAATGCCTAGTCCTAGATATAGGTAACAAAAGTCCCATTGCTAGTTAGTGCAGTGAGTTAGGTCAGGTTCCCTGTGTATAATAATGCCTGATCCTAGATATAGGTAACAAAAGTCCCAATGCTAGTTAATGCAGTGAGTTAGGTCAGATTCCCTGGGTATAATAATGCCCAGTCCTAGATATAGGTAACAAAAGTTCCATTGCTAGTTAGTACAGTGTGTTAGGTCAGGTCCTCTGGGATTAATAATACCCAGTATTAGTTATAAGTAACAAAAGTTTCATTGCTAGTTAGTGCAGTGACTTAGGTCAGGTTCTCTGGGAATAATAATACCCAGTCCTGGTTATAGATAACAAATGACCCATTGGTAGTTAGTGCACTGAGTCAAGTCAGGTCCTCTGAAACTAATTTACCCAGTTCTAGTTATGTGTCCCATTGGTCATCAGTGCAATGATTATGGCCATGGTCTCAGGATTAATACATGTAAAACCCAGTTCTAGTTATAGACAAGTAACCTGTAGAATACTGTGTGGGTAATATTTTTTATATCGATTTTTGTTGCATTTGCAGCAAATAGTTACCAAACAATGAGAAATTTATAGGATTGAATATACCCCACAGCTGGCTTCACATGCATTGTTCATAGTTCATATGGTGCTTACACCAGGATTTAATTACAGCACCTAGGCGGTATGTGGTTACAGCTTAATGTTTCGAGTAATCGCAAGAAATTGACATGACAATAGAAATTCATTAAAGACTGGCACTCCCATACAATTAACAGCGAGTGAAATTCCTGGGATTGAAACATATATTTTGAAGTCACTGATGTAGGCAACGAATAACTGCAAGTTGACATAAAGACGAGGTAGTTTATTTAATCAGTGGTCAACTATAGGCTGAAATTATAATTAATTTGTTTATTTCAATTTCTCCTGACGTCAAATAGAATACACTGGTGAAACACGGTAGTAACTGTGGGTGAAAGGATGTTTTGGGGTGTAGTTTACATTGTACATGTATATGGAGTGGTAGGGTCGGGTGTAATGTGTTCATTTCCAACTATTATGAAGTCACGTAGAATTTCACTTAATTTATTTTTGCTGACATGTTTTCAAGCATTACATGTGAATCCAATTTTCACTGCGCTGTGTCTCAATAGAGTATGAGGGAAATGGCATATTCACTGGAATTTATTTCAGGGGAAAAATATTTTCAGTGATAATGAAGTATTATGACAGATACCCTCCCCGTGGCTTTCATTGCGTATGGAAGTTATTTTCACGAGTGATGCGGTGTATCCTGCTGCCGTACTTTCACGAGCGAAGCCACGGGGAGGGTGTGGGGTTCTGTTATTATTATTAATATGATACAAGACAGTGTTACGCCCTAGCAACGCGTGTCAGTGTAGAACGCGTGTCACTGTACGTGTGAAAATAAAATAATCAGACGCCTAATTTGAGTCATTGTCCGAATAAATAACTCGTGGGTGTTTAAGCGCGGTGGTCGTAGCGCAGCGTGTGTTCGAATTTTATGTAAATAAACAATGTATTTTACACGCGTTGTATACGTTGCTATGAGTCCCATATCGAACAGAACGCGGCACGACTGCCGCCCTTTAGTTGGGACCACGACAGAACCAGAACTTAAACTGGGCGACTACGATACACGGTTTATGTTGAAGTTAGAAGTTCCTCCACAGATCTGTGCATTGGCAAACATGCCGTGCAAGTGCGGTACTCCACTGACTGAATGACCTTCGTTGACATCGGTCGTGGCTGACTCGTGAGCTACACACTACAACTTCGTTTGTGATGTTGCTTGCTGGTCGTCGTAAGACTGAGTCTTGTTTTACCGATTAAATGTTGCTCATTTGGCGGTGGTAATCTTTATTTGGAACTGAGTAACACAACAACGTCGCCAGCAGAAACCTCCTGGTATCTCGATGTTGATGGTTGCGGCTCCATAGTGATCGCTGATTTTACTGCGGGTCCAGGCTGCGGGTTAATCTTCCGAGAGCCCTTCAAGATTTATAAAACTCAGTTTCCAGGTGGTAAACATACATTAAGTTCTCCCAATCCTAGTATTCTATGCGATGTACATCTAACATGCCAAAATGATGGTGAACGATTTGAACCTGACAAAAATAGCAGACGGAAATGTGTTTACAAAATAAAAATAGTGATCACTTGAAATAGATACCAGGAAGGGGAGGGGGTAAAAGAAAAGTTATATAACATTTTATTATTCAATAATTTTAATTTATTAAAATATATAAGTTTGTCCAACTCCCTGTGATACAACACCTCAGACATAGCTCATTGTACTCGACTTGAGTGTCGGCACAAAGTTTGAATTTTTGATATTTTTTTTTCATTGATGACAAAGTTGACCCCAAAGTTAGAGTAACTGTTCGCCAGGAATGGCTTTTTAACTCTTCTGTGATTTTTTTTGGCTTGGCTAATTTTGTTCATACTTTACAGGCAGGTCGTACCATCACTAATTGGAAAAACAATCCTGACCCACTGCTACCATGGCAACAGCCAAAATCTGCTTTTTGAATACTTTCGCTCCAAATTTATTACCTCCTACCAGTCTTGTAATAGCAGTGTCCAAATGATCATGCCTTTTATTCTGGCTACGTCGCCCACTGGTAAGAGATCACCGGGGCCGACATTGTTACACTGTCAACGTAATCCCAACGCAACTTTGAACTTTGAATAAAATGTAAATGCTGCCTCCAATCTAGAAAATACTATCGCAAAACGGTAGGAAATACTAGTGATACATCTAACGGCTGAATACGTCCTAGCAATAAAATAAAGTGACTTCTAAAGACTGAATGTTATTTTGCGAACCTCGTATAAGGTGCCCGGTTTTAGTTATACACCGACGTTAGCTTCACGTTCATGTCCTACCATGGTAACAGCCGAAACATATTGCTTGTTTTTTACCGGCTTGTTTCCATTGGCAACCAAAGTATTTTTATTTTGTAAACAAATTTCCGTCTGCTATTTTTATCAAGTTCAAATTGTTCAGCAACATTTTTGGCATATTAGGTGTACATCACATGGAATACTACGATTGAGAGAATTTGATGTAAGTTGACTGAGTTTTATCATAGTACGAAGTCCAGGAGGTTTCTGCTGGCGACGTTGCGGCGTTACCCAAATGAGCAACATTTTAACTGGTAATCAAGATTCATTTAATCCATGGCTAACAAGCAACATCACAAGCGAAGTTGTAGCATGCAGTACCAGTAAGTCATTCCGTCAGTAAAGTATCACAGTAGCACGGCATGTTTGCCTTCAGCATTGTATTCAAACGAATCACGTGGTGTGCCGTTCTCGTTCAAACCCGGGATTCGATCAATAGGAGAGTTTCAGTAAAAAAACACATTGCAAATCATGCAAGTTCAACATTTTCAAACCAATATACTAAATAAACAGAAATTCTCAGAGATGCAAAAGAAGGCTAGATATTACTTTTCACTATACACATCTCTGTTGATACTATCCCTCACATATTCTACTCCCAATTACTCCTGCGTAAAATGGACTAGCCTCTTTTCATGTTGACATTCAAAGTAAAATCATGTGACAGGCTGTTAAATTGGCTGTTGCACACTCTTTCGCCGGTCTGGAAAATTTGTTTAATTAGCTCTCATTTAAGCAACAATGCAGATTTCCCAGTGGGAGTGAAACTATTCGACTCTGCCATTAAAAAAATAGGGGTGTTTTCAGCAAAAAACGAATAACCCTGGAATGCACACAACATACTGAATTTCGGAAGAAATCGTGCATTACTTACAGCAGCAGAATACCACAGACGAAACATGAAAACACTATATATTGTATTTCGGCCTGAACCCTCTATATTGCAATTCAAGGAATTAACCCCATATGTGCATCCATTTCCCACCTTGGTATCACCAACCCCTGAAAACAAACTCTTAATACCACGCTGAAGCGTTTGGTAATAACAAATGTCTCATTGCTTGTTAGTGCAGTGATTCAGGTCAGGGCCTCAGGATTAAAAAAAATCCAGTCCAAGTTCAGTGTTCTCCCCAGACCCTAAGTCAAACACTGTATCTAATTTGCATAATTTTCCCATTGAATATTGTGATACAATAACTGTGTTAGTATAAAATTAGTTAACAATCTATCTACAATTAATTAAAGACGAGAGAGTCTGATATTTTATATCATTTTACTCCATTGTCTTTTATGTATTTATCAAGTCAAATAAAGTTTGAAATAGAACAGCAAAACAAGCAGCCTATCGGCTGAGATAGCTCCGCTGTTAGCAAGGCACATTTCAATTAAAGAACAGAGGATATCATATAAGAAAATGAACAATATGTATGGTATGTATAGCAATCGGACTTGCTGTTTCAACAAGAATTCAAAAATATCACTTTTTACTAAAAATGACAAAAATATTCATCAAAATTAGATAATTGAAGATATCATCATGAAATGAACAAATCTGAGGGAGGTTTACCTGAGGTACATATATGTATAGTATCAAAGCAATCAGACTTGCGGTTTTTAACAAGAAGTCGAAAATATCACCTTTTATCAAAAATTACAAAAATATTGACTAAAATCAGAAAATTAAAGATATCATCACAAAATGAACAAATCTGAGAGAGGTCCATATGTAGTACTTATATATATATAATAGCAAAGCAATCAGACTTGCTGTTTTCAACAAGAAGTCGAAAATATCACTTTTTACCAAAAACTACAAAAATATTCATCAAAACTAGAGAATTAAAGATATCATCACAAAATGAACAAATCTGAGAGAGGTCCAGGTGTAGTACCTATATATGTAATATCAAAGCAATTGGACTTGCGGTTTTTAACAAGAAGTCAAAAATATCACTTTTTACCAAAAATATTCACCAAAATTAGAGAATTTAAGATATCATTATGAAATGAACAAATCTGAGAGAGATCCACATATAGTACCTATATATGTAATATCAAAGCAATCGGAATAGCGGTTTTTAACAAGAAGTCAAAAATATCACTTTTTACCAAAAATGACAAAAATATTCACCAAAATTAGAGAATTTGAGGTTTTGACAGTCTGCTATGCACCATTCCACTAATGCCTAGCTGTGTCGACTTTGTCGACAGCGGAGCTAAAAAGCAATAGAAATAGTTAATATGTTATAGCCAGTCAGTAAATATATTGTTATCCATGGAGATAACTGTTTATATCATTTTTTCGTGTCAACAAGTACAGTCAGTTTTAGTGCCCATGTCACTGTCTGTTCATGAGACATTAGGGCAAACATTTTTTTGTTGTGAGATTGCGAGTTATCAAAATAGGATGAAAATAATAAATCAATAACGACAAAATTTCAAACTAAAGTCAACGATTTTTCATTGATCTATACCTTATGTGTAATGCTATGATTACCCTAACTTTGTCCGCTAAACCGTAACATTCTTGCATTGAACAAATTTAGAATGTTTTGTTAATTAAAATCAGGTTTTTTTCTTGAACAAGCAGCCTATCGGCTGAGATAGCTCCGCTGTTAGAAATGCACATTTCAATTAAAGAACTGAAGACATCATCAGAAAATGAACAATATGTATAGTATCAAAGCAATCGGACTTACAGTTTTTAACAAGAAGTCGAAAATATCACTTTCTACGAAAAATGACTAAAATATTCACCAAAATTAGAGAATTGAAGATATCATCACAAAATGAACAAATCTGAGAAAGGTCTACATGTAGTATCTATATATGTAATATCAAAGCAATTGAACTTTTGGTTTTTAACAAGAAGTCGAAAATATCACTTTTTACCAAATATGACAAAAATATTCACCAAAATTATAGAATCCAAGATATCATCACGAAATGAACAAATCTGAGAAAGGTCTACATGTAGTATCTAAATATGTAATATCAAAGCAATTGAACTATTGGTTTTTAACAAGAAGTCGAAAATATCACTTTTTACCAAAAATTACAAAAATATTCACCAAAATTAGAGAATTGAAGATATCATCACAAAATGAACAAATCTGAGAGAGGTCTACATGTAGTACCTATATATGTAGTATCAAAGCAATTGGACTTGCGGTTTTTAACAAGAAGTCGAAAATATCACTTTTTACCAAAAATGATAAAAATATTCACCAAAATTAGAGAAAGATATCATTACAAAATGAACAATTCTGAGAGAGGTTCACATGTAGTACCTATATATGTAATATCAAAGCAATTGCACTTGCGGTTTTTAACAAGAAGTCGAAAATATCACTTTTTACCAAAAATGACAAAAATATTCACCAAAATTAGAGAATTAAAGATATAATTACAAAATGAACAAATCTGGGAGAGGTCAACATGTAGTACCTATATATGTAATATCAAAGCAATTGCACTTGCGGTTTTTAACAAGAAGTCGAAAATATCACTTTTTACCAAAAATGACAAAAATATTCACCAAAATTAGAGAATTAAAGATATCATTACAAAATGAACAAATCTGAGAGAGGTCCACATGTAGTACCTATATATGTAATATCAAAGCAATTGCACTTGCGGTTTTTAACAAGAAGTCGAAAATATCACTTTTACCAAAAATGACAAAAATATTCACCAAAATTAGAGAATTGAAGATATCAACATGAAATGAACAAACCTAAGAGAGGTCTACCCAAGGTACATATACACCAAGTATCAAAGCATTCAGGCTTGTAGTTTTCAAGAAGAAGTCGAAAAAGTAAAACATTGACACGGACGACGACGACGACGGACAATCACTCATATGATAAGCTCCGCTCGACAAAGTCGACAGCGGAGCTAAAAAAACTGCAAGAGGGAGCACTGCAATTCAGCGGCACCATCAAGTAGGGGAGATGGGGTTTTCCCTATCAGGGTGTGGAGCATTCTCTGGCTTCCTTTGGGCCAAAATTTCTGTCAGACAGGTCAAAGTTGAAGACTGAAGCCACTTGTGATCCCTTGTCATTCAGAATTTTGTGGTTGCCAGAAAATCTGCCCCCTAGGGTAAGGGGCACATGGCCATGGCATGAGGGCGATGCACCCCTGTTTCTTGTTTAAAAAAATTCCTGAAAATGATTCATTGGCGATTATCTTAGAACCACTAATAAACAGACTGGCAATCCAGGTATTTATTTTGATCTAACGTGTGTCTCGAGTTAATGTTTCAATCTTAGAAAGAACTGGGGATGATAAAAAAAAATGTCCACAAAGTCATGCGATAACATACGACTTTGTTGGTGTTTCAACAGGAAGTGATGCAAAAGGTCAGACCAAAGTTTCCAATTTTATCTTACATTTTGCCCTGATGTATCATATTTTCAAGAGTTTTTTAATACATGATCGGCAAAATACAGTAACATAATACCAGCTCTGTTGTAGACATGGCGACGTCAACTATCCTAGAAAAATCGACTAACTATCAGAAAAAATATTATGGTAAAAGTCGTTCATTTTTCTTTATTATACATTCAAGAACATTACTATAAAGATGGTTTATACATTCAAATAATCATTACTTTCCTAAAATATGGTCAATTTTGGATATAAAATATATTATTTGGAAAATCAACTTAAAACTCAACTCGCCATTCGGCAAAATTTGGCAAAGCATGAGCCACCAGCGTAGCCGAGACACACAATCGTTGGGCAGATTGACACCTCCAAACAACAGTGTTGCCAGTCATTTTTTTTTCTTTGGCGATGCCTGCAGTTGAATAATTTTTGCTTCGATTTATGTACAGTTTTATTTTCAATGGGACCTTATTTCACTTGTTTTTTTTTTTGAATTAAAGTACAAACTGCAAATAATAGCAGTGTACCAAATCAGTATATTTTCCGGACATGTGCAGTATTTGTGATTTGTGAGACTTGTTTTGTCACATTGTTGCTGTTACGTGCAATGGGCAAATTATTAATATTCTAGTATTTGATTTGGATTTAGAGGGACCACACCCTTGAAAGAACATCTCACAGGGTCACATCACTGTACCATTACGCTTTAGAGGTGTGGAGAGAACACTGTTGTTATACATGTAGGTAAAAATGTCCAATTTGTTGTTAGTGCAGTGAGTCAGGTTAGGTTCTAGGGGAATAATAATACCTTATTATTAGTTTTATAGTTAGTGCAGTGAGTCGGGTCAGGTCGTCTTCGATTACCAGGTAATAATACCTAGTCCTATCGGTCACTGGTAGTATACCGTAGTGGTTGTCGCATCAGACTCATGATTTGTAGACCCAAGTTCAAATCCTACTAAGGCTGAACACGGAAAGCCCAATTCCACTGGCCAAGATTTATTCACTAACGAATGCGACTTTGGGAGAACTTTGATTAAGGTCGGATAGTGCATTAAATTGCCATTTGATAGGAAAATGGCCGCACAGTCCTGTCATGTAGTCCCAAACTTGAATATGACTTCTGTGGCAAAAATGCACTATGTGTCAGCACTTGCAATTTGCACATAAAAAAAGTCAGGAGAGTCAACAGTGAAATTTAATGTCCGGAACTGTTGCCTGGCACAAAAAAATTATTAAAAATAATAATAATACCTAGTCCTAATTATGAGTAACAAATGTCTTATTGGTTGTTAGTGCAGTGAGTCAGGTTAGGTTCTAAGGGAATAATTATACCTTATTATTTGTTTCATAGTTAAGACAGTGATTCATAATATCCAGTTTTAGTTATACATGTACATGTATAGGGAAGAAATGTGTTATATACATGTATAGGGAAGAACTGTGTTAACTCCATTTTGCAAAAAGTTGTGAGATAGAAAATTGAACTGTAGATGGCATTTGGGGGGCTCACATCTTTTCCATAGAGCCCTCCGTTAAAATAAGCTTTTTACCTCTCCTGTTTTCAAGCAACGTGCAAGTTATTTTTAAAAATTTTATGGTTATATTGTTCAGTTCAATTTTCAATTCCACAATTCTTTGCAAAATCCAATATTGAGTTAACACATTTCTTCTCTATAGGAAGCCATTATCCCATTGATCATTAGTGCAGTGAGTCAGGACAACGTTGTTAGATACAAATAGATTGAATGGTAAACTTTTGATTTTCAAAGGATTTTTTTAGTAATATTATTTATTCACTTATGGAACATGTATAAATGATTGTTTAAACATTCATCTATCACAGCAAGTATTTGGAAATGAAATTAAGAAAGCATTTCTGTGAATTCATGGCGTCCCAAAATTCAGTAGGAATTCCAAGTGGTTACTCACATTCTGGAGCTACATTTATATCCACAATGCAGCAATAATAAAGATGGTTTTTGTATTGTAAAACTTACTAAACAAATTAAAATGTAATACAAAAATTGAAATAACCATGAATGGTTGTTATTAGTGAGATTAATAACAAGTGTATAATGAGATTAATAACAAATTGTATGTCTTTTCTAAATGACTATAGTATTGCCAAGGCTGTTTTATTGCTGTGGAATCATAGCCCTATGTTGCCGACCGCATTATTTACGTGACTGACTCTGGCCGGCCCGGTTAAAATCCACATGCCAAATTTGGTCGTCGCGAAAATCACATTTTAAGACCTTCGAAAGTACTCACTATGTTTATTTACTTCCAAACAATGACCAGAACCTATTTGCGCTGTGAAATGATGACGGTGGTCATAATTAATTGACTTTATTTACTGTACACAGAGTCGCAGAAAAATAACAAGACGAAAGACGCCATTTTGTATTCCAGAGTTTATAGCAAATTACGCGAGACCTATAATTTTGTACCACGTGACCGAAATCAGTAGATAAATTGCGTTTATGCAACTAGTTTCTATTATTAAACAAAAATCATACAATTATAAATACTGTATGTGATTGCTTTTTTGGAACAATTAGAATAACGGGAAGTATGAGTTTTATTCTTCCACCACTGTATCACATGACCGCCAAACGAGATTACATTTATTCTGTGCTAGGGAGTGTGGGATGTCAATGGCTGCCGTTTTCTCGTAATTTGCTTGGTTTCCGCGGTAATTGTAAAATATCACAAATTATTGCTTATTTATAAACACAAATTGCAAACAAAAGTTTGTATGTTATTCATCCAGCAATCAATTCACAATAAAGGTACATCACACCATAGTAATCAAAAGCAAAAGCGATTTAATTTATGTATGCCAGATTTCTGTTATTAAACTGTGATAGATCCCGTAGCTCTATGTTCGACGTACAACTACAAAATTAAAAAAAAGACGTCCAAATGAAATTGTTAGGGCGAAATTCGATTGTAGGTCGCACCAAAGAGCTACGGAACCGCAGCTAGCTGTTTTATTGACTATTGACACACCTTTGTCATTTACGCAAGAGTATAATATATTATACAAATTGTTCTATCTCGTCATGTTATAGAGAAAAAATATGATAAAATAAGAAAGTGACTGACATGTTTTATACAAGAATATCATTCAGGTTATGGGTATAAATTACTAAAATAGTAATATCAATACCTCATTAATTACTTAAATCTTGCGTATTAAAACATTTTAATTTCAAGAAAATAAATAGCTGCTAAAATATAAAAATTTCCAGAATGGATGATACAACTTGACAACACCAGCGAATTCTGTCATCATATACGGAATATTTTACAGAAATGCATCTCAAATGGAAGAAACACAAAACGGAAAAATAGCATATCGCTCGGTGGCTCAGTTGTTGTCCGTCTGCTCAACGTCCGCATATAGATTATTTAAATTCAAGCTGGACATGTACATGAAGTTTAAACTATCACTTTCTGGATCAGATGTACTATATACATGTCTATAAATTACTGTTTTGAGAAATCGATGCACATTCGAAATTGGAATTGAACACAACATGATGATGATGATGATAGAATCAAATGGACGACTCGAGACACCGCAGCAGTCTGAGCAGGCACACTAAACAAGTCATAGTGCGATAGCTAGCTAGTAAATATCAATATTAGTATTGAATCGTCATATACTTACCTAGCAGCTTCGCCGAACAGTTTCGATGCACTAACACCATTTCAATCGGCGACGGATATGCTATGCAATTGATTTTTAAAAGTACGACAGTTGAATTGAGCTCCGCGATATGGCTGTTAGGACAGCCGATTGTAATACCCCCTAAGTTAGCGTCACTGTGTCTGCGTCAAAAAGATGACAATTCGGTCTGAAAATATGCGCAAGTAAAGAAAACTTAAATTAAACATAACAAATTACTCCAAATTATACACAAACTGTCCAGAATTATTCAGAATTATGAGATTTATTGACTTGTGAAGAAAAATAATAACAAAGAGCAAGAGGACGTTGGTTTTAATTTTCGCGGGTACCAAAATAGTGGCAAATACCAAAATAGTGGCTTAACAATCGTTCCTCTGCAGGCGCGGTTTCCGAGTCGTTTTTCGAGATTGAAGACAGCAATGTTGTTGGAGCTAATCTTTCAACAATTGTGCACATTACTTGCCGTCTTCCAAAGATTGTACCGTTGGCCTTATCATTTTACTAGTTAACATATCAAATAGAAATATTTATTCACTGCCTCGTGAATATGCCATTTTGAAGACATCTTTTTTGAATGTCTTTAATCTCAGACTCAGCTGAGATGGCTTCGGTGTACTTGAATTGACGTTGTCGTACGGATATGATAACACATAATGACATAAGTAGGCTATCGGATTGGAAATTTGCAAAACATCCGAGAAACAGTACTAGTTAGATGAATATGAACGCAATCAGAGTAAAGTACACGACCT